>NC_141153.1:137790046-140328379 GCF_053477565.2 Lygodium microphyllum
TCAACTCATCATAACTCCAAGCAAAGATGTCGTGGAATTCCTGAATCAAGGACACATAGTCCTCCCTTTCTGCTGAATTGAGCATGGAACCTAATTTAATTGGCCGCGAATCATTCAGCGTGCCAAGGTCCAACTCAATCACATCCGCGTCTCTTATCCTATATTGCGGCTCGATCGACTCATTTAGAGTTATCTGATAAATATCCTCTGTAGTGGACCCCTCTTTAGATTCATCACTGGATGATGTCTCACTACCAGATGGATCATTTGCTGTTTCTAATTCAGTAGAGGATAAAGGAGCTCTCTCACTTTGAGAAGACTCAGGGTAAGCATCGAATATTACTCGATTAGCACCTCTACCTAGAACCACTCAACCAGCAGGTATATCGACTTGACAATCTGTTCGTAAGATCCAAGGCCTGCCTAGCAAGACTCAAAAGCTAGGAAGTCCTACAAATCTTATCAGCCTAAAGTCCAAGAAGCATTCTACACTTGTAACTGTAACATGGACTTTAGTAACGCAACCTTCTGGTTGTCTTAGACTATCATCAGCCATTCTAAGAAGGGTGGAGCTATCTTCTTGGATGCCTAGACCCAACCTCTCCATCAACTCTGAACTCATGATATTGATAGAGGATCCAGTGTCTATGATAGCATGCTCTACTAATATTCCATCCACATATGCTAGAATCCTAGGGCAATTCTTTTCAGTATGATCAAACCAATCTTCCCCTACTCGTGCTATGCCCAAAGATTCTACAAGGTACCCAATATGCACGATCTTCTTGAATTCCTTGCGTACTCTTAGGGATAATTTAATCAACTATAAGAGGTTTACATCTGGTTTGACTTCGCAAAGAGAACTTGCTAAATCAAATCATGATAGGTAGCCAATGCTCTCTTTTCTCGCCACACCATCCTTTCTTTTGGTCTCGAGACCAGCTTTAGTGCTTCTTTTTTAGCTCTTGCTTTCTTTCTTGGCACTTCCTCATCCTTCTTAGGATCTAATTTTTTGTCAACGGGCCTTAGAGGTTCCCCTTCCACGCTAGGATTTAGGACTTGTATCCCCTTATCCCCTTGCTTAGGGTTTCCCTCAACCGGTTTTGCATTATCTTTATCACCCTCTTTAGCCTTTTGGCCTCTTATCACAGCTCGTAGGTTAGAGGTTTCAGCGTCATTGACGCGTACAGCCTCAATAAGGCTGACTCCATTGCCTTGTGGCAACTCTTCTATAGTGGTCTTTCCTCTTTGCAATATTTGTCTTGGTCCATCATTTTGCTGCAGGTTATTACCTTGCGCTCTATGATTAACTGGACCTGGTTGTTTACTCCCTTGTTGGAGGGAACTAATCTTACTCCAACAGGTAGTGGCTAAGTGGCCCGACTTCCCACAAATATCACATTTAATATTTGGACAGTTTCTGGGAAAATGTTGTCTGCCACACCACTTACAGCTGAATATTGAGGGTCCACCCTCTTCAGGGCATCGACTCCCTATCAGATTATGCTGCTTCTTCAAGAAATTGACGTCAACAGCTGTTTGCCAATATTGTTCAGAAATCATGTTGGTATAATGCTTCATCATATCCTTAACTTCGCCAAGGACATTGGAGGCACTCGACTCATAGCCTTGATCATCTATCCGTTGTTCCAATGTCCTAACAATTTGATTGGGCATCGGTTGTTGACTCACAGGAACAATATTAGGGTTCGAAACTTGGCCTCCTCCAACTGACTAGCCATAGGCATAGTCACACTGGGAGGAGTTGGCAGTAAAGGTACATTTTGAACCATGCTTCCTCTCCCATTAGGGTTATTCATAGGCATCCCTTGACTTCCATTCATCAATGGTAAATTGTCTCCAAGTATTAAACCTGCATTCAGATTTATTCGAGAGGAGTAGGCCGTCTGTAATCGTGCTTCTACTCCTTCTTCCCACGCAATGGCGGTGTCTATGTCAACCAAAGCCACACTGCTCAATTGTACCTGAATATTGAAATCCAATCCATGCAAGAAGTATTGCAATTGGGCAGTCCGCGGAATGGGAATGCAAGTTTGTAACTTACGAAACACTTCCTTAAGCTTCTTGGTATAGGCTTTCACATTGTCATGGGGGTCTTGGCATGTTACATTCAACACACGCAACCAGTATTGGCCACCTCTTTCAGGGGCATATTCTCCTCGGAAAGCTACATAAAATTGGTCGATTGTGGTTATGGTTCTAGTCTCTATACTATGATACCATACCGCAGCCCTTCCTTTTAATGTCATGTTAAAGAACATCATAAGATGTCCCTCATCTTGGATACGGTAATTAAACATTAGTCTTTGGAATTCACAGATGTAAAACTCCGCATCTTCTTCGGCTAACCCATTAAAAATGGGCAAAGGAACTCCTAAAGCTGGTAAATCAGGCGTCCTTGCAGGAATTGCAATGGGTTGTGCCATGGTGATAATTAGATTGACAATAGGAGGTTGAACTGATGGAATCACATCCCCACTTGAAGTGGGCTGACTTCGTGGAAGAGAGGAAGAACTTGTGCTTCCTCCTGCACCTAAAGGACTATGTGCAGCAGTTGAGTTACTAAGACCACTGCCTCTTATGTGTATCGGGCTACTCCTTTGAGGAGAATAACAACTTACGATCTCCAACCACCATCTAGCCCTCTCAACACGTTCTCCTTTTTGAATTTCTTCTTGACGGTCCTTGTCAGAGGACATAAACCAACTTTCTTTTGGTCCCTAGAACCCTAGATTCGAGAACCACCACTTATTGGCATCTCCCGGCAGATGCACCACTGATGGGACCTGAAATGGGTCGGCACTGGCTATGGCACTAGCCAGACCTCATGCTCATGACAGAAAAATACATCCTCACGGCCTCGCGGACAAGGAGCGTCTATCTGCTGCTAAAGGACGAACTGCCCTAAAGCCTAATCTATGCATTTATAGTTTTGTAGTTTTGTAGTCCAATGTTTCCCTTTCTATAAACTCCTTAGAGGGAGAACCCATACACATTGGCAATAAATACCACGATCACATACATGGAGGCAATCTCTTGGTAGAAACACCGCGGCCCCACTGCAGCTCTTCTACATCGCAGGGATTGGCCCCTTGATGCGCTGCTCAATATATAACACAAACGAACATACACTCCACTCTTTCATTTGGAATCTAGGAAATACACCATCTATTCTTACTTAACAGTCCCTTAGGAAACCGCCCCTCTATTCTATGGCAAGGGATAACCTTACACTCTCAATCGTGGGTCAAATTCCTAAGAAAACAATTGCTATGCAGTCCAGGAGCGTTTTCCATTGATACCATGAACTATGCATAGTGCATAATGTAAATGGTTTAGTCCACAAACAGGAGAAAATCAGCATTGTGCATCGTGTGAAACCAATCTTTCCATGATTTTCATACTAACGTCTATGTAATGCAAAGAGAAAAGACACTGAGCCTTACGCTCATGCTGCCTTTCCCTTTATTTTAAAACAACGTCCTATAGGCATGATGCAACACATAAACCAGATTTTAGTTTATGTTTCCTTATAAAGAAAGCGATAAACATGAACGAAAACATAGAAATGAGGGTAAATCGAGACCAACCTCGTGCTTTACCTTCATTATACGCTACACAAACACACATGTAATTTTTTGGAATTTTCCTTTTACCGTTTTCTAATTTTCTCCCATTTAAAACCCATTTTCACCATTTTTCGGTATTATTCCTCTATTTTTTGGACTATGGCCCTTAGGTTCCTTGACAGCAAAATTTTAGGTTTTGTAGGCATTATGTCTCATATTTCCCATTTATTTTGCAAAAACCCCATTTTACCCCTTACCTGCGTGTTTTTCGAGTTTTATAACATTAATTTCAGCCATATCACTTATGGTTTTTTGATTTTCAGATTATAAACTATTGAAACTTATAGAAAACAACATCATAATGAATAATCAGCCCATGGGAACAATGTTTCATTAATCAAATAGCATAAAAACTCATTTTTCCTTCATAAAAATTGAATTACCACTTAGGCTCCATGTCTCGGGATCTCGGTTTTATTGCGGGACTATGGGTCAGCCCTCATTCAATGTCTAGCATCTTCACAATCAGCAATCTTCATCTCTATATCGACTCGGAAGCAATCCGGTCCCAACCAGACAAGCTTTCCTTCACCATTCTTCATTTTCCTCTTGCACACAAGAACAGCCCCTTAGGGGAGAGAGAGGGAGGAGAGAGAAAGACTAGATTTCCATCTCTGCATTCAGGCCACCATTTCACGGGTGAAGACAGGCGATAAGACCGGCAAGGAGGGAGAAGATCGGGGCCATGATCGATTGGGTAGGTTGTTTGCAAGCAGAAATCATGATCTCCATGGCATCAAGCGCAATTTTCAGGCGCGCATGCAGATGGCATCTCCTCACGTTTTTTCATCTCCTCTCTCTCTCTCTCTCCACGATTTGATGCAAAGTTTCATGTTGGCATAAAATGCCCCAAGCCCCCAAAGGTCACTACCCCTTTTGGCCAAAAACAGGTCCACCTTTTCAAATCTTGCCCATTTGTTGGCCATTTCTCCGTCCTGGCTCGGATTCGAGTGCTGTAAATTTCTGTGCATCCGACTTTACATCCCGCATTGGATGGCAACTCCTGAAGACCCGCACGAAAGTTTGAAAAATTAACAAAAATCAACAAGTGTCGCTCGGGCGCCTTTTAAGAGTCGTATTTCACTTGGTACTTAAAATCGTCCTAGCTAGAACCGCCGCCTTCAATGTTGAATATTTTTCCCCTAAATTTTGGATTTTTTGGCAAATCTTAGGCACATCCTGGGCTCAAAACTCCACTCTCAGTAAGCATTGTCATGGGGTGGAATCCAAATGACAGATAGGGGAAATGCACAAGAGATGTGCCTAAAATGGAGGAAATGCATAGAAATGCATACTAAAGTGTAAAAGCTCCAATGTTTCCATTAGACTCTGATAGGAGCTCATAGTCAGGAGATGACATATTAACATGACTAAATAGTTTGGCTATGCATTTGGATCAATGTGACTATTCGTTCAATATTGTGAGCTTGGCGGTGTGCCCCTAAACTAATCTGTCACCTTGCTTGAGGTGGCAAAGTCAGTTAATTTTTTGCGCATATGTTTGGTTTAGTTTAAATCGGATACGGAAGGAATTTAGGGCTTCATTCCATGATGGCTATATATTTTCTGTAGTTAGCTGGGTTGCATTCTTCTTCAACATCGAGGATTCAAATATGACAACCTTGTGAGCTTCGTTAACCAGACCAGGGTAATTGATTGTGTACGCCACATAAAAGTGTTAGATAAAAGCATCTGAATCTTCATTTGAAGATTGCAAGAACTTGAAAATTGAAGTGGAGGGAGTCCGTGAGATAGATTAGATTTGAGGTCAAGAGCTCCATGTTATCTTCTCCTCCATTATTCTACTTCATTTCTCAAAAGTCAACTACCACAAGTGGTATCCTCAAAAGATAGATACCCCAAACTTAAAGACACTTTACATATGCTTCTATTTTAGATACATACATCCATAGGATATGGTGTATTTAAAAAACACTCCCCCTCAAGCTCAGAATGAGCTTGTACACATAATACTCCAAGTGCACTCCTGAAGTACTCAAACTTTACCTAATGCTTTGGTAAAGATATCAGCAACTTGGTCATTTGTTTTCACATGGACCAAGTCAATCTCTCCATCAATGACTTTTTCTCTAATGAAATGAGAGTGCACTTCTATATGTTTTGTCTTTGCATGGTAGACTCGGTTCTTTGCCAACATAATGTTGCTAACATTGTCACAATACATAATGACTCCCCCATCAATTTCTATCCCCATGTCATATAAGATCAATCTCAGTCATGTTTGCTCACATGCTGCCAATGCAATGCCTCTATACTCTACTTCAGTGCTTGATAGAGCAACTGTAGGTTGCTTCTTACTACTCTAACTTACCATGGCTGATCCAAATGAGAATGCATAGCCACTAGTAGATCTTCTATCCATAGAGCTATCTGCCCAGTCTCTGCATATCCAAACAATGTAGGCTTGATTCCTTTTTCATAAAACAAGCCAAATCCAACTATCTTCTTCACATATCTAAGAACTCGTCTCACTACATCCAAATATGATTTGCATGGTTTCTGCATAAACTGACTTATCAATCCAGCAGAATAACTCAAGTTTGCTCTTGTAATGGTCAAGTAGATAAGACTACCAACCATCTTTCTGAACATAGTGACATCCTCAACATAAGATCCATCATCCATCAACTTAACATTTTGTTCCAATGGTGTATCAACCAGTTTGCATCCTGTCATGCCATATTTTTCCAACATCTCCAATGCATATTGCCTTTGTATGAGCCATATACCATGAGGTGTGTCAATAACCTCAATACCCAAGAAGTATCTCAACAAACCAAGGTTCTTTATATCAAGCTCTTTATGTAACCCATGCTTGACTTCAGTAATTTCCTTCTCAAGTGTACCTGTAATAATGAGATCATCAACATAGATGACAACAACAACCATACCATCTTCTGTATGCCTCACATAAAGTGAATAATCAACTTTGCTCTGCTGAAATCCCATATTGCATAAGAATTTGCTGATTCTATCACACCATGCGCTTGGTGCTTGCTTCAGTCCATATAAAGCCTTCTTCAACCTGCATACATAATGTGGGTATTTTGGATCCACATAGCCCTCTGATTGATCCATGTGCACTTCCTCTTCTAAGTTGCCATTCAAAAATACATTTTTCACATCCATTTGATAAAGCTTCGAACCATAGATAGAAGCCAAAGCAATTACCAATCTCACTGTCGTCATTTTAGCTACTGGACTGAATGTTTCTTCATAGTCTGAACCATAAGTTTGTGCATATCCTTTTGTAACCAGCCTTGCTTTATACCTCTCAAGAGAACCATCTGACTTACATTTGACCTTATAAACCCATTTATATCCAATGGATTTCTTGCCATGAGGTAATTTCACCATAGATAGAAGCCAAAGCAATTACCGATCTCACTGTCGTCATTTTAGCTACTGGACTGAATGATTCTTCATAGTCCAAACCATAGGTTTGTGCATATCGTTTTGTAATCAGCCTTGCTTTATACCTCTCAAGAGAACCATCCGACTTACATTTGACCTTATAAACCCATTTATATCCAATGGATTTCTTGCCATGAGGTAATTTCACCAAATCCCAGGTTTTGTTTTTCCTTAGTGCATCCATCTCTTCATCCATTGCTTGTCTCCACTCTTTGCTCTCTACTGCTTCTTCAAAGCAAGTAGGCTCCACATGTTGTACATAAGAAACCATGTATGCATAATGCATCTTCATGAACCCATTATAAGTCAATCTATCAAATGGATACCTTACCCTTTCTAAACTTCTCAATTGAGGTGCACTACCATGTGTCTCATCTGATCTAGCATGTGGTGGAACATATTTTCCTACACTTCTAGTGCCAGGTGTTTTAACATGTGGAATGCCATACTCGTCATCTATAGATTCATCTTTTGAAATTTCATCCATAGGTCTCTTTCCTTTTGCAACTTCTGCACTCCTTTGTGCATTTCTCAATCTACCACTCCATGGACTATAGCTGCCACTGCTTTCCACATTCTCTTGAGGTCGTGAAGCATCTTCC
Source organism: Lygodium microphyllum (assembly GCF_053477565.2). Classification (NCBI taxonomy): domain Eukaryota; kingdom Viridiplantae; phylum Streptophyta; class Polypodiopsida; order Schizaeales; family Lygodiaceae; genus Lygodium; species Lygodium microphyllum. Next base: position 137,797,734 of record NC_141153.1, read on the forward strand.
ACCTGCTGATTTTCAGCCTTGTTGTTTGCTGAAATTTTCCTTCCATAGCCATCATCATCATTTCTTTCATAGGAATCAACATCCACACTACAATTTTGGGTTGGTACCATGATTGATATTCACTGAATCTGACATCCCTGCTTATGTGTACTTCCTTACTCACTAGATCATAGCATTTGTATCCCTTCTTCTCATCAGGATATCCAAGGAAAATGCATTTTGCAGCCTTAGGTTCCATCTTCTTTCTCAAATCATCTGGAACATAAACATAACAAACACATCCAAAGACTCTAAGGTATGCAACAGTGGGTGTCCTGCCATACATTCTCTCATATGGTGACATATTATGAGTTAAGGCTGCGGGTGTTCTATTCATAATGTGAACTATAGTATGCACTGCTTCTACCCAATATGACAATGGCATGTTCATTTGGTTCATCATTGTCCTTGTAACCTCTGCAATAATCCAATTCTTCCTTTCAGCCACACCATTTTGCTAAGGTGTGTACCTGCATGTCAATTGCCTTTTGATACCATGATCTCTCAAGAAGTCACAAAACTCATATGACATGTACTCTCCACCATTATCTGACCTCAAACATTTTATGTAGCATCCAAACTGCTTTTCAGCCATTGATTTAAATTCCAAGAACTTTTCAAATGCTTTGCTTTTATGTTGCATAAAGTACACCCAAGCCATTCTACTAAAATCATCAATGAAAGTGATATAGAATCTACATCTTCCGCTCATGGAAACATTGTGACATGGGCCCCAAATATCCCAGTGTATTATTTCCAAAGGATAGTTGCTTATTCTCCCCCTCTTTGGAAATGGCAATCTGAACTGCTTGCCAAATTGACAAGGCTCACATACATGATCAAAATTCACATATCTAAAATGCGGTAGACCACGGACTATCTATTTCGATTGTATTTGCTTCAATCTTTGCAAATTAACATGACTAATCCTTCAATGACATTATTCCACATCCTTATCTTGCCCATGCTCTCTCTCAACATACATAGAATTTTGAATCACTGGAGTATTTGCATCCAAAGCAAACAATCTCCCTTTCTTTCTACCATGAACAATCACCCTGCCAGTTCTCCCATTATGGAACTCTTCAATGAAACATCCAAACTTATTGAATCTCACTTGCAATCCTTAATCTGTCATTTAACCAACCGATGCTAAGTTCTTAGTTATTGTGGGCACATAAAGTACATCACCAAGATTTTTCTCAATCCCATCTTTAGTAACAAGTGGCACACTACCAATATGAGTAATTTTGTGTAAAGTATCATCACCAGTGGCAACATATTCCTCATTTTGTATTTGCTCTTTACTATCAAACCAATCAGCATGATGAGTCATGTGGTTTGTAGCTCATGAATCCAAAAATTAGTCATTCTCACGAAGAGGGTGAGTCATGCTCCCAAGCACATGCTCCATAGCAAATAGGTGACCTCTAGGTGATCCACCTCTAGGTCCATAACCTGTACTACCATAAGTGCCTGTATAGTGACCATATTGGGTCCTTCCACAACCCCTAGACATGGAATTCTATTTCTGATAACAATCCCTCTCAAAGTGACCAAACTGCCCACAATAATGACAAGTGCCATCTCGTTGTGAAGAAGGACTAGACCATCCTCTACCTCTAGGGAAAGATCTCCCCTTGTCTCTATGCATGAAGTCACCACGACCAAAGTTACCTCTTCCACGAGCAAAACCATAATTATACGACCAAGTGAAGATCCTCTAGCTCTAGATGAGCTGCCACGACCTCTCTGGTGATAGAAAACACTGTCTCCACCTGCATTTTTGCCACTGCTAGATGCATTCAATCCCAACTTGATTTCTTTTGTAAGTAGCAATCTAATAAGCTCCTCAAAGTCAGGCATAGAACCTCCTCTAACTGAAATAGAGGTATCCAAAGATTTAAAAGTTGGTCCAAGTCCATTTAGTGTCACTGACACTAAATCATCATCATCAACAAGTGCATTGATGGATGCAAGGTCTTCTGCAATTTGCTTGATTTTTGCCACATAGTCACTGATATTGCGATTGCCTCTCCATGCACCATGTAATCTTTGCTTGAGTTGCATCTTAAAAGCCTCTGTACATGTTCCATACATTTTTTCTATGATTTCCCATGCCTCCTTACAAGTACTTGCCTTTTTTATATGAGGAATCAATGTTTCTGAAATACATAGGAAGATCCAATGCAAAACTTTCCTGTTCTTCCCTATCCAATCCTTGTATGCTTTCTTTTGCTCTTCAGTTGGATGTTTAGGAACTTCTGGACATTCATCATCACCTTTTATGAGGTCCCATAGACCTATACCCATCAAAAAATTCTCCATCCTGTAAGGCCAAACACTATAATTGTATTTGGTCAATTTGTCTCCCACAATCTGAGTGATTTGTGCCGTGCCAGACATTATGGCTACTACAAATTCAGAAAAAAATAGCAATACAAACTGTCCACAAATGATATTCAGTAGTATGCCCCAAAATCCGAAACATCAATGGTCCAATCTAAGACCAAAAAGCATCAAACATAGTTCGAAAATCCATGTAAAAATAGCTTCCAGAAATATGATTGTCATATATGTGTCCAAAATCTGTCATATACATCCCTTTGGGCAATTCACCCAGTTCATCATTCATTGTAGGCTATTCCTCTCTCAGTTCTTCTTGACTTCCAAGATAAAGCATAAAATTGAAAGTCCTGTATCGGGCTTGGTCATAGTCTGCCAGCTTAGCTCTGTTGTGTGCTTCAACAAATTTGGCCTTTCCCCTTGATATGGTTTGCCTTCATGGAGGAACCTTCTCCTTGCTGTCCTCTTGTTCTGAGTCCTTTTTGCTTTTCCCAAACCGGAACAATTTTTTGATCATCTTGGGATTCTCATGAACACTGCGCTTCTCATGCTACAAGGAGACATCGCATGAGCAGAGTCTACTTAGTTCATCGTAGGAATCAACAATTCTCAGCTTGATAGCCTAACTGAGATATGGCTATTAGATTAGAAAGAGACCCAAGCAAGTATTTATCTGTGTATTTACATCAACAATTGAGAAGAGCCCTTGGTAACATCCCTGGGTGTCTTGTGACCTTTGGTGAGAGCGGGATCAAGATCGTTGCAGCGTCTCCAAGCTAATCTCTGAGCTAAATTTTAGAAATATGGTTATTGTTCCTTCTCTCTACAAATCTGCATGCGGCATCCTAGGCTGTGCCGACATAACCATTGTAACTATATCCTTGCTGTTGGTCCTTCACCTTCCAACTTTTGCATCATCCACATCCAAGCTGATTCTCCTCAAATCTGCACATCGGACATTCCTCTATGGCAAATTCGTCCAGCATCGATGCCACTCAAGTGAGAGCTAGGGAGATGTATTATTCTTGAGGCATACAATATCATTGTCCCGTATCCCTGTGCTTGAAGGACTGAAGAAGAAGATTTACTTACAACGTACAATATCGTTGTCCTGTATCCGCTACCATCGAGTACTGCTACTTCGTTGGAGGCCTCGCTTGGTCCACCGACGATCGTAGCCTCAGAGATGCCTTCAGTGCCTTCGGTGAAGTGATCGAGTCCAAGGTTATCAATGACAGAGAGACTGGTAGATCTTGTGGTTTTGGCTTTGTGACATTTGCTGAGGAGCAGTCTATGATGGATGCTATCGAGTCAATGAATGGGAAGGAGCTAGATGGTAGAAACATTACTGTTAACTAGGCTCCAAGCAGAACTAATGAAGAGGTCGTAGAGAGGGATCCGCTTGCTCCTCCTTTGCTTTGCCTCCCTACCATTTACACCAGGATCAAAGAGCATGTCACCCCCTGTAACTAAAGAGTTCTCCTAGAACTTCTGCTGCAATTGGAGGAGGACCATAAGAGTGGATGAGAGGAAGAAAATCCCCCCTGCTTACTGAAGGTGCGATGGAAAATTTGAATCTTGTTCTGCACGACAAGAGGGGATCGATGTGCGTCCACTATATTGACAGCAATCTCTCTCTCTCTCTCTCTCTCTCTCTCTCTTCTATGTCATTCGGTAAAAATTCGACCAATCATGATGATGAGTCCTCTTCAATTCTCAAATTCTGCTCTGATACCAAAATGAAAACTGAAGTGGAGGGAGTCTATGAGATAGATCAGATTTGAGGTCAGGAGCTCCATGTTGTCTTCTCCTCCATTATTCTTCTTCATTTCTCAAAAGTCAACTACCACAAGTGGTATCCTCAAAAGATAGATACCCCAAACTTAAGGACACTTTACATATGCTTCTATTTTAGATACATACATCCATAGGATATGACGTATTTATCAACAAAACTTTGGGAGGGAAATACTAGGTTGGTGTGCCATTGAAACTAGGAGTACTTGTGAAGTGGAGATTATTGATGGGACACCTACCGATTTGAGTGAAGCTAAAAATAAACTTATTAGATTTAAAGGTGTAATAGGTGGAAAGACTGAAGGGTTTGGTTTGCTTCCAGTTGGGGGAGTGTAACGCGAACAATGCTTTTGGAATTCCGAGGTAGCTTTCTATGCTTCAAATATGGCCTCACAAAGGGACATGAAAATCTCAGGAGGTGCTATTGTCTGGTGTTGTTAATATCGAGATTGCCATGTATGGCTTACAACTAGAACTGCCTTAGGCAGATCATGCGAATGTGTATCCATTTGGCTTAGTGCGAGGAGGAACGGTAATTGTGTTCACCATGTGTTATCGATATTTAGGTGCACATTCACCACAGGAATGACGATGAGTGCACTTAGAACCGACACAAATGGAAATTGACATCACTTTTGACATTCAGAGCCTAGGTTGAAGGGCGAGACATAATCACAGCATAGGAGTCAAACACAGAAATATACTCAAGACTAAATCCGAAGTGTATTGCTAGAATCAAAGTCAATACATCAATCAAGGACCAAATGGTCCTTTGAGAGAATTGTTGAGAAATAGACAAATGATATATGCTCTAGGAAGAGATGTCTTGAATCCCATATGCACAGTGAGGAGAGTGGAACAACCGAACTTCTATAAAGCATTGTACTTGACTATCACTTTCACATGGATTGAATACAAGTCATGATGGTTTGTACTTTCACTTAGTGTATTTTTAGTGTCAGTATCAGTCCATTACACAAGATTGTCTTTATGAGTCCAAGCTAATCTACCTTGGAACCTAATTCACTTGTATAACAACTGGTCTCTCTTTGTCTTTGTCAACATGAGTCTTATCTTCATCTTCCATCCTCCATATCTCCTACCATGCTCTAGATCCACACTTTTCATCATGGTATCAGAGCTCAATCAGGCATGGCTTAGCTCATCTCCATATCTTCTCAGTCAATTTGAGTACTGGATCTCATCTCCAACTTCATTTGCATTTCTACCTTCAATAAAGCTTCCATGGCATCCATAGCCAGCAACACCCTGTCAGCTTGAATCTTTCATATCTCTCTCCACAGGTCAAATTTCTCTGAACTTCCTTCTGGAGAAGTGTTTCCCAGCTTCCAGAGCTCCTCTCTTGCATGTCAACCACTAACATTGGGCAACTATAATTAAACATTAACAAAATTTATCGCATTGCCTTGAAATGCGCATACTGACCGTATGTACGACTGTACTCCCTGCACGCGACACAATCCTTGCCAAGACCATAGGGCTTTGGAAGCTTGGTTCATAAGCTTCTTCCTCATTAGACGATTCATCATATGAGTGTGCCTACAAGCTACCCCAAGTGAAAAACTAGTTGCTTGCCTGTGTAACCCTAATTCTATCAAAAGACATGGGATCTAGAAGGGTTCTAGAATATGACAAGAGCTATGGTGGATGAAAGATGAAGATTAAGCTCATGATGGCATAGACAGAGACTTGACATGTTACACAAGTGAATTAGGTTCCAAGATTGAGACTTGGACTCATAAACACAATCTTGTGTATAAGACTAAGAATGACCAAGACACTAACTAAAATGGGAAAGCATCATGATATTGCATTCATCTATATGAAAAAGTGGTAGTCAAGTGCAATGCTTTATAGTTGATGGATGAGTAGCAGTCTCCCTCTGTGTGTTTATGGGATAAAGTAGCTTGCATATCCTTAGCCAAAACTACCTCATACAAAGAGGCTATAGTAGGTGTGATTGCAAATATGTCAACACCCCTCCTCAAATCACAACCAGAAGTACAAAGCATGTAGAGGCTTTAGTGAAAGCAGCACCTGCAAAGTGTGGGCACACCATAAACATGGCAAAACACTAGAGGCTATTGCAAAAAAAGCTAAGTGTGGGTACCACAAACATGGTGGACATCTAGAGGCTGTAATAGAGGCCTTAGAAAGTGTACAAAGGCTATAGTACAAGGCTACATGAGGACTTTACAAGCTTATGTCAGAAGCATTTGGGCTAGGCATTACGAGACTAAAAAAAAGTCTAGTGAAAAATTGGGTCGAGGACCGTCAAGACCTTGTAGTTTTCAATATTTCTTTTCACATAGATCTTCAATTTATTGTAGGTCTTCTTGTTGGTGTAGTCCAGCTTGCTCTTTTTGATCTTATACTTGTTATTCACTTTGCTTGCAACTTCAGTGTCCACCGCGTTGATCTTTTGGTCCTCTTCTTTTCTCCTCCTAGTCTTCTTCTTCATTGACTTTGCTTGCAACAATTGCATCAATCTTCATGTTCATGTCCCCCTCAAGAAAATGTATCATCTTTGAGGAAATAGAAATGACTTCAATCTCTTGCACCTTCTCCAAGGTAGCATGCATGTCTTCAAGTTCTTCAAATGGATACATTGATTACTTTTTGGTGTAGGCAGCTTCATGTCCTCTTGCAAGTGGGTCACAAAAATCTTCTATGTATTGTAGATAAGCAACATAAGTTATGTTACTCTTCATGAAGTGTCTGCACATAGAGATATTTTTGTTTGTCATTCTCATATCTAAGAATCAACCTAGAATCTCCAATTTTTAGTAGAAGAGTTGAAAGAATCTGTGTCAAAAAACACAAGTGCAAGGTAGTGTGAAGACACACTTCGTAGTATCAAGAGATACTAGAGTTGAAGATGATGATTATTGATGTTGAATCCTTCAAATTTAATCTTCTTCTTACTTATTTGAATTGATACTTTGTTGGAATCTTGAGTGTTGCAACAGATCTTTGAGTGGCTATGGAGTCTGCATTAGGGTTTTTGGGGGCAGCTTGGTTTTTCACTCTATGTGTGGTGTATACTTGATCATTTTCAAAACTTTTTATCTAGGAATGAAGCTTGGCTAATGATCTTCCAAAGCCCTATGATCTTGGACAAGATCATTGAATGTATAAACTACACAAGGCGTACGAACAAATTGCAGGCGTGAACATGTAGTGACTAGGAAAACGCACAATGCTAAAGCCTGCGACAAGTAATGTCGAGCTGTGATGTGATGAATGGTTGCATCCTGACGTAGAGGAGATATCCATAAAAGAAGGCTTCAAGAGTTCTGGCCTAGATGAGGAGATCAAGAAGCTTCAACAGAGGTATGTGCTATTTGGCTATGGCGGCAAACTCAAGGTCAAGATGAAGATGAAGTTGAAAATGAAGACTTGAGCTGGATGTGAGTTGGGTAGACATGATCAGAGGTGAGAAGATACTTCAGAGGCAATGCCATGCTTAGTTGAGCTCTGATACCATGTAAAAAGACACGGGATCTAGAACATGACAGGAGCTATGGTGGATGGAAGTTGAAGATTAAGCTCATGATGACATAGATAGAGACTTGACCTATTACACAAGTGAATTAGGTTCCAAGATTGAGACTTGGACTCATAAACACAATCTTGCGTTTAAGACTGACAATGACCAAGACTGGAGCCCCAAGAGGAACACCAAGAAAAAGGGAATTATCTTGCAAGAAAATCTATCTTGTAACATCAACAAGCTTTTATTTCATTCTTTTGATCATCAAAACAAAAGAAAACAACAATTCTTCATGCAACATCATAGTAGATATCTCCCATGGATTTGATAAAATCAACCATAATCTTCAACATCTTCATAGAATCCATCAATATAACAAAGAACACAAAAGAATACACCATATTTGAATGGAAATCAATCACATATTATTCATCTTCAATGTCTTCATACTTCTCTCTCTCAATCTCTCATATACAGTTATACTTTTTTTATAGAAATTGGCTATCTCTAGCTCTCTCTCTCTCTCTCTCTCTCTCTCTCTCTTTCTCTCTCTCTCAATAGTACATCATATCCTTACTACAATACTCTCATAATAACCCTCAATAATCCTTCTTAGGTCGTGGATGCACCTCCCAAGAGGTATGCCTGATATGAAGAGTCACCGGAGCCACTACAGTGTCTTTTCACAGCTCACTACTGTCGTTCTCACTTCAGTCTTCTCTTCAGTCTTCAGCAGCTGCTTCTTCCACTTGTTTTAGCTCTTTTGAGCTTACATTCATCCTTTCCAAAGGTTAGAAAAATTTCCCAAAGTCACACATAAATTCTACAGAACACTTGTAGAAGGTCTACAGAACAGTTACAGTATAGTACTAGAGCAGCTATAGTACAATTACAATATAGAGATAGAGCAGAGACAGAGGGTTACAGAAGGTTACTGAAGGTCATCAGAACCTCATAACTCATAATCAAACCATTCAAAACTATCAAAAACTATTCAATATGCTTCCAAAATATCTCAATCTTCATCAATCATCAATCCATGCTTCATATAAAAGAAAATCAGAACAAAACAGAAGCTATACAAAAGGTATACAGAACCAATCATAACCTTAACAGAACATCATAGAGCTTCATATATCCACTAAGAATCATCATGATCTTCCAAAACATAATCAATATCATCCAAAACACTCTCAAACACTTCCTTTCACAATCATACATCACTCTAAATCCATTAAAAATCAATCATTTAGACCTTAAAAACAACAAAAATCAGTCAAAAATTCAGTCTTTTTTCACTCTCAACAAAGACACTAACTAAAATCGAAAAGCATCATGATATTGCATTAATCATATATGAAAAAGTGGTAGTCAAGTACAATGATAAATAGTTGCTGGATGGGTAGCGGTTTCCCTCTCTATGCCTATGGGATAAAGTAGCTTGCATATCCTTAGCCTAAACTGCCTCATAGAAAGAGGCTAAAATAGGTGTGATTGCAAATATCTCAACAAATTCCACCACAGCCACTTCAACTATAAGCTCATTTCTCATCTCACTTTTTGTGGTACACTAAGGCCACTACCACTTAGATTTACTTAACTTCCAACAAGGGCAATCTCCAAGAAGAAGATTTGGAAGTTCAAGCATCAACTATCAAAGTTCAACATCAAACTTCCACTGCATAGTATCTCTTAATACTAGCTAATGTTGTTTAACACTACTATTACTTATGTCTCTTGATACATTGAGGAAAAACTCATTTGATGTGACTGATTTGCTACTAATGAAAAATGATATAGCTCGAACAAATAGCTAAGCTCAATGGAGAAGACTTTTATTCCTAGAAGGGAAAGACCATGTACCACCTCATGAGGAAAGACCTCTAGGATCTCTTTGAAGATTGTTAACCCTCAAATGAACAAGGTGGAAAATCCAAAAAATCTAAAGTAGAAGAAAAGGCCAAGGCAAAGGTGAAATGGAAGCTGAAGGCATGCCAAAGAAGAATCTGGAAACACAAGAAGTGCAGGAAAGTCCTAAATCAAGGATAAAGGCACACAAGAAAAGTGCAAGTTAATACTTTTGTAAAAGAGCGCAAGGTACACCATGATTTATTTTAAGAGTATCGGGCTCTCATCCCCTCCGTGCAAATTGTAAAGGTAGATGGGAAATAGAAAGAAAGATAGGAAGATAGGAGGACAATGGGAAAAAAGGCCTACCGGCCATGTAAAAAGGGGATAATGGGATGACCGCCCAGAAGGGATTTAGGGTTTTGTATATAAAGTTGAAAAGTGAATGAGAAGCTTATTCTTGTGTGTGGCCAAAAGTAGCTCTCTTCTTCTTCTTCTTCTTCTTCTTCTTGCTTGCTTGCTTGCTTGAGCTTGTGCTTGAGAGAGGGAGTGTGAGAGTGTGAGGGAGTGAGTGTGTGAGAGTGAGGGATCGTGGTGGATAAGCTCTCCATCTTCTCCTCTCTTCTTCTCTTCTCTTCTCTTCTCTTCTCTCGTCTTGCTTGCAGCAATGGAGCTTGGAGCATGGAGCTTGAGGATGGAGCTTGCATGAAGCTTACACTTGGATCATGGAGCTATCGGAGTGCTCCAAAGAGAAGGTAACTCAATCGGGCATGGAGATAAGCTCACTACACTCGTAGGGAAGGTTAGTGCATCAGCTATGTGAGAGGTAGCCATTAGTGCTCGGCTTGGAATGCTTGAAACAATAAACGGTCCATGGGTCTCGGTAGTTGATTGCCTCTACATTTTGTTTCTGTTGTCAGGACCAACGGATTCAAGCCTTGAGTGCTTACATGCTTCGAATCGAGCATCAAAGTAAGGGTTTTTTCCGAATCGGTGCTTGAGGTAGATAGGTAGGAAGCGAGGGAGTTTGAAGAGGTTTTCGATCTTCTTAGCAAGTATGTTTTTGGTTTTTTTAATTTGGAAAAGTAGGTTGGAGTAGTGTAGGTACTTTCTTTATGGTTTTTGTTTGCATTTAGGTAGGATAGGAGCAAAACATTTGAGCACGTAGTAGGGTTTTTTGTTATTGTATAATAGGCTGAAACAAGAAAAAGAAGGGAAAAAAATGAAAACTTGGGTTAAATGTTGGTAAGGGGAGCAAGGCTAAGGTGAATGCAAGTTTGGGCAGGGTAATAAGAGGCTAAGAGTGGTCGAGAGACCTCTGTCTTGCATTTCAGGGATTTAGGGAGCTGGAGAGAGAGGGAGAGCTTCATTGTGTGGACCTACTTCAATTTTGCCATCGAGGAGTTCTTTCATGAGGGGTTCACTCATACTAAAGAAGACATGTCACCTGTGTGCAAGGACTTCGAAAAAAACCCCTATTTATGAAGCTTGTAAGACTAATATATCCCCCTATTTAAGCTTATAAGATATATACATGTATGAATTTTTATGTATCCCCTTTCTTAAATGTAAGTCTTCATAGAACATATACTCACTTTCTTTTTAAAAGTTGGAATTATCCTTAGTAATTAAAAGTATCAAAATGGTCAAAGTGATTTATGTAGTGGCACTTGGATACCATCGAAGTATGTGTTGCAATGTTTTTGAGTGCCCAGGCCCCCTTACCACATGAGGAGAGAGAATAGGGGAATTGAATCCCTTTATACTTAACGTGACTACACCAAGCGGACACCAAGCTCTCTTTGGAAGAAGGGGAGTTGAATCTCTCTATCAAAACCATGGGAGAGTGCCAACTCTCCCCCTCCCACACTATGATTAATACAAATCAAGAAAAAGAAATTAAAAAAATTAAAGATTTAATTTTTTTCTCTAAGAAAAAATTGAATTTAACCTCTTATCAAGCACCTTGAAACTCCTGATACTAACATCTATTTAGTAGTCACAAATTACAGTACACATGAATGAGTGAACTTAGCAAAGAGTAGCAACAACACAAGAATCACATGTATGTGTTTAAAAGTACTTCCCTTCATAGATATCCTTGAATGAAATACATGTTGAAGATACCTCCAAAACTGTAATGCTACAATGTACTTTACTTCATTACCATAAGATTATCAATGCATATACTTTTCTTCACCAATCAAAGGATTGCTAATGTAGCCATATGCATTTTCTATTGCATATTGGTGGCTGAGATGGACCCAAAACTATTGCCTGTTGCCAAGTGTGGTTGCAAGCTACTTCGTGCACATGAGTGATGGAGAGAATTTATGACCTTAAAACTCAAATTACACCCAAAATGGTCATAAATGTTTATGACTCTAAAACTCAAATTACACAATAACTAGATGACCACAAAAGTTATTTGATATTTCTTGGTAGTGTTGAGATATCGAGCTCCACTCGTGATATGCTAGGGTGACCGTTGTGCATTTATGTCACTGACTTGTTAGCTGTAGATGCGGTTGGTACACCGCCCAAGAATAATAGCTAGATGACAGCTATCCTTATCTACTCTAGTTCGTGACTCAGTTAGTATGCCACCTTAGTTAGTTGAGTTTGGTTTGAGACCCATATATAGGGTTCTTCTATTTCTCTGTACGTGTGTTCTTTTTGGCTTATACAACTAAGAATAGGAAAATTGTTTTCAGCCTCCACCTTTGTGTGTATTCTCCCATTGTGTAAGTGAGAAAGCTACAAGTGAGACTCCTTCCTTCTCTCCCACAATCTTGACATTGTCACAACTCTAGAAACAGAATATGTATCCTTTTTCATTAATTTGTCTATATAATGATTTATTAAATTTATTTCCTTTGCACTAATTAGATATAAAGAAAAGTGCATTGGAGCTGGCCCACTGATGAGTGGTCACAGGTTATGGTGGACCTACGCGGTGGGTTAGAGAAAAGATAGTTCACACTTCCACCTATATGGCCTGATTGGGCGCCTGTGACTAGAACTCACGCATATCAGGGTTAGACTCACACACAGAAAGGATTGATGCCTTGAAGTGTGGGCTAGATCCACCAAAACAGACAGTTACAATCAGCAAGATGGCATGATCATGAAATGCTTGTATAATATGCATGTGTGGGCTGAAAGCTTGAAATGCACATTTCTTTGCATAGAAAAGTCACATGAAGATTCGGATACCATTTTTGCGATGTACACGGAAAAAGCTTTCATATGACACCCATATTGGGGGGGTCCCTAAATTTTAGGAGGTCCCTAAATTTTAGGAGCCTCGAATTAGCCTAAAAATGCTAGTCCTAAAAAATAGGAATGTCATTCTAAAAATAATAAGTTCTATACTCTAACTGTGCTTACTAAATTTGGTTGTTTCTATTCTTGACAGTATTCAACCCAAAAAGGAAGGCCATAGAGAAGAGACAAGTGTCAAGACACTTGTCACACAAGTTTCCAAGTGTCCCACCACTTGTCACATCTCATGACATGTGGCTGGACACTTGTCTTGTGCTACTCCACTTTCCCCTTTTGTACTAGCTCTTCCCTCTCCTATAAATAAGAGCTCGTTTTTCTTTATTCAGCATCATTTTTCTTTGCTATAAACTCATGTACAGAACCCACAGATAGCCAGAAACTGACCCTATCCATCCCCATCATCATCCCCCACTTCTCCATTATCAAATTCCTCCATATTCCCTCTTCTATCACTGCTGTTTTATAGGACAACAAGCCTGTAAATTCATTACAGCACCTCCTTCTCGAGCTCTTTCTTCCATTTTAGCAACAAGAAGCAAGCTCTATCCATGTACTGCTAATCAACGATGGAGAAAGACTAATTTCCCATTTTTCTTCTCTCATACTGTAAAGAAATCAGTTCTTATCATTGCATAATAGATAATGCATGTGTGTTTGTACATCTTTGCATGATCTTGTGAGAGTGAGAATTACTTCTTCTCACTCTCAGGTTGATTGTAACTGAGCTCTTCCCTAAGGGACTTGGGTTGAGCAGAAATACATTCCTTCGAGGGGGGGGGGGGGGGTTGCCCATCTTCAACCCTCAATCTTGTCTCCATTACTTTTACATTTTCATGGCTGTAATTTTGTGAGTAATTTTCATTTTTAGCTTTAAGTGTTCATTCTCTTTTATATTAAATCTCGAAAACAAGCGAATATCATAATTGTTAAGCATACTACGTTGTTCTTCGGGGCGTTTACAGACATGGTATCAGAGCCTGGTTCGTGGTAAGGAGCTCAAGAAAGCAAACCAAGTTTGCGGTGTTCTGGTAAGAGGACCAATGTTGCTTTCATTTTTTGAGTTTGGGAGCAAGTCTTTGCAGAGGTAGCACAGCCGGAAAGTGCAAGAGTGCATTGTCTCAGATTGAGACACCCTTCACTGTATAGCAAGAGGGCAGTATATGCTGCAGGCAAGGGCTTTAGCACTTGGTTGCCCTATTTTTTTGATTTGAGGCCATTTCAGGGCCTGTTTTGGAGGCGGAAGTTTTCCACACGCACTTAGGAAAAGGCCCTGTTTTTTGCTGTACGACCACTATTCTACAGATCGATGAAAAGTTACTATAGAAATTGTATCGTATACCTGTGCGCAGAGACATTGGGAGTTACAGAATCATTCTTATTGCCTGTTGATGCAAAATCGTCACTAGGAAGTGACTGTGTGGTCAAATACCACTTTCATCAGTTTTCCAGATTTGCCCTTGTGAGGTTGAAGCTGTGTTTTTTGCAGTGAGAATTTTTTGCAATGTTCTGTAATGGCGTCTGATTCTCTTTCACAGATTGTCACTGAGAAGCTTGACAAGAACAACTTCCAAGCATGGAAGTTTAGAATGACGAATTTCCTTATGGGAAAAGGATATTGGGAATTCGTTGCAGGAAATGAAAAAGAACCAGTTCTTCATGATGTTCCCAATCAATAGCAAATGCATGCATTTAAAGGATGGCATGAGAGAGCCAGAAAAGTTATGTACTGGCTGTCTATCAGTATTTCAGACTCTATGATTGTACATATTCAGGATGCAAGTACGCCAAAGGAGGCATGGGTTACTTTGTCAAAAATGTATAGCACAAATACGCAAGCCAGGAAAATGCAGCTCAAGCAAGAGTTGCACAATGTGCAAAGAGAAAGTATGAGCATCAATGACTACCACATGAAGGTGAAGAAGATTACAGATGCACTTGCTTCCATTGGGTCGCCAGTGGAAGATGATGATTTAGTTTCTGTGACCTTGAATGGTCTAAGAAAGGATTATGCACAATTCTGAACATCCATTTCCGTTCGTAAAAGATTTCTTGATTTTGAGGAGTTGATTGCTCTTCTAATTTCTGAGGAGTAGATAAATGGTGGTGCATCTTCTTCAAGAGGAACTTCAAGCTGTCTTCTACTCAAATTCTGGAAGAGGTAGAGGCAGAGGTAGAGGAGGCCGATCTGGAGACCGTGGTAGAAATTAGAATATGCAGCAAACTCAAGAAAACCAGTCCTATGGAGGAAGATGTGGTAACTCTAGAGGCAAGGGGAGCCAAAGAGGTCGTGGTGGATGGCAAAGAGGCCAAAATGCAAACAACAATGTTGAATGCTACTACTGTGGTAAAATGGGTCATATGGCTAAAGACTGCTATAAAAAGCAGAATGACATCATGAATGGAAAATTGTAACAAGGGAATTATGCATCTTCCATAAATGAGCATTTGTTTATGGTGCAGCACATGAACAATTCTGTGATAAGTACAGAAGAAAGCAACGAAGTGTGGTATGTTGACTCAGGTGCGTCAAACCACATGACATGCCATGCAAAATGGATGTAGGATGCAAGGAAAATGGAAAAATTAGGATTTGTGGAGATTGATGATGATATTGCACATCCTATTGTGCAGATTGAAAAATTTCCTTTGTCTATGGAGAATGGGAAAAAGAAATCCCTGTCAGATGTATTTCATGTCCCGAATATCACCAAGAATTTGGTTTCTGTTGGTCAAATGGTTGAGCAGGGCTTGCATGTCAGATTTAATCCTCATGGATGCTTTGTTGAGGATATGAAAAATAAAGGTCGCTTGATAGCAAAAGGAAAGAAGAAGGGCAAAATGTTTACATTGGATGGAGACATGCCTGAATTGAGTGCAGCAATGTTTGCACATGGGACTGGTGTAGTTGTAGATATTGATATCTGGCATAAACGCATTGGTCATGTTAATGTACAGTGACTGAAATCAATGCAGGCCCAAAATATTGTTGCAGGATTGCCTAAATTCAAGGTTGCAGAAATGCATAAGGTATGTAAAGCCTGTCAATTTGGAAAATAGGCAAGGAAACCATTTCCTAGACATGTTCAAGAGAGTAAGAAGCCATTGGAATTAATCCACTCTGATGTGTGGACTACTAAAGCTGCATCTATTGGAGGCTGTCATTATTTTGTCACTTTTATTGATGATGACTATAGCAGAAAAGTTTGGGTGTATTTTATGAAAAAGAAAAGTGAAGTGTTTGGGCATTTCAAAACTCTTAAAGCTATGGTTGAAAAAAAAACAGGCCTGCAAATAAAATGCCTAAGGTCAGATGGAGGGGGAGAGTACCTCTCAAATGAGTTTGCAAGGTTCCTGCAAGAGCATGGCATAAAGCAGCAATATTCATGCAGTCATACCCCACAACAAAATGGAATTGCAGAAAGGAAAAACATGCATTTTGGAGAGGTATCTCGTGCCATGCTCAACGAAAAAGACTTGCTAGATTTTTACTGGGCTGAAGTAGTTGCTACAACAGTCTATATAATGAATAGGACTCCCACTACAGCAATACATGGGATGACTCCAGAGGAGAGGTATACTGGTAGGAAACCAGATATTTCTCATTTGAAAATTTTTGGTTGCATTGCTTATGTTCATGTGCCAGATGAGTTGAGATCCAAGTTGGATCCAAAAGTTGAGAAGTGCATCTTTATTGGTTACTCTCTGCAGAAGCAGAAAGGGTATAGATGCTATAACCCTTCTACTCGTAAGTTTACAGTGAGTAGAGATGTTGTTTTTGATGAGATGAGTAGCTGGTATAAACCAGTAAATGTGATTGATAATGTAGATGCACAAAATGGTAATGCTGCACAAAATTCACAGCAGCAGTCACAAGATATTAGTGGACCTGGAGTGTCCTCTAGCAGTAGTTCACATTCTTCGCCATGGACAGGTAGATTGAGATCACGAGAATCTCCTCAAAGCAATGCACATAGTGGTATGTAGGTATCACAAAAAGGAAAAGAGAAGGTAGATCAGCCCATGTTTGATGTGAATGCAGGTCATTCTTATGTGGATGGTGAATCCTGTGGCTCAAAACAGAGCATTGATGATGAGTTGGGTATTCCTTCTATTGTTACACCTAGAGTAAGGAAGACCAGGGATGTTTTGAGAGCACCTGGAAGTGAGGCTGCTTTGTGCAGGTCTACCAGAGCTAGGTATCCTATGGATAGGCAGAAATATGATGGATTTACAGCCATTCACTATGGCTATATAGTCAAAGTGATACAAGAACCAGAATCCACTTCTTTTGAGCAAGTCATGGGAAAAGAAAAATGGGAGAAAGCCATGGATGAAGAAATGGATGCCTTGGAAGCAAATGCTACATGGGAATTGGTACCTTTGCCTAAAGATAAGAATGCAATTGGTTGTAAGTGGGCTTATAAGGTGAAACACAATGCAGATGGTTCTGTGAACAGATACAAGGCAAGATTAGTAGTCACGGGGTATGCACAAACATATGGCATTGATTATGAAGAAACATTCAGTTTGGTTGCAAGGATGGCAACTGTAAGAGCAGTCATTGCTATGGCTGCATCAAAGGGATGGTCTTTACATCAAATGGATGTAAAGAATGCCTTCTTGCATGGTGATTTGCAAAAAGATGTCTATATGGAGCACCCACCAGGTTATGTGCATGCTGTTCATCGTGAGTTTGTTTGCAGGTTGAAGAAAGCCTTGTATAGCTTGAACCAAGCACCTAGAGCATGGTCTGACAAGATAGGACAGTATCTTGTCACTATTGGCTTTCAGATTTCCAAGGTAGATTTCTCACTTTATGTGAGAAAAATAGAGAAAGGTATTATGCTGCTTGTCATTTATGTTGATGATTTGATTATCACAGGTGATAGTGATGAAGATATTCTTCATGTGAAAATGCTATTGAACCAGAAGTTTGAGATGAAGGATTTGGGAGAGCTACGTTATTTCTTGGGCATTGAGGTGATTAGATCACCAAGTGGAATACGGCTCTTGCAGAGGTAGTATGGATTGGACATGCTATCCAAATATGGGATGACAGGCTGTAAGCCTATTTCAGTTCCTTTGGAGCAGAATGTGAAGCTGAGCGCAGATGCAGGTAAGCTTCTCGAAGACCCTACTATGTACAGACACATAGTAGGAAGTTTGATTTATATGACTATTACCAGGCCAGATTTGAGCTATGCTGTTGGATTGGTAAGTCGGTTTATGCAAGCTCCAAAGAAACCGCATTTGGATGCAGCTAGATGCATACTCAGGTATGTGAAGTCCACATTACAATATGAACTATTTTATGAGACTGGGGTTTAGATACAGTTGCATGGATACACTGTGTGAGAAATGCGGGATCTAGAGCATGGCAGTGAGTTATGGTGGATGAAAGGAGAAGTGTGGACTCATGATGGAGAAGACAAAGACACTGTTTGTTACACAAGTGAATTAGGTTCCAAGATTGAGACTTGGACTCATAAACACAATCTTGTGTATGTAGACAATGACATTGACACTTCATTGAAAAGAAAAGAGTACTATCATTGCATTAAGAAAAGGAAGCAAGTACAATGCTTTATAGGAAAGTAGGAAACTGCAGTAGGCACCATTGTGCATATGGGATAGGTTAGCATGCATGTCCTTGGCCCTGAAGCTCCATACAAAAAGGCTGTTTAGTGAGTGTGATTGCTAATTCTCAACACCCCTCCTCAATCACAACTAAAAAGGCACAAAGTGTGTAGAGGCTGTAATGAGAACCACCTGCAAAGTGTGGGCACACCACAAACATGGTAGACACCAGAGGCTGTCGCAGAAACAGCTAAGTATGGGCACCAAAACATGATGGACATCCAGAGGCTATAACAGGGGCCTCACAAAGTGTACAGGGACTGTAATGACAAGTTACATAAGGAGTTTACAAAGCTTATGGTAGGAAGCATTAGGGCAAGGAAGTACAAGGCTTTTAAAACAGTTTATCAGAGTTATGAGAGTAGAAGGATTGACGAGTCTTGTCCTTCCGATCCTGGTGGTCTTCATCTTCATCTTCTTCTTCCTTTGCTCCATTTTCTTCTTCTTCTTTGACTGCGACTAGATAGGCCTTTTGGGATCTCTTTCTTGCGTGGCAAAACTTCTCGGTGTGTCCTGTCCTTTTGCAGAAGTCACAGAAGAGCTGATCCTTCTTGCCTTTGTACCTGTTGCCAACATATAATGCATGCTCATCTCTAGAGGTACTTGGTTCTTCCTTAGTTTTTAGCTTCTTTTCCTCTTCTAACAGTGATGCCTGGATATCAACAAGTTCAGGATTTGGCATGTTGATTAAAGTTGTTGATACATTATTATATTCAGGAGGCAAACTCTTAAGTAGAACACCGATGCAAACATCTTCATCCATTTTAATGTTGATTCCTACAAGTTGGGTTAGGAGTCCTTCCATGTAATTGAGATGTGTGGCAAGTGATGTGCTGGACTTCATTTCAAGCCTGAAGAACTCAATCAGGAGACCATACTTTGATGATTTAGATTGTGCACCAAACAGGGTGTCAAGTCTCTTCCATGTATCCTGTGAGGTCTCACAGTTATCCACATGGAGGATATAACTGTCGTCTAGCTCCAGTTTGATAATGGCCTGGGCTCTGTCATCATTCTTTTGCCAAGTAGTTGCAAGGTCCGCGTCCCGATGTTTCTTCTCTTTGCCATTTGTGATGGCCCAGAGACCCTTTTTCATCAAGATGAGCTTGATGCGGGTTTACCAAGTGTGAAAAACCACTTATCCAATATCAATCCAGAAAAGAGAATGTTAATGATGATGCCTTGAGTAGAAGACCAACTATCCATAATATATCTGTGATATCTTTTGATTCCCTTATTGCTATGAAAGATACCTATGATCAAGACCCCAGATTTCAAGCTGATTGAAATAAAATAGTTGCAAATAACTGGATTCCAATAGATTCATTGTCTTATTTTGATGGATTTATGTTTTATAAGAAAAGGTTGTGTGTAACTGTTCCATTTCAGTCATTTGTGTTGCACGAAATTCATTGTTCTCCATATCAAGGCCATAGAGGTATTCTTTCTACTTTATGTACATTGGTTGAAGATTTTTACTCTCTCAATTGTGGAAGCATACATTGATATTTTTCTATCTTCTATGCTCAACTTGTATGAGCATGTGAAAGCTGTCAGAATGGTATCCTTCTTTTTTAGGTATAGAATTCATGCTATCTATTGAACATATATAAATAATTAACTAATATTGTATGTTCATGTTGTTGCTATGGCAACACCATTATGTCTTATTAATCAATTGATTTATGATGTTTTATTAGGATTTGGCGCATGTGGATCACCAAGCATGATGTATATACGCTCAAGCACAACTTCATTAGTAGAGAAACTTTCATGGATATCCAATTGTCATGTCACTTTGTGGTTCTTCTCATAAAGATCTTCAGAGACAAATATAGTTAGTTGGCAGTTCCTTTATCTTCTATGGGATCTGATCCTTGTGAGAATTTCTTTAATAAAGTAGGCGAAATGGTTAGCAATGGGAGGTGTTATGATGGTTGTGACTTGTTGAGTAGTGCAGGAGCATTGAATAGAATTTCAGATTTTCAAGCAGGTTCAAATCTAAGTTTTTCGGCAACTCACTCAAAGCAAGAAAACATATGGGTTGATATGAATCATATGCATGGCATTCCTTTGGCAAATTTAAATGACTACATGGTTGTGAGTACTGATGAGCAAATTGTATATGCATTAAAGGAGAGTTTAGCAGAAGAAAAGGTCATGTGTCATGAGCTTGGTATGGAAGGTGAAGCTTCATGTGGTGCCTCATGAGAAGAAAAAGATATCTTAGAGCATCTTGAAAACAATGCATATGACAATCTTGAAGAAGAAGAAGTTTCATTGGATGATTTTGTTGGAGATGTAATCGTACAATTGCACAAAGTGAGCTTCGCCATGCCATGGATTCTATAGTTGACAATGAGGAGAATGTGGTGAGCCAAATATCACCTTTTGTGGAAGTTGATGGGAGGACTTTGTGCAAGAGCACACTTGTGAGCCAATTGAATGGAAATCCAATGTTATCAAAGGATAGATTAATAAGGGTATAAAGTGGAATATATTTCTCATTTGAGATGAAGTCAAAACCTCAAACCAGTACTTGCCTTGGAATAGGATATGATTGTGAGGTTCTATTTGAAGATATTATACTTAGAGATAATACAAAGCTCAAAAGAAAAGGAAAGGTTGCAAATACTAGTCAAGGGGTCAAGAAAGGCATATGGTACCTCGGAAGAGTAATGAGTATGAGAATGAAGCTAGGAAATGGTATGAAAGAGACAAGGGGCCCTTTTGATCTTCTAGATCGTCCTCCAAATATGGAGATTCATCTAGCATGGTATCAAAAAACCAAAGGAAAGTAGATGCTACACATATGATCTTGTTGATAATCAATCAATGTCCTTGGAATCTATAATTTCTCTGGAAAATTTGAGCTATGATCCAATATCAAAGAAATATCAACTTGATCCCAATGACTATAAGATCTTCAATGACTATGTAAAAGATACATAAGGTAATTTGAAGCACATAAAGCAAAATACAAATCTATAATAGTTTTAATGTGTTGTCCTTATGCATTAGTATTAAATTAATAATCTTGTTTTTCTTTGCAAGTTGAAAGCTGCTATGTATACATCATACATGCTACCTGTCAAGATTGTGGGAGAGAAGGAAGGAGTCTCACTTGTAGCTTTCTCGCTTACACAATGGGGGAATACACACAAAGGTGGAGGCTGAAAACAGTTTTCCTATTCTTAGTTGTATAAGCCAAAAAGAACACACGTACAGAGAAATAGAAAAACCCTATATATGGGTCTCAAACCAAACTCAACTAACTAAGGTGGCATACTAACTGAGCCATGAACTAGAGTAGATAAGGATAGCTATCATCTAGCTATTATTCTTGGGCGGTGTACCAACTGCATCTGCAGTTAACAAGTCAGTGACATAAATGCACAACGGTCACCCTGGCATATCACGAGTGGAGCTCAATATCTCAACACTCCCCTCGAGCTCAATCCCAATTCCTGCACACCAAGCAGGTCTCTGAACTTGCGCAGCTTCTCTCCGCCCAATGCCTTCGTGAATATGTCAGCTACATGATCCTCTGTGGTGACATAAACTAGATCAATAAGACCTAGTAAAACCCTCTCCCGCACATAGTGATAATGCACCTCAATGTGCTTTGTTCTAGCATGATAGACTAGGTTATTCGCCAAGTGTATACTGCTCATGTTGTCACAATAAATGACAATTCTCCCATCTGTAGGCTGATGCATATCATAAAGTAGCTTATGCAACCAAGCTACCTCACATGCAGCCATTGCTACACCCCTGTACTCAACCTCTGTGTGCTCGACAAGGCAACTGTAGGCTGTTTCTTGCTGCTCCAAGTGACTACAGCACTCACAAAAGAGAACACATATCCACTGGTAGATCGTCTATTAGAAATACTACCAGCCCAATCAGCATCAGTGTGTTGAGAATCAACAATCACACTCACTAAATAGCCTCTTTGTATGGAGCTTCAAGGCCAAGGACATGCAGGCTAACCTATCCCATATGCACAATGGTGCCTACTGCAGTTTCCTACTTTCCTATAAAGCATTGTACTTGCTTCCTTTTCTTAATGCAATGATAGTACTCTTTTCTTTTCAGTGAAGTGTCAATGTCATTGTCTACATACACAAGATTGTGTTTATGAGTCCAAGTCTCAATCTTGGAACCTAATTCACTTGTGTAACAAACAGTGTCTTTGTCTTCTCCATCATGAGTCCACACTTCTCCTTTCATCCACCATAACTCACTGCCATGCTCTAGATCCCGCATTTCTCACATGGTATCAGAGCCCAGTCGGGCATGGCTCAACTCGGCTTATCTCTCCTCTACTCTCTCTCAACTCATGATAATCTCTGGTCAGCTTAGTTCCATCTCATGACTTCATCTCCCAACTCTATCCTCACTGAAGCTTCCATGGCAGCCATAGCCAGCAGCACCCTGTCAGATTGAGCTGCTTATATCTCACTCCACAGGTCAAATCTCTTGGAGTTTCCTTCTGGAAAAGTATTCCCCAACTCACAAAGCTTCCTTGTATCACATCAATCCAGGACATTTGTCTATCTGAAGCTCAGGATTGTGAAAATTCCCAGTCACTGCCATAGTCTTCAACTGTGACCTGTAGGACATTCCCTCCATGGAGCCTTCATATCTCTCTCTGTAGAGCATATCTTCAGGAACTTTCTTCTAGACATATCTTCCTTCACTCAGGGCGCTCCCTCTTGGCACAAAAAATAACCACATTGGTGATCTACAGCCCTGGCATTGCACAAATTTGACGTCATTGCCCCAAACTGCGCCGTGGCTGTTCGCGCCCTCTAACTACGTCGTGCTGTCCACAATCTGGACGATTTCCATAGGGTTTTGATAGCCCTTGACATAAGCTTCCTAGACATTTAAATTTTTTTGAAAATGATCAAGTATAGCTCCTGCAATCTGAGAAAAACCAGGCCCCTGTCTCAGAAACCCTAATTCCACCATAGCCAAAATCTCTCAAGCTTTTTTTTCCTCAGTTTTTCTCACTCCTGACACTAAACCAAGCTAAAGCCCACTCTAATCCATTGACCCAGCATCAAATCAAGGAGGGGAAGGACCTGAGAAGATTGAAGAACGATCGAACGATCCCAAACAAGAAGAATCAAGCTCAACATCAACACTGACATAGTGTGTTTTCACACTGTCACTAACTGTGTCTCTTGACACACTGCATTCTGCTCTTCTACTGATAAAATCTCAGAATTCTGGTGTTGATTTGCTGCTGATCTTGAAACCTCAACATGGGAAAAGACTCTCCAAATGCTTGATTCAAAGGAGTCTGCATAACCCAAAAAGTTGGTCATCTCTTGCTATCCACCTCACCATCCTCTTGATCATAGTCTCATCTTCAGCAATAATGACAGATACACTTCCCATGCAAAGCCCATTTTTCAACATGTGATGCTTATATGTTTCTGCCACATGCTTGAATACATCCTCTCTCAATCCGGTCCTATAATAAAGAGCTTTTCTCATAGCCCTAGATGTAGTTGAAAGATGTGGACATTGAAGATTCATGGAGAGAAAGTTATGCAATCTTGTACCTCCCCAAATCTTGACGGCTTCAAATAGATTTTTTGTTTTATCAGAATATCGCTTTCCTTGACCCAATCTTCCTATGTTTTGAGAGATATCGATGAAAAAGTCTCACAAAGCTTTCTTCCCCTTAAATAAGCCATGCTTATGTGCATTCACAATATCAGTGAAAATTTTCTTTACATCTCCTCGTACCAAGGCTTCAGAAACACTTTCTTGAAGACTCCTCACCTTTACACTCAAAGTAGCAACCTTTGTCCTTGTGAACCATATTTCTTTTTTTGATTCATCGAACCATTATGTTTTTAGTCCTAGCAATTCTCAATATCTTAGAATGAGTCAAGTAATCCAATCTTCTACCACCTTCACTGTCTCTTAATCCTCTTTCCCCTCTAGAGTGCATGTCTCGATACACATGCATGCAAAAGTCTCTCTCCTTGGGAATGGATGCACATGATGAGCATTGGAGATTGGAGAAGGGAACTCCCTCCAAACTTACCTGCTTGCAATCATTGTGACGAATGTGCCATTGATCTCAACAAGCTCTGTTCCCAATAAAATCACTATCTTTGTGCTTGGCTCAAAAGTCCAATGCACACCTTCTCTAGTATCATCCAAGAAACACTTTACATTGATCATGTGGTCTCTAAACTTATATGATCCTTGCCAAAATCCCCAACAAAGAGTAGCAAGCAAACTCTCCTCTGCACAGTACATAAATTCTGTTGTTCTCTTCATAGAATAAAGATTATTAAAAGAAAGACAAAAACAAATCCATAATGCCAAAAATACCAAGACTTGTTAAAGTTGTATACCTGAAGGTCTTTGTGGCAACTTAGAACTTGATGCATTGGAAGCATATACATATCAAACATAGTGAAAACTATTAGTTAGAGTAAAAAATTCATTGTAAAAAAAAACAAACACCCTTTTCTTGAACTAAGTACCTGTGGATTGGATTGGTTTAAAAAAACCAATCAGATTTCTTTGATTCTTGTCCAAGACCATTACTTTACTTGGGCGGTCTACTTTCTTAAGCTCATCACCATCTCCTTTGGTAGTGGCTTTCACATGAAGATTTGACTTCATGTGCTCTATCATGCACAATCTCAAAGAACTTGTATTTGGGAACAATGGTAGGCACTTATCATCCAATGGACACCTTATCAAAACCTTTGACAAGGTAGTGTAGTCTCTGATAGTTTTAGGAACACGTTGAAATTCTAGATCATTCTCACTTCCAAAAGAAGAAATCTCAAACATTGATTCATCTATTTTTTGTTTATTTTGTGTCTTTATCTCCTCCAATGATGGTGTGACTCCAAGCATGTCATGCCTTTGCTTCCCTTTTTTATCTAAGCCAACAGCTCATAAATGAGATAATGACTTGATATGCAAGTGTGTGAAATTGTATACAATATCATGCCCTCCTTGACCATAAGAGCATTCACACTCCTCACACCAAATTTGAAACAGAGCTTGCCCTTCCTTATCCTTAGACATAAGCTCAAACCTATCATGTCGACCCATGGATTTTAGCTTTTCCTTAGCATTCTTGATATCCCTCTCCCACCTTTTTATCTCAGATGATATGGCAAGAAGACTTTTGAGTATATTTTTTGGAACATCTTGGACAACACTCACATCATCCCTTGTCGATTCCATCCCATTGGTAGATACATGACGATCACTAGCTCTAGCTTCCATGGATGGCTCAGGCTCATTGCTATCCCCCTATGAATTCACTCTTTGATGATTGCATGGTGACTCACTCTCCTCTCTGGTGACCTCTTATACATCAACTATCCATCTCTCCTCTTGCTTTGCTCCAATAGGAAGCATTCTAGAACCTCCCAAAAAGACAAAGTCATTTGAGATGAGACTATCAAGGACAATCTCCTCTCGTAAATCTTTATAGGTTTCTCCTTCTTTCAAAAATACAAATACCAAAATATGGCTTTGATCTGTACCCTCATTTAGATGAATCAATATTTCCTTTCTTGCCATACTTATCCAAGATCAGGAAACTACAGAGCAAGAGATTCCCACTCTGAATGCTGCAAAATCAATGTAGATAAACTAAGAAAGTAGTTGTCCACTCAGGATACAACATTGGCATAGTGCTAGGGGGTTGTTGCTGCCCATAATAAGCTCGAAACATAAGCACATAATTTGAAAATGCCTACCTAAAAAAAATGGTTAATGACTCAAAATCACAATTTTCTAAAGTGGAGACAAGTGAATACCTATGGGGTAGATGCCTTAGTGGTTTTTGTTGGAGTTCCCATCTCCCATGTGCTCATGTCTAACATGAAACTTAGGAGCCACCAATCCCAAAGCTCCCTGCCCAACCACTAGAGAAGAAACCTGTAGAAACAACCCATTTAGACAATGATTAGAACACTTAATTGCTTGCTAGGTCATGATTGGAACATAATGGTCTGCACTTATGATAATATGGTTTGCACTTATGCATTCTAGCATGCCCTTATGGCATTGCAACTTGCCCTTCCCTTATGCACTGTTCTCTTCCCTTATGCATTCTGACATTCACTTATGCATTATGGCATGCCCTTATGCATTCTAACCTTCCCTTATGGCATTGCAACCTACCCTTCCTTTATACATTGTGCCCTTCGCTTATGCATTCTTCTCTTTCCTTATGACTTTCCCTTCCATGACTCTCCTTTTTACTACAGGCATGGAATAAATGCTGATCAGGCCTTTGAGGCACTTTGTCTCGACATTGCCAAGTTTTAGGACCAAGGCAGGGTCATAGTGATGGGGGATCTAAATGCAAGAGATGGACAAATGCAATTCCAGCCTATCATGGTAGATGAGTTGGATAAAGAATTTGAATTTGAGGTACACAGTGGATGTAAAAATTGCAGCAAAGCATTTAAAAACAACAATCATTACAAAGATAGGAAGGTTCATGATTAAATCAGATAAGTAGAAAGGTTATGTTTGCATATCTATTTGCACACAGATTTATTTGAACATATCTGTCAAAATAGATCTGCATATTTGTTTATGGATCTGTGCAAAAACAGATTTGCTCAAATAGATCCGATTTGTTTAAAATAGATCATATCTATTTTAAACAAAGTAGATATGTTTGAATAGATTTGTAAATAGATCTACAAATCTGTTTTGAACATATCTGTTAAAACAGATCTACAGATATGTTCAAATAGATCTGATCTGTTGTAGATATGTTGAAATAGATCATGTCTGTTGTGCATATCTGCAGATCTGTTTACAGATTTGTTCAAACAGATCTATAAACAAATTTGATTTGTTTTAAACAAATTTGTTTATAGATCTACAGATTTAAAATAGATCTACAGATATGTTTACAGATCTAATTTGTTTTAAAGAGATCTGTAAACATATTTGCAATAGATCATATCTGTTTGAACAGATTTGTAAACAAATATGCAGATTTGTTTTAAACAAATTGGTCAAAATAAATCTGTTTGAACATATTTGTTTGAATAGATCTATTTTAAAAAAACGTTTGGGATAGTGTTGATTATAAGAAGAAGAAACTCTTCAAGTAAATGTCACCAATTTCTATAATGTGTATTTCTATGAGAGGAGATCATAAATAAGTCGATGAAGTAGGTACACACCATATCAGATTGCCATAATAAAGACTCACAATAAATCACAACAGTATCGGCATTAGATCAGATCAAGCACAATCATATAATGGAATCACTTTTAGACTTATACCAGAGCAATGAAAGTCAGGAGCACTATCCAGAGGGGTCCTTTTGTTTATAGATCTAGAAATCATGGGTGTTTCCAGCACTTTAGTAGCACTTTGCTTGTTCTAAGAACCACGTTAGTTTGCTCCTTCGTGGTATTCCTTCTTATTTTGGGCTTCATGGTTCCCATCGAGGCACACCCTAGGGGTATGGGTGTCACCATGCCCAATCCTCTATAGCCCGTCACAGATCTGATTTGACATTTCAATGGATTCTCCTATTTACTTTAGTGCACAATTAGAAAATGATATTTGGGGGCTCACCACATTTGAGATGCCTAAAGAAGGCCATGAAGTACTTAACATTTTTCAGTAATTATATGAAATATTAGCAAAAAGGATGCCCCTTGTCACCAACATTATTTGGGATATGCATTGATCAAATTGAAGAACTCATTCAAAAGCTTGGAGGGATGGAAGAATTACATGGTCCTACCTTGGGACAATGGACAATATTGTTGCTACTATGACATCCCCACTAACGTCATCAGCTACTATGACATCCCTACTATGACAATGGACTAGCTACTATGAAATCCCCACTAATGTCATCAGCGCCGAGTAGTGGGTGTAGAACTATGTATCAATATATGACATTACACACAATGGTGCACAAGAGCATACATTCACACAAAGGTATGTGTACTGAAATTCCTCGTGCATTGCAAGTTCAATATGGTTTGTCATGTGAATCTCCTCAAACTACCTCTATTGGAAGACATTCTCCTTTGAGAAAGGGTCATCAAGTATTTGGGCACTTGTTGAAAGAGGGTGGCCAATCAAAGGAGCAAATGCAAGCCAAAATTCCCGATCTTGGTACTGGTATATGTGAGGGAGCAGAAAATCACTTTTCTATAGATGAGGAAGCAACATCATCTTCAGATTCTAAGGTAGACGACACAACTAAAATCATAAACTTGTAGCAAGAATCTCAAAGTTTGGGAACGCAATGTGACGATGCAAATCAAAATAAACGGGCTACAGGATGTGCTGCAACTTAGAGGAGGAAGCCAAATTTTTGCATAACAAAGTATACAAGCTGAATAAATACCTTTCAATTTTGCAAACATAAAAAGCCATCAAGGCATATGTGCTTTTGATAGAATGTATACAATTGAAGGAAACACATCCTCATATGCGAGAAAAATATCTAGTTCAATGAGATTCTACTGGGATAGAAAGCATCAGTAACTTGAAGAGCATTGACATGGTTAATTGTCAATATGGCAAGATTGGGGAATCTATTTTAGAAAAAAAATTTAGGATTTCTGAACATAAAACCATGAAGTTTACATAGGAGAATAAGAGGGTGGGTACTGTAGTTGACCCTCAAATGACCGCAATGACACTCTGGAGATTCTATAGAGTTAAGGAGGTTTGCTCTATAGAGGAAAATATGGAGCTTAGGGAAGAATGTTCAACAAAACTAGATAATGAGGACCAGTAGACTATGGAGTTGTTGAAGTCGAAAAAAGAGAACATAAGCCTAAAGAATGAATTAAATACTCTGCACTGTAAAGAGGACCAGATAGCATTCATTGCTTGGAAGTAAGAACAATTAAAAGATTTACAAGGGCAACTAACTAGTTTGGTGGAGGATAACAGGAAACAAAATCTTGCACTTCTTGATAGGGAAGAGGAGAAACGGGAAGTTATCAAAGAGCTCTATTATAGTATGGATGTATTGAATAGAAAAAATCATAGATTGATGGATTCACTTGCCTTTACAAACAAAAATCTTCACAATCCATGTAATTTTAAGTTGCTGGCTTGGAAGAAGGTTATCTTTGGGTTCTTTGTAGAATTTGAAGATCAAACCTCATGCATTAGCTCTTTTCAAGTAACATTTTGGACGGTTTTCAAATAACGGTTCTCCCTGCCTCCTCCCCTCCTTCCCCCTATCCTTTAGCCTTCCTATACCTTGAAAGCATGCGTGTGCACAATCACAAGCTTGCCATTATTTTTTACTATAGTATATTATATGCTGCACACACTTTTTGAAAGCTTCCCTTTTCAAAGATTTTCCAGCTGGAAGTGAAGTTTTTTGAATCTGAAAGAAAAAACTCCTTTGACCCAGGAAACAGGAGGGCAATAAGATAGATGTCAAATCAAACATAGTACATCAAAGGATAGGGATTGACTTATATAGTCCCCCTAAATCCCACTAATTTCCCACCGATATTCCTTTCTTTTCCCATCCATTTCCTGCCTATTTCCCCCCCTTCATTACAACCATCCCTTCCCATAGAATTCTGCCCTCAAAATTACATATTGGCTATTGCACAAGAGTGCTAAGACTACAAATGGTGATCATTATAGAAGAAGATAGGGATAGTTCTGAATAATGCTCTCCGACTGCAATGACTTTTCATCTTCAAAAAAACTCTTCCATTTGATGAGATACTCTATGTATACCCTATTGTGGAGTACTCAATCTCTCAAACCCTTGATGTGCTCACGAACATAGAGGATATCACTATAGAGAAGCAATAGGGTTTGCAATGGAGTGATCAAAATAGATGACACTTAGACACAATTGAAGAATGGAACTCAAAAAACATAGTGCTTGTCAGTAATATGAAAAACTGAATAAAGAACCTCAAGTTGTCGTGTCTCAAGGACCGTGGCTAAGGTGAATTAGAAAGATGATGCCATGTAGAGAAACAATAGAAAAGATAATAGCAGAGGGAGCGAAACACAGTCCTCCGTGTAGCTCGATGATGAGGAAGATGATGATGCCATGTAGAGAAACTGTAGAAAAGATAGCATCAGTAGAGAGGGAGTGAAACACAGTCCTTTGTGTAGCTCAATGATGACAAAGATGGTGAAGGGCTAGAGCGGCCCTAGAAATGGCTGGAAACAACATGCTTTGAGGAAGGAACCTTCAGGCTATCTGGAATATCAACATGATGAAGAAAAGGAGCTCATCCGGCTGTAGATTTGGAGATGTATGCACAGTAGAGGATGAGGAGATGTGGAAGCTTGTCAACAACACTCTAGAGGAAGGAGAGCATGGCAGTAGATGAAGAGGAGAAGTGGAAGATCGTTGGAAACCACTCAGGAGCATATCTGAAGCGGTAGTTGGAGGTCCAGGGCTAGATCTGGAGGAGAGGAATAGAGGGGCAGAGGATGGAGCAGGCATAATAGGTAGATGTGGAGTGGAGCAAGAGGGGCTACAGTAAAGGATGGAGGAGGTGAGGAGTAGCTGCAAGTCCTGTCAGATGAGAATATATTGAGCAGCCAAGGGGCCACTGCCTTTATAGGCCTAACCCAAGAGGTGGGCTAGCTAGTTGGTCAGTCGGCCAGTTCTAGGTTGGCCAGGACCAGCTAGTCGGCCTGATTTTGGTTGACAATTTTTCAGTTAGATTTTGGTTGATATTTTGTAGGCCAGATTTTGGCTGATAATTGATCATTTTAGGCCTTTTTGGCCACTTGTTTGGCCTGTTCTAGGTGCATATTTGTGCCTTTGGCTGGCATTAATTCCCCTAAAATAGGGATTACTGATAGCTGGTATGTTTACCCCTAAAGTGGGGATTGTAGTTGCTTAACAATCACCCTCCTCATCCATGCACAATGAATCA
Organism: Lygodium microphyllum; assembly: GCF_053477565.2. Taxonomy (NCBI): domain Eukaryota; kingdom Viridiplantae; phylum Streptophyta; class Polypodiopsida; order Schizaeales; family Lygodiaceae; genus Lygodium; species Lygodium microphyllum. Next base: position 137,829,121 of record NC_141153.1, read on the forward strand.
AGAAGAACAAGTATATGCTATCCCATATGTGGTTTCAACAAAGACCATGAAAAACATCATGGACCTTGAAGGTACTGTGTAGCTCCAATTGATATGCTACCTCTCTAACCTTGCAAATGATCTTATAAGGACCCTAATACCTATGAGAAATATTTGTGATGGTATTACCTTTATGCGGAAAATGCACATAATCTCCTCTTTGAAAGACATCTCCCCTACGTTCATCCACATATTTCTTATGCTTGGCTTGGGCATCCTTCATATTCTTTTTAACCAACTACAAAATGGCATCCATCCTCTCCAATTCATTCCATGCTTGTTGATATTTCAAAACCATGTCTCCAAGTGAAGAGGGCTTTCCAACCTTGCATCCATGCATTGTCTCCAATGGGCTCATGCCAATAGAGAGATGCTTGGTACTATGGTAGAAAAATTCAGCAAGTGCCAACCATTCTTTCTAACTATCGCGTCAAAAGTGCCTCAAATATTCCTCCACCCATTTGTTCACAATTTCTAATTGTCCATTAGTCTCAGTTTGGTATGTAATGTAAAGTGTGAGTAAAATACCCACTACTATAAATAATTCTTTCCAAAAGTGAACACATACAACTTCCTAACGAAACCATGATGCTTAAAGACATGCTCAATGAATTGTCAAGCAAACTATGATGCTGAGTATTGGGTCTTCATGGGCTTTGCTATTTTATCCAACCCAACATAATTGATGTCCCATCCCCTCTCTATAAAAGGAAATCACGTGATGAAGTCCATGGATGTGTGCATTTATTTGCCTTCTAGAATGGGTAATGGGTGCAAGAGACCCACATGTAATTAGCTATCCACTTTATTATATTGGCAAGGGGCCAAGCTGGCTGACACCTACCTACCAAAAGTGGCTATTGTTTACTTGGGAAAATACCAAAGCTATCCACCTGCTTTCAAACCCCTTCTCAGTCTATATAAGTGCTACCTATCGCCGATTCTGGACATCATCAACTATTGTAGTAGTATGACTCTTCTCCTCTGCAAGTATGCCTCTTCTCCTCTGCATCATCCACCTCAGATCGGGATTTCTAGTAATGATCACGCAGTAGTAGCAGCCCAACGTCAGTTGCCCATATTGAGCACTCCTTCCTCTAGCAGAGTAGGATTAATTCCCTTAGCATTATACAACTGAAAGGTTGTTGCATGTAGCACATCAATTTGCATCAGTCATCGTCCTGCCAGGCATCAATAATTATCCAGTTATATCAATCACCTAGTTGCTTCTTGGGTTCCAGTATCAAATCTTGGAGATCTAAATTAGCAGCCATCAGCCTACACACTTATAGCATTAAGTTTGGATGAGTTCAGTAAGTTATTCAGAAGCCATCATCGCCTTTGTCATTGCACCCACTTGTAGAGTAGCTTGCATGTGTTTTTCTAGTGATGGAGGAGTGCATATGAGCCTCATGGAGTAGTCCACCACTTTCTTTCACATGGAGGGGCATATGAAGTTGACATACAAGCTCAAGTAGCCCATGAGTTGAGAATTGTAGTTGTTTGAAGGATGAATGACTTAATCAGTTAATGACCTCATTTTTCCTTGAGGTATCTTTAAGGGTGCCAACTACAATGAGGGCACATGCTACAATGAGAGCACGTGCTACAATGAGGCTTCACATGTCATACTGGAGGCTGCAAAAACATAGACCAGGGAAAGGCATGAGTAGATCTCAATGTAGAAAGCAAAAATTGGCAGGCTAAAGTGTGATGCAAGTGTTGACCAAACACTCACAAACCATTCTCTTAATGTCATTTTGAGACATAGAGCCTTGACGATCAATCCCATAGCTAAAACTCCAATGGTCAAGTGTAAGGATATATCGAATATTGGATGCTGATAGGACATCATCATGTAGAAAATGAAAATTCCCCTCACTTACCCATGCACTTGGTGCATCTCCCACAAGGAGTTGCTCTCAGCCACATAAGTTCATGATGTGTAAAGTGGATGAAGAGGCTGTCTATATATGAGGCCTATCTTTACAAAAGACAGGAAGCTGCCATGAACAAAGGTTGATTCCCAAGAAAGAGGCAAGATGAATTAAAGTCTAAATTTTTTTGCTGCAAAAGAACAGATGGTGCTCTAAAGGATGCTCGTTTAAAGAAAGGAGTATCAATAATAAAGGAAACACTACTACAAATATGAAGCCAAGAATGTGTTGCTACAAAGATATTGTTGTTGTTGTTATCAAGAACTGAAAAATGAATGGTTGCTCCAAAGGAGTCACTGAAGGTAGGCACGATTTTGTATATTCAGTGCAAATGTGGTAACTTTGATAATAGAGAGAGGATTCTATCATTGTGAGCTCATGGAACGATGCCTCAAATTACGTACTATTTTATAAATGTAGCAATAAGGAAAAAGCAAAGATATTGAGAAAGAGCAGATGTCTCAAGGAGAGGAGATGGCGCCGATCTATGATTCAAAATGAATAGTGGGCTGCTTGGAGCCAACCAAAGAGAAGAAAAAATATTTGGGACCATTATGAACAAGATCAATTGTAACACAAGTATGTCCAAACAAAAGCCAATGCGAGGATCCTTGCAGGAGCTTTGAGCACAATAGAAGATATTTAGCAATGCTATCTAGAGAGGAGTATCAAGCTCGCAACAAGAATGGAGTGGTCAAGGGAATTTGCATACATGTTCATGAAGAAAAGGGTGTTTTTGGAGAATGTAATAGTGCCATTGTTTTGTGGAAGCTCACATAGCATATATCTGCCCAATAAAAACCTTTGCAATGTGCAACCCATTGACCAAAAGAGAGAAGGTTGATCATGTTGTACAAAAGATTGCAACAAGAATGGAGTGGTCAAGGGAAGACAAGGGTGTTGGTGGAGAATGGAATAGTGCCATTGTTTTGTGGAAGCTCACGTAGCATATATATTCCCAATAAAAACATTTGCAACCTTCAACCCATCGACCAAAAGAGAGAAGGTTGATCATGTTGTACAAAAGCAAGACCTGTAGAGAGAAAGGAACAACAGAGTTGAAAACAGATAAATATATGGAAACACTATCCATGGTGGGCAACTAGGATGAAACACAATATTAGTGAGTTTGGGAATTTCCCAATTCCCATTTTTTGAATACTAAAAAGGTGGCACCCGGATAACATGCCAATAAGTTTCTCAAAACCATACGATATGACCTATCATTGGAAAGCGCTTGAAAAATGAAATCTATTGAGCTATAGAGCGCTTGATTTGGAGTTATAATGTTTAAGTGATGACAAATCCAAAGTTTGAGCACATGTTCCAAACTTATGGGAAATTCCTATATTCCCCAATATGGTGTTATGAAATATAGTTTCCCCTACTTTGGATCCTCATCTCCTCTCCAATTTGTTGATGCAGGTAACTACATGCCCATCAAGTTGATGAACAATGCGGTAGCTTTGTTGCTGCAACATGAAATTGCAAATCAGTAGTGGAGTAGAATTTGCTGCCAAACCCTTCACACCTCCTCACAATGAAGCTTGACGGAAAAATGTTGTAGTAGGTGGGCTATCATCCCCTAAGCTATGTGGAGAGATTGGGGCATGAATTTTGGACGTGCACTCTATTTATGAAACTGAACTTTTGTCACAGGTAAGGTTTCCTTTGTTCCCCTTGGTTAATATGCAAATTTTGCGTTCGCATCTCTACAAAGGCAGTATTTGCTCTGACCATTACCTAGCATAAGAATTCTACTTACTAGTGAAAACAATTGCTGATCTATGAGACAAGAAGTGTTCCATTCGCTTTTTTCAAGTCTAAAGTGCTCACGCTCAAGTCTAAAGTTGCGGTAGGAGGAGAAACAACAATCTATGCTTATTCACAGTTTGCTAATGTTTTTTTGTGTTAGAAACCTTAGGTTCAATGACCCTACTATGTGAAGGTTTGGGGTTTTAACCTTACTTGTCAAGGTCTCTTGTATGCCATGGAGAAACCAATCTATGGAGAGAGGTGATCAAATGCATCCCCCCCTTCTTTTTTCCCTCTATCCCCTCCTTACATTTAAGTTCAATATAGGAAATTAAGAGGGGTCTACCTCTAATGTATATGCTTAAGTATCCCCTTCCAAAAACCCCCCTCCCTTACACTCATGTAATACCATACAACATCTATAGTGAACCCCCCGAGAGTTCTTTGCCTGTTATAGGTACTCCCACACCTTCTCCTGCATGAGTGGCTAGGATTTGGAGGTACTTGACCAGTAGAAAGGCCTCGATCATTCTGCGCAAGTCGGCAAAAGAGTGAACGATTCTGGGTGGAGTCCTAGAATCGACCTTCAGACCACCTGACTCTCAGACCATTGGACTCGAACACCAACTGCTCGGACCACCTCACACTCAGACACTTGACTCAGATACTCATCGTGCGACCTGCCCGAATCAACCATTCAGACCAACTTAATATTTGGCCCTTGGCCCTGCCAACTCAGCCCAACCCCACTCCTACAAAGCTAACATTCTGCCCAACCAAATCAACCATTTGGACCAACCTGGCATTCAGCCTACTTGACTCAGCCCTCGGCCAGTTGGCCACTCTGCCCTCGGCGGACAACCACATTTGGACTGGCCAAATTTAATGTTAGGCCCAGTTGCATTCGGCCATTCGAACGGGCCAAATTGGACATTTGACCCCTACAATTTGGACCTGTTGGATCAAATTTTGATTTTTTCAAAATTTTAACTTGTAGACCCAAGACCGCTGACCCAGACCATATAGAGCCAAAACCACATCATAGATCTATCACTCGGCTAAAATCTAGAGCAAGTAGTTCAAAACTTGGCAATGAACGGTCCTTCAAATCGCGCATGGTATTTACCGTAACGGCCTTGCAAGTTGGGGGGATTGCCTCCCCCCCAGACCCCCGCAGCAGAGGGGGCCTGCACCTCCGCACCTCCACCAAGTAGGTTGGAAATGAAACGCGCACCATGACAGGTCCTCCAAATTAGATAGTAGTGTAGCAATGGCTTTGCATAAGCATAAAGTCTCACTTGTAAAATAGTAACCAAAAGCCCAGACTCAAACAAAGACAAACAGAGACCCTAGAACCTCAATGGGCCAATCTAGCCAACAAGGGAAAAAAATCCACACCACAAAAACATGTATGTAATGCATTCAGACTCTGCATCTAGTCAAGGCAGAATGCAACAACATCAAGCTACAACTGCGAGGATGACTAGACATGACAGTCTTGATGATAGATGCACCTTGAGTGGCATTGCACAGATGACCCAAGACATCAATGGAGAATCCACATCTGGTTGTGCATTTGGGGACTCAAAGGCATGTATCAGAAGGCTTAAATTTATAATCCAAGACCCGAAAGATGAAGACATAGTACCGCATGCTTATCTTAGGGTGGTCAAACTCACTATAAAAAGAGAGCACAGTGTTGATGCTCTCATCGATGAAGGAGTAGATTTTAATTTTTGACCTATGAAGCATGGACCCTACTAGGCCAACCAAAGCTCACACCAACTGATACAACTCTTAATCCTTACGGGGGACACCCACAAGAACTTATAGGGAAGTGAAAAGTCCTTGTCACTATTGAATCTAAAAGCTTTCCTATCCTATTCCATATTCCTCCAAATAGTGCTAATTGTGGAAAGGAAATCCTCCTAGGACAACCCTTCAAAAGGGTGACGAAGTGTGAGGCTGATTATGTAGCACCATAGAGGATACACTTGACACTCCCGGGTGTGAGGATAATCATAACCTTTAGTAAGGGTGACCTCATCAAACCTCAAGGGAAAGACAAGGAACATTCTAACATGCCAGGCAAGCCTAGTAACGAGAGTAAGGACTTGCTGAAAGAGTTGATACAAGCACATGCTGAACAGAGGGAACTAGTGAGCAAGGCCATGCTTGAAAAGAGAAGGTCAAGAGACAATGCCAAGGATAGGTTTTGGACTTACAGATATTGTAGAAGACCACAAAAGAAGCCCATGCCTTATAGATGAAGGTATCGATGGAGAGCTGGCACAACGCCGCGATGGATATCCAAAGTGTTGCTACGTGCTCAAGGGTATTACACAAGTAATCGATTGATTTGGGTACCAAAATCCCCCGCTAAATCACCTCTGTCAGAAGGCCAAATCGTATCAAAAGTAAAGAAGCATAGGAGGAAATCTAAAAAGAAATCCAAGTCTGGAGTCAAAAACATTGGAGTGACTAAGCCCCTCACTATTGAAATCAAGAAACCAAACAAGACTATTCAAAAGATAGATCCTCAGCCTAGTATGCTTAACAAGTGGATATCAGATGTAACTGTCAAGTGTGCACAAAAGCCACTGCCCAAGGAGCCTTTGACTTCCCAAGAGAATAACAAGCACCATAGGTGCAATGTTGCTCATGGTAAGGTTGATTGCTCAACAAAGCAAATGGTAGAATCATCTAATAGCCATGAGTAAATCTTTCAACCAGTGCCAAGTCCACCTAGGAGTCCAAAATCTCCTACACCCTCTTTCTCTAAATAGACATAGGAAGCACAACAACATTCGTCAAGTGCAGCTGCTCAATCCTAATCTCTTTCTCCATCTAAGCTTCCAAATGTCCAAGAGATGGGATATGACATTACCCGTAGCTCTCGGCCCAAGGATATGCATGTGCAATCTATTGTGACTAGATCAACTAAGGCTCGATCTGCACACATGAATGTGCAAAGGGCAACAAAAGACACAGCCACTTCTGATCTGCTTAAGGACTTGACACCATAGTCTACCAATAGTAGCCAGTCCGCTGAACCAGCTGCTACTTCCAATTAGGAATCACAACAGTCACAGCCTTTGGCCATAATGACGCCCCTTGCAAAACGTGTCCTTAGAGATTCACCTATGGAAGAGGTGTCACAACCAATATCCTTCACACCTCCAACACTTCTGAAGCACCTAAAGCCTAGGCAAGAGGAGAAATCTCTCAAATATTTGGCTAAGGAGATGGCACATCTAACCAACAAATCATAGATGAAGTGCCTAATGAATCTTGATTACAAGTTGACAGCCATTACACATGCGTGCATCCATGTGGACATCGGAAGGCCAACACCAGAGCACACAAAGCTCATAGTCGAACCCCTCTGACTTGGGATGAGCAACAACATGTTTGCTCCCGCTATGCAGCTGTTTGCTGAAGAAGTCATAAAGGATATCCCAATGGCCACAGCTAGAGAATTGCGCTTGATACCCTCACTCTATACTGCCCAATGTGAGACAAACAAGGAAAAGCTCAAAGCAATCAAGCAAAAAGGAAAAGGACAAGGAAACTTTGCACAAAAATGGTACTCCAATCAAATTTTGGTAGCCAAAATTGGTCACCAACTAATGGCACTCGCTAAGCAAAGGAAAGACCTTTGGACATCAATACATGATTCCACGTACATTGCCCCAACCTTGTTACAAGTGTTGGCAATGGTCCATGAGGTCCAGCTTTCTGCCACTACCCAAAAACATCCCTTGTTTGATAAATTGCTTCTAGAAGAAGATCTTCATGTGGCTAGTAGGCTAGGAGTAGGGAGCATGGTTCTTGATGCTAGCACATATGTCTTCTGCCTCACTCAATACCTTGCAATCCTAGACCTCTATGCTTTCCATCAATACAACCCTGACTTCTTTAGTTGGTTTCGTCCAAGCTTACATGATAGGAATCCTAAATTGTCTCTTGGTTCTACACTAGAGTCACCCAAACATCCTGAGCAAGAGAAAAAAACTCTAAACACAACACCCGCTGTGATAAGAAGCAATGGAGGCATGTTCCAATGGGTAAGGACAAGAGTTTGGAGCAAACACCTGACCAGGAGCAACTACCAATACAATTGAATGAGAGGATAAATGTTGGAGAGTTAGCTAAAGAGCTAGACTCTCTAAGAAGAGAGGTAGTTGTACCCTCACCACCTCATGAGGCTGTCCAGTAGGCCGCAGCTATGTGCCATGAGGACACATTAGAGGAAGAGAGGGCTGAGGCCCAACAGAGCACATCAATGAATGACTTAGTTCAGGTCCAAAATCTTTAAAGGATACACCTCAATTGCCCAAGAAAAAGTGGAAAAAATAACAAAAGCAATGGCAGTTACAAGTGATTGTAGATGCCAAGAAGATTGAGCCACAAGTGTTGAAGATTTGAGGAATAAATCATTGAGTCCATCCACCAATGAACCCATTGCCATCTCTCCTAATAGGGGTGAAACCTCAAACACTTCTGTGTGTTCTAAACAATCAAAGCAACCATTACCATCAACAGTTGCTTGCAACACTCAATCCATCGATAACAAAACTTGCATTGGCCAATCAAGAGTGGATACAACACTGTCACAACAGGGTGACAAGACTATACCAGTCACATCTGAGGAGAACCATGACACAACAACAACAATGCCTCAAGAGAAACATGAAAATCATGAGGATATAAGCAATCCTAACATTGACCAATCTTGCTCATCTAGGCCCGAACCCCCAGCTATGCTAAAGTCTAGAGAAACTCCTAGAACCTTGCATGAGATAGCAACCAAGCAAGCCTTCATAGAACATAGAAGTATCACAAAGTGTTTGAGTGAGTTGGATGCTAAACTCAAATTATTCGCACATGTCTACATCCTTGCAAACATGGGTACATTCCCTAGGAAGTAGCTTGAAGAATACTTGCCATGTCCTCTATCTTGGAAAGAGCAAGAATATCTTAACGACCACTATGACATGCTCCTACATGAGCACATGCAACTCATCTTTGACGAGGAGGCCAATGAACTACACTTAACTGTGAATTTCAATGAAGTGCTTTGCCAACAAAATCTCTTAGAGATAGAGCAATTAAAGCGACAATTAGAGGGTCGAAGTAAATTTGAAAAACATTGGTTTGAAAACTGCATTACAATGGCCAAACTAGGAGCCGGTGTCTCAGAGGAGGAGCGATTGGCCAAATGGCGATCTCAAAGAGATCCAACCTATGTGGCGCCAACTTCCTTTCGAGTACTAACTACCATTCGGGGTATGGACTTAGCTGGAGCTAGCCAAGAGAACTCTCTAATTGATAAAGTTCTCACTAAGGCGAAGCTACATATTGCCAGTAGACTTAGACAAGGTACCATGCTACTCAATGTTGCAAAATATATATTGCTGTTGAGTAGGCTGCCACGAGTACTGGATGCCTGTGCCACGCCCCAGTACAATCCTGAGTTCTAAAATTTGTTTTTAATGGGTCGGCACTGGCTATAAAACTAGCTGGATCTCTGACATGCACAATACAACCCCACGGCCTCACAGTCAGGAGCATCTACAGGACACATTGCCCTGCTATCGTACATACATTTTGCATTTGTATCGTGTTTATAGTCCAACCCTTAACCTTCTCAGACTCCTCAAAGGGAGACCCTACACATTTTGGTGTAATTCACCACATAGAACAACATAGGAGGCACCCCTCCCCTCGGCTGATTGTGGCAGCCCCACTACGACCCTTCTACACCTTGGGGATTGGCCCCTCGATGCGTTGCTAACATATATAACACATATGAAACAAACTCTGCTCTTCGTACCAATATTATATCGTTCTAGGAATGTACCAGTCCTCTCTTACTTGTCCCCTTGGACCCACCGTCTAGACCTACAGCTTGGGTGCCTTACTCTCTCCAGCGTGGGTTATTCATGATTCAACCAATTGCTATGCATGCCAGGAATAGATACCATGTGTATGATTCATGCAATGGTGGATGTCATATTGTGCACAAACACTTATAGTTTGAAATCAGCCTATGTGTCGTGCAAAAACAGCCCTTTTAATGGATTTTCGCTAATACGCAATGCTTCATTGTGTAGGGACCTAGCACCAAGGCAAATCTCATGGTGCTAGATCCATTATTTCCAAATAAACCGAATCCTAAATGTTATGCATAAAGAGAAAAATTAGAATTTTTATTATTTCAATGCTTAACCTATTATATAATATCATCCTCCCCCTCACCATTTAAATTGTGCTGCGTTGCATAGGTGTAGAGGTTCTTTTATGTCATTTTTTGTATGTAAAAGCAATAAATACGCACATTAACACAAAGGATAAGGGCCAAACTGAGGCTTAACCTCATGCTTCAGTCCTGTCAGACATTCATGTACATAAATCTCATTTTTCCTTTTTTTTTCGAACGCAAGAAACCCATTTTTTCCTTTTTTTTCTCTATTTTTTCCTATTTATTTTCAATAAAAAATAGGTATTTCCTAGTTTTTTTCTGATGACTGATCTTTTGAACTGAAACTCAGCATTTTTCCTTATTTTACCCCATGTCCACTCATTTTTTCCCACTCAAAATCAAAGAAACTATCAATTTCCATCAAAATTAGTGTTTTTTAGGGTTTTGAAAGTTTATAATTGTTGTAAACCAATACGAGTTCTACATAATAGTGATTACAGCCCTCAAACATAATGCAAGGAACATTCAAATAAAATTTCAACCCATGTGCACACCATTTGGAAATAGAGCATACCGTCTTTTTGTGTGTTTTCGGCTTTTTGAATATTTAATTGGGACTATGTATCAACCAACCAACCATGGATTTCAGCATAGATCTTTAGCCTTCAGCCTCCTCTGCCTCTTGGAAAAATACGGTGCCTCCTAGACAAGCATCCATCTCTCAATTCTCTTCTTGATTCTTGCCACATGAAGTGCCTCTATATAGGAGAGAGAAAGAGGAGAGAGAAATACTAGATTTGGATCTTTCTACATAGTGCGTCATTCCTCACACGGAGGCAAGTGATAGGGAGTGAAGATTAGATGTAGATCAGGCATGAGATCAGTTGGGGGGTTGTTTGCAGGCCCCATAGCCCCCTTCTCCATCAAATAGAATAATGGCACCTCCTCTCAGTCCCCACGATTTCCAAAAATTGAGGAGCCCCCAAAGGGAGCCCCCAAAATTCATGACTTGTCAGTCCCCAAAATCATATTTACACTTGTCCGATGTTTGATTCGCGATCCGAAAAGTCTTGGGCATCCGTCTTGAAGTCCTCCACTGTTGGGAATCTCCCATGATCTCATTTGATATGCTAAAAATTTATGAAAATTCACCAACTTTCGTCTAGTGGGTCTTTTAAGCACTTTTGAGCATTGCCGCTTAAATTGTACTAATTGCAACCGCCGCCTTCAACGAAGTCTATTTTTCCCCTGAAATTTAGAATTTTTAGCTATTTTTAAGCACTTCTCAGTATAAAAAATCATCTGTCATTAGTGACCACGGGATAGGGCGACTTAGTCCGTCAAATCCCACAAACAGATCTACACAAAAACCAACCACAAAGAGCATCAAGCTAATACAAAATAGATACACAACAAAATACATCATATCTCTGACCCTACCCCTTGACAAAACCAAGGTATGAAATACACGAGAAGTAGGCCTAAGATAATTTGACAGAAAGCTCAATGCTAGTCACTAACCAACTGCTGCAACACATCCAAGCTAAAAATAACAAGCAAAGAGGTCATCCTAAGTGGTGTTCTGAGCTACCTACCTAACTAAGGACAACTTAACTAGGAGCTTCTATTAGGCGAGAACACCTGTAGCCCGATCAAAAAATAGTTTCTTTTAGCACATTGCTCTTTTAGCCTCTTATTTTCCATACTCGAGCGTATAAAAAGAAGGGAGCTGAGCGTAGTGACCTAAGGATAATAGGGCATTAGCCTCAGGTCCTATCTCGATACCTAAGAACCTACCAAGCCCTCACAAGAAGGCGACATTGAATCCTTTTCTAATGCTCACTTTTGTTTTCGCTTCAACCTTCTTATATTCTTTGTTTTTCAACTAGATGCCACCCCTCGGAAGACAGGGCATCGGTCTTGGGTCTTGTCTCATCCCCAGGAACCTGCTAGGCCTTCACAAGACAATAAACAACAGCTCAAGGATTTTTCTTTCTTTCCTTTTCTATTTTTATAGGGGTTAGAACCCCTTTTTACACACCTCTGTAGCAAAGGCTCCCTCCAGTGACTTTGTCAACCTGTATGATGCAATCACTACAATAAAAAACCATTAACTGTAACTGCACCAAATAGATATAGGCCCTCTTGGTCTAAAGAAATGGCACATTTCACTGCAAATTGGCTAGCCCTCTTGGCCTAAAGAAATCAAGCAAACCAGCTCATATAGATCCCTCCTTGGAAGAAGGTAGATATACGAAAATGCACTCCATTCCAAGGGGAAAAATAGGGCTTTTAACCCTAAACTAAATGCATCAAGTTGTGACCCATACCTCCTGCATACATAGCAAGAGGTGTACACATAACATGTCGTTTGATCAACCTATGGGTCCAGGATAATAGTGGTAGATGGGTCTCGGCCACTCTTCACATTACCCATATCAACCATCGCCTGCCATATAATGCATGGTCTGATAACATTCCCCACAAGCAACCAGGTTCCGTCTCATTATCAATAACAACATCCAGACTAGGACCACAATTGAAAAAGAGGTCCTCTTCATAAGCAAATTTAGCTAAGGAATCCGCAAACTGATTCCAATAACGTGGAATGAGCTAAAGAGATATGCTCTCAAATTCATCAAGTAGGGTTATATACGAAGGATGGGATTCTGGATTGTATATATCCCATTAAGTTGATTTAAGATCAGCTAGGAATCCCCCTTTACCAACAACTACCGAATACCACCTTTCTTGGCAATATTCAGTCCCATAATCAAGGCTTTATACTCTTCCATGTTGTTAGTGAATCCTACCCCGAGATAAACAGCTAATTTCATTGCAACCCTACGTCGAGGATCTCGAATAACTACTCCAACACTCCCTTTTTTGGTGGGACCCTTGGATGCTCCATCAAAGTATAATGTGTACGTCCATAATGGGTTTACACAACCAACCATCAAGAATTCCCCTATTCGTAATTATGATAGTCAAAATTCAACATATTGAGAGGATGAAGCTGATGGCTCCATCCCACCTTCTTCATTAAACTCAATAGGGATGCTTGTCAAAATCTGCAAACAGTGATGGCAAAAACTTTGATCTCCCACACAAAGGTACTGTCTTTTTGCTCAATCACTTTGTATCCTTTGCTCCACCAGATAAGCTTCCCCTGATGATATCTTTGCTCAAGATATGGGTGCTCCAGATAAGGGATTAACTGCCCCATCAACTAGTTTAAGCTCTCATGTAGGTCTCAAATCAACCCCAGCATATACCTGCAATGCATTTAGTGCATTAACATATTCAAAAATAATAAGGTTTAATCTTATTAAGATTAACCTTATTCTTAAATTCCACTCATTGTAGATCAACTAATAAAGTCGTGGACTTATTTTTACCTAACCAAACTACCATCCCATCTAGGTTCCACCTTTCTTGGAAATAGCTCCCTACGCGCTTGGCAATAGTCCAATACTATTTTAATCTCTTTTGCATTGGCGTGCCTCGTCCCTCGTGCTTCTGACCACTTTGTAAAGTAATCAGTTGCTACTATAATGTATCTTTTCTGAGTAGTAGACAATGGGGTAATAGGTCCCACAAAATTGATGCCCCACTTCTCAAAGGGAAGGGTAGTCATAATCAGCATAAGTGGATGCTTCCTATTCTCTCTACTGACATGTCTTTGATATATATCACATCTCTTGACATAGTCAAATGAATCTTGGAAGATGAACGGCCACCAATACCCAACTCTTAAAGCCTTCTATGTCGTTAACCGCCTAGCAAAGTGTCCTCCACAAGCACAGTCATGACACTCTTCTAGTATAAATGGAACCTTGTCAAGCATCACACATTGGCGATAGATATCATCTCAACACCCTACCGATATAGTGTTCTTGTGATCAAATAAAATTTCAATGCCTACTGTTTAATTTTTCTCTTCTTTGATTTTGATAAAGTAGCTCTAGTCTCTCCCGTAGAAAGATAGTGCATTATAGCAGCATACCATGAGGGAATAGACGTTGTATCAATCTTGAACAAAGTCTCCATATCACTTCCTTCGACCGAGACCTCTTTTGGATCTCCGAAATCCACAAGACACTTGACAATGCCTTGTAGCTTTGGCGGCTTGCTCTTAGTCTCATAATCAAGTTCCTACAAAGTGATTAACCACTTTGCTAAATGATCAAGCAGTTGTAACTTATTCAAGTCTGCCTTCGTATAAAAAACCACCTTATCATAAAGAATGTAATGTCTGAACTTTTTGGTCACAAATACCATCCTAAGGCACAACTTCTCCATATAGGTGTAGTTAATTTTCGATATACCCAACTTCTGACTAGCAAAAGCTATCGGATGGTACCACTTCTCCTCCCAAATTTGGGATAAGCATCAGCTGATACTATACATGGTTGCTGCTGAAAATATATAGAACATTTCGCCCCTTTTAGGTGCTTTTAAAATAGGTGCTTTGGCAAGCTCCTGCTTCACATAGTCAAAAGATATGTTGCAAGCATCACTCCATGCAAACTAACAGTTAAAGGACAATAGGTTCATCAATGGCAATGTTCTTTCTGCCAAGGCATTGATAAACCTCCAATAATACCCTACCAATGACAGAAAGCTATGCACTTCCTTTGGAGTATGCAATGGACTCATGGTGAATATGACCTTGATCTTTTTAGGGTCAGTTGCAATTCCTATGAAACTGACCACATGGCCTAACAATAGACCATAAGGCACTCCAGTGACGCACTTCCGTGGCTTGAGAGCTATGCAAAACTGTCTACAATGCTCAAAACACTTCCACAAAATAATCAAATGCCTTTCTCTTACGGTGGCTTCCCCTAGGTCATCAATCAATACTTTCAACTCCTTTGGGGAGATGTCACCAAAGGTCTTGTCGGTTGTTCTTTGCCGCAAACCAGGTGCATCACATAAACCAAATGCTATCACATGGTACACAAATGTACTGAAGACAGTGATAAATGTCATTTTCAGCTTGTCTTGCTTAACAATTACCATTTGGTTATACCCTACAAAGCAATCCATGAACGTATATATTTTCCTACCCACCAATTGATCCAAAATTTGGTCAATAAATGGCAACGGGTAGTAATCTTTATTTAACAGTCTATTTATTTAGCTCTCTAAAGTCTACACAAAGACAGATTTGATTATTCTTCTTCTTTCTAATCACAACTAGCAAACACCATTCATTATGCTGAACTGGTAAGATCAAACCCACCTTCCGCAACTTTTGAAGCTCTTCAAATAGCCCGTCCCTTAGTTCAAAAGGCATATGCCTTACTTTTTTATGTACAAGGTGGGTATCTTTCTTTACGGGAATGGTATGCACAGCCAAACTAGGAGAAATACCCCTAAGCAAATATGTCGCGGAACTCCTGAATCAAGGACACATAGTCCTTTCTCTCTTCCGAAATGATCATGGAACCTAATTTGATTGGCCGCGAATCATTAGGGGTGCCAAGGTTCAACTCAATAACTTCTGAATTCTCAGGGGGACAGTCATGAATATATGTAAATATAACGTGAGTTCAAAATAAGGGGTTTTTAAAAAACCATTTTTATACATTTTTTACATATAAAAGGGTGTTATATAAAGGGGTTACTTACAGATTGAATAGAAAAGGTTGTGTTTTATTCAAGAAAAATTCACAGATTAGGATATTTATAAATAAACTATGAACGCACGTTATATAGAGAATATATATATAGTGAACCCCCCAAGTTTCTAGTTTAGTGGAGGATAATGGAGCTCTCTCACTCTGAGGAGACTCGCGGTAAGCATCCACTACTATATGATGGGCACCTCGACCTAGAATCACTCGACTAGCGTATATATCGACTTGACAGTCTGTCTGTAAAATCCATGGCCTACCTAGCAAAACTCGATAGCTAGGATGTCATGCAGACCTTATCACCCTAAAGTCCAAATAGCATTCCACACTCGCAATTGTAACGAGGACTTTAGTGATTCAACCTTCTGGTTATCTTAGACTATCATTAGCCATCCTAAGAAGTGTGGAGCCGTCTTTTTGGATCTCTAGACCTAACCTCTCCATCAAATGTGAACTCATGATATTGATGGAGGATCCAGTGTCCACGATAGCGTGCTCCACTAATATTCCATCCACATACGCTGGAACCCTAGGAAAATTCTTTTTGGCATGATCGAACCAATCTTCTCCCACTCTAGCTATGCCCAAAGGTTCTACAATATACCCTATATGCAAGATTTTTTTGAATTCCTTGTGTACTCTTGGAGAAAGTTTAATCAATTGTAGAAGATTTACGTTTGGTTTAACTTCGCATAGAGAACTTGCTAGGTCAAAGTCATGGTAGTTAGCCAAAGTTCTCTTCTCACACCAAACCATTCTCTCTCTTTGGTCTTTCAATCAGCTTTGGTGCCTCTTTTTAAGCCTTTACCTTCTTTCTTCGCAATTCTTTATCCTTCTTGGGATCAGGTTTACTACCAACATGCCTTAAAGGTCCACCTTCCATATCAGGATTCTGGACTCGCTTTTCCCTAGCATCTTGCTTAGGGCTTCCCTCAACACGTTTTACAATTCCTTTGTTACCCTCTTTGATCTTTTGACCTCTTGTTACGGCTCGTAGATTAGAAGTTTCAGCATCATTGATACATACGACCTCAATAAGGCTGACTCGACTGCCATGAGGCAACTCCTCTACAGTAGCCTTTCCTAGTTGCAGTATTTGTCTTGGTCCCTCATCTTGCTGGAGATTATTTCCTTGTGCGTGATGGTTAACTGGACCTGGTTGTTTACTCCCTTGTTGGAGAGATCTGATCTTACTCCAACAGGTAGCAGCTAAGTGGCTAGAATTTCAACAAATATCTCATTTGACATTCGGGCAATTCCTAGGTAAATATTGGCCACCACACCACTTATAGCTAAATCTTGAGGGGGCACCCTCTTCATGGCATCAGCTCAGTAGGCAATTCTACTACTTCTTAAGAAAATTGACATCCACAATTATTTGTCTATATTGTTCAGAGATCATATCAGTATAGTGCTTCATCATATCCTTAACTTTGCCAAGGACATTAGAGACACTCGACTCATAATCGCGATCATCTATCTGTCGTCCCATCGACCTAACTACTTGATTAGGAATTGGCCGTTGACCTACTAGGACAACATTAGGATTCATTGTTTGGCTTCCACCACTATTTAGTGAGGCCGCCTCACTAGCCATAGGCATAGTCATGCTAGGAGGGGCTGGTAACACATGCAAATTCGGCATGATACTCCCTCTCCTATTTGCATTTGACATGGGGTCTCCTTGACTCCCATTGGTCAAGGCCAAATTATTACCATTCCAATTTATCCTTGTTGCATAAGCCGGTTGCAAGCACGACTCCACTCCTTCTACTTGGGTAATAGCAGTGTCAATGTCGACCAAAGTGACACTACTAAGCTACACTTGGATATTGAAATCCAATCCATGTAGGAAATATTGCAACTGTGCAGCCGCTGGAATGGAAATATAAGTATTAAGTTTGCGAAGAACTTGCTTTATCTTCTCGGCATAGGCCTGGACATTCTCATTTGGCTCTTGGCATGTTACATTTAAGACACACAACCAATACTGCCCACCCCTTTCAGGGGCAAACTCTCTACGAAAAGCCGTAAAGAATTGGTCAGTGCTAGTTATGATTCTGGCTTCTAGACCATGATACCACACTACCGCTCTTCCTTTTAACATCATGTTGAAGAACATCATTAGGTGTCCTTCGTCTTGGATCTGATAATTGAACATGAGTGTTTGAAACTCCTTAATATGGAGTTCTCCATCTTCTTCTACTAACCCATGAAAAATGGGCAATGGTGCTCCTAATGCCAGTAAATCCGATGTACCTACTACTGGAATTGCGATGGGTTGTGCCATGGCTATAACCGGATTGACAACAGGAGTTTGTGTAGGTGTAACTACACCCCCACTTGTTGTGGGTTGATTAACTAGAAGTAGGGAAGTACTAAGACTTTCACTTGCACTCCAAGAGCTGCTTGTGACACTTAGGTTACTAGAACCACTACCGTTTATGTGTAACGGGCTACTCCTTTGAGGAGAATAGCATCTTACAATCTCCAACCGCCGTCTAGCCCTCTCAGCACATTCTGCTTTTTGTATTTTAGCTTAACGGTCCTTGTCAGAGGACATAAACCGAATATTTGATCCCTAAAAACCCTAGATTCAAGAACCACCATTTGTTGGTAACTCCCAACAGATGCACCACTAATGGGACCTAAAATGGGTCAGTATTGGCTATAGCACTAGCTGGACCTCTGACATACACAGCACAACCCCACGACCTCACGATCAGGAGCATCTGCAAGACACATTGCCCTGCCATCGTAAGTACATTTTATATTTGTATCGTGTTTATAGTCAAACCCTTTGAAGGATGGATTTTAGGCCCCGGAACATGCCTAAAAATAGGAGAAAAATATGGAAATGCGGGGGAAAATGCTCAACCACGAAGGCGGCAGCTCGACCTAGGACGATTTTAAGCATTAAGTGCTTGACGGGCGCCCATGCGACACTCCGTGAATTCTCATAATTTTTCCGTGTGCCCGTGCCAGTCAGTGAAGCCGCAGGCCTGTCCGAGGGTCCGAGGCAAACTCACAGAAATTTCCAGAACTCAGTTTCGATGCCGGATGCTCAAGATTGCCCAAAACCGGCCGACCGCCCGCAAGAAGGGCCAAAATTTGTGGAATGAAAAGGCATAGTAAGTGGGGGGTGCCCTTTGGGGGCTCCCCCCCCACAAAACTTTGCGTGAGGACGAGAGGAGGTTGTCGACCTGCACGCGCCGAAAAAAACGCGCCCCCCCCCCCCCCAATCGATTGCAGGGCTTGCAAAGAAGCCATAGTGATGAACCTCCAGGCCTAGTCAAAGCATCATGCCGAGTGAATCGCCGATCTCCGCTCCCGTAATGGTGGACTGGTTGGAGAGAGAGAAAATCAGTCTTTCTCTCTCCTCTCTCTCTCTCCTCTTAGCCCCGTTCGTGCTTGAAGGAATAGGATGGAGAGGGACGGCCGGATGGATGCCGATTCTTGACGGGATGAAAGAGCAATGCAAAACCATTGTAGATTGCTGATTCCAAGCAGAATTCATGGCTGGAAATCAATCGTGGGACGTGCCAAATTTAGTGAAAAAACCCGCAAGACACGGTAATAATTGTTTTTACAAAGAAAATGGTCTTTTGATGCAAATTTGGTTGATAAAAATGTGTTCATATGGATTGAGTTTTGAGTATGTCGTGCTTTGAGTTGGTTTCTAGCTGTTCATCAATTAAAAATCAGGAAAACATGTGTGGGTTAGCAGAAAATAGGGAACCGAGACACGAAAAACCATAAAAATGAAGGAAAATAGGGTTTTTGGGCTAAAATGATGCAATAAATTAATCCACACCTACTAAAATTTCTGTTTCTGCTGAAATGAACTAAGGGCCACAGCCCATAAACTGAACTTAATTTTTAGCAATTAAAAAATGGGAGAAAATGGGAAAATTTGCAAGAAAATGATGGAAAAACCATGAAAAATAGGGAAAATTTATATTTTGGGGCTACGAAAAATATAGAAAAATAGGATTTATGTTTGTTGATGTATAGCAAGGCTGGGGCATGAAGTTATGCTTCAGTTCAGCCTTGTTTATATGTTTTAGTGCGTGTTTCCTTCCTTTCTCCACATAAAATGACGAGGAAACCCTAAAAGAAATGAATGTAATGATGCACTATCAACGGGGAAGGGTAGAGTTGTGGAAAAAATGGTTAAATGCCGCTAAGCATGAGGAATAATTTGTTGATTTTATATGTATTGTATCTAGGACGGAATAATAATGATAAAAATTAAAACCTAGTAGCACGAAGATCACTTCGGTGCTAGGTGTTGCAGCGAAGCACAAAGCGGTTAGAAAGAAAAGCATGAAAGAGATGTTTTGCACTTGCATGCTGCTGGTTTTTAAAATGTTTGAGCACTAGGCATCCACCTCTTTGCATGATCATTTAGAGGAAATTAAAAGTATCAGAGTCAGCTCCTGGATATGCATAGCAATTGTTTTCAGTAGGCCTTTGACCCACCGTTGAGAGGCAGTGAGGTTCCTATGTTGTAGGCTAGTCGTGGGATCATAAAGGGGAAGTCAAGTAAGGACAATGGTACATTCCTGGATACGTTTATTTGGTACCTTGAGCGACGTTTGTGCGAAATGTCTAAATGTTGAGCGGCGCATCGAGGGGCCAATCCCCAAGGTGTAGGAGAGTCGCAGAGGGTTGACGGCATTCAGCCGTAGGAGGAACCCCATGTGTGTGTGATTCGAGCCTTTTGGCTATGTGAAAGGGACTCCCTCTGAGGAGCAATATTGGGTTAGGATCAGTTGGACTACAACGTATTACAAACGCAATGTTTAGGAAGGCAGAGATTTTGATAGACGCTCCTGGCCGCGAGGCCGAGGGGTTGTCTTGCGCATAGTGACGAGGTCCGGCTAGTGTATGAGCCAGTGCCGGCCCGTTTTTAGGTCCATCAGTGGTGCGTCTGCCGGGAGCCGCTTAAAAGTGGCGGTTCTCGAATCCTGGTTGTTTAAGGGCCAACTAGTAGTTTATGCCAGAGGATACTGAGCTTGATCCGTTATCTAGTGATAAGCATCGTCTAGCAGAAATCCAAAAGCAAGAAAGAGACAAAAGAGCTAGGCGACGTGCTGAAATTTTTAGGAGATATTCCCCTAAGCGTAGCGGTGCTGAACCCTTACGAGGGAGTGGATCTAGTGGTCTTAGGACCACAAGCAGTAAGTTAGGAGAAGGTGGAAGCTCTAGTGCTACCCTTCCTTCCATAAGCCAGTCCACGTCAATTGCGGGAGGTGTAACCCCACCGTCCCCTATTCCTAGTGAAAATCCAATCCTTGTCATGGCGCAGCCTATTGCAATTCCAGCAAGAACGACGGATTTGCCGGCTCTAGGTTACCCGCTACCCATTTTTAATGGGCTAGTTGAGGAAGATGCGGAACTCCACATTAGGGAGTTTCAAAAGCTGATGTTTAACTGTCGCATTCAAGAAGAAGGGCATTTAATGATGTTCTTCAACATGACTCTCAAAGGAAGAGCCGCTATATGGTATCATGGTTTAGAAGCCGGAACTATATTGAACATTGATGCATTTTATGGAGCTTTTCGAAGGGAGTTTGCCCCTGAAAGGGGTGGGCAATATTGGTTGCGTGTACTCAACGTGACCCGCCAAGATCCACACGAGGATATTCGTGCTTATGCGAAGAAGATAAAAGAGGTCTTCCGTAAGTTGGACACCTCTATTCCTATCCCCGCAGCTGCCCAATTGCAATATTTCCTACATGGTTTGGACTTTAATATCCAATTGCAGTTGAGTAGTGTCCCCTTGGGGGATATAGATACTGCCATTACACGAGCACAAGAGGTGGAATCCCGACTACAAGCAGCCTATGCTTCTCGAGGCAATTCGAATATGGGTGTAGTATTGGGAAACAATATGGCAATAGCCAATGGCAGTAGTGGCCAAGGGATAGCGATGGCTAACCCTAATGGGAGAGGGAACATGATGCAGAATGTGCCTTTATTGCCAGCTCCCCCTAGCATGTCGATGCCTACGGGTAGTCAAATGGCTCCAAATGGTGGAGGCCAGGCGGTCAATTCTAATACCATGCCCGTGGCTCAACAACCAGTGCCTAATCGAATTGTTAGGCCGATGGAGCGACATGGTAATGACCAAGGCTATGAGTCGAGCTCTTCCAATGTTCTTGGCGAGGTTAAGGACATGATGAAGCATTATACCGACATGATTACGGAGCAGTATCGACAAATAGCTGTTGATGTCAACTTCCTTAAAAAACAACAAAATTTGATAGGAAGTAGATACCCGGAGGAGGGTGCACCGTCGAGGTTTAGTTGCAAATGGTGTGGCGGGCAGCACTATCCAAGAAATTGCCCAAATGTTAAGTGCGACATTTGTGGAAAATCCGGCCATCTAGCAGCTACTTGCTGGAGTAAGATCAGTTCTCTCCAGCGTGGTAGTCGGCAACCAGGGCCTGTTAATCATCGTGCCCAAGGAAATGATTCCCAGCCAGAAAATGGGCCTAAACAAATACTTCAACGACCAAAGACTACAGTGGAAGAGCTACCAAGTGGTAGTGGGGTTAGTTTGATTGAGGCTGTACGCGTTAATGATGTTGAAACCTCTAATCTGCGTGCTGTTCTTACAAGAGGTCAAAAGGGTAGAGGAGTCGACAAGGATAAGCCTGTCGACGGAAACCCTAAACAAGGCGACAAAGGAACGCAAGTTTTGGATCCTGCCCTAGAAGGGGGACCTTTGAAGCCCGTAGAGAGTAAAGCCGATAAGGAAGCACCAAAGAAGAAGGTGAAAGTTAAGAAAGAGGCAATAAAGCCAGTTCAGCGACCTAAAGAGCGGATGGTTTGGCGTGAAAAGCGAGCTCTATCGAACTATCATGAATTCGATTTGGCGGGCTCTCTTTGCGAAGTCAAGCCGGATGTGAACCTTTTGCAGCTTATTAAGCTTTCCCCAGGAGTACGCAAGGAATTTAGAAAGATCCTACGTACCGGGTACATCGTAGAACCTTTGGGTATTGCGCGAGTTGGTGATGACTGGTTTGAGCATGCTGAGAAGCATTGCCCAAGGGTTGCAGCCTATGTCGATGGGATATTAGTAGATTATGCCATTGTCGACACGGGATCATCTGTTAACATTATGAGTTCTGAACTGATGGAAAGGTTGGGTCTTGCGATCCAGAAAGATACCTCCACAATTCTCAGAATGGCAGATGATAGTTTGAGACAGCCGGAAGGTTGCATTACTAAGGTCCATGTCATTGTTGCAAATGTAGAATGCCTGTTGGACTTTAGGGTGATTCGTTTTGCAGGGCGTCCAAGTTACCAAGTATTACTTGGACGACCTTGGATCTTGCAAGCGGACTGCCAAGTAGATATACCCGCCGGTCGATTGATATTCGGCAGAGGGGCCCAGCGTGTGTTGGTTGATGCTTATCCTGAGTCCCCGCAGAGTGAGAGAGCTCCTCTATCTTCTACAGAATTGGAGACATTAGACGATTTATCTGCTAGTGAGACATCATCGAGTGATGAGTCCAAAGAGGGATCCACCACGGAGGACATCTATCAGATCACTTTGAACGAGCCGATAGAGGGCCAAGAGTGTATAAGAGATGCAGATGTTATCGAGCTAGACCTTGGTACGCTTGATGATTCGCGGCCAATCAAATTAGGCTCTATGCTCAGCACAGCAGAAAGGGAGGACTATGTGGCCTTGATCCAGGAATTCCGTGATATCTTTGCCTGGAGTTATGATGAGTTGAGAGGCATCCCTCCTAGTCTTGCTGTTCATACAATTCCGTTGAAAGAGGGCAGTCGTCCTGTACGGCAGAAAGTAAGGCGTATGCCTTTCGAATTGAGGGACGGGCTGTTTGAAGAGTTACAAAAGCTTCGAAAAGCGGGTTTGATTTTTCCTGTGCAACACACGGAATGGTGTTCGCCAGTTGTGATTAGAAAGAAGAAGAATAATCAGATCCGTTTATGTGTAGACTTTAGGGAGCTGAATAAGCAGACAGTTAAGGACTACTACCCATTACCATTTATTGACCAGATTTTGGATCAATTAGCGGGTAGGGAGATATATTCATTTATGGATTGCTTTGCAGGATATAACCAAATGGCAATTGCAGAAGAGGACAAGTTGAAAACAACTTTTATCACTATATTTGGTACTTTTGCTTACCATGTGATGGCCTTTGGTTTATGCAATGCGCCTGGTTCGTGGCAACGAACAGCCGATAAGACATTCGGTGACATATCCCCTGAAGAGTTGAGGGTGTTTATTGATGACTTAGGGGCTGCCACCGTGAGAGAAAGGCAGTTGATCATTTTGAGAAAATGCTTTGAGTGCTGTAGACAATTTTGCATCGCCTTAAACCCACGGAAGTGTGCTTTTGGAGTACCTTATGGGCTATTGCTGGGTCATGTGGTCAGTTCGGTAGGAATTGCGACAGACCCCGAGAAGGTCAAAGTTATAGTTGCCATGGGTCCACCACGCACTCCGAAAGAGGTTCATAGCTTTCTGTCTTCGGTTGGTTACTACCGTAGATTCATTAACGCCTTAGCAGAAAGAACGTTGCCGCTTACAAATTTATTGTCCTTTAGCTGTTCGTTTGTATGGGGTGACCCTTGTAAGGTAGCATTCGAGGACGTGAAACAAGAGCTAGCAAGAGCGCCCGTTTTAAAAGCACCTAAAAGAGGTGAGGTGTTCTATATATTTTCAGCAGCCACCATGTATAGTATCAGCTGCTGTTTAGCCCAATTTTGGGAAGAGAAGTGGTACCACCCGATTGCTTTTGCTAGTCGGAAGCTGGGGGTATCCGAAATCAATTACACCTACCTGGAGAAGCTGTGTCTAGCGATGGTCTTTGGGACCAAGAAGTTCAGGCATTACATTCTCTATGAAAAAGTGGTGCTTTATACGAAGGCGGAGGGACTTCGACTATTGATGAATAAGTTACAGCCGCCTGATCGTTTAGCGAAGTGGTTGATCACTTTGCAGGAATTTGATTATGAAATCAAGAGTAAGCCACCAAGGTTGCAAGGCATCGTGGAATGTCTAGTGGACTTTGGGGAGCCGAAAGAATCTGTGGCTGACGGTAGTGACATGGAGATGATATTTAAAATAGATACGGCATCTATTCCCTCCTGGTATGCTGCAATAACGCATTATTTATTAACAGGAGAGGCGGGATCCGAACTATCTAAGGCTGAGAAAAGGAAAATTAAGCAGCAAGCGTTAAAGTTTGCTTTGATCGCAGGTACATTATATCGGCAAGGGGTTGATGATATCTATCGCCGATGTGTGATGCCTGACGAGGTGCCATTCATTTTGGAGGAGTGCCATGATTCTGCTTGCGGTGGCCATTTTGCTGGACGACTCACAGCACAAAAGGCTTTAAGAGCAGGTTATTGGTGGCCTGCCATCTTCCAGGATGCGTTTGCGTATGTTAAGAGATGCGATATTTGCCAACGACATGATAGTCGAGAGAATAGGAAACGACCACTCACCCCTATCATGGCGATACTTCCATTTGAGAAGTGGGGAATAGACTTTGTGGGTCCTATTACTCCGTCATCGACTACGCAAAAGCGATACATCATTGTAGCAACTGACTACTTCACAAAGTGGTCAGAAGCACGAGCAACAAGGAAAGATGATGCTAAAGAAACTGCTAGTTTCCTTTTAGAGCAGATAATATGCCGGTTTGGTCCGCCGAAAGAATTAGTGTCGGACCGCGGAACCCATTTCCTGAATAAGGTGATCAAAGGTTTGACAGAGTTGTGGAACATCAAGCATAACAAGACAACCCCATATAATCCGCAAGCCAATGGTCAAGTTGAAAGCACCAACAAGCAGCTTGTGGGCATCCTGTCCAAAACTGTGTCGGAAAAGAAACGGGATTGGGATAAAAAGTTATACGTGGCAGTGTGGGCTTATAATACGACTTTCAAACGAGCCACTGGCCATACCCCGTTCAAGTTAGTATATGGGGAGGAGTGTGTCTTGCCTTTAGAGATTGAGCTGCCGACTATTCGGTTTGCCATCAATCATTCTTTGAGCGATGAAGACGCTCTTTTTGAGCGCTTGACGACACTGGCACATTTAGATGAGCTTAAGTTGCAGAGCTTATTGCACCAAGAAGTAGCGAAGCGCCGAATGAAGCAGCTACACGACCTCAAAGCCAAGAAATACACCTTCAAGAAAGGACAGCTTGTTCTGTATTATGACACACGACGTGAATTATTCCCAGGCAAGCTAGAACCCAAATGGGATGAACCTTATAAGATCGTTAGAATAGGAAAGAATAAATCTACAGTGTTGTTAGCTGACCTTGAGGGGATAGAATTTAAAAATAAGGTTAATCTTAATAAGATTAAACCTTATTACTTCTGATTGTACTAATGCTCTGACTACCTTGCAGGTCTAGGAAAGATTGATCAAACATCTGCAAGGAAATCGTGATAGAGGTTGATGGGTCGTCTGATCCCTTATTTAGAACACCCATATTTGGAACAGAGGTATCATCAGGGAAAGCTCATTTGGTGGAGCAAAGGATACAAGGTGATTGAGCAAGAAGGCGGGACATTTATTTGGGAAATCAAGGTCTTCTGCCATCACTGCCTACAAATTTTGACGAGCATCCCTGTCGAATTCAATGATGATGGAGGGATGGAGCCTACAGTCCACCCGTTGAATATGCTGAATTTCGATTACCATAATTACGAGTAGAGTTCAGGATGGCAGGATATGTAAACCCTTTATGGACGTACACCTTGTACTTTGATGGGGCGTCCAGGGGTGCATGCAAAAAAGGAAGTGTAGGAGTTGTCATCCGAGACCCCCGACGACGCATTGTCATGAAGTTAGCTGCTTATCTCGGGGCGAATTTTACTAATAATATGGCCGAATACAAAGCCCTGATCATGGGTTTGAATATTGCAAAAAAGGGTGGTATCCGCCAGTTGTTGGTGAAAGGGGACTCTCAGTTGGTTTTAAATCAACTCAATGGGACGTACATGGTGCGGAACCCGATCCTTTGTATGTACCATCACACTGCCATAGCCCTGCTAGACGAATTCGATAGAGTGTCTTTTCAGCTGATTCCACGGAATTGGAATCAGTTTGCCGATTCATTGGCTAATCTTACGTATGAAGAGGACCTCTTCTTTAATTGTGGCCCTTGTCCCGATATATCTATTGATGGTGAGACAGGACCTGGTCGTTTGTGGGGTATACTTTCTGAACATGCCCTCTTTGGCAGACGATGGTTGATTTGGGTGATGCAGAGGGTAAGCGAGACTCATCTACCTTTATTATCGGGGACCCATAGACTGATTAGACGACATGTGATGCGAACACCTCTTGCGATATACGCAGGAGGGATAGGTCATAATTTAATGCACCTAGTTTAGGGCTAGGCGCCTTTGTTCCCCTGGGAATAGTATGCTTTGATGTCTATCATGGATTGTTTCCAGGTGGATGTTCTGCATAGTATTGTTTGATTTCATTAGGCCAAGAGGGCCGATGCAGTTTTGTAGCAAAGTCATGTCTGATTTCATTAGGCCAAGAGGGCCATTTCCCTGTCTAGTGCGGGTGCCTTTAATTGGGTTTTTGTTTAGTGTTGTGCTGGACAGATTTCGTGGTTCGTGGAATTTTGTGGAGCCTGGAGGAGCCTTTGCTGCGATGGAAGCTTCTTGTGGCCACTCCAGGTGATATTTCTCCTTTACGAGTACCTTTCTTTCCTGTTATATGTGTATTTGTACTTGTCGAGGGGATCTATTTTTTTTGGGGACCGGCAACCAAGGCATGAAGTCCCAGGTTTAGGCTAAGTATGTTTGAGGGAGGTCGGAGTAGTCATTGCCTCCTGTACAGACATTGTTAGACATTGAAAGACCTGTTTTAGAAGGAAGCCCTAGTGGCTCTGTTCTGCTAGCCTGCTAGGCAGCCGTTCTAGGAGTTCCTGTTAGTAGTGAGGCAGTTAGAGAAGCCTGCTAGAAGATAATAATAATGATGTCAAGAAATCCTGAATATCCTAAAAGATGAATATAAATGCGAAGGTGTGTAAAAAGGGGTTCTAACCCCTATCAAATAAAAGAAATGAAATAAAAAAATATATAAGCCGTTGCTCATTGCCTTGCGAAGGCCTGGTAGGTTCCTGGGGACGAGTCAGACCCGGGGCCGATACCTTGTCTTCCTAGAGGTGGCTTCTTGCTGGAAAAATAATATCACAACAAGGAAGGTTGGAGCGAAAATAAAAGTGAGCGTTAGAGAAGGATTAAGTGTCACCTTGCGAGGGCTTGGTAGGTTCTTGGGTGCCGAGACAGGTCCTGAGACCGATGCCCTGTCTTCCTTGGGTCACTACGCTCAGCTCCCTCCTTTTTACATGCCCAAGTATGTTGATCCAATAAAAACCCTAAAAGAAGAAATGGACTGAAAGAAAATACTCTTTGATCAGGCTATAGGAGTCCTCGCCTTGTAGGAGCTCCTAGTTGTGTTGTCTTTAGTTGGTCAGTAGTTCAGACTACCACTTAGGGCAACCTCTTTGGCAGTTCTTTTTGGTTTGGCTGTGTTGGAGCAGCTGGTTAGTGACTCACTTCGGATCTTCTATTAGATGATGCTAGGCCTATTCCTTGTGGAGGTCATGCCTTGGTCCTGTCCAGGGGTAGGGGGAGCATTGTGCTGAGTTTTATTATATATTTGTTTTGTATCAATTTGATGCTTCTTTGGTTGTTTATGTGCAGATATATTCGTGGGTTCGACGGACTGAGTCGTCCTATCCCGTGGTCGCCAATGAAGGATGGAATTTAGGCCCCGGAACATGCCTAAAAATAGGAGAAAAATATGGAAATGCGGGGGAAAATGCTCAACCACGAAGGCGGCAGCTCGACCTAGGACGATTTTAAGCATTAAGTGCTTGACGGGCGCCCATGCGACACTCCGTGAATTTTCATAATTTTTCCGTGCGCCCGTGCCAGTCAATGAAGCCGCAGGCCTGTCCGAGGGTCCAAGACGAACTCACAGAAATTTCCAGAACTCAGTTTCGATGCCGGATGCTCAAGATTGCCCAAAACCGGCCGACCGCCCGCAAGAAGGGCCAAAATTTGTGGAATGAAAAGGCATAGTAAGTGGGGGGTGCCCTTTGGGGGCTCCCCCCCCACAAAACTTTGCGTGAGGATGAGAGGAGGTTGTCGACCTGCACGCGCCGAAAAAAACGCGCCCCCCCCCAATCGATTGCAGGGCTTGCAAAGAAGCCATAGTGATGAACCTCCAGGCCTGGTCAAAGCATCATGCCGAGTGAATCGCCGGTCTCCGCTCCCGCAATGGTGGACTGGTTGGAGAGAGAGAAAATCAGTCTTTCTCTCTCCTCTCTCTCTCTCCTCTTAGCCCCGTTCGTGCTTGAAGGAATAGGATGGAGAGGGACGGCCGGATGGATGCCGATTCTTGACGGGATGAAAGAGCAATGCAAAACCATTGTAGATTGCTGATTCCAAGTAGAATTCATGGCTGGAAATCAATCGTGGGACGTGCCAAATTTAGTGAAAAAACCCGCAAGACACGGTAATAATTGTTTTTACAAAGAAAATGGTCTTTTGATGCAAATTTGGTTGATAAAAATGTGTTCATATGGATTGAGTTTTGAGTATGTCGTGCTTTGAGTTGGTTTCTAGCTGTTCATCAATTAAAAATCAGGAAAACATGTGTGGGTTAGCAGAAAATAGGGAACCGAGACACGAAAAACCATAAAAATGAAGGAAAATAGGGTTTTTGGGCTAAAATGATGCAATAAATTAATCCACACCTACTAAAATTTCTGTTTCTGCTGAAATGAACTAAGGGCCACAGCCCATAAACTGAACTTAATTTTTAGCAATTAAAAAATGGGAGAAAATGGGAAAATTTGCAAGAAAATGATGGAAAAACCATGAAAAATAGGGAAAAATTATATTTTGGGGCTACGAAAAATATAGAAAAATAGGATTTATGTTTGTTGATGTATAGCAAGGCTGGGGCATGAAGTTATGCTTTAGTTCAGCCTTGTTTATATGTTTTAGTGCGTGTTTCCTTCCTTTCTCCACATAAAATGACGAGGAAACCCTAAAAGAAATGAATGTAATGATGCACTATCAACGGGGAAGGGTAGAGTTGTGGAAAAAATGGTTAAATGCCGCTGAGCAAGAGGAATAATTTGCTGATTTTATATGTATTATATCTAGGACGGAATAATAATGATAAAAATTAAAACCTAGTAGCACGAAGATCACTTCGGTGCTAGGTGTTGCAGCGAAGCACAAAGCGGTTAGAAAGAAAAGCATGAAAGAGATGTTTTGCACTTGCACGCTGCTGGTTTTTAAAATGTTTGAGCACTAGGCATCCACCTCTTTGCATGATCATTTAGAGGAAATTAAAAGTATCAGAGTCAGCTCCTGGATATGCATAGCAATTGTTTTCAGTAGGCCTTTGACCCACCGTTGAGAGGCAGTGAGGTTCTTATGTTGTAGGCTAGTCGTGGGATCATAAAGGGGAAGTCAAGTAAGGACAATGGTACATTCCTGGATACGTTTATTTGGTACCTTGAGCGATGTTTGTGCGAAATGTCTAAATGTTGAGCGGCGCATCGAGGGGCCAATCCCCAAGGTGTAGGAGAGTCGCAGAGGGTTGGCGGCATTCAGCCGTAGGAGGAACCCCATGTGTGTGTGATTCGAGCCTTTTGGCTATGTGAAAGGGACTCCCTCTGAGGAGCAATATTGGGTTAGGATCAGTTGGACTACAACGTATTACAAACGCAATGTTTAGGAAGGCAGAGATTTTGATAGACGCTCCGGGCCGCAAGGCCGAGGGGTTGTCTTGCGCATAGTGACGAGGTCCGGCTAGTGTATGAGCCAGTGCCGGCCCGTTTTTAGGTCCATCACCCTTAACCTTCTCAAACTCCTCAGACGGCGACCCTACACATTTTGGTGTAATTCACCATGTAGAACAACATAGGAGACACCCCTCGGCTAATTGTCGCGGCCCCACTGCGACCCTCCTACACCATGGGGATTGGCCCCTTGATGCGTCACTAACATATATAACATATATGAAATAGACTCCTCTCTTGGTACCAATATTATATCGTTCCAGGAATGTACTAGTCCTCTCTTACTTGTCCCCTTAGACCCACCGTCTAGACCTACAGCTTGGGTGCCTTACTCTCTCCAGCATGGGTTATTCATGATTCAACCAATTGCTATGCATGCCAGGAATAGATACCATGTGTATGATTCATGCAATGGTGGATTTCTTATTGTGCACAAACAATTATGGTTTGAAATCAGTCTATGTGGCATGCAAAAAAAACCCTTTTAATGGATTTTTGCTACTACGTAATGCTTCGTTGCAGGGACTTTAGCACCAAGGCAAACCTCGTGCTGCTAGATCCATTATTTCCAAATAAACCAAATCCTAAATGTTATGCATAAAGAGAACAATTAGATTTTTTATTATTTCAGTGCTTAACCTATTGTATAACATCATCCTTCCCCTCACCGTTTAAATTGTGCTGCATTGCATAGGTGTAGAGGTTCTTTTATGTCATTTTTTCTATGTAAAAGCAATAAATACACACATTAACACAAAGGACAAGAGACAAACTAAGGCTTATCCTCATGCTTCAGCCTCGTTAGACATTCATGTACATAGATCTCATTTTTCCATTTTTTTAACGCAAGAAACCTATTTTTCCCTATTTTTCTCTATTTTTCCTATTTATTTTCAATAGAAAATATGTATTTCGTGGTTTTTTTTAGACGACTTATCATTTGAACTTTAAATCAATATTTTTTCTTATTTTACCCCATGTCCACTCATTTTTTCCCACTCAAAATCAAAGAAACTATCAATTTCCATAAAAAATAGTGTTTTTTCTGGTTTTGGAAATTTATAATTGCTGTAAATCAATATGGGTTCTACATAATAGTGATTCCAGTCCTCAAACATAATGCAAGGAACATTCAAATAAAATTTCAGCCCATGTGCACACCATTTAGACCATGAATGATAAAAAACAAGCAAATTTCTTTCATAAAATAGAGCATACCGCCTTTTTGCGTGTTTCGGGTTTTTTGAATATTTAATTGGGATTGCGTATTGACCAACCAGCCATGGATTTCAGCATAGATCTTCAGCCTTCAATCTTCTCAGCCTCTTGGAACAATCTGGTGCCTCCCGGACAAGCATCCATCTCTCAATTCTCTTCTTGATTCTTGCCACATGAAGTGCCTCTATACAAGAGAGAGAAAGACTAGATCTGGATCTTTCTACATAGTGCGTCATTCCTCACACAGAGGCAAGTGATAGGGACCGAAGATTGGATATAGATCATGCATGAGATCAATTGGGGGGTTGTTTGCAAGCCCCATAGCCCCCTTCTCCATCAAATAGAATAATGGTGCCTCCTCTCAGTCTATGCGCAAAAG
This sequence comes from Lygodium microphyllum, assembly GCF_053477565.2. NCBI lineage: Eukaryota > Viridiplantae > Streptophyta > Polypodiopsida > Schizaeales > Lygodiaceae > Lygodium > Lygodium microphyllum. The sequence continues at coordinate 137,861,145 of NC_141153.1, forward strand.
CAGACTCCCCCCCCCCCCCCCTCCACGATTTCCAAAAATTGAGGGGGCTGCAAAGGGAGTCCTCAAAAGTCATGACTTTTGGGCCCCTAAAATCCTATTTACACTTGGCCTTTGGCCCTTGGCCTTCCGGGCACTCCTGTTTCCTCGTCCGATGTTCAATTTGCGGTCTGAAAAGTCCTTGGCATCCGTCTTAAAGTCCTCCACTTTCGGGCATCTCCCAGCTCTCGTTTGACATGCCAAAAATTTATGAAAAATCACCAACAGTCGTTTAGTGGCTCTTTTAAGCACTTTCGAGCATTGCCGCTTAAAATCGTACTGATTGCAACCACCACCTTCGATGAAGTCTATTTTTTCCCTGAAATTCGAAATTTTTGGCTATTTTTAAGCACGTTTCGGCATAAAAAATCATTTGTCATGATGTGACATGGATTTATAAATGTGTATATAATTAAACAATGATTTTTGTGATTGTGTATAGATAATACCAAAAAAGCAAAAGCCAGCACACACACAAGCAATGATAATCAAATACATGTGAAATGCATCAAAATCAACACTATGGGATTTAGATAAGTGATGTCTTTTTGAGCTGCACCTACTCATTATGATTGAAGTATATGACTTGCATGTACTCTTAGGAGTTGTGAAGTGGATGCAGGATGACACAGATCTTTGTACGAAAGTGTTCAATGTCCAAGTCATCACAAGACCACCAACCCCACAAAGAGCCATTATAGAAAAAGCAACAGAAATACCAAGAACAAAGAGCCCTGATGGAAACCCCGTTGCTGAAAGAGAAAATCACCCTTGCAGATAAAGCACACATTGCATTTGAGCATGGCCTAAAGCATAGTCATTCACTACTCTCTCTTTCTTGGCCAAAATCTACATCTAGCTCACTGCAATTGTTACCTCAATTGTACCAATGTCTCACATGTTACAAATGTTGAGATGGCAAGCTCAGCACATGTGGACATTGATGATGGACCGCCTAGCTAGATAAGTCTGCACGTCTACACTTAGCACATTGATGGTCATTATGATACTCACATAGCCACTGACTTGTCACTTATTATATTTAGTTCGTTACACCTACCTACAGCTGGCAAAGATATAATGCCAATCGATTAATGTAGTCGGTTATACACTGTTTGACTTAAAAGGCCACTTTCCTTTATATTGTGTCTTATCTATACTTTGTGTACATTATATAGTGTGTAGAAGAAGAAGGAAAAATCAGTAAGAAAGTGGCCTCCATCTCTCTTCTTGTGTCCTTGAGTAAGCTTTCTCTTGTGTACACAATGTGTGTATGGTGCAGCAACTCAAGCAAAGTCCCCCACCATGCAATTCTTGACATGGTATCAGAGCTGTGTCACTGAGAGAGGTTGATTTTGAAGGCTGAAGTGAAGAAGAAGAAGCAAGGTTCAAGCAAGCAAGCAATGGGTAAGAAGCTCTCCCATTCTTCCACTCTCTCTCTTGGATAGTGCTTGTGGAGGCACCAGAAGCAGGGTAGAGCGAAAATATCAGATTACTGTGAGATTTGGTGTGCGAGAAAAGCTCTGTATATTCTATGGTGTCGTGATGTTATGAGGACACGGTGTGAAAAAGTATGGAATGCATCATCATACGACTTCTTTATTGATCTAGAGAGTCAATGTGATCTGAGCCATTAGTACTAGTGTGAGTTGCATGGATTATCCGAAAATACTAGATTTTTGGATAATTTTAGACTATTTTTTATATTATTTATTATAAATATCCAAAAAAGTTAGAAAAAGCTTCTAGATTAGGATGGCATGCAAAAACCTAGTTGCTTTTTCAGCCAGTCACATAAAAAAGATAGATTGATGAAATTGTGCGCGTTGTGATCATTGTAAATAGGCTGAAAACTGCAAATTGAAGTGAAAGAAGAAGAAGGAGTGATCTGGGAGATTCGTGACCGAGCATCCTAGAGTTTTACCCCCCTTTCGGAGCCAACAGAGCCATCCAATTTGGGTTCCGAACAATAGAGAAAGAGCTGATTTTTCTGATCCATGTTTTTGGTTTAAGAAGGAGCTCCAGGACAACTAATGCCTAGAGATTGCTTTTGAGTAGTGTGAAGATTGCAGGTTCTTTCAATACATATTGATTCAATTCATTGTGATTTGTTTTTGTCATGTTTACCACCTCTCCTCCATCTTCTCTTCCATCTCCTATCTCTACTTCCTTCTACTTCTGATCCCCGGTGGATTCGACCTTTCGACAAAAACTCTCCGACATTGGTGAACCTGACATGAAAGGTCGTCAAAAGAAGGAAAGACAAGATGGAAGAATCTTCGAATACATTCTCCATTGATGTTTTGCAACAATTGGTGCAAAATATAAATATGCTTATGCAGGTACAACAACAACAACAAGTGATGCAAGTTTCAGCTCAGACAAAAAGTGTTGTGATGAATGCTTTGCAAGCAGTTGAGCGTGAGGTGAAGTTATTCAATGGCAGGAATGTATCTGCATATGTACATACCTATGCTCAGAATATTGAATTTTTTGGAGTGGCTCAATTTGCATGGAGCCGGTATTTTGTACGTGTTACTGTTCATGAACTGAAAGCACATATTTTTGAATTATACTCGTAGGATGCAGACTGGGTAACCTTCAAGAAGACACTCAGGGAAGAATTTTACATTGAGGACACCAGTTTGATTATGCGCAAGACTTTTTAGGAGTGGGTTATACAACCCAATAAGGGTCTTGTGGCTACAAAATTGTTAAGAGAATTTGAAATTTGATTTGAGCAGTTGGATATCACAGAACAACAAGCTCTTGCAAGTCAGAAAATTGAATTGTTTCTACAGGCAGCTGATCCTGAGCTTCAAGAGAAGCTTGATGATTTGCTGGAGGATCTGACTATAGAGACAAGTTTGAAAACAGAGTGGAGACATGTCAAGGAAGCTATTACTGTACTTGTGAAGAAGCATAGAAGAAGAGAAAGATTCCATGTCTCTAGCTTTCCCACTGTTACGAGCAAAATAGTTAAAGTATCCAGTAAGCCACCCGCTTTTGTGGGTAACCCTATGGCTGTACCTGCTATCGTTCCCTCTGTTAGGGAAGATGTCTTGGATGAATTGGTCAAAGGGATGTGGAATCTTCAATTGAAGGTTGCAAAATTGGATGAAAAAGGACAAGAGGAAAGGAGATGGGCAGTAGCCCCTTAACTTGGAAAAAGATGTATGTGGTGTGACAGTTTGCAGTAAGAGAGAAAGGATTGTGTTGCCTATCAAGAGGCCTTAGCACGACAGCTTATCTTTTGGAAAGATGGCAAGATCCATGCACAAGAAACGGGATTTCCTCTTGCTTTGAATTTTGGAAAGGGAGATATGCAAAAGTTATTGGAAGACTTGGCTGTCCGAAATGCTTATGTGGAGGTACATGCTTCTACTTTTGGTCTACAGTTGGATAGAATGCATGGCCAAGTGATGGCTGGTCCAAAGGCTGAAATATGGACACATGATTTACATGCAACTGAAAAGAGAAAGGTCACTGATAGTGAAATGTCTCATGCAGGGCAAGACATTCGTGGCATAATTGGTTGGGAATCACTGGTAGATGCATATTCAGTGTATACATATTTAGCAAAGGTACAAAACACGGATGTACTTGTGGAAGAAAAAAGAAAAAGGGATGAAGATATTGCAGGGATATCTAAAAGAATGACAAGAAGTATGGATCATCCTAAAGCTGCAAATCAACCACCTCCCGAGAATGTTATGGAAGAGGTCAGTCAGGAGCAAAAACAAGATAACAAACAAGAGGGCAAAAAGAAGGGCAAGCAGCCAGGATATAAGTTGCAATCTGACATTGAGACAGCCACAGATCTTAAGAAGGTTCTTGAAGAACGGATCTTAAACAGTCGGGTGGAATTTACATTGAGAGAGGTGCTTGGCATTGCCAAGAGAGAATTTCACAATGAGATCATTGTCATAATTAAAAGGAAGCGTCTGTTTCTTGGTAATACCACGAGTGAATTGTTGCAATTTGAAGACAAAACTAGTTTGTTGGGTATTCGGGCTGAATATAAGCATGAAGTAAGTACTGAATTATCTATGTAGGAAGCTACTAATCAATGGACAGCATGTGGAAAAGAGAAGAAAGTGGCTGAAAATGCATTGTCTTGTAGCAATATGCATGGTGGAGTAAGGCAAATGCAACAATATGGAGAAGAGACTCTAGGATTTATTCCTCGAAGTCACTACATAAGAAATCATTGGGCTGGAGCTACCACTGAAATAGTAGTGAAAATAGGAGAACGTGAAACTCCTTATGTTACTTTACTTGACCATGGGTCTGAGATAAATGTCATTGAGTAGGGATTGTATGAAAATGGTGCATGGCCTATGGACACTAATCATGCTTGGTATATGAGGGCTATAAATAATTCTTCAAGGGAGCTCTATGCTACATGTCCTAATGTAAAAGTGACTATTGGTGATGTACAGGAAGAGCAACACTTCTTTATGCAAGATAATTCCTCATATGCAGTGATTTTGGGACATCCCTATATTACAGGTGTGTGTATGGAAACAAAGGTGCTTGATGATGGTTTTGCTTATGCAAGAGTCAAAAGCAAGGATGGGAGAAAAGCAATCCAATTTCTTATTATTCGTGTTAATCATCCTAGAAAACATGATACGCTTCGAGAGTCTCATTTGGTTCCAAATGCAAAGGAATTCAAAGACCTGGATTTTCATTAAGCACTGTTGTAATGTGGGGCTACAGTAGTGCTGTTTAGAGGGTGTACTCGCCTCTTGATGAAATGAAGCATATATTTACTATTGGTAAGTCTTAGTTTACAGCAAACAATTCATGTTGGTTTAAGCCTATGGAAGCTATGTGTAGGGCTGAACGCATATCTATGAAACATGCTATTAAGAAATTGAGAGCATTGGGACTGTTAGCTGAAAATGATGGCATTTCAAGCATCTTTTATGGGCTGAATATTACTGCCACTATGGCTGAAATTTCAGCAACTATATATGCAAAAAATGAGGCTCAAAACAGAGTGTTATCAGTATGTTCTTTGGATATGTATGATGTTATAGCATTGTTTGCTCAGCAGGAAGGATTACAATGGGCTGAAGCACTTGTGGAGACAAAGTATAAGACAGTTGACAAAAAAAAAAACCAATTGCTTTGCCACTTCCACTAGAGAGTGAGGGTATGTATGAAAAAGTGTCAAGTCAGCCAAGCTTACGGGATCCTAAAGATATAGGTCATCAGTTTACATCTGAAACATTACAGGGATTGAAAGTTGTAGGAGAAGGGTTTCTTTTGCTTGCTGAGAGAGACTGTTTTATGCGGATGTTGGCTAGACATGGGAAGGCATTTGCATTTCAGCCAAGTGAAATAGGTTGTGTGGATCCAAATGTTGTCTCTCCTATGGTCATATTTACAGTGCCACATGTACCATGGAACTTGAGGCCTATTCCAGTGCCTAAAGCTTACTTGCCAAAGCTGATGGATTTGCTAAATGAAAAGATTCGCGTGAAGATCTTGGAGCCCTCTTCAGCCCCGTACTCAAATTGTTTGTTTACTCTGCCCAAAAAGAATGGGGCTTTGAGATTTATTCAAGACATGCAACTGGTCAATAAAGTGACCATAAGAAATGTGGGTGCAGGTCATGTGGTTGATGAATTTGCAGAGGCTTTTGCAAGGAGGGAAATCTATTCATTGGATGATCTTTACTCGGGTTATGATCAGTTTCAGCTCTTGCAATTGAAAGCATGGATATCACAACCATGAAGACTCCTTTGGGGTTAGTACGGATGTGTACTCTCCCACAGGGTGCAACAAACTCAGTGGCACACATGACAAATGCTATGAATATGGTACTCATGGATTTTATACAACAATTGACTATGACCTTATTGGATGATGTTCCAATCAAAGGGTGTGCAGTGGATGAAAAGAATGAAGAGATGGATGCTCATGGATGTAGACAGTTTATTGCAGACCATATTGTGGATTGTGAGAGGATTTAGACACGTCTAGAGGAGGTGCATTTAACTCTTTCTGGACAAAAGTCTATCTTTGGATTTGAAGAGGTTTTGATTGTTGGGCATATGTGTGGGCCTTATGGGCAAAGGCCATCACCAGCAAAAATAGATGGGATTGATAGAACGCGAGATGTATGCACAAATGTAAGGTGCATAGATTCTTGGGTGCATGTGTGTTCTATTTGATATGGATTCATCACTTTGCACATCTAGCCGATGCTCTTTATCAGCTTCTAAGGAAAGGTCAGAAATTTCATTGGGAAAGGAAGCGTCAGAAAGCAATGAAGAAATTGAAGCAGCTCTTAAAATCTAATCCTACGTTGAGAAAGGCTGACTATTCACATGGAAAGCCTATCATTATTACTATTGATATAAGCCCAATCGGGATTGGATGGGCAATTGGGCAAGATGATGAGGAAGGGCAAAGATATGCAATATGCTTTGGTGCAAAAGTATTGACTTAACGATAGAGAAGATATCCATAGGTAAAAAGAGAATTATGGGGAATTGTGACATCCCTTAAATGTGATAAGGACTATTTTATGGGTGCTCATGTAGTCATTGAGACTGATTGTTTGTCGGTATTGGGTATGATTACTAGTTGTGCTACCCCAGACATTGCTATGCTCATACATTAAATCTTTGAACCCTGAATTTCAGCATATTGCAGGAAGAGATAACCCAGTGGCAGACATGTTATCTCGAGTACGCTATCAGAATGAAGATGGGATGATGGATAAGGAGGAAGAAGATTACTTTCTTATGGCTGAAAATGATGTTGCAAGAGTGAATTTAGCAATGCAAGGTGTTGCTATAGCATTAACAGAAGCTTGGACAACAAAGAGAAGATACTTTAGATGTTTTGTATCTTGTGTAGAAGTGTTTCTGGAAGATAAATATGCAAGAGAGTGGCTGAGAGTTGGTCAATATCTCAGTACATTAATAAAGAGATATGAATGGTCAGATGAGGAGTTTAAGAAGATCAAGAGGAAAGCCTATGGATTTTTCTTAAAAGATGGATACTTATGGAAACATGCTAAAAAGAAATAGGGTATGCCATTGCGAGTTTTGGGTGATAGAGCTTCACAAGTAACTATTATGCAAGAATTTCATGAAAGCTTATGGGTTGGTCATAGAGGTGTTTGGGGTACTTTTACAAAGATCAAAGAAAGATATTGGTGGTAGGGTATGTATAAGGATGTTGCTCACTTTGTGGAAACATGTATGACATGTCAAATGTATTCAACTGTGAGACATCGGGATGGATTACAACCCACATATCCATTGTCTCTTCATTTTAAGTGGGTGGTGAATTTGGTCACAATGCCTACAGGTCTTTGGCAAATGAGGTATCTTGTGCTTGCTTGTGAAGACTTGACTAATCAAGTGGAAGGGAGAGCTCTACGTACTAAGATGACAAATGACATATGTACTTTTTTCTTAGAAGAGATCTTTTGTCAATATGGCTATGTGGAAAAAATTACAGCAAATAGGGGTGAGCTAGATGCAGATGAGGCTCATGATTTCTTTACACGGTTGGGGATAAAGCTTGCTTTAACATCAGCCTATAACCCTGAAGAAAATGGCAAAAGTGAAAGAGGTCATCCACCTATTGTGAAGGCATTGGCAAAAGCATGTGGAGAGAAGGTAAAAGAGTGGCCACAATTGCTCCCTTATGCTTTGTGGGCTAACAAAACAACTCATAGTGCTGCTACATGATATATCCTTCAGAATTGATGTATGGTCAAAAACCTATCATGCCGATAGAAGAGATGACAGTCACATGGAGTGTGTTACCTTGGGAGGAGGAGTTGAATCGAGAGGAGTTGTTGGCCTTACGCATTAGACAGTTGGAAAGAAAGTGAGAAGACATAGAGGCAGCAACTGCAAAGTTAAGAACAGCAAGGATATAGAATGAGAAACGGTTTGACAAAAGACATAGACTGAGACCAAGAACCATACAAGATGGGGATTGGGTATTGGTTTATGATAGCAGTTTAGATGACCAACATAGTGCCATGCGTAAAGTTTCCAAAAGATGGTTTGGACCCTATGTGGTAAGGCAAGTGTTTGATAATGCTACTTATGCATTAAATGAGCTGGACAGGACAACCATCAAACTTCCGGTAGCAGGGAAAATAATCAAATTATTCAAAAGGTGAGAATCTACTACCTATGAGTTGCCAGAATTGGAAGAAAATAGTGGTCTTGATATAGGGGCTAGCCAGGAAGATATGGAAGATGAAGAAGTAAAGGATATGGTTGTAGAGGATGAGGAGGACTCAAAATCCATTGACAACTGGGATTTTGGCACATACCGGAGGATGTGCAGGCTCAGAGGAGGTGGATGTCGTGATGTTATGAGGACACGGTGTGAAAAAGTATGGAATGCATCATCATCTAACTTCTTTATTAATCTAGAGAGTCAATGTGATCTTAGCCATTAGTACTAGTGTGAGTTGCATGGATTATCCAAAAATACTAGATTTTTGGATAATTTTAGCCTATTTTTAATATTATTTATTATAAAAATCTGAAAAAGTTAGAAAAATCTTCTAGATTAGGATGGCATGCAAAAATCTAGTTGCTTTTTCAACCAGTTAGGAGATTTTTCATAAAAAATACAGATTGATGAAATCGCGCGTGTCGCGATCGATGTAAACAGACTGAAAACTGCAGATTGAATTGAAAGAAGAAGGAGTGATCTTGAAGATCTGTGATCAGGTTTCCTCAGGTTTAACCCCCTTTTGGAGCCAACAAAGCCATCAGATTTGGGTTCCGGACAGTAGAGAAAGAGCTGATTTTTTTAATCCACGTTTTTGGTCTACAAAGGAGCTCCAGGAGAACTAATGCCTGGAGATTGCTTCTGAGTAGTGTGAATATTTTAGATTCTTTCAATACATATTGATTCATTTCATTGTGATTTATTTTTGTCATGTTTACCACTTGGGTATCTCTATCTTCTCTTCCATCTCCTATCTCTACTTCCTTCTACTTCTGATCCCCGGTGAATTCGACCTTTCGACAAAAACCCCTCCAACAATGGACAGACTCTTTAGGGCTATCCCGGAGTTGTTTTGGGCATCTGAGGCCATTACAGGCCCTATTTTAGAGCTGCAAGGTTGGAGACAACAATTTCAAGGTACACTGTGATTTTGGCTGTATTGACTGAAAGTAGGTGCACAAGTTACAAATTTCAAAATATGTAATTTTTGAGGTGTTTGCAAGAAGGAAACATAAGGTTTATTTGCAAATAAGTTGCAGATTACATGTATTATTGATCAATCAATGAAAAAGGTTGCTTGGTGTATTGTTGTGCATGTGTTGTGAAAGATTGCATAAGACTAGCTTGTTGTGTTATATCCTTGTTTGTGATAATGGTAGAGAATAGTGGAAATCCCATTATTGAGAAGCTCGACAAGAACAACTACCCTTCATGGAAGTTTCGTGTGACAAACTTCCTAATTGGAAAGGGCCTTTATGAGTTTGTTGTAGGTGAAGAAAAGGAGCTAGAGCTAGGTATCTGCAGATGAATTAAAAGCATGGAAAGAATGGAGTGTGAAAGACAAAAAGGTGATGTACTGGTTATCTGCAGTCATTGATAATACGATGTTAGGACATGTTAGGAATATGAAAACTTCACACGTAGCTTGAACAATTTTTGAGAACATGTTTTCAATAAATACAAAGGCACAAAAGATTCAACTCAAGCAAGAGTTGAATGCCTTGAAGAAAGAAAAAATGTCTGTCAATGAGTATGTGTTGAAGGTGAGGAGCATTGCAGATGCTTTAGCAGCGATTGATGCAATGCCAGATGATGATGATTTGGTTTCATCCACTTTGAGTGGCCTTAATAATGAGAAGGCATGGAAATCATTTGTTACTTCAGTATACGTACGGAAGCCATTTCCAGATTTTGATGAGCTGATCTCTCTCATGATTACCGAAGAGATCAATATGCAAGGTGACTCATTTGAAAAAAATGGTGAACAGGTTCAAGCATTTTACTCAAGTTTAGGAAGAGGACGCGGTAGATCCTCTTCGAGAGGCCGTGGTATGGGACATGCTGGCGATAACCAACAAAACAAAAAGTTCAATAAGCAATTTAGTGAAATGCAGGTTTCAGGAGGCTGAGGAAGAGATGGGTGGCAGAATAGAGGTTATGGACATTCTGCTATTGTTTGCCATTATTGTGGCAAAACAGGCCATATTGCAGCCCATTGCTATGTTAAGAAGGATGATATTCGCAGTGCTAAATTACAACAAGGAAACTATGCATCGTCTTCACGACAGAATGGAGACAAAAATGAGTGTTTATTTGTTATGTAGCATATGATAAATGCAGTTACAAGAAATTGGACATATGATGGTATATGGTATGTCGATTCAGGTGCATCTAATCATATGACTAGTCATATTGAATGGTTTGGAGAGATGCAAGACTTACAAATTCCAGGTTATGTTCAGATAGGTGATGATTCATGTCACCCAATTTCACACATTGGAAAGGTTCCCTTGTCCTTGTATGATGGCCAAACAAAGAGTCTAATAGATGTATTACATATACCATCAATCACAAAGAATCAAATGTTTGTTAGCCAAATGGTAGAGCAAGGGTTGCAAGTCCAATTCAATGCAAAAGGTTTTTTTGTAGAAGACTTTAATGATAAGTGTAGGTTGGTTGCAAAAGGAAGTAGAGTTCGCCACATGTTCACTTTAGATGCTGGAATTCCTGCAATGGATGCTACTATGTATGCTAAAGGAAAAGGAGTAGTTGCAGATATTGAAATATGGCATAAACGTATTGGACATGCAAATGTACAAAGACTAAAATTAATACAGTCTAGAGGATTGGTTACAGGATTCCCTTATTTTAGAGTTGCAAAATTGCATAAAGTCTGTGAAGCACGCCAGTTTGGTAAGCAAGCAAGACAACCCTTCTCGCATGACAGAGAAGTGAGTAGAAAAATACTTGATGTAGTGCATACACATGTTTGGGGGCTTACACAGAATGTATCTCTTGTGGCAGCAAACACTTTGTCACATTTATTGATGATTGTTCAAGTATACTTCATGAAGGAAGAGAGTGATGTGCTTGAGCACTTCAAATCTTTTAAGGCAGCTGTTGAAACAGAAACAGGCTTAAAAGTGAAGTGCTTGAGATCAAATGGAGGGGGAGAGTAGCTCTCTAATGAGTTTAGTGGCTTCTTGAGGACTCATAGGATAAAGAGGCAATTTACTTGTAGGTATACCCCACAACAAAATGGGGTTGCAGAAAGCAAAAATAGGCATAATGCAGAAGTTGCACGGGCATTAATGGCTGAAAAGAATATGTCTAAACATTTTTTGTTTGAGGCTATCCATACTATTGTCTACATTATGAACAAAACTCCCACAGCTACAGTTCATGGGATGAATCCTGAAGAATGCTTTACTAGCAAGAAGCCTGATGTATCGCACATGAAGATATTTGGATATGTTTCGTATGTTCATGTTCCAAATGAGCTACGAAAGAATCTTGATCCAAAGGAAAAAAATGTATTTTTATTAGATACTCTTTAGAGCAGAAAGGGTATCGTTGTTATAACCCTATCACAGGTGAGTTCAGAGTGAGCAGGGATGTTATCTTTGATGAGATGGATAGTTGGTATGCACCTGATGGTGATGTATTAGATGATGATAATGATCAGGACAGCTATGTGCAAAAAGAAAAACAAGAATCATGGAGTCTTAGTGGACCAGAAACATCATCTGGTACTATCTCTATACAATAAGCCCTTGGTCTGGGAAACTAAGAAGTAGTCTCACATCTTCAAGTGGATCTATAAGTGTTGCAAGGAAGGAGAAAGGAAAGAAAAAAGTGTTGGATGGTAATGATACGTCTACCAGTCATTTGGGATTTGATGGAGATTCTAGTGGTTTAGAGAGTTTGGATGATGAGCTTGGTATTCCTTCAGTCAGGACACCAGGTGTATAGAGAGCTCATAGTAATATAAAGGCTCCATTGAGTGATCCAGTGGTACACATGTCTAGTAGGGTCAAATACCCTATTAAAAGATTTGGCTTTAAAGGTTATGCAGCTCACCATTATGCTTATATAGTGAAACTAGTTGAGGATGTTAAGCCCACTTGTTTTGAGGATGTTGTTGGTCATGCTCATTAGGATGTAGCAATGGATGAGGAGATGGCTGCATTAGAACAATAAGACTTGGAATTTGATACCCTTACCTAAGGGTAAGAAAGCTATTGGTTGTAAGTGGGTTTACAAAGTCAAGCATAATGCAGATGGTTTAGTTAGTAGGTATAAGGCTAGGCTGGTTGCAAAAGGCTATGCTCAAACATATGGCATAGATTATGAAGAGACATTCAGTCCAGTTGCTAGGATGGCAACTGTTAGGTGTGCGATTGCCTTGGTAGCAGCTAAAGGTTGGAGTTTGCAGGAAATGGATATTAAGAATGCCTTCTTACATGGTGAATTACAAGAAGAAGTGTATATGGAGTAGCTAGCAGGTTATGAGGATTTAGAGCATCCCACATATGTGTGCAAGTTAAAGAATGCACTCTATGGGATGAGCAAGCACCTAGAGCATGGTTTGACAAGATTGGAGAGTATCCTGTCAATATTGGATTTTGTATTTCTGATGCTGATGACTCACTTTATGTGAGAAAGGGAGATGCAAGTTTTGGTCATCATAGTCATCTATGTGGATGACTTGATTATTACAGGTGACAATGAAAATAGAATTGTTGAAGTTAAGATGAAGAAGAAGTTTGAGATGAAGGATTTTGGTGAGCTGAGATACTTTCTTGGTATTGAGGTGATCAGATGTGATGATAGTATATGGCTTGGATATGTTATCCAAGTATGGTATGACAGTATGTAAGCCTCTTTCAGTACCATTGGAGCAAAATGTGAAGTTGAGTGCCAACATTGGGGATGAGATAGAAGACCCTACTATGTTCAGAAGGATAGTAGGGAGTTTGATTACATGACTATCACAAGGCCATACTTGAGCTATTCTGTTGGCATTGTCAATTAGTTTATGTAGATGCCTAGAAAGCCTCATTTGGATGCAATTAGACGTATATTGAGGTATGTGAAGTCCACTTTACATTATGGATTTTTTTATGAGCTAGGTAAGGATGTACAGGTCTTTGGATATACAGATGCACATTGGGCTGGTAGCATGTCAGATAGAAGTTCTACTAGTGGATTCATGTTTTCCCTTAGTAGTGCAGCAGTTACATGGAGTAGCAAAAAGCAACCTATAGTTTCTCTATCAAGTATAGAGTTGCTGCTATGGCAGCATGTGAGGTGTATGGCTAAAAAAGCTATTAGGTGATTTGGACATGCAGGGAGATGGTCAAGTTGTTATTCATTGTGACAACATGAGTAGAATACAGCTATCTAAGAATCTAGTGTTCCATGCTAGGACAAAAAACATTGAGGTACACTACCACTTTTGAGAGAGAAGGTACTTGCAGGAGAGATTGATTTGGTATATGTCAGCACACAGGATCAAATAGCTGACATTTTCACAAAGGTATTGGGTGGAGAGAAGCTTCAAATTTTCCAAAGCTTACTTGGAGTTGTAGAGATAGAGTTGAGCTTGAGGGGGAGTGTTGAGATGGCAAGCTCAACATGTGCGGACATTGATGATGGACTGCCTGGCTAGATAAGTCTGCATGTCTACACTTAGCACATTGATGGTCATTATGATACTCACATGGCCGTTGACTTGTCACTTATTATATTTAGTTTGTTACACCTACCTACATTTGGCAAAGATATAATGCAAGTTGATTAGTGTAGTCGGTTATGCATTGTTTGACTTAGAAGGCCACTTTCCTTTATGTTGTATCTTATCTGTACTTTGTGTACATTGTAGTGTATAGAAGAAGAAGAAAAAATCAGCAAGAAAACGTTTTGGCCTCCATCTCTCTTCTTGTGTCCTTGAATGAGCTTCCTCTTGTGTATATAGTGTGTGTTTGGTACAGCAGCTCAAGCAAAGTCCCCCACCACACAATTCTCGACAACAAAGAGCTTTGCAAAATCTCAAGTGTATCTCTCAATCTCAATAAGTGTTCCTCTAGTATCGAGGTTAGTAACACAATCATCCTTGTAATATTCATTTTCCACAGCCTTTGGATCTTGACATTTCTTAGAGTTTAATTGAAAGGCTGATCACCTCAATGTGTTGCATTGGTTGTATTCATTGTATCAAAAAAATGAGAAAAATAAAAAAAAGAAAAAAAAGAAAAAAAAAACACTCATGATCACAACATAACACCTAGGGGTCCTCAGATTGGGTACGTCTAGTGACCTTGGTCGGCTGGCTCCATCCCTAGTCCCCTAGCCCTTTACACATTCCCCACAATTGTTCAAGTTACATCAAGGGCAATACATACCTAGGGAGCTCGTCTCTCCTATGGTTAGACCTATCACCCCAAACCATTTGCACAATTCTTTTTTTGCACTCCATCTTAATGCCATTGCAATCATTAGTGGTAAGCAAGGCATGGAAGACCATGGAAAGTGCACTGTACAATTCAACCGCTACAAGTAGCCACCAACTACAAAAAGCTAAGGCGTTAGTGAACTTAATTATGCTACGTCGTGTTGAGAAAATCACAAATGATCTCTTAAGAAGCCTTCAAGTATACTTCTCTTCAACATCAATAAATTTTTCCACCCCATTGAACCCTTGCTTCATCCACACATTGCTACAAGGAACCAGATGAGTAGTCTTCTAACTACACAATATCTAAGTATGCACGTGCACTCACATAATATCTGCAACACAATCAATTTGGGTCCTCAAGTGTAGGACATTACTCTCAACTTGCTTAGAATCGTCCTGTCTCCCAAACAAATCAAACTACATCTTGTACATGATAAGAAGACTAGCACTAATCCCTAGGGAGAGACCATATGAGAGGTTTTCAATTGCAGGTATTGAAGACTCCAATAGAAGTACCGTCAGCTCTTCATCAACACTCAAATCTGAACTCTTGTCCTTTATCATCATGCAAACCCACCAAAGAATCGTCACGTGTAGAATCCCCAAAGACCAACACCTGCACTTGCCATTAGTGCAATTCCCATCAAAGAATAGCCTTATCACCAACTCTAACAACCCTACCACTAGCCAACCAGGCCAACAATGTGTCCCCAATGACCTTCATCTACATCACCACCAAAAATCCTCCACGGAAAACCACAAATGTCATTACCACCCATGTCTTCGGTGCATGCCAAAGCCTTCTACCTACAATGATGAGTGCCATGGGACTGGCACTCGTCTAGGAGGGGGTAATGTTAACCCTCAAACAAACAAGGTGGAAAATCCAAAAAATTTAAAGTAGAATAAAAGGCCAAGGCAAAGGTGAAACGGAGGACGAAGGCATGCCAAAGAAGAATCTGAAACACAAAAAGTGTAGGAAAGTCCTAAATTAAGCAGAAAGGCACACAAGAAAAGCACAAGTCAATACTTTTGTAAAAGAGCGCAATGCACACCATGATTTATTTTAAGAGCACCGGGTCCATGCAAATTGTAAAGGTAGATGGATGGTAGAAAGGAAGCTAGGAAGATACGAGGACAATGGGAAAAAGAGCCTACTGGCCATGTAAAAAGGGGATAAGGGGATGACCACCCAAAAGGGATTTAGGGTTTTGTATATAAAGTTGAAAAGTGAATGAGGAAATTCACAATGTTTTTCTAGAATAAAGGAATGTCTTCCCAAGTATTCCCTGAAGTAGAAGTATTCGGTCATTCCCACTTAGGACTGACCTGAAGTCAGGGTTTCTTTCCTAACAGCCAAGTCTCTAGGAAGTAGCTAGCATCGAGCTCCAGATGAACCACTTTGCGTAGGAACAAGAGAGTCGAAGCGGATTTATGCTACACTTGGTTCATGGAGAATGGTAAATGAGAGGGATGTGAAGCTCAACCTCTCTGCCCATAAGGCATAGTCCCATTCCACTCCCCTAAAACAACATAAATCAGGATTCTAACTCTACTGACTCTAGGTCTTTACAGTTTCATTATTACGTCTTTTGAGAAAAGTTCCTAGCTAACCGGGACCACCCTTCCGTAGGACGGACCCAAGTCATGTCCACCGCACTTTCCTCGATAGCTTTAGTTGTCTAATTAGATCCTACCACATTTATGTGCAACATTTAAAATCAGCTTTATTAATTAAGCCTTTTAGGGCACAAAGTTCGTTCACGTAATTTACAACACATACACAAAAACAAAACAAGCAGTCCTCTTATCAAACAAGTTCCTTAACTTATCTTTAAGTTAATATTTGTCTCCTGCCCATACAGGAGAATTATGTATCCCTTCTATCCAACATAAGTACCCGGTCCAAATCTCATGGCACCGGAATTTCCATCCTTTATCTAGAATAGGATCTTCCAACGTCCTAGATGTTGGGCTCACGGGGATCTCCAACTCCATTCTGGACAGGTAAGGGGTGTCCAGAGCTCCAACTGACCCACAAGCGGTCTAGGAGTGAGATGCCATTTCTGTGGTTGGCCTTTTCACCACTCGACCATCGGCCTGTGAATCGAGCAGTGCCCTCTTGGGATAATCCATGATGTGATCTTAGAGATGATCCACGCATGTAAAATATCTTTCCTTAATTAATCCAATTAAAATTCAAGCACAATCAAAGCAATCAGCCCTAATATCATATTCTAGAAAAACATTCCTTTATTCCCATGGCAACTTGTCATTACAAACCCCTGCCATGCATTTTCCATCAACACAAGCCTTGGAATATTTATCCAAATCACAATGCAACAATCCCTTGATTGAAAGAAAAACATTTAGGGTGTTGTTCAATCAACCAACAAAACTAATTGTATTTTTCCCAAACAATACAATAATAGACGCGACAATAATTCCATCACATATTCACTCTTCCCCTTGGGGCCAAAGGGTAGAATTTACTTAATATTCCCTCCTTTAGCCTAAGGCATATGCTAGAGGTTCCAATACTATACATGACGTAAGTCCTATCATTCCAATGTAAATTAATCAATCTAGCAAGAGCATTTATGCCTCTTCTCTAAGTGACAATTATCTTTTAGCATTTTCCTAATATGCAACATCTTTTTTCTTGGCTTTATCTTTCTTTCTCCTAAGGCAAGGAGTCACATGTCATCGATGTAAATTTTACATAATCTCTCCCATGTATGTACCATGTATATGCATTAAACAATATTATCCTCGGTAAAGATTAATCAATGACTCATCGATGCTCAATACTTTAGTATCCTATATGTTGCTTATGCTATGCATGGATTCATCACATAGCAATTAGGTGCAATTTAACTCCCTTTGATACAAGCACTTCACAAGCTTCATCTTTGAATATTTGAGATGCGATTTATCCTTTTCAATGACCTATTCTAGCACCACAAGGTAGGAGCCTAATGTATCTCTTGTGAGCATTAAAACAAGCATCTATCAATTTGAAAATACATTACTTACGACCAGTACCGCAATTGGATTGACAGTGATGCCTTCACCCGAAGCTCTGTTGCAATGGTTGTAGGATTGTCATCTACACGTGACATTCTTTGCTTGGAGGCCATCGTCTACAAGTAGACTCAAGAGATTAAAAAGTTGGAATAGATTCGAGATGGGAGAGCGTAAAAGAATATGGTTAAATCGAGGATTGAGATAGAGGGAAATTGTGCAGCCTCGCGGGGTAACTCTTCTCTCTCTCTCTCTCTCTCTCTCTCTCTCTCTCTCAAGCTCTCTCTCACAATCTCTTGGAGGGGTATACTCTCTCTCTCCCTCTCTCTTATAGCCTTTCGAGGTCTCCTTATGCTCCCTTGTGCCTCCCCATGCCTCATATTTATAATGAATTAGAGAGGAGGGGATAAGTATGAGAACAAGAGTGGAGGGGCTCTTAGAAGACTTAGTGATCTGATGCTCAGATCATAAATCTCATGGTTGCATTGGCTCCAAAAGGGGGTTAAAACCCCAAGACATTTGATTAGAAAGCTCTTAGTTCACTACTTCTTCTTTTCTCTATTCGAATGTTGTGTACTGCCTGTAGACTGCGATCGCGGTGCGTGCGATTTTGCCACTCACTTTTCTTTATTTCTCTTTTTATAAAATCTCCAAAACTAACTAAAATATCACTTGTATTTTCTTTTAAATGACTTTTAGTTCTATCTTTTTAGGATAATATCTAAAATATAATAGTTTTCCCTCCCCCCCCCCCCAAGAGTCTAATATTTTTGGACCATTCAAGCTATACACATTAATACTAGTGATTAATATGGCTCATAAGTCCCGTTCACATTGTACTTTTTGTGAAGGGTGGCTCTACGGTCCTTATCAATGTAAGAAAAATGTCAGATTTATGACTCTCGATTTTTTTAAATATATTTTTAATTGAATGAAAATTATTAGCTATTAATGCTAGTCAGTTTTTACCTTAGTTAGTCTTTAGTCAGTAATCTTACTAACTTATTAATTGACCAACTAACTTTCGAACTAACCAACTAACTTTTATTGCGTTGAAATATTACATCTCTTCTCTTCTCTTCTCTCATCTTGCTCACGGCAATGGAGCTTGGAGCATGGAGCTTGAGGAGGATGGAGCTCGCTTGAAGCTTGCACTTGGATCATGGAGCTATCGGAGCGCTCGGGAGAGGAGGTAACATGATCGGGTATGGAAGTAAGCTCACTACACTCCTAGGGAAGAATAGAGTGTCAGCTATGTGAGAGGGAGCCATTAGTACTCGGCTTGGAACGCTTGAAACAATAAGCAGTCCGTGGATCTTGGCAGTTGATCGTCTCTACAAAGATGATGAAGACGATGTAGATGACAGGAAAGAAGATTCAAAAAGTGGGATCCTTCTAGTAGCTCCACCAAAAACCAAAGAATGGAAGAAGATGAATAATAAGGTACTAGGCATCATTGCCTGGGGACTAAGTGATGATGTGTTGCATCATATCTCTGGCATTAGAGACACTAGAACTACTTGGGAGAAACTTGACAGGATGTTTGGTACTCAAGCAAAGAATTCAAAGGTAAAATTACTCATGCAATTTTATAAACTAGATATAAAAGATTGTGCTTCCATGACCATACACATTAACAAGTTCAAGAGCCTGAAAACCCATCTTGCAACTCTTAAGAAGAATATTGATGAAGATGAAGCAATAGCCGTACTACTTGCAATTGTAAACAAGGATCCATATGAGAATCTTGTGTCCACCCCCTAAGTAATGATCCAAGTCTCTCACTTAAAGATATTGAGCACTCTCTTCTTGATCAAGAGAACAAACAGAATAACAAGAATGCAAAAGATGGTATCCCATCATCTAGGGAAAATCTCTTATACACGAAAGGAGCTGTTGGACCCAAAGGAAGAGGTCGAGGATTCAACACCAACAACAAAAATCAAATGACATTTCATTATTGTGGTAAGATTGGCCATATAGCTAGTAAATGTTTCCATCGTAAAAGAGCACAACAGATGCAAAATGGTAACTACCAGAATCAGTTCATGAATGAAAGAGAAGATGAAGAACAAGATGCTTCCACCATCAACAACGACTCTGATAGATTGTTTTGAAGAAATTATCTTTCCCATAGTGGATCTTATGTTTTTCCATAGTGGATTTTTTTTCCCTTAGCAGATTTACTTTGTAAAACAAAACCCTTACCAAAGATGTAAAGTTTCAAGCTTTAACTTGACTAGGCTATGCCTATGAGCTAGTCTCCCAGGTCATGTTATCATGTAGGGGGGAAAAAGCAAGCAAGTGTAGGAACTCATCATTTGAGGGGGGATGTTGAGAAATAGACAAATGATGTATGCTCTAGGAAGAGATGTCATGAATCGCATATGCATATAGTGAGGAGAGTTGAACAACCCAACTTCTATAAAGCATTGTACTTGACTATCACTTTCACATGGAATGAATACAATGTCATGATGCTTTGTGCTTTCACTTAGTGTCTTGTCAGTGTCAATCCATTACACAAGATTGCCTTAATGAGTCCAAGCTAATCTATCTTGGAACCTAATTCACTTGTGTACTAGCTAGTCTCTCTTTGTCTTTGTCAACATGAGTCTTGTCTTCATCTTCCATCCTCCATAGCTCCTGCCAAGCTCTAGATCTTCACTTTTTAACAAAAACAAGTACTAGATAATTAGCATATACAATGAGCAAGGCAATACTACTACCAAACACAATGACTGAGGACAATAAAATATAAGCTCTACTATGAGAGATCATTGAGGATACTAGTTAGGAAGACTGTAAGAAATATTGAGGAGAGATATGGCATGGAGCAAGAGAACCTCACGTTGCTTGGTCCAAGATGATGAGTATGCTCAAACAACAACAACCATGCTTCACTCCCTACTATTATATAGGCCATTGCCTATGCTAGAACATTCTCTTTACCTGTGTGCCATGCTGGGTCACCTTTACTTCTCTACATCCATTGCACCGTTTGCGGCTCCTGTGTTTAATGCCACCATTGCCTTTAACAATGGGCATTATGCATTAGTGCACTATGCCTTCCTTATACATTGAAATAGAATGATTGCCAAACACCATTGTAGGAAAATTAGGAGCCTATCCATGTTGATTTTCAACCTACATGTCTCTCCATTAAGGCAACAAATCATGATGATGCACAGATCACAGAGAGGGCTTCTATCTAGGAAGTAAAGGCAATGTGCTAGGTGCATGTTGGATACCTTATGGGAAAACAAATAGGCTATTCCTCTTCTTGAACATACTAGAAGCTTCTAGTTAGGCATTAGGGAACTTTGTAGACTATGCTTTATTGGCTACTATGAACCTCTTTATATCGAGGATGCTTTGGAGGATACACATTGGCTGTATACTACGCAATCAGATTTGTAAAGCATTGATGAGAGCAATACTTGGAAGTTATATGACTTGCCTAAAGGAAAGCATGCCATTTGCACTAAGGGGTCTTTAAGCTTAAACGTTAAGGTGACAGTAGCATTGATTCCTATAAAGATACACTTGTGGCAAAGGATTATTCTCAAAGATAGAGCATTGATTACAAGGATATCTTTGCACCCACATCACGACAAAGGTATCACTCCCTTCAATTGGTATCAAAGCCATCTTCCTCGAGACCTCAAGCCCGACCTGACATTGCTTAGCGTATGGAGAATACCTTCCTTCAGCTCATAGTTTCAATGGAAGCCATGGATTCTTTACCCCAAGGTATGCATTGATCTCTACCTACTACCCAAATTCTTCTTGTCACTTGAGGTGTGTTCTAGGGCTTCCTTGGGACCTATTGGAGTTAGCAATGGCAGCAGGAGTGGTGAGAAGTTTAGTGTGAATTGCACCAATTTGTTGGCCTCCATCCTTGATCAGACTGCTCCTCATCTTTAGCTCCTAAGAACACTTGGGCATTCACTTGGCATTGTATCCAACACATTGGGACTAAGTTAGGCATCATTTGAAGCTCTCAAGGTTAGCCATTGGCTCACAGTTTATGATAGTCTGTTGTCATATAGTTCAAAATAGCATTTCACTCATTGTTTGGAGGTCACTTATGCTTCTCGAGATTGATGTCAAATAGTCAAGGGATGTTATGCAAATGTCTTGGAATGCTATGGGACTGATTTGAGCACTCTTTTGCTCAGTTTTACAGAGGTTTTTTATTGCTATAATAAGCAAGATTGAATGCTATTTTAACATAGGAGCTTCATGCATATTGCTTGTTGATTACAAGGCTCACTCCCTTCAACTGGTATCAGAGTCATCTTCCCTGAGAGCTTGTGCCCAACCCGACATTGCTCAGCTTGTGGAGAATACCTCCAGTTTATAGTTTCAATGGCAGCCATGGATTTTTCACTCTCAGGTATGCATTGAGCTCTACCTTCTACCCAACTTCTTCTTGTTACTTGAGGCTAGTTCCAGGGTTTCCCTGGGACCTACTGGAGCTTCCCCAGTGCCACATTCAACCTAGCAATGGTAGTAGGAGTGGTGAGCAGTTCAATGTGGATTGTGCCAATTTTCTCTCCTCCATCCATGATCAATCTGCTCCTCATCATCAGCTCTTGAGCTCTTGAGCTCCTGAGCACGCTTGGGCATTCACTTAGCATTGTATCCAGCACATTGGGACTTAGCTAGGCATCATTTGAAGCTCTCAGGATTAGCCTTTGACTCACTGTTTATGACAATTTTTTGTCATATAGTCCAAGACAACACTTTACTCATTGTTTGGTGATCACTTATGCTTCCTAGGATGTCTATTTGATGTTGGATCATCAGGGGATGTTATCTCAATGTCTTGGAATGCTATGGGACTGATTTGAGCACTCTTTTTCTCAATTTTACAGAGGTTTTTTACTATTGTAATAAGCAAGGCTAAACGCTATTTTGATAAAGAAACTTCATGTGTATTGCTTGTTGATGCTTCTTGAGCACTTTGGATGCTACATTGGGGTATATCATTGATCTTACATGCTTGGTCATGCTTCCAAAATGCTCTTGAGCTAAGATTGGAGCTTTAAATCTTAATACTGGCTATCATTAATTGTGATGTATGGTTATTTGATGCTCCAGTAAGAGCTTTGCAAGATACCTAGGTCGGATGCTCTCGAATATATGCTACTTGGATCTTGGATATATTGTTTACCGTGTTTACCGCAGCATAGAGGAGTGAAAAAATGGAAAAAAGGAAATAGCAAAAAAGGCGCAGGATAAAAGAAGGAAAAGGTGCCTTGACTGGTAACCAGACCCTGAAAAATTTAAATGTTCGGGCACGACCCCCAGAAAGTCTCAGTGTCACCCCGAGAAAGCAAAAGAGTAAAGAGTGCACCATTAACTGTGGAAGTGCTCCCGAATTCTTGTAAAAGAGTGCCAGGCTCGCTCCTATGCAAATTGTATGCATTAGTTGGGAATAGGATAAATTAGAATGGTGGGAAATGAGAAATGGGCTTAGGCCAATGGCCGGCCATGTAAAAAAGGGGATGACTGCCCAAAGAAGGGAGGGCATGTATATAAAGTTCAAAAGCTAATGAGAAGCTCATTCTTGTGTGTGGCTAAAGCCTCTTCTTCTTCTTCTCTTGTTTCTTGCCTTCTTGCTTGTGCTTGAGAAAGGGAGTGAGGGAGTGTGAGAGGGTGAGAGAGTGAGTGTGTGAGAGTGAGGGATCGTGGAGAAGAAGCACTCCATCTCCTCTCTCCATCTTCTTCTCTTCTCTTCTTTTCCCTTGACTCGCATGTGACTATGGAGGATGGAGCTCATGGGAGAGGGATTGAGGTTGCTTGAGCTTGCCACAAGGATCGTGGAGCTATCGATGTGCAAGAGAGAGGAGGGTACTCGATCGAGCATCAAGATAAGCTCACTATACTCGTAAGGTAGGCATGGCACGTCGGCTATGTGAGAAGTAGCCATGGCCGCTCGGCTTGAAACTCTTGATCAATAAGTGGTCCGTAGGTCTCGGGGTAGAGCTTGTAGCTCCCCTTCATTTTGGTTCCGTTTGCCGGGACCGACAAAATCGAGCCTTGAGCGCCGCGCGCATCAAATCGAGCATAGGAGTAGGGCCTTTGCCTGAAACAGTGCTTGAGATAGATAGGAGATTTAGGAGGTTTAATCATTGGAACAAGTAAGTATTTTGAGTTTTTTTATGAGTTCTTGAGTAGGTAAATACAACCCATGCTTGGTTTTGTGATTTTTTTTTAGCATTAGGTAGGATAGGATTAAGATTCGAAACTGAAATGGTAGGGTTTTTTATGCTATAAATCTGGTTGCAATAAGAAAAAGAAGGCAAAAATCGTGTTTTTTAAGGGGAAAATCGCAACGAGGAAAGGCTCTAAGGTTTTTGCAATTTTTTGTTAGCATTAGGTAGGAT
Source organism: Lygodium microphyllum (assembly GCF_053477565.2). Classification (NCBI taxonomy): domain Eukaryota; kingdom Viridiplantae; phylum Streptophyta; class Polypodiopsida; order Schizaeales; family Lygodiaceae; genus Lygodium; species Lygodium microphyllum. The sequence continues at coordinate 137,885,061 of NC_141153.1, forward strand.
AGGATTAAGATTCGAAACTGAAATGGTAGGGTTTTTGCTGCTATAAATCTGGTTGTAATAAGAAAAAAAAGGCAAAAATCGTGTTTTTTAAGGGGGAAATCGCAACGAGGAAAGACTCTAAGGTTAGAGAGTGGTTGGGCAATGCTATGTAAGGCTAGGGTAAGGGGAGAAGAGCTCATTTACATTCTGACTTAGTTTAGAGAGAGCAAGAGAGAGTGAGAGAGCTACAGGCACAGGAAAGGAGCGGACGCCCTTCGATCACACTTCCAGGGTGCTATAGGTATACAAATCTCTTCCCCGGAATGCCCTTGTGTGTATTTAACAGCCTAGAATAGCTAATCATCAACATAACACTAGATTCGTCACCATTTTCATTGTCGGAAGTGTGTTGACCCCAACGCGTTCAGACGTCCAAACCCCAGAATCGGGCAGTTGGCTGCCCCGAACCTAGGGTTCGGCGTTCGGCCTTTGGGCATTTGGCCACGTGCCATTCCAGCTTCGGGCTTCGGCTGCCCAAACGAAGGCCTTCGGGCTTTGGAGTTTGGCCTTCGGGCCGACCTTCGGGCCATCTAGCCATTCAGACCTTATCATTCGGGCTTCGGTGGTTCGGCCCCTCCGAATTCGGGATTCAACCATTCGGTGTTCGGACGGCTGAATCGGCCTGCCCGAACCTGGCCATTTGGCCCAACTCGAGTTCCGGCCCTCAGACTCGGTCATTCGGGCTTCGGCCCTCGGACTCGGCCATTGGGCCTTCGGCCCGGCCAGACAAGACATTCAGACTTCGGCGGTTCGGATGCCGATTCTGGGATTCAAACCCTGCCATTCCGGCCAATTTTAGCAGAATGCATTTTTTTATATTATTTTAATAATTTAAGCCCAAACCCGCATTGTCGACACTAGTGCGACCCTGTAGGTGCGAGAAAATCATAGAAAACTTGGCCCTGTGGCTAGGACACCTAGCAGAGTGTGTTGTTGTAGCCTAGTTGCAATAGCAAACCAGACATCAGACCCCCACATACTTGAGAGATGCAGCAAAGACCCAGATTTTAACCAGGGAGCCATGTGCTGACCTCATACCCAGTGGCCAAGAGCTGAAGGTAGCATTGACATCGCACTTGAGTGTCATAATCCCGCACATGCAGTAGGCCACATTGGTTGTGCACTGAAAGAACAGAAAGCCTGATTTCGCACCGAACGCACAGACACCACAGTGAGTGTATATAATTTGAAGATTGGTTGTAATAACAAGGAATACACTCGAACATAATCATTCAAGGAACCCACCAATAGGAGTGAACCCCAAGACTTAGTAGACAAATAGGGTTAGGACCCAGGAGGAAGTTAAGTGATGTGAGGATCTAGAAGACGACAACATAGAGGATCGTGCACTGCCAGAACTACTCGAACTGATCGACGGCCTTGTGAAATTGGAGATAGAAACAATGTCAGGATCAAGAGGCGACCGAGGAGAGGACCAGCTAAACCTAGGAGAATTTCCAGTCTCAGTACAGGAACTAGTCCATGACTACGATTTACTTACTAGGACCGTGATCCATGGAAGACCTGTAGAAGAAGTGGTAGCAAGCCTCGAAGAAGAGAGAAGAGCAATCAGGAGAGTGCTAGAAGGCATAATTTCCTACAACCACGAGCAAAGGGCTAGAAAGCTATAGCAAGACATAGATATGTACGAGGCTAGAAGGGTGTTAGACCTAGCCGGGGTAGCCAAATCTAGACCGAATGAAGAGAGGGAACGGGCAATAGAGGCTGACATGACATTGAGCGAACTTGTAGCCAAGCGACTTATGGACAATACATCCGTTGAGCAGAGTGCTACAGCCCTAGCCACCGCACTACTCTCGGGATTGGGAGTCACGCAAGGGGCTAAAGGGCAGGCTAGAATCCCTATCATAGCAAAACAACTAGCGAAGTATGAGCCTAGCAATGACCCATACAGCTTCATGGAGCAGTTCGAGCAAGTATGCGAAGCAAACGGTCTTACTGACCTTGCGCAGTGCTCTCAAGATTTTGGCCTATGCTTAGACGATAAGGGGAGAATCTGGTATTCTAGCCTTGATGACGTAGAACATGCAAACTTTGCTTGCCTTAAGGGCCTCTTCATCAAGAGATTCTCGAAGGTAGGGTATTCTGACAACCTCATCGTCCGGTTGATGAATATCAGCCAAAGGGAGAAGGAAAACGTCAAGGATTACGTCACTCATGTGCGTAGCCTCTTCAAAAGGATCCCTGCCAATGAACTACCTACTGAGAGGGCAGTGTCTACAGTATTCATGAACGGAATTCGGAGTGAGGAGCTCTACAAGGATTTGGCCAGTAACTCTACCTTGCAATGAGACGTGCTAGCTAGAGTTTTCAAAGATGCAATATGTGTAGATGATCAGCTTAGGGAACGAAGCATGAAGACTACAAGCCGAGAAAGTGCAAATCAGAGGGATCCAAAGAGATCAACTATTTCGGGAGAAAAAGCAACCGCTAGTGTGCAAGAAAAGGGAAAGAGTATGGACCAAGGCCAAGAGATAGCGGAGATGAGAATGGAGATTGCACGACTGCAAGAACTGATAAGGAAGCCTGCGCGATTGCATGTATAGTGTATATACTGTGGCAGCAATCACCTCCCAACTGAATGCCAAGATCCTAGATCTAGGCTATGCTCAAATTGTGGTAGATTCAGGCATGATGCATTGCATTGCGGGATGCCGAGGAGATTCCCATATGCACAGCAGTACAATCCTCCGTACTTAGGTAATAGACCACCCAATTTCTTTAGGAGGGGAGCCCAATTAGCACTCCCTGCACCAAATGACTCAAGACCTGTCGTACCTAGGCTGGAGATGAACCCAACAGGTATACCAAGACCACCAAGGCCTTTTGTAACCCACCCACCGAGCGATGCTCCAGTTCACTATGTGAAAGAGTCTAGTGAAGAGGAGATATATGTCAACTCGTACATATCCTATGACGAGGAGGGCAACCCAGTCCTGATGGACTATCGGCCGGTTCGGATAATGGCATTAGGTAGAGGAAGAGGCAGAGGCTTTGGGGGGCCAAGCCCAATCACATGCTGGACCTGCGGCCAATCCTGCGGCCATCCAGGCCACATTTCATCACGTTGCCCAGAGAAGGAATAGGCTAACAAGGACAAAGCGGATCTCCGATGCACAAAATGTGGGATCACTCACCTTTTTCCTAATTGTCCTAGGCGAAAACCATCAGCTAGCTCTGCCAATGTACCGTCAGTACCTCTGGGGCTGTTTGGAGTGGAAACCTTTGATAGTGAGGACACACCTATCCCACTACACGTTTGTCAAGATTGTGGGAGAGAAGGAAGGAGTCTCACTTGTAGCTTTCTCACTTACACAATGGGGGAATACACACAAAGGTGGAGGCTGAAAACAGTTTTCCTCTTCTTAGTTGTGTAAGCCAAAAAGAACTCAAGTACAGAGAAATAGAAGAACCCTATGTATGGGTCTCAAACCAAACTCAACTAACTAAGGTGGCATACTAACTGAGACACGAACTAGAGTAGATAAGGATAGCTCTCATCTAGCTATTATTCATGGGCGGTGTATCAACCGCATCTGTAGAGCTAACAAGTTGGTGACATAAATACACAACGGTCACCCTGGCATATCACGAGTGGATCTCGATATCTCAACACTCCCCCTCGAGCTCAATCCCAATTCCTGCACACCAAGCAAGTCTCTGAACTTGCGCGGCTTCTCTGTGCCCAATGCCTTTGTGAATATGTCAGCTACATGATCCTCTGTGCTGACATAAACTAGATCAATAAGACCTAGTAAAACCCTCTCTCGCACATAGTGATAATGCACCTCAATGTGCTTTGTTCTAGCATGATATATTGGGTTATTTGCCAAGTGTATACTCCTCATGTTGTCACAATAAATGACAACTAGCCCATCTATAGGCTGATGCATATCATAAAGTAGCTTATACAACCAAGCTACCTCACATGCAGCCATTGTTGCACCCCTGTACTCAACCTCTGTGCTCGACAAGGCAACTGTAGGTTGTTTCTTGCTGCTCCAAGTGACTGCAGCACTTCCAAAAGAGAGCACATATCCATTGGTAGATCGTCTATCAAAAATACTACCAGCCCAATCAGCATCAGTCTACCCATGCAACTATATCTGAATCCCAGTCTCATAAAATAGTCCATATTGCAATGTGGACTTCACATACCTGAGTATGCATCTAGCCGCATCCAAATGTGGTTTCCTTGGAGCCTGCATAAACTGACTTACCAATCCAACAACATAGCTCAAATCTAGCCTGGTAATAGTCATATAAATCAAACTTCCTACTATACGCCTGTACATAGTAGGGTCTTCTAGAAGCTCACCTGCATCTACGCTCAGTTTCACATTCTACTCCAAAAGAACTGAAATAGGCTTACAGCCTATCATCCCATATTTTGACAGCATGTCCAATCCATACTGCCTCTGCAAGAGCCATATCCCACTTGGTGATCTTATCACCTCAATGCCCAAGAAATAACGTATCTCTCCCAAATCCTTCATCTCAAACTTTTGCTTCAATAGCATTTTCACATGAAGGATATCTTCATCACTATCACCTGTGATAATCAAATCATCAACATAAATGACAAGCAGCATAATACCTTTCTCTGTTTTTCTCACATAAAGTGAGAAATCTGACTTGGAAATCTGAAAAGCCAATAGTGACAAGATATTGTCCTATCTTGTCAGACCATGCTCTAAGTGCTTGTTTCAAGCCATACAAGGCTTTCTTCAACCTGCAAACAAACTCAGGATGAACAGTATGCACATAACCTGGTGGCTGCTCTATATAGACCTCTTCTTGCAAATCACCATGCAAGAAGGCATTCTTTACATCCATCTGATGTAAAGACCATCCCTTTGATGCAGCCATAGCAATGACTACTCTTACTGTTGTCATTCTTGCAGCCGGACTAAATGTTTCTTCATAATCAATGCCATATGTTTGTGCATACCCCTTGACTACTAATCTTGCCTTATATCTGTTCACAGAACCATCTGCATTGTGCTTCACCTTATAAACCCACTTACAACCAATTGCATTCTTATCTTTAGGCAAAGGTATCAATTCCCATGTAGCATTTGCTTCCAAAGTATCCATTTCTTCATCCATGGCTTTCTCCCATTTTTCTTTTCCCATGGCTTGCTCAAAAGAAGTGGGTTCTGGTTCTTGTATCACTTTGACTATATAGGCATAGTGAATGGCTGTAAATCCATCATATTTCAGCCTATCCACAAGATACCTAGCTTTGATAGACCTGCAGAAAGTAGGCTCACTTCCAGATGCTCTCAAAACATCCCTGGTCTTACTTACTCCTGGTATAACAACAGATGGAATACCCAACTCATCATCAATGCTCTGTTCTGAGCCACTGGATTCACCATCCACATAAGAGTGACCTGCATTCACATCAAACATGGGCTGATCTACCTTCTCTTTTCCTTTTCGTGATACCTGCATACCACTATTTGCGTTACTTTGAGAAGATTCTTCTGATCTCAATCTGCCTGTCCATGGCAAAGAATGTGAACCACTGCTAGAGGACACTCCAGGTCCACTAATATCTTGTGACTGCTGTTGTGAATTCTGTGCAGCATTACCATTTTGTGCATCTACATTATCAATCACATTTACTGGTTTACCACAACACAGAGAAGTGGAAAAATGGAAAAAAGGAAATAGCAAAAAAGGCACAGGATAAAAGAAGGAAAAGGCACCTTGACCGGTAACAAGACCCTAAAAATTTAAATGTTCGGGCACGACCCCCAGAAAGTCTCAGTGTCGCCCCAAGAATAAAAAAGAGTAAAAAGCGCACCATTAAATGTGGAAGCACTCCCGAATCCTTGTAAAAGAGTGCCAGGCTCGCTCCTATGCAAATTGTATGCATTAGTTGGGAATAGGATAAATTAGAATGGTGGGAAATGAGAAATGGACTTAGGCCAATGGCCGGCCAAGTAAAAAAGGGAATGACCGCCCAAAGAAGGGAGGGCATGTATATAAAGTTCAAAAGTGAATAAGAAGCTCATTCTTGTGTGTGGCTAAAGTCTCTTCTTCTTCTTCTCTTGTTTCTTGCCTTCTTGCTTGTGCTTGAGAAAGGGAGTGAGGGAGTGTGAGAGGGTGAGGGAGTGAGTGTGAGTGTGAGGGACCGTGGAGAAGAAGCTCTCCATCTCCTCTCTCCATCTTCTTCTCTTCTCTTCTCTTCCCTTGACTCGGGTGTGACTATGGAGGATGGAGCTCATGGGAGAGGGATTGAGGTTGCTTGAGCTTGCCACAAGGATCGTGGAGCTACCGGTGTGCAAGAGAGAGGAGGGTACTCGATCGAGCATCAAGATAAGCTCACTACACTCGTAAGGTAGGCATGGCGCGTCGGCTATGTGAGAGGTAGCCATGGCCGCTCGGCTTGAAACACTTGATCAATAAGCGGTCCGTAGGTCTCGGGGTAGAGCTTGTAGCTCCCCTTCATATATGGATGTCTTCCACATGATGTTTTGAGCTTTGTTTGCTCGTTTGGCACTTGCTACTTGACACTTGGATGTTACATTGAGCGTTTGGTTATGTAGTTGATCTTGAGGGTCTTAGAGTGAGATCATGGGACTTGGTGACATATACATGCTCTTGTCATGCTTTATGTATGCAGTTGATGCTTAGTGGGCTAATCTGACATTACTTTTGGATTGGCACCCATCTCTATCATGATTTTGTCAGTGATAAATGCATATTGGTCGGTTATGTATTGAGCTTATGTTACATTTCTCGCTCCGTTGTGCCTTTTGTTGATCTCTTCTATTACCTGTAAGACCTCTTTTATGCATGATAGTTATGCCTATGGGATGTATCTCTACTTGACACACTGATCCTTTGATAATTATTGGTGCCAATCACATATTTACTCACTGCTACTTGAGCTATTCCTAGAAGTTGTAGTTTGCCTTATATCAGTGATTGCCCCTCTTTTGCATTGATCTCTTATTGTTGTACTTCATTTTCAGCATGTTGTAATTGCAGTTTATTACACTATTTTGCAAGTAGTCACCTACCCTGTTTTTTTCCCTTGTGTGCATTTACTTGGTCTCAGTATGGTTGTTGGTTCCAATGATAGTGCTATCTTTAATATTGTTGGATGGCACCAACTACAACTATCGGAAGGCCCAAACCTAGCAAATCTAGTGCAAAAAATGTAGGTTAAGTCTTTATAACATGAGGGTATCAAGCCTGATCGTATTGATGTAGAGGATTGGGCTAAACTAGATGAGCTATGTAAGTCCACATCATATTGTCCCTCTCTAAGCAGGTGTTCTATAATGTTGTCTCTGATGTGTAGCCCACATGGGACTTAAAGGATAAGATTCACAATGTCTATGACAAGTAGAGCCCCACGTCTCAGATGTATTCTCTAAAGCAACTCATGGATCTTCGCATGAAGGAGGACATTTCCATGTTAGCCCACTTAAATGAGTTTCATTGTATTCTTAGTCATTTGTTTTTGTAGGGGATTAAATTCAAGGGAAATATCCCCCCTTTGTTCGTCTTGGTTGCAATGCCTAAATCATGGGATACATTTCGTAGTTCTATGTGTGTATAAATGCTCATTGATGGGCCGAAGTTACAAGATGTAGAGGGTGCACTCTTGAATGAAGAGGTTAATAGAAAGAATGTCGATGCTTCTCGTACCTCTCATGCTTTGATAGCTAGAGGCAATAATGCTAGGAGTGGTAATGACCATCGTGGGAGAGACTCTCAATAGTCTCATCGTTCTTAGTCATGTGGACAGTCTTGTAGTAAGTCCCATGGCCATAAGTCCTTGTTGACTTGTCATTACTGTGGGAAAGTATGACATATTTGGTAGCATTGCCATAAAATGCACAAGGAAAAGTGCAAAGAAAAGAGCAAGGGTAAAGTAAATGACAAAAATGATGATTGCAGCATTATTTCTAGCAAGTCCAACATTAAGATTGAAGAGATTAATATCGTGTAGATTGATTCTGATTATGATTTTATACTTGCAACCTCTTCTCTTGATATTTCTCAACTGATTGATGCTTTGTTAAGGTATACTCAATGTTGGTTGATATATGTAGGGGCTTCCTTTCATGTAACCCCTCATAATGAGTGGTTCCACTCCTATCACAGTTTGATTGGATCTGTCCATTTGGGTAATGACTTGCCACTAGAGATAGTTGGTATTGGTGATGTCCACCAACTGTAGTTTGGTTCATATAGCATGTTGACTCTTCATGATGTCTGTCATGTAGCAACTTTTACAAAGAGCCTTATCTCTGCTAGCACTTTGGATGATGTAGGTTATGTAATTTCTTTTGGTGATTCCTTATAGAAGATTGTATGTGGTGCTAAGTCCAATACTCTCTACCCTTGCTTATATCTGGGTTAGTTGACCATGTTTTGGTAGTAGATGCAATTCCAAATATATCTCTTTGGCATCATCACCTTTGGCATATGCCATTGAAAGGAACGAAAATTCTTACCCATTTGTAGTATCTTTTGTTCCTTGACTATAAGTGCTTTGAGTCTTGTGATCATTGTTTATATGGTAGGCACACATGTGATACGCATAATAAGTCTAGTATGACATGTATGGGTGAGGGTCTCGTTTGTTTGGATGTATGTGGTTCCATGCCCTGCAAGTCGTTAGGTGGTGCGAAGTATTTTGTTACCTTCATTTATGACTATAGGTATAAGGTTTGGGTATATCCTATTAAGCAGAAATTAGAAGTCTTGGCTATATTTGAGTGTTGGCTTGCTTTAGTGGAGAAATAGTCTGGGTATAAACTGAAATGTCTACTGTCAATGGGGGTTAGTATATCTCTAAAGCCTTTAATTAGTTCTATGAGACAAGAGGGGTATTAAGCGTTAGTTGACCACCTTGTATACCCCACCCTAGAATGGTATGGCTAAGTGCATGAATATAACAATTCAAGAGTGAGTTTGCAATATGCTTAGCCAGGTAGGCTTATCACAACAATTTTGGATTGAGGTAGTTACTACTGCCATACACTTGATAAATTGGTTCCCATCTACTGCTATTGACTATTAGGTTGCAAAGGAGGTGTGGTCTAGAAACCCTCCCTCATATGCTCATTTGCGTATCTTTGGTTGTGAGACTTTCTGCCATGTATTCAAGGACAAGTGCAATAAGCTAGATCTTAAGTTTAAAAATGCATATTTATTGGTTATAGAGATGTAGGTGAGATGGACTATTGCCTATGGGATCCGCATGCTTGGAAGGTTATCCATAGCCATAATGTAGTTTTCCATGAGGAGAAAATGTATAAGTAGCATGAGCATGTCGTTGAGGTATGTGGGGTGATATTATAGGATGAGTTTCTTGCTACTATATAAGCAACTAGACAGATAGATAGCTTACTGCAGCAGCTAATGCTCCGGTGGCACATGTTCCTGATGCTCCATAGGATGCCTTGACCACACAGCCTATTTTGAGGTGGTCTACAAGAGATGGACAACAACTTGTGCGGTTTGAGCCATGGATGGATTATGTTATGTTGATAGATACTAATAAGCCTTTTACTTACAATGAGTCCATACACAGAGGTGATAGTCACTCTCGAGAGAGGGCCATGCAATCAGAGTATGACTCATAGTAGAAAAATCATATGTAGGATTTGGTTCCTTTGCCTAGTGGAAAGCGTGCTTTGCCATGCAAGTGGGGGTAAAAGTTGAAAATTACCCATGGATACCCCAAGTTGGCATATAAGGCCTGATTGGTTACTAAATGTTTTAAGAAGGAGCATGGTGTGGACATTGATGATGAAGTCTTTGTTGTGAATATGACTATCCTACGTTTGGTACTAGCTTTGTTTGCTTAGCTTGACTTGGATCTTTATTAGATGGATGTCAAGTTAGCTTTTCTTCATGGGGACTTACAATATGAGATTTACATGGAGCAGCCTAAGGCTTTGCAAAACTTGGCACGGACCACCTAGTTTGCAGATTGAGAAAGAGCCTTTATGGCCTTAAACATGCACCTAATGAATGGTACCACAAGTTTGATGCTTTTATGCATTCACAGGGTTATTATTGCAGTGATATGGATCTGTGTTTATACACGAAGAAGGCTCGTGATGGTAGCCTTTTGATTCTGATGCTCTATGTGGTCGATATGCTAATTGTTGGGAGTACTCATGATGAGCTGGATGCCTTGAAAGGTTAGCTCAAGAAGAGCTTTGAGATGAAGAACATGAGACATGCCTTACATGTTATTGAGATTCTCATTATGTGTGATCACTCTAAGGGGCTCCTTTACTTGTCACAGGAGTACATCCAGAAGGTCATTGAGTGGTTTCATTTGCAGGATGTTAAGCCTATTGGTTGTCCTTTAATATCTCATGTGAAGGTTAGTCAGGCTGATTATCCACAGTTTGATTAGTAGAAGCGTGAGATGGCCAAGATTCCTTATGCATTCGCAGTGGGAGATTTGATGTATGCCATGATAGCTACTCACCCTGACATATCATTTGCACTGGGAGTTGTGGCCAGCTATATAGCTACACTTGGTCGACGACATTGGGATGCCGTCAAGGGTATCATGAGGTACTTGAAGGGCACAATAACTATGTGCATCTGTTATGGTGGCCAGAATACAAGAGTCATGGGATACATTGACTTTGATTATGCAAGACATGCAGATAGCAGGAAGTCCACCTTTGGCTATGTCTACCAGAACATGCAGTAGGAAGTCCACCTGTGGCTATGTCTACCTTTGTTGGAGGTGTTGTTTCTTGGATGTCCAAGGTGCAGAGATGCACTACCTTATCTATGATAGAGGCAAAGTATGTTATAGACATTAAGGCTCGTAAGGAGGCTCTTTGGTTAGGTTATCTAGCGGCAGACTTTGGCATTACTGATGTGGTCCTTACATTGCATTCATTATATGAGTGCTATTCAGTTGGGCAAGAATCTATTGGTCATAAAGCACATTGAGATACATTACCACTTTATTCAAGAGGTCATTGATGAGGAAAAGTACATTGAGCCTGTCAAGATCTCAACTAATCAAAATCCTATAGATCTACTCACTAAAAGTTTCTTAGTGGAGCGTTTTTCCTTCCTTAGGAAGTTGATTGGGTGTTGGATGAGATGACATCTTTCCTCATCCTGTTGTACTTATGTACATTTGTACTTTGTCACTTTTTTCTTGTTCTCTCCTCACTAAGGGCATATTTTCCTTAAGTGGGAGGTTGTTGGGGGGTAAGGGTGCTTGTGCCTAGTTTCTTGTGTATTAGTTACATTGACAATACCCATACCACACATTAGTTACCCGCATCATGTGTATACTACAGGTGGTGAGTGCCCATCATTGTCACTTTATTCTTTATTCTTTCAGTGACATTTGAATAAAGGGAAGGCCGATCACACATTGTGATTGATGGAGTTCCCACATATTCTCTCTCTCTCTCTCTCTCTCTCTCTCTCTCTCTCTCTCTCTCTCTCTCTCTCTCTCTCTCTCTCTCTCTCTCTCTCTCTCTCTCTCTCTCCACCATAGCTCTTGTTTTTGCTCCATGCTTCCCCTTCAAGGCTCACTCCCTTCAGCTGAATTCCAATGTATTTAGGGCTTATGACTTCTATGAGTTGTGAGTAGGCATGTTGATTTTGTGTGCCACTCACATATAAGTGCTAAGGGTCTTTCATTTTAAAGAACCCAAAGGCTTCAATCAGGTTAAGATTCTCAAGAATCTTGTCCCTTTTTATATCCCTCTCAATATGTTTTACTTTGTTGACTTTGAGGGTGAGCAAGGTAACATTGTGTTAGAAGTGAAAACCAATTGATCCACAAGCCAAGTTATATATTGGTTGAAACACCTCGTGGCTCATAAGTTGATCAAACAGGTCTTGAGAGAATCCATATTTAAGTACCTAACAATAAAATATCTTAAATACAAGTGATTTTGATTATTTTTATTATAATAATCAAATAATTGCTAATCTAATATCTATTTCTCTATAGAGTGTAATAAAATTTATGAGAGATGAAGATGGAAATAGCTAAACTACAGCTGATGAGACAACTGACTCTCCCACAGGTCCAATGCATGCATTGCGATGGGAAACACCTACTAGCCAAGTGTCATGACCCTAGGTCACGACCTTGCACTAATTGCAACGGGTTCAGTCATGATTCCATGCATTGTTGACTACCTCGGACACTCCCATACCCGCACCCCTATGGTCAACCCTACCTTCTTGTGAACAACCATCAAACATCTTGCGAAGGGGAGCCCCATTGGCCCTCCCCCAGCACCTAATGACTCTAAGCTGACCATCCCTAGGATAGAGATAAACCCTATAGGCATCCCTAGACCATCGGGACCATACATAACCCATCCATTGAGCGATACTCCAATCCACTATATGTGGAGGAGCCAAACCGCGATGAGCCTTATGTAAACCCTTATGTATTGTATGATAAAGAAGGAAACGTAGTCCTTATGGACTACCAACCAGTACCAATGATGGCTTTAGGTAGAGGGAGAGGCAGAAGCCTAGGAGGGTAGACCCAAGAGCTAAACGTGTGTTAGACTTGCAGTCACCCAAGACACATTTCTTTGCGCTGCCCAGAGAGAAAGCAAGCAAATAGAGATAAGGCTGACCTAAGATGTGTTGAGTATGGGATCACTCATCTCTTTGTAAATTTCCCTAGACAAAAGCCATCCTCTAGTTTGGTAAATGAGCCATCGGTTCCATTGGGATTGCTCAGTATCGAGACACTCAATGGGGAGGCCACACCTATCCCATTACACGTCATGATCCACGCGCAGACAAAGCAGGCTAGCATATCATTGCTAGGGCCTCTAGCAACCTTGACACAACCTTAGTTGGAAAGAAGAGTCGGAGACGGAGGAGGAAAAGGCCAAACGCTAAGGTCACTCTCAAAATAGAAAGTCCCACAACACTGCATGTTGGAAAGAAGGTCATTGACATAGAGGCAGAGATATCGGCTCCACGGACAGCTAAGAAGGGGATTGCTAAGGTTGGGGAGTACCCCAACTCGAAGCGTCAACTTGAAGCCATTGAGAAAGTGAAAGCATGGGTAAAGGAGGCCCAATAGCACCTAAAAGACGCTGAGCCCATACTAGAAGATGAAATCAAGCATAAGCATGTAGTCTGTCCCTCATGACCAAGATCAAGGGATGCACTGGCACCACAATCAATGCCGCCTAGACGAAGTCCAAGTGCTATGGGCCAGCAAACCAGTTGGGGCCATTGGCCAAGAACTGCAAAGTAAGAAGAGAGAGAAGCAGCTAGCAACCTCCTTAATACATTAGTGACCACCCCTATGACTCTAAGCTTAGGCGACCTACTTAAGCAGCATCCAACGCTATGGCAAGAGTTGAAACAATAGGTTGAAGAATCAAATGAGCCGATTGCCACAGACTTACCGGAGCATGATGCACAAACGCAAATATTGAGTCTGATGCTGCACTCCATGCCTAAATGCTTACATGTCAATGCATTTTGGAAAGGTGCAAAAATGTATGTAGTCTTGTCAATCTCAACTTTAGGGGATATCGCAAGAAAGGGGATCGTAGGCACAGGGCTAGGAGTGAGTGTGCTAAGCCATGCAGTGCACCAAACTTGGGGTAACCCATCGATCGAGACTGTTAGGTTCAAGTCACACTAGCTAACGAAATGAAGGTCAAACCATTCAGAGTGTTGAAAAATTGGCCAGTGTTAAAATTTCTCAATAGCTTCAATAAATATCCAATATTTCTTAACAAGGCAAACACATTCTAGACCAAAAAAATTAGAATTTTGTAGTGTAACCACCCTTCTTCATTACTTAAGAGATAGATTTGATTGGGAAAGGAAGTACTACAAGATGCAATAATCGCTTGTTACTCTAAACTGGCTGCCATCAAGAAAATGATGCAACTTCTTGATTGCATGAATTATTGCCAACATATCTTGATTATATATATTCATTTTCATCTCCTTTTCACTTAGCTTGTGTCTTTTAAACGCAATAACACCATGCTCTTGGAGTAAAATAACACTTACATCTCACTCACTTGCATCATATTGGATGTTGAATTTCTTTTAAAAATCAAAGCAAACCAAAATAGGGGTTGAAGTGGTGCATAAGTGCATGTGAGAATTATTCTTTTAGATTTTTTCTCCAAGGGTTTAGTTTACGTAAACCCTTATTACACATTGTTACAACTTTTCTTAGACTAAAAACCCCCTAGAGTTGTACACCATAGATATCATTTTGTTGTTTGTTGTTATGTGTGATTACTTGCTTTGTGTTTTTGCAACTTATAATATTTTGGCTTCCAACATGCCTTGATTGGACTTTGTTTTGGTTTGGCCATATGTTTGATGTTTCATGGCTATGACTTATTATGTTGTTTTCTAAAACCTTTGTCCAAATTATGATTTATTATTATATTTCTTATATGATTGGATTATTAGTTAAAATAATGCTTAGATTTGTTCTTAATCATTTAGAAAAACTAAAAAATGAGATTGTAATTGTATACCTCACCAATCATACATTGTAAAAGTAGATATTGTAGTAAAAAATAAAGTTAATGCCCTTGATATATGATGGGATTCTTATTAGGATTTTTTTAAAAAAATGGAGTTGTGTTCAACAAAATGACAGGTGACTGTGATGAAGATATCCTTCATGTGAAAATGCTATTGAAGCAAAAGTTTGAGATGAAGGATTTGGGAGAGCTGTGTTATTTCTTGGGCATTGAGGTGATTAGATCACCAAGTGGGATACAACTCTTGCAGAGGCAGTATGGATTGGACATGCTGTCCAAATATGGGATGACAGGCTGTAAGCCTATTTCAGTTTCTTTGGAGTAGAATGTGAAGCTGAGCGCAGATGCAGGTGAGCTTCTGGAAGACCCTACTATGTACAGATGCATAGTAGGAAGCTTGATTTATATGACTATTACCAGCCAGATTTGAGCTATATTGTTGGATTGGTAAGTCAGTTTATGCAGGCTCCAAGGAAACCGCATTTGGATGCGGTTAGACGCATACTCAGATATGTGAAGTCCACATTGCAGTATGGAATATTTTATGAGACTGGGGTTCAGATACAGTTGCATGGATACACTAATGTTGATTGGGCTGGTAGTATTTCTGATAGATGATCTACCAGTGGATATGTGTTCTCTTTTGGGAGTGCTGTAGTCACTTGGAGCAGCAAGAAACAGCCTACAGTTGCCTTGTCAAGCATAGAGGCTGAGTACAGGGGTGCAGCAATGGCTGCATGTGAGGTAGCTTGGTTGCATAAGCTACTTTATGATATGCATCAGTCTACAGATGGGCCAGTTGTCATTTATTGTGACAACATGAGGAGTATACACTTGGCAAATAACCCAGTCTATCATGCTAGAACAAAGCACATTGAGGTGCATTATCACTATGTGCGGGAGAGGGTTTTACTAGATCTTATTGATCTAGTTTATGTCAGCACAGAGGATCAGGTAGCTGACATATTCACGAAGGCATTGGGCGCAGAGAAGCTGCGCAAGTTTAGAGACCTGCTTGGTATGCAGGAATTGGGATTGAGCTCGAGGGGGAGTGTTGAGATATCGAGCTCCACTCGTGATATGCCAGGGTGACCGTTGTGCATTTATGTCACCGACTTGTCAGTTTGCAGATGCGGTTGGTACACCGCCCATGAATAATAGCTACATGACAGCTATCCTTATCTACTCTAGTTCATGGCTCAGTTAGTATGCCACCCTAGTTAGTTGAGTTTGGTTTGAGACCCATATATAGGGTTCTTCTATTTCTTTGTACTTGAGTTCTTTTGGCTTACACAAACTAAGAAGAGGAAAACTGTTTTCAGCCTCCACCCTTGCGTGTATTCCCCCATTGTGCAAGCAAGAAAGCTACAAGTGAGACTCCTTCCTTCTCTCCCACAATCTTGGCAGCTATTGCCTCATCCTCATCAATGTTCTTTTTAAGAGTTGCTAGCTAAGTTTTAAGGCTCTTGAACTTATTGATGTGTACAATCATAGATGAATTGTCTTTTACATCCAACTTATAAAACTGCATAAGTAATTTTACCTTTGAGTTCTTTGCTTGTGTACCAATGATTTTGTCAGGTTCTTCCCATGCCTTCTTTGCATCCCTAATGTCGAAGATGTGATACAATACATCATGTGATAGACCCCATGCAATAATAGCTAGATCTTTATTATCCATATTCTTCCATGCCTTTGTTTTAGGCTGGTCTTCTGCAGTATCTTCTTTCTTGCCATCTACATCTTCTTTCTCATCTTCAAACAAGTCCCACAAGTCCTTCCGCATAAGGTGGTACATGGTCTTCTCCTTCCAGGCATGAAAACCTTCACCATTAAACTTTGTTATCTATTCCACTTTAGTCATCTTAGTAGGAGTTCTTACCATACGAGAACTCTCGGGCAGTCTCTATTCTTTTACAAGAAGATTGAGATTTACACGGGATTTTATCAATGTGACTTTAAATCATCACACCAACTGAGAATAATCTTTAAAGCATGAATCAAAAGTATAGTTACTTCTTGAATGTGCTAACAAGCACAAGTGATGGGGCAGTGTCAAATCCCACTATGTAGTATCAAAAGATATTATGGTTTTGAAGATGATGATTCTTGTTGCTTGATGGTTGATGTTACCCCTTCAGCTTTGATTTCTCCAAATCTTCCAAGGCTTGATGATTGGTTGATGAAGTATTTGCTAAAAATTGAGTGATTACTCAATTTAGAGTGGTAGGATCTTGAGTGTGCCAAGAAGAGCGAGAAAATGAAGAAATTTGAAGCTTTCAGTAATCTTGGCTATGGCTTCTTGGATTAGGGTTTTGACCCAGGCTTGGTTTTTCACCAATTTTAGGAGCTACAGTGGATCATTTTTTTAAAAAAAATTATCTAAATGAATATCTCTTTATGCTCTATAAAATCTCTATGATCATCATCTACATCGTTGTAAGGTTGTCATGCATAGAGCACATAAACGCAGGCAAGCGCAATTTCAGACAGAAATGACGATTTTTGGTAATGCTAGGTTGAATGATGAGCAATGTCAGGCTTTGAGGTTACAGGAGGGAGTGTCTTGAGGTTAGAAGGATATCCTTAGAAGGAATCTTGTAAAGATATTGCCTCTTCCAAGTCCTCCATGAAGGGTATGTCCTGCAAGTCACAGACTGAGTTTATGGCAGCAACTAACAAAAGTGACAATGTTGAGCTCGAGATAATGTTAAGTTCTTATGTGATGCAAAGAAGCCTTGAGAGTCAAGGAATAAATCTTTAGAAGGGATCTTGGAGAGATATACACTATAGAGGAAGTTATAGAAGCTTGAAAGAAGATAGGTGCAGACCTGGCTACAGCTGCTAAGGTGGCGCAAGTGGAGATGAGTTGAGAGATGAGATGATTGAGCTGACTTGAGGTTTAAGAGAGACTGAGAGAGCAAATAAGGGATTCATTCCATGCCCGATTAGGCTCTGATACCATGTTACAAATCGTGGATCTAGAGCATGGTAGATACTATGGCGGGTGGAAGATGATGACCAAACTTATGATGACATAGACAAATAGAGAGCTATTACACAAGTGAATTAGGTTCCAAGATGGTAGCTTGGACTCATAAGCACAATCTTGTGTAGGACTGACAAAGTCAAGACACTTAACTAAAATTACAAAGCATCATGACATTGTATTCATTCCATATAAAAGTGATACTCAAGTAGAATGCTTTATAGAATTTGGGTTGTTTCCCTCTCCTCACTGTGCATATGGGATTCAATATAGCTCTTCATGGAGAATACATCATTTGTCTATTTCTCTATAGCCACAACCTAGGGGAGTTGGCCCAAGCCTGGAAGAGGAATGCACTATCTCCTATTGGCAGGCCTAACCCCACAAGATGTGGACGCACTTGCATTCACCGAAGAATAGCAGCAGGAGCCAAAGCAGGAGAGGGAGGTGGATATGAACTTTGAAATGGGACCACACGAGAAAAAGCTTGTCCAACCGCCACCTTCTCCGTGGCCTGAAGAGCAACAACACATAGATACCTCCACAAAAAGGAAGGTGACACTAAGGTAAAGAAGAAAAAAAATGGTGGAGGAGACAAGAAGAAAGTGGAATGCCAAGGGAGTGAGGGCACTTAGGCAGCTATCCCACCATGTGAGGACTATGCCCTAGCAAGCTTCCACGCTGACCTTGTAATTTGGGAGAGGCAAGAACCATCCAGGAGCCCCTTCGACTTTAACTTCCGATTCCCTACTATCTTGCGTAGGGTTTTTCCCATCAAGTTGGTGGAGGAGGTGATTAACATCGAAGGCAGGCTCGGACAAAAATGGTGGGGGGGGAGAGCAGACCCCACATTATGGGCCACTGAAGATGCCAAATTTTGGCAGAATAAATTTTTTGAAGTGCCAAGGTCTGTGCCTGGCTACAAATGCCAACCTACATGGAGAAGAAGGTCTATGACACCAACATGGACACTGTCAAGATTGTGGGAGAGAAGGAAGGAGTCTCACTTGTAGTTTTCTTGCTTGCACAATGGGGGAATACACACAAGGGTGGAGGCTGAAAACAGTTTTCCTCTTCTTAGTTGTGTAAGCCAAAAAGAACTCTAGTACAAAGAAATAGAAGAACCCTACATATGGGTCTCAAACCAAACTCAACTAACTAAGGTGGCATACTAACTGAGCCACGAACTAGAGTAGATAAGGATAGCTATCATGTAGCTATTATTCATGGGCGGTGTACCAACCGCGTCTGCAACTGACAAGTCGGTGACATAAATACACAACGGTCACCCTGGCGTATCACGAGTGGAGCTCGATATCTCAACACTCCCCCTCGAGCTCAATCCCAATTCCTGCACACCAAGCAGGTCTCTAAACTTACGCAACTTCTCTGCACCCAATGCCTTCGTGAATATGTCAGCTACCTGATCCTCTGTGCTGACATAAACTAGATCAATAAGACCTAGTAAAACCCTCTCTCGCACATAGTGATAATACACCTGAATGTGCTTTGTTCTAGCATGATAGACTGGGTTATTTGCCAAGTGTATACTACTCATGTTGTCACAATAAATGACAACTGGCCCATCTATAGACTGATGCATATCATAAAGTAGCTTATGCAACCAAGCTACCTCACATGCAGCCATTGCTGCACCCCTGTACTCAACCTCTGTGCTCGACAAGGCAACTGTAGGCTATTTCTTGCTGCTCCAAGTCACTGCAGCACTCCCAAAAGAGAACACATATCCACTGATAGATCGTCTATCAGAAATACTACCAGCCCAATCAGCATCAGTGTATCCATGCAACTGTATCTGAACCCCAATCTCATAAAATAGTCCATACTGCAATGTGGACTTCACATACCTGAGTATGCGTCTAGCCGCATCCAAATGCGGTTTCCTTGGAGCCTGCATAAACTGACTTACCAATCCAACAGCATAGCTCAAATCTGGCCTGGTAATAGTCATATAAATCAAGCTTCCTACTATGCGTCTGTACATAGTAGGGTCTTCCAGAAGCTCACCTGCATCTGCGCTCAGCTTCACATTCTGCTCCAAAGGAACTAAAATAGGCTTACAGCCTGTCATCCCATATTTGGACAGCATGTCCAATCCATACTGCCTCTGTAAGAGCTGTATCCCACTTGGTGATCTAATCACCTCAATGCCCAAGAAATAACCCAGCTCTCCCAAATCCTTCATCTCAAACTTTTGCTTCAATAGCATTTTCACATGAAGGATATCTTCATCACTGTCACCTGTCATAATCAAATCATCAACATAAATGACAAGCAGCATAATACCTTTCTCTGTTTTTCTCACATAAAGTGAGAAATCTGCCTTGGAAATCTGAAAGCCAATAGTGACAAGATACTGTCCTATCTTGTCAGACCATGCTCTAGGTGCTTGCTTCAAGCCATACAAGGCTTTCTTCAACCTGCAAACAAACTCAGGATGAACAGCATGGACATAACCTGGTGGCTGCTCCATATATACCTCTTCTTGCAAATCACCATGCAAGAAGGCATTCTTTACATCCATTTGATGTAAAGACCATTCCTTTTATGCAGCCATAGCAATGACTGCTCTTACGGTTGCCATCCTTGCAACCGGACTGAATGTTTCTTCATAATCAATGCCATATGTTTGTGCATACCCCTTGACTACTAATCTTGCCTTGTATCTGTTCACAGAACCATCTGCATTGTGCTTCACCTTATAAACCCACTTACAGCCAATTGCATTTTTACCTTTAGGCAAAGGTACCAATTCCCATGTAGCATTTGCTTCCAAGGCATCCATTTCTTCATCCATGGCTTTCTCCCATTTTTCTTTTCCCATGGCTTGCTCAAAAGAAGTGGGTTCTGGTTCCTATATCACTTTGACCATATATGCATAGTGAATGGCTGTAAATCCATCATATTTCAGCCTATCCACAGAATATCTAGCTCTCGTAGACCTGCGCAAAGTAGGTTCACTCCCAGGTGCTCTCAAAACATCCCTGGTCTTCCTTACTCCAGGTGTAACAATAGAAGGAATACCCAACTCATCATCAATGCTCTGTTCTGAGCCACTGGATTCACCATCCACATAAGAGTGACCTACATTCACATCAAACATGGGCCGATCAACCTTCTCTTTTCCTTTTCGTGATACCTGCATACCACTATCTGTATTGCTTTGAGAAGATTCTCGTGATCTCAATCTGCCTGTCCATGGCGAAGAATGTGAACCACTGCTAGAGGACGCTCCAAGTCCACTAATATTTTGTGACTGCTGCTGTGAATTCTGTGCAGCATTACCATTTTGTGCATCTACATCATCAATCACATTTACTGGTTTATACCAGCTACTCATCTCATCAAAAACAACATCTCTTCTCACTGTAAACTTACGAGTAGAAGGGTTATAGCATCTATACCCTTTTTGCTGCAGAGAGTAACCAATAAAGATGCACTTCTCAGCTTTTGGATCCAACTTGGATCTCAACTCATCTGGCACATGTACATAGGCAATGCAACCAAAAATTTTCAAATGAGAAATATCTGGTTTCCTACCATTATACCTCTCCTCTGGAGTCATTCCATGTATTGCTGCAATGGGAGTCCTGTTCATTATGTAGACTGATGTAGCAACTGCTTCAGCCCAATAAAAATCTGGCAAGTCTTTTTCATTGAGCATGGCACGAGATACCTCTCCAATATGCCTGTTTTTCCTTTCTGCAACTCCATTTTGTTGTGGGGTATGACTGCATGAATATTGTTGCTTTATGCCATGCTCCTACAGGAACCTCGCAAACTCATTTGAGAGGTACTCTCCCCCTCCATCTGACCTTAGGCATTTTATTTGCAAACCTGTTTCTTTTTCAACCACAGCTTTAAGAGTTTTGAAATGCCCAAAAACTTCACTTTTCTTTTTCATAAAATACACCCAAACTTTTCTGCTATAGTCATCAATAAAATTGACAAAATAATGACAGCCTCCAAGAGATGCAGCTTTAGTAGTCCACACATCAGAGTGGATTAATTCCAATGTCTTCTTACTCTCTTGAACATGTCTAGGAAATGGTTTCCTTGCCTGTTTTCCAAACTGACAGGCTTCACATACCTTATGCATTTCTGCAACCTTGAATCTAGGCAATCCTGCAACAATATTTTGGGCCTGCATTGATTTAAGTCGCTGTACATTAACATGACCAATGCGTTTATGCCAGATATCAATATCTGCAACTACACCGGTCCCATGTGCAAACATTGCTGCACTCAATTCAGACATGTCTGCATCCAACGTAAACATTCTGCCCTTCTTCTTTCCTTTTGCTATTAAGCGATCTTTATTTTTCATATCCTCAACAAAGCATCCATGAGGATTAAATCTGACCTGCAAGCCCTGCTCAACCATTTGACCAACTGAAACCAGATTCTTGGTGATATTCGGGACATGAAATATATCGGACAAGTATTTCTTTTTCCCATCCTGCATAGACAAAGGAATTTTTCCGATCTGCACAATAGGATGTGCAGTATCATCACCAGTCTCCACAAATCCTAGTTTTTCCATTTTTCTTGCATCCTCCATCCATTCTGCATGACCTGTCATGTGGTTTGATGCACCAAAGTCAACATACCATACATCATTGCTTTCTTCTGCACTTGTCACAGAATTGTTCATGTGCTGCACCATAAACAAGTGCTCATTTCTGTCATCACCCTGTCTACTAGAAGATGCATAATTCCCTTGTTGCAGTTTTTCATTCATGATGTTATTCTGCTTTTTATAGCAGTGTTTAGCCATATGACCCATTTTACCATAGTAGTAGCATTCAACATTACTGTTTGCATTTTGGCCTCTTTGCCATCCACCACGACCTCTTTGGCTCCCCCTTCCTCTAGAGTTACCACGTCCTCCTCCATAGGACTGGTTTTCTTGAGTTTGCTGCATATTCTGATTCCTACCACGGCCTCCAAATCGGCCTCCTCTACCTCTGCCTCTACCTCTTCCAGCATTTGAGTAGAAGACAGCTTCTTTTGAAGTTCCTCCTGAAGAAGATGCACCACCATTTCTCTGCTCCTCAGAAATTAGAAGAGCAATCAACTCCTCAAAATCAGGAAATCTTTCACGGACGGAAATGAATGTTCGGAACTGTACATAATCCTTTCCTAGACCATTCAAGGTCACGGAAACTAAATCATCATCTTCCACTGGCGACCCAATGGAAGCAAGTGCATCTGCAATCTTCTTCACCTTCATGTGGTAGTCGTTGATGCTCATACTTTCTCTTTGCACATTATGCAACTCTTGCTTGAGCTGCATTTTCCTGGCTTGCGTATTTGTGCTATACATTTTTGACAAAGTATCCCATGCCTCCTTTGGCGTACTTGCATCCTGAATATGCACAATCATAGAGTCTGAAATACTGATAGACAGCCAATACATAACTTTCCTGGCTCTCTCATGCCATGTTTTGAATGCCTGCATTTGCTGTTGATTGGGAACATCAGGAAGAACTGGTTCTTCTTCATTTCCTGCAACAAATTCCCAATATCCTTTTCCCATAAGGAAATTTGTCATTCTAAACTTCCATGCTTGGAAGTTGTTCTTGTCAAGCTTTTCAGTGACAATCTGTGAAAGAGAATCAGATGCCATTACAGAACACTGCAAAAAATTCTGTCACTGCAAAAAACACAACTTCACCCTCACAAGGGAAAATCTGCAAAACTAGCGAAAGTGGTATTTGACCACACAGTCACTTCCTAGTGACGATTTTGCATCAACAGGCAACAGGGATGATTCTGTAACTCCCAATGTCTCTAGGCACAAGCATGCGATGCAATTTCTACAGTAACTTTTCACCGACCTGTAGAACAGTGGCTGCGCAGCATAAAACTAGGCCTTTTCCTGAGTGCGTGCAGAAAACTTTCGCCTCCAAAACAGGCCCCGAAATGGCCTCAAATCAAAAAAACAAGGTCGCTCACCGCGAAGGGTGTCTCAACCTGAGACAATGCACTCCTGCACTTTCCGGCTGTGCTACCTGCAGAGATCTGCTCCCAAAACAGAAAATGAAAGCAACACTGCTCCTCTTACCAGAACACCGCGAGCTTGGCTTGCTTTCTTGAGCTCCTTACCACGAACAAGGCTCTGATACCATGTCAAGATTGTGGGAGAGAAGGAAGGAGTCTCACTTGTAGCTTTCTTGCTTGCACAATGGGGGAATACACACAAGGGTGGAGGCTAAAAACAGTTTTCCTCTTCTTAGTTGTGTAAGCCAAAAAGAACTCTAGTACAAAGAAATAGAAGAACCCTATATATGGGTCTCAAACCAAACTCAACTAACTAAGGTGGCATACTAACTGAGCCACGAACTAGAGTAGATAAGGATAGCTATCATGTAGCTATTATTCATGGGCGGTGTACCAACCGCGTCTGCAACTGACAAGTCGGTGACATAAATACACAACGGTCACCCTGGCGTATCACGAGTGGAGCTCGATATCTCAACAGACACTTGGATGGCCTTTTGCAACACTCAACCCTTCGAGAGGAATGACCCAACCTTTATGCCCTACCCTCGAAGGGTGGGAGTGGATTTTGACTCCAGTGTTCATGGTCGCTATGATCTCCCAATAATTTATAATCCACATTGTACTACACATAAAGATGCCCTTGTCTTCACATCAAAAAATTTGTATGATACCCTAATCCACTTCACAAAAGAATTCTCTTCATGCCCTGACCCCACCTTTATTACTACTTGTAATTACCTTAGACTGCTTAGGACACTCCTTAGGCAAGACCCCACTCCGCAAGAGCATGGCCTCCTAGTCCTCCATTTTGATCCTAACGCTATAGATAGTTGCATGATGGCTCAACTAATGATGTGAGCTACTCTACTACATTCATTTTACTTAGCTCTTCTAGAGGATATGAATGATAGCCACTTCACTCACTACAATCATCGATTCCTCTCCACCACCACCCTTCAAGTCCACCTAAACCTCAAGGGGTATCTTGTGAGTCACCAATTTCTTAACAAATCTATTAAGCCCCCTTCTTCACCTCACTCCGATGACGAAGACTAAATTCTATCATGAATGTGTAACTTGGACACTAAAAAAAAAAAGGTACAAAGTGAAAAGGCAATCCAAAGAATGGGAATGGAAAGAGAAATCACATGTAGAAACCGCAAGCTGCACGTAGGCCACAATCACTGCACCTAGGGGTTCTCAAGTTAAGCATGTCTAGTGGCCTCAATCTGCCAGTGTCTAAACCCCGAGCCCTTTTGATTCCCCATGATACATACTTAGGGCACATCAAGGGCAAGACATACCAAGGGAGGTAGCACTCACATAGGGTTAGACCTGTCACCCTAAGCTACACGCACCGCACCTTCCTTATGCACAAACTAAGTTCTCAAGTGAGAGACAATGCCCAGGCTTGCTCCCAATCCTACTAGCATGAGAACAATGCACCACACAATAAACAAAGCACACCCCCAAGTAGTGCACCTTTTGTTCTTTTCGGGTACAAACAAAGGTCCCAACCACCAGCTCTGGAGGTTCCATCATCCATGCAAAGCACTCCCCATCATATGTGCCAATGTCACCTTGCAGGCACAACAAAGCAGGGGCTGACCGCAATAGCCCCAGTCAAAAAGTGAATGAATAAGCTCATTTGTAATAGCGCAAATAGAAGGCAACCACGGATGGCCAAGAAAGAGATCTATCCAACACGATAATTCAAATTCAAAGATGGATCCGCCCATCAACCTCTCTCCACTAGGGATCCATCCAACATGATATTCAATTTCAAAGATGGATCTGTCCATCAGCCTCTCTCCACATAGGGATCCATCCAACACGATATTCAATTTCAAAGGACAAATCCCCTCAACACCAATAGTAAAAAAGGACCCATCCCAACTACATCTTCAATTTCAAGGGCCAGTCCATCCACCACAATCCCCCGCAAGGGCTTGTATACAAACTCAAAAAGGCATCTGGCTACACCCATCCCACCTTCCAACTACTACACATAAGTGCCATGGGACTGCCACTCATCTAGGAGGGGGAGGGGGATAATGTTAACCTCAGATGAACAAGGTGCAAAATCCAAAAAATCTAAAGCAAAAGACAAGGCCAAGGCAAAAGTGAAACGAAAGACGAAGGTGCACAAGAAAAAGTGCAAGTCGATACTTTTGTAAAAGAGCACAAAAGGTGCACCATGATTTATTTTAAGAGCATCGGGCTCTCACCCCTATGCAAATTGTAAAGGTAGATGGGTGGTAGGAAGGAAGCTAGGAAGATAGGAGGACAATGGAAAGAAGGACCTTGCCACAATGGCCGGTCATGTTAAAAAGGGGATAGGTTCCCATGGGATTTTAGGGCATATATATAAAGCTCAAAAAGTGAATGAGAGCTCATTCTTTGGTGTGTCACAAAGTGGACTCTTCTTCTTCTCTCATTCTCTTCTCTTGCTTGCTTGCTTGTGAGTGCTTGAGGGAGGGAGTGTGAGTGAGTGAGGGAGTGAGTGTGTGAGGGTGAGGGATCTTGGAGGTGAAGCTCTCCACCATCTCCTCTCTTCTTATATTCTCTTCTCTTTTCTTCTCTCATCTCATGCATGGCTATGGAGGATGGAGCTTGGAGGAAGGAGCTTGAGGATGCTTGAGCTTGCATCATGAATCGTGGAGCTATCGAAGTGCTTGAGAGAGGAAGCAACTCAATCGAGCATCAAGGTGAGCTCACTACACTTATAGAGAGGGATAGCGTGTTGGCTATGTGAGAGGTAGCCATTAGTGCTTGCTTGAAACTCTTGAAGGAATAAGCAGTCCGTGGATCTTGGCATTTGAGTGAGAGAAGCCTCAACATATATCATTTAGAAAAATGACCTCCATATATCAAATCATGGCATTCTTCCAAAATAAATGATACCTATTTTGGTACCACATTAATGATATACCTCATTTTCTTATTTTCTATACAATATACCCACTACCATCAAGCTAAAGCGGAGTGCTTGCTACTTAATCTTCCTCTTTTTTGACCTAGACAAATTCTCTATCAGGCTACCCATAAATTGGTAATGTGTGATAGAGGTATACCTGATAGTATTGAGAGTAAATCAAACTTGCATAGTTCCTCACAATCACTAAGATTGATCCATTTCTCTTTACATTCCCCAAATTACATAAGATATTGAAAGTTTCCTTGTAGCTTTGGAGGCTTACAATGAATTTCATTGTCAAATTCCTGAAGAGAAATCAACCATTTGACCAAATGGAAGGGGTTCAAGCTTATTGAGCTATAAGTGTAGCCCCTCATCCTTCATTAAGAATACCACCTTTTTGTACAAAATTTAATGCACAACATTTTGATGTTGACTACCATGGCCAAATATGTCTTTGTAAGGTAATGGTATCAAAGTTTGGACGTCTGTAGCTTCTAACTAGCAAAAGTGATTGGATGATAAAGTTGTGCCTCCCATATCTAAGATAGGAAATAATTTATATTATGCATCTTTGGTGCTATGAAAATGTAGAAAATTTATCCTCTTTTGTCCATCTTCACAACTACTCTTTTACATAATTCTAGTTTCATGTCTTTGAATGCCACTATACATGCCTCTATCCATTCAAATACATGGTTGTGTGCCAAAAGTTTTGTCAATGGCAATGAAGCTCAACCAATGCATTCGATAGTTTCCAATGCATGAGATGAAATTGAGGGCCTCAATATGGGTGATGGGTGGTTCATTACTATGATAACATCTACCTTTTTAGGATAGGCAGCAATATTGGTCGCACTCACCACATGGCCCAAAAGTAAGCCATAAGGTACTCCAAATACATATTTCCATGGATTTAGAGTAAAACCATACTCACGAAAATGCTAAAAACATTTATGTAATAGCATTAGATGGTAATTGTGGATTACAGGAGCCTCAATGTCATCTATAAAGACCTTCAACTCTTTTGGGTGAAATGTCACCAAAGGTCCTATTAGCCATGCTTCGCCAAGATCGTGAGGTGTTACATAAACCAACTGCCATAATAAGGTATGCAAAAGTACCAAAGACTATTGTGGTGGACTTTCTATCAGGGGCTCAACGCCCCAACAAGACACCAAGGGAAAAGAATAAACTAAGGGTCTTGGTACTCAAAGAGGACTTGGCAATCTATCTCCTTGATCCTATGCCATAAGTTACAATGCTAATGTTCCTTTGATCTTACTTCTTACAATCTATTTTTAATGTTAGCAATGTCCATGTAGAAAACAACAAAATTAGGTTGCTCTTCAAGTGCCATTCATCAAATTTCAATCCTCTCTAATGAATAGTCTTTTTTATCTCATGCTTTACATCTTAAGGTGCACCCATGAGTACCTTAATTGCCTAACCAGGTCTAAAAGAGAACATGTTGTCTTTTTCACGACCTCATCTACCTTATAAGACACACTTAATTTTATAGCCACTAGAATGATTCCTTTGATTAATTTCCCACTTGAAATATGGATTGGGATTCTTTTACATATGGGCAAGGCTACAGACTCTTCGGTACTATGGTTGGGTGCTCTGTTGCATACAACCTTCAAGCTTTTGACTCATCAAGTGTGTCTAAAATATAAATCCATTGATTTACACATAGAAATTTGTGTTATATCTACACAATTTTAAATTATAATTTGCATGGGAGTGAGCTGGATGCTTGGAAATAATATTACATAGAATGTTCAAGGGTCCTATACACTAAATTTAATATCTTGAATTATCATGGAGTGTCTAACACCTACATGCTATTATTATCTTTTTATGTTTCGAAGTGTTTTTCCACTTATGGCTTTAGTTTTTTATGCATTTTGGCCCTTGCATACCACTTTTTTTTGTGTTTATTGTATCCGACCTTAAAAAGAGTATCTCCATCACTATTGAGTCCTAGTCCCTTGGCAATCACTGTTGAAGGTAACATGCTAAGTGTGCTTCATAGATGTGAAATTCTTAGGAGAATCATGAGATGGTCCTTTGGAGGAGTGATAGTTACTATTGCTAGTGAGGATGAAGACTAGTTATTAGTATGTGCTAGATCATAGTTGAAGTTATTGTTGGTGATAAGGCTTGTAGAGGATAACATGGATAGTGTTGGTATATTTGATTGATGGTTATTTGTTTCTAGGATAAGACTTGAATGGGCATAAGGAATGGATTGTAGGTTGTAGAAGATGGGAGATATGTTTTGGGATTAGAGGTGATGGCTTGCAGTTTTCCATAAACTTTTCTACCTACAAAGTAAAAACTCACAAATATTCTCTTTCTACGGGATTGCTAGTCTCCTCTTTTGCATGCAAGGAATATGTTGTTCAATTAGAAGACAGGTCCAAAACTCCAAGTGGGTACAATGATGGCTAAATCTTGGATAGCAAATAAAAATCCTTCTAGTATTATCTAACAGCTTTAGATGTATTTTTGGAAGACTCATATGCAAGGGATTGGCCAAAAGTAGGGTAGTATCTCAACATATTGTCAAAGATGGAAGAATGGTTTGAAGAAGAGTACAAGGTTGCAAGTCCTTGGTGATAGAGCTACACAAGTTTAAGTGATGTAAGAGTTTCATGAGTTTGAAGCCTAGCCATACAAGTGTTTAGGGCACCTTTGAGAAGATAAAGGTAAGATATTGGTGGCAAGGGATGTATGGAAATTTTGCACACTTTGTCGAATCGTATACTACCAATTAAATGTATTCAGTAGTGAAACATAGAGGTAGATTGCAACCAACTTATCCCTTGTCTATTCCTTTTAATGGGTGGTGGATTTGGTGCCTATACCTATAAGTATGTGGCAAAAGAGATATGTCATGCTTATATGCGAGGATTTGAAAAATTAGGTGGAAGGTCAAGCTCTTAATACAAAGAAAACACAACTTGTATGCACTTTTCTTTCAAAATATGTCTCTAGTGTTATGGTTGTGTGGGGAAAATTATAGCTAGCAGACAAGAATTGGATGTAGATGAGGTTCATGAATTCTTTGCTCGTCTAGATATTAAACTTGCATTGACTTCAATCTATAATCTGGAGGGTAATGGAAAGAGTGAGCACGTACATCCACCTATCATTAAAGCACTGGCAAAGTCTCGTAGAGGAAGAATGAAGGAGTGACCTCAATTGTTACCATATGTTTTATGGTTGATAGGATGATGTATAGTGTAGTGACTAGATACATGCCTATTGAATTAATGTATGAATAACATCCCATCATTCCTATTGAAGAGGTGGCTACTACTTGGAGTGTGTTGCCTTGGGAGTTAGGGGGTGAATAGAGAGGAACTATTGGCTCTACGCATTATGCAACCAGAGAGGAGACCAAAAGACATTTAGAGAGTAGTGCAAAGATTGAAGGCAACAAGGCTTCAGAATAAGAAAAGCTTTGATAAGAGGCACAGAATCAAGCCAAGGGAAATACATGAAGGTGATTGGGTATTCATTTATGACATTACTTGCAAAAATTGCTATAGCACTATCCAAAATGTCTCTAAACGGTGGTTTGTTCTATATGTGGTGAGACATGTACATGACAATGCTATCCATTCACTCAATAAATTGGACAAGATACCATTGATGATTCTTATTGCAAGGCAATGGATCAAGATTTTCATTATGAACCTCACATGGCCACTAACTTATCACTTATTGTATTTGGTTTATTTCACCTACCTACAACTGGCATAGTTATAATGCCAGTTGATTAGTATAGTCAGTTATGTATTGTTTGACTTAGTAGGTCACTTTTCTTTATATTGTATCTTATATAGACTTTGTGTACATTGTACTTTGTGCGAAAGAAGAAGAAGAGACCGGCAAGAAAATGTTTGGGCCTCCATCTCTCTTATTTTTATTCTTGAGTGAGCTTCCTCTTGTGTGTATGGCATGTGTTTGGTATAACAGTTCAAGTAAGTCTCCCCACCACATGACATGATATCAACATAGCATCACTGAGAGGTTAGTTTTGAGGTAAATCATATCTTCCTTCTCTCTTCTTCTTCTCTCCAATATTCTTTGCATCCTTATTTCTACAACCCCTTTGGTTTCAGCTTTCATCCCTTTATCCCTTGATAGGAAGGTGGTGTGTGTGTACCAATTGCAGTTACATGCATGGGGGTGGGTGTGTTAGAGTGTGTTTGTGCAAATGGAGATGGGTGTGTGTACATGTGCACGTTTGTGTATTCTTGAAATATGGCCGTATCGTGTGTTAACTTGCGTCCACCATAGCCAGCTAGCTCTAGATCCATGTTTCTCAACATGGTATCAGAGCCATGGAAGGGGAGATGTATTTCGACCCATTTGAGAGAAGCAATTAGACCTATGTGACTATGATGACAGTGGATGGTGTAATTAACTAACTTAAATCTAAGCCTATATAAGAGACTCATTCTCATTGTAGCATACAAATCTTTGATCCATCAACATGAATACAATTCTAATTTGCTTCTAGCTTGTCTATCTTACTCTCCATTTTTCATCTCCACACACATATTCTCTCACACACATAACCATGAGCACTTTAAGGTATCATCCACGATAGCTATGTTGTGAAGCTCATAAATATGGGGATGTACAAAAATTCCAACACACATGTGTGTGTATAAAGTGTACTATATAGACTATCTTAGTGAGTAAGGTGTAATTGAGTTTGTATATGAATGAGGTGTGTGTCGCTTGTGTATCGGCTAGTGTGTGTATGCATGCATGATCATATTTATGTGAATGTGTGAGAGTGTTTGGGCATGTGTGCTTGGATGGGGTAAGGAAGCCCTTGATTGTTTAAAGGTTTAAAACACAAAGGTTAAATAATTGAGAGCAAACCTATCTATATGCCACGTTGATCAATTGCCATTGAATGCTTCACCAATGCCAACTCTCTTCGTCAATGCGAATTCTAGCATAAATGGCCTGAATTGAAACACCACCAAAGGCCTTCTCAAACAACTTGTTTCTAGGAAACCACCTGTCCT
Organism: Lygodium microphyllum; assembly: GCF_053477565.2. Lineage (NCBI taxonomy): Eukaryota > Viridiplantae > Streptophyta > Polypodiopsida > Schizaeales > Lygodiaceae > Lygodium > Lygodium microphyllum. Next base: position 137,916,630 of record NC_141153.1, read on the forward strand.
TACAAATTACAAATGTAGCCAACTCATCTTGTCATGATAGTTGCCATCCACTACCACTAGTAGAGTAATATCTATTTGATCAAACCCAATTGCTAAATCAAGGAGGTGAATGCTCACTAGTTGTTGCCTCAATTAATGTGCACATAGCTTAAGAAAGCTGAGCCATAGTGCCTAGATCAAGACAATACTAGTACTTAGAGATGATCATGGGGAGCCAATTGACATAAGCACAATCGGCCTACAGGTTAGGAAGGCCCACAAACTAAGACAATCAAAAAGTGAAATGTGTTAGCAATCATGATTGTCATGCCTTGTCATCTCCTATTTGTGAGCTTGAGTCTGAGTCAAATGAGGACTTTAGGAGCTCTAACATGTCAGTCACTTGTTTTGACAAAAGAGATAACTCATTTTAAAGCATTGCCTTTCAATGCATTTTCTCCTTTGCTCAAGATTTTGTGTACATTTACCAAGCAATTTCTGTATACATTAGTCAGACTCACCTATTGAATATCATCCACATTTGATGGGATTTTTTTGTTCCCATCTTGTATTTTAGTGAGCTTACCTTGATGCCCGATTGAGTTGCTTCCTCTCTCAAGCACTCCGATAGCTCTACAATTCATGATGCAAACTCAAGCATCCTCAAGCCTCTTCCTCCAAGCTCCATCCTCCATATCCACACATGAGATGAGACAAGAGAAGAGAAGAGAAGATAAGAAGAGAGGAGATGGTGGAGGGATTCACCTCCAAGATCCCTCACCCTCACACACTCACTCCCTACCTCAAGCACTCACAAGCAAGCAAGTAAGAGAAGAGAAGGAGAGAAGAAGAAGAGTCCACTTTGCCACACACCAAAGAATGAGCTCTCATTCACTTTTTGAACTTTATATACATGCCCTAAAATCCCATGGGCACCCATCGCCTTTTCTACATGACTGGCCATTGTGGTAAGGTCCTTCTTCCCATTGTCCTCCTATCTTCCTAGCTTCCTTCCTAAAATCCCATGGGCACCCATTGCCTTTTCTACACATGACCGGCCATTGTGGTAAGGTCCTTCTTCCCATTGTCCTCCTATCTTCCTAGCTTCCTTCCTACTGCTCATCTACCTTTACAATTTGCATGAGTGAGAGCATGGTGCTCTTAAAATAAATCATGGTGTGCCTTGCGTTCTTTTACAAAAGTATTGAATTTTTCTTTTTCTTGTGCGCCTTCGTCTTTTGTTTCACTTTTGTCTTGGCCTTGTCTTCTACTTTAGATGGCCTCAACATCTTTTTTTTGGTTGTTACTACCTCCAAGATTGGCCTCTAGAGTCTTACCATATCTCTATCACACATGTGATTTTTTGGATTTTTTTTTTTGCTCCTTATCGGGATGAATGGTCTGGTATATGACTCTTATGTTTGCTAGGGTAACCCTCTAGCTGCTTTGGTTTGTGAATTCTAGGGTGACCATCTAGATTCTTAACTCCACTAGGTTGCATATTTTCTCTCGTAACTTGTTTGTTTTTCTCTTTTTTTGGGGTTGGTATTGTCCATGTATATTCCTATTGCAATTTTAGCTTCATAGACTTCAGGCTTATGGTCATTTGCAGGGTTGAATGACTCCATCCTAGGTGTGGATTTATCTTCATACCTTGTTGTACTCCTTGTTTTGGTAGGGTATGTGTATCTAGTTGCTAGCTAGGCTACAGATAATTCATCATAGTGCGGCTTCCATTCATTCTTGTCGGGGTTTTAGCATCCTAACAATCAACCATTCAGTCACTTGATGATGACATTTCCCTTGCTTTGTCCAGGAAGTACATGTGGGTTTCAATGCGGCTTCCTTGTACATTTTTTCAGACCACGTTACTGCATGAACATCCAATTCCGTCAATTTCTTGATTTCAACTATGTTGGCTCCGGGCAGGGGCGCCGACCGGCCTTGTCCTTGCCTTTTTTGGGCATCATATACCTGAGCTCTCAAATACTCAGATCTCCAGTGCCTTTCCTATATAATAAAGAAAAAATGCTTAGAAAATGGTTGATTTCCTCGGCCTCTTTCTCCTCTACCATGCATACCATGGCCATCATCGAGTTGCTAGTACTCTTGATTTGTGTAAGCAACTATGTGTGTTTGAACTTTATTGGCAGAAATGGTGGTCCATTGGCCAGACGAGGATACTCTGATACCTTGCTATCCTCCCGCATTTGGTACCTATCATTGTACCAGCAATGCTTGATATTTATGAGTGCTTGTGTTACAATACTACACTACCTCATATTTAGGTCACATTCAGCCTGAACATGGTTAGGGTTATTGCTATGTGTGCACTATAGATTTTGAACCTCATTTTTCCATCCTCCAGCATCTGGTACCTATCATTGTACTAGCAATACTTGGTGTTATGAGTGGCTATGTTACAAATACTACACTACCTTTGATTTAGGTCGCATTTAGCCAACCTGAACCTGGCTGGGGTTATTGCTTTGTGTGCATTATAGATTTTGGACCTTGTTTTTTCTAGTGCTCTCCGAGGTTTTCTTGCGCTTGTCCTTCTTCTTACTCTTGTGTGGTTTTTCCTCTTCCTTCTCTAAATTAGTTTTCTCATTGTTAGATTCTACCTCCATATCACAATCAAAATCAGAATCATTAGTGTAATCAATTTGGTTCTTTTGAGTTGATTTGGTGGATTTCTTCTCTTTTCTTAACTTTTTCTTCAACTAAAATTGTTCTAATCTAAGGGCTTTCTTGTAGAATGGCTCTATACTATTACTAGACAAGTCATCAAAAGCAAAAAGCCTTCTGGATTGGCTTATTGAAGCCTTGGACATACAAGATATTTAACATCTTGGTATTTGGGTCGATTCTACTATTGAGAACGGTGAACTTAACTATGTACACTTGGACAAAACTATCTCCTTGATTAAGATTGTGGATCTTTCTAGCTTCTGCACATCTATTTGGTCGGGTTGAAATATAATACAAAATGTGGTGAGGGCATTATTCTAGGTTGGCCATCCATGCTCTACCGCTAGCTAGGTCGTAGCCTTTTTCTGCATCAAAGATTTGAATACAACAACTTTGTGAGGCTCATTGACTTGACTAGGGAATTTGACTATGTAAGCAATATCAAATTGTCGATTGAAGGTATCTAGATCCTCATTGGAAGATCCAAAGAAATTTGGAAATGAAATACTAGGTGGGTGGGCCATCAAAATAGGACGTGAAGATGTATGAGGGGTTATAGGTGGGATAGCAACCAATCGAATAGAAGCCAAGAAATGACTCGTTAGGTTTAGTGGAGTAGTGGAAGCAATTGATAGAAGTGCAAATGCACTACCAATTTGGGAGTGGAATGCCAATGGTGCTTTCACAACTATAGAGAGGATTGTTGTGCTTAGGATGCATCATCACTGAGGATAGAAAGAGCCTCAAGAGATGGTACCATTTGGAACTAATCAAACTTGGACCATCGTGCTTGGCGTAGTGCTAGAACTACATTGGGCAGACCTTTCGAACATGTATGCATTGATTTTAGCATGAGGAGGAATGATGATCGTGGTTTCCATGTGTAATCGAGTCCAAGCAGCACCACTGCCACAAGGTAGAGGGTGGTCATGCCCAAAGTCGATACAAGTGGACATCAATATCCCACTCTACAGTCAATGTCTGCCGATATATAGAGTTTGACATAGTCAAAACAATGAAAAGAGATACCAAGATACTCAACCAAGGAGATCCCCAAATGTGTATTGCTAGATGAAACCAATACAACAATCTTAATAGAGATCAAAATGATAGTACCAAAATACACAGAAATAATCAAAGGAAGGACAATAGAATCTCGTAGACTCAAGACAACCAATGATACATAGACAAAGGGACTTTGTGACTTAAGACATACAAAAGAGACAACTTTTCTATTGTTGTAGCACTCAAGATGCCCCAGTTAAGAGATTGGTCAAAGGGACACATAGAAAATCTAATAGTCGAGCCTTGATCCCTTAATACTCTCCCAAACCTTCTACTTGGGCAAGTCTCTCCCTTCTATAACCTATTGCTTGTTGCGATATTCCCTACGTCCATGTGTTGTGCCAACGGTCCTAATTGCTCCTACACCCATTAGCTCATTAATGCACCATTGGCGACCCTTACTTTAAATGTCATTACTACCACCATCTTTAATAGATAGTAACAATTTCCAAGCTCAAAATAGAGGTATTTTACCTATTTCAAATTGTCTCTATGCCTTGTAACTCTTAGTAAATCTCTTACAAGAACCTTCATTGAATTTCTAGGAAGCCTTTTAAGTTGTCATGATCTTTCTCGACCAAGACCTCAGGGGGTTTACTATATATATATCTTCTATATCATGTGCATTCAGGGCCTATTTATAAATATCTTTATCTGTGAATTTTTCTTGAATAAAACACAACCCTTTTTTATTCAATTTGTAAGTAAGCTCTTTATATGACACCCTTCTATATGTAAAAAATGTATAAAAATGGTTTTTTAATCCTTTATTTTGAACTCATGTGATACACACATATATTCAAGAGTGACCCCCCCCAAGACCAAAATCCTAAGCCTTAGTTTTGTAATCTTACACTTGCGTTAGGCTCAAAGTCTCCTAAGTTTCTTCTTTGAAGAAACCCCTTGATTCAATGGTATTGTCAAAAATGACTAATAGAAGAAGACTTTGATACAATGTCAAAAATGACTAAGAGACTAGAGAGACAATAGGGTTTGCAAGGAGAAACACACAATGTGTATGGCAAACATTGAGAGAGAAGAGAAACTCAGAAACACAAGAACACAATGATGATACACCGAATCATGCTATGAAGGAAAACTGATACAGTAGAGTCGAAGCTCAAAAGTTAAGTGTATTGTCGTGTCTGAATCATGCGGCAACACCTATAGGGAATCTACACAATGAGCGGAGCAAAATCAAGCCCTTCGGGCAATGGGCTATCAAAGTAATCAACTACAAGGTAAAGGAGAGTTGTAAAGGGAGCGAATTGTAATCCTCTTATGCCATGGGAGATGAGGAAGATGAACACCAGCCATCGAGGGGGCAAAGCATAACCCTTAGATGATTCTGAGGAGTGACCTGAATGCAAACAAATGCTAGAGATGTGTGAGCTACCAAATGTAGATGATGACAACCTAGATGCTAACGCTAGATGAAAGGAGTGATAACAGGCTATAAACACAAACACCAATAGTCGATGGTGATGAAAACAATAGCCGAATCTACCATATATAGTAACCAAGATGATGCCAAGGGTAAGAGGGGTAATCCTTGATGGTGGAGATCCTCCAGGAGTGCAAACAGAAGCGTGTAGCTTGACTCCGAGGTGTGGAAAGCTGATGTCTCGTAAGGGAAGATGGCACTAGGATAAGAGATGGTGGTAGAAGACCACGAAAGAAGTGGGTGAAGAATGAATGAAGTGTCGGCCTATTTATAGGAATAAGCTATCTAGGGTGGCCCACCACTGATAAAATGGCCAAAATGTGGACACATCCCTTTTTAGGGATGTTAGTGCTATGAAACCCTAAATGAAGTGTGTAAACTGAACAAGTGGTTTCTCAACAAGTATTCCTTTCTTTCTTTTGGTAGATGTCCCCAATCATTCCCAATCCCACCACCTCAATGCACAAGCACAATCTTCCAAGCTTTCCTCTAAGTAGACAATCTCTATCTCACTTAATGAGTAGTTTCTTGTCTATTTCTCCCTAGTGATGCACTAGAGAAATCCTAATAATGGCATTTACTCCAAAGATACCATTAGTCAAGAACAACCCAATGAGAGTTTCTTTATTAGTCTTCCTTTTAAACATGGCTCAATTTGATTGCTCGTTGAGCCTATAGACATGGTGGTCCCTTCTATATAGCCAAGGTTCACTGTCGTGGTCAATATAATCCTTTGCATATTCCAAAATCCAAAAGAAACCATTTCTTAGAAGACCCTCAACTCATCAAGCACATGCCTACAATGCCAACAAAAACACTCCTTTATCCACCACTCATTATGCCTAAGGATAAACGATAGCCGATGGTCCCAACTTATAGTTTGTCCTTTGAAGTATCTTTCTCTCAATCTTAGGGAGAAACTTTCCCACTCACGCTTAAACTTTCAAGTTCACCCTTTCTCTTACAAAATTTGAAATAGTCTTTCTTTACAATCCAGGTTTTTTGTCGCAAGGCATTTGGTTTGGTACAAGGTTATATTTTTCATTTTCCAAAGAAAATATCTATGTTTTTTTTATAAAAGAAACAAAGTATACAATTACTCAAGAATACATTTCCTCAACCAAAAACCTTCTCAATTCACATCGCATACAAGTCTCGTCTTTCATCAAGTATTAAGATGGAATTAGGAATTCTACACCCTAAGGTTTAATCACCTCTAACTTTTCACAATGATCTCTCTTAGAATTGTGGACACAAATTTTGTTTATAAATCTTCTTACAAACCTTCACAGATATGGAGCTAGTACCTAGTTTACTCTCTTTGGTATTGAGATGGATCATTTGTAATCCCAAAAGGTAGAACTCGGTCCCAAAAACAACCATAGGGGGTTATGAAGGTAGTTTTCCTTTGATCCTCTAACTTGACTTTTGGCAATTGAAAATATCTAGAATAGCCATCACATGTGCTATATCTTTCATATCTAGCCTCAAATCTAAAACTTCATCTATAAGACGTAGGGGATAATGGTCTCTTTTTGTGGTTGCATGTAAAGGTTTTCAATTCACACAAATGCACCATCCTCCTATCTTCTTAGAGGAAGTAATAGTTGTATTTACCCACCCAGAGTGCTCTATTAGATATATAAACTCAGCTTAAAGGATTGATGCCCCCCACTCTGTTTACAAGGGAGACACTAAGAGGACAAGGAGAAAGAAAGGCAGTATTTTTTGGCAATGTCCACAATGGTGCACTATACACGAGTACACTGCCGATAGTGTATAGCACACATGTGCACAGTGCATAGTGCACACATGCACACTATCAACCCCAGTTAGAATACCAACTCTTGCACTATATCTTTGTTGAGATGTCAAGCTCAACACAAGCCGACACTTGACGTACCTAGATGATCATTTTGAGTTTATGTCACTAACATGATTGGTACATGCATCGGCATATCATTCCAATGATACTTTATAGCTAGATATTAGTTAGTCCACCTATGCAAGTTATGGGATATCTATCTAGTCATCTTTCTAGTTAGCATAGTCACACTATGGGCCGCTCGTATATTATGTATATTGTACTCTCTCCTTATTCTTGATAAACTATTATAGTAGAAAAGAAGAAGAAGAAGAAGAAGAAGAAAGACTAGGGTTTAAAGCTTTCTAGCTTGTGTGCATTCTTGATGTGTTTTGTGTCTTGCAAGAGCTCAAGTACACGCGCGCGCGTGTTGAGATATCGAGCTCCACTCGTGATATTCCAAGGTGACTGTTGTGCATTTATGTCACCGACTTGTTAGGTGCAAATGCGGTTGGTACACCGCCCATGAATAATAGCTAGATGATAGCTATCCTTATCTACTCTAGTTCGTGGCTCAGTTAGTATGCCACCTTAGTTAGTTGAGTTTGGTTTGAGATCCATATATAGGGTTCTTGTATTTCTCTGTACTTGAGTTCTTTTTGGCTTACACAACTAAGAAGAGGAAAACTGTTTTCAGCCTCCACCTTTGTGTGTATTCCCCCATTGTGTAAGTGAGAAAGCTACAAATGAGACTCCTTCTTTCTCTCCCACAATCTTGGCATGGTATCACAGCCTGGTTCGTGGTAAGGAGCTCAAGAAAGCAAACCAAGTTCGCGGTGTTCTGGTAAGAGAACCAGTGTTTCTTTCATTTTTTGAGTTTGGGAGCAAGTCTCTGCAAAGGTAGCATAACCGGAAAGTGCAAGAGTGCATTGTTTCAGATTGAGACGCCCTTCACGGTGTAGCAAGAGGGCAGTATATGCTGCAGGATAGGGCTTTAGCCCTTGGTTGCCCTGTTTTTTTTTATTCGAGACCATTTCGGGGCCTATTTTGGAGACGGAACTTTTCCGCACACACTCAGGAAAAGGCCCTGTTTTTTGCTGTGCAACCACTGTTCTATAGGTTGGTGAAAAGTTACCGTAGAAATTGCATCGTATGTCTGTGCGCAGAGACATTGGGAGTTACAGAATCATCCTTGTTGCCTATTGATGCAAAATCGTCACTAGGAAGTGACTGTGTGGTCAAATACCACTTTCATCAGTTTCGCAGATTTGCCCTTGTCAGGCTGAAGCTGTGTTTTTGCAGTGACAGAATTTTTTGCAGTGTTCTGTAATGGCGTCTGATTCTCTTTCACAGATTTTCACTGAAAAGCTTGACAAGAACAACTTCCAAGCATGGAAGTTTAGAATGACGAATTTCCTTATGGAAAAATGATATTGGAAATTCGTTGCAAGAAATGAAGAAGAACCAGTTCTTCCTGATGTTCCCAATCAACAACAAATGCAGGCATTTAAAGGATGGCATGAGAGAGCCAAAAAAGTTATGTACTGGCTGTCTATCAGTATTTCAGACTCTATGATTGTGCATATTCAGGATGCAAGTACGCCAAAGGAGGCATGGGATACTTTGCCAAAAATGTATAGCACAAATACGCAAGCCAAGAAAATGCAGCTCAAGAAAGAGTTACATAATGTGCAAAGAGAAAGTATGAGCATCAATGACTATCACATGAAGGTGAAGAAGATTTCAGATGCACTTGCCTCCATTGGGTCGCCAGTGGATGATGATGATTTAGTTTTTGTGGACCTTGAATGGTCTAGGAAAGGATTATACACAGTTCCGAACATCCATTTCCGTCCGTGAAAGATTTCCTGATTTCGAGGAGTTGATTGCTCTTCTAATTTCTGAGGAGTAGAGAAATGGTGGTACATCTTCTTAAGGAGAAACTTTAAAAGAAGTTGTCTTCTACTCAAATGCTGGAAGATGTAGAGGCAGAGGTAGAGGAGGCCGATCTGGAGGCCATGGTGGAAATCAGAATATGCAACAAACTCAAAAAACCAGTCCTGTGGAGGAGGACGTGGTAACTCTAGAGGCAGGGGGAGCCAAAGAGGTCATGGTATATGGCAAAGAGGCCAAAATGCAAACAGCAATGTTGAATGCTACTACTGTGGTAAAATGGGTCATATGGCTAAAGACTGCTATAAAAAGCAGAATGACATCATGAATGAAAAATTGCAACAAGGGAATTATGTATCTTCTAGTAGACAGGGTGATGACAAAAATGAGCATTTATTTATGGTGTAGCACATGACCAATTCTGTGACAAGTGCAGAAGAAAGAAACGATGTGTGGTATGTTGACTCAGGTACATCAAACCACATGACAGGTCATGCAGAATGGATGCAAGATGCAAGGAAAATGGAAAAACCAAGATTTGTGGAGACTGGTGATGATACTGCACATCCTATTGTGCAGATTGGAAAAATTCATTTGTCTATGCAGGATGGGAAAAAGAAATACTTGTCGGATATATTTCATGTCCCGAATATCACCAAGAACCTGGTTTCTGTTGGTCAAATGGTTGAGCAGGGCTTGCAGGTCAGATTTAATCCTCATGGATGCTTTGTTGAGGATATGAAAAATAAAGGTCTCTTGATAGCAAAAGGAAATAAGAAGGGAAAAATGTTTACATTGGATGCAGACATGCCTGAATTGAGTGCAGCAATGTTTGCACATGGGACCGATGTAGTTGCAGATATTGATATCTGGCATAAACGCATTGGTCATGTTAATGTACAGTGACTTAAATCAATGCAAGTCCAAAATATTGTTGCAGGATTGCCTAAATTCAAGGTTGCAGAAATACATAAGGTATGTGAAGCCTGTGAATTTGGAAAACAGGCAAGGAAACCATTTCCTAGACATGTTCAAGAGAGTAAGAAGCCACTGAAATTAATCCATTCTGATGTGTGGACTACTAAAGCTGCATCTATTGGAGGCTGTCATTCTTTTGTCACTTTTATTGATGACTATAGCAGAAAAGTTTGGGTGTATTTTATGAAAAAGAAAAGTAAAGTTTTTGGGCATTTCAAAACTCTTAAAGCTATGGTTGAAAAAGAAACAGGCCTGCAAATAAAATGCCTAAGGTTAGATGGAGGGGGAGAGTACCTCTCAAATGAGTTTGCAAGGTTCTTGCAGGAGCATGGCATAAAGCAGCAATATTCATGGAGTCATACCCCACAGCAAAATGGAATCGCAGAAAGAAAAAACAAGCATATTGGAGAGGTATCTCGTGCCATGCTCAATGAAAAAGACCTGCCAGATTTTTACTGGGCTAAGGCAGTTGCTATAGCAATCTACATAATGAACAAGACTCCCACTGCAGCAATACATGGCATGACTCTAGAGGAGAGGTATACTGGTAGGAAACCAAATATTTCTCACTTGAAATTTTTTTGTTGCATTGCCTATGTTCATGTGCCAGATGAGTTGAGTTCCAAGTTGGATCCAAAAGCTGAGAAGTGCATCTTTATTGGTTACTCTCTGTACCAAAAAGGGTATAGATGCTATAACCCTTCTACTCGTAAGTTTACAGTGAGCAAAGATGTTGTTTTTTATGAGATGAGTAGTTGGTATAAACCAGTAAATGTGATTGATAATGTAGATGCACAGAATTCACAGCAAAAGTCACAAGATATTAGTGGACTTGGAGTGTCCTCTAGTAGTGGTTCACATTCTTCACCATGGATAGGCAGACTGAGATCAGAAAAATCTTCTCAAAGAAATGCAGATAGTGGTATGCAGGTTTCACGAAAAGGAAAAGAGAAGGTAGATCAGCCCATGTTTGATATGAATGCAGGTCACTCTTATGTGGATGGTGAATCCAGTGGCTCAAAACGGAGCATTGATGATGAGTTGGGTATTCCTTCTATTGTTATACCTGGAGTAAGGAAGACCAGGGATGTTTTGAGAGCACCTAGGAGTGATCCTACTTTGCACAGGTCTACCAGAGCTAGGTATCATGTGGGTAGGCTGAAATATGATGGATTTATAGCCATTCACTATGCCCATATGGTCAAAGTGATACAGGAACCAGAACCCACTTCTTTTGAGCAAGCCATGGAAAAAGAAAAATGGGAGAAAGCCATGGATGAAGAAATGGATGCCTTGGAAGAAAATGCTACATGGGAATTGGTACCTTTGCCTAAAGCTAAGAATGCAATTGGTTGTAAGTGGGTTTATAAGGCGAAGCACAATGCAGATGGTTCTGTGAACAGATACAAGGCAAGATTAGTAGTCAAGGGGTATGCACAAACATATGGCATTGATTATGAAGAAACATTCAGTCCGGTTGCAAGGATGGCAATCGTAAGAGCAGTCATTGCTATGGCTACATCAAAGGGATGGTCTTTACATCAGATGGATGTAAAGAATGCCTTCTTGCATGGTGATTTGCAAGAATAGGTCTATATGGAGCAGCCACCAAGTTATGTGCATGCTATTCATCCTGAGTTTGTTTACAAGTTGAAGAAAGCCTTGTATGGCTAGAAGCAAGCACCTAGAGCATGGTCTGACAAGATAGGACAGTATCTTATCACTATTGGCTTTCAGATTTCCAAGGCAAATTTCTCACTTTATGTGAGAAAAACAGAGAAACATATTATGCTACTTGTCATTTATGTTGATGATTTGATTATGACAGGTGATAGTGATAAAGATATCCTTCATGTGAAAATGCTATTAAAGCAGAAGTTTGAGATGAAGGATTTGGGAGAGCTGCGTTATTTCTTGGACATTGAGGTGATTAGATCACCAAGTGGGATATGGATTTTGTAGACATAATATGGATTGGACATGCTGTCCAAATATGGGATGACAGGTTGTAAGCCTATTTCAATTCCTTTGGAGCAAAATGTGAAGCTGAGCGCAGATGCAGGTGAGCTTCTGGAAGACCCTACTATGTATAGACGCATAGTAGGAAGTTTAATTTATATGACTATTACCAGGCCAGATTTGAGCTATGATGTTAGATTGGTAAGTCAGTTTATGCAGGCTCCAAGGAAACCGCATTTGGATGCGGTTAGACGCATACTCAGATATGTGAAGTCCACATTGCAGTATGGAATATTTTATGAGACTGGGGTTCAGATACAGTTGCATGGATACACTGATGTTGATTGGGCTGGTAGTATTTCTGATAGACGATCTACCAGTGGATATGTGTTCTCTTTTGGGAGTGTTGTAGTCACTTGGAGTAGCAAGAAACAGCCTACAGTTGCCTTGTCCAGCACAGAGGCTGAGTACAGGGGTGCAGCAATGGCTGCATGTGAGGTAGCTTGGTTGCATAAGCTACTTTGTGATATGCATCAATCTACAGATGGGCCAGTTGTCATTTATTGTGACAACATGAGTAGTATACACTTGGCAAATAATCCAGTCTATCATGCTAGAACAAAGCACATTGAGGTGCATTATCACTATGTGCGGGAGACGGTTTTACTAGAACTTATTGATCTAGTTTATGTCGGCACAGAGGATCATGTAGCTGACATATTCACAAAGGCATTGGGCACAGAGAAGCTGCGCAAGTTTAGAGACCTGCTTGGTGTGCAGGAATTGGGATTGAGCTCGAGGGGGAGTGTTGAGATATCGAGCTCCACTCGTGATATGCCAGGGTGACCGTTGTGCATTTATGTCACTGACTTGTTAGTTGCAGATACAGTTGGTACACCGCCCATGAATAATAGCTAGATGACAGCTATCCTTATCTACTCTAGTTCGTGGCTCAGTTAGTATGCCACCTTAGTTAGTTGAGTTTGGTTTGAGACCCATATATAGGGTTCTTCTATTTCTCTGTACTTGAGTTCTTTTTGGCTTACACAACTAAGAAGAGGAAAATTGTTTTCAGCCTCCACCTTTGTGTGTATTCCCCTATTGCGTAAGTGAGAAAGCTACAAGTGAGACTCCTTCCTTCTCTCCCACAATCTTGACAACACGCACATGCACACACACACACACACTCTCTCTCTCTCTCTCTCTCTCTCTCTCTCTCTCTCTCTCTCTCTCTCTCTCTCTCTCTCTCTCTCTCTCTCTCTCTCTCTCTCTCTCTCTCTCATCTTTTCATGGTATATCAGAGTGGTGTTCAAGTAAGGAGCTATGATCTGCTACAACTAGAAGAGAGAGTCTACAAGGAAGCCCTAATGTGGAGTACACCTATGGAGATCTCTCTCATACAATCTCCACTTTGATTCTTGTGATCAAATTTGTGTTTTAGGCATATCTCAGTCTCTGTTGGGGAGTTAGAGAGGTCACTTCTACATGAATCTAGTAAGGTACATAAACTTTGCAAACCTCATCGTTTCACAAATTGGTTGTAGTATTGGGTATGGCAAGCATTATTTGGATACTGACATTACATGTGTTGCATAAGGTATACTTGTGTATTGAGTCTAGTACGGGTGACAATTTACGTAAAGTAGCAAGTTATTGATAAAAGTAGATTTATGGATTCTCCTACACAATGTCTACGGGATTTAATTAGATTGTCAAATGATGAACATAACTTCCATGTTTGGGAGTTCAGACTAACCAATGTCTTATGGGTAAAGATTATTGGGACTACATTGAAGATAATAATGTTGAGGCTCTAGAGTTAGTGGAGGAAAATGCTATGCCTGAGCAAGCCAATGCATTTAAAGGATGGAACTAGGGTACTCATAAAGTTATGTATTGGATTTCCATTATATTTTAGACAATATAATTAGGTATATATAAGATCTATATAATCCTATAGAAGCATGGAATAACATGGTCAAACTATTCGATACAAATACCATAGCTAAAAAGTTACAGTTGAAGTCTGAGTTGAATGATATCAAGCCATGAAAATCTGTCTATTAACTACTATATATTGAAGATTAAGAGTATTATTGAAGTTCTTGGATCTATTAAAGTAAAGGTTGATGATGATGATATAGTGGCTACATGTCAAGATTGAAGAGATTACTGTCATGTAGACCGATTCTGATGATAATCTCATAGTAGCAACTTCTTTTAATGCTTCATGACTAACTGATGACATTAGAGATAGTTAATAATGGTGATGTCCAGGCTCAAGTTGCATATTCACTCTTCATTATATACATCATCTACTAGCTCTCACGAAGAGCCTTATCTCTGCTAGTACTTTGGATGATGTATGTTATGTTATCTCCTTTGGTGATTCCCCATGGAAGATTGCTTGTGGGAATCTTGTCATTACATGTGGTGCTAAGTCTAATACTCTCTATCCCTTGCATGTGACTAGGCCAGCTGATCATAAAACATGTATTTGAAAGGACACATGTCTTTGAAAGGATGAAAATGCTTACACGTTTGCGGTACCTTTCACCTCTTGACTACAAGTGCTTTGAGTCTTCTTATCATTGTTTATATGGCAAGCAGACACTTAACATGCATAAAAAGTTTGGTATGACATGTATAGGTGAGCCTTTGGCTCTTATTCATTCAAATGTGGTCCATACCCTGCAAGTCATTAGGTGGCACAAAGTATTTCATTATCTTCATTGATGTGAAAGGTGAGAAGGATCGAAGCTTGCTTGGAAGTGAGCTATGGCGGAGAAAGAGAAAGAAGAGAGAGAGACACAAATGGGAACTCCAACAGTTAGAATGCGTGATCGGACCTTCCTTTATTCAAACTATCACTGAAAGAATAAAGAATAAAGTGACGGTGACGAGCATCCACCACCTGCAGAGTGTAGTGGTAGGTACTGTCAGTGTAGTAATACACGGGCGGCTAGGCAAAGGTACATTTACCCCCAACAACCTCCTACTTAAAGACAAATTTTCCCCAATGAGGAGTGAAAAGAAAAAGAAAAGACATTACAATGTACACATGTCCAACAAGATTAGGAAAAACATCATCTCATCCAATGCCCATCAATCTCCTAAGGAAGGCAAAGAGCTCAGTAGTGATGCTTTTTGTGAGTAGATCTGTAGGATTTTCCTCAATGGAGATCTTGACAAGGTCAACAGACTTGTCCTCCACGACCCCACGTATGAAATAATACCTCATCTCCATGTGTTTCGTCTTTGCATGGAAGATTGGATTCTTGGCTAGCTGAATAGCACTCATAGAATTTGAATGCAGCATAGGTATAGTATCAATCCCAAGGTCATGAACCAAACGGCCCAACCATATGGCCTCCTTGCAAGCCTTAGTGGCCGCAACATACTCGGCCTCAGAGGTAGAGAGAGCCGTACATTTCTGAACCTTGGACATCTAAGAAACAGCACCTCTAACATAGATAAAGACATAGCTGAAAGTGGACTTCCTACTATCTACATGTCCTGCATAATCGGAGTCTGTGTAGCCCACAACTCCTGTATCCTAGCTACCATAGAAAATACACATCTATGATGTGTCCTTCAGGTATCTCATGATACCCTTCATGGCATCCCAATGCTTCTTGCTAGGTGTAGCCATATAGCGTGCCACAACACCAACTGCAAAGGCAATATCTGGATGAGTGGCTATCATGGCATACATCAAAATATCCACTACTGATGCATAAGAGATCTTGGCCATCTCAGCCCTTTGCTCATCCGTCTACAAAGACAATTGGCCTGTGAAACCTTCACATAAGAAGGTAATGGATAGCCAATAGGCTTTACGTCTTACATGCGAAAACACTCAATGACTTTACGAATGTACTCCCGCTGGGAGAGGTAGAGTAGTCCCTAATGTATATCGCGCTTAATTCACATACCAAGAATATGAGAGGCCTGTCCCAAATCCTTCATCTCAAAGCTCTTCTTCAACTGAGATTTAAAAGCATCCAGCTCATCATGAGTTTTTCCTGCTATCAGCATATCATCCACATAAAGTACCAAAATAAGCAAGGAGCCATCACAAGCTATCTTCGTGTAAAGACACGAAACCATAGCACTCCTGCTCTATCCCTGTGACTGCATAAAGGCATCAAACTTATGGTACCACTCCCTAGGTGTCTGCTTCAAGACATAAAGACTTTTCTTCAATTTGCACACTAGGTGCTCCCTGCCAGGTTCTACAAAGCCCTTAGGCTACTCCATGTATATCTCATCATGCAAATCCCCATGCAAGAATGCGGTCTTGACATACATTTAACACATTCCAAGTCAAGCTACGCAACTAAGGCCAAAACCAAGAGTAGGGTGGTCACCTTGACCATAGGAGAAAAAACTTCATCAAAGTCAACTCCATACTCCTGTTTAAAACCCTTAGCGATAAGTCATGTCTTATAAGCTGGGTTGGGGTTTCTAGGGGTACTTTTCAGCTTATACACCCATTTGCATGGCAAATCCTTCTTGCCTTGAGGCAATACAACCAAATCCCAAGTCATATTCTTATGCAAGGAGTCTATCTCAGACTGCATAGCCCTCTCCCAAGAGTGACTATCACCCCTACACATAGTCTCATCATAGGTGAGAGGCTCTCATGCATATGTAACCAAGACATAATGCATCGAGGGCTCAAATCTATCAGGTGGACGTCTATCTCTAATATACCATCTCGTGGAAAGCTTTACGGCCGATCCAATGCCCTGGCCGTGTGTACCAACTGCTATTGCTGTAGGCTATCCAACTGGCTGTGCAGGAACACGTGGCTCCTCTTGGAATATAACCATGTGTATCTCTACCACCTTCTTAGGCTGCCTATGCATCTTGTCTTCATGAAAGACTACATCATGGCTACAGATGACTTTCCGTGCTTGTGGATCCCAGAGGCGGTAACACATCCCGCATGCATCCCCATAGCCAACGAAAATGCATTTGACACTCTTAGGATCCAACTTAGTATGCTTGTCTTTGGGCACATGGCAGAATGCCTCACATCCAAAGACACATAGATGCGCATAAGATGGAGATCCATACCTCCTCTGCAACTTGGAATCCAAACCACTAGAAAGTGATCTATTTATGACATGCACAATTGTACTAACTGTCTCAGCCCAGAAGCTCTATGGTAAGCCTGCATGGCTAACCATAATGCGTACACGCTCTTGGATGGTTCTATTGATGCGCTCAACCAAACCATTCTAGGGTGTGGTATAGGGGACGGTCAACTGACGCTAAATACCCCTCTTGTCACATACTTGCTCAAAAGCACGTGATACATATTCTCCCTCATTGTCAGTCCTAAGGCATTTCACCCTATGCCCAATTTGGTTTTCAACAAATGCAAGCCATCTCTCAAATATAACCAAGACATCTTACTTACGCTTAATGGGGTAAGCCCAAACTTTACGCCAAAAATTGTCAATGAACATCACAAAGTACTTGGCACCACCCATAGACTGACAAGACATGGCCCCACAAACATCCGAATGTATCAGTGCCAGAGGCTCACTCATGCATGTTATACCAAACTTCTTATGCATATTCCTAATCTGTTTGCCATAAAGACAATGTTCACATGAATCAAAACATGTGTAGTCAAGGGGTGGTAAGTACTGCAAAACCAGAAAGCATTTTCATTCCCTTCAAGGACATATGGCCAAAATGGGCATACCAAAGAGATACATGTGGCATAGGACCCATCAACTACAAGAGGATAGAGACTGCCAACTTTGGCACCATAGCAAGCACAAGTTTGCCACGGGTGATCGTCCAGGCAGAATTTCCAAATGAAACATGAAACCTAGCATCATCAAGTTGCCCTCCATATATAAGAGTGCATGTAAGTGCAGGTACATGACATACATCTTGTAATAGAAAAGTAGTGCCAATAGAGAACTGCAGTCGTACATCCCCAATGCCAACAATAGCAAGCACAAGTTTGCCACAGGTGATCGTCCAGGCAGAATTTCCAAATGAAACATGAAACCTAGTATCATCAAGTTTCCCTCCATATATAAGAGTGCATGTAAGCGCAGGTACATGACATACATCTTGTAATAGAAAAGTGGTGCCAGTAGAGAACTACAGTCATACATCCCTAATACCAACAATAGCAAGTAATGTGTCATCACCCAAGCGAACTGAACCAGAGACAATGTGGTAGGAGTGGAACCACTCACGGCATGGTGTAACATGAAATGAAGCACCAAAATCCAAAAGCCAACACTATGCATACATTGAGTGAACATCGGTCAACGACATAGCATCACAAGAACTAGCTGTAAGTATGTACTCCCCATCAAAGTCATCAATCTGCATGACATTTATCTCCTCAATTTTCACACTAGATTTTGCGCATAATGTTGTGATCAGAGGACTTTTCCTATACTTTGTCGTCCCCCTTCTCTTTGCGCTTCTCATTACGCAACCCATGACACTGTGGGCGTATATGACCCTTCTTGCCGCAATGATGACATGTCACATTAGCATTTCTCCCACAAGACTTGCTGCACAACTTAGACCTAGACTTTTGCGAGTCTTTGCCACGGCCATTCCCACAGTCATTCTTGCCATTACCATCTCTTCCTCTAATAGTCAAAGCATGCGACACACGAGAGACATCCAAGTTCTTACAGTTGATCTCTTCCTGTAGAAGAGCACTATCTACATCAAGCAAGTTCAAAATAGTAGCATGAGCACAAAAGGCAGCGTGGAATACATCCCATGACTCACTTAGAGTCCCAACAAGCAAACACAATGGAGTAAACTCATCATTAAAGATAATACCCTGTGAAGTTCAGTTCTTGAAAATAGCATGGAACTGGCTCAAATGAGCAGACATTGTCATATTCTCCTTCATGCCCAGGTCCATAAGTTGCTTCAGCCAACACATTTGACTTATTGGACTTTTCTTATCATAGAGGTTCTTAATTTTATCCCAAAGCTACCAAGCACTCTGTGCTTCCTCAACCACATTGTAGTGCACATGTTCTGTGAGAGACAAGATAAGGGTGGACTTGCATAACTCATCAAGCTCATCCCATTCATCATCAATCATAGTTTCAGGCTACTCGCCATGCATCCTTAATGGCTTTATCTATGATTTCTGCACCAAAACCTACCAAACTTGGCTCTTGCAATAGGCATAATTCGTATCATCAAGCTTAGTGATGTTGAATATCTATAAGTGGAAGAATAACCCACAATGCAGTCCAAAACAGTGCAAAAACTCAAAACTGCTTACTGCTTTCTATTGTAAACAGCCAAAATACCACCAAAACCAAGGCAAAATGACTATGAAGAACTGATAGCTAATGATACTGCCCACCAAGTACTATCAAAAGCACATAAAATCAGGATGATTCATCATGAAAATTCCTCATCAATGCATACATAACTGCTTGTTATAATAAATTACAGCCATGTACAATGAGAGCAAACTGTAGGAAAAATCAATGCACCATGTCAACCACTGATTGTCAAAGCATAACCAACATCAAGCGGGCATAAATCAGCATATGACAATCATACGGACATCGAGCAAACACCCAAGCATGTCAAACAAATCCATCAGTAAGCCGGCACACCCCCTGTGTAATAGGGCAAAGTGTACATAACACTGGCAAGACCTGACACAAAGAGGTGTATGCTCAAGGAGTGCGAAGCCCAAATCAACCCAAGTACATGTATGCAAACCGCATCATATCAACCATGCAACATCCAAGTGAAGAAGATCTCAGTCTCAAAAGATTCAAAGCTCAATAGCATAAACCACCTACTCAATGTATGTCAAGTATCCAAAGATGCTCCCACTAGCACAAAGGCCATATGGATCAAGCCAAGAAGCTCAAGAAAGGCATATGAGATCACCAATGACGAAAGCTCCAAGACCAGACATCAATAAGCCATTATGAGCATATAGGCTGTGTAGCCTCCAAGTAGAGCATCCATACACATCAATTGAATCAAAAATACAACTCTGGCCAGCCAAGAAATATCCCAAGTAAGTTCTGGGAAGCCAGATGCAAGCCAAGATAAGGCACTAGTAGCAATCGGCTCCAAACAATGTAACTAGCATGTAGTACTGGCATATGCCAAGCATGTCAAGACCGGTTAGACATAGGTAACATACATACCATATGTACATCAAAGAGACGAAGCATCAAATGCATTCCAAAGCCGAGAGCTAGCGTGGTTGGACAGCAGCAGTTCTGTGCTCCAATGTGGTGAAAGGTGAGAAGGATCGAAGCTTTCACTCAAGAGCTATGGCGGGAGAGCAAGAGCAAGAAAGAGAGACAAGAAATCGAACTCCAACAGTCACAATGTGTGACCTGGCCTTCCTTTATTCAAATTGTCACTAAAATAATAAAGAATAAAGTGACGGTGACAAGTGCCCGCCACCTGTAGTGTGCAGTGGCGATGACTGTCAATGTAGTAATACACAGGCGGCTAGGCAGAGGCGCCTTTACTCCCAACAACCTCCCACTTAAAGGTGAATCTGCCCTAGTGAGGAGTGAAAAGAAAAAGAAAAAAAAGACAGTACAACATGTACACATGTACAACAGGATGAGAAAAGACGTCATCTCATCCCATGCCCATCAACCTCTTGAGGAAGGCAAAGTGCTCTGTAGAGAGGCTTTTCGTGAGCACATCTGCAGGATTCTGATCAGTCGAGATCTTAACAAAATCAACAGACTTGTCCTCGATGACCCCACGTATGAAGTGATACCTCATCTCAATGTGTTTCGTCTTCACATGGAAGACCAGATTCTTGGCTAACTGAATAGCACTCATAGAATCCAAATGCGGTGTAGGGATAGCGTCAATACCAAGGTCACCAACCAAACGACCCAACCAAATGGCCTCCATGCAAGCCTCAGTGGGGCTGCAACATACTCAACCTCTGTAGTAGAAAGGGTCATGCATTTCTGCACCCTAAACATCCAAGAAACAGCACCTCCAGTATAGGTGAATACATAGCCGGAAGTGGACCTCCTACTATCTACATATCCTGCATAATCAGAGTCAGTGTACCCCATGACTCCTGTATCCTGGCTGCCATAGCATATACGCATATCTGCAGTGCCCTTCAGGTACCTCACGATACCCTTCATGGCATCCCAATGCTTCTTGCCAAGTGTAGCCATATAGCATGCCACAACACCAATTGCAAAGGCAATATCTGGACGAGTGGCTATCATGGCATACATAAGACTGCCCACTGTAAATGCATAGAGAATATTGGCCATCTTGGCCCTCTGCTCATTTGTCTGCGGACAATCAACATATGAGACATTCACATAAGAAGCCAATGGACAGCCAATAGGCTTTATGTCCTGCATGCGGAAGCGCTCAAGGACTTTATGAATGTACTCCCTCTGTGACAAGTACAGGAGTCCCTGATGCTTGTTACATCTAATGCGCATACCAAGTATGTGAGAGGCTTGTCCCAAATCTTTAATCTCAAAGCTCTTCTTGAGCTGAGCCTTAAGAGCATCTAGCTCATCATGAGCTTTCCCTGCTATCAGCATATCATCCACATAGAGTACCAAAATAATAAAGAACCATCACGGGATTTCTTCGTGTAAAGACACGGATCCATAGCACTCCTATTGTAGCCTTTTGTGACTGCATAAAGGCATCAAACTTATGATACCACTCCCTAAGTGCCTGCTTCAAGCCATAAAGACTTTTTTTCAATTTGCACACTAGGTACTCCCTGTCAGGTTCTGCAAAGCCCTTAGGCTGCTCCATATAAATCTCATCATGTAAGTCCCCATGTAAGAAAGCCGTCTTGACATCCATCTAGTATAAATCCAAGTCAAGCTGAGCAACCAAAGCCAAGACTAAGCATAGGGTGGTCATCTTAACTATAGGAGAAAAGACATCATCAAAGTCCACACTATGCTCCTGCTTAAAACCCTTTGCTACCAGTCTAGCCTTGTATGCTGGCTTGGGGTATCTAGGGGTACTTTTCAGCTTGTACACCCACTTGCATGGCAAAGCCTTCTTGCCCTCAGGCAAGGAAACTAAATCCCAAGTCTCATTCTTATGCAAGGAGTCTATCTCAAACTGCATGGCCCTCTCCCAAAAGTAACTGCCACCCGTGCGTATAGCCTCATCATAGGTGAAAGGCTCTCCTACATTTGTAACCAAGACATAATGCATTGAGGGCTGAAATCTATCACGTGGACGTCTGTCTCTAGTAGACCATCTCACGACATACTCTGCTGCCTACCCAGCTGCATGTCCAACACCCTGACCATGAGCATCTGCTGCAACTGTAGGCTGTTCAACTGGTTGTGCAAGAGCTCTCGGCTCCTCCTGAAATATGACCCTATGGATCTCAACAACTCTCTCAGGCTGCCGATGCATCTTGTCTTCATGGAAGACTACATCATGACTGCATATGACTTTCCGCGCCTATGGATCCTAGAGACGGTAACCCATCTCACCTATATCCCCATAACCAAGGAAAATGCATTTGACACTCTTAGGATCCAGCTAACTCCTCTTGTCCCTAGGCACATGGCAAAATGCCTCACATCCAAAGACACGGAGATGCGCATAAGAGAGGGAGGTTTTTCAGTCCATACCTCCTCTGTAACCTGAAAATCCAAACCACTAGAAGGCGATCTGTTTATGACATGCACAGCTGTACTAACTGCCTCAGCTCAAAAGCTCTGTGATAGGCCTACATGGCTAAGCATACTACGTACACGCTCCTAGATGGTTCGACTTATTTGCTCAGCCAAACCATTCTGGGGGAGGGGTGTAGGGAGCGGTCAATTGATGCTTAATACCCCTCTCATCACATAACTGCTCAAAAGCACGTGAGACATACTCACCCCCATCATCTATCCTTAGGCATTTTAGCCGATACCCAGACTGGTTCTCAACCAATGCAAGCCATCTCTGAAACACAGCCAAGACATCCGACTTTAGCTTAATGGGATAAGCCTAAACTTTCCGTGAAAAATCATCTATGAAAGTAACAAAATACTTTGCACCACCCATAGACTGACAAGGCATGGCCCCACAGACATCCAAATGTACCAATGCCGAGGGCTCACTGATGCGTGGCCTACCAAACTTCTTATGTGTAGACCTAGTCTGTCTGCCATAAAGACAATGCTCACATGAATCAAAACATGCATAATCAAGGGGCGGTAAGTACTGCGAACCAGAAAGCATTTTCATTTTCTTCAAAGACATATGGCCCAAATGAGCATGCCAAAGAGATACATGTGGGATAGAACCCACTGACAAAACATGATCAAGGGAAGAAGCGGATACAATCAAGGGATAGAGGCTGCCAGCCTTGGCACCTCTCGCACTCACAAGTCTACCATGAGTGATATTCCATGCAGAGTCTCCAAAAGATACATGATAACTTGCATCATCAAGCGGTCCAGCTGACAGGAGACTGTGTGTCAAAGCATGTATATGACATACATCCTGCATAACAAAACTACTACCAGAAAGAAACTACAGCCTAACATCACTAATGCCCACAATATCAAGAGAGTTGTCATCACCCAAGCGCAGAGAACCCGAAACAATACGGTATGAATGAAACCACTCTCGGCAAGGTGTCACATGAAAGGACGCACCTGAGTCCAAGAGCCAACACTGTGCATACATAGAGTGTATCTCTGTCATCTACGAAGCACTAGAAGAAGCTGCAAGAATATAATCATCATCAACATCCTCAGGCTATATAACATTGATCTCTTCAATTTTAACACTGGACTTTGCAAGCACTATGCTGTGATCAAAAGACTTATCATGCATTTTGTCTTTTCCCTTATCTTTGTGCCTTTCATTGCGCAATTCATGGCATTGTGGCCTAATATGGCTCGTTTTGCCACAATGGTGACAAGTAACATCTGCATTCCTGCCACGAGATTTGCTACGTGACTTCCCACGAGACTTGGACCGAGATTTCTGAGAATCCCGTCCACCGCCATTCCCACTGCCATGCTTTCCATATCCATCATTACTGCCTCTAACTGTCATAGCATGCGACACACGAGAGGCATCCAAATTATTACGGTTAACCTCTTTCTGCAGAAGAGCACTCTCAACATCAGATACTTTCAAGGTAGCAGTAGAGGCACATAATGCAGTGCAGAATACATCCCATGACTCATTAAAAGTACCAAGCAAGAAAAAAGGAGTGACATCATTTGCAAAAGTAGTGTCCTACGAAGTCAAGTTCTTGAGTATAGCATGGAACTGGCTCAAGTGAGCAGACATAGTCACATTCTCCTTCATGTGCAGATCCATAAGCTACTTCAGTCAATACATCTGACTCGCTGGACTTTTCTTGTCATAGAGATTCTTGATTTTATCCCACAACTGCCATACACTCTGTTCTTCCTCAAATACATTGTAATGAACCTGTTCTATTAGAGATAATACAATAGTGGACTTGCATAACTCATCAAGCTCAAGCCATTCCTCATCTGGCATAGTTGTAGGCGGTTGTCAGTTGAACCTCAATGGTTTGATCTGCGATTTTTGCACCAATACCTGTCAAATCTGGCTCTTCCAATAAGAGTAATTTATACCATCAAGCTTAATGATTTGAAAATAGCATGATCAGTGGACAAACTCGCCAAAATGCAGGCTGGAAGACTGTAGACAATTCAAAACTGCTTGCTGTTTACTGCAGAAAATGTTCGAAAAATCACCAAAATCGAGACAAAATGGTGAGAAAAGTGTAACCAAAGCTATTACCCACCAAGTACTAGTGAAATATATCATTTCAAAATATTTCAGCATGAAAAATCCATGTCAATCCGGAGTTGTATGCTTGTAATAAATGATAGCAGGGTATTGTGAGAGTCAATTTCTGACCAAATCACTACACCAAGTCAATAAATGACAACCAAGACATAACCAGCCATAAATGGACATAAATCAGCACCAAACAGTCATCAAGACCCTGAGCAAACACCCAAACATGTCACCAAAGCATCCATCAGAGTAGGCATACCCCCTGGACAATAGGAAAAAGCATACATAACACTGGCAAGACCTGACACCAGTAGGTGTTTACTCACTAGAGTGCAAAGCCCAAGCTCAAGTCAAAAGCAATTCCAAGATATAAGTGAGCGACTACGCAGAGGCGCCTTTACCCCCAACATGATGAATATACACATAATGTTTGGGCATATCCTATTAAGCAGAAATCAAAAGTCTTGGCTACATTTCAGTCTTGGCTTGGTCTTATTGAAAACTAGTCTAAGTATAGACTAAAATATCTAAGGTCAAATAATGGGGGTGAGTGTCGCTAAAGCCTTTGAGCAATTTTATGACGATAGGGGTATTAAGTGTCACTTGACCACCCCGTACATTCCACCCTAGAATGATATGGCTAAGTGCATGAATAGAATAATTCAAGAGTGTGTTCATAGTATGCTTAGCTAGGCAGGCTTACCATAGTATTTTTGGATTGAGGTAGTTACTACTGCCATACACTTTATCAATCGATCCCCATATGCTGTCCTTGACTACAAAGTTGTAAAAAAGATATGGTCTAGTAAGCCTCCATCATATGCTCATTTGTGTGTCTTTGGTTGTGAAGCTTTATGCCATGTTTCCAAGGACAACTGCAATAAACTAGATCCTAAGTCTATGAAATGTATCTTTCTTGGTCATGGAGATGCAAGTAAAATGCTTATCGCCTATAGGATCTGTAGGCTTGAAAGGTTATCTACAACCATGATATTTTCATTGAGGTACACATGGTGATATTTCAAGAGGAGCCTCTTGCTACTATATAACTAGTTAGACAGCCTTTAGTAGTGGCTCATGCTTCACTTGCCCAAGTCTCTAATGCTCCATCGTATGTACAAGCTCCACCACGTGTTTTGATGTACTCTACTAGAGATCGACAATAGCCTAAGTAATTTCTACCCTCTATGGATTATGTTATGGCGACAAATGTTGTTGAGCCTCTTACTTATAATAAGGCCATACGCATAGGTGATAGCCACTCTTAAGAAAGGACCATGCGAGAGTATGACTCACTGCAGAAGAATCATTTATGGGATTTGGTTTTTTTGCCTAGTGAAAAATGTACTTTTCTATGCAAGTGCATATACAAGTTGAAAAGTACCCTTGGACACCACAAGTTGGCATACAAGGCTAAATTGGTTGTTGCTAAGGATTTCAAGCCAATCTATTATCATTGTTGGTAAAAAAAATTTAATGCTTACATGTTTTGCCTTTAATTAAAGCATATGGATTGAATGTAGAAGTGACATGTAGCAACATAGAGCAGCAAAGGATAAAGCATGAAGTAGTTAGTGTCTCCTTATTGCCACACAAATATTCCAAGGGGGGTTAGAAATACCACTTTGCAAAGCTCAGAGTCGCCCCGTTGCAAGAAGTTTATTTGTGGGAAGTGAGCTAGGTAGGAGGAACTAGGGGTGCTAGGGAGGGTTATGGCTAATAAAGTATTTAACTCCTAGGATTTGTCTAATCCCCACAAGATCCAAAATGGTATTTCTAAGGCCGTAACAATAATTGACATAGTGGAATCTTGAAGGATACCAAACCTTTGGGTTGATGTTACTTTTCTATAGGCAAAAGAAGATTGTAATAAGAAACCTTAAAAGTAACTTGGTGATGTCCAATTCAAGTTGCACATTTATTCTTCATGATGTATATCATGTCCCAACTCTCACGAAGAGCCTTATCTCTGTTGACACTTTGGATGATGCAAGTTACATTGTTTCTTTTTATGATTCCTCATGGAATATTATCCATAAGAATCTTATCATTGCACATGGTGTTAAGTCCCATACTCTCAATCCCTTGCTTGTATTTGGATCAGTTCACCGTGTTTTGGTAGTAGCTACAATTCCACATGTATCTCTTTTGCATCATTACCTTTGGCATATCTCCTCGAAAGGAATGAAAATGTTTACCTATTTGTAGTGCCTTCCGCTCCTTGACTATAAGTGCTTCGAGTCGTGTGATCATTGTATGGCAAACAGACACATAATACACATACAAGTCTAGTATGACACATCTGGGTGAGCCTTTTACTCTTATTCATTTCGATGTGTATGGTCCCATGCCCTACAAGTCGTTAGGTGGTGCAAAGTATTTTTTAACCTTCATTGATGACTATACACAAAATATCTCAACATATCCTATAAAGTAGAAATTAAAAATCTTGGCTATATTTCAATGTTTGCTTGCTTTGGTTGAGAACTAGTTTGGGTATTGTCAAGATTGTGGGAGAGAAGGAAGGAGTCTCACTTGTAGCTTTCTTGCTTGCACAATGGGGGAATACACACAAAGGTGGAGGCTGAAAACAGTTCTCCTCTTCTTACTTGTGTAAGCCAAAAAGAACTCAAGTACATAGAAATAGAAGAACCCTATATATGCGTCTCAAACCAAACTCAACTAACTAAGATGGCATACTAACTGAGCCACGAACTAGAGTAGATAAGGATAGCTATCATCTAGCTATTATTCATGGGCGGTGTACTAACCGCATCTGCAACTGACAAGTCGGTGACATAAATGCACAACGGTCACCCTGGCATATCACGAGTGGAGCTCGATATCTCAACACTCCCCCTCGAGATCAATCCCAATTCCTGCACACCAAGCAGGTCTCTGAACTTGCGCAGCTTCTCTGTGCCCAATGCCTTTGTAAATATGTCAGCAACCTGATCCTCTGTGCTGAAATAAACTAGATCAATAAGACCTAGTAAAACCCTCTCCCGCACATAGTGATAATGCACCTCAATGTGCTTTGTTCTAGCATTATAGACTGGGTTATTTGCCAAGTGTATACTCCTCATGTTGTCACAATAAATGACAACTGGCCCATCTGTAGGCTGATGCATATCATAAAGTAGCTTATGCAACCAAGCTACCTCACATGCAGCCATTGCTGCACCCCTGTACTCAGCCTCCGTGCTCGACAAGGCAACTGTAGGCTGTTTCTTGCTGCTCCAAGTGACTGCAGCACTCCCAAAAGAGAACACATATCCATTGGTAGATCATCTATCAGAAATACTACCAGCCCAATCAGCATCAGTGTATCCATACAACTGTATTTAAACCCCTGTCTCATAAAGTAGTCCATACTGCAATGTGGACTTTACATACCTAAGTATGCATCTAGCCGCATCTAAATGCGGTTTCCTTGGAGCCTACATAAACAGACTTACCAATCCAACAACATAGCTCAAATCTGGCCTGGTAATAGTCATATAAATCAAACTTCATACTATGTGTCTATACATAGTAGGGTCTTCCAGAAGCTCACCTACATCTGCGCTCAGCTTCACATTCTGCTCCAAAGGAACTGAAATACGCTTACAGTCTGTCATCCCATATTTGGACAGCATGTTCAATCCATACTGCCTCTGCAAGAGCCATATCCCACTTGGTGATCTAATCACCTCAATGCCCAAGAAATAACACAGCTCTCCCAAATCCGTCATCTCAAACTTCTGCTTCAATAGCATTTCACATTAAAGATATCTTCATCACTATCACCTGTCATAATCAAATCATCAACATAAATGACAAGCAGCATATACCTTTCTTTGTTTTTCTCACATAAAGTGAGAAATCTGCCTTGGAAATCTGAAAGCCAATAGTGACAAGATACTGCCCTATCTTGTCAGACCATGCTCTAGGTGCTTGCTTCAAGCCATACAAGGCTTTCTTCAACCTGCAAGCAAACTCAGGATGAACAGCATGGACATAACCTGGTGGCTGCTACATATATACCTCTTCTTGCAAATCACCATGCAAGAATGCATTCTTTACATCCATCTGATGTAAAGATCATTCCTTTGATGGAGCCATAGCAATGACTGCTCTTACAGTTGCCATCCTTGCAACCGGACTGAATGTTTCTTCATAATCAATGCAATATGTTTGTGCATACCCCTTGACTACTAATCTTGCCTTGTATCTGTTCACAGAACCATCTGCATTGTGCTTCACCTTATAAACCCACTTACAGCCAATTGCATTTTTACCTTTAGACAAAGGTACAAATTCCCATGTAGCATTTACTTCCAAGGCATCCATTTCTTCATCCATGGCTTTTTCCCATTTTTCTTTTCCCATTGCTTGCTCAAAAGAAGTGGGTTCTGGTTCATGTATCACTTTGACCATATAGGCATAGTGAATGGCTATAAATCCATCATATTTCAGCCTATCCACAGGATACCTAGCTCTGGTAGACCTGCGCAAAGTAGGTTCACTCCCAGGTGCTCTCAAAACATCCCTGGTCTTCCTTACTCCAGGTATAACAATAGAAGGAATATCCAACTCATCATCAATACTCTGTTCTGAGCCACTGGATTCACCATCCACATAAGAGTGACCTGCATTCACATCAAACATGGGCTGATCTACCTTCTCTTTTCCTTTTCGTGATACCTGAATACCATTATCTGCATTGCTTTGAGAAGATTCTCCTGATCTCAATCTGCCTGTCCATGGCGAAGAATGAGAACTACTGCTAGAGGACGTTCCAGGTCCACTAATATTTTGTGACTGTTACTGTGAATTCTGTGCAGCATTACCATTTTGTGCATCTACATCATCAATCACATTTACTGGTTTATACCAACTACTCATCTCATTAAAAACATCTCTGCAAACTGTAAACTTACGAGTAGAAGGGTTATAGCATCTATACCCTATCTGCCTACAGAGAGTAACCAATAAAGATGCACTTCTCAGCTTTTGGATCCAACTTGGATCTCAACTCATCTGGCACATGAACATAGGCAATGCAACCAAAAATTTTCAAATGAGAAAAATATCTGGTTTCCTACCAGTATACCTCTCCTCTGGAGTCATCCCATGTATTGCTGTTGTGGGAGTCCTGTTCATTATATAGACTGCTATAGCAACTGCCTCAATCCAATAAAAATCTGGCAGGTCTTTTTCATTGAGCATGGCACGAGATATCTCTCCAATATGCCTATTTTTCCTTTCTGCAATTCCATTTTGTTGTGGGGTATGACTGCATAAATATTGATGCTTTATGCCATGCTCCTGCAAGAACCTTGCAAACTCATTTGAGAGGTACTCTCCCCCTCCATCTGACCTTAGGCATTTTATTTGCAGGCATGTTTCTTTTTCAACCATAGCTTTAAGAGTTTTGAAATGCCCAAAAACTTCACTTTTCTTTTTTATAAAATACACCCAAACTTTTATGCTATAGTCATCAATAAAAGTGACTGAATAATGACAGTCTCCAAGAGATGCAGCTTTAGTAGTCCACATATCAGAGTGGATTAATTCCAATGGTTTCTTACTCTCTTGAACATGTCTAAGAAATGGTTTCCTTGCCTATTTTTCAAATTGGCAAGCTTCACCTACCTTATGCATTTCTGCAACCTTGAATTTAGGCAATCCTACAAGAATATTTTGGGCCTGCATTGATTTAAGTTGCTGTACATTAACATGACCAATGCATTTATGCCAGATATGAATATCTACAACGACACCAATCCCATGTGCAAACATTATTACACTCAATTCAGACATGTCTGCATCCAACGTAAACATTATGCACTTCTTTCCTTTTACTATTAAGCGACCTTTATTTTTCATATCCTCAACAAAGCATCCATGAGAGTTAAATCTGACCTGCAAGCCCTACTCAACCATTTGACCAACAGAAACTAGGTTCTTGGTGATATTATGGACATGAAATACATCCGGTAGGTATTTCTTTTTCCCATCCTACATAGACAAAAGAATTTTTCCAATCTGCACAATAGAATGTGCAGTATCATCACCAATTTCCACAAATCCTGGTTTTTCCATTTTGCTTGTATCCTGCATCCATTCTGCATGACCTATCATGTGGTTTGATGCACCTGAGTCAACATACCACACATCGTTTCTTTCTTCTGCAATTGTCACAGAATTGGTCACGTGCTGCACCATAAACAAATGCTCATTTTTGTCATCACCCTGTCTACTAGAAGATGCATAATTCCCTTGTTGCAATTTTTCATTCATGATGACATTCTGCTTTTTATAGCAGTCCTTAGTCATATGATCCATTTTACCACAGCAGTAGCATTCAACATTGTTGTTTGCATTTTGGCCTCTTTGCTATCCACCACGACCTCTTTGGCTTCCCCTGCCTCTAGAGTTTCCACATCCTCCTCCATAGGACTGGTTTTCTTGAGTTTGCTGCATATTCTGATTTCTAGCACGGCCTCCAGATCGACCTCCTCTACCTCTGCCTCTACCTCTTCCAGCATTTGAGTAAAAGACTGCTTCTTTTGAAGTTCCTCCTGAAGAAGATGCACCACAATTTCTCTGCTTCTCAGAAATTAAAAGAGCAATCAACTCCTCAAAATCAAGAAATCTTTCACGGACGGAAATGGATGTTCGGAACTGTACATAATCCTTTCCTAGACCATTCAAGGTCATAGAAACTAAATCATCATCTTCCACTGGCGATCCAATGAAAGCTCATCTGCAATCTTCTTCACCTTCATGTGGTAGTCATTAATGCTCATATTTTCTCTTTGTACATTATGCAACTCTTGCTTGAGCTGCATTTTCCTGGCTTGCGCATTTGTGCTATACATTTTTGACAAAGTATCCCATGCCTCCTTTAGCGTACTTGCATCTTGAATATGTACAATCATAGAGTCTGAAATACTGATAGACAGCCAATACATAACTTTCTTGGCTCTCTCATGCCATGCTTTAAATGCCTGCATTTGCTGTTGATTGGGAACATCAGGAAGAGCTGGTTCTTCTTCATTTCCTGCAACAAATTCCCAATATCATTTTCCCATAAGGAAATTCGTCGTTCTAAACTTCCATGCTTAGAAGCTGGTCTTGTCAAGTTTTTCAGTGACAATCTGTGAAAGAGAATCAGACGCCATTAAGAACACTGCAAAATATTCTGTCACTGCAAAGAACACAGCTTCAGCCTCACAAGGGCAAATCTGCAAAACTGACGAAAGTGGTATTTGACCACACAGTCACTTCCTAGTGACAATTTTGCATCAACAGGCAACAAGGATGATTCTCTATCTCTCAATGTCTCTGCGCACAGGCATACGATGTAATTTCTACAGTAACTTTTCACCGACCTGTAAAACAGTGGTCGCATAGCATAAAACTGGGCATTTTCCTGAGTGCGTGCAAAAAACTTCCGCCTCCAAAACAGGCCCTGAAATGGCCTAAAATCAAAAGAACAGGGTCACCAAGAGCTAAAGCCCTTACCCGCAGCATATACAGCCCTCTTGCTTCACCGCGAAGGGCGTCTCAACCTGAGACAATGCACTCTTGCACTTTCCGGCTGTGCTACCTGCAGAGGCTTGCTCCCAAAACAAAAGAATGAAAGCAACACTTGTCCTCTTACCAGAACACCGTGAACTTGGCTTGCTTTCTTGAGCTCCTTACCACGAACAAGGCTCTAATACCATGTCAAGATTGTGGGAGAGAAGGAAGTAGTCTCACTTGTAGCTTTTTTGCTTCCACAATGAGAGAATACACACAAAGGTAGAGGCTGAAAACAATTTTCCTCTTCTTACTTGTGTAAGCCAAAAAAAACTCAAGTACATAGAAATAGAAGAACCCTATATATGGGTCTCAAACCAAACTCAACTAACTAAGGTGGCATACTAACTGAGCCACGAACTAGAGTAGATAAGGATAGCTGTCATCTAGCTATTATTCATGGGTGGTGTACCAACCGCATTTGCAACTGACAAGTCGGTGACATAAATGCACAACGGTCACCCTGGCATATCACGAGTGGAGCTCGATATCTCAACAGGTATAGGCTAAAATGCCTCATGACAAATAACACAGGTGAATATGACTCTAAAGCCTTTGAGCAATATTGTGACAAAAGGATTATTAAGCATCAAATGACTGCCCCATACACTCCCATCCCAAAATGGTATGGTTGAGCGCATGAATAAGATAATTCAAGAGTGAGTTCGCAGTATGATTAACCAAACAAGCTTACCACAATATTTTTGAGCTAAAACAGTTATTACAATTGTACACTTAATAAATCGGTCTGCATATACTACTCTTAACTATATCAAGTTTCAAAGGAGATATGGTCTGGAAAACCTATCTCATATACTCATTTGTATATCTTTGGTTGTGCGGCTTTCTACCATGTTTCCAAGGACAACCGCAATAAGCTAGATCCTAAGTCTGGAAAATGTATCTATCTTGGTTATGAAGATGCAAATGAGATGGGCCATCGCCTATGAGATCCACATGTTACTGGAAAGGTTATCCACAACCATGATGTTATTTTTCATAAGGAGAAAATACATGAGCAACCTGAGCATATTGTTGAGGTACATAGAGTGATATTTCATAAATAGCTCTTACTACTATAGAGCCAACTAGATAGCTTGCAACAACTGATGCTCATGTGGCCTAGGTCCTTGATGCTCCACAGGATTACAAGCCACATACTCTGTTTGGAAACAATCTACTAGACATAGATAACAACTTGTACGGTTTAAGCCCTCTATAAATTAAATTATGGTGACAGATGCTAGTAAGCCTCTTACTTATGATGAGGCCATACACAGAGGTAATAGTCACTCTTGGGAGAAGGTACTGTGAGCAAACTAAGGCATCTTAGCTCTAGCTCTCTTTAAGAAAATTTTTCCCCAGCTTAAGGTACTCATTGTTACATTAGACATCAACATTGTGCCCTACAAGACCCAACATTATAGAAATACGTGACTGTGGCGCAAATTTTGCATTCAAGGATTCAACCTAATCTAGCATCTAACACAAGACGCGATTCTCCAAATCTTTGTGGGACATTTGAAGATCCCTAAGTGGACAATCTCATGCTGAAAGGGCTCCTTAAAATTCTCTCTATCTATCACAATCTGTGAAACCCTAATTGTCATCTCTGTGGGCAACCATCGCCAAAGCTCGACATTTCCACTGTTTCTTCTCACTGAAATTATCAACAGTGATTTTAATCACTAAGCTACACTCTTTAAAGTTCATTGCAAATCCAGAAGTGCCCAAGAAAGCTCAGAAGTCATCCACAAAGTTCGTGAGAAATCAATAAACAAAAAGTAGATCAAGCACCGATATCTAACACTAACCTCAAAGAATAGTATCTGTTGATACTCAACTAGTGTCAATTTGACACTAATATTCTTGTGTCTCTTGATACATTGAACTACAACTCTTTTATAAGTTATTTGAAGCTAATCAATACGACAAAGCTTGAGCAAATAGCCAAGTTTAATGGAGAAGGCTTTCATATCTAGAAAAAAAAAACTATGTACCACCTTATGTGGAAGGACTTGTGGAACCTGTTTGAGGAAGACGATGAAGAAGAAAAAAGTGAAGATTAAAAAACCATTGAAAGGATTCAACCAAAGCCTAAAGAACCAGAGTCGAAAGAGTGGAAAGAGATAAATAATAAAGCTCTAGGAATTATTGCTTGAGGATTTTCTAACAGTATATGGCACCATATCTCTAGTATTAGGCATACTAAAAAGGATTGGAATGAGCTTGATAAAATCTTTAAAAGTCAAGCCAAAAACTCTAAGGTCAAGTTGTTAATGCAGTTCTATAAGCTTGACATGAAATATAACACTTCAATGACTATGTATATTAACAAATTCTAAAGCCTAAAAACTCAACTTGTCACTCTGAAAAAAATAATAGATAAAAATAAAATCATTGTTGTACTCCTTGCTAGTGTAACCAAGATCCTCATGAAAATCTTATCTCTACTCTTAGCAATGTACTTAATTTGTCACAAAAATATATTGAGAACTCTCTTCTTGATGAAGAGAATACACAGAAGAATAAGAATGCAAAAGATGGTGTCTCATCATTTAAGGAAAACCTATTATATACCAAAGGAGCTGCTAGACCTAAAGGAAGAGACCGAGGATTCAACTACAACAACAAAGATCAAATGACATATTATTGTGGTAAGATTGACCATATAGCCAATGAATATTTTCATCGTAAAAGAGCACAACATATACAAAATAATAACCATCATCAAAATCAATTCATGAATGAAGATGAAAAAGATACTTGTGTTATCAATAGTTTTGACAGATTATTTTGAAAATTTTATATTTTTCATAGTAGATCTTATGTTTTCCATAATGGATTTTTATTTTCCTTACTGGATTTGCTTTGTAAAACAAAACCCTTGCTAAAGATGTAAAGTTTCAAGCTTTAACTTGACTAGACTGCTTATGAGCTTGTCTCTCGAGCCATGTCATCATGTAGAGGGAACAAAAGCCAACACATGTAAAAACTCATCATTTGAGAAGAGGTGTTGAGAATAGCAAATGATACTTGATATATATATGAAAGAGATGATAAATGATGCATACTCCAAAAAGAGATGTTCAAAATTCCATAAGCACAATGAGGTATAGTGATACTATCCAAATGCTATATAAACATATACTTGATACTCATTTCAATGCAATGAAACTATTAGTTTGAGTCATTGTCAATGTCATTGTTCATCTTATAAAGAATGTGTTTGTGAGTCCAAGCTTTCATCTTGGAATCTAATTCACTTATGCCATAGTTAATCTAAGTGTTTGTCATCACGAGTTGTGTATTCATCTTCCATCCTTCATAGCTCCTATAATGCTCTAAATCCATGTTTTTCACAAGTTGGAGGGCTGGCAAGGACGAGATGGTAGCACATAAGGATCACCGCCCAACCTCTAAAGGTTTATCATCTTTGAGAAAGATTTTCATTTCCCAAGTTTTCTTTTTTGGGAAACACCGTTGACGTTGTGGACTCCCTTGGTAGGAATCCAACAAATCGGAATGGAGATGGACATAAATGTTGATACTAATGGACTGGTACAAGAAACGTAACCTTGATACTAATGAACTAGTACATATATAAAGTATGCATAGATATGTATGTGCTCACGTGTGTATGTGGCACATATACTATATGAGTTTAATGGTAACTGCGTACACGGCCCATCATTAGGAAAGCTATTGAAAATACTCGCAACAAAAGCTTGAAACTTTGTATAAATGTCGATGTACCGGGCCATAAGTGCAGTGCGCTTTTTGCTCTAAATATATATATTTTCTGGAAGGAGAAGCTGGAATTTTGTATGATCGGAGAATAAAATTGCGAGTGTAGCGTGGGACAAATAACAAAAGAATTACAAATGTGCTCGATGGAATTACAGCTTGTGGCGAATTTCCTGCGTCCTTGGGATTCCACTGAGGCTCTGTTGGATTACGATGCTGTTTAACAAACAAATATCAGTGGATCGGACTGCACTACTCTGGGTGAAATTCACATGTGCAATGTATAACCTTTCGAGGCTTGACCATCCCAAAGCCCTTTATGTGTGTGCCTGCAGTGAAGCTCTGCGGTTACATACAAGTAAAGTAAGCATACTGCTTCAGTCATGCAACGCATCAGCGTGTAAACAAAGAGATTACCAGGAGAGCCAAGATCTTCTGGTTCCTTTCCTCCAATCAGCTCTCTTCGGGTACTTTAGGACCTGGATCTCCAAGAAAGTCGTTGAAATTGAGACGAGTCCAGAAAGATGTTAGTGCTTCTTGGTTGTGGCTATGACAACAACTCAATTGATGAAGTTTTCGTATGCATTTTTCATAATGGGTCTTCGCTTCAAGAACCTGCAACATTTATGGAAAAATACTGAGTGAGGTTTTATGGCCTTCATTAATGTTAGCATTGCCAGTGAGGGAAGCTTTTGCAAATCGTACAATGGCATCCTCAGTCATCATTCGAACATTAGTCCTGGTTTTATTGAGTTAAGAGCTGATTTAGTTCGGCTTAAGCTCACCTTTTTGCCTAAGCCCCCTTTCTCTTTAAAGCACAACCTTGAGGGAGAAAAAGCAGCGCTTGCTTTTGGGAACTAAAATATTGTTGGGACATCTTCTTAGAAACAAAAAAAGAGCAATTCTCCGGCACACACCAGTGCACACTTGTCCTTTTAAATGCAATCAGAATGATAAGAATGAAAGGTCAATATCATGAAATGAAACGTTAAGAAGTGAAAGATCAATGACTCTTACGTTATACTCTCATCCTCTGAGAAGTGGAAAATACATGGAGTTGGGTTTTAAGAGTGATGGGAATGTAAGGCCAAATATAATCAGAATGGAAGGTCATGAAAGTCAAAGGTCAAGGATCATCACAACGTGTCAAGACAATGTCAATGCTGATCATTCAAGCTTACAAGGTCATGACAGAAAAACGTCAGCAGTCATTCTGACCACAAAGATTAATGATCATGATAATCCAAGGTCATGAAAATGACAGTTCAAGGGTCATCAAAACAAAAAGGCCTGTCAACAAATGATAGTCAAGAGAGTCACATAAGTTGATCTCACATGGCGTTACACCCAAATTCCCTTGATTTCATTCCATAGAACATCGAATTCTTCCATCTAAAAATATAGAAATATCATTTGATGACTAATAGTAGGAAAAGGACCTATTAAGAGACCAGGAGAATTGGGCTGTGCATTGAAAAGCTATTTAATACCTTGCTGCAAAATCAAGCATGCTATCTTCACAGCAATCGCTGTGGAGAACTCGATCGAGAAAAACTATTGTGACTTGAAGAAATCTCAGGTTTCCAAGTGCACTTCTACTGGTCCATTACACCCATACTGATTAATGCTTTATAATCTTGGAAAATGCACTTTAGAGTCAGATAATAGCTACCAATAATAGCTATCTTTCAGGCCATTGACACCCTCATTCTAACATTATACAGCTCTTCAGTGCTGAATCTTCCTATTCTTGGGCATCTCTCTGTCCTTTGATACCAGATAATTTAATTACGAAGTGTATTGATTTTGGCAAAACCACGGAAGACCCAGTACACTCACAACTTTATTCATCATTTTGGTTCCCCACATTAGCTAGGCCATGTCTGAAATCCAAAAAATTTTCTTACAGCCCATTGGCACCCTCTAATTCTTAACAGTATAGAGCTCTTTAGTGCTGAAATGACTTAGTTCAAAGTTATTTGAACATGCAAGCTGTAGTTAAAAGCTCTTGAAGGGAACAGATACCATTGCATAAATCTGATCATTCTCTATGTCAAGTTCTCCGTTTTCCGTCTGCTTTCCAGAATAATGAAGGCTAAAACTGAGGCTGAGGAGACACTGCATAATGTCGTCAATGCAAACTTTGACAGGTTGCATCTCATCTGAGAGAAAACATCTGCATTATTTTCAAAGATGTCAACCTTACTGAAACTAATCTGAACAATCCAAAGTAAACAACATACCAACTCAAGCTATACTGGTAACAAACAAATTAAACTGTGAAACTATAAAAAACTGTGTGGTATTAGTATGTCCAAGCCAGAGAAAGCTATAGCATTAGAATGTATGGTGTAAAATAACAGTAACAAGATTTCTTATTATACTTACTGGTGTAAAGCTTCGTTCAGATACCTCTTGTGAATGGCTTCAAGATCTTGGAGATCCTTGGCCTGCAATGACCAAGTCAATAGACAGTACTTCAGCAAAAGTTTGTCCTTGAAAGTTGAAACCAGTTGATCAGAGGAGAAACAAATGAACAGGGGTGAAAAGGGGAAAAAAGAGAAAAGAGGGAAGGAATTATGGGGGGAAGAGAACAGGGAGGCAGGGACCAGCTTCATTCTCATTATAAGAAACCAACAGTTATGTTCCCCTCCCTAACATCTCGGGAAGGGATATTAAACATAACCTCCAAGTAGTAGAGTTATTTGGACCAACCTGATTGTTATGTAGACAAGTTCAGCAGTCTACAAAGGACAGATGGATCAATGTAAAGCAACAAGACCAGTCATAGTTTATATTTATTTTCTCTCTTGTTACTAGAGTTTTTCTTTTTAGTCAATAGTTTATGTCGTGTCATTAGACACATTTAATTCACTGACCATTTTATGATTTTTTCCCTGGAGGTAAATTGCAGAGAGAATGCCAGCAAGCATTGTGGTGCTCCCTCAGTCTTGCCTGTCATGCATTTGGGCTGAACATAACCTGAAAGCAATAGTATTGGGTCCACTGAAGGAGAACCTGCAGCTGTCATGCTGCTGGCATCCTTACCTTCAATATTGTTTCGAGTATGCTTAAATGCCTTTCGCTGAAAGATACACCACCCTAAATTGTAGTATATAGAGCCAGAAATTTGAAAAGAGTAGCCTCTAAGCTTACAATTGCAAGATTCTAAGCTTACAAGTTAGAACAAATGGAAGATGAGAGTGGGAGATATAAAAATGAAATGAAATGAAATGATTTATTAACATCTACAATAGGCCAAAAGGACCTACGAAAACATGAGTTACCACCATCTGTAGAATTATACAATTGTTTAGGAAAGAAATAGTAAGTTAAAGCTAAAACTAAATGTTAACAAAAAATCCTAAATAGCACTACTGCAGGTGGCAAACGTGCTTAGCTGCCCAAAGACCAAGTCGAAAGTACATGGAGTGGGCCTAGGAGACCATAAGGATCATAGTGGAGGGGAAATTTGAAGGGTGAAGCCCAAGTGGAAGCACGAACAAGCGGAAGTAAGAGAGATGCGAGCTATAGCGGAATGGAGAGAGAGAGAGAGAGAGAAGATGTGAGAACTCCAACAATCACAATGTGTGACCACTCACAACAGGAGAAGGTGCTTGAGCAATTTCCATATGTAAGACGTTAAGCCTATCGGCTGTCCTTTACCTTCCCTTATGAAGGACAGTCAAGCCGATCGTTCCCAATCAGATGAGCAGAAGGCCGAGATGGCCAAGATCCCTTGTGCATCCACAATGAGCAGTTTGATATATGCCATAATACCCACTAGCCCTAACATAGCATTTGCAGTGGTAATTGTGGCATGCTATATGGCTACACCTAGTCAGCGACATTGGATACCGTAAAGGGCATCATGAGGTACCTGAGAGACACTACATATATGAGCATTTGGTATGGAGACTCGGATACTACAGTTGAGGGCTACACTAACTCCAACTATACAAGACATGCAGATAATACAAAGTCCACGTCTGGGTATGTCTTCACCTTTGCTTGAGATGATGTTGCTTGGATATCCAAGGTGTGAAAATGCACAGCCTTATCTACTACTAAGACATAGTATATTACAGCCACTAAGTCTTGCAAGGAAGCCCTATACTTAGGCCCTCTAGTGACAGACCTTGGTATTATTGTTACTCCTATACTGCATTTGGATTCTATGAGTGCTATTCAGTTAGTCAAGAATCCGGTTTTCCATGAGAAGACAAAGCACATTGAGGTGTGCTATCACTTCATCAAGGAGGTGGTAGAGGACATGTCTGTTGAGCTTGTCAAGATCTCGACTAATGAGAATCCTGCAGATCTACTCACTAAGAGTCTCTCAGCAAAACCTTTCGCCTTCCTTAGAAAGATGACGGGCGTAGGATAATATGATGTCACAAAACTCCTGAAATGCTTTAGAAACATACTCACCCCCATTGTCAAACCTTAGCCATTTCAATCTATACCCAAACTAATTCTCAACAAGAGCAAGCTAATACTAAAAGATATCTTTCTTCTGCCTAATAGGATATACCCAGACCTTATGCAAATAATCATCAATGAACGTAACAAAGTACTTCGCACCACCCAACAACTGATAGGACATAGGACCATATACATCAGAATGCACAAGAATCAAAGGCTCACCCATGCGTGTAATGCCAGACTTCTTATGAGACCTGCATGTCTGCCTGCCATAAAGACAATGGTCACAAAAATCAAAACACTTGTAATCAAGAGACGGAAGATATTGCAAAGGAGTAAACATTTTCATTTCCTTGAAGAACATATGCCCAAGGTAACCATGCCATAAAGATACATGTGATATGTCAGCCACAATGAAAACATAGTCAAGGGATCCAAATACAAATAAAGCACAAAGGCTGCCAACCTTGGCACCTCCAGCAAAAACAAGATTTCCACAACTAAACTTTCATACACAATCACCAAAAGATACATAGTAGCATGCATCATCCAACTATCCAACAAATATAAGGCTTTTGATCAAAGCTAGTATATGATGTATATTATGCAGAGTAAATTACAACCCTACATTCTTAATACCAACAATATCCAGTGCCAACTCATTGCCCAATCTCACAAAACCTGTCATGTTGTGATAGGACTGAAACTAATCCCTATGCAAGGTAACATTAAAACAAGCCCCAAATCAAGCAGCCAATACTAAGAATATGTAGACGAAGCATCAGTCAACTTAGAAGCATCAAGAGAGGAAGAGGCTAAGATGTACTCATCCTCTAGCTTAGGTTGCGCTACATTTGTCTCTTCAATCTTTACACACGACTTACAAGGGACAATGCTACGATCATCAAACTTTTCCTATAGTTTGCCATTGCCTTTCTCTTTGCGCTTATCATCGAGTATCTTATGGCACTGTGGTTGAATATGACCCTACTTCCCACAGTAATGACATATCAAAGAGGACTTACAACCACGAGACTCATTGCAAGACTGCCCATGAGACTAAGACCTTTGCGAGTCTCTACCACATTGGTCATTACCACTCTTACCATCATGTCTGCCCTAACAGTCGATGCATGAGAAGTACAGGTTGCATATACATTCTTTCTATTTATCTCCTCTGTGAGTAAAGCACCCTCAACATCCTAGATTTTCAAGCAATCCTTAGATATGTTAGCACACATGGTTGTAAGGAAAGTATCCCATAACTCCAGAAGTATCACAAGCAAAAACAAGGGGAATAGATTATCTTTGAACTCAATGCCCTGCAAAGTCAATTGGCTGAAAATCAAATGAAATTCATTCGAATGCACGGACACACTAGTCCCTTCCCTTATATGAAGGTCCATAAGCTGTTTCAACCAATATATCTATGAAGCAGAACTTTGCTTGTCATAAATATTGCATATCTTTTCTCATAACTGCCAAGCATTGTCCTGAGGTGCAACAACATTAAAATAAATCTATTTAGACAATGCATCCTGATCCATGCCTTCGGGCTTTACACTCTTAGTTTTCAACAGCCTAACTTGCTTCAAGTCCACATTGAACTATGCCTTATTTTACGGTACAAGTGTACCATTAGAGTTGCATGGTTACACAAATGCAAATTGGGCTGGTAGTATTTCAAATAGGAGATCTACCACTGGTTTTATGGTTTCCTTTGACAATGGTAATGTTACTTGGAGTAGCAAGAAACAATCGAGAGTTGCCTTATCTAATACAGTATAGAGATGTTGCAATTGAAGTATGTGACGTAGCTTGGTTACGCAAGCTACTTGGTGATTTGGGAATGCAAGTGAATAAGAATGTTACCATCTACCGTGATAACCTTAGTAGCATTCAATTGGCTAGGAACCCAGTATATCATGCGAGGACCAAACACATAGTCCATTACATGCAGGGCAAGATATTCCTCACATAACTGGTTGGGAATCACCGGTACATGCATATTCAGTGTATGCATATTTAGCAAAGGTGCAAAACACGGATGTACTTGTGAAAGAGAAACAAAAGAGAGATGAAGATAATGCACAGACATCTAAAAGAGCAACAAGAAGAAGTGTGGATCAACCTAAAGCTACAAATCAAACACCTCCCGAGCATGTTATGGAAGAGGTCAGTCATTCAAGAGCAAAAACAGGATAGCAAACAAGAGGGAAAAAAAAAAAAGCAAGCAACCAGGATATAAGTTGCAGTCTGATATTGAGACAGCCATAGATCTTAAGAAGGTTCTTGAAGACCTGATCTTAAATAGTCGAGTGGAATTCACCTTGGGAGAGATGCTTGACATCGCCAAGCAAGAATTTCATGATGAAATCATTGACATGATTAAGAGGAAGCGTCAGTTTCTTAGTGATACCACTAGTACATTGCTGCAATTTGAAGAGGAAACTGGTTTGTTGGGTATTCGGGCTGAATATGAGCATGATGTAAGTACTAGATTATCTATGCAGGATGCTACTAATCAATGAATAGCATGTGAAAAAGAAAATAAAGTGACTGAAAATGCATTGTCTTGTAGCAATATGCATGGTGGAGTAAGACAGATGCAACAAAATGGAGAAGAGGCTCTAGGATTTATTTCTCGAAATCATTACACAAGAAATCATTGGGCCAAGGCTACCACTGAAACAGTAGTGAAAATAGGGAAGCTTGAAACTCCTTGTGTTGCTCTACTTGGCCATGGGTCTGAGATTAATGTCATTGAGCGTGGATTGTATGAGAATGATGCATGGCCTATGGACACTGATCATGTTTGGCGTATGAGGGCTGCAAATAATTCTTCGAGGGAGCTCTATGCTACATGTCCTAATGTAAAAGTGACAATTAGTGATGTACAAGAAGAGAAACACTTCTTTGTGCAAGATAATTCCTCATATGCAATGATTTTGAGACAGCCCTACATTACAAGAGTGCGTATGGAAACAAAGGTGCTTGATGATGGTTTTGCTTATGCAAGAGTCAGAAGTAAGGATGGGAGAAAAGCAGTCTAATTTCTTACCGTTTGTGTTAATCATCATAGGAATCGGGATACGCTTCGAGAGTCTCCTTTGCCTCCAAATGCAAGGGAATTCAAAGACCTGGATTTTCATTAAGCATTGCTATAATGTGTGGCTACAGTAGTGCTTTTCAGAGGATGTACTCGCCTCTTAATGGAATAAAGCATGTATTTACTATTGGTTATTCTCAGTTTACAACAAACAGTTCGTGTTAATTTAAGCCTATGGAAGCTATGTACAAGGCTAGACGTATATCTATAAAAAGGGCTACTAAGGAATTGAGAGCATTGGGACTGTTAGCTGAAAATGAAGGAATTGCATGCATCTTTTATGGGCTGAATATCAGCGACACTATGGCTGAAATTTCAGCAACTATACATGCAGAAAATGAGGCTAAAAACACACTGTTGTCAGTATGTTCTTTGGACATGT
Source organism: Lygodium microphyllum (assembly GCF_053477565.2). Lineage (NCBI taxonomy): Eukaryota > Viridiplantae > Streptophyta > Polypodiopsida > Schizaeales > Lygodiaceae > Lygodium > Lygodium microphyllum. Next base: position 137,960,464 of record NC_141153.1, read on the forward strand.
ATGATGTTATGGCATTGTTTGCTCAGCATGAAGGATTATAATGGGTTGAAGCACTTGTGGAGACAAAGTATAAGACAGTTGACAAAAAGGTGAAAGCAATTGCTTTGCCGCTTCCACAAGAAAGTGAGAATCTGTATGAAAAAGTGTCAAGGCAGCCAAGCTTATGGAATCCTAAAGATATAGATCATCAGTTTACATCTGAAACATTACAAGAATTGAAAGTTGGTGCAAAAGGGTTTCTTTTGCTTGCTGAAAGATAATGTTTTATGCAGATGTTGGCTAGGCATGGACAGGCATTTGCATCTCAGCCAACTAAAATAGGTTGTGTGGATCCAAATGTTGTCTCTCCTATGGTAATATTTATTGTGCCACATGTACCATGGAACTTGAGGCCTATTCAAATGCCTAAAGCTTACTTGCCAAAACTAATGGATTTGCTAAATGAAAAGATTCGCGTGAAGATCTTGGAGCCCTCTTCAGCCCCGTACTCAAATCATTAGTTTACTGTGCCCAAAAAGAATGGGGCTTTGAGATTTATTCAAGACATGCAACCAGTCAATAAAGTGACCATAAGAAATGTGGGTGCAGGTCCTGTGGTTGATGAATTTGCAGAGGCTTTTGCAGGCAGAACAATCTATTCTTTGGGAGATCTTTACTCAGGGTATGATCAGTTTCAGCTTGCAATTGAAAGCAAGGATATCACAATCATGAAGACTCCCTTGGGGTTAGTACAGATGTATACTCTCCCGCAGGGTGCAACAAACTCAGTGGCACACATGACAAATGCTATGAATAGGGTACTCAGGGATTTTATACCACAATTGACAATGCCCTTCTTGGATAATGTTCCAAATCAAAGGGTCTACAATGGATGAAAAGAATGAAAAGATGGATGCTCATGGGTGCAGACAATTTGTTACAAACCATATTGTGGATTATGAAAGAATTTTGACATGTCTAGAAGATATGCATTTAACTCTTTTTGGACAAAAGTCTGTCTTTGGAGTTGAAGAGATTTTGATTGTTGGGCATATGTGTGGGCTCTATGGGCGAAGACCATCACCATAAAAAATAGATGGAATTGATAGAATGCAAGATGTATGCACGAATGTATCAAAGGTGCGTAGATTCTTGGGAGCATGTGTGTTCTATTTGATATGGAATTCTCACTTTGCACATGTAGCTGATGCTCTATATCAGCTCTTGAGGAAAGGTCAAAGATTTCATTGGAAAAGGAAACATCAAAACGCAATGAAGAAATTGAAGCAGCTCTTGAAATCTGCTCCTACATTGAGAAAGGCTGATTATTCACATGGAAAGCCTATCATTATTACTGTTGATACAAGCCCAAGCGAGATTGGATGGGCAATTGGATAAGATGATGAGAAAGGGGAAAGATATGCAATTCGCTTTGATACTAAAGTATTGATTGAATGACAGTGAAGGTATGGACAGGTAAAAAGAGAATTATGAAAATTTGTGACAACCCTTAAATATAATAACGAGTATTTTATAGATGCTCATGTAGTCATTGAGACTGATTGTTTGCCGATATTGGATATGATTACTAGTTGTACTACCCCGGACATTGCTATGCTCCGGTGGATTGCATATATCAAATCTTTGAACCCTGAATTTCAACATATTGCAAGAAGAGATATCCAGTGGCAGACATGTTATCTCGGGCTCACTATGAGAATGAAGATGGGATGACGGATGAGGAGGGAGAAGATGACTTTCTTGCAGCTAAAAATGATGTTGTAAGAGTAAATTTCGTAATGCAAGGAGTTGCTACAGCACTAACAAAAGCTTGGACAGCAAAGAGAAGACACTTTAGATGTTATATATCTTGTGTAGAAGTCTTTTTCGAAGACAAATGTGCAAGAGAGTGGCTGAGAATTGGTCAATACCTCAGTACATTAACAAAGAGAAATAAATGGTCGGATGAGGAGTTTAAGAAGATCAAGAGAAAAGAATATGGGTTTTTCTTAAAAGATGGATACTTATGGAAACATGCTAAAAAGAAGCAGGGTATGCTATTGCGAGTTTTGGGTGACAAAGCTTCACAGGTAAATGTTATGCAAGAATTTCATGAAAGCTTATGGGCTGGCCATAGAGATGTTTGGGATACTTTTGCAAAGATCAAAGAAAGATATTGGTGGCAAGGTATGTATAAGGATGTTGCTCACTTTGTGGAAACATGTACGACATGTCAAATATATTCATATGTGAGACATCGAGATGGATTACAGTCCACATATCCCTTGTCTCTTCATTTTAAGTGGGTTGTGGATTTAGTCACAATACCTACAGGTCTTTGGCAAATGAGATATCTTATACTTGCCCGTGAAGACTTGACTAATCAAGTGGAAGGGAGAGTTCTACGTACTAAGACAACAAATGCAATGTGTACTTCTCTTAGAAGAGAAATTTTGTCGATATGGCTGTGTGGAAAATATTACAGCAGATAAGGGTGAGTTGGATGCAGATGAAGCTATGATTTCTTTGCAAGGTAACCTTGAAGGAAATGGCAAAAGTGAAAGAGGTCATCCACATATTATGAAGGCATTGACAAAAGCATGTAAAGAGAAGGTAAAAAAGTGGCCACGATTGCTCCCTTATAATTTATGGGCTAACAAAACAACTCAAAGTGTTGCTACAAGATATATGCCTGCTGAATTGATATATGGTCAAAAACTTATCATGCTGATAGAAGAGATGACACTCACATGGAGTGTGCTACCTTAGAAAGAGGAGTTAAATCGAGAGGAGTTGAAGGCCTTATGCATCAGACAGTTGGAAAGAAAGTCACAAGACATAGAGGCAGCAATTGCAAAGTTAAGGACAGCAAGGATACAGAACAAGAAACGTTTGACAACAAAAGACATAGATTGAGGCCAAGAACCATACAAGATGGGAATTGGGTATTGGTTTATGATAGCAGTTTAGACAACTAGCATAGTGTCATACGTAAAGTTTCCAAAAGATGGTTTGGACCCTATGTGATAAGACAGGTGTTTGATAATGCTACTTATGCATTGAATGAGCTGGATGGGACGGCCATAAAACTTCCGGTAGCAAGAAAAAGAATCAAATTATTCAAGAGGCAAGAATCTACTACCTATGAGTTGTCAAAATTGGAAGAAAATAGTGGCCATGATAGAGGGGCCAGCCAAGAAGATAAGGAAGATGAAGACGCAAAGGATATGGTTGTAGAGGATGAGGAGAACTCATATGCTAGTGACAACTAGGATTTGGCATATACCGAAGGAAAAGCAAATTCAGAGGGGATAGATGTCATGCCACTACGTAAATACAGTGTGAAAAACTCTTAAGTGCATCATCATCCGTCTTTATTATTGATCTAGAGAGTCAATGTCATCTGAGTCATTAGTGCTACTGTCCGTGGCATGGATGATTCAAAAATACTAGATTTTTGGATAATTTTAGCCTATTTTGAATATTATTTATTGTAAATATCCTAAAAAGCTAGAGAAACTTCTAAAATAGGATGGCATGCAAAAAGCAAGGGGCTTTTTCAGCCAGTTTTGTGATTTTTCATGAAAAAAGAAAGATTGGTAAAATTGTGCGGGTCGCAATCGCAGTTAACAAGCAGCAAACAGCACTTTGAATTGGGAAAGGAGTGATCTGCGAGATTTTTGACCAGACACCTTTTCAAGCCAACGGAACCATCATATTTGGGTTCCGAGCAGCAGAGAAGAAGTTAATATTTAATGCACATTTTTTGTCTACGAAGAAGCTCTAGGAGATCTAATGCTTAGAGATTATTTCTGAGTAGTGCTAAACAAGGAACTTCATGCTCTATCAATACATGGTGATTTGATTCATTGTGCTTTGTATTTCTCGTGTTTACCTCTTGTCTATTCTTTTTCTTCTCTTCCATCTCCTATCTTCTACTTCCTTCTATCTCTAATCCCCGGTGGATACAACCTTTCAACTAAAACCCCTTCAACACCGTTCCAATCCCATCCCATCCCCATATCGTCCCAATCCCATCCCCATGTTAGAGCCCCCTCTCATGGCAACAGGGGACGGCAATTCCTACCCCCGTCCCATTCCCATACCTATCATCAAAACCGGTCCTATGTTACTATGTGTGTGGGTGAATGTATACTATCAAAGAGCACATGCATGTGCATGCATGCATACATGTATTTTTCATTGTAGAAGAATTGCATGTGTAATGTGGGCTAATAATTGATTTGATTCGACTTCATACAAAATATGTTGATTTTATATGTGTATGTGTTACAGAAGAGGAAGTCCTTGGAAGAAGTCCCACAATAAAACCCACCCACCAAAACACACCCACTCAAAAAAAAAAAAAAAAAAGTGTTCCCTAACAGCATATGTGACAAGGGGACAGGATAGAGGATGGTTGGGACGGTTGTTGGGGATGGGACAAGGGACATCCCCCATCCCATTTCGGCGTCCTATTTCAGCACATCCATTCAAGTCCCTGAACAACATTTCCGCATTTCGAGACCCGGGACAGCCATTCCTTATTACTATGACAAAGGTTCAACTTGTGGATGTGAAGATACAAGGGAGTCGTGCCTCTATCATTTTAGGTGAGCTCTTAAGCAAGATTACTATACCAAATTATTCACAGTGAGTGTGCACCCAAGGGTGCTACCACAAATGAGAGGTCATAGCTAGCATTATTCATTGGTATATTTGCATCACCAACTGTAGCCATGCTATAGATCAATTGGACATACCCACAACAAATTTTCTCCAAGATTTGGATAGAGATTGTTTATACTCTCTACAAGGAATGGGAGAGGACACAAGGCAGTTCCAAGACTATGAGAAGGAGACCCTTTTCTCAAGACCTATACACTAGCGCTTTCTTTCACTGTCAGGCAAAAATGGTTTGGCATGATAGACCTCACGATTGGTAATTTGCTCATGGCTTATAGCAAACTTTACTTTTGTTGTATATTTTTTGCTTTGGAATTCCCTTACGAGGCTTTTTTTGTAATTTGCCTTGTGATACTTTGTCCCATGGGGATGCTTTAATATACTCATCCTTTCTCTAGGAAAAAAGAGCTCTGTCGTTTTTACAAGACATCACAAAATATTATTTGGAAGTAGTAATGCACATGGCTCTAAACCATGTGATGAAGAGTACAACAGGTGGCCAATACAGGCCGTACAACAAGCCTTACATTATTAGCACCCCACGCCATCAATCTACTTATCTAGGTTGACCTTATACTTTGACCCAGTGGGGATTTATTAATGGAATTGTTCTTTTCTCTAGGAAAAAAAAAAGGCCTCGCCATTTCCACAAGAAGTTACAATTTTAATCTCGAATTGTTAATGCGCGTGGCATATAAACCATGTGATGGAGAGTCCAAAAGGTGGTTAGTACTGACCACAAAACAAGGCTTATATCATTAGCACCCCATGCCATCAATCTGCTTATCCAGGTTGACCTTATACTTTCTAGCCACATCTACACTTCACCCAATTTATCTCTCTAAACCGTTTACTATCTCAAGACCTATCTCAAGACCAATCAGATACTAGAAGGATAAAATGGCCCACTCTATCAGAATCCTGCAAAGAGCATACGGCTGCATTTCAGCATAAGTCCATCACATCTGCCACTCGCATCCAATTGTTTTTGCTCTATTAATCCATCAAAAACTGGTCTGTCTGTTTTTTCAAGAGCAGGTTTGCTAAACAAAGTTATTGACATTTCCAAAGCAATATTCATTTTGTTTCCGTTTCTATATACATTACCTCATTTCTAAGAACTCTAGTTACTGGGAACTTCCAAAGCTGAAATTTTCCATAGGTTTCATTTCTATTTCCCATTCACATCTTTCTCTCTTCAACTATGCTGTTGATGTAGCACAAAATGCACCCGTAACTGCCCTTTTAACTGATTGAGATCAGAAAGTAGCAAGGATTTTCAATCAATGAGAAATAGAAACATGTTTCAGTATTTATCATGAAAAAGCCATCATTGGGTGACCTTGCATGCATGTATACCAGAGTGCAACAGCAAGCTATGTCCGACCTTACAACTGACCTTGGGTTTTACTTGTCTGTAGTGAAGCTTTACAGTGCTTTTGTAAAACCTCTATCATGTTTTGTTCAGTATTTTACCCACACATTCACATTATTTTGATATTTATATATACCAAGCAGGAAAGAGTCAAGAAAAATGTCTGTTAGGCACCTCAACCTAGAGCATACCAGCACTGAATCTGGTCGGCTTTTGAGGGATGAAACTAAAAGTATATAACTCCTGGTTTGTATGTTAACTATAAAAGTAACATAAGAAACAAAGTGAAATAGCATTACAGACTGCCTAATTGGCTGTTCACTCAGCCCTTGAATTAAACTTCTTTTGTTAGATCTTTCTTGTCCTATACATGTCTCATTCTGTATCTCTACTCGTGAATATTTTTTTAAGGTGCTCATTAATAGGTTTTTCTGTTCTTTGAAACAAAAAGGTATACCTATGTATAATTCATGAGTCTACTAAACACAATGCGCTGGGGGATTATGGGGAAACAAGAAAAGAGAAACAAAAAAAGAGTCTAAAACCCACCTCACAATATAAGGCATACAAAAAAGTGCTCCATGAATTATGCAGCAATTGTGCCTCTACATAACCTTGCAAAGTGGTGATAAAATGAGCTATCTGCTGCCTGTCAAACAATAAAAGACAAACCTATTGTTAGCATACAGTGGCCTGAGCATGTAAAGTTTACAACATAACAGCAAAAACAAACTACGAATCTTCACTCCCTTTCCACCCCACAAGGTAGGAAAACATCAAAATCTGAAAAAAGCAGTAACAAGAAAACCATTCAAGAGAAGACACACCCAAAAAAAGACAATGCAGAGCAAAGGTCTGATGGTTCAAAGAATCAACATAAGGATATTTAAGCATACAAAACACATTGCTGGATGGGGCCATCTTTACTCTTCACACAGATACAGAGAAAGTTCATGGATAATGTGTCCTAATGTAAACAGGAAACGTGGAGTGAGTTAGCCAATCAACACCCCTTCCTCTCCCCTTTTCACCTCAGGTTTCCTCCTGACATGGGCATAATACCTGTAATAGAGAGTAACATAGGCATCACAACTATCAAATGATCATTATTCCCAAACCTGGAAGTCCACAACCTCTGCTCTATGACAAAGCAGTGCTCATTATTGTAGCAATAGAGAATGGATCTTCATGACCCACTTGTCGTCAGATAAATCATTTCCCCCCATCCTCTCGCAGCTTCGAGATGACTGTACCTAGGGTTCAGTCCCCTCTATGAGAACTATTGCTTTTAATGAGTGGTCCTTTTTGGAAGGCTCACTTCTTAGGTTCCTGCATCCCCATATTGGAAGAAAGCAGAGCTTTCTGACTGTCTCCATGTGGCACAAAGTGCAGAGGACAGCCATGATATAGCACGAGATGGTCTGACAGAAGGGTTGTGTGAAAAGCCAATCTGGAGGTCCATATTCCATGTCACATGTAGCTCAGAGGGAAGAATGTGTCAAAGTCCCAAGTGTAAAGAAATGTCTCTCCTTTTTCTCATATGCTCAAAGTCACCCTGCATGCTATCCCATCTTCTCCACAAAGTGTATGAATGGTCCATGTCAAGATCCTAAAGATTTCTGTCATGTATATATCCTATGCCTCAATAGCATTGTCATTTCTCGTTGTCCAAATCTAAAACCTTCAAGCAATGATATTAGCAATCAACGCCAATCTTTGGCAATGTTCCACAGTCACACTATCTATGAGGACTCTGGTGTGGAAATCAAACTCAGCCACTGTTTGGAAATAAGAAAAGACAAAACTTTCTCAAAGCCACATGTTAGGCCTCTCTTTGTGACCCATGCTATTGTCCCCCAAGTTATTATCATCATCTTAGTTCTGCAGTGGAAGATATCTAGATGTAGATCTATCTATCTGTTATCTCATTGAAGGCTTAGACTTCAAATTTCCACCATATATGTTAGGCCTTCCATAAATTGATTGAGGCAGTTATGCTCCACAACAAAGGGGCAGTAAACGACATGAGTAATGTTTTCAAAATTATTTGGTGACAATATTGCATGCATCAGCTAGGGTTATGGTTTACTAAGATACTCTGCCTCTGAAACTTCATTGTTAGGGTTTAATAGATAGCAGTCCAACATTGAGATGTACTTGAAATTAGGGTTAAGTTCTAGCAGACAACCCTAGGTAGTGAAACTAATAGACTCCAAACAACTAGAGAAAATGAGGACACTAATGGGCAATGTCACAAAGAAATGGAGGAGAATGAAAGTCTCTTCTATAACTTTAAATGCCACAATGGCCCACAAGCACTCTTGAAAGGATGCAAATCAAATCAAAAAGAGGGAACTTAGTGCTTCCAACCTAGCTGCTATCTAGGTTGCCTTAAAAAGGGTGGTACAAAGCAGTGCTAGTACAAAGTGGAGGCCTCTCAATGTTAGTTACAAACCAAGAGTTCCTTAAAAAGCACATGCTCTTAAGGATTGAAAACCTTTCCTTCCCAATTGCATGACAAACTTTGCTTCTCACATCACCTTGCATATCAAGTATGTTACTATTATGTAGAATGCATAGGATGTTGATGGAAATGTGGTGGGCGCAATATAGGTTGAGAGAGAATGTGTGTATTTAGAACATCACAAGATCATGCCAGCAGTTAGTAACAAAACAATGTAAAGCATAAATAAGAGCAATGAGGACAAATGGAGGATCAACACCAAAAGTTCAGAGAAAGACCTTCAACATTCCTTGCAATACCAGTGAGCTGAACTGTACTGCCCCTGCCAAGCAGTCCCCCCTGCTTGCTGGAAACATGTGACGCAACAGACAAGATTGACATGCCAATTGTTGGCTCAATCTGCTGCCTGCTTCTCTGCCAACCCTGCTGCCTACCACCTCAAGATCTACCTGTCCCTAACCTGCCTATTTGATCACCCCTTTAGCCACCTCTCAATCAACCCATCATTCTGCACTTCAACCACCTGTCAACCAGCCTGCCATTCTGCCTGCCCCTCTGTTGTCTGCCCCCCCACCACCAGTCTATCTCCTTCTGCCCCCCACCATTCTGCTCAACAATACCACCAGTCAGCTGTCCATTCCCCTTTCCACCTACCTGTCTGCCATTCCTGTACACTTGTCTAGCCCACCCAACCACTTCCCCCTTGACATAGGCACTCCCTTCCATCTAACCTCTCACCATGGACATGTCTCCAGCCTGCTCTTCCACCCTTGCGGCCTTTGTGTGATTCCTCACCCAACCAGCTTCCATTGCCCCTTTTCCTGCACAGGCATTGATGTACCAAAGTTCCACTCCAGTCAACCAAGAAGTGTCCCTATCACAAACACATGGAGCTAGTGTGTTGCTGGAGATTGCAGCCAGTCCACCACATAGTTGCCCGAAACTTCGCCCCGCAATGCGTTTCAGGACAACTGTTTCGGATAGGTAGGGTAACTCACCCAATTTCATGACAGGCTGCTCATTTCGCCTTGCTCCATGCAAATTTCACCCTGTTTCGTCTACTCTCCACTGTCTTTCTCAGCTGATCACTCTCCCTACCTACTGTTTGCTTCCCCCCCTTTCACATTTGCTACTATCTATAGACTTGAAACCATACATTCCTCTATTGAGCTAAAAATTCATTACCCATTGATTAGCTCTTTCAAACAACCCCAAAAAAACAAACGGGGAGCGGTTTTAGAGAGTTTCTATGTCCCACATGCAAAACCCTAATTTGGGAGGATCCTTCCACATCTATAAATAGACCCACCTATGAGGCTTTGTGCACACGTGAGCTTTATAGGGACAAAGTTGCAGAGCTAGAGATGCAACATTTGAAGACTATTTGGCAAAAATATGACTGCACTATCTTATGCAATGGATGGACAGATGTGAGGAGGAATGTGTATAGCATCTTGGAGTCCTAATGCAAAGGTACCAAGTTCTCCCATGCCATAGATGCATCAGCAACAGGGACAATGATTACAAGTGATTACATCTATAGACACATTAGGACTGTCGGTTTTGAATATTGGTGCAAAAAATGTAGTGTAAGTTATCACTGACAACAGTAGTAACTGTGTGGCTATGGGTGCTTTGTTAGAGAGAGATTTCTCTATTATCATGTGAACTCCATTTGCATCACATTGTTTGGATCTACTCATGGAGGATTTGGAAAAGATTGGATGGATAGATGACCTCTTTAATACAAAAAAGTGATTTGGATTTTTTGAAGCCTTCACCCACTCATTTTGTTTATATGTTTATTCTTGCGGAGAGACTTGTTAGAGTCCGTCCGGCCTCATAAGGACGGTTGTCTCTAGGAGGTGGGCTGCATGGGATGAGAGGCCTCAGCCAAAGGCTTTGAAATTTATTAGAAATGTCATGGATGAGACTTATTGGGAGGATGCGATTGCATTGATGAAATCTCTGACTCCCATTTACATAGTGTTGAGGATCGCTGACATGGAGAAAATACTCTATGCCTCTTATACAAGCATTTGGATAAGATTGACGAGGCGTTGAACAAAAACATCTTCTCTCAAGATAAGTACCCCAATGACCATTCATACCACAAAGCAACTATTCTACGGAGTAGGAGGCCCCCACAACTCGGCTCACATAGATAGAGAGCGGACACTGACTTTTTCACTGCTACATGACCAAGTATGGCACATACCACTACTACTACCAAACAACCTACAAGAATACATCATCATTGGATCTCATCTTCTATTGGTGTCCCTTTGGATGGAGCAATGGCACTCAGCCCATCTAGGCACCCAATCAACCTGAACAAAGACCTAGACATCCACACCATAGACAAATTAGAGCCATCATTGAGTACGAAAGGAGACAAATGCGGAGACACCTCAGCCATGCAAAGATTTACCTCCTTAGAGGACAAACATCTCATTGATAGAGAGATTCATTTTTCTACTTTTACTTTTGGATCATTGACATGTTTTTTTTTATAGGAGACTATTTCACTTTTCAGTCTCGTTCCAAATGAGAAACACACCATCACTGTTTATACTGCCTTGGTCTCATAGGCCACATTGGCCTTTTAGATATGTTAATATACTCTCTCTCTCTCTCTCTCTCTCTCTCTCTCTCTCTCTCTCTCTCCATTTCCAACATGCTGCACCTATGTTGTATTATCAAGCAAGTCACCTTGCAGCCATCCATGCCTTAGAGTTAATCTGGACAGTTGGTGTGATCTTCTTCCCAATCTTATTTGTGTTTTTATCATTTCAGGTGAACTGTGCTGCTGCTGCCTTCTTCGTCACACAGATTTCAAACTGTTGCTCCATATTCAGGATCTGCTCAAGTCTGGCATCCACTGCTTCAGCCACATCTAGACCAGTACTAGAGACACAAAGGTTCAAGGCCCATCAATTCCATCATCTTCATGTTCATTATTCATTCATTAGCATTCAGCATTCTACAAATTGTGTTCTACATGGTTTCAAAAATATTGCATTTCTACATTTGCCATACCACTTTCTTTACATGGTATCAGAGCAGGGCCAAAAGGGTTACAATAATGGCAGACAAGCAAGTGGGAAGGAAAACAAACAGGTAGCTGGTGGTAGTGTTGGGAAGAACGGTGGAGGGCAGAAGGGCAGGCAGAAGGGTGGGCAGAAGGGGAGAACCCAATGGCAGGGGGCAAACAGGCCAACAGAAGAGGGGCAGGCAAAATGGCAGGCTGGTTGACAGGCAGTTAAAGAGTGATTGAACAGGCAAATCGGTGGCAGTTAGCAGTTGAAGAGGCAGGTTGCACAGTTGATGATAAGCAGGCAGCAAGTTGACCTGACAATTGGTGCACATTCTCTCTCCAAAGTTTGTGTTTTTCTGTCATGTCCTGTTTCCACCAGCACTGGCAAAATTCCACTCATAGGGTTGTGAACTTAGCTTTTGTATTTCTTTTTTCCCAAGAAAGAAAATCCAATTAACAGATCTCCTCAGGACATTGTATCTTAGGGCGAAGTATTATATACAAACAGCCCCTATAAGGGACTTCCTTTTTAAAAAAACACAACAAACGGGGCAGTCCGTGAGCTTCCTCTTGCTATTTCATTGCTCCTTAACTGCTCACATACTTGCTTCACCCTCTTGCCCAAGTTTCCAGCGATTACGAAAATCAACACTATCCACTCACTCGGCTCTATGGATAGACAAGTCCGACATCTCAAAGGAGCCCCTAGACTGCTTTTGCTCAACAAAAAAGCAATGCAGTTGAGGCTAAATACAAAATTACAAGATCAAGTATTAGTGATATACATCCAGCAGATTCTACTCTAGGCAACCAACAGGCAGCAAGGAGCAGCACAAGACACATAGGCTACGGCCATGGCAGCAGCACTATGTGACGACCCAGCAGTCAATCCACCTGTCAGCTGTCAACCAGTCCAAGTAGTAAGAATGGCAATCTTGGTACATGTACTTAGGGGGCAAAGAAGTAGCAACTACCATTACCTTTCCCACTTATGCTCTCTTGCTTCCAGCCCTCTGAATGATTACAGCATACTCACATGGAACTCCATTCTGTGGTCACCGTTCCCATTCCCATTCCACAAATATGCATATTTAATAAAACTATGTTAGGGAATATATGGGTAAAATCCTACCTTTGCTCACTTCTTAATGATATGAAAGTGTTGTGCATTGCTATGTTGAAATAGCTTTATATTTTGGGCCTAATATCATCTTATGCTGCAAATTTTGTCAATAAAACATACTGACATGGTGTTCCTAAATATATTTCCTGCTTTGAGCAGTGTTTAAAGCACAGATGCATTGTACACTTCGATGTGTAGGGTGTGTAGGTTCTTGTGCTCCATCCTCAGATTTACTGAATTCACCATCTTACGTTTTAAGCTAACAAGCATTGTTCAACATCCAAGTGAAACCAGCCTCCCAGCACATCAACTTCCATACTGCATGTATCCCACTCAACATTGAACAATAACTTTTTGAACATTTAAGATTGTTGTAACAAATAGAGTACAACATGCCTTGTGACAATACCAACTCCACATGTACCCAGAATGCAAGAACATAGTCACTAACCTGAACAAAATCAGCACACGTATCCGTTTTTGTCTATTTTGAACACCTCCATTTTTTGGCATGCCTTTGGAATGACGTGATAGAATCTGCCCTTCACCATGAGAACAACTATGACAATGCTTTAGAGGAAGCATGTAGCATACGAAAAGTATCAAAGCACCAAAAGAAAATAGAAAGGGGAACAGCAACTTGTAACCCCCACAAGTTAACATAAGCAACGTGTTTATCTTGTTTTAGTGAAAGATCCTATCTTACCTTTGCAAAAAAAAACCAGCCCAACAGCCCTAAGAAATATAGTTACTCCTGAGTGAGAAACAAGAAACATGGAAAAAGTAGACCCTTCTTATGCAATGTCTGCTCTAAGAAAATTACATAGCCTTAATGCAACAGTTGGGAAAAACCTTAACAGTAGTTGCTGGTCTCTTACATCATACAAGAGATGCTTTTTGAAAAATAAAAGAGCATGCATCCAGAACCACTGCACCTTAAAAAATGTGGTCCAATGGACTGGACAAGCCGACATATAACCTCAAAGAAAATAATATACGTTAAGACTTTCCCAATTTTGGGTATCTAGAGATGTGTGTCCAATTTTTTAGGCAAATTGGTAGTTCTCCAAAACTTGTGCCATTTCAACTCCTCTGAGAAAAGATTCAGGTTGCTACCTCAGATATACTACCTCGGGAGATGAGTCCTTGTGCTTGCCATGGAGTTTCCTAGCACAAGCCAGCAAGGAACGCCCACTCTTCAACACATTAGAGCGCTTTAAAAGGTGTGTTTGATTATATTAGTGAAAATCAAAGCAGTACATGGGCCCACAGTAAGCTGCTGCTAAAGCATTACATCAAAATATATATACACATCTCAAGGAGGTCTGGGAAGAATGGGCAAGAGAGATGCCAAAAAAGGCAGGGATAGCACCATTGGAGATGTCCATCTCATAATGAGACCAACAGGCCATGCTGGACCCAGTGTAAACAAACTACTGCAAAAGCTGCTCCTAGCCATAGTTGCATGGAAACTGGTTTAAACCTACTTGATGTTTCCTAAAAGTTTGCTTCGTAAGGGTGTTCATTAATATAGAGTTTTTCCTCCTCTTGGGAAAAGGACATTTCCCAAATATCCCGCCCTCCAAAAAAAAAGAAAGTATTTAGTTTTACATAGGAAGAAATTAACTTTAGAGATTGTGTTTGAAGTGTGGACTTTGGCTCCACAGGCTAATGTCTGCTATCAACACATTAGTGTGGACATTGGCTCTAACATAGGAAGAAATTAACTTTAGAATTTGTGTTTGAAGTATGGACTTTGGCTCTACAGTCTAATGCCTGCTATCAACACACTAGTGTTTATTACTTATGCCTTGGATGTTTGAACATTGAAGTGGAGCCACTAGTTGACACTTCCATCAATATTCTAGATCTTTGAACTATCCTGTATATTATAATAGTGTTTGTCTTCAGGTCATGAGTCATGACATATTTGAAATGGTAATTGCAAGTCTATAAGCTTTCAATTTCAACATTGGAAATTCGTCACTACTTGTGTAGGTAATCAATGAATAGGTTTATCTATTTGCATGTTAAAAGAATCTAAATTCTAATTCCATCAATTCATCAGATGCATGTAGGAAACATTTTTCAAACGTATTACCTAGACATTTCTGAAACTCATGGCTACTATCCTCCAAGCATCCTTGCACGAGTGGATAATGGAAGACTAGAGATCCACTAGGTTAGCATAGGCAAATCTTTATGAGGGGTCATTCTAGAGCAAACCGTGGCCCTATGCCAAGCAAGGTGATCCCAACACCTGAGGTGACCACCCAACCACTCTCATCACTTACAGATCTGAGCCATTCTTGCCTGCCATAAGAGACCCCTACCAAAACACTTCAAACCCCCTATGGTAGAGGGCCTGATGCAATATCTATGAGGGAGATATTGGGATGAGCAAACAATTCTTCAAAGAAAAGAATAATTCTATCAAAATAAATCCTCAACCCTTTCAAGTCCGCCTTTACATGTAGATGAAGGTGAGGGTATCTCTTCCAACACTTCTCCTCAAGATATGGGGTCTTCCCACAATAAGAACACCTAAGAAACATCAACCTAGACCTATCTCCTTATGATGGGCATCCTACTCCAAAATCATCGGTACTAACTCCACCTAAGTGATGATATCCTACATTGTGAGAATATGCAAATGCTCATTGGCATCACAAAGAAAACATGAACGCTAACAAAACAAAAAAGAACACATGAATACAAGAAACTCAGAATGAATGGGCAATGGAATCCATAAGATCAAGCATGAGATGTGCAGTACAATAATAGCAGGGCACTAGCACAATGAGTGCTAAGAATGAAGTGGAGCATATAAAGAAGCCTTGATACAAGACACAAGACAATTAAAGGAAACCCAAAGCCTGGAGCCAAGACACAAGACAATTAAAGAAACCCTAAAATAGACCACCAATTGCCTTTGTCTGACAGCCAACAAAAGGCTAAACACAGTGCCTAAAGCCCATGATTCATACTAAACTAACACCCTCTCCCTGGTGATGCATGATCAAGACCATTAAAAATCATGGGAAACATGCAAGCCCCTAGTGACCACCACTATGTCCCGTACCACAACAGTGATCTACCAGGAGGTATCACATCTCTTGGGCGATCAAGCCACCACCCAAGTGCCTTGGAAACACACTGATCTCGATGTAGATCATACTCCATCCTTGATCATAGAAAGTGCAAATAGTCAAATCTTGATACTTGTCACACTCATAACATGTAGAAGCCCATGTCCCTTTTCTCCCTTGGGCCCACCACAAGTAAGCTTGTCCCCCTACTCCACTCCCCCCCGCCCCCCCCCCCCCCCCCCGCGAAAAAACTTTTACCTCTAACAACAAAATGTGGATATGCTCTAGGAGGATCAGGTATGAGGTGTATGTGTGCTCTATGTGCCATGTGCCCTGCATTGTGCATTGTGCCCTGTGCACTAATTCGTGCACTAGTGCACCGTGCAGTGCATTGAGATGGTGAAAGTGCAAGATATCCCAAGGGTGGTATATATTAACCAAGGTGCAATGCAAATGAATTAATGCAGCTACTATATGGATGGATGCTAGTGCACTACGCGCATGTGCATCATACACTGTGCATTGTGCACTAAGTGGTGTCTGGAGTTAGGTGTAGGTGCTGAAAACTTTCAGTGTGAGGTGTAGTACACAATATGTATACTAAGTAAGGGTGACAGGCATAAATGGGAGTGCCTGATGGGTATGTGCATGGTGCAACCACATGCACATGTGCACCATGCACCATGCACCATGCACCATGCACTATGCAGTGGTCTATGTACAAGTGCACTGTGTAGTGCACTCATAGGAGAATAAGGTGGTACAATAGTGGAACGTGGGTTACTCAATGACGGTGCTCTAAGATAGATGCAAGAACTAATGGAGTGTGCTATCTATGTGTTGTGCGAGCTTAGACCAGTGCATTGCAACGTGTCCATTCTTCCTTCCTTACTCCCCTTTGCTCCCCCTTGCAAACGAGGCAAGCATTGGCCGAGAGAGAGAGAGAGAAGAGACAATTTACAGAAAAAAAAAAGAGAGGAGAGATAAGTAGCAAGTGCATAAGTGCCCATCTATTTTCCATGCACTAGGTTGGTGTGCACCAGTGCATGTGTACGTGTGCATTGTGCACTGAGCAAGGGCTCATGCACAGGAGTGCTATGCAAGCAAGCTAATGTCCTAACAAGCTAGAGTATGGGTGTATTGTGCCATGGAAAATCTAGGTGAAGGTAGGCAAGTGCATTAATTGTTACTTGTGTGTGCGTGCACTAGGTACGTGCACTCTGCACATGTGCACTATGCATTGTGTTACAATGGATGCAATAGTGCACTGTGTAGTGCACTAATGAATAATGAGGTGGGGAATGCAACAATGGGATTGTGCACTGGATGTAAAAAATACAATGGTGAACTATGTGCATGTGGCTGTGTGGGGATATAGTGCACTAGGGTGAAGTGCACTATCGTGGGTTTAGCGCATAAGATTGGTTCACTAGGATGGAATCCTTGTGCAAGTGGTTAAGTGCAAGGTTTTAGGATGGTACATAGGGCACTATGGAGTGCCTCGTCCTCTCTTTCTCCTACCCTTAACATCCCCCCCCACCCCCCCCCCCTAAACATAGTGAGCATCGATCAAAAGAAAGAAAAGAGGCAAAACGTCAAGCACAATAGTATACAAGGCAGGATTGTGCATGTGCACCTAGGTAAGTTATATCATGCAAAACAAGACTTAGTACGCTCAATGAGTTTAATATTGTGTCCTAGTGCGAGGTGTCATGCATGTGTGCACTATACGCCAGTGTATGTGTGCATTGTGCAGTGTGGAGATGTGGAGTGCATTGTGAAGCACCTTCCTTCTTCTTTCCCTTGTTCTCTCCTTGCAAACAAGGTGGTATTGGGCAAAAGAGACCTAAGGACTACACGCGAGTTACTCTACACTAGGTGCAAGGTGTTATATGCACAATATGTGTGGAGGTACATTGTGCACATGTGCATGTGCACAAGGTTAAACACTTGTAGATGTTGCTTTCCTTTCTCCTTCTTCCCCTTGTTTCCCCCTTACGAATAAGGTGACCTCACATAGACAAAGGAAAGAGGAAAGAAGTCCTAGTGTATGCCCATGCATGCACTGAGTGTTGTGCACATGTAAGTGCGCAGTATGCACTATACCGGATGTGATTTTATAGACAAGCAAGGAATTTAATGCACCTCATTTCCAACAAACTTAATTAATTAGCCAAGAATTTAAAATTAATATGACAATCAATCAAGGATGCAACTAGGCCGCCTCCCTCCCTTCCCATTAAATCTTCTCTCCACCCCCCCTCATGAATAGGGTGGGTGTCAAAGAAGCTAGGGTATCAAGCGGAAACCCCCCCCCCCCCCCCCAAAAATATATATATATCTTTCTTTAATGCACAATAAACTCCTTGCCAAGCAAATGCTATTGAGCTAAAAATTCATTAGCTTTTATTACACGAGCCCCAATACGCAACTTAATTATTGAATTTAACCTTTTATTTAAAAAGAAGCCTGGTCCTAGAGAGTTTCAATGTCCCATATGCAAACCCTAATTTGGAGACCACAAACTTTCCATAAATAGACACACTACCCTCCCACTCAGGCAATCTCGTTTTTGCAGATTGCAAGTGCTATAGCTTTGCTATTCACACACCACGTGAGCAGAGGACATCTCAATCGAAGCTGCCCCATAATGTGTACCATCATTTGGCGCCTATTTGCAGCCCTCACTTCACTATCTTCTCCTCATTCCGTTGCCGCCTGCTGTCCACTTTCGCCTAGAGACTGCATTTACAGCCTGGTAACCACCTGGAGGCTATGTATACTACACTGTTGACTCTTTCTACAACTAGCGATACCTCCTAGGGCTGCAGTTCAATCAGCTGGCTACCGTCTTGACTGCCACATCATCACAGATCTGTGTTTTCCTGATCAGGCTGCTGTTATAGCCTGTCACATCATCGCGAGCCTACTATGTTTGCAGATTTTCTCTTTCCTCTGCATGTTTGACACTAATCCAACTGCCTACTCCTGCATTTGCTGCTGCCAGACACCTAGGTAGGCTGCCTTGCTATGTTTTGGGATACGTCGAAGTACGACACACTCTCTAACGCATACTCTCTGCCTCAATCCTTCAAACACCAGTTTGAGGGTTAGTTGAAACCAGCCTTCCTTCCGTGCATGGGTAGTAAATCCCTAATTACAACTTAATTACAGCAACAAACAATAAATGCAAATCTGAAAATACAAATTTACCTACTGATCATGGACAATGCACACCCGATTGGCCCCAAAATTGGCGCCCCTTTCGGTATTTCTTTAGCTTTATTGAAGAAGAAGTTGATTTACAATGGGATTCTCCCGATCCCCTTCACGATCCAAACTCCCCTTGCTGTCCAAAGTGACCAGCAAGTCTTCAATCTGATTTGCCCCTTAATTCGGCCACTTAATTAGCCTTCACCCACTTCATAGACAATGGAAATGCCCCAAATTCAATGGCTGGCTAGTCCTCCACCTAAATTTAGTTGAAATTCACCTTCAACCTTGAAAAATCCAAGTCTTGAAGCTTCCTTTTTTTGCACGCTTCCCGAGGCTTCTGCTAAACCCTAATTTCTGCTATAAATTAGGGTTTACCACAAAGAAAGTTACAACTTCTCAACCTTCAAGGGTCCAAATGCTGAGATCTTCGAAGCAAGGCTATGAAATGGCTGAGAGATGAGAGAGAAAACTGTAGAGAGAGAAAATTCAGAGTTTTGTCGCGAAGAATGACTGAAAATCTGTCAAATGCAGCTGCTGCCCTGCTACAACAGCATTCAATGTTGTCGCCTACGGCTAAGACATCCAAATCAGCTCTCACCTTGTACCTGGATGCAATAGTCCAACTGTGAAGGGTCCAAATCTACAATCGCCTCCTCAAAACTCACTTGTGGCTGGCTGCAATGGCTAAAAATAAACTGGCCATGGCTGCTCACAGCTCTCCCACATTTGCTACAGCAAGAATGATCTCGTTTTTATCTCTTCTTTAGCCTTTTACCAGCATATATGGGCAAGTTGGCCAAGTTGCAGCCTTCCCAAATGGTTTTTCCCAACATTATCCATCATTAAATATTAATTTTCAGCCTTTAATTACTGAAAATTAATATAATAATTATTTCGATGCCCAGAAAAATAATCTGACTAGCCAATAATTAAATTGGCTAGGCATCTTCCACTCCCGAGTCTCTCTTTTGACTATTAGATTAGCGTTAGGTACCATTAAATGCCACATCTCTAGTGTCACCAACCGACACTTATGGCCAAATGAATGACCTAAGCCAACAATTAGCACTAGATACCACCAAGTACCTATGCAACATAGCTTATAGCAACTTTTGCCTCTGACATCCCGTGATTTTCTTGGGTCCCGTGCTCGTATATTTACTCTAACCCCAATTGCACCTCAACATTTACTTAATCATGTGATTAAAAATTAATCCACATGTTAAGTGAGGTTTCAAAAATACATTTCCTCATGACATTAGTAATCCTTCAATGCATAGTGTGTTTGCTGCATAAGCATTGTATTAATTCAAATTTATTCAGTTTCTTATTCACCATGTTCATTGCCTTTGAATTACCTTAGCCCTAACTATGTTCTTTTATCGGTTTGTTTTAATTAGAGTATTTCTCCACATAGTATCAAAGCTAGGTTCTCTTTCAAGAAACCTAGATCTTAATCTGAAAGCTCTTCTTAAAAGCCAAGAACCACAATAGGTTAGGTGACTTAAAACATATCTACACCAACATACTCCCCAAAAGAGCCAATGCAAGAACCGAGCATGAGTGCCATTCACTACCAACTCTGCAAGGTTCCGACACCACAGGAGATTCCTCTGACTACATTGGTGACTCCATCGATGAGGAGCTACAGCTAACCTTGGCTCACAAAGCTAGGAAAGTCGAAGAGCTATATCGACAAGCTTTAAAACAAAAGCTTTATGCAGAAGGTATATTTGGTTTTTTCTCATTAAATGTAGTGCGCAAGTTTGATAATGTTGCAAGGCCATCGACATCTCCACAAGGGATGGCCCATCTTGGCTCATAAATCTAGGAAAGATGAAGAGCTGCGTTGACTAGCATTAAAACAAAAGTTGCATGCAAAAGGTATATTTTGGTTCTTTCTCATCTGATGTAGTGCACAAGTTTGATGATTTTGCAAGGCCGTCAAGAACTCCACTAGGGAAAGTCCCCCCACTTCGAGAGTAAGATCCAGAGTATGTTTATATTTTCAACTTATCTCTCCTACTCCGATGCAAGGTACACAAGTTTCAACTCATCTCTCCTGCTCCAATGCAAGGTACACAAGTTTCTAATTTTATTCGTTCGTCTATTTCTCTTTCTGTATAGCCTTTGCAGCATTATGGTAGAGACCAAATTAAAGCAAGAGTGCAATATGCAAAATATGGTAGACCCACTCATGTATGTGAATGCAAGAAGGGATGGTAACCCTACTTCTTCCCTAATTTCTTTCCACTTCCCTTATTTCTTTCCATTATGGTTTTAATAGTCAAAATGAGTTTGGTGTATCATCTTCTTTGCATTCACCATCTTCACCTTCATTTCCATTTCATTCACCTAATCAAAATCAACTCAATGTAGCACCACAATTTACAAACCTATCCATCCCACCTACTTCTTCTATTGTACCACCATTACCATTTACAACTTTCACTTTTGCATATTAGTCACCACAAGGTTTAAAAGCACACACCACACCAAGGGGTCCATCGCACATAGGCACAGCCTTAAGGACCTCTTCATCTCTAGTTCCAAGTGGTGCCCATGCACATTTGAGGTGGCTCAATCTCCATCTTGCACACCTTTAGGTCACACCCAATATGCGGTTCCTCCTCCTATTTATGCAAAGTGTAGGTCAACTTGCACCACAGTTTGCCTCCATGGCTATACCTAGTGGACCTACTGGTCACTCTATCATACCCTAGCCGTCATTTGGACAAGGCTTTGATGCTCCAATGCCTCCATCTCCATCACCACCTTATGGAAACATTCATGTTCCAATGCCTCCATTGCCACCATATGGATACTCACAGTCTATTTTTACCTATCCATCACTTCTTCCTACTTATCCACCTCTCTCTTACCCTCATTCATCCAATATCTCCTGGTTCATCTTCCTCATCGACCAAGCATGCTTTCTCAAACAAGACTTGTTTTAACGGGTCTAATTATACCACTTGGTTGAACTTGATGAGACATGTACTTGAGTATCAAAACCCATGGGACCTTGTACATGGATTGAAACCCCGACGTAATCTTGCACTAGTTCCATACTACGTTGTCCACTCTTGAAAGGCTAGAAATGCCTCCACCACAGTCAAGTTGATCCAAGGTGTTCTCCATGAGTCTCACTCATAGTTACAACACATTGACCTAGCATCCGAACGATGGACACACTTAAACTAACCGCTATGCCACTCAAGATCAGACCCATCATATCACACCTAACTATGAACTACAAAATTTCAAAATCACTGACTGGGATGATCTTAAGATCAAGTTGGCTGAGTACCAACGACTTCTCACCAAGTTCTCTACCATGGGGGCTCCTAAGTCCTCGGATGACCAAGTCTCTTTCCAAAGGTTGCATCCCATCCAATCCGGTTGGAACCATCCCATCTAATCTATCCAGTCTAGTCGGATCCATCCAATCTATCCGGTTCCTATTTGATCTCAACTGTTCAAAATAATCAAGGATTACGCACAGACAACAATCTGCTTTTCGACCCTTTTTTTGGTCTTTTTTAAAAACGTTTTCTGAACCTTTTTTTAGGCATATTTGAAAATTTTATTGGGCCCTTTTGTAATGGCCCCCAACCCTTTGTTGGCTCGGACTGTTTATAAACAACCCTCTCCCACTTCAATCCCCACCCTCAAGCCTTCTTACTCAAGCCTCAAGCCTCAAGCCTCCACCTCTTGCTCAAGCTCACCTCCACCTCTTTCTCTTCCTTCTTCTTCTTCCTCTTCCTTCCTCTTCCTCTTCCTATTACCACCTTCTCTTCCTCTTCCTCTCTTTTCACCTCTTCCTCTTCCTTCCAAGTTTCCTCTTTCTCTTTCTATTCTACTTCCTCTCTTTACCTCACTCCATACCACTTTCTCTTACCACATCTTCTTTCACCTCTCTTACCACCTCTATCTATACCTCTCTCACCACCTCCATCTCTCCTACCACCTCTATCTACTCTTGAGTCTTAACTATAGTCTATCACCATGCCTAAAGCCCTTCATGAAGCCTTCTCTCTTCATACCTCACAGCTTGAGAAAGCCACTAATCGCACCAATGCTTATCGTTGGACTTGCAAGTATTGCAGCAAGGTCCAAACAAGTAATGTGATGCAGCTTCTAATCCACTTGTCCAAGATAGATAGAGAATGTGATCCATGCCTGAATATCTTCAAGCAATGGCCGATGAATCATGAGATCATCAAGAAATATTCCCCCATCTCACAAGCATCAAACAAGGTCTCTGCTAGAATGGAGCAAGCTCAAGAGGAGATAGTCTCCCCCAACACATGCATACCCATGGCCATCCCTTCGGCTACATCTATGGCTACTATGGACGGATTCATGGATCCCTCCAATTTTCCTTCTGCTTTGGCTACCTTCGCCATCGCCACCACTCATGGGTCCAAGAGACTGAAGACACAAGCCACACTTGTTGAGGCAACCGGACATGTCTCATACCTACTCTCATTCGTTCAAGAGCTCAGAGCGACAAAGGGATGCAAAAATCTGTATTGCATGAACCATCATCAAGTGCAATCTCCCTTTCCACATTCTAAGACTCGATAGGTAGAAAAAAATGGTGAAGGCTATTGCTGTCATGGGTCCATGCGAGGGGTGGCATGGAGTTACTTGCAACAAGTGCACAAAGAAGCTAGACAAGGAGAGACAGAGAGAGATTCAACAAGTCCCTCAAGCCCCTTCATAATGGTTGGATGAAGTAAGGGTGCTTCATCCTCTCCGATGGATGAAGTGACTGAAAGCAAAGAGATATTATTAATATACTTGTCTCTTTGCCCTCTTGGCACTTACTTCTTGCATGTCGTGGATGCGAGCATGAAGGGGAATAGGACGATCGGCCAATTTATCTATACAAGCACATCCAGTTAGTCATTATAGAGGTGAGTCTACATTCGTAAATATTTTATGTTTTATCTTTTATGTTTTATGCTTTTCGAATATTATTTTTTATGTTTTAAACTTGTATGCTTCTTGAATCTTCAATATCTTCACCTCTCTCTATATCTATCTACACCTCCATTAGTAGAGGCTTGATCTATACATGTTACCCAATTACACATCTCTATCTCTAAGCCATACTATATTCCATGTATCTAGGTAGGACCAAGCAACCAAGTCATCACCAACAATACTTCAAATTATTAGAGAATGGGACGATTGCTTGTGAAGAAATTTTCCTATATAGTATAGACACCTTGTGCCACACATTATCCTGACCTTCTCATGGAGGACATAGACAACTTGAAATGGTTTTAAGAAATAGTGACAAATACAAATGCAATTCTTAATTTCATCACAAAAAATGTAAAAATACTTCCACATATATAGTGATGTGGAATCAAAAAAGCCATCAAAAACTCACTTTACTGTCATATGGGTGATCCTTGAGTGCCTCTATAGCATACAAAGTAAGTTGCAAAAGTATATGGTATTGAAGGAATTCGAGCATGGATAGATGAGGAGCCCCTAGCAAGCATGGAAGAGGGCACAGCCATTCAATGGTTTTGCCTGAAAGAATTATTTGAGCAAACATACAAGCCTTATACATTATGATCACCCTTGTATAAGGTTCTTTGCATAACAGATATGGAGGGCGCCACTATAAACCTTCACTCATTTCATGAGAAGGTTGTGGAAGAGATTGAGGCTTCTACTATTCTTGATGCTACAATTCCACAGTAATAATTTTTTTTGTAGATTTTTCTAAATGCAAGTTCAATCTTTGTTAAATAATTAAACTAATTTTATGCCTATTGGTTTTTTCCATAAATAGTGGCATTGCTGATATTTTGTATAATACCCCGCGACGGGATGGCATCCTCTACCTCGTACAAAAGAGGTAGAAATGGATGAAGAGGCCTATCCATGGCCTAGCAACTCTCTTGCATTACAAAAGCCCTTTCCTTTTCATGGATAATAGCTAGCCTAAGATAGAGATGTTTATCTCCCAAAGGCTTTGCATGATGATGCATGGTCCATTTCTCCAAGAGTAAAACTATAGAGACCAAAGGGAAACAGCCTTTGCTAGCACTATGTGTTGGAAAATGACCTCTTTGATCAAGCCAGTACTATTCTAGTGAAAGTCATTTGGATATTAGTTATCCAATGTGTAAAAGGTGCCTTTAAAAGTGTTGGCTCAAGTAGTTAAAATTTAAATATTATCATTATATTTCTAGTAAAGATTTTTGCTTTTTTTATTGATTTTCACTTTCAACAACTTAAAGTAATTTTGTTAACTTAAACAGGAGTATCCAGCTGATGCATGTTACACAAAATAGTCAACCTATTCTCTTATACACACTAAGATCTGAAACAACCTTAGCACCAAGAAATTACAGCAACTTATCTATTATCGTTTTAACTCGTGTATGCTTAGACACATAAATAAGATACCAATGGCACAACAAGTAATTTTAAACTTGAGTCCATACTTATTTGAATTTAAGAATATAAATTTTTAAGTCATCTCTCAACTTCAATTTTTAGGTGAATGTAGATGAGTTCAAGTTAACAAGAGCCACACTCAAAAGTGTGAATAGAGAGAGAGAGAGAGAGAGAGAGAGAGAGAGAGAGAGA
Organism: Lygodium microphyllum; assembly: GCF_053477565.2. NCBI lineage: Eukaryota > Viridiplantae > Streptophyta > Polypodiopsida > Schizaeales > Lygodiaceae > Lygodium > Lygodium microphyllum. The sequence continues at coordinate 137,986,051 of NC_141153.1, forward strand.
GTATATTAACGTCTCTAAAAGGCCAATGTGGCCTATGAGACCAAAGTAGTACATACAATGATGGTGTGTTTCTCATCTAGAACGAGAAAAAAGATGAAAAACATGCCTATAAGACTGAAAAGGAAATGAAATAGTGTCCTATAAAAGGGAAACATGTCAGTGATCTGAAAGTGAGAGTAGAGAAAGGAAAACTCTCCATCAATGATATGTTTGTTCTCTAGGGAGGTGTATCTCTGCATGGCTGAGGCGTCTCGGCATCTGTCTCCTGTGGCGCTCAATGATGGCTTTAATTTGTCTGTGGTGTGGATGTCTAGGCCTTCGTCCGGGTGGACGTGGGCGCCTAGACCGGCTAAGTGCCACTGCTCTATCCAAAGGGACACCTACAGAAGATGAGGTCCAATGATGATGTACTCCTATAGGCTGTGTGGCAGTAGTAGTGGTATCTTCCATACTCTGTTGTGTATCAATGAAAAAGTCGGTGACTGCTCTCTATCTATGTGAGCCGAGCTGTGGGGGCCTCCTACTTGTTGAGAATCTGTCAATCACACCTTGTGTATGCCCCTTTGTATGGAACAGCTAGGTTAGGAAGATGCAGTTTATTCTAGGAAGAGAGACAGAATCCCATATGCACAGTGGATGAAATGTGTTACCAAGCAATCCTATATAATGATGTACTTGACTATCACTTTTATATCATGATAATGCAATAGTACTTGTCCCTTTCTGTCAAGTCACTGTGTCATTGTCAGTCCTACACAAGATTGTGTTTATGAGTTCAAGTCTCAATCTTGAAACCTAATTCACTTGTGTAACAGTTGTCTTCTTTGTAAATGTCAACATGAGTAGTATCTTCATCTTTCATCCTCCATAGCTTACGCCTTTGCCATGCTCTAGATCCCGCATTTCTAACATGGTATCAGAGCGCAGCTGAGCATGGCTTAGCATGGCTTAGCATGTTTCAGGTCCTCTCTCTGCTCCCTCAGTCTTTCATAATCTCTATCCAGCTCAGCTCAAGTGTTTGACTTAATCTCCAACTCCATTTTCACTCTCTACCCCTTGGCAGCCATAGCCAACTTGCAACCTACCTCTGTTGGAGGAGCTGGATCTCCACTTACAGGGCATATCTTCACTTGCTTCCTTCTGGGAAAGTGTTTCCCTACTTCCAGAGCTTCTTCTTGACACATCAATCACTGACTTTGAGCAAGCATAGCTTCAGCATTGACAATTTTCTCAATCTCTGCCCTGTGTCTGCCATAGCCAAACTGGACCTGCAGTACTTGGAGCCTCCATATCTTCCTCTACAGACCTTAACTCCTCATGTAGCCTTGTACTACAGCCTCTGTACACTCTTGAGGCCCCTGTTACAGCCTCTGGATGTCCACCATGTTTATGGTACCCACACTTAGCCTTTTCTGCGACAGCCTCTGGTGTTTTGCCATGTTTGTGGTATGCCCACACTTTGCAAGTACTGCTCTCACTAAAGCCTCTACACACTTTGTACTTTCAGGTTGTGATTGAGGAGGGGTGTTGAGAATCTGTCAATCACACCTTGTGTATGCCCCTTTGTATGGAACAGCTAGGTTAGGAAGATGCAGTTTATTCTAGGAAGAGAGACAGAATCCCATATGCACAGTGGATGAAATGTGTTACCAAGCAATCCTATATAATGATGTACTTGACTATCACTTTTATATCATGATAATGCAATAGTACTTGTCCCTTTCTGTCAAGTCACTGTGTCATTGTCAGTCCTACACAAGATTGTGTTTATGAGTTCAAGTCTCAATCTTGAAACCTAATTCACTTATGTAACAGTTGTCTTCTTTGTAAATGTCAACATGAGTAGTATCTTCATCTTCCATCCTCCATAGCTTACGCCTTTGCCATGCTCTAGATCCCGCATTTTTAACACTACTCCGTAGAGTTGTTGCTCTACGCCTCTGGAGCTCCAAGAGGAAAAATCCCAAGTATCTCTGATCCTCAAACTGCATGATCCGTCTCAAGGGTCCAAAACCCTCTCGAAACAGATAGTGGTATCTACATCGTATGTCATAATATACAGTGCATCGGCAGATGTAGGGCATAGGCGTTCTTCTGTCTGTATACCCTCCCATCTGCCTGTCTCAATCTTCAGGTGGTGGGATGAGGTGCGGATCTTACCAATAACTGGGCGTAGTCCATGAGGCAGCTATGTGTCCATGCAATTGGGTCGGGTGATGAAACCATCCTCAGATACCTGAAGGAAGTGGGTCTGGTAGTGTGCAATCTTCGTGCCATGGGGCGAGGGGAGTTGGATCCAGGTCTTCTCCGTATCTAACTTCAGTAGAAACCTCTCACCTTTTTTTAAATTTTACTTTTGTTTCAAAGGTTATCTATGTTTGATGCAAAATTAAAAAACTAAATACGCTTTTGGAGAAGTGCAAGAGAGAGAGTGTGTGTGTGTATGTTTTTAAAAAACACAAAATCGAGTGGGGGTTTACCGTTTCTTTGTTCATTCTTTCTTTTAAGGTCTGGCCTACATTGCTCGCGCTCTTTCTCTCTCTCTATCCTACGCATCTGTATAGGGAAAAGCTTTTCACCAAGTGCACACACACATCCTCCCTCTCTCTCTCTCTCTCTCTCTCTCTCTCTCTCTCTCTCTCCCCGCACATGGAACAAAAGAATAACACTATGGAATAAGGAAGCCACCATGGGTGATGCTCCCAACTCAGCTCTAATAATCTCATGTGGGGTCGAGCTCTTCGCTCGTATCATGCGTGAGATCATCATGACCAGTGGTCTTTCCATATGCTCCCATCCATCATAGTATTCCTTCTCTAGTCCATCCTGGTCTCCCAAAGGTTGTCTCCTCGTGTGAAAGAGACTCGGACCCCAAATAGCTGCCCCATATAGGAGTATGGGTGTAACCAGGGTGTCAAAAAGCCACAGTTTGGTGCGCGGCTCATGAAATTGTATGTGAGTACATTGCCTCTTCAATGCACCTAAGGCTGCATATGCTTTTGCCAAACGAGCCTCTGATGTCTCTCTCCAAGAGAACTGTGGTCCCTTCAATGTGACCCCCAAATAAACACACTACCTAACCATCTCCATTGGCTCTCCGTCAAAAGTAAACTGGTGCTCAGCTCTTGTTACCCAAGCAGTTGAAGTGTTAAATACCATAACTTTAGTTTTCCCAAGGTTCACCTTAAGATCTCTATCTCTGCAAAAAGCTGATAATGCATCCAAGTGCCTATTTAGTCCCTTAGGTGAGTCAGATATAAGTACAATATCATCGGCATAAAGCAGTAATGGTATCAGCACTCCAACTAGGCTGGCTCCGGCCCCACCCGTCCTATCCACATATTCTGAAATTTCATCTATATACAGCCCAAAAAGTGTCGGTGAAAGTGGACAGCCTTGTTTCACCCCAATGGTGCTATTGACTGTATCTGAGATGCCCTCAGGTGTTCGTACTTTGCCTGTCACTGTCTCATACAGGGCATAGATACTCCACTGTATCTCTACGGGCACATCAATGTTTTGCATTCTTTTCATGAGTCTAGTATGTGGCATTGTGTCAAAGGCCTTGCGAAAGTCCACAAAACAGCAATAGATCTTTTTCTTGAATGCCTTGCCTTCTTCAATGATTGCCCTCAACGTAAAGATATGGTCTAGAGTTGTATATCCCCTCCTGAAGCCAGCCTGGCCTTTTGACCTCAGGCCATGCATCTCGGCCCATTCACTCAACGCTTGTTCCACGATAGAGCCATATATCTTGGCCAGCATGTGTCCAATCATGATAGTTCGGTAGTTACTAGGTAGCGCGGGGTCTCCACTCTTAAAGAGCGGCACAATAATATGGTCTGACAAACAGGTTGGAAATCCCTCACAAACTGCCCTATTAAAGATGTGAGCCAGCGCTGGTGCCAGAATATCACAGGCATGCGTGAAGTGTTCAGCCACTAAACCCTCATGGTCTTGGGCTCTTCCATTTTTTTCAGTTTCCATATGGCATTCCTCACTTTTTTTTCTGTGAAAAATCTGCAATTTGCTGGTCTTGAGGTTGAGGGGAGTGGCATAGGCTCTTGGCCAGGAATATCATAGAGTGTACAAGCATATCCATGCCAATCATCCGGTCTAGTAATTTGTAGGGGTGGTTGGTTCTCGTGCATCTTTTTCCATGCTCTCTTGCTGTCCTACCCCAAGAACATGGAATACATTTCTGTTTCTAGTCTGCTCAGGTATTCCCGCTTCTTTTTGTGTACCAACCGTCTGAAGAGTGTTCGAGCATGCTTATGTGTGCATATGCCAAGTGCCAACTCTCGCTGAAAACGTGCTCGTGTCTCTCTGCACTCATCATCATACCAGCCATTCTGTGGAGCATTACCTCGTAGAAGTTTATCTGACGGTGTAGTGTGTGGAAAAGCGTATGCTGCTGAAGTGTGTATTATCTCGGCCAACTGTCCTGTAAACTCATCCAGAGAGGCCTGTGTGTCTAGCTCCCTCAATGCATCTCGCACAGTAATGTTGTATATGTGTGAGGTCGCTTCCACAAAATCATAGCGTGGTAATTTTGGTATGTGTGATTGTGCTTCGTGTATATGCCCATATTGCATTGTGAAAGCTAGAATAGCATGGTCTGCTACTAATCCAATTGGTCTATCTGAGATTTCAAAACTTTTTATATCAGGTAGCAAGTTGGGTGATCCAATCAAATAGTCCACTGTGCTTGACCCTTTCTTGTTATTCCAACATGTGAAGCCATTAGATCTTGGCCACTGGGGTAGCCCGTTAAGGATAGCCAAACCATGTGCACTTCCCAGTGCCAGTAGGTGTGTTCCTTCTTTAGAGAGCTCTACATGGAGCTCAAGGAGATTAACCATCGAGTATCATATACTCGTAGGGGACAGCAAGCCGTTCCGCGAGATATTGCAAATGGTAGCAACACACAAGTAGTAGTTGGAATCTATGTGAGGCGTGGTTCTGGAAGCTCTTTTACTCCGATTGCTCATGTTTCAAAGAATGCTCCTATTCGAGAGCCAAAGTATGATGAGAATACACTTCGGACTCATCTAGTGATAACCATGAGTCTCATTTGAGTGACAAGATTGAAGACTCATCTAAATAGTAGCCTTTGGATGCTTTTTAACATCTCTATCTCCTACTTTTTTGTACTCAAGTCTTATATATGATACTTGTGACTTGCCCAAAACTCTTTGTTGACCCATTGAACATGTTTTCAATCTTATAAATAAAATTGGAATATACATTTTGTCTCAACCACTTCTTATGTTCATGAATCAGGTTGCTAGTAGGAGAGAGGTCTACCACCATAAACATAAGCTTGAGGATGATGAAGATAGGCCGCATGGCAGTAGGAGGGATGGAGTCAGTGGAAGCCGGCCATGAACTGTAATGTCCTCATGCGGGGTGTGAACAACACTGGAGAGGCTAGAGAGAATGTGGAAGAAAGTGATAGAATGTTGGAGGGAATGAATGAGTGGGATGATCAATGGGTGGAGTTAGTATGGTATTTATAGGTAGAGATTATCTAGAGTGGTGCCCATTGAAGTCTTTTGGGTGGCGCCTTGACTCTCACGGGAGGTGCCCATAAAGCCTTTTTGGGGTTGTAAATGGAAACCAAAAATAGGAATGAAGGGAAAATGTACTAAATGACTTGGTTCCTGAACACCCCCTCTTAGGCCCAAAAAGGAGCAAATAATAGAGTGCAAGAGAGAAGAAGATCAACCCAAGGATCCCAGTGTTCCACCGGTAGGGTAACATGTAGTAAAGAACAGTAGACATGATGAGTTGAGAGAACCTCCACAATTGGCATCAGCTTCTAGAGCTTCAACCATTTGCACTTCGAGTTTTCTAGCCTCCACAGGCTGCGTTTATCCCTTTGGTGACTGTTTCTCCATCAGGTATCAGCTCTGCTCCACCTGCCATCATCTTTCTGCCTACATTTGGCAGTTTCTGCACCTGGCGTCAACACTCCATTCGGTGTCATCTTAAAATTTGTGTTTTGTAGACTAGAGGTTCATGCTTCATCTGGTCACCTCCATCATCAGGTGTCAACCTTCTGGCGGCGTTTTGTTATTCAGACCTCTTTCTAGCATTGACATCGGCTACAAAAGACACCTGCTATCCCAAGAGACTGTTTGCAGTTCCTGCTCCACCAAAAGTTGGATTTCTTAATCAGACAAGCCATCTTGTTGATCCTGTTTCCACTGATTTGTGGATAGAAGTCTAAAAACAGCTACTTATTGAGAGTGTTGTGACAAAGAGTAAGTGTACTAAAACCAATGCTCTGAACTGGCAACTTTGAAACTCGCCCACTACTCGGCCTTGATATGAACAAAAACTTGGCAACGGCTCATGCTATGGCTAACCTAAGATCAAGAACCAGTACAAATTGTAGAGTAAAGGGCAAATAAACTGGTTCAAAACCGTCTGAAAGCATTTTAGATGATGACAGGATACATCTAACCCCCAATTATGAAAGACAGAAATTCCTTCCCAAAGTAATACAACAGTAGAAAGTAGACAATCATACTATTGGGATAGGATGGGAAGGTCAGCCAGGTAGCATCAGAAATAGGAAGGGAAGGTAGAGATGTTCACATAGATCATATTTCTTGTCATTGATGCCTTGGACTACTACTACATTGAATGCTCTTACTCAATACATTCGTTTCATGTTATAGAAGAATGACTCCTTGCATGCAAGCATTTCATAGATTTCTTGGTCGCATACATGTACCCCCAAACGCATGGGTGGTGGGGCTATTTTGGATGCCGAAACTCATATGTTGACACTCCGTTGGTCTCTTTTTTGTGTCATGTGCTTGGATCATCACTCGTGGGTCTTTATAGCCCATTATTTTCTTGAGGACCACGGGCTTGTGCATGGTAATACCCAAATTCGAAGCTCTTGGTGGCATGTTCTTAATGCAGACTCTCGGTTTTCTAGTCCTTCATCATCCCTGCTTGCTCATTTGGTATGTTCCTAGAAATTGGTTCTCCAGAAGGCTTAGTGGCATCCAGCGGAGGACCGCTTAGGTACTAACTCTTTTCAACTGGAATTGTTGGTAGCCTCGTGATTACTTTCTTGGGAAGGCAAACATGAGCTCAGACCAAAATTTAATTGCATGGCACGTTTGGGCTTGACTTCAGTTGCAGATGCCACCCTTGCCAATCGCAATGTGTTGTCGTTTCGTACAGCCAGGAGGCTTTTCAGGATCCCTCGTGGATACCGTGATTTATGGGGACAACTTTTGATGGTGCTCCAGAGCAGACAACCCTTTCCTGCCCTTGCTTCAGATCGTCCCTGGCAAGACTGGGACCTTGCAGGCCGGCTGAATTTGAAAAAGGCCTATTCGGAATGCTTTTCTTTTTTATTCAACCTCTGATGTTCAGGGACATATTGCTAGGCTTAAAGGTCTCTTGCATTGGTAGATAGATCTCATTCGGCACTCTGACTTACTCCCTCGCGAGGACTTACTTCCCTAGCATATGGCAATTTCCTCTGCGTCTTTGCCATGACTTTTGTAACTCTTTTGTCGTTTAGTACTTTATAAATATAACATCCATTACGAAAAAAAAGTTCACATAGATGCAGTGATATATGGTCAAGGAGCTGAAAAGGCATATGTCCCCTACATGTTGAAGATCATGAATCTAATTTCTTTTCAAGGCATTTCTGTATTCATCTTCAGTTTCAAAGTCTCAAAATCATCTGAGTGAAGAATGATTGTCAAGTCGCAGAGTTAACAGAAACCCAACATAGAGCAAGTAACAACTAGTTTTCTTGCTTCTATCCACCAAAATAGAGAATATGCATCAAAACTCTTTTCCTCTCAACAAAGTATCAAAACACATTGCATGTTTGCTGTAATTAAGAATGAACAGTTGTAAACAGGGAGTGCAGATAATGATTTGACTAGGACACAGATTAAAGCAACAAAGTATTGAAATCAAACCTTTAGGCACTGCCAAACATCACTCAAAGCATGAGCTGTTAGCTTTGTACGAACAAGAAAGCTAAAAATTGTATTGTACAGCTGAAAACAATCAGAAGTAAGGATCAAATTGATAGGCCACGCCACTTGATACTCAAGCATGATAAAGTCAAATGCAGAGACACCTACACCACAGCAAACAAGTCATTAGATACTGATGTAGCAATTGCATTGCCCTTGAAATAAGTAACCAGTGCAAAACGCAAGCCATTTCAACCTTTGTGATTAAATTTTGACAGAACTATGCGTGAGGAACAAGTATTACGGTGCAATAGTTGAAGTTTAGAGCAGGATGCTCAAGACAAACTGAGAGACAGAAAAAACAAAGGTAACAGCAAGAAAGAAGAAACTTATACCAGCATCTTAGATCCAATCATGTCTGTTAGGATCCAGACCTCTAGTTAATTTGTATCATGCATCCAATTAGTCTCCTCCTACACCTGCAAGCTTATGCCCAAACCTCATGCACTCTACAACGTGGTATCCAAACATGTGACATAAAAGATATTGGCTAGGCTGCCTTGTGGCAATGATCTACTGATGAATAGTGCAATTATGTTCAGCCATAATTTTGCAACTCTAGCTATTGTCCTAATGTCAACAACTATAACCCATGTGTCCAATACCCTTGCATATCAGCCACCGCATTTGCAAAGGATGTTGGTTCGGGTGTTTTTCTTTTTGACTTATGCTAATGTTAATGGGTTTTTTCTTTCGGTTCGTGTGCTTCTAGCCCCTCAAGAAGCCCTACTCTCAACTAGGGCTACTACAAGGATGTTTTAACCCTACCACATCAATGCTACACTCTGTGGAGATACACTGGGGTTTGCAAAAGAAAACGCATAAGTGCACAGCCACAACTAAAACAAATGAACTCAAACACCAATGCAAACACGCAACAACCCACAATGAAGATAATTGAATGATGAATGACTACGTGAATGAAAATGTATAGATGCTCAAGGGGAGAGTTGTCCAACAACCAATGGCTCTCGTGGGGGTGGACTGTGAAGAAGACTATGGAGTCACTGCTAGGGTGTGCACTGAGGAAACAAAGAGTGTACGACCACGACAGAAGCACAAGGAGACAAACACAAACACAGAAAGCAAAACTCAAACCCTAAACGCAAAACTCAAAACTCAAACAAAACAGAAGAAGGGATAGAAAGAACACAACTCTGAAGTGAATGAATGTTGTAAATGAATGTAAGAGTGTACAGTGTGCCCAAGGGCAGAGCAATGTGACGGAGAGTGATGTCCACCTAAGAAGAATCCCAAGTCTGTGACCACCAATCAAAGTGTAGGATGAAAAGGATGTTGTAAACGCAAGTGTCAACTGATGCTAAACACCTAAACGCAAGCAAAGGGAGTGAGTGTGGAAGAGGGCTGGTGACAATCAAGGCTGTAAACACAGCGAATGAGGAGCTGTCTAATGGAGGGAAAGGAAGGTGCCGCCTAATAAGGAGAGGCTGTCGCAAGCTATGGAGGGCTAATGCAAGCAGTGTATGTAGTCGCCAAGATGTGGCAGCTCCAAACGCAAACAAAAGAGGGTTAAAAACTATCACCAATGCTGATGGAGGAGCGCTAGATGTAGAGAAAGGTGTGGCGGCAGTTGATGGGGCTAGACAACCACGTATGTGGGGGCTAATGGCTAAAATCTGCACTCAAGGGTCAGAAACCTGCACAAAAAGAGATTAGACTGAATGGGGACAACCTATCTATTTATAGATAAGGATGGACCCTCCCAAATTCGGGTTTTATTGAACTCTCTTGAACCACGGCCCGTTTTAGAGTTTTCATTAAATTAAGCTTGTTTTGGGGTTGTTTAAGTGGCTAATAAGCATGAAATGCATTTCTTAACTCAACACCCCCTCTCAGACCCAAAACAAGGCGAGAAAGGAAGGCCAATCCATTTTCGCCCTAGGCATCCCACCCCAAGGCAACTAGGGCATCAAACAAAGGGTGCATGGTGGCTGCCCAATGGCCTACTAAGACTACAAAAGCGATGATTATCTTATTAAGGGAGTTCAAGTAGTCACCCCAAAGAAGACAGGGCATCGGACAAAGGGTGCTCGTCAGCTAGCCAGTGACCTACCAAGCCCTAGAAAGGTGGATGGAACTACAATGAATTTTGTTTTTTTTTTTGTTTTTTTTTTATTTTTTGGTTTTTTTTTAATAAAGTAAAAGATGGTTTGCGGCCAATTGAGTAACAATAGAAAACAAAAGAATGAGAAGGGATCCATCTGGTTTTCTTTTAATAAGGTAAAAGATGGTGTACAAACCGCCGATGGAAACAACTTAGGATCCATCTAGTGGTGCTTTGAACAATGAATATGCTACATACTGTGAAATACTCGTGCAATAAGTGCCACTTGGATAGTGTTCTCATGGGAAAATTGTTCACTTGCCTAAGTGATGAAATCGTACAATGCAAAGGGTGAAGGTACAACAAGGAGGGAGGGCCGATATCGAAGACAAGTGTCGAAACCTATAGAATACCAAGGAGAATAGAAACCCCCTCTCAACCTTGAATGTCAATGCCAAAGGAGAAAGAGGAGCCAAATGTCACTCTTCGTGCAATGTCGAGAACCATGATGAAAACAAGCATCCCAACTAGAAGAGCTAGGTAGAAGTCACCGCCATGATAGCACCAAGAGAGATGTCGTACGATCAGCCTCAGGAGGGGAAGCCTCCATGTTGCTAGAAGAGTAAAACTCCTAGGAAGATGAAACCATAAATGGAACCGTGCCCATCCCATGTCTCCAACCCAAGTAGGACTAGACAAACATGCATGTTAGCCTTGGACTGAAAACAAATTCTGCAAAAGAGAGCAAGATCTGCAATCACAGAGATCACTAGTGAGATGCTCGGGGGGAAAAAAAACTAACATTGAAAAATTAATTGAATGAATGAGTGCAATAATGCAAATGTATACGTGTATGTAAATGTAGTGGAAGACATAAAAAATGAAAGGGAAAAAGACAAGACTCCTATGGGCCCGACTCTATAGCCTAAAGTTCTAAGAGTGCAACAATAAGAAAAAGCTAAGAGGGCAGCTACCATCGCATATGCCCACTATGTGGAGGATTGATCAATTGAATCCCATTCAATACTCTTCATCAGTAACAAGAGGTATTCCTACTACTTAATCCTTTTAATCTCTCTTATTATCCCATTGTTGAGCTAATCCTATTGTTGGAAAAGGGAGATTAAGAGTAATCGATCATCAAGCTTAATATTGAAGAGCATATAGAGCTTAACATAGGGTTGATTGTGACTCTTACATAATTCTTCATCTTGTCTATTCAAGATTAGTATTAAAATTGTTTGCAAGCATTGATTCATTGCCTATATTTTATACCTAACATGAAATTTGACTTGTTAACTGATCATTGATGCAATATGACTGAAAGCATTAATGAAAATGTTAAGTGGGATACATCTAAAGTAATGAGTCACTGCAAAAGGGTAATACCCTATCCTTAGCTCATTTCAATTCAGTCAGTTCCTATTTCCCGCTTGCTTTTTTACTAAAAGATTCAAAGAGTTTTTTACTCAATGCATAGTATCATTGTTTTCTTAGCCAAGTAGCATGCACCTTGTCATGTTCATTCCCAAGAGGAAAAAGTAGATGCCAAGAGAGTCAAGAAGACAAAAGAAGGAGACCCTCCCTTCTTAATTATGACCTTAAAGGGGTGCATCAACCGGTTTGAGGAGAAACTTGGCACATCCCTCAAGTCTCAGAAACTACGCAAATTTCAAGTTTAGATGCAACTGCATCATCCTTGGCATTGGTTGATAGTGGTACAGCAATATCTCAGCCAATTCAAACATGGGAACAATTAGTGGATGAGGAACGGGGTATTTCTTGCCCTCTTGATACCTATGGGTTGCTACAGGTCTTATAAGTTTACATAGAAGGTACCCATCATTTTACAAGTCAACTTGGATCCCCATAGGTGCCCCATAACCCTTTTTAAGCCTCCACAAGTGTTTACAATGTTTGTTGTACCTACGGAGTTCATATAGGTCCAAACAGGGCATTTAAAAGTAGTAGACAGGGTGCAGAAAACTTCAGTACAACAATAAAAATCTTATTACAAAAAATTTGTATTCATCCGTACTTGGAGCTTGATAGTTCAATATGTAGAGGGGATATTCAGCTCCGTTTTGAATCAAAAATCTCGTTGATCGAATATCGGGAGCTCAAGATATTTCAGTTTCACTGACAGGAGGTACCATGGGACAACACCTTGACAGCATAATAAGGTAACACAGTCTAACATTATTTCACCTAGACCTTTATCCCAAGTTGAAAACTCTTTAAATCTTCTATATCCCTACCTTTTAAGCTTTCTATTGAGCTATAGAACACTTGGATTGCAGCTATACTTGGGGAGGTACAAAGGATTTACTGGCAGGCAGTCCACTATTACAACACTCTTCTTTCAATGGCCAGGAACAAGAAGAATCTTGTTTTTGTAAGGACTGATAAGGCACGGAGATCAAGACAGACTGTCCTATGCGCAATCAGAGCCAGAGAGAGTGAGAGAGAGAGAGAGCAGAGTAGAGAGTGAATACGTTTTCAAGTATAATTACGAGTCTATACCTTTAGGTTTTTCGATAGATATATATGTGTAAGTACAAGTGTTAAGGGTGTGTTCACACCCGAGAAAATTTAAAAGGCATGAGGCCTTTATTCCCAACTTGCATGAAAGACAGGATTCCGTGCTAGCATGATAGCACTCTAACTATCACAATGGAGAACAGGTAACTGTGAGATGCCAATCTCTCCCACCATATGTCAAAGCCATAAAGCCTCCTTGCATGCCTCAGTGGCACCCACATACTCTGCCTCTGTAGTAGACAATGCAGCACACTTTTGTAGCCTGGAGATCCAAGAGATTGCTCCTCCTGTGAAAGTAAACACATACCCAAAAGTGGACTTACTGCAGTCCGCATGACCAGCATAGTCTACATCCGTAAAGCCAACAACAGATGCCTTCTGCTTTCCAAAGCAGATGCACAACTCCTTTGTGCCTTTGAGATATCTCATAATACCTTTCACTGCATCCCAATGCTTCTTGCCAGGGGTTGCCATGTATCTGCTAACCACTCCCACTGCAAAGGCAATGTCAGGACGTGTAGCAACCATAGTATACATCAAACTACCAACAGCTGAAGCATATGGTATCTTAGCCATTTCAACCTTCTCATCATCAGATGTAGGGCTGTCTTCTGCACCAAGTTTCACATATGGAGGCAATGGAACCCCAATTGTTTTCCCCCCCTCCATATTGAAACGCTGCAAAACTTTGGAAATATACTCCTACTGAGATAGATAGAGTAAGCCCTTCGATCCATCTCTAAGTATTCGCATGCCAAGAATGTCATTTGCATCACCCAGATCCTTCATGTCAAAGCTGCCATGAAGACTTTGCTTCAATGAATCAAAGGCATGAGTATCCCTGCCAGCAATCAGCATGTCATCAACATACAAAACCAAGATAATCAAGCTGCCATTTGCTGCCTTCTTGGTGTACAAGCAATGATCCACTTGACTTCTATGAAAGCCTTGGGACTGCATGAATGTATCAAACTTATGATATCATTCTCTTGGAGCTTGTTTCAGCCCATACAAACTCCTTTTGAGTTTACATATCATTTTTTCTTTCCCTTGTTCAACAAAACCTTCAGGCTGCTGCATATATATGTCTTCATACAGATCACCATGTAAAAACGCAGTCTTTACATCCATCTGTATGAGCTCTATATCCTCAACTACAACCAAGCCCAAAATGGTTCTCAATGTAGTCATCTTGACTACAGGGGAGAAAATCTCATCAAAGTCAATTCCATGCTCCTGCTTGATCCCTTTGCAACCAATCTTGCTTTGGTACTTCTGTGAGGAACCAGAAGTGACTTTCATCTTGTAAACCCATTTGCATAGAAGAGTTTTCTGCCCTTTAGGAAACTGCACCAAGTCCCACGTGCCATTTTTCTCAAGAGATTCCATCTCTGACAGTATGGCTTTATACCATTTCTTGTTGTCCTGTCTGTCCATTGCTTCCTTGAAGTAAGACGGTTCACCATAGTCTGTCAACATGACATAATCAGCCACATTAATTGCACCAGGAACCAACATGTCAAGTTGTCTAGTAGCCCTAGACGATCTCCTAACCCATGGTCATTGTTTGCTGGCTGTTCCTACAAATTTTCATTTTCAGCATGTTGTCCTGGCATTTCAACCTGCAAATCAGCATTAACAACTTGCTGTCCTGGCTGTTCCTGCATATGTAATGGCTCATTTTCATGGGCAATAGCTGGCTGATCATTTCCAGCATCATTTCTTGCATTTACAGGTTCATTTACAACAAGTATTTGCTGCTGTACAACGGGCACATTTTGCTGTCCGAAAGATATTTCTTCTCGGAAAACAACCCTACGGACCTCCTCAGTCTTTTCACGCTGTTTGTGCATGCGATCTTCCCAAAAGATAATGTCATTGCTGCGTACTACTTTCCTTTTCTCGAGATCCCACAATCTATACCCCATTTCACCCTCATCACCATATCCTAGGAAAATGCATTTACAAGACTTTGGCTCAAGTTTGCTACGTTTCTCTTTACAAATGTGCACAAAAGCCTCACAGCCAAACACTTTCAGACGAGCATATGAAGATGCCTTGCCCGACCACGCTTCTTGGGGAACTCCCCCTCCAAAAGACCTATTTGGTGACCGATTAATCAAGTGTACGGCTGTCATAACAGCCTCTGCCCAAAAACCATGGGGTAATGCGAAATGAGACAGCATCATACGGACCTTATCATGTATGGTCTGATTCATACGCTCTGTAACTCCATTTTGGGCATTTCAAAAAAAGAGACTTTTTGTGAGACATCTGTGCATGTTTGCCATAAATACAATGATCACAATGCTCAAAATTAGTATAACGAAGACAAGGCAAGTAACCCAAACGAGAAAGCACTTTAATTCATGTTTGACTCAAGTGTCCCAACCAACCATGCCACAAAGAAACGCTTGGTTGCTCGGTCACAGCAACAACCTGGTCACGCACACTAGATACATAAAGTGGATACAAAGTATCACTCTTGCAACCTTTGGCAATAACCCTAGATCCCTTACAGATCTTCCATTTTCCATCACCAAAGGTGGTATGAAAACCATCATCATCTAGTTGTCCTGTGCTAATCAAGCTCTTCTTAAGCTGAGGTACATGCTATACATGCTGAAGTGTAAAGACAGAGCCATGCTGAAACTGTAACTGCACACTGTCAATACTTGCAATCTCACATTCATAGTTGTCCCTAAGATGGACAACACCATGTCGACCCCCTGTATAGGTGGAAAACCACTTACGATGAGGGGTGACATGAAAGGAAGCACCTAAATCAAAAATCCAGGTATGCATGTCATCATCTGTATCTGCAAGTAAAGAATGTGCACCAAAGTGTGAAGAGACAAAGAGTACATCACTCCCACTGTCACTGTCATGAGTGACTACATTCACCTCTTCAATTTTTACGCTGCTCTTCTTAGGCTGAGTGTCCTTCTTCTCTTCCTTGCTACCATTTGTCTTCTTGCCTTTTCCTTTCTCTTCCTTCCATTTGTAGCAATCACGTTTAAAGTGACCCTTCTTGCCACAATGATGGCATTCAATATCTTTGCCACATGATTTAATGCGTCCCTTGCCATCATATTTGCCCTTTTATTGTGATCTGCCCCTAGTATACAAAGCATTGGAAGACTTACTGGATACATTGTTCTGCCGATTCATCTCTTCCATAAGTAGAGCACTCTCTACATCAGCATACAAAAGGATCACATTAGAATTGCTCGTAGCAGTCCTGACTGTATCCCAACTCTCTGGTAGAGTGCAAAGCAAGAAAGTAGCCTTAAATTTCTCATCAATCATGAACTTCAAGGCAACCAACTGACTGAAAATGAAGTTAAACTCACTCAAGTGAGTAGACATGTGAGTAGACATTGTTGTACCCTCTTTCATACGCAAATCCATAAGCTTTTTCAGCCAATACACTTTACTTGCAACACTCTTTTATGCATACAGTTCTTCTAGTCTAGTCCATATAGCATATGCAGAATCCAAACCTTCAATGTTGAAGAGCAAGGCATAAAAAATCCATAGCTCTATGGTTGAGCGTGCAAGCTCATTTAACTCATCCCAATCATCCTGATCCATGTCCGCGGGCTTTGCAACTTTAGTTTTGATCGGCTTTGCCTGCTTCTTTTGTAGCACGATATTGTAGCACTGCTTTTGCCAAACTACAAAATTGCGTGTGCCTTCAAGCTTCTTTATGTGCATCAAATTACTGCTATCATTGCTGCCAGCCATGACTTTCAGCCCAAATGTGACCAAAAAACCAGCAAATGCAGGCCCAAACTGTCACCCAAGTGACCAAGGTACAAACAAGTACCAATCAGCAATAAATGACCATTGCAGAAGCACAGATTTCAGATCTGTAATTAAATTTTCAGAAGCACCAAACCATGTGCTACAGCATTATCCAACTGATTACAGCTGTTTTAAGGGCATGTGCATCACATTACATGAGGGATCCCAAAATTTCAGCTGCAATTTTTCTTGTACATGTACCCATGGGCATAAAATTTGACACGAACGGTCAAAAGCCCCAAAATTTTGTGCTCAAAGCATCAATCACACATCTGCATTTTCTTTGTCATGCATAGACCAGTCCAATTTTGACAAATTAGAGCAATTTCAGCAAAACCCCCAAATTTTACCAAGTGTTAATGTCCAAATTGCGTGGAATTCAACCTGCATGTACATAAAATGACCAAATGCTGCACAAATTTTGCCCAAACTGCAAAAGCCCCAAATTGCACGGGGTCCAATGTGCATCAATATCGAGAAATTGGGTAAATTTCAATCGAATTTGCGCATGTACATTAAAAGCCCCAAATCTCGGGAACAAAATGTCACAAATTTCCGCAATTTCCGAGACAAATATCACTGTTGCATCTTGCTCGCATCAAATCTGGACAAATCCCCAAATTTTCCAAGTCTTGCGTGCACTAATTTCAGTGAAATTGAAAGAATTTCACTAAAATGTGAAAAGTCCCAAAATTCCCGGGCAAATGTGCACCGACATTGCAATTTCTAAGTCAGACTGTCCAATTCTATGTTGAGATCCCCAAATTCGGGAAAAACCCCAAATTTCTGGCTCAATTTGGCACAGATCTGAGGTCTGTGCCTCCAACGCATTAACCCTCAGTAGGAGGAGAGGGCTTTCAAAAATTTTGAAGGAAAAAAAAAATGGATGACGGGTCCGTTGACCCATCAGTCGTGCGTCGTGAGCCCCGCTGACGGTTCCGTCCGTCGCGTGCCTGCCATCGTGTCTCGTCAGCGCCCGCTGATCAGCACCCCACCGACAGCTACCTGCCGTGACCAATCTCGCCGACTGCTACTCATCACGTTTCTACACAGGTCAACTGCCTTGTAGACGCCATCCATCAGGCGCCATCCGTCAGCTCGCCTGCGCTACTCTTCAACAACTGTTGTCACCTATCCAGCCCACATGAACCTTTGGCAATCTACGCCTACCTGACGCCATGCCTTCTACCTCAGCCCGACACACAGGCCCTCAGGAACTCCAGTTGTCTGTTGGTTTTGCCAAATACAATGACTGATCAGTCCCCCCACATGCAACCCAAGGCATAAGTGAGGGCTCCTGATCAGGCTGAAGAATGATGACAGTGACAATGACGGTGAGGATGATAGACTGTGCAGCCAGCAGTCCTCACTGGAGACGGGGAAGAACGCAGCAATCTGAATGTGCACGAAATGCATTTTGGAGTCCTCAAAAATTTTCCTATTCAAGATCTGAAACGCTGTTTCAGGCAACTCTGCACTTCATAAAGATAAAATTCATGAATACATAAGTCATCTGTGGATCTCATAAGTCAATTTTGGCCTTTTGAAGACATTAGTATAGCTTTCTTTCTTTTTCTGAAGACCAAAGGCTCTAGTCATGGTACCTAAAAGAGGCCTGCAATGTAATATGTGGGCCACTTGCCCAGCATCCTAATAACCTTGGTATATGCTCTATTAAGTCCTTTCAGTGCTTAATCCCTATTTGGATTGTTTCAGTCGCACAATAGAAAATCCCTATTATGTATGGTGTCTATCTATGTCCAATAGGAAGCCCTCACATGATACAAATACTCTGCTCTGGCCTCCCCCATGGAATCTATCTCTAGCTTTGGCAGCTACATCCACTGTACCACAAATCTTGCCAAATCCATGACTAGTTGTGGCATGGATTTGGTGAGTCTGTTATTGTGTAAAAAGATATTAATGCTTATGTGCATCCGTTATAATGGATTAGCAAGTTACTCTTGGAGGCTGAGAAAAACTATCACAACCTAGAGAAGATGGGGTTAAGCCTTGTGTTTTCAGTGCACAAGTATTGGTGTTACCTTCCATGCAAGAACTTCGCTTTTCTCTCATTCTCTTCCATTCTTTCTCAACTTATGCAGATTTGTGAGTCCTGAGCGCAATGGATCAAAGTGACTATGCAATACCAAGAGTTTAAATTCTACCCACACCCTTGCCACCATTGAGACTTTCTATTAGGAAAAAGACCTTCAAAAATTTTGTGCATAATAGAAGGGAAAAGGTGAAGGAAAAAACCAACATGAAACACAGCCACATCAAAGGAGAAATCCTTCTCTCAACTTGTTATGATGGGGATCTTTTTAGGTCTCATACAAATTGCAGATCTTCATATTTTCTTGTGTAATGAGAGAAACTCCTAGCGGAAACACAGGTATCTCTAACCATGTGTATGATTTTGATCCACGTAACTGCATTGAGCTAGGGATTAAGAATATGGTATAAAAACGGAATTTCTTAACAGGTTCAAGAACTCTGCCTCATGTGGAGCTCTAGAATGGCGGTTTTGAACAAACAAGTCAAGAATCTTTGCCTTCATTTAGCTCACATCAGTTTATACGCATCCAAGGAAAGAAAGCAAGAAAGTTTATGATTTGCTTAATGCTACTATGTGCTCTTCTGCAGTGATTGGCTGTTTTGATGCAAACAAAAATGCATGGACATGAGTTTCCCAAACAAAGGATTTTTCCACATTTTCTTTCCAACGTCCAAGTGCTAAACATGATGCATTTTTCATGGGGTTTTATTCCACATTGAAATGATGATGTCTTTCGCAGAGTTTTTTAGGTAGATGAAGCCAAAGCAAATACTGAAGCATGTCATTCCCACATGTGTGGCCATCATATCATGCCTGTTACTATCAAGGTTGAGAATTTAAAGCCAAAGGTTATTAACACTATCCTTGTATCTACTGCCTTGTACTGGTAATTCTTGGATCCGTGTTGAATCATAGATCTACAAATACAATCAAAGACTTCGTGCAAGAAAGCATGGAAATACAGCCAGTAGCTGAGAAATATAGCCCTTCAAATATCACTCATCGCACAGAACCTTGTTAGATGCTTACAGTTTTTATTCACATAAATATGACTGGTTTTGTCTATGTCTGGAACCAGCTGGCCAGCCTCAACAGATCGCCCATGTCCACCAATGCATACATGTAATCTCTCTGCATATTCATCATCTTCACAAGAAGAGTTTTGCAATGCCACTTCTAAAATGGCTTGTACCTCTAGCTGCCGTTGTTGAGATTCTGTAGGATACCAAGCCTAAAATAAAATCAAGTGTGTAAGACTTGCAAGTCAAACTGATTGACTCACCATACTTAATTTTCAAGAAAAGCCATACATGCTGATATAATGCTATGGTAAAGTAGTCTGCCCAATCTCCCCTCTCCATGAAAAAATATCGACGCAATGCAATAAGGTGGTCCTGCAATCTGAATATCTCATGGAGCAGTCTTACTGTAAAGTAGCTTATGCAATGGTATCTGCAAGCTATTAAAGAAAAGGTTTGTCTATGGGAAATGTCACACAAATAATCACATACTGCAGACCACACTCTTTTTTAAACCAGTGAGTAAATGAAAAAAATTGAGATAAAAGATACAAATATGGTTGCCAAATATCAGGATTGTCTGGAATTCAGGGACTCTAAAAGTTGGAAATAAATTTCTAAGCACCTTCAAAATCATTCCTACAATTTGATCAAATTTGGCAAAACAGACAAATTGTGCAAAAACTTCCCTGTGCAGTTTTAAGAAGATGCACAAATCAATGCTCTTTGTTACAATTAAAGGTCCATCAAAAGGAAACATAAAGTTTCTGAGGAATCTTGTTGAATCAGCAACTAAAGACAAAGGAAATATAAATCGTAGAGCTGGGAAAACACCAAATATTTGATGGTAAAGCTCCAGTTTGGCAAGTTTGTGCAATTTGGCAGACACCAAACTTGAGAAATTCAGTCAAAAAGCCCAAACCAGCAAGAGTTTGCAAAAGGGACCACAAGTTGAGCTTGCATGGAGAACAGACCAATGAAAGACTTAACACAATTCCCAAACTATAGATGGCTTTCTTTTTTCACTAAAAAGAAAATTCTACTAGTAACACCTCGAAGAAAATCCCCCCAAGGTGAAATACAAAATATAAAGGACCCTGTAGAGAGTAGCTTAATACATCACAGATACAATGGTTGCATGAACAACCAATTTGGTGGGCTATAATGCCAGACCATCTAAGGGGCTAAGAGAAGGAGTGTGCCAAAGTCTCAAGTCCGCAAGAAAGTCTCTATCCTCCTCATCCTCTCAGAGCCACCCTTTGCAGCCTCTCTTATTTCCTGCAGAAAGTATGGAGGTCTATAGCATGACTGCACCTTGCAGTCCAAAATGTACCAGGCATTAATACTAGCAATCACATCTTATCTATAAGTGTGCCTCGATCCACTCTGCCTGCGAGTAATCTAGAGTGGGAATCTTGCTCAGATGCTAGCTGATGATGAGATAGCAGTGACTCCTCTAAAAATCCTCACATCCACATGTTGAGGCTTGAGCCTCTATCTATGACCAAGCTACAGTCCCCCACAATGCAACCATGGTCTCTATAGTGTCGTGGAATACCATCCTAAGGGCTCTCCTCCATACCTCATGAGCCTGGGAGTTCCATAGGCAGTGTCTTTGTGTCTCCTCTGACCACATCTCACACATGCCATTGGGACCTTCCCATACAAGAGCCATGTTCCAACAGCTATGCTCATGTGAGCTAGTAACCATAGGAAGAGGAATATCTTCCTATGCCTGAATTTATCGTCCAACCTCTTGCAGAAGTCTAACAAAATATGATCTAAGATGCCTTGTTTGCGCTGACGAAAAGAGGCTGCTGACCAAGCTTTGATCCTACTCATCCAAATCCTCCTCTCCAGCATGGTAGTGTAGCCAAAGAAGGCCATGTCATAGGTCTATCAAGGAATGGATCCCTCCAAACCCATTCTCTTGGATTCTATTATAATCTTTTGAGGGGCCCTCTCTAATAAGCCCACTATCTCCATTGATCCATCAAGCATTTGGCTAAGTCCAGGTCCATGTCCCACCTCCTCTCATATTGTGCAACTACTCTAATCCTCTCTCTGAAGCATCTTATTCCAAGCCCACTATCTCCATTGATCCATCAAGCATTTGGCTAAGTCCAGGTCCATGTCCCACCTCCTCTCATATTGTGCAACTACTCTAATCCTCTCTCTGAAGCATCTTATTCCAAGTCCTCTCTTTGGAGGCAACCATTCCTTTATCCACTGTGAAATCGAAGATATTGTCTATCCTAGCCACAATGAGCCCAAGAAGGATGTTCTCTTTGGACAAGAGACCCATCCAAGTCTAAGAAGTGGCTATATCTATTCTCTGCTGGGGAGGGAATCTCTCTTTCACAACCTCTATCATAGCTTTGGCATCCCTAAGGCCTCATAGTCTCTACCTCTAGATCTCATGTAGTAGCTCCTAAAGTGCAAACCAATCTCCAACTTAGGAAGCAACTTGTATAGAGAACCTCCATTAGGATAGGTAAGTCCTTTGTCCAAAAGTCTAGCCCTCTTTTGATCACAAATAGTGCTTGAAAAGATAGTTTTCCTCCTTTTCTCTTCAACTACAGTAAGTGATAACTGCTATGTCAAATGAAACAAAACTCCATGCTCTAATGATAACAACGATGAATATGACCTCGAACTATTTCCCCTAATGTCTTGAAAGACCAAGTGAATGCTAGACCGCCATGGTCCTCCCATGTGTAGATATGATAAACTAAAGCCTCCATAGCAAAAGTTTCTTCCAAAGCTCCTTGCCTAGAAGGACACCTCTAACAATGATCTTAACCAATAAGCCTCCGCTCCTACTATGTAGGTCTATGAACCCCCAGACTCCTCTAGATTTGGGATGTACAATGTCATCCCAAGCCACATTCACTCTAGCTAACTCCCCTCTCTCGACCAAATAAGGTTTCTGATAAGACAATTCACCTAACCAACGCATGATCTAGAGAATGCCCAACAAGAAGTAATGCACCATATGGTTGCAAGAAGAACCTGATTGGTGTGACCACCACTCACCTAACTAATAGAATCCTCCCTCGGCTCCAATAAGGGAGCTTCTATTTGAAGCTCAAAGAAGAGGTGTCAATTGCTTCTCTAAAAAAATGTCAATCCCCACATCCCATCCAAGATGTCTCACTGCAATCCCACAAGAAAGCAAAGCGAAATCCTTGTGTGACCGCTATTCTAACAGCCTCAAGGCATGTAGGGAAAGACCATAGTACTTTTGTCACGAGGACATGTATTTTTGAAACCTCACTTAACATGTGGATTAATTTTTAATCACGTGGTCAAGTAAATGTTGCACAAGTGAGGTGTAACTGGGTTCAGAGTAAATTTACGAGCTCGAGACCCGAGTAAATCACGGGATGTCAAAGGCAAAAGTTGCTATAAGTTATGCCACACATATACTTGGTGATATCTGGTGCCAGTTGTTGGCCTAGGTCATTCATTTGACCATAAATGTCAATTGGTGACACTAGAGAAATGGCGTTTAATGGTACCTAACACCAATCTGATGGTCAAAGATGACGCAAAGACACTCGAGAATGGAAGTTGCCTAGCCAATTTAATTATTGGCCAATCAGATTATTTTTTAGGACATCGAAATAATTATTAGATTAATTTTCAATATTTAAATACAGAAAATTAATATTTAATTATGGATAATGCTGAAAAAACTGTTTGGAAAGGCTGCCACTTGTCAAAAATGCCCATACAAGGCTGAAAAACGTCTTTAGATAATGGGGAGAGGCATTTTTTGTGTATTCAACCTACAAGTGGAGAGCAGGAGATGTTGGTGGTTTGATTTGCAACCATTGGAGGACCTTCGCAAGCAACCAAGGGCAAGAGAAGACCAAACAATAGCAAGTGACAGCATCTACAAGTTGTTGAGACAGGGCAACAGCACCAATATATGACTAACTGATTTTCTTCAATTCTTTGCATCCACAAGCTGTTGAGACAAGCCAACAGTAGAAAATGACTGATTTTCTTCAGTTCTTTGCATCTACAAGCTGTTGAGATAGGGGGACAGAAGATTGTAAGTTAATTTGCATTTCTCAATTTTGTAATAAATATTACTGTTGTAACTAAGTTGTAATTAGGGAATTACCACCCATCCACGGAAGGAAGGCTGGTTTCATGGTTCAGTTGCCGAGATTACCACTCAATCCCTTGCTTTGGTGGGCCTGAGGCACCTGATTGCAAACCAAAGATTTGTGCTAGTGCTGATTTAAACTCTCAACCAAGAAATTACAGCAATATGTCTTCATACAATAAGATGGACTCAAGCACCGATGATGCCTCTCAATATAACCATTCACATGGGAATGAAGAAAATGCAATGCTTGACCTTGGACAAGGCTCAGACCATGGACAGCAAGCTGAAAATGTTGTTGTTGTTGGGTAAGATGCATGGCCTTCAAGGCATAAGGAGATTGATGACCAGCAAAGTGAAGAGAAATTTTATGAGTAATTCAAGAATTGAATGAGGACAGCAACAAATCTCTTTGCTGAATTGGCAAAGAATCCTTAATTTACCCAATTTTTGAATGCTCCAAAGAAGAACAATAAAGGCAAGAAGAAGAAGACGTCTTTTATACATTCGAGACAACAAGATACACCAAAGATAATGCCAATACCTTCATTTGAAGCTCCCAAAGATGCTATTGAAATAAAATAGTTGGCACCTACAGGGCAAGGAATGCAAATGCAAGGCCATCACACAATTGCTAATCCAATGGATTTTGGATACTCGGGCATCCATGCTATGATGGGGTAACCATGATATTTGGGTGGAAGCACGATTTTTTATGCTATGGTTGAACAAGGATCGCATACAAGAATGTATGGCACAAATCCTATGGTATGCAGCAACCAATGCATGGTGTGCGAGGCCCAATGTATTCGGGTATGACTGAAAATATGCAAAACCCTATATATGGCAACATTGGCTTGATGCTCGGGACACAAAGTAGCATGTTTGGTACTGCATTTGCATCCTCAAATACTTATGGGGCTCAAGGAATGAATGCTGGTCATGCAAATGCTCCGTTTGGCATTGGTTTTGATGTAAATTCAGCAAATGCACCCTTTTTGCAGCAACCAGTGTATGACAACTTGACACCCAAAGGGGCAACAAAATATGTGGAAAACTTGAATGTAGCCTATGCAAAGATAAAATATGTACTTCAAAGATCTCAACAAAAGCAAAAGAGAACAGCTAATCGCCATAGATATGCTTTGTAGTTTGCAGAGGGTGATTATGTATTGCTACATTTTGAAAAGGCAAGGCTGAAAAAGATGAAAGAAAGAGAAAGATTGTATTCGAAGTTGAGAATGAGATACTGTGGGCCCTTCCAAGTGTTGGAGAAGATCAGCAATGTGGCATATTGGCTGAAATTACCTCCACATTGGCAGATACACAATGCCTTTCATGTCATTCATTTGGCCATAAGTGTCAATTGGTAACACTAGAGAAGTGGCATTTGATGGTACCCAACGCCAATCTGATGGTCAAAGATGACGCATAGACACTCGAGAATGGAAGTCACCTAGCGAATTTAATTATTGAAAAATCAAATTATTTTTTAAGACACCGAAATAATTATTAGATTAATTTTCAGTATTTAAAAACTGAAAATTAATATGTAATTATGGATAATGCTAGAAAAACCATTTGGGAAGGTTGCCAATTGTCAAAAATGTCCATGCAAGACTAAAAAACGTCTTTAGAGGCTAGAGAGAGACATTTTTAGTGTATTTCAACCTGCAAGAGACGGAGAGGAGATGCTGCTGGTCTGATTTGCAGCCATTGGAGGATCTTCTGAGGCAATGGAGAAGACCAATCAACAACAGATGACAGCATCTACAAGCTGTGGAGATAGGGCAAAAACAGTAAATGACTGATTTTCTTCAATTCTTTGCATCTACAAGCTATTGAGTCAAGGCAGCAACAGTAAATGTTTGATTTTCTTCATTTCTTTGCGAAGAAAGTCTGAGTTTTCTCTCCCCTCAACATTCTCTCTCATCTCACAGCCTTTCTACTTTCTACAGCCTTGCTCCGAAGATTACAACATTGAGTTCACCAAAGCCTGAGAAATTTCAGCTTTCTCTACTGCAAACCCTAATCTAACAGAAATTAGAGTTTAGCAACAATCTCGAGAAGCGTGCCACAAATTTGAAGCTCTAAGAGTTGGATTCAATAGGGCTGAAGCTGTTTTTAGTCAAATTCACGAGGAGGAATCAACAAATCAATGAATTTAGGGCATTTTCCATCTCCATCAAAGTGGGTGAAGGCCAATTGACCACCCGAATCCAGAGGCAAATCAGATTGAATACTTGCTGATCATTTTGGGCAGCAAGGGGAGTTGAAATACCGAAAGGGAATAGGAGAATCCCATTGTACATCAACTTCTTCTTCAATTAAGTTAAATAAATACCGAAAGGGGCGCCAATTTTGGGGCCAATAGGATGTCCATTGTCCAAGATTGTAAGTTAATTTGCATTTCTCAGTTTTGTAATAAATGTTACTGCTATAACTAAGTTATAATTAGGGAATTATCACCCATCCACGGAAGGAAGGCTGGTTATAACTTCTACCAATTAGAAAAGGCATTTGATGTCTTGCAAAATATGTCTATGTTTGCTACAAGACCCTAAAGTTGCTCTCATCCCTATCTAGATAGCCAATTACATCATGTGCAAACTCCACATCAAGGAGCATCTCGAGCATAGAGATAAGCAAGTCAATACCTCTAATACTAGTAGATCTTTGTCAAGAAAGAGTTCTAGGCCTCTGCTACAAATAGCATCAATGTGGCCAATAGAAAAATGATCACCTTCACAAGGATCTTGTAGGAACTTCCAAGAGGAGTGATTGGCCTCCACTGTGTTAATCCCCAATTTGTCCCCACTACCCTTGGGTATAAGATGTGTCAATCCCTTATTAAGGAATCTAGTGAAATTTCTTCCACATACCTCCCAAATAGTATATTAATGAAAATCGGAAAGTATCCCTGTAGTTATGGAGACAATTGTACAAAGATTTTAAGAGCTCTTTTTCAATTGGTAGTTTATAGAGCAAATTTCTCTCAATCTATACATTAACTTGCCAAGCTTCAAAACATGAAATGTATCTCTCATTATGGACTATAATAGCACCAAAGGGGTGTGAAGAAACTGCCAGGGTTTGCACTTACAAAACATAAAATGTACAACCACGATTGAAACACAAAAACACAAACAGTGACATGCAAAACTCAAACTCTTAACGCAAAATGCAAAACACACAAATACAAACAAAGAAGAGAGAACTATAAAGCGAATGAATGAATGTTGTAAATGAAGAAAAGAATGTACAAGATGCTCAAGGGCAGAGCTATCCAACAATGGGTGGTTCTCCTAGGAGCAAACTGAGGGAGGTATCGATGTGTATCATCCATGGAAGACAAATCCCGAGTATAGTAACTGCTAGTTGAAGCAATGGGAGGCTAGGCAACAACCGTAAACCATGTAGTAGCAATCACTAGAGGAGCTAGATAGCTAGTGAAAGAGAGTTAATGGCTGAAACATACAAGACAAGGATGGGCTGAATGGTGGATAGCCTATCTATTTATAGATGTGAATGGACCCTCCGAAACTAAGGTTCACATAGAAACTCTCTCGAACTACTCCCTATTTTAGGATTTTTCATTAATTAAGCATGTTTTGGGGCTATTTAAGAGGCTAATTAGCATGTACTGCATAGCTCAACACCCCCTCTAAGGCTCAAAACAGGGCTAGAAAGAAAGACCAACCCATGTTTACCCCAAAGCAACTAGGACATCGGACAAAGGGTACACAGCGGCTACCCAATGGCTTACCAAGACTATAGAGGCGATGGTTATCTTACAAAGGGAGTCCAAGTAGTCACTCCAAAGAAGACAGGGCATCAAACAAAGGTTGCTCATCAACTGCCCAATGGCCTACCAAGTCCTGCAAAGGTGGATGGAACTGTTGAGAATCAGCAATCGCACTCAAACAGCCTCTTTGTATGGAGTCTCAGGGTCAAGGACATGCAGGCTAACTTATCCCATATGCACAATGGTGCCTACTGCAGTTTCCTACTTTCCTATAAAGCATTGTACTTGCTTCCTTTCTTAATGCAATGATAGTACTCTTTTCATTTCAGTAAAGTGTCAATGTCATTGTCCACATACACAAGATTGTGTTTATGAGTCCAAGTCTCAATCTTGGAACCTAATTCACTTGTGTAACAAACAGTGTCCATTCCATCATGAGTCTACACTTCTCCTTCCATCCTCCATAGCTTCCGGTTATGTCATGCTCTAGATCCCGCATTTGTAACATGGTATCAGAGCATTAAGAAAGGAAGCAAGTACAATGCTTTATAGGAAAGTAGGAAACTGCAGTAGGCACCATTGTGCATATGGGATAAGTTAGCCTGCATGTCCTTGACCCTAAGACTCCATACAAAGAGGCTGTTTGAGTGTGATTGCTGATTCTCAACACCCCTCCTCAATCACAACTAGGAAAGGCACAAAGTGTGTAGAGGCTGTAATGAGAATGGTGTTGATGCTAGATCTTCTTGAACCTTCTTCTTGTTGATTTTGATGTTTTGATTTCTTGCTGAAGACTGAGTTTTGAAGTAGATCAGAGTATCAAAACCTTCAGTTGATTGAAAAGCTACTGTCACTCAAGTCTACGAGAGGTCTGAAGTTGATTTGCTACTGTTCCCGTAAATCTAACATGGGCAAAGACTCGCCAAATGCTCGATTCAAAGGAGTCGGATTCCACACTTGGCAAACCCGCATCAAGCTCATCCTGATGAAGAAGGGTCTCTGGGCCATCACAAATGGCAAAGAGAAGAAACCGAGGGACGCGGACCTTGCAACTACTTGGCAAAAGAATGATGACAGAGCCCAGGCCATTATCAAATTAAGAAGGGGAAGATCACTTGGAGTAAAAGACTTTTGCAGATTTGGTATACATTGACACTTTACTGAAATGAAAAGAGTACTATCATTGCATTAAGAAAGGAAGCAAGTACAATGCTTTATAGGAAAGTAGGAAACTGCAGTAGGCACCATTGTGCATATGGGATAAGTTAGCCTGCATGTCCTTGACCCTGAGACTCCATACAAAGAGGCTGTTTGAGTGTGATTGCTGATTCTCAACACCCCTCCTCAATCAATTCTTCTGTTGCTCAAATCTAATAAAGTCTGAAGTTGATTTGCTACTGTTCCCGTAAATCTAACATGGGCAAAGACTCGCCAAATGCTCGATTCAAAGGAGTCGGATTCCACACTTGGCAAACCCGCATCAAGCTCATCCTGATGAAGAAGGGTCTCTGGGCCATCACAAATGGCAGAGAGAAGAAACCGAGGGACGCGGACCTTGCAACTACTTGGCAAAAGAATGATGACAGAGCCCAGGCCATTATCAAATTGGAGCTAGACGACAGTTATATCCATCATGTGGATAACTGTGAGACCTCACAGGATACATGGAAAAGACTTGACACCCTGTTCGGTGCACAATCTAAATCATCAAAGTATGGTCTCCTGATTGAATTCTTCAGACTTGAAATGAAGTCCAGCACATCACTTGCCACACATCTCAATTACATGGAAGGACTCCTAACCCAACTTGCAGGAATAAACATTAAAATGGATGAAGATGTTTGCATCGGTGTTCTACTTAAGAGCTTGCCTCCTGAATATAATAACGTATCAACAACTTTAATCAACATGCCAAATCCTGAACTTGTTGATATCCAAGCATCACTGTTAGAAGAAGAAAAGAAGCTAAAAACTAAAGAAGAACCAAGTACCTCTAGAGATGAGCATGAATTATATGTTGGCAACAGGTACAAAGGCAAGAAAGATCAGCTCTTTTGTGACTTCTGCAAAAGAACCGGACACACCGAGAAGTTCTGCCACGCAAGAAAGAGATCCCAAAAGGCCTATCTAGTCGCAGTCAAAGAAGAAGAAGAAAATGAAGCAAAGGAAGAAGAAGATGAAGATCACCAAGATCGGAAGGACAAGACTCATCAGTCCTTGTACTCTCATAATTCTGATAGACTGTTTTAATAGCCTTGTATTTTCCTTGCCCTAATGCTTCCTGCCATAAGCTTTGTAAACTCCTTATGTAACTTGGCATTACAGTCCCTGTACACTTTGTGAGGCCCCTGTTACAGCCTCTGGATGTCCACCATGTTTATAGTACCCACACTTAGCTTTTTCTGCGACAGCCTCTGGTGTTTTGCCATGTCTGTGGTATGCCCACACTTTGCAGGTGGTTCTCATTACAGCCTCTACACACTTTGTGCCTTTCCTAGTTGTGATTGAGGAGGGGTGTTGAGAATCAGCAATCACACTCAAACAGCCTCTTTGTATGGAGTCTCAGGGTCAAGGACATGCAGGCTAACTTATCCCATATGCACAATGGTGCCTACTGCAGTTTCCTACTTTCCTATAAAGCATTGTACTTGCTTCCTTTCTTAATGCAATGATAGTACTCTTTTCATTTCAGTAAAGTGTCAATGTCATTGTCCACATACACAAGATTGTGTTTATGAGTCCAAGTCTCAATCTTGGAACCTAATTCACTTGTGTAACAAACAGTGTCCATTCCATCATGAGTCTACACTTCTCCTTCCATCCTCCATAGCTTCCGGTTATGTCATGCTCTAGATCCCGCATTTGTAACAGGAACGACAATGAACCTCTTCTTTTTTTTTTTTTGAAAGATGTGATTAGATATGATTTGTGGTCAATTAAGGAATTGTGCCCGTACAGGAGAATGAAGACGGATGGTCACATCCAACACACCATAAAAACCCAACCACTTCGGAATGTCAAAGACAAGGAAAAGGGTGATGAAGGAGTGGTGGTGGGATGTAAGAACCCCCAGTGGAGACAGCTCAAGACTCACTCAGGGGTGCTCTGCACAATGAGATGCATAGTATGCTACATGCTGAGAATGCTCATGCAACAGGTGCCACTTGGATAGTCTCCCTCATGGGAAAAGTATTCACTTGCCCAAGCATCCTTTACAAAGATGATGAAACCATGCAATGCAAAGGAGAAAGTACAACAAGGAAGGAAAACTAATGTCAAAAACAAGTGTCAAAGCCTATAGAATATCATGAAAGGATAGAAATCCCCTCTCAACCTTGGATGTCGGTACCGAAGGAGAAAGAGGAGCCTGATGTCGGTCTTCATGGCATGTCAAGGTCTGAGAACCATGACGATAAAGATGAAGATGAGGATGAAGTATCGCGACTGCAAGAGCAAGATAGAAGATACCACCGTGATCGCATCCATACTGATAGAAAAGCAAATCGCCTAGAAAGATGAAACCATGAAAGAAACCAAGCACACCCCATGTCTCCAGCACACGAAGGACCAATGCAAACTTGCATGTTAGCCCTACAATAAAATGCAAAACCCTCTTTAAGAGATCAGAATCTGCAAAACTGAGACTAGTAGTAAGATGCTCCAAAGCAAAACAAAACAAAAAGTATAGCTAAGGAAAGAAAAATGCAATGAGAGTACATGTGTGAGTGAATTTAGTGGAAGACTAAAGAAGGAAAAACTCAAGATGAGGCCACCATTATATACATCCATCAATAGGTCATTGCTAATATAACGCCTAAGAAGGTGGAGAAGTGATTGACCTAGGAATAGATGCAAAGAGTAAAATGGGTGGGGAGCTAATCCTTCAAGAGTACTAAAAGATATAGGTTGTTGAGTCTACCCGTGTGCCACATGTTCAATGGCCCCTAGGGCAAGAAGAGCAAATGGAACAGCAACGGAAGGCATAGCCCCATTGGACTATCCAATAGGAGTGGAGGCAATCACAACAATCTACCTTAGGGAGTAATGAGTTTTGTTTCTTTAGGTCCTTGAGAGGAAGGGGTGTCACCCTTATTTTGAGTTGCCTTTACATCTTATGGATTCTTGCTACCTCCCATTTTCCCTTGTGAAGGAGAGGCAACCAAATCCCTATCTAAATACGAGTATATGGAGGATTTCTTGTGGACTTGATCATGTAGCCTTCCATAATGCAAAAACTAATACTTAAACTCATAGAAGGTCAGTAATCAAGGAAATGAGATAATGTGTTGAATGAAATGGAAGTATTTTTCAAGCACCTTATTCAAAAAGAACATAAGTTTATTGTCATCTGACTTCGAAGAGCCAATAGTGGAAAATTCAACAAGTAACCGCCAATATTCGACCAACTTGACTTTCAAATTATCCCCTTTCTTACTCTTGAAGCTCAAAATCAAGATTGGATACGTCAACTACAATCTCTCACCGCATATTGATCAATGAGATGACTTTGACGCTTAGATGCGAGGTGAAAATACTGTAACTGAGAGTGGAACTCAAGAAGCAACCCCTCCATTAACTCAACATTGGTTGTCGCATTACGAGCTCTCCATTGATGGATGTGATCAAGGTGAGCTAACCGAGGGTCCTACATAGGCTCTAGACCTCCTTGAGATTCAAGCACTTGTTGCATGAAGTTCAACCAAGTGGTTAAATTTGATCCATTAAAACGACTCATATCTATGAAGGCATTTTTTGCTACTACAACAAGAATAGTAGTACTAGAATGAAAGAAAGAAAGAAAGAAAGATATATTAATGTCCGTTGAGGCCAAAATTGGCCTATGAGACAAAAACGTGTACAATGCTCATCGTCACTGGATATCAAAGTGTGACATGCCAAAAGATAGTCAATGATATACTATGAAAAGAAACTAAGGTCATACACAAAACCAAAATAGTACTCGTTTAGAAATACAATGAGAGGATGAGGTAATGCATGTCTAGTTGTGTGGTTGAATGATATCCCTATATCTAGTTCCACCCAATCAAGATCGGTGGATAGAGTATGTCATCCAACATAGATGAAATAGTATGAGGATAGCATTTGGACTGAGCTTTCAACTCGATCAATTGTTACTCATATCGCCGGCGGATCTCTCTCATCTCTCTCTAATGTAGTATCTGTGTCTAGTACCCCTATATCCACATGCATGCTACTTTGATCTTCTGGACTCCTTCGACTCACTCCTCTGTGTGTGGGTGTTGTGTGTGTAGTCACAATTTAAAAAAATTTGGTGAATTGACTGACATCCCTCTCTCTATCACGAGGACGCGGAATTTGAAATGCTTTAATTTTGCTGAAGATATTTGATTAAGTTATTAATCAAATGTACAAGGTTGTTTAGCATATGTGATGCACATGCCAGATATTTCATAGTAATAATCCAAGGACTCCGAGGATGCAATAGACGCCGAAGGCAAAAGTTGTAATAAGTTATGTTTGACAAGTACTAGGTGGTAACCGGTGTTTAGATTTTGGTCTAAACCAATTTATTGGCCACTAATGTCAGTGATGACATGAGAGATTAGACATTAATTAAGTAATCAATGCCAGTCTAAGGCTCAATGACTGCTTATGGATACTTCCAAGACAAATTGGTCTAGCCAACTTAATTATTGGCTGGTAAAATTAATTTTTTAAGCACTAGAATAATTTTTAAATTAATTTTTAAAATTAATATTTTAGAAAATAATTTAATAAGCTGAATAATGTTGGAAAATGGAATTAGAAAGCTGCCACTTGGTAAAAATCGCCCATGGAAGTGAAAAAAACGTTTTTTGGGGCTGGTGGAGTCTATTCCAACCATTGTGAGACGAAAGGAGGCTATTAGAGAGTAAGGAGATACTGCAGATGTGATTTCAACCACAAGGAATCAGTCCTATAGCAAGTGACAACAATTTAGAGCCCTCTAGGAGCAAGTGATAGCAGTCCAAGGTCCTTTTGGTGCAAGTGACAGTATGCAAGAGGGGGTAACAATCTTTCTAGTGGTCCTAAGCTGTAGGTGACAACTTTCACAACTATTTGAGCAGGACAACAGTAAATTTTCAACATTTCTCGAGATGAAACTCTGAAATTTCTCTCTCTGCGGCATTCTCTCTCGTTCGTAGCCATCTCTCAAGTTATCTAAGCATTTTCCAACAATTTGAGCCATCCAAGGAAGAGATTTCAATCAATCTTTGGTGTAAACCCTAAAATTAGGATTATAACAGCTAACTCGGGATGGTGCTCAAAATTGAGGTCCTAGGACTTGAATTCCAATAGCTGAAATTGAGCAATTTCAAGGAGATTCAAAAGGCCGGCCAGCCAATATCAAATTTGGGGCTAAATTTATCTTTCAAGGTCCAGGTTGAAGGCCAATCCCCAAGCAAACGAAGGACCAAATTGGTTTGGAGACTTGTTGGTCTGTTTTAACAACAAGAGGCACTTGGATTAGCGGAGGAGGTCGTAGGATCTCTGTTGTACTCCATGAATTTGCAATAAAAGTTAAAGAAATAACGCAAGGGGTGCCCCAACAAGATGTCAAATGTCCAAGATTGTATGATAAAGTGTGCACTTTCAATTTATATGAATTTTATGCTTGTTGTAATTAGTGTTAAATCAGGTTATTTACCACCCTATCCGAGGAGGAAGGTTGGTTTTATGGTTCCATCGCCGGGATATACCATCATTTCCCTTGACTTGATGGGCCTGAGATACGTGATTGAACGTCAGAAGCTTTGCTCCAGTGGTGAAATTGTATTCAACTGAGCATTACAACAAGGATGTCTTCAAAAAGTGAGATGGGATCAAGCACAGATGATGCCTCTCAATCTGAAAATTCACAAAGTCTTGGGGAAAATGCAATGTTTGATCTTGGACAAGACACGCAATATTGATAGCAAGCTGATAATGTTGGTTTAGACCCAAGTGCAGGTCCTTCTAGGCCTTTAGAAGCTCATGATCAACAAGAGAAAAAGGAATTTGATGACCAGTTTAAAAATCAGCTAAGGACAACAACTGAAATGTTTATGCAATTGGCAAATAATCCTCAATTTATGAGCTTTTTGAACCCTTAAAGGAGGGCAACAAAGGCAAGAAGAGAAAATCGTCTTCGAGAGCTTCAGGACAACAAGATGCACTGAATGAAGAGCCAGTACAACAGTGTGATGTTCCAAACGTCAATAGTGAGCATAAGCAAATGATGCTAGTGGGGCAATTGATGCATATACAAGGCCAACTTGAAAGTGCCAATCCAATGCTTTCTGAACAACACGCCATGCATGCAATGATGTGGCAGCCATGATACTTTGGTGGTGGCACTAGTTTTCATGATATGGTGGGCTTGGGAACACATATGGGGATGTATGGCACAACTCCTTATGGTATGCAGCAACCAATGCATAATGTGTAAGGCCTAGTGTATCTAGGTATGGCTGGTAATATGCATAACCCCATGTATAGAACTATTGGCATGATGTTGGGACACAAAGTGGCAAGTTTAGCAATGCATATATGCAGTCCACTATATTCGAGACTCATAGTATTAATGCGGGTCATGCAAATGCTCCATATAGTGTTGGTCATGAGAAAAAATGATACTAGTAATGCATGCAATGTATGGAAAAATGTATCTTCTATGATTGATAGTATGCAAATTTCCATGCACAATCACATTGCAATGGTCCAAAGTATGCAAACAAGAATATTTTCTTATGCATCTGATACTCCTAGCATATTAGATACACATGAGGGGCTAGTCAACTGGATGCAATGTTGCATATTAGTTAAGTTGGAATTGCAACAATATGAAAGTATAAAGCATCGCAATGCTTAAGGGGAAGAAAGTTCTACAACCTAGTGGAGGTTTCGAGACAAGTAAAGTTAAAGTTTCCATATGCTTCTTGGTGAAGCTTCAACATTGTTTTACCAATAGATGCAAAGTGAATGGAAGAGGATGACTTGGCAAACCATCCTCAGTTGTTGCAGCTTTACCTAGATGCCTTTCAATTACAACCGACTTCAATTTGGGCTCAGACAGGTTTAGCAAAGTAGGGATTCGGAGCATTGCCTAATGCTCAAGGGGGAGATAGCGCTTCCACTCCACCATTTATGGACCACTCTCATATGTAGTGGATCTCGGATGTATTCAGCATATATCCAAGGTAGTTTGCTAACAGTATGTCTGCCATGGGTCACTACTCAATATACTAGTCATTATGAGATATATGCGTGAGTCTGATTGTTACCGTAACTCTGAGACTATAATTTTGCATCAATTTGGAATCAATTCATGGTCAGATTACGCTCAGTTTTCAATGGTTTACAGCTGGTTTCATGAACAGCAACATGTGAGTAAATGCCATTGAGAGTTTCAGCCATGGTTTATGCTGAGAATATGCGTTACTATGGTTTTGAAGTCAGAACAATTAAGAAACATGAGTTATGGATACATCCAATGGATTTCTAAGAACACTTTTGGACTAATTCTCAGTATTATCTGATGTTTCTGTTGGATGTCAACATAGTGAGGGAAAGTCCCTTTCCCAGACAGGTGCTTTGCCAATACCGGCTCCACAGCCTCTCTCACAGCATGATGAGCCTATCACCATTCCTAGGTGATATCAGTGGCTCATGGAGGATGCAAGTGTTATCCATTTTCCTGCTACTTCTACAAGTCCACACATATTAACTCATTTATAGACCTAGTGGGATAGTTCACTTGGTGTGAACTATGCTCTTATGACCCATATGCTCCATGACAGTGAACCTACTTCAGTTGATGAGGCTCTTGCACAAGATATTTGGAGACAGGCTATGCAAGATGAGCTTGATTCTATCGAGTGAAATCAAACTTAGGAGTTGGTTCTGCGTCCTTGACAACAAAAGGTGATTGGTGTGAAGTGGGTCTATGAGACCAAGAATCTTGCAAATGGTTCCTAGGACAAGCATAAGGCTAGGCTTGTTGCCAAGGGTTTGGCACAAAGGACAAGATTGGATTATTTTGAGACCTTCACACCTACAGCTTGTATGTCTACCATTCAAGCCATTTTGGCTCTTGCAACCCATCACCATTGGCTTGCCTATCAAATGGACATTAAGTCCACATTCTTGAATGGCATCCTTGAAGAGGAGATTTATGTCTTTCAATCTCCAAGTTTTCTTGTGAGGGAAAGAAGGACTATGTTTATCGATTGCGGAAGGCCCTCTATGGCCTAAAGCAAGCTTCGAGAGCTTGATACCAAGGGATTGATCGCTTCTTTCGTGATAGTGGCTTCCAAAGATCAGCTCATGATCCTAACCTTTACTATAAGATTGAGGGTGACAAGTGTGTTTTGATTATCTTATATGTGGATGATCTTATCACCAGAAGGAGAACTTCTACGGAGGTTGATCGGCCTCGAGATACTCTGAGACAGGAGTTTGAGATGACGGATCTTGGGATCCTACACTTCTTCATTCGTCTAGCGACTTATTATATGGCACAAGGTATCTTTAAGTCACAGCACAGGTATATCTCCGAGTTCCTTTCGGAGTTTGGTATGCCCGAGTGTCAACCTATTTCTTGCCCCATGGACCCTAAGTCCAAGCTTGTGGCAGCAGGAGATCCCCTTTCAAATGCTACCTGCTACAGGTGCCTTGTTGGCTCCCTTATCTGGCTCATCTGCACTCGACCAAATATTTCTTTTGTGGTAGCTTTGTTGTCTTCTTTTGTGAAGACTCCTACACTGAATCACTGGAGGGCAGCCTTCCGTGTTCTTCAATGTTTACAGGGGACTCAGTCCTATGGGATCATGTATGGAGAGAGGGTTACCCTTTCTGGATGGAGAGACTCTAATCGGGCACGTGACATGGATTTGATGGTTTCACTATTCGGCCAGCATATATGGACACCCATCTCTCCCATTGCGTACGGGTTGCTATCAGACAGATTCGCACCTCCTCACATAGGCTTCAGATGGTGACAGGCAGATGGACAAATACCCTAGCAGAGGATAGGGCTTGCTAGATTTGTGGTCGAGAGCCTGAGACGGAGGAGTACTACACATGCACATGCACAATATACTATGACATACGAGGACGGTACCACTGCCTCTTCCGTGATGGATCTGGACCCCTTCGTTGCGTCATAGAGTATGAGAACCAAAGATGCCTAGGTCTTTTCCTCTTGGAGCTCGAGAGGCGCCGAATTGCACTACTGTGAGACAGGAGGCCAGCTCATCCAGAGGGACAAACACAAAGAGCAATGACAAACGTCTTCTACAAAGCTGACGCTACTAACACTACCAACCTAGCAAAGACAGAGCCACCACACCAGACACCTTACAGGCCACGCCATGGAGTCACATTGGATAGAGCCATTTCCCTTCGTCGAGCACGACGACCCCGTCTACCAGGACCACGTCCGAGGAGGCCACACCACACTCAGATTAGAGCCATTATCACGAGACACCGAAGATTCACCACCAAGCATATCAGTGAAGCAGCTAGGGACCACATCATAGCTGAGATCGTGTGCAGATCTTGAGACCGGCTACAGCCCATAGACTCCACCACACTTTTGTACATGGTTCTATTAGATCTGGTTCTCCTTTCCTTTCCTTTTCTTTTCTATCGATGGAACAACACTACACATGGTTCAACCCTAGTATAGTCCCATCGTATAGTTATTTTCAGTATTGTTTCATAGGCCACCCACTTACTTGTAACGTTATCTTTACCTTACTAATGAGATGACATTATACATGGATGTACTCTGGATTTTGTCTCATAGACCACATTGGCCTTATGTAGACGTTAATATTTCTTTCTTTCTTTTGGGCTGCCTGCATTATTTTATTGGCATGTATCTAATAGGCCAGCATTTTTGCCTCTTACACGATGAGCTTTGCCAATTTTATGGCTCCTTTCCTATTTATAGCAGTCTGCCTATTGGCTGCCATCATTCTTCTACACATTATTCAACACACTCCAACATTTCAGCCTCTGTTCCAACTCCGATGCTGCCATTTGGCATCAGCCTGATCTAGTGCCCTCACTGATGCCTTGGGCTGCATGCAGGAATTGATTGGTCCACCTTTGTATTCAGCTTACATTCAAAGTTAAGTACAGATTTCGTTCCTTCCATTCTCTTCTTTTCTTGCAGTCTTTTTCTTCCCTTCTCTCTCCAAGGTCATGTTCCTCTTCCGTTGAGCATTCTCACAACTAGTACTATGGTTGAGGTGACTCTAGCTCCTCGGGCTAGTGGAGAATCTACAAAGGTCATGTGTGGCCAAGGTGATGCCACTCATGCTATCAATCTAAGGTCTCTAACTATTCTCCAATGTGCCTCAACCTATCTTTGTTGCTCCATGCCTCTCAATCTTTGTCTCTATCTAGCATTTGTAAGCTCTTGTTGTCATTGGCTCTACCCCCTCCTCTACCTAGAGACACGTCATAGTTAGTGCTCTACCTTACTCCTCTGAGGTTGAAGCCTACCACCTCCCTCATCTCACAAAGAGCTCTATAATGGTCATGTCATGGGACATTTATCCGGAAGGTGGTCAATCCTCCTGCAAGTGAAGCGCTAGCCAAGGAGACCCAAGTATGACACTAGCTAGACAAGAAATCCTCCATGCATAGAGGGAATCCTAATGGTTTGAGGAAGGGCATCGAGAAAGCCTATGGTGAAAATAACTCTAAACGATGGGTAGTGGTGTCGACCCTCCAAAATCGATTCAATGAAAATTCTCTCTCTTTGAATGATATGGTTGAACGCAATACCAATCTTGGATAGGTAAGGAGTGAAATACTCATCAAGGCCTAGCAAAAGAATATGATGGTCATGACATCTTCAACTGTAGAATAATCCTGGCCTTCAACATAGTTATCAAAATACATGACTAAGGACTTGACATTGAGCGGACTAGTGATGAGTGCCAACTCCATCTAGTTTGGTGAACTAAACTAAAGCCAAAAACACCCCTTCACAAAAGGTTATCACTGAAGTAGCCCTAGTTGGGGTGCTAGTAAGAGCCGCCCTAGATGGAGTCCTTAAGGATACAAATAGGACGGCAGTCTCCACCAATCTAAAGACCAAAGATGACACCTCGAGGGCTATCACTTTGTCCCTTAGTGCAATCTCTATGTTCGGAGCAACATGAACAAGCGTGATAGCTTTGATTGAGAGTACACACGATCCAGAGAGTTGCGCAAGAGTCATGATTGCCATGCCTTGTCATCTCCTACCTATGAGCCTCAATTCTAGTCAAATGAGGACTCTAGGAGCTCTAACATGTCTATCACTTGTTTTGATAGAGGAGGCAGCTCTATTTGAGCATGCATTTTTGTGCATTTCATCTGCATGCATTCCTGGGGCAGTTTCTACATTTTCCAATCTGTCTCCACCTGCTGGATATTGTCCATTTTTGTCAAGATTTTCCTGGGCACATCTAGCATTTTTTCTTGCATTTATTGCAATTGGACCAGCATTAAATGCTGGTCGACCATATTTTAGGCCCCAGAGTGCAATTGGTCAGTTTTTATGATTTGCGCCTATATATTTGGCACTCCTCCCACTTGGTAAGCACATTCTTTTGTCTTCCATTACAAGTGCACACTCTGACATTTGAGTCTCCTCCATGCTTGGTGCTGCCATCATCATCAGCCTGATTTGGTGGCCTCACTAACATTGTGGGCTGCGTGCAGGGACTGCTCAGTCCTCTCTTTGTATTCAGCATTCAGTATTCAGTCAATGCAGATTTCTTCCTTTCTTCTCCCCACTGTCTCTTTCTCTCTCTGTGTTCGTGTTCCTTCTTCCGTTGCACACTCTCACAAAGGCAAGGATGGTGGTGTTGTGCATGTAGCGGAGGGCAGGGCCGCAGCAGTGTGGCTAGCAATCTGAGCTGGCAGGCAGGAGAGGGTATGACTCATAACACACTGGATGCCCATCTTGCATAAGGGTTGAAGAGAAGGCTGAGCAGGCAGCTGGAAAGGAAAGGGACAGTGGTGCAAGAAGCAGCTGGAAGCAGGCAGCTAAATAGGCAGCAGGTTCTGTGATAGCCACATGGGCAGAATGGTTGCAGGTTCAGGAAGAGTCTGGCAGGGCTGGCAGCTGGGGCAGGATGGTGCAAGTTCAAGGAAAGGGCTGGCATGGCTGGCAGGACAGGCAGGGCAAAAGAAGCAGGGCAAAATCACCAGGAAGCAGCATCATGTCAGGACTGCAGCTGTCAGCAGCTCACCTCAGACCCCGGTCACAGCTTCTTTCCAACACTAAACAAAGCTTTAAAGGGGACAAAAAGCAATTCAGAAAAGTCACTCACAGTAGTAAGGGCCAATTCAATCAAAAGAAGAGCCTTTTGGCTGCTCATTAGATTGACCAAATGAAACACAGCAGCATGTACAGAATTGATGAAGACACTGCAAAAGCTAAGACATCTTGCACAAAAGTCAAAACATGTTTTATAAGCCCACCTTAAACAAATCCAACTCATCCCTAAAAAGACATGCGTAACAATCAGACACATCACAAGATGTAAACAATCTGAAAAAAAGTCCCACCAATATATTAGCTTATGGCCAACACGAGGTTTACATCAAACATGACAACGTACTGAATACCTTATGAAATTGTAAACGCTTCAAGGCAGAAAGCAACGTAGGATACTGAGATAGAACTTCTTGAATAATGCAATTGTCAATCACAATCTCTAAAGGTACTTCAAATTTCTCAGAAAGAAGAATGTTCTCTTCAAAATCTGTGGCCTCCAGTTCTTTGGTCCCCATTAAATACAGCTCCCAAGTTCCTCCACCATTAAGCTTCTCTGATTTCTGTTCTGCATATATGTGGCCAGTGTCCAGACTGTTATCCATTTCACAGTTGGTCAGCGTAACATCTGCAGTCTGCTTTGTTAAGTCAACTGGATTCTCCAGGCAACCTGGAGACCCCAGAAAAAAAGTTGCATTTGATAATTTATTGTTCCAATTGTCTGGATTTAGCTGCCCCTTAATGAAATTTTCTGAGTCCTTTAACTGCTCTGTAACTTGGAAAGCACTATCCTTCTTGCATAAGTCCAACTTCTCTACTGTATCAGATTTGACAGATGAAAACTCAGG
The DNA here is from genome assembly GCF_053477565.2 of Lygodium microphyllum. Classification (NCBI taxonomy): domain Eukaryota; kingdom Viridiplantae; phylum Streptophyta; class Polypodiopsida; order Schizaeales; family Lygodiaceae; genus Lygodium; species Lygodium microphyllum. The sequence goes on from NC_141153.1 coordinate 138,027,555, forward strand.
TAGTATTTTTAACTCAAAGGTTGTGTTGGACAAGCATGCTTCAAAGTTGCTGAACTCATGGGAGATAACATTGAAACTCACAAAGCTGTTCATGTAATTTCTCTTCAGAGGCTTGTCAAGGTGTTTTAAACTGTACTTCTGTGCTAACTTCCTTATGAGAGAGACTCCAAAAAACTTCTCAGGACCAACTTCCTCGAGACAAATTTCTGGGAAGAAGAACGAGAAACTATCAAATTGACGTATATCTGATTTTACAGTAAGTTGATTGACATTTTTATCACCACCTTTCATCACCATTCCAGAGAAGTGATCCATCTCCAGAAAACTGAAAACTTCACAATGATTGGATGTAACTTCAGACGCAAAGGGAGAGCTTATGGGACTGATAAGGAGCCTGGCATAGGAATTTTTGACTCCTCCAAAATGATCAGCTAGACCAGATGCATGTTGGTTGAGGGTAGTCTCTAAGTTATTATTATCAAACATCACAGTCGAGCCAGCATCTCCTTCTGATTTTCCATGCACAATAACAACATCAAATGGCTCTTTCCATCTTCTTCTTTGCTTTTTGGCTGAATGAGAATTACTGAATGGTGCAGCATCTACGCTCCTTGAAAACCTCCCTAATGTATTAATCTGAGCAGACTGTGCCTTTATCAGATCATCCCTTACCAATGTATCAGCATTATGAACAGACGTCTGATTTTCAAAATCTGGGTCACATGCTTGCTCACATGGAGCTGAAAACACTGCCACATCTTCCCCCTCGAGCTCCATGCCACTTATAGTTTGTGTAAATTCTTCCTGCTGAAAGTTCCTAGGAACAAGTTTCAATTTCATAGATTTAGAAGAGCACTAAGTAAAGATTGTAGACCAATGAGAATCAAAGAATTTGTTGAGGGAAATTTTTACCGTTGTGACAAGACATATATTGAATCTCGAACTCCATTATTAGAATTACTGTTACCATGTAATGGTGTACTGTCTGTCTCAGAAGTTACCTTCCAGGATTGTTGCTGCTACAAATCACATTGCATAGCATATAATAATAAGAAAAATGCTTTGCTAATCAAGCGCAAAAACTCATTTTAAGTATGCTATGCAGCTGAGGTTAATGACCAAACTTGGAAGAAAGAAAGAAAGAACAGATTAAGGCCTATCAGCGAGATATAACAGTACAAGCCAGACATAATTCCAGATAAAAAGCCATGATAAGACTAGACTCCACTGAAGATAACTGACAGGTCAATAGGCCAAACTACTTTTAATACTTATAACATTAAACTTTCAGTGTTCTGAGATTAAGTAACTCTCCCTCGCTTCCTCCTAGACACAAGGACACAGAAGGACTATAGATGCATGTATTCACTATATTGTGATGGGTCCACTCTCCAGTATCATGGACATCTGGGTTCCAAGACCAAGAATGCTTGGGCTTGTTGAACACATGGACCACCCACCCCAGCACAATGGGGGGCCTGCCTAGAGAACTCTCACTGACTTTTTCCAAACTCAAAGCCACTCCAACTAGCCCTCAAACAGTAAATCCACCTGCCAATTCTGGACCTCATTGATGCCTAAGTACCACAGAGAGGAGTAATGCTAGATAAAGCTATTGAGTATGCAATGCCACATGCCTTGACCGGCAAGGACCTCATCCCCATACATGCGATCACAAAAGGGTAACATTGCACATCACTGCAGTACAGGACTTACCCCTTTGTCTTAGCCTTACCTTGTCACACTGACCCCACCATGATACAGGACTGCGTGAGTGAGAATTCAGGGCGCTATAGATTCATAACGACGCAATGCCACAGGTTATCTTCATGCCTTCCTTTTGGTGCCTCACTATCACAAGCTAATAGGCACTAAATTTGGCACATTACGAAAGTGCTAGTCCTTGTTGGATAATTTGTAGCTATTGTGTGTAAACAAACTCCTGTGCATAACATTTATCCTATGCATGAATATCCGCCAAAGGCTGGGTATTAGATAAGATCTTAACTAGATACTATGGGTCAAAAGATAAGGCTGTAAGTCTATAAACTTTATGCTTGGGTCTACTTTTGATACATCAAGACAAGATGGTCCAGGGAGGGATCATTATGATGGATGGCAGCCCATGGAGAGACCAATGGTGATGATGATAGCATGCATGACCTACAACAATCCTTCAATGCACATGAGATTATCAAAGCAGAGCTAGGTGGACCACCCCTCGTAATAAAGGCTCTCTTTCAGCGGTGGCATTCTGCCATCAATTATGGGAGCTCCCACTCTAGAGATACTCTAACCTAGCACTCGTGTCTTTAAAACATTTGGCAGCTGAAGGGGACATGCAGTGCCACTATGCCCAAGTATGTACTTGGATGAGCTTACATGGGATCAAGATAGAGGCTCTACCACTTGTTGATTAGTCTACATTGTCCCCACCTCTTACTCAGCCATCCAAATCTGAACTTGGTGATTAGAATGGGTATTCTAAGGCTATACGCTAAGACGACCTAGAAGAATACAATACAACAACTCGGCACGAACATAATGTGAGAGTGCGCAACGGAAGAAGAACACGAACACAGAGGAGAGGAGAGAGAAAGCAGAGAATGAAGGAAGAAAATCTGCACTGACAGAGATGAATGCTGAATACACTGAAAAGGACAGAGCAGTCCCTGCACACAGCCCGGAGCGTCAGTGAGGGAACCAGGACAGACTGGAAGCAGTGGCAACACCAATGCCGGAGACGGAGACGGAGGGAGCAGTGCTGTACCTGCAGAGCACTATGCTGAACTGACTGGGGGGGCTGCTATAAATAGCCCCCAGGCCAGCAAACTGGCCGACCAGCCAAACTGGCCGACCTGGCCAGATTTGGCCGACCAGCCAGATCTGGCCGACTTTGGCCAGATCTGGCCGACTGCCCAGAAAATGGGCAGTCTGGACAAAAAACAGCCCAGTTTGGGCTGTAACAAACCCAGGGCTGCATGCTGACTAGGGCAGCATCAAAAATGCACTGACAGAGCTCCTCTGTCTCCTGTCAGACTCTGACAGGAGCTCACAACCAGGAGATGACAGACTGAGACTGAAGAAGAGCAGGCTAACACCCCCTCTCAACTCCTGGGAGAGTCTGAAGACCCAAGAACCGCATGTGATGAAGCAAAGAAGCCTGAGGCAACGGCTTCGTAAAGAGATCAGCTGCATTGGCCGCCGTAGGACAATAGACCACCACCAGCTCCGAATCCACGATCCGCTCTCGAACATAGTGATACTGAACCTCAATGTGCTTCGTGCGAGCATGGAACACCGGGTTCTTGGCCAGAGCAAGAGCACTCTGGTTATCCACGCGCAGCTCCGTAGGTCCGGTCTGGGAAAAGCCAATCTCCGCGAGTAAGCGTCGGAGCCAAACTACCTCCATAGCGGTCGAACATAGGGCCCGATACTCAGCCTCTGTAGAAGAAAGTCCCACAGTAGGCTGCTTCTTGCTGCTCCAAGAGACAGCACCAGATCCAAGGGTGAAAGCATAACCTGTAGTGGATCGTCTCGAATCCACATCACCCGCCCAATCAGAATCACTCCATCCAGAAAGGGTAATCCCATCTCCATACATGATCCCGAAGGATCGAGTCCCCTGCAAATAGCGAAGAACCCGCAAGGCCGCCTGCCAGTGATCCTGGGTAGGAGTCTGCATAAAAGAAGACAATAAAGCCACCACAAAAGAGATATTGCGAGTGTGAAACAGCCAGATAAGAGAGCCGACAAGGCACCTGTAACGGGTGGGATCGGGAAGAGGAACTCCAGCTGTCAAAAGCTTGGACTCAGGGTCCATGGGGCATGAGATAGGCCGACACTCAGCCATATCAAACTCCGAAAGAAGCTCAGAGATGTACCTGTGCTGCGAGATAAAAATGCCCTGTGCCATCTGATAGATCTCTAGACCCAGAAAGAAGTGAAGGATCCCTAGGTCCATCATGTCAAACTCCTGCTGAAGAATAGACCGTGTATGCTCCACCTGCTGAGTGTCGCTCCTTGTAATGATAAGATCATCCACATACAAGATGAGGAACACCGAAAGAGAATCCACAACCCGTAAGTAGAGGTTGGGATCATAAGCGGAGCGCGCGAAGCCACTCTGTAGAAAGAAGCGGTCAATCCGCTGGTACCAAGCATGAGGAGCCTGCTTTAGGCCATAAAGAGCCTTCCGCAGCCTGTAGACATGATCCTCCTTCCCCTGCACAAGAAAACCAGAAGGCTATGTAACATAAATCTCCTCCTCAAGAACGCCATTCAGAAAAGCAGACTTGACGTCCATCTGATAGACAGGCCAACGGTGTGAGCAGCAAGAGCCAAAAGAACTCGGATGGTGGACATCCTAGCTGTAGGAGCAAAAGTCTCAAAGTAGTCCAACCCGGCACGCTGGGCAAAACCCTTGGCAACAAGTCTAGCCTTGTGCTTGTCCAAGGAGCCATCTGCAAGATATTTGGTCTTAAAGACCCATTTCACACCAATCACCTTCCGTTTCGCGGGACGCGGAACAAGCTCCCACGTATGGTTTCGCTCGATGGAATCGAGCTCGGCCTGCATAGCCTGTCTCCAAATATCCTGTGCAAGAGCCTCCTCCACACTGGAAGGCTCGGAATCCTGAAGAATCTGTGACATAAGAGCATAGTTCACACATAGTGAACTGTCCCGCTGGGCCTGTAAACGGGCTGATCAACGGGGACCTGTAGAAGAAGCAGGAAAGTGAGTAACACCTGAATCCTGCATGAGCCGGCGATACCATAAAGGAATCCTGAGAGACTCCTGCGGTTGTGAGGGAGACCGGGGGGCCTCTGGAACCTGTAAAGCACCCAAATCGGAGAGGGACTCCCCCTCACTGAGTGAAGGTAGATCCTCCGCATCTGAAGAAGGCTGTATAGCCCGTGAAGATCCCGAAGTGGCGGTAGAGGAGCTCGTAGTAGACGAAGGCACATCCACCAAAGGGAAAACGGAAGCCGAAGGAGGAATAGGGGGGGTGCTAAGGGGCATCCTAGAAGGAAGTGAAGGGAGAAAAGGTGGGGGGGAGGGGGGGTCCGTCGACGATGAAGAAACATCTGTAATAGAACCATCAATCGGATCCTCAGAGGCTGAAGCCTCATCAAAGATCACATCCCTGCTCACCTCAACCGTCCGCGTCGTCGGGTCATAGAGCCGATATCCCTTCGTGGTCGTACTATAACCAACGAAGATAAGCTTTCGCGACTTAGAGTCGAACTTCGTCTTCCTCTTCTTCTTGTCCACATGGACAAAAGCATCGCACCCAAAGATGCGAAAATGGGACACGGAAGGCTTCTTCCCAAAGAAAGCCTCAAACGGAGTCATGTCCTGTAATGCCGAAGTCGGAGAGCGGTTGCGAATATGCACCGCTGTAGCCACCGCCTCACCCCAAAGGAAATGAGGAAGACTCCTATGCTCCAGCATAGATCGGGCCATCTCAATCATGGTCCGATTCGCACGCTCCACCACACCATGCTCTGATGGTGTGTTCGGATGGGAATACTCCACCCGAATACCATGATCCCTGCAAAACTGAGAGAAAAGGTGAGAAGTGAACTCTCCACCGTGATCAGCTCGAACACCACGAACCTTGGAAGTGGTTTGGGTCTCCACAAACACCTGCCACTCACAGAAACGGGAGTACGCCTCGCTCTTATACTCCAAAAAATAAGGCCACACATAACGACTAAAGTTGTCCACAATCAGCATCAAATACTTGGCCTTCCCAAGGGAGGCCGTGCCCATAGGTCCGCAAAGGTCGGTATCAACCAACTCAAGCGAAGAAGTAGCCCGCCTAGAAGCAACCTGCGGGTGAGGCTGCCGGTGCTGCTTGCCCCTCAAGCAGCTAGGGCACAAAGTGTGAAGAGGAGGGAAATCAGGAAGGCCCTCCACCATCTTCCTCCTAGAAGCCCGGCGAAGAGAATCGAGGTTCAAATGACCATACCGAGCATACCAAAGCAGCCCAAGCTCATGGGAAGTCCGCGCAGCCAAGGCTGTGAGCGTATAAAGCCCACCCTCCTGTGTACCTGTCCGAAGAGCATCACCTGTAGAAGCATCCTCCACTGTGACTGCATCCTGTGTAAAAATGACTCGGGTACCTAACTGAGTAAGACCATGCACAAATAATAGGTTAATTCCCAAATCAGGGACATAGAGAACTTTGGCGGAGGAAGACCGCCTGTCAGAAAACATAGGTAAAGTCCCCACTCCTCGAACAGGAACTGTAGAATTGTCACCAATGGTGACTGTACCCCCTCTGGAACGAAGATCCTGAAGCCAATCCTGACGGAATGTCATATGTGAAGATGCTCCATTGTCGACGAGCCAAGGCTTCTCCGGTGTGGTAGAAGCTAGGGCAGTGTCTTCCTCAACAAAGAGATGCACAAACGCAGATTCTGTTGTGGCTGGGGCCGCCTTTGAGTCCTTCTCCTTAGGCTTCAAATGGGGATACTTCTGCCAACACTTCTCCTCGAGATGAGTGCCCTTCCCACAATGGGGACACTTGGGCTTCTTCTCCTTCGCATCCTTCTTGTCCTCCTCCTTCTTGTCCTTAGCCTTCTCCTTCTTTTGTTTCTTATTCTTGCCGCCACCTGTGCCGGCCATAAATGCCTTGGTGGAGCCACTGGCTCCCACCTCTTTGAGTCGCTCGTCATGCTCCAAGACAAGCGGGGAAAGCTCCTCCCATAGGAGTGTCTCACGGGTCCTCGAAGTGATGAGGCTGGTGTAGAAGACATCATAGCGGGGTGATGGCAGCTGAGTCAACAGAATCATCGCCATATCCTCAGACGATATCAGACGACCAAGAGAGGCTAGCTCGCCTCGCATATCCTCCATCTTCGTGATGTGCTCCTTCATGGAAGAAGAACCATCAAGACTGAGCATCCGCAACTTCTTCTTCAGGGAAATCTTGTGGGCAAATGTCTTGTGCTGATACAAAGACGCAAGCTTTGTCCATACTTCCGCCACGGTCTTTAACCTATGAACATGTACAAGAACAGAATCATGTAGACTCATAAAAAGAAAGGAACGGGCTCGAGAGTTGAGCCTATCCCATAAGGTTGCACGGTCCATAGAGGTGCCATCGGACGAATCCACGGGGGGTCGGTCGATGGGCGAAGAAACAAGCTCCCAAAGGTCAAAGGTATCAAGGATGCAAGCCACCTTGCATGACCATAGGGAGTAGTTGGAACCATCCAACTTATCTTCCTTCGGAAAGGAAGGGAGAATCGGCACCTGTATAGAGGGAATCAAGGAAGGCATCCGCACATCTGAAGCAGTCTTCACTGAAGAAACCTTCGCTGTAGATGGAACCCTCTGAGATGCATGGACTGAAGAAGGACGAGTGCGAGGAGGTTCTTCCCGATGTCGAACTTCACGATAATCCTGCCTCCGCTCAGAGGAATGATGAGAGAGAAGCTCATCCTCTGAGTCTTCAAATCCTGAAAACTGGTAAGACATCTTCCAATCTGCAAAATACCAAAGAAAGTTGTGCCGCTGTCGAAATAGGACCAGCAATGTGGTCACCAACCACCAAGACGCAGGCAGGGAGTGCCTACAAACACCTGGATCTGCAAAACGCAAAGAATACTGATGTCGAACACCAGAGAAGAGACCACCAGCACCAGGAAAACAGCCCGGACAGAGGTCGCCAGCAGGAAAAGTGCCACCTGGGGTGGAAGCAACCTGCAGGACAGCAAAACGCAGCCTGTAGGGAGGTCGCCCAGCAACAGGAGAGGCAGCCTGGTGGAAAACGCAGGGTTGCTGCGTCACTGGATGGCGTGGCAGCCTCTGCAGTCAGCGTGGGCAGCAAACGCAGGTTGTACAGCCTCCTGAAGCAGTTGCCTGGCTGTTGTGGATCTGTTGGCAGCAGCAGGAAGGTATTTCTCTCCTGAAGGTATGTCCTCCGTGCTCTCAATCAGGCGATGATACCATGTGAGAGTGCGCAACGGAAGAAGAACACGAACACAGAGGAGAGGAGAGAGAAAGCAAAGAATGAAGGAAGAAAATCTGCACTAACAGAGATGAATGCTGAATACACTGAAAAGGACAGAGCAGTCCCTGCACGCAGCCCGGAGCGTCAGTGAGGGAACCAGGACAAACTGGAAGCAGTGGCAACACCAATGCCGGAGACGGAGACGGAGGGAGCAGTGCTGTACCTGCAGAGCACTATGCTGGACTGACTGGGGGGGCTGCTATAAATAGCCCCCAGGCCAGCAAACTGGCCGACCAGCCAAACTGGCCGACCTGGCCAGATTTGGCCGACCAGCCAGATCTGGCCGACTTTGGCCAGATCTGGCCGACTGCCCAGAAAATGGGCAGTCTGGACAAAAAACAGCCCAGTTTGGGCTGTAACAAACCCAGGGCTGCATGCTGACTAGGGCAGCATCAAAAATGCACTGACAGAGCTCCTCTGTCTCCTGTCAGACTCTGACAGGAGCTCACAACCAGGAGATGACAGACTGAGACTGAAGAAGAGCAGGCTAACACATAATCCAGTATCAAACACTCTTTCTGCACTTCTGCTAGCACCTTAATCTCTAACGTCTATACCCCTACCTGGCAAATACCATAGTTCCAGATGCTATCCATCAGTCGGAGCCTTCATCCAGCCCTCCATTTCAAACCTCTAGACCTACATTTCAGCTGGTAACTGATCATCAGCCATCAGGCGACAGTTTCCAGCATTCTTCTCCTCCCAAGCATCTATCACTGGCTGTGTTTTGCTGCTGCAGGTCCACACAGCTTGCATTTGCTAATCAGAAGCTGTTGCCAGCCTGCCATGTCATCATTATCAACTGTGTTTTCAGTTTCAGCAGCCATCTACATCATCCTAGATGTATTCAGCTTGCTGCCCACTCTACTGAGCTGCCTTGACATGTTCAGCCTGATCCAAACTCTCCAGATCTGTGTTTGCTGCTGCTGAACACTTTCAAAGGCTGTCTACTACGTTGCAAGATCTATACAAAGTATGACACTCTAGCTCATACCCTCTATGTTGGTTCTTCAAAGACACAAGAGTTTGAGATTCAGAATTCACCTTGCATGGTGTGCTTATTGCATTGAGCATTGTATTTATTCATTCATCTTTTGTGCTCATTCTCTCTGAGTTACCCTAACCCTACTAAGTTCTTTTATCAATTTGTGCTTTGCTATACAATTGTATTTGTATTCTCTGTTTGAGTATTTCTTTACATGGTATCAGGCTAGGTACTCTCTGAAGAAACCCTTGCCCTTGATCGAGAAAGCTTATCATCAAAAACAAGAACTATGAGAGTGAAGATGACTCCAAACACTTCCAAAGCACTTCAATCTCTAACGTATCCTCTGCCAGAACCAAGTAGGAGTGAACTTCACAACTTTCTCCACGAGGTTCTAACATTGATGAAGAGACATTAAACTACCATGGAGTCTACAAACCATATGAGATCTCACGAGTTGAGTTCGACTTGATCCTCATGCATCGAGCCCAACAACTACTAGGACGTAATATTGATTATGACAAAAAAAGAGATGCACATATGAAAAAATCCATCAATCCTTTGGTAAGTTTTCCTTCTCTCAATTTTCCTTGAAGTTTTGTATTTCAAAGCCAATTTGAAGTTGGTGCATCTTCTTTTCAAACATCATTTTTTGCCTCTTCATCTACATTTCAATTTCATAAAAAATGCATCTCCATTCACTTCCATTCCATCTACACCTCAATTTCCAAGCCTACCCTTCTTTTTTGCTCCATTTCACTTGGCATCCACACGTGCATTATCACCTTTCAGTACACCACATGTGCAATCTCATGCCATTTTGAGGGGTTTTACAAAGTTAGACACATCCTTTCTTCTTAAAACCTCTATGTTTTCACATCCATGTGGTGTAGATGCACCAATAGGGGAAGCTTGTCATCTACCTCACACACTTTCGGGCTTCTCTTTGCATCTACTTTCCTCCCAACTACTTCCCTTCCCAAGTGTAGACCAGTTGGTACCGCAACCGACATGGCTATGCCTAGTGGACCTTCTCATTATGTTCGTGCCACAACCGACAGTTGATCAAGGTTATATGGTTCCAATGCCTCCTCCATTGACACCTTATAGAAACCATCATCCAATTTCTACCTACCCACCCTATCCTCCTTTTTTCATTTTTTGAGCTAAGTATCTAGTCAAGCTTAAAAGAGGATCCTTGTTCCAGTAGCTTATACGCAATTGCCTCTCTACGTCTCTCATCACGCTTTCACTTCTTCCTTAGGATAAGTTCTTTGGAAGACTTTGCTTACCAACTAGATGACGGAGCAAGGAAAGACATCTAGCACCCCAATGTACAGGTCCAAGTAGTGCTCGACTCTCACCAACTAAAACCACTAATCGAGGAAATTCCCGTTGGGCATTAGCTCAAGGGTGATGTCCCATCGTAACCAAGCAAATGTTGCCCCTACCAACACTTGCTTGCTTAGGCAAGGCAATGCCATAATTGGTACAATTATGAGCTTGTGCACAAGATTGCAAAGGGAGACTCACACAACTTAGGCGCAATAGTTGAGTTAATGCGAGGATCGCTTCCCGAACTCCACTCACAACTTCAACATTTTAACCTTGTATCTAAGCGGTGGGAACACTTGACTGTGGACTATATACTTGCCTCTCCCATGATTATTCCCCACATTCAAGATCTCACAGTCTCATTGGGCCCAATCATGCTATTAGCAATCATGTGTGTCATGCAAAGTCATCTCTAGCCTATGAGCCTCAGTCTAAGTCACACGAGGAGATTAGGAGCTCTAACACTCAATCTATTATGTGTCTTGACAAAGAAGACAACTCTTTCCAAAGCATGCATTTCTTTTACAGTCGGATTTAGGAGTATTCACACTCACTAGTTATTTCCCAGCTCAATGCATTTCTTTTTCAGTGAGTCTAGACTACATTCACATGGGCCAAGATGGGGCAATCAGCATTTATGATGGCAATCTACATTATCTTTATTATTTTCTTGTTGTTGATCAATCGGCCAGCATTTTTGGTAGGCCTCAGAGCAAAAGGACACATTGGATTTAGGAGAGCCTTTTCAACACAAGATCGTGTATTTCCATTCAAAGCTAGTAAAGGAGCATGGAGACCATGAGATGGATCTATTGTTGCTTTGCAGATTCATGTATTAGTCATATAACATAGGAGTACCTAGAGAGCTCATTTAGGGGATTCTAGCATTATATGAAAGGGATGATTGACAAAATACCAGCATCTAAGAGTCTATCAACTCCTATAATTCCACCATTGGAGTGAAACAAGGATGTCCTCTTTCACCAATACTAATTGGACCATACATTGATAATATCTCTAACCACGAAGATTTTTAATTTAAATAAACTTTAATTCTAGCATCGCTAGCTCTTGGCATGGTGACCATTGCACAAGCAGTGAAGGGTTTGACACTGGGCATGCAATGGACAAGTGTACAAGCCATGTGGTGTTGAGCTAAAAATGCATTAGCTTCACTTAAATAGCCCCAAAACATGCTTAATTAAGGAAGAAACCTTGTTTATTTAAAAGAAATGCATTCCTAAAGAGTGTCTATATCCCATAAGCACAAATCCACTTGGGAGGGCCAAACTTTCTATAAATAGGTATGCTGCCCTCCATTCAGCCTTAATCTTGTTTTTGCAGGTTTCAAGTGTTTTCAGCTTGCTGCCCACACCCTGTTCGCAAAAGACATCGCAGTCCAAGTTGTCCATTGTAGTCTTCACTCATCTCGCGCCTGTTTCCAGCCCTCTGTCATCAATTTGCTACTGTTTCCAACAAGGCAATTGCTGTTGTCCGTCATCCAACTGTCATACAACCTGCCACATCAACATACTGCTGCATTCACAGTCCCCAATTGCCACCTTGCAAGTTTTCTCTCTCCTCCAGCTGTTGCCATCATCTCCTCCAGCTGTTGCCATCATCTCCTCAGCTTGTCACTGCTGTTTTCTCTCTCCTGCAGCTTGCATTTGTTATTTTCTCTCTCCTACCAGCTGTGTTTTTTGTCTTTATCTCTCCTCACCTGCGTTTTTAGTATTTATCTCTCATGCACTACCTTCCTTGGCTACGTTTGCCTTGCTGCGATTCAAGTTCCGTTTGGAGTACAACACACTCTCCAACTCATTACCCCTGCCCTGATCCTTGAGATACAAGAGTTCGAGGTTCAATGTCCATTCACTACATAGTGTGTTTGCTGCATGAGCATCATATATTCAATAGTCATATCATTTCATTCATTCTCTATGTTCATTGTCTTTGAGTTACCCTAACCCTGACTATGTTCTTCTATCACTATGTGCTTTGTCGAATAATGTTATTTGTGTTTCTATGTTAGGGTATTTTCTTCACATGGCATCAGAGCCGAGTTCTCTAAGAGAAACCTAGGCCTTGATCTGAAAGCTCTACACAAGAAGTGAGGAACAACAGAAGGGCAGATGACTTAGAACACTACTTCTGCACCACTTCTCACATCCGAGCTAAATCCATCAAGGAACGAGTCGAAGTGGGCCTCACAGCTTGTTTCACAAGCTCTCAACATGGCTGAACAAACATTGGACTACCATAGAGTTCCACGACCTTACGAGATTGCTGCAACTGAGTACGATCTCATTTTGATGCATACAACCCAGCAACAAATAAAAGGTAAGTCTGAATTTCACCCTTTAAATTTGGTGCACCGATCTACTGACCATGTAGGAAGGGTGGAATCTCCACTTAGGGCTGGCCATCCGCAAGTGGAAACTGGCATAGAGTACACTCCATTGCCTTCATACTTATTCTCTCCAGTACCAAGTGCACATCAGTACATGTTTGGGTTGTGGGCAATGGAGCTACACATCACGTGACTCCTATAGAGGACATCTTCCGTACCCAAGTCCCTGCAACCGGGCCGATCCTCTTAGAAAGGTTGCGTCCGTTTTGCCACTAACAAGGATCTAAATCTGGCTTCACTGAACAATATATACCATGTTCCTCAGCTTAGGGTAAACTTGTTATCTGTACAGCAGCTTTGCCGATTGGGGCAAGCAGTTTTCTTTACAATGACCACAGTCCAAGTCCTTGACTCTCAGACTGGTTTAGTGATTGCTCGCAATGAGGCACAGCCTAATGGCCTATACCACATGAGCCATTTTATTACCAAGCTAACAACCGAGGACTCCATGTTCCATAGCTTCTAGGCATTAGCCACATCTCGGGAGCCTACGAACAATGAGCATCTTTGGCATTTCTGCCTAGGGCATCTTGGCTATAACTCTCTTTATGAGTTGTCTCATTGTGAGATGGTTGAGGGCCTTCCTCGCCTAACGCTAGCTCGAGATGTCTGTAAAGCATATCAACTCGAGAAGCAGTACCATACCCCATTCCCTCAGTAGTCTACACACAGAGTTGAGGCGCCTCTTAGATTTGATTCACGTTGATCTTTCTAAGTCAACATCCATTGCCACCTTGAACGGCGCATTGTACTTCTTTTTTATAATGGATGATCATTCGAGATACATGTGGGTATACTCCTTCAAGCATAAGTCCGATGCTTTTACATATTTCTCTGCTTAGGTGCTATTGGTTCATAATCACACGGGTCGTCATGTTGGTTGTATGAGTGATAGCGGTGGTGAGTTCATCTCCCACAAGTTTTCTGAGTTTCTACAGCAACAAGGCATCTCTCGCCAGCTCACCTCTACCAACTCCCCCTCTCAAAATGGAGTCGTAGAGCACAAGAACTGGTCTGTCATGGAAATGGCACGCTCTGTGCTGTTCGCAGCAAAGCTCCCTAAGCACCTTTGGGTTGAGGTTGCTAACACTACGGTGTACATCCTCAATCGATGCTTGACTGTGGCTCTTCCTCGGAAGCCCTCGTACAAGGAATTCTTTGGCTCTCGACCTGTCATATCCCACTTTAGAGTCTTTAGGTGTCGTGTATACACACACGCACCTGATGATAAAATAGGAAAACTCACTCCTCGAGTTGATCTCCTTATCTCTGTCGGATATTCCTCTGAAGCGAAAGCCTACCGTTTGGACGAACACGATGATCATTAGAAGAGACGTCATCTTTGACGAGAGGGATATCATGCAATCCTCTGCATCGGATTCCAATCCGATTCCTCCTTCCACATCATTGGAGATTGTGCCTACTAAGCCTGGTCTACTATCCTACGTGTAGATTCTTCAGCTCTTAGGCCTCCTCCGCGAGACCTCTTACCTTTGTTAGGCTGCTTTCTTTTGTATGTCACTCTGTCATCTCCTGGTTGTGAGGTCCTGTTAGAGTCTGGCAAGAGGCAGAGAAGCTCTGTCAATCTAGGGTATTGCTATTTTAGTATGCATTTCTTCTTTGGGTGGCAGTCTGCCCAATTAGGGATTTCCTATATGCAGTCAACCCATTTCTTAGGCAATCGGCCAGTTTAGGGATACCGCCAGCAAGTCAACCAGATCTGGAGATTGGAGATTAAATATAGCATTCCCCCCTAGTCATTCTCATTCACTTTTTCTTGCAGATTCAACACACACTGCTCCCTCTCTTCTCTAGCATTGGTGCTACCATCTTTTCCAGCCTAATCTAGTGCCCTCATTGACACTCCCAACTGCATGCAGGGACTGATCAGTCCACAGCTTTGTATCTAGCATTCATTTCAATCAGTGCAGTATTTCTTCCTTTGTTTTTTGCTCCGTGTGTGTGTGTGTGTGTGTGTGTGTGTGTGTGTGTGTGTGTTCCTTCTTCCGTTGCACACTCTCACAACCCTGCTGGTACCAACAGATCATGCGAGATCTAGGGATCTTACCACCTTTCTTCTTTTGAGGTACAGGATCCGAATGGCTTTGCACATATGAACTTCAATAGAGGAGGCTCTCGAAGCAGACATAATCCAAGTATATCTACAGCTTCTGTTTCATTTGAACATGTAACACATACTTCTCAATCCCCTCCCATCCCACCCTCTTCTACATCACACCTTGATCAGCTCTCATCATCTTTCCAAAACCTTGGATTACACTCCACATCCGCATCACACACACTAGAGGTTGGATATTCCATCTCCGCTCCTAGTACCTTCTCATTCTCTACCCCATTCTCTACCTCTTTGCACATTGGTACTTCGTTAGGGGAAATGTCACCCTTTAACACAATGCCTCTCACCTTTACGCAAATGAGCACACCCAAAGCACCTAGAACAACTGTGATGGGCTTTCACACTCTCCTTGGGTTCCACCTCCACAGGGATACCCATCTTCTACTCCATGTATTCCCATTCCACCTCCTTGGGTTACTCATGCGGCTACCATGTCCATGTCAAGTCAGCCCATCCCTACCCATGGATCCACCTTGCACACTCAACATATGCCTGATGGACACTTTGGGGCCCATTCCCAAGTGTACTCCACTCCCCCATCCTACCCACATTACACTTTCCCCCATTATCCATCACCTAGCACTACCACTCTTGTTACCACAGCCAAAAATGCCTTCACAGATAAGACCCATTTTAACGGGTCGAATTTTACCACTTGGTCAAATTTCATGCAACAAGTGATTGAGTCTCAAGGTCTTTGAGACCTTGTCGTTGGTCTAGAGCCTATGTTGGACCCTCGACTAGCTCACCCTGACTACATCCGTCAATGGAGAGTCCGCAATGCCACAGCCAATGTTGAGCTGATACAAGGATTGCTTCCTGAATTTCACTCTCAGTTACAACACTTTCACTCGCATCAGAGTGTTGGAGTCACCTTCTCGACTGTTATGTGGCCAGAGATCGTACTCGACGCATAAATCTCGACTTTGAACTTCAAGAGTTCTCTATTAAGGACGTGGATGATCTGAAAGTCAAGTTGGTTGAACATAGGCGGTTATTCGCACTGAGTTTACCACTACTGGCTCTCCGAAGTCAGATGACGATCAGGTTACATTCTTCTTGAATAAGTTGCCCGAAAAACATTTCAATTTCATTCAACACATCATCTCATAGCCTAGACCGCCGACCTTCTAGGAGTTTGAGTGTCAGTTCTTGCATTATGTGAGGCTGCACGATCATCCACAAGAAATCCTCATCACAGCCTTATTCAGAGCAGAAGGGGGTTGGTTGCCTCTTCTTCGGGAGGGAAAAGCAACAATAGCAAGAACTCGCAAGATGCGAAGGCAAGCCAATCCAAGGGTGACACCTTTTTCTTTGACGGAATCAAAGAATCAAGACCTATCTGGCAACAACTCCCTAAGAAAAATAGGTTTTGCACACATTGCCAACAAAGATCTAGCCATATGGAGGAGGAGTGTTGTCCCAAGGCCCAAGGTCTCCCAGCAAAAAAGCCTCAATAGACCCCTGCGACTGCACATTCCAATGGGGCTACGCCTCCCGCTTTTGCTTCATCTTGTTGGACATGTAGTATGCGGATAGCCTTGGAAGACAGTCTCTTTCACTAACCCTGAGGGATTGTCTAATTGGTTTGTAGATTTAAATCCAATTGCACTTCATGCATCCCTCTCACCTCTCTCTCCACCTCATCTTGTGTTTCATTGGCAGAGATCTGCTAATGGGCATACACGATGGTGACCACACTCTTAGACTAGCCTATCTCTAGGTTCCTTAGGATACCCTCGATCAGTCTAGCATCCATTTTTTGTACTCTTAGAGTTGGGCCCATAGGATTCATTATCCTTAGCTTTTCCATTCTTATGTCTTCTGATGCATTTACTCACACACATACACATTCATTGCATTGTACTTTCAATTAGCTTTTTCTTTTTGTTATGTTTTGCTTTGGAGCATCTCACTACTGACCTCTATACTTGCAAATTCTTATCTCTTTTGCAGGGTTTTGTATTTCAATCGGACTAACATACAAGTTTGTCTAGTCCTACCTGGGCTGGAGACATGGGATGCATATCATTCCCTTCATGGTTTCATCTTCCTAGGAGTTTTGCTCTTCTACCAACACAGAGGCTTCCCCTTCGAAGGCGGATCGTACAGCATCTCTCTTGATGCTATCATGGCAATCACTTTTCCCTCGCTCTTCCAATTAAGATGTTTCTTCTTATCATGGTTCTTGGCACCACATGAAGACCGACATTTGGCTCCTCTTCCTCCTTCGGCATCGCCATCCTTGGTATCTACACACTTAGGCACTTTGTCTTCGACATCGGCTTCTTTCCCCCGTTGTATCTTTCCCCTTTGCATTGCATGATTTAATCATCTTTGTACTAGGATGCTTGGGCAAGTGAACAATTTCCCCATGAGGGACATTGTCTAAGTGGCACCTACTGCATGAGCATTCTTTTGCATGTAGCATACTTTGTATCTCATTGTGCAGAGCACCATTTGAGCAGCTCCTAGGCTGTTTCCACCGACGGCTATTGTCACCACACCACCATACTCCTTCCTCACATAAATACCTCATCACCTTTCTTTTCCTCGTCATTGACACCCTCGAGTGGATGGGTAAGCTTGTCTTGTTTTGTGATGTGTTGGATGTACCCTCCCTACTCCTGTCTTCTAGGTCATTGTTCCTCAATCAGCCGCCTCCCATTTCCATCCGCCTTTGTAAGGCTTGGTGGGCCACTGGGCAACCGACGTGCACTCTTTGCCCGATGCCCTGTCCTCTCTGGGGTGACTACTTGGACTCCCTTGGTAAAATACCCATCGCCTCTATAATCTTGGTAGGCCACTGGGCAGCCGACGTGCACCCTTCATCCGATGCCTTGGCTACTTTGGGGTAGAATGCCTTGGGATAAATAAAAATCAAAGAGGCCGACCTAACCTTTCCGCTCCGTTTTGGGCCTGAGAGGGGGCGTTGAGCTAAAACATGCTTTTCAACAAAGGCATTCTTAAATAGCCCCAAAATACACTTAATTAATGAAAAACCCTAAAAAGGGGAGTGGTCCAAGAGAGTTTCATTGGTTCCCCAAAATCCCTTAATCTTTGGGACGCCTTTCAACATCTATAAATAGACAGGCTGCCCCCATTCAACCTTATTCCTGTCTATACAATTTTCACACCCTTGAGTGCTAATTTCAACCATCAATCCACACACACGTGGCTGTCCAGCCCCAAAGACTGTTGCTGTGTTTGCTCCTCCAATGTGTAGGCGACAGCTAGCAGCCCGTCTCCATCATCACGCGACCTACTACTGTGTTTAGACCTATGCTACACCTGATGACTGCATCCACAGCTTGCCTTTGCTGTCATCTTCCCAAGCAACAGCTTCCTCCATCAAGGGACAGCTCCTCCACACCATGCAACAGCCACCAGCCCTCTTCGTCATCTATCCAGCTTGCGTTTGGTGCTCCAAGTTCTCCTGACACCTCTGTTTGCTGCATCCTCTCCATCTTATACTCCGACTGGTTGTCACTGACTTGGGATCTGTCTCCAATGGACGTCACTCTCCGACACTTTGCTCTACCCTTGAGTATCTGTGCACTCTTACATTCATTTACAGTATTCATTCACTTCAGAGTTGTGTTCTTCTCTCCCTTCTTCTATCTATGTTTGAGTTTCTGAGTTTGAGTTTTAAGTTTTGTGTTTAGGATTTGAGTTTTGCTTTTTGTGTCTAAATCTCACTCTTTGTGTTTCTATCGTGGTCGTACACTCTATGTTTCCTCAATACAAACCCTAGCAGTTTTCTTCACGCCGCGGTCTTGGTTTCATAAGATGGACAAGTTCTTATAGACTCATAAATACCATTCTACCCCTTATGACCTGAACTTATATGTTTGATCTACTGCAGAGGGAATCAACTACATCCTACTGTACGTTGATGACTTACTCATCAAAGGCTCAGATTCTGTTGCCATAGCGGAAATCAAGGAAAATCTTAGTGCTACATTTGCGATGACACACCTCAGTTTGTTGTCTTACTTCTTGGGGATGGAGGTAGTTCGATCTAGGGGTTGTATTCTTGTGTCACAACTCAACTCGTGGAAAAGTTCACTATGGATGAGACATGGCCAGTGGCCACGCCTCTCGATCCTACTATCCACTTGTCGAAGAATATCCTAGGTCGGTCCTTCGACGCGCATACCTCTAGGTCTATTGTAGGGAAACTTCTTTGGTTAATTCATACTAGGCCAAACTTAGATTACTCGGTCAGTATTTCACAACACCTAGGATGTCACATTGGATTGCATGTCTTCATGTGTTGCGTTATTTCCAGTGTACTTATTCTTATAGCCTCACTAATGGTTCTGGTTTATATTTGCAAGGGTACACTAATTCTAATTGGGCAAGAGATCTTGACACCCAACATTCCCTCTTCACCTTGGGCACGACTCCCATTTCTTGGTATAACCATAAGCAAGAGACGGTGGCGGCTTCCATGACCGAGGCTGAGTATAGGGCTCTCTTTGATCGCACCACCGAGACCATCTACCTGAGGAGCTTACTGGCGGCACTTCACTTCCCTTGTGACTCTCCCACCGTTGTCTACTGCGACAACCAGAGTGCCATTGCCCTTGCAGGCAATGCGATCATCACACCATGGACACAACATATGAAAGTCCACTTTCACTTTTCCAGAGAGCAGGTTGAGCTAGACTCTATCCGCCTAGAGTTTGTGCCATCATCAAACAATTTTGCAGATATTTTGACCAAAGCGATCAACTGGCCGATTCTTCAGTACCTTCTACCCAGGATCGGCTTGGGTACACCCTCCTCTACTTCTTTAGATTAACGGGGAGATGGCACTTTTCTCTTCCTTTTTCTTCCAATTTGAGAGTGTACAGCTACTTCTCTTGATAGTGACAGTAATGATGCTTACAGATGCTTACAGTTTTTAAACATTTCTTCATTCATTTATTATTTTGTATTATACTTATGGACATTTGTAACTTCATCCACACTGTCAAGATGACATGATTGTAAAAGGACATTTGGACAAGTGAACAATTGCCCTGCGAGGGCACTCTCCAAGTGGCACTGTTGCATTGCATTTTGTGTAAGCATTACATCTTACATCTCCCTTTGCATTATCCCATGCATTGGCATTCTGTTCATGTAAACATGCATCTGTATACATTTATCCCTTTTTGGTCTTTTGAAGTGGTTGACTCTGGATCCACCCTATTCGTGGCATTGCACATGGTAATCTCCAAGGCAATTCTCCCTAGCTTGATTGCTTGCTTTGCTTGTCTTGCTTGCTTCACATCTTTGTTATATTTGTGTCACCTACACCTTAGTCATTTTCCTTCTTCACTGACACCCAGTAATGATCGGGATAGTATGTTTGTTTTGTGAAGGTCTTGGATCTGACAATCCCTTATTACTCTCCCATTTGGGACACAGATACTCAATAGGACCAAAATGTTAAATCTATCAAAACTACAAAGCCTTTTTTTTTTTTAAATCCATAGTTGATTCCATCCACCTTTGCAAGACTTGGTAGGCCGTTGAGCAGCCGTCGTATATCCTTTGTCCAATGCCCTGGCCTCTCTGGGATGATCACGTGGGCTCCGTTTGTAAGATCACCATCGCCTCCGTAGTCTTAGTAGGCCATTGAGCAGCCGGCGCACACCCTTTGTCCAATGTTATAGTTGCTTTGGGGTGGGATGCCTTAGGATAAAAGTTTTTTTTTTTTTTAAGGCTTGGTTGGCCTACTTCTCGTGGAACCGTTGTTGGGCTTGAGAGGGGATATTGAGCTAAAATTGCATTAGATTCACTTAAACAGTCCCAAAACATGCTTAATTAAGAAAAAAAACCTTGTTTATTTAAAAGAAATGCGTTCTTAGAGAGTGTTTGTATCCCACAAGCACAAATCCACTAGGGAGGGCCCAAACTTTCTATAAATAGGTATACTGCTTTCCATTCATCCTTAATCTCGTTTTTGTAGTTTCGGGTATTTTCAACTTACTGCCCATACCCCCTTCGCAGGACATCGCAGTCTAAGCTGTCCATAGTAGTCTTCACTCATCTGGCACTTGTTTCTAGCCCTTCGTCATCAATTTGCTACTGTTTCTAGCCAGGTGACTTTGTTGTCCATCATTCAGCTATCGACAACCTGCCACATCAACATACTACTGCATTTGCAAGCCCTAGTTGTCACCCTGCAAATTTTATCTCTCCAGCTATTGCCATCATCTCCTCATCCTATCGTTGTTATTTTCTCTCTTTGCAACCTGCATTTGCTATTTTCTCTCTTCTCCTAACTGCATTCACTATTTTCTCTCTCCTCACTTGCATTTTTAGTATTTATCTCTCCTCACCTGCGTTTTTTATCTTTCTCTCTCCTACAGTACCATGTCCATCAAATCCAACCTTCCTTGGCTGTGTTTGCTAGTGTTCGACATTCAGAGACTGCCTTGATGCGATTTGGAATTCGTTCAGAGTACAACACACTCCCTAGCTCATTACCCCTGCCTTGATCCTTAAGATACAGGAGTTCAAGGTACAATATCGATTCACTGCTAGTGTGTTTGTTGCATGAGTGTTGTATATTCAATAGTCATATCATTTCATTCATTCTCAGTGTTCATTGTCTTTGAGTTACCCTAACCCCAACTGTGTTCTATCAGTCTGTGATTTGTTGTATGGTGTTAATTGTGTTTTTGTGTTAGGATATTTTCTTTACATATGGTATAAGAGCAAGGCAAAAATAACAAGGTGCAATGTAAAACTTTCATTATATTTCTTAGAATTGAGTTACATTAAAAGTTTTACCTAGTAAGCAGCTTATTTAGGGCACTTAAGTTATTAACAAACCCTGACCTAAAGTTTTGTCCAGTGATCAGCTCACTTATGATTAATTCGTAAGTCATTAATTAGCTCTTAATCAAAAAGGGCATCCAATTAAGAAGCAACCGGTTACTCGTTTAAAAAGCTTATCTTAGCTATTTGGGGCTCCTTCTCTCTCACTTTAAGCAACCCAAGTTTGAAGATAGATATTCTTCTCTTCTTTGTTTTAGAAAGTGCAAGTTTCAACCATGGAATATGAGCTAACAACGTGGATGGAGTGTGGACAGCAGCCAATCCTCTCCTACTAGCATAGGGATTCCATTGGGCAACCTTGTAACTCCATATACAACAAGGTATGCTACTGTTTTTTAACTAAACAACAAAAAAACAAGATATTACAGCACTATGGGCTTGATATTCTCTCTTCTCCTCTCAGATTTCCAATCTAGTGTACTTTCTAGGCAACTTTGTCGCCAAGAAAGCGACATTCTCCCAATTTCATTGCGAGAAATCCCTCTATTTGTGAAAGTAACAACGTGGTGGGATTGCATGGGAACTTTGCAAGATTGTCTAAGCAAATGCTCCACGAAATTGGGTTCAAATGCTAGTTATAAATATTAGGGTTTGGCAGACTAAAGTATTTATTTGCATTTTTTGACATGCTATAGTTGGTTGGAGGCCAACATTGAAGGTAACAAGGTCATTTGCACCCGCGCATCAGTGGGTCACAAGAAATTGCTGAAATACAACTATTTGTAATCAACTTGGAGTGTACAGCAGTAATCTAAAGAAATACCGAAAGGGGCGCCAAGCTTTGAGGCCAGCAAGTGTTAGGTGTGGTATATGAGCACTCTAGCTCCACTTGTGTGGATTTTTCTTGCTGAATTAAATGTTTGCTACATGAGATCTACTACCCTTTGGGCTTCTAAAGCTTGATTTCATGGTTCCATTGCAAGGACATCACCATCTTTCTAAAAAAGCTGAGCTTTTGTTCGTCTTGTTAGAGGTAGAGTAATCCCCTGGACAAGCAGTCGGACACGTCAACAACGTACGGCAAAGTGCCATGTCAGCAGTACGGATGTCAACAGCCACATCAGCAGTCTGCATAGGTGCCATGGGACAACCTATAGTCAGACAGTATAGGCTACAATCGGACAATTTTTTATTATTTTTTGCAGTCGGCTGCATTTAATACATACTACACTGCACATTTTCTGCATTTACATTCTCCTTTTCTCTCTCTCTCTTCTCTCTGTGTTCACTCTCTCTCAGTCTTTGTCCTATGCTTCCGCATCATTGCACTCTGACATGGTATCAGAGCGGTAAAGATGGACTCACTGAGTGTTAAACCTATCTAAAGAGGAGATTCCAACGTGACACAAGGCTGCGTTTCCAAGATTTGAAGGCGAGCGGGAGGGCTGCGCATCGAATCAAGGCTGAAGCAAGCGTGGGCGTGTGGGAAAGGAGTCCAACTGGTGAATTTGCTGCAAGTTATTGCTGTTCGAAGGGAAGGAAGACTGCATTTGAGGCCTTCCATTGCAGATTTTACATTTTCATCGCCTCCAGCGGGTGAAGAAGGTTTGGGCAGTGGAGGAACCAGCCCTAGAAGGCTGCGTTTACACAATCAGAGGGGGCTGATTTTGCGTTTGTGCAAGCATTGCAGGTGAACATGTCTACAGAGGCTGATTTGGAGTTCTAGGCGATCATGGACAGGAAGGTGGCTGTCCTACCTGCTCTTCCATCGGATCAGAACCTTGATGGTGGCAATTACCGCATCTGGCAGGTGATGATGTTGTCCATTTTGGAGTCTTATGATTTGGAGGAGCTTAGTGTTGGAGGAGGTCAACCGACCCTCGGTACTAGATGAGTCCAAACTCTCTTCCAGTGCTCTCGTGAGAAGTTGACCAAGGCCCAGTCTCATTGGGACAAACTAAACGCCAAGATTCATTATTTTCTTTTTCTGTCTTGCACTACAGTCGTGATAGCTCACATCGAGCACTTGACGGTGGCTCGAGAGATATGCCTGGAGCTCGACCAAATGTACAACCGGATGACCCTGATGAAAAGGGTTTCTTTGGAGGTGCAGATGCGAACCTTGTCCGTGAATAAGACTTCTTCGCTTTGGAAACACATCAACAAGCTTCAGCAGCTTCAGATGCCGGTTCAAAATGCGGGGAAGCCTATTTCTTCCAAAGACATGGCGATCACTTTACTGTCCCAGTTGCTACCACGATTCGGTACTTTTTCTTCCGCCCTTATTGCTTCAGGGTGAGAGTCGACTCTTTGGTAGGAAGAGTTGGTTCCTATGGTCTTGGACCAAGAGGAACAGTTGAAGGGACAGAATGCTTCCAAATCGGAGGCATTGGTTGGTCAAGCCTCTCAAAAGAAGCGGAAGGACCAAAAGAAGAAAGAGGAAAACAAATCCAAGAAGGACAAGGAGAAGAAATCGACTTGCCATATTTGTGGTAAGACTGGTCATTGGAAGAAGGATTGCCCTGACAAAGACAAGAAGGACACCAAGAAGGACACGAAGGATTCTGGAGCAGTGACTGCACCCTCATCAGCCGCTTTTCTACACTTAGCAGTCATTGAGGACTCTACTTCGAAAACTTCTGATGTTGCAATGACAGCTCCCCAGGCTCGAGAGTAGATTGTGGACAGTGGTGCCTCACGGCACATGACTCCTTCCAACGGTGTTATCCATTTGTAACCTTCACGTGGGCAGATTCTCATTGGAGACAGCTCTTCTATGTCTATTGATGCGCAGGGTGAGATAAGCTTATTCCAGATGGACGTGGTGGTACCCACACTTCCCAGGTATTGCGTGTGCCAAGCTTGGGGTATCATTTACTTTCAGTCCATAAGATTTGTTCTCTTGGCCTCTTGGTGAAGTTTGACAGTGGTACTGTTCGAGTCCTTGATTGTGGATCGAGAAAGGTTCTCTCTGTAGGGTATGAGAAGGATGGCATCTACAAAATGCTGTCCTCTACAGCTCTTACCTTTCTTCTTCTTACCTCTTAGACATAGTCCGAGCTATAGCATACTCGGCTTGGCCACCTGAACTATGAGTACCTTCGGAAGGCATCGCAAGGGTCCTTTGTCCGTCGATTGCCAGACATAGTGGTGAGCAATCAGCCATGTGTCTCCTACCTTCCTGGGAAACTGCATCAGGATGCAATTCCCAACAAAGCTTCTAGGCGGTCTACTTCACCCATAGAGCTTGTATCTACAAATCTTTGTGGCTCATGAGGACCAAGTCCCTGAAGGGGAGCTTGTACTTCATGTTGATCATAGATGACTACAACAGGATGACTTGGGCCTATTTCTTGACTTTGAAGTCAGAGGCTTTCTCTCGCTTCAAGGATTGGCTTTTCTTTGAGGAAAACCGTTCTGGCCGACAACTAAAGACCTTGTGTTCAAACAAGGGAGGTGAATTTATGTCTAATGAGTTTGCCCGTTTTTGTGCAGATAGGGATATTCACCAGGAGTTTGCTAATACCAACACTCCCCAAGAGAATGGCATTTTGGAGCGGAAGAACCAAAGTGTGATTGAGATGGCGCGCACCATGATGGAGCACTGATAGACACCTCAGTTTCTGTGGGTCGAGACAGTGGCTACCGCAGTTCACATCCTCAATCGATCTCCCACTTCGACCGTTGGCAGGATGACACCTTTTGAGGCTTACTTTGGGACGAAGCCTAATGTCTCTTATTTCAGGATCTTTGGGTGTAACGCCTATATGCACATCCCGAAGACAGAGCGTGACAAATTCAAGGCAGCTTCTCGAAAACAAGTTTTTGTTGGTTACAGCTCTCCCAGTCATCGTCTATTTGATTCAGTCAAGCAGGATGTCTACACGAAAAGCGATGTACGGTTCGTGGAAGTTCCGACCACAAAGGGGGGTGAGGAGCACCCCGTCCTTGGAGATCCAAGGAAGAGTTGGGCTCTCGAGACAGTTCCTTTGGAGCCAGAGCCTCTTGATGAAGATTCTTCTTCTAATTCAGAGTCTTCTCTTCCACCGCCCATCCACGAGGAGCTTCCGCCGGTGGACGTACATGATTCTTCAGCAGATGGAGAGCGAGGGGAAGAGGTTCATCCTCCTCGTTGGGCCCGTGACACACTCCGAGATTCAGGGATCGAGGGGGTTCCCTGAGAAGTGGGAACCGCAGGATGGACACCGAAGGTTACAGAGGAACCAAGCACATTCTACGGAACTTGTTTGCTCCAACTATTGTTTGCTGACCCGTGTTATGCAAGATCATTCATTCATTCATTCAAGTTCTAATCTTGAGATTTGTTGGCTGAGACAGATTGTGCTCGGGCTGACGGAGATCGAGGTCATCAAATCGGAGACACACGCAGATATTTCCTCTGGCCCCGTGTATATTTCTGCACTCTTATACAGCATACTACACTGCAGATTTTCTATATTTACAGTCTCATTTTCTCTCTCTCTCCTCTTTGTGTTCACTCTCTCTCAATCTTTGTCCTACGCTTCCGCATTGCTGCACTCTAACACATCTCGAGGTGCTAACACATGCATTTTGGCTTATTGTAATTCAATTATAGATAGCAAGGTTTTTACTTCCTGAAAACTGTATACAGCAAGGGGCAAATAGTAAAAGAGGTCACACAACAATGCCAATAGGAGTGAGGAACCAGAATCCCCTCCTAAAAGGCACTCAACACATGGGTTTTAAGTCACCAAATGCTGAAAACACTTCGGGAAAACAAGCAACAAATGTGAACGGTGAGCATGCAGCTCAATCACATGTAACTCCACAAGTCCAAGGTACTCAAGAAGCAAATGCAATGTTCAAGCACAATTGGCTAGTGCTGTTATCAACTTGCAATAGTGAATTCAGCAACCCCAATTTGCTGAATTTATGCAGTCACTTCCCAATGTTAAAGGGAAAAGGATTGCTTCACATTCTAACCAACCAAGTGAGGGTCATGAGAGCAATCTTCTTTTCAGGCAATAGTATTGCATATACTGGCACCTGTAATGCTGAATGTGCAAGGAACTCCAGTTCAATAGCATGATCATCCATTAGGGAATAATGTGTGCAGCATATCTTGGCTATTTGGGGCTCCTTCTCTCTTAGTTTGGGCAGCCCAAGTTTGAAGACATCCATTCTTCTCTTCTTTGCTACAAAAATTGCAAGTTTCAACCATAGAATATGAGCTGGCAACATGGGTGGAGTGCAAACAGCAACCAACCTTCTCCTTTTGGCGTAAGGATTCCATTGGGTAACCTTGTAACTCCATATACAACAAGGTATGCTATTGCTTTTGAACTAAATATCAAAAAAACCAGTTATTACAGCACTACAAGCTTGAGACTCTCTCTTCTTCTCTAAGATCTCAAGTCTAATGCACTTTCTGGGAAACTTTGCCGCAAAGAAAGCAGCATTCTACAGTTTCATCATGAGAAATCTCTCTGTTTGTGAGAGGAGCAATGTGGGATTGCATGGAAACTATGCACAACAATTCACTTCTTCTTTTTTTAATGTTGGGGATTTGCTCCATGATATCTACTTGTTAGGGGCAATTCACATGACATTGGGAATTCTTCATTCTTATACCCAATAAAAATAGAGGCTTTTTAAATCTGAACCTGCTTTCTTCAAATTTCTTCATTAAAATTTTGTCATTTTTCAATTTGAGCTCTCCACATGGCATCTACCATCAAGATGTCAAGATATGGCATCACAATTGAAAATTTCTGGAGTGTCAGCTTCTCCATCTGGAAGGCAAAGATTCAGCTCATACTTATGCGAGAAGGCGCATGGAGAGATGTCTCCACTAACGAGCTAGAGCACGCTTGGGGCATCGCACAACTTTCATTAAGAATGGCTCGAAAAGAACGAAAGCGCATTCACCATCATCAGTCTCGGCCTCTCTAACAACCTTCTTCATCACCTTGATCTTACAAAAACGGAAAAAGAGGTATAGAATGGCCTTCAAACCACATTTATGGGAGATATTAATAATTCCAAATTATTTATAAAGATGCAATTGTTTAGTATCTCCTACAATCCTTCAGAGACTCTTAAGCAACATCTTGATCATTTACGTCTTCTTTACCAACAATTGACCGCTCTCAATAGTTGTCTGGATGATGATGATAAAAAGACTGTACTTCTTAATAACCTAAAGAAAGAAGCATAATTCCATAAAACCATGACAATTCTCAAGGTAGCTTGAGAGATGAAATATGAACAAATGTTCGCCATCCTTTTGGATGACGAAAGGTGCAACAAAGATGCTAACATAGTACCAACAGCCTTCTACACCAAGAAACAACCGCCCAAGTGTCGAGCGTATTGGCCACACTATTAACCAATACTACAAGAAGAAAGACAAGCAGGAAGACAAGCAACATGCCCAATATGCCACTGCTAATACCTTATCATCAGATAGTGATCTTGATCAGCCACCTATTAGTTCTGACACGACCCTTAATATATCTATTCAATCATTGTCTCTTGACAATCGTGAACCCTATCAATCTGCTTTTTGAATCAAATCCTAAACAAATAAATAATGTGTTTTGGAATTAGACACTGACCATGCCTATGAATATGTTAAAGACCTTTCCAAACACTTATTGTGGGATACTCTACTTGGATTTTTAACCAAAATGATTTGTACTTTCCTTTTATGATTCTATTAGAAGCTATATTTCAAGGGAGACTATAACCACTTCTCGTGTAACCTCTAAGCTGATCCTGAAAGCTATTACCATGTATTTTGCCTCTAGTCATGTGCTTAGTGCCTCTAGGCCACGCTGGCTTTTGATCAACCTTTGAGCCATACAAGTTAGGAGCTACTTCGATTGTAGTATGATGGCTTGATGCTAAATATGGCACTTCATGTTGTTATGCCTAAATGTCATCCTTGTTTCACTTACATGACTTTAGCAGGGATAGACTACTACCCTTTCAATGCTCTCTTGATGCACCATCTCTCACTTTGAGACACTAAGAGATTGGCAAGATCATCAAACAAGATCTAGTATCCAATTTGGATACTACAAGTACATGGCTAAACACCAATATGCAAGATAGCTTTTTATCAAAAACGTCTCCTCCATATATGGATGATGACTTTATTGTTTGCCTAAGATGTATAGATGCCCACCTTTCTCGTGGAATCCAATGTGCTATTGGAAAGTTGCACACTTCTTCACACCAACTAGAGATTGAGACTTGTAGATAACATCCATACCTACTTAGGAGAGCATATGCCAGATTGTTAAGAGAACTAGAGAGAGAGAAGCATCACATCACCATTGTTCAGCCTATCATGAGATTCAAGGACACTTTCACTGTCTACTCAAAGATGGTTTTGAGCCGCTAGTGAGAGTCATGGATTATGTTGATTAGAGACATCTTAATCTCTCCTCTTGGAGATATGAGGGCTTACATAGACTCTCCTCCTTGAGGTAGAGCACCAATACACTAACGCCCTATCCAAACACAAATTAGAAAATTCTTCACAAGGAGTACCCAAGCAACTTCAAATGTTACATTCTTGGACATCCAAACGGGTACTACCAATGCTAACAACGATGGTCATAGTGTCCCAAGTGCAAAAGGATTGCTCTTGCTTAAATCATAGATGCGGTGCTTTAAATGAGAACACTCCAAACATTTCCTATGATTGTCATTGTTTGCGAGAGATTATTCATCAAGTACCTTCCTCCCTTAGACTCTATGTTACTTCTTTTGGATATAGCAAGCTGATTTGGCTTCTTGGACCTTTCCCAATCAAATTGAAGACTTATGAAAATTACCTTTCATTGGTAGGCTTCTACACAATATGAAATTTTTGCAATGTGGCTACCTTTGATGCTATTGCTTCCAACGGTTGTACTCATTTTAGAGGATCTCTGCACCAATATCTCTTTGATACCTTGTCACTCAAGGATTGGATAGACCTTCATATGATCCTTTCCATGAGAGCTTTTGAGCTTTCTTACTTTCACTCACTTAGAGCCACTACCACTTCATACATAGATAATCACTTAAGCATGTTCACAACCTTGTCACTCAAGGATTGGATAGGCCTTCATATGATCCTTTCCATGTCACTCAAGGATTGGATAGGCCTTCATATGATGCTTTCTATGACAGCCTTTGAGCTTTCTTACCTTCACTCACTTAGAGCCACAGCCACTTCATACATAGACAATCACTTAAGCGTGTTCACAACCTTGTCACTCAAGGATTGGATAGGCCTTCATATGATCCTTTCCATGAGAGCTTTTGAGCTTTCTTACCTTCACTCACTTAGAGCCACAACCACTTTATACATAGACAATCACTTGAGCATGTTCACAGCCCATACTACATAGCCTATAGGGATAGTAACGCACCTACTATGACACGCCCCAACAAATAGAGTTCTTTTCGACAAAACATCAAGCTAGACATGTGCTAAATTCCCTTATCAAAGATTTGGGAAATGGTTGACCGGTTTTCTTCCAGATTATCAAAGAATTTGAAGCTCTTAGTTGGACAAGATAGAAGGACTTAGGACAATATGGAAAGAAAGGAATCATGCATTTCTTGGAGCCTAGATTTTTTAATACCTCCAAGTTATTAGTTGAAGTAGATATTGGAACATTGGACAATATGAAAAAGAAGAAATCTGCATTCCTTGGAGCCTAGACTTTTGATACCTACACTTTCTTTGAATATTCATTGCAACAATCCCTACAATAAAGCTACTATATTGATGATATGTGAACTTCTAACATGGCAGTGTAAAAAAATTACCCTAACACAGAAGCATAAACAGAAACCGTACGACAAAGCACAGACTGATAAAAGACCACAGTTAGGATTAGGATTAGGGTAACTCAGAGACAATGAACACAGTTAATAAATGAAATGACATTACTAATAATACGATGCTCATGCAGCAAAAACACTATGCAGTGAATGAATACTGAACCCCGAACTCCTGTATCTCAAGGATCAAGGCAGGGGTAATGAGCTGGAGAGTGTGTCGTACTCCGAACGGATCCCAAATTATAGCAAGGCAGCCTCCGAATGTCGAACATCAACAAACGCAGCAGTGTGAAGCTGGATCTGATGCAGACAATAGTGAGGAGAGAGAAAGACTAAAAACGTAGGCAATATGTGAGAGAAAGACTAAAAACGCGAGCAGGACAGCCTGCAGGAGAGAGAAAAACTAAAAACGCAGACAGCAGCCTACAGGAGAGAGAAGGAATAAAAACGCACGTAGCACGTGAGAGAAAGACTAAAAACGCAGGCAGGACAGCTTGTAGGAGAGAGAAAAACTGCAGCGACTGCAGCAAAAGAGAGAAAACTGTTAGGGCGGCAACTGGGGACTGCAAATGCAACAATTTGCTGACGTGGTAGACTGTACGACAGCAGTGCAGATAATCAGCAGTCAGTCGCCAGGCAGAAACAACAGCAATCAACGTGTGGAGGGTTGGAAATAGGCGCCAGAATGTAGAGAACAGTAATGGACAACAAGGACTGAGATGTCCTCCGCGAACGGGATGTGGGTAGCAAGCTGATAACACCTAAAACCTGCAAAAACGAGATTAGGGGGGAGAGTGGAGGGCTGGCTGCCAATTTATAGAAAATTAGGATTCTAGATCCTCTCCCACTTAACTCTCTCGATCTACTCCCCGTTTTAGGATTTTGGCTAAAATAAGCCTAAAATAAACAAGTTTTGGGATTGTTTAAGTGGCTAAGAGCAATTCTTAGCACGACACCCCCTCTCAAGCCCAAAATAGGGCGAGAAAAGTAGGCCAGCCTAAATTTGGACTTACCCCAAGGTGTCCCACCCCAAAGCAGCCAAGGCATTGGACAAAGGGTACACGTCAACTGCCCAGTGGCCTACCAAGAGTACAGAGGCGATAGTTATCTTACCAAGGGAGCCCAAGTGATCACCCCAGAGAGGCCAGGACATCAGACCAAGGGTGCTCGGCGGCTGCCCAAGGGTCTACCAAGTCCTACAAAGGCGGATGGAATCAATGGACTTTTTTTTTTTGGAAATGTTTTGAAAATGCATAAGTAATATAGAGGCAGCAGCCGATTAAGTGACAAATAGGAAAAGATAAAGAGAGTTTTAAACCCAAGTCAAGCACAAAACTAATAGACCAATCCCTCGCACTGACTAGGATAAGTACCTAAGGATGAGAACAAATGTGTATATATGTCAATCATGTGGTGAATATATGGAAAGGCAAAAAAGAGGATGGTGGGCTTAGCAAGACAAGCAAGCAAGGATAGAGAAACTGCCGTTAGGAGAACTACCATGTGTTATACTACGAATATGGTGGATCCTAGAGTCCACCAAAGACCGAAAAGGGATAAATGTGCACAAATACATGTTTACATGAACAGAATGCCAATGCATGGGGTAATGCAAAGGGAGATGCAAGATGTCATGCTCATGCAATATGCTATTCAACGGTGCCACTGGGACAGTGCCCTCGTAGGAAAATTGTTTACTTGTCCAAGTGTCATTTTACAATCAGGTCATCCTAACAGTGCAAATAAAGCTACAAATGCTCATAATACAATACAAAAAATAAGTGAATGTAATGTCTAAAAACTGTAAGTATCATCATTGTCACGATCAAGAGTAGAAACCGCCCCCTCTCAAACTGGAAGGGAAAGCAAGAGAAAAACACCCTCTCCCCGTCAAGCTGAAGAAGTAGAGGAGGGTGTACCCAAGCCGATCCTGGGTAGCAGGTATTGAAGAAACGGCCGGTTGATTGCTTTGGTCAAGATATCTACAAAATTATCTGATGAAGACACAAACTCTAGGCGAATAGTGTCTAGCTCAACTTGCTCTCTGGAAAAGTGGAAGTGGACTCCCACATGCCGTGTCCATGGTGTGATGATCGGATTGCCTGCAAGGGCAATGGCACTCTGGTTGTCGCAGTAGACAATTGTGGAAGAGTCGCATGAAAAACGAAGTGCTGCCAGTAAACTCCTCAGATAGATGGCCTCGGCGGTGCCATCAAAGAGAGCCCGGTACTCAGCCTCAGCCATGGAAACCGCCACCGTCTCTTGCTTACGGCTGGACCAAGAAATGGGAGTCGTGTCCAAGGTAAAGAGGTAGCCGCCATGGGAACATGGAGTGTCAAGATTTCCTGCCCAATCAGAATCAATACCCCTACAAACATAAACCAGAACCGTATGTCAAGCCATAAGAAAAAGTACACCACAAATAACGCAACACACGAAGACATGCAATCCAATGTGACATCCTAGGTGGTGTGAAATACTGACTGAGTATGCTAATTGAGTAAGCTAAATCTAGCCTAGTGTGAATTAACCAAAGAAATTTTCCTACAACAGAACGATAGGTATGTGCATCCAAGGACTATCCTAGGGTATCCTTCGACAAGTGGACAGTAGGATCAAGCGGCATGGCCCACTGGCCGTGTCTGATCCGAAGTGGTAAGCTTACCTATCTTGTCATCAGGCGTACGCGCGCGTGTGTGTGTGTGTATACGCACGACACCCAAAGACTCTAAAATGGGAAATAACATGCAGAGAGCCAAAAAATGCCTCATACAGGGTCTTCTGAGGAAGAGCCGCAATCGAACACCGGTTGAGGATGTACACCAAAGTGTTAACAACCTCAATCCAAAGGCGCTCAGGAAGCTCTGCTGCGAACAACATAGAGCATGCCATTTCCATGACTGTGCGGTTCCTACACTCTACGACTCCATTCTAAGAAGGAGAGTTGGTAGAGGTGAGCGGGCGAGAAATGCCATGCTTCTGTAGAAACTTGAAAAACTCGTGGAAGATAAACTCACCGCCGCTATCACTCCTCATGCACCCAATGCGATGATTAGTCTGGTTATGAACCAGCAACACCCAAGCAGAAAAATATATGAAAGCATCTGACTTATGCTTGAGAAAGTACACCCATATGTATCGAGAATGATCGTCCATTATCAAAAAGAAGTACAGCGCACCATTCAAAGAAGCAGTAGTGAATGTCGGCCCGCAAAGATCAACGTGAATCAATCTAAGAGGCTTCTCAACTCTATGTGTAGACTGCTGAGGAAATGGGATACGGTGCTGCTTCCCGAGCTGACAAGCTTTACAGACATCTCGAGCTAGCTTCAGGCGTGGAAGGCCCTCAACTAGCTCACGACGTGACAACTCATAAAGTGAGTCATAACCAAGATGCCCTAACCAAAAATGCCAAAGACGCTCATTGTGTGTAAGCTCCCGAGATGTGGCTAAGGCCTGAAAGCTATGGAACACGAAACCCTCGGCAGTTGTCTCGGTGACAAAGTGAGTCATGTGATATAGGCCATTAGACTATGCCTCACCACGAGCAATCACTAAACTAATCTAAGAGTCAAGAACCTCGACTATAGTCGCTGTAAAGAAAACTGCTCGCCCCAACCAGCAAAGCTGCTGAACAAATAACAAGTTCATCCCAAGCTAAGAGACATGATATACATTGTCTAGCGAAGCCAGATCCGAACCCTTGTCAGTGGCAAAATTGACGCAACCTTGAGCCTGAATCTTAACCGAGGAGTTCTTTCCTGCACGGACCCACCTGATTACAGGGGCTTGGGTACGGAAAATGTCCTCTATAGAAGTCATGTAATATGTAGCTCCACTGTCCACAATCCAAACTGGAGCTGAAGTGCTCGGCTGTGACGAGTAAGTCTCTACAGTAACCTCGTCAGGAGGCAACTCACAGATGTGAACGAGACCCGTATCGGATGTCTCTACGAAGACGATGTGGACCTCTGCAAACCAGTCAGACAAGCCCTCTGGAGTTGAGAACGTTGTCAACTGAGATGGCTGTGTAGAGGCAATGTGAGTCTGACCTTTAAACTACCCCTTGCCATCACCTTGCCTCCCCTGTTGGGGATTGCTTGACTGAGGAGCGGGGGTCTGAGACTTAGGTTTTGGTATTGTGCCTCATGCCTTTGATTGACACTCGTCGTCAAAATGGCTAGCCGTTTGACAATGTTGATAATACCTATTCTTTTTAGGTTCATTTTGCCACCCTAGTTTAAGTTGTGACTAGGAGTTTCCTTGAGAATCCCCAGATTGATTTAGCTTTTGAGTTTGATTTTGATTTTGAGTGGAGGTTTGGTTTGGTTTGCCATTCCCTTGTTGCCCTTTCTGAGAATGAGCGAGAAGAGCCCCCTCTGAAAAGGAATTCATATGAACTGATCGAACAACCGTGCATAACGCAACAACTGACACTCAAATTCATAGAATGTAGCCATGGTAGGCTTTAAAACTATTCCTTCCACAAAGTTGAAGTATTTCTTGGGGAGTTTATTGAGGAACAATGTGACTTGATCATCAGAGGATTTGGGAGTCCCCGTAGTGGAGAATTCAGTGAGGAGACGCCGATACTCAACCAACTTGACTTTCAAGTCATCCCGGTTAGTGATTTTGAAAAGCTGAAGCTCATGGTTAAGATTAATACGACGGGTCTTATCCCGAGCCGCATAGCGGTCAGTCAAGTATGCCTATCGCTATGACACTAAGTCAAAATGCTGAAGCTGAGAATGAAACTCAAGCAATAAGCCCTACATCTGCTCGACAATAGCGGAGACATTCCTAGCCTTCCATGAGCGGACGACCTCGTATGGAACAAATGCGAGATCGAGTTGGGGTTCCAACCCCTGCACAAGATCCCATAGGTTCTTTGAGTCAAAGACATATCTCATCAAATACGACCTACTAAAGTTTGACCCATTAAAACGAGTCTTGTCATTGAATGCATTCTTGGCAGAAGATGAGCCAGAACCATGAGGTGTCGAGTAGATGGTGTAAGATGATGGTGGTAAAGATGGTGGAGGTAGATGTGTCTAATAAGAGAAAGAGGGAGAGGGAAGAGGTGGGTAGGCAGAAAGAGAATGTGAGTGTCCAATGAGTCCTGATTGATACGGAGGCACTGAAACATGAATGTTTTCATAAGATGCTGGTGTAGATGGAGACACTGGAACACAGTAGCCTTGTCCAAAGTGAGGCTGGGACACAGCAGGATGACCAAAAGGTCCACTAGACAATGCCATGGAGGCAAACTGTGGAGACAACTAATCCACACTCGAGAGAAACTGAGTGGGATACCCAGGCTGCAATGATCCCGAAAGTGTGTATGAGATAGGTGGAACACCACTCGGCTGAGGGAAGGATGAGGTCTTAAAGGATGTGCCTATGTTTCCATAACCCCTCAGTGTGATGTACGGTGCGACATGAAATGTATGAAATGAAAATGTAAATTATCTAAATGGAAATAATGAAGCAGCGAAAGAATGTGGTGGAATGGGTGAGTTTTGAAAGTGAGATATATGAGGTACAGATTCTTTTTGTTCATTTTTATCATTTAAATACTGAAAATGAAACTATGAAGATGATGATGCACCATGTAATGAAGTGAAAGGAACACCAAATTCATTTTGATTATGTGAAGTAGACGGAAAAGAAAGAAGGGTAGAAGAAGAGTTACCTGGCTTTTTCTTATAATCCCCTCGACATGTGTTAACATACAAGAATTTGTCCTCAAGAGAACCTTTTCCGTAGTCAACAGACTGGACTCTTTCTTCCACATGATCTCTACCAGTATATTGCAAAACAGAAGAGGTAAAAGAAGAAGACACAAAAGACGAATCAAAAATACCTTGCACCAGAGAGAACGAAAGAGTCTGAAAATATGAAAAATACTCTAGATATTGCTCTCCAAGAGAGAGGCCCATCCCTGATGGAGGTCTCAACAGCCCTACAACATCATCACACTTACGCGCAACATCTAAAGAGTGAAAATCATACATACCTTCATTTAGAAGCTTTTCTTTAAGGGCAAATCCTTCAGTCAAGCTCCTCAATCTTCTTTCGTCAATAGGCTATGATCTGTTTATATTCTTCAGAGATCAGCTTGCCTATCTTTTCTTCCATGTACTCAGATATATCTTCCACCATGTTGGAACTTTGTGGAGTAAGCTGATCGGCCCACTCTCGCTCAGTTCTCAACATAGGTTGTTTTGGAGACAAAATCGATGATGATGTGTTTAAAGTCATTTGAACCTACTGTTCTTCTTCCTTCTTGCAAAGAGCTCTCAAATCAAAGGCCTAGGTTTCTCAAAGAGTATCAGGCTCTGATACCATATAAAGAAAATACCCTAACACAGAAGCATAAACAAAAACCGTATGACAAAGCACAAACTGATAAAAGAACACAGTTAGGGTTAGGGTTAGGGTAACTCAGAGACAATGAACACAGTTAATAAATGAAATGATATGACTACTAATAATACGATGATCATGCAGCAAGCACACTATGCAGTGAATGAATACTGAACCTTGAACTCCTGTATCTCAAGGATCAGGGCAGGGATAATGAGCTGGAGAGTGTGTCGTACTCCGAACGGATCCCGAATTACAGCAAGGCAACCTCCGGATGTCGAATACCAACAAACGCAACAGTGAGAAGCTGGATCTAATGCATACAGCAGTGAGAAGAGAGAAAGACTAAAAACGCAGGCAACAGGTGAAAGAAAGACTAAAAACGCAAGCAAGACAGCTTGCAGGAGAGAGAAAGACTAAAAACGTAGGCAGGACAGCCTGCAGGAGAGAAAAACTGCAGCAACTGCAACAGGAGAGAGAAAACTGTTAGGGCGGCAGCTGGGGCTTGCAAACGCAGCAGTTTACTGACGTGGCAGGCTATACGACAACAATGCATATGATCAGCACTCAGTCGCCAAGCAGAAACAGCAACAATTAGCATGTGGAGGGCTGGAAACAGGCGCCAAACTGTAGGAAATAGTGATGGATAACAAGGGCTGAGATGTCCTCCACGAACGGGGTGTGGGCAGCAAGCTGATAACACCTGAAACCTGCAAAAACGAGATTAGGGGGAAGAGTGGAGGGCTGGCTGCTGCCAGTTTATAGAAAATTAGGATTCTAAATCCTCTCCCACTTAACTCTCTCAATCCGCTCCCTGTTTTAGGGTTTTGGCTCAAATAAGCCTAAAATAAGCATGTTTTGGGGCTGTTTAAGTGGCTAAGAGCAATTCTTAGCACAACAGGCAGTGGTTTGACAATTCTTTAGGAGAATCCTTGTTGAGGACTATCCCCTCTGTGCATTGATAAATTAATGAGCAGTTGTTCACTTAAAAAATTTGTGGGAGGGATGTGTGTATGTGTGCGCACGCATGCGTGCGCATGTGGATGTGGATGTGGTTTACCACTGTTTTGACAATTCTTTTGGAGAATCCTTGTTGAGGACTATCCCCTTTGTGCATTGATGAATGAATGAGCAGTTATTCCACACAAAAGAATGTGGGGTGTCTCTGTGTGTGTGTGTGTGGAGCCTCATACAATAGAGCAATTACAATTACTTGTTATAGTCATACACTCTGGTTGATATGGACCAGAGTGACAATAATCATTACAGTGTTAAGATTTGATCAAGGTTACAAATACATAAAGAAAACTCACCTTTAAAGCTTTCGGTATCTGTAGTGTATGTACCCCCCGCAGAAGATTGAGGTTTGAAAACAACATATCAAACTTCTGCATTAGCTCAAAGCGTACTCTTTCACGCCTCCTGATCAATTCATTGAGTTTTTCTTTATTAAAGACAAGAACAGGACCAAAAACAGAGTTTTCACTGGAGACATCTGTCCAATATTTTAATGCATCTTGTAGCAAACTAACTCCTTCACAGGAGCTGCTTCGAAGACCAGAACTGCCCTCTGCAAAATTGCCACTTTCAGCAAGTTTTAACAACACTTGCAGCTGATGTCCAGCCCGGATAAGGGGAACGCATATATCCGTGAGAAAGCAAGGTACAGAGGCTGACTCTCGCACCTGATGATTGACATCGCAAATGAGAAATTCTCCTTGTACAAATTTGGTGCAATGAGTAGATCAGTCAAAGCTAATAGACATTTCAGCTAGAAATCAGATACAGATTTTCAAATGCAGATGGCTGACGCTTACCTTGAAATATGTTGAAGGGTGTTTTTCTCCAGGCTTACAAAGTGTTGCAGAGCCTGCCAGATCAGCTGATTCATCCACAATAAACTCTTTGTAGGGGTCCTTGACAGTGGCAGAGTAGAGCCAAGTCTGAATAAATGTCAAATAAGGTTGGCAAGCACAGGAAAAAAGATATTGGAGAAGCTCAGCATGAATTACATCTGCCTCCTGCTGACAAGGAAACAGTGCACAAGAAGATACTTTACCAGAACAATAAAAGCTCTGAGATCACATTGTATTTGCTTGAAACTAAGCTCTGGAAACAGCATTGACTAATTTCCAATACTCACATAGTCAGTCAGTATAACAGAGATATGCTAAGCACTTGCTAAAGGTTACAGTTTATAACAACATCTTGAGAGCGACTCAATTCCTCATGTTTGGTGAGTGCAGTGGGTTGCAACATCTTGAAAGCAGCTCAATTCTTAGTTAAATGTGCCCTTCAAGTTCTAATAACTGAAACCCAATGGGTTGAGCAGCTAAAACATTAAAGTTCTGTAATGCCTTCACAGTGAGAGCAACCTGTTGCAGCTGCTAAATAATTATCCAATGTTGACAAGCAAAGGACTACATTCAGAGTTAGAGATGGTATTTGAGCAGAACATCCCAAAACCTACTGTGCACCAGTATTGTCAGGCACAACCTCCACAATCTTACATGACCTGAACTTAAAAGGTTGTAGAAAATCCACCAACTTAGCTGAACACAAGGCTCCAGTTGAGCATCAACAGAGAAAATATGAAGCAACAGACATGCAAAAGCAAGCTAGCCCAAGGAGGACAGCCTTATTGTCGGTAGGCCAGACTGGCCAAAGTATCACCTCTACTGTGGTTGCGGTCAAGCAAGGATAATAGTATATTGTTGGAAGGCCACAAGAATAATAGTATATTGTTGAAAGTCCACAGGGATTGAAGCATCACCTCTACTAAGGCAATAGCTAAGCTTCTACTGGTTCAGCATGGAAGCTTCCCTACTCTGCTGAGGCCATCCACCAATTTGTCATGAACAGAGAGAGCCCAAAGCGCAACTTACAGAGGCAGAAGATAAGAAAATGATCATAAGTTGTACAAAATAAATGATTGTGAGTCCATTTGTCCAAGAAATTAATAGCAGAATAAGTCCTCAGTTTTCCTTCTGATCCAGTATATGGCCACCCCTCTTTTTCAACAATAAACAAATCCATTAAGGATAATTGATATTGTCGAGCCCACGACAATCGTAATGAGTTTGTCCTGATGCTTTACTGCTATTGAAAGAAAAAATATCAATCCATATGGTCACTCTCATCCTAGCAGTCCAGAGTGCCTACCATAACATCTAACAAAAATTTGTTTTATGTCATCATCCAAAGAGCCAAATATATTTCAAAAATGGATCTTGCAGAAACAAAAGCATTAATGGTAGCTGCCATGGGTCTCTAGACCGTGTTGAGAAATGGATGGAAGAATCAATCCCCTTCCCATTGAAAAAGCTTTGCATAACAATAACAAATCACCCTTTGCATTTTGTCAAGCATTCTTCTATTTAAGTGCAGTTCCAAGAAAAATGTGTGTGATACACTACAAGCATGATAATCCATAAATACCATACCAAACAAAGGGAAGAGAGACTTACTTTAATTCAATTATTAATACCAAACAAAGGAAGAAGCCTCACTTTTAATTGAGTGTAAAGAAAAGTAAGCAACTCTACTCCTTTCAAAAATTTGCTGAAGTCTGGAACTGAACTGTCAAATGGCACACCTATAATCGCAAGGTCTCCTTCCATAAGCCAATCTCCACTTCCTGTAAGATTTTCATCTCTTACCCTCTTTTCTCCATGAATCAAGCATAATGAAGCCAGTACTTGAAGCTGCAACCGAAGATTGCTAGTGTGTAAATGCAGTTCTAAAAGGGTCAACTCTCCAGAGGGAAGTCCAATGACTGCACCAACATTCTCTGACAATGTATAGCCCAAAGAATCAGGAGAATCAGCTGCTCTTCTAAGTGATGCCGATGCAAGTAATGTGTTCAATGCAGCCACATAACCTTGCAAAATGCACTTCACAGCTCTAGCAAAAGCCTGATTCACAAGACTGTAAGGAGGAAAAAGGTGGAGATCTTTCTCATACAAAGCTGTTGGATTTAAAGAATGTCTGGTTTTTGGTTTTCCCTTTCTTTTCTTTTTTGTATCTAAGACAGGAGCTTCTTTGTCATTAACAATACATCCAGCACCACAGCTGTCTTTGGGTTTCAGAAAGAAATCAACAAATTTGTCCAGTTGACAATGTACATGGCCAGCTTGAGCTATATCAGAGAGCATTTTTCCAATAGCTTTCGTGCTGGCTGATCTCTGCCATAGCGTTGACAGCCTGTGTAAACTTCTATCAGCTGTTTGACAAGAGAAAACTTTTGCCAAAAACTCTAGCTTGGCTACGGCTGCTGGGTTTCCTTGTAGAGCATTCACGCAACAATTGAACAGCTCATCCTCCTGCAGAAAACACATAAGTTGGTGGCACTTGCATTCAATTTGGGAAAAACTGAAAATTATTCCCCAATGTAAAAGTTTGCTTTTACGCTAATAATGAAAACATATGCTCTAGATAAAAACACCAAGTCCACTTCATCTGCATAATTACAGTAAATTTAGAAGAATAAGATCTTCAAAAGCCCTGGTTTCTAAGCACAATTCTCCTAGCTGGCTGGTATGACAGTACTCAGGCTGAGTATTCTTTGGTTGTTTGAAGAATATAGACGATCTCTGTAATTTCCATTGCTTGATAAATGTAAAGCCTACACACGGACTATTATTGACTGGAATGGTTAACTAGGCATCTTCTTTGTCACAGAAAACGACTTAGCACTTTATGTGTGCGATCTAATAAGCACTTTGAGTAATTGAGCTTCCATTGGGAATACGTGTGATATAGCATACAGCAACTCACATTGTTCTATTATTATTGAGAATTTGAGATGGCACTTTATGTGTGCATACGAGCTTGAAGTGTTGATATTTGTAACAGGACCAATGTAGGAGCATGTAACATTCTTATGTCTCCCGAGAATTCGAGATAGCATTTTGTGTGTGATTGGACATGGATTCTGAATAACTATGGCATGACTCGATTAGCATTTCCTCCTAGATGGAAATTTTGAAATGGAGTGTCGATGTAGATATCCGTGAATTGACTAATGCTTCAGCAATTAACGTGAGAAAATGTGAAATGGCCATGTTAATGTCTAGTTTTAGGGATGCCGCTCTGTCTTGCAGGTGCACTCGTGATGCTCTCATCCATCGTGCACATTAACCCCAGAGCTAGGAAGCCAGGAATACCGAGAAGCAAAAGGTTGGGAAGAAAACCTACCCGGATGGAGTTGAGCTGGAAAGAATCACGGATCTGAGGAGAGCCTTCCCAAGCGGCAAGCTGCGGGTGAGGATCGATGGTGCCAGTTGCCCAACCACGGGCTTCGCAGAGATGGCGATGCTCCCAGGGTACGGATGTGAAAGATGCGGGCTGAGGAAGATGAGCCGCCGACAGCCAAACCAGCTGGGTGCTATCTGGAGCCCCCATTTTCTTCTTCTTCCCGTGAACAGTTCGGATCTTGTGTTCCCGCGAAAATAACATACGTATTGGTAGAGCGAGGTCACTTGGGGACCACTTTTAGTAGGACATGTGTATTATGTGTGTGTGTGTGTAAAATTTAATTATAAACATAATATATGTATAATTACTCAATTAACATAATAATCGTGTCACAAATATGCAAGCATAATAACACATTATTAATTACTAATGAATGGTTCATATAATAATCCACACATGTACATACACACACATACATATAAAGATATGATTGAATGTATAGTTATACTATGTGTTAAAACAATAATTCAATGTATTGTTTTGTGCATGTTAAAACAATAAGAACAATAGTATAAGTAGAACAACATGGGATTGAGTTTAACAATAGAGTCCAAGAAGGATCAACTACATTTCCTTTAGCCATAAGGCCAAGCTACATAAATAAGAATAGAAACAAAGCACAGAACAAGGAAATCATGACAAGGGGGAGGGGGACCATCTGTTACCTCTACAAAACTGAATAAGTTGATAATAATTAGTAAGGACTAAAGAATCAAACTTACATCGCAGGCATCAATGGCAGCTTTCGATTGCTATCTCAATCGCCCCATAGCCATGCAATTACCTTATTTGCTTCCATGGGTTAGAACCCAAAAGTGTAGCAAACAACTAAAGCTTTGAGCTGAGCAATACGAGCAGTTTTTGGTTGGAGTGTAAAGAATTTGCATCTATATATAGGCTAGTGGCCAAAAGAACTAACCAGTAACCCTTCAAAGAGTAGGGTATATGCTTCATAAGCCAAATTACAAGTAACCGCCCTTTAACTGGGTAATCCATAGAATAGAACCATATGAGATTGGGCTAGTGGTTATAATCAAATCTCTTAGTTACTCAAACCACCGATAGGCAATATCTT
Organism: Lygodium microphyllum; assembly: GCF_053477565.2. NCBI lineage: Eukaryota > Viridiplantae > Streptophyta > Polypodiopsida > Schizaeales > Lygodiaceae > Lygodium > Lygodium microphyllum. The sequence continues at coordinate 138,070,745 of NC_141153.1, forward strand.
TATTTAAACGTAACAATTAACTTGCAATGCATAAAAAGTATATTGGCATTGAGCCTCTCAATTACTTTTTCTATAATTAGAGTTTCAAGAGGTCACAAGCTCACTACGTTAAACTAGGTAGAAATATTTAAGAATTTGAGTTTAAACTTTAAAAATATCCATTTAGATAATTAAGATTGAGCCAAGAATTGGAAATTTACATAGGCATTCCAAGGAGGATCCCTCTTTTCCAAGTAAATGGCTAAAACAATACACCAACGATTTATCTTAATAAAATAATTACAAAACAAATGAGACATTAACATATTTCAACAAAATATAAATCTCATGAAAATATGCATTAAAAATGTATATTAAGGGAAATGAATTTTATGTGAAGCCCTAATACCATGATTAAAATACTAGCCATGATTGGGTAATTGCCTTGGGATAAACCAAAAGCAATTAAAGGTTCCCTCATTTCCCATGCATTAAAAAAGTATACTTGTTCGGACCAATAATGTAAAAGAAAACTTCAATCATCGTAATCAATACAGGCCTTAGGCATCATTAATTACATTTGCAACTTGACATCCTCGTAGCATGGGCTAAGTAAAAATTGTTAGACCACACCATAATCATGGGATTAATTCTTTCATATGCATGAAATATGTATGTGGCAGTTCATATAGGGTAAATGCATAAGCAACCTACAATTGATTAATATTAAAGGCATGGGCTTACATCATCATGTTAACACTAGCATGCATATCATGCAAGCAAAGTACCTAGGCATACTCAATTGATTACAACTTATATTGAGGGTAACGAATGTTTATGCAAAGCCCTAATACCATCCAAGATTGAATTGCCTTGGGATAGACCAAAAGCAATTATAGGTTCCCTCATTTTCAAGGCATTAAAAAAGCATACTTCTCGAGACTAAGAATGTAAAAGAAAACATCAATCACCCTAATCAATACATGCCATTTACAGCATGACATCCTCATAGAATGGGTCAAGTAAAAAATAGTTAGACTACACCACACATTAATCGTGGGATTCGATTCATTTACATAATAACCCATTTAGTAGAACTCCATTCGACAATAACCATTAAAGTAAATGGGACAGGCCAAATATCCTCGACCTAGAATATATAAATCCACATGAGGCTAATATGATTTTACATGGAGAAAAAGCTTGATTATAACAACAGTTACATCCATGAAACTAAACTAAAAATAATATGCAAAAGTGGGATGCATATTCAATTGAAACCAGAACCCAAGAGCATTCATAAATGCTAGTTATGGGTAGGTGTAGTAATATGTCATTAATAGTGAGCCAAGCAACAAGGAAATAAGCAAATGAACCAAAACGAATACATGCAAGGCAGTTAGACATATTGTTTATCAATAACATGCAACCTATGGAAGGTATGAAGCAAAAATACAATGGCAATTACTATATAAAACCCACATCAACATCGATGATATGTTCTTGCACAATTTGTCAAGGCAAAGGTATTCGAGAATTGGAATGCCCAAATAAACATTGCTATAGCTACTCAACATTGGATTACCAAATTGTGTGGCATGGATAGGTGGTATACTTTTCATTTGCCAAAGTTCTTAAAAGAATCATGAGATAACCTCCTATCTTTTGTGCCCTATTTTTCTAAAGTTCAATGAACTAACAGCCACCTCTTGCTGTACAGGTAAACATATTACCAACATATCAACTATTGGAATGACATCTAATGGTCTAGGAAGCCTTGGATGCTTCCATTACAAATACCCCCATTTTGCTCTCCAAATGTGAATGTGTAGTGTATTATGTGATATCAGGGAACATAATAACAAGATTGTTTATCCATCAGGGTACACATTAACATGAGGTGCAAAGAGATACTTGTAGAAGTATATGAAAGAGCTTCAAATAACTATAGAGGAGATGGTGAGAGACTTTAATGCAACTAGCCTCAGTACCTACAAATGATATTGGCTAAGAGACTTGTAAACAATGGCCTAGTTTTTTGCAGGTAAGATATTTCCATGAGTAACACCAAAATCTCAACAATGCTCGAGAAACTCCCACTTATTGAAAATAATAGGTAACATATGCTTTTAAGCAAGTTGCTTAGCTACCAAGTAGATGTTTATGTCATGATAGAGTATCTCAAAACTTCCCTAAATATTAAACTTGATTATTCAAGCATATGGATTCAAACATATGGCAGTGCACTAGAGAGTGACCAAGGGATGGGATTTGGTCTTTTAAAGTTAAAGCAACATTGCACCTATAGATTTTTCCATGGTAGAATATTTATTGGTCAAGTCATTGACGATGATAGTAGGTGCTTCATCTTCATAATCTCAATAACAGAGCTTGTGTCCTTGCATTGATCTAATGAATCACATGCGAAGGAATGGTACTAGAGACATGCACAATAGTTAGATATGCTTCAAACATATGTATCATATTAATGATTGGACCACCATGGTAGCACATCTATATGATCCAAGTTAATTACTCCCATTTTGTTCTAATCACCACATGAACATAAAGATTGTATTGTTACTTAAAGTTTGATTGGCGGTTGTCTTTTGCAATGTACAAGAGTTGATTATTGTGGCTATATGTGAGATTAAGAAAGAAGTTACGAATATATAAGCTTTACACAAATCTTGGTTTGGTCAAAGCTCAATGAAGTGATGGAGAAAGTTATTTTAAAGGGTTCATGGTAGACGAGGCAAGGGCCAATTAGAGTATAATTTGCACAATGTTCAATAATGGTCTAAAGAATGTCATGCAAGGAAGGGAGAGATCTTACTTATTTCGTTGGAAAGAAAGTCTTCATATATACACCTCACAGTAAGTGCATAGGAATTTCCAAGATTTGCTACATGTGGAGATGTGCATAAATAAAAGATGATGTAACTATATAATATTGATTCATTTGGGTCTAGTTAGTCATAAGGAAGATTGTAGTTTGCAATGTTCCTACAATGGATTATTAGTTTAGATGGTGGCCTCTCTAATATCCATGCTTTCTTCCTTGAAATGAATCTATTAGCCTAGTGGTAGATGTCACGAATTGCATGGTGGGAAACTTGCTCGAGCTACTGTACCAAACACAAACCATACACACAAGGGAAAGCTTATTCAAGAACACAAGAAGAGAGATGGAAGCCAAAATGTTTTTGACACAAAGTATAGATAAGTTACAATATAAAGGAAGTGGCCTACTAAGTCCAATAATGCATAACTAACTATACTAATTTTTCGAGGCTATAACTATGCCAGTCGTAGGTAGGTGTAACAAAACAAATATAATAATGGATAAGTCAATGGCCATTTGAGAATTATAATGACCATCAATATGCTAAGTGTAGATGTGCAGACCCATCTAACTAGGCAGTCCATCATTAATGTTTGCACATGTTAAGCTTGCCATCTCAACACTCCCCCTCAAGCTCAATTGCATCTCTACAACTCCAAGTAAACTTCAAAATATTTGAAGCTTCTTTACACTCGATGCCTTTGTGAAAGTGTCAGTCATCTAATCCTATGAATTGAGTCAATATCTCCTGCAAGTACCTTCTCTCTCACAAAATGGTAATGCATCTCAATGTGTTTTGTCCTAGCATGGAACATTGGGTTCTTAGCTAACTTTATACTGCTCATGTTGTAACTGTAAATGAAAACTAGACCATCTCTTTGCACATCCAAATTACCCAATAATTTTACAACCATACCACCTCATATGTTGCCATAATAGCACCTCTATACTCGATAAAGCAACCATTACTTGCTTCTTATTGCTCCAAGTAACTGCTACACTACCTAGGGAAAACATGAATCCATTGGTAGATCTTCTATCACACTTACTACCAGGCCAATCTACATCAGTGTACCCAAACACCTGCACATCCTTACCTGCTTCATAAAAATGTCCATAATGTAAGGTGGGCTTTACATAACTCAATATACGTCTAACTACATTCAAATAAGGCTTCCTAGGTACCTACATAAACTGAATTACAAGTCCAAGAGCATATCTCCTTGTGATAATCACATAGATCAAACTCCTTACTATCTTTCTAAACATAGTAGGGTCTTCTATCTCATCCCCCACATCAGCACTCAGCTTTGCATTTTGCTCCAATGGCATTGAAAGAGGCTTACATGCTATCATACCATGCTCGGATAACATATCCAAGCCATTCTGTCTTTGGGACAATCATATACCATTAGCATATCTAATCACCTCAATGCTAAGAAAGTACCTTAGCTCACCCAAACCATTCATCTTAAACTTTTGCTTCAAAAGACCCTTGACATTAGCAATCCCACTATCACTATCACATGTAATAAACAAGTCATCCACATAGATGATTATGACAACCAAACTTGCATCACCCTTCCTCACATAAAGTGAGTAATCTACATTTGAAACATAAAAGCCAATTTTGACAAACTACTCTCTAATCTTATCACACTATGTTGTAGGTGCTTGTTTTAGCCCATAGAGTGCATTCTTGAACTTGCACACATAGGTGGGATGCTCTACGTCCTCGTAACCTGCCGGTTGCTCCATATACACCTCTTCTTGAAAATCACCATGCAATAAGGTATTCTTCACATCCATTTTTTGTAAACTCCAACCTTTGGTTGCTACCAAAGAAATCACACATTTGACAATTGCCATTGTAGCAACTAGATTTGATCTGTCCTCATAATCTATGCCGTACTTCTATGCATAGCCTTTTGCAAACTAGCCTTACCTTATACCTGCTAATAGAACCATTTGCATTATGATTTATTTTATAGATCCACTTACAACCAATATCTTTCTTGCCCTTAGGAAATGGTACTAGATACCCAAGTCCTATTGGGCTTTAATGTGGTTGTCTCCTCATCCATTGCTACATCCCAACGAACATGATCAACAGTTTCCTAAAAAAAAGTGGGCTTAACATCCTCAACTACCTTTACCATATAAGCATAATGGTAAGCTACATAGCCCTCAAAACCAAATCTTCTCACATAGGATATCTCACCCTACTAGACTTACGTACCACTAGATCACTTAACGAAGTATTTACATTACCATATGCTCTCTGTACACCTGGTGTCCTAACTGAAGGAATACCAAGCTCATCATCCAAGATCTCTGAGCCACTAGAGTCTTCATCAAGAACTACATGATGGTAGATCCATTATTACATTCGACACTAGGGTCCTAGAACATAGTCTCTTAGACTAATGATTGACTATAGATCTACTACCACATGATGTCTCTAGTCCACTAAGGATATGTGATTCCTATTTTTCTGTTAGCACATGACTATCGTGATCATCAATATCATCTAATGCATCTTCACTAGTTGCATACCAATCATCTCATTAAAAAAATGATATCCTTGCTCACCTAAAACTCACCAATAATATGGCTATAACAACAATATCCTTTCTACTCAGTAGAGTATCCAATGAAAATACATTTTTTAGCTTTGGGATCCAATTTCTTCCATAGCTCATCAAGCACATGAACATATGCAATACATCCAAGCAGTTTCAAGTGTGATACATTAGGTTTCTTACTTATAAAACATTATTTAGGAGTTATACGATGAACTATAGTTGTAAGAGACATGTTCATAACGTAGACAATAATATAAACAAACTCAAATTGGGTATATTTTTCTCAGCCAATGCCCATGTAACTTCTGCAATATATCTACTTTTCCTTTATGCAACCCAATTTTGTTGTGGGGTAAACCTATATGTAAAATGTTGATTTATCCTATGAGACCTCAAACAGTCACTAAACTCATTGGAGAGGTATTCCCCCCCTCCATCTGACCTCAACCACTGCCTTGAAAGTTTTGAAGTGCTCAGAGACTTTACTATTCTTTTTCATGAAATATATCAAAAGCTTTCTAGAGCAATTGTCTATAAATGTAACAAAATACTTATTACCACGAAGAGATACATTTTGGGTAGGCCCCCAAATATCCGTATACATAACACCAAGTATATTCTTGCTTACATCTTTGTAATGTAAAAACGGTTGCCTTGCTTGCTTCCCAAACTAACATGTTTCATAAACTTTATATAATTTTGTAACTTTGAATGTGGGAAAACCTATAACCAACCCTTTGGACTACATCAATTTTAGCCTTTATACATTTTCATGTCCAATATGTTTATGACATATTTCGATGTCTAGAGCCACATGTTTGCCTTCAGTATACATAACAATATTTATAGTAGGGATTCCATCATCCAAAGTAAACAAGTGACCAACTCAGCTTTATCTTGTAATCAACTTGCACTTATTGTTGAAGTCTTCGATAAAACATCCATTTGCATTAAATCTAACATGCAACCCTTACTTTACCATTTGACCAATAGATCCAAATTCTTTCAATGAATGGCACATGTAGAACATCCAACAAACACTTTGTTTAACTTTCATGCAATGACAATGGAACTTTTTTAATATGTGAAATCAGATGACATGAATCATCACCTTTCTCTACATAACCTAGACTTTGTAAATCATGCATCTCTCCAAACCATTTAGTATGGTTGGTCATACGATTAGATTCACTTAAATCAATGTACCATACATCATCACGTGCCCCTTTTCCTGTAACAACATTCATCCTACATTACATGACAAACAAAAACTCATTTTTTTATTCATTTTGTATTGAGGACGATATGTACTTTTCTTGTTGCAACTCATCACTATGAATGTCATCATTCTTATAAAAACAATGGGTTGTAATATGACTTGTTCTTCCACAATAATAACAAATAATAATAGAATTATTAGAAGCTTTGTTCTGCCATCTACCTCTTCCTCTAGAGCTTCCCTTGCCTCTAGAATTACCATGGTCCCCCCAAAATCCACATGTCATAAAATTGTTGATTTAACATGTTTTGCTAGTTATCACTAGTACATTCCACACTATGACCTCTTGAAGAGGATCTACCACATCCCCTTCTTGAACTTGAGTAAAAATCTTGGACATGTTTACCACTTTTTTAAAATGATTCACTGCATGTCGATCTCTTTAGTGATTATGAGAAAGACCAACTTGTCAAAATCTAGAAACAGCTTCTGTACATACACAGAAGTAACAAATGAGTTTCAAGCCTTCTCATTATTAAGACCACCCGAAGTAGATGAAACCAAATCATCATTGTTAGGCATTGCATCAATATCTATTAAGGTATTTGTAATACTCCTTATCTTCAAAACATACTCATTTATAGGCATCTTTCATTTCTTCAAAGCATTCAACTCTTGCTTGAGTTGAATCTTTCGTGTCTTTGTATTTACTACAAAAATATTCTCAAAGGTTGTCCAAGTTATGTGTGAACTTTTTACATTTTTGATATGTCAAAGCATAGTATTAACAATGACTACATATAGCCAATACATCATCTTTTTATCTTTTGCATTTCATTCTTTTCACGCCTTTAATTATTTTGCAATCGCAATATTACTTAGCTCTGATTCCTTTTCTTCATCTGAAACAAACTCATAGGGGCATTTTCCAATAAGGAAGTTTATCACACGAAACTTCCATGATGGATAATTGTTCTTATCTAGCTTCTTGATGATAGGATTTTCACAGTTCTCAATCATTATCATGTAATTGAGTACCAAACAACAAGCAAAACTTTGGCAACCCTTCACAAAATGTGCACAACAATAAATTAGGCAGCCTTTTTCACTAATTGCTTAATAATACATACAATCTGCAGTCAATTTGTAGATAAACCTTGTGTTTACTTCTTGACAAACATCTTAGAACTTATAGATTTGAAATCTATAACATATGCACCAGAGAAACCGACATGGTTGAAATTACAATATACTCTAAAGCTATTGTCAACAATCTTACGAAGCCAAAATGGGGCCTGAAATGACCTCAAATGGCTAATAATACATTAAAATTTTCCTAAAGGCCATATTTATAAAATATACTTAATTTTACTTGCTCACCAAATCTCATAGCAATCTGAGATTTTTGCTTTGCCTTGCTTATGGTGCCTCCACAGGCACTAGGAGAGAGAGAGAGGGAAAATGGGAGAGCTTTTTATTGATTGCTTACTTGCTTGAATCCTTGCTTCTTCTCCTTCACTTTAGCCTTCAAAACTAGTATCTCTCAATGGTGCCACTCTGATTGCTTGCTTGCTTGAATCCTTCATTCTTCTCCTTCACTTTAGCCTTCAAAACCAGTATCTCTCAATGCTGCCCCTCTAATACCATGTCAGGAATCATATGGTGGGGGGACTTGCTTGAGCTATTGTATCAAACACACACCACACACAATAGGAAGCTCACTCAAGAACACAAGAAGAAAGATGGAGACCAAAACATTTGCTTTTTTATATTTATTCTTTCTTTTTTACACAATACAATACACACAAAGTATCGATAAGATACAATATAAAGAAAAGTGACCTATTAAGTCAAACAATGCATAACTGACTATACTAATTGACCAGTGCTATAAGTAGGGGTAACAAACCAAATATAATAAGTTAGTCACCATGTGAGAATCATAGTGACCACCAATGTGCCAAGTGTAGACGTGCGGAACCATCTAACCATGTGTCCATCATCAATGTTCGCATGTGTTGAGCTTACCATCTCAATAGTAGAGACTAATTTATAGGATGACATGTGAGCCATAGAAAGGATTCCGACTTGTAGCCCTGTCCAATGTTAAGGTTAGTTGAGGGCTCAACGTTGAAAATATCAGAAACCAATCAGAAATATATCACATCGAACACATGCACCATCATTTTGGAGCATGATCGAGTGGTCCAACTCATAAGGAGACAATAACAATCAGATTGGAACGTGGCATTAGTTCATGTGGTTTTATAGTGATATTGTGAACCACACATGGAATATATATTCTTCCATTAAACAAGTGAGAAGATACTAGAATTTGCTTGGAATGCGGTGTCAATTCATGTGGTTTGGTAATGATAATGTGGGTCACATATGGAACATGTGTTCTTTCATTAGACATAACCAACCTAGAGTCCTACAAGTATGGCTAGTGGCCCATGTCACAAATTTCATCATTGAAGAAATTAATATATTAGAGAGTGGTGGGTTTGTTTTACATAACATAGCACAAGATGTATATACTAATGAAGCCACACACAGATATCGATAGAGTATCTCGTAGGCTACAAGAAAAATGATAGATTCAACATTAGCTCTAGATGCAATTGTGATTGGCCACACAATGGTGAAAGCTTTGAAACATGATATTTTAAAACTAAAGATGTCCAACTCAAGTGTCTTGCAAGAGTGTTATGATGTGTTTGTTGAGAGAGTCAAGCTCATCACCAATATTCTATCCCCAACATGACAGTTGTCTAATCTAGCTGTCACTAGTAGGTATGTGTGTGTGTGCTCTAAATAAGTCATGCAAGCATGTTGACTTGTGTTAGTTAATCATGGTTGGGTTGTATAACCTAGGTTGTCTCATTAGTGTTGTGCAAGACTGTGAAGATATAGAAAATGGTTGAAGGATAATGAAAGAAGAGAAGCGTATGTAGCTCCACCTCTACTTGCTCCATCTCTATCTTTCCTTATAGGAATGTATCTCGTTTGCTATGTGTTCATCAAGTAGGCCTAGGTCCAAGCATTCATAACTTCTAACAAACAATGTGAAAGTTGAGTTCAATCATCAAATGCATGTTACTAAGTCATCTCCCATGTCCATGACCACGTTAAAAGCCATTTCAATAATGGATCATTGTTGTTGCGATGCCTTAAGGCTTGCTAGCCGATGCTTTGGTTCAGTTGGACTAGACAAGTTGGTACGTGGTATTTTCACTTTGGGATTCTCATCGAGTTTGGTGAACATGGTTTGAAAAAGTTTTAATGGTATTAGAACCTGATATGCTATCATGCTCTATGACATTGGTAAAGTGCAAATGTTGTGCCTTGTTGAGATAGTATGGATAGAGGATAATGACATGTAACGGAGCACAGTTGGTGAGCTGTGTGACCAAGTGTTGACTCACCTCTATCAGCAAAAATATAAAAAATCAGCAGCATTGATTGAGAGAAGCATAAACATGGACTTCTTTTCTAGTGTGGATAGTGCCTAAATTGCCAAATCAGTGTGGTAGAGCTACCTTGCTTCAAAGAGCAGCATGAACTTAAGTGCAAAGGGTGTTTAAATCATGGAGCATGATAGCATCAACAGAGTGGAGAACAATAGTTAGTGATAGACCCATGCATGTTCAAGAGCATTGTATGCTCAAGTTTGTTGACTTCTATTAGATTGATTTGACAGACTGTTGACTATTTATAGTCTTACTAGACTGGAGGTTGGAAAATGTATGAGCAGTGATACTTATACACATATGCATTGAGGTTTAGTGAAGGTGATATTTGTCCATGATATCATTAAGTTGATTGGGCCATGTCACAGACTACTTGTCTATTCATGATTAGGACAGCTTGGTTGCAAAATGATTATGCAAAAGATGATGTCTACAATGGTATGATATCATTCATGGACGTTATGTTAGATGTTTAGTGATGCAAAGTAGGGTATTAAGCTAATATACTACTAGTACAATAGAGATACTAGTATAGTTACTCGAAACCAAAATTGTCTTAGTTGAGAGAAAGCATACTTATGTTATGCAATTGGGATTTTGAAATGTGCTTGATGTACTGATAGTTGCTTGAATGACTGAAATGAGCTAAATTGGAATAAGTTCATAATGTATGAATATTGCCTAAATATATGCAAGCAGTGACTCATTAAAAAGAGTATCGGTTGCGTGTAGGGAGTTAGGCATTAATACTTAGAAGATTGAACTAAGTTACTTTAGTTGTAGAAATGGCAATGCTGAGAGGGGTGATAACATTGCACAAATAGTGGGCGAGAAGTTAGACAACAATAATTATGTTATTTGAAAATTCAGAATAAAGAACTTTCTCATTGGAAAAGGCTACTGGGACTTGGTCACAGGTGTGGAAGCTTAACTTAAGCTTCTTGGAAAGAATGCAACAATTGATAAGCTTAGGACACATCGTGCATGGATGGAACAAGCATGAAGAGTGTTGCATTGCTTGTCTTTATGTATCTTTGATGCAATGGCCATGCTAATAATGAACAATAAGTCACTAGAGGATGCTTGGAATATTTTGATGAAATATTATAGCACGATCACTAGTGCACCAAAAATCCAATTAAAGAAGAAGTTTAACACAATGGACATGAAAGGACAGTCCATACAGGATTATGTGATTGAGATAAAGACCATTGCTGATTAGTTAGCTCTAGTAGGAGTTAATGTAGATGATGAAGATTTGGTAGCTGTGACCTTGAATGGTTTGGGACATGAATATAAATCTTTTGACACCTCAATCTTAGTGCAATTAGAGATGCTAGATTTTAATGAGCTTGTGTCTTTGCTCATACATGAAGAGATCAAATTGGGTTTAGCTCTACTAGTTCAAGTAATTTGAAAGGTAGGGACATGGTATTTTATTCAAATCAAAGAGGCCATGGTAGCCATGGAAGAGGGTTCACTCGTGGTAGAGGAACTCAACACCATGCATCTCAGAATGCCAATAATGAGCAAGGGTAAAATGCTAGAGATGGATACTTTCGAGCAAGGGGGAGATCTAGCTCTAGAAGTCGAGGATCATAGCAATCACAATCAATGCATGTGGATGCTAACAAGGATAAGGAGTGCCATTAGTGTGGTAAATATGGCCAAGTTGCCAAATATTGTTGGAAAAAGCAAGCTAATCAGAAAGGTAAATAACATGAACACTATGCATCATCGAGTCATGTTGAGGATGCTTCTACTGACAGGTTGTTTGCTATGACGTATGCTCAAAACCATGCAACTCAGGAAACTAAGACAGATGATATTTGGTATATTGACTGTGGAGCATATAATCATATGACACTGCATGGTGAATGGTTTACTGACATGGTTCTAGAAAAACATGGGTATGTGTGTATAGGAGATGATACTTAGCATAGCATTAAGAATAAGGGTGTGGTTTCCTCTTCAGTCATTCATGATGGGTAGAAGAAAAGTTTGCATGATGTATTGCATGTGCCCTCTATTATGAAAAATTTATTGTCAGTAGGACAGATGATAGAGCAGAACTTGCAGGTTTGCATTAATAAGCACGACAATTTTATAGAGGAGTTTGGCAATGGCTGCAAGCTTATTGGTCATGGTAATAGACATGGTCAAACGTTCACATTGAATGCTACATTGCCTTAGCTGAAATCAGCCATGTTTGTACATGGTCAGGGCACTGTTAGAGATCTTGAGATATGGCATAAGAGGATTGGGCATGTAAATATTTAGCAGTTGCACACTATGTGGCTTCTGCATAAATTAACTAATAAGCCCAATGACATAACTAAGATCAGGCCCAGTGATGGTTAAGTATATTAGACTTTCCACCATCTGCTTATACATGGTAACATCTGCAATTTCAACTCCAATGTTTGTATCCAATTTAATATTTTGATATAATGGAGTCTCTAGTGGCTTACAATCTGTCATGTCGTACTTCTTTAGCATTTCCAATGCATATTGTCTCTACATCAACCAAAGTCCATTGGCTAAATGTATCACTTCGATGCCCAAGAAGAACTTAAACTCACCCAAATCTTTCATGTCAAATTCAGTAGATGACTAGCACAAGAAACCTCATTTGGATGTAGTGAGAAGGATCATGTGTTATGTCAAAGCAATGGTAGACTATACACTTTTTTGTGAGAGAGATAAGGACTTGAAGCTCATGGTATACATTGATGCAGATTGAGCAAGATGTCCTTATGATAGACAGTCTATTAGAGGCTATGCATTCAACCTTGGCAATGGAATGATTAGCTAGAGTAGGAAGAAGCAACCGACAATTGCAATATCTAGTACTGAGGGTAGAGTACAGAGGTGTTGCATTAGCAACTTGTGAGATTGCTTGGTTACTGAAGTTGATGGCTGATTTGGATATGCACGTCGAGGCTCCAGCGACATTGTACTGCGATAAAATGAGTAGTGTACTACTGGCTACAAACCCTGTTTATTATGCCTGAACAAAACATATAGAGGTACACTATCACTTCATACATGAGATGGTACTTCCAAGAAAGGTGGATCTCCTACATGTCAAGATAGATGATCAAGTAGTTGATATATTTACAAAGTCACTAGGTAAAGATAAGTTCAGTCACTTCAAACAGCTACTTGGAGTACACTACCCTTCTTAAGCTTAAGGGGGAGTGTTGAGAGAGTCAAGCTCATCACCAGTATTCTGTCCTTCATATGACAACTATCTAGTCTAGCTGTCACTAGTAGGTGTGTGTGTGTGTGTATTTGCATGCTCTAAATAAGTCGGGCAAGTAGATTGACTTGTGTTAGTTAATCATGGTTGGGTTGTATAACCTAGGTTGTTCTCATTAGTATTGTGTGAGACTATGAAGATACAGAAATTGGTTGAAGAATAATGAAAGAAGAGAAGAGCATGTAGCTCCACCTTTGCATGCTCCATCTCTACCTTTCCTTGCTTGTAGTTTTTCTCAATGTTCATTGCAAAGAACCCAACATGTAATTGTTAAAGTTTTATAAATCGTGAGACAAAAGAGAAGGCATATTTGGCATGTAAGTGCTTGTACTATGTGTATCTTTGAGTGTTTGAAATGGATTCAAATGTAAACATGTTTATACACCAACCCATGCTCGTAAAAGAAAACTTACACCTCATATTTGAAAGTAGCAGAACTTTTCCAATATTAGCTATGCTTTAACTAAGACAAAAGAAATATGTTACACTAGTTACAAATACAAATATGTTTTCCTTATTTAAGAAACAAAATTGTCACCACTCTTATGATTTGTATTGATCCAAATTTTGTCAAACTTTCTCTCTCTTTAACTACCTGAATCTGTAATATAGCAGTATAAAGATGATTAATAAAAGCAACAAGTGTATTTTTAATGAGAGAGAGAGAGAGAGAGAGAGAGAGAGAGAGAGAGAGAGAGAGAGAGAGAGAGAGAGAGAGAGAGAGAGTGTGTGTGTGTGTGTGTGTGTGTGTGAGTGAATGAGTGCATGCGAGAAGCGAGCTTTTGGAGCAAGCTTTTGAGCGAGTTTTTTTTTTGCAACCTCGAGTTTTATTCCGCATAGTCCACTTGGTTCTCTATTTCTTTTGGGCATATTCAAGCACCAATGCTACTCCTCCATTGCCACCGTCACCTCCTCCACCACCACCACCACCATTGCTGTCACTACTACCACTAGTACCACCATTGCCACCACTACATCTTACTCTCCCTCTCCTCATTAGAACCACAACCAATTCTCGTTTCTCTCTCTCTCTCTTTCTCTCTCTCTCTCTCTCTCTCTCTCTCTCTCTCCTCGTATATCGGGGGACCAACCACTGACATCTCACTCCCCTCAATAACATTACTATCACCAGGACTGCCACTACACCACCACATCTTACTCTCCTCCTCCTCATAAGAACCACAATCAATTGTCATCTCTCTCTCTCTCTCTCTCTCACTCATATATTGGAGACCAATTACCGATATCTCACTCCCCTCAATAACATCTCTCTCTCTCTCATTTCTTGGAGACCCACAACATGCATATTCCTCTTCTCCTCCCCCTCAAGCACACCCTCTCTCTCTCTCCCTCTTTCAGACAGACAGAGTGAGAGCTACTGTACCAGCCTCCAGCCAGACCTCCGGGCTCACACTACAGCAGGTTGAGGACCAGCGTACTCGATGCCGCACGAGGATCCGTGGGTTTCGGACCCCACAGCCACACCGACAGGAGATCCGGAGGATTCTTGATCTACATCGACAACAGATTGAGATCCGACGACACTTGACACATTGGATCTCAGATCTCCAGTTTGCTCTTTCTCCACCGCCGATGTACCACATCCTGCATCCAGGAGGGATCACCTGCTATTAGCGACTTCGACGACTGCTACTACATCCCAGGATAGTATATCTCCCTGCATCTGTTACATATACACATCGCACCACTTTATCACAGCCGACAGTTGTTCCCCTATCACAACCGACATTTGTTCCCCTTTTGTAGCCATTATCTGGAGTACCAGAGCTACATACGCACATACACATACACGACACTTATCACACTCACAGCACCGTATTTTCAGTTTCCAGTTTTTAGCTTTTCATTCAGCACTTTTATTTTGGATAGCTGGACCTCATCAGTTGTATCACAGTTTGTCTCATAGGCCAGTTTTGGTCTTTAGAAGACGTTAATATAACTTTCTTTCTTTCTTTCTCTATATCTCTCTCTCTCTCTCTCTCTCTCTCTCTCTCTCTCTCAACACTAGTAGTTCTCTCTCTCTTTAATTGCTTTACATCACTACATTAAGCTTACGTGATTATTTTTTATAATATTATTACAATATTATTGGTCTAATTACATATACACAAGCGATATCACACTCTCTATACATTCACATCCCCCTCTCTCAATTATTTGCATACATATTATAATTACATCATGATGTATTAGTACTTCAATTGTGCACACATTAGTAAAATTGGATACACTTACACATTCCTCTCTCCCTAACAATGCATTAGTAGTTCTCTCTCCTTAACTTATTTACATCACTAGATTAAGTTGATGTGCTTATCTTTGATAATATTACCACAATGTTAATGGTTCAATTATGCATATATATGATATATCACACTACATATGCATATGAGCGCATGAGTGGCTAGAAGGCGAGTTTCTGAGAGGCGTTCAAGTTCAACCAGGCGTTGTGTCCAAGCCTCTTTCCCTTCCTATCATTCTTGAAGCGCTATTCTTAGGCTAGGAATGAATAACTCTACTGGTAGAATTGCCTCAGCCCCATAAGTCAACATAAAAGGGAGTCTGGCTGAGAGCCATTTTATAAGTTGTACGGTAAGCCCACAAGGTTGCCATCAGCTTGTTATCCCAGTCGCTACGGGAAGTAGAGACTACTTTGGTTAGGACGTTTAGAAGGATCTTATTTGTGGATTATGCCTGCCCGTTTGCTTGAGGGTAGTATGGGGAGGATTTTCGATGGATAATTAGAAAGGTGGATAGAAGATGCGCTATCACTTCATTGATGAAATGCGTACCTTGGTCACTGACTAGTTCGATGGGGCAGTCGAATCGTGAGATCACTTGCTTCCATAAGAACTTGGTAGTCATTTTAGCGTCATTCTTTTGTGTCCTCTCGCTTCTGCCCATTTCGTTAGGTAGTATGTGGCCACAATGATATATTTGGCCTGCGAATACTGTAACGCAAGACTAATGGGTCCTATGAAGTCAATCCCCCATTTTTCGAAGGGTTGTTGTGCAATGATTGGGGTCAACTCCATTTGATCCTTGCGAATCGAGACCTTTGTCCATTGACACTCCTCACAATGCTTGACGAATCGTGCTGCGTCGCGAAAAAGCGTGGGCCACCACAATTGAGACTGCAGCATCTTGCGGGCTGTCATGTCTTTGCTAAAGTGTCCTCCAGCAATTTCGTTGTGTGCCTCTGTGAGCACATCGTACATCTCATGCTCGCATACGCATCTACGTAACAACCCGTCTTATCCTAGCCTATATAGTTGGCCTGCTATCAATTGATAGGGTTGGATTTTGAGGATAAATCACCTAAGTTAGGCTTTTTCTATCGGTTGCTCAGGCAGTCTGTGCTCCAGCACTTGGACGATGTCATTTGCCCAAAATATGGCGTTAGATCAGCCTTGAATAAATCTCTCTCGTTCGAAAGGTTAAATAGATGGGCATCTGGCAATTCATCGGCAATGCCTTGTCCAGTGCCTCTCCCGTGGGGATGCGTGACATGTGGTTAGCCATGTAGTGTTGTTTTTCCTTTTGTACAACCACAGAGAAGTCGAATTCTAAAAGCAGAAGGAGCCATCGAGCTATGTGTCATGTAGCACAGGGTTTGTTTACTAGATATAACAAGGCTTGATAGTCCACAAAGAAAGTAAAAGGCGTAGCCAACGGATAATGCCGAAACTTCTTTACAACAAATACCATGACTAAATCCTCTCTCTCAGTCATGTCGAGTAATTTATTTCAGTCTCAGTGAGTTGTCTGCTAGCAAAGCTCATTGGATAGTCGAGGTTGTGTTTGCCAAGTTGGCACAATACTGCCCCCACGGCGAATTTTGAAGCATCAATATGCACGTGGAAGGTAATGGTCCAATCTGGGGCTCGTAGAATTGGTGCAGTAGTCAAAGCCTTTTTCAATTCCTCATATGCTCGTTGGCATGCTTCAGTCCACTCGAAGACTATCAACAACTTGTACAAATGTATGGCAATCAATGCATAGTTCAGCACAAACCATCGATAGTATCACGTATGGCCTAAGAAGCATTGAACTCCCTTATAGTTGATTTGGGGCAGAAGATCAACAATAACCCTGACTTTCGAGAAGTCAGTGGCAATGCCGTTCTTCGACACCACATGCCCTAGGATGCATCCATGTTTCACCCAGAACTAACACTTTAAGGGGTTCAAGGAGAGACGATATAGGCAACACTACTCAAAGATAGCTTAGAGTTTTTCTAAGTGTTCTTTCCAAGTCGAGTGAATACACAAGTCATCCACAAAGAATTTTGATTTCTTGCGAAGCATGTCTTTAAATATGGTGCACATGAGGCGTTGTGGGGCATTAGTCAACCCGAAGGGCATGACTATGTAAGCAAAGATGCCCCACTCAGTGGCGAAGGCACTGTTGGCACAATGCACTTGCATCTGATTGTATCCAAAGAAGCTGTCCAGAAAGTTGTAGGCCTCTTTGGCCACCACTCTTTCGAGCATGTGCTTGGTGTATGGTGATGGGTAGTTATCTCTCTTAGTGATAGTGTTCACCTTCTTGTAATTGACGCACACTCTAATCTTTCCGTTTTTCTTCATCACTATGACTATGGGTGACACCCAGTTTGTGTGCTCAATTTCGTAAATGAATCCTGCTCTCATCAGCTTGTCAATCTCCTCTTTGACTGGATAAGCATGCTTTGGATTCATCGGGTACGGTCATTGCTTGACTGGCGTTGCGTCAGGCATCATGAGTATGTTATGAGTCACTACACTCGGATCTACCCCCTTAAGCTCTTTTAAGGACCAAGCGAACACGTCTATATACTCTCGCAAGAGAGCAACAAGACTCGTCTCCTCTTCCTCAGTTAAGTCATTGGCAATAAAGATCGGTCGGGGTGTCTCCCCTTCCTGTGCTAGGTTCACCTCCTCGACCTTGGCTAGTCCCTTGATGGGTTCATTCATTTTCCCTTGGCGTTTGGCACCCAATAGGATTACTACCCTGTCACCCTTCTTGAATTTCGTAAATCTCTTCGGGAGATCCTGCGGCTTTCTTTGCTCTTCCGTTTGCGTGTCCCTAGGCTGTTTTGCCCTTCCTTCCTTCAACCGTCTGCGCCTCAGGTGGATGGGTAGGTCCCCCTTGGTGCATTTGGTCTTGGATGGTCTAGCTATTTCTGGGTCGCTATCTGAGCTTACTTCCGACTCAGAATTGAACTCACTGTTTTCGCTAGAAGAGATGGTTTCTCCTGGCAGTCGTAGCTTAGAGGGTGACTCTATTCTAAGCATTGGTGTTGTAGCTGGTTGGGTTAGGCCTGCTTGTTCAAAATTTATGGATCATATGTGTTCAAACCAAGCACAGTCACAATCCATGCGCATGACTCCTCACTCTATCTTAAAGATACTCTTTTTCTATGGCTTGGAGCCCGCTCGTATCTGTTCTATTTCTCGTCCCTTAGTGTCATATTCCACCGTGTCTATCTCACCCTCACTTTCGTCATTGAAAGAACGACAACCTTCGTACTCATCATTGGAGTCATCTTCATCTGACTACTCATCGTCTCCTAGGTTTTGGTATATCTCTTGTCTCTGATCGGGGACTAGGACCCAATTGTACATGAGGTTTAAGTCATGCACCCTGGTCCATTGCCACCTTGGTTCATTTAACAGATCTTGGAGTGGCTTGAAGTTTGCTGCTGGATTGCCAACTAGGTTGCCAGTCAAATACTCCAGAATCTCTTGGAGTTCTCTCTTGTTATTTGGCACTTGGAATGTGACAGGTTTAGGTCGCCCATGAAGGGTTCCTGCCATCATGCAGACTAGTACGGAGGGTGTGTCTTTTGACTTGCCAACTATCTTGATGGCTTGCTCGTATGCCTCATGATCGGAGAATGGAAAGTCGATCGTAGCAAGGATATGCATCCAGTCTCGCTCATCCTCCGGGCATGGGATATACTCGATCAAGGGCCCATAGGACTTCTTGACTTGAGCATTATCTTTAAGTATCGCGGAGATGGCATCCAAGTCGACTAGTGAGGTCTTCCAAGTGTCCATCTCTACCCTCACAGCTTCCATTCTATTGCCAAGGAAGATTAAGTCGTTACCCCAATCTTCGATGACTCTAGCATTACACATCTAGGGTCGGCTTAATAGGATATCATAGTCCACTCCCTTCATGACTATAAAGTCAACAACTGAGAACTGGATGCCTGCGATTTTCACCGGCCAATTTTTAAGTACCCCAAATGGTTTCACTCCCATACTGTTTGCTAGTGTGACATTGAAACTGACAATCTTGACAGGCGGGTTTCCCCAAGTCTGAAGCACTACATGACTCAGTACACTAACCCCCGCTCTTGTGTCTACAATCCCCTTTCTAGTTGTGTCGCCTAGGGCTAAAACAGGTAAGACTGCATGCATCTCGGTGCCTTCCTAGAAAGCATTAACGTGTAAGGACTTAGGCATAGAGTGTAGCATCAGACGGTATTTGTGTCTCTGCATCATGGTCATGTAGGTCTATAACAGCTTGCTCTCGTGATCCTTCAAACCACTGCTTCAGGTCTTGCCATAGGGTGGAATGCTATCTAGCAGGTCTCCTAGGCTTAGCGTCACTGGGGTGGTTACTAGCGTGGTAAGGAGGTCATTGGCTGCTCGTCTTTCTCCTATTCCAGATTATCCTGGCCAATGGCTGACTGATTTGCTGGCCTGTAGCGTCAAGGCTTTGCCTAAGCGGTACCGCTTGTGGCACAGTTGCATCTCTCGATTTTGGTCGAGGGGGTAAGATTGGTGTGCTTGTGTTGGAGAGATCTTCGATCTTGTCCTCTAGGATGGGCTCAGCATCTTTTCGGTGCTCTTGGGCCTCTTTTACCCATTCCTTCACATTCTCGATAGCCTCTAGTTGGCGCTTCGGATGCGAGTATTCCCCTAGCTTAGCACTTCCCTTTTCGACTGTCTTAGGAGCTGAGGTTTCTGCCTCTGTGTCAGTGACTTTCTTTCCAACAGGCATAGTCATGGCACTCTAAGTTTTCAGCATGATCTTAGCTTTGGGTTTCTTCTTTCTCTCTCTACGGCTCTTCTTCCCGATTGAGACTGTATTGAGGTTACTAGGACCTGGCAATGATATGTCGGCTTGCTTCGTCTGTGCTCGGGTCATGACATGCAATGGGATAGGTGTGGCCTCCCCATCGAGATTCTCGACGCCGAACAACCCCCATGGGATAGATGGCACGTTGGTTGAACTTGAGGATGGTTTTCGCTTGGGACAGTCAATAAAGAGATGAGTGATTCCGCACTCATGGCACCTTAGGTCAGCCTTGTCTCTATTTAGTTGCTCCCTTTCAAGACAACGTGATGAGACATGCCCTGGATGCCCGCAAGTCCAACATATGATTGGATCCTACATCTGCCCTCTTAGGCCTCCACCTCGGCCTCTTCCTAACGCCATCACCGATATTGGTCAATAGTCCATAAGGACTGTGTTGCCCTCGTCGTTGTGCAAGATGTAAGGGTATACGTAAGTCTCTTCCTCATTTAGCTCCTCCACGTAGTGGACTGGAGCATCACTCCATGGATGGGTCATGTAGGGACCATGCAGTCTAGGTATGCCTGTAGGGTTTATATCAATTCTATGAACAATCGGTTTAATGTCGTTAGGAGCAGGAAGGGCTAATGGAGCTCCCCTTTTGAAGAATTGTTGGGGTCTGCTCGCTAGATATGGCTAGCCATATGGTTGTGAGTATGGAAGTCTTCTTGGTAATCTGCAGTGCGCGATGTCATGATCGAATCTACCGCAATTAGCGCAAGGTCGTGACCTAGGGTCTTGACACTCAAAGTATGGAAGTCTTCTTGGTAATCTGCAGGGCGCGATGTCATGATCGAATCTACCGCAGGTCTTGACACTCTACCGGCAACAAGTGGTTTCTGCCACAGTACACGCATTGGACATGTGGGCGCATTGGTCATCTCAACATATCCTACAGTTTGACTATCTCCATTTTTACCTTAGCCAAGTCTTGGTTTGTCTCAATGGCTTTCCCTTTGCCCTGGGCTATTGGACCTGATCGTTCACTAGAGGTTGACGCTCTCTCTGAACTCTGCGAGTTGGTCTCTTTTGAATTTGAGCTCTTGGAGCTCCGCTCTTTCAACTGGTGGTCTAGTCGAATGGCCTCTTCAAACACCCTAGCTAGTGAGTCTCGCTGTAAGCTCGAGTTGCTTGCTAAGGCCTTATACAACTCCTCTCTCCGTATTCCATTGATAAATACGGTGAACACCACTCTTTTGGTAGGTCATTCGCCCATGGGGATTCTCTTGAAGAGGCTCCTCACGTGGGTGACATAGGCGTAGATGTCCTCTTTCTCTTTCTGCTTGACATTCATCAATCTTACTAGTTGATTGTTAGAGTATCCTCGCTCGGAGAATCTCTTGATGAAGAGATTTTTGAGGCCGTTAAAGTATGCTCGTTCTCTAGCATCTAGACTCGTGTACCAAATCCTATCCTTGTCACCTAAGCAAAGCCCGAATGCTTGAGAGCGTTGAGTCAAGTCGGCGAGGCTGTTGGTCTCACAGACTTGCTCGACTTGCTCTACAAAGCTGTATGGATCATCGTGGGGTTGGTACTTGTCGAGTTACTTTGCAACAATTGGGATTTTAGACTGGCCCTTAGAGCCTTGGTTTGCTTCTAATCTTGCTAGTAATGATGTTGCTAGTGCTGCAGCACTCTGCTCCGCTGCTGTGTTGTCGAGCAGTCACTTCATGAGAAGCTCACTCAATGTCAAGTCTCCTTCTAGGGCTCTCTCACGATCGGTCAAATTCCCACCTGCTAGGTTCAGCACCCATTATACCTCATGCAATTCTGTGTTCTTCCTTAAGCTCCTAGCATGCTGGTCTTGGTTGTATTTCACTATACCTTGCAGCGCCTTGTGGGCTAGCTTCCGTTCCTCTTCCAAGTTTGTTATGATGGCCTCTGCCGTTCTGCCGCAGTGCTCATACCAAGCGTGCACATCGTAGCTGCTCACTAGTTGGTGAATTGCCTTTGGAAAAACTCCTAAGTCGAGTTCCTTGTTCGGCTTGTGGTCTGAGCTTTCTTCTATCATAGTCATGTTCTCATGCTCCACCAAGTTGTCGATCATGTTGAGCAAGTTGGTCAGATCCACTTCTCTAGCACCGCTTGCTTGGTCCTACTCTGTGCTTTGGTCGTCCATCTATGTCTTGGGATCTTCTCCTATTAGAGGGTTCCTTGAGGTGTTTATCTGAGTGAGTTTCTTGACTTATTGCATCCAATCCTCAATTTATCTCTACTCAGTGTGCCTGTGTTCTTTCATGTACACTTGTGCTCAATCAGGCTTTCAACTGTCCTTAAGTGTACTTCAAGTGCAGAAATTCAGGGTGAGTGCGGAAGATAGGTATCTAAGCGGCTTACGCACTCTCACTTTGTTTTAGGTCTGATAAGCTTGTTGATCCACTTTTGGCCGTCTTGTCAGGTTTTAGGGTTTCTCGTTGCGTTGTCTTACCTGTTTTAGGTTTGTTTAGGGTCTTTGACTCAGCTGGCTATCGCTAGGACTCTGGATTTCGCAATAGCCTACTCAAGCTACTAAGTGGTTGTGTCCTACGAATTTGCCTATTCCCTGCGCTAGAATCGAGTGTTGTGCGTTGGGAGGACTCACAAAGGTTGCGGTCGAACTCTAGTTGGGTCTGGTCTAATTTCTTGAAAATTTGGAAAAATCCTTACTTGGCCCAACTCATCCGAATTGCAGGGGCCAAGTGATGGATTCAAACGGGCTGAGGGCCGAATGGAAATTGTGGGCCGAGTGTGTCACTCGAACTGGCCGAGTTGTCATGGTCGAGGGCCAAATGGGAAGCTTGGATAGGGTGACTTGGATGGGGTGATTTGGACGGGCCGAGGAGATTCACTTGGACGGGCCGAGAGGGTCTATTTAGATGGGCCGAGACATATGGGCCGAGGACCGAGTTTCAATATGGCCGAGTGAACTTTTGGCCTAGTCGGTTCGTTTGGATGGGGGTCGAGGGCCGAATGGGGTAGATTGGCCGAGGGCCGAGTTGCGAAGGGGCCAAGTGATATGCTTGGACGGGCCGAATTTACTAGTGGACCGAGTCGACCGAGAGTAAGTGGGCCAAGGGCCGATTTTGGGACTTGGCCAAGGAATCGGCCACTCGGACAGGCCGAACGGCGCGTGATGATGGCAGCGAGGCACTAATTTGCTCAAATCTTGCGGCACATGCAATCATATCACACAAGAGCTTCCAGATCAGTACCAAGGCATAAGGAGAAGGGCTTGATATACCTGGAACGCGCGATAGACTCCCTGGCGGTAAGATCGAATCGAATCTCCAAGAGCTCTCTCTCTCTCTCTCTCTCTCTCAGTCAGGGTATGAAATGAGCTCTTTCTTGACCTCTTGGCTCTTAAACCCCTTTCCGGGTAAGGTTTTGATGTCCCCAATCACTCACTTGCCGACATTAAACATCCCAAGCACTCTTTTTTTTCATTTTTGCATGATTTGTGCCCTGTTTTGCCCTATTTTATAGCAACAAATCCTACACTTTTCCGATCCGATTTCCTAATCCTAACCTATGCTAAATGCAACAAAGATCAAAGGCAAAAAACTAAAATGATTTCTCCATCTTTTCCAATCATCAAACCAACAAACTAACCCAAAATACTTACTTGTTTCAAAGATTAAAAAACCCAAACTTCCTACCTATCTCAAGCTCCGTTTCGGGGATGAATCC
The DNA here is from genome assembly GCF_053477565.2 of Lygodium microphyllum. NCBI lineage: Eukaryota > Viridiplantae > Streptophyta > Polypodiopsida > Schizaeales > Lygodiaceae > Lygodium > Lygodium microphyllum. The sequence continues at coordinate 138,094,863 of NC_141153.1, forward strand.
CTTACTTTGATGCTCGATATGAGGTGCGCAAGTGCTCAAGCTTGAATCTGTTGGTCCCGACAAACGGAACCAAAATGTAGTGGGAGCTCATACTCAACCGCTAAGACCCATGGACCACTTATTGTTTCAAGCATTTCAAGCGAGCTCTCATGGCTATCTCTCACCTAGCCAATGCGCCGTCGATCCTCTTGGGGTGTAGTAGCTTATCTTTAAGCCAAAATGAGTTACCTCCTCTCTCGCACACGCCGGTAGCTCCACGATCCTAGGTGCTAGGTCAAGCATCCTCAAGCCTCCTCCATCTCTAAGCTCCATCCACCATAGCCGCGCAGCACGCGAGAAAAGAGAAGAGAAGAGACCTTTCCACTGATTGGTACCTTGACAATATAGTCTGCTCTAGTAGAAAACTAGCAGTCTCTTTTGCATCGTCCTTTCTCATCGCTCATGCTTTTGACCACTTTGTAAAATAGTCAATTGTCACTATAATATATCTCTTCTGTGTAGATGATGACGAGGTAATAGGACCCACAAAGTCGATGCCCCACTTCTCAAATGGAAGTATAGCCATAATTGGAGTAAGTGGTTGCTTCTTATTCTCCCTATTGTCACGTTGTTGACAAGTATCACATCTCTTAACATACTCAAATGCATATTGGAAAATGGATGGCTACCAATATCTAGCTTTTTTGGACAGCAATTAGCCATCCAACAAAATGCCCTCTGCAAGCGGAGTCATGGCATTCTTCCAAAATAAATGGAACCTCATCAGGCATCACACATCGATGATAGATATCATCAACCCCTACTGATATAGTGTTCTTGCAATCAAAGAAAATTTCAAAGCTTGCTGTTTGATTTTCCTCTTTTCTAAGTTTGATAAATCGGCTCTAGGCTCTCTTGTTGATAGGTAATGTGTGATAGCAGCATACCAAGATGGGATAGAGGCCGTAACAATTTTAAATGTTTCCTCAATATCACTTCCTTCAACTAAAGTCTCTTTCGGCTCCCCGAAATCCACAAGGCATTCCACAATACCCTGCAGCTTTGGTGGCTTACTTTGAATCTCATAGTTAAATTCCTACAAAGTGATTAACCACTTTGCTAAACAATCAAGCAGTTGCAGCTTGTTCATTAGCAATCTAAGCCCTCTGCCTTCATATAGAAAACTACATTTTCATAGAGAATGTAGCGCTTGAAATTTTTAGTCACAAATACCATTGCAAGGCACAACTTCTCCATGTAGGTGTAGTTGATTTCTGATATACCCAACTTTTGACTAGCAAAAGCGATCGGGTGATACCATTTTTCCTCCCAGATTTGGGATAAACAGCACCTGATACTATGCATGGTGGCTGCTAAAAATATGTAGAATACTTCGCCCCGTTTGGGTGTGTTTAAAACTAGTACTTTTACTAGCTCCTATTTCACATCATCAAAAGCAACCTTACAAGGGTCACTCCATTGAAATAGACAGCTAAAGGATAATAGATTCGTTAGTGGTATGCTCTTTCTATCAGGGCATTTATGAACCTCTAGTAGTACCCTACAAATGATAGAAAGTTGTGTACTTCTTTTGGAGTGCGTGGTGGGCTCATGGCAACTATGACCTTGATCTTTTTAGAGTCAGTCGCAATCCCTACTGAACTGACCACATGGCCTAGCAATAGCCCATAAGGTAGCCCAAAGATGTACTTGCGTGGCTAAGAGCTATACAAAATTTTTTGCAATTCTCAAAACACTTCCTTAAAATAACCAACTACCTTTCTCTTTTGGTGGCTGCCCCTAGGTCATCGATAAATACTTTCAACTCCTATAGGGAGATATCACCAAAGGTCATTTCTGATATTCATTACCATGAACTAGGTGCATTGCGTAAACCAAAGGCCATCGGATATGGTATGCAAAGGTAGCAAAGACAGTAATGAAAGTTTTTTTCAACTTATCTTCTTCTGCAGTTGCCATCTGGTTGTATCTTGCAAAGCAATCCATAAACAAATATGTTATCCTACCCACTAACTAGTCCAAAATTTGGTCAATAAAAGGCAAGTAGTAGTCCTTAACTAACTACTTATTTAGCACTCTAAAATCTACGCAAATTGATTATTTTTCTTCTTCCTAATAACAACATGTGAACACCATTCTGTGTGCTGAACAGGGAATATCAAACCAGTCTGTCACAATTTCTGTAACTCCTCCAAGAACTCGTCCCTCACTTCGAGAGGCATATACCTTACTTTTTGATGCACATGATGGGTACCTTCCTTTAGAGGAATGGTATGAAGAGCGAGGCTGGGAGGAATACCTCTCAGCTCATCATAACTCCAAGCAAAAATGTCACGAAACTCTTGGATAAGGTGTTAGAATATCAAGCTCCACCCGTCTTTATTTGTGTGTGTCTAATCGCCGACATTAGCTGGAGACAACTGTACATGTGTGTGACATTAATAAGTCGGGACCTAACAATAGTTAGATGATGGTTAGTGAAACCTAGTGTAATACTCTCTCTTTCAATTAGTAGACTGTGAATGGAATAATGAAGAAGAAGAAGACAAGCTGATGCTCATGGGTTCTGCTCCACTCTCTATCTCTCTCTCTTTCCAATATAGTATCAGAGCTATGCTAGGTGGGCTCTCTAGAGTAGGAGGCAATGAAGAAGACCTGAAGAAAGTGAAGATCCTGGGTTCTTTGAAGAGGTTGCCATTGCTCTTGGCAAAGGTATGCATTGGTTCTTCTTGTCTCCCATTGCTGAAGTGGTTGCTGTAGCTTGTCTGGGATTGAACCAAGGCTCCATTGAGCATGTATAAGTTGTCAATGAGCACCATGTGCTGCTGATCTACTAGAAATACATATTGTCAAGCTGCATGAACTGTGCCTGTTGCATGATGGACTTTATTAATTGCAATCCATCACATAAGGTGATTATGGTGTGGTCTAATGCTTGTATGCATACATTAGATGGTACTTTGAAGGCATGACATGCCAATGCTTGGCTGGGGGAAGAGATATAAACTAAAATACAGGTGTACAGATATAGGAAAAGACTTGAATTGTTGTACATAGACAACATACAACACATACGTGGCTTTGGTTGGAGGTTGAAGCTCTCTAACATACATAGGAACACTCATTGAAGCAGATATACACCCTGAAGGACATATGTATTGACTCTTGAGTCTTGGAGTTGAAGTTTGGAGGTAAAAACATTTAGATTTGGAAGCCTTTCTCAGACTAAAAGCTATCACAAGTCTGTGAGCAGCAAGCATTGTCTTTGCCTGAAGCACTACATGACATTGATTCGTCCCTATCAAATGTATGGCTTGGGATATGTCTAGGGAATGTTTGGAGCATTAAGAGAAGCATTAAATATTATTGAAAACTAAAGTCTGGATTTGGAAATTAATGTAGTTACATTGTCTTGGATGGATACAAACCGTAAATGCAATCTATGACTTGGCTTCTTGAAGACAAAGTGTCTATGGTTGTATGTATGGTCATGTATTGATCCCAACACATTGAAAAAAATGTATGAAGTGATTTGAAGACATTTTGGAGTTGGATAAAATTTGTTTTGATGAACATTTGATGACTGCAACTAGTGAACAAGAGTTTTGACATTTGTACCTGATGGTTATGCATTGATTTGTGCCGATTTGTGCCTGAATGATCATGTATGGAACCATATATGTAGTAGCAGATATTCTGGAGGTTTTAGAGCATGTATTACATGTATACATCTTAGTTTTAGCTGTGAATCAATTGCTGGTCATTTACAATTGCAAATTTCAGACTATATGTATGTACCCTGGCAATAAGGTTGCATGATACAAACTTAAAGCAACTACATGATCTATGTATATTGATGTACCTACGGGTTATGCCACATGTTTGTGGATGGTTTTGAAATGTTGATGGGCTGAAATACCCTAGTTTAAATAGTGAATTTGTTGCAAAAAATTGTCATAAATAGTCAAAGACTACAATTGGTCAGTGATACTTATTGGCTTGCAGGTAGTTAATACATAGTGTGTTGCAACATGGCAACTATATAGGGCACTGAAAACATTACCTATATTGTTGGTGAGAAGTTGGAGAACAAGAAATTTTCCTTATGGAAATTTGGAATGAGGAACTTTTTGGTTGGTAGAGGATTTTGGGATCTATGCACTAGTGATAAAGCTGAACCTAAATTGTCTGAACGGCCGACCCATGATTAGACAAGAGCTCATAAATAGTGGAGAAAGAGAGCATGCAAATGCTACATTGGTTTTCCTTATGTATATCTGATGCTATGGCAATATAGGTCACTGGATGTGATTCCCCGAAGGATGCTTGGGACATAGTCATGAAGAACTATGGAAATGTAATGCATGCACAAAAGATTAAGTTGAAACAACAATTCAACAACATGTCTAGAAATGGTAGAAGCATCCATGCCTACATGACAGAGATTAAGACCATAGCAAACCAACTTGCCACTATTGGATCACAAGTATCTAAGGATGGTATGATTGTTATCACTCTGAATGGACTTGGCAAGGAATATAAAGCATTTGATACACCTATTTCTGTTAGATCTGAACCCCCTAATTGGGATGAGTTGCTTGCTTTGTTGTTGCATGAGGAAGTGAATCTTGGATTGAACACAGGTTCTAGTATGTCTCAAAGCAGAGACACTGTTCTTTATTCTAGCCAGCGTGGTAGAGGTAGAGGCCGTGGCTCGTTTCGAGGTCGAGGAGACACTCAAAACACCTATGGACAATAGTAATAGAGTAACTGGCATGGCACGAATACACAAGGCCAACATGGATTTGGCAGCTTTATAGGCATCAGGGGGAGATTACCCTGAGGTAGAGGTGGTGGATCCTAGCAGTCAAATGATCAATCCAATAGGGACAAGGACTATCATTATCGTGGCAAATATGTGCACATTACAAAGGATTGCCATAAGAAGTAGGAAGATATGAAGGCTAAGGGCAGACAACATGGGAACTATGCATCTTCTAGCAGTGCTCATGATGTGCAGGGTGACAGGTTGTTTGCCATGTAGCATGTGTCCAAGAATGCACCTAGGTAGAACAGAGATGAGAGATGATACATTGACTCTGGGGCTTCTAACCATATGACACCCCATGGAGAGTGGTTTGATGAGTTGGTTGCAGGTTCACATGGTTATGTTTATACTAGGGATGACACACAAAGTATGACATTCAGCACACAGTTGTTCTGTTGATGATGCTTGATGGCAATAAAAAGTTATTGCATGATGTATTGTATGTACCATCAATAACTAAGAATCTCTTGTCAGTGGGACAAATGGCTGAACAAAATCTGCAAGTTAGATTTAATAAAGATGGATGCTTTATTGAAGAATATGGTAATGGCTGCAAATTAATTGCTAAAGGCAGATGGGATGGCAGGATGTTTACCTTGGACGCATCCATTCCAAAACTTAAGGCATCCATGTTTCCACATGATGAGGGTGCTATTCGGGATGTTGAGATTTGGCATAAGAGGATTGACCATGTTAATGTTCAAAAGCTGAAACCTTTGTAGCAGAAGAAAGTGGTACTTGGATTGCCCAAATTCAAGTATAATGACTTTGGCCATGTATGTCCTGTATGTCCGTTTGGAAAGCAGATATGATTTTCATTTATGAGACATGTGAAGAATAGCTCGAGACCCTTGCAGTTGATACACTCTGATGTCTAGGGTCCATCTCATAATGCTTCTTTAGAGGTGCTCATTACTATGTATCTTTCATTGAAGATTTCAACGAGTACACTTGGCTGTACATATTGAAATTTAAAGATGAAGTGTTTGATGCATTTAGAGATTTCAAGAAGCACGCTAAAAATGATTTGGGCTACTATATCTCTTGTCTTAGGTCAAATGGATGCGGAGAATATGTCTCTAAAGAGTTTGACAAATATCTTGCAAAGTACAGGATCAGAAGACAACTTACTTGCAGCTATATACTGCAACAAAATGGTGTAGCAAAGAGGAAAAATAGAGTATTGATGGAGTAGCCAGAGCTATGTTGAATAAAAATTGTTTGCCTAATTCTTATTGGGCTGCTGAAGTAGTGGTGATTGCTATATATGTGCTTAACAAAACCCCTACATCAGGGATTCATGATGTAACACCTTATGAGAGGTTGTATGGTCATAAGCTTAACATTAGGCACTTAAAGTATTTGGTTGGATTGCATACATGCATCTTCCTAATGAAAAGAGGAAGAAATTGGATCCTAAGGTTGTCAAGAGAGTGCTTTTAGCAGGGATTCATGATGTGACACCTTATGAGAGGTTTTATGGTCATAAGCCTGACATTAGGCACTTAAAGGTATTTGGTTGCATTGCATACATGCATATTCCTAATGAAAAGAGGAAGAAATTGGATCCTAAGGCTGTTTTTGGGTTATGCACTGGACAGGAAGGCCTATAAATGCTATGTGTCATCTACTCATGAGTCGTCGATAAGCAGAGATGTTGTATTTGATGATGTGACCTCTTGGTATGGGAATCTAGTTGCAGTGGCGCCAGCACAAGTAATGCTAAAAATATCCATGCAATTAGTACATCTATGAGTGGTCTAACAGGTGATGTGTCATCCATAGTGAGTCCTTGGTCAGGACAGTTGCGGAATCTCACTTCTATGTCCACTGACACCACGGATATGTCAGTGAGGGGGAGATTGGATAAGGGAAAATAAAATATGGTTGAGGATGTAACAAGTCCACTTATTGTAGGTTTTGAGTCATCCACAGCAGTGATATCTTGGACAATGAGTTGGCGATTCGTTCTGTGATCACACCTGGTGCAAGGTAGAATTGGTATGTACCGCCTCATGAGAGGCAAGCTCAGAGTGAGCCACAGTTGAGGAGATCTGAGAAGGTCAAAAGACCAGATGACAGACTTACATACACTAGATATTTAGCCTGTCATTACGCCTATATGACTAAGGTGACAGGTTTCAAAGAACCCACTAAGTTTGATGAGGTAGTTGCAGATGAGAATTGGTGTGCTGCCATGGATGAAAAGTATTTAGCTTTGGCTAAAAATAAAATGTGGAATTTGGTTTATTTGCCTGAAGGCAAAGTCTCCATTGTCTGAAAATGGGTGTACAAAGTTAAATGCAAGTCAAATGGGTCATTGGAATGCTATAAGGCTAGGCTGGTCATTGCATTGGCAGTAGCTAAAGGTTGGAAGTTATGGCAAATGGATGTAAAAAATGACTTTATGAATGGTGACTTACAATAAGAAGTTGGTATGGAGCAGCCTGAAGGCTATGTGCATCTAGATTTTCCAACACATGTATGCAAGCTAAAAAAGGTGTTATATGGGCTAAAACAGGCATCCAAAGCTTGGAATGCTTGAATTAGTAGTTATTTACACCAATATGGATTTAGATTGGGTGATGCAGATCACAATTTATTTGTGAAGAAGAGAGATCATGGCTATGTGTTTATAGTTGTTTACATAGATAATTTAATCATCACTGGAGATTATGAGAATGGAATTGCTAAAATTAAATCATTGTTGCAAACTGAATTCAAAGTCAATGATCTTGGTGAGCTAAAATATTTTCTGGGAATTGAGGTAGTGTCTACGCCTCAAGGAATATGGCTGCTAAAGAAGCAATATGCTTATGAAATGTTACAGAAGTATGGTATGGCTAACTATAATACTATGGATACACCCCTAGACCAAAATGTCAAGCTATAGATCAATGTTGGGACAAAAATTGAGAATGTCACCACGTATAGACAAATGGTGGAAAATTTGATCTACTTGACTATTACACGACCTGACTTGAGTTATGTGATGGGGCTGATCAGTCAGTTCATTTAGAAGCCTCACAAGATGCATTTGGATGCAATCAAGAGGATCATGAGATATGTAAAGGGTACTACAGATTATGGGTTGTTTTATGCATATGGGAAACCCCTTGACTTTATAGGTACATTGACGTTGATTGGGCTTCTTGTGGCTATGACAAGAGGTCAACCAGTGGATATGCATTTGGATTGGGTAGCAGCATGATTAGTTGGCAAAGTAAAAAAAATCCAACAATTGCATTGTATAGTACAAAAGTTGAGTACAGGGGTGTGGCCTTAGCGGCATGTGAAGCTATTTGGTTTTGCTGAAGTTACAGAATGACTTGGGGATACACTTGGATAGCAAAGTGAAGCTACATTGTGATAAGATGAGTGGTGTGATGCTTGCAAGCAATCCCATCTACCATGCAAGATCTAAACACATTGAAGTTCATTACCATTTCATCAGAGAAATGGTACTTACTAGGAAGATTGACTTGATGCATGTGAACATTGAAGACCAAGTAGCACATATATTTACCAAATCACTTGGTAAATAAAAGTTCATCTACTTCTAATTTGCAAAAGAGATTGAATGGCCTCCAAATCCCTTGCTTCCTACCTAAAACCAAATTCCATTTCAGAGTTGAACTCCTACTTCATCGCTCTATTTGAAGCACACAAGTACTCAAGCTTGAATCTATTTGTCTTAGCAATGGAACCAAAATGTGGGAGCTTTCAAGCTCAAGACCCATAGACTACTTATTGTTTCAAGTGTTTTAAGCTGAATGCTAATGGCTACCTCTCACCACATAGCTGTACATGCTCTCAGACCTACGAGTGTAGTGAGCTTACCTCAATGCTCGATCGAGTATTCTCCTCTTTGAAGCACACAAGTACCTCCACGATTTGAGATGCAAGCTCAAGCAAGCTCAATCCTTCACCTCCAAGCTCCATACTCCATAGCCGCATGCGAGAGACAAGAGAAGAGAGAAGAAGAGAGGAGAAGATGGAGAGCTTCTCCACCATGGTCCCTCACCCTCACACACTCACTTCCTCACACTCTCACACTTGCTCTCTCAAGCACAAGCACAAGCAAGAAAGAAGAAGAAGAAGAAGAAAAGCCACTTTTCCACACACCATGAATGAGCTTCTCTATTTACTTTTTGGATTTTATACATGCCCTCATCCCTTTGGGCACCCCCTTTTTTACATGATTGGTCATTTCAGCCAAGGTCTTATTTCCTCATTTCTTTCCTCTTTTCATGGTTCTTTTCGCCCATGCCCTTCTACGCTTACAATTTGCATAAGAGGGAGCCTAATGCTCTTTTACAAAATAAATTACATTGCGTCTTGCACTTTCTTTGCTAGAATATTAGGTGAACTCATTATTGTGCACTTCCATTTGTATTAATGTTTTTTTGTTCTTTTTTCTACATTTTTTTGTGCTTGCCTTCTTTTTCGCTTTTCTTGACTGGGGGCGGCCATCTTCCATTTTCGACTTGGGCTTCCTTTTTGGGATGTATGGGCTATAACATTGGGTAGAAAATTTTATGATATATTATTAGATGGAGGTTCAAGGGTTAATATATTACTTGAAGAGTTGTATTTGTCACAAAAACCATAGGGATTGGTGGCAACACCATTTCAAGTTAAAATGGCAGACCAACTGAGACTTCAACCATTGGGGATATTAAATAATCAACTTATTCGAGTAGCTGAGATGAAGCTCATGGCCTCCCAGCTAGAGCATCTAGATAATAATGCATTTGTAGACATAAGTTTTAAAATTGAAGTCCAATTTTCCATGGTTTACATTAGCCAAGCTAAAGTAGATTTGGGGTTCGGATATGGCAATCATTCCTCATGGTGGAAAGGAGGTTAAGCTATCTATAGTTAATCAAGTGGTATTGAAACCCAAGTACGATCCATTGGTTGCTCAAAAAATAAATGTTGTACCTAAGATTTAAGATGATGGAAAGGAACTCTTTTTACAAGTTAATCCTACTATTGTACCAATTTTTGAGGTAGATGTTGCAAAGCTTCTATCTCAATATAATATGTTTTTAGCAGTAATTTTGTCAGAAGCGAATTTACCGCTGCAAGCAACATGTTTACCATTGTTAGGAAACAAAGACCCCATGTTGAGATATCGAGCTCCACTCGTGATATGCCAGGGTGACCGTTGTGCATTTATGTCACCGACTTGTCAGTTGTAGATGCGGTTGGTACACCGCCCATGAATAATAGCTACATGATAGCTATCCTTATCTACTCTAGTTCGTGGCTTAGTTAGTATGCCACCTTAGTTAGTTGAGTTTGGTTTGAGACCCATATATAGGGTTCTTCTATTTCCTTGTACCAGAGTTCCTTTTGGCTTCCACAACTAAGAAGAGGAAAACTGTTTTCAGCCTCATTGTGCAAGCAAGAAAGCTACAAGTGAGACTCCTTCCTTCTCTCCCATAATCTTGACATGGTATCAGAGCCTTGTTCGTGGTAAGGAGCTCAAGAAAGCAAGCCAAGCTCGCGGTGTTCTGGTAAGAGGAGCAGTGTTGCTTTCATTTTCTGTTTTGGGAGCAGATCTCTGCAGGTAGCACAACTGGAAATTGCAAGAGTGCATTGTCTCAGGTTGAGACGCCTTTCGCGGTGAAGCAAGAGGGTAGTATATGCTGCGGGATAGGGCTTTAGCCCTAGGCGACCTTGTTTTTTTGATTTGAGGCCATTTTGGGGCCTGTTTTGGAGGTAGAAGTTTTCTGCACGCACTCAGAAAAAGGCCCAGTTTTATGCTGTGCGACCACTGTTCTACAGGTCGGTGAAAAGTTACCACAGAAATTGCATCGTATGCTCATGTGCAGAGACATTGGGAGTTACAGAATCATCCTTGGTTCCTGTTTATGCAAAATCGTCACTAGGAAGTGACTGTGTGGTCAAATACCACTTTCGCTAGTTTTGCAGATTTGCCCTTGTGAGGGTGAAGCTGTGTCTTTTGCAGTGACAGAATTTTTGCAGTGTTCTGTAATGGCATCTGATTCTCTTTCACAGATTGTCACTGAAAATCTTGACAAGAACAACTTCCAAGCATGGAAGTTTAGAACGATGAATTTCCTTATGGGAAAAGGATATTGAGAATTTGTTGCAGGAAATGAAGAAGAACCAGTTCTTCCTGATGTTCCCAATCAACAGCAAATATAGGCATTCAAAGCATGGCATGAGAGAGCCAGGAAAGTTATATATTGGCTGTCTATCAATATTTCAGACTCTATGATTGTGCATATTCAGGATGCAAGTACACCAAAGGAGGCATGGGATACTTTGTCAAAAATGTATAGCACAAATACACAAGCCAGGAAAATGCAGCTTAAGCAAGAGTTGCACAATGTGCAAAGAGAAAGTATGAGCATCAATGACTACCACATGAAGGTGAAGAAGATTGCAGATGCACTTGCTTCCATTGGGTCGCCAGTGGAAGATGATGATTTAGTTTTTGTGACCTTGAATGGTCTAGGAAAGGATTATGCACAGTTTCGGACATCCATTTCAGTTCGTGAAAGATTTCTTGATTTTGAGGAGTTGATTGCTCTTCTAATTTCTGAGGAGCAGAGAAATGGTGGTGCATCTTCTTCAGGAGGAACTTCAAAAGAAACTGTCTTCTACTCAAATGCTGGAAGAGGTAGAGGCAGAGGTAGAGGAGGCCGATTTGGAGGCCGTGGTAGAAATCAGAATATGCAACAAACTCAAGAAAACCAGTCCTATGGAGGAGGACGTGGTAACTCTAGAGGCAGGGGGAGCCAAAGAGGTCGTGGTGGATGGCAAAGAGGCCAAAATGCAAACAACAATGTTGAATGCTACTACTATGGTAAAATTGGTCATATGGCTAAAGACTGCTATAAAAAGCAGAATGACATCATGAATGGAAAACTGCAACAAGAAAATTATGCATCTTCTAGTAGACAGGGTGATGACAGAAATGAGCATTTGTTTATGGTGCAGCACATGAACAATTCTGTGACAAGTGCAGACGAAAGCAACGATCTATGGTATGTTGACTCAGGTGCATCAAACCACATGACAGGTCATGTAGAATGGATGGAGAATGCAAGGAAAATGGAAAAACCAGGATTTGTGGAGATTGGTGATGATACTGCACATCCTATTGTGCAGATTGGAAAAATTCCCTTGTCTATGCAGGATGTGAAAAAGAAATACCTGTTCGATGTATTTCATGTCCTGAATATCACCAACAATCTGGTTTCTGTTGGTCAAATGGTTGAGCAGGGCTTGCAGGTCAGATTTAATCCTCATGGATGCTTTGTTGAGGATATGAAAAATAAAGGTCGCTTGATAGCAAAAGGAAAGAAGAAGGGCAGAATGTTTACGTTGGATGCAGACATGCCTGAATTGAGTGCAGCAATGTTTGCACATGGGACCAGTGTAGTTGCAGATATTGATATCTGGCATAAACGCATTGGTCATGTTAATGTACAGCAACTTAAATCAATGCAAGCCCAAAATATTGTTGCACGATTGCCAAAATTCAAGGTTACAGAAATGCATAAGGTATGTGAAGCCTGTCAGTTTGGAAAACAGGCAAGGAAACCATTTCCTAGACATGTTCAAGAGGGTAGGAAGCCATTGGAATTAATCCACTCTGATGTGTGGACTACTAAAGCTGCATCTCTTAGAGGCTGTCATTATTTTGTCAGTTTTATTGATGACTATAGTAGAAAAGTTTGGGTGTATTTTATGAAAAAGAAAAGTGAAGTTTTTGGGCATTTCAAAACTCTTAAAGCTATGGTTGAAAAAGAAACAGGCCTGCAAATAAAATGCCTAAGGTCAGATGGAGGGGGAGAGTACCTCTCAAATGATTTTGCAAGGTTCTTGCAAGAGCATGGCATAAAGGAGCAATATTCATGCAGTCATAACCCACAATAAAATGGAATTGCAGAAAGGAAAAACAGGCATATTGGAGAGGTATCTCGTGCCATGCTCAACGAAAAAGACTTGGCAGATTTTTACTGGGCTGAGGCAGTTGCTACAGCAGTCTATATAATGAACAGGACTCCCACTGCAGCAATACATGGGATGACTCCAGAGGAGAGGTATACTGGTAGGAAACTAGATATTTCTCATTTGAAGATTTTTGGTTGCATTGCCTATGTACATGTGCCAGATGAGTTGAGATCCAAGTTGGATCCAAAAGCTGAGAAGTGCATCTTTATTGATTACTCTCTGCAGCAACAATGGTATAGATGCTATAACCCTTCTACTCGTAAGTTTACAGTGAGCAGAGATGTTGTTTTTGATGAGATGAGTAGCTGGTATAAACCAGTAAATGTGATTGATGATGTAGATGCACAAAATGGTAATGCTGCATAGAATTCACAGCAGCAGTCACAAAATATTAGTGGACCTAGAGCGTCCTCTAGTAGTGGTTCACATTCTTCGCCATGGACAGGCAGATTGAGATCAGGAGAATCTTCTCAAAGCAATGCAGATAGTGGTATGCAGGTATCACGAAAAGGAAAAGAGAAGGTAGATCAGCCCATGTTTGATGTGAATGCAGGTCACTCTTATGTGGATGGTGAATCCAGTGGCTCAGAACAGAGCATTGATGATGAGTTGGGTATTCCTTCTATTGTTACATCTGGAGTAAGGAAGACCAGGGATGTTTTGAGAGCACCTGGGAGTGAACCTACTTTGCGCAGGTCTACCAGAGCTAGGTATCTTGTGGACAGGCTGAAATATGATGGATTTACAGCCATTCACTATGCCTATATGGTCAAAGTGATACAGGAACTAGAACCCACTTCTTTTGAGCAAGCCATGGGAAAAGAAAAATGGGAGAAAACCATGGATGAAGAAATGGATGCCTTGGAAGCAAATGCTATATGGGAATTGGTACCTTTGGCTAAAGGTAAGAATGCAATTGGTTGTAAGTGGGTTTATAAGGTGAAGCACAATGCAGATGGTTCTGTGAACAGAGACAAGGCAAGATTAGTAGTCAAGGGGTATGCACAAACATATGGCATTGACTATGAAGAAACATTCAGTCCGGTTGCAAGGATGGCAACCGTAAGAGCATTCATTGCTATGGCTGCATCAAAGGGATGGTCTTTACATCAGATGGATGTAAAGAATGCCTTCTTGCATGGTGATTTGCAAGAAGAGGTCAATATGGAGCAGCCACCAGGTTATGTGCATGCTGTTCATCCTGTGTTTGTTTGCAGGTTGAAGAAAGCCTTGTATGGCTTGAAGCAAGCACCTAGAGCATGGTCTGACAAGATAGGACAGTATCTTGTCACCATTGGCTTTCAGATTTCTAAGGCAGATTTCTCACTTTATGTGAGAAAAACAGAGAAAGGTATTATGCTGCTTGTCATTTATGTTGATGATTTGATTATGACAGGTGATAGTGATGAAGATATCCTTCATGTGAAAATGCTATTGAAGCAGAAGTTTGAGATGAAGGATTTGGGAGAGCTGCGTTATTTCTTGGGCATTGAGGTGATTAGATCACCAAGTGGGATACAGCTCTTGCAGAGGTAGTATGGATTGGACATGCTGTCCAAATATGGGATGACAGGCAGTAAGCCTATTTCAGTTCCTTTGGAGGAGAATGTGAAGCTGAGCATAGATGCAGGTGAGCTTCTGGAAGACCCTACTATGTACAGATGCATAGTAGGAAGTTTGATTTATATGACTATTACCTGGCCAGATTTGAGCTATGCTGTTGGAATGGTAAGTCAGTTTATGCAGGCTCCAAGGAAATCGCATTTGGATGCGGCTAGACGCATACTCAGGTATGTGAAGTCCACATTGCAGTATGGACTATTTTATGAGACTGGGGTTCAGATACAGTTGCATGGATACACTGATGTTGATTGGGCTGGTAGTATTTCTGATAGACGATCTACTAGTGGGTATGTGTTCTCTTTTGGGAGTGCTGCAGTCACTTGGAGTCGCAAGAAACAGCCTACAGTTGCCTTGTCGAGCACAGAGGCTGAGTACAGGGGTACAACAATGGTTGCATGTGAGGTAGCTTGGTTGCACAAGCTACTTTATGATATGCATCAGTCTACAGATGGGCCATCTGTCATTTATTGTGACAACATGAGTAGTATACACTTGGCAAATAACCCAGTCTATCATGCTAGAACAAAGCACATTGAGGTGCATTATCACTATGTGCAGGAGAGGGTTTTACTAGGTCTTATTGATCTAGTTTATGTCAGCACAAAGGATCAGGTAGCTGACATATTCATGAAGGCATTGGGCGCAGAGAAGCTGCGCAAGTTCAGAGACTTGCTTGGTGTGCATGAATTGGGATTGAGCTCGAGGGGGAGTGTTGAGATATCGAGCTCCACTCGTGATATGCCAGGGTGACCATTGTGCATTTATGTCACCGATCCATATATTAGTTCTTTTATGAGGGTTTTCATAGATATTTTTGTGTATTTAGAAAGAAAGTAGATCACCTGTAGCATCTTAGGTTGTGCTTTGAAAGATGCCATCAATTTGAAATATCACTGAACCCGTGCTAAAAATGATCAAGGGCAAGACCTAGTTGCTCCGTTGTCTATGGGTTTTTCTTCATAGGATGTATCAAA
The DNA here is from genome assembly GCF_053477565.2 of Lygodium microphyllum. Classification (NCBI taxonomy): domain Eukaryota; kingdom Viridiplantae; phylum Streptophyta; class Polypodiopsida; order Schizaeales; family Lygodiaceae; genus Lygodium; species Lygodium microphyllum. The sequence continues at coordinate 138,110,283 of NC_141153.1, forward strand.
TGTTGAGGTTCTGGGTAGTGCTATGCCTTTGGATTTTTTTGAATGGATGAATGAGGATATTAAGCATGATTTGATACATGAGGATGTGGTCATTATAGGCATGCAAAAGAAAGTCAGATTCTCTAAGGGAAAAATGGAGAATATGTCTAAGCAATCTAATTCTATATAGTAGGGAGATGGTATGCCTTATGATAGGAAAGTTATTACAGTAGGTTATGTACCTCAAAATCTTGAGGAGTGTTTGCTTATGTCAAGATTACATAGGTTTATGGTTAATATGCATGCAATTGGTGCTGTTAAACTGGATGTGGTTCAGTCTTTGCAGGAATAGTGACATGTATGAAATCTAAGAGGGATGCTATACTCATTGAGATGGAAAAAATGAAAGAATTGCATGCTAGTGAAATGGATACTTTGCAGAGGAAAATTGATGAATATGGTGATATGTTCTCTAAATGTAAGATATCTTCGGCCACTTTTAAGGAATGGACAGCAAATATGCAGGAAAAATTTCAGAATGAGCTTGATTTAGTAGCTCAAGAGAATCCCAAACTTAAGGCTAATAGGATTCTTTTAGATGCTTGATTGCAACCTTTACTTAAGGTTGAGAAGCAACTTTTGCGTGATATGGAAGTGGATTTGGATGGTTGTGTGTTCATATGCAGTAGGATTTGGCTGCTATGAGGGTGACTTTGATTCATGCGATGCATAATCAATGGGTTGCTATAACTAGTAGGATGTCACAGGTTATTGCTCTGCCTTATTCGGTGTTGTAGAAGTCCTTTGTGTTTGAAAATTTGGAAGCATTTATTCATAAAAAGAATGCTCTTAAGGAGAAAATTGATGGGATGCAGTTGAATATCATAGACTTGTGGAAATGGTTACTACTTTCCTGAGCGTTAAGAAGATTGATCATATTGAAAATCGGTTTTCAGATGTTGATGTTGTCAAGGTTGATATCAATGATGTATTGCATGACATTAGTGAACAGGCAAAGACCAAGGAGCTTACAATGGATAAGATTCATGACATGGATGTTTTACCTTGGTATCACACGAGTAGCATGCACACCAGTAGTCTATCACTAACTCTCATGATGCTCATGATGCTCATGAGCCTCATAGCTCATGAGACACTCTTTTGTACCATTGTCAAATTTTGTTTCTTTGTTTTTCCATATACTCACTATGTATGCCTTTATGTTTTGTGATTATCTTTTGAGTGGATTATGCAGCCATATTAGAGGGCTATAAAAATCCTACAAGAAAGATTCTACTTATCATTTCTCTTTGTGGCTTACTTTATGGTGCAAGGCTGAGAGTAAGGCATAATTTTTCTCACTAGGTATGTTAGTTTTTGGATAAGGCATTTGACACCATGAATTATGCAAGGGTTCGAGTCATGGTTGTGTGCCAGCCATCACCCAAGCTATGCCAGGTGTTAGCCATGTTTTCACACTTTATGTATTATGCCCTTAGCATGGTTTTACCTTAGTCATGGTAGTTCTATATATAAGGCAGCCTTTAGATGCCTCATGAAGTGCAGTTTATAGCAAGTTGTAAAAACATACCTTGATGAGGCAAACTAGTGTCATTCTCGTTTTTGGGATCTTCTCTAATGTTTAGACCTGTGTACGATGGATTATTATTATTATATGGTAGATCTGATAGTTGGTGCCATAATTCATTGTGTTCCTGCTCTATTCTCAACATGTTCTCTATGTTCTACTTCTCATTCTTTGATTGTTAGTGCTAAAGCATGTGTTCTTATGTCTCTATGTGATTATCTTTGAGTTTTTATGAGTTGTCTGATATAAGATTAGGTATTTACCCTATGGGCCACTGTCTGTCACTATGCATTCTTCTGTATGTTCGAATTCTTACCTACAATTTGTTCAACTGCATGCTCAATAAGAAGATGTATCTATATGACTTGCTACACACTTTTTTTGGTACATAGCTTTTATGCACTAGCATGTGCACATGAACACTTAGAAGTATATCCCTCCTTTGACTATCGATCCTAATGAGGATGTGATTTCAACTCAAATGGATGTGTTATATTATTTTGCACATGCATTTCCTACTAGATTTATCGTCTTGATGAAGAGGATGTATTGCTTGCAATTCTTTTAGGATGCTCCTATTTATTTTGTGGACGAGAGTAAAGAAATAGAGACATTGAAGTTTAGCACAAGGCTTCTAAATAAACATTTACTTGTCAGCAAGTCAACGGATTTGACTTTGTTGTATCTTGAATTTTAATGATACTATCTTTTTGCTCTCCATGTTTGGGGGACTTTTCCTATTAATATTACAATACTAATGAGTTTTTGTGTTTATGTGAATGTCTTATATGTGTGTAAGTATGTGTATTATCCTTGTCATGTGGTTGAAGAGGATGTATTAAGGATAATGCAGTTAAAGCTAATTCAAATGGATGGTGATTAAAGCTATAGATAATTGGAAGATGGATGTTTAGACATGAGGAAACTCTTATATCCTTTATAGGTTTGTCTAATTTTGTTGATTCATTAATGGAATGCTTTATGGAGTTTTTGGAGTACATCAACTCATTGCATTTATGGAGTTTAGATCTAGGTTCTTTAAGAAGATTGGATGGGATCATGGTTGTGTCTGAGATGTTGATTGAGTAAAATTGAAGAAAACATAACTAGCTCTCTGAGTTTTATATTCTTTTTTCCAAGGTCATGAGAACACTCCCTAGTTTGTCTGAGGATATGTTGAGAGTGAAAACTATGGGATTTTCTTGTTTTTTTGTTGCTTTTTTAGTGTTGATTGGGTGTTTAGTGCTTGATTTATTGAGTTTGATCAATTTTGGAAGTGTTTTAGAGATTTTTGGTTGTGTCTGAGATGTTGATTGAGTAAAATTGAAGAAAAGATAACTAGCTCTCTGAGTTTTATATTCTTTTTTCCAAGGTCATGAGGACACTCCCTAGTTTTTCTGAGGATATTGAGAGTGAAAACTATGGGATTTTCTTGTTTTTTGTTGCTTTTTTAGTGTTGATTGGGTGTTTAGTGCTTGATTTATTGAGTTTGATCAATTTTGGAAGTGTTTTAGAGATTTTTGGTTGTGATTGAGTAAGTTCGGTTAGCTTATGATGGTTTTTCATTGAGTTGTGATATGTTGATAAGGTTTTGTTGATGGTTTGATTGGTTTTGATGTGTTATAATTGTGTCTGTTTGGGTCTGTGCTCTTGGTACTATTGAGAGATTGAGATTATGAAAGATTGAGTTTGAGTATGATGTAATGGTTTTGGTTGAAGTTGAGCTGTTTTGTTGTATTTTCTTGATCTTCTATGGTGTTCTATGAGCTTCTATATACTAACCATGAAGCCATCACCCCATTTTCTTTTGTTCATGTTGCCTCTTCTTTCACCACAATCTAGATAGTCACACTTCAACAACAGGCATAAAACTTCACCCCAACCCCTATTCCCCAAGGCATGCCTGCACAGCTTGACAAAGCGACAAAAGCTCCATCCCCTAGTTTAATTGCCACTGATGTTGTAGCTTGAGGTAGAAGAGGTCTCAGACCCCTCCTTTGTTGAGATGACAAGCTCAACACATGCGGACATTGATGATGGACCACCTGGTTAGATGGGTCCACATGTCTACACTTAGCACGTCGGTGGTCATTATGAATCACACATGGCCACTGACTCATTACTTATTATATTCAGGTTGTTACACCTATTTACAACTAGCATAGTTATAGCGCCAGTCGACTAGTGTAGTCGGTTATGCATTGTTTGACTTAGTAGGCCACTTTCCTTTATGTTGTATCTTATCTATACTTTGTGTACATTGTAAAGTGTGTGGAAGAAGAAGAAGAAATCAGCAAGAAAACGTTTTGGCCTCCATCTCTCTTCTTGTCTCTTGAGTGAGCTTCTCCTTGTGCATTCTGTGTGTGTTCGGCGCAGCATCTTGAGCAAGTCCCCCCCACCACGTGATTCTTGACATGGTATCAGAGCCGTGCCACTGAGAGAGGCTGATTTCGAAGGCTGAAGTGAAGGAGAAGAAGCAAGGTTCAAGCAAGCAAGCTATAGGTAAGAAGCTCTCCCATTCTTCCACTCTCTCTCTTGAATAGTGCCTGTGGAGGCACCGGAAGCAGGGTCGACCAAAAATCTCAGATTGCAGTGAGATTTGGTGTACGTGAAGAGCGCTGTGTATTCCGTAGATAAGCCCTTTATGGCTTTTCTACAGTTATTTTGGGCATCTGAGGCTGTTTCAGGTCCCGTTTTAGAGCCGCAAGGTTGCGGACAGCAGTTTTAGGGTACATTGTGATTTCGGCTGGTTTGACCGAAAGTGGGTGCGCAGGTTACAGATTGCGAATCTGTAATTCTTGAGGTATTTGTAGGAAGCAAACATAAGGTTTATATGCAAACAGGTTGCAGATTGCATGTATTGTTGAGCAGACAGTGAAAAAGGATGTTTGGTGTATTGCTGTGCACTATAGGTCGAGGGTTGCAGAAGATTTGCTTGCTGTTTGGTATTAGTTTTGTGATAATGGCAGAGAACAGTGGAAGCCCCATCATTGAGAAGCTCGACAAGAACAACTACCCTTTATGGAAGTTCCGTGTCACGAACTTCCTTATTGGAAAAGGCCTCTTCAAGTTTGTTTCAGGTGAAGAAAAGGAGCTGGGGGTGAGTGATCCTCCAATTGTAGAAGAGACAAAGGCATGGAAGGAATGGAATGCAAAAGATAAAAAGGTCATGTATTGGTTGTCTGCAGTAATTGACAATAATATGCTGGGACATATTAGAAATGCAGAGAATTCATATGCAGCTTGGACCATACTTGGAAGTATGTTTTCTGTAAATACAAAGGCACGAAAGATTCAACTCAAGAAAGAGTTAAATACATTGAAGAAAGGGAAGATGTCTATCAATGAGTATGCATTGAAGGTAAGGAGCATTGCAGATGCCTTGGCAGCGATTGATGCAATGCCCGATGATGATGATTTGGTGTCGTCTACCTTGGGTAGACTTAACAATGAAAAGGCTTGGAAGTCTTTTGTAACTTCCGTATATGTTGGAAAGCCATTCCCAGATTTCGATGAGTTGGTCTCCCTTATGATCACTGAAGAGATCAACATGCAGAGTGAGACATCTCAAAGAAGTGGTGAACAGGTCCAAGCTTTCTACTCCAGTTCAGGAAGGTTCTCTTCAAGAGGCCGTGGTACAGGACGTGGTAGTGACAACCAACAAAACAGATTGAATCAGCAATTTAGCGATATGCAGGTTTCAAGAGGTCGTGGTAACTTTAGAGGCAGGGGAAGCTTTAGAGGAAGAGGTGGATGCCAGAACAGAGGCTCTAACAACTCTGGTATTGTGTGTCACTACAGTGGCAAAACAGGTCATATTGTAGCCCAATGTTATGCTAAGAAAGATGATATTCGCAGTGGTAAGTTGTAGCAAGGAAACTATGCATCGTCCTCACGACAGAATGAAGACAAAAATGAACGTCTGTTTGTTATGCAGCATATGCTGAATGCTGTTACAGGAAAGGGAACACATGATGATGTTTGGTATGTTGATTCAGGTGCATTCAATCATATGACCAACCATGCAGAATGGTTTGGAGAGATGCAGAATTTGCAAAATACAGGTTATGTGCATATGGGTGATGATTCATGCCACCCAATTTCACACATTGGAAAAGTTCCCTTGTCCTTGCATGATGGTAAGAAAAAGAGTCTTTCAGATGTATTACGTGTGCCATCTATTACAAAGAACTTGGTGTCAGTGGGTCAGATGGTAGAGCAAGGGCTGCAAGTCAGATTTAATGCAAAGGGCTGCTTTGTAGAAGACTTCAATGACAAGTGCAGGTTAGTTGCAAAGGGAAGTAGAGTTGGGCATATGTTTACTCTAGATGCTGGAATTCCTACTATGAATGTTACTATGTATGCTAAAGGAAAAGGTGTTGTTGCAGATATTGAAATTTGGCATAAACGCATAGGACATGCAAATGTACAAAGGCTGAAATTAATGCAGTCCAAAGGGTTGGTTACAGGTTTGCCTACATTTAGAGTTGCAGAATTTCATAAGGTATGCGAAGCATGTCAGTTTGGTAAGCAGGCAAGACAACCCTTTTCACATGACAGAGATGTAAGTAGAAATATCCTTGATGTTGTGCATACAGATATTTGGGGGCGTGCACAAAATGTATCTCTTGGAGGCAGTTCATACTTTGTCACATTCATTGATGATTGTTCTAGAAAGCTATGGGTATATTTTATGAAGGAAAAGAGTGAAGCGTTTGAGCACTTTAGAACTTTCAAGGCTGCAGTTGAAACAGAAACAGGCTTGAAAGTAAAGTGCTTGAGATCAGATGGAGGGGGAGAGTACCTCTCGAATGAGTTCAGTGATTTTTCGAGGTCTCATGGGATAAAGAGACAGTTCACATGCAGGTATACCCCACAGCAAAATGGGGTTGCAGAAAGGAAAAACAGGCATATTGGAGAAGTTGCACGTGCCTTGATGGCTGAAAAGAATATGCCTAAGCATTTCTAGTCTGAGGCTGTTCATACTGTTGTTTATATTATGAACATAACTCCCACAGCTGCAGTTCATGGTATGACCCCCGAAGAATGTTTTATAGGTAAGAAGCCTGATGTCTCACACTTGAAAGTGTTTGGCTGCATTGCGTATGTTCATGTGCTAGATGAGTTGCGGAAGAAACTAGATCCAAAGGCTGAAAAGTGTGTCTTTATTGGATACTCTTTAGAGTAGAAAGGGTATCACTGTTATAACCCTATCACATGTAAGTTCAGAGTGAGCAAGGATGTCATCTTTGATGAAATGAGCAGTTGGTATGCATCTAGTGGTGATGCATTGGATGATGATGATGATCATGACACTCATGTGCAGGTTGAAAAGCAAGAATCACAGACTCTTAGTGGACCAGAGACATCATCTGGTAGTCCTTGGTCTGGGAGACTAAGGAGTACCTCTACATCTTCAGGTGCATCTAGTAGCACTACAGGTAAAGACAAAAGAAATAATAAAGTGTCTGAAGGCATTGATGCAGTTCTTGATGGAGACTCTAGTGGTTCAGAGAGCTTGGATAATGAGCTTGGCATTCCTTCAGTGAGGACTCCAGGTGTGCAGAGAGCACGCGTTAATGCAAAGACTCCATTGAGTGATCCAGTGGTACGCAGGTCTAGCAGGGTGAGATACCCTGTTAAAAGATTTGGTTTTGAAGGTTATGCAGCTCACCATTATGCTTATATGGTGAAACTAGTTGAGGATGTTGAGCCCACATGTTTTGACGAGGCTATTGGTCATGCTCATTGGGATGCAACAATGGATGAGGAGATGGCTGCATTAGAGGCCAATAAGACTTGGGATCTAGTATCATTGCCGAAGGGCAAGAAAGCTATTGGATGTAAGTGGGTTTATAAGATTAAGCACAATGCAGATGGTTCTATTAGTAGGTACAAAGCTAGGCTGGTTGCAAAAGGCTATGCCCAGACATATGGCATAGATTATGATGAAACCTTCAGTCCAGTTGCTAGGATGGCAACTGTCAGATGTGTGATTGCTTTGGCAGCAGCCAAAGGTTGGAGGTTGCAGCAAATGGATGTGAAGAATGCCTTCTTGCATGTTGATTTGCAGGAAGAAGTGTATATGGATCAGCCAGCAGGTTATGAAGATTTAGAGCATCCCACGTATGTGTGCAGGTTGAAGAAGGCGCTCTATGGGCTCAAGCAAGCACCTAGAGCATGGTCTGACAAGATCAGAGAGTATCTTGTCAATATTGGCTTTTATGTTTCTGATGCTGATCACTCACTTTATGTGAGAAAGGGAGATGCAGGTTTGGTCATCATCGTTATCTATGTGGATGACTTGATTATTACAGGTGATAGTGATAGTGGGATTGCTGAAGTCAAGGATTTTTTGAAGAAGAAGTTTGAGATGAAGGATTTAGGTGAGCTAAGGTACTTCCTTGGCATTGAGGTGATCAGATGTGATGATGGTATATGGCTGTCCCAAAGACAGTATGGCTTGGATATGTTATCCAAGTATGGTATGATAGCATGCAAACCACTTTCAGTCCCGTTGGAGCAGAATGTAAAGTTGAGTGCTGATGTTGGGGATGAGATAGAAGACCCTACTATGTTCAGGAGGATAGTGGGGAGTTTGATCTACATGACCATTACAAGGCCAGACTTGAGCTACGCTGTTGGTCTTATGAGTCAGTTTATGCAAGTACCTAGAAAGCCACATTTGGATGCAGTTAGATGCATATTGAGATATGTGAAGTCCACATTACATTATGGACTTTTCTATGAGGCAGGTACAGATGTACAGGTGTTTGGATACACAGATGCAGATTGGGTTGGTAGTATGTCTGATAGAAGATCTACCAGTGGATACATGTTCTCTCTTGGTAGTGCAGCAGTTGCTTGGAGCAGCAAAAATCAATCTACAGTTGCTTTGTCGAGTACAGAGGCTGAGTATAGAGGTGCTGCTGTTGTAGCATGTGAGGTAGTATGGCTACAAAAGTTAATGGCTGATTTGGATGTGCAGGTGGAAGGTGGAGCTATCATTTATTGTGACAACATGAGCAGTATACAGTTGGCTAGGAACCCTGTGTTCCATGCCAGGACAAAACATATTGAGGTACACTACCACTTTGTGAGAGAGAAGGTACTAGCAGGTGAGATTGACTTGGTGTATGTCGGCACACATGATCAGATAGTTGACATCTTCACGAAGGCATTGGGTACAGAGAAGCTTCAAAAGTTTCGAAGCTTACTTGGAGTTGCAGAGATGCAGTTGAGCTTGAGGGGGAGTGTTGAGATGACAAGGTCAACACATGCGGACATTGATGATGGACCGCCTAGTTAGATGGGTCCACACGTCTACACTTGGCACGTTGGTGGTCATTATGACTCACACATGGCCACTGACTCATTACTTATTATATTCAGGTTGTTACACCTATTTACAGCTGGCATAGTTATAGCGCGAGTTGATTAGTGTAGTCGGTTATGCATTGTTTGACTTAGTAGGCCACTTCCCTTTATGTTGTATCTTATCTATACTTTGTGTACATTGTAAAGTGTGTGGAAGAAGAAGAAGAAATCAGCAAGAAAACGTTTTGGCCTCCATCTCTCTTCTTGTCTCGAGTGAGCTTCTCCTTGTGCATTCTATGTGTGTTCGGCGCAGCATCTTGAGCAAGTCCCCCCCCACCACGCGATTCTTGACATCCTTATTTCCAAATCTAAGATGTAAGAGAAAAGAGAGCATGCCTTATAAATATCCTTTGCATAGTTTGGAATCACCTCAATGCTAGCTATGGCTAGTAAAGGTAACAATGCCATCAAGGAAGAACCCATCCTCCTTAGTGATGATGAATCTCCCTAAAGAATCCTTGCCCACCAAGACTTCTTTGATTTCTCAACAAGCACATCCTCTAAAAATCCCAAATGGCTTGTGCTCATGGAATATTGTAAGACCCTTGAGAAATGGTACAATGAGGCTTTGCAATGAGTTGATGTACTCCAAAATGATCATCGCTAACTATTGGTTAATGTGGATGCAGAGGCCAAGTACTTATACAAGCACATCCTACAATCAGCCCTAAGACCGAATGATGCAACGAGGTGTTATCCCTTCTTATGACCTAGCCCCAAGCTACAAGACGACATTCTTATGACCTAGCCCCAAGCTACAAGCCGACCTTGCATCTGACCTAGCCCCAAGCTACAAGACGACCTTCTTATGACCTAAGACCAAATGATGCAACGAGGTGTTATCCCTTCTTATGACCTAGCCCCAAGCTACAAGACGACCTTGCATCTAAGCCTAGATCTTTGCTGATCCCCACACAATCCCAAAGAAGTATGCCCTATAGAAGAAGTCTATAGAGACAAGACCAAGGACCAATGCATATAGGCAAAAGAGGTTGAGCTTGATACCAAACTATGAGCCAAAGTGGAGCAGCTCAAAAGGAAACTAATGAAGGTGAAGACCCTAGCAACCAAGCACATGCTGCTCATATACTCTCTCCAAGATGCTACTAGCCAACAAGATGAGATGATTGAGCATTTGGAGTAGCAGCTCACAGTGGCAAGAGTGGAGCATGATCACCTACAACAAGCATTGCCAATGGGCACTTATTACCTAGAGATCATAGCTGCAAAACTCTACATTCACTGGATTTCTTAGTATTTGTATTGGAATCATATGGATCTCCAGCCCCATCACCACCATCTCCACCATAGTGTGCTCTTGTCCTTAACACTGGTACCTCTCAAAGACCATGCCATCCCGCTTGCAATGGACCCACTTCCCCTCTAGTTCTACCCATTCTACCCATTGCACCACTACTGGCTCCACCCAATCTTGGTCCCAACCTAGCACTCGTACCACTAGAACTTGCACAAGATGCACTTACTCCAAAATATTATGGCAGCATTGAAGATTAACTCCTGTGGGTTTAAGTCCTTCATGCATTCCACACATCAGGTGCAAGCACAAGATAGCCTTGATTGGCGGCCCAAAAGTAGCATTCCTAAAATTGCAGCTAAAAGAGACGATCAATGGTGACGATAGCGGTGCAGTAATGGATGGCAGTGGATTGGCCATAGATTATGGTAGATGGGCTTCATGACACTGCGGGCACTAGAAGCTATAAAAGGAGAAATGAAGAAGTGTTGTGTTCCTCTCCTCTCCCTTTTCTTTTAATCTCTTTTCTCCCTTTCCCTCGGTTCTTTACGTGGTTCTCGAGTTGACCATTCTCTGAGATACATTCACACTTTTTATCCATTGTACTGTTGCGATGGTAGCCATGATTTTTTGGTCCATTCTCATGTACTTTCTATAAGATATTACCCGTTTGGAATGTACCCCATCTTCTGAGCCTGTTGCACACTATAATACACTATCAAAATATTTGAATACCCTTTTCTTTTGTTAAGTATTGTCTTGGTGGTACAATTGGTAGTGTTACTTTGATTATGCTATGACTATCATATTTGCAATACTAGCATACATGTGTGTGAAGTCTGAGAATATTAAGGCTCTAGAATTTCACAGAGCTATTGCAGTTTGCTTGCACATGGTGACCACAATTAAAACTTAGACCCGAATTTCACAGAACCAATAGATGGCTACTCTTCACTTCAAGTATACAACCTTGATCTCATTTGACATAAAACCTAATCTATCTCTTCATTCATGCCCTAATGCAACCCTTTCCTTCATCTAAGGATGCTACATAAAGTGAATTTCTCGCGACCATCCCTCACAATGCTAGAGGAGAAAATAGTAATAAGCTTGAGCATCTAGGCCAAGAGTCCATGCCTCCTTAAGGAACCCTTAACAAAGACTCTAAAAGGGACAAACCACTATCCTGAAGGACACATCCATAAGGGACCAAAGATACACATGGACCCCGTAACCCCAAGAGTCCTTGTAAACAAACCCAAGATCCAAGACAACAATTTCCCTCAATTGCTACCAATACCAAACCCATTGACTTAGTAATTACTACTTCCTATCAAGATGTGGAACCACAACAATTGCACTTCCTAGGTGTGACTAAACCCACCAACTTGGCTAAGGAGCATACTTCTAATGCATCAAAAAAGAGTGATACTAACACAAAACCAATGGGCCCAAGCGCATCAATAACTCTCAAGCCAAGCTCAACCCAACCAAAGGCTCTAGCTCACTACCTTGTGGTGGTGGCTAAGAGAATCAAAGGACATTGCTGTAGAAATTTCTCAGACTAAAAATCAAGTAGTGACTATCCACCTTAAGGACTTGAGTGATAAAATCACGTTCCTTACTCATGTCTATGCCCAATCTAATGTTGAAATCCTACCTGAGGACTTTTTAGCATGCCCACTATCTTGGGAAGAGTAGCAACACCTCAGCAAGCAATATTGTAACCATATAGATGACCTTCTAAGACTCATCCTTAATGAGAAAGCTAAGAAATGTCCTTTGGTCCCCACATTTTCTAATGCATTGTGCCCCCAAGCCACTGAGGACCAACATTAGAATAGAAAGGTGAGGGTGGAAGCTCATTCAAGCTAGTATGGTACACTATGAGATCCTCAATGGTTGAAATCGGAAGTTAGGTTATGACCATTTTAGAGCAAAAGACGTGCCATATGAAAATCCCAAATGGACCCAATGTATGTCACTCCAACTTTCTTCGAGTACTTGCCATTGTATGAGGAGTCACACCAACTGTAGACCTTCCCTTGCTCGAAAAAATCCTCACAAAAGAAGAGCTTCATGTTTTGATTAGATCAAATCAAGGATGTGTGGTACTTGATGTTGTAGCATATCTAACCCTATTTGCACAGTTGCCACAACTTCTTGACACATATGCTGCACTCTGATACAATCCTAACTTCTATCAATGGCTCACATCTAGGCAGAGTGACCTTGTATAAGAATCTAAAACACTTGTATATTATCATTTTATACACAATAAGATTTATATTTATTTAAATAAATAAAAAATCCATGCACACCACACTGTTAGTATCCTTGCAATTCTCAAAAGCATTACTACTACATTTTTTGTGTAGGGAGGGAGCAGAAGCAAGTAGCTATTAAAACAACATGAACTTGTAAGTGATGTTAAACAACCATTCTCAAAAATTTTAACTCATTGAATTTGACTATATATGCTCTCAATATTTATCAAGTGAACGGAGACAAACAAGTGGCAAAGTGTGAGGATGCCCGCCCATCGGCTTTCCAGGCACTCTTTTAGCGGTCTATCGAGAAATGAATCTAAGCGTCGCTGCCGGCACTCCCAAGGAATGTTCCGAGTTTTGTCGCCTAGGGTTTCCCGAATCCGCCTCGCAACGGAACGTTCACGACCGAACCCACTAGGATCGACCTGAAATTTGGGTTCCTAGTTGTCAAGGTCTCCTGTTAGCATTCTAGCGTCGGGTATTGGACATCCTACTTTACGCAGAGATATCCAACCCGAAGCAGATCTATGCCGCACTTGGTTCAAAGAGAATGGGAAACGAGAGGGATGCGTTGCTCAACCTCTCTGCCCATAGGGCATAGTCCCATTCCGGTCCCCTAAAACGGCATGAATCGGGTTCTGACCTATCAATATCTAAAGGTCGAATGACGATAAAAACTTGTGAGAAGCCTCCCAGTTCTCTGGGACCACCCTGCCATAGGACGGACCCGTCGGGGATTCCGCCTACCCGCTTCCCTTAATAGCTTTAGTTTTCTAATTAGGTCCTACCACATTTATGTGTGACACTTAAAATCAGCTTCATTAATTAAGCCTTTTAGGGAACAAGGTTCGTTCGCGTAAATTATAGCACAGACACGAAAACAGAGCAAAGCAATCTATTGACAAACAAGATCAAACAAGTTCCTTAACTTATCTTCAAGTTAATCTTTGTCTCCCGCCCATACAGGAGAAATTATGTTTCGCTTCTGTCCAACAGAAGTATCCCTTCTGCCATGCAGAAGTAACTGGTCCAATTCACATGGCACCAAAAACTCAATCCTTTATCTAGAATAGGATCTCCCAACATGCCCAGATGTTGGGGGCCACGGAGGTCTTCAACTCCATTCTAGACCTAGCAAGGGGTGTCTAGAGCTCCAACTGACCCGCAAGCTGTCTAGGAGCGAAACATCATTCCCGTGGTTGGCCTTTTCACCACTCGACCTTCGGCCCATGAATCGAGCAGTGCCCTCTCGGGTTACTACGCGGTGCGACCATGGAGGTGATCCACCCGTACAATATATCCTTCCTTAATTAAATCCTTTAAGAATCAAGCACAAACAAGGCAATCAGCCTAATATCATTTTCCAAGAAAACATTCCTTTAATCCATGGCGACTTGTCATCACAGACCCTTGCCATGCATTTACCATAAATCACAAGCACTTGGAATAATCATCCAAACAACAACTAACAACCAGTTGAATGTAAAAGCATTTAGGATATTGTTTGATCAACCAACAAACCAATTGCATTCTTTCCAAACAATGCAAGAAATAGACGATATAACATTTCCATCGTATTTTTGCTCTCTCCCTTGGGATCTGAGAGCAATACCATGCAAACATGTTCTTAACACTTCCTTCCTTCGGCTAGGGCATATGTTAAGGGTTCAAACACTATTCATGATGTAAGTTCTATAGGTCACTTACCTTGATTGATAACCCAACCTTGAATTTGGATTGACAAAAGTCATCCTTATCCAACGGATCTCAAGACATCCTAGTTTTAACCCTTATGATCAATTTCTTGTACTAGCTCTTAGTCAAGTCATGAGGCAAATAGAAATTTATCCTCATATATCAAACATGTTATGGGCATAACGTGTAAATACTTGATAAGATAAGTGCGAGATGATCTCAAGTAATTAGACTCTAATAGACCGTGCATTGAGCTAGAATCTAGTTTTTCTTAATATTCGGGCTCTTAGGCTAAGTACCTTTGAAGTATCTAACTTTCAACTAGTACTTTCTATTCTTGATTCTCAATGTCATATTCTTTTAGTAATTATGCTATTTATAACCCTTGACTATACTTTAATCTAGCACTTGTATGCATAATCTTTTAATGTCGTTCTTTTGATGACTATGTCATTCATAACGCTTGACTAATTCTTTCTTCTAATTGCTCTACTAGCAATTAAGTCATATGTACTTGGGTGCAATTATCTTCCCTTGATATATGCACTTCACAAACTCCATTTTCCGAGTAAGCGAGATGAAATTTATCCTTTTCCATGACCTATACTCATGCAATAGTATGGGCTTAACGTATCTCATACGAGAATCAAAGCAAGCATCTATCAATTTGAAAATACATTACTTACGACCGGAACCGCAGTTGGATTGACGATGATGCCTTTGCCCGAAGCCTTGTTGCTAGTTGCAAGATTGTCATCCACTCGCGACATTCTTTGCTTGGAGGCCATCGTCCGCAAATAGACTCAAGAGATTAAGAAGGTAGAATAGATTCAAGATGGAAGAGCGTAAGAGAAGATGGTTAAGTCGAGGATCGAGATAGAGGGAATTGAGCTAATTCTCTTCCTTGCAGCCTCTCGAGGTGACTCTTCTCTCTCTCTCTCTCTCTCAAGCTCTCTTTCAAGCTCTTCCTCACAATCTCTTGGAGGGGTATCCTCCTCTCTACCTCTCTCTTGCAGCCTCTCGGGGTCTCCTTATGCTTCTTATGCCTCTCCCATGCCTCATATTTATAGTGAATTAGAGAAGAGGGCTTGTGGTTGAGGAGTGGAGCTCTTTGTGGAGGGGGATCTTGGAAAGATCAGTGATCTGATGCTCAGATCATAAATCTGATGGTTCCATTGGCTCCGAAAGGGGGGTAAAACCCCAAGACACTTGGTTAGAAAGCTCTCAGTTCACTCTTTCTTCTTTTCTCTGTTCGAAGTGCTGTCTACTGCCTGTAAACTGCGATCGCGGCCGCGCGCGATTTCGCCAGTCACTTCTCTTTATTTTTCTTTTTATAAAATCTTCAAACTAACTAAAATATCACTTGTCTTTTCTTTTAAATGACATCCAGTTCAAAAATCTCCATATCTTTTTCTTTTAGGATAATATCTAAAATATCTAAAATATACTAGTTTTGTCCAAATTCTAATGTTTTTGGACCTTCCAAACTATACACATGAACTTAGTGATTAATATAACTCATAAGTCTCGTTCACCTTGTAATTTACGTGAAGGGTAGCTACGGTCTTTGCCAATTCGAGAAAAACATCGAATTTACGACTCTTGATTTTTCTAAATAAAATATTTTAAATTAAATAAAAATTATCAATAATTAATGTTAGTTAGTTTTTACCTTAGTTAGTCTTTAGTTAGTAATCTTACTAACTTATTAATTGACTAACTAACTTACGAACCAACCAACTAACTTTTATTGTGCGGAGATATTACATCTACCTTAGTTAGTCTTTAGCTAGTAATCTTACTAACTTATTAATTGACTAACTAACTTACGAACCAACCAACTAACTTTTATTGTGCGGAGATATTACACAAAGGATATGCTTAAGGTAACGACAAAGGAGTAGCAAGTCAACAAGCTATGGAAGCTCTCATGGACATAAGAAAGATTGAAGACATAGATGTGTAGGATTCTCAACAAACTCCAAGGGAAGACAAAAAAAAATCAAATAACATTTTTCTACCAAACCTCACTTACCTTTACCATTCCAACATGAAGTGCAACGGCTATCAAAATACTCAATTATCCCTCAGACTTCAAACTCTTCATCAACAACGGGGCCTTCACGACATCTAGTCAAGGCTTAAGGATTAAAGACCTTTTACTCAATGTGTAATCCTTCTCAACCTTCCAAATCTTCACCATCCATCTGATCTCTCCTATAAGGTTGAAGGCTTGATTATATGGCATTGTTGTGTTATTGAAAGCCTGATTACATGCATGATCATTTCACTACAGCTCACGGCTCTCAAATTACATACATGCGATGGCCTTGATTGGTTAGCTCCACCTTTAATCCCCTAGGCCTTTTGTTCATTCCACCCCACACTTACTTACTGTACATCAAGTGTAGGACATACCTAGGGAGCATGCCTTGCCTATGGTTAGACCTATCACCTTGAGTCACGTGCACATTCCCTTCTCTGTATCACATCAATGCCATTGACAAAGTAAGGCAGAAAAACACTAGAAGAGGAGATCATTCTCTTCAATCTCACTAGAAATAGCTACAACTATTTAAGTTCCTAAGTATTCTTAGGCTATTCAACTATGATACATCTTATCTAGCATACCAAGGATGTCTTTAGAATCTTCTTCAAGTGCATTTTAGTTAGCAACAACACTTCATCAACAACACTACTTTGAGGAACCAAAATAACTATCTTCTAACTAAGTAATATCTAAGTATTCACATGTACTCATGTAATATCTACACCACAATCTAGGCACGTTTGGGTCCTCAAGTGTGGGATAACATTTCAAGTTCAATGTGTTTCCCAAACCAACAAAATATGTTCTATGTACATAAGAAGACTAGCACTCTTCCCTAGGGTGTGAATACGTGAGGGGGATAATGAGATTGAGAGGCCTACAACAATAGAGAGTGGGAAAGTAAGACAAGGATAGCTCAATCATCAACACATACACACCATGCATCAAATCTCAAGCTCGCACGTAGAGAGACATTCCACAAAATAGTCAACAAAACTAAAGAAAATTGGATAATATTATTCATTCGCAACTATAGGAATGATTGATTAAGGTGTTTCCACCTTAGATATTGTTACCTCTTTTACAATTAACACCATATTGGGAAATATGGGAATTTCCAATAAGTTTGGGACACGTGGTCAAATCTTTGGATTTGTCATAACTTGAACACTATAACTCTAAATCAAGTGCTCTATAGCTCAACAGATTCCATTTTTCAAGTGCTTCACATCATATGGTTTTGAGAAACTTATGGGCATGTTATCTGGGTGCCACATTTTTAGTATTCAAAAAATGGGAATTGGGATTTGATTTTGCTAAACTTGCACCAGGTTAACATTTATCCCTCTGACTATATAGTGTCAATCCCATGGCACTTATAGAAATTCTTAGGGCGCATAGCAAGCAAGGATAATATGTTATGCACGGGTGAAGGGTAGGTGGGGCTTGGTGGCTCATTGTAGCACCTAGAAAATACTTGCAAGGAAAAGTTGTGCACATTGTATGAAGTGAAAATGCCTAGTTGGTGTAATTAAGAGTTGGCTCTACACAACTAAGTTGAGACCTCCTAGGGTTGTCTCACTATTAAGGGCCAGATCAGGTAATAGATAGAATTTTGCTAGTAGGAACTGCTCTTTTTAGGCCACCTACTCAATAGAATCTAATATTTGATCCACTAGGCCTTGCTAATAGGAGTAGTAAAATTTCAACGGAGGAAGCACCATCTTAGAATTCTAAGAAACAAGGAGTTAAATTTTTAGGTGGAAAGAAAGAAGACCTTGATTATCATGTGGCTCGGTTTGAAATGAGGTGGATAGCAAGTGGATTTAATAAGTTGTAGGAGATTAGGTTCAAAAGTAGTAGTTTCTATGGAGAAGGCTATGAGCTAGTTCAACAATTATGATATGGGTGGTTTTATACGTATGATGCAATTGCATTTCTACAATGATTTAAGAAGGATAAAACCCTTGGAGATTTTCTTAGGAAGATAAAAAATATAGGTGACAAAAGATATGTTGGTTGAGGATTATGCTCAAAAGTTTAGGAACTTGCTAAATAGATTGAATGTTGTTGATATACCATCCCAAGAAATGCAAATCTCTTATTTTATTAAGGGCTTGAAGAGCAAGATTTGAGGTCCTATAGTAGATGTGGAGCTTGTACCCCACAACACATTAGATACTTTGGTTGGAGCTGCTATGAGAGTAGAAAGAAGACTTGGTATTGATTGGTCAAAGAACTGCAAAGATGAAGATTCTTCAAACTCATAGGAAGAGTCATATTTAGATAGTGATAGTGATGAAGATGAGAGGGATTCAGGATCAGATTTAGAAGATGAGTCAAGTAGTTCAGAGTTGGAGGAGATCAATAAGAAAACACATAAGAAGAAGATGAAAAGAAAGTCAAGTAAAAGCAAGAAGAAGAAAGGTTGATCACTTTGCATGACCAAAGGATTTTAAGGTTTGTGCCATAGCCTTCCAATTTCTTGCAAAGGCCAAGGCCTTATGGCCTTATTTCATGGCCAACTTGGCTATTACTTCAAGCCCAAGACTTAAGGGCCCTTTAAAAACTCTCCTTAAATGGCCATTCTTCTTAATACATAGGCCTAGCACCTTTCTCTCTTCTTTCTCAAGTGCCTAGTTAATAAAAAGCCTAAATGCCCTTCTCCCTTCTCTCTAGGTGGCTTTGGAATGCTTGGTGATAAAAAGGCATCATGCATGGACAAAGAATCCTTCTATAGATTGCATAAATCAAGGTTGCCAAGGCTAGATATCGAGATAAAGCCTCTAGGGAGGTGAGATAAAGGATGAAGAAGAAAAGAACTAGAGCATGCATAATTTTAACAAGCATAAACAAACAATAATGACCAGCAAAAGATGTGGAAGTAGTAGTTGCAACCTTGTGGGTGATGGAGTAGAATTGATTGGCCTTCTCTCTTTGCCTCCTTCCTGTTGAGATATCGAGCTCCACTCGTGATATGACAGGGTGACCGTTGTGCATTTATGTCACCGACTTGTTAGTTGTAGATGCGGTTGGTACATCGCCCATGAATAATAGCTAGATGACAGCTATCCTTATCTACTCTAGTTCGTGGCTTAGTTAGTATGCCACCTTAGTTAGTTGAGTTTGGTTTGACACCCATATATAGGGTTCTTCTATTTCTTTGTACTAGAGTTCTTTTTGGCTTACACAACTAAGAAGAGGAAAACTGTTTTCAGCCTCCACCTTTGTGTGTATTCCCCCATTGTGCAAGCAAGAAAGCTACAAGTGAGACTCCTTCCTTCTCTCCCACAATCTTGACATGGTATCAGAGCCTTGTTCGTGGTAAGGAGCTCAAGAAAGCAAACCAAGTTCGCGGTGTTTTGGTAAGAGGACCAATGTTGCTTTCATTTTTCTGTTTTGGGAGCAAGTCTCTGTAGGTAGCACAGCCAGAAAGTGCAAGAGTGCATTGTCTCAAATTGAGACGCCCTTCGCGGTGTAGCAAGAGGGCAGTATATGTTGCGGGCAAGGGCTTTAGCCCTTGGTGACCCTGTTTTTTTGATTTTAGGCCATTTTGGGGCCTGTTTTGGAGGCGGAAGTTTTCTGCACGCACTCAGAAAAAGGCACAGTTTTATGCTGTGCGAGCACTGTTCTACAGGTCGGTGAAAGGTTACTGTAGAAATTGCATCGTATGCCTGTGCGCAGAGACATTGGGAGATAGAGAATCATCCTTGTTGCCTGTTGATGCAAAATCGTCACTAGGAAGTGATTGTGTGGTCAAATACCACTTTCGTCAGTTTTGCAAATTTGCCCTTGTGAGGCTGAAGCTGTGTTCTTTGCAGTGATAGAATTTTTTGCAGTGTTCTGTAATGGCGTCTGATTCTCTTTCACAGATTGTCACTGAAAAGCTTGACAAGAACAACTTCCAAGCATGGAAGTTTAGAATGACGAATTTCCTTATGGGAAAAGGATATTGGGAATTCTTGGAGGAAATGAAGAAGAACCAGTTCTTCCTGATGTTCCCAATCAACAGCAAATGCAGGCATTTAAAGCATGGCATGAGAGAGACAAGAAAGTTATGTACTGGCTGTCTATCAGCATTTCAGACTCTATGATTGTGCATATTCAAGATGCAAGTACGCCAAAGGAGGCATGGGATACTTTATCAAAAATGTATAGCACAAATACACAAGCCAGGAAAATGCAGCTCAAGCAAGAGTTGCACAATGTGCAAAGAGAAAGTATGAGCATCAATGACTACCACATGAAGGTGAAGAAGATTGTAGATGCACTTGCTTCCATTGGGTCGCCAGTGGAAGATGATGATTTAGTTTCTGTGACCTTGAATGGTCTAGGAAAGGATTATGCACAGTTTCGAACATCCATTTCCATCTGTGAAAGATTTCCTGATTTTGAGGAGTTGATTGCTCTTCTAATTTCTGAGGAGCAGAGAAATGGTGGTGCACCTTCTTCAGGAGGAACTTCAAAAGAAGCCGTCTTCTACTCAAATGCTGGAAGAGGTAGAGGCAGAGGTAGAGGAGGCCGATCTGGAGGTTGTGGTAGAAATCAGAATATGTAGCAAACTCAAGAAAACCAGTCCTATGGAGGAGGACGTGGTAACTCTAGAGGCAGGGGGAGCCAAAGAGGTCGTGGTGGATGGCAAAGAGGCCAAAATGCAAACAGCAATGTTGAATGCTACTACTGTGGTAAAATGGGTCATATGGCTAAAGACTACTATAAAAAGCAGAATGACATCATGAATGGAAAATTGCAACAAGGGAATTATGCATCTTCTAGTAGATAGGGTGATGACAGAAATGAGCATTTGTTTATGGTGCAGCACATGACCAATTCTGTGACAAGTGTAGAAGAAAGCAACGATGTGTGGTATGTTGACTCAGGTGCATCAAAGCACATGATAGGCCATGCAGAATGGATGCAGGATGCAAGGAAAATGGAAAAACCAGGATTTGTGGAGATGGGCGATGATACTGCACATCCTATTGTGCACATTGGAAAAATTCCTTTGTCTATGCAGGATGGGAAAAAGAAATACTTGTCGGATGTATTTCATGTCCCGAATATCACCAAGAACCTGGTTTCTGTTGGTCAAATGGTTGAGTAGGGCTTGCAGGTCAGATTTAATCCTCATGGATGCTTTGTTGAGGATATGAAAAATAAAGGTCGCTTGATAGCAAAAGGAAAGAAGAAGGGCAGAATGTTTACGTTGGATGCAGACATGCCTGAATTGAGTGCAGCAATGTTTGCACATGGGACCGGTGTAGTTGCAGATATTGATATCTGGCATAAATGCATTGGTCATGTTAATGTACAGCGACTTAAATCAATGCAAGCCCAAAATATTGTTGCAGGATTGCCAAAATTCAAGGTTACAAAAATGCATAAGGTATGTGAAACCTATCAGTTTGGAAAACAGGCAAGGAAACCATTTCCTAGACATATTCAAGAGAGTAAGAAGCCATTGGAATTAATCCACTCTGATGTGTGGACTACTAAAGCTGCATCTCTTGGAGGCTATCATTATTTTGTCACTTTTATTGATGACTATAGCAGAAAAGTTTGGGTGTATTTTATGAAAAAGAAAAGTGAAGTTTTTGGGCATTTCAAAACTCTTAAAGCTATGGTTGAAAAAGAAACAGGCCTGCAAATAAAATGCCTAAGGTCAGATGGAGGGGGAGAGTACCTCTCAAATGAGTTTGCAAGGTTCTTGTAGGAGCATGGCATAAAGCAGCAATATTCATGTAGTCATACCCCACAACAAAATGGAATTGCAGAAAGAAAAAACAGGCATATTGGAGAGGTATCTCGTGCCATGCTCAATGAAAAAGACCTGCCAGATTTTTATTGGGCTGAGGCAGTTGCTACAGCAGTCTACATAATGAACATGACTCCCACTGCAGCAATACATGGGATGACTCCAGAGGAGAGGTATACTGGTAGGAAACCATATATTTCTCATTTGAAGATTTTTGGCTGCATTGCCTATGTTCATGTGCCAGATGAGTTGAGATCCAAGTTGGATCCAAAAGCTAAGAAGTGCATCTTTATTGGTTACTCCTTGCAGTAGAAAGGGTATAGATGCTATAACCCTTCTACTTGTAAGTTTACAGTGAGCAGAGATGTTATTTTTGATGAGATGAGTAGCTGGTATAAACCAGTAAATGTGATTGATAATGTAGATGCACAAAATAGTAATGCTGCACAGAATTCACAGCAGCAGTCACAAAATATTAGTGGACATGGAGCGTCCTCTAGTAGTGGTTCACATTCTTCGCCATGGACAGGCAGATTGAGATCAGGAGAATCTTCTCAAAGCAATGCAGATAGTGGTATTCAGGTGTCACGAAAAGGAAAAAAGAAGGTAGATCAGCCCATGTTTGATATGAATGCAGGTCATTCTTATGTGGATGGTGAATCCAGTGGCTCAGAACAGAGCATTGATGATGAGTTCTGTATTCCTTCTATTGTTACACCTGGAGTAAGGAAGACCAGGGATGTTTTGAGAGCACCTGGGAGTGAACCTACTTTGCGCAGGTCTACCAGAGCTAGGTATCTTGTGGACAGGCTGAAATATGATGGATTTACAGCCATTCACTATGCCTATATGGTCAAAGTGATACAGGAACCAGAACCCACTTCTTTTGAGCAAGCCATGGGAAAAGAAAAATGGGAGAAAACCATGGATGAAGAAATGGATGCCTTGGAAGCAAATGCTATATGGGAATTGGTACCTTTGGCTAAAGGTAAGAATGCAATTGGTTGTAAGTGGGTTTATAAGGTGAAGCACAATGCAGATGGTTCTGTGAACAGAGACAAGGCAAGATTAGTAGTCAAGGGGTATGCACAAACATATGGCATTGATTATGAAGAAACATTCAGTCCGGTTGCAAGGATGGCAACCGTAAGAGCAGTCATTGCTATGGCTGCATCAAAGGAATGGTCTTTACATTAGATGGATGTAAAGAATGCCTTCTTGCATGGTGATTTGCAAGAAGAGGTATATATGGAGCAGCCACCAGGTTATGTGCATGCTGTTTATCCTGAGTTTGTTTGCAGGTTGAAGAAAGCCTTGTGTGGCTTGAAGCAAGCACCTAGAGCATGGTCTGACAAGATAGGACAGTATCTTGTCACTATTGGCTTTCAGATTTCCAAGGCAGATTTCTCACTTTATGTGAGAAAAACAGAGAAAGGTATTATGCTACTTGTCATTTATGTTGATGATTTGATTATGACAGGTGACAGTGATGAAGATATCCTTCATGTGAAAATGCTATTGAAGCAAAAGTTTGAGATGAAGGATTTGGGAGAGCTGCGTTATTTCTTGGGCATTGAGGTGATTAGATCACCAAGTGGGATATGGCTCTTGTAGAGGCAGTATGGATTGGACATGCTGTCCAAATATGGGATGACAGGCAGTAAGCCTATTTCAGTTCCTTTGGAGCAGAATGTGAAGCTGAGCGCAGATGCAGGTGAGCTTCTGGAAGACCCTACTATGTACATGCGCATAGTAGGAAGTTTGATTTATATGACTATTACCAGGCCAGATTTGAGCTATGCTATTGGATTAGTAAGTTAGTTTATGTAGGCTCCAAGGAAACCGCATTTGGATGCGGCTAGACGCATACTCAGGTATGTGAAGTCCACATTGCAGTATGGACTATTTTATGAGACTGGGATTCAGATACAATTGCACGGATACACTGATGCTAATTGGGCTGGTAGTATTTCTGATAGACGATCTACCAGTGGATATGTGTTCTCTTTTGGGAGTGCTGCAGTCACTTGGAGCAGCAAGAAACAGCCTACAGTTGCCTTGTCGAGCACAGAGGCTAAGTACAGGGGCGGAGCAATGGCTGCATGTGAGGTAGCTTGGTTGCATAAGCTACTTTATGATATGCATCAGCCTACAGATGGGCCAGTTGTCATTTATTGTGACAACATGAGTAGTATACACTTGGCAAATAACCCAGTCTATCATGCTAGAACAAAGCACATTGAGGTGCATTATCAGTATGTGCGGGAGAGGGTTTTACTAGGTCTTATTGATCTAGTTTATGTCAGCACAGAGGATCAGGTAGCTGACATATTTACAAAGGCATTGGGTGTAGAGAAGCTGCACATGTTCAGAGACCTGCTTGGTGTGCAGGAATTGAGATTGAGCTCGAGGGGGAGTGTTGAGATATCGAGCTCCACTCGTGATATGCCAGGGTGAACGTTGTGCATTTATGTCGCCGACTTGTTAGTTGCAGATGCGGTTGGTACACCACGCATGAATAATAGCTAGATGTCAACTATCCTTATCTACTCTAGTTCGTGGCTCAGTTAGTATGCGAGCCTCCATCTTTGTGTTTATTCCCCCATTGTGCAAGCAAGAAAGCTACAAGTGAGACTCCTTCCTTCTCTCCCACAATGTTGACACTTCCATGAGTTGTGATCTACTTTTTCTTCTTCCTCATATCTCTCCTTTAACTCTTCAAATCCACTAGCTTGAGCAAAAGCACAAACCCAACAAGAAAGCAAAAGGCAAGAAAAGGAAAAAAAATGTATAATGTAGAAGGCTAGAAATTCTTATAAGCCCCCTACTTCCTAAGTCTTAGCTTCCTAAACCCCCTACTTCCTAAGCCCCTAGCTTCCTAAACCCCCTACTTTCCTTTTATTTTTTCCTACAATCAATATAGAACTGTAAAATCATATTTTTTAAAAAGATTTTAGGCCCTTTGAACCTTAGCTTATTGTACTTAACCAAATTGCATAAAGATTTTAAAATACTTGTAAATACAAAAAAATTCAAATCCAACACATTCCATCATTGAGCCAGTTGTCTCTCGACTTGCTCATCCTAAGCTAATCTGTACAGTTTCTTAGAGTGCAAGATCCACTCTGTACACACTCTTTGATTTTACAATTATTTTCCAACTTAATGCTCATGCCTCACTCAAAAGATATTTACAATTTGTATAGGAGTGACCTTGGCTCTCTTTACAAAATAATTTTATGTCAAAAATTACAAGTGCTTGAGAGATGCTATGTTTTTTACTTCCATTTTAATTCTAAAAATTTGCATTTCTTCTTGCACACCTCACCTTCATCTTGCCTTATTAGAAAGGCTTCAAAACTATCGATGCAATCAAGCTTTTTATGTTATTCTCATTAATCAAATGTGAAATTAATGATATAGACCAAGACTGATGTGAACCTCAAGTTGATCCTAGTGGGTTGATGCCCTTACATTCTACTACTAGGGTAGACTTGCAAGTCACCTAACTAGTTAAGTCCATGAATCCTATGAGGCTAGGATAATGTTGCTTAGAAAAGATGTTAGAGCGACTACTAAACATCACCTCCCCCAACTAAGTAGGAGTGGTACATGACATATCTAGCTCTAAGGGAATGAATGGCACTTCCAAATCAATATCTTATTTCTTTTTAAGATGGGGACATCTTGATTTCTCTAAGGGGAAGAGGATGTGATGAACTAAATATTGTGTCTCAAGAGCCTTAGGTATCAAGACAATATTGAATCTTTCGCATAAGCATAACAAAATTGTACCTTTGACTCATGCATAACAAAATAAGCTAGCTAAGTGGATTGAAATTAACTAGTAGTTCAATACATAAACTTATTGAAAAGTTGAACTAGGTTAGTTACAATTGTTAAATTGATTACTTGTAAAGAATTAAGATAAGTAATAACATTAGTAGTTAGTATAATTAGTTGAATGGATTAATACTAGTTAGGTAGGAGAGTAGGTTAGCAATAATGTTGGTTATAGTTATAAAGATTAGTGATATGTCTATTGGTTATCATTATAATGATCGATGAGATAAGCACTAAGCATTAGAGCTATATATTTAAAGATATTGACTTAGTTGGGTTAGTTAGAGGATTTAGTAACATTAGTCATAATCTTAGATGTCAAATATTACATGTGAATATATGCATATTAAGATGGGGAAAAAGTTATATTCTAGATACAAAAATTATGACATTAGCTAGTTTAGGATTCAAGTAAGTGTGGCCAAAAAATGTTGTTCTAAACTTCCTACCATACTTGCAATACTATAGCAATTCCGTGTCTTTTACTTGATTTGCCCCTAGATCATTTCTTTCTCAATTCCTTGAAAGATAAGTTGGTTTCTTGTTTTCCATAATTCATGAAGGGTAAATTATCCAATTGTGGCACTCCCTTGGCAAAACATACTTAGCAACATATTACCGTCCATTCAATGTGGGGAGCACCTATCTCCAAATTTCCTTGGCTACACACCCATCCCACAAAATATGCATGAAGGTTTCTTCTTCACCACACTTGCAATTTCCATCCATTGTTAATCTCCTCTTTCATACTAGATCTATAGTCACGAAGGCACATGTGGAAACCTCCATCCATAGCTCTATTTTTGAAAGGAAGCTTTAGTGCTCACATTGTTTTGAGGATCTTTTCCAATCACCTATCATTGACATCAAGACTCTAAACATTCTTAATTATCCCTATTATACAATATTTCTCCAGTATGAGTGACATGATTCTCTCAACCTTGAGCATTTAATTAATGTGTTTACCCTCCAATATGATAAATTTTGTTTCTTCTTTGTACCTTATGCAAGTCACACTTGGGCAATGAAGCAATCTTGATAGCAGTGACTTTTGAGCTTAAATTCATTGAGTTTGGTAGATTCCAATTTACCACCTCTTTACCGCATCCTCTTCTCAGTTCACCACATGGTTTTTTGCATTGAACTAGTGCTCCATTTTGTATTATCCTTTCCTAGCATGAAATGTAGTTCTTCTTTCCAACATAGCAATTGGTAGCTTGACCTCCCATGTCTAGTAAACATTATCCTCTCAAGTGTGCCTACCTAGGTCCATCTATTCATGTGAGCCCTTCTCTAGGAATCAATTAGTAGACTTGCAACCTAAATCTATAACTTTGAAGAGAAACTAAGAGCATAGTAGACACACAATCCAATATCCATATATCACTGATTTTTAGTTATACTACACCACAAGTTTACCAAGCATAGTAGCCCATGGGAGTTCCAATGATGGCCAATAGTTTTTGAGTAGTTTTATTCTCAATGCATCTACATGGATAAGGCCTCCTTCATGCATGGTGGTCTTATTTATGGCCACCTTCATTAACTATTGCATAATTTGGTGGCTCAAAAACACCTTTAATCCACCCATTGGAGTAGAACACCATATTGGGGAATATGGGAATTTCCCATAAGTTTGGGACACGTGGTCAAATCTTTGGATGTGTCATAACTTGAACACCATAACTCCAAATCGAGCACTCTATAGCTCAATAGATGCCATTTTTCAAGTGCTTTTCAATGATAGGTCACATCCTATAGTTTTGAGAAACTTATGAGCATGTTATCCGGGTGCCATCTTTTTAGTATTGAAAAAATGGGAATTGGGAGATTCCCAAACTCACTAATATTGTGTTGTAGGATGTCCCAACATTCAATAGACTAGTACCTAGTAGGTGTTCTGTAAGATGTGGCCATGTGGAAAGCTTGGAGCCAACTACACCCATTGTGCCTAGCAATAGTCCCCTAACCCTATTGTGACTTGTCACACATGAAAATTCGACACACACACACACACACACACACACACACACACACACACACACACACACACACACACACACACACACACACACACACACACACACACACACACACACACACACACACACACACACACACACACACACACACACACACACACACACACACACACACACACACACACACACACACACACACACACACACACACACACACACAAGAAGAACTCGCATTATAAAATTATACATGGTATAAATATGCCTACTTGTAAGAAAGCCCTGTAAATGATACCTCAAAAGATACTCATGCTGTACTTATTCATAAATGCAAGAGACTAAGTCCTTCTAAAGCAAGTTTCTCACTTCTCCTCATTAAATTGTGTACTTTTTTAAAGTGTCATTAGGTTTTTATTTTTGTGAGAGGCATGAGTATATTTAAGGGAAAGTAGCTAAGAGGAGAAATTTGTATTGCTCTACCACCTCCCATCAAACAATAGGCTTCTATTCTACTCTCCTAGCATGTTCACTTTGCATTGAAGAGTGTTTTTGGTATCTCATAACCTTTATCCCTCCTCCTGATGGGCTAAGACCCCTTCCTTGAAAATTTTGCTAGCATAATGCTCCTCACTTTCATAATAAGAAATGGGTTGGTGCACCCATTTTAAGGAAACATGCAAGGGCTAGGAACCCATCATGTACAATGAAATCCATAGTACATCATATAGAATAAAGACATAGAACCACGATTGAATACATAAATCGCTACTCCAAAGACAATGAGTAGGAACATCAATCAGAAAACATGTTGATAATGCTCTAGCATCTGCATGATATGAAATGTATGGAAATACACCACATACATCAGATCTCGAACAAAGCATTGCATCATGCAAGAAATATGCAAGATAATCCAAGAAAACCTACAAAAGTAAAATATATAGAATTACATCTATATCTACATCATAAACTTCATCAGCTTCAATCTACATCATATCATTTGCAACATCCTTATCAACATCGATCCAAGATGATAAAGCTTGTAATGGTTCATCTTCAATTTTTTTTCAAGATTCTCCTATACTAGTTTTTTTTCAAGTTCCTGCTGCATTTCTTGCTTAATAGATTGCTACCACACTTCTTGTTGCTGCAAGTATTCAAATTCTTACACATCCTCATACTATTCCAAAAATTCAAGTTGCATGAATTCAAGTTTTTGCAGTCCATCTTTTAAATTTGACCACAATAAACTTGCACACTCCTTAATTGCTAACCATAAAAAATTTAGCAAACTTGAAAAGTAATCTTGTGGGTAAAGGACAAACACTTTCAAATAGTGAAAATTATTGGACACTTTTGGTATGATCAAGGAACTCATTCAAAATCATCATTATCATGCTAAAAAACTAATCAACATAAACAATATCAACCACTCTTGTTATAATATCAACTACATAAATATCCACTATAGGTTCCGATATAATTTCATTTGCTTCAATGTTAGTGATAAATTGATTATATTTCTCAAAAGATTCAAAAATATCAGTTTGAACTAAATCATTAACAACTTGATTATTCAATGCATACAAATCCTCAAGAATAACATCCTGACTTGGAATATGAGGAAATGCCCAAATCAACAATCTCATTATCCATCTACAAAATAAGTCCCTCAAGAGCATTAAGGACTTCAAAACTATGTGAAACTTGAAAATCCATTGCAGTCTTGATATGAGAAACCTCTTGTTGAAGCAACACTTTCTCTTCTTGAAGTCGATTAATAACTAATAAAGCTGCAAATGTTGCAATTTTTGATGCATTATGCTCCTTCTCAAGCTCGGAATAAGACTATTGAATCTTATTAGTCGAATATTGATACATAGAACATATTGCATTCAGATCTTTAAGAAAACCACACACACTAATAGTTTCCAGTGATTCTTGACTTAAAATCAGCATCTGGACATTTGAATAGTGTTGAGAACTATTCTGAATCTTGTTAACCTGAAATCTGCTGAGTTGGATAATCAACCTGAATGCTTACTACAGTAGGAGCTTGCAAAATTTCTTCAAGCTAAACAAAGCAATAATTTGAAATTGTCTCTTGCATTCTAGAAACATTGGTATCCTTAACAAATGCATCCAAAGACGGTGTATCCCACACTATAGGTGCTGGCTTTGCAAGTTCATGCAAAGATCCCTCACTAAAATATGGCTTAATTGCTACATTATCTCCCTAAAAATTATCAATAGAACCAAAGAAATAATCCACAATAACATCCTTATTGGCATAAATTTGATATGTCAAAGTACCATCCATGAAAAAATCCTCATCTTGAACACATAAATGATCCTCTTGATCACCAAACTAATCAACATCTTGGCTAATTTCTTCTTGTTTGTTTTCTTCTAAATCAGAGATAATTGGAGATTGATTATAATTGTCTGCAAGATACCAAAGTAGAGAAAATACCTTCAAGTTATAGATGCAAGTAGCGCATTGCTCCAAGTCACCACTGGCAAGTGCAAGTGTTAAGGTTGGGGCATTTGAGAATTCTTGGTTTCTTTGGCTCTTGACCTCTTTTGCTCCCTTCACCTCAATCTTCTCGACGCAAGACCACAAGTGGAAGGGTGAATCCAAATCTGAATCCAAAAGACCATAGTACATATCCTTAAGATTTTCAACTGTGCTAAGCAATCTCCCAATGTGCTTCACAATTGAGCAAGATATAACCCTCTTTCCTTCACGGTCATCATACTAGCTAGAAGCTTTGTGGAGGACATCCTCAAAATGGATCCAATGTTTCCCATGCAACATCCATCTTGGAACTTGAACCTTTCTTTTTTGCTGAAGAAAACTTCTTGCAGATACCATTAAACTACTTGCATAATTGAAACACGCAGAAATACTTGCCGGTTTTTCCTTTGTCACAAGACTCACGAATATATGGACATCACTTTTTGAAGTATGTCCATGTTTAAAAAAAAACATTGCATCTCTTGTGTTTACTCTTCGATCTAGCCATCAAAGTTAATTTAGCAAGATATTTTAACCCTTTAGAAAATGAGCTTCATTTCCTTAATTACCTTTGTGGTTCAGATGCCAATTATTATCATGGACAAGCTCCATCGCTTCTGTATCAAACAAGACAAATTAAGAACTCGCAGCAAAAATCTTTCTAGGTACTCTTGCAGCTTATCAAATCTTTTGTTAAATTACTCAGACCCATGTGACCTCAGTTCTTGAAAGTTCATGGAATGGGAGGAAAGAAAAACTCAATGATGTAACTTGTGGCTTTTAGTTGAAAATCTCTCTCTATAACTCATTGCATGTGAACATGTGTGAGGGAGGGTTTTAACAATTGAGAATTTCATCCATATCTTATTGTCTTCGACTTACTCTCTGTAAGTCGTCGTTGATGATAACAGAAGGGAAAGGACAAGTTGCCAGGTTCTTCTTCATCATCTTCTCATTCTTCCTTCTCCAATTTTTCCCTTGCAGACATTCTTCTCAGTCTTTGAAACATTAACCATGGCTGCAGGCACTTGTTCTCCTCTGCTACGCTGGGTTGTGAGAGATGTGATAAGCGATGAGTCCCCTCGCACCAACCCAGATTCAAGCTTGTTCAGATTCAAGCTTTCCTGTCAAAAATCGTCTGATTGATCCTACTATTTGTGTCTACAATGGCGTGGCATCAGGCAACCTGATGAAAGCTTCTCCCAACCTACTGCATACCCAATGAAGATGTGCAGGGTGAGTCGGGGCGGGATGTTTCTCTGCATTTGTGTTTTCCTTAATCCTCTCATTTGCCTCTCATCTTCTTCTTGATCCTCCACTTCTGCTTAATTTGATGCTGCTAATGGCAGCCAGGTGGTGTGATAGAGGCATCTCCTCTTTCATTCTTTGCTGGCAGGCCTGCAACTCACTCTGCCTTCTTCCTTTGGCATGGGGCATGGATGTCAACAATAACATCTTACAGCAGTAAGAAGACCCAAGATCTGGGGCACCCTAGCTATCTGATAGCACGTCGGTTTACGTGTAGAGGGTAGGATGATGTGTGCCTTCTTGGTCTTACAATCAGAGAATGCAGCAGCCATGTGTGCCTATTCCTGCCCTTCTAATAATGGGTCCTCTACCGGAATGTTTCCCTCCCTCGCAGATTTGAAAATTTCAATCTGAATGGTCCATTGGATCTGCATAACAGGATCGCCAAGTGTGACTTGGTTTTGTTCGTGCGCTAATCTTGCTTAGAAGAACATGGAAAAGCGAATGAGAAATATAAAGAAACACATCGAAGAATAAGGCAATACAAAGGGCACCCATGTCTTCATTGTCTTCCAAAAATATATTGTCACATTGCTATCATTCTGTCATAATTGTGCAAGACAAAGAATAGGATAGAATGCGAGTGAAAATAACTCCAAACCTCCTAAAGATATGTGCATATGTCAAACATAGGGCAAAGTATAATAGTGTGTATTTCGAGTGCTAACACTTTGCTCCAAACCTGACCGCATACCTACTAACCTCATCATCATCTTGTCTAATAGCCCAACCGATTGGCTCTTGTCCAATAGCCCACCAACCGATGCCAATCAGACTAGTATCAACAAGAATGACAATAGGTCTTGTTTGCAAGAGTTCACCATAGCCTTAAACAAAATTGAAGAAAATTCATAAACAACTAATTGCCAAAGAATGGAGTTGAGAAAGAAGATGCACGAGAAACCAAATGGGTATGTACAATCATCCCCCCATGCATGGGTGAGCATATTCCCAATGAATATATCTATTTACTTTTATCCTCGTTGTGCTCAAATTACGAAAGACATCCCAAAAATTGGTCACACATTTCTCTTTCTTGCACGGCTCATCTTTCCCAATTCCTTTCTCCAAATTCAATTAATTTGCCTAAAGATAAGATCTAAAATATCAATCCTAATCTAATCAAGATTTACATCAATAAAACAATAATTCCAAACTCTTATAAATTAGTTCGCAAATAATCACTAGCACTTGTGCACATACAACCATCATGCTAAGGAGCGTGCACCCATAAAAAAATAATTATGTGCTACTTGAGCACCCAAAAATATCCCTTGTGCACCATACACACTCTTTGACAAAATAATATATTTATCTATTAACCTACTGTACCAAACATAAATCAAATTAGTCCTTGCCATTTAATTAGCAAGTATAAGCAATCAATGTCATATGCAAGCCCACATATGACAAGCTACAATCATGCAGTAATTAAATAATATTAAAAATTGGCAAAAATTAATAAAATCTTCATCTTATTTTCTTGTAATTATTCATGTTACTTTGATAATAGATCGTCTCCTTGTGTAATGTTCTTTCCTTAGAGTAGGTGCATTTCTCAATAGCTTCGTTAATTTTCTCATGGCATTCTTGTGTTTTCTATCCCAACAGAATATATGTCCCTTTCTCAATAACTAGTACAAATCATCTGCAATATGAGAAAATGGAGTATCCAAATCAAGTAAAACACATAAGCATCTAAAAACCTTCTCACTTCAGACATAGAAATACAAGTCTCCTCAATCTTCACTATGGCATCCACTTTCACTAGGGATGGCCTTCTTCCACCAAAAGGCCCACATATATGACCGAGTATCAATACTTCATTCACTCCAAAAACTAATTACTGACCTGAAAGTGTCATATTTACTTCTTCAAGCCTGATCAATGGCTTGCATCATCATCCACTTCCTCATCCTTCTCTTCTTATGCACACTCCTTTATGGGTACATAATGTAAGAAAGACATATGTAGATGCAGGATATGATCTTTGAGCACTTTGTTTATGGCATTCATCATGTGGGCCACAGAGTTTATGTCCCCGTTGTGGCAAGATACACCTAGTGGAGTCTTCATCATGGTAAGATCCTTGCTCTCAACAAGTGCCAACTAAAACTAACTAGCCATGCATCCACATTCCTGATTTTTTTCACCTTATTCATTGGTTGCATATAATTCCCTGGAGAATAATATACGGGTGCAAAGTATGACAATCATGAGGAAAGATCTAAAGGTGGCAATGCAAGGTGCAACATTAGCCCTACATGAAAGATAAGAGGCATCAAAGAACAAGTTGGCCAAAAGGGGTATAGAATTCTAACAAGTCTTACAATCCCAAACACTCTCACAAGTGGATACCCACATTGAGAAGTTGATTGAGATGCTCACACAAACTATTGAACGTATGGAGTGCCACACCATAGACGGTGCTTCTCAAGAGGTGTTATCATGATACAATCTTATGAGCACCATACTCCATCCCCACATCGTCATGCAAAATGTTGATGTTCAAACATGTTTGAGAAATATTTCTCTTTATGCCATTTGATAAGGAAGCATGCATAGACTTTTGTCATGTAGACATTACATGCACCTTGCTTGCCTAGTCCAACATATGATTCTATTGAATAAGTTGTTGGCGATAAAGGTGCCTCTACCTAGCTGCTTGTGTATTACTACACTGACAATACTCGTGTGCCTGCACACTATAGGCAATGGGCATCCATCACTGCCACTTCATTCTTTATTCTCAGTGATATTTGAATAAAGGGAAGGCCGGTCATACATTGTGACTGTTGAAGTTCCCACACTCTCTCTCTCCCTGCTCCTTCCACCATACCTCTTGCTCCTGCTCTACTTCCGCTTCAGGGCTCACCTCCCTTCAATTGTTATCAGAACCTTCTTGTTTACTAGCTCGAGCTTGGTTTGGCACACTCTCGCCTTCCACTGGAATACCTACAATAGTCATCTCTTTGTTGGTAGCCATAGCCACTCCGTTTGAGCTTCCTATCGGTTGCATTATTCTTAGGCACTCTTTGAGCCTCTTGAGCAAGTCTTGGAGTAGTCCCCCCATAGCCCTCACCCTACTGATGTATCATCGTGTTGTGTGGAATAGGCCCTTTTTTAGCATTAGCTCATGTTTTTCATCTTTCACTGCATATCTTCATCATTGGGCAGCTATACAAGCACTTACACACTTGGTTTTGATGCTTGGCATTGATCCTTCCACTCTTGACATTCAATTTGAGCGTTAAGCTTCAGTTTTGGACTATTATAACAATCCACAAACTATCATTAAATAGGGAAGCACCTTGTTTGATGCTTCTATCGTCAGCTTTATTGGTCTTATGATACCCGGTAATGCTAGGGTGATATCTACATGTATGGGAATGCTATGCCCATGTTATGGGTTGGATTTGGAGTTGATTTTGGTACTAAAATAGCTATGTTTGATAGTGTATCCATTGCTATATATAGCAGGCATGAACCTCTTTTAACAAGGACTTTATATGTGAGAGCTGGATTTTAGGACCCGATTTGGAGCCGTTCTTGAAGTGTTGAAGCCCGAGAGGTGTTAAAGAGCCAATTTTCATGAAAAATCAAACGGTGGTGGATGGCTGAGCTAGAGTTTTCCTAGATGCATTTCGACATCAGGAATCCAACACAAGTCTCAGTTTGTCAATCGGATGTCGTTTGACCCTCCATTTAATCCTCGCAAGGTTCGGCGTTATAAAGCAGTACTGGATTGGGAAGTCGTAAAGTGTGTGAGAGAGGCTAGTTGATGGAGTTCGATGCCACAAAGCCGCCTGTCCAATCGAATTGCAAATCGGAGTTCCTTTGGACCCTCAAAATTGAAAAATCCACTTGTAGGACAGTGTGAACACAAAAAGATGAACCAGTTATTTTAATGTTTTAAATCTAAGGCTTAATAAAAGCCTTGAAACTAATGCAAAAAATGTCGAACAGAGAGAAGTGTCAATACGCCTCCTCATTTTTGCTCATTGCCTCTCCGATTCAAACCCATTTGGAGAGAGAGAGGGGGAGATTCTCAATCAGCACAGGGAGAGGAATAAGATGGTTGCAAGCTTGCCCGTTTTAATGGAGGATTTAAAAATCTCATTTTTAGTCTTTCTCTCTCCTCCCTCTCTCTTCTGCAAGGGGCAGTTCCTGCGTGTGAAGAAGAATGAAGCCCGGTGTTGCAGCGCGTAGGGTTGAAGGCCACCATAGAGGTTTGGCAAGAGAAGAATGTATGGGGGTTCAAGAGCTTAGACTTCGGAGATGGTAGATATAAGAGAGGGGTTGAAGGTTTCAAGCCAAGTTCTTGAAGATAAGAGATAACAGGGTGTAGGTAGATTCAAGGAGAGGAGTAGACGGAAGAGAAGGGGTTCAAAGAGATTGAAGATGTAGAAGAATACTCCCAAAAAGAATTAGAAAATATAGAAGAATACTAATAGAGATGAAGCTTGTCAGTTTCTTTCAGCATTATGAGAAAATATAACTCTAATAGACAAAAACGTGTACAAAATAATACCTTCCTCTATGCTGCTTAGATCGCCAATCTAATGCTTCCAATGGCTCCGAAAGGGGGGTTAAATATCAGGACACCTAGCCAGAATCCTGCCAGATCACTCCTTCATCTCCCACTTTCGGAGTACTATTCATAGCTTGAAAGCAGCGATCACGCATCACGCGATTTCGCTAATCTCTCTTTTTACATAAAATCCTCTCAAATTAGTTGAAAGCTACATGCTTTCTTTTACATGTCATCCTAATCTAGAAGTTGTCTATAGTTTTATGGATTTTTACTAGAGATAATATCTAGAATATCAAAAATTGACTAAAATCTAATATTTTTGAACCATGGATACTAACATTAATGTCTAAAATGGCATTGGCTCTCTAAGTCTAAAAGGAAGCCACACTCTACACGGTGTGTGTGTAGCGGCACGACACGGTTGATGAATGCTTGTCTGGTATGGTACCGGATTGCTTCCAAACCAAAGGTGGGCTGAAGATGGCAGTGTGGAGGTGGGCTGAGTATCAAATGGGCCCTGATTTGCAGACCCACAACAAGTTTCAAAACCTGAAATAATGAAAAATACACAGTAATGATATTTTTACAAAAAAAGGCTCTTTTTTCACATTTGATGAGGTTAGTAATGTTCATATGGACTGAAAATTGATGGACATATTTTTTGCTATTGGTTTTTATCTTTCATAATAAAAAAATCAGAAAATATACACTTAAAGTGTGAGAAATAAATGGAAAAAACCCGAAAATCATGGTTTTTAGAGTAAAAATGGGGTTTTTGGGCTTAAAATGGGAAAAGTATGAAACAAAACACCAATAAAATCTACATGGTTGCTGTCTAAAGACTCAAGAGCCACAGCTCTGAAATAATGCTAATTTTCTTCCATTTTTATTGATAAAAAAATAAGGAAAAATAGGAAAAAATGCTTGTTAAAAGGGAAAAAAAAAAGGAAATGGACGATGAAAATTATGAAAAATTATGGATGTGTCTCTGAGTGTATAATGAGGATAAATCATGAGGGTTTGCCTTAGGTTATCCCCATTTATTTGTTTTTGTGAGTATTTACTGCTTATTTCGTGCGAAATACACATAAAATTACCCTTTTAGCTATCACCGCAAGCAAAACTCTAAATAGTAGGGAGAGAGAGGAGGTTGAGTCCTAAAATATGATATAAAAACTGATGTATTTGTTGTATTATTCATATAGGATGACGTTAAGTTAAATAAAGGGAAGTACAACACGAGTGTAAGGCTCGGTGTCTTCTCTCGTCGCAGTAATTATGCGTTAGTGTATGGAAACATGAAAAGAATGGATTTGCACAATGCATGAGGCTATTTTAAAAATTTTTGAGCACTTAATCATATACACATTTGCATTAAGCATCGTTAAATGGTAGCAATTACAAGATCTTGGATGCATAACACTTGGTTTCTTTAGGTCTTGACCCACGTAGAGAGAGTGAGCAACCCGGCTGTAGGCCTAGACGGTGGGTCAAAAGGGGATGGATAAGTGCATTCCTGGAATGTTAAATATATTGGCTGAAGGGGAGCTACAAGCTCTACCTCGAGACCTATGGACCACTTATTGCTCAAGTGTTTCGAACCGAGCGGCCATGGCTACCTATCACATAGCCGACGCGCAATGTCTACCTTACGGGTGTAGTGAGCTTACCTTGATGCTCGATCGAGTACCCTCCTCTTTCTTGCACACCGGTAGCTCCATGATCCTTAGGCAAGCTCAAGCAACCTCAATCCCTCTCCCATGAGCTTCGTCCTCCATAGCCACGTGCGAGACAAGAGAAGAGAAGAGAAGAGGGGGAAATGAAGAGAGAAGATGGAGAGCTTCTTCTCCAAGATCCCTCACTCTCACACAATCACTCCCTCACTCCCTCACACTCTCTCAATTCCTCTCTCAAGCACAAGCAAGAAGGCAAGAAACAAGAGAAGAAGAAGAAGAAGCTTTGGCTACACAAAAAGAATGAGCTTCTCATTCACTTTTCAACTTTATATACATGCCCTACTTTTCATGGGCGGTCATCCCCTTTTTTACATGGCCGGCCATTAGCCTAGGCCCATTTCTCATTTCCCACCGTTCTAGTCTATCCTAATTCCCACTAATGCATACAATTTGCACAGGAGTGAGCATGGCACTCTCTTACAAGGATTCGGGAGCGGTTTCACTCTTAATGGTGCACTTTTTACTCTCTTACTTTCCTTGGGCGACTCTAAGACTTCCTGAGGGTCGTGCCCGTGCTTTTAATTTTTCAGTGTCTGGTTACCGGTTAAGGCTCCTTTTTCCTCCTTTTGTCCTACGCCTTTTGCTCTTTCGTTTTTTCCATTTCCCGCTCCTCTGTGCTGCGGTAAACATTACCCCCCTCCTAGCCAAGTGCCAGTCCCATGGCACTGTGGTGGGAAGTAGTGGGATAGATGATGCTGTTGCTAGGTGGAACTGGTGGGTAGATGACACTGATGCTTGTGAATGAGAAGTGATGGAGTTTGATGACGATGACCAGGAGAGATTCTGGCGTGCTTTAGGCTCCATGAAGATACTTGGCATCTTTCACACTATTGTGGCGCCCCTTATGTAGCCGGTCGTCTTTTGAGTATCCGAAACGCTTGAAGCAATAAGCAATCCCTTAGGAGGATGGTATGGGAGGGATTTATTCGGGAGAAACCCCTCGAACGCTGTTTGCCTTGAAAATCCGTGGCCTTGATTGAAGATCCTTGTCTTTGAGTAGAAGGTCTTCAGTTTTGAGTTGAAGGTCTTCAGGCTTGTGGAATCAATAAGCGATCCGTAGATCTTGAGGCGTTGGGCATGGATCATTGGACGATGAGGTTCCAAGATCTATGCCAATGGCAGATCCATCACTGGGTTTTTCTTTTGCTTGATTTGGTTCAGTCATGGCAGCTATCAGTAGACGGATGATTGGCAACATGAAATCTGTTGAGCCATTTAAACCTTCACAGCGAAGCTCCTGAAGTTGGAGTAATGGAGTCATGTCCGACTCATGGAAAAATTCCTTGTCATTGGAGGATGTAGTGGATGATCTTCTTCAGCCAAGCAGCCAGTTCTTGAAACACGAACATAATCTGCAAGAAAAGTTGTGCACTTCCTAAGGGGTGTGTCTGTCTCACTGTGTAGTGCATGGTTCCCATGCCAGTGGAACTGGGAGATGGGTCTAACCTTGGGTAAGCCCTTGGTAATGTCCTACACTTGAGGACCCAGTTCGTGCGTCGTTGGAGGTGCAGTGCAAAACTTAGGGTGACAAGTCTGAAAGTCCTGCCCTTGATGTGCCCTAAGTGTGAAGTGGGGAAGGGGCTAGGGAGAACCCTAGATGCAGTGAGTGTGGTGCACAATAAGAATGAAGGGAGACTGCAAGCACATGTGAAGTGTCCTCCTTATACATGCTTAATAGTAGATTCATCTTTCAGCTTGGCTATTTTTTGCCTTTGTCTTTCTCTCCAGTCACCTTGTCTTTGTTTCCTTGTGGCTTTTTTTTTTTGAAGAATGAGAGAGGGAGTACAATTGGCAAGGCATATCACACCCATTTAATCACGGGGCGGTCGTAGGCATTGAGATAAGAATGCATGATTTTGTAGGTATTCTTTAATATCGGCCTTAGCTCTCAGAGGAGTGGTTGACAAGAAAGGGTGATTACACCTTGTGAAGCGGGTGTCACTCATATTTTCTAAGAGCTCTAGACAGAAGGAAGGAAGGAGAGTAGCCCGGATCATTAACCTAGTCATAACTCTACTATCTATTCCTAGGTTGATATCAAAGAAGAGTGGGGGGAGATGGGCTTCCTCTGCTGTGGGTTTTTGGAGTAGCAGGAATTTAATAAGTCGGAGGTAATTACAAGTGGTCAAAAACGCTGGATCTGGGAAGGAAGAGAAGTCTACAAGGAAATGATTTATAGAAGGAAGTATATCCTCTAACCTAAACACTAAGCATTCCTCAGGGCTCCTAGCATTTACATTATATATTATTGGGAAGTCGTAATCCCCATGCAAGTCTTTATCATAGTCCACTCCATGCCTACGGGGGTAGGGCATGTAGATAGGATCATTGCGCTCTTCGGGGAGTGAACTACAAAAGGCAGTCTATGTATCAAAATTGGTGTCCCAAATCCTCCTCCGCCATTTCGGCTGTGCCTCGTAGCCTTGGACGGTTTTGGGAACTAGATTGACCTTATCTTCCCAGTAATCCTGTGGCTCTTGTTGCCACCTAGTCATTATCATGCTCCTCTCTTCTATCCACATGTTTGCAAGTTCATTAGCCAGATCCTTGATCTTGGTTAAGACTCCTAGAGGCAGGGCCCAGTCCAGAGAGTGTGGGGAAGCAAATGAAAAACCAAACGGCCTTTTATGGAACTCTCGCTGACGCCAGATGACCAACTCCTGGGGCTAGTCTACAGGATGTGTATCATTTCTTAGTGGCACGGGCTCTTCAGGAAGTTGTCTTGGAACTGTGCGTGCTCGGCATTGGGCTTCCTCAGCTAATTCTTGTCTTCTTCTCCTTGCAGCAACTATGTGCTCAGCTGCCGGTTCTTCATGTGGGAGCTCGAGTTGAGGCGGACTCGGCATTCTTCGTTGCTCTTCTTCATCGCCTTGCTCGAAATCTGGACCCTCTTTGACATGTCGCTCAACCACAGATGGGATGACTGGTAGTGGTGGTGGTGGCTGTTCATGCTCCTCAAAACCTAGCTCCTTGAGCTCAGCAGTGGAAAGGCCCGTACAGCGCAAGTAGCGGAATTGTTGCTCCTTAGTGATCCCTGTACTTGTTGGAAGCTCCCGCTCTTGAAGACCATATCTTAGATCTCGGGTGGTTAGCTCCAACTTTCTTTTCACCTTTCCATTGGATCATCGCCCTCAACTTGTGTGACATGGAGTACCGTGTTGAGGAAGGCCTGTCGCGGTGTTTTAGTAGTTATTTTGGCAGCTTCAACCCTGGCTTCTGCAAGCATTCTTTCACATTCTGCCACTACCAAGCGTTCGGTCAAGTCCCTCATCCTATCAAAATTGTTCCTTTCCCACTCCATAGCTCTTTCCTCCATCCTTTTTCTCTCTTCCTCCAGTTGGCTCGCTAGGGTGGTTACTACGTGTTGCTGCTCATTTGTTAAAAACCACAACTAGTTCCTTTCTCTTAACTTCTGAGCCAGCTGCTCTTCAACAATCCCTTTGGCTTGATCTACAATGCTGAGCCTTTGGTGCACCTCGGCCAGTACTTCTGATTTTTCCTGCATCAGCTGTTCTTGGCTTTGGACCTCATCAAGGAATAGCCTTTTTTGATTGAAAGCCATGGCCATGAGGGCCTCTATATCTTCCTGGGAGGTCTCCAGTGCATCTTGTAATCTTTGCACTTCATCTTGTAGCCGATTTACTTCTGCTGAGACTCTTGGCCCTTCACTCTTCATAAACTCGATTTCACTTATTAATCTGTTTTGTTCTTCTAGCTCCTACCACAATCGGAGCTTCGTGGTATGTTCTTGTGGTACACTGGTTTCGCCTTCCTGAACCTCCTGTTTTAACATTTCCACTTGAGCGACCTTTTGCTGTAGATCATTGTATTGCTGCACTAGTAGCTTTATACTCCTTTGCTCTGCCACCAGGTTCTGCTCTTCGTCTTCCAGCCTTTGTCTAAGGCGGCATTCGTTGTCCTGGGCTTCCTTTGTTTTTGCTACTAATTGGTCATGCAGGGCCTTCATTTCTCTTCGTCGATCGGCTCCCTGCCTTGAGACTTCTAGCCTAAGTGCAGCTGACGTTTCTTTTTCTTTTTCTAGCTCCATCAAGGCCATTTTCTTCTCTTCTTTCGCCTTGTCCAATTGTGCCAGTAGCTTCGCCACATATGCGTCATAGTGAGTGTTGGCAGGCATGGGAGTATGGGGTGTGGTGGTTGATGCCTCCAGCCTTTGTCTTTTAGGGTCTTGCCGTGACTCTGCATCTGCGGCAGCGGACCTTTTCAATCTGGTTTCTGGCATGATCTCGGCCACTTTGCTCACTAGCATTTGCACCATGTTCATTAGCTGTGCCGTGTCGAGGGGAGGTGTGGGCTGTGTGGTGGTTGCAGTCGTGGTTTCAGTTGTTGCAGGCACAAAAGAGGAAGGAAGTGGATGTAGTAGGGACTTGCCCTTGCCTACAACCACTGGAGCTGCTTCCACACTTGCACTAGCTTCGGCTTTATGATGGGGGCTCACGGGTTCGAACTCTCCACCCCCGTGGG
Source organism: Lygodium microphyllum (assembly GCF_053477565.2). Taxonomy (NCBI): domain Eukaryota; kingdom Viridiplantae; phylum Streptophyta; class Polypodiopsida; order Schizaeales; family Lygodiaceae; genus Lygodium; species Lygodium microphyllum. The sequence goes on from NC_141153.1 coordinate 138,152,652, forward strand.
TCTCTTCCACAGATCTTCGTGTAGCCTCTGCCAACTCGGTCAGCTCCTTCAGTCTCTGCTCTTCAGCTTCTTCTTCCACCCTTCTTTTCCTGTCCTCTTCTGTCTTCTTTGACTCTTCTCTTATCTTTGTAAGCTCTTCCTCCTCTTTCCTCCTTCTTTCTTCCTCAGCCCTCCTAGACTCTCTTTGAGCCCTCTTGATTTCAGCTCGTTTTTCTTTGCTTAATTTCTCTTTCCTTTCCTTCTGTCTCCTGTCCCCTTTCTTTTGTTCTTCTGGTTTGCTTGCTTGTGTAGGCGGCACCTCCTGTTCTTCCTTGTCACTTATCGTTCTTTCGCTTGATTCTTCTCCTTCGTGGTGAGGTGGGCTTTGATGCGCTGAGCTTTGATGTGCAGCTTCCTCTTCCCTGACTCCAGCATCCTTCATTGCTTTATCTATCATGGCTGTCAAAACACCACCATATCTAATTGTGGCCGCATTTGAGGCAGGTTTTTTCCTTGTGGAGCATGCTGTTGAGGCAGGGGATTCTCCTCCTGTTGGTGCTTCCGCTAGAGTGAGAAGGGTAGCTGAGCTTTGAATGGTTTTCTGCACGAACCCATTCCAGTCTACCTCCTCAGGGACTCTTGCTGCGATGCTTTCTAGCAATGGGACGCGGATCTTGTTCATCAATGCATTGTACCTTTGGCCCGAGAAGAGTGTGTGGATCATCTTCGCTTGCAATTTCATTGCTGGGTTCAGGATGTCAGCCAAGCTGATTCCATTCCACGGTGTGCACCTCTTCTTTCTTTACCCCCAGCATGGCGTAAACATTCATTCTTAGCCGCCTCTCTTTCTTGGGTACGAGCCCAAGGCCTTCTCTACGATTGCCGCATTGAGGGGCACTTCAACTCTTCTTTCCTGCTCCCTTGTCCTCACTGTGACAGTGCCACAGTTCCAGCCCTTGTCAAAGTTCCTCAGAAATTCAGCACACATGCTGTAATCCACGGCCTGCCCCATCTTTTCCACGTACTTGTGGAGGTGGCATCTATCCACCAATTCTTTGATGGTAGGTTCCTCCAATATGGCCTCATCCAGGTTCAAGCGTGTGCTTGAAGGTGAATTGATTGAATCCTCGTGTCTCGACGTTGATGCCGAACTTGGTCATCTCTTCTTCGAAAAACGGGAGTTTGCCTCCTTTGTCTTGTCCTGCCATGATGGTTACCTGTCAACACACCATACCCACATTAATGCTTAAAAATCGGCTTATTTCTAACAAAAATCAATTTTGAGAGAAAAATGTATGTGTCAAAAATTGGTATACTTGCTTAGAGGCTTGAATTTTAGAGAAAGGCTCACAGCAACAATTGCTATTGTTTTCCCTTTGCAGTCAGTATCTTCCATTGAGACTTAATTAATCATAACATTCTGCTAGATAGCATGACTCTCATTTTGCTCTTCTCTTGCTCACATTGCCCCCCCCGTCTTGGATCTTTCAAGGAATCCTTCCTAGGATTAGCACAGGAAGTATGAGGCAAATGCTGTTTTTCGTGGATTGACTTACTTAGCCAATAACCAATCATAGAAGCTTGGATTGTATTTGAGTTGGGCATGACAATCAAGAGCAGATGGTTGGATGGAGACTTGGGAGATGTAGGTCAAGACATCGTGAAAGAGATCTCTAGTATTAAGGTGGCTTGCAACATGTAATTCCTCTTCCGTAAGGAATTGGTCAATGTAAGGGTGAGCGAGTACATGGTCGTCTAAATGGTGGTTGCGGGTGATGGCCAAAACCCTGAACGAGATAGGTGCCACATAAGTAGGGTCATATTCGATGGTTTTAATTGCCCTGCATTGCTCAGCATTGGTCATTATCCGGCAACCTTTTCTCTCCCATTGGATTCTCAGAGCAAACCACTGTTGCAAGAACGTGGAGGGCGAGCTTGCCATCTGCGTGAGCTCTTATAACTCGTGCTCAGGAAACAGAATGAGGAGGCTTACGATATGAAGTGATTAGTCTTCTGAGGGCAGCTTGCTCCTTTGAGATTTCATCATTTGCTATTAGTTCAGTAGCAATTTTGGAGAATTTACAGGTCATAAGTTCGTATTCTTCCCAAGTACATGGTAATGCACGAACATCCGAAGCAAGTGTTTTGTCAAGAAGACCTAGGTCTAGCCTCTCATAACTTCTAGCGAATGTAGTGAAAGTTTCGTTCAACATCTTGATGCAGGTTACTATGTCATCCCCAAAAGTTGCGGCGAGGTCTTTAGCCAAGGAAAGGAAAGGTCGTACTGCGTAGGAAGGTTTAAGACCTTCTAGTGGGAATGGTGCAAATGGACTGGATAGTGGTGACTCCATCATTGGTGTCACATGTGTGGCTTCGCACTTCGAAGCACTTTGAGGTGCTATAGGAAGCTCTGGGGGCATGGGAGTTGTGCTGGGTTCTGAGTTAGCAGTCATGGGGGTATTTAAGTTCTCTGGATTAGGTAAGTCTAAGGCTTGTGGCGTTTGCTTTGGTTGATAGATGAGCTGGGGCTTACTAGCCACAGCGGGCAATGGTTTGCTGACTATGCCCTGGGTACCCTGTGTGCAAGCCTCCCTTACTGGGGTGAGATTGCTTGTAGATGAGCTTTTAAACTTGCCATTTTTAGGCACCCAAATCCAGGGGTTCCCCTCGTAGTATCCTTGTGCTCGCAAGAGATCTTTGGAGATCCATCGCGGCGTGGTTGTGTGTCTACGTCGATAGCATGTTTAGGATCATGTTTGGGTGGTCCACCTAGATGTGGTCTTTGCCGTTTTGGCACCCATATAAGCTTGGACTCCTTGGCCTTGTGAGCACTCTTGGTGGGTTTAGGCCTAGGGTTGAGAGCTTGGCATGAGGCCTTAGTTTTCTTTTGTTTAGACTTGGGTTGAAGCATGGTCGTAGAGGTTTCTACCGGTGGCTTAGAAATGGTGGAGGAGTCAGGATAGCCCTTGCTAAAAGTCGTCACTATGCACACATTGCCTATAGCAAGATGAATGGGGTTTAGGTTGTAATCCACATTACACTTCGTTTGCTTCTTGAAAGTACGACCTAATAGTGACACGTTACCGGCTCCTGTAGTGTCAGGCAACACATGGAAGAAAGCTGGTAAACTTTCAGACTCGATAGAAATGACTACCTTGCACTTCCCTAGGAGTGAGTAAGCCTTACCCCCAAACGGGGTGAGTTTGGCATTAATGGGCTGTAGTTTTGATTGACCAATGCATGTCTAATGGTCATGCGTCAAGATGTTGTAGTTGGCACCTTCATCAATCAAGGCATCGAAAGAATACGTCGCTCCTGCTGTCACTGTGATTCGTAGATACACCGGTGCCAGTGCTTCTTCGTCCTGATCTGTAAGGTCGGTTATAGTAGCCATGCAGACGTTCACTGGGGGTTCTAGCATGGGTGGCTCATGTAATGGATGGGAAGGAGGATAGTACTTCTTTATGGGGCTGCCATTAAAAAATCCTATTCCTTCACCTTCAAGTGTCTCTAACTCAACATTCCCTATTCTACCAATCATGCGTACTCTGAAAGGCCCTAGCCCCCGAAACTTCATCTTCTGTTTATGTCCTTTTACAGAGTATAGCAAAACAAGGTCCCCTTGTTCAAAGTCTCGTTGTTTGACATGCTTGTCAAACCACATCTTGCGTCGAGCCTTCTCACAAATCAGAGAGTGAGTGGTGAGGAGTCGGGTCTCTGTTAGGCACTCTAACTCCATTAAGCGATTGGTCCAAGCCTCTCTTCCCTCCCAATGCTCCTGAACTGCTATTCTTAAGCTAGGAATGAAGAATTCTAAGGGTAAAATGGCTTCAGTTCCGTACGTTAGCCTAAAAGGCGTCTGTCCTACAACTGTTTTATAAGCTGTGGGATAGAGAGCAGGTGGGAAATCACCTCATTAATGAAGTGCATGCCTTGGTCGCTCACAAGTTTGATTGGATAGCCAAACCGTGAAATGACCTGCTCCCACAAGAACTTTACAGTGGTTCTACCATCATTCTTCCTTGTGGCCCATGCCTTTGCCCACTTCGTTAGATAATCGGTTGCCACTATGATGTAGCGAGCTTGGGAATATTGTGCCGCAGGACTGTTAGGTCCAATAAAATCGATACCCCATTTTTCAAAGGGTTGTCGGGCTATGACAAGGGTCAACTCCATCTTGTCTTTCCGCATAGGCACTTTGGTCCTTTGGCACTCATCCCAGTGCTTTACGAATTTAGTTGCATTGCGGAAAAGGGTGGGCCACCATAGTTGGGATTGTAGCACCTTTCGGGCTGTTGTGTCCCCGCTAAAGTGTCCTCCAGCGATTCTGCCATGTGCTTCTTTCAATGCATCGTGCATCTCGTGCTCACATACGCATCTACGCAATAAACTGTCTTGTCCCAACCTGTAGAGTTGGCTAGCTATCAGTTGGTATGGTTGAATTTTCAGGATAAGTCTTCTCAGCCTGGCCTTCTCAATGGGTCTCTCAGGTAGTCCGCTCTCTAGCACTTGCACTATGTCATCGGCCCAGTACGGCGTCAGATCAGCTTTAAAAAATTCTCTCTCGCTAGGCAGGTTAAAGAGATGAGCATCCAGTAAATCGTCAGGTATGCCTTGTCCAGCGGCTTCTCCTATGGATATGCGGGACATGTGGTCAGCCATGTAATGCTGCTTCCCTTTGCGTACAACCACAAAGAAGTCAAACTCCAGTAGAAGGAGTAACCATCTAGCTATGCGTCCCGTAGCGCAAGGCTTGTTCACAAGATATAGCAAGGCTTGATGGTCAACAAAGAAGACAAAGGGAGTAGCCAACAGGTAATGCCTAAATTTCTTTACCGCAAATACCATGGCAAACCCCTCCCTTTCTGTCGTGGAATAGTTCATCTCGGTCTCTGTGAGCTGCCTGCTAGCAAAACTCACTGGGTAATCTAAGTTTTGTTCACCAGGCTGGCATAGCACGGCTCCAATAGCAAACTTAGAGGCGTCTATGTACATGAAACATTATGTTCCAGTCAGGGGCTTGTAAGATTGGTGTAGTAGTGAGAGCCTTTTTCAACTCCGCATATGTGCGCTGGCATTCCTCAGTCCACTCGAACACTATCAACAGCTTGTACAATGGTCTAGCAATTAGTGCGTAATTTATTACAAGGCGTCGATAATATCCAGTGTATCCTAAGAAGCACTGAACTCCCTTGTAGTTATCGGGTGGTGGTAAGTCAACAATGAGTCTGACTTTAGAAAAGTCAGTAGCAATGCCGTTCCTTGACACTACGTGCCCTAAGATGCATCCGTGCTTCACCCAGAACTGGCACTTTAAGGGGTTCAACTAGAGGTGGTACAACCTACACCTTTCAAAGACAGCTCCAAATTTCTCTAAGTGTTCGGCCCAAATAGAGTGTACGCATAAGTCGTCTACAAACACTTCTAGTTCGTGCCTAAGCATGTCCTTAAAGATAGTGCACATTAGGCATTGAAAAGTCACAGGTGCGTTCATCAGTCCAAAAGGCATGACAATGTAGGCGAATACACCCCATTCCATGGCAAAGGCAGTCTTATGCCTGTCATCGGGGTACACTTGCACTTGATTATAGCTCGAGAAACCATCTAGAAAACTGTAGGCTTCTTTACCTGCTACCCTCTCAAGCATGTGCTCTGTGTAAGGTAAAGGATAGTTATCCCTCTTTGTAGCGGTATTCACTTTCTTGTAGTTCACGCACACTCGGATTTTTCCATTTTTCTTCATGACAATCATGATAGGTGATACCCAGTCCATGTGCTCGATCTCATATATAAATCCTACCCTCATGAGTTTATCAATCTCTTCTTTTACTGCATGGGTGTGTTTGGGATTCATGGGGTAAGGTCGCTGTTTCGTTGGCATTGCCTCAGGGACCATTGGGATATTATGAGTTACAACTCTAGGGTCGACTCCCTTAAGTTCATCCAATGTCTAGGCAAATATGTCAATGTACTCTTGCAAGAGTGCAACAAGTTTGGTCTCCTCATCCTCCGTCAAGTCATCTGCAATAAATACAGGCCTTGGCTTTTCACCTTCCCCAGCCAAGTTAACTTCCTTGACTTTCGCGGGCCCCTCGATCGGTTCACTAGTTTGGCCTTGTCTTTTCGCACCTAGCAGAATCACCACTCTGTCACCCTTTTTAAATTTTGTAAACTCTTTGGGTAGATCTTGCGGTTTCTTTTGCCTTTCTGCTTCTGAGTCCTTTGCTTGCTTCCTGGCCTCCTCCTTTAGCCTCTTGCGCCTTAGGTGGACTGGCAAGTCTCCCTTGGTGCGTTTGACTTTAGAAGGTTGTGGTATCTTGGGATCACTCTCGGTGCTGACTTCTGACTCTGAGTTAAACTCTCATCCCTCACTTGAGGAAGGTGTTTCTCCAGGGGGCCGTAGTTCAGTAGGTGCATCCGTCTTGAGCACTGGGATTACCCATGGTCGTACCACTCCGGCTTGCTCGTAATCCACGGCTCCCATGTGTTCTAGCTAGGATCTGTCACACTCCATTAGCATGAATCCTTTTTTGTTCTGACTGGTCCTTCCTCTCCTAGACCTCTAGTCTGCCCTGATTTGTTCTGTTGCTTTTCCTTCTGTGTCGTACTCTATTGTATCTATCTCTTCTTCACTCTCCTCTCCCGTAGAGCGACAGTCCTCATACTCCTCATCATCAGAGTCCTGTCCTTCTGACTGCTCATCATCACCTAAGATTTCCTCTCCTGTCTCCTTGTCATCAGTAACTAAAGCCCAGTTATATAACAAATTCAGGTCATGGACCTTGGTCCATTTCCATCCTGGCTTAGCTAATAGATCACGTAGAAGTTTTAAGTTAGCCGCCAAGTTGCCTTCCAATTTATTGGTTAGATATTCTACGATTTCCTGAAGCTCTAGTTTGTTGTTGGGGATATGGAATGAGGATGGTTTGCTTGGGTTGAGTGAGCTTCCTGCCATCATGCAGAGTGGCACAATTGGCTCCTCAATTGGCATGGTTGCAGCTTTAGCAGCCTGCCCATATAGTTCTTCCTCATCCGAGAATGGTAGGTCAATGGTTGCCAAAACGTGCATCCAATCCCTCTCATCCTCAGGGCAAGGAATATATTTAGTGAGTGATCCATAGGGTTTGGTCGTTTGAGTATCGCCTTTTAGCATAGCTGAGATGGCATCTAGGTCAACAGGGGTCATTTTCCAAGTGTCCATCTCTACACTTATTGCACTAGTTCTGTTCCCTAGGAAAATCAAACCATTGCCCCAGTCCTCAATGACAGGCGCATTCCTCATCCAAGGTCGGCCTAATAGTATGTCGTAATCCACTCCCTTCATGACAATGAAGTTTACGGAAAACTGCACATCGGCAATCTTTACTGGCCAATTCTTCAAGAGCTCGAATGGTCTTACCTTCATTCCATTTGCTAACGTGATGTTAAACCTGACAGTCTCTACAGGAGGGTTTCCCCATGCCTCTAAGACTGCATGGCTTAGTACACTAACACCTGCGCCTGTGTCCACAATTCCTTTTCGCATCATATCTCCTAAGGCTAGGATAGGTAAAACTGCATGCATTTCAGTGCCTTCCCAAAAAACATTGATGTGCAAAGACTTAGGAGTTGAGTGTAGAGTTAGACTTGGGATCTGTGTAACCGCATCATGATCTTGCGGATCAGCACCCGCAAGTCCTGTGTGTCCCTCCATCAAGTCTTTTAATTCTTGCCATAAGGAATGATTCTACCTAAGTAGGTCTTCCAAGCTTAGAGTTACTGGAGTAGACAACAAGGTTGTGAGGAGGCTATTGGGCCCTTGTCTTCCCCTGAGGCTAGCATTTCTAGGCCATGTGTTCTGTCTGCCCTGGCAAGTTTCCCCTTGGCCTTACTGCTGAGTTGCCCCCAGTGGTGCAGGTATGCTCGCAGCTTGTGGTTTTGAAGATGAGACTGGTGTGCTCACGCTGGAGAAATCGTCAATAGGATCTTCTAATATGGGTTCAGCATCCTTGAGGTGCTTTTGGGCGTCCTTGACCCACTCCTTGACCTTAGCTATAGCTTTGAGCTGCCGTTTGGGATGGGGATATTCCCCTACCTTGGCACTCCCTAGCTCGGCTGTCTTAGGAGCTGAGGTCTCTGTCTCTGCGTCTATGACCCTCTTTCCCGTTATTAACGTAGTCGCTCCCTCGGTTTTAAGAGTTATCTTTGCATCGGTTCTCTTTTTCCGTCTCCTTCGGCTTTTCTTTTCTATTGAAGTTGCGTCAAGGTTACTTGGCCCTGGCAAAGAGATGCCTGCCTGTTTTGTTTGAGCTCGCGTCATAACATGTAGTGGGATGGGTGTATCCTCACTGTCAAAGGTTTCCACTCCAAAAAGCCCCAAAGGCACTAATGGCATGTTGGTAGAGCTGGTTGATGGCTTCCGCCTAGGACAGTCAGGAAACAAATGTGTGATTCCATACTCTGTGCATCGGAGATTCGCTTTGTCCTTGTTAGCTTGTTCTCGTTCTGGGCAACGTGATGAAATGTGGCCTGGGTGGCCCCAAGTCCAGCATGTGACTGGATCTTGGCTTGGCACTCCAAAGCCTCTGCCTCTTCCTCTTCCTAAAGCCATCATCGGCACTGGCCGATAGTCCATCAGGACTGGGTTGCCCTCCTTGTCATAGGATATGTACGGGTTGACATATGTTTCTTCCTCACTAGGCTTCTCCACAAAGTGAACAGGAGCATCGCTAGATGAGTGGGTTACAAAAGGCCCTGGTAGTCTGGGTATACTAGTTGGGTTCATCTCCAGCCTAGGTACGGCAGGTCTTGAGTCAGTCGGTGCTGGGAGAGCTAACTGGGCTCCCCTCCCAAAGAAATTGGGTGACCTATTACCTAAGTATGGAGGGTTGCACTGCTGCGCGTATGGGAATCTCCTCGGTATTTTGCAATGCACTGCATCATGCCCAAATCTACCACAATTTGAGCACGGCCGAGATCTAGGATCTTGGCACTCAACTGGAAGGTGACTGCCGCCGCAGTATATACATTGTACATGAGATCTCACAGACTTCCTTACGAGCTCTTGCAACCGTGCAATCTCCATTCTCATTTCTGCCATGCCCTGGTCATGGTCTACACTCTTTCCCTTATCCTGCACACTAGCAGTTGCTTTTTCCCCTGAAGTAGTTGATCTCTCAGGGTCCCTCTGGCTTGCACTCTCTCAGTTGGTAGTCCTCATGCTGCGTTCCCTGAGTTGATCATCTATGCGTATTGCCTCCTCAAAAACTCTAGCTAGCACGTCTCATTGCAAAGTGGAGTTACTGGCCAAAGCCTTGTAGAGCTCCTCACTCCGAATCCCATTCATGAACACTGTAGACACTGCCCTCTCGATAGGTTGCTCATTGGTAGGGATTCTCTTGTAGAGGCTACGCACCTGAGTGACGTAATCCCTAACGTCTTCCTTCTCCCTTTGACTGATATTCATCAACCTAACAATGAGGTTATCCGAATACCCTGCCTTCGAAAACCTCTTGATGAAGAGGCCCTTAAGGGGAACAAAGTTCTTACGTTTTGCGTCATCTAGACTAGAATACCAGGTCCTCCCGTTATCGCCTAAGCACAGGCCGAAAGCTTGAGCTCGCTGCGTAGGGTCAGTAAGACCGTTTGCCTCATATACTTGCTCGAACTGCTCCATGAAGCTGTACGGGTCACTGCTAGGTTAGTATCTAGCTAGTTGTTTTGCTATGATGGGGATTCTAGCCTGCCCTTTAGCCCCTTGTGTGACTCCCAATCTCGATAGTAGCACGGTGGCTAGGGCAGTAGCGCTCTGTTCAATGGATGTATTGTCCAAGAGTCACTTTGCTACCAGTTCACTCAATGTCATGTCAGCCTCTGCTGCCCGTTCCCTCTCTACATTCGGTCCAGATTTGGCCGCTCTAGCTAGGTCTAGCACTCGTCTAGCCTCATACATATCTACGTCTTGCTGTAGCCTTCTAGCCCTTTGCTCATGGTTGTAGGCAATTATGCCTTCTAGCGCTCTCTTGATTGCTCTTCTCTCTTCTTCCAGGTTTGCTACCACTTCCTCTACAGGTTTGCCCTGGATCACGGTCCTAGTGAGTAGATCGTAGTTGTGGACCAATTCCTGGACTGAGGTTGGAAATTCTCCTAAGTCTAATTGGTCCTCTCCTCGTTCGCCTCTTGATCCTGACATTGTTTCTGCTCCAGCTCCACGAGGTTGTTAATAAATCCAAGCAGCTCTGGCACCGTCCAATCCTCTATATTGTTGCTTTTCGTGTCTTCGTGTCTTCTCTAGGTCCTACTAGTAGGGCACTCAGGCACCTGTCTAAGTCTTGGGGTCTTCTCCTACTAGTGGGTTCCTTAATGTTATTAGATATCCTGATGTGTCCCTTGTTATTTGAAAGCAATTGCAATCCTTATTCACACATTATGCTTAGTGCTTTCATGGTGCTTGGTGAGAAAATAGGCTTTTCTCTTTTCTTGCAGAGCAAACTTAGTGGAACACAAGAGTGAAGTGCTGATGCAGAAAGCGTTTAATGCGAACTCCACTCCTTTTTTCTCCACATTCTTAGCCTGATTTGGGTTCTAAGCTCGGTTCCCGGCTATTCTATGGTCTTTTTGAAGGTCTGTGCTGCGTTTTCTATTCTGCTCTAAGTTCGATTGGTCTTTGAGGTTCTAATGGTCAAACTGGGTCTTGGGGGTGTTCAGGGTTGTGTCCTGGGGGTCAGGTCTGTGGGAGGGTCAACGGAAGATCCTTATTTTTCCTACTGGCAAGATGGTTCGATTCCCAAAATCGGACTGTCCGATTCTAAGAATCGGATAGGGCTAGTCCGACTCTAGTAGTCGGACGGTTCAAGTCCAGTAGTTGGATAGCATGGTCCGATTCTTGCAATCGAACAGGGTTGGCCCGATTCCTAAAATTGTTTGGTCGGATCTGAATGTTGGATGGTCCGACTATGATGGATGGTCCGAGTGCCACGTGGCATGTCATCGGACTATTTGATTCTGGGAATCGGACAGGGCTGGTCTGACTCCCTCAGTCGGATGGTCCGATTCTTGGGAATTGAACGGTCCGACTCCAGGACTCAGGTGATCCGATTCTGGGAATCGGACCACTGAGACCTGGTCCAACTGCGTCTAGCGGCAGGCGCAATTCCGATGCATTTCCATCCCTCTTGATGCCTGCTGCATGCAATCACAAGAGACTTTTCAGATCTGATCAGGGCACTGATAAGAAACACCAGACTCACTTGGAGCAGCACAAATCGATGGCACCCAGAATCGTGATAGCGCTCCCTCTTCATGGTAACCAGATGCTCTCTCTCTCTCTCTCACTCTCACTCTCACAAAGCTAACCAATGAAATGAGTTTTGTCCTAGCCTCCCAAGCCTCTTAAGGTCCTTTCCTAGCATTGCAAAACCTTAAAGCCAGTTCCCTTTTCCCTGTTTTACCCAGAAATTTGAATCTGGTCCCCTGTTTCCCTATTTCCAGCAGCAGCCAAAACCTCAGTTTTCTCTTTTCTTAATCTAATCTAACCTTAATCTAGTGTAGCCAAAATGCAAAATAGAGATGCAAAATTGTAGTCCTACACTACTGCTTCCAACAAACCAAAACACAATCACTCCTTCACTCCCTCACACTCTCTCAATCCCTCTCTCAAGCATAAGCAAGAAGGCAAGAAACAAGAGAAGAAGAAGAAGAAGCTTTGGCCACACAAAAAGAATAAGCTTCTCATTCACTTTTCAACTTTATATACATGCCCTACTTTTCATGGGCGATCATCCCCTTTTTTACATGGCCGGCCATTAGCCTAGGCCCATTTCTCATTTCCCACCGTTCTAGTCTATCCTAATTCCCACTAATGCATACAATTTGCACAGGAGTGAGCCTGGCGCTCTCTTACAAGGATTCGGGAGCGCTTTCACACTTAATGGTGTGCTTTTTACTCTCTTACTTTCCTTGGGCGACTCTAAGACTTCTTGAGTGTCGTGCTCGTGCTTTTAAATTTTCAGTGTCTGGTTACCGATTAAGGTGCCTTTTTCTTCCTTTTGTCCTGCGCCTTTTGCTATTTTCTTTTTTCCATTTCCCACTCCTCTGTGCTGCGGTAAACATTGGCACTAAGAGGGGTGTTTGTTTCAAATGTGTCTATATGTGGAAGCAATGCATCGAGGGGCCAATCCCCAAGATGTAAGAGAGCTGTAGTAGGGCCATGGCAATCAGCTGATGGGGTGCCCTTGTGTCTGTGATATGTGGCATTTATTGCAGATATATGTATAATCTCCCTTTGAGGAGATGGGAAAAGGGAACATCCATTGGATTACCGACTATAAATGTGCAGTGATTAGCATTTAGGATAGTGTATCCCTCGACAGACGCTCCTAGCCCGCAAGGCCGTGTGGTGTGGTGGGGTTGTCTCTTGAGGGCATGAGGTCCGGCTAGTGCCTTAGCCAATGCCGGCCCATTTTAGGTCCCATCAGTGGTGCGTCTATCGGGAGCCGGCAACAAGTGGTGGTTCTCGAATCTAGGGTTTTTAGGGACCAAATAGTTGGTTTATGTCTTCTGACAAGGACCATTAAGCCAAAATACAAAAAGCAAAACGTGCTGAGAGGGCTAGACGGTGGTTGGAGATCGTAAGTCATTATTCCCCTCAAAGGAGTAGCCCGTTCTGCATAAGAGACAGTGGTTCTAATAACCTAAGTGTTACGAGTAGCTCTTCGAGTGCAAGTGGAAGTTCTAGTACTTTCCTACTTCTAGTTAATCAATCCACAACAAGTGGAGGTGTAGTTTTACCCCTTCAAACTCTTGTTGTCAATCCGATAGTAGCCATGGCACAACCTATCGCAATTCTAGCAAGGACACTAGATTTTTCGGCATTAGGAGCATCGTTGCCTATTTTCCATGGGTTAGTAGAAGAAGATGGAGAACTCCACATTAAGGAGTTTCAAACACTCATGTTCAATTATCGAATCTAAGATGAAGGACACCTAATGATGTTCTTCAACATGACGTTAAAAGGAAGAGCGGTAGTAAGGTACCACGGTCTCGAAGTCAGAACCATAACTAGCAGTGCCCAATTTTTTATGGCTTTCCGTAGAGAGTTTGCCCCTGAGAAGGGTGGACAATATTGGTTGCTTGTCTTGAATGTAAGATGCCAAGAGCCAAATGAGAATGTCCAGGTCTATGCCAAGAATTTAAAGCAAGTTCTTCATAAACTAAATACTTATATCCCCATTCCAGTGACTACCCAGTTACAATATTTCCTACATGGATTGGATTTTAATATCCAGGTGCAGTTGAGTAGTGTTGCTTTGGCTGACATTGACACTGCTATTACCCAAGTAGAAGGAGTAGAGTCATGCTTGCAAGCGGCTTATGCAGTAAGGATAAATTAGAATGGTAATAACTTGGCCTTGACAAATGGAAGTCAAGGGGATCCCATGTCAAACGCGAATAGGAGAGGAGGGATGAGGGAGGGATCATGCCGAATTGGCCTATGTTACCAGCTCCTCCTAGCATGACTATGCCCATGGCTAGTCAGGTGGCCTCACTAAATAGTGGGGGCCAAACAATGAATCCTAATATTGTCCCAGTAGGTCAACGGCCAATCCCTAATCAAGTGGTTAGGCCCATGGGACGATAAATCACAGCTATGAGTCGAGTGTCTCTAATGTCCTTGGTGAAGTGAGTAAGATCAGTTCTCTCCAATAAGGAAGTAAAAAACTTGGTCCAGTTAATCATCGTGCACAAGGGAATAATCTCCAGCAAGATGAGGAACCAAGACAAATATTGCAACGAGGAAATGCTGGTGTAGAGGAGTTTCCTCATGGCAGTGGAGTCAGCCTTATTAAGGATGTACGTATCAATGATGTTGAAACTTCTAATCTATGAGTTGTAACAAGAGGGAAAAAGAGTAAAGAGGGTTACAAGGGAACTGTAAAACCTATCGAGGGAAACCCTAAGTAGTATGCTAGGGAAAATTGAGTTGTGAATCTGGATATGGAGGGTGGACCTCTAGGGCCTGTTGATGGTAAAGTGGATCCTGAGAAGGATAGAGAGATGCCAAGAAAGAAGACAAAAGTAAAAAAAGAGGCACTAAAGCTGGTGGTCCAATGACCAAAGGAAAGAATGGTTTGGCACGAGAAGAGAACTTTGGATAACTACCATGACTTTGACCTAGCAAGCTCTCTTTGCGAAGTCAAACCAGATGTGAATCTCTTGCAATTGATTAAACTTTCTCCAGGAGTACACAAGGAATTCAAGAAAATCCTATGTATCGGGTATATAGTAGAACCTTTGGGCATAGCTAGAGTAGGAGAAGATTGGTTCGATCATGCTGAAAAGCATTGCCCTAGGGTTCTAGCGTATGTGGATGGAATATTAGTGGAGCACGCTATAGTGGACACTAGATCCTCCGTCAATATCATAAGTTCAGACTTGATGGAGCAGCTAGGTCTCGAAATTCAAAAAGACAGCTCCACACTTCTTAGGATGGCGGATGATAGTCTAAGACAACCGAAAGGTTGCATCACTAAAGTCCACGTTACTATTGTAAGCGTGGAATGCTATCTAGACTTTAGGGTGATAAGGTTTGCAGGACGTTCTAGCTATCGAGTTTTGCTAAGAAGGCCCTGGATTTTATGAACAGACTGTCAAGTCGATATACCTGCTGGTCGACTGATTCTAGGTCAAGGTGCCCATCCTGTAATAGTAGATGCTTACCTTGAGTCTCCTCAGAGTGAGAGAGCTCCTTTATCCTCCACTGAACTAGAAATAGTAGATGATCCATCTAATAATGAGACGTTATCGAGCGATGGATCTAAGGAAGGGTCCACTATAGAGGATATTTATTAGATAACCTTGAATGAGCCGATAGAGCCTCATGATCGAATAAGAGACGTGGATGTTATTGAGCTAGATCTTGGTACGGCTAATGATGCGCGACCCATCAAATTGGGTTCTATGCTCAATTTGGAAGAGAGAGAGGACTATGTGTCCCTGATTTAGGAGTTCCACAATATCTTTGCTTGGAGCTATGATGGAACTTAGGGGTATTCCTCCCAGTCTAGCGGTGCATACTATTCCTGTAAAGGAAGGTATCTGCCATGTACGTCAGAAAGTAAGGCGTATGCCTTTTGAATTAAGGGACGGGTTGTTCGAGGAACTACAGAAGTTGCAGAAAGTGGGTTTGATCTTCCCTGTTCAGCATACTGAATGGTGCTCACCAGTTGTGATCAGGAAGAAGAAGAACAACCAGATCTAGTTTTGTGTAGATTTTAGAGAGTTGAACAAGCAAATTGTTAAAGATTACTACCCATTGCCATTTATTGACCAAATTTTGGATCAACTAGCAGGTAGGAAAATCTATTCGTTTATGGACTGCTTTGTAGGATATAACTAAATGGCAATTGCTGAGCAAGACAAGCTTAAAAAAACGTTTATTACTATCTTCGGTACCTTTGCATATCATGTGATGGCATTCGGGTTATGTAATGCACTAGGTTTGTGGGGCAAAGAATAGCTGATAAGACCTTTGGTGACATTTTCCCCGAGGAGTTGAAAGTATTCATTGACTATTTGGGGGCAGCCACCGTAAGGGATAAATAGTTAATTATCTTACGGAAGTGTTTTAAGCATTGCAGACAATTCTGCATAGCTCTCAACCCATGGAAGTGCGTCTTCGGAGTCCCTTATGGGCTCTTGTTAGGCCATGTGGTCAGTTCTATAGGGATTGCGACCGATCTTGAAAGATCAAGGTTATAGTCCTACGTACTCCAAAGGAAGTGCATAGCTTTTTGTCATTGGTAGGACATTATCGGAGGTTTATCAATGCTTGGTAGAAAGAATGTTGCCACTGACAAACCTATTGTCCTTTAATTGTTAGTTTTCATGGAGTGATGATTGCAAAGTATCTTTTGACGATGTAAAGCAGGAGCTTGCCAAAGCACCTGTTTTAAAAGCACCTAAAAGAGGTAAAATGTTATATATATTTTCAGCAGCAACTATGTATAGTATTAGTTGCTATTTGGCCCAAATTTGGGAGGAAAAGTGGTACCATCTGATAGGTTTTGCTAGTCAAAAGTTGGGCATATCGGAAATTAACTACACGTATATGGAGAAGTTGTGCCTTGTGATGGTATTTGCGACCAAGAAGTTCATGCACTACATTCTTTATGAGAGGGTGGTTTTTAATACAAAGGTGGAAGGGCTTCGATTGTTATTGAATAAGTTACAACCGCCTGATCGTTTAGCAAAGTTGTTAATCACTTTGCAGGAGTTTGGTGACAAGATTAAGAGCAAGCCATCGAAGATTCAGGGCATTGTCGAGTGTCTTGTGGATTTCGTAGAGCCAAAAGAGGTCGTGGCTAAAGGAAGTGACATGGAAACATTGTTTAAGATTGATACGGCATCTATTCCCTCCTGGTATGCTACTATAATGCACTATCTTTCTATGGGAGAGACTGGAGCCACTCTATCAAAACCCGAGAAGAGGAAGATTAAACAGCAAGCATTGAAATTTTCCTTGATCATAGGGACATTATATTGGCAAGGTGTTGATGATATCTATCGCCGATGTGTGATGCCTAATGATGTTCCCTTTATTTTGGAAGAATGCCATGACTCCACTTGTGGAGGGCACTTTGCTGGGCGGTTGACGGAACATAAGGCTTTACGAGTTGGTTATTGGTGGCCGCCCATCTTCTAGGATTCATTTGACTATGTTAAAAGATGTGATACATGTCAAAGGCATGACAGTCAAGAGAATAGGAAGCGTCCACTTACGCCTATTATGGCTATCCTTCCATTTGAGAAGTGGGGCATCGATTTTGTGGGACCTATTACCCTATCGTCTACAACTTAGAAAAGATACGTTATAATAGCAACTCATTACTTTACAAAGTGGTCAGAAGCACGGGCGACGAGGTAGGACAATGCAAAAGAGACTGCTAGTTTCCTACTTGAGCAGATCATCTGCCATTTTGGTCCGCCAAAGGAAATAGTATCGGACCGTGGAACTCCATTTTCGAATAAGGTAATTAGAAGCTTGACTAAAGCATGGAGCATTAAGCATAACAAGACGACCCCCTTTTAATCCACAAGCCAATGGACAGGTTGAAAGTACCAATAAGCAGCTTGTGGGTATCCTATCCAAGATAGTCTCTAAAAAGAAACGGGATTGGGATACAAAATTATATGTGGCGGTTTGGGCGTATAATATGACGTTTAAACGAGCCATTGGGCTACACCCCATTCAAATTAGTTTAGGGGAGGAGTGTGTCTTGCCCTTAGAAATTGAGTTGCTGACCATAAGATTCGGCAATCAATCATTCTTTGGGTGATGAAGATGCCTTATTTGAGTGGTTTACGACTATAGCCCACTTGGACGAGCTCAAATCACAGAGTTTGTTGCACTAGGAGGTAGCTAAACATCGAATGAAGGAGTTGCATGATCTAAAGGAGAAGAAGTATATCTTTAGAAAAGGGCAATTAGTTCTGTATTACGATGCACTTATTAGGGAGCTATTTCTAGGAAAGCTGGAACCTAGATGGGATGGCCCTTACAAGATAGTTCGGATAGGTAAAAATAAGTCCACTATTTTATTTGCTGATCTAGAAGGAGTGGAATTTAAGAATAAGGTTAATCTTAATAAGAATAAATATTATTATTTCTAAATATGCTAACATGCTAAATGCATTGCAGATCCATGCTAGGGCTGATTTGAGACCTGCAAGAGTGTTTAAACTAGTTGATGGGGCGATTAATCCCTTATTTGGAGCACCCATATCTAGAGCAAAGATATCATCAAGGGAGGCTTATCTGGCGGAGCAAGGGATACAAAGTGGTTGAGCAAGAAGGCGGTACCTTTGTGTGGGAGATTAACGTTTTCTGCCATCACTGTTTACAAATATTGACAAGCATCCCTGTT
Source organism: Lygodium microphyllum (assembly GCF_053477565.2). Lineage (NCBI taxonomy): Eukaryota > Viridiplantae > Streptophyta > Polypodiopsida > Schizaeales > Lygodiaceae > Lygodium > Lygodium microphyllum. The sequence continues at coordinate 138,170,534 of NC_141153.1, forward strand.
GAGTTTAATGGAGAAGCTGGGATGGAGCCGTCAGTTCATCCTCTAAATATGTTGAATTTTGATTATGATACTTATGAATAGAGGAGTTCCTGATGGCTGGCTATGTAAACCCATTGTGGATGTACACATTATACTTTGATGGAGCATCCAGGGGGCCTAATAGAAAAGGGAGTATTGGAGTAGTTATCCGAGATCCCTGACGTAGAGTTACAATGAAATTAGCTACTTATCTCGGGGTGGCCCTGATTATGGGATTGAATATTGCTAGGAAAGGTGGCATTAGGTAGTTGTTAGTAAAAGGGGATTCCCAGCTGATCTCAAATCAACTTAATGGGACATATACATTTCGGAATCCTCGCTATAACCCTATTTAATGAATTTGAGAACATATCTCTTTAGCTCATTCCATGTTATTGGAATCAGTTTGCGGATTCATTAGCCAATCTTGCTTATGAGGAGGATCTCTTTTTCAATTGTGGTCCTAGTCTGGATGTTGTTATTGATAATGAGACGGGACTTGGTTTCTTGTGGGGAATGTTATCAGACCATGCGTTATATGGCAGGCGATGGTTGATATGGGTAATGAGAAGAGTAGCCAAGAGCCATCTACCACCATTATCTTGGACCCATCAAAGTCATAACCGACTCCTCCAATGAAGTAACAAATGGAACATCAGGAGATGAAGAGGTTGTTAAACAGATCTTTCCCAAGAAAACAGAGGCACAGTCCCTAACAGTGGGCACTGTAAGCCAACTATGGAAGGAAGCAAAGTCTTTGTCCATGGGAGAATACCTCTTGTCTAAACTAGAATTGACTTTTAAAATCACCTCTGACAGCGAAATAGAAGTATGGATGTATTGTTCTCCCTGTTACATGGTAGTCGCAGAGTTAGAAGCAGAGACAGAGCCAGAGATAGAAGTAGAAGTAGAAGCAGACACAGACGGAAGATCTATTCTTCTCCTACATAGCCTCTACAGAAGTAGAGACAGAGCCTCCAGAGGAAGAGGATGAAAATGATGAGGAAGAAAATGAAGCAGGTTATGAAAGTGCAGACAAAGAAGTTCCTCTGATAGCGGACGATCTTGTTGATGGCCCTACAGAGACCTCAAAGGTCAAAGATCTCGGGGTGTTGGATGGAATGACCATAGTTCCATTTGGGTTGACCAATGGACCACAAAGTATGCAGAATCCACATAAGCAATGGATCAAAGGTATAAAAATTAAGTTCACCAGTGGCTCTTGTCACCCTAACCAGTCATTCTAGAGAAAAGAGGACGATGATGCTCCTTCTTAAGAAAAGCTAGAGCCATCGGAGCCATGGCTTATAGAAGGTTTGTGCTATGTGAAATTCATGGATACATCCTCTGAAGATGAATCCCTAAGTCCAAAAGAAATCACCACTCACACATAAGTAAATAAAGCTCTGATACCCTTCCAACAATCTCAATAGACAAATGAGTCATCTGTTCAGGAGGAGGACACTGGTTCTAGTGGAACATCAGACGATGACACTACTCCCTTGAAGGAGTCAGAGATCTACCCATAAGCAATCCGTGGGACATTCATCCGCGAAGTAGAAGGTGAAAGGCAAGTGATGCTCCTGGATACTGATGGTACTGAATGTCACCTGAAAGTGGGTCTCAATCTTCCAGAAGAAGAACTAGTGGTCTTGCGAGATCTTCTAAAGGAGAACTTAGACATGTTTGCTTGGTTGTACAAGGACCTAAAGGGGATTGACCCTACAGTATGCCAACATCACATTGATCTTGAGCCTGATGCCAAACCAGTGAGACAGAGACAGCGGCGCATGAATCCTAATTATTCTGCTTTGGTGAAGGCTAAATTATTGAAACTTCTTGAAGCAGAGTTCATTTATCCCGTGGCTAATAGTGAATGGGTTTCTCCCATTGTGGCAGTACCCAAGAAGAACGGAAAACTTCGAATATGTGTGGACTTTTGAAAGCTCAACTCAAAGACGAAGAAGGATCATTTCCCTATCCCTTTCACAGATCAACTGTTGGACAAAGTGGCAGGCCATGAGCTGTATTCCCTCTTGGATGGATTCGGCGGATATAACCAAGTCCAAATCACAGAAGAGGGCCAATAAAAACAACCTTCACAATAGAATGGGGAACCTATGCCTATAGAGTGGTGCCGTTTGGGCTCTGTAATGCTCCTGCCACCTTCCAACGAGTAATGATGGATACCTTTCAAAATCATCTGCATGATAACATTGAGGTGTATCTCGATGACTTTTGTGTCTATAGCTTAATCCGTGAGCATTGGGGACACCTAGAGCAATATTTTGACAGATGCCGAGAATATGGAATTTTTCTCAACCCCGATAAATGTGTCTTTGGCATCTCATCAGGAGTTCTTTTGGGCCATATTGTCTCTGCATAAGGGATTTCAACAGACCTGACAAAGATTGAGAAGATTACGGCCTTGATAGCACCAACAAATCTCAAGCAACTGAGAGGATTTCTTAGCCATGTGGGATACTATAGAAGATTTATTGCACATTTTGCAACTAAGGCCGCCCCTCTGCAGAAGCTTCTAAGGAAAGATGTGGATTTCCTTTGGACTGATGTGACTGCAAAGAATCATTTAATACCCTAAAACAGTGCCTTATCCAAGCACCTATCTTGCATCCCCTTGACTGGACGAAGGAGTTCCATGTGCACACAAATGCATCAGTTGAAGGGCTAGGTGAGTTAGCCTAACTAGGGTAAAGTTAATCTAACTATGGTTAGGGAGGTTAACTATGGTTAATGAGATTATCTGTGGGTTAGTCAAACTAACTAAGGTTAATTAATTTAACTAGGGTTAGGAATGTTAACTATGGGTGAGTTAGATCTAACTAGGGTTAGATTAATTAACCAAGGTTAAGTTAATTAACTAAGGGTTAGTTTAAATTAACTAAGGTTAGTTTAAAGGAACTAAGGTTAGTTTAAAGGTAACTAACCAGGGGTAGAGGAAAGGGGAGGCGGCCTGCTGCTCAACGGAGGAGGAGGAGGAGGAGGAGGAGGAGGAGGAGGGGGGAGGGGGGGAGGAGAAAGGGGAAGAAGAAGAGGGAAGGGGAGGAGGAGGAGGAGGAGGAGGAGGAGGAGGAGGAGGAGGAGGAGGAGGAGGAGGAGGAGGAGGAGGAGGAGGAGGAGGAGGAGGAGGAGGAGGGAGAAGACGGACCAGAGGCGGCGATGGTAGTGTTCACGGCGGCCGGAGGCGGCGTCTTCGGTGACAGGTGGCGACGAAAGGGTGGGGAGCAGGGCGACAGGGACAAGGCGATAGAGGCAGGGCGGGTGAGGGGGGGAGAGAAGAAGGAGGAGAAGGAGGGAGATGAAGGCGGGGGAGGGGGAGGAAAATGAGGAGGAAGAGGAGGAGAAGAAGGAAGAAGAAGAAGAAGTGGAAGGAGAAGAAGAAGGAGGGTGAGGAGTGAGAAGGAAGAAGGAGAGGAGGAAGAAACGATACGGCGGCCTTTGGCGACAGGTAAGATAGTAAAAAAAAAAAAGAAATTTTTTTCTTTGTTTCGTTCTTTTCTTTAGTCTTTTTTTTGGTGGTTTGTTGTCGTTTTTTTTTTCTTCTTGTTTTTTTTCTCTTTGTGTTTTATTATTATTATTAGTTTTTTTTTTGTTTCTTTGTGTTTGGAAATAAATGGAAGATGGGTGGGCAAAAAAACGCACACCCGTCTCGTGCACATGCGCGGGCAGGGGGTAAAAAAATTTGCAATGATGGGATCAAATGAGGCACGGATGGCGATGTCGAACCACAGACGTCACGGGGGCATCCTGAGGCGCGTAAAACCAGAAACATGCGCGTTCTCGCGCGACCTGAGAACGTGGCCACATGGAAAAAAGGAATAAAAATTAATAAAATCCAAACCGTTCATTGGATCAAAAAATCTTAACAAGAAAAAATGTGCCGGGAGATGAGGGAAAAATGATAGAAACATGAATCATTGGTTCCGTGCAATATTAATAGGGTAGGTTCACATGGAAAAATGTGAAAAATAGGCACGAAAAAGGGCCCGAAAACTCGCAAAAACTAATAACTGATGAACCGTGCATCGAAATAACATAGAATAAAAAAGAAAAATGTCAAGAGGAATGGGTAGGATAGGGCTGGCACATTAGACTAGGGTTCCGAAGCAATAATGACACGTTCACATGGAAAATCGTCCATTTTACGGGAATTGCTTCAAAAATTAATAACTTTAGAATTGTCTGTTGGAACAGGGGTTGCTAAAAAGGAAAAATGAGTAGTTCAAAGGGAGGAACAGGGCTGTAAGGTTAGATTGGGATTTCGGTAAACGTAGAGTGTATTCACATGAAAAAGTCACAAAACAAAGAGTAAGAGTAAATTGTCAAAAGGAACAACCTCGGGGACAAGGTAAAATAGAACGGAGGAGTGGGGAAGGGACCCATCAGGCTAAAATGAAGTCACGGCATGGATGCATGATCAGAACAGGGTATATGCATGGGGGTATGCATCATAGACGTGCAGGGACGCGTCCCCACACTTAAAACCTTAGCGGGAAGGGTAAACAGAACATCAAGGACCTAGTACCACACATCAGACCAACCACGAACGTTCCCACACTTAAGACATGACTGGTACTAAGAAACATGAGATGTAGGGTTAGAAAAACTTGGCCCATATTGCCGAGGAGGAATGTCGATTATTGAGGTTGCATCTTGTGTCATTGTTGATTGCAGGAGGTAACAAGGTGTCTTTACAGCACTTGTCCAACGTCCTTTGTAGTAGGGACCACACGGCAACACCCAGGGATGTAGTTGGTTGAAGGAATCACAGGAAATTCGACAGTGGCGAGGGATATTGCACTCAACTCACGAGCACTCAAATGGATTGAAAGAGCAGTCACTCGACCCATTACTAACGTCACTCGAGTGAATACTGATGAAACCCATAGCTCATACCCAGTTGAGGAATCGATAAGGGAATGGTGCAGAGAGAGTATGCCAAGGTGCACAATTGACGGTGCATTAGTGTGTCCAACTTGTTTGGCATAGGTGCAAGCAGGAAGGCCAGGGAGCCTTGCAGTGCAGTGTACAGAACAGAATGACGTGTCCTGTGCTGATGGCAGAGACCTAACCCATGGGTGCATAGGGAAACAAAAACGTACCTGACTCCAATTGTCACAACGTCCCTCAATCCTTACCTCTCAATAATTGATTGAAGAACCACTAGTCACACTCAACCCACCCTCTGTCTCATGCTCTGTTGATAGATACAGAGGGCAACCCATTCTTGAAACCCATTGATGTAATCCTCAGGGTCACTTGTGTAGAGGTTGTATACCTTGTGCGTGTTTGATGGTGCAATTGTGCATCCCACCCTGTGCCGGTATATACAGTGCAAGAAGGAAGGCCAAGGAGCCTTATGGTACAGTGCACAAGAACTGATCATGCATTGTGCATTGAGAGGCCCATCCCATGCGTGCAACACTCCGTTCACACATGTCACCTCTCATTTAATTTAAAGGGAAAAACTGGTCACTCACCCCACCCTCTATCTTACGCTTTGATAGATACAGAGGGCAGCCCATACTCACATCCCCATCCTGTTAGGATGAAAACTCACATCATTCAAGGGGTTGGTGATGACGATCATGTCGACTGTTGTTTTCATCAAGATCTTGAAGACGAGGCGTAACCAGGGAGGCAGCCCACAAGTCTGGTACTTCAATAATTTGTAAGAAAAGTCATATGTTAAGAAGGGCAGACAGATTGATATTACAGAGACAGCGAACCAAGGAAGGTGGCTTCAAATTACTTGCTGAAAAGGTTCTGCTGGTGAGTCAGCTATCCTAAACTGCGGGGTGTTACCACCTTTTCCATAGTTAGCTTCTCGCCCAAGGGTGTTTCCACCTTTTCTTGGAACGAGTCATGTTATGACAGGGAATTTCTTCATTTTCTCCGATAACAATTTTGTTTGTTTTTGTTATTTTCTTCCTTTTTTTTCTTTTTTTTTCGTTAAGAAAGATAATGGTAGAAATGCCATATGTCAAGACCAGCACCGTTGTTGGATCAGACGAGAAGAGAATAAGGTTGGGTTGAGATGTTTCTGCGAGGGGTTAGCAGAACGAGACTACCTTACGAGGAGAATCATAAGGGCTATCAAAAGCACAATGAGAATGACAGTGCGCCGCCCAAAAGGGAAAGGGTAGGTCGACTGTGATTGTTAAGATCCCTAGGGAGGGAAGTACATCTTCAGACGATAGCCATTGATGAGGTAAGGATCATCAAAGGCATCAACGGTCTGCACTTGAACAGAGCCATTAGGATTGATAGCAAGTACCTTGTATGGACCCATCCACCGTTGTTGAAGCTTGCCAGGAAACTTGCCAAATCTCAAATCATAGGCCAGGACAAGATTACCTTCTTTGAACTCCTTGTGCTTGATGAAATTGTCATGATAGGCTTTCCGTCGCGCTTGAGTGGTTTCCATGCACTGTAGGGCCATCCGCCATATCTCATCCAAGCATTCCAAGTGCAAGAGGCGGTGTTGCAGTGACTCATTATCTCCCAAGCATTCTTTAACTGCCACTCACAAAGAGGGCAATTCCAGCTCAACAGGGAAGATGGCTTCTGTACCATACACTAGCTGGAAAGGGGTCTGTCCTGTAGCTACCTTATGGGAGGTTCTGTACGTCTAGAGGGCCTCTGTAAGTCGATCATCCCAGTCACGACGATGTGCAGCAATCGTTCTTGTCAGAATCGAGCAGAGAATGCGATTGGTGACTTCAACTTGGCCATTGGCTCTAGGGTAATAAGGAGTGGACTTACGATGGCGGATCTTATACAGCTCTGTCAACTTCTCCATAATTTTGTTAAGGAAATGAGTACCTCTGTCACTTACCAACTTGAGGGGACTGCCAAAATGGGTGATAATATTCTCATACATGAACAGGGCTACGCTGTTACCATCTTCCCGCTTCAGAGCTTTAGCTTCACACCACTTTGTGACATAATCCGTACATACTAAGATGCATATGTTCTGCTTCCGTCTGGTAGATGGATCAATGGGATCCACAAAATCAATCCCCCACTTCTCAAAAGGCTTTAGGGGAAGAATGGGTTGCAGTGGCATGTCATTTGTTTGGTGGGTTTTCCCATTCGACGCTGACAAGCATCACATCTTTTGCAGTAGTCGTATGCATCATTGTGGAGGGTCGGCCACCAGTATCCTGGTAATAGAGCCTTCCTGACTGTCGCTTCTCCTGCAAAGTGTCCGCCACATGGTTTGTCATGGCATGCTTTCAATACTATGCCAATTTCATTCCTTGCAACACATCTTTGTAGCACTTCATCTTTGCCTCTCTTGTACAATGCACCACCTAGCAAAGTACAGGGGGGTGATTCTAACAGAAGCTTCTTCTTCTCACGGCTTGAGATACCAGGAGGGTACCATTGAGTTGCCAAGAGGTTGGCTATGTTTGCATACTAGGGAGTAACTGTTTCAACTAGAAACAAAGAAGCATAAGGAAGGTCTGGATCATCTTGTTCCTCTTCCTCTGTTTGAGGGATCCGTGATAGATGATCATCTAGGACATGGGAACAGCTCGACTTAGTGACCACTTCTAAGTCAAACTCTTGGAATAGTAGCAACAATCTCATCAGTCGTCCTTTAACATCTGCTTTGTTCATCAAGAAAGACAAGGCTTCATGATCCACATAGAACTTGAAATGTGTTGACAATAGATAGTGTCGAAATTTCTCTAGTGCAAACACCATTGCTAAGCATTCAAGCTCTGTCACTGTGTAGTTCCGTTTCAACTTGCATAATATATTGGTTGATCTAATTTAGAGGGGCCCTTTTGTCATAGGACATCACCTAGCCCTTCAACTGATGCATCTGTGTGCACATGGAACTCCTTCATCCAATCAAGAGGTTGTAAGATAGGTGCTTGGATCAGGCACTGTTTTAGGGTATTAAAGGCTTCTTCACAATCATCAGTCCAAAGGAAATCCGCATCTTTCCTTAGGAGCTTGTGCAGAGGGGCTTCCTTGGTTGCAAAATGTGCAATAAATCTTCTGTAGTAGCCCAAATGACCAAGAAATCCTCTCAATTGCTTGAGATTTGTTGGTGCTGTCAAGGCGGCAATCTTTTCAATCTTCGCTGGGTTTGTTGCAATCCCTTGTTCTGAGACAATATGGCCCAAAAGAACTCCTGATGAGACACCAAAGACACATTTGTCGGGGTTGAGAGAAATCCCATACTCTCGGCATCTGTCAAAACATTGCTCTAGGTGTCCCCAGTGCTCTCGGATTAAGCTATAGACACAAAAGTCATCAAGATACACCTCAATGAAAACATGAAGATGATTCTGGAAGGCAGCCATCATTACTTGTTGGAAGGTGGCAGGAGCATTACAGAGCCCAAATGGCATCACTCTATAGGCATAGGTCCCCATTCTATAGTGAAGGTTGTTTTGGATTGGTCCTCTTCTGCAATTTGAACTTGGTTATATCCGCTGAATCCATCCAAGAGGGAATACAGCTCTATAGCGTGCCAATGTGTCCAACAGTCGATCTGTAAAAGGGATAGGGAAATGATCCTTCTTCGTCTTCGAATTTAGCTTTCGAAAGTCAACACATATTCAAAGTTTATTGTTCTTCTTGGGTACTACCACAATGGGCGAAACCCATTCATTGTTAGCCACAGGATAAATGAACTCTGCTTCAAGAAGTTTCAATAATTCAGCCTTCACCAGAGCAGAGTAATTAGGATTCATACCCCTTTGTCTTTGCCTTACAGGTTTGGCATCGGGCTCTAGGTCAATGTGATGTTGGCATACTGTGGGATCAATCCCCTTTAGGTCTTTATATGACCAAGCAAACACGTCTAAGTTCTACTTGAGTAGGTCTCATAAGACCAGTAGTTCTTCTTCTGGAAGATTGAGACCCACTTTCAGGTGACATTCAGTACTGTCAGTATCCAGGAATATTACTTGCCTTTCACCTTCCACTTCATGGATAAATGTCCCATGGATTGCTTCTAGATAGAGGTGTGACTCTTTCAAGAGAGTAGTATCCTCGTCTGATGCTCCACTAGAACTAGTATCCCCCTTCTGAACAGATGACTCATTCATCTATTGAGGTTGCTAGAAGGGTATCAGAGCTTTGTTTGCTTCTGTGTGAGTGATAATTTCTTCTAGACTTAGGGATTCATCTTCCGAAGATGTATCCAGGAATGTCACATAGCACGGACCTTCTAGATGTTGTGGCTTTGATGGCTCTAGGTTCTGTTGGCAGGGGGCATCATTATCATCTTTTCTCTAGACTGAACGGTTAGGGCGACAAGAGCCACTGGTGAACTTAATTTTTATGCTTTTAATCCATTGCTTATACAGATTCTGCATACTTTGTGGTCCATTGATCAACCCAAATGGAACTGTGGCCATTCCATCCAGCACCCTGAGATCTTCGGCCTCTAAGGTCTCTGTAGGGACATCAACAAGATCATCCGTTATCAGAGGAAATTCTTCATCTGCACTCTCATAACCTGCTTCATTTTCTTCCTCATTATTTTCATCCTCTTCCTCTTGAGGCTCTGTCTCTGCTTCTGTAGAGGCTTTGTAAGAGAAGAACAGATCTTCTGCCTCTTCATCTGCTTCTGCTTCTGTCATAGCTTCTGACTTTGCTTCTGCCTCTAGCTCCGGCTTTGGCTCTGTGTTTGTTACTGTCTCTATGATTGTCTCTATATCCGCTCTGTCTCTGTTCTGCCTCTGTTCTGTCTCTGCTCTGTAACTGTACTGTCTCTACATCTGCTCTGTATCTGTTCTGCCTCTGTCATGTCTCTGCGGCTATCATGTAACAGGGAGAACAGTACATCCATGCTTCTATTTCACTGTCAGAGGAGATTTTAGAAGTTAATTCTAGTTGAGGCAGGAGATATTCTCCCATGGACAAAGATTTTGCTTCCCTTGGCATTTGGCTTACAGTGCCCACTGTTAGGGACTGTGCCTTTGTTTTCTTAGGAAAGATCTGCTTAACAGCCTCTTCGTCTCCTAATGTACCATCTGTTACCTCATTGGAGGAGTCAGTTATGACTTTGATGGATGTGGATCCATTGCATTTTTGCGATCTATACAGCTTTAACACCGCTTTGTTGGGTCCTTTGCCTAGGGTTAGGGTTCCTTTGACCCAGTCCGTCTTGGCTCTTGCTTCAAAAAGCCAAGGCCTTCCCAACAGCTGAGGATATGAGGTCCCATAAGAATTTGGTTTGACCACCAGATATGTCAGTCGATAATCTCTTTTGCAAGGGTTATTTTTACATATGGGAGGATGCCCAACGGTTTAATTCTGCTTTGGTGTACCAATCTGATAAGCCACTGCGTAGGTTGAATTCCTTGCAACCCTAAGTCCTTCATTGTCACATCCATCATTATGTTTACTAATGAGCCTCCATTAATCAATGCATCTAAAATAAAGCATCCTTCTATACATACACTAATCTCTGGGGTTCCAGGATCTAAGAAGGCATTAGCCACATCTACTTCCTTTACAGGCTTCGGGGCCTTATTGATCTTGGTCGCTGTTGAAGGAGCAATCCTTTGTCCACGTCTTCTTGTCAAGTTGCTTTTGAATCTCTTTCGGTAGATGGGAGACAACATTAGCAACTGCCAGAATGTTAGGTTTGGTTTAAAAGTGTCTAGGCCTTTTACCAAGTCATAATCTTTGATAGGATCCATATGCTTCTCCAGCATGCTAGGGAATGGGGCTACACCCATTTTCATCTTTCCTTTTTCTTCTAGTAATTGCAGCATCGGCAGTTCCTCTGTTTCTAGAAGTGCTTTTGTATCATCTATCTCCTGGACCTCTAAACCTGTTTCTGGGACTGTCTCTATAACTCTCTGTGGCACTGTAGTGCTCTATACTGCACTGTTCTGTCTGGTACTGCTTTGTTCCTCTATTGGCAGGTTGAACTTCACAATCTTGGCAGGAGAGCTATTTTCATTTTGAACAACTGGCTTCTTTTTCTTGGTGCGTGTGATAGCGACAACCTCCAACTCTACCAAATTGGAGGCAATCTCTTGTACCTTCTGTTGGCTATTAGTGCCATTGGCCTTTATAGGGGCTAGACTCGGACAGTCCTTTGCAGTGTGGCCTTCACCTTTGCATCGACTGAATAAGGGCTTGTAATCCACAGATCGTCTAAGGTTTGGGCAATTTGGGGAGATATGTCCCTTTTCTCCACACCTATAACATTCCACCTCTGATCTTTGACCATCAAACTGTCGTATTCTGTAACTTTGAGAGGGAAACCTCCTTGGACCAAAATTAGGGCTAAATTCCCTAGACTTTGGTCCAATATCCTGTGTTGTCATTTTGGATTCCAGCAAGTTGAATCTTACATTTTCATCCTTCTGCCTTCGTTCATGCATCTCTTTCAGAGAGCAAATATCCTCTATATGGTTCTTTCACAAACAGTAGGAATAGAATGCTCCAGGAATGGTTGGTTTTCAGGTACATTCAGTGGCTAAATGTCCCGCATGATGATACTTTCCGCACCATGTATTAGAGTGCATCACATCTCTTCCAGCTCCCGCAGGAGTGGATATATTGGTGGTATTTACCTTCAGTGTCTGTAGCTGCTCTGTAATCACATCCAAAAGCTCTTTCTTGATACTTGCAACTGAGTTGGATAAGTAGTCCTTTAGATTTTCACCTCCTGAAGTGCTTGTAGTAGGGTTTTGGGAAGCTTCTGTAATTACTGCATACACTGGTTGGGTCGATCTAGAGGGTCCTCTATTCTAGTTCTGATTTAGAGCTCTGCTGAGACTTGGGGTTGTTGATTCCAGTTGGTAGGATTCCATTGTTGTTGAGTCGCCATTGGAGGAACTGTTTGAGGCCATTGTTGCTGTGGTTGAACCATCATTTGAGGCACTGTCGTCTGTGGTGACCACACTAGATTAGGTGCATTATACTGTGGCATTGTTTGCATCTGGGGATAGGGGTAGGGAACTGTCCCTGGGACTGCATACCATTCCTGGCATGGGAGGAGGTAAGAATCCTCTTTGTGGAGTCATTGACATCCTTGCTTTAACTTTGTCATACAATCTTGCACCTTCCACTGCAGCTTGCAGATCGACTGGTCTTCTCAATTCCACGAACTTGCAAACTTTTGGTTGTAGGCCTCTGAGAAACACTCCTTTCTGAATGCCTTCGTCTAGATGATGGTTAGTCCATCTCTTCAGGATGGATTCCATTTGCGAGACATAAGCTTCTACTCTTTCTCTAGAGGACTAACTTAGGTTCATGAACTCCTCTCGCATCTTCTCTTCAAAACCTTCATGCCTGAATTTAGTGAGGAAGGCCAACTTCACATATGCCAAAAGTTCCTGATGCTTGTCTCTCATACCACTGAAACGCGGCGCCTTTGAAAGTGGCGGGGAATATTGCTAACCAATGCTCAGGGGTTCTGGTATTGTTAGCCACACATGCTACCATAAATTCTGCTACATGAAGATCAGGGTCTTCATTGTACTCTCCCTTAAAAACTGGCAATGGGACTACATTTGTTGGCCTTTCATCAATATTTCCAGGATGAATTTGACTAGGAAGGGGACCTTGAGTTGCCATGGGGACTTCTGTAAAGAGTGCTTTTAGGGCGTCAAAGGAGGCTTCTGCTGCTAGCTCGTTCTCAACTTTGATTTTTTCCTTCTCTCTTCTCATGTACCTCTGGACTTGTTCTAATGCTTGCCTCTTGATTGCATCATTCATCAGGGGGTTGGCTCCAACCAGTTGGTCTGTACTCAACAGGATAGTATCAGAGAGGGCTTCAGTCTCTGAGGGATTCTTTGGCCAACATCTCTTCTACTTCCTTCTTCTCAACATCTCTGAATTCAGCTTTCAAACCACTACAGAGGGGAAGATATTCTGTTCTGAAAGTATCAAAACTCATTCTTCTTAGGATTGTTGTTGTGTCATTATAATAATTCCAGCTTCTGAGGGTTTTAACAGCGTATGTTGTGAAAAACACTCTATCTACCAACTTTCAGTGGGTTGCTAATTGGACAAAAAGAAGATTATCAGTGCACCAAGCATCCCACGTATCTTGCTATTGAGCATCCATGAACAAATTCCAACTCTTTTTCTTCTTGTTTTCGTGAACCTCTACAGACCACAACTCCTGAAGCTTCTTCATGATCTCCACTTGATGATGTTTGAAAACTTCTCAATGAATACCAAATCTTCCATGGGTGGTCATTCTCTCTGTTTCTACTCTTCAATTTGTTTCCAAACAATTTTCTACCAAGATGCAAGTTTCTGCTGCTTCAACAAGAAGAGGAAACAGTCCACCACATAGAGCATGCATCATGATGGTGATATGTTTCCGCCATTGTGGGATGAACTTCTTGTGAAAAGTGGCTTTGATAATGAGAATTTCCAACTCTTCAGTGGAAGAAGGAACTTTGCAAACATCCATTGAATTCTCCTCTTCTTGGCAATGCCATTTCCTTCATTTTCAGCCTCTTCTGATGCTTGTTGATGGCAAGTTTCCCCGGTTGCGCACCAAAAACATGGAGCCCCAAGAGGAACACCAAGGAAAAGGGGATTCTACTGCAAGAAAATCTATCTTGTAACATCAACAAGCTTTTGTTTCATTCTTTTGATGGCCAAAACAAAGAAAACAACAATTCTTCACGCAACATCATAGTAGATATGTCCCACGGATTTGATAGAATCAACCATAATCTTCAACATCTTCATAGAATCCATCAATTGAGCAAAGAACATAAAAGAATACAACATATTTGAATGGAAATCAATCACATGGTATTCATCTTCAATGTCTTCATAGTTCTCTCTCTCAATCTCTCATATACCGTTACACTGTTTTGATAAAATTGACTATCTCTGGTTGTCTCTCTCAATAATACATCATATCCTCACTACAATACTCTCATAATAACTCTCAATAATCATTATTAGGTCGTGATGTACCTCCCAAGTGTCAAGATTGTGGGAGAGAAGGAAGGAGTCTCACTTGTAGCTTTCTTGCTTGCACAATGGGGGAATACACACAGAGGTGGAGGCTGAAAACAGTTTTCCTCTTCTTAGTTGTGTAAGCCAAAAGAACTCTCTTACAAAGAAATAGAAGAACCCTATATATGGGTCTCAAACCAAACTCAACTAACTAAGGTGGCATACTAACTGAGCCATGAACTAGAGTAGATAAGGATAGCTGTCATGTAGCTATTACTCATGGGCGGTGTACCAACCGTGTCTGCAACTGACAAGTCGGTGACATAAATACACAACGGTCACCCTGGCGTATCACGAGTGGAGCTCGATATCTCAACACTCCCCCTCGAGGCTCAATCCCAATTCCTGCACACCAAGCAGGTCTCTGAACTTGCGCAGCTTCTCTGCGCCCAATGCCTTCATGAATATGTCAGCTACCTGATCCTCTGTGCTGACATAAACTAGATCAATAAGACCGAGTAAAACCCTCTCTCATACATAGTGATAATGCACCTCAATGTGCTTTGTTCTAGCATGATAGATTGGGTTATTTGCCAAGTGTATACTACTCATGTTGTCACAATAAATGACAACTGGCCCATCTGTAGGCTGATGCATATCATAAAGTAGCTTATGCAACCAAGCTACCTCACATGCAGCCATTGTTGCGCCCCTGTACTCAGCCTCTGTGCTCGACAAGGCAACTGTAGGCTGTTTCTTGCTGCTCCAAGTGACTGCAGCACTCCCAAAAGAGAACAAATATCCACTGGTAGATCTTCTATCAGAAATACTACCAGCCCAATCAGCATCAGTGTATCCATGCAATTGTATCTGAACCCCAGTCTCATAAAATAGTCCATACTGCAATGTGGATTTCACATACCTGAGCATGCGTCTAGCCGCATCCAAATGTGGTTTCCTTGGAGCCTGCATAAACTGACTTACCAATCCAACAGCATAGCTCAAATCTGGCCTAGTAATAGTCATATAAATCAAGCTTCCTACTATGCGTCTGTACATAGTAGGGTCTTCTAGAAGCTCACCTGCATCTGTGCTCAACTTCACATTTTGCTCCAAAGGAACTGAAATAGGCTTACAACCTGTCATCCCATATTTGGACAGCATGTCCAATCCATACTGCCTCTGCAAGAGCTGTATCCCACTTGGTGATCTAATCACCTCAATGCCCAAGACATAACGCAGCTCTCCCAAATCCTTCATCTCAAACTTTTGCTTCAATAGCATTTTCACATGAAGGATATCTTCATCACTGTCACTTGTCATAATCAAATCATCAACATAAATGACAAGCAGCATAATACCTTTCTCTGTTTTTCTCACATAAAGTGAGAAATCTGCCTTGGAAATCTGAAAGCCAATAGTGACAAGATACTGCCCTATCTTGTCAGACCATGCTCTAGGTGCTTGCTTCAAGCCATACAAGGCTTTCTTCAACCTGCAAACAAACTCAGGATGAACATCATGCACATAACCTGATGAGTGCTCCATATAGACATCTTCTTGCAAATCACCATGCAAGAAGGCATTCTTTACATCCATCTGATGTAAAGACCATCCCTTTGATGCAGCCATAGCAATGACTGCTCTTACGGTTGCCATCCTTGCAACTGGACTGAATGTTTCTTCATAGTCAATGCCATATGTTTGTGCATACCCCTTGACTACTAATCTTGCCTTGTATCTGTTCACAGAACCATCTGCATTGTGCTTCACCTTATAAACCCACATACAGCCAATTTCATTTTTACCTTTAGGCAAAGGTACCAATTCCCATGTAGCATTTGCTTCCAAGGCATCCATTTCTTCATCCATGGCTTTCTCCCATTTTTCTTTTCCCATGGCTTGCTCAAAAGAAGTGGGTTCTGGTTCCTATATTACTTTGACCATATATGCATAGTGAATGGCTGTAAATCCATCATATTTCAACCTATCCACAAGATACTTAGCTCTCGTAGACCTGCGCAAAGTAGGTTCACTCCCAAGTGCTCTCAAAACATCCCTGGTCTTCCTTACTCCAGGTGTAACAATAGAAGGAATACCCAACTCATCATCAATGCTCTGTTCTGAGCCACTGGATTCACCATCCACATAAGAGTGACCTGCATTCACATCAAACATGGGCTGATCAACCTTCTCTTTTCCTTTTCGTGATACCTGCATACCACTATCTGCATTGCTTTGAGAAGATTCTCCTGATCTCAATTTGCCTGTCCATGGCGAAGAATGTGAACCACTGCTAGAGGACGCTCCAGGTCCACTAATATTTTGTGACTGCTGCTGTGAATTCTGTGCAGCATTACCATTTTGTGCATCTACATCATCAATCACATTTACTAGTTTATACAGCTACTCATCTCATAAAAAACAACATCTCTGCTCACTGTAAACTTACGAGTAGAAGGGTTATAGCATCTATACCCTTTTTGCTGCAGAGAGTAACCAATAAAGATGCACTTCTCAGCTTTTGGATCCAACTTGGATCTCAACTCATCTGGCACATGTACATAGGCAATGTAACCAAAAATTTTCAAATGAGAAATATCTGGTTTCCTACAAGTATACCTCTCCTCTGGAGTCATTCCATGTATTGTTGCAGTGGGAGTCCTGTTCATTATATAGACTGCTGTAGCAACTGCTTCAGCCCAATAAAAATCTGGCAAGTCTTTTTCATTGAGCATGGCACGAGATACCTCTCCAATATGCATGTTTTTCCTTTCTGCAATTCCATTTTGTTGTGGGGTATGACTGCATGAATATTGCTGTTTTATGCCATGCTCCTGCAGGAACCTTGCAAACTCATTTGAGAGGTACTCTCCCCCTCCATCTGACCTTAGGCATTTTATTTGCAGGCCTGTTTCTTTTTCAACCATAGCTTTAAGGGTTTTGAAATGCCCAAAAACTTCACTTTTCTTTTTCATAAAATACACCCAAACTTTTCTGCTATAGTCATCAATAAAAGTGACAAAATAATGATAGTCTCCAAGAGATGTAGCTTTACTAGTCCACACATCAGAGTGGATTAATTCCAATGGCTTCTCACTCTCTTGAACATGTCTAGGAAATGGTTTCCTTGCCTGTTTTCCAAACTGACAGGCTTCACATACCTTATGCATTTCTGCAACCTTGAATTTAGGCAAACCTGCAACAATATTTTGGGCCTGCATTGATTTAAGTCACTGTACATTAACATGACCAATACGTTTATGCCAGATATCAATATCTGCAACTACACCGGTCCCATGTGCAAACATTACTGCACTCAATTCAGACATGTCTGCATCCAAGGTAAACATTCTGCCCTTCTTCTTTCCTTTTGCTATCAAGCGACCTTTATTTTTCATATCCTCAACAAAGCATCCATGAGGATTAAATCTGACCTGGAAGCCCTGCTCAACCATTTGACCAACAGAAACCAGATTCTTGGTGATATTCGGGACATGAAATACATCGGACAGGTATTTCTTTTTCCCATCCTGCATAGACAAAGTAATTTTTCCAATCTGCACAATAGGATGTGCAGTATCATCACCAGTCTCCACAAATCCTGGTTTTTCCATTTTTCTTGCATCCTCCATCCATTCTGCATGACCTGTCATGTGGTTTGATGCACCTGAGTCAACATACCATACATCATTGCTTTCTTCTGCACTTGTCACAGAATTGTTCATGTGCTGCACCATAAACAGATGCTCATTTCTGTCATCACCCTGTCTACTAGAAGATGCATAATTCCCTTGTTGCAATTTCCCATTCATGATGTCATTTTGCTTTTTATAGCAGTCTTTAGCCTTATGACCCATTTTACCACAGTAGTAGCATTCAACATTACTGTTTGCATTTTGGCCTCTTTGCCATCCACCACGACCTCTTTGGCTCCCCCTGCCTCTAGAGTTACCACGTCCTCCTCCATAGGATTGGTTTTCTTGAGTTTGCTGCATATTCTAGTTTCTACCACGGCCTCCAAATCGGCCTCCTCTACCTCTGCCTCTACCTCTTCCAGCATTTGAGTAGAAGACAGCTTCTTTTAAAGTTCCTCCTGAAGAAGATGCACCACCATTTCTTTGCTCCTCAGAAATTAGAAGAGCAATCAACTCCTCAAAGTCAGGAAATCTTTCACGAACTGAAATGGATGTCCGAAACTGTGCATAATCCTTCTCTAGACCATTCAAGGTCACAGAAACTAAATCATCATCTTCCACTGGTGACCCAATGGAAGCAAGTGCATCTGCAATCTTCTTCACCTTCATGTGGTAGTCATTGATGCTCATATTTTCTCTCTGCACATTATGCAACTCTTGCTTGAGCTGCATTTTCCTGGCTTGTGTATTTGTACTATACATTTTTGACAAAGTATCCCATGCCTCCTTTGGCGTACTTGCATCTTGAATATGCACAATCATAGAGTCTGAAATGCTGATAGACAGCCAGTACATAACTTTCCTGGCTCTCTCATGCCATGCTTTAAATGCCTGCATTTGCTGTTGATTGGGAACATCAGGAAGAACTGGTTCTTCTTCATTTCCTGCAACAAATTCCCAATATCCTTTTCCCATAAGGAAATTCGTCATTCTAAACTTCCATGCTTGGAAGTTGTTTTTGTCAAGCTTTTCAGTGACAATCTGTGAAAGAGAATCAGATGTCATTACAGAACACTGCAAAAAATTCTGTCACTGCAAAAAACACAGCTTCACCCTCACAAGGGAAAATCTGCAAAACTGGCGAAAGTGGTATTTGACCACACAGTCACTTCCTAGTGACGATTTTGCATCAACAGGCAACAGGGATGATTTTGTAAGTCCTAATGTCTCTGCGCATAAGCATACGATGCAATTTCTACAGTAACTTTTCACCAACCTGTAGAACAGTGGCTGCACAGCATAAAACTGGGCCTTTTCCTGAGTGCGTGCAGAAAACTTCCGCCTCCAAAACAGGCCCCAAAATGGCCTCAAATAAAAAAAACAAGGTCGCCGAGGGCTAAAGCCCTCGCCCGCAGCATATACTACCCTCTTGCTTCACCGCGAAGGGCGTCTCAACCTGAGACAATACACTCCTGCACTTTCTGGCTGTGCTACCTGCAGAGATCTGCTCCCAAAACAGAAAATGAAAGCAACACTGCTCCTCTTACCAGAACACCGTGAGCTTGGCTTGCTTTCTTGAGCTCCTTACCACGAACAAGGCTCTGATACCATGTCAAGATTGTGGGAGAGAAGGAAGGAGTCTCACTTGTAGCTTTCTTGCTTGCACAATGGGGGAATACACACAGAGGTGGAGGCTGAAAACAGTTTTCCTCTTCTTAGTTGTGTAAGCCAAAAGAACTCTCTTACAAAGAAATAGAAGAACCCTATATATGGGTCTCAAACCAAACTCAACTAACTAAGGTGGCATACTAACTGAGCCACGAACTAGAGTAGATAAGGATAGCTGTCATGTAGCTATTACTCATGGGCGGTGTACCAACCGCGTCTGCAACTGACAAGTCGGTGACATAAATACACAACGGTCACCCTGGCGTATCACGAGTGGAGCTCAATATCTCAACACCAAGAGGTATGCCTGATATGAAGAGTTACCAGAGCCACTACAGTGTCTTTTCACAGCTCACTACTGTCACTGTCACTCAGTCTTCTCTTCAGTCTTCAACACCTGCTTCTTCCATTTGTTTTAGCTCTTTTGAACTTAGATTCATCCTTTTAGAAAAATTTCCCAAAGTCACACATACATTCTACAAAACACTTACAAAATGTCTACAGAACAGTACAGTATAGTACCAGAGCAGCTACAATACAGTTACAGAGTAGAGACAGAGGCTCTACATAAGGTTTACAGAGGGTTACAGAAGGTCATCAGAACCTCATAACTCATACTCAAACTATCAAAATTTATTCAATAAGACAGAAGAAAATGAGAACAAAACAGAAGCTATATACAAGGTATACAGAACCAATCAGAACCTCAACAGAACCTATCAGAACATCACAAAGGTTCATATCTCTATTGAGAATCATCATGAACTTCCAAAACATAATCAATATCATCCAAAACACTCTCAAATACTTCCATTAATAGCCATAAATCACTCTAAATCCATAAAAAATCAATCATTCTGACCTTAAAAAACAACAAAAATCAGTCAAAAATTCAATCTTTTTCCACTCTCAACAGATCACTTAGATAATTTGTTAATTAAGGAGAGACACTGGGATTAAAATGAATTGTGTATGTGGATGTGTAAGAGTGTGAAAATAATTTGTTTTTGTCATGTCTGATATTTAGTTAACAAAGAGGAGAGAAAGGACATTAGAATTGAAAAATAAAAATGAATTAATTATTTAACCATTAATAGCAACAATGGATTGTACAACATGGAGAGGGGAGATGTTTAAAAAGGGAAATTATTAAAGTTTATGGGTTTGTGAAACATGAGTTGATTGTTTTGAATGTTTGGTGATTAGTAAATAATAAAAGGACTTTATTATATAAAGGTAGAGAAGAAATAACTTAAAAGGAGCTTAAGTGGAGATGTGCAGATAGATCTATTGGATCTATCCTGAAACCAATTCTCTTAGGGATAAACATCCTAGGCTTAGCATTCCAGTGTCTAGTGTAGAGATATAGCTGTGAAGGTTAAAAACAAAAGCAAAGTGCAAGACTAAGTAAGCTTATTGAGTTCTAAACATTATGTTAGTTAGACTACTATGGAGGAGTGTCGTAAATATTAGGGAAGGCTAGACAGAGTTAACGAAATTAGTGTCAAATATCACCTATTTGCTGCAACAACTCTTAGGAATCGGCTTGGCAACCTGGTTAAAAGTGGCTTAGTCATTTTTTGGTGCGTTTTTCTGGGAGACAAGTGTACTCGAACATGTGATTGATCTCACTAGGATATTTAAATCCTAGGTATTTATGAGTGAACATGAGGTCCCTTTTCTAAGGGACTATTTTCTAGATTTGCACCAAGATTGCCAAAGGAGAAGATTGGATTGGGCAAGAGACATAGAATTAGTAGAGGGGGGCAAATATTTTGGCCCGCAATTAATTGTGGACGTAGAAAATTTATTTTCTTGGAGTTGGGGCTATAACGATTGTGAGCAAACCTTAGTTATATTAGCAGCGCATTTTGGGTTAATAAAATAAATACAATTAGTGTGTCATACCACTTTAATTGGTATTACCGTAATGCTTATCGGACTTTTAGAAGAGTGGTATGGAATGAGGTGGTGCCTTGGATACGTGTATCTAGAGGTTTAAAATTTACATTCGATACAAAATAAGTTAGAGAGGTCATTGAAATTTTAGGCTTAATTCTTGAGCAAGAAGAAAAGTTGCCTTATGGAGAAATATACTAAGAGTTACCAACCATTCTTAAACTTCTGAGCACACATGCAATCAAGAACCTAACTTTAGAGCTCTAAATAAAATGTGTGGAATTTTGGAGTATGACAGCAATAGCTATTTTATTAATAGTGGATGAATTCAGAAGAGAGGTGGAGAGAGCAAAATGAAGCTGGAGATCAACGAGCTAGAGAATGCGCGGTGCGATAGGAGGCTTGGCTATTAGAAAGGCTTGAAAGGGTGAATACATTACTGAACCTGGGGATAGATGCTATGTCTAACTCAACCATAGAAATTGTTAGGCCAAGCATATCATTCAATAGAACATCATCAAAAGAAAGTGAAGTAGACTCATATCAATGGGATCAAGTGGTGTCAGGTACCAGTAGTGTCACTGGGGAAAGGTGTAATATTCCCCCCCCCTCGTGCCTCCCATGAGAATCCCCCTCCTTAAAATTTTTAAAAAAAGTAACTTAAAATTTTTTACTCTCTCCCTCTCTCCCATTGCCGACTGCATGGCGGGGAGAGAGAGAGAGAGAGAGGGAGTAAAGGAAGTGAAAGGGGGGGCATGCAGCCCCCCAGGTGGAAGGGGTGGTGGCCGTTAACGGCCGTCTCCCCCCCGACGAATACCACTCCCTCCTCCCCATTTATAAGGGGAGCCCTCCCCCCCCTCATCATCAGCCAGGACGCCCCCCTCCCCCCGTGATCTGCCACCCAGCAGTAGTGCCGCCAGCTCCTCCCCTACTCCAGGACCCCCCCCCCCCCAGCTGATCATCATCATCATTATCGTCCTCCTCCCCATCTTCAGCATGACGCCCCCCTCTCAGTTTGCAAGAAACAAAAGAAAAAAAAAGCTTCTAGAAGCTTCCTCAAGAGTGCCTCCTTAAGGGTGCTTCACCCGTGGATCGAGAAAGGGGCACAAGTGGTCTGTGAAGGGAGTTCCTTGCAGGAAGGGAAAGCTGCCACTTGCAGTAAAATTCTGCACACCCTCCACCTGCCCAAGCCCTGATTGCGATGGCCTCAAAGCACCACATGAGAGGAGCACACGCAAGAGTAAGAGGGGCACATGTTGGAGTCCCCACCCGAAGCACGAAAGCCGATAATACCCCTCTTGCGGAAGTTCAGGTTCCATCAAATTCACCCTTTTCGTTTCCACATGATATAGATTTGTATAGGGTAGTCTTAATTGCATTGAGAATTTACTAAAATTGAATGCTATGCTTTAAAAATATCATATGAATGTTCAGGAGAGTTTTAAATCGCATCATTCCCACATCCTCTATGTGAAAGGTTGTGTATTTAGAAATAATTTTGATGGCACAGGTATTGATGGTTGTAGGAGGGGGTTTGAAAATGATAAACCCCTCCGTATTTGGCTAAATCATATAGAGTACATCTACATTGGTTGCTCTCACTTTTAAAGAAAATATTTTTGTAATTGAAAGGGACTTTATACCTCCCCCTTCTATGTGGATAGATATAAAATCAATCCCCCCCATATAAACTTGAATAAACTTGATTACTAGGCTTGAGATAAGCCTTTGATTTTATGAATGTAAATGATGTTTGTTTGCCTTGGGAAGAGGAGTGCAATCCCGAGTTAAATATGAGAGAGAAGTTTGGAACAAAGACTTGAATTGGTAGATAAAAGAAGGAATTGTTGTTGATGATGATTCTTATGCATGTATGGAATAAATGGACTGATAATGATGACTCCACCAATTAAACCTCTACTCTAATATCAAAATTGTTGAATAGAACCTTAAACCACAAATTGATGACCCAATTGCACAAATTAGAATTGCATATAAGAGGAGAATAGAGAGGAGAGATAGGAGAGGAGAAGTGTGAAGTAGTAGGCTAGTTGTTGTTCACACTAAAGGAGGAAAAGAAGACCTAAGAGGACTCAATAACTAATTGAAGGGAGTTCATCTCTTCTAGGTACACAACCAACATGTATGCTCTCATATGATCTCTATTCTTCCTTACCCGTATTTTTTTGGGACTATCTTGAAGGCACACTTTTCTTTTTGTGGTTCTTCTCACCATGTAGGCCTCTCGACTTGAAAGAGACTCCTCAATCTAGTAGGACACTATGGATTGTTTGCCCTTAGCTTAGACTACTTGAGATCTTGAACTACCTAGAAACCCTAACCCAAAGAAAAAGGAAAACAAGCAACCTAGCTTGCCAAGCCCTTGGAATCTCGCCAAGTCACAAATGATCTAGGATCAAATGTTGGGAGCATTCAGGAAGAAGGAATCACACCTTAGCAGTTGGTCCTACAAATGACCTCCGAAATGATCGTGATTGTACACTTAGGTACATTGTTTGAACTTCTTTACTCAAGGAACTAATTTAAAGCAAAACACTTAATGCTTCACGTTAAAAGCCTGGAGGGAGAGGTAGGTTCAGTTACCTTCGACTGCCTGCCTGGCCCTATCCACGGGGGTTGATTAGCTGTGCCAAGTACATGGACTGAACCCGTCGCGAGAGGTCTCTCCGTGGGTGTTGCTTGGAGCGGGAGGATGCTTGGGTGCCACGGAGGCTCTGGCTGTAAATTCCTTGTCTCCAAATCCCGCACAAGAGGCCAACGTGACTCGAGATGGGATCTCGAGGCCCGTGTACTAGTCTATGGGTGAAACTTGGAGCAACAATCCTATTGAATGCTGGGATAGCCTTCGGACATGTTACTTGATGTATTCCGAGACTATGATAAATAAAGATGAGATATTTGAGAAAGGAGCTTGCTTGACATTGTTTTTGTGTCAGTGCCTAAGTTACATGAAGGAACATGTGTCTAAATTGATTAATTAAGGAAGCTGCCTTTGCATGTCAAACATAATGTGGTAGGTAATTAGATAACTAAGCAACCCGAGGAAAGTGCAGTAGACGTGGCTTGGTCCCGTCCTACGGAAGGGTGGTCCCTGTTAGTTGGCAACTTTTCTCAAAAGACGTGATAACACAACTATGAAGACCTAGAGTCGGTAGAGTTAGAATCCCGATTTATGCTATTTTAGGGGAGTGGAATGGGACTATGCCTTATGGGCAGAGAGGTTGAGCTTTGCATCCCTCTCATTTCCCATTCTCCATGAACCAAGTGTAGCATAAATCCGCTTCGACTCTGTTGTTCCTACGCAAAGTGGTTCACCTGGAGCTTGATGCTAGAGACTTTGCTGATAGGAAAGAAACCTTGACTTCAGGTTGGTCCTAAGTGGGAATGACTGGATGCTTCCACTTAGGGCAAACTCGGGAAGACCTAGATTGCAAACCCTGTGAGATTCCTTGAGAGTGCCAGGCGGTGCTTCCTAGAATCTCTTCCTGATGGGCTCCTAAGATGTGTCCCACAAGTGGACGAGGGGACACGTTACAGTTGGTATCAGAGCGAACCAACAAGATCTAGAGATTATAAGGGAACTTAATGGAGAAAAATAAAGAAAATAAGGGGATAAATAGGGGAAGGTGAGTAGAATAGAGCAGTGTTTTCTGTTGAAAACATTTCTTTACTCACTTATGGATGCTGGGTTCAGAGCCACGAAGCATGGAGCAAGTTCTTGGTGTTCCAGGTCATGTTCATGACTGCAATGCATGCTTCGAATTATCATCAGAGGCTTGGCATGATGGATATTTTGGACTGCATCTATAATCCTTCACCCTTGTATGCGGAACGGAGATGGACGGGAGACTCAAGAATGTACTACATAGCAGCCCACCGACTCGCGCACCTTCAGACCAACTTGAAGAGAATCAAGTGGATGGAGAATTTAAAGATTGTGAAGCTGTTTATATTTGTTGAAGCTCACGTAAACGCAACTTTGCATGTTAGCAGTTAGCAAGTCAAGCAGAATAAGTATGTCTATGAAGAAGTGACCCAGGTGATCTCTACTGACAGAATCAAAGTGTTAGGGCGCTATGAGAAGAACGCGTATCAAAGGAAGGGATACCCCAAGCTTCCTATGACTTACCGTTTGCTGAAAATCCATGACCCCACTCCATATTATTATTGTTAGACGTCAAGCTCTCCCGTCTGTTTGTCTTTATGTATGACCGACATCTGTGATAGCTAGTGTGTAGCTGTCTGCATGTGACTACATTGAATAAGTTGGTTTAGCTAGTCGGTGACCTGACTAGAGTTAGTCAGTGAGTTAGTCAGTCTAGTTAACTTACACTAGGTTACTCTTTGTAGTGTGGGTATTACTCTAGTGTTGAATAATGAAAGAGAAGAAGAAGAACCTGATGGTTCTCTGTTAGCTCCATCCCTGTCTCTCTCTCCCCTCTTTCAACATGGTATTAGAGCGGGACTTGGTGGACTCCGTGAAGCTAGAGGAAGTGAAGAGGACTTGACTTAGGTTTTTCCTTGCATTAAACAAGCTACCATTGTGGGTTGCAGGTGAGCATTTGTTCATTGCATACTCCAGGGTGAAGATCAGTGCTTGTGCCTTGTTGGGAGCCTTGAAGAGGCCAAGAAGACCACATCAGAGTGTGTATCACTCACTACCATCATCATCATCTTTAGAAGCATGCTGAAATCTAGGTTTGCAGGCAGTGTGAGGTCCGCAGTCAGCTTTGCATCAATCATGACCTCATGAAAGAAGTGGCCGTATGGATAACATTGTCCTGCGTATATGTCATGTATGAAGTGCTTTGAGATTGCAAGAAGCAAATGCTTGACTTTGAGCTCTGACATGAGCTGAGATCAGAGTGGGAAGATCTGAAAAAAAAGACCTGCACTGCTTTATACACAGCATACATGGTATATGCAACACATTGAAGAGCTTTGGAAGCTCTCTGACAAGCCCAGAAGCACTCTTGGAGCATAGGTATATGTTGGAGGTCATATGTACCTGTTGTGATCCACTGCAAGTTGATTTTGGTAACTGAAATACTCAGATGTGGAGCATTTATGACAGGCTAAAAACTGTCATTTAACATGGACAGCAAGCATTTGTTCTTTACTAAAGCATAGTGTGACATTTTTTGACATCTATGAGATGTATGTACTGACATATGTATGTCAGAATGTTCATGGGTTGAGAAAAGCATTAAGTGCTACTGAATGCTGAAATTTTTGGAGCTGAAGCAAATGCAATCTTGTTTTTTTGGCTGAATACAAATTGTAGAAGTAATGTATGACTTTGCTCATTAGAGACAGACAGTCTATGGTTACTACTTAGTCATGCATTGACCTTGTTATATTGGAGCAAATGTATGGTTTGGTTGAAGACACTTTGAAGCAGTTTGAAGCTGGTTATGCTATTTTTTGGTTGACTGCAACCTGCAAAAAAAACTGTTGACACTTGTACTTACTGATTATGCACTGGTTCGTGCTTCTATGCTCATGTCTGGAGTGACATATGTACTTGCAGTCATCTGAGAAGACTTGGAACATATATGACATGTGTGCATGTTGTTTTTGGCATTGAAAGTGCTGCTGTTAATCATAGTTTACAGGTTTAGACTGCATGTTTTTGGACCCTGGAAGTGGATTTGCAGGAGTTCAATATGAAGCAAGTACACGGCATATGTATTGACAGTTATTTCTACGAGCTGGACCACTTGATTGTGGACTATTTTGGGTTGATATTGGGCTAAAATTTACTGGTTTTTTACTGCAATTAATTGCAGAAAGCTGTCATCAACTGTAGTGGACTGAACTTAGTCAGTTGGACTTATTGACTTGCAGGGAGTCAGACATTTGACATACAGTCTGTTGCATCATGGCTAATGCACATGGGACTAATAATATCACGCAAATAGTTGGAGAAAAGCTAGACAACAAAAACTTTGCATTATGGAAATTCAAAATGAAAAATTTTCTGGTTGGGAGAGGATATTGGGACTTATGCACAAGAGATGAAGTAGCTCCTGAATTGCCTGAAGCAAATGCAACAAATAAACAGAAGAGAGCTCACAGGTTATGGACTGAAAGAGCATGTAAGGTACTACATTGGTTTTCACTATGTATATCCGATGCTATGGCTATTCAAATCACTGGCTGTGAGTCTCCGAAGGATGCTTGGGATATACTGATGAGAAACTATGGAACCATGACACATGCACGGAAGATCCAGTTGAAATAGTAGTTCAATAATATGTCTAGAAATGGCAGGAGCATCCAGGTGTATACCACAGAGATCAAGACCACAGCTGATCAGTTAGCTACCATTGGTTCAAGGGTATCAGAAGATGATATGATTGCTATTGCATTGAATGGTTTAGGGAAAGAATACAAAGCATTTGACACTTTCATCTCAGTTAGAGCAGATCCCCCTGACTGGGAAGAACTGGTTGCATTGTTGCTGCATGAGGAGGTCAAACTTGGCCTAAATGCAGGTTCTAGTGCCTCTGAGAGTAGAGACACTGTGTTATACTCTAGCCAGCGTGGCAAAGGAAGCAGAGGCCATGGTTCATATCGAGGTCGTGGCGACACTTGTAATGCCTATGGACAGCATCAGTAGCATGGAAATTGGCATGGTGCGAATACACAGGGCCAGCGAGGATCTGGTGGTTTTAGAGGCAGGGGGAGGTCACCTCGAGGAAGGGGAGGTGGATCTCGAACTTGGCAGTCTTCTGATCAGTCCAACAGGGACAAAGATTGCCATTATTGTGGCAGGTATGGGCACATAATGAAGGAATGTTACAAAAAGCATAATGACATGAAGGCAAAAGGGAAACAGCATGGGCATTATGCATCCTCTAGTGGTGGTCAGGATGATCAGGTTGATAGACTCTTTGCTATGCAGCATGTGTCCAAGTCTGTATCAAGGCAGAACAGAGATGACAGGTGGTACATTGACTCTGGTGCATCAAAACACATGACTCCGCATGGAGAGTGCTTTGATGCGATGGTTGCAGGTACACATGGTCATGTATGTACTGGGGATGACACCCAACATGACATAAAGCATAAAGGGATTGTTCCATTGATGATGCCTGATGGCAAGAAGAAAGGCCTGCATGATGTCTTACATGTACCGACCATAACGAGGAATTTGTTGTCTGTGGGTCAAATGGCAGAACATAATCTACAAGTGAGGTTTAACAAGGATGGATGTTTCATTGAGGAGTATGGAAATGGTTGCAAGCTAATTGCCAAGGGCAGAAGGGATGGCAAGATGTTTACTTTAGAAGGGACCATTCCTGAACTTAAAGTAGCTATGTTTGCTCATGATGGGAGTGCCATCAGATATGTAGAGATTTGGCACAAGAGAATTGGACATGTAAATGTACAGAAGTTGAAATCCATGCAGCAGAAGGCAGTCGTACTTGGATTACCGAAATTCAAGTATAATGACTTTGGGCATGTGTGTCCTGCATGTCAGTTTGGGAAGTAGGCACAATTTCCTTTCATGAGACATGTACAAAACAGCACTAGGCCTTTGGAGTTGGTGCACTCTGATGCCTGGGGACCATCGCATAATGCGTCTTTTGGAGGTGCACGGTACTATGTCTCATTTATTGATGATTTCAGCAGGTACACTTGGCTATACATTTTGCAGCATAAAGATGAGGTGTTTGAAGTCTTTAGAGACTTTAAAAAACATACTGAAAATGAAATTGGCTGCTACATATCATGCTTGAGATCAGATGGAGGAGGTGAATATGTATCCAAAGAATTTCAGATATCTTGCCAAGTATGGGATTAGAAGGCAACTCACATGTAGCTATACATCGCAACAGAACAGTGTTGCAGAACAGAAGATAATAGTCTTAATGGAGTCAGCAAGAGCTATGCTAAATGAGAAGTGTTTTCCTAATGCCTATTGGGATGAAGTAGTAATGACTGTAGTTTATGTGCTGAATCACACTCCTACAGTAGGAATACATGCAGTCATGGTCATAGACCTGACATCAGGCACGTGAAAGTCTTGGATGTATTGCGTATGTGCATTTACCAAATGAGAAGAGGAAGAAATTGGATCCTAAGGCAGTGAAGAGTGTATTTTTGGGATATGCACATGAACGGAAAGCATACAAGTGTTATGTAGCTTCTACGCATGAGACACTCATAAGCAGAGATGTAGTCTTTGATGAGTTAGCATCGTGGTATGGGAATCCAGTTGTGGTGCCTACTGATGGAGCACCTAGTATGAATCATGCTAAAAATACTCCTGCAGAGAGTACTTCTACGAGTGGTCAGATAGCAGATGTATCTTTCGTAGTGAGTCCTTGGTCAGGACGCTTACGGAACCGTAATTCTATGTCCACTGACACGGACATGTCAGTGAGGGGGAGAAATGACAAGGGAAAAGGAAAAGAAAAGGTTTTTGAGGATGTGACAGGACCACTCACAGCAGGCTATGAGTCATCGAGCAGTGACAGCTTAGACAACAAACTGGGGATTCCATATGTTATGACGCCAGGTGCTAGGCAGAGCCGTTATGTGCCGCCTCATGAGAGGCAAGCTCAGAGTGAGCCACAGCTCAGGAGATTAGAGAGGATCAGGAGACCTGTTGATAGGTTTATGTACACTGGTTATGCTGCAAAGCACTATGCTTACATGACAAAAGTGATGGAGATCAAAGAACCAGGTACTTATGCTGAAGCATTAAAGGATGAAAATTGGTGCAATGCTATGGATGAAGAGATGAATGACTTGGCTGAAAATCAGACTTGGGATCTAATGCCACTACCTGATGAGAAGAAGACCATTGGCTGCAAATGGGTCTATTAAAACAAATGTAAGTGTGATGGCAGTGTGGAAAGATACAAAGCCAGGCTGGTTGCTAAAGGATATGCTCAACAGTATGGATTGGATTATGATGAAACATTCAGCCCGGTTGCAAAGATGGCAACCATACGCACAGTAATTGCCTTGGCTACTGCAAAAGGCTGGAAATTGCAGCAGATGGATATCAAGAATGCATTCCTCAACGATGATTTAGCAGAGGATGTATATATGGTTTAGCCGGAAGGGTATGAGCACCCTGATTTTCAGCATTATGTGTGCAGGCTGAAAAAGGCACTGTATGGGCTGAAGCAGGCTCCGAGAGCCTGGCATGCTAGGATCAGCAGCTACTTGTGCAGAGCCTTGGATTTGTTGTTGGCAGGGCTGATCATAGCCTGTTCACAAAGAAGACTGACAGTGGCTTGGTAGTGCTGGTCATATATGTTGATGACCTGATAATTACTGGAGATGATGACATGGGAATTCAGCATGCAATGAAGATGCTGAAATCTGACTTTGACATGAAAGATCTAGGAGATCTGAAGTATTTCTTCGGTATTGAGATTGTACTGCTGAAAATGGTTTATGGCTGATGTAGAAGCACTATGCCATGGAAATTCTTAAGAAGTATGGCATGGCTGAATGCAAACCACTGGATACACCTCTAGAACAAAATGTGAAGCTAGACATGAACATTGGGGCTGAAGTTGAAGATGTGACTATGTACAGGCAGATGGTTGGCAGTCTGATTTACTTAACCATCACTAGGCCTGACTTGAGCTATGTTGTAGGGCTGATAAGCCAGTTTATGCAAAAGCTGAGGAAGCCGCACTTGGATGCAGTTAGACACATCATGAGGTATGTTAAGTCCACTCTAGACTATGGGCTATTCTATGTCAGAGATAAGCCCTTGACACTGATTGGCTACACAGATGCAGATTGGGCATGATGCTCATTTGACAGACGGTCTATGAGTGGCTATGCTTTTGGCTTTGGTAGCGGCATGATCAGCTAGAGCAGCAAGAAGCAGCCTACGGTTGCTTTATCCAGTACTGAGGCTGAGTATAGGGGAGCTGCATTGGCAACATGTGAGATTGCATGGCTGCTCAAGCTTATGGCTGACTTGGATATACAGATTGATGCTCCAGTGACACTGTTATGCGACAATCTCAGTAGTGTACTCTTGGCCATGAATCCAGTTTACCATGCCAGGACAAAACACATAGAGGTACACCACCACTTCATTCGAGAGATGGTCCTTGCAGGAAAGGTTGATCTCATGCATGTGAGGACTGATGAGCAAGTTGCAGATATCTTTACCAAGTCTCTGGGTAAAGATAAGTTTTGTGGTTTTAGACAGCTACTTGGTGTGCAGATGCTGTCTTGAGCTTGAGGGGGAGTGTTAGAAGTCAAGTTCTCGCGTCTGTCCGTCTTTATGTATGATCGGCATCTGTGACAGCTAGTGTGCAGCTGTTTGCATGTGACTACATTGAATAAGTCGGTTTAGCTAGTCGGTGACCTGACTAGAGTTAGTCAGTCTAGTTACACTTACACTAGGTTACTCTTTGTAGTGTGGGTATTACTCTAGTGTTGAATAATGAAAGAGAAGAAGAAGAACCTGATGGTTCTCTGTTAGCTCCATCCCTGTCTCTCTCTCCCCTATTTCAACAATTATTCCATCCCTGTAGCCGATTGTAACATAATCCTATTTTCCCCAAACTGATGTATCAATCAGCCTGTCTTACTTAACCAAAATAAATGTACTAAAGGGTTGTGCCCTCATGAATAAATAAGACTTTTTACAATTGTCTATCTTGATCATAAATGTTAGCTAAGGTGTTAAGTGATTAAATCACTTAGCTAAAAAGTTGTACTAGTCATATTAATATAATATGGGAAAGTATGATAAGATATTAACATAAAGAATCTTATTGTCCAGACGCAATCCCAAGCGCAGGTTCCAAATCCGAATCTTGCACTAAGTCTAGCTATGGTTCAAGAGAAGAAATTCCTTCTCAAACAAATTAAGCCACCCGAGTTTGATGGCAAGGGAAGGATTGTACAAGCCGACACCGAGATCTGGATTGAGTCCATGGAGGACTATTTTGAGGCAGCAAGAACTACACCTACTAACCAAGCCATACTCGCCAAACTTAAGCTTACAGGTGAAGCGAAACTTTGGTGGAAACAGTGGTGCAGAGACCAAGCGATCTCGGAGAGGACAGTCACTTGGGAAAAGCTTAAGGAAGCTGTGTGAGGGAGGTATCTGCCACCTGCCTACCACACACAAAAGATGAATGAATTCTATGATTTGAAGCAGCTAGGATTATCCCTTGAAGCATATTATTCGAAGTTCGTTTCACTTCTAAAGTATGCACCCCCAATGGATATGACACAACAGGTGTCAAAATTCTATGTTGGGTTGAATCCACCCATAAACACTCGATTGGAATCAATGCGCCCAACGGACCTACAAGATGAACTCATTCGAGCTGCTCCAATAATACAAGAGGTGCAGACCAAACCAAGGAACAACAGGATTTGGCCTTACAAAGATCAGAATAAGGGTATGTCTAAGGCTTAGACTAAGAGAGTGCAGGGTTAGAATCAGGGCCAAAGAAAGAAAGCTAGGGCCAATGCTGTCAACAACTTTGTTCCAACACAAAGCAACGATCGCAACCCACGTTGCTTCCATTGCCACAAGCTTGGATACTTCAAGAGAGAGTGTCCCAAGCTTGGCAGAGGGTATTGCCCCACCGTTATGGCCAAAGGGAGAACCTCCAGTGTTTCCAACAAGGAGCTAGACAAGGTTCACGCCACTCTTCATAAGAAGGGTCCAAATCGCCAATTCTCGGTGATTCAAACCCCATCAGAATATCAAGGTAAAAGCTTCAAGAGCTTGATTGATTGTGGCAGTACACATTCCTTCATTTCACCAATCTGTGCAAAAAGATTAGGGATAACCACAATAGATGCACCTACTTTACTTGTGGAATTAGCTAATGGTCGTGAAGTCACTTGTACTAGGAAAACTGCTAAGGCGAAATTCCTACTGGGTGGGAAGCCAACTTCTGTGAGATTCAGGGTAATGTACCTAGGTGTCCACGAATGTTTACTCGAAATGGATTGGCTAATATCCAATGATGCCCACATCCATTGTGGGAAGGGCCAAGTCTCCTGAAATTCTAAAGGGAAACTAGTCACGACTTAATGTGAGGCTAGTAAGCCAAAAATACAGTTGGCAAAAGCAACACGGATAATAAAATGTGTTCAAAAGGGTCTACTTGTCTATTTGATTAAACTGAATAAGCTAGATTAGAATCAAGAATCTGGAGAAGAACTTTCATGGTTAAAGGAATATGCAAACGTATTTCCTAAAGATCTGACGGAACTTTCTCCCCAAAGGGAAGTTGACCACGAAATCAAACTTGTGCCAGGAGCTGCACCGGTCACAAAGAGGCCGTATCAGATGTCCATTCCGGAAGCTATCGAATTGAAAGAGCAACTCAAGCAATTGTTAGATCAAGGCTACATCCATCCTAGCAGTTCACCATGGGGAGCTCCAGTGTTGTTCCAAAAGAAGAAAGATAGAATGCTTCGCCTATGCATTGACTACAGAGGGTTGAATCAGGCAACCATAAAAAATAAATACTCCATTCCAAGAATAGATGAATTACTTGGGCAAAGATCTTCTCAAAGATAGATATCAGATCTGGATATTATTAGATAAGGATCAAAGAAGAAGATATTCCAAAGATTGCATTCTGTACAAGGTATGGACACTTCGAATTCCTAGTAATGTCATTCGAGCTAATGAATGCTCCGGCTACCTTCAACACGTTAATGCATGATATCTTTAGGCCCTATCTTGATGACTTCGTACTCGTCTTTTTTGATGATACCCTAGTCTACTCAAAACAGGGAAAGGATCATGAACCCGAGCTTCGCATTGTTCTTGAAACAATGAGAGCACACAAGCTTTATACCAAGAAGAAGAAGTGCACATTTTTCAAGCGACATATTGAATATCTAGGATTCATTATATCAGTAGAAGGAATTTCAATAGATCCAGCTAAGGTCAGAGACATTCTGCAATGGCCAACACCAACTTTTGTCAAAGAAATATGAAATTTTCTTGGGTTGACAGGGTGGTACAGAATTTTCATCAAAGATTATGCTTTGATTGTAGCACCTCTGATGACTGATCTACTAAAGAAGCAAGTAGCAATTGTATGGTCACCTGCTGTTAAACAGACCAGCTTTGACAAACTAAAGTAAAGCTTAGTATCAGCACCCATCCTGAAACTTCTTGATCTTAGTAAGGCGTTTGAAGTGGTAACTGATGCTAGCATACTTGCTCTAGGATGTGTACTTATGCAAGAAGGTCACCCCGTAGCATATTCTTCTAGAAAATTGAAGAGCCATGAAAGGAATTATGCTACCCACGACCTGGAGCTGTTAGCTGTCATCCATGCTCTCAAACTTTGGAGACATTACTTACTAGGTAACAAATTTTCCTTAGTAACAGACCACAAGAGTCTTAAATGGATTTTCACTCAGAATGAGCTCAATATGAGGCAACGTCGATGGATCGAAGTGCTGGAAGAATATGAATTTGAAATCAAATATAGGTCTGGAAAAGAGAATGTGGTTGCCGATGCACTTAGTCGCAAGGCATTTCTAAATTCTCTCATTTTGCAAGATCCATCAACAGCAAGGTCTCTAGCCACAAAGGTATCAATGCCAAACAACTTGATTCTTGAGCTAGCAAAAGAGGGGGCATATCATGACCCAGTCTATCAGAAAATGCTAAGGGAGATCCCCATCAAGGATCAAGACCCGAAGCTAAAGACGAAGTATCAAGAATTCTTTGTTAGTGGTGGGCTTTTCTACTTTAGGACAAGATTATGCATCCTTGCAAGCCAAATTCTCAAGCAAAAGGTACTTTGGGAAGCCCATGACTCCCCTTTCTCAGGGCATCCTGGTTATTCCAAGACCCTTAATGCGGTCGAAAAGAGCTATTATTTAGAAAGGATCAAGGGAGACGTACTCAAATATGTCACGGAATGTTTGCCATGTCAACGCATTAAGGCAGAACATGTTAAAATGCCTGGGAAATTGCAACCACTTGACATTCCACAAATGAAATGGGAGTTCATTAGTATGGACTTCATTGTTGGCTTACCCCAAGTTCAGGGAGGATATAACTCTATTATGGTTGTAGTAGATATGCTCACCAAGGTCGCACATCTCATCCCTGTCAAGACGAACTATAAAGCTTCAGACATCGCAAGATTATTCATCAAGGAAATATTCAAGCTTCATGGGTTACCCAGAAGAATCATTAGTGATCGTGACTCTCATTTCACATCACACTTTTGGAGGGCTTTCTTTGAGGCTATTGGAACTCAACTCTATTTCAGTACAGCTTACCATCCCCAAACTAATGGTCAAACAGAATGAGTCAATCAAGTCATTGAAGATATGCTTAGGTCATACTGCTGTCACAAACCCAAAAAGTGGATTCAATATTTACCACTGGTTGAGTTTTCCTACAATGCTTCTTACCAACAGAGTATTCAGATGACCCCTTTCCAAGCATTGTATGGGCGTGATTGTCATACCCCTTTGAACTTCTCGGATCCAACTTTGAGGGTAGAAGCTTCAAGACAGATGCTGGAAGACATGGATGATCAAATCAAATCAATAAGACAAGACATTCAAGCTGCCAAGGATAGACAAAAGGCTTACGCTAACTTAAAATGACAAGACAGATCCTTCGTTGAAGGTGATATGGTCTTCATCGGTGTATGCCCTAAAAAGAGTTCACTGTCCTTGGGAGAGTACAAGAAGCTAAGTCCGAGTTATTGTGGACCTTATAAGATCACTAAGTGCCTAGGGCCTAATGCTTACAGACTACAGCTGTCCGCAACTCTAAAGATTCATAATGTATTCCACGTTAGCCTATTGAAAAAGTATCTACATAATCTAAATCATGTACTTGATGATCAGCAAATTGTAATGCCTAGCCAAGGAGTCCTTGAGCTACAGCTTGATAGAATCCTAGATGTTAGGGAGATGCATTTGAGATCAAGGACCTTGAGAGAATACCTCATCCAGTGGAAAGATTATCCAGAAGAGGATGCCACATGGATGGACAAAAATACTCTCAACTAACAATACCCCCAGGTCTTCTCGAGATGAGGACATCTCAATTCCTCTAAGGGGGAGAGGATGTAATATTCCCCCTTGTGCCCCCATGAGAACCCCCCTTCTTAATTTTTTTAAAAAAATTAACTTAAATTTTTTTACTCTCTCCCTCTCTCCCCCTACTGACTGCATGGCAGGGAGAGAGAAAGAAAGAAAGAAAGAAAGTTATATTAACATCTTCTAAAGACCAAAACTGGCCTATGAGACAAACTGTGATACAACTGATGAGGTCCATCTATCCAAAATAAAATTGCTGAATGAAAAGCTAAAAACTGGAAACTGAAAATACGGTGCGAGAGAGGGAGTAAAGGAAGTGAAAGGGGGGGCATGCAACCCCCCAGGTGGAAGGGGTGGTGGCCATTAACAGCCATCTCCCCTCCCCATACCACTCCCCCCTCCCCCCCCTCATCCCCCCCCCCCCCGTGATCTGCAGCAGTAGCAGTGCCGCCAGCTCCTCCCCTGCTCCGCCAGGCCGCCAGGATGCCCCCCACCCCCCCACCTGATCATCATCATCATTCTTGTCCTCCTCCCCATCTTCAGCACGATGCCCCCTTGTCAGCTTGTCAGAAGGAAGGAAACAAAAGAAAAAAAAATCTTCTAGAAGCTTCCTCAAGAGTGCATACTTAAGGGTGCTTCACTCATGGATCGAGAAAGGGGGTGCAAGTGGTCTGTGAAGGGAGTTCCTTGCAGGAAGGGAAAACTACCAGGTTGCAGCAAAATTTTGCACACCCTCCACCTTCCCAAGCCCCGATTACGAGGGCCCCAAAGCGCCACACGAGAGGAGCACATGTGGGAGTAAAAGGGGCACATGTTGGAGTCCCCACCCGAAGCACGAAAGTCGATAATACCCCTCCTGCGGAAGTTCAGGTTCCATCAAATTCACCCTTTTTGTTTCCACATGATATAGATTCGCATAGGGTAGTCTTCATCGCATTGAGAATTTACTAAAATTGGACATTGTGCTTTAAAAAGATCATAGGAATGTTCGGGGGAGTTTTAAATCGCATCACACGATACTTATAATTCCCGCACCCTCTATGTGAGGTTGTGTGTTTAGAAATAATTTTGATGGCATAAGTATTGATGGTTGTAGGAGAGGGTTTGAAAATGATAAACCCCTCCCTATTTGGCTAAATTGTCAAGAATCGCATGGTGGGGGGACTTGCTCAAGATGCTGCGCCGAACACACATAGAATGCACAAGGAGAAGCTCACTCAAGAGACAAAAAGAGAGATGGAGGCCAAAACATTTTCTTGCCAGTTTCTTCTTCTTCTTCCACACACATTACAATGTACACAAAGTATAAATAAGATACAACATAAAGGAAAGTGGCCTACTAAGTCAAACAATGCATAACCGACTACACTAGTTGACTGGCGCTATAACTATGCCAGCTGTAAATAGGTGTAACAACCTGAATATAATAAGTAATGAGTCAATGGCCATGTGAGAGTCATAATGACCACTGATGTGCTAAGTGTAGACGTGTGGACCCATCTAACCAGGCTGTCCATCATTAATGTCCGCATGTGTTGAGCTTGTCATCTCAACATAAATCACATAGAGTACATCTACATTGGTTGCTCTCACTTTTAAAGAAAATATTTTTGTAATTGAAAGGGACTTTATACCTCCCCCTTCTATGTGGATAGATATGAAATCAATCCCCCCCATATAAACTTGATTACGAGGCTTGAGATAAGCCTTTGATTTTATGAATGTAAAGGATGTTTGTTTGCCTTGGGAAGAGGAGTGCAACCCCGAGTTAAATATGAGAGAGAAGTTTGAAACAAAGACTTGAATTGGTAGATAAAAGAAGGAGTTGTTGATGATGATGATTCTTATGCATGTATGGAATAAATGGACTGATAATGATGACTCCACCAATTAAACCTCTACTCTAAAATCAACATTGTTGAATAGAACCTTAAACCACAAATTGATGACCCAATTGCACAAATTAGAATTGCACACAAGAGGAGAATAGAGAGGAGAGAGAGGAGAGGAGAATTGTGAAATAGTAGGCTAGTTGTTGTTCACACTGAAGGAGGAAAAGAAGACCTAAGAGGAGTCAATAACTAATTGAAGGGAGTTCATCTCTTCTGGGTACACAACCAACATGTATGCTCTCATATGATCTCTATTCTTCATTACCCGTATTTTTTTGGGACTATCTTGAAGGCACACTTTTCTTTT
Organism: Lygodium microphyllum; assembly: GCF_053477565.2. NCBI lineage: Eukaryota > Viridiplantae > Streptophyta > Polypodiopsida > Schizaeales > Lygodiaceae > Lygodium > Lygodium microphyllum. The sequence continues at coordinate 138,208,948 of NC_141153.1, forward strand.
TGTGGTTCTTCTCACTATGTAGGCCTCTTGACTTGAAAGGGACTCCTCAATCATGTAGGCTTCTCGACTTGAAAGAGACTCCTCAATCTAGTAGGACACTATGGATTGTTTGCCCTTAGCTTAGACTACTTGAGATCTTGAACTACATGCAAACCCTAACCCAAAGAAAAATGGAAAAAAGCAACCTAGCTTGCCAAGCCCTTGGAATCTCGCCAAGTCACCTACGATCCAGGATCGAATGCTCGGAGCATTCAGGAAGAAGGAATCACACCTTAGCAGTTGGTCGTATAAACGACCTCCGAAATGATCGTGATTGTACACTTAGGTACATTGTTTGAAATTCTTTGCTCAAGGAACTAATTCAAAGCAAAACACTTAATGCTTCATGTTAAAAGCCTGGAGGGAGAGGCAGGTTCAGTTACCTCTGACTGCCTGCTTGGCCCTATCAAAGGGGGTTGATTAGCCGTGCCGGGTACATGGACCGAACCCGCCACGAGAGGTCTCTCCGTGGGTGTTGCTTGGAGCGGGAGGATGCTTGGGTGCCAAGGGAGGCTCTGGTTGTAAATTCCTTGCCTTTGGATCCCACAAAAGAGGCCGACGTGACTCGAGATGGGATCTCGAGGCCCGTGTACTAGTCTACAGGCGGAACTTGGAGTAGCAATCCTGTTGATTGCTGGGATAGCCTTCGGGAATGTTACTTGATGTATTCCGAGACTATGATAAATAAAGATGAGATATTTGAGAAAGGAGCTTGCTTGACATTGTTTTTGTGTCAGTGCCTAAGTTACGTGAAGGAACATATGTCTAAATTGATTAATTAAGGAAGCTGCCTTTGCATGTCAAACATAATGTGGTAGGTAATTAGATAACTAAGTAACTCGAGGAAAGTGCGATGGGTCCATCCTACAAAAGGGTGGTCCCAGTTAGCTGGGAACTTTTCTCAAAAGACGTGATAACACAACTGTGAAGACCTAGAGTCGGTGGAGTTAGAATTCGGATTTATGCTGTTTTAGGGGAGCAGAATGGGACTATGCCTTATGGGTAGAGAGGTTGAGCTTTGCATCCCTCTCATTTCCCATTCTCCATGAACCAAGTGCAGCATAGATCCGCTTCGACTCTATTGTTCCTATGCAAAATGGTTCATCTGGAGCTTGATGCTAGAGACTTTGCTGATAGGAAAGAAACCCTGACTTCAGGTCAGTCCTAAGTGGGAACAGCCAGATACGTCTGCTTGGGGTAGACTCAGGAAGACCTAGATCGCAAACCCGTGACATTCCTTGCGAGTGCCAAGAAGCGCTTCTTTGACTCTCTTCCCGATGGGCTACTAAGACGTGTCCCACAAGTGGACGAGTGGACACGTTACAAAAGGAGTAGACAAAGTAACAAAAGTAGAGAGAGTGAAGCTAATGCTACAGTAGGAAGTACCAAACCGCCCTTTTATTGGGATTTAGAGTCAAATTTCAAATTGCACCAATTATTAAAGGTGCCAAAAGAGGTTCCATTGCTAGAGTGAGTAGTGAATTTTGAACTATGATCTTTGTTTAGGATTTCCCACAAGGGAGATTCAATTCAAGACGTACCTAATCTAGGTCTAAGATCTTTATTTAAGGAGCCCAAGGAACCTACATGGTTTGATATTGCCAAAGATTTAAGGCTAGAGATATTATTTAGAGAAATAATGGCTCACAATACAATCAAATTAGTTGACTTCATGTAATTTGGGGGATTGTGGGATGAGATCCCGATGCACATTTGCAAACATTTGAGGTGACCTGTGTCACCAATGAGATAGTAGGCAATGATGAAAGCTTCATATCTTCCCTGCAACACTAAAATATGAAACAAAGAGGTGGTAGGGGAACCTAGATGCTCAACATAAAGTGACTTATGCTGCCTCATAAAGAGCGTTCCTAGAAAAAATTCAATGGCAAGGTTTCCAAGATAGACTAGCCCTTCAATTGGATTATTTGTCCCAAGGAACAACCAAAAGTGTTCAACATTACAAAGAGTGTATGGAGACAATTATTGGAAAGATGAATCCAGCTCTTGATGAGCCCACACAAAAGCGTAAATTTATTGATGGGCTTAATCTTGAAGCTCATCAGCATGTTAGCCTATAATGGCTAGCTACATTGGTAGATGCTAAAACACATGCTAGATGGTGGGAAGAAGTGCAACTTAGCCAACAACGATGGAGGGATTTATTCAAAGAACCTCATATGGAATATCCAAGCACTTCAAGTGGGATATCTAAGAACGTGTCTTATGTGACCCTTTCTTTAAATCCATTGGTAATTGCAAGTTCCAATGTATCAAGTGTACCTTTAAATTCGTACATTTCAATTATAGTCTATATGATGTAGATAGGAATGCCTTCTATGCCTGAATCTCAGTCCCCTCTTGATGAAGCAAAAGTAGCTGATATTATTGCAAAATCCTTAGGAAAGTTGAAGGAGGAAATCATGGGTGTAGTGCAAGCACCCTTGAAAGAAATTTATTTGATAACAACACAGTCTTCTAGTGCACAAAAACCCTCAAACAGCTAAATTCCAAACCCACCTAGATCTAATATCTGGTGTGGTAAGTGTCATGAGTATGGCCATGTGGCTATAGAGTGTCCAATGCCTTCAAGACTAATACCTAACCATCCATCGTTCTGCACTTTTTTGCTTAAGACAGGGCATCTAGATACAAATTGTTGGCATAAGATAGGTCAAGAGCAACAATAAGCTCATTCAATGCAAACGAATTATAATTACATGGATCGTAATAATACGATCTATGAGATTGGACCACCTAATCAGCCTTTTAGGCTAAGAGGATTGCCAATCCAAGGTAGACCCCCAGTACCCCGAAATAATTACAATAGTGATGGAAACCAAGGAAGAAACTCTCCTTTCAGGAGAAACAATGGTAATTTTCATAATCCAATAGGGCAAAGTGGATAAGAAAGCCCTAGAGGATGAGTGATTTGCTATCAATGTCAACAAGAAGGTCATATAGCTACATATTGTCCGAATGTGTATAAAAATCAAGTTTTTACCCCTCTTTATAGGAGGTGTAGTGTTGAAGGGCATCATGAAGAGAATTGTCCTAAGCAAGAGGAAAAAAAAACTAATGACAAAGATAAACAAGTATCTAATGAACCTTCAACATTTGCTGCCAATTTAGTCAAAATAGAAACAAAAGAGCAAGGGAGTAATGTTAAGTAAAAAAATTTTCCTCGTAGAGTGACCTTTAAGATTGACCCCATGATTGGTGTGGTTACTAGAGCGCAAAAGTAGCAGCAAAAGGAGCAAGGTCTGGATGAAGAGAGTCTACAGTTAAAAGGAGGAGTGAAGGATAAATCTAAGGATATAGATCCTAATGTAGAGCTACCTGAGTCATATTCTCCACAGTATTCCTCTGACCATCCATTATTACATGTGTCTTTAACAAATCCTAAGATTCAAGTAGGGGTAGCTCCTTTTCCTGAAAGAGTGATACCTCCTAAGGAAGGAAGTAAAGAGCCGGTAGAATCCATGAATAAGACCTATGATATTTGGGCTATGTTAGAACAAGTATCTTTGACCATTAACCTTCGACAATTGCTAGAAATAGTGTCTACATGTCGAAAGCAGTTTTATCATAAATTAGTTAGGCATCGAAGGAAAATGAGTGAGACTAACGCTTCTAAAGTAACTGCAATTTTCTTCCAAAAGAAAAACAACTCAAGATGTAAAAATAGTAGATTTATTTGTGGATCTAGGAGCTCCAGTTATAGATACTACTATTAAAGGCCACTTGTTGAATGAAGTATAGTTAGATGGTGGCTTAGCAGTCAATTTGATGATAGAACAAATGATACAAGAATTAGGGTTGAAGAATCTAGAAGCTACCCATATAGTTTTACGTGTGACTGATAAGAGGAAAGTGATTCCTTTGGGGTTACTTCGCAATGTGAAATCTATAATTGCTGGCCTATAATTTCATGTGAATTACTTAGTACTTCGCTCATTGTCAAATATCTCTTCATATTATGTGTTGTTAGGTCGACCTTGGTTATACCAAGCAAGATGCACTCAGGATTGGTATAAAGGCTCAATTGTGATTGGTCCTCAAAATGATAGGGTCAAGATACAAGTTATCACAAAAGGGTTTTTAAGGGAGTTAAGAGATGAAGTAGTTAGTGAGATAGATGAAAAATCTAGTAGTGAATTCTATGATTCAGAAGTAGAGAGGACCAATAATGAAAGGCCTTATGCCTGGTTATTTAAAACACAATGACTAGCAAGAGCAGAAAAAATAGAGGTGAACGTTGTGCATTAGCCTAACAAAGTGGAACAAGTGGGTATTGGTGAATATGCTATTAATTTTTCATCAAATAATGACTCTAATAGTGATATTACTTACTAGTTATCCACCTCAGAAGACACAACCCTATACTACTTAATGGTTTTGACAATGGAGGATAAATATCCTAAGGATGCAATCCATGAAGTCAATGATTTGAATGGTTTATTTCTTGAAGCATGTCCTAGATTTTGTAAAGATGAGGAAGAAGGTAACCTTAGGGATGTATTTTTTGCATATAACGCATTGGAAATATTTTTACCTAATGATTTAGAAGAAGAGGAGGATGAGGCAAGAACATCCAATCTAGATGAAAATTCAAAAAGCTCCTCAATAGCTATGGAGCAAGTCGATACTATTGAGAATGATCATAGCGAACCTAAGGAGAGTTTAGTTACAACATTTCCTTATGAGGTAGATAATCTAACTTTTGGGTTCAAACAACTTCCAATGGTTACTAAAATAACTTATTATTGTCAACTAGGAAAGAAAGAAAGAGAGAGAAGAAACAAGTATAGTTGCAAACCTTTACAACAGCTTATAAAACATGATGATAGAGACAACCCATCTCTGGCTTTAAATAGATTTGCACAGACTTTTAATGAAGGTCATGGTAATTATGATAGGATAATCAAAGATTTAAATGAGGCTTTGGAAATAGAACGTGAGGTAGCAGTGACAATTGTGAATGAAGCAATGAAAAAAGTTGTCGAGTTATAAAAAGAAAAGTCAAATTTCCAATTTAGGGAGAGGCAATATCTAGAAGAAATTTCACTTCTAGAGATGTATTTAGAAGAGCAAGAATCTAAAATCCATAATGATGTGCAACAAATGGAACAAATATTGACTATTCCTAGGAAATTCTCAATTGGATGTGAGAAAAAAAATGAATATTATAAAAGAAAAGAATCTCTGTCTACTTCTAGAATTGGATTACAAAAGAAAAACTCCACTACCACTCCTTGGTTATATCAGTCGCTTAAGCACTCTATGAGCAATAAGAAAAATCTGTATCATTATTCTAAAGGGTAGCTAGGAGGATATCATAGAAGTCAATTGAAAGAAAGCAAAGCTCGCCTATCAAGTATATGTGAGGTAGTATTACCTCATCCCAAAGAGAGAGTGATGGATTTTACTATCTATGGGGATGGAATTGAACCAGAGCTTAGAGGGTTTGAACCTCTAGCTCCTAAGGACTTTCTGGAGCTAAAAAGAATTATATGATATTTAGGGTGTCGGATTCAAGGTGAGGAAAATGAAGATTTACACTCATTAATCCTTAAGCTTAGCAGTACTCAATGGTCTTGGGATTTGAATGACCAAAAATGTTTGGAAAAGCAAAATAGAATTTTATGTTGTTACTGTCGAACATTACATGACCAATTTCCATGCGATCAAGAGCAAATTTTTTAGATAATAGGTTCTAAAAATACCATGTTTACAAGAGTTATACCAGTAAGCTATTTCCAGATATATTGGATGTCCATATGATAGAAATGATTGAGGGTATTCAGGATGATCTAGCTATTGTTCCTTATGAGGCTTTACCCTTAGTACACTCTGTGAATGCAAGGGAAGAAGAACCAAAATTGAGTGCCAAGAATAGTTTGCTTGAAAATATATCAATGGGAATATGAGAAGATGTGCCTATGGTCAAGCCTCAAAAAATAGACTCTTTGTTTATTGAAGAGCATGAAGTGGAAGTAGTTAAAATAGAAATGGCAGAAGGGAAATATTTAAATCTAGGAGCTCAATTGGAATCCCAAGATCGAGAAAGGTTTAAGAAAATATTACGAGCACACATTGGGGAATTTGCTTGGTCTTATTCTGACCTTAAAGGTATGAAAGCTTAACTTTGTCAGCATTATATTGATCTAGAACTAGTCACAAAACCCATATGTCAAGGCCAATGACGAACAAATCCTGTGTATGTAGAACTCGTCAAAGCTGAGATTACTAAGCTTCTTGATGCGGGATTTATTTATCCTGTTGCATATAGTGAGTGGGTTTCTCCTATTGTGGTAGTACCAAAGAAGAATAGTAAGAAAATTTGCATTTCTGTTGATTATAGAAAGCTAATTAGGAAAACACAATAATATCATTTTCCCTTGCCATTTACAGATCATGTACTTGATAAAGTTGCAAGCCATGAGCTATATTCTTTCATGGATGGGTTTAACGGCTACAATCAAGTGCTAATTCATCCAAAAAATCAATCCAAAACTACTTTTACTATTGAATGGGGTATGTTCACCTATAAAGTGATGCCTTTTGGCTTATGTAATGCACACTCAATATTTCAAAGAGTTATGATTGTAGCTTATCAAGATTTTCTTCGACAATGGATGTAAGTTTTTCTAGATGACTTTTGCATCTTTAGGATAGCAAAAGAAATGCCTGATCAATTGGCGCAAGTGTTTGAATGTAGTAATGAAGTAGGTATCTCCTTGAACCTTGATAAATATGTTTTTGGAGTGCCAAAAGGAACGTTGTTGGGGCCCATCATTTCTAAAGAAGGCTTTGCTATGGATTCGGCCAAAATTTCTAAGGTTTTTGCGCTTCCACCTCCAACAAACCTTAAGCAATTGCATGGATTTTTGGGGCATCTAAATTATTATCGACGATTCATTTCCAATTTCCCAAAGGTGGCCTGAACCTTAACAAATTTGCTATGAAAGGATACTTCTTTTAATTGGGCATACCCACTCATATTGATACACATCATATCCATGCAGATGCATTTATGAATGTTATGGGAGTAGTTTTATGTCAAGGAGATGGTCATCCAATTTATTACGCAAGCCAAATTTAAGTGATGCGGAAAGAAATTATACTACCACTGAGAAAGAATGCTTATCAATGGTATTTGCGGTGGAAAAATTTTGACATTATTTATTAGGAAATAAATTTACTATTTATGTTGATCATGAAGCACTAAAGTACTTGCTTAATAAAGCAGAACTTTTGAGACGTGTGATTCATTGGATGTTATTATTTCAGGAATTTGATTTTCAAATAGTTACTCGTCATGGTAGAGCTCATGCTCTAATAGATCATCTTTCACAATTATTAACATCTGATAAAGAAGAAGGTGTGGAAGATGATTTTCCAGATGCATCACTTTTTACTGTGGAGACACAAGTTCCATGGTATGTTGATATTGCAAATTTTCTTAGTATAGCTCGATACCCACCTGGTGCTGATAAACAACAAAAGAAAAAAATTTCAATGCAAGCACGCTCCTACACATTATTGGGGGGTTACCTTTATAAATTATTTCCACGTGAGGGTATCTATCATCGATGTGTACGAAAAGATGAAGTTCTTATAGTTCTTAAGGCATTGCATGATGAGCTGTGTGGTGGCCATTTTGCTGGTGAATCAACAGCATGGAAAGTTCTAATAGTTGGTTATTGGTGGCCTATCCTATTTAAAGATGCTTATTATTATTGTCAAAAATGTGATGTTTGATAGGTCATCTTTCCAAGAGTTTTGCTATGCCTTTGACACCAATATTGGCATTAGTGCCTTTTGAGAAGTGGGGGATTGATTTTGTGGGCCCAATTGATCCACCTACTAGATATCGATCTAATCATTGTATTTAGGTTTCTACTGATGATATCACCGAATGGGTTGAAGCGAAAGCTCTTAAGATAGATAAAGCCATTGAGGTGGCTAAGTTTATGTATGAGAATATCATAACACGTTTTGTTTTCCCATTAGAATTAGTAAGTGATGGACGCTCTCATTTTTTGAATGGTCTTATCAGAGAGCTAATGGAATTTACAAAATTAAGCATCATAAATCAATGCCTTATTATCCCAAAGCTAATGGCTAGGTTGAAGTAATGAATTACATTATTTGCGAGATTTTAACTAAAACGGTTGCTTCTCATCTCAAGCGAGATTGGGATGAGTGTCTATATGAGGCGTTGTGGGCTATAGGACCACTAATAAAGTGACAGTGCAAAATACACCCTTCGATTTAGTTTATGGTACTAATGCTATTTTTCCAATTGAGCAAGAGTTGCCTACTCGATGAATAGCCCTCTCGTTACGATTAGGTGAGGATAAATCATTGAAGCAAAGGATTTTAGAATTGGTGAAGTTAGATGAGGAAAGACTGTTAGCTTTACGAAGCTCAAAAGCAATGCAGAAATGTCGTAAGGCGTGGCATGATTAGAACATTAAACTACGAGAGTTTAAAGAAGGAGATTTAGTTTTATTATATGATAGTAAATACTACAAATTTCCTAGGAAGCTGAAAATTCATTGGTTAGGACCTTTCAAGGTGATTAATGTTTATGATAATGGATCCATTGACGTGCAAGATATTAATGTTGAAAATGAGATATTTAGAGTTAATGGCCTGTGGCTTAAACATTTTGTGACTTACTTTAGTTAGGTATCGTTAAGTAAGTGGTTAGAATAACCTCTAACTAATTTACATTTGGATTTTTTGTGGATGGATGTGCTTTACCCTTGTCTTGATATTGATAGTTTTGATCCAATGGCCTTATAATATTCCACATTTTCAGACACATGATAGGTTTTTATATGCACCAAGGGGAGAGGCCTTTTGTGGTTCTTCTTTTGTGATCTTTTTTTTTTTTTTGAAATACCATCCACCCTTTGGTTGTAGACCGTGTCAACGATAGCTTTATGTGCATGTGCAACTCCTATGTTGGAAGTGTCACACTTACTTTCGACGCTATGGAACCATTGTCATGCAGGATGCTATTGGTTATACTTATCAATGCCACGATTATGATAGTGTATTCTCACCCAAGCATAGCATTGCTCAGTATAGGGTGGGTAGAGAACAAGATGAATTTTCACGATATCAAGTTGTTGTTTACAATTTTACTCCATCATATCCCGATGATCAAGTAACTGTTAGTTGTCCATGTTGGGATTATAGATGTTGGTATATGGATGCAACAAAGGGCTACTCTTTAGGATGTTTACCAATGGCACCTATGCCCTATTATAACGATGCAGCTGCGGCTCCGGCTCCATGATGTGATGGAGGTTTTAAGCAATGCACCTGATAGGCGGGTCTATGACATCTGATGTGCCTATGCTAGAGGCTATTCATGAGCATCCTATATCTAATGGTTTAGTTGATAGCCTTGACTTAGATAGTGTGAATGATTTTGGATTAGAATTATTGTTTGCAATCAAAGATCTTAGAGGGTGTGAGGATTTTAGTTTAGATATTTTGTTTTCTTAGTTTCTTTTGTGTTTATTTTATCTTATTTTTAACAAAAACAATAAATAATAAAAAATAATCCCTTTGAACAAATGTTAAAACTTGTTTATGCCTTTTTGTTTTAGCTTTTAACACATTTTAGATTAGTTAGTCTTCACATGGTTAGTTAGCTAGCTGCACACACAGTTGGGATACTCCTTTAGTGCTATGAGCTCATTACAAAGAAGTTTGAGTAGGTGGTAGGTTTCTAAAGGAGTTTCACTCTTTATTGGGCTAACCTATTAATGGTTTAGTGGTTAGTAGTTGAGTTCTGTGCATGTTTAATGATTGTTGCCTTTTGAGAACCACTACACGCTTATCTTCACATCATCTTGGAGTTGCAATATCCACGTCCCTAACAGGTTGTTTCATATCAAATCTATCTATTCATAGTTGTTGGAAATAAAGGAAAGTAAACAATCTAATTGGATTGAACTAATTTGGAGATTCAAAAGTCTTAGTAATTACAAAAGGATCACAAGGCAAAACATTTAAAACACAAGTAACCTGACAGATACATAAATAATTCAGTTTATATTCGAGTCCACCCACAAAGGATGAGATGTTAGCACTAGGAAGTGATTTTAGGGGATGATGTGTGTGTGCATGACTAGCGAATTTCAATATATGTGGTGACTACCTAGAAATCCAATAGAGTTTACTCCCGTAACTTTTTCGCTTTCTTAGCAATGAAGGGTAGTTGAGTAACAAGGTTCTCTCCATGAAATTCTGACTAGGAGTAGTGTGGATGTGAGACATGTTGAGTTGGTGGGTCTCTTTGTCCTTTCATTTGCCTATGCAAGGTGACTGATATTATGTGCTATATTAGATTCCTTGAGTGAAGCTATTGAGCTGAAATGTTTGAAAGTTCAATTTAGTGATGCATTCCTAGATTTCTAGTCATTTTTATAAGTCATGAGACTCATAACTAAAACACTAATAAATTAAGTTCGTGGGAGTATATCTATTTATTCTTCTTTAAAAAAGAAAGAAACAAAAGAACAAGAAGAAAAAAAAACACCCTAAAGACTGAAGGGTATTTTAAATTTAAACAAAAGAAGATAACCATCGCCTCTGAGGTCTTGGTAGGCTATAGAGATTTCCTTGATGGGTGCCCTGCATCCAATACCATGCATCTCTTTGGGGTGGAACCTTTTGGGATGGAGAATAAATATATATACCCTATTGAATAAAAGATTTGAAGGAGACAAAAAAAAAAACTCAGGAAAGTTGGGAGTTAGGGATCATTGAATGGTTGTTCTAGTATAACATGGAGGGTTAGCAAATACACCATAGGAGTCCTATTTGGTATCTTAGTATTAGCTTGTTTTGTTGGGTTCTTTGTTAGGCATGGACCTTATCAATGAGGCTATTTTGAGAAGCAATATTTCTAGTAGGATAGTAGTGTGGCTTTTCATTGCCTAGAGGGATTATTGTTGCTTAACGGCTCTAGAATGCTTCCTAGTTGGTATGCTCCATGCATCGGATGAAGATATGTTATGCACTTTGGGTGCAGAGGATGAGTAAGGGGTTGTTTGTATGCACAAGTTTTTATATAACTTCATTGAAATATTCATCTTGTTTGATTTATAATATGACACCAATAAAAATTCTCCTATCTTTTCAGTATCTACTAGTTTTCTATGTTTGATTTTGCAAGATGTTGTAGCTATGCTCACGAGGACGCTTCACAATTAAGTGGGGGAGAGTATATTCTTCTTTTGAGGATGCGTAGTAGTGCTTGTGGTAGCTGTGTTCATGATGTTTGTTGCGGATATGCTTGTGAGGACACTTCACAATCAAGTGGGGAGAAATGACAACAACTAGAAACATGCCCAATATTGCAAACTTTTTTTTCTCAAAATTGTATACAAGTAGCACATGATTATCAAAATTTTATAATAATTTAAGGAAGATGTAGTCATAGTTACTGTCTTTGGAGGACAGTCCAATAGTCCAGAAAGAGGGCAAAGAAGGACGTTACATTGAGCATAGTGCTCTAGGACTTGTAGTGGAGAACAAGAGGTTATTGCTAATTTTCCTAGAAAGTGATAAGTCGCAAGGCAAGTTAGAGGTAGAGAGAGAGATTACATGCTTTGCTAGGGATGGTACAATCAAGACATTCAGAGGTCTTGGCTCAGATAACTAGGGGTGTAGCTAGTTTTGCAAGATGCGAGTCCAAAGCAATACGATAGCAAGAGAAAGTATTGACAATTAATTGCACATAGAGATTTCTCTTTTTCATCTTGGTCAGCATGAAGTAAATGCTAGAGATATGGTTGTTTGTTGGAAGCAATTTTATTTTATAGTCTTGTTGAGCTCATTGCTCACAATCATATGGGAAAAGTTGCCAATGTTCAACAATGAGGAAAACATGGAGTTGGGTATAGTTGGGAAGAGCTTATGCATGTCTTGGAATACCTGCCACTTCAATCCCAAAAAAAAAGCATCGTATTCCAAAGGATGTATAGGATTTTGACACTACTGAAGAAAACTCTCCATTCTTTCGTGTTACTACTAAAATTGCTAGACTACACAGATTTTCAGTGGTTGGGACCACTCTGGCTTCAAGAAATAAATTAGAATAGTTGTTTATGTTGTGGCAACATGTAGGGTTGAAGGTCACCATAGGGGTTTGGCAAGAAAACTGGATAAGATAGATGGAGATGTGTCTTCAAGAGATAAGTGGATTACAGTGAATGTTTAAAGGTTCAAGAAGTACTTCACAGTGAATCAAAGAGGTTTGAGAGAGAAGAATCTATGGGGGTTCAAGAGCTTAGACTTCAGAGATGGTAGAGATAAGAGAAGGGTTGAAGGTTTCAAGCCAAGTTCTTGAAGATGTTAATAGAGATTCCAACTGCATGTTCTTAGAAAAGATTACAAGAGTATTATCTCATAAGTTCTAACTCAAATCAAGCTTGTTTTCTTGGTTGTAAGAGCAATCACAAATTATAAAATCAAGTACAATATGCTTCATGCATCATAAACAACTCTGCATCGCATCATTCATATATGATGCCATAGCATGAATCAACTTTGCATGATTACATTCAATGTAGACTGTTAGGGACAAAAGCTTATGAGTCAATTACAAGGCTTGTAGGGCAAAGAGACTTGCTTCAAGAGAGCTTCAAATTGAGTTCTTGATAAGGATAAGTTACCATAGCCAAGAAATAAGAGAAAAAGCTCCTCTTAATTCAACTCAAAGAATCTATGAATGATCTACAAACATTGCCTTGCCATAGGGGCGCATAATACTTGCATATTTTGACAAGATGTCTTTTGTAGAGTAAGAAATGAATTAAAAGAACATTGCTGTAGCTAATTATTTAAATATGGTTGAAGGTATTAGCCCAAATAAGCCCATGGAAGAGAAGGGGTTCGAATAAATAGAAGAATACTCAGAGAAAGAAATAGAAAATATAGAAGAATACCAATAGAGATGAAGCCTATCAGTTTATTTTTGCATTATGAGAGAATAAAAATATTGTAGACAAAAACATGTATAAAATAATACCTTCCTCTATGTTGCTCATATAGCCAATCTGATGCTTCCATTGGCTCCAAAAGGGGGGTAAATTACTAGTACACTTGGCCAGAATCCTACCAGATCACTCCTTCTTCATCTCCCATTTCGGAGTGCTGTTCACTGTCTAAAAACAACGATCACACTTCACACAATTTTGCTAATCTTTCTTTTTACATAAAATCCTCTCAAAAAAACTGAAAGCTATATGCTTTCTTTTACATGTTATCCTAATCTAGAAGTTGTCTATAGTTTTATGGATTTTTACAAGAGATTTGCAGTGTTAGAAGAAGTATCTTCTGCCATGTCCATGTTTTCATCTTCTGCCTCTTTTTCTTCCTCTATGTCTTTATGATCTTGAATTATATCCAAGTCTTCTAACTTATATGTTGAACTTTCTCTTCGTTTGAAGAGCTTGATTCTTTTTTAAGACAGGTATCTTTATGCTGTTCCCATCCAATTCAGCCCAGTGAATATGTGGCATTGCCATGAACGACCTTTGCCACATATACGGGCCAAACCAATGCTTTACCATCTTCCTAGAAGCATTGTATTGATTATCTAGGCTATTGTCATAGACAAGCACCCAGTCATTTTCTTGGATAGCTCTTGGCCAAAGTCGATGTTTCTTATCAAATATTATTTTGTTTTTTAGTCTTGATGTTTTTAACTTAATAGCAAGTGGATTCGCCTTTCCTACAATATGCTTTAATTCGGGGTTGAGAGATTTAATATATGCAATCCATCTTAGCATAGAAATGCCATGTGTAGAGTAGTTGGTAATCATGCCCAAGAGTGGAAGACAATAAGTTTCTACCACTACGGAAGCACCTATAAAGTATTCACAATCACACTTTAATGTTATTACAACTCCCCACAATTCTCTTTTTACTTGTGCATATCTTCTTTGATGTTCATTGAGAATCTTTGCTCCAAAATGAATTGCATACATGTTACCTTCAAGGTCTTCTTGGCCAACAACCCATCCTATCCCAATGGGATTTGTATCCACAGTAAGGACGATGGGTTGACTATTTGAATAATCAGCCCCTTTGAGAGCTGGGGCTGAAATTAATAACTTCTTTAGTTTGCGTACATTAAGAGTATGCATTTCCCCCCAAGAGAATCTTTGGGCTTTTCTTAATAATTGATAAAGATTTTCGGCGACATGAGCAAAATGTGGTATCCATATGAGATAGAATACACATGTGCCAAGAAATCCAATGGGACTTGTATCCATAGTAAGGATGATGGGTTGACCATTTGAATAATCAGCCCCTTTGAGAGTGGGGGATGAAATTAACAACTTCTTTAGTTTGTGTACATTGAGAGTATGGTGTTCCCCCTAAGAGAATATTTGGTTCTTTCTTAATAATTGATAAATATTTTCGGTAACATGAGAGAAATGTGGTATTCATATGAGATAGAATACAAATGCCCCAAGAAATCTTCTCACCTTTGAGATATTTGTGCATTTTTCTTGCATTCTGCTGATGGCATCTATCTTGATTGGTGAAGGTTTATGTTCGTAGGGCCACACAGATGTCTAACCATTAGGACTTCTTCTACTCCAAAAATCGACTTAGCTCCAGAAAGGATAAGATGTACCTCTTTTAGCCTTGTCAAAATCTTGTCACAATCATGAATATGGTTAACTATAAATGTGCTGCAGCCATCTTCATCAAGCTCCTCATTCTTTTCATTGACTTCACATCCCTTGATAGGTACACCATCAATAAATGGAAGAGTAAGTTGTGGAATAAAGTCCCTTAAGACTTTGTGCATGGCATTCATCATATGGGCTACGGAGTTTGTTGCACCTTGTGGTAGAGTGCACATGCGGACCAATCCAAGAGGTGTCTTCATTATTGTGGCAATGTCTTGGATTTCTAATGAAAGCTGAAATTGGTCATATTTTGAATATAGGTCGCCCATAGAATAAATTTCTCTACTTGCAAAAGCTTCAATAAACTCATCAGGGACCCAAACCAACATTCCAGATTGTTACACGATTGACAGGATGTAGATCTTGGATGAATCGTAAAGATCCATTTTTCTTGGGTACTGTAAACCATCGATTTGAGTAAGGTACTGAAGAAGGTTCTAAAATATTCATTCTAATATTCTCATTTAGAAGTTCCAATAATTTGGGCAAATGTGCCCTTGGAACGGGAATGGGCTTGAGGTTCCAAGGCACATGTGGGACTGTAAAAATAACCATAGGAGCCGCAATATTTGGATCCACACAACCTATTTCACTTGGTTGAAACGCAAAATATTTTCCATGTTTCATTAGCATTTGCAAAAAAGGGTGTTTTTCAGTCGGCGAAAAGAGAGATTTTTCACCTATTATGAGCTCTTTTATACTTTCAGATGTGAACTTGTGACCAATGTTGGAAGGATCACAAAGAGTTGGCTGATTCGCTGCCCTATCAGCCAACCCTTCGCTTTTAGGAGGCAGTGGGGCTACCACATGTTTGACTTTCTTATCCACCATCTTGTATTTTGTCTCCACTTGTGCTTCAGCCTTGTTGAGTAAACCAATGTCTTCCTGCTCAACAAATTCTTGAATTGTTTGATAAAAATCCAATGTATATACTTCTATGGATTGATTTTCAGCCTGATTTTCTATATGAGCAGTTGCATATATTTTAGCCAATGTGTCAGTAGTAATTAGTCCAAAAAAAGTGCACGAGATATCTTCACTTTCAGCCATCATGTCATAAGTTTTCAGCTCACTTTTTACATGACATAAATATTTTCTTTCAGCTTTAGTCATGGCTGGAAGAGACTTATAACAACCCATAATATTGGATGTACATATATACATATTTTCTAGAGACATTTTTTGTAGCATAAGGAGGTTCAATCTTTTTACATGACGCACTACCATAGCCTCCTTTTATAGCAGTGCAGCGCAAAAACCCTTGAATCCTCAGGTATTAGGAGGCACATGATAATCACGCAGTCGATCTCTGTTTCGATGATAGTTAACACACACAATAAGAAATTGGGCAGCTCATTCATTATCATTGCTTTGGATTTGAGCATAGGAAGAACCATCATCAAGAGCTTTTGTTTCCAAGCGGGCTTCAGAAATGTAAGGTTGCCCAATAATGATAAGGTAACTACAAGAGTCTTGAATAAAAAAGTGAAAATTGTTATTTATGTCTCCAATAGTTACATGCACATTAGGACATGCAGCATATAACTCTCCAAAAGAGTTGTTTGTAGCTCTCATTCGCCAACCTGGATCAACATCTATGGGCCATCTGCCACTTTCATAGAGACTCCTGCCATGACGTTTATCTCCGAGCCATGGTCTAAGAGTGCAATACATGGTGTTTCTTTTTCTCCAATTTTGACGACTGTCTCCGTTGTTGCTCTTGCCCAATGCATACGGGAGTAGTGACTACTTGGAAAGAACCGAGCGTCTTCCTCCTCATGCATGTGATGTAGATGGCCTTCTTTTTGAGAGGTGGGCTACCCAACTGGTTTGGACGAGCCGGCCTTTACATTTTCAGCTTTCACTTCTTTATTTTTTACATTCATTCATTCTTTATCTTCAACTTCAATTGCTACAATTAATTCTTTAACTACTTCAAGATGAATTCCTTGTGACGTCAACTTCTCTTCATCTTGCACAAAAACTCAAAGAACTTGCAAAAAAGCATGCACTGTTTCTTCAGCTTTATCACCAAGATATTGTCTTTTCGTTTTGATTACATTAATAATTACATAATGGAAGAACATCGTGGAAGTCACTTTTGGCAATTCCAAGAATTTTGCCTAAGGTGAATTCAATTTTGCTTTCCAAAATTTATTCTTCTAGGACTCATTTTGAGATTGGTTGCAAATTCTATGTCAGATTGCAATTTGAAGCCTGGTTGCTTGTCTTTGTTCTTTCCTTCGATCTTCTTTGTTTATGGCGCATATTTCATCTCTTGATCTAGGGTTATATTTTCAGCAATCTTTGGTTGTTCACGCGTTCTTCTAGTTACCCATTTTGGAGGGCCAGAAGAGGAAGCCCCTGGCTCATCTTCTCTTCTTCTCTTTTCTTCAATCAAGACTTCTTTATGATTGACGTCAGCCAAATGTGCAAAGGCAGAAAAAGAATCTATTAGTTCTTTCCAACCAGTTATTCCTCGAATGCATTGACTGTTGGCTGCTTTACCACGTTCCATTTGATCTAATGTCTACATCCATACTTTAGATTGCACATTAGCTTTACATGCTTTCAAATTTGATTTAGTTGGTTCAATTTGCAGCCCATAGGTAACTGTATCAATTGCTACATAGGCATTCTTTACAGCTAAATCTTCTAATCTTTTCTTCATTCCACCATTGCCAAAATTTGGCTCCAGTGGAAGACCAGTTTCAGCTACATGAATTTTTCCGTCTTTCCAAAAGATGAGCTTCTGTACTTCAGCCTCACGGAAGGAAAAACACTCCCTCTTGTCATTTTGTTGGCTGTCACACCAAATACAATGCCTCTTAAAGCCTTCTCTCATGGGTCTTTGAGTTGATGATCGTCCTCATTCTTCAACTTTGACATCCAGCTTCTCCACCTTGGAACTAATTTCTATTAGATTCAGATGAAGGTCATGCATGCTTTTAATGAGTTCATCCATTATATCATTTTTAGAAGGAACTGAAGAAGAAAGTGTTGGTTGATTAGTCAAAGGAATAGGGTATTTTGAAGGTGGAACAAGCTCCATCAATGGAGTTGTTGAAGTTGAAGTAGAGCCCAATCTTAGCTACATCCGCTCTCTTCAAGCAATAATGTTAACTACATCAGTAACATCTGTCCATGTAGTCTTGACTCCTGATACGGAGGTAGCGTCTTCTAGGCGATCAACAAGCTTCTCTTGCAGAATGGGATCTGTAGCCTTAAGGAATAAATCAATCTTTTGGCCTTCCATACTTTGTTGGTCTTCAGCATCAAGTTGTCCAAATTTACTTTCAAACTCATGGTATAAAGCTGTTGCAACTAGACCTTTGTTGGGTTTCTCAACCCAATTAGTGAAACTTTTTTTCCTCATTAGGCCAGAGACTTCTAAGAAGAATTCTTCGCGTAGGGCTTTTTTGAATGCAACCCAATTTGCACATTGCTGAAAAAGACCATGGATTCTTCCTTGAAGACCATGCTTGGCTAATCTAGCAAAATAGCGACTCCATGCATGTTGCAATACACCAAAGAAGAGCATTTTATCAACATAGAAGCAAATGAAAACATAGAAATTTTATCCATTAAATTGTTTTAATTCCCACCCAACTTCCTCTAGGGCCTTGCTAGTTGTGGAATCAATCTTCTCTTTGTCTTGCCTTTGTTGTTGTTGTTGTAACATTTGGATTTGTTATTGCTGAGTCTACTACAGTATGCGCACCAATTGTTGTAGAGTATCTCCTAAAGAATCCCCCATCTTGGAGTTCTCTTACACCAACCTTCATGTCAGGTTCACCAATGTTGCAGCACATAGGGTTGAAGGTCACAACAGGGGTTTGGGAAGAAAACTGGACAAGATAGATGGAGATGTGTCTTCAAGAGATAAGTAGATTACAGTGAATGTTTAAAGGTTGAAGAGGTACTTCACGGTCAATCACAAGGGGAGAGAGAAGAATGTATGGGGATTCAAAAGCTTAGACTCCAGAGATGGTAGAGATAAGAGAAGGGTTGAAGGTTTCAAGCCAAGTTCTTAAAGATGGTAGTAGAGCTTCCAACTACATGTTCTTAGCAAAGATCACAAGAGTATTATCTCATAAGTTCTAACTCAATTCAACCTTGTTTTCTTGACTATAAAAGCAATCACAAATTATAAAATCAAGTACAATATGTTGTCATGTATCATAAACAACTCTCCATTCCATCATTCATACATGATGCCATAGCATGAATCAACTTTGCATGATTACATTCCATGTAGACTGTTAGGGACAAAAGCTTATGAGTCAATTACAAGGCTTGTAGGGCAAAGAAACGTGCTTCAAGAGAGCTTCAAATTGAGTTCCTGATAAGGATAAGTTACCACAACAAAGAAATAAGAGAAAAAGCTCCTCTTAATTCAACTCAAAGCATCTATGAATGATCTACAAACATTGCCCTGCCATAGGGGCGTATAATACTTGCATATTTTAACAAGATGTCTTCTGTAGAGTAATAAATGTATTAAAAGAACACTGTTGTAGCTAATTATCAGTCCACGGAAGAGAAGGGGTTTGAAGAAATAGAAGACGTAGAAGAATACTCACAGAAAGAAAATTTAGAAAATGTAGAAGAATACTAATAGAGATGAAGCCTGTCAGTTTATTTCTACATTATGAGAGAATAAAACTCTTGTAGACAAAAACATGTATAAAATAATACCTTCCTCTATGCTACTCAAATCACCAATCTGATGCTTCCATTGGCTTTGAAAGGGGGGTAAAATACTAGCACACTTGGGCAGAATCCTGCCAGATCACTAATTCATCTCCCACTTCGGAGTGCTGTTCACTGCCTGGAAACAGTGATCGCGCGTCATGCGATTTTGCTAATCTTTCTTTTGCATAAAATCCTCTCAAGATAGCTGAAAGCTACATGCTTTTTTTTACAACTGTTATCCTAATCTAGAATTTGTCTATAGTTTTATGGATTTTTACAAGAGATAATATCTAAAATATCAACAATTGGCTAAAACTTGTCCAAAAATCTAATATTTTTGAACCATGAATACTAACACTAATGTCTAAAATGGCATTGGCTCTCTAAATCAATAAGAAAGCCACACTCTAGATTTTTTTTACATGGTGTGTGCGTAGTGGCACGATAGCGTGTTCACAGGCACACTTAAAATTGCAATGCTTAACAATGAGGATGACGTCAAAGAACTTTTTAGAGAGTGGTGATGGATTTTGAAAAAAAAAAGAAAATGGGAAAAAATGATTAGAACAATGATAGAGAGAGGGCATCTTCTTGGCCTTAAAGAAAGAGGGAGAGAGAGAGTCGAAAGGGGAAAAAGAGAGAGGGGATTCATCAGACATTGACGACGGTGATGAAGATGAGGATGAAAATGATAATGATGAGGAGATTATAGAGTGTCTAGAAAAGACTAGCAAATAACGACGGCGACAAAGGTTGGAAAGAGAAGAGAAAACAACGACATTTAGGAGAGAGGGCATGATCTAATGGAGTCCTGTTGTACATGGGATTAAAGTAAAAAATTTTCAAATGAATGATTTTTCTTAACTAGGAAGAGAGGGCGCTTTGAAGAAGAGGGAGCTTTGTAACAAACGTTTCCAAGAAAGGCAAGAAGAGGGCGCCTTGCAAAAAAGCTCAACGAATTGTTGAGAAGAATGCATAATCGACTCCCTGGAAGCCTAGACAAGGCACATAAACCATGGCAAACATCAATGTGATCCCAATCTCTCTTCCTTTCATCCATCGTCTTCTTTTGGTGATAAATGCCAACATGGAGCTTCAACACAACTAAGCAAACATGGCGCTTCACATTGCTTGACCTTGTGCATGATTTCGTGGAAAGATTGAGAAGATAATCAATTAGTCTCCTTTCCTTCATAAGTCATCATCTTATCTCAAATGATAAGCCATAGCCATCAAGTTCATAATTAGAGCTTAATCTTTAATTCATAAGAGGCTATTCATATTACACACACATAAATGGGCAATTTTGTAATCTCAGGAGAAGCAAAAAGAGAAGAGCATGTGTTCAAGATGATCGAGTAGACTCCATCCCCTAGCGAGACTGCCGAATGCGTATTTCCAATAACAAAATCTCGACTTGCGTGTTTCCAAGTAAGCGCCTAATCCGTAATTTTGTAATCTCAGGAGAAGCAAAAAGAGAAGAGCATGTGTTCAAGATGATCGAGTAGACTCCATCCCCTAGCGAGACTGTCGAATGCGTATTTCCAATAACAAAATCTCAACTTGCGTGTTTCCAAGTAAGTGCCTAATCCGTTTAATAAAAATAAGTAGCATGAAGTTACAATTCTCTTGGTTTAGTATTTTTATAAAATATCTTAAAACTTGTTTTTCTACTTTGAATTTTTATTAGTGTTTATGTATGTCTGATTCTATTTTTTTAAAAAATAAAAATGGTTAAAAATCCTTTAAAATGGAATAGATAAATTTTTATAAACTCTCTAGTTGAACAATTATGAGATATAATATTTTTATCATAAATTCTATACTAGTTAAATCCTTCTGTTTTTTTAGAATATTTAGAAGATATTTAATATGTTTTAAAAATAAAAAATAGTTATTTCAAATGGAAATTATAGTATTTACTAATAAAAATCATATTTTTAGTGCAATAAAAAAATTAGAATCTTGTAGGGGAAAGTTGAAAGTATGGATTATTAAGTTTTATGAAATTTTATTGAAGTTAAAGAAATAGAAAATTAATTTAGTGTTGTTTCTATAATAAAATATTTCTTAAAAAATATGGTGTTTTCGACTTTACACAAATTAAGAGTGTTCGCAAAGTATTAAGTTATACCATATGGGACAAGGGGAACATAAGGGTATTCTCAATTACTTCTAAGGTTGATAGATTTGTTAAGATTTACTAAATAGATAACTTAACAAGGAATACTTGCAATCATAAAAATTCATGAACAATACCGAAATTAACAATTGATTTATATAATGGCATGAGGTGAAGCCTCAACATCTAAACTGGAACTCTATATTTTATTTTCTATAAACAATTCTTGGGAAATCAAAAGAATTAAGAGTGGAGGACCACTAGGATAATTTGTTAATTAAGGAGAGACACTGGGATTAAAATGAATTGTGTATGTGGACATATAAGAGTGTGGGAAGCATTTGTTTTTGTCATGTTTGATGTTTAGTTAACAAAGAGGAGAGAGCATTGGAAAATAAAAACGAATTAATTATTTAAACATTAATAGAAACAATGGATTGCACAACATGGAGAGGGGAGGTGTTTAAAAAGGGGAATTAAAGTTTATGGGTTTATGGAACGTTAGTTGATTGTTTTGAATGTTTGATGATTAATAAATAATAAAAGAAATGTATTATATAAAGGTAGAGAAGAAATAACTTAAAAGAAACGTAAGTGGAGATGTGCAGAGAGATTTATTGGATCTATGCCCTGAAACCAATTCTCTTAGGGATAAACATCCTAGGCTTAGCATTCTAGTGCCCAATGTAGAGACATAGCCGTGAAGGTTTAAAACAAAAGAAAAGTGCAAGACTAAGTAAGCTTATTGAGTTCTAGAAATTAGGTTAGTTGGACTACTACGGAGGAGTGTTGTAAATATTAGGGAAGGCTAGACAGAGTTAACAAAAATAGTATCAAATATCACCTATCTAGTGCAAAATTCTTAGGAGTTGGCTTGGCAACGTGATTAAAAGTGGCTTGGTCTTTGGCCAGTCACTTTGGAGATGCAGGTGAGATGGGTTACTGCCTTTGGGATCTGCAAGAGCACGGAAAGTCATTTGTAGCCATGATGTAGTCTTCCATAAGGACAAGATGCATGGGCATCCTGAGAAAGTGATTGAGATACACAGGGTTATCTTTCAGGATGAGCCCCCTACTCCCACACAGCCAGCTAGATAGCCTACACCAATAGTTGATGCTCATGGCCAAGATGTTAGACAAGATGTTAATAGGCAGCACAACCTGCCTTGAGGTGTTCTACTAGAGGTAGTAGACAACTTCTTGATCATTATACACCCTCCATGGACTATGTTTTGGTTACAAATGCAGGAGAGCCTCTCACCTATGATGAGGCTATGTGCAGGGGTGAATGTCACTCCTATGAGGAGAGGGCTATGCAATTTGAAATTGATTCATTGCATAAGAATCATACATGGGACCTTGTTTCCTTGACTAGTGACAAGAAGCCTTTGCCTTGCAAGTGGGTGTACAAGTTGAAAAGTTTATCTGGCCACCCCAAACTGGCATACAAGTCTAGATTGGTTGCTAAGGGTTTTAAGCAAAAACATGGTGTTGACCTTGATGAAGTATTTTCTCTTGTGGTCAAGATGACTACCCTGCACTTAGTCCTTACTTTGGTTGCCCAGCTTGACTTGGATCTTTATCAATTAGATGTCAAGATGGCTTTCTTACATGGGGACTTGCATGACGAGATATACATGGAGCAGCCTAAGGGTTTGCAAAGCTTGATAAGGAACACCTGGTGTACGGATTGAGAAAGAGTCTTTATGGTCTAAAGCAAGCACTTATGGAATGGTACCACAAACTCAATGCTTTTATGCAGTCACATGGCAACAATCATAATGCTATGGATCCATGCTTGTACAAGAAGCAAGGCCATAATGGTTCATTATTGATTTTGGTACTCTATGTGGATGACATGCTTTCGGCAAGGAAAGCTCATGATGAGCTAGATGCTCTTAAGACTTGGCTCAAAAAGAGCTTTGAGATGAAAGATCTGGGATAGGCCTCTCATATACTTGGTATGCGTATTACATGTGACAGATCTTAGGGACTACTCTATCTATCACAGAAGGAGTATATCCACCATAAAGTCCTTCAGTGCTTCTGTTTGAAAGATGTGAAGCCTATTGGATATCCACTCATGTGAAGTTATCGTAGACAAAATGTCCACAAATAGATGAGTAGAAGGTCGAGATGACCAAGATTCCCTATGCATCCATAATGGGCATGCCATGATACCCACCTATCTAGATATTGCTTTTGTAATTGGTGTTACGGCACCTTATATGGCTACACTTGGCAAGATGCATTGGGATACCATGAAAGGTATCATGAGGTGCTTGAAGGGCGCTGCTAATATGTGTTTCTATTATGGTAGCCATGATACAAGAGTCAGGGGGTACACTGACTCTGACTATGCAGGACATGCAGACAGTAGGAAGTCCACTTCTGGCTATGTGTTCACTTTTGCTGGAGAGGTGCTGTTTCATGGATGTCCAGGATGCAGAGATGCACGGCCCTCTCCACTAGAGAGGCCGAGTATGTTGTAGCCACTGAGGCTTGCAAGGAGGCCATCTAGTTTGACCATTTGGTTGCTGACCTTGGTATTATAGATGTTATCGCTACAGTGTATTCGGATTCTGTGATTGTTATCTAGTTAGCCAAGAATTCGATCTTCTATGAAAAGAGAAAAATTGAGGTGAGGTATCATTTCATTTGTGAGGTCATTGAGGATAGGACTATTGATCTTGTCAAGATCTCAACTAACCAGAATCCTATTGACTTGCTCACAAAAAGTCTCTCAATGGAGCATTTTGCCTTCCTTAGGAAGACGATGAGCGTAGGATGAGATGACGTCTTTCCTCATCCTGTTGTATCTATGTACACTAAGTGTAATTTTTTTTCTTTTTAATTTTATTCTTTTCCCTCTTCATTGAGACAAATTCACCTTTAAGTGGGAGGTTGTTGGGGGTAAAGGTACCCTTGCCTAGCCACCAATGTATTACTACACTAAATAGTACTCACACACTTGCACACTATAGGCGGTAGAGGTGCCCATCATCATCACTTCATCCTTAATTCTTTCAGTGACATTTGATTAAAGGGAAGGCCAGTCACACATTGTGACTGTTGGAGTTCCCACATCTAGAGTCTCTCTCTCTCTCTCTCTCTCTCTCTCTTTGAGTGTAGAATCAGAGGAGCACATGATTATGACATGCCCAGTGTGGGAGCTTTCGCTCAACCGCCAAGACCCACGGACCGCTTATTGTTTCAAGCGTTCCAAGCAAGCTCTAATGGCTATCTCTCACCTAGCCAACGCAGTCGATCCTACGAGTGTAGTGAGATTACCTTAGTGCCGATACGAGTTGCCTCCTCTCTTCCACACACCGGTAGCTCCACGATCCTAGATGCTAGCTCAAGCATCCTCAAGCCTCCTCCACCTCCAAGCTCCATCCTCCATAGCCGTGCGTGCAAGAAGAGAGAAGGGAAGAGAAGAAGAAGAAGAGGAGATGGTGAAGAGCTTCATCCTCTTGATCCCTCACTCTCACACACTCTCACTCCCTCATACTCTCACACTCCCTCCCTCAAGAGCACACACAAGCAAGAAGGTGAGAAGGAGAGAAGAAGAAGAAGACTCCCTTTGCCACACACCAAAGAATGATCTCTTATTCACTTTTTGAACTTTATATACACAAACCCTAAAATCCCATGGGCACCCATCCCTTTTTTACATGGCCGGCCATTGTGGCAAGGTTTTTTTTCCATTTTCCTCTTTTAGCCTTGTGCCTCTAGCCTACACTCGTCTAATATTTTACAATGGGCACAGGAGAGAGCCTGGTGCTCTTTTACAAGGATTTTTCGAGTTTTTTGAGGCGCCTTTTCTTTTAAGGTTGCGCTTTTTTCCTCGGTTCATCTTTAGAGGCCGCTTGCGTGTCTTTGCTCTTTTTTCATATTCCTTTGCTTTTTCTCTATCTTTCGCCATCTTGACTTGGGGTTAACATTACCCCCTCCTAGATGGGTGCCAATCCCATGGCACTTTTGGTGTGGGTGGAAGGGCAAGGGCCACATGTAGACTCAGGAGTTTGTGGAAGCTCAAGAATGAGGTTCGTCGGAGCAGCTCAGTGAAGTGCAGGGTGGAGGAGGGCCTCCGATGTTGGTGGTTGGGCGTTTGTGGTGTACCTGAAGAAGAAGGTGCAGTGTTCTACCTAGGGGGGTGCGGTTCTTAGCGTGTTGGTGCAATGTGCTCGTGCTAGTGAAATGGGGAAGTGGGTCTTAATCACAGGCAAACCCCGGCGATGTCCCATACTTGAGGACCCCATTTGTGTTAAGAAGGGGTGGTGGCCGTGGCTTAGGGTGACAGGTCGAACCATAGGTGAGTGTTACCTCCCTAGGTGTGTCCTACCGTTGATGTGCCCTAAGCGTGACGTGGGGGATCAAAAAGGGCTAGGGGGTTAGGAGTGGAGCCAGCCGACCAAGGTCACTGGACACGCCTAACTTAAGGACCCCTAGGTGCAGTGATCATTTAAAAATATAAAATAAAAAATTAAAGACCTTTCGGGATAGTATTACATGAGGAGCAGGACATCCAAATCTAGTTCTCATCAAATGAGGGGGGGAGGGTGGGTGGATGGATTTGCGTAAAAATTGATGGCTCTGCATGTACCCTTTCAGGTTCATGTGGACATGGAGAGAGGTGGTGGATAGAAAGGGGTGATTGCACCTAGTGAATTGGCTGTCGCTCATATCCTCTAGGAGCGCTAGACAAAATGAAGGAAGTAGGCTAGCCCTCATCATTAAGCGGGTCATAGTACAACTATCGAGAGTGTTAGGGTCGAAAAAGAGGGGAGGCAAGCCGCTTTCTTGAGATGGTGGATAGAAAGGGGCGATTGCACATAGTGAATTGGCTGTCGCTCATATCCTCTAGGAGCGCTAGACAAAATGAAGGAAGTAGGCTAGCCCTCATCATTAAGCGGGTCATAGCACAACTATCGATAGTGTTAGGGTCAAAAAAGAGGGGAGGCAAGCCGCATTCTTGTGGTGCCGGATCTTGCTTAAGTAGGAGTTTAAGGAGCCTAAGGTAATTACAGGTGGTTATGAATGCGGGATCTGGGTAGGAGGAGAACTCAGCAAGGAAATGCGTCATGGAGGCGGGTAGGCTTCCTAGACGAGAGTGGAATTTTGGTGCCAAGAAGTGCTTAAAAATAGCTAAAAATTATGAATATCAAGGGAAAAATATTCAATGTCGAAGGCGGGAGCTCGATCTAGGACAATTTTAAGCGCCAAAGTGCTTTAAAGGCGCCCGAGCGACATTTGTTGATTTTTCATAATTTTTCAGACTGTCGTGCGGGTTGACACGAGTTATCGGCCAATGCGGGATGTCGAGCCGGATGCCCAGGATTTTTCAGAGCTCAATTCCGAGTCCGGATGGGGAAATGGCCAAGAAACTGGGCAAGATACGAAGGGGTGGACAAAATTTGGCCAAAATGAGTAAGTGACCCTTGGGAGCCCAAGAATGAAATGCCACATGAAATGTTAGGAGCAAATCATGGAGAGAGAGAGGAGAAGATGGCGACAGCACGCTGGCGCAATTTTCGCCATGCTCTTGTTGATCATGATATCTAGCCTGCAAACAACCATACCAAGTGATCATTGCCCTTCATTCCCCCCTGGATGCTGATCATTTCGCCGTGCTTCGCTTCTCCAATGGCGATCTCTATGAAGATCTCTGAAATCAGTCTTTCTCTCTCCTCCCTCTCTGTCCCCTAAAGGCAGATTCATGTGGTGAAGAAGAAGAATAAGAATGGATGATGGATGCTTGTCCAATGAAGACCAGATTGCTCCGTGGTTCAAGAGGAAGGAAGATTGCTGATTGTGGGCTGTCATGAGCATTAATGGTGGCTGGAAATCAGTCCCGAGATATGGCAAATAAAAACCCGCAACCCACAAAGAACAGTAATCTCATTTTTACAAAGGAAATTGATGTTTTATGCAATTTGTTTCATGAATACTTGTTCCCATGGGATAATTATGCATTGTAAGGTTGTTTGCAATGTCTTCCAATTGTTTAGACTCAGAAAATCAGAAAATCATAAGTGTTGTGGATGAAATTAATAGGGTAAAACCCGTAAAATATGCAAAATATGGAAAAATTGGGTGTTTTTGAGACATAAATGGAAAATATAGTAAGACACACCAACTAAATTTGTGCTTTTTGCTGCAAATGAACTAAGGGCCATAGCCCATAACCTGATTTGAATTTTTAGTAATTAAAAAATACAAAAAAGGAAAAAATACAAAGAAAATAGGAAAAAACCCCCTAAAAATAGGGAAAAAATGGATTTTGAGTGCCGAAAATTAAGGGAAAATAAGATTCATGTTTGTGGATGTATGGGGGGTCTGAAGTATGAGGTTTATCCTCAGTTCAACCCTACCTTTATATTCTAGTGAGTTTTTATGGCTTTTTATACAATAAAAACATGGAAATGAACCCTAAACCGATCAATAATGCACAACCTAAACGGGTGAGGGGGTACAGTGTATGAAAGGTGTTTACATGCTGAATGAAATGATGAAAAGCTTGCTGGTTTTATGCATACCATTTAGGTTGGTCGATAATTGAAAATTAAGAACCTAGTAGCACGAGGGTTTCTTGGTGCTAAATTCATGCAACGCCGCATACGAGCGATAGTCAAAATCATTGAAAGAAATGCTTTTCACATGTGCACAAATTCTGATTTTCTTAATTGTTTGAGCACGTGGGCATTCACAATTTGCATGAATCATAAAGAAATTTAAAAGGTATCAGATAAGATCCCTTGGATGCATGGCAATTGCTTTTTAGAGGATCGTGACCAACATTGAGTGAGTAAGGTATAGGCTAGGCGTTGGGTCTAAGGGGAAAGTAAAGTGAGGAAGCATGGTATATCTCCTGGAAATACGTGAATCATAAAAGAGAGAAGTTTGTGTTCATATGTTATATATGATTAGCGACGCATCGAGGGGCCAATCCCCAAGGTGTAGGAGAGTCGCAGTGAGATAGCGGCAGTCAGCCTGGGAGGACCTTCTATGTTTGTACTTCGTGCTATTTGGCAACGTGCTAGGGACTCCCTCTGAGGAGTGTTAATTGGGTTAGAGTTGGACTATGATATGTGATACAAACACAAGATGTTTAGGAAGATAATGTATGTATCATCAACACTCCTGGCCGTGAGGCCGTGGGGTTGTTGAGTGCATGATAGAGGTCCGGCTAGTGCATGAGCCAGTGCCAGCCCGTTTTAGGTCCCATCAGTGGTGCATGTGCCGGGAGCCACTTAGAAGTGGCGGTCCTCGAATCCTGGTTGTCTAGGGACCAGTTAGCAGTTTATGCCAAAGGATACTGAGATTGACCCGTTATTCATCGATAAGCATCGTCTAGCTGAAATCCAAAAGCAAGAGAGAGACAAAAGAGCTAGGTGTCGTGTTGAAATTTTTAGGAGGTATTCCCCTAAGCGTAGAGGTGCTAAACCCTTACGAGGGAGTGGATATAGTGGTCTTGGTGCCACAAGCAATAAGTTAGGAGAAGGTGGAAGCTCTAGTGCTCCCCTTTCTTCCATAAGGGAGTCTACATCAAGTGCAGGAGGTGTAACCTTACCGTCCCCTATTTCTAGTGCAAATTCAATTTCCGTCATGGCGCAGCCTATTGCAATTCCTGCAGGAACGACGGATTTGCCGGCTCTAGGTTACCCGCTACCTATTTTTAATGGGCTAGTTGAGGAAGATGCGAAACTCCACATCAAGGAGTTTTAAAAGCTGATGTTTAACTGTCGCATCCAAGAAGAAGGACATTTAATGATGTTCTTCAACATGACTCTCAAAGGAAGAGCTCCCATATGGTATCATGGTTTAGAAGCCGGAACCATATTGAATGTTGATTCATTTTATGGAGCTTTTCAAAGGGAGTTCGCCCCTGAAAGGGGTGGGCAATATTGGTTGCGTGTACTTAATGTAACCCGCCAAGAACCACACGAGGATATTCGTGCTTATGCAAAGAAACTAAAAGAGGTTTTCCGTAAGTTGGACACCTCTATTCCTATCCCCGCAGCTGCCCAATTGCAATATTTTCTACATGGTTTGGACTTTAATATCCAGTTGCAGTTGAGTAGTGTCCCTTTGGGGGATATAGATATGGCCATTACATGAGCATAAGAAGTGGAATCCCGACTACAAGTAGCCTATGCCTCTCGAGACAATTCGAATATGGGTCTAGCATTGGGAAATAATATGGCGACGGCCAATGGTAGTAGTAGCCAAGGGATAGCGATAGCTAATCCTAATGGGAGAGGGAACATGATGCAGAATGTGCCTTTATTACCAGCTCCCCCTAGCATGTCAATGCCTATGGGCAGCCAAATGGCTCCAAATGGTGGAGGCCAGGCAGTTAATCCTAATACCATGCCTGTGGTTCAACAACCAGTGCCTAATCGAATTGTTAGGCCGATGGAATGACAGGGTAATGATCAAGGCTACGAGTCGAGTGCTTCCAATGTTCTTGGCGAGGTTAAGGACATGACGAAGCATTATACCGACATGATTACAGAGCAGTATCGACAAATAGCCATTGATGTCAACTTTCTTAAAAAACAACAAAATTTGATAGGAAGTAGATACCCAGATGAGGGTGCACCTTCGAGGTTTAGCTGCAAATGGTGTGGTGGGCAAAATTATCCACGAAATTGCCCAAATGTCAAGTGCGACATTTGTGGGAAATCCGGCCATTTAGCAGCCACTTGCTGGAGTAAGATTAGTTCCCTCCAGCGAGGTAGTCGGCAACCAGGGCCTGTTAATCATCATGCGCAAGGAAATGATTCCCAGCGAGAAGATGGACCTAAACAAATACTCCAACGACCAAAGGCTACAGTGGAGGAGCTGCCTAGTGCTAGTGGGGTTAGTTTGATTGAGGCTGTGTGCGTTAATGATGCTAAAACCTTTAATCTGCAAGCTGTCCTTACAAGAGGTCAAAAGGGTAGAGAAGCTGACAAGGATAAGCCTGTCGACGGAAACCCTAAACAGGGCGACAAAGGAACACAAGTTCTAGATCCTGCCATGGAAGGGGGACCTCTAAAGCCCGTGGAGAGTAAAGCCGATGCTAAGAAGGATAAGGAACCACAGAGGAAGAAGGTGAAAGTTAAAAAAAAGACAATAAAGCCGATTGAGTGACCTAAAGAGTGGATGGTTTGGCGTGAAAAGTGAACTCTACCGAACTATCATGAATTTGATTTGGCGAGCTCTCTTTGCGAAGTCAAGCCGGATGTGAACCTTTTATAGCTTATTAAGCTTTCCCCAAGAGTATGCAAGGAATTTAGAAAGATCCTGCGTACCGGGTATATCGTAGAGCCTTTGGGTATTGCACGAGTTGATGATGACTGGTTCGAGCATGCTGAGAAGCATTGCCCAAGGGTTGCAGCCTATGTCGATGGGATATTAGTAGATTATGCCATTGTTGACACGAGATCATCTGTTAACATTATGAGCTTTGAATTGATGGAAAGGTTGGGTCTTGCGATCCAGAAAGATACCACCACAATTCTCAGAATGGCGGATGATAGTTTGAGACAGCCGGAAGGTTGCATTACTAAGGTCCATGTCACTGTTGCAAATGTAGAATGCTTGTTGGACTTTAGGGTGATTCGTTTTGCAGGGCGTCCAAGTTACCAAGTATTACTTGGACGACCTTGGATCTTGCAAGCGGACTGTCAAGTGGATATACCCGTCGGTCAGCTGATATTCGGCAGAGGTGCTCAGCGCATGGTGATTGATGCCTATCCTGAGTCCCCGCAGAGTGAGAGAGCTC
The DNA here is from genome assembly GCF_053477565.2 of Lygodium microphyllum. NCBI lineage: Eukaryota > Viridiplantae > Streptophyta > Polypodiopsida > Schizaeales > Lygodiaceae > Lygodium > Lygodium microphyllum. Next base: position 138,240,311 of record NC_141153.1, read on the forward strand.
CTCTATCTTCCACAGAATTGGAGACATTAGAGGATTTATCCGCTAGTGAGACATTATCAAGTGATGAGTTCAAAGAGGGATCCACCACGGAAGACATCTATCAGATCACTTTGAACGAGCCGATAGAGGCCCAAGATCGTATAAGAGACGCGGGTGTAATTGAGTTAGACCTTGGCACGCCGAATGATTCGTGGCCAATTAAATTAGGTTCTATGCTCAGCTCAGCAGAAAGGGAGGACTATGTGTCCTTGATTCAAGAATTCCACTACATCTTTGCTTGGAGTTATGATGAGCTGAGAGGCATTCCTCCCAGCCTGGCTGTTCATACTATTCCTGTAAAAGAGGGCAGTCATCATGTGCGATAGAAAGTAAGGTGTATGCCTTTTGAACTGAGGGATGGGCTGTTTGAGGAGTTACAGAAGATGAGAAAAGCAGGTTTGATCTTTCCTGTGAAACACACGGAATGGTGTTCACCAGTTGTGATCAGAAAGAAGAAAAATAATCAAATCCGATTATGTGTAGATTTTAGAGAGCTGAATAAGCAGACGGTTAAGGATTACTACCCGTTGCCATTTATTGACCAGATTCTGGATCAATTAGCGGGTAGGGAGATATATTCGTTTATGGATTACTTTGCAGGATATAACTAGATGGCAATTGTAGAAGAGGACAAGTTGAAAACAACTTTTATTATTGTCTTTGATACTTTTGCGTACCATGTGATGGCCTTTGGTTTATGCAATGCGCCTGGTTCGTGGCAACGAACAGCAGGTAAGACATTCGATGACATATCCCCTGAAGAGTTGAAGGTGTTTATTGATGACTTAGGGGCCGCCACCGTGAGAGAAAGGCAGTTGATCATTTTAAGAAAATGCTTTGAGCACTGCAGACAATTTTGCATCGCTCTAAACCCACGAAAGTGTGTTTTTGGTGTACCTTATGGGCTATTGCTGGGCCATGTGGTCAGTTCGTTAGGAATTGCGACAGATCCTGAGAAGGTCAAAGTCATAGTTGCCATGGGTCCACCACGCACTCCGAAAGAAGTTCATAGCTTTCTGTCTTCGGTTGGTTATTATCGTAGATTCATAAATGCCTTGGCAGAAAGAACGTTGCCGCTTACAAATCTATTGTCCTTTAGCTGTTTGTTTGTATGGAGCGACCCTTGTAAGGTAGCTTTTGAGGATGTGAAGTAGGAGCTAGTCAAAGCTCCCGTTTTAAAAGCACTTAAAAGAGGTGAGGTGTTCTATATATTTTCAGCAGCCACCATGCATAGTATCAGCTACTGTTTAGCCCAAATCTGGGAGGAAAAGTGGTATCATCCGATAGCCTTTTCTAGTCGAAAATTGGGCATTTCAGAGATCAATTATACCTACATGGATAAGTTGTGTCTTGCGATGGTCTTTGGGACCAAGAAATTTAGGCATTATATTCTCTATGAGAAAGTTGTGCTTTATACGAAGGCGGAAGGGCTTCGATTATTGATGAATAAGCTGCAGCCGCCTGATCATCTACCGAAGTGGTTAATCACTTTGCAGGAGTTTGATTATGAGATCAAGAGTAAGCCACCAAGGTTGCAGGGTATTGTGGAATGTCTTGTGGACTTTGGGGAGCCGAAAGAATCTGTGGTTGACGGTAGTGACATGGAGTTGTTATTTAAGATAGATACGTCGTCTATTCCCTCCTGGTATGCTGCAATAACACATTATTTATCGATAGGAGAGGCTGGATCTGAACTATCTAAAGCTGAGAGAAGGAAAATTAAGCAGCAGGCGTTAAAATTTGCCTTGATCGGAGGTACATTATATCGGCAAGGGGTTGATGACATCTATCGCCGATGTGTGATGCCTGATGAGGTGCCATTCATTTTGGAAGAGTGCCATGATTCCGCTTACGGAGGCCATTTTGCTGGACGGCTTACAGCACAAAAGGCTTTAAGAGCAGGTTACTGGTGGCCTGCCATCTTCCAAGATGCGTTCGCATATGTTAAGAGATGAGATATTTGTCAACAACATGATAGTCAAGAGAATAGGAAAAGACCACTCACCCTTATTATGGCGATACTTCCATTTGAGAAGTGGGGAATAGACTTTGTGGGTCCTATTACTCCGTCATCGACTACGCAAAAGAGGTATATTATTGTAGCAACCGACTACTTCACAAAGTGGCCAGAAGCACGTGCAACAAGGAAAGATGATGCTAAAGAAATTGCTAGTTTCCTTTTAGAGCAGATAATATGCCGTTTTGGTCCACCGAAAGAATTAGTGTCGGATCGTGGAACCCATTTCCTGAATAAGGTGATCAAAAGCTTGACTGAGGCTTGGAAAATCAAGCACAATAAAACGACTCCTTATAATCCGCAAGCAAATGGACAAGTTGAAAGTACCAACAAGCAGCTTGTGGGTATCCTATCGAAAGTCGTATCTGAAAAGAAACGCGACTGGGATAAGAAGCTATATGTGGTAGTATGGGCATATAATACCATGTTCAAGCGAGCCACTGGCCACATGCCTTTCAAACTAGTTTATGGTGAAGAGTGCATTTTACCCTTAGAAATTGAGTTGCCGACCATTAGATTCGCAATAAACCATTCTTTGGGTAGTGAAGACACCCTATTAGAGCGATTTATGACCTTAGCGCACCTAGATGAAATTAAGCTGCAAAGCCTGTTACACCAAGAGGTGGCTAAACGTCGCATGAAACAGTTGCATGAACTAAAAGTGAAGAAGTATACCTTTAAGAAAGGACAACTGGTTTTGTATTACGATGCGCGTAGGGAGCTGTTCCCAGGGAAGTTGGAACCTAAATGGGATGGCCCCTACAAGATTGTTAGGTTCGTGAAGAATAGGTCTACGGCCCTATTAGCTGATCTACAGGGAGTAGAGTTTAAGAATAAGGTTAATCTTAATAAGATTAAACCTTACTATTTCTAAGTGTGCTAATACAAGAGAAATGCATTGCAGGTCCATACTAGGAATGATCTGAGACCTGCGGAAGAGCTTAAAAGACGGTTGATAGGTCGATTAATCCCTTATTTGGAGCACCCATATCTGGAGCAGAGATACCATCAGGGGAAACTCATCTGGTGGAGCAAAGGGTATAAAGTGATTGAGCAAGAAGACGGAACCTTTGTGTGGGAGATTAAAGTCTTTTGCCATCACTGTTTACGGCTATTGACGAGTATCCCTGTTGAGTTCAATGAAGAAGGTGGGATGAAGCCGTTAGTTCATCCTCTCAATATGCTAAACTTTGATTACCATAATTAAAAATAGAGGAGTTCTTGATGGCTGGCTGTGTAAACCCATTGTGGATGTATACATTATATTTTGACGGAGCGTCCAGGGGCCCTAATAAAAAAGGAAGTGTTGGAGTAGTAATCCGAGATCCCCGACGTAGAGTTACGATGAAGTTAGCTGCTTATCTTGGGGTAGGATTCACTAACAATATGGCAGAGTATAAAGCCTTGATTATGGGACTGTATATTGCCAAACAAGGTGGTATTCGTCGACTATTAGTAAAAGGGGATTCCCAATTGATCCTGAATCACCTAGATGGGACATACACAGTGCCGAATCCCATTCTTTGTATGTATCATCGGACTGCTATGACCCTACTAGAGGAGTTTGAGAGAGTGTCTTTTCAGCTGATTCCACGTTATTGGAATCAGTTTGCGGATTCATTGGCAAATCTTGCTTATGAAGAAGACCTCTTCTTTAATTGTGGTCCTAGTTTGGATATTATCATCAATGATGAAACAGGACCTGGTCGCTTGTGGGGTATGTTATCAGGACATGCAATATATGGCAGACGATGGTTGATATGGGTGATGCAAAGAGTGGCCGAGACCAATCTACCGTTATTATCTGGGACCCATAGGTTGATTAGACAACATATTATGCGTACACCTCTTGCTATTTATGCAGGAGGGATGGGTCATAACCTTATGCATTTAGTTTAGGGCTGCGAGCGTGTTTCTCCTCCTTGGGAGGGAGCCTATTATTGTACATTTGTGCTATTCCAAGGAAGGATGTGTAGGTGCTACTTTGTTCTATTTCATTAGGCCAAGAGGGCCGATTCAGTTTGGTAGTGAAGTGCTTTATTTCATTAGGCCAAGAGGGCCAGTTGTCTGCTTAGTGTAGGTGCAGTTAATGGTTTCTTTGTTTGAGTTTTGTGCTAGACAGGTTCGGAAAAAGAGCTTGGAAGGAGCCTTTTGTTGCATGGAAGCTTCTTGTGGCCCTCTCCAGGTGATATCTTTCCTTTATGAGTACCGTGATTGTTATGTTATATGTGTTTGTGTACTTGTTAAAGGGGTTTTTCGTTTCTTGATGGGGACCGGCGTCCAAGGCATGAAGTCCCAAGATTAGGTTCAGTATGTTTGAGGGAGGTCTGAGTAGTTGTTGCCTCCTGTAAAGACATTGTCAAGCATCAGAAGACCTGTTTAAGAAGGGAGTTCTAGTGACCCTGTTCTGCTAGCCTGCTAGGCAGTCATTCTAGGAGTCCTTGTTAGTTGTGAGGCCGTTAGAGAAGCCTGCAGAAGAAAAATAATGATGATAAAGGGAAATAAAACCCTGAATATCTGACAAGATAATGACTATAAATACAAAGGTGTGTAAAAAGGGGTTCTAACCCCTAGTAAAGAAAAGAAATGAAATGCAAATGTATACGCAGTTGACCATTGCCTTGCGAAGGCCTGGTAGGTTCCTGGGGACGAGTCAGACCTGGGGCCGATGCCTTATCTTCCTAGGGGTGGCATCTTGCTAGAAAAGAAGAAAATAAGGAAGGTTGGAGCGAAAATAAAAGTGAGCATCAGAAAAGGATTAAGTGTCGCCTTGTGAGGGCTTGGTAGGTTCTTGGGTACTGAGACAGGTCCTGAGGCCGATGCCCTCTTCTCCTTGGGTCATTACGCTCAGCTCCTTCCTTTTTACATACCTGAGTATGTCAAGAGAATAAAACCCTAAAAGAAGAAATGCATTAAAAGAAAATACTTCTTAATCAGGCTGTAGGAGACCTCGCCTAGTAGGATCTCTTGGTTGCGTTGTCCTTATTTAGGTAGGTAGTTCAGACCACCACTCATGGCCACCTCTTTGATAGTTATTTTTAGTTTGGCCGTGTTGGAGTAGTGGGTCAGTGACTAGCTTGGGATCCTTTTATCAGATTATGCTAGGCCTACTCCTTGTGGATGCCATGCCTTAGTTCTATGAGGGGGTAGGGAGAGCGTTGTGCTGAGTTTTATTGCATATTTATTTTGTATCAGCTTGATGCTCCTTTGGTTATTTATATGCAGATATGTTCGTGGGTTCGACGGACTGAGTCATTCTATCCCATGGTCGCCAATGAGAGCGGAATTTTGGTGCAGAGAAGTGCTTAAAAATAGCTAAAAATTACGACTATCAGGGGAAAAATATTCAACGTCGAAGGCGGCGGCTCAATCTAGGACGATTTTAAGCGCCAAAGTGCTTTAAAGGCACCCGAGCGACACTTGTTGATTTTTCATAATTTTTTAGACTGTCGTGCGGGCTGACACGAGTTACCGGCCAATGCGGGATGTCGAACCGGACGCCCAAGATTTTTCAGAGCTCAATTCCAAGTCCGGACGGGGAAATGGCCAAGAAACTGGGCAAGATACAAAGGGGTGGACAAAATTTGGCCAAAATGAGTAAGTGACCCTTGGGAGCCCAAGAATGAAATGCCACATGAAATGTTGGGAGCAAATCGTGGAGAGAGAGAGGAGAAGATGGCGACAGCACGCTGGCGCAATTTTGGCCATGCTCTTGTTGATCATGATCTTCAGCCTACAAACAACCATACCAAGTGATCATTGCCCTTCATTCCCCCCTGGATGCTGATCATTTCGTCGTGCTTCGCTCCTCCAATGGCGGTCTCTATGAAGATCTCTGAAATCAGTCTTTCTCTCTCCTCCTTCTCTCTCCCCTAAAGGCAGATTCATGTGGTGAAGAAGAAGAAGAAAAATGGGTGATGGATGCTTGTCCAATGAAGACCGGATTGCTCCGTGGTTCAAGAGGAAAGAAGATTGCTGATTGTGAGCTATCATGAGCATTAATGGTGGCTGGAAATCAGTCCCGAGATATGGCAAATAAAAACCCGCAACCCGCAAAGAACGGTAATCTCATTTTTACAAAGGAAATTGATGTTTTATGCAATTTCTTTTATGAATACTTATTCCCATGGGATGATTATGCATTATAAGGTTATTTACAATGTCTTCCAATTGTTTAGGCTCAGAAAATCAGAAAATCATAAGTGTTGCGGATGAAATTAATAGGGTAAAACCCGTAAAACACACAAAATATGGGAAAATTGGGTGTTTTTGAGATATAAATGGAAAATATAGTAAGACACACCAACTAAATTTGTGCTTTTTGCTGCAAATGAACTAAGCGCCATAGCCCATAATCTGTTTTGAATTTTCAGTAATTAAAAAAATGCAAAAAATGGAAAAAATACAAAGAAAATAGGGAAAATCCCCTAAAAATAGGGGAAAAATGGATTTTGAGTGCCGAAAATTAAGAAAAATAAGATTCATGTTTGTGGATGTATGGGGGGTCTGAAGTATGAGGTTTAGCCTCAGTTCAACCCTACCTTTATGTTCTAGTGAGTTTTTATGGTTTTTTATACAATAAAAACATGGAAATGAACCCTAAACCGATCAATAATGCACAACCTAAACGGGTGAGGGGGTAGAGTGTATGAAAGGTGTTTACATGCTGAATGAAATGATGAAAATCTTGCTAGTTTTATGCATACCATTTAGGTTGGTCGATAATAATGTTTTTCACATGTGCACAAATGCTGATTTTCTTAATTGTTTGAGCACGTGGGCATTCACAATTTGCATGAATCATAAAGAAATTTAAAAGGTATCAGATAATACCTCTTGGATGCATGGTAATTTTTTTTTAGAGGATCGTGACCAACGTTGAGTGAGTAAGGTTGTCCAAGCTGTAGGCTAGGCGTTGGGTCTAAGGGAAAAGTAAAGTGAGGAAGCATGGTATATCTCTTGGAAATACACGAATCATAAAAGAGAGAAGTTTGTGTTCGTATGTTATATATGTTTAGCGATGCATCGAGGGGCCAATCCCCAAGGTGTAGGAGAGTCGCAGTGAGGTAGTGGCAGTCAGCCATGGGAGGACCTTTTATGCTTGTACTTCGTGCTATTTGGCAATGTGCTAGGGACTCCCTCTGAGGAGTGTTTATTGGATTAGAGTTGGACTACGATACGTGATACAAATGCAAGATGTTTAGGAAGATGATGTATGTGTCATCAACGCTCCTGGCCACGAGGCCGTGGGGTTGTTGAGCACATGATAGAGGTCCGCGGCTAGTGCATGGCCGTTTTAGGTCCCATCAGTAGTTAAAAAGCAGAGCATTCTCAAGGAAAGTGGTGTTGGCATTGTAGATGACGGGGAAGTCATGCCTCCCATGGAGGGTGGCGACAAAATCCACACCTACCCTACGGGGATACGCCATAAATGTGGGGTCGTTCCGCTCATAGGGTAGGGTGTTACAAAAAGCCATCTAGGCGAGCATGTTGGTATTACATATTCACCTCCTCCAGAGGAGTTGGCAGTCATAGCCCCTTATCGTGTGTGGCACCTCGTATATTTTGTCTTGCCAGAATTCGACCTCTTCCGTGCCCCACAAGGTGGGGGTCCTGGCCTCGGCTGCCAACCGCGATCACCTCTTCCATCGCCTTGATCGACAAGACCCTTCTCAGGCTATCAGTCATAAGGAAATTGAAGGAGAAAGGGTCCTTTTCCATTTCTTGACGTTCCCAGACCACTAGTTCTGCGTGGAATTGCATTGGTAGGTCTTGGGGCATGGTGGGAGGGGAGCGAATGGCTTGGCCTGCAGCCGTTTTTTGGCCTCTTCCACCAGCTTTTTCCGCCGTTCCTTAAGGATGGCCTGTCTAGAGGGTCGGGTTGTTGCTGAGGGTTGTTGCTGATCTTGTTCGTGTGGCGAGGGGGGCTGCGGGATTACATCTTCTCTAAATCTGTTCATGTCGATTTCGAATTTGACTTCCTCCCCCTGCCGATTTTCTTGTAGTGCTCTTTCTTCAAAGCCAAGGGCATCTGCCTCTTGGGGGGTTAGGCCGGCCAGTAGTAGATACCTTTGCTGCTCCTCTAGATCCAGCCTTACCTCTGCAGGTTGGGATGGCATCTGCGACCCCGCATGCAGAGCTCTGCGTGCGATGCTTAATTTCTTATTTACCACCTCCAATGGCTTCGTTCCCTCTGGTTGAGTTGTATCTAGTAGCGTATTGAGGAAGGCTTGTTGTTGGGTAGTGAAGGTTGTCTGGATGGCGTCCGCTTTGCTTTTTGCCAAGATTTTTTCCTTCTCCACCAAGGCGAGGCGTTGGGCCAGAGCCTTCAGCCGTGCCTCGTTATGCATAGCCCATTCCTCGGCCCTTTTGCTCATTCCTTCCATGCTCTCCCCCTGCTTTGGAGCTAGGGTTACGAGCTTCTGCTCCTGGGCCCTGAGCTCTTGATCATGTTGTCTTGTTCTTTCTTCCCGAGCCGTAGCTGATCGGTCATAGACTCGATCTTCCTTCGTTGTTGCTCCCTCTCTTGGCTCCTCTCCTCTTCCTTGCCGTTTAGCTCCTCCATCATCTGCCCAATGGTGGCGGTCTTTGACTCTAGTTCCTTATACTTTGACTCCAGTTCCTTATATTGCATCAGGAGGAGCTTGTACTCCCTCTGCATCTGCACGAGTTCCTGATTCTCGTCCTCGAGCCACTGCTTGTAACTTTCTTTCTTATCCTCGTTGGCTTTCAGCTCTTGCTTGAGTTTGAATGTTTGGCATTGTTGCATGGCGACGATGCAGGTTTTTTCCAATTGGAAAGCTGCCACTGACTCTGTTTCAGTCATCAACTCAGCCCAGCCAGTCTTTTCTCCTCCTTTGCTCTCTCCAGTTGGGAGATCAGCTCAGTGAGGTATTCGTCGTAACTGGCTGGTGGTGTCATTGTTGTGTGGGTGGGGGTGGTTGAGGTCTCCATGTATGGGCGCTTTTGATCCCGTCTTGATTCAGCATCTGTAGCTGGTCTTTTTGGTCCTGTGGTCATAGTTTTTGTGCTTTTCCCTTTGGCCATTTCCTTGCTGGACACTTCCAAGCTGGTGGGGATGCTAGGGTGGGCGTAGTGGGTTCAGCGGGGGGAACCGTGAGGGTGGGGATGGGATGCAGGGGTGCTTTGCCTTTTCCTTCTGGAACTGTGGGGGGCGCGGGTTCTAGGGCTTGCATGCTAGAGCTAGACCTCTCTTCCCTGGGCTGATTCCAGGCTTCTACGTCATCTGCCATGCACTGCTGCTCGATGGACCAGTGTGTAGCTTGAGCCAGGTCCTCCTCCTCTTTTCTTCTTAACTCCTCGTTCTCCTCCGCGACTCATCTTTTCCTTTCCTCCTCAGGCTTTTTACATTCTTCCTCTAGTTTTTCTTTTTCCTCCTGCTCTTCTTTTGTTCTCCTTTCAGCCTCTCACTTGGACTTCTTTTTAGCCTGCGTGACTTGTTCCGTTGTCTCTTCTTCTTCTTGCTTCCTCTTCCTTTCTCTCTCCTCTGCCTCTTTGAGGGATTATCGTTTCGCTTTCTCCAAGTCCTCTCTCTCCTTTCTATGGCCTTCATCATGTTTCTTCTTCTTCTGCACTGCTTTTTTCTTAGTCTCCTTAACCTGTCTTTTGCTCTTCTGCTCTTCGCCTTCTTCCTTTGTCTCCATCCTATCACTAGACCTGTCCTGGTGTTGATGGGGAGGTGATTGGTCGGGTGTTTCTCCCTCCCCCTCTTCTGCTTCCTTTACGGCCTCCTGGATGAGCACCGTTAAAATGCCCTCGTATGCGATGAACGAGGTTTTGGAGGAAGCCCTTTTTCTTTCTGCGGCCTTCGACATCGGTGATTCTCCTCCTATGGTAGGCTTCCTAAGGCTAGCACTCGGGTTGCCTAGTCAATAGTCTTGCACACATAGCCGTTCTAGTTGACTTCGTGCAGGGTCTGGGCCACTACATTTTCCAGTATTGATACGCTGATCTGGTGCATCAACGCGTTATAGCGCTGACTGGAGAAGAGCGCATGTATGAGCTTTGCCTGTAGCCTGGCCTCTGCATTGGGGGTGTCGTGGATGTTGATACCATCGTTCGTCAGCATATCCTCCTTTCTCATCCCCAGCATGGCATACACGTCCCTCTTTTGCTTCTTTTCCTTCTTCAGTTCTAGCCCCAGTGCCTTCTACACCAAGGCTGGGGTTAGACGCACCAGTACCTGCTTAGTATTTTGTCCTCTCCCCACTGTGATAGTGCCACACTCTCTATCGGGATTGTAGAATGTGAGAAATTCCACACAGCTCATGTGCTCAGGTTCTCGTGCGAAACTTTCCAGGTACTTTTTGAGGTTGTAGCTTTCCACAATGCTCCTAGCCGCCTCTTCTTTGGCCACTAACTCTTCCAAATTGTGGATAGTTTGGAATTTCAACTGATTATAGGCGCGGCTCTCCAGGTTGATGCTGTACCGCGTTCTCTCTTCCTCCGTGAAGGGGAGTCAGTGGGCTCGATCCTGCTGCGACATTTTTTGTTCCTGTCATAACCGTAATTTTCGTTAGTGCTTATGACATAGTAATTGCTGAAACAGAAAAAATTCTATGCTTTTGAATGAATTCATTAAAGTCTAGTGCAGATTTTCTTTTCAGACTTTGACTTTTTGCTTTTTAATTCAAAGTTTTTGTGCCCTCTTTTCTACCCCATCCATTTTTCACAATGTATGTCTACGTATTTTACTGACTTTGATTTGTTTTATTGCTTTTGATTTGATTCACTTTACCCCCTCCCCTTTCAGTTTGAGAAAAATCCTTCCTAGGATGAGGGTTAGAAGGTGTAAGGCTTTTGGCATGGAGGTGTAGGGGTTACTTGTGAAGGAGCCAAGTATAGAAATTGGGGTTGTATTCCAAATGGGCTTCGCGGTGCAGGTTGGAGGGTTTAATCCCTACTTGGGTGATGTATGTGAGAACATTGGTCAGCCCGAGTTGACTCGGCTAGCAATGTGTAACTCCTCTTCGGTCAACAGTTGGTCGAGGTAGGGGTGTCCCTTGATGTGGTCTTCTATAGGATGGCCTCGCAGCGTGGTTAACACTCGATATGATGTCGACGCGACGTACGTGGGGTCGTACTCTACCGTTTTGATAGCGCGTTGCTGCTCAGTGTTGGTCATTACTCAGCATCCTTCAACTTCCCATTGCAGTTTAAGATTGTACCAATGCCTTAAGAACTGGGAGTTCATCTCAGCAAGTTTTGACAACTCTGCCACTTCTTAGTCAGTGATGGCGGAGGTGGTTCACTGATCATACGACGTGATGAGGTGGTGTTTGATTGCTTGCTCTTTTGAGACCTCACCGTTGAGCAACTTAGCAGCGGAGATAGGGGCTTTTGCAAATGCAAATTCAAACATTTCCCAAGAACAAGGCATCGTTTGAACTTCGGCTGCGAAGGATTCATCCAATAGGCCTAAATCGAGGCGGTTGTAGCTCAGAGCTAGTGACACAAAAGTAGCGTCCAATCGTTTAATGCAATCCACCACGTTATCCCTTGTTTCCTTTGCTAAATCAGCTGCTAGTGAGAGAAAGGATCTCCTCTCATAAGAGGGCCTAAGGCTTGCGGCGGGTGGTTGGGGTTTGGTAGGACTTGAGCCTTTGACGACGGAGAGTCACTGTGGTAGGACTTCAGGAGCTTGTGATCGGGTCGCTGGGACGGGGGCTCGGTTAGTCGCGGCCTTGAGTGATGGCCTATTGCTTTTAGGATGGATTTGTGAAGCTGGATCGTTTCCTGCTTGTGATGATGCTCGAGCTGGTGGTTGTTGATTGGTCCGACAGGCTTGGGTGATTCGCGTGGGTTCGCGTGTGGATGGACTTGATGGTTGTGGGTCGGGGAAGCTCTCCGGCTTGTGGTTTTGAGGTCCTATGGTTTTTGGGATGATTGAGCTTGAGGTTGGCATACCAGTGGTGCCTCTGGCCGTGTGGTCCTTAGGTATCCATAGCCAAGCATTGCCCTCATAGTAGCCTTGTGTGCGCAAGAGAGCCTTGGGGACCCATCTTTGACAGAGAGCGCGTTTATTCTTGTGACTGCATTTGGGCCTTATGAGAGTAGGAGCGTCGAATCCTAGGTGGCTGTTGCGGTTGTTTAGGCACCCATTGGAGGCGAGGTTGTGGGGCCTTAGCTTTGGCTCATATGTGTTGTGGGCGATGAGACTCGAGGAGTGGCGGCCAAACACTACCCCCCTCCTTAGAGTTGTCTACAGGTGTTTCTATCGGTGGCTGGGTGGCCCGTGATGAGGTTGTGTAGCCCTTGTTGCTGAAAGCTGTAACAATGCGAACGTTGCCTATTGCTAGGTGGATGCGCTGCGACGCGTAGTCGACATTGCAGTGGGTCTGCTTTTTGAAGGTGCGCCCTAACAGTGACTCTGTGCTTGCGTTTTTAGCATTTGGCAGTATGTAAAAAATCATTGGACTAGTCTTAGACTCGATAGAAACGGCTGCCTAGCACTTGCCAAGTAGTGCGTAGGAATGAGCCCCATATGCGCTTAATTTTGCAGTGGTGGGTTGAAGTTGTGGCTGGCCAAGTTGAGTCCAATGATCGTAGGTCAGGACGTTGAAGTCTGCTCCCTCGTCGATCAAGGCGGTAAAAGCATATGTTTGTTTGGCCGTGACCGTGATACGAAGGTATGCGGGTTCCACAGCTTCCTCGTCCTTGTCGTCGATTTCAATGATTGTGGCCACTTGGACCTTGACAAGAGGTTTTAACATCGGTGGTTCGTGCAAAGGATGCGTAGGAGGGTAGTACTTCTTGACACAGCTGCCATTGAAGAAGCCTATTCCTTCACCGTTTAGGGTCTTAAGTTCGACGTTACCTATTTGGCTGATTCCACGAACCTTGAATAGTCCAAGACCCCTAAATTTCATCTTTTGCTTATGCCCTTTAACTGAGTAGAGGAGCACTAAGTCACCCTGTTCGAACTCGCGCTGCTTGTTGTGCTTGTCAAACCAGCTCTTGCGTCGGGATTTCTCACAGATCAGTGCATGGGTGCCAAGAAGACGAGTCTCCGAGAGACGTTCGAGCTCAACTAGTCATTGCGTCCATGCCTCCTTCCCTTCCCAGTGCTCTTGAAATGCTATTCTCAGGCTAGGAATGAAGAACTCTAATGGTAGAATCGCTTCTATCCCATATGTCAATCTAAAGGGGGTTTGACCGATAGCAGTTTTATAAGCCGTTCGGTAAGCCCACAGAGCTGCTATCAACTTGTTGTCCCAGTCGCAGCGTGAAGTAGAGACGACCTTGGTTAGGACATTGACAAGAATCTTATTTGTTGATTTGGCCTAGCCGTTTGCCTGAGGGTAGTATGGCGAGGATTTGCGATGGATGATGAGGAAGGTGGACATGAGATACACAATCACTTCATTGATGAAGTGTGTGCATTGGTCACTGACCAGTTCGATGGGGCAACCGAATCGTAAAGATTACTTGCTCCCATAAGAACTTAGCCATCGTTCTAGCGTCGTTTTTTCGTGTGGCTCGCGCTTCTGCCCACTTAGTGAGGTAATCCGTAGCCACAATGATGTACTTAGCTTGCGAATACTGTGCAGTAAGGCTGATGGGCCCAATGAAATCAATTCCCCATTTTTTGAAGGGTTGTCGGGTTAACTCCATTCGATCTTTGTGAATTGGAACCTTCGTTCACTGGCACTCATCATAATGCTTGACGAATCGTGCTGCGTCGTGGAAAAGCGTGGGCCACCATAGTTGGGACTGCAACACTTTTCGTGCTATCGTGTCTCCACTAAAGTGCCCTCCGGCAATGCTGCCGTATGCTTCTGAGAGCACATCGTGCACCTCATATTCGCACACACATCTGTGCAACAGTCCGTCTTGCCCCAGCCTATAGAGTTGGCCTGCAATTGCTAGATCTTAAGGATTAGTCGCCTAAGCCGGGCTTTTTCGATTGGTCAGTCAGGCAGTCCGTGCTCAAGCACTTGGACTATGTCATCTGCCCAATATGGTGTTAGATCAGCCTTAAATAGGTCTCTCTCGCTGGAGAGGTTAAACAGATGGGTGTCAGGCAGTTCATCAATAACACCTTGTCCAACGGCTTCTCCAGTGGGAATGCGTGACATGTGATCAGCCATGTAATGTTGTTTTCCCTTCCGTACCACTATAGAGAAGTCAAAGTCCAAAAGCAGAAGGAGCCATCGAGCTATGCATCCTGTAGCACAAGGTTTGTTTACTAGATATAGCAAGGCTTGATGGTCCACAAAGAAGGTGAAGGGCGCGGCCAAAAGGTAATGCCAGAATTTCTTTACTGCGAATACCATGGCTAGTCCTTCTCTTTCCGTCGTTGAGTAATTCATCTCTGTCTCAATGAGTTGTCTACTAGCAAAGCTCACTGGATAGTCTAAATTGTGTTCGCCAGGCTAGCACAACACTGCCTCCACGAGAAATTTAGAAGCGTCGATATGCACGTGGAAGGTGATGGTCCAATCTAGGGCTCGTAGGATTGGTGCTATGGTTAGAGCCTTCTTTAACTCTTCGTATGCCCTTTGGCATGCTTCAGTCCATTCGAAGACTATAAGTAGCTTCTATAATGGTCTTGGCGATCAATGCATAATTGAGTACAAACTGCCGATAGTACTCGGTATGGCCTAGGAAGCATTGAACTCCTTTGTAGTTGCTCGGGGATGGAAGGTCAACAATGACCCTAACCTTCGAGAAGTCAGTGGAAATGCCGTTCTTCGACACCACGTGCCCTAGGATGCATCCATTCTTTACCCAAAACTGGCACTTTAAGGGGTTCAAGGAGGGGTGGTATAACCGACACCACTTAAACATTGCTCGGAGTCTGTCTAAGTGTTCGACCCACGTCGAATGGACCCAGAGGTCGTCAACAAAGACTTCTAACTCCTTGCGAAGCATGTCCTTAAAGATGGTGCACATGAGGTGTTGGAAAGTGGCAGGGGCATTAGTCAACCCGAAGGGCATGACTATGTAAGCAAAGACACCCCACTCAGTGGCGAAGGCAATCTTATGCCTGTCCGCAGGATACACTTGCACCTGGTTGTACCCTAAGAAGCCGTCCAAGAAACTGTAGGCTTTCTTGCCTGCCACTCTTTCAAGCATGTGCTCGGTGTATGGCAATGGATAGTTGTCCCTCTTGGTGGCAATGTTTACCTTCTTGTAATTGACACACACTCCGATTTTTCCATTCTTCTTCATCACGATGACTATGGGCGATACCCAGTCTGTTTGGCCTGAGCATTACCTTTGAGCATAGCAGAGATGGCATCTAAGTCGACGGATAAGGTCTTCCAAGTGTCCATCTCTACTCTCATGGTGTCCGTCCTATTACCAAGAAAGATTAAGATGTTACCCCAATCTTCAATGACCCTAGCGTTGCGCATCTAGGGGCGGCCTAATAGGATGTCGTAGTCCACTCCCTTCATGACTATAAAGTCAACGAAGAATTGGACACCTGCGATCTTCACTGGCCAATTCTTAAGTACCCCGAATGGGTTAACTCTCATACCATTCGCTAGCGTGACACTAAACCTAGCAGTCTCAACACGTGGGTTTCCCCAAGTCTGAAGCACTGTGTGGCTAAGTACACTAACCCTGGCTCCCATGTCTACGATTCCCTTCCTCGTTGTATCACCTAGGGCTAAGACCGGTAAGACTGCATGCATCTCGGAGCCTTCCCAAAAGGCATTGATGTGCAAGGACTTAGGCGTAGAGTGCAGCGTCAAACTCGGTATTTGCATTTCTGCCTCCTGGTCATGAGGGTCTGTCGTGACCTGCTCTTGTGACCCTTCAACCCATTGCTTAAGATCCTGCCATAGGGTGGGGTGCTGCCTAAGTAGATCTCCCAGACTGAGTGTTATAGGTGTATTCACTAGTGTGGTTAGGAGATCGTGTTCGTCTCTCTCCTAACCTAGATTGTCATGGCCAGTGGCCGTGATGGGACCTTGGCCGTGTATCAGCGCCGAGGCTTTGGCCTTAGCGGTACCGCTCGTGGTATAGTTGCTTCTCTTGACCTTGGTTGTGGGAGTAAGGTCGGTGTACTTATGCTGGAGAGGTCATCGATCCCATCCTCTATGATGGGCTCAGCATCCTTTAGGTGTTCTTGGGCTTCCTTCACCCATTCTCTCACTTTCTCTATGGCTTCTAATTGTTGCTTCGGTTGTGGGTATTCCCCTACCTTAATGCTTCCCTTTTCAGCCGTCTTAGGGGCTAACGTCTCTACTTCTGCGTCGGAGGCCTTCTTTCCAACGGGCAGAGTTGTAATACTCTCCGTTTTTAGTGTGATTTTAGCTTCCGACTTCCTCTTCCGCCGTCTATGGCTCTTCTTCCCTATTGAGGCTGCATCAAGATTGCTAGGTCCTGGCAGAGAGATGCTAACCTACTTCGTTTGGGCACAGGTCATGACCCGCAAGGGGATATGCGTGGCCTCCATGTCGTGGTTCTCGACACCGAACAGCCCCAATGGGACAAATGGTTCGTTGGCTGAGCTAGATGACGGTTTTTGCCTTGGATAGTCAATGAAAAGATGGGTGATTCCGCACTCGACACACCTTTGGTCAGCCTTATCTCTGTTTTGCTACTCCCTCTCAGGGCAGCACGATGAGACATGACCTGGGTGGCCACAAGTCCAATAGGTGATTGGGTCCTATGCCTGCCCTCCCAGGCCCTTAGCTCGTCCTCTTCCTAATGCCATCACCGGGACTGGACGATAGTCCATGAGGACAACATTGCCCTCATCGTCATGCAAAACATAAGGGCATATGTAATCTTCCTCCTCGTTTGGTTCTTCCACATAGTGGATAGGAGCGTCACTCAGTGGGTGGGTTATGTAAGGACCAAGCGGCCTAGGAATGCTTGTGGGATTTATTTCCATCCTAGGAATGGCTGGCTTTATGTCGTTAGGCATAGGGAGGGCCAATGGGGCTCCCCTTCCGAAAAATGGCTGTGGCGTGTTCACTAGGTAAGGCTGGCCGTATGGTTGTGAGTATGGAAGTCTCCTTGGCAGTCTACAATGCGTGACGTCATGACCAAACCTACCGCAGTTAGCACAAGGTCGTGACCTAGGGTCTTGACACTCGGCTGGCAAGTGGTTTCCGCCAGTTAGCACAAGGTCGTGACCTAGGGTCTTGACACTCTGCTGGCAAGTGGTTTCCACCACAATACTTGCATTGGATGTGTGGGCACGTTGGTCGTCTCAACATATCTTGCAACTTGTCTAGTTCCATCCTAACATCAGCCAAGTCTTGATTCGTTTCGGTGGTTTTTCCCTTATCTTGGGATGATGGTGCTGATCGCTCACTCGAGGCAGACGCTCTCTCTGAGCTCTGCGAATTGGTCTCTTCTAGGTTTGCGCTTTTGGAGCTCCGCTCCTTTAGTTGATCATCAACTCGGATGGCCTCCTCAAAGACTCTGGCTAGTGCATCCTGCTGCAAGCTCGAGTTGCCTGCCAAAGTCTTGTATAGTTCTTCGTTCTGAATCCCGCTGATGAATATAGTTGACATTGCTCTTTCAGTCGGTCTCTCTCCAGTAGGGATTCTCTTGAAGATACTTCGTACATGGGTCACGTAATCATGAATGTCCTCCTTCTCTTTCTGCTTGACATTCATCAAGAATACCAGTAGATTATCAGAATATCCGGGCTTGGCAAATCTCTTAAATAAAGAGATCCTTGAGGCTATCGAAGTTGGCTCACTCCGCGTTATCTAAGCTCATATACCACATCCTACCTTTGTCACCCATGCAAAGCCCGAATGCTTGCGAGAGTTGAGTCAGGTCGTTGAGGCTGTTGGCTTTGCAGACTTGCTCGAACTGCTCAACAAAGCTGTAGGGATCATCGTGGGGCTGCTACTTATCAAGTTTCTTGGCAACAATAGGGATTTTAGCCTGGCTCCTTGAGCCTTGGTTTGCTCCTAATCCTGCGAGCAGCAACGTCGCTAGAGCTGTGGCACTTTGTTTTGCGGCTAAAATATCGAGCAGTTGCTTCATAAGAAGCTCACTCAGTGTTAAGTCTCCTTCTAGTGCCCTCTCATGGTCCGTTCGATTCCTGCTAGCCAAGTTCAGTACCTGTTGCACCTCTCGCAACTCCATGCCTTGCCTTTGGTTCCTAGCCTGCTGATCCCTATTGTACTCGGCCATGCTTTGCAATGCCTTGCGGGCCAGCTTTCTCTCCTCTTCTAGATCTGCAATGATAGCGTCCGCCATCCTACTGCGGTGCTCGTACCGAGCATGAGCATCATAACTACTGAACTGAATTTGGAAAGGCTCCTAAGTCGAATTCCTCATTGTATCTGCGGTCTGGACTTTCTTCTACCATTGTCGAGTTGCCGTGCTCCACCAAGCTATCGATCAGGTTCAGTAGGCTCATCAGATCCACTTCATCAGTGTTCCTTGCTTGGTCCTACCTCCGAGCATTGATGGTTTGTCTTTGTATTGGGTCCTCTCCTATTGGTGGGTTCCTTGAGTGGTTTATCTAGGTGAGTTCCTTCAATTATTTATTACAATCCTCAATTTATGGCCACTCAATGTGTCTTTCCTCGTGCACTTGTGCTCAATCAGGCTTTCAGTTTCCTTAAGTGTACTTCAAGTGCAAAAATTCAGGATGAGTGCAGCAACCACTTCCTAGTCGTCTTACACACTCTCGCATTGTTTTGGGCCGAATAGGCTTGTTGGTCAACTTCCTGGGTCTTGTCAGGGTTTAGGGTTTCCCTTAGTTGTTGTCTTGTTCGTTTTTGGTCCGATCAGGCCTTACAACTCAGCAGGTCGAGTCTAAGTCTCTAGGTCTCGCAACTGCCCACTTCTGGCTACTAAGCAGCGGCGCCCTATGATTTTGCCTATTCGGCGTGTCAGAATCAAGTTCTGAGCGCCCTACGGGCTTTCGACAGTTTGCGCTGTTGAGTCCTAGCCGGGTCAGGTCAATTTTCTGAAGATCTGGTAAAAATCTACACTCGGCCAAACTGGTCCGAATTGTAGGGTCTGAGTGGGTTACTTGGACGGGCCGAGATGCAGGGGCCGAGGGCCGAATCTGGGACTTGGCAGGGTAGAATCGGATAGGGTCACTCAGACAGGCCGAGTGGTTGACTTGGACGAGGTTGTTCGAACGGGCCGAGGCAAGTGGGCCGAGGTCTGAATTTGAGACATGGCCGAGGGCCGAGTTCGTCCACGGTCCGAATTATAGACTCGAATGGGCCGAGCGCGGTGCGCGTAAACAACGCAAACTCGATTTCGATCGTTTCTCGTGCTTCACTCAATCGTACTAGGCATAACCTTCCAGATCCTACCTAAGGGAGTAAGAGAAGGGATTCATATACGTGGATGGAGTGACTGGTTCATCTTTGGTGCGATCGAATCGAATCGGCCGGTAGCTCTCTCTCTCTCTCTCTCTCTCTTTCTCTCTCTCTCTCTCTTTCACACTGAACTGTTGCAAATGAGTGTTTCCTTGGCCTTTTGGCTCTTATACCCCTTCATGGGTATGGTGTTGACTCCCCCAATCACTCACTTACCAATCTTAGGCATCGGAAGCGAGATTTTTGCCATTTTTGCACAATTTTTTTGCCATGTTTGCCCTGTTTTACAATAGTAAACCCTACCCTTCTCCGGTGCGATTTCCTAATCCTATCATACTCTAAATGCAACACTAATCGAAAGCAAAATACTGAACTGATTTCTCCATGTTTCCTAACCATTAAACAAACTAAATAACCCAAAATACTTACTTGTTTTGAAGATCAAAAACACCCAAACCTCCTACCTATCTCAAGCTCCATTTCGGGGATGAATCCCTTACTTTGATGCTCGATATGAGGCGCGTTAGTGCTCAAGCTTGAATCCGTTGGTCTCGGCAACGGAACCAAAATGTGGGAGCTTTCGCTCAACTGCCAAGACCCACGGACCGCTTATTGTTTCAAGCATTCCAAGCGAGCTCTAATGGGTATCTCTCACCTAGCCGACGCGCCATCGATCCTACGAGTGTAGTGAGATTACCTTAGTGCCGATACGACTTGCCTCCTCTCTTCCACACACCGGTAGCTCCACGATCCTAGATGCTAGCTCAAGCATCCTCAAGCCTCCTCCACCTCCAAGCTCCATCCTCCATAGCTGCGCGCACAAGAAGAGAGAAGGGAAGAGAAAAAGAAGAAGAGGAGATGGTGAAGAGCTTCACCCTCTTGATCCCTCACTCTCACACACTCTCACTCACTCACACTCTCACACTCCCTCCCTCAAGAGCACACACAAGCAAGAAGGTGAGAAGGAGAGAAGAAGAAAAAGACTCCCTTTGCCACACACCAAAGAATGATCTCCTATTCACTTTTTGAACTTTATATATACAAACCCTAAAATCCCATGGGCACCCATTCCTTTTTTACATGGCCGGCCATTGTGGCAAGGTCTTTTTTTCCATTTTCCTCTTTTAGCCCCGTGCCTCTAGCCTACACCCGTATAATATTTTACAATGGGAACAGGAGGGAGCCTGGCGCTCTTTTACAAGGATTTTTTGAGTTTTTTGAGGCGCCTTTTCTTTTAAGGTTGCGCTTTTTGCCTCGGTTCATCTTTAGAGGCCGCTTGCGTGTCTTTGCTCTTTCTTCATCTTCCTTTGCTTTTTCTCCATCTTTCGCCATCTTGACTTCGCCATCTTGACTTGGGGTTAACACCTAGCATATGCACGCATACGGGCTGACTATGATATCCCTTTATAGGGGCCACTTCACCAGTTAACCACTACTTCTATATCTAAGTTAGGGACTCTCATCACTTGCATGTTACGCTTTCAGGAGAACCATGCTGCATAGATCGTTCTTTCACTGTAGCCACCCCTTTCCTACCATGGGAAAGGAGAATCATTGTATATTTGGAAAGGTCCCATGGGTCATAATTTGGCCTTCCATGGACGATAATAAACTGCTCTACTCTACTCTACTCTACTCTTTCTCATAGGCCAGTTTTGGTCTTTAGAAGACGTTAATATAACTTTCTTTCTTTCTTTCTCTCTCTCTCTCTCTCTCTCTCTCTCTCTCTCTCTCTCTCTCTCTCCTACCACCATAGCTCTTGCTCCCTCTCATGCTTCCACTTCAGGGCTCACCTCTCTTCATAAGTGTTCCACTTGCAATAGCTTGTCTCTTAAATCCTTATATAAGATATATAGAATGTCTTATACAAAGGCTCATGAGGAAAAACAAGAGAGTATCCCAATGCTATTTGCAACTTTTTGGGCTAAAACATGCTTCAAGTTTACAACGTAATCTCATCTGTGCATACACTAAATGACAAGAAAAACAACTATTTGATTCTTTGTTTCTTTCTAACTTTCAAAATATATCAATTTTGGATTCAATGAATATTTATTTCGCAGTGCAAGTTAAGTGTGACATTGAAAAATGATTAAAATTTTGAGATCTTCATGCTTACAAATGTACATGCCACAGGTTCAATCAATTACAATATTTAAAGTCACTTGCTAAGGTAAGAATAACGGTGAAACTTGAAAGCTAATCCATGGTTACACCATGATGTGTTCTTGGGACCAAGTCATCCAATGGGCAAGACATTAGCATCTACTATCCCTAGGCTTATCGAAATCTCAATGTATGTTGTAATGACTCTCACACTTGGGAATGATTGATCCCATCATAGATTGAAATCTTTATCTTAGCATCATCACAAGTACTCCAATGAGGCTAGGCCAATATGGTAGTGTTTTTAGAGGAAATCCCATGCCTAGTACTAGCCCTAAAATCCCTACCTATCCCCCCTTTCATGTTGAAGTAAAGGATAGCAAGTTTGGAACAACACTTAGCTCTGATGGTGAGGGTAAGTATGCTGAAAATAGGCCTTGAAATGATCATCCATGAGTGGTCAAACTAGCCAAAAATTCATTCCCTTAGATGATATCAAGGATAGAAAAGAAAAAGGATTATGTTTTAAGTGTGGAGATAAGTACACGACAAACCATACTTCTAAATGCCCCTACAAAACAACCAAGTTCAAAGTTCACAGTATGTATGTTATGGAGGATGGCCAAAATGAAGAGGAGAAATCACATGCTTTAAGTATAGCAGATAACTTCGTGCATACTAAAAATGAGGAATATGTAGAGGACTTGGACCAAAAACAATTCTATGATTTAGTTGATGGGCTTCCCTTTGACCTAGGTGGCTACCCACCTCATGATATTGGCTTAATCACTTCTATTAAACCCCCTTAGGCTACCATTTTCCTTTGCTCCATCTCTATGGATATATGAATAGGCTCTAGAATCCCTAACACACTACACATTCAAGGGAAAACTAATGGAAAGCATGTATTTATCCTAGTGGATAGTGGTAGTACACATAGTTTTGTTAACAAAATGCCCCCATTGATCATCTGAAATGCATGCCTATGGAATTATAGCACCCCCTTAAAGTTCAAGTGGCCAATGATGAAGAAGAAATCAACACACATGTATGCTCCAGGGTTCCCCTATTCTTGGCTAAAAACTATGTGGCATCACTTGATCTAATTACATTAGACATGGGCCCCATTGATGTTGTCTTGGGTTATGATTGGCTGCAACACTTGGGAAAAATTGCTATGGACTTCTCTCAGCTCTATGTGGAGTTTTTAATGCAAATATAGCTCATCCATTTAAAGAGAGTTCATGATAACACTAATTTTTAGCTAATTACGGCAAAGCAACTCAAACAAGAGTTCAAGAAATGCTAAGAGATATTTGTCTTACACTTGATCAAGGAAAACAAGATCAATCCTCGAAAGTGATAAATAATTCACCATTGAAAGTCTTAATAGAGGAGTATGAATATTTATTTTAGATGTATATAGACCTTCCCTCTAAGAGATAAGTGGATCACTCAATTGATCTCAAAAACCATTCTAAGCTAGTGAACAAGCCACCTTATCAACTCTCCAAGTGTAAACATGAAGACATTGTAAAGCAAGTCAAAGAGTTACTTGAGATGGGGTTTATTGAGTTGAGTTTCTTACCTTATGCATCTCTAGTCCTACTAATCAAGAAGAAATATGGCTTTTTGCATGTGCATTAACTATAGAGACTTCAATAAAATCGCAATCAAGAATCCATATCCTATCCCCAAGATTGATGACTTGTTGGATGAGTTGACAGAGGCACATTATTTCACTAAGATTGATCTATGATCTAGCTATCATCAGATACATGTGTGAGAGAGTGATGATATAAAAACAACTTTCAGGATTGATCGTGGATTTTACCATTTCCTAGTGATGCCTATTAGATTGACTAATGCCCTCCCTACATTCTAGAGCCTTTTGAATAAAATCTTACACCCCTTCCCGTTTAAGTTTGTGCTCATATTCTTTGATGACATTCTTATTTAGAGAAGATCATGAGAGGAGGACTTGGCACATATCAAAAGGGTGTTTGATGTCTTTTCATTAAGCATTATGCCAAATTGCAGCACCCTTGATAGATTGGTTAAAGGACTCTTTTTTTTGGGATGCTATTGCTAATCTTAGCTTTAATCAACTGAAAAAAAATCTTACTTCAATCCCCCATCCTCGTATGCATTGAATTCTTGAAAGAGTTTACCATTTAGTGTGATGCTAGTGGCTGAGGTATTGGTGTTGTTTGGCTACAAGAGCATGGTGTGATTGCTTTTGAGAGTTGTAAGCTTGATGAAAAGGAGATGCAAATGAATGTTTATGACTAGAGGATCTTGGCCATCTTCATGTTGTTAAGAATTATCTATATGGTGGCACGTGGTTTAGAGTAAAGAGCAACCATTGAGTCCTCCAGTACTTCCTGACGCAGTCTACTTTGACTCGTAAGAAGAGAAGATGGGTGGTAACTTTGCAAAACTATGATTTCAACATCTCTCACACTAGGGGTAAAGACAATGTAGTGGTTGATCTACTATCACGGATGTGGGCATGTAGAGTATCATCCATCTTAGAGTTGCATTGTGATTGGCCTTAGGAGGCTTATTTGCTAAATGAGAAATTTAGCCACATATTTTAGAAATTAGAGCATGGGGTCATGGAAGAAAACTCCCAATATCAACTTAAGAATGGAGTCATATGGTTCATGGCAAGATTGTCATCCCTCACACTTCTCCCTTTACACAGAAGATCATGGCAAAGATCCATAATTGTCTCACTACTTGCCATTTGGGTGTTTTCAAAACATACAATAGGATTGCCAAGAGCCTTCATTGAAAGGGCCTATGGAGGGATGTTAAGGATTTTGTGGCTAGTTTTTTTCCATGCCAACAGAATAAGGACAACATACAAGGAGTAGTTGGTCTCTTATAGCTTCGGCCTATTCTTGAAGGGAAATGGGCACATATCATAATGGGTTTTATTACTTGATTATATATCACCAAGAAAGGGTGGAACAATATATACGTGGTACTTCATAGACTCACTAAAGATTCCTACTTTATTTCCACTAAAACTCATTATACCACATCTTAGGAGGCTATTCAGCTCATGGAGTAAGTGTTTAAATGGTGCATAGATCGGACGCCATATGCGCGCGTGGTGAGCGTCAGAAGGTCCCCAAGAACAAAAGAACTCTACTTTTTGCACAAAAAACAATGAAGAAAGCTTGCACGACATGAACAAGAGACCAATTGGGTGCAATCTTCCCCCATGCCTTGTGTGAGTGCTCCATAAAGCATGTATTTTATATATTATTCATATTCAAGCTCAAAAAATAGCCCAATTTACAATTAGCATGCTTTAGCTTTTGTGTTTGCTTTTGTGCCACTAAAGAATTAAAGCTATGGGGCGCCCAAGAAGTCAGGTGGTACCCAAATACAATGTCCAATACAAATATTTAAATTGTGTGCCCATGCGCATACAAAAATAATAAATAAATATTCAGCGCTTTGATAAATAAGAGCGACAAATATGGATGCCATGCCTAAGATATGCGCCCATCAAAATTTAATGATAATTTGAATACACGCTATCCTCCAATGCTTCCCACTGCTACCACTGCTTGCTCTACACATCAACTGAAGCATTCACAATTGTTACAAAAATAATACAGTTAAATGTTAAATCGAAAAAAGTGAATACCTAGCAGTCTTTAGCCAGAAAAATAAATTGGTTAGAAATCAATCCTAACCTTAATTTATTAGGAGTGCACACTCTAAACTCATAAATGTTTATTAATTTAAATATGTATTTTGGGGAATCACCCGCTATGGAATCACCCACTTACACATTAAATTAACAAAACACCCCAAAAGGATAGGCGTCCCCATCAACTTTTCGCACAAAGAATCCACCTTGTGTATGAGCCCCAGTAATAAAATTTTACGGAATCCACCGCAAAACCTCACAGAATCCACCGTGGAATATGCCTCCTGGCATCATAACCCCGGGGTGGGATAGCAATTGCCCTCAATTGCTATTAGCTCAATGTGGAGCTAATAGTGTGGGGAAAGCATTTAGGTCTCTAGCGTGCATCCATTGGGCCTCTTCAACATGATGATTTTAAAACTTGACCAAATATCTAGAATATCTACGGCCAGTTCTAGTGGTCATAAAATCAGTATCTATAATAGTTTCAGGCTCAAGGATTTCATTTTCATCGTCTAGCAAAAGAGGCTTTTCATAGACAGGGTGTATAGGTAATTGTCCTCTAAAAGGTCGTAATAAACTGATATGGAAGGTGTTGTGGATTTTCCAATGTTGTGGCAATTCTAGTTTAAATGCATTGTTATTGATTTTGTGTATGATCTTGAATGGTTCATAAAATCTAGGTGCTAATTTGACAACGGGGTGTTTATCTACACTTTGTAATCTTCGTTTTTCAATTCGTAACCAAACATAATCATCAACTTTAAAATTCATAGCCTATCTTTTCTTGTTTGCTTGTTTTGTGTATGATTGCTGGGCTTTAGCAATCATATCTTTAACTTCATAAAAAATAGTAGTATGCATGTTAGCAAAATCTTCAGCAGTCTGAATTTTGTTTGATAATGATGTAACAGGTGTAGGCAATCTATATCCATAAATAACTTCAAATGGTGATTTCTTTGTAGCTGTATGTGGTGTGTTATTATACGCAAATTGAAGTAAATGTAGATATGTATCCCATGTATGTGGTTTTGAAATGGTGTAAGCACGCAAAAGATCTAATATAATACTATTAGTAGCTTCTGTTTGACCATTTGTTTCAAGATGAAATGCAGATGAAAAATCAATCTTTGTTACTAAGTTAGCAAACAAATTAATCCAAAAATTATTGCAGAATCTAGAATCACGATAAAAAATAATGACTTTTGGTAAACCATGATTAGTGAAAACAGTTTTCAAAAACAATTGAGCAGCCTGAGATGCAGTTAAAGTTTTCTTGCATGGAATAAAATATGCTTGTTTGCTAAACCTATCTACAATAGTCCAAATCATATCATGATTAGCTTTAGTGTTAGGTAGACCAGTGATAAAATCCATTGAAATCTGTTCCCATGGTCGTGATGGAATAGATAATGGCATTAGTAAACCATATTGTTTACCATGGTGTCTCTTTATTCATTGACAAATTAGGCATTCAGATACAAAGTTAGATACATCAGTGTCCATATGTGGCCAATAAAAATCTTCAATCAATGTACGCAAAGTAGATATAATTCCTCTATGACCTTGATATGGGGGACAATGAATTTCATGCAAAATAAATGATCGAAATGGAACAATCACACATAATATTTTTTCATAAAACATAATTCCATTAGTGTAAGACAATGAATCAATAGAAATCCAATTATTTGCAACTAGTTTATTCCAATCAGCTTGAAAAGTAGGATCCTGATGATAAGTATCTTTCATAGGAATAAGGGAATCAAGTGATATCACAGAAATATTTTGAATTGTTGGTCTTCTACTCAAAGCATCAACAACAACATTCTCTTTTCTAG
Source organism: Lygodium microphyllum (assembly GCF_053477565.2). Taxonomy (NCBI): domain Eukaryota; kingdom Viridiplantae; phylum Streptophyta; class Polypodiopsida; order Schizaeales; family Lygodiaceae; genus Lygodium; species Lygodium microphyllum. The sequence goes on from NC_141153.1 coordinate 138,267,263, forward strand.
GTTGATATTGTATAAGGGGATGAAAACTTTGAATAAAAGCGGTCCATTTAATGTGTCGGTCAGATATTTGTGGTTGACTAAGGAGATGTCTAATGCTTTGTTGATAAGTTTTGATCATGAATTCAGATCCCATTAAATAATGTTTCCATTGACGTAAGGCTTGTACTACGGCTAGCAATTCTTTGTCATAGGAAGAATATTTAAGTTCAGATGGTTTGAGTTTGTAGCTAGAGTAAGCTATGGGATGAGAATCTTGCATAAGGACTGCTTCTATTCCAGATCCACTTGCGTCAGTAACTACTATAAGAAGAATGGTCTATTGAAGTTAGGTAATTGTAATACAGGACCATGAGTTAAAGCATGTTTCAACAAATCAAAAGACTTTTGTTGATTGTCAGACCAATTATACACGATACCCTTCTTTAAGATTTTTGTCAAAGGTAATGCAAGTAATGAGAAATTCCTCTCAAATTTTTTGTAAAAGCTAGCAAGACCTAGAAAAGAACATAATTCATGCACATTTTTGGGTATTGGCCAATTTAAAATTGCTTCTATCTTTTTAGGGTTAACTTTAATACCTTCTGATGAAATAATGTCCTAAATATTCAATTTCTGTTTGGAAGAATTCACTCTTTTCTGGATTAGCATATAATTGATTGTCTTTTAATAACTTAAAAACTAAAGACAAATGTTCATAATGCTCATTTTCATTTTTACTGAAAACTAATATGTCGTCAAAGAAAACAATGACACAATGCTGATGTTTCAGAAATATGCGATTCATCATATGACTGAATGTGGCTGGTGCATTAGTTAAACCGAAAGGCATAACCAGAAATTCATAGTGTCTAAATTGTGTTCTAAATGTAGTTTTGAATATATCAGATTTGTCCAATCTTACTTGATGATATCTAGTTTTAAGATCTATCTTACTGAATATGGCAGATCCTTGTAATTTATCCATAAGATTATCTACCCTAGGAATTGGATATCTATTCTTAATAGTAATTTTATTTAGGCCATGATAATCAATGCACATGCGAAAGGTATTATTTTTCTTTTTCACTAATAAGACAGGTGCACCAAATGGAGAACTACTAGGTCTAATTAATCCTCTGTTATGCAATTCTTCTACTTGGTTTTGAATTTCTTTTTGTTCAATTTGGTTATGTCTATATGGTGCTTTACATGGTGGTTGTGTTCTAGGAATTAAATCTATCTTATGATCTTTAGGACGTGAAGGGGATAATCCAGGTGGTAAATCAGCAGAGCAAAACAATCTTGGAATTGGGTAAGAAATTATGTATGCCTAGGATGCATCTGTTTTTCTTTAGCTTGAATTTCATTCACCCATATTAAATAGGGTTTGCTACTTTTACGTAATGCACGTTTAGCCTAAGTATGAGTAAGCAATGGAAAGTTATTGGAAACATGCATACCATGCAGTGCGATTTGTTTTCCTTGAAAATAAATTTTAATTGAATGCATAGAATAATCTATATCAGGATTGTATTGATGACGCCAAGGCATTCCTAAGATAATGTCACTAGACTACAAAGGTACAACTAAGAAATTTCTTCGTTCAATATAATCACCAATTTTAATTTCTAAATTATGCACCTCTTGTGTTCCATTGTATCTCGTACCTAGGAATGCCGCCTTGATGCGATAATGTGTAGAAATAGTTTGTAAATTCAATTCTTTGACTAATTTTGCAGAAATAAAGTCATGTGTGCTCCCATCATCATGTAAAATAGTATTTTCTTTACCATGCACAAAACATTTCATTGTTAATAAGGAATGGGGAGTTGACATACCTGGCAAAGTGTCAGAAGTAGTACCAATGTCATCATCATCTTCAGTAAAGTCCGGCATCTCTTCACGTTCTTCATCTTCTATTGCTCCCAGATAATTGATATGGACAGATGGCTTTTTAGATTGACAATTGGCTGCTAGATGTCCAGGTTGATGACATTTATAACAAACTATGGGTTTTGCTTTGGATACATTATTGGTAATGGCAGGAAGTTTAGGAATGTTGGGATTTGACTATAGAGATGGCTTAGGGTTTGGATTTGTGTTTGATGGCAAGGCAGGTGGTCGTGTCCAAGATTTAGGGAATGAAGATGGAAGAAAACGACTTTGATTGAATCTTCAAAAATTTGAATTGAATTGTTTGGAATCAAAGTTACCATTAGTTGGGAATTGTTGTGGTTGCTTGTCTCATCCGCGAATTTTGTCTTCAGTGTCATGGGCCAAGGAAATTGCATCTTCAAGGGTTGTTGGCTTGAACATATTGACTTCCTCATAAAAATGTCCAAGTAGACTGGACATAAACTTGCATTTATGAGTTGCTTCGGGTACATCTTCGAGCATTCGTAGTTGCAATAGAGCATTCCAGAAACGTTCAGTGTATTAGGAAATACGTTCGCGATCCCTTTGTTATAGAAGATCCCATTGCTTGATTGCTTTTTCGTGGAATTGGGGAGGAAGGAAATTCTACAAAAATTTCTTTTGGAAAGTCTCCCAAGTAGTGGGACAATCAACGCTTTTGTGGACCACAGTCCACCATAAGGATGCTCGGTCAACTAAATGGTTAGTGACACATTTAATTTTGTCTTTCTCAGCATATGTTCTTCATGGAAGTAATCATCAAATTGATTAATAAAAGCAAGAACAGTCTTTCCATCGCGTGATCCATTGAAAGTACGAAATTTGAAGTTTCTTTTACTTATCTTTGTTTCTTTGCGAATAGATTGGGCTTTAAGTGTTGCATTGATGGTACATCGTATAAGATCTTTAGGTTGCAATCCATCTTGGTCGGTTTTAGATCGTTGCAGATTGGCCAATTGAGCTTGCAAAGCTTATCGTGCTCTTCGTTCCTCTTGAAGATGCATCATAATCAAATCCAACTTTTGCTCCATTGTTGGTTCGGGTAAATCACCTTCAGCCATAAGATTTGATCAGTCATCTTGTAAAATTCCAAAAGACCTCACACACTCGAAACCTTGTTATTAGAGGGATGAGCGTAGCTCAAAGGCAGGTTTACAAGGCTTGTATTTTTTTTTTAGTTTGGCTTTTGTAGTATTTTTCCTTTACGATTGCGAAATTCGATGTCAAAGTCGTCTTCCAAGAAAGTAATTTTGCGTATAGATTGCATATAGTCTGCGTGTTAATAATTGATTGCTGTAATCTGCTTCTGTCAGTTCACATGTGTGAACAAGGCTTCTAGAGGGTAGTAAATTGAGTCGTGTATTACTGAGTACGAACTGTCTTTATAATAGTTATTGAAGATGACTTGTAGGACCTTATTGACTTGAGTAACTAAGAGAACTTGGAGCTTTAAGCTTTGGTGACTAAGTGTAAATTTTGAGGACCTGAGTATGTCCTCGCCCGATTTGACGACGGGCAATTCGTGCTGCCACCGCAGGTGGATAAATTCGATTAAGGAAGCTTTTAATAAGCTTCTTTTTGAAGCTTATAAGCTTATTACTAAAGCTTGAAAAGCTATGGTTGAGATTTCTTATCTGTTTTTCACGACTTCTTGAAGGATCTTCCCGCGTGGTCCTCCACTTTGTAGAGGCCACGGTCCCTCATGATCTGAGTGTACAGCAGGGGGTTCTTGACTGCCAGGAACACACTGGTATCGACCGTTCGCCACGAGACTGATTGTAGAGATCGTTCGTTCCAGGAGCTCCACCTTTGCGTGAGATGGTAAGCAATTGGAAGCTCTCAATCTCAGCTTCGCTCTGATACCACTAGTGCATATATCGGATGTCGTATGCGTGCGTAGTGAGCGTCAGAAGGTCCCCAAGAACAAAAGAACTCTACTTTTTGTACGAAAAACAATGAAGAAATCTTGCACGACATGAACAAGAGACCAATTGGGTGCAATCTCCCCCCATGCCTTGTGTGAGCGCTCCACAATGCATGTATTTTATATATTATTCATCTTCAAGCTCAAAAAATAGCCCAATTTACAATTAGCACGCTTTAGCTTTTGTGTTTGCTTTTGTGCCACTAAAGAATTAAAGCTATTGGGCGCCCAAGAAGTCAGGCGGTACCCAAATACAATGTCCAATACAAATATTTAAATTGTGTGCCCATACGCATACAAAAATAATAAATAAATATCGAGCACTTTGATAAATAAGTGCGACAAAATATGGACGCCATGCCTAAGATATGCGCCCATAAAAAAATTATGATAATTTGAATACACGCTATCCTCCAATGCTTCCCACCACCATTGCTTGCTCTACACATCAACTGAAGCATTTACAATTGTTAGAAAAATAATACAATTAAACCGACAAAAGTGAATACCTAGCAGTCTTTAGCTACAAAAATAAATTGGTTAGAAATCAATCCTTACCTTAATTTATTACAAGTGCGTACTCTAAACTCATAAACGTTTATTAATTTAAATATGTATTTTACAGAATCACCGCTATGGAATCACCTACTTACACATTAAATTAACAAAACGCCCGAAAAGGATAGGCATCCCCATCGACTTTTTGCACAAAGAATCCACCTTGTGTATGAGCCCCGGTAATAAAATTTTACGGAATCCATCGCAAAACCTCACGGAATCCACCGTGGAACATGCCTCCTGGCATCACTAAATTACATAGCTTACTGCATGTCATAGTGCATGACATGGATGCCAAGTTTATGAGAAACTTTTGGCAAATAGTTTTCACATAAATGTGCATCAAGCTTGCTCCATCCATAGCATATCATCCACAAACTGATGGTCAGACCAAGAGGGTCAATAAATGGCTTGAGACCCACCTATGGCACTTTTGTTATGATGTTCAACACAATTGGGATGTGTGGCTCCACTTGGCCGAGTTTGTCCCATTCAGAGCTACCTATCAAAACTTATGGCAAATTTACCTTAGTAGGCCTATGGTGGAGAGAATGTTGGTCATAGTCTTCATATCCCCATTTAAACTAAATTGGTATCCCTATTCCCTTGTGCCCATGCCCAAGGCATGCATATCAGCTATTACTTACCCTTATGCCCTAATTCTTCTTGTATTCAAGCCCCTCATCCATCAATTTTCTTGTTTGTTGTAATGCTAATAAGAGTAGTACTTTGTACAGTGGCCCTCTAGTTGTCTTTTCTTTTTGAGGGAAAAAAATTTCAGGGCCGGGATGGAGTATAACGAGTGAGATACACAAGAACTAGGGTTACATACCCAGTCACATTGATCGGGTTATAAAAGGTGTAAGAGACCTAGTATAGGGCATCCAAGTATAATCAAGAATTGACTCTTCACCTTCTTCCTAACATCCATGGCTTCCTCCCTTTCTTTCTCCCCTTTCTTGTCCTTCTCTCTCCTCTCTTAGTATTTCTCTCTCCTCTGCTCATTCTCTCTCCCCTCAACCTCTTTCATTACACTACTAGTCAAATTAATCTACTTTGCTATAAATAACATGTTTTGTTATTTGAAATACCATGTAGGATAAGGAATGAAGAAAATCGAAATAACTAATCATATTAAAATTTTAAGCTAAGCTACATAAAGATCTTGTCACATAAGTTTACATATAATAACAACCTTAAACATTCAACCAAGCATCTCATTTTAGAAGGCCCTAAGGTGTATGACACATGACAATGGAGTCCTATCTTTATTATTTGTGATCTATTTTGAACCCAACACTAGAAATTCAAATAATTATTGCAAAGAATCAAATCCTAGGTCCATTTGATAATAGATGTAGGAGCATGCAAATATTTAAGATAAAAGACACTAGTATGGAATTTGATAGACATGGAAGCAAAGCATACACATTATACCTGATTATGAACTTATGAAGGCAATCCTCATTTACCTTAGAACTAAATGATACACATGTAGAAATCGCTAGCAATATTTGCATTGTTCAAAACAATCATTGTGATGAGGGCTAGCTTGAACTTTAACGCAGTGAAGGTTCGGGTGAATGGTAGTTTGCAAAATATCCCATTTTGAGGGGTACTTTATGAACTTAAGGGAGTTTATGCTAGCTAATCAATTGAATAATGGCAACATGTCTTCTTGTCTCCATGATTTATCCTTCTTTCTCATCATATCTAGTTGAATGTTAATTCCAAATCTATTGACCCTTGTGGGGTCTATTAGGTTTCTCTTGCCTATGGATATGACCTTTTTGGCCATCATAGTGATACATAAAAGACCGCTAACTAGTATGTGCTTGAACTCTTATTCACTACAAGGATGATTTTAATATCTTGAAGCATTTTGACTCATGATGTAGCAAATATTTTCACACTCTAGAGAAAAGTCAATGTAGATCCTTGGAAGCTACATCATAATAAACTCTAAATGTAAGAAAATCTAGTAATATTTGGTCAATCACACAAAATTTTATCTTGAAATTCTCTTAATGAAATTCTTAAATTTCATAGTGTAACTTTGATTGGTTTACAAATAGCCAATGGAGAAATACTAAAGTTATTCTTTGCTATGTCTTCTTAAAGAAGGTGGAACTTAAACCAAATTATTTGCAAGCAATTCATCATCAACGGTACAAGGTTGCAAGGAAAAACCTTACCAGAAAAAGACACTTGGACTTGCTCATTTGGGAAAAGATCACAAGGCATGGTGGCAAATCTTAAATGCACCCATGTGACTTCACTATTCAATAAAGGTATGGTAGGTAGAATATTTAAATGTGAAATGATGTTGTATTGTATTGAATGTGAAATGATGTTGTATTGTATTGAATGTATAGAGTTCTTCCAAGAGATGCCTTGTTGCACGTGGTACCTTGTCAACAATTTGACATGCTTAAAGAAATATATCAAACACACAATCAACTTTCAAGAAGTCTTTTGAAAAGGCTTTCAAGAGAACATTAAAGATAGAAAAGGGTACCACCCAAAATGTCCAATGAATGGAGTGGTAGGCCATTGTCTCTTTGTATTGAGATTATGCTCAATATATCTATCATATGATTTTGGCATCATATAGCTAGCTTTATTGCACATCCGTCACCACATGATGTCACTTTCTAAAATGTTGTGCAATAGTCTTTTTAAAAGGTAAGGTCATGTAACAACTAGGGCATATGCACATAAGAGTAGAAGCCAAGGTTTTCTTTTTAAATGTGTGAATAGTAATATCTGTTAAGATTGGTGCAATATTACATTTAAGTGACTCCAAAAAAGGAAGCCAAATTGAAAGGCTTGGTGAAGGAGAATGATTTACATATTCTAAATGAAAATGAATGGCTAAGATAATAAATAGATGGAAAATCCACATAGGAATACAATAAAGCTCTAGAGAAAAAAAAGTCAATCTCTCCATCTTCCCACCACAAATGCAATAAAGCATTCAAGTTGTAAAATGGCTAGGATATAATCTCAATCCCATGGCATTCCAAGATGCCAAGTGATACATAAAGACCTTGGCCTATTCCAAGAAAAGTTCGTTATACTTTATAGAGGAGAAAAAAAGGTGGATCTTAACAAAAATGAGAGAGAGAGAGAGAGAGAGAGAGAGAGAGAGAGAGAGATTTCGCTCCTAGCTATAAGCAAGGAATGCTTTAGAAACAATTTAATCAAGAATGTTTTCATAAGTCTCATTCGTTGAATGTTGAATTCATTCAATATAGACTTACAATAAAATATCTTACCCTATTATCTTACAATAATGTTGGTAAAGTCCCATCCATATTTGGTATCATATATGCACATGTTATTTCAAATATAGTGAATTAGAACTTGAGCCACTAAAGTGGCTTTGAAACCACTTATGTGGCAAATTACAAGATTAGTGTTAGCTTTATGGTGTTTCTAGTAGATCGCCCAAGGCATATTAGAAGGGCAACATTTCTCTTACCAAAAAAAGAAAAATGTATTCTAAAAAAGATAAAAAAATTGCATAGTGCTTACAATTTTGAGTGTAATAAGAATGAAGGGAAACTCTTTATCTATATATCAACGAAATAAATTATAATGATAATTCTTTTCTCCCTCTTATTATTAGAATCTCTCTCTCTCTCTCTCTCCATAAGGGTTGCAAAATTAGAATTATTGATATACCTAAAGGCATCTTGGGACTCTTTCTACCACATTAAAATTGCTCCTTATCATCATCATCTCCTCCTCTCTCTCTCTCTCTCTCTCTCTCTCTCTCTCTCTCTCTCTCTCTCTCTCTCTCTCTCTCTCTCTCTCTCTCTCTCTCTCTCTCTCTCTAAACTACCAAGTCTTTTCATTTACATGCATTGTGTGTGTGTGTGTGTGTGTGTGTGCACGCGTGCGCACATGCATAAGCTTACATTTAAATGGCAAGCTCATAAAATAAAAGTTGTTTTTGGTTTGTTATGCACATATAACATAATTAAATTTCAAATAAATGATAAATATAGAGCTATACAATATTTTGAGAAAAAACTTATGAGGTTCAAGGGATCCTTTGGAAACTATACGTGCACTTTCCATTATATATGAAAGAAAAAATTTAGGGTGATTAATGGACTAATTGAATTTAATATTTCAACTGTTGATAAAGCTTATATATATGAATACAAGCCAATGTATATTAATCTCATTGGTGATATCCCTTTTATTGGTAAGTACATTGTAGCATAAATATACAACTGCACATTTTTAACATCATGGTTCATGTAAATAAGGCCTATCTTTCCCACACAAAGACATACATGCATGCACAAACATAGATATTTCACAAAACATATACAAAAGTTTTGAACCATGTAGAAAACATGCAATTATACTTATAAGCCAAAAACCTATCACATTTATTGATTCTACACCCCCTTTTGTAGTATTATTTCCACATTAGATTTGAATTAAAGTAATCAATATTTCTATTTTTTGACTTGACATTCAATACATTATAACATCCACAAATTGATATATATTGCACATAGAGTAAATATCTATTGGATTGTAATTAATAATTTTTAGCTTCTATTATTAGAATTTGAGTTTAACTTAAAATACTTTTCCTTTATTTGGCTATATTTCTAGAATATGTATTCCAAAGTATCATTTGTTGCTTAAAATAAACATTATGCTTTATAATGGCCAAGGTGTTGATATGGCACCTCGAATTTATAGAAGGTGCAAGAATTTTGTGATTTTTATTTTTGTGATGCATGTTTAGATCATTCACTCATCTTAAGTAAGTCTTTGAACCTTGTTATGCTCATATTTTGGCAAAAGCCCTTGTGATAATGCCTTTTATTTTTCTCTTAGAAGAAAATATGGAATATTAATCCTTGAAAAAAGCAAGAAAACTTTATGTGATCGTAATCTCCTCTCCATTTTTTTATATGTGATATTTTTATCTCTTTAATTAAAAAGAAAGCTCTCTCTCTCTCTCTCTCATATCATATATATGAGCGAGTTATTCTAGTTCAAAATTCATTGGCACTTCTTTTTGAACTAGAATAACTCGCTCATATATATGATATGTGTGTGAGAGAGAGAGAGAGAGAGAGAGAGAGAGAGAGAGAGAGAGAGAGAGAGAGAGAGAGAGAGAGAGAGAGAGAGAGAGAGAGAGAGAGAGAGAGAGAGAGAGAGAGAGAGAGAGAGAGAGAGAGAGAGATTTCAAAATATCATGTAAAACAAGAGTTACTAGAGTGTAAAAATAAGTAGCAATATGGAAGGTTATAAAAGAAGGAAACTCAGTAAACATCATTGAAAGAAAAAGGAGGTGGATAAGAAGAGAAACACTCTACATGCAAGAGTATTATTAAATGATGACACCATATAAAAGCAATTGTTGCAAATGAAGTGGTCCTACAACATAAGACTACCTGACAGTCAATGAAGTATACCATATAAAAGCAATTGTTTCAAATGAAGTCCTACAACATAATACCTGACAAGTCAATGAAGTACACCATATAAAACCAATTGTTTCAAATGAAGTCCCACAACATAATAGCTGACAAAGCAATGAAAAATTGAACTTGAAAAAAAAAAGGTTTAAAATGAGCGAAAAGATGGAGTTAAAAAAACTAAAAGTCCTGAATGACTAGGAAAATACCAATTTTGTAATAATACATAAGTGATTAAGGTCTAACTTCAATTAAAGTTAATGATTTTAGCCAAATATGAGATACATAGATGAATAGAATGTTTATGAGTTACATTACATGCAGCATGTGAGTTCATTGCGAGTGATTTTTAAATTTGCACATTACAATTTTATAGAAGAAAAGTAAATTACACAATGAAAATTTGAAATCTTATTTAAATAAACTAAATTTTAAATTTGTAAATAAATCGAGTCATTAAATTTACAAAGATATGTAAATATAAGGGGTTTTAAATTTACATCTTTCACACATAAGATATAATTTTTCATGGAAAATGAAATGGTTATGGATCAAGGAGTTAAAGTTTTTCTAGATGCATTTCAATGCCAAGAACCCAACGTAAGTCTCCGTTTCTCAATCGGAGGTCATTTGACCTTCCATTTAATCCCTACAAGGTTTAGTGTTATGAAGCAACTAGCAGATCCTAGAGCTAAAAAGTGCCTAAAAAAGGCTAGCTTGATAGATTTTGATACCATGAAGCATCCGTCTAGTATGTTCATGATTCCAAAGCTTGTTTGGCCCTCTGTGTCCCAGGACGGAACCACTTTCGAGTAGTGTGAACATGTAAAAACTAAATCGGTTAACTTTTTAAGGTTAATGATTAAGCTAAGGGCTTAAAAAAAAAACATTTTTTCAGCATGGATGAGGGGGGGAGGGGCACAGTTTTTTGACACCCTTTTGATTCATCAAGTGTGGTTTTTTAATTTAGGCAAGATCATCAGAGATGGAAGGCATATCCCCAATCTACACATTTAAGGCTTCAATGTGACTACATACATGTGCAATATGATGCAAGGAATGAAAATCTCTGATTTCAGAGTTTCTCTCTTCTCTCTGCACCTTGTTCCCATGGCTTAATCTATGTGAGAGAGGGATGGACTAAAGTGATAGATTTTGGGCATGTGATCATGTTTAAGTATTATGGAGCATAAATCAAAGGTTGGGGATGCATTAGCATGCATGGAAGAGCATCAATGGCTTTTCGACTTTCAAATACATGAGGATTCTTATTAAATTAAATGTGTAAGTGCTCCATTTTATCGTTTTATGATGAATCTTTTGCGCATATTATGGAAAATGATCCAAAATGTTTCAATATGATTTCTAGTATCTAAAGAATCATAATTCTCATTTGTTTCTTACTGTTTGTATAATTAAAAAATGTGAGAATTGTAGGATTTTGGAAAATTTGAGAGTTTTATGTGTTTTCATGGTTTTTTTTGTGTTCACATGGGGTTCTATGAAGTATATTGTTAGTTCTTGGTTCATGCAAGCTTTATAAGTCTAAAAATAAAATATTCCAATGATAAATAATAAGATAAATCAAGAATATTAAAAAAAAGATTTTATATGGGAAAATATTTATGCACCAAAAATTTACAAAAACTTATGGATGTGACCATGAGTGTATGGTGGGGATAGGGCATGAGGTCTAGTCTTACCCGATCTCCATTTTTATATTAAAGTGTGTATTTATTGATTTTTGTATACAAAAGACACATGAAAAATACTCTTTATACCTACCAACGAATGCAAAACTATAAATGGTAGGAGAAAAGGGTTGTGAGGAGTTAAGAATCCATTGGAATTATATATACATACATATACATACATATATATATATATATATATATATATATATATATATATATATATATATATATATATATATAAACATATAGGATTTGTTTCATGTTAAGTTTTTAAAGAAGGGTAATAACACAAATTACTTCGGTGCTACCTTAGGAACGATGCATAACGTTAGGGTGAAATCATGAAAAGGATTGCTTGTGCACAATCCATGTTGTTTGATCTATAATTTTACATGTTTGTGCACTTGAGGGCATTCACCTTTGCATTGCATTACATATTCATAGTATCAGAAAAATAAATCTTGGATGCATTGCACTTGATTGTTATAATCATTGACCTATGTTGAGAGCGTAAGGAATCCCATGATGTAGGATAGTACATTCATTCCCTTTAGGGTCTGATTTGGTAAGAATCATATTATCCCTTGGGATGCTATATAAAAAAACGGAGAGGACTATGTTACATATGTGATATATGTTTGGATAACATATCTTGGAGCCATCCCTGAGGCATAGCAGAGTCATAGTGCTAAGTTGGGGGGTGCTCCCTATATTTATGGTATGATGTACTAGTCACCATTATGTTGGGGTACTCCTTGTGCAGAGTTGGGAAGGGATTCATTGGACAATGAACAATACAAACGTGTGTCTAAGTTAGATAAGTGTGGGTAGCCTCTAGATGCCCCTGGCCATGAGGCCATGGGGTAGTTTGGTTGAGCATAGAGGCCCCGAATAGAGCCTTAGAGCCAATCCCGGGCCCATTTTTTGGTCTCGACATATTTTCTTTTCATACTTGCCCAAAGTGATTCAGGCCTGGTTGGAGAGGCAAGTGGTCTCAAATTTGCAATTTGACTAGACAACTAGCTTTTTGGCATCAAAATCTATCAACTTGGTCTTTGTAACATGCTTTTTGGCTTCTGGATCTAGTAGCTATTTCATAATGCCAAACCTTTCAACCATTAAATGGGAGGTCAAATGAACTTCGATTGATGAACGGACACTTACGTTGGATTCCTAGCATCGAAATGCAACTAGGAAAACTCCATCTCTTTGATCCATAACCATTTCATTTTGCACCAAAATGCCTCTTTTATGGGTCATGGGCTTCTTTTGCACTTGAATTCTGACTTCAAAACCTGATCTCAATAGTCACTATGTGTGTGTGTGTGTGTGTGTGTGTGTGTGTGTGCGTGCAAGCAAAAATTCAAGAACCAAAAGTTGATAGATACATGAATTTACTTTTTCATTCTTTTTAAACCTTTTTATACAAAAAAGTAGCGTTAGGGTTTCCCTAATATCATTGGGCATCTTGCCCATCTTTTCAACCAAAGATTGGTCTTTCCCCCTTTTACATAACTATAATTTGTGTGAGAGGGAGCTCAACTCTCATTTACAACAAATGATTTCTTTTCTCAAAGCATAATAATGTATAAAAAATTTACAGCTTCCATGTTCTACTCTTTCCTCATGTTTTTGTGTCTTCAAACTCGTTAACATTTACTACCCTCCTACTGGAGTGCCAGTCCCATGGCACCTACGCCAAAGGAGCATGATGTGGTTGACAAGAAGTATTGGATCAATCGATAAAGAGATCTTGGAGGGCTTGGTGACAAGAATATAAGAGGATGTGCAACGGAAGGAGCAATGGCATAATATATGGAGACTCAAGAGTTTCTCTTCTTCTTCATCTTCATTCCTTTTCTTCTCTCATTCATCAATTGATATACCACAAAGTGTCCTCTAAAGTGATAGATGCCTTTTGACCTTTAAGTCACTTCACACAACCTCTACTTTATTTATGCATGCATAAGATATGACTTAGCCTATCTCTTATTTTTGAATACTCCCCCTCAACCTCAAAATGAGCTTGCAAATACAATATACCAAGTACACTTCTAAAGTACTTGAACTTCTCTTTACCTAATGCTCTAGTAAAGATATCCATGACTTGGTCATTTGTTTTGACATATACCAAGTCTATCTTTCCATAACCTTCTCTCTGATGAAATGGTAGTGCAATTTAATATGCTTCATTCCTTGCATGGTAGACAAGTTTCTTTGCCAACATAATGTTGCTAATGTTATCATAGTACATGATAAGTCCACCATCTATCTCAATCTCCATATCACATAATAGTAATCTTAGCCATGTCTGCTCATATGCTACCAATGCAATACCTCTCTACTTAGCTTCTATACTAGATCAAGCAACTATGGGCTGCTTCTTACTACTCCAACTTAGCATGGCTAAACCAAATGAAAATGCATAGCTACTAGTGGACCTCCTATTCATGATACTTCCTACCCAATTGACATCTTGTAACCAAACAATGTAGGCTTGATCCCTTTCTCATAGAACAAGTCAATACTCACTATCTTCTTCACATGTATCAAGAGTCTCCTCAAAACATCCAAATGTGACTAGCATGGTTTCTACATGAATTGGCTAATGATTTCCACTAAATAACTCAAGTATGGTCTTGTTATGGTTAGATAGATTAGGCTCCCAACCATCCTTTTGAACATAGTAACATCCTCTGCATATGTCCATCATCCACCATCTTAATATTTTGATCTACCATCTTAATATTTTGATTCCATCTTTTGTATGTTTGACATAAAGTGAATAATCAGCCATGCTTTGCTGAAATTCCATGCTACATAAGAACTTTTGATCCTCTCACACCAAGCTCTTGGTGCTTACTTCAATCCATACAAAGCCTTTCTCAACTTGCACATATAATGTGGATATTTATGGTGTACATATCCTTGGCTGATCCATGTATACCTCTTATTTCAATGTACCATTCAAGAAAGCATTCTTTGCAACCATTTGGTATCATTTTTAGTCATAGATAGAAGCTAATGCAATGGTTGATATCAATGTAGCCATCTTAGCCACTTGACTAAATGTCTCTTCATAATCCAAACCATATGTTTAAGATAATATTTTGCAACTAACCTTACCTTGTATCTCCAATGAACCATCATATTTACACTCGACTTTATACACCCACTTGTAGTCAATTGCCTTCTTGACATAAGGCAACTCAACTAAATCCCATGTCTTATTCTTTATCAATGCATCCATTTCTTCATCATAGCATTCTTCCAATCTTTGTTTCCAAATGCCTCTTCAAAAAAAGTGGACTTTACATTCTGAACATATGATACCATGTATGCATAGTGCATCTTCATGAAGCCATTATATGTCAATCTATCCACTAGATGCCTCACTCTATCCGATGTCCTCAATTGCGGTGTACTAGATGGTGTCTCAACCATTCTTGCATGTGGTGGAACATAATTTCTTGCACTCTTTATCCCTAGAGTTCTAACATGTGGTATGCCAAACTCATCATCCATAGACTCATCCTTAGAACTTTCACCTATAGGCTTCTTTCCTTGTGTAGTTTCTGTGCTCTTTTGTACACTCCTCAAACTCCATGGAATATAATCAACATTGCTTTCTTCATGGACTTGAGGTCCAAAAATATCCTCAACATGCCAATTTATTTGAGTGTTATTTGTTGCAATTTTCTTTATGTACCCATCATTATCATTGCTTTCATAGACATTCGTCTCAACTATAGCTTTCAATCAATACCAAGACTCATAATCACTGAACCTCGCATCCCTGGTGATGTAAACCTCTACACTGACAAGATCATAATATTTGTAGTCCTTTTTCTTATATTGATACTTAAGAAAAGTGCATTTAATAGCTTTTGATTCTTTCTTTTTCCTCAAATCATAAAGGACATGTATATAATATACACAACCAAACACCCTAAAGTATGCAACTATATATGTCATTCCATACATCTTCTCATATGGAGACATATGATGAGTCAAAACTATAGGTGTCTTGTTTATGATATTGACTATAGTATATACTGTCTCAGCCTAATAATTCAAGGGCATGTACATTGATTCATCATTGCCATTTTTACTTCCACAATAATCTTATTCTTCCTTCTTACTACACAGTTCCTATTAAAATATCGAGGAGCATGCTACAGTGGATCACTGATGAGCAAGAAGACAATCATAATGGACCATAAGTAATGACAAAAGAGAATAACTGATATTATTGAAACATGGCAAGTACAATTGAATGATAATGATGGGGTAGAATGAGTGTGGGGATGAGTTCCTTTTATAGGCCTATAGTAGGTGGTATTGGTAGGTGGTAGAGACTTGAAAGGGACCATGGTATTTCAACTACCGTGGTTTTAATCAAGCATGCACAAAATGACCTAGTCTAAGTTGTCAGTGTGATCCTTTGCCTCACTGCACATTTTTCAATACCCCTCCTCAATCACAACCATAAAAATCATCGAGTATATAGAGGTTGTTATGAATAGGACCTTGCTAAGTGTAGACATGGAAAAAGAAACCATGTAAAGCTAGAGGCTATGATAACACCTCACTAATTGTGTAGAGGCTATGGTGCACATGTTACATAAGGAATAAATGATCTTATGGAAAGAACATTAGGAAAGTACACACACAAAATCTAAAAATTCTATCAGAATTTGAGGGGCAAAAGAAGGACTAATGGGTCCTACCTTTTGGTCTTGAGTGTCTTCTTCTTCTTCTTCTTCTTCTTCATTATTCTCTTCATCTTCTTTGATTGTCATAAGGTATGCTCTTTGAGATCTTTTCCTAGCATGACAAAACTTCTCAATATACCCATGTCTTCTACAAAAATTACGAATTATGTCATTTCCTTTTTCCTTAATATAGAGGAGTTTTTGGTCTCTGACAAAAGAATGGATCTAGAGCATGGCTATGGTGGCTTGAAGAGATAGAGCGAACTCATGAAGCCATAGAGTTGAAGATGTAGTGTCATACAAGTGAATTAGGTTCCAAGATTGATTAGCTTGGACTCATAAACACAGTCTTGTGTTGTTGGAAAATGACTTAGACTCTCAACTGAAAGGACAAAATTACCATCATATCACATTAGTCATCTTGCAAGTACAATGCTTTATAGTAGTTGGATTGTTCCACTCTCCTCATTGTGCATATGGGATTCAGGACATCTCTTCCTGAAGCATACATCATTTGCCTATTTCTCAATACCCCCCCTCAAATAATGAGTCCCTACACTTGCTGGCTTTTTCCCCCCCTACAGATTACCTGGCTTGGGAGACTAGCTCATAGGCAGCCTAGTTAAGTTAAATCTTGAGACTTTACATCTTTGGTAAGAGTTTTTACAAAGCAAATCCACTATGGGAACAAATTCCTTAGAAAAATTTGTCAGAGTTATTGATGGTAGCGGAAGCATCATTATCTTCTTCTTCATTCATGAATTGGTTTTAGTGGTGGTCATTCTATATCTACTGTGCTCTTTTCTTGTGGAAACATTCATTGGCAATATGGCCGCTCTTACCACAATAATGACATGTCATCCAACTTTTGTTGTCGGCGTTGAATCCTTGACCTCTTCCTTTGGGTCCAGTAGCTCCTTTGGTGCATAGGAGATTTTCCTTTGAGCTGGTCTCTTTTACATATTTGCTTTTAAATTTTCTTTCTCCATCAAGCAATGGTGCTCAATGTCTTTGTGAGTGAGAGACTAGGAACATGGGCACAAGTTTCTTATATGGATCCTTATTTACACTTGCAAGTAGTACAACTATTGCTTCATCTTCATCAATATTCTTCTTAAGAGTTGCAAGTTGGGTTTTTAGGCTCTTGAACTTGTTAATGTGTGTGGCCATGGAAGCACTGACTTGATATCTAGTTTATAAAACTACATGAGTAATTTTACATTTGAATTATTGCCAAAAATATGATGTAATACATCATTGGATAGACCCCAGGAAATAACACCTAGAGCTTTGTTGTTCATCTTATTCCATGCCTTTGTTTTAGGCTGGTCTTTTGCAGCATCTTCCTCTTTAGCATTGTCATCTGCATTATCTTCCTAAAAGAGATCCTAGAGGTCTTTCCTCATGAGATGGTACATGGTCTTCTCCTTCCAGGTGTGAGAACCTTCACCATTACTCTTTGCTATCTATTCCCATTCAATCATTTTAGAAGGAGGTCTTACCACGAGACTTCTCGGATAGTGTCTATCCTTTTACAAGAGATTTGATCAATGTGACTTTAAATCATTACACAACTTGAGAATATTCTTTGAAATAGGAGTCTGAAGGTGAGTTACTTTTGAGTAAGTTGAAAAAGCTAAAGTGCCAAGAAGCACTATTTGAGTATCAATAGATACTATGTCTTGAAGATCTTGATATTTGGCTTAATGTTGCTGGGTAATCTTTGAAATTCTTTGGACACTTTCGGATCTGCAGTAGGCTTGAGAGATACTGTCAGAGCGATCAAGATCACTATTGATGATGGTAGTGAGAAAAGACAAGGTTGCCAAGCCTTTTTTTAAAAAGTTTCTAGCTATGGTGGAATTAGGGTTTGTAGGAACATGTGATTGATCTTTGGGTCGTAGCAGATTGTATGCCCAACTATTCAGGACAAGATTTATTGGAGAGATAGCCTATGAGATAGGCTTCATCAAAAGCTTTATGACAGCAGGGTAGATTGCGCCGTGTGGAGGACGACGAACTGATCGTACGAACTGAGATCAGTGCAGTTCTAGGTAGTGACCTGGAAAACCCACAATGTCGACCAAGGAGGAGACCAATCTCAAGGTTCCATGTGTTGGCTTGAAGAGCCTCGAGTAGAGGAAGGTTTTCTTAGTTCAAAGCATTGACTATCTCCTCTTCTTTGGCTAGATCCAAGGCCTCTAAGTAGGCATAGTGCTATTGGATATGGCTGCCATAATATGTCAAGCGAAGATGGAGATGAAAAATGAGGTCATCAGGTAGCCTTGAGTTGATGAATTGAAGTTGAGAAGGCTTGAGAGAAGAGATAGATTGAGCTGGGCCATACTTAGCTGAGCTTTGATACCATGACAAAAGAACTGATCTAGAGCATGGCTATGGTGGCTTGAAGAGATAGAGTGAACTCATGAAGACATAGAGTTGAAGATGGAGTGTCACACAAGTGAACTAGGTTCCAAGATTGATTAGCTTGGACTCATAAACATAGTCTTGTGTGATTGGACAATGACTCACAGACTCTCAAAACTTAAAGGACAAAATTACCATCATATCACATTACTCATCTTGCAAGTACAATGCTTTATAGTAGTTGGGTTGTTCCACTCTCCTCACTATGCATATGGGATTCAGGGCATCTCTTCCTGGAGCATACATTATTTGTCTACTTCTCAACAGTCTCCTCTTGAGGTGCTTGTTTGTCCTTTTTCTTAAATCTTATTTTCCTCTTCAAGGAAAGAGCCTTTAGTGTCCACTAGATTTGGCTTTGGCATGTTGATTATTATGGTAGACACATGATCATACTCAAGTGTAGACTCTTGTTAAGTACACTAATGCAAATGTCTTCATCCATCTTCAAGTTGATTCCTACAAGTTGTGTTAACAAGATTTTCATATAATTTAAATGAGTTGGAAGTAAAGTAGTACTCTTCATTTAAAGCCTAAAAAATTCAATGATTAAACTATATTTGAAGGATTTTGAGTGATCTCCAAACAAGGTTTCAAACCAATCCCATGTTGCTTGAGAGATTTCACAATCATCAACATAATAAATGTAGTTGTCATCAAGTTTGAGCTTGATAATAGCTTGTGCTTTGTTATCATTTTTCTCCCATATTACTAAGAGTGTAGCTTTCCTTGGCTTATTCTCTTGACTAGTTGTGATAGACTACAAGCCTTTCTTCATCAGGATGGGCTTGATCCTCTTTTTCCATGTATGGAACCTGACACCTTTGAAATGGCATGAGGGTGAATCCTTGCTCATTTTAATTGCAGGAGTACCAGCAAATAATTAAGAACAAACTAGCAAAGGATTTGAAATTGAATGTGTCAAGGGACACAAGTGTAATATTTCCACACAATAAAAGTTAGTTCATTAGTTTGAAAGCTATTTAATAAATTAATAAGTAAGTAAGATTACTAATTAAAGTAAAAAACCAACTATATTAGATTTTGGACAAAACTAGTATATTTTAAATATTTTAAATATTATCCTAAAAAAAGATATGGAGATTTTTAGAACTGGATATCATTTAAAAGAAAAGAAAAGTGATGTTTTAGTTACTTTTGGAGATTTTATAAAAAGAAAAATAAAGAAAAGTGACTGGCGAAATCACGCACACCGCAATTGTAGTCTACATACAGAAAACAACACTTCGAACAGAGAAAAGAAGGAGTGAACTAAGAGCTTTCTAACCAAGTGTCTTGTGTCTAGGGTTTTACCCCCCTTTCGGAGCCAATGGAACCATTAGATTTATGATCTGAGGATCAAATCACTGATCTTTCCAAGATCCCCCTCCACAAAGAGCTCCACTTCTCAACCACAAGCCCTCTTCTCTAATTCACTATAAATATGAGGCATGGGGAGGCACAAGGGAGTATAAGGAGACCTCGAGAGGCTGTGAGAGAGAGGTAGAGAGAAGGATACCCCTCCAAGAGATTGTGAAAGAAAGCTTGAGAGAGAGAGAGAGAGAGAGAAAGAGAGTTAGCTCAATTCCCTTGTCTCGATCTTCAACTAAGCCATATTCTCTTACACTCTCTCATCTCGAATCTATTCCACCTTTCCTATCTCTCAAACCACTCGTGGACGATGGCTCCAAAGCAACAAAGTGAAAAAACCATGAGCACCAATGTAACTGGTCAAGCAACAAGTATTGCCAATGATACGGGAGTGCCCGAGGTTGTAGGAGTTGCCACTACCAACGAAACATCGGGTGTGGCTAATGCAAGCACAAGTAAAGATGAAATTCCTAATGTCGTCATGCTACCAAACCAGAATATTCATTACTAGATTATTATTTTTCTATATAAGATAATTACATAAGATATTTGCTTCCATATTCTTCACTTACACAAATTGATAACTCATCTAGAAAACATATTAGTACAAGCATAAACAATTAATTGCTATGACTTGCATCTAGGTTAATTGAGATTCTAAGTCATAGAATCATGTTAGAATTAATTGCCAAAGGTTATTGTACACATGTCTTTATGCGCATTCAATATAGTTATGGTCAAATGTGACAAGGTTAAGAGTTGACTAGAGATGGTTATAGAAACTGATTGTCTATTTAAGAGTCCTATAGATCATCTCGTTGAGTTATTGGCACAATATATTTTGTTAAGGAATTTCGATTATGTTTGGTAAGACATCCCAAATAGGAAATTCATGCCTTGCTTAACATGTTATAAGAGATGTACTCAACACTTCTTTATGGGGAGGATAATCCTCATTAGAATGTAAGGTTACCTTAGGATAAGGTCTACCTTGGCTATGTGAAGCTGTGAATTGGATGATGGGGTGATGCATCATTTGATATACATTTGAAAGGATTATTTGTGTTTGCTAGAATCTAGATCTTTGATTGAAATTATTGTCAAAAAGAATATAAGGAAGGATCGCGCTAGGCTACCCCCAAGCGAGCGGCGAGACTCTACTCCAAGGGGGTTATGATTATTGCTACAAGAGGCTTGGACCGGCTTCGTAGGTCAAAGGTCTGTCAGTAGGGATAGTATCCAACAGTAGGAAATGTAGGTGCTAGAGGGGGCTTTGGCTCTAAATCTTGCATTGTTCTTAGAATCTGATGAGCCCCTTCGTGACCAGGATGGGATCTTGGAACCCTAAATACTAGTTACAAGGGTGGAATCTTGGTGAGCAGAATACCCTCGTGGAAATCTGTGTATCTTCCGCTGGGTCAGAAAGAATGGAATTTGTGGTGCCACGTGATTTGGACCAGTTACTTCTGTTGGACAGAAGGGATGCATAATTTCTCTTGTAT
Organism: Lygodium microphyllum; assembly: GCF_053477565.2. Taxonomy (NCBI): domain Eukaryota; kingdom Viridiplantae; phylum Streptophyta; class Polypodiopsida; order Schizaeales; family Lygodiaceae; genus Lygodium; species Lygodium microphyllum. The sequence goes on from NC_141153.1 coordinate 138,288,797, forward strand.
GGGAGACAAAGATTAGCTTGAAGATAAGTTAAGGAACTTGTTTGAACGTGTTTGTCAATAGATTGCTTTACTATATTTTTGTGTTTGTATTGTAAGTTATGCGAACGGACCCTATTCCCTAAAAGGCTTAATTAATGAAGCTGACTTTAAGTGTCACACATAAATGTGGTAGGACCTAATTAGAAAACTAAAGCTATCAAGCAGGTGGGCGGAACCCCCAATGGGTCAGTCCTACGGTAGGATGGTCCCAAATAACTGGGAGGCTTCTCACAAGATTTTACCATCATTCGACCTTTAGAAATTGTTAGGATAGAACCTCGATTCATGCCATTTTAGAGGACCGGAATGGGACTATGCCCTACGGGTAGAGAGGTTGAGCGACACATCCCTCTCATTTCCCATTCTCTTTGAACCAAGTGCGGCATGGTTTTGCTTCGGCTTGGGTATCTTTGTAAAGTAGGATGTCCAAGATCCAATGCTAGAATGCTGTTAGGAGACCTTGGCCACTAGAAGTCTGAATTTCAGGTCGATCCTAGTGGGTTCGGCCGTGAACGTTTCGTTGCGAGGCGGATTCGGGAAACCCTAGGTGACAAAGCTTGGAACATTCCATGGGAGTGCTGAGCAGCGATGCTTAGATTCATTTCTCGATAGACCGCTAAAAGAGTGCTAGGAAAGCCGATGGGCAGGCACCTCACAACAAGAAGCTCTAGTGTTAAGAGACATTACGTGAATATCAACAGATATTATGCTTTGATGAATCTATTATGTTGGATCTTCAATATGAATCTTCCCTTTGCTGAGCATTACTAGAAATTGAGTGTTGGAGTAGATCGAAGTGTTAATGACATGATTTAATCAAAGGAAGTAAGAGATTGAAGAGATATTTGAGCTTGAAGTCAAGTGGCTATGGCTGCCCACTCAAGGTTTTTGATGTTGAAAATCGGAGTGGAAGTAACATTGGGATGTGTGCACAAGAGGGAGATGAGAGCTAAAATTTCAAGAATAAGTCTTAGTTATTAAGTTGCTTATGAAAGTACAACTTGGGTCACTCTCACTCAATCAACTAATGTAGACCCATGGGCTATTTATATAGCCCCCCAGATGGCTAGGGTTAGGGTTTTCCCTTCCCCTTAGGACCATTCACACTTAGCTATCCTTATCCTCTCTAGTATAAGGAGGATTCACATGCTTACATTCTCAACACCCCCCGTCAATGACATGTGGCATTGGATTACAAAGCATGATAGGATGCCCCCCTCAATCCACAATTAGATGCCTTTATAAATCAAGCTACAAAGATGGTTATAGGTAGAGAGTTTACAGGACTCAAAAGAGTCGATCATCAAATGGTTGAGAGGCAAAGTTAGCCCCCAATTCTTTAGGTGGTTCTGGCACACTGGGACACTTACTAATAATATACCCAATCTTCTTGCATTTATTTCATTTCATCTTTTTTGGGTACTTCTTCTAGCAATTACTTACAATATGCCCTTTTTTATGACAGAAGGAACATTTCATGGAAGTTGTATGCATCAATAGTTGACATCAATAGTTGATCACAGGAAGTAGATGTTGAATTGCCCACCTTATGGTTTCTCTTCTCTTCATCCAAGAATGAATGGATAGTACTTTCCGAGGTGGGATTTGGGATATTCATTAATGTTGTTACAAGAGTAGGAAAAACTTTCTTGACAGCCATCAAAAGGACAACAATACATCAAGTTCGGCCATAGTGCTTGTATGTAAGCTAGTTAGGCCATAAGCCCTTTTGTATGGGAAATAAGTTTTCCTAGATCATCCCCTTAATTATATTCTTGATTGAAAAACTCAATTTTAAGAAAATTTTGTGATTTTTTTCCACGAGCACCATAGAGTTGTTCCAACTCATCCCATTTGGCCTTGGCAATAGAGTGTTGATCTACATGGTGTATTAAGGATTCATCAAGATAAAACATGATAATAGCTTGAGAACATTGATTGTATTACATATCATTTGGGTTTGAAGGATCAATAGGTTTGATCCCTATAATAAGAGACCAGTAACCCCTCTCCATCATCTTGTATTTGATGAGCACTTGCCATGGATGGAAGTCATTTCTTGCAAATTTCCAGATTTGTGGACATATGTCAAGATAGGGGCTGAGGCCATAGGAAGGTCATAATCCTTGTTAAATGCAAGTAACAATGTCTAATCATTTACAATAAGGGCCAATAGATCCAAACTAAATGAAGAAAATGGTCTATGTGTTCATAGATGCCACATAGCCTCACAATAGTGTAGACTTAAAACTGCAAGGATGAGAAAGGTTGGAAGTCATACATGTGGAGTACTTCAAAATAAAATTTTGGTGGTCCTTTCCTTTGGACAACAATTTTTTAAGGTTTGATTGTCTTCCTAGGCTTTAGTGAAGTGAACTTGGATTGAACTTCTGGCTCCTCCCAATCTTATGGTCTAGTGGATGAGTATTTGGTTGAACAAGGTCAATCTTGAACTTTATTATTTATGGAGGAGTCTGATGAGATTTCAATTACATTCATATTTCAATTTTATCATAAAATAGTAGCAAATAATGACAACTAAATATATTTTAGTGCTAAGAAGCACCATTTCAAGGTTAAGACCACTTGAGATGATAAGTATCCATCTTGGCAAGTTTAGTGAAGGCCACCAAATGAAGAGTTCCCATTGAAATGAAGAAAAAACATCATGAATCTGGAAGTAGTGTCTCAGTGATTAAAATCACTGTTAATGATAGCAGAAGGTGAAAAAAACAAGAAAATCAAGCTTTCAAGCTTGTGGCTATGGCTACCACTATGACCCATAGTTAGGCTTTTGTCTGTAGAGCAACAAGCAATAGGAAGAGAGTTAATCCAAAACCTTTTAGGGAGAGATTGTTGAGATATCGAGCTCCACTCGTGATATGCCAGGGTGACCGTTGTGCATTTATGTCACCGACGTGTTAGTTGCAGATGCGGTTGGTACACCGCCCATGAATAATAGCTACATGATAGCTATCCTTATCTACTCTAGTTCGTGGCTTGGTTAGTATGCCACCTTATTTAGTTGAGTTTGGTTTGAGACCCATATATAGGGTTCTTCTATTTCTTTGTATGAGAGTTCTTTTGGCTTACACAACTAAGAAGAGGAAAACTGTTTTCAGCCTCCACCCTTGTGTGTATTCCCCCATTGTGCAAGCAAGAAAGCTTCAAGTGAGACTCCTTCCTTCTCTCCCACAATCTTGACATGGTATCAGAGCCTTGTTCGTGGTAAGGAGCTCAAGAAAGCAAGCCAAGCTCGCGGTGTTCTGGTAAGAGGAGCAGTGTTGCTTTCATTTTCTGTTTTGGGAGCAGATCTCTGCAGGTAGCACAGCCAAAAAGTGCAGGAGTGCATTGTCTCAGGTTGAGACGCCCTTCGCGGTGAAGCAAAAGGGCAGTATATGCTGCCGGGGAAGGCTTTAGCCCTCGGCGACCTTGTTTTTTTGATTTGAGGCCATTTCGGGGCCTGTTTTGGAGGCGGAAGTTTTCTGCACGCACTCAGGAAAAAGCCCAGTTTTATGCTGTGGAGCCACTGTTCTACAGGTCGGTGAAAAGTTACTGTAGAAATTGCATCGTATGCTTATGTGCAGAGACATTGGGAGTTACAGAATCATCCTTGGTTCCTGTTTATGCAAAATCGTCACTAGGAAGTGACTGTGTGGTCAAATACCACTTTCACCAGTTTTGCAGATTTGCCCTTGTGAGGCTGAAGCTGTGTTCTTTGCAGTGACAGAACTTTTTGCAGTATTCTGGAATGGCGTCTGATTCTCTCTCACAGATTGTCACTGAAAAGCTTGATAAGAACAACTTCCAAGCATGGAAGTTTAGAATGATGAATTTCCTTATGGGAAAATGATATTGGGAGTTTGTTGCAGGAAATGAAGAAGAACCAGTTCTTCCTGATGTTCCCAATCAACAGCAAATGCAGGCATTCAAAGCATGGCATGAGAGAGCCAGGAAAGTTATGTACTGGCTATCTATCAGTATTTTAGACTCTATGATTGTGCATATTCAGGATGCAAGTACGCCAAAGGAGGCATTGGATACTTTGTCAAAAATGTATAGCACAAATATGCAAGCCAGGAAAATGCAGCTCAAGCAAGAGTTGCATAATGTGCAAAGAGAAAATATGAGCATCAATGACTACCACATGAAGGTGAAGAAGATTGCAGATGCACTTGCTTCCATTGGGTCGCCAGTGGAAGATGATGATTTAGTTTCCGTGACCTTGAATGGTCTAGGAAAGGATTATGCACATTTTCGAACATCCATTTCCGTTCGTGAAAGATTTCCTGACTTTGAGGAGTTGATTGCTCTTCTAATTTCTGAGGAGCAAAGAAATGGTGGTGCATCTTCTTCAGGAGGAACTTCAAAAGAAGCTGTCTTCTACTCAAATGCTGGAAGAGGTAGAGGCAGAGGTAGAGGAGGCCAATTTGGAGGCCGTGGTAGAAATCAGAATATGCAGCAAACTCAAGAAAATCAGTCCTATGGAGGAGGACGTGGTAACTCTAGAGGTAGGGGGAGCCAAAGAGGTCATGGTGGATGGCAAAGAGGCCAAAATGCAAACAGTAATGTTGAATGCTACTACTGTGGTAAAATGGGTCATATGGCTAAAGACTGCTATAAAAAGCAGAATGACATCATGAATGGAAAACTGCAACAAGGGAATTATGCATCTTCTAGTAGACAGGGTGATGACAGAAATGAGCATTTGTTTATGGTGCAGCACATGAACAATTCTGTGACAAGTGCAGAAGAAAGCAATGATGTATGGTATGTTGACTCAGGTGCATCAAACCACATGACAAGTTATGCAGAATGGATGGAGGATGCAAGGAAAATGGAAAAACCAAGATTTGTGGAGACTGGTGATGATACTGCACATCCTATTGTGCAGATTGGAAAAATTCCTTTGTCTATGCAGGATGGAAAAAAGAAATACATGTCGGATGTATTTCATGTCCCGAATATCACCAAGAATCTGGTTTCTGTTGGTCAAATGGTTGAGCAGGGCTTGCAGGTCAGATTTAATCCTCATGGATGCTTTGTTGAGGATATGAAAAATAAAGGTCGCTTGATAGCAAAAGGAAATAAGAAGGGCAGAATGTTTACATTGGATGCAGACATGTCTGAATTGAGTGCAGCAATGTTTGCACATGGGACCGGTGTAGTTGCAGATATTGATATCTGGCATAAACGCATTGGTCATGTTAATGTACAGCGACTTAAATCAATGCAGGCCCAAAATATTGTTGCAGGATTGCCCAAATTCAAGGTTGCAGAAATGCATAAGGTATGTGAAGCCTGTCAGTTTGGAAAACAGGCAAGGAAACCATTTCCTAGACATGTTCAAGAGAGTGAGAAGCCATTGGAATTAATCCACTCTGATATGTGGACTACTAAAGCTACATCTCTTGGAGGCTGTCATTATTTTGTCACTTTTATTGATGACTATAGCAGAAAAGTTTGGGTGTATTTTATGAAAAAGAAAAGTGAAGTTTTTGGGCATTTCAAAACTCTTAAAGCTATGGTTGAAAAAGAAACAGGCCTGCAGATAAAATGCCTAAGGTCAGATGGAGGGGGAGAGTACCTCTCAAATGAGTTTGCAAGGTTCCTGCAGGAGCATGGCATAAAGCAACAATACTCATGCAGTCATACCCCACAACAAAATGGAATTGCAGAAAGGAAAAACATGCATATTGGAGAGGTATCTCATGCCATGCTCAATGAAAAAGACTTGCCAGATTTTTATTGGACTGAAGCAGTTGCTACAGCAGTCTACATAATGAACAGGACTCCCACTGCAGCAATACATGGAATGACTCCAGAGGAGAGGTATACTGGTAGGAAACCAGATATTTCTCATTTGAAAATTTTTGGTTGCATTGCCTATGTACATGTGCCAGATGAGTTGAGATCCAAGTTGGATCCAAAAGCTGAGAAGTGCATCTTTATTGGTTACTCTCTGCAGCAAAAAGGGTATAGATGCTATAACCCTTCTACTCGTAAGTTTACAGTGAGCAGAGATGTTGTTTTTGATGAGATGAGTAGCTGGTATAAACCAGTAAATGTGATTGATGATGTAGATGCACAAAATGGTAATGCTGCACAGAATTCACAGCAGCAGTCACAAAATATTAGTGGACCTCGAGCGTCCTCTAGCAGTGGTTCACATTCTTCGCCATGGACAGGCAGATTGAGATCAGGAGAATCTTCTCAAAGCAATGCAGATAGTGGTATGCAGGTATCACGAAAAGGAAAAGAGAAGGTTGATCAGCCCATGTTTGATGTGAATGCAGGTCACTCTTATGTGGATGGTGAATCCAGTGGCTCAAAATAGAGCATTGATGATGAGTTGGGTATTCCTTCTATTGTTACACCTCGAGTAAGGAAGACCAGGGATGTTTTGAGAGCACCTGGGAGTGAACCTACTTTGCGCAGGTCTACCAGAGCTAGCTATCCTGTGGATAGGCTGAAATATGATGGATTTACAGCCATTCACTATGCATATATGGTCAAAGTGATACAGGAACCAGAACCCACTTCTTTTGAGCAAGCCATGGGAAAAGAAAAATGCGAGAAAGCCATGGATGAAGAAATGGATGCCTTGGAAGCAAATGCTACATGGGAATTGGTACCTTTGCCTAAAAGGTAAAAATGTAATTGGCTGTAAGTGGGTTTATAAGGTGAAGCACAATGCAGATGGTTCTGTGAACAGATACAAGGCAAGATTAGTAGTCAAGGGGTATGCACAAACATATGGCATTGACTATGAAGAAACATTCAGTCCGGTTGCAAGGATGGCAACCGTAAGAGCAGTCATTGCTATGGTTGCATCAAAGGGATGGTCTTTACATCAGATGGATGTAAAGAATGCCTTCTTGCATGGTGATTTGCAAGAAGAGGTCTATATGGAGCAGCCACCAGGTTATGTGCATGCTGTTCATCCTGAGTTTGTTTGCAGGTTGAAGAAAGCCTTGGATGGCTTGAAGCAAGCACCTAGAGCATGGTCTGACAAGATAGGACAGTATCTTGTCACTATTGGCTTTCAGATTTCCAAGGCAGATTTCTCACTTTATGTGAGAAAAACAGAGAAAGGTATTATGCTGCTTGCCATTTATGTTGATGATTTGATTATGACAGGTGACAGTGATGAAGATATCCTTCATGTGAAAATGCTATTGAAGCAAAAGTTTGAGATGAGGGATTTGGGAGAGCTGCGTTATTTCTTGGGCATTGAGGTGATTAAATCACCAAGTGGGATACAGCTCTTGCAGAGGCAGTATGGATTGGACATGCTATCCAAATATGGGATGACAGGCTGTAAGCCTATTTCAGTTCCTTTGGAGCAGAATCTGAAGCTGAGCGCAGATGCAGGTGAGCTTCTGGAAGACCCTACTATGTACAGACGCATAGTAGGAAGCTTGATTTATATGACTATTACCAGGCCAGATTTGAGCTATGCTGTTGGATTGGTAAGTCAGTTTATGCAGGCTCCAAGGAAACCACATTTGGATGCGGCTAGACGCATACTCAGGTATGTGAAGTCCACATTGCAATATGGACTATTTTATGAGACTGGGGTTCAGATACAGTTGCATGGATACACTGATGCTGATTGGGCTGGTATTATTTCTGATAGACGATCTACCAGTGGATATGTGTTCTCTTTTGGGAGTGCTGCAGTCACTTGGAGCAGCAAGAAACAGCCTACAGTTGCCTTGTCGAGCACAGAGGCTGAGTACAGGGGTGCAGCAATGGCTGCATGTGAGGTAGCTTGGTTGCATAAGCTACTTTATGATATGCATCAGTCTACAGATGGGCCAATTGTCATTTATTGTGACAACATGAGTAGTATACACTTGGCAAATAACCCAGTCTATCATGCTAGAACAAAGCACATTGAGGTGCATTATCACTATGTGCGGGAGAGGGTTTTACTAGGTCTTATTGGTCTAGTTTATGTCAGCACAGAGGATCAGGTAGCTGACATATTTATGAAGGCATTGGGCGCAGAGAAGCTGCGCAAGTTCAGAGACCTGCTTGGTGTGCAGGAATTGGGATTGAGCTCGAGGGGGAGTGTTGAGATATCGAGCTCCACTCGTGATATGCCAGGGTGACCGTTGTGCATTTATGTCACCGACGTGTTAGTTGCAGATGCGGTTGGTACACCGCCCATGAATAATAGCTACATGATAGCTATCCTTATCTACTCTAGTTCGTGGCTTGGTTAGTATGCCACCTTAGTTAGTTGAGTTTGGTTTGAGACCCATATATAGGGTTCTTCTATTTCTTTGTATGAGAGTTCTTTTGGCTTACACAACTAAGAGGAGGAAAACTGTTTTCAGCCTCCACCCTTGTGTGTATTCCCCCATTGTGCAAGCAAGAAAGCTTCAAGTGAGACTCCTTCCTTCTCTCCCACAATCTTGACAGAGATGCCCACTAGGGGGGATAACAAAGCCCCACCATAGTTGCTAGGATTGCACCGCCTGCTGTCTGTATGCTACCATGAATCTGCACACTGTTTTAGACTATGCCCCCGTTCATGTTTTTTGGTAATGCTTCCTTTCTACTATTGAAAATGTCCGGATTTGATGTATCATGCTCAAACACCTTGAGCTAGGAATGAAGTCTCTAGAAGAAAACTAGAGGTAATATGACCTCCTTTGCTCACACTAGCTCCTCCAAGGTTAAGGGGTTAGCTGTGGCTATGGAGGTTAAGGGATAAGATGAAGAAGATGAAGGCTCATGTGCACATAGTTGAAAATGTGGATGATGGAAGCTAAAAGGATTAGATGAGGCTCTGATACCATGTTGAAAATCAAAGTGGAAGCAGCGTTGGAATGTGTGCACAAGAGGGAGAGGAGAGTTCAAATTACAAGAACAAGTCTTGCTTATTAAGTTACCTATGAAAGTACAACTTGGGTCACTCTCACTCAATCAACTGATGTAGACCCATGGGTTGTTTATATAGCCCTAGATAGTTAGGGTTAGGGTTTCCCCTTCCCCTCAGGACCATTCACCCTTATCTTCTCTAGTGATAAGGAGGAATCACATGCTTACATTCTCAACATCAAATAGGTGATTGGTTTTTCATTCATAGCAGCTAGAGGAAGCACCATCTAGCGAGATTTTTTGTGAGGAGAAAGCTCATATAGTGGGCTTCAAATACCCTATGTTAGTAGGAGACATTGTTATGGGTATAGGCGATGTGAACTATATGACAAAGATCAAATTGGCTAGCGAGGGGGAAGAAGCACAATGCTGGAGCAAGTAGACCTTAATGTCAGGTTTTGAAGTGATACATAGAAGTGCCCTAACCTAAGAAAGATCCCTCCTAGTCATTTTACCAACTAAAACTACCTAGAAAGAGATATCCAAGCCCTCCAAGGTAGGTAGGTGGCTATGGAGTAGGTGAGAGATTCATGAAGAGAAGGACGGAACCAAAAACTCAAAGTATAATGACCTATTCGACTTGATTTATGAACGTAATGCCTAATTAGGAATAATACCTACTCTGATACCATGTTAAAATATTGAGGAGCATGCTACGGTGGATCCCTGATGAGCAAGAAGACAATTACAATGGACCATATGTAATGACAAAAGAGAATAACTAATATTACTAAAGCATAATGCAAGTACAATTGAATGGGAATGATGGGATAAAATAAGTGTGGGGATTATGTCGTTTATAGGCTTAGAGTAGGTGGTATTTTTTGGTGGCAAAGAGTGGAAAGGGACCATGATATTTCATCTATTGTGATTTAATCAAGAATGCACAAAGTGGCCTAGTCTAAGGTTTATTGTTGTTGTGATCCTTTGCCTTGCTGTTCCATACAAAGAGGCGGGTGTGATTGCACATTTCTCAACAATTCTACTATGCGTATATCTACAAGTAACTATTCTTGATAGTTAGGCCCTTGAGGAAAAAACTAGACATGGAGAGAGAGAGAGAGAGAGAGAGAGAGAGAGAGAGAGAGAGAGAGAGAGAGAGAGAGAGAGAGAGAGAGAGAGAGAGAGAGAGAGAGAGAGAGAGAGAGAGAGAGAGAGAGAGAGTGTGTGTGTGTGTGTGTGCACGCGCATGCGCATGTGCACATGAGTGTGACATTTTACTAGAGGTGCAGATAACAAAATAGGGTGATAAAGTAGATAATAAAGTAGATTTGTCTACAATCTTCATCCTCAAAAGCTACCATGGTTTCCCTTCTACACTTGTCCTTCACAGATCTCAAGAAGTAGTGATGTGATACTTTCCATAGAAGTACTCCTTGCCCTTAATTGTATCTTAATAGCCGAAATTCTATTAGCTTCCCACATTTTAATATAATTATTAGCATTTTGTAAGGGATGATGAATATATGAATCCTGAGGAGACACAAATACAATCAATTAACAAAGTTTCTATAGCCATTGGCCTTTCCCCCTCCATGATCCTTATGCAAGTTGTTGATGATACTAATGTAATGCTCCCTCCATGCACTAGGAACTTCTACATTTTTAGGAGTAGTTGACCATGCAACTGTAATTCTCTTGAAAAAATGTATGCCTTAAAGGAATGATATGTTAAAATTAAAAGGAGGTGAGATTTTGGTTACTATTTTGATAACTCTACATGTCATCATTATGAGATATAGATCTAGCTCTATGTACTCCCCTAGGAGAAAACATTCAATTTCAAGTGACATCCATTTTCCATGCCTCCTACAAAAAACTAATCTAATCAAGCACCCCTCCATGTGGCATCCATATGTCTATTGTGCCACACATACCTACTACACTTTAGCTCCATCAAGTGTATAGGATCAACTAGCCTCTATTTTTATTTGATACTTCTCCACTTTTTGTTTTTGTTCTCAATCCCATTGTCTCCCCCCATGAGAGCTATCTATAATATTTGTGTCCATCCTCCAATTCCCTCCCAAACTAACCTTCTATATATTAATTTGTTTGGAAATCCAATCTTAGCACTTGGCTCTACTTCTAGATGAGTTGGGTGAATACATTGAAATGATTGATACCTTTCACGATTCAAGCCTAGATAAATGGCCAATATGGCACCTAAATCATCTATAAAGGAAATTATAAGAACTTTTCACTCCTCCTTAATTAACACCAACATACCTCCTCTCCCTCTACTCTAAGTACTGCTTATATAGTTGTGATCCTTACATTCAACCTTGACAACTATATTAGGGCATGTTTTAATTTCCTAGATCATCATCACACTTAGTTTTCTAGATCTAGTAATATGTGATAGGCTTGCTTACTATTTATTATTGGAAAATAATTGTCTTACATTCTAGCTAATAATAGACATACATCTTGTGGTTCTCTCTATGTAGATATATTTATACGATTGGATCCAATTCTCCTAGCAACCTATATAGATTAATGAAATCCTAGAAATTTCTAGCCAAATTCTTAATAAGATTAGCTTTAGAATATCTACCCTCTTCTTCTCTATAGCTTCATTTTGAGCCTTACATCCACCATATTGATTTTGTCAACTCGGCATTCTTCTTATTCTGCATTGTAGAAATCCCTCTCTCCAACACATCCTTTGCATTTACTAGTTAGCCACTCAAAATTATTCTTTTTCATTTCCTCTAAATCATCTCTTTCCCTTGGATGTTAGTGTCATACTACTTTGTGGGAATCTTTCTTGGTTCTCTTCACTTTACTTGGCAATATCTAATTCAATTTAGATGTATATGCGTTTACACATGTGCAAGTGGTTGATATATGTAGATAACATTATTACATTTCTATAGGTGGTGTATTGTAGCATGCCCGCCTATCAGTTGTCCAAGCACGTTTTTAGCAGTCGAGAGGCGAGTCTAAGTGAGGCCGCCCGACACTCCCATGGAATGACATGGGGTTTGTCACCTAGGGTTCCTTGAGTCTACCTCACAACGGAATGTTTGTGGCCAAACCCACTAGGATTGACTTGAAATCCAGGTTCCTAGTAATCAGGTCTCCTGACAGCATTGTAGTGTTAAGTCTTGGACATCGTACTTTGCACAGAGATACCCAAGCCAAAGCAAATCCATGCCACACTTGGTTCAAAGAGAATGGGAAATGAGAGGGATGTGCTGCTCGACCTCTCTGCCCGTAGGCCATACTCCCATTCCGGTCCCCTAAAACAACATGAATCGGTTTCTAACTTAACAATATCTAAGGTCGAACGATAGTAAAACCTTGTGACAAGCCTCCCAGTTCTCTAGGGTCACTCGTTGGGGGTTTTGCCCACCCACTTCCCTTGATAGCTTTAGTTTTCTAATTAGGTCCTATCACCTTTATGTGCGACATTTGAAACTAGCTTCCTTAATTAAGCCTTTAGGGAACAGGGTTTGTTTGCATAACTTACAACGCAGACACGAAAACAGAGCGAGAAAAATAAGTTCAAACAAAATTCTTAACTCATCTTCATGTTAATCTTTGTCTCCTGCCTATACATGAGAGATTATGTATTCCCTTCTGTCCAACAGAAGTACCCGATCCAAATCACATGGCACCATAATTTCCATCCATTATCTAGAATAGGATCTTCCAATGCCCTAGACGTTGGGCTCATGGTAGTATATAACTCTGTTCCAAACTCGACAAGGGGTGTGCAGAGCTCCACTGACCCCAAGTGACCTAGGAGTGAGACACAACTTTCCATGGTTGGCCTTTTCACCACTCGATCTTCAGCCCGTGAATCGAGCAATGCCCTCTTGGGGTAATCCGGATTGCAATCTTGGAGATGATCCATCCATGCAAATATTCTTCCTTAATTAATCCAATTAAGAATCAAGCACAATCAAGGAAATCAACCTAATATCATCTTCCAAGAAAACATCCCTTTATTTCCCATGGCAACTTGTCATCACGGACCCCTGCCTTGCATTTACCATCAAGCACAAGCACTTGGAATAATCATCCAGATCACATTCCAATAATCAGTTTAATGCAAAAAAGCATTTAGAACAATGTTAGATCAATCAACAAACGGTGATATCTCTTTTCCAACATTGCAGGAATAATCACGGTAACCTTGCCATCTCATATCTCCTCTCCCCCTTGGGATCAAAGAGCGATTCTATGTAAAATTTACCTAACACTTCTTTCTTCGGCTAAGACATATATTAGGGTTTAAACATTGTACACAATATAGGTTCACTTGCATTGTTCGATAACCTAACCTTTCTTCTCAACAAGTACAATGACTTAGGGTTTCCTAATCCTTGAGCCCTTCACTTGCCCTCGAGTTGTTGCATCTAGCCCAACCCTATTCGGGGTTGGGCTAGATGCAACCACAGTCACTATTGGGCGGATCTCAAGGCATTGTAGTTTTAATCCTAATGATTGTTGTTTGTACTAACTACGCACAACTTTGAGATCCCAATGAAAAAATAGTTCATGATATTAGCAAGAATTTAATGCAAGATTAGTTTGTGTACTATCGATGTATGTTTCATACAATCTTCCCCATGCATGCACTGTCTATGTGCATAACCCTTAAGTAACCTTTATGTTCTTTATTCCACGTATGACTTTGTTGCGTAGCACTGCAATGCAAAGTATTTGAGTACATGGGTTTGTACAAACCTCAATGTGCCATATGCATAAATCTATGAAGGTCATCTATGGTTGTGGAAAGAGTTAACCTATGATCCCCTATGATTTTGTTAACTATCAAAAAATAAATTCAAGCTACTTGTTGAGATGAATTCATCCGCATGCCTATGCCTCAATGAATAGCAAAGATGGAAATTAGTACCTCGATATTTAGATATGAATTATCCATATCCGACGTATTCATATTTTCCAAAATGCCCTGGCCGGTGGCTCCATTGTCGGATGCAAGATTACCGTTGATACGAGTCTCCCTCTGTTTGGGGGCCATACTTTGGGCTTATGAATCTCTCTCTCCCTCTTCTTCTTCTCCGTCTCCTCCTCTTCTCTTCTTCTTCCTCCTCCTCCTCCTCCTCTTCTTCTTCTCTTTTTCTTCTCCTCTCTCTCTCTCTCTCTTCTTCTTCTCCTCTTCTTCTCCCCTCTCTCTCTCCATCTTCTTCTTCTTCTCCTCTCTTTCTCTCTCCCTCTTCTTCATCTCTTCTCCTCCTCTTCTCCTCCCCTCTCTCTCTCTCTCTCTCTTCCTCTTCTTCTTCTTCTCTTCTTCTCCTCTCTCTCTCTCTCCTTCTCCTCCTCCTCTTCTCCTCCTCTCTCTCTCTCCCCCTCTTATTATTCTTCTCCTCCTCCTCCTCCTCTTCTTTTCCTCTCTCTCTCTCTCTTCTTCTTCTTCTTCTTCTTCTTCTTCTTCTTCTTCTTCTTCTTCTTCTTCTTCTTCTTCTTCTTCTCTGTCTCTCCCTCTTCTTCTTCTTCTCTTCTTCTCCTCTCTCTCTCTCTCTCTCTCTCTCTCTCTCTCTCTCTCTCTCTCTCTCTCTCTCTCTCTCTCTCTCTCTCTCTCTCTCTCTCTCTCTCTCTCTCGTGCAGAGGCATGGAGGCAGATCAGAGAACCATGCTCACCCACAACGATACATGACCCTGCAGTATGGCATGGATACGCACAGAGTCTATATCATGTACCCACACAGCCGCGCTGATACCCACACCATGTACACCGAGACCGGGTATTTCATCCTTTTTCACCACTAGTATGGTGAAACATGCTATCTCACGGCTACATCATGGCCGCGCTCGAGACCAGTTTGATCTTTAGGCAGAGCATATTATATATGGCAGAGACACATTGGCTCCACTCATTACTCACCTCTTCAACCGTGCATTGTCTGAGGGGTTCCTTGACTCGTGGACAGAGCACACCATTGTACCTATCCACAAGTCAGGGGATCCTATGGATCCTAACACATATAAGACCATCATGATTGGGCCAGTTTTGGCCAAACTTTATGGCACGGTGATGGAGGAGGAGCTCAGCACGCTGGCAGAGAGAGAGTGCATGCGCTCACCCGGACAGCCAGGGTTCAGATGGGCATTTTCTACCATAGACCACATCTTCACTCTCCGTTGTCTGATCGACCAGACACGAGTGAAGAAACAGAGATTGTATTATTGCTTTGTGGATTTCCGCAAAGCCTTTGACATGGTTCCGAGAGAGAGGCTTTTTAGACACCTACTTGATCTGGGGGTGGATAATGACATGATGTGGGGTATTTATGCACTATATGAGCGGGTTACTGGCAGAGTCAGATGTCCGGGAGGTATATCAGATCCCCTTGTGAGCACCATTGGTGTGAAACAAGGATGCCCATTCTCACCGACTCTATTTGGGCTATACATTGATGAGATAGCAGAGTTTATTCAACAGTGAGCCGGTGGAGGTATAGATCTCAGTGGAGCCACAGTTCATATCTTACTATATGCAGATGACATTGTGTTGGTCTCAGATTCAGCTCTGGGATTACAGCAACATTTATTAGCATTGGATGATTTTTGCATACAGAGAGGCATGACAGTGAACCTTGGTAAAACCAAGGTTCTTATATTCCATACATTAGCTCAGATACGCAGACAGAGTATTTTCAGCAGGAGGGAGTATTGAGGTCACTGGATCATATGTATATTTGGGAGTCACCATTACAGCAGCTTCAGGGATTTTCTTGATGACATAGGCAGCTCGTGACCGCCTCACTAGAGGATACTCAGCATTGGCTCTTATGGAGCGACAGTGTCATCAGGCACATTTCCAGGAGCCCCGCACCAAGGGGTGGCTCTTTGATACTCTAATCACTCCAACACTGATGTATGGAGCAGCTATATGGGGGCCAGGCCTTGCCGATTATGTATGGACATTGATGATCATGATATCTAGATTGATTCGCAGCAAGGCCTCAGTCCCACATGACATTGTGCGAGCAGAGCTTGCCACACCGCCCATGCTAGTCGAGGCATTATTTCAGACAGTCTGCTTCCTACACAGATTTCATGATATGGACAGAGATCGCATTGCATATAGAGCATATATGGCATCTCAGGAGATGGCTCGAGCGGGGGATACCACATCATGGTATGCACAGACCAGAGCTTGGTTTGACAGACATGGGCTGGACATTGATAGACTCCCACCTCTTCTATATGATACTCAGGCTCCCACTTACACCCTCTCTCTCTCTGAGAGGAACGGAGTCATCAGACAGGAGATATGGCATATTTATATACAGAGGACATGGGTCAGCCCTACACAGCCACTGCCATCAAAGTTGGCATATTATTATACACAGTTCTTGAGCATATCAGAGCAGGGATTCATAGAGATTCTGAGATATATGCAGATCTATATGCCACATCGATTGAGAGTTCTTATTGGACAGCTCAGGGTATCATCACATCAGCTTATGATTGAGAGTGGCAGAGCCAGTGGCATCCCATGGGAGGAGAGGATATGCCCCCTTTGCAGATCAGAGGTGGAGAGTGAGGAGCATTTTGTTCTCAGATGCCCGGCATACTCAGAGTTGAGATCTAGATACACATTGAGCAGCTCACTTCAGGGATGTATGACTGATATGGATCAGAGATCATTTGGCTGTTTTCTGGGAGAGGCATGGCACATCAGAGAGCAGAGCACACAGCGGGTCCCAGTCAGAGAGGGGCCCACCCAGACGACTATTACACAATTCTTTCAGACAGACAGAGTGAGAGCTACTGTACCAGCCTCCAGCCAGACCTCCGGGCTCACACTACAACAGGCTGAGGACCAGCGTACCCGACGCCGCACGAGGATTCGTGGGTTTCGGACCCCATAGCCACACCGACAGGAGATCCGGAGGATTCTTGATCTACATCGACAGTAGACTGAGATCCGATAACACTCGACACATTGGATCTCAGATCTCCAGTTTTGCTCTTTCTCCACCGCCCATGTACCACATCCTGCATCCAGGAGGGATCACCTGCTATTAGCGACTTCGACGACTGCTACTACATCCCAGGATAGTATATCTCCCTGCATCTGTTACATATACACATCGCACCACTTTATCACAGCCGATACTTGTTCCCCTATCACAGCCGACATTTGTTCCTCTTTTGTAGCCATTATCTAGAGTACCAGAGCTACATATGCACATACACATACACGACACTTATCACACTCACAGCATCGTATTTTCAGTTTCCAGTTTTTAGCTTTTCATTCAGCACTTTTATTTTGGATAGCTGGACCTCATCAGTTGTATCACAGTTTGTCTCATAGGCCAGTTTTGGTCTTTAGAAGACGTTAATATAACTTTCTTTCTTTCTTTCTTTCTTTCTTTCTCTCTCTCCCTCTCTCTCTCTCTCTCTTTTTCGAAAGCAAGTAAGGCAGCCTATTATCTTCGCTTAAGGAGGGGGTTTATAGGTGGTAAGGGGGTATTACTAGAGCACAAACTGGAGTGGTGGTGTAGTTTTTTCCACCCACCACTTGTCAGCTACGTGGGGGCTTTGTTGTGGACTAGTGTTAACCCTCAAAAGAACAAGGCAAAAAATCTGGAAAAGCTAAAGCAAAAGACAAAGGCCAAGGCATAGTGAAACGGAAGACAAAGATGCACAAGGAGAAAAGTCCTAAATAAGGGAACAAGGCGCACAAGGAAAAGCGCAAGTCAATACTTTTGTAAAAGAGTGCAAGCGCATAATGGTTTAATTCAAGGAGTGCTGGGCTCTCACCCATGCAATTTGTAAATGTAGACGAGCAGTGGAAAGGAAGCTAGGAAGATAGAAGGACAATGGGAAAAAGGGCCTACGGCCATGTAAAAAAGGGGATAAGGGGATGACCGCCCAAAAGGGATTTAGGGTTTTGTATATAAAGTTGAAAAGTGAATGAGAAGCTCATTCTTGTGTGTGTCCAAAAGTGGCTCTCCTCTTCTTCTTCTTCTTCTTCTTCTTCTTCTTGCTTGCTTGAGCTTGTGCTTGAGAGAGGGAGTGTGAGAGTATGAGGGAGTGAGTGTGTGAGGGTGAGGGTGAGGGACCCGGGAGGAGAAGCTCTCCATCTTCTCCTCTCTTCTTCTCTTCTCTTCTCTTCTCTTGTCTTGCTTGCGGTGATGGAGCTTGGAGCGTGGAGCTTGAGGCTTGAAGCTTGCACGGATAATGGAGCTACCGGAGTGCGTGGGAGAGGAGGTAACTTGATCAACATGGAGGTAAGCTCACTACACCCATAGATATGGATGGCACGTCGGCTATGTGAGAGGTAGCCATTAGTGCTCGCCTTAGAAGCTTGAACAATAAGTGGTCCGTGGGTCTTGGCGGTTGAGCGAAAGCTCCCACATTTTGGTTCCATTGCCGGGACCAACGGATTCAAGCCTTGAGCACTTGCGCACTTCGAATCGAGCATTGAAGTAGGACTTTCCCCGAACTGGTGCTTAAGGTAGATAGGTAGGAAATGAGGGAGTTTGAAGAGGTATTCGATCTCCTTAGCAAGTAAGTTTTTGGTTTTTTGGATTTAGAAAAGCATGTTGGAGTAGTGTAGGTGATTTCTTGTGATTTGTATGCATTTAGGGTAGGAAAAAACAAAGAAAAAGAAGCAAACAGTAGGGTTTTCTATTGCTATATAACAGGATGAAACATGAAAATAGGGACACAGATTCAGATTTCTGGCAGGAAAAGTATGAGGGGCTAACTTCTGAGGTCACAACAGGCTGGGATGGGGCAACAAGAGGGCCAGGGAACCAGGAAAGACCACATTTGACATCCTGCCTTTTGAGAAGAGAGTGAGCTTGAGAGCTAGGGAGAGAGAGAGAGAGAGAGAGAGAGAGCTGCGGAGAGATCATTGACGTGCTGATCGATTCGGGCACCACATTGTTTCTAGGTACACCAAGCGTTTCCCTCTGTTGCTTTGCATCTCATTGGGCAGCACGACACGATTCGTTGAAGTAGACATTGGCTTAGAGACATCGCGTGCAACTTGTGGGCCGTTGGCCATGCAATCGACCAGCTCGTCTGAGTCCCAAAGTAGGATTGCGATATCTCTGGAGTCGAATCGTCTGACTCCGAAAATTGGACCTCTCTGAAAACCATCTGACTCCGAAAATCGGACCACCTTTCCGATCCGATTTCGAGAATCGGACCAATCCCAAAACCGGACCACCTTTGCCTATCTGATCGGACACTTGATCGTCTGATAGTCGGACCCTGAGAATCGGACACATGAAAATCAGATGCAAGGAATCGGATGAGTTCAGAATCAGACACTCGTCAAAATTGGACGTCTATACGTCCGATTCTAGAAATCTGACGTGACTAAAATGGGACCATTGGGCCAATCAGACCAACCAAAATTGGACATCCGATTTTGATAATCAGACTCCTGAAAATTGGACATCTGAGAATCGGACAAAAAAAAACTGTCAAAATCGGACAGGTATCTAGAACACAAATTTTGACGCATCTAAGTCCCAAAATTGACCCCAAAAGCTACGTAGAGCTAAAGGCACATCACAAATCCATCACTGGGCTGAAACTTAGAGCAATTAGTTCAAAATTTGGCTATAAACGGTCCTCCAAATTGTGCATGGTGTTTACCGTAATGGCTCTGCGGGCCCGGGGAACTGCCCCCCTAGACCCCCGTAGAGGGGGTTCTGTCCCCTCTGCACCTCCCCCAAGTAGGTTGGAGAGAAAATGCACGCCATGATAGGTCCTCCAAATTAGACCCTAGTGTAGTAATGGCTATACAAGAGCATGGATTCTCACTTGCAAAAGAGCAACCAAAAGCCCATACTTGAACAGAGAGCAACAGAGACCCTAGAACATCAATGGGCCAATCTAGCCAACAAGGACAAAAAGTCCACACTGCAAAAACACATACATGTTGCATTCGAACTGCATCTAGTCAAAGCGAAAAGAAACAACATCAAGCTACAAGAGCGAGAATGACTAGATATGACAGTCCTGACAATAGATGCTCCTTGAATAGCACTACACTGATGATCCAAGACATCAGTGGAGAATCCACATCTGGTCGTGCAGTTGGGGAATCAAGGGCATTTGTCAGAAGGCTTAAATTTACAAGCCAAGACCTGAAAGACAAAGACATAGTACCACCTGCTTATCTTAGGGTCAAACTCACCACGAAAAGAGAACATACTATCGATGCTCTGATTGATGAAGGAGCAGATTTTAATATCTTGACCTATGAATCATGGACCCTACTAGGCCAACCATACTGACTAATGCAACTCTTAGCCCTTACGGGGGACAGCCACAAACACTAACAGGAAAGTGCAAAATCCTTGCGACAATCGAAACTAAAAACTTGCCTATCCTATTTTATGTTCCTCCAAGTAGTGCTAATTATAGGAAGGAAACCCTCCTAGGAGGACCCTTCAAAAGGGCGATCAAGTGTGAGGCCGACTATGTAGCACAGAGGATATACCTGACACTACCGAGTGTGAGGATAGTCACAACCTTTAGCAAGGGTGACCTCATCAAACCTCAAGGGAAAGGCAAGGAGGGTACTGACATAACACTCAAGCTTGCTAATGAGAGCAAGGACTTGTTGGAAGAGTTGATACAAGCACAGGTAGAACAACAAGAACCAGTGAGAGACACCATGCCTGAAACAAGAAGGTCAAGTGACAAGGCCAAGGACGGGCTTTGGACTTATAACTATCGTAGAAGACCCCAAAAGAAGCCCAAGCCTTATAGACACAGGCATCGATGGAGGGTCAGCACAACGTCGTGATGGATATCCAAAGTGTTGCTACGTGCTCAAGGGTATTATGTAGGTAACCGATGGATTTGGGTACCAAAATCCCCTGCTAAACCACCTCTATCAGCTGAAGGCCAGGTTGCATTAGAAGCAATGAAGCACAAGAGGAAATCTAAGAGAAACCCTAGGTCTCGAGGTAAGAAACCAGACATGAATGATCGAAAGAAAGAGCCTCAGCCTAGCATGCTTAATAAGTAGATGTCATATGTAGCCATTGAGTGTGCACAAAAGCCATTAGTGACCAAAGAGCCTTTGATTTCCCAAGAGGATAATAGGCATCATACGCGCAACATTGCTCATGGCAAGGCTAATGGCTCCACAAAGCAAATGGCGCAATCGTCTAATAGCCTTGAGCAAATCATTTAGCCAGTGCCAAGTCCACCTAAGAGTCCTAGATCTCCTACACCCTCTTTTTCCAAACGGACACAGGAAGCACAACAATGGTCATCAATGGCGGTTGCTCACTCCCAATATCTATCTCCATCAAAGCTTCCAAATGTCCAAGAGGTGGGACATGACACTAGCCATAGCTCTCGGTCCAAGGATATGCTTGTGCAACCTAACGTGACTGGATCGATCTACACATATGAATGCTCAAAGGGCAACAAAAGACATGACCACTTCCAATCGCCCAGAACCTAACACCACAATCCATCAAGAGTAGCCAGGCCACTAGACTAACCCCTTGCGAAACATGTCCTTAATAGTTTACCTATGGAGGAGGTATCGCAACCAACTTTCTTGACAACTCCAACACTTCCAAAGTGCCTAAAGCCTAGGCCGGAGGAGTTAAACACAAGGGAATTGGCTGAAGAGCTAGACTCTCCAAAAAGAGAGGTAGTTGTACCCTCACAAGCTAGCCACGCTATTCAGCAGGCTACGGCTATGTCCCATGAGGACACACCAAAGAGAGAGAATGCTGAGGCCCAACCAAGCACATCAATGGTTGACCTAGTCCAGGGTCCTGAGTCGTTGAGAGATGCACCTTCACTAACCAAGAAAAAGAGGAGAAAACAACGAAAACAACAATAGTTACAGGTGGTTGTGGACCCCAAGAACATTGACACCAAGAGCGCTGGAGAGCTGAGGAATAAAGCATCGAGTCCATCCACCAATGACCCCACTGATGCCTCTCGTAATAGCGGTGAAACCTCAAACACATCCGTGTGCTTTGAAAAATCAAAACAGTTGTTACCATCAACGGCTGCTTGCAACACTCAATCCACCAACAATAGAACTAGCATTGACCAATCAAGAGTGGATACAACACTATCACAACAGGGTGACAAATTTATTCCAGTCACATCCAAGGAGAACCATGATGCAATAACGAAGCCTCAGGAGAAACATGGAAACCCCAAGAGCATAAGAAATCCTAGCGTTGGCCAAACCTGCTCATCTAGGCTCGAGCCCCCAGCTATGCTAAAGCCCAGGCAAACTCCTAGAACCTTGCATGAGATAGCAACCGAGCAAGCCTTCGTTGAACATAGAAGTGTCACAAAATGCTTAACCAAGTTGGATGCTAAGCTCAAAGTGTTCGCACGTGTCTATGTCCTGGCAGACATGGGCGCATTCCCTAAAGAGAAGCTTGAAGAATACTTGCCATTTTCCTTATCCTGGGAAGAGCAAGAATATATTGACAAGCACTATAACAGACTCCTGTATGAACGCGTGCGACTCATCTCTGACAAGGAAGCCGACGAACTACGCTTAACTGTCACATTCAATGATGTGCTCTGCCAACCAAACCTCTTAGAGATAGAGCAACTAAAGCGACTATCAAAGGGCCGAAGTCAATTTGAACAACGTTGGTGTGAAAATCGCGTTGCAATGGCTGAACTAGGAGCCCAGATCATGACAGTCTCAAAGGAACAATTGGCCAAATGGCAGTCTCAACGAAACTCAACCTATGTGGCACCAACTTCCCTTCGAGTGCTGACTGCCATTCGGTGTATGGACTTAGCTAAAACTAGCTAAGAGAACTCTCTGGCTGATAAGGTTCTCATGAAGGAGGAGTTACATGTTGCCAGCAGACTCGGACAAGGTTCCTTGCTACTTGATGTTGCAAAATATCTATCGGTATTGAGTAAGCTACCACGAGTACTAGATGCGTGTACCATACTCCAGTACAATCTGGAGTTCTACAATTGGCTTTTATCCTCGTAAAGTGGCATGGATTCATAGATATGTATATAAATAAGTAATGACTTTTGTGACCCTGTATAGATAATGTCAACACACACAAGCAATGATAGTCAAGCGCAGGGAGAAGAGTTGGGTTCAATAGGCTAAGCTCCTCAAGTTCTCTTCTCACCACACATTTGGAAGTTGTGTGATCATTCCCGCTTCCAAGTGGAGGGCATGCAACCCTCATCACCACCATAGGAAGCTCTGACCAACATCTCTAAGGGTGTGGACAGGGTACTGTCCCTTCCTATACACCTTTCCCCTTTATGGCTATCCTTTCGAGGATGAGCCCTGCCCGCTCCCTGACAACCAGCCCACACAACTTAGCATAAGCTAAGATTTTCTAATGGTTGGAGGCCAAACGAACATCATCATAGGGGCCATCCCTCTACTACAACCATTGCATGCCTCACCTCTCTCCTCCTTGTCATATGCACTTGATAACCCATTGTATAATCCCTTCCATGAAAATGGTGTTATCCTGTCTCAAGGCCTAATCCTTGGTTCGTATTTTGCAGGTCCCCCTACGTAGCAGGCATGGAGCACCTAGTGCAGCTGGTGTGCAAAGACGCTCTTTGCCGTCAAAGGGAGCATGCAACACAAGCTCCCCTGCCAGTGCTCTACGTGCCTAGCCTCAAAAGGTATGCAAAAAAACGAGGCCCCAAGTGACACTGCCCTAGACGTAGGCCGAAAAATCCCCATGCCAGGGGAATAGAAGCTCAAGGGAGCACATAAGGCACTCGGGCACCAGGTGCTCGAAAGCGGAGAGGGTAGCTTGAGACAAGGAAGAATTCGATGTACTGTTCAAAAGCATTTTGGAAACGGTTGTGGCCAGAGACTACACCATTTAGGTCCTGGCCGACATCTTCCCTGCCCAACTTCACAGGAGCCCCTCATCAGCAAAGCCTCAGTCGCCTGACCACCCGGACTCACCCCGCCTAGCAAATATAGTAGCCCCTATGATATACAAGCAACTTAACAAAGACCATCGTGTCGTAACTTTTTGTCTTTTGATGGTTAAAGGGGCAGGCTCCCCACTTGTACACACTTTCCTCACCTATTGCTAATATATGACACGTCTTTAATAAGCACCGGAAGGCATCACAATCAGCATCATAGGATTTTGGTAAAGTAATATCTTGACATGATTACATTTGTTTGTTGTACTTGACGCATGCGACTTGCATATACTCTCATGAAGTGACAAGTGAATGCAGGATGACACAGGCCTTTGTGCAAACGTGTTCAATGCCCAAGTCGTCGCAAGACCACCAACCTCACAAACAACCGCAACAAAGCCACGTTGCCAAAAGCAAAAATCACCCTTGCGAGTGCCCACATTGCGTGGCCCAAAGCATAGTCATGGGCTACACTCTCTTTTTGGGTCAAGCTCTA
Organism: Lygodium microphyllum; assembly: GCF_053477565.2. Lineage (NCBI taxonomy): Eukaryota > Viridiplantae > Streptophyta > Polypodiopsida > Schizaeales > Lygodiaceae > Lygodium > Lygodium microphyllum. Next base: position 138,313,098 of record NC_141153.1, read on the forward strand.
CAGTTGGCTCACAACAATTGTTACCTCAATTGCACTGACATCGCGTGTCGCAAAGAGGTTTGCAACATCTCAAATGTATCTCCCTATCTCAACAATTGCTTCTCTAACAACGAGGCTAAGGCACAATCATCACTGTAATATCCATTTCTTGAGCCTTCGAAGCTTGACATTTCCCAACCCATTGAAAGACTGATAGCCTCGACATATTGCAATGGTTGTACTCAAGAAAATCCAAAAAAATAAAAATAAAAAATAAAAAAACAAAAAAAGAAAGAAAGAAAGAAAGAAAAAGCATAAGAAAAAGAAACAAAAAAGAAAATAGAAAAGGAAAAAAGAAAAGAAAAGAACGAAAAGATAAGAAGCACCCCACGATCATAGCACAGCACCTAGGGGTCCTCAAATTCGGTGCATCTAGTGATCTTGGTCGGCTGTCTCCGTCCCTAGTCCCCTAGCCCCTTAGCATCACCCATAATTGTTCAGGGCACATCAAGGGTAGGACATACCTAGGGAGCTTGTCTCTCCTATGGTTAAACCTGTCACCCTGATGTTGAGATATCGAGCTCCACTCGTGATACGCCAGGGTGACCGTTGTGTATTTATGTCACCGACTTGTCAGTTGCAGATGCGGTTGGTACACCGCCCCTGAATAATAGCTACATGATAGCTATCCTTATCTACTCTAGTTCGTGGCTCAGTTAGTATGCCACCTTAGTTAGTTGAGTTTGGTTTGAGACCCATATCTAGGGTTCTTCTATTTCTTTGTACTTGAGTTCTTTTGGCTTACACAACTAAGAAGAGAAAAACTGTTTTCAGCCTCCACCCTTGTGTGTCTTCCCCCATTGTGCAAGCAAGAAAGCTTCAAGCGAGACTCCTTCCTTCTCTCCCACAATCTTGACATGGTATCAGAGCCTTGTTCGTGGTAAGGAGCTCAAGAAAGCAAGCCAAGCTCGCGGTGTTCTGGTAAGAGGAGCAGTGTTGCTTTCATTTTCTGTTTTGGGAGCAGATCTCTGCAGGTAGCACAGCCGGAAATTGCAGGAGTGCATTGTCTCAGGTTGAGACGCCCTTCGCGCTGAAGCAATTTCGGGGCCTGTTTTTTTGATTTGAGGCCATTTCGGGGCCTGTTTTGGAGGCGGAAGTTTTCTGCACGCACTCAGAAAAAAGCCCAGTTTTATGCTGTGCGACCACTGTTCTACAGGTCGGTGAAAAGTTATTGCAGAAATTGCATCGTATGCTTGTGCGCAGAGACATTGGGAGTTACAGAATCATCCTTGGTTCCTGTTTATGCAAAATTGTCACTAGGAAGTGACTGTGTGGTCAAATACCACTTTCGCCAGTTTTGCAGATTTTCCCTTGTGAGGGTGAAGCTGTGGTTTTTGCAGTGACAGAATTTTTTGCAGTCTTCTGTAATGGCATCTGATTCTCTTTCACAGATTGTCACTGAAAAGCTTGACAAGAACAACTTCCAAGCATGGAAGTTTAGAATGACGAATTTCCTTATGGGAAAAGGATATTGGGAATTTGTTGCAGGAAATGAAGAAGAACCAGTTCTTCCTGATGTTCCCAATCAACAGCAAATGCAGGCATTCAAAGCATGGCATGAGAGAGCCAGGAAAGTTATGTACTGGCTGTCTATCAGTATTTCAGACTCTATGATTGTGCATATTCAGGATGCAAGTACGCCAAAGGAGGCATGGGATACTTTGTCAAAAATGTACAGCACAAATACTCAAGCCAGGAAAATGCAGCTCAAGCAAGAGTTGCATAATGTGCAAAGAGAAAATATGAGCATCAACGACTACCACGTGAAGGTGAAGAAGATTGCAGATGCACTTGCTTCCATTGGGTCGCCAGTGGAAGATGATGATTTAGTTTCTGTGACCTTGAATGGTCTAGGAAAGGATTATGCACAGTTTCGGACATCCATTTCAGTTCGTGAAAGATTTCCTGATTTTGAGGAGTTGATTGCTCTTCTAATTTCTGAGGAGCAGAGAAATGGTGGTGCATCTTCTTCAGGAGGAACTTCAAAAGAAGCTGTCTTCTACTCAAATGCTGGAAGAGGTAGAGGAGGCCGATTTGGAGGCCGTGGCAGAAATCAGAATATGCAGCAAACTCAAGAAAACCAGTCCTATGGAGGAGGACGTGGTAACTCTAGAGGCAGGGGGAGCCAAAGAGGTCGTGGTGGATGGCAAAGAGGTCAAAATGCAAACAGTAATGTTGAATGCTACTACTGTGGTAAAATGGGTCATATGGCTAAAGACTGCTATAAAAAGCAGAATGACATCATGAATGGAAAACTGCAACAAGGGAATTATGCATCTTCTAGCAGACAGGGTGATGACAGAAATGAGCATTTGTTCATGGTGCAGCACATGAACAATTCTGTGACAAGTGCAGAAGAAAGCAACGATGTATGGTATGTTGACTCAGGTGCATCAAACCACATGACAGGTCATGCAGAATGGATGGAGGATGCAAGGAAAATGGAAAAACCAGGATTTGTGGAGACTGGTGATGATACTGCACATCCTATTGTGCAGATTGGAAAAATTCCTTTGTCTATGCAGGATGGGAAAAAGAAATACCTGTCTGATGTATTTCATGTCCCGAATATCACCAAGAATCTGGTTTCTGTTGGTCAAATGGTTGAGCAGGGCTTGCAGGTCAGATTTAATCCTCATGGATGCTTTGTTGAGGATATGAAAAATAAAGGTCGCTTGATAGCAAAAGGAAAGAAGAAGGGCAGAATGTTTACATTGGATGCAGACATGTCTGAATTGAGTGCAGCAATGTTTGCACATGGGACCGGTGTAGTTGCAGATATTGATATCTGGCATAAACGCATTGGTCATGTTAATGTACAGCGACTTAAATCAATGCAGGCCCAAAATATTGTTGCAGGTTTGCCGAAATTCAAGGTTGCAGAAATGCATAAGGTATGTGAAGCCTGTCAGTTTGGAAAACAGGCAAGGAAACCATTTCCTAGACATGTTCAAGAGAGTAAGAAGCCATTGGAATTAATCCACTCTGATGTGTGGACAACTAAAGCTACATCTCTTGGAGGCTGTCATTATTTTGTCAGTTTTATTGATGACTATAGCAGAAAAGTTTGGGTGTATTTTATGAAAAAGAAAAGTGAAGTTTTTGGGCATTTCAAAACTCTTAAAGCTATGGTTGAAAAAGAAACAGGCCTGCAGATAAAATGCCTAAGGTCAGATGGAGGGGGAGAGTACCTCTCAAATGAGTTTGCAAGGTTCCTGCAGGAGCATGGCATAAAGCAGCAATATTCATGCAGTCATACCCCACAGCAAAATGGAATTGCAGAAAGAAAAAACAGACATATTGGAGAGGTGTCTCGTGCCATGCTCAATGAAAAAGACCTGCCAGATTTTTATTGGGCTGAAGCAGTTGCTACAGCAGTCTACATAATGAACAGGACTCCCACTGCAGCAATACATGGAATGACTCCAGAGGAGAGGTATACTGGTAGGAAACCAGATATTTCTCATTTGAAAATTTTTGGTTGCATTGCCTATGTACATGTGCCAGATGAGCTGAGATCCAAGTTGGATCCAAAAGCTGAGAAGTGCATCTTTATTGGTTACTCTCTGCAGCAAAAAGGGTATAGATGCTATAACCCTTCTACTCGTAAGTTTACAGTGAGCAGAGATGTTGTTTTTGATGAGATGAGTAGCTGGTATAAACCAGTAAATGTGATTGATGATGTAGATGCACAAAATGGTAATGCTGCACAGAATTCACAGCAGCAGTCACAAAATATTAGTGGACCTGGAGCGTCCTCTAGCAGTGGTTCACATTCTTCGCCATGGACAGGCAGATTGAGATCAGGAGAATCTTCTCAAAGCAATGTAGATAGTGGTATGCAGGTATCACGAAAAGGAAAAGAGAAGGTTGATCAGCCCATGTTTGATGTGAATGCAGGTCACTCTTATGTGGATGGTGAATCCAGTGGCTCAGAGCAGAGCATTGATGATGAGTTGGGTATTCCTTCTATTGTTACACCTGGAGTAAGGAAGACCAGGGATGTCTTGAGAGCACCTGGGAGTGAACCTACTTTGCGCAGGTCTACGAGAGCTAGGTACCCTGTGGATAGGCTGAAATATGATGGATTTACAGCCATTCACTATGCATATATGGTTAAAGTGATACAGGAACCAGAACCCACTTCTTTTGAGCAAGCCATGGGAAAAGAAAAATGGGAGAAAGCCATGGATGAAGAAATGGATGCCTTGGAAGCAAACGCTACATGGGAATTGGTACCTTTGCCTAAAGGTAAGAATGCAATTGGTTGTAAGTGGGTTTATAAGGTGAAGCACAATGCTGATGGTTCTGTGAACAGATACAAGGCAAGATTAGTAGTCAAGGGGTATGCACAAACATATGGCATTGACTATGAAGAAACATTCAGTCCGGTTGCAAGGATGGCAACCGTAAGAGTAGTCATTGCTATGGCTGCATCAAAGGGATGGTCTTTACATCAGATGGATGTAAAGAATGCCTTCTTGCATGGTGATTTGCAAGAAGAGGTCTATATGGAGCAGCCACCAGGTTATGTGCATGCTGTTCATCCTGAGTTTGTTTGCAGGTTGAAGAAAGCCTTGTATGGCTTGAAGCAAGCACCTAGAGCATGGTCTGACAAGATAGGACAGTATCTTGTCACTATTGGCTTTCAGATTTCTAAGGCAGATTTCTCACTTTATGTGAGAAAAACAGAGAAAGGTATTATGCTACTTGTCATTTATGTTGATGATTTGATTATGACAGGTGACAGTGATGAAGATATCCTTCATGTGAAAATGCTATTGAAGCAGAAGTTTGAGATGAAGGATTTGGGAGAGCTGCGTTATTTCTTGGGCATTGAGGTGATTAGATCACCAAGTGGGATACAGCTCTTGCAGAGGCAGTATGGATTGGACATGCTGTCCAAATATGGGATGACAGGCTGTAAGCCTATTTCAGTTCCTTTGGAGCAGAATGTGAAGCTGAGCACAGATGCAGGTGAGCTTCTAGAAGACCCTACTATGTACAGACGCATAGTAGGAAGTTTGATTTATATGACTATTACCAGGCCAGATTTGAGCTATGCTGTTGGATTGGTAAGTCAGTTTATGCAGGCCCCAAGGAAACCACATTTGGATGCGGCTAGACGCATACTCAGGTATGTGAAGTCCACATTGCAGTACGGACTATTTTATGAGACTGGGGTTCAGATACAGTTGCATGGATACACTAATGCTGATTGGGCTGGTAGTATCTCTGATAGACGATCTACCAGTGGATATGTGTTCTCTTTTGGGAGTGCTGCAGTCACTTGGAGCAGCAAGAAACAGCCTACAGTTGCCTTATCGAGCACAGAGGCTGAGTACAGGGGTGCAGCAATGGCTGCATGTGAGGTAGCTTGGTTGCATAAGCTACTTTATGATATGCATCAGTCTACAGATGGACCAGTTGTCATTTATTGTGACAACATGAGTAGTATACACTTGGCAAATAACCCAGTCTATCATGCTAGAACAAAGCACATTGAGGTGCATTATCACTATGTGCGAGAGAGGGTTTTACTAGGTCTTATTGATCTAGTTTATGTCAGCACAGAGGATCAGGTAGCTGACATATTCACGAAGGCATTGGGCGCAGAGAAGCTGCGCAAGTTCAGAGACCTGCTTGGTGTGCAGGACTTGGGATTGAGCTCGAGGGGGAGTGTTGAGATATCGAGCTCCACTCGTGATACGCCAGGGTGACCGTTGTGTATTTATGTCACCGACTTGTCAGTTGCAGATGCGGTTGGTACACCGCCCCTGAATAATAGCTACATGATAGCTATCCTTATCTACTCTAGTTCGTGGCTCAGTTAGTATGCCACCTTAGTTAGTTGAGTTTGGTTTGAGACCCATATCTAGGGTTCTTCTATTTCTTTGTACTTGAGTTCTTTTGGCTTACACAACTAAGAAGAGAAAAACTGTTTTCAGCCTCCACCCTTGTGTGTCTTCCCCCATTGTGCAAGCAAGAAAGCTTCAAGCGAGACTCCTTCCTTCTCTCCCACAATCTTGACACCTGACCCATTCACAAGATTCCCTCTTGCACTTTGCCTTAACACCATTGCAATCAATTGCGGTAAGCACCGCACGAATGGCCATGAAAAGTACGCTGTCCTCATCATGCAGGTCTAATAGCTACCAGCTATACCGATAATGCAATGTCCCTGTGTTCAACTATGTTATGTCGTGCAATTACAATGTAAAGGATGTCGCATACACCTTCACATGTACTTCTTCTTAACACGGACAACTTTGCTTCATCCACACATCATTATGAGAAACCGGCCCACGGTCTTCTAACTACGTACTATCTAAGTATGCACGAGCACTCACATAATATCTACACCAAAATGTATACACAATTTGGGTCCTCAAGTGCAGGACAATACTCTCAACTTGCTTAGAGTTCGACCTATCTCCCAAACTAATTGAACTATGTCTTGTGCACGATAGAGAAGACTCATACTATCCCTAGGGAGAGACCACCTATGAGAGGTTTTCATTTGCAGGTATTGAAGACTCCAACGAAAGTTTCGTTCGCTCTTCATCGACACCCAACTCTGAATTCTTATCCTTTATCATCTTGCAAGCCCTCCAAGAATCGTCATGTACAAAATACCCAACAAACTAATACTTGTGCTAGCCATCAGTACAATCCCCAACAAAGCACAGCCCTACCACCAATCCCAATAACCCTACCACAAGCCACCTAGGCCACCAACGTGCCCCCAACGACCTTCCTCCACACCACCACCAACACTCCTCCACGGAAACCATTGATGTCCCTTCCACCCACACCTTCAGAACATGCCAAAGCCTGCTACCTACGACGGTGAGTGCCATGGGATTGGCACTCGTCTAGGAGGGGGGTAATGTTAACCCTCAAATGAACAAGGTAGAAAATCTGGAAAAGCTAAAGCAGAAGACAAAGGCCAAGTAAAAGTGAAACAGAAGACAAAGATGCACAAGGAGAAAAGTCCTAAATAAGGGAACAAGGCGCACAAGGAAAAGCGCAAGTCAATACTTTTGTAAAAGAGCGCAAGCACATCATGGTTTAATTCAAGGAACACCGGGATCTCACTCACGAGCTCTCATCCGTGCAATTTGTAAATGTAGACGGGCAGTGGAAAGGAAGCTAGGAAGATAGAAGGACAATGGGAAAAAGGGCCTAGGCCATGGCTGGCCATGTAAAAAAGGGGATAAGGGGATGACATCCCAAAAGGAATTTAGGGTTTTGTATGTAAAGTTGAAAAGTGAATGAGAAGCTCATTCTTGTGTGTGGCCAAAAGTGGCTCTCCTCCTCTTCTTCTTCTTCTTCTTGCATGCTTAAGCTTGTGCTTGAGAGAGGGAGTGTGAGGGCGTGAGGGAGTGAGTGTGTGACGGTGAGGGTGAGGGACCGGGGAGGAGAAGCTCTCCATCTTCTCCTCTCTTCTTCTCTTCTCTTCTCTTCTCTTGTCTTGCTCGCGGCGATGGAGCTTGAGGATGGAGCTTGCTTGAAGCTTGCACTTGGATCGTGGAGCTACTAGAGTGTGCAGGAGAGGAGGTAACTCGATCCGCATGGAGGTAAGCTCACTACACCCATAGATATGGATGGCGTGTTGGCTATGTGAGAGGTAGCTATTAGTGCTTGGCTTGGAACACTTGAACAATAAGCGGTTTGTGGGTCTTGGTGGTTGAGCGAAAGCTCTCACAACTAGAGGTGGTAGGCCCATGGCCTCCCTCCTCAAAATCATCGTCTTCTTCATCCTCGACGTCGTTGTCATCTCCTCCGCGTCCTTTGCTTCCTCTCCCTGCCATATTGTCAATTGATAGTGCCGTCTTCTCCTCCGTCCTTTCCGTTTCCCCCCCCCCTCGCCACCTGTTGGCGACAATAGGGGAGGGAGGGAAACAAAATTTCACTAGTGGTTAGTTATTAAAGGGGGGGAGAAGGTTGTTCCCATGTGGGCGGGACATTACATATATGTGCACATATATGCATATACAACTATTGAAACATGCTTTCTTTGCCTAATTGACTTTAAGATCCTATGTATAATTATATTTTATAAAGTATGGGATGAAAGTTCTACTTTAAACTTTAGAACGTGAGATTAATGCATTTTTAAACCTAAATTATATTGTGATTGGTTGGGTGAATACTGCGAATACTATTTATGAGATAGATTACAAATATATAACCTTAAAATTCTTTATTTTCAAACATATAAGGGAAAAAATTTGTCAATAATAAAGTAGCAAAAAACATACAATGAAATATAGTTCAACCATATTAATGAAAATAATTGTCACGATCAAAGTGAACTGAATCACTCAAATAATTAGGGCTAGTAATTTACTTCACTTTAATCATAGTTATTATTTTCATTAATATGGTTGAACTATCTGTTATGTAAGTTTCTAGCCAAGGCTAGGGCCTTGAGAATCAAATTTGTCTTGCCTAGGATATTGAATGCTATTCATTCACAATAAAAAAAATTCCACAAAAGGAGGATCCAGAATTCCATCCACAACATTCTATTTTGAATAGATAGATCCATCAAGCTTTGTAAAGATTTTACCTTATCAATATGGACTTAGAAAATATTATGATAAGATCTCTTGGGATATTATTTTTTAGGTGTTGCACTAGTGTGATTTTAGAAAAGATTTTGATAAGATGATATGTGTGCTCTATGCCAAAGGTCTATGCTTACATCAACATGAATGGGTAGTACAAACATCTGTTTAAGTTTAGGTACCCAATTTTTCAAGGATTCCCTTTGGACACACTTCTTTTTGTTCTTGTAATCAATCTACATTGAATCTAAGATATAAGATAGTTTTTGTTGAGATGGCAAGCTCATTATGTGCAAACATTAAAGATGGATCACTTGGCTAGATGGGTTCACATGTCTATACTTAGCACATTGGTGGTCACTATAATCCTCACATAGCCATTGAATTATCACTTATTAAATTTAGTTTGTTGTACCTATCTATAGCTAGCATTTATAGTGCAAGTCGATTAGTATAGTCAATTATGCACTCTTTGACTTAGTAGGCCACTTTTATTTATGTTGTATCTTATCTATACTTCATGTACATTGTCTTGTGTGTGGAAGAAGAAGAAAAAAACCAGTAAGAAAATGTTTTGGACTCCATCTCTCTTCTTGTATCATTGAGTGATCTTTCTCTTACAAGTATGATGTGTGTTTGGTGTAGCGGCTCAAGCAAGTCCCCCCCCCCCCCCCCCCCCTATTGAGAGAGGTTGGTTTTGAAGGTTGAAGTGAAGGAGAAGAAGCAAGGATTTAAGCAAGCAAGCAATGGGTAAGAAGGATAGTGCCTGTGGATGCATTGGAAGCAGGGCATAGTGAGAATCTTGGATTGCTGTGAGATTTGATGTGCAAGCAGAGCACTATATGTTCTGCAAATTATCCCTCTAAGGTCATTTTGGGCTCCCTTTTAGAGCCACAAGGTTGTAAATAGCAATTTCAAGGTATATTGCAAATTTGACTCTATCGTCCAAAGATAGGTGCACAGGTTGCAAATTTTGAATCTATAACTTTTGAGGTGTTTGCCACAAAGCAAACATAAGTTTTATCTGCAAACACATTGCATATTACATGTACTATTGAGAAATTAGTAAAAAAGTTTGCTTGGTATATTGTTATGCACTTATTTTGAAAGGTTGTAGAAGACTTGCTTACAGTTATATATCATTTTTGTGATAATGGTAGAGAACAATGGAAATCCCATCATTGAGAAGCTAGAGAAGAACAACTACCCCCATGGAAGTTCTATGTGATGAACTTTCTCATTGGAAAGGGACTTTATGAGTTCATTTGAGGTGAAGAAAATGAGCTAGATGATGGTAGATGAATTAAAGGCATGGAAAGAATGGAATGCAAAAGACAAAAAGGTGATGTATTGGCTATTTGTAGTCATTGATAATACTATGCAGGAATGTATTAGGAATGTAACAACTTCACATGCAACTTGGAAAACTTTTGAGAATATATTTTTAGTAAATAAAAAGGCACAAAAGATTCAACCCAAGCAAGAGTTGAATACCTTGAAGAAAGAGAAAATGCATGTCAATGAGTATGTTTTGAAGGTGAGGAGCATTACAGATGCTTTAGCTGATTGATGTAATGCTTGATGATGATGATTTGGTTTCATCTACTTTGGGTGCCTGTAATAATGAGAAGTCTTTGAAATCATTTGTCACTTTTGTATATGTAGGGAAGCCATTTCTAGATTTTGATGAGTTGGTCTTTCTCATGATTACCAAAGAGATCAATATGTAGGGTGACTCATCTGAAGAAAATGGTGAATAAGTCCAAGAATTTTATTGAGGAAGGAGACATGTCATATCCTCTTCATCAAGAGGCCATGTTGTGGGATGTGTTAGTGATAACCAGTTTGTGATAACCATCAAAACAAGTTAAATAAGCAATTTGGTGAAATGCAGGTTTTAGGAGGCCATGGAAACTTTAGAGGTAGGGGGAGATTTAGAGAAAGAGGTGGATGGTAGAATAGAGGTTCTAGAAATTATGCTATTGTTTGCCATTATTTTGAAAAAATAGGTCATATTGTAGCCTATCATTATGCTAAGAAGGATGATATTTGTAGTGGTAAATTGCAACAAGAAAACTATGCATTGTATTCATGACAAAATAAAGACAAAAATGAGCATATGTTTTGTATGCAACATATGATGAATGTTATTACAGGAAAGGGGACACATGATGATTTATGATATGTCAATTTAGGTGTATCTAATCATATGATCAGTCATGTTGAATGGTTTGGAGAGATGCATGACTTACAAAATTCAGGTTATGTGCAAATAGGTGATAATTCAGGCCATCCAATTTCACACATTGGAAATGTTTCGTGTTTGCATGATGGCCAAACAAAGAGTTTGTCAGATCTATTATATGTGCCATCAATCACAAAGAATTTATTTTTAGTTGGCCAAATGGTAGAGCAAGGGTTGTAAGTTCAATTTAATGCAAAAGATTGTTTTGTAGAAGACTTTAATGATAAGTGCAAATTAGTCACAAAAGGAATTAGAGTTGGCCCCGTGTTCACTTTAGATACTGGAATTCTTGCAATGAATGTTGCTATGCATGCTAAAGGGAAAGGAGTAGTTGTAGACATTGAAATATGGCATAAACATATTGGACATGCAGATGTGTAAAAAGCTAAAATTAATATAGTCCAAAAGATTAGTTATAAGATTGCTTGCTTTTAGAGTTATAGAATTTCATAAAGTGTGTGAAGCATGCTAGTTTGGTAAGGAGGCAAGACAAACTTTTTTGCATGATGACAGAGATGTGAGCAGAAGTATACTTGATGTTGTGCATACATATGTTTGGGACCTACACAGAATATATCTCTCGGTGGCTGTAAATACTTCATCATGTTTATTGATGATTATTCAAGGAAGCTATGGGTATATTTCATGAAGAAAAATAGTGATGTATTTGAGCACTTCAAATATTTCAAGGTAGCTATTGAAACAAAAACATGCTTTAAAGTTAAGTGCCTAAGATCACATGGAGGGGGAGAGTACCCCTCTAATGAGTTTAGTGGCCTCTTGAGGTCTCATCAGATAAAGAGACAATTTACTTACAGGTATGTCCCATAGCAAAATGGGGTTGTAGAAAGAAAAATTTGGCATATTGCAAAAGTTGCACGGGCATTGATGGTGGCTGAAAAGAATATGCCATGGGCTGAAGCTATTCATATTGTTATCTATATTATGAATAGAATCCCCATAGCTTCAATTTATAGGGTGACTCCCAAAGAATGCTTTGTTTCTTGTATCTTTCATTTCAGCCATGGTTTCTTTTGTCAATGAGTATTACATCAATGTGAGATTTGGCTATGGTTTCTTGGTATATCTATTTGATATTAAGGTTTCTTTGAGTTAGAAGTTAGCTTCTTTACAATTCAAAATAAGAAACCAAGTTTTCTAGTAAAAAATTATACTTTGCTAGGTGGATGATATAGCTTAAACCTTCGAGAGACTCATAAGAACAGGCTACTAGAGAGACTCATAAGAGCAGGCTACTAGAGAGACTCATAAGAAGGCATAGCTAAGAAGGCCACTAGTTAAGACCACACTCTATCAAATTATTGGAGGACATCTATACAAATTAGGATAAGCCAGACTCTTGGAATAATACATGTACAAGAATGAAATCAATGAGATTTTACAATCAACACATAGGGATTAGCAAGACAATGTGAAAACAATGGGATGAAAGTCCTTCAATCCAAACTATAGTGACCTAAGCATGCATTATATATCATTTAGAACTTTGATGAGTATCAATGCCAGAAATTTTTATTAGAAAATATTAAATATCCTTAACTCATAGCTATTATATTGGTAACTCAACATATGAATGTGGTACTAGAAAAATGACGAGCTTTTGTTTTAAAGATGAACTAGAATGCATAGTTTGATAAACCAAGTAAAAAAATAAAATCCATAATACTTGCATGCATTAGAAATGTTCTTTTGTTTGGTCATTCTCATTAGTATGCATCACGAATGAGGGAATGATAGAACAAGTGAATGTGTGACATTTCACTTTTCATATGTTACAATGCAAACACATGTACATTGGATGCATTACAATGAAATATAAAAGATTGTTCATGAATCTACACATGGTTTACTTTTAAATGAGGAAAAACAAGGTTTTTTTTTTTTTTTTTTGCACTATAGAATTCACTTCATGGACTTTATGTGTTATATCTAGTTAGTGAACCAACATAATAACACTTGTATTCCAATGAACTGACACAATAGCACTTGTATTTCGATGATGAAGCTCATGAAAAAATGGATGAGGGTGTCCCTTGCTACTAAATAGTATGATTTATATCTTCTTTGAATAGTAAGTGAGGGTGTCCCTTCCTATTAGGTAGTAGTATGATGTAGATCTCCTTTAGACCAATAAGTGAGGTTGATATGTGCATTTAGATAAGGATAGCTAGGTATTTAATCCCTAAATCCATAGGTAACATATGCATTAGAGCTATGCAGCAAAGCCATCAAGAGGTGCCTTTTCTGTAATCTATGTGGACAATGCATTATCTTGGATTTAGCTTGGATTGGGGTAGGATACTACATTAGCTTGGATTTGGGATAGGATGATTGGTTGTAGGACTACAAAATGAAGTATCATAGTATCTTCTCTATCACATCAATTGTTCATGGCCACAAGGCCATGAGGATTCTAGTTATAGAAGTCCAAGTATGCTCTAGAGTGAGAGTGAACCATTATCCAGCCTATTTTTTATTCTAGCATTCCTCTAGAGGATTCTATCCAAGGACATGACTATAAAAGAGATAGAGCTTCAAGATTAATTCTAGATGCTAATTTATTCCAAATCTCTAAACTCTCAAAACATCAAAAAATGATTCAGTGAGAAATAATGATGTTCTTACTAGGGGTGCACCTATAAGAAATCATCTATATAATGTGCAATCAAAGAGTATTAATGAATGCCCTTTCTTTACATGCTATAAGGCCATAAAATGACTCTTTTTCTCTACTAAACTTACATTTTTTTTCAAATTGTGATAAAGAACCCCTTTTGTAGATATAATCCTAAAAAGTTTACTAAATATAATAATGTTTTCTTTTGAACTCACATAGTATCTTACATGTTCTATAAGGTGAATCCCTAGACATAAAGAGAGGCCTAGAAATGAAATTAAATTAAGGGTTGATATTTTGAATAATAGAGTCTCATGCTCCTCACTAACTCAGGTTTCCATGAGCTTCTCAGTATTCAAGTTCCTCCATGAACAGAAATTCTAGAGTAGTAAGTACATGCATCCATTCTTGCTCATACTTGGGAGATCAAATAAATTTTTGAGAGGCTGTTCAGGAGGAGGGTAGCTAGTATCATGTCACAACATGCTAGAAATTTCCTCTAGGTCAACTAGAGTTGTTTTCCATTTTTATTTGTACTACATTCTTCCTATTCCCAAGCAAGACCAAACTATCTCTAGGTCAACTAGAGATGTTTTCCATGTCTCCATTTTTATTTGTACTACATTCTTCCTATTCCCAAGCAAGACCAAACTATCACCCCAATTTATGAGTCTTGTGTTTCACATTTATGAATGTCCAAGAAATAGATTATAGTTGACCCCTTTCATGATGACAAAGTCAATTGAAAACTATACCTTGGCCCCTCAGACTGGCCAATCTTTTAATATGCCTTGTGTATAGAAATCCATATGTGACAATTGGATTGATGTGAACAAGTTCAGTTGGAGGATTCCATCTAGGAATGAAGCATGTTCTCATTAAGAACGCTAACTCTAGTCCTAGTGTCGATGATTCTCTTCCTTATAGAGTCCCCAAGGGCTTTTATCAGAACTATTGCATGATATTATATCCCTTCCTAGAAGGTGCTAACCCCTAAGGCTCCTAGGATAGGTGTGCTTGGGTGGCTGGATTGTAGATTGCAAGTTAATGGTGTAGAGTTTGTGCCATCCATCTATCTTTTAAGTGCATGTTATATCCTTCCTTTCATCAATATTTAAAGTAGACTTGAGATGTTGATGAATACAAGGGTTGATATTACACTAGGTTCTACCTACTACTGATAATGAAATCAATGTTATCCTACATTATGTACAATTGTGGTTTGGTGTCTTGTTCATGTGATTGTTGGTCAAAATAGAGTAGATCAGCGATGGAGTTTACAATATTTAGGGGTTGAGAAGACATTAACTTATGTATAAAGTTAGAGATATTGAGAAGATTGATGGTTTTCAAGGCTACATCAAATAGAGTAGATTAATGGTCAAAATAGAGTAGATCAGTGATGGAGTTTACAATATTTAGGGGTTGAGAAGACATTAACTTATGTATAAAGTTAGAGATATTGAGAAGATTGATGGTTTTCAAGGCTACATCAAATGTTAGTTCTTTCTAGCTACTTCCACCCATTTCTTGACCATATTGATTGTGGCCAATCGTTGATAAGGGACAGGATATTCTCCTGCCTTTGTTGTAGCAATCATCTCTGTTTGAGGTATGATCATTACACTTAATGTGTTTGATACTCGGGTAAGTTACTCATGAAAATATGTTTGATCATGTGGGTTCAAAATAATGTATTTTTTAAATATCATTTTTAAATATTTTTTACATACAAAATGGTGTAATATAAAGGGGTTATTTATAGATTGAATAGAAAAGGGATATGTTTTATTCATGAAAATCCACAAATAAGGATATTTATAAATAGGCCTTGAATGCATGTGATGTAGAGAGTATACATATAGTAACTTCCTTGAGGTTTGATATAGGAGCTATGCCCTAGACTTTAGGATGATTTTTTCCATTTTTATTATATTTCTTGCCTATTTTTGAGCCATTTACTATGGTTGTTCCATATTTTTTTCTTTGTGCTTGAGTAATAGTGTTGACTAGAATGGGAAGGACATATTCTTCCTTAATCATTTCAATAGTGAAGAGTCTCAAAGGCACTGAGTAAATGATTACCTTGCTACTATTGCCTTTTCATTTGGGGAAATCTGATTAGGTGATCCCACATTTATGGCACCATTGGTCTACTTCATTCTCTTTAGGTTGTTCTTGTTTATATGGACAATGTGAAGACTAGTGCCCTGGTTATCTATAGTTCTAGCAAGCCATTGTTTCCCTAGGCTCAATCATTCCTCATCTTTTACATTGTCCTAACATCATAATATGCATGGGCCCAAAATGGATCAAGATAGGGTGACCCACTTTCTCATAGAAAATAAAGGCTTAGAGTATCCCTCATCCTCTAATGGTTTCTCAATCAAATGGATGGATGCATCACTTGGTGGATAAGTAATGATTGGGCCTAGTGGCCTATGAATTTAGCTCTTTATGTGGTTTCTCTTTTCCCTTGGGAGTTAGCAAGGCTAGAAGTTATGGCTATCTTGGATAGTTGAAGCATCAATTATACTAGGGATAGGTTGGGTTAGGTCTTTGGAGCCTCTATTGAAGTCTAAACAATAGGCATATTCATGCCCAAAGCATCCCCAATTAATGCAAGTGTGCGCTAACCTCAAGCACTCTAAAGGGAGGTGGCTTCCATTGCAATTTATGCATTATATACTCTAACATTAAGGTTGATACAACTTCAAGTTCCTTATGGTTTCTAAGGGCTCTTGTTGATGTTTCTCCTCATTGGTCATAAGATCTTGTGTGCCATTCACTTTAGAATTATCATGGCTTAGTTGAGGTCTTAATGGTTACCTATAGCTTTCTTGTCTCTACTTCTCTCTCGATGTAGATCATCAATGCAGATGGCTTCATCAAGCACATCATTGATGCTAGAGTGGCATGAGATCTTATGGCTTAGTTGAGGTCTTGATGGTTACCTATAGCTTTCTTGTCTCTACCTCTCTCTTTATGTAGGTCATCACTACAGATTGCTTCATCAAATACACTATTGATGCCAGAGTAGTTGAGACCCAAGTTACCTACCATGGTTTCATAAATATTTTCATCACAGATTATCTTAATGAATGCTTTGGTTACAACCTTAGCAATGGGTTTTTTAACAATCGGTATGCATTTAGAAAGGCTTCTTAATTTGCAAATGTAGTCTTGCATGCTCTCATCCTCTTTTTGCTCAATGTTCATTAGGTGCACAATGAGGTTATTACCAAAATCAACCTCTACAAAGTCTTGATAGAGAGATCTTTGAGCAATATAAATGAGGATTTCTCACTACCATCCAATCTAGTGAACCAAGTTTGTCTCTTCTCTCCAATGCATAGTCTAAAGACTTGCACCTTTTTTGTGTCATGAATGAAGTTATTTGCCTCTTAAACTTTCTCAAACTATTCACATGTTGTAAGG
Organism: Lygodium microphyllum; assembly: GCF_053477565.2. Lineage (NCBI taxonomy): Eukaryota > Viridiplantae > Streptophyta > Polypodiopsida > Schizaeales > Lygodiaceae > Lygodium > Lygodium microphyllum. The sequence continues at coordinate 138,330,031 of NC_141153.1, forward strand.
TTCATCATGAGCTTGATTTTTACCTAGTTTTTCTATCACTAACAACATTTTATCTTGGTCTTTAAGCATGTTTTCTATTCCTATCAAGAGAGTACGAGCTACGTGCATGCCTCTCTATAGCATATCAATGTGGTCAAATAGGCATCACTATACTAGATCTGATAATGAATTTTGTGAGAATCATGCAGCTTTGGCATTCAATAGCATTCTTTGAATGTTATCCATATCCATTTGCATGGTTACAAGCTAGTGCTTAGTGTTATTGTTGATGTTAAGCAATTGGTTTAGAGTATTGGTCTCTTATCATTGGAGTTGCATAAGTTTTTGTCCCATATCTTTTGGGCTCATGGTTGAAACGTCAAAGTTAGTTTCTTGTTGGAAGCTATTAACAATGACCTCAAAATTGTTTGAGGCTTCACCCAATGTTTTAGCTCTCTCCATTGTACTCAATATAGTCTGCATGGTCTCTTGGTTGACTACTTGATTTAAATGGTTGATCAAGTAAAGATGTGTATTTTCTATATAAAGAGAGTGGTTAGGGGGTCAAGAGATTACATCCACTATATAGCTGCATGTACCTATATCATGGTTGCAAGCCCTATGCTTTTTATTATTGGTTTAGCATCAATGTTTGCATTGTTTTGCTATCCTACCTATTTGGCTTTGAGAAAGTTTTGAATCACTTGAAAGCAATAACTTCTCATTTGAATTTTTATAGGTTTTTAATGCACTCTGCACAAACAAGCTTTCTAAAGTAATTTATGGTGGATGTGTTTGAAAATTCACAATGTTAGTTGATTAATTTGTTGTCCCTAAGTTGAGTTTTTGAGTTTCAACTATTGTATAAGATGTGTTCTTTGTTTGTGTTGTCTTGCCCCTTTTTAATTGTCTTGAATAATTTAACTTTTTTGTTTGGTTTATGTTATTTGATTTTTGGTTTCTTGGTTGAATCTATGAGTATGCTCATGTTTAGTGTTGTTCAACCTTTTTGTCCTGTGTTTGTCTACTTTAGAATGTGTAGATGCATGGCAAAAATCTATGTGCAATAATTTAGTTTCTACATACTACATGCTTGATGAATGAAAAGGTGAATAAGTTAAGTGTGTGAAATAAGTTCAATGAGTCTAATGTTTGTGCAATTATGCAAAATGCGAGTGCACTCTGATTGTGCTCATGGAATGCATGCAGGGTGATGTGAACAATACGCACACTTGTGGATGGTTAATGTGAAAATGCACACATGCACTAGGTACATGTGCACCATGTGTGTTTGTGCACATGCTCAACATGAGTCTGAGTGATTGTGTGCAATATTCTATAGGTAATTATGTAGAGATTCAAGCTCGTAGCCTTTGGTTAGTTGTTTATCCTAGTTGAATAAGGAGGTTAAGTCATATTGACTTAACCATGATTAGATCTAGGTCTGTTCATCTTTTATGTGAAGTACACAGTTGACTTCTGACTATGTTGATGGAATGGAATGACAGGGAGCATGACTACTACCCTTAGTGTGTGTGCCTTTTGTTCATCTCTCTCTCTCAATTGTAATATGGTACCAGAGATTTGGTCCCTCACCTATTGCCACCATTCACCTCCCTAAGGTTTTGACACTATTGTGGAAGGCTTCAGAGTTGTAAATTTAGAAGCCACAGTTGTGGCAGCTCTGACTGAGACACTGCGCAGGGGCATCGGACATGTAGGGAGAGCCTTGCTGGATAGAAAGGAGCTCTTCTTGCTCACAATGCTCAAAGCGGTGGCCATGGATGTCACATTGCTAGAAGTGCATACTACCGACACCATCTTCAAAGGTGTAGAAGTAGGTGCCTTGTAGTGAGTGAGTGTGCTGTAGACTGGATTAGAGCGGGCACCAAGAAGCTTACACGAGGCAAGGCGATCAATCATGGGTTGGATAATCAAGACCACTCATAGGAACAAAGAGAAAAATGATGATAATAAGGAAATATGATAAGAGAGGAGCCTCCCAAATCTAATCTCCTCAAAGAATGAGTATGCGAGATACAGGCAGCTGATGGTCACCATTTTTCCTAATTTTCGCAATCAACAGTGATTGTGAGACTACACTTACATTTTAAGACTATACTGATCCAACTGAATCACAAAGAATTGGATGCTTGTCCTTTCCTACACCAACATCCCATGAACTACTTCAAACCAGCAAGAGTCTTGCTAGAAATATCATAGGGTACATACAATGAATCAACACTGATTCTAGAACCCCCTCTTATTAACAAAGTCCACAGGGAATACACATCCCTCGGAATATTGAGATGCACCTTGAATGCAATTGGCATGTCCAAATGGCATGGATTTAGACTCTTGCTTATTGAACTAGGACATTCCTAGCCACCTCTTTTGCAAGTCTAGGCACAGCTTGTCCCAAATGGTTAGAAGGTGTTTCTTGGTCCATTGTCCAAAGTGTATTTGTCTTAAGCTGTAATCGGACAGCGTTAGAACCAATTTTACCAAGCTTTAAGAGTTGGGATGCATGAATGCTCAAGAGTGGACTTTGTGCATCTTCTGTACTACCATTCAGAATGCTTTTTGAAGATTGGATCTCCATTTCAGCAGTCTCTGTGACAGCAGAAGCAACACACTATTGTTACACAAACAGATGACAAGTTCATGGGTTATTCAATTGCACTTTTAAAGAGGTGCTAAGACACAAATAGAGAAATGCAGAGCAAGAAAGAATTGCAGTTTTTTCATGGCTCTCAGTGTGGCTACTACACACCCGGAATGTACATTTATGCTTGGTTGACCAGTGCTTAGTCTAACACTTCAAGTACGAGCACTTGCACTCTGAATTTGAGTTGGGTGTTTGTTGCTTGTAAAAACTGTCACTGCAATAGTTTTTTATCAGCAGGTGTATGCATGGTGAAATAAAAAATTTGTAGTAAAGCACTCATGGTCATGTCAATAATTCTGTGACAAAATATCATGGTGTCGCAGTGAGCAGTTGAAGGATTTTTTGAGGATCTATTTCTTGCATGTATTGGATCTTATGTAGTCATATAAGCTGAAATCTGTGCAGTTTGTGGAATTGAATGTCTTTGTGGAGTTTAGGGGTGCTAATCACGTATGTTGGTAGTATGGCACTAAATAGTCGGTGATAGACATATGCATATTCAAGAGCATTGTATGCTCAAGCTTGACTTCTATGAGGCTATTTTGACAGACTGTAGTTTTACAGTAAAAAATGGTTGCACTACAGGTCACTGACGTTTATTTCCTACTGGCATTTTGAGAAATTGACTAGTTCTTCAAAGCTGAAGACCTTGAAAATAGCAAACACAGGAGAGAAGGATACTATCACTCAGATAGTTGGTGAGAAGATGGACTACAACAATTTTATTCAATCGAAATTTAGATTGTCTAATTTCTTAATTGGAAGAGGCTATTGGGACCTAGTTACAGGTCTTGAAGATGAGCCCAAGCTACCGGAGGATAGACCTCCAACACAGGATCAGTTAAAGGCACACAGGACTTGGTTGGAAAAGGCCAACAAGGTCTTGCATTGGTTGCCATTATGTATGTCAGACACAAAAGCTATGCAAATTGCAAATTGTACTTCCCCAAAAGCTACTTGGGACTTATTGATGAAGAATTATGGGCATGTCACTCATGTGAGAAAGACACAACTGAAGCAAAAATTCAGCCACATATCTAGGAATGGAAGGTCTATTGAAGACAATGTCAGTGAGATTAGATCCATTGTAGAACAACTAGGCTCAATCGGAGCTAAAGTTGAGGATGATGATTTGGTGGCTACTACCCTCCATGGACTTGGACATGAGTATCAACAGTTCGATACTTCCATTTGAGTGCATCAGAAGTAGCCTCATTTTGATGAACTTATAGCACTTCTATTGCATGAAAAAGTGAAACTTGAACTCAATACAAGTTCCAGTGGGTCTAAAAACAACAAGGACAATGTCTTATACTCCAATCAAAGGGGTAGAGGTGGTAGAGGAAGATCAAATTTTAGAGGAAGAGGTGTTGGAAATACATATGCAACCCATGGACATCAAGCTACTAGATGAAAGAATAGGCATCCTCAAGCAAATAGAGATGCCTCAAATGCTTGTGGAAGAGGGGGTTATTCAGCTAGAGGAAGATGCACTTAGCAGTAGCCTCAAATGAGTCATGAATTGATGGGACCTGAAATGGGCCGGCACTGGCTATGGCACTAGCCGGACCTCATGCTCATGACACACAAACACCCTCACGGCCTCGCGGACTAGGAGCGTCTATCTAATGCTAAAGGACAAACTCCCCTAAAGCCTAATCTATGCGTTTATAGTTTATAATCTAACGTCTCCCTTTCCATAAGCTCCTCAGAGGGAGAACCCATACATATTGGCAATGCCATGATCACATACATGGAGGCAACCTCTCGGTAGAAACACCGCAGCCCCACTGCAGCTCTCCTACATCGCAGGGATTTGCCCCTTGATGCCCTGCTCAACATATAACACAAACAAACACACTCCACTCTTTCATATTTCTCGTATTTCCAGGAGATATACCATGTGTCCTTACTTAAAAATCCCTTAGGAAACCGACCCTCTATCCTACGGCAAGGGATAACCTCACACTCTCAATCGTGGGTCCAATTCCTAGGAAAACAATTGCTATGTAGTCCAGGAGCTTTTCCTTTGATACCGTGAACCATGCATAGTGCATAATGTGAATGGTTTAGTGCACAAACAACAGAAAATCAACATTGTGCATCGTGCGAAACCAATCTTTTCATGATTTCCACGCTAGCGTTTATGTAATGCAAATAGAAAAGACACCGAGCCTTACGCTCATGCTGCCTTTCTCTTTATTTTAAAACAACGTCCTATAGGCATGATACAACACATAAAATAGATTAAAGATTATACTTTGATGTTCAACCTCCCTCTCACCCTACCGTTTAATGTTTTGCATTCATTGATAGGTGAAAATGTCATTTTATATGTATTTCCTTATAAAAAAGTGATAAACACAAACAAAAGCATAGAAACGATGGTAAACCAAGGCCAACCTCATGCTCTACCTTCATTATACATTGCACAAACACACATGTAATTTTTTGGAATTTTCTTTTTACTGTTTTCTAATTTTCTCCCATTTAAAACCCATTTTCACCATTTTTGGGTATTTTTCCTCTATTTTTTTCAATTAAAAATGATTAGAAGTTAATATTGATTGTGGGCTGTGGCCCTTAGGTTTCTTGACAGCAAAATTTCATGGTTTTGTAGGTATTATGTCTCATATTTTCCATTTATTTGGCAAAATCCTCCATTTTTACCCCTTAAACGCATGGTTTTCGGGTTTTATAACATTAAGTTCAGCCATATCACTTATGATTTTCCGATTTTTAGATCATAAAATATTGAAACTCATAGAAAACAACATCATAATGAATATTCAGCCCATGGGAACAATGTTTCATCAACCAAATAGCATAAAAACTCATTTTTTCTTCATAAAAATTGAATTACTGCTTAGGCTCCATGTCTCAAGATCTCAGTTTTGCTGCAGGACTGTGGGTCAGCCCACATTCAATGTCCAGCATCTTCACAATCAGAAATATTCATGTCTACATCAATCCGAAAGCAATCCGGTCTCAACCGAACAAGCTTTCCTTCACTATTCTTCATTTTCCTCTTGCACACAATAACAGCCCCTTAAGGGAGAGAGAGGGAGGAGAGAGAAAGACTAGAATCAGAATTCTTCATTCAGGCCACCATTGTTCGGGTGAAGGCAAGCGAAATGATCAGCAAAGAGAGGGAAGATCGGGGCCATGATCGATTAGGTAGGTTGCTTGGAGCCGGTCATCTCCATCTCATCCATCCATGGCAAAAAAAACGGGCACAAATATGGTGCCCTCTTCCTCACGTTTTTTCATCTCTTACTCATCCCACGTTTTGATGTAGCATAAAATGCCCCCAAGGCCCCAAAGGTCACTACCCACTTGGCCCAAAGTTTGTCCATCTCTTCATATCTTGACCGGTTTCTTGGCCATTTCCCCGTCCGCAATCCGATTCGAGCTCTGAAAAATCCTGGGCGTCCGACTTGACATCTCGCATTGACTAGGAACTCCTAACAACCCACAAGGAAGTCTGAAAAATTATCAAAAATCAACAAGTGTCACTTAGATGCCTTTTAAAAGTTGTCTTTCACTTGGTGCTTAAAATCGTCCTAGCTGGAGCCGCCACCTTCGATGTTAAATATTTTTCCCCTAAATTTTGGATTTTTTGGAAAATTTTAAGCACATCCTAGGTTGAAAACTCCACTCTCATTGGCGACCATGGGATAGGGCGATTCAGCCCGTCGAATCCCACAATAGGTCTGCACAAAAACAACCAAAGGAAGCATCAAGCTGATACAAAAGACATACATACTTAAAACATAGCACAAAGCTCACCCTACCCCTTGACAAAACCAAGACATGACATCCACAAGGAGTAGGCCTAGCATAATCTAATAGAAGGTCCGAAGCTAGTCATGAACCGACTGCTCCAACACGGCCAAACGAAAAAGAACTATCAAAGAGGTTTCCTTAAGTGGTGGTTTGAACTATCTACCTAACTAAGGACAACACACCCAGGAGCTCCTACTAGGTGATGACTCCTAGAGCCTGATCAAGAAGTATTTTCTTTTAACACATTTCTTCTTTTAGGGTCTTTATTTTTCCATACTCAGGCTTGTAAAAAGGAGGGAGCTGAGCATAGTGACCCAAGGAGAACAGGGCATCGGCCTCAGGTCCTAGCTCGGTACCCAAGAACCTACCAAGCCCTCGCAAGGCGACACTTAATCCTTTTTTGACGCTCACTTTTATTTTCGCTCCAACCTTCCTTACTTTCTTCTTTTCTAGCAAGACGCCACCCCTAGGAAGACAAGGCATCGGCTTGTCCCCAAGAACCTACCAAGCCTTCACAAGGCGATGATCAACTGCGTATAGATTTTCCTTTCTTTTCTATTTCTATTGTTATGGGGGTTAGAAACCCTTTTTACACACATTTGTATATATTTATTTCCTTTTGAGATATTCATAATTTTTTTTCCTCTTATATCATCATCTTTTCCTTTCAGCAAGCTTCTCTAACTGCCTCACAACTAATAAGAACTCCTAGAACGGCTTCCTAGCAGGCTAGCAGAACAGGGTCACTAGGACTACCTTCTAAAACAGGTCTTTCAATGCCTGATAATGTCTTTACAGGAGGCAACGACTACTCAGACCGCCCTCAGACATACCTAACCTAACCCTGGGACTTGATGTCTTGGACGCCAGTCCCCAACAAGAAAAGGAAATCCCCTACAAGTACACAGATACATATAGCATAAAAACACGGTACTCATAAAGGAGAGACATCACCTGGATAGGGCCACGAGAAGCTTCACGCAACAAAGGCTCCTTCTAGGCTCTTCTTCAAACTTGTCTAGCACAAGACTAAAACAAGATACCATTAACCGCACCTATACTAGACAGAAGACTTGCCCTCTTGGCCTAACGAGATCAAACAAAATAACACCTACACATCCCTCCTCGAAATAGTGCAGATATACAATAATAGGCTCCTTTCCAAGGAGGAAATACAAGCTCACAGCCCTAAACTAAATGCATAAGGTTATGACCCATCCCTCCTGCATATATAGCAAGAGGCGTACGCATAACATGCTGTCTAATCAACCTATGAGTCCAGGATAACAATGGTAGATTGGTCTCGGCTACTCATTGCATCACCCATATAAACCATCGCCTGCCATATATTGCATGCTCTAATAACATTCCCCACAAGCGACCGGGTCCTGTTTCATTATTGATAGCAATATCCAAACTAGGACCACAGTTAAAGAAAATGTCTTCTTCATAAGTAAGATTTGCCACTGAATCCGCAAAGTGATTCCAGTAACGTGGAATCAGCTGAAAAGACACTCTCTCAAACTCCTCAAGTAGGGTCATGGCAGTTCGATGATACATACAAAGAATGGGATTCCGCACTGTGTATGTCCCATCTAGTTGATTCAGGATCAACTGGGAATCCCCTTTTACTAAAAACTACCAAATTACACCTTGTTTGGCAATATGCAGTCGCATAATCAAGGCATTATATTCCGCCATATTGTTAGTGAATCCTACCCCGAGATAAGCAACTAACTTCATCGTAACTCTTCGTCGGGGATCTCGGATTACTACTCTAACACTCCCTTTTTTATTAGGGCCCTTGGATGCTCCGTCAAAATATAATATGTACGTCCACAACGGGTTTACACAGCCTGCCATCATGAACTCCTCTATTCGTAAATATGATAGTCAAAATTTAAAATGTTTAGAGAATGAACTGACGTCTCCGTCCCACCTTCTTCATTGAACTCAATAGGGATACTTGTCAACAGTTATAAGCAGTGATGGGTAGAAGACTTTGATCTCCCATACAAAGGTTCCGTCTTCTTGCTCAATCACTTTGTATCCTTTGCTCCACCAGATAAGTTTCCCGTGATGGTATCTCTGCTCTAGATATGGGTGCTCCAAATAAGGAATTAACCGCCCCATCAACCGGCTTTAAGCTCTTGTGCAGGTCTCAAATCATCCCTAGCATGGACCTGCAATGCATTTTTCTGTATTAGCATACTTAGAAATAATAAAGTTTAATCTTATTAAGATTAACCTTATTTTTAAACTCTACTCCCTACAGATTAGCTAGTAGAGCCATAGACCTATTTTTTCCTATCCTAACAATCTTGTAGGGGCCATCTCATCTAGGTTCCAGCTTCCCTGGAAACAACTCCTTACGCACATCATAATACAGAACTAATTGCCCTTTTTTAAAGGTATACTTCTTCGCTTTAAGGTCATGGAACTGCTTCATGCGACGTTTAGCTATCTCCTGGTGTAATAAGCTCTGCAACTTCAGTTCATCGAGGTGGGCTATGGTTGTGAAACATTCAAAGAGTGACTCCTCTTCTCCCAAAGAGTGGTTAATTGCAAATTGTATGGTTGGCAACTCAATATCAAGGAATAACACACACTCTTCTCCATAAACGAGTTTAAATGGAGTATGGCCGGTAGCTCACTTGAACGTTGTATTGTATGCCCATACTGCCACATACAACTTCCTGTCCCAATCTTGTTTCTTCTTCGAGACTATTTTAGACAAGATACCCACAAGCTGCTTATTAGTACTTTCGACTTGCCCATTTTCTTGTGGATTATAAGGGGTTGTTTTATTATGCTTGATTTGCCAAGCTTCAGTCAAGCTTTTAACCACTTTGTTCAAAAAATGGGTTCCACGGTCCGATACTAGCTCCTTCGGTGGACCGAAACGGCAGATAATCTGCTCTAAAAGGAAACGTGCAATCTCTTTTGCATTGTCCTACCTCGTCGCTTGCGCTTCTGACCATTTTGTAAAATAATCAGTTGCTACTATAATGTACCTCTTTTGGGTAGTAGACGACGGGGTGATAGGACCCACAAAGTCAATGCCCCACTTCTCAAATGGAAGGATAGCCATGATAGGCGTAAGTGGGCATTTCCTATTCTCTCTGCTGTCATGTCTTTGACATGTATCACATCTCTTAACGTACTCAAAGGAATCTTGGAAGATGGATGGCCACCAATATCCAGCTCTTAAAGCTTTCTGTGCCGTCAACCGTCCCACGAAGTGCCCTTCACATGCAGAGTCATGGCACTCTTCTAAGTTAAAAGGAACCTCATCAGGCATCACACATCAGTGGTAGATATCATCAACACCCTGCCGATATAGTGTTCCTGCGATCAAGGAAAACTTCAAAGCCTGTTGTTTGATTTTCCTCTTTTCTGATTTTGATAGACCAGCTCTAGTCTCTCCTGTTGATATATAATGTGTAATAGCAGCATACCAAGATGGGATAGAAGCTGTATCAATTTTAAACATTTCTTCAATATCACTTCCTTCAGCCAAAGTCTCTTTCGGCTCCTCGAAATCCACAAGGCATTCCACAATCCCCTATAACCTCGATGGCTTACTCTTAATCTCATAATCGAACTCCTGCAAAGTGATTAACCACTTTGCCAAACGATCAGGCGGTTGCAGCTTGTTCCAAAGACTACCTTCTCATAGAGGATGTAGTGCCTGAATTTCATAGTCCCAAAGACCATCGCAAGACACAACTTCTCCATGTAGGTGTAGTTAATTTCTGAAATGCCCAATTTTCAACTAGCAAAAGCTATCGGATGATACCACTTTTCCTCCCATATTTGGGTTCAACAGCAGCTGATACTATGCATGGTGGCTGCTGAAAATATGTGAAACACCTCGCCTCTTTTAGGTGCTTTTAAAACTGGTGCTTTTACTAGCTCCTGTTTCACATCCTCGAAAGCTACCTTACAAGGGACGCTCCATTCAAATAGACAACTAAAGGATAATAAGTTCGTTAATGGCAACGTCCTTCCTGCCAAGGCATTTATAAACCTCGGATAGTACCCTATCGATGATAGAAAGCTATGTACCTCTTTCGGAGTGCGTGGTGGACTCATGGTGACTATGACCTTGATCTTTTCAGGGTCAGTTGCTATCCCTACTGAACTGACCACATGGCCTAGCATTAGCCCATAAGGCACTCCAAAAACACACTTCCGTGGGTTAAGAGCGATACAAAATTGTCGGCAGTGCTCGAAGCACTTTCTTAAAATAATCAACATCCTTTCCCTCACAGTGGCTCCCCCCAGGTCATCGATAAATACTTTCAACTCATCCGGGGAGATGTCACCAAAGGTCTTGTCTGCTGTTCGTTGCCATGATCCAAACACATTGCACAAACCAAAGGCCATCACATGGTACGCAAAAGTACCAAAGATAGTAATAAAAGTTGTTTTCAACTTGTCCTCTTTTGCAATTGCCATCTAGTTATAGCCCGCAAAGCAATCCATAAACAAATATACTTCCCTACCCGCTAATTGATCCAAAATTTGGTCAATAAATGGCAACGGGTAGTAATCCTTAACCGTCTGCTTATTCAGCTCTCTAAAATCTACACATAGTCGGATCTGGTTGTTTTTCTTCTTCTTGATAACAACTAGTGAACACCATTCCGTATGCTACACAAGGAAGATTAAACCAGCTTTTCGTAACTTCCATAACTCCTCAAAGAGCCCATCCCTCAATTCAAAAGGCATACGTCTTCTTTTACAGGAATAGTGTGAACTGCAACCAGGCTGGGAGGAATGCCTCTCATCTCATCATAACTCCAAGCAAAGATATCGCGGAATCCTTGAATCAAGGACACATAGTCGTCCCTTTCTGTTGAACTGAGCATGGAACCTAATTTAATTGGCCACGAATCATTTGGCATGCCAAGGTCCAACTCAATCACATCCGCGTCTCTTATCTTATCTTGCAGCTCTATCGACTCATTCAGAGTTATCTGATAAATATCCTCTATAGTGGACCCCTCTTTAGATTCGTCACTGGATGATGTCTCACTACCAGATGGTTCATCTGCTATTTCTAATTCAGTAGAGGATAAAGGAGCTCTCTCACTCTGAGGAGACTCAAGGTGAGCATCAACTATTACTCCATTAGCACCTCTACCTAGAACCACTCGTCCAGCGGGTATATCGACTTGGCAGTCTGTTTGTAAAATCCAAGGCCTACTTAGCAAGACTCGATAGCTAGGACGTCCTGCAAATCTTGTCACCCTAAAGTCCAAGAAGCATTCTACACTTGCAACTGTAACATGGACCTTAGTAACGCAACCTTCTGGTTGTCTTAGACTATCATCAGCCATTCTAAGAAGGGTGGAACTATCTTTTTGGATGCCTAGACCCAACCTCTCCATCAACTCTGAACTCATGATATTGACGGAGGACCCAGTGTCTACAATAGCATGTTCCACTAATATTCCATCCACATATGTTGGAACCCTAGGGCAATAGCATGATCAAACCAATCCTCCCCTCCTCGTGCTATGACCAAAGGTTTTACAATATACCCAATACGTAGGATCTTCTTGAATTCATTGCATACTCCTAGAGATAATTTAATCAACTGTAAAAGGTTTACATCTAGTTTGACTTCGCAAAGAGAACTTGCCAAATCAAAATCATGATAGGTAGCCAAAGCTCTCTTTTCTCGCCAAACCATCCTTTCTTTTGGTCTCGGGACCGGCTTTGGTGCTTTTTTTTAAGCTCTTGCCTTCTTTCTTGGCACTTTCTCATCCTTCTTAGGATCTACTTTTTTGTCGACAGGCCTTAGAGGTCCACCTTCCATGCTAGGATTTAGGACCTGCATCCCCTTATCCCCTTGCTTAGGGTTTCCCTCAACCACTTTTGCATTATCTTTGTCAATCTCTTTAGCCTTTGGGCCTCCTGTCACGGCTCTTAGGTTAGAGGTTTCAGTATCATTGACACATACAGCCTCAATAAGGCTGACTCCATTGCCTTGTGGCAACTCTTCTATAATGGTCTTTCCCCTTTGCAATATTTGTCTTGGTCCATCATTTTGCTGCAGGTTATTACCTTGCGCTCTATGATTAACTGGACCTCGCTGTTTACTCCCTTGTTGGAGGGAACTAATCTTACTCCAATAGGTAGCAGCTAAGTGGCCTAACTTCCCACAAATATCACATTTAACATTTGGACAGTTTCTAGGGAAATGTTGTCCGCCACACCACTTACAGTTGAATCTTGAGGGTCCACCCTCTTCAGGGCATCGACTCCCTATCAGATTCTACTGCTTCTTCAGGAAGTTGACGTCAACAGCTATTTTCCGATATTGTTCAGAAATCATGTCGGTATAATGCTTCATCATATCCTTAACTTCGCCAAGGACATTAGATGCACTCGAATCATAGCCTCGATCGTCTACTCGTCGTTCCATTGGTCTGACAATTTGATTGGGCGTTGGTTGTTGACTCACAGGAACAACATTAGGGTTTGAAACTTGGCCCCCAACATTTGGTGGAGCCAACTAACTTGCCATAGGCATAGTCACACTGGGAGGAGCTAGCAGCAGAGGTACATTTTGAACCATGCTTCATCTCCCATTAGGGTTAGTCATAGGCATCCCCTGACTTCCATTCTTCAATGGTGGATTGCCTCCAGGTACTAAACTTGTATTAAGATTTATTCGAGAGGAGTAGGCTGTTTGTAATCGTGCTTCTACTCTTTCTGCCCGTGCAATGGCGGCTCAATTGCACCTAAATATTGAAATCCAATCCATGCAAGAAATATTGCAATTGGATAGCTGGCGGAATAGGAATGTAAGTTTGTAACTTACGAAACACTTCCTTAAGCTTCTTAGCATAGGCTTTCACATTCTCATGGGGGTCTTGGCGTGTTACATTCAACACACGCAACCAGTATTGGCCACCTCTTTCAAGGGCATATTCTCCTCGGAAAGCTACATAAAATTGGTCAATTGTGGTTATGGTTCCAGACTCTATGCTATGATACCATACCGTAGCCCTTCCTTTTAAGGTCATGTTAAAGAACATCCTAAGATGTCCCTCATCTTGGATGCGATAATTAAACATTAGTCTTTGGAATTCACAAATGTGAAACTCGCATCTTCTTTAGCTAACCCATTAAAAATGAACAAAGGAACTCCTAAAGCTGGAAAATCCAGCGTCCCTGCAGGAATTGCAATGGGTTGTGCCATGGCGACAATCGGATTAACAATAGGAGCTTGAACTGATGGATTCACACCCCCACTTGAAGTGGGTTGACTTGGTGCAGTTGGGTTACTAAGACCACTGCCTCTTATGCGTATCGGGCTACTCCTTTGAGATGAATAACGACTTACGATCTCTAACCGCCGTCCAGCCTTTTTAGCACGTTCTGCTTTTTGTATTTCGGCTTAACGGTCCTTGTCAAAGGACATAAACCAACTTTCTTGGTCCCTAAAAACCCTAGATTCGAGAACCACCACTTGTTGGTAGCTCCCGGTAGACGCACCACTGACGGGACTTAAGATGGGCCAGCACTGGCTATGGCACTAGCTAGACCTCATGCTCATGACACACAAACACCCTCACGACCTCACAGACCAGGACCGTCTATCTAATGCTAAAGGACAAACTATCCTAAAGCCTAATATATGCATTTATAGTTTATAGTCCAACATCTCTCTTTCCATAAGCTCCTCAGAGGGAGAACCCATACATATCAGCAATGCCACGATCACATACATGGAGGCAACCTCTCGGTAGAAACACCGCAGCCCCACTGCAGCCCTCCTACATCGCAGGGATTGGCCCCTTTATGCACTGCTCAACATATAACACAAATGAACACACTCCACTCTTTCATATTTCTCGTATTTTCCAGGAGATATACCATGTGTCCTTACTTAAAAATCCCTTAGGAAACCAACCCTCTATCCTATGGCAAGGGATAACCTCACACTCTCAATCGTGGGTCCAATTCCTAGGAAAACAATTGCTATGTAGTCCAGGAGCTTTTCCTTTGATACCGTGAACCATGCATAGTGCATAATGTGAATGGTTTAGTGCACAAACAACAGAAAATCAACATTGTGCATCGTGCGAAACCAATCTTTTCATGATTTCCACGCTAGTGTTTATGTAATGCAAATAGAAAAGACACCGAGCCTTACGCTCATGCTGCCTTTCTCTTTATTTTAAAACAACGTCCTATAGGCATGATGCAACACATAAAACAGATTAAAGATTATACTTTTTGGAATTCCAAGATAAGTGCGTGCTTACAGAAATTTGGTTTCACTATGGGCAAGGCTGATCATAGCCTATTCACAAAGAAGACAAGGGTTGGTTATGTGATATTAGTCATCTACGTGGATGACTTGATCACTATATGTGATGATGTCATAGGAATTGGAGAGATCAAGGAAATGTTACACGCTGAATTTCAGGTCAAAGATTTGGGAGAATTGAAGTATTTCCTTGGGATTGAGGTTGTCTCTACACCTCATGGTACTTGGTAGTTGCAAAAGCAGTATGCATAAGACATGTTGACCAAGTATGGTATGTTGGATTGCAAAGCATTGAGCACTCCATTGGATCAAAATGTTAAGCTACTTGCAGATGTTGGACATGAGATTGAGAATGTCACTATGTATAGACAAATGGTGGGTAGCCTGATTTACCTTACCATTACTAGATCGAATCTTAGCTATTCAATTAGAATGATTAGCCAATTCATGCAAAAGCCTACGAAGCCACACTTGGATACAGTGGGGAGGGTCTTGAGATATGTGAAGGCTACATCCTACTCTATGAGCATGGTAAGCCTTTGGAGCTTACAAGATATACAAATGCTAATTGGGCAGGAAGTACCTATGACAGGAGATCTACTAGTGGGTATGCATTTTCCCTTGGTAGTAGTATGGTTAGCTAGAGCAGTAAGAAGAAACCTACAGTTTCACTCTCTAGTACTAAGACAGAGTATAGAGGTGCTGCATTAGCTACATGTGAGGTAGCATGGTTCATGAAGCTTCTTGATGATTTGGGCATGCAAGAAATCAGGCCTTTTGCACTCTATTGTGACAACATGAGTAGTGTGATCCTAGCTAGTAATCATGTCTATCATGCTAGGACTAAGCACATTGAGGTACACTATCACTTTACAGAGAAAAAGTGATTGCAAGTGACATTGATTTGGTCCATGTGAGGACAGAAGACCAAGTTGCAGATATCTTTACCATGTCATTGGGCAAAGATAAGTTTATGCATTTTAGAGAGATACTTGGAGTGAAGTACCCCACTTGAGCTTGAGGGGAAATGTAGAGATTCAAGCTTGTAGCCTTTGGTTAGTTGTTTATCCTAGTTGAATAAGGAGGTTAAGTCATACTGTCTTAACCATGATTAGATCTAGGTCTGTTGATCTTTTGTGTGAAGTACACAGTTGAGTTCTGACTGTGTTGATGGAATAGAATGACAGGGAGCATGACTGTTACCCTTAGTGCATGTGCCTTTTATCCATCTCTCTCTCTCAATTGTAGTAAATTATGTCCTAATGATTTCCTAGATTGGTCTAGGGGATGGAATGTATTAGATGCATGAATCTAGATGTCATGTGTTGTACCTATGCATCGTGCACTATGCACCATGCACTATGTGCAAGTCATGCGTATGTGCATTGTGTATCATACATTGAGAGGGTAGCTTAGTGTACTAGGATGTGTGGATGGATGGTAGAATGTGGATGTGCACTAGGTGAGTATATATGTGATCATGTGCACATGCACATACGTGCATTCTACACTCATATGCACATGTACACCATGCACCATGCGATGTGTAGTGTATGCTAATTTGTTATGGGGAGTGCACCTTATAGAGCACGTAAGATACCACATCAGTTCAAAAGAAATGGCATTCTATTTAGTAAAACTTATAGAATTTTACTCACAAAAGGGATTTTCTATTTACAATTTGGAAAAAAATCTATAAGGTTAGTAAAGTAAAAGGGTTCATTTATGGTTTTATTGTTCAAATAGATATGGAATCAATAGAGAGTAGTGTGCAATCATCTTCTTCATTATTCTCTAACTGAGAAAAACAAACCATACTTACATCAAAATAGGCTTGACTAACCATAGTAACTAACCATGACTAAGTAGAGTTAAGTGTATGAGAGCTGGATTTTAGGACTCGATTTAGACCTGTTCTTGAAGCGTTCAAGCTCCATTTTGGAGCCCGAAAAGTGCGTGAGAGGTGTTAAAGACCCAATTTTCATGAAGAATCAAACGGTGGTGGATGGCCGAGCTAGAGTTTTCCTACATGCATTTCAACATCAGGAATCCAACACAAGTCTCAGTTCGTCAATTGGAGGTCGTTTGACCCTCCATTTAATCCCTGCAAGGTTCGGCATTATAAAGCAGCTATACTGGATTGGTAAGATGTAAAGTGCATGGGAGAGGCTAGGTTAATGTAGTTCGACGCCACGAAGTCGCCTGTTCAATCGGATTGCAAATCAAAGTTTGTTTGGGCCTTCAAAATTGAAAAATCCACTTGCGGGACAGTGTGAACACAAAAAAATGAACCAGTTATTTTAATGTTAAATCTTAGGCTTAATAAAAACCTTGAAACTAATGAAAAAACTGTCGAATAGAGGGAAGCATCAATGCGCCTCCTTATTTTTGCTCGTTGCCTCTTCAATTCAAACCCGTTTGGAGAGAGAGAGGGAGATTCTCAATCATGGCAGGGAGAGGAACAAGATGGCTGCAAGCTTGCCCATTTTAATGGAGGATTTAAAAATATCATTTTTAAGTATTTCTCTCTCCTCCCTCCCTCTCCTGCAAGGGGCAGTTCCTGCATGTGAAGAAGAATGAAGCCCGGTTGATGAATGCTCGTCCGGCATGGTACCGGATTGCTTCCAAACTGAAGGTGGGCTAAAGATGGCAGTGTGGAGGAGGGTTGAGAATCAAATGGGCCCTAGTTTTCAGACCCGCAACAAGTTTTAAAACCCAAAATAATAAAAAATACACGGTAATGACATTTTTACAAAGAAAATGGCTCTTTTTTCGCATTTGATGAGGTTAGCAATGTTCATATGAGCTAAAAATTGATGGACATGTTGTTTGTTACTGGTTTTAGTCTTTCATAATAAAAAAATCAGAAAATATACACTTAAAGTGTGAAAAATAAATGGAAAAAACCTGAAAAGCATGGTTTTTAGAGTAAAAATGGGGGTTTTGGGCTTAAAATCGGAAAAGTAAGAAACAAAACACCAATAAAATCTGCATGATTGCTGTTTAAATACTCAAGAGCCACAACTTTGCAATAATGCTAAATTTTTTTCCTTTTTAGTGATAATAAATAAGGGAAAATAAGAGAAAACAATGAAAAATGCTTGTTGAAAGGGGAAAAAATAGGGAACGGACGAGGAAAATTATGGAAAATTATGGATGTGCCTATGGGTGTATAATGAGGATAAAGCATGAGGGTTTGCCTCAGGTTATCCCCATTTATATGTTTTTGTGAGTATGTACCGCTTATTTCGTGCAAAATACACATAAAATCACCCCTTTACCTATGCGACGAGGCAAAACCTTAAACGGTAGGGGAGGAGGGAAGTTTGAGCGTTGAAATATGATATAAAATCTGATGTATTTACTACATTATTCATATAGGATGGCATTAGGTTAAATAAAGGGAAGTACATCACGAGTGTAAGGCTCGGTGTCTTCTCTCATTGCAACAATTATGCGTTAGTGTATGGAAACATGAAAAGAATGGATTCACACAATGCTGCATGAGGCTGTTTTTCAATTGTTTGAGCACTTAAGAATATACACATTTGCATCAAGCATCATTAAATGGTATCAATTAGAAGCTCTTGGATGCATAGCACTTGGTTTCTCTAGGACTTGATCCACGTAGAGAGAGTGAGCAACCTGGCTGTAGGCCTAGATGGTGGGTTAAAGGGGATGGATAAGTGCATTCCTAGAACGTTAAATATATTGGCACTAAGAGGGAGTTTTTTCAAATGTGTCTATATGTGGAAGCAGTGCATCAAGGGGCCAATCCCCAAGATGTAGAAGAGCTGCAGTAGGGCGGTGGCAATCAACCAATGGGTGCCTTGTGTCTATGATATGTGGCATTTATTGCCGTATATGTATAATCTCCCTCTAAGGAGACGGGGAAAGGGAACATCTGCTGGATTACAAACTATAAACGCGCTATGATTAGTGTTTGGGATAGTGTATCCCTCAATAGACGCTCCTGGTCCACGAGGCCGTGTGGTGGGGTTGTCTGTTGAGGGCATGAGGTCTGGCTAGTGCCTTAGCTAGTGCTAGCCCATTTTAGAACCCATCAGTGGTGCATTTTCTGGGAGTCGCCAACAAGTGGTGGTTCTCGAATCTAGGGTTTCTAGGGACCAAATAGTTGGTTTATGTCCTCTGACAAGGACCGTCAAGCCGAAATACAAAAAGCAGAACATGCTGAGAGGGCTAGACGGCGGTTGGAGATTGTAAGTCATTATTCTCCTCAAAGGAGTAGCCCGTTGCACATAAGATGCAGTGGTTCTAATAACCTAAGTGTTACGAGTAGCTCTTTGAGTGCAAGTGGAAGCCCTAGTTCTTCCCTACTTCCACTTAATAAACCCACAACAAGTGGGGGTGTAGTTTTAACTACACAAACTCCTGTTGTCAATTCAGTTGTAACCATGGTACAACCTATCGCAATTCCAGTAGGGACACCGGATTTGTCGGCATTAGGAGCATCGTTGCCCATTTTCCATGGGTTAGCAAAAGAAGATGGAGAAATCCACATTAAGGAGTTTCAACACTCATGTTCAATTATCAAATACAAGATGAGGGACACCTAATGATGTTCTTCAACATGAAGTTAAAAAGAAGAGTGGCAGTATGGTACCATGGTCTTGAAGTCGAAACTATAACTAGGAGTTTCCAATTCTTTATGGCTTTCCGTAGAGAGTTTGCCCCTGATAAGGGTGGACAATATTGGTTGCGTGTCTTGAATGTAACACACCAAGAACCAAATGAGAGTATCCAAGCCTTTGCCAAGAAATTAAAGCAAGTTCTTTGTAAACTAAATACTTATATCCCCATTCCAGCACGGCTGCCTAGTTACAATATTTCCTACATGGATTGGATTTTCATATCTAGGTGCAGCTGAGTAGTCTTTCTTTGGCCGACATTGACACTACTATTACCCAAGCAGAAGGAGTAGAGTCGCACTTGCAAGTGGCTTATGCAACAATGATAAATTGGAATGGTAATAACGTTGCTTTGACCAATGGGAGTCAAGGGGATCCCATGTCAAACGTGAATGGGAGAGGAGGGATCATGCTGAATTTGCCTATGTTACTAGCTCCTCCTAGCATGACTATGTCCATGGCTAGTCAGACAACCTCACTAAATAGTGGGTGCCAAACAATGAATCCTAATGTTGTCCTAGTAGGTCAATGGCCAATTCGTAATCAAGTGGTTAGGCCCATGGGACGACAAATTGATGATTGCCGCAACGAGTCGAGTGTCTCCATTGTCCTTGGTGAAGTTAAGGACATGATGAAGCACTACACTGATATGATCTCTAAACAGTATTGACAAATAGATGTGGATGTCAATTTCCTTAAGAAGCAACATAATTTGATAGAGAGTCGATGCCGTGAAGAGGGTGGCCCCTCAATATTCAGTTGTAAGTGGTGTGGTGGCCAACATTTCCCTAGAAATTGCCCGAATGTCAAATGTGATACTTGTGGAAAGTCTGGCCACTTAACTGCTACCTAGTTGGAGTAAGATTAGTTCTCTCCAACAAGGAAGTAAACAACCTAGTCTAGTTAATCATCATCCATAAGGGAATAATCTCTAGCAAGATGAGGAATTAAGACAAATACTGCAACAAGTAAAGGCTGTTGTAGAGGAGTTGCCTCATGGCAGTGGAGTTAGCCTTATTGAGGTTGTACGTGTCAATGATGCTGAAACTTCTAATCTATGAGCCGTAACAAGAGGGCAAAAGAGTAAAGAGGGTGATAGAGGAACTGTAAAACCTGTCAAGGGAAACCCTAAAAAGGATGCTAGGGAAAAGCGAGTCCTGAATCCGAATATGGAAGGTGGACCTCTAAGGCCTATTGACGGTAAAGTGGATCCCAAGAAGGATAGAGAGGTGCCAAGAAAGAAGAAAAAAGTAAAAAAAGAGGCACTAAAGTTGGCGGTCCAATGACCAAAGGAAAGAATGGTTTGGCACGAGAAGAGAACTTTGGCTAATTACCATAACTTTGACCTAGCAAGTTCTCCTTGCGAAGTCAAATTAGATGTGAATTTCCTGCAATTGATTAAACTTTCTCTAGGAGTACGCAAGGAATTCAAGAAAATCCTGCGTATCGGGTATATAGTAGAACCTTTGGGCATAGCTAGAGTGGGAGAAGATTGGTTTGATCATGCTGAAAAGCATTGCCCTAGGGTTCTAGCGTATGTGGATGGAATATTAGTGGAACACGCTATCGTGGACACTGGATCCTCTGTCAATATCATAAGTTCAAACTTGATGGAGTGGCTAGGTCTCGAAATTCAAAAAGACGGCTCCACACGTCTTAGGATGGCAAATGATAGTCTAAGACAACCGAAAGGTTGCATCACTAAAGTCCACGTTACTGTTGCAAGCATGGAATGCTATCTAGACTTTAGGGTGATAAGGTTTGCCGGACGTCCTAGCTATCAAGTTTTGCTAGGAAGACCCTAGATTTTACAAACAGACTATCAAGTCGATATACCCACTGGACGAGTGATTTTAGGTCGAGGTGCCCATCGTGTAATACTAGATGTTTAACCTGAGTCTCCTTAGAGTGAGAGAGCTCCTTTATCCTCCACTGAACTAGAAATAGTAGATGATCCATCTAATAGTGAGATGTCATCGAGCGATGAATCTAAGGAAGGGTCCATTACAGAGGATATTTATCAGATAACCTTGAATGAGTCGATAGAGCCTCATGATCGAATAAGATACGTGGATGTTATTGAGCTAGACCTTGGTACGCCTAACGATTCACAGCCAATCAAATTGGGTTCTATGCTCAGTTCGGAAGAGAGAGAGAACTATGTGACCCTGATTCAAGAGTTCCGCGACATCTTTGCTTGGAGCTATGATGCACTTATGGGTATTCCTCCCAGTCTAGCTATGCATACTATTCCTGTAAAGGAAGGTACCCACCCTGTATGTCAAAAAGTAAAGCGTACGCCTTTTGAATTAAGGGACGGGTTGTTCGAGGAACTACAGAAGTTGCGAAAAGCGGGTTTGATCTTCCCTGTTCAGCATACTAAATGGTGCTCACCAGTGTAATCAAGAAGAAGAATAATAATCAAATCCAACTTTGTGTAGATTTTAGAGAGTTGAATAAGCAAATATTATAGATTACTACCCATTGCCGTTTATTGACCAAATTTTGGATCAACTAGCAGGTAGGGAAATCTATTCATTTATGGAATGCTTTGCAGGGTATAACCAAATGGCGATTGTTGAGAAAGACAAACTAAAAACAACGTTTATTATTGTCTTCAGTACCTTTGCATACCATGTGATGGCATTTGGGTTATGTAATGCACCAGCATTCATGGCAGAGAACAGTCAACAAGACCTTTGGTGACATTTCCCCCGGGGACTTGAAAGTATCCATTGATGATTTGGGGGCAGCCACCGTAAGGGATAGAAAGTTAATTATCTTACAGAAGTGTTTTGAGCATTGCAGACAATTCTGCATAGCTCTTAACCCACAGAAGTGCATCTTCGGAGTCCCTTATGGGCTATTGTTAGGCCATGTGGTCAGTTTCATAGGGATTGCGAGACTGATCCTGAAAAGGTCAAGGTCATTGTCGCCATGGGTCCACCGCGTACTCCAAATGAAGTGCATAGCTTCGGTAGGGTATTATCGGAGGTTTATCAATGCCTTGGCAGAAAGAATGTTGCTACTGATGAACCTATTTTCCTGTAATTGTCAATTTTCATGGAGTGATGCTTGCAAAGTATCTTTTGACGATGTAAAGCAAGAGCTTGCCAAAGCACCTGCTTTAAAAGCACCAAAAACGGGTGAAATGTTCTATATATTTTTAGTAGCAACTATGTATAGTATTAGCTGCTCTTTTGGCCCAAATTTGGGAGGAAAAGTGGTACCATCCGAAAGCTTTTCCTAGTTGAAAGTTGGGCATATCGGAAATTAACTACACCTATATGGAGAAGTTGTGCCTTGTGATGGTATTTGCGACCAAGAAGTTCAGGCACTACATTCTTTATGAGAGGGTGGTTTTTTATACGAAGGCGGAAGGGCTTCGATTGTTGTTGAATAAGTTATACCCATGTGATCATTTAGCAAAGTGGTTAATCACTTTGCAGGAGTTTGATTATGAGATTAAGAGCAAGCCGCCGAAGCTTCAAGGCATTGTCAAGTGTCTTGTGGATTTCGGAGAGCCAAAAGAGGTCGTGTGGCTGAAGGAAGTGACATGGAAACATTGTTTAAGATTGATATGACGTCTATTCCCTCTTGGTATGCTGTTATAACGCACTATCTTTCTACGAGAGAGACTGGAGCTACTCTATCAAAATCCAGGAAGAGGAAGATTAAATAGTAGCCATTGAAATTTTCCTTAATTGCAGGGATATTATATCGGCAAGGTGTTGATGATATCTATCACCGATGTGTGATGCCTAAGGAGGTTCCCTTTATTTTGGAAGAGTGCCATGACTCCACTTGTGGAGGGCACTTTGCTGGGCGATTGACAGCATAGAAGGCTTTACGAACTGGTTATTGCTAGCCATCCATCTTCCAGGATTCATTTGACTATGTTAAAAGATGTGATACATGTGAAAGACATGACAGACAAAAGAATAGAAAGCGTCCACTTACGCCTATTATGGCTATTCTTCCATTTGAGAAACGGGGCATCGATTTTGTGGGACCTATTACCATATCATTTGCTACTTAGAAAAGATACATTATAGTAGAAAAATTGATTACTTTACAAAGTGGTCAGAAATAGGGGTGACGAGGTAGGACAATGCAAAAGATACTGCTAGTTTCCCACTTAAGTAGATCATATGCCGTTTTGGTCCCCCAAAGAAAATAGTATCGGACCGTGGAACTCATTTTTTGAATAAGGTAATTAGAAGCATGACTAAAGCATGGAGCATTAAGCATAACAAAATGACCCCTTATAATCCGCAAGCCAATGGATAGGTTGAAAGTACCAATAAGCAGCTTGTGGGTATCCTATCCAAGATAGTCTTTGAAAAGGAACGGGACTGGGATCCAAAATTCTATGTGGCGGCTTGAGCGTATAATACGATGGTTAAACAAGCCATTGGCCACATCCCATTCAAATTAATTTACGGGGAGGAGTGTGTCTTATCCTTAGAAATTGAGTTGCCGACCATAAGATTCGCAATCAATCATTCTTTGGGTAATGAAGATGTCTTATTTGAGCGGTTTACGACTATAGCCCACTTGGAGGAGCTCAAATTGCAAAGTTTGTTGCACCAGGAGGTAGCTAAACGTCGGATGAAGCACTTACATGATCTAAAGGCGAAGAAGTATACCTTTAAATTAGTTCTGTATTACGATGCACATAGGGAGCTATTTTCAAGAAAGTTGGAACCTAGATGGGATGGCCCTTACAAGATAGTTCGGATAGGTAAAACTAAGTTTACGGTTTTACTAGCTGATCTACAAGGAGTGGAATTTAAGAATAATTTTAATCTTAATAAGATTAAATCTTATTATTTCTAAATATGATAACGTGCTAAATGCATTGCAGGTCCATGCTGGGGCTGATAATATCTTTGCTCTAGATATGGGTATCTTTGTGTGGGAGATTAAAGTTTTTTGCCATTAGTGTTTACAAATCTTGACAAGCATCCTTGTTGAGTTTAATGAAGAAGGTGGGATGGAGCCATCAGCTCATCCTCTAAATATGTTGAATTTTGATTATCATACTTATGAATAGAGGAGTTCCTGATGGTTGGCTGTGTAAACCCCTTATAGACGTACACGTTATACTTTGATGGAGCATCTAGGGGGCCTCATAGAAAAGGGAGTATTGGAGTAGTCATTCGAGATCCCCGATGTAGAGTTACAATAAAATTAGCTGCTTATCTCGAGGTGGGATTCACTAACAACATGGCGGAGTATAAAGCCCTAATTATGGGATTGAATATTGTAAAGAAAGGTGGCATTAGGCAGATGTTAGTAAAAGGGGATTCCTAGCTGATCTTAAATCAACTTAATGGGAAATATACAATCTAGAATCCTCTCCTTCGTATGTACCATTGAACTGCTATAACCCTACTTGATGAATTTGAGAGCATATCTCTTCAGCTCAATCCACATTATTGGAATCAGTTTGCAAATTCATTAGCCAATCTTGCTTATGAGGAGGACCTCTTTTTCAACTGTGGTCCTAGTCTAGATGTTGTTATTGATAATGAGACGGGACCTGGTTACTTGTGGGGAATGTTATCAGACCACGTGCTATATGGCAGGCGATGGTTGATATGGGTAATGAGGAGAGTAGTCGAGACCCATCTACCACTATTATCTTGGACCCATAGGTTGATTCGACGATATGCTATGCGTATGCCTCTTGCTGTATATGCAGGAGGTATGGGTCATAAAATGAAGCATGAGAGGAGAAGATAAAGGATGAGATAAGGTATAACCACCTCAACCCCCCACCTCCCCAAATCACCCGACAAGGCTCTTCCTTTTCCTTTCTTGATATATAAAATTGAATTTGCATACAACTTGACTAAGTTCTAAATACCCTTCAATTTTTGAAATGGGACAAAAGGTATTGACCATTCTTTTCCTTTATATATTTTTTTAATGTGAGCCTTTTGGAGTACACATTTTATATTGCTTTATATTTGAATTTTTTGCCAAGAGGCACATTTGCAATGAGTGATTTTACAAAAAGTTATTTCCATGTGAGCACATTTTGATGTCTTTATTTGCACTGATTTCCTATTCATCACAAATCCTTCATCTCAAAGCTCTTCTTTAGATGAGATTTAAGAGCATCCAGCTTATCACGAGCTTTCCCTGCTATCAGCATATCATCCACATAAAGTACCAAAATAAGCAATGAGACATCATAGGCTTTCTTCATGTAAAGACACAGATCCATAGCACTCCTGCTATAGCCATGTGACTGCATAAAGGCATCAAACTTATGATACCACTCCCTAGGTGCCTCCTTCAAGCCATAAATACTTTTCTTCAACTTGTACACTAGGTGCTCCTTGCCAGGTTTTGCAAAGCCCTTAGGCTGCTTCATGTAAATCTCATCATGCAAATCCCCATGTAAGAATTCAGTCTTGACATCCATCTAATACATGTCCAAGTCAAGCTGCGTGACTAAGGCCAAAACCAAGTGTAGGATGGTAATCTTGAGCACATGAGAAAAGACTTCATCAAAGTCAACTCCATGCTCTTGTCTAAAACCCTTAGCAACAAGACTTGCCTTATAAGCTGGATTGGGGTGCCCAGGGGTACTCGTCAGCTTGCACACCCATTTGCATGGCAAATTCTTCTTGCCATTAGGCAATGCAACCAAATCCCAAGTCATATTTTTATGCAAGGAGTCCATCTCAAACTACATAGCCCTCTCCCAGGAGTGATTGTCACCCCCATGCATAGCCTCATTATAGGTGAGAGGCTCTCGTGCATCTGTTACCAAGACATAATTCATCGAGGGCTCAAATCTATTAGCTGGACGTCTAGCTCTAGTAGAATGTCTCACTGCAGGCTCTACTGCATCTCTAGCATCATGTTACACCCTGTCCATGTGTACCAATTGCTATTGGAGGTTGTCCAGCTGGCTGTGCAAGAGCACGTGGCTCCTCCTAAAATATAGCCCTGCATATCTCTACCACCTTCTCAAGTTGCCTATGCATCTTGTATGCATGGAAGACTGCATCATGGCTACGGATGACTTTTCGCACCTGCGGATCCTAGAGGTGATAACCCATCTTGCCTGCATCGCCATAGCCAATAAAAATGCATTTGATACTTTTAGGATCCAACTTAATAGGCTTGTCCTTGGGCACATGGTAGTATGCCTCACATCCAAAGACAAGTAGATGCACATAAGACGAAGGTTTTTCAGTCCATACATGCTCTGCAACCTAGAAATCCAAACCACTGGAAGGTGATCTATTTATGATATGCACAGTTGTATTGACTGCCTAAGTCCAAAAGCTTTGTGGTAGGCTTGCATGGCTAAGCATAGTGCGCACATGCTCCTAGATGGTTCTATTCATCTGCTTAGCAAAACCATTCTGGGGTGGGGTATAGGGGGTGGTCAATTGACACTTAATACCCCTCTTATCAAATAGCTGCTCAAAGGCATGTGACACATATTCTCCCCCATTGTCAATCCTAAGGTGTTTCAACCTCCTATACCCTGTTTGGTTCTCAACCAATACAAGCTATCTCTTAAACACAACCAAGACATCTGACTTAAGCTTAATAGGGTAAGCCTCGACTTTACATGAAAAATCATCAATGAATGTCACAAAATACTTTGCACCACCCATAGACTGACAAGGCATGGGTCCACAGACATCCGAATGTACCAATGCTAGGGGCTAACTCATGCATGTTCTACCCTCGAGTAAGTTACTTATGAATATATGTGTGCATCATGTGGGTTCAAAATAAGTTATTTTTAAAATACCACTTTTATACATTTTTTACGTACAGAATGATGTAATATAAAGGGGTTATTTACAGATTGAATAGAAAAGGGCTAATTAGGAAAAATTCATAGATAAGGATATTTATAAATAGACCTTGAACGCATGTGATGTAGAGGATATACATATAGTAACTTCCCCAAGGTCCTACCTGACTTCTTATGCATATTCCTAGTCTGTTTTCCATAAAGACAATGCTCATATGAATCAAAACATGCAAAGTTAAGGGGCATAAGTACTACAAACTAGAAAGCGTTTTCATTCCCTTCAACAATATATGGCCCAAATGGACATGCCAAAGAGATACATGTGGGATGGAACTGACTAACAAAATATGGTCAATAGAGGACCCATCAACTACAAGAGGATAGAGGCTACCAGCCTTGGCACCTCTAGCAAGCACAAGTCTACCACGAGTGATCTTCTAGGCAAAAATCCCCAAATGAAACATGAAATCCAGCATCATCAAGCTACCCTAGAGACATAATACTACATGTAAGCATAGGTATATAACGTACATCTTGTAAGCAATAAGTACTGCTAGTAGAGAAATGCAACCATGCATCCCTAATGCCAACAATAGCAAGTGACATGTCATCACCTAAGAGAACTAAACCAGAGACAATGCGGTAGGAGTGAAACCATTCACGACATGGTTTAACATGAAATGAAGCACCAAAATCCAAAAGCCAACACTATGCATGTCAAGATTGTGGGAGAGAAGGAAGGAGTCTCACTTGTAGCTTTCTTGCTTGCACAATGGGGGAATACACACAAGGGTGGAGGCTGAAAATAGTTTTCCTCTTCTTAGTTGTGTAAGCCAAAAAGAACTCTCATACAAAGAAATAGAAGAACCCTATATATGGGTCTCAAACCAAGCTCAACTAACTAAGGTGGCATACTAACTGAGCCACGAACTAGAGTAGATAAGGATAGCTGTCATCTAGCTATTATTCATGGGCGGTGTACCAACCGCGTCTGCAACTGACAAGTCAGTGACATAAATACACAACGGTCACCCTGGCGTATCACGAGTGGAGCTCGATATCTCAACACTCCCCCTCGAGCTCAATCCCAATTCTTGCAAACCAAGCAGGTCTCTGAACTTGCGCAGCTTCTCTGCGCCCAATGCCTTCGTGAATATATCAACTACATGATCCTCTGTGCTGACATAAACTAGATCAATAAGACCTAGTAAAACCCTCTCTTGCACATAGTGATAATGCACCTCAATGTGCTTTGTTCTAGCATGATAGACTGGGTTATTTGCCAAGTGTATACTACTCATGTTGTCATAGTAAATGACAACTGGCCCATCTGTAGACTGATGCATATCATAAAGTAGCTTATGCAACCAAGCTACCTCACATGCAGCCATTGCTGCACCCCTGTACTCAGCCTCTGTGCTTGATAAGGCAGCTGTAGGCTGTTTCTTGCTGCTCCAAGTGACTGCAGCACTCCCAAAAGAGAACACATATCCACTAGTAGATCGTCTATCAGAAATACTACCAGCCCAATCAGCATCAGTGTATCCATGCAACTGTATCTGAACCCTAGTCTCATAAAATAGTCCATACTGCAATGTGGACTTCACATACCTGAGTATGCGTCTAGCCGCATCCAAATGTGGTTTCCTTGGAGCCTGCATAAACTGACTTACCAATCCAACAGCATAGCTCAAATCTGGACTGGTAATACTCATATAAATCAAACTTCCTACTATGCGTCTGTACATAGCAGGGTCTTCTAGAAGCCCACCTGCATCTGTGCTCAGCTTCACATTCTGCTCCAAAGGAACTGAAATAGGCTTACAACCTGTCATCCCATATTTGGACAGCATGTCCAATCCATACTGCCTCTGCAAGAGCTGTATCCCACTTGGTGATCTAATCACCTCAATGCCCAAGAAATAACGTAGCTCTCCCAAATCCTTCATCTCAAACTTCTGCTTCAATAGCATTTTCACATGAAGGATATCTTCATCACTGTCACCTGTCATAATCAAATCATCAACATAAATGACAAGTAGCATAATACCTTTCTCTGTTTTTCTCACATAAAGTGAGAAATCTGCCTTGGAAATCTGAAAGCCAATAGTGACAAGATACTGTCCTATCTTGTCAGACCATGCTCTAGGTGCTTGCTTCAAGCCATACAAGGCTTTATCAACCTGCAAACAAACTCAGGATGAACAGCATGCACATAACCTGGTGCCTGCTCCATATAGACCTCTTCTTGCAAATCACCATGCAAGAAGGCATTCTTTATATCCATCTGATGTAAAGACCATCCCTTTGATGCAGCCATAGCAATGACTGCTCTTACGGTTGCCATCCTTGCAACCGGACTGAATGTTTCTTCATAGTCAATGCCATATGTTTGTGCATACCCCTTGACTACTAATCTTGCCTTGTATCTGTTCACAGAACCATCTGCATTGTGCTTCACCTTATAAACCCACTTACAGCCAATTGCATTTTTACCTTTAGGCAAAGGTACCAATTCCCATGTAGCATTTGCTTCCAAGGCATCCATTTCTTCATCCATGGCTTTCTCCCATTTTTCTTTTCCCATGGCTTGCTCAAAAGAAGTGGGTTCTGGTTCCTGTATCACTTTCACCATATATGCATAGTGAATGGCTGTAAATCCATCATATTTCAGCCTATCCATAGGATACCTAGCTCTCGTAGACTTGTGCAAAGTAGGTTCACTCCCAGGTGCTCTCAAAACATCCCTGGTCTTCCTTACTCAAGGCGTAACAATAGAAGGAATACCCAACTCATCATCAATGCTCTGTTCTGAGCCACTGGATTCACCATCCACATAAGAGTGTCCTGCATTCACATCAAACATGGGCTGATCAACCTTCTCTTTTCCTTTTCATGATACCTGCATACCACTATCTGCATTACTTTGAGAAGATTCTCCTGATCTCAATCTGCCTGTCCATGGTGAAGAATGTGAACCATTGTTAGAGGACGCTCCAGGTCCACTAATATTTTGTGACTGCTGCTATGAATTCTGTGCAGCATTACCATTTTGTGCATCTACATCATCAATCACATTTACTGGTTTATACCAGCTACTCATCTCATCAAAAACAACATCTCTGCTCACTGTAAACTTACGAGTAGAAGGGTTATAGCATCTATACCCTTTTTGCTGCAAAGAGTAACCAATAAAGATGCACTTCTCAGCTTTTGGATCCAACTTGGATCTCAACTCATCTGGCACATGTACATAGGCAATGCAACAAAAAATTTTCAAATGAGAAATATCTGGTTTCCTACCAGTATACCTCTCCTCTGGAGTCATTCCATGTATTGCTGAAGTGGGAGTCCTGTTCATTATGTAGACTGTTGTAGCAACTGCTTCAGCCCAATAAAAATCTGGCAAGTCTTTTTCATTGAGCATGGCACGAGATACCTCTCCAATATCCATTTCAGACTCTATGATTGTGCATATTCAAGATGCAAGTACGCCAAAGGAGGCATGGGATACTTTGTCAAAAATGTATAGCACAAATACGCAAGCCAGGAAAATGCAGCTCAAGCAAGAGTTGCACAATGTGCAAAGAGAAAGTATGAGCATCAATGACTACCACATGAAGGTGAAGAAGATTGCAGATGCACTTGCTTCCATTGGGTCGCCAGTGGAAGATGATGATTTAGTCTCAGTGACCTTGAATGGTCTAGGAAAGGATTATGCACAGTTTCGAACATCCATTTCCGTCCGTGAAAGATTTCCTAATTTTGAGGAGTTGATTGCTCTTCTAATTTCTGAGGAGCAGAGAAATGGTGGTGCATCTTCTTCAGGAGGAACTTCAAAAGAAGTTGTCTTCTACTCAAATGCTGGAAGAGGTAGAGGCAGAGGTAGAGGAGGCCGATATGGAGGCCGTGGTAGAAATCAAAATATGCAGCAAACTCAAGAAAACCAGTCCTATGGAGGAGGACGTGGTAACTCTAGAGGCAGGGGGAGCCAAAGAGGTCGTGGTGGATGGCAAAGAGGCCAAAATGCAAACAGTAATGTTGAATGCTACTACTGTGGTAAAATGGGTCATATGGCTAAAGACTGCTATAAAAAGCAGAATGACATCATCAATGGAAGACTGCAACAAGGGAATTATGTATCTTCTAGTAGACAGGGTGATGACAGAAATGAGCATTTGTTTATGGTGCAGCACATGACCAATTCTATGACAAGTGCAGAAGAAAGCAATGATGTATGGTATGTTGACTCAGGTGCATCAAACCACATGACAGGTCATGCAGAATGGATGGAGGATGCAAGGAAAATGGAAAAACCAGGATTTGTGGAGACTGGTGATGATACTGCACATCCTATTGTGCAGATTGGAAAAATTCCTTTGTCTATGCAGGATGGGAAAAAGAAATACCTGTCCAATGTATTTCATGTCCTGAATATCACCAAGAATCTGGTTTCTGTTGGTCAAATGGTTGAGCAAGGCTTGCAGGTCAGATTTATCCTCATGGATGCTTTGTTGAGGATTTGAAAAATAAAGGTCGCTTGATAGCAAAAGGAAAGAAGAAGGGCAGAATGTTTACGTTGGATGCAAA
This sequence comes from Lygodium microphyllum, assembly GCF_053477565.2. Lineage (NCBI taxonomy): Eukaryota > Viridiplantae > Streptophyta > Polypodiopsida > Schizaeales > Lygodiaceae > Lygodium > Lygodium microphyllum. The sequence goes on from NC_141153.1 coordinate 138,361,785, forward strand.
CATGCCTGAATTGAGTGCAGCAATGTTTGCACATGGGACCGGTGTAGTTGCAGATATTGATATCTGGCATAAACGCATTGGTCATGTTAATGCACAGCGACTTAAATCAATGCATGCCCAAAATATTGTTGCAGGATTGCCGAAATTCAAGGTTGTAGAAATGCATAAGGTATGTGAAGCCTGTCAGTTTGGAAAACATGCAAGGAAACCATTTCCTAGACATGTTCAAGAGAGTGAGAAGCCATTGGAATTAATCCACTCTGATGTGTGGACTACTAAAGCTGCATCTCTTGGAGGTTGTCATTATTTTGTCACTTTTATTGATGACTATAGTAGAAAAGTTTGGGTGTATTTTATGAAAAAGAAAAGTGAAGTTTTTGGGCACTTCAAAACTCTTAAAGCTATGGTTGAAAAAGAAACAGGCATGCAGATAAAATGCCTAAGGTCAGATGGAGGGGGAGAGTACCTCTCAAATGAGTTTGCAAGGTTCCTGCAGGAGCATGGCATAAAGCAGCAATATTCATGCAGTCATACCCCACAACAAAATGGAATTGCAGAAAGGAAAAACAGGGATGATTTTGTAACTCCCAATGTCTCTGCACACAAGCATAAGATGCAATTTCCACAGTAACTTTTCACCGATCTGTAGAACAGTGGCTGCATAGCATAAAACTGGGCCTTTTCCTGAGTGCATGTAGAAAACTTCTGCCTCCAAAACAGGCCCCGAAATGGCCTCAAATAAAAAAAACAAAGTTGCCGAGGGCTAAATCCCTTTCTCGCAGCATATACTTCCCTCTTGCTTCACCGCGAAGGACGTCTCAACCTGAGACAATGCACTCCTGCACTTTCCGGCTGTGCTACCTGTAGAGATCTGCTCCCAAAATAGAAAATGAAAGCAACATTGCTCCTCTTACCAGAACACCACGAGCTTGGCTTGCTTTCTTGAGCTCCTTACCACGAACAAGGCTCTGATACCATGTCAAGATTGTGGGAGAGAAGGAAGGAGTCTCACTTGTAGCTTTCTTGCTTGCACAATGGGGGAATACACACAAGGGTGGAGGCTGAAAATAGTTTTCCTCTTCTTAGTTGTGTAAGCCAAAAAGAACTCTCATACAAAGAAATAGAAGAACCTTATATATGGGTCTCAAACCAAACTCAACTAACTAAGGTGGCATACTAGCTGAGCCACGAACTAGAGTAGATAAGGATAGCTATCATGTAGCTATTATTCATGGGCGGTGTACCAACTGTGTCTGCAAAACTGACAAGTCGGTGACATAAATACACAACGGTCACCCTGGCATATCACGAGTGGAGCTCGATATCTCAACAATGTATACATAGAGTGAACCTTGGTCAACAGTATAGCATCACAAAAACTAGCTGCAAGTATGTACTCCCCATCAGAGTCATCAGTCTGCATGACATTGATTTTCTCTATTTTCACACAGGAATTTGTAGGTACCATGTTGTGATAAGATGACTTTTCTTATACTTTTTCTTTCCCCTTCTCTTTGCGCTTCTCATTGCGCAACTCATGACAATGTCAGCATATGTGACCCTTCTTGCCTCAATGATGACATGTCACATTAGCATTTCTCCCATGAGACTTGCTGCGCAACTTACCACACAACTTAGACCTAGACTTTTTCGAGTCTCTGCCATGGCTATTTCCACAATCATTCTTTCCATTACCATATTTGCCTCTAACAATCAAAGCATGCAACACACGAGTGACATCTAAGTTCTTATGGTTGATCTCTTCTGCAAAAGAGCACTCTCTTTATCAGGCAAGCTCAAAATAGTAGCAGGAGCACATAAGGTAGTGGGAATACATCCCATGACTCACTCAGAGTCCTAAGCAAAAACAATGGAGTAACCTCATCATTAAAGGTAATTCCTTGCGAAGTCAAGTTCTTGAGAATAGCATGGAATTGGCTCAAGTGAGCAGACATCGTCATATTCTCCTTCATGCACAGGTCCATAAGTTGCTTCATCCAATACATCTGACTTGCCGGACTTTTCTTGTCATAGAGGTTCTTGATATTATCTAAAATCTACCAAGCGCTCTATGCTTCCTCAACCACATTGTAATGCACCTATTCAGTGAGATACAAGATGAGGGTTGACTTGCATAACTCGTCAAGCTCATCCCATTCATCATTAGTCATAGTTTCAGGCTACTCATCATGCATCCTTTGTGGCTTTATTTGCGAATTCTGCACCAATAATTGCCAAACTTGGCTCTTCCAGTAGGCATAATTCGTACCATCAAGCTTAGTGATGTTGAAGATAGCACTATCAGTGGTGGAAGAAGATGCCATACTGCAATCCAAAACGGTGTAGAAAGTTCAAAACTGCTTGCTATTTTCTATTGTAAACAACCAAAATACCACCAAAACCAAGGCAAAATGACCATGAACTGATAATAACTAATGATGCTGCCCACCAATTACCACCAAAAGTGTATAAAATCAGGATGATTCAATATGAAAATTCCACATCAGTACATGCATGGTTGCTTGTTGTAATAAATTACATCTAGGTACAACGAGAGCAGATTGTAAACAAAATGGATGCACCAAGTCAACCACTGACTTTCAAAACATAACCAGCATCAAACGGGCATAAATCAGCAAGTGGCAGTCATACAAACATTGAGCAAACACCCAAGCATATCAAATGAATCTGTCAATAAGCCAACACACCCCCTGTGTAATAGGGGAAAGTGTACACAACAGTGGCAAGACCTGACACAAATAGGTGTATGCTCAGGGAGTGAAAACCCCAAATCAGCCCAAGTACATCTGTGAGGACCAAGGCATATCAACCGTGCAATATCCAAGTGAGCATCCCAATCTCAAGTATCTGAATGCTCAAGTAGCATAAACCCACTTCCTCTATGTTTTTCAAGCATATCAAGACACTCCCACTGGCACAAAATTCGTAAATGTCAAGTAAGAAAGCTCAGACAAAGCATATAAGAGTGCACTAGTGACATGTGTCCAAGATCAAGCATCAATGAAACATCCCTATAGGCTCCATAGCACCCATACATAGCATCCATAGACATCAAGTACATCCTAATTGTAGCTTTGGCAAGCCAAGAAATAGCCAAAGTAAACTACGAGCAATCAAATGTCAAGCACAAGTAAGTCGCAGTAGCAATCAACTCCAAGAAAATGTAACTAGCATGTATAGAGATGGCATAAGCCAAGTATGTCAAGACCGGTCAGACACAAGAAAAGTACATGCCATAAGTACATCAAAGATGGAGATCCAAATGCTATGAAAAGGGATCTTAATCTCAACCAATGATCTGAGAGCAAATTTAAGCTCTATGTCGATCCCCAAGAGTCACTACATTAATGTATACATCCAAGACATAGCGGAAATCCAATAGGCATATCCAAACATAAGCAAACAAGCTTTGGCCCTAAATATTCTAGCAGCAAATAAACGTCCAAATTTTATAAAACAATGGCTCAATCAAAGCTCAAAACTATAGACAACCATAGGCATACTTTCCCATATGTATAGGCACCAACCAGGCATAATCAGGCATCAAATGACTATGTAGCATGAGCATAAAGTGTAATGATAGGGGACTGCCCTGTTTTGGGCTACCTATTGGACTATGTAAAACCGTCAGTGACCAAGCAAATTCAGCCCCAAAATCATCTCATATCATAGGCATACATTCCCCTAGCAATCAAGGAGCATTCGAGACCAACCGAGCAACTAATGTCAATGTCAAAGTGGTGTAGACATAAAATGCTAATGCATCACTACTATAGACTATCTGTAAACTATGTATAACAGTCCCAAACTTGAAGTAAATCACATCAATGCTCAATGCCAAGGCTCAGGATGAAATGCTAAGCATAAACCAAGTATATAGTGCCCAAATGAGGCTGCCAATGACTAGAATGAGCTGGAGGAGATCAAACAACTAATCACAAGTTGTAAATGCACTTGGAAAAATGGTGAAAATCTACGTGGGGTTGCTGCTCACGTTTTTGTGCCAGTAAAAGTGGTAGGAAGCTCAAGTGGGTGCCAAAGAAGGCACACAACAAGCCTGAGGTGCCCTAGTAAAGCCTATGTCAAGATATGGAGCACCGAAGCTTCAAGGGTGGTAACCAACATAAAACCCTAAAGTAAATGAAGAAATACCTTTTTTGGAATGCCTTGAGGGTGTCGAAAGGGGCCAGGTAGGTGCTCAAGAAGCTGTATACTGACAGGAGCACAGGAGAGTCGGCTATGGCTACGGGAAAGGAGACCCAATGAGTGTAGGTAATCAATAGGAAGTTGAAGGAGTCATGAACCAAGTCATAATGCTTGAGCAACGATGCTTTGATAGCGGTTGAAAGGTGAGAAGGATCGAAGCTTGCTTTGAAGAGCTATGGCGAGGGATCAAGAGCAAGAAAGAGAGAGAGACCAAATGGGAACTCTAATAGTCACAATGTATGTCTGGGCCTTCCTTTATTCAAACTATCACCAAAAGAATAAAGAATAAAGTGACAGTGACGGGCACCCGCCACCTACAGTGTGCAGTGGTGGGTACTGTCAGTGTAGTAATACACGCGCTGCTAGGCAGAGGTGCCTTTACCCCCAACAATTGCTTGAAGCAATTGAAGCATTAAGTGTTTCATTAAGTTTGGCATGTGTGGATTGTAAAAGTGATGAAATTTTGGTTCCATTGTGGGGGCCAATAGAATCGAGAAATGAGACATATACTCTCTATGCAAAACGATGGAGAAGGAGCACAAGCAAGTTGAGAGGCAATCAATTTGTGCTTTTGTGTGTTTATGTTTTCATTGAAGCTTGTCTTTGGATTCTCCTAGAAATCATAGCTAGGATCAAATATTCATAGGAAGGTAGAAGGGTGAAGACCAAGGTTCAAGATTTTGAAAATCTTAAAAAAGCAATGTTAAAGTTTTGATCTCTATTGTCATTAGAGAGAAATTCTAAAATCAAGGTTGTTAGAAAATAGGGTGCTTGATATGAACTTGTAGTTTTTTGGGATAATAATATTTTTTGCTATTGTGTAACTTTCACTTTTAGTGCATTTTCTTTGCATGTTCTTTTTTTTGTGCTTCTTACCAAATGCTAATGTGATGGGGAAGATATAAGAATTGGAAGAGGCATATGAGAAGAGACCACATTTGGAAGCATTGCAAAGGAGAGCAAATGAGATGGAGAGATGGAGATTGATCTTGTTTCTTGAGTTGGTACACATGTATGAGCTTAAAGAACACAAGTTGAATTATTTGTACCTTGAAGGGTGTGAGGGCCTTACGTGTCTCGATATTCAATACAATAGGCCATTTCTATTTGTAGTTGGCCAAGAAATCCCCTTATGCATAAAATTAGCCAAGTTCTAGAACTATAGGACAGATAGGCCTCCTAGACAATCTATCAATTGCCTAGCTAAAGGCTAATGGGCCTCACATAATGCCACCTTATCCCAAAGCTAATAAGCCTTAGCAATAGGCTTCAATAATGATCAGACATCTTGTTGTAACACGTCAATTTTTTCAAGGCCAATTAGGCTCTCTAAGAGTCAACAAGCCGAGTTTTTTAAAAATTGTGCCAAAATGCCTTTGAAATGGCCAAATTGCCTCTTATAAGGGTTTAATTTCTCTTCCCAATGGTCATTTCAACCTACTATCAATAATTTCACCCACGCTCTTTATGACCTACTACTCATATGTGGCTTCTTTGTTTGTCTTTGAAAGGGCAAATTTGGTTGTCCGTAGGGCTAAATTATGTATAATGCATGCAAATTAAATAAATGAATATTGAATTTCTAAAATAGGAGCTGAATTATTTGAAGGAGTGCTGAATTGCTTTTGGTAGGGCTGATTGCCTTTTGATAGGTTAATTTACTTGGCACCAAATATTCTTCTTAATGGGTTGGATGGTCTTTTTAAAGGGTCAAATCGCCTTATAATGGGACCAATTTTCTTAAATGGGCCAAATTATTTAAAATAGGGGTTGAAGAGGGATGAATTATTTGATAAAGCTTGTTTTTTTTCATATGCCTTGAACTCTTAAATGGGGCAACTTTGCCTTGATGGGCTGAATCTTCATCCAAGGAATTTGAATTTTCTCTCAATGGGACAAATTCTAAGCTATTGGGTTTGTTCTTGCCAAGACGGTTGATATTTGATTGATAGGACATAATTAGGCCTTATCTTAATAAATAGGCCTTAAACTATCCCCTACTATCCATATTGGCTATACTTGATCACACAATTGAAACTCTTGGTCATGCAGATGAAGCCCTTGCCATGCACCTATAGTTCAACTACACTATGATGCATTAGAGCAACTCAACCACAAGTAGTAGTTGCACTCACTCATAACCAAGTTAAGTGTGTCCACTTTTAGAGGATCAGGAAAACTTTGGCAATAGGCCACTTTCTAGCCACATAGAGTTTGGCACATAATTAGAAAGTACACTTGCACTTTTATACATAGGCTTAGCACTCTTGCAAGTACTTAGAGGCACCCCACTTAGCAAGCCCATAGTCACATATTGCACTTTCTACATGTAAAATAAAACTCACTAGACTTCATGCACTTGGAAACCACAACACATAGTGATAATACAATTCTAGGCATAAGGCCTCAATGATGGGGGTCCATAACCATGCACTTTTTCACACACTCAAGTGCGCGACTAGTATGCACATAGGGTACTGAACACCATATTGGGGAATATGGGCATTTCCCACAAGTTTGGGAGATGTGGTCAAATCTTTAGATTTGTCGTAACTTGAACACTATAACTCCAAATCAAGTGCTCTATACCTCAATAGATTCCATTTTTCAAGCGCTTTCCAATGATAGGTCACATCATATGGCTTTGAGAAACTTATGGCCATGTTATCTGGTGCCACCTTTTTAGTATTCAAAAAATGGGAATTGGGAGATTCCCAAACTCACTAATATTGTGTTACTGACATAAACCCTTAGCACTTAGATATATACACACACACCTTAGAATTAGGCACCTACCTCACATTGTCCTCTTTTGTGCATAAAATTCCTTAGAATACCTTCATGTTAGGGACCCAAGCACATAGTTGACCTTCCATTCTTATGCAAGTTTCTACATTGCAATTGCCACATAAGCACACTTATTAAGCACAAGAACCAATGCACAAAGAAATAGGTTGTGAGATACCTAGCTTGTACTTGGGTGAAACTAATACAAATAATGGATTGGACATCTCTTAAGGACTAGAAAACCTTAGGCTACTCTCATAGCTCTGATTCTACACTTAAATAGTTGCATCATAAGAATCCAGATAATCCAAGCAAACATGGTTAGGATCCACTATCACATAGACTACAACTAGGAGCATGTCAATTGATATAAAGTTCTACAAGTACAACCACCACTATATACACAAGGATCGAGAGAAATTTCATTCCATAGCCAATGACCAAAGCACACTTTTGCTCCATCACACAACTACTATTAGGCTAGTAGCTTTATGCCACTACAAGAAGGTAACTCATGTGGTCATTTAGGTGCCATATATCACACAAACCCATTGCATAAGGCACAACACCCTAGGATTAGATCGCCTACAGTCACATCCCATGATATACAATAGGATTTTAGGCACAAGACAATTGCATTTAGAAGAAATAAAAAATCGAGTGATCACAAACATTAGGGTTGAATTTAAGTCACTCAAAAGGACACAATTGATTGCATCTTCATTAGATTATCAGGGAAAAAGTGAACACCTTATTCAATTGTGGAATTGCTTGCATAATTGAGCCACAACTTGGCCTAATGAACCACATCCAATATGTACTCACTTAGCCCGATGGATATCCTTGTTTCTTATGGGTCAAACTCCAATGATTTTCCCTTGCTTCAATTAATTGAGATTAGCCAAGGAATTTGTTGAAAGCATTGTTACTTTAGATAATATTGGCCAAGCTACTATCGGATGATACACTTGATTGCACACTAATTTAGCGAGAGGAGGTAGTCACCTTGAGGGATAGACTTGGAGCACCATGTCGAAGGATGATTGTCCCAAGCCACAAATCCATGGAGGTTCAAGGATGTAGCAAGATTAAAGGAGTTCAATTGTTTTCAATGAAGCAAGACTTTGGCATACACAAATACTTGAATTGATGTCTAATTGATGTTTTCTAAGTATAACAATTTATTCACCAAAGAACTATATAACTTTTGCACAAGAGAGCAATAGAAAACCAAAGAGCTTTTGTGTTTGTGTCTCTAATAATTGGCATCAAGGAAAGCCAACTCTGTACTTTGATCTAGGATTACAATTGATGAAGCACTCCTTGTCATATGCTATAATTGTAGAAATACATTATTTATCTTCTAGTCAGTGCTATCGATTAGGTCCTTTTAGAAAAGAGCCACTAGCTTTATCTTGTGCTAGTCACCCTATTATTATCACATGGAAAAGCCCCCCAGTAGTCAACTCACGTAGTAGGTCTCATTTTGAACTATTACTGGTACAATTATCACTCTTTAAAACATGGCTCTAGTTTTTGAAATTCTCCTTTGTATTCTCTATTGCACAACTCTCGAGAGCCTAAAAAGACAAGAAGTCAATCAGTCTAGACATTTTTCAGCCAAACTCCACTCAGAGCTCCTCCTATAGCATTGCATTACCATGAGGGAAGGATGTCAAACTTGATACCAAGCAATCTATCCCTTTCCTTGAGCTTTGGAAGATAAGAGATTCTCCACGTTTGTTAACCCCAACATGAAGAAAGCAAAAGGAAATAAAAAAGATGCAGGGCAAAGGCAGAAAAAAGGTAGCCCGACTGAAGAAAGAAGAGGAGAAAAGGCCAAAAGCACAGGGGCAACCTTAAAAAGTCCAAGGCAAATGCAAAAGGGGAAAGGTGCATTTTAAAATACAAAGGTGCACACTGAAATCTTGTAAAAGAGTGCCAAGCGGTGGAAAATCCGGAAAGCTAAAACAGAAGACAAAGACAAAGGCCAAGGCAAACAGAAACAGAAGACAAAGGCGCACAAGGAAAAGCACAAGTCAAAACTTTTGTAAAAGAGCGCAAGCGCATAATGGTTTAATTCAAGGAGCACTGGGCTCTCACCTGTGCAATTTGTAAATGTAAAAGGAAGCTAGGAAGATAGAAGGACAATGAGAAAAAGTGCCTAGGCTACGGCCGGCCATGTAAAAAAGGGGATGACCGCCCAAAAGGGATTTAGGGTTTTGTATATAAAGTTGAAAAGTGAATGAGAAGCTCATTCTTGTGTGTGGCCAAAAGTGGCTCTCCTCTTCTTCTTCTTCTTCTTGTTCTTGCTTGCTTGAGCTTGTGCTTGAGAGAGCGAGTGTGAGAGTGTGAGGGAGTGAGCGTGTGAGGGTGAGGAACCGAGGAGGAGAATCTCTCCATCTTCTCCTCTCTTCTTCTCTTCTCTTCTCTTCTCTTCTCTTCTCTTGCTCGCGGTGATGGAGCTTGGAGCGTGGAGCTTGAGGATGGAGCTTGCTTGAAGCTTGCACTTGGATCGTGGAGCTACCGGAGTGCGCGAGAGAGGAGGTAACTCGAACGGCATGGAGGTAAGCTCACTACACCCGTAGATATGGATGGTGCATCGACTATGTAAGAGGTAGCCATTAGTGCTCAGCTTGGAATGCTTGAAACAATTGTTGAGATATCGAGCTCCACTCGTGATACGCCAGGGTGACCGTTGTGTATTTATGTCACCGACTTGTCAGTTGCAGACGCGGTTGATACACCGCCCATGAATAATAGCTACATGATAGCTATCCTTATCTACTCTAGTTCGTGGCTCAGTTAGTATGCCACCTTAGTTAGTTGAGTTTGGTTTGAGACCCATATAGAGGGTTCTTCTATTTCTTTGTACTTGAGTTCTTTTGGCTTACACAACTAAGAAGAGGAAAACTGTTTTCAGCCTCCACCCTTGTGTGTCTTCCCCCATTGTGCAAGCAAGAAAGCTTCAAGCGAGACTCCTTCCTTCTCTCCCACAATCTTGACATGGTATCAGAGCCTTGTTCGTGGTAAGGAGCTCAAGAAAGCAAGCCAAGCTCGTGGTGTTCTGGTAAGAGGAGCAGTGTTGCTTTCATTTTCTGTTTTGGGAGCAGATCTCTACAGGTAGCACAGTCGGAAAGTGCAGGAGTGTATTGTCTCAAGTTGAGACGCCCTTCGCGGTGAAGCAAGAGGTTTTTTTGATTTGAGGCCATTTCGGGGCCTGTTTTGGAGGCGGAAGTTCTCTGCACGCACTCAGAAAAAGGCCCAGTTTTATGCTGTGCAGCAACTGTTCTACAGGTCGGTGGAAAGTTACTGTAGAAATTGCATCGTATGCTTGTGCGCAGAGACATTGGGAGTTACAGAATCATCCCTGTTGCCTGTTGATGCAAAATCGTCACTAGGAAGTGACTGTGTGGTCAAATACCACTTTCGCCAGTTTTGCAGATTTTCCCTTGTGAGGGTGAAGCTCTGTTTTTTGTAGTGACAGAATTTTTTGCAGTGTTCTGTAATGGCATCTGATTCTCTTTCACAGATTGTCACTGAAAAGCTTGACAAGAACAACTTCCAAGCATGGAAGTTTAGAATGACGAATTTCCTTATGGGAAAAGGATATTGGGAATTTGTTGCAGGAAATGAAGAAGAACCAGTCCTTCCTGATGTTCCCAATCAACAGCAAATGCAGGCATTTAAAGCATGGCATGAGAGAGCCAGGAAAGTTATGTATTGGTTGTCTATCAGCATTTCAGACTCTATGATTGTGCATATTCAGGATGCAAGTACGCCAAAGGAGGCATGGGATACTTTGTCAAAAATGTATAGCACAAATACACAAGCCAAGAAAATGCAGCTCAAGCAAGAGTTGCACAATGTGCAAAGAGAAAATATGAGCATCAACGACTACCACATGAAGGTGAAGAAGATTGCAGATGCACTTGCTTCCATTGGGTCACCAGTGGAAGATGATGATTTAGTTTCTGTGACCTTGAATGGTCTAGGAAAGGATTATGCACAGTTTCGGACATCCATTTCAGTTCGTGAAAGATTTCCTGATTTTGAGGAGCTGATTGCTCTTCTAATTTCTGAGGAGCAAAGAAATGGCGGTGCATCTTCTTCAGGAGGAACTTCAAAAGAAGCTGTCTTCTACTCAAATGCTGGAAGAGGTAGAGGCAGAGGTAGAGGAGGCCGATATGGAGGCCGCGGTAGAAATCAAAATATGTAGCAAACTCAAGAAAACCAGTCCTATGGAGGAGGACGTGGTAACTCTAGAGGCAGGGGGAGCCAAAGAGGTCGTGGTGGATGGCAAAGAGGCCAAAATGCAAACAGTAATGTTGAATGCTACTATTGTGGTAAAATGGGTCATATGGCTAAAGACTGCTATAAAAAGCAGAATGACATCATGAATGGAACACTGCAACAAGGAAATTATGCATCCTCTAGTAGACAGGGTGATGACAGAAATGAGCATCTGTTTATGGTGCAGCACATGAACAACTCTGTGACAAATGCAGAAGAAAGCAATGATGTATGGTATGTTGACTCAGGTGCATCAAACCACATGACAGCAGGTCATGCAGAATGGATGGAGGATGCAAGGAAAATGGAAAAATCAAGATTTGTGGAGACTGGTGATGATACTGCACATCCTATTGTGCAGATTGGAAAAATTCCCTTGTCTATACAGGATGGGAAAAAGAAATACCTGTCCGATGTATTTCATGTCCCGAATATCACCAAGAATCTGGTTTCTGTTGATCAAATGGTTGAACAGGGCTTGCAAGTCAGATTTAATCCTCATGGATGCTTTGTTGAGGATATGAAAAATAAAGGTCGCTTGATAGCAAAAGGAAAGAAGAAGGGCAGAATGTTTACATTGGATGCAGACATGTCTGAATTGAGTGCAGCAATGTTTGCACATGGGACCGGTGTAGTTGCAGATATTGATATCTGGCATAAACGCATTGGTCATGTTAATGTACAGTGACTTAAATTAATGCAGGCCCAAAATATTGTTGCAGGTTTGCCGAAATTCAAGGTTGCAGAAATGCATAAGGTATGTGAAGCCTGTCAATTTGGAAAACAGGCAAGGAAACCATTTCCTAGACATGTTCAAGAGAGTAAGAAGCCATTGGAATTAATCCACTCTGATGTGTGGACAACTAAAGCTGCATCTCTTGGAGGCTGTCATTATTTTGTCAGTTTTATTGATGACTATAGCAGAAAAGTCTGGGTGTATTTTATGAAAAAGAAAAGTGAAGTTTTTGGGCATTTCAAAACTCTTAAAGCTATGGTTGAAAACGAAACAGGCTTGCAGATAAAATGCTTAAGGTCAGATGGAGGGGGAGAGTACCTCTCAAATGAGTTTGCAAGGTTCCTGCAGGAGCATGGCATAAAGCAGCAATATTCATGCAGTCATACCCCACAACAAAATGGAATTGCAGAAAGGAAAAACAGGCATATTGGAGAGGTATCTCGTGCCATGCTCAATGAAAAAGACTTGCCAGATTTCTATTGGGCTGAAGCAGTTGCTACAGCAGTCTACATAATGAACAGGACTCCCACTGCAGCAATACATGGAATGACTCCAGAGGAGGGGTATATTGGTAGAAAACCAGATATTTCTCATTTGAAAATTTTTGGTTGCATTGCCTATGTACATGTGCCAGATGAGTTGAGATCCAAGTTGGATCCAAAAGCTGAGAAGTGCATCTTTATTGGTTACTCTCTGCAGGAAAAAGAGTATAGATGCTATAACCCTTCTACTCGTAAGTTTACAGTGAGCAGAGATGTTGTTTTTGATGAGATGAGTAGCTGGTATAAACGAGTAAATGTGATTGATGATGTAGATGCACAAAATGGTAATGCTGCACAAAATTCACAGCAGCAGTCACAAAATATTAGTGGACCTGGAGCGTCCTCTAGTAGTGGTTCACATTCTTCACCATGGACAGGCAGATTGAGATCAGGAGAATCTTCTCAAAGTAATGCAGATAGTGGTATGCAGGTATCACGAAAAGGAAAAGAGAAGGTTGATCAATCCATGTTTGATGTGAATGCAGGTCACTCTTATGTGGATAGTGAATCCGGTGGCTCAGAACAGAGCATTGATGATGAGTTGGGTATTCCTTCTATTGTTACACCTGGAGTAAGGAAGACCAGGGATGTTTTAAGAGCACCTGGGAGTGAACCTACTTTGCGCAGGTCTACGAGAGCTAGGTATCCTGTGGATAGGCTGAAATATGATGGATTTACAGTCATTCACTATGCATATATGGTCAAAGTGATACAGGAACCAGAACCCACATATTTTGAGCAAGCCATGGGAAAAGAAAAATGGGAGAAAGCCATGGATGAAGAAATGGATGCCTTGGAAGCAAATGCTACATGGGAGTTAGTACCTTTGCCTAAAGGTAAGAATGCAATTGGCTGTAAGTGGGTTTATAAGGTGAAGCACAATGCAGATGGTTCTGTGAACAGATACAAGGCAAGATTAGTAGTCAAGGGGTATGCACAAACATATGGCATTGACTATGAAGAAACATTCAGTCCAGTTGCAAGGATGGCAACTGTAAGAGCAGTCATTGCTATGGCTGCATCAAAGGGATGGTCTTTACATCAGATGGATGTAAAGAATGCCTTCTTGCATGGTGATTTGCAAGAAGAGGTCTATATCGAGCAGCCACCAGGTTATGTGCATGTTGTTCATCCTGAGTTTGTTTGCAGGTTGAAGAAAGCCTTGTATGGCTTGAAGCAAGCACCTAGAGCATGGTCTGACAAGATAGGACAGTATCTTGTCACTATTGGCTTTCAGATTTCCAAGGCAGATTTCTCACTTTATGTGAGAAAAACAGAGAAAGGTATTATGCTACTTGTCATTTATGTTGATGATTTGATTATGAGAGGTGACAGTGATGAAGATATCCTTCATGTGAAAATGCTATTGAAGCAGAAGTTTGAGATGAAGGATTTGGGAGAGTTGCGTTATTTCTTGGGCATTGAGGTGATTAGATCACCAAGTGGGATACAGCTCTTGCAGAGGCAGTATGGATTGGACATGCTGTCCAAATATGGGATGACAGGCTGTAAGCCTATTTCAGTTCCTTTGGAGCAAAATGTGAAGCTGAGCACAGATGCAGGTGAGCTTCTAGAAGACCCTACTATGTACAGACGCATAGTAGGAAGTTTGATTTATATGACTATTACCAGGCCAGATTTGAGCTATGTTGTTGGATTGGTAAGTCAGTTTATGCAGGCTCCAAGGAAACCACATTTGGATGCGGCTAGACGCATACTCAGGTATGTGAAGTCCACATTGCAGTATGGACTATTTTATGAGACTGGGGTTCAGATACAGCTGCATGGATACACTGATGCTGATTGGGCTGGTAGTATTTCTGATAGACGATCTACCAGTGGATATGTGTTCTCTTTTGGGAGTGCTGCAGTCACTTGGAGCAGCAAGAAACAGCCTACAGTTGCCTTGTCGAGCACAGAGGCTGAGTACAGGGGTGCAGCAATGGCTGCATGTGAGGTAGCTTGGTTGCATAAGCTACTTTATGATATGCATCAGTCTACAGATGGACCAGTTGTCATTTATTGTGACAACATGAGTAGTATACACTTGGCAAATAACCCAATCTATCATGCTAGAACAAAGCACATTGAGGTGCATTATCACTATGTGCGAGAGAGGGTTTTACTAGGTCTTATTGATCTAGTTTATGTCAGCACAGAGGATCATGTAGCTGACATATTCACGAAGGCATTGGGCGCAGAGAAGCTGCGCAAGTTCAGAGACCTGCTTGGTGTGCAGGAATTGGGATTGAGCTCGAGGGGGAGTGTTGAGATATCGAGCTTCACTCGTGATACGCCAGGGTGACCGTTGTGTATTTATGTCACCGACTTGTCAGTTGCAGACGCGGTTGATACACCGCCCATGAATAATAGCTACATGATAGCTATCCTTATCTACTCTAGTTCGTGGCTCAGTTAGTATGCCACCTTAGTTAGTTGAGTTTGGTTTGAGACCCATATAGAGGGTTCTTCTATTTCTTTGTACTTGAGTTCTTTTGGCTTACACAACTAAGAAGAGGAAAACTGTTTTCAGCCTCCACCCTTGTGTGTCTTCCCCCATTGTGCAAGCAAGAAAGCTTCAAGCGAGACTCCTTCCTTCTCTCCCACAATCTTGACAACAATAAGCAGTTCCTGGGTCTTGGCGGTTGAGCGAAGGCTCCTACATTTTGGTTCCGTTGCCGTGACCAACAGATTCAAGCCTTGAGCGCTTGCGTGCTTCAAATCGAGCATCGAAGTAAGGGCTTTCCCCAAACCGATGCTTGAGATAGGTAGGAAGGGAGGGGGTTGAAGATGGTATTCAATCTCCTTGGCAAGTAGGTTTTTCTCTTTTTTGAGATTTATGTTGTGATATGGAGTAGTGTAGGTAATTACTTTGTGAATTGGATGCATTAGAGTAGGAGAAAACAAAGAAAATAAGCATTAGGGTTTACTATTGCAAAACAGGGTAAAACAGGGAAAAAAAGTTGTGCAAAAAAATGGTGATAAACTCGCTTGTGACGCCTATGATTGGCAAGTGAGTGATTGGGGGAATCAACACCATACCCGGGAAGGGGCATAAGAGCCAAGAGGCCAAGGGAGAGCTCATTTGTGACCATTTCAGTGAGAGAGAGAGAGAGAGAGAGAGAGAGAGGGAGGGAGAGAGTCATCGCACGATTCACTCCGATCTTGCCATTGACGAGCCTACTGCTCTACTCAGGTATATGAATCCCTTTCCCTATCCCCCTAGATAGGATTTAGAGGTTTCTTCTTGAAATGATTGAGCAAATCGCAAGAAACGACCGATATCAAACTCTCACTATCAACATTGCACCGCATTCGGCCCGTTTGAATGCCTGCTTCTGGGCCGAGTCCAAGAATCGACCCTCGGCCCTCTTCCGCTTGGCCCACTCGTCCCAAAACCCTAATCGGCCTTCTGCCTAGACCTACTCGGCCCTCTACCACGTGTCAAATTTGGCCCTCGGCCCAAGTGCCTCGGCCATCCGAGTGACCCCATCCGAGTGACCCCATCTAAGTGACCTTGTCTGAGTCACGAATTTGGCCCTCGGCCCAGGTGCCTCAACCCGTCCGAGTGACCCACTCGGACCCTACAATTTGGACCAACTAGGCCGAGTGTAAATTGTTGTCAACTTCTCAGAAATTTGACCTAACCCAGCTGGAGCTCAGCAGCACAAACTGTCGAAAGTCCCTCTGATGCTCAAAACTTGATTTTGGCACATGGAATAGACAAAATCATAGGAAGCAGTCGCTTAGTAGCCTGGAGAAGGCAGCAACGAGACCCAGAGACTTAGACGCAAAACGTTGAGCAATTAAAATCTGATTGGCCAAAAATAAATGAGGCAATATCTTAGAAGAACCCTAAACCCCGAAATTGATTCCAAAGGCTACACAGAGCTAAAGGCACATCACGATCCATCACTAGGTTGAAACTTAGAACATTAGTTCAAAATTTGGCTAAACGGTCCTCCAAATTGCGCATGGTGTTTACCGTAATGCCTCCCCCAAATTAGACCTTAGTGTAGTAGTGGCTCTACACGAACGTGGATCCTAGAACCAAAAGCCCATACCCAAACTGGGAGAAACAGAGACCCTAGAATCTCAATGGGCCAATCTAACCAACAAGGGCAAGAAGGCCACACTGCAAAAACGCATACGTGTTGCATTCGGACTACATCTAGTCAAAGCAGAAGGCAACAACCTCAGGCTACAATAGTGAGAATGACTAGATATGACAGTCTGGACAATAGATGCTCCTTGAATAGCCCTGCACTGACGAGACAAGACATCAGTGGAGAGTCCACATCTGGTCATGCAGTTGGGGACTCAAGGACATTTGTCAGAAGGCTTAAATTTACAGACCCGGAAGATGAAGACATAGTACCACCTTCTTATCATAGGGTCAAACTCACTGCGAAAAGAGAGCATACGATCGATGCTCTAATTGATGAAGGAGAAGATTTTTAATGTCTTGACCTATGAAGCATGGACCCTGTTGACACCGACTAATGCAACTCTTAGCCCTTATGTGGAGGACCCCCACAAGCACTTGTAGGAAAGTGCAATATCCTTGCAACAATTGAAACTGAAATCTTGCCTATCCTATTTCATGTTCCTCCAAATAGTGCTAAATATGGTAAGGAAACCCTCCTAGGAAGACCCTTCAAAAGGGCGACCAAATGTGAGGCTGACTATGTAGCACAGAGGATACACCTGACATTACCATGTGTGAGGATAGTCACAACCTTTAGCAAGGGTGACCTTAGCGAACCTTGAGGGAAAGGCAAGGAAGGTGCTGACATAATGGTCAAGCCTACTATCAAGAGCAAGGACTTGTTGGAAGAGCTGATACAAACACAGGTCGAACAACGAGAACCAGTGAGTGAGGCCAAGCTTGAAACAAGAAGGTCAAGAGACAATACCAAGGAATGTCTTGGGACTTACAAATATCGTAGAAGACCCCAAAGCAAGCCAAAGCCTTATAGATGAAGGCATCGATGGAAGGTCAGCACAACACCGTGATGATCTATATTTAGGCCGTGTTTGCTACTTCTTCTCCTTTGGGTGGAACATCATCCATAACCTGTTTTGGAACTAGTCTAGAATGGAGAGCAAAATACTCACCCCCTCTAGTCTTCTTCAATGTTCTAGGAGCCTCATCGTCTCGTCTCCTCTTCTCTTCTATATGTATTTTAGTTCCATGGGTCTCTACGAAGAAGGCATAAATCGAGTAATTGTCCACTAGTCAATCTCAACTAGTCTCCCTATGTATTCTTTGACCTACAGTAGCTAACTCTGATGGATGCATCTTTCGTCTATGAGTTGTATATCCAAAGCAAAAGACCATAAAGCATACTTACTCAATAAACTCCAATCAACCTGCATACTATAGGTAGAAGCATCACTTCTAGCCATATAAGAATTTTGAGTAGTCATCTCTTTAAGAACCTGCTTCATTCCCACTTTGCTAAAAGGCTGCAAAAGCAATCTAGTCTCTATCAAACAAATTTTGTGCCTAGGTCCCCAAAACACCAAATTTCTTATCCTTTCTTCTTGGAAAAATTCACATTCCTTGTAATAATAATCAGGATTATCACACCAAGGACATTGCGAGTTATTATTTCTCCTTGAAGCTCTAGGAGGTGGAGATGCATGTCTCTGTTATCCTACACATTGAGAATTTCAGTAAATAGTGGAGTAGGAGTTAGTGAGATAGTTGAAGAAGGTATAGGAATTAGCATGGACATGAGGGTAGAAACCAATGTAGGCATAGGAGCTGAAGAAGGTATATAAGGTGTAGGAAGAACAATCATAGGCATAGGAGGTGTAGGCATGGAAAAGAAAGGTACATGAGTGGGTATAGATAGAGAAACTAGAGCTACAAGTGGAGTACAAGAAGATACAATAAATTAAGGGATTGTGGGTGAAGCCACAACTTTCATATCTATTGCTTCACCAAGGTGGTGATAGTATCTTTTGCATCCTACTAGTGAGTATTCAAGCCCATAGGCTGCATCTTATCCTCTAACACGGGGGGTTCACTCATAGTAAAGAAGACATGTTACCTATGTGCAAGGACTTCTAAAAAAACCCCTATTTATGAATCTTGTAAGACTAATATATCCCCTTATTTAAGCTTATAAGATATGTACATGTATGACTTTTTATGTATCCCTTTCTTAAATGTAAGTCTTCATAGAACATATACTAACTTTCTTTTTAAAAGTTGGAATTATCCTAAGCAATTAAAAGTATCAAAATGGTCATATCACAAAGTGATTTATGTAGTGGCACTTGGATATCATCGAAGTATGTGTCACAATGTTTTTGAGTGCCCGTGACCCCTTACCACATGAGGAGAGAAAGTAGGAAAATCGAACCCCTTTAAACTTAAAGTGACTACACCAAGCGGACACCAAGCTCTCTTTGGAAGAAGGGGAGTCAAATCTCTCTACCAAAACCATGGAAGAGTGTCAACTCCCCCCCTCCCACACTATGATTAATACAATGATCCTACTATGTGAGGATTTAGGGTTTTAACCTTACTTGTCAAGGTCTCTTGTATGCCATGGAGAAACCAATCTATGGAGAGAGGTGATCAAATGCATCCCCCCCCTTCTTTTTTCCCTCTATCCCCTCTTTAAATTTAAGTTCAATATAGGAAATTAGAGGGGTCTACCTCTAATCTATACGCTTAAGTGTCCCCTTCCAATTCCTGACACTCACGTGATGCTATACAACATCTACAATGAACCATCCGGGTCCTTTAAAAGCTCTCATAGGTGCACTTGTAGCATGTGAACCGTCACCTGTAAGAATAACTTCATCTTTTTAGGATCTAAGGCTACTCATCCTATAGTATCCATCTCATTAAATTTAAACTCAAACTCCCAAAGAAGCTCAGCCAGTACTAGACCCTTGTTTCACTTAAACATGTGTCTCGTATCCATCCCAAGGCTCTACTTAAAAATATTCCTCCTTCAAAGCTTTTTAAAAGCAGCCCAACTAGGACTCACAACATACAACTCATTGATGCACGGCTTCAAAGGAGAAGTAACCAGTCACACAAAAAACCAGCTCATCATATGAGTGGGCACACCAAAAAACTCTATCTTCCATTCATAGAGCTTGAAATAGCTCGAAACATTGTGGCTATTAAAAGAGTGCCTTTGGCTTTCTATCGCCTCCTTAGCTTTTAGAGCAGCAACTTCATACTGTGCATTGGCTTGTACTTGCATTTGTTGCAACATCTACTGTTGATGGTGTTGCTCTTGCTGCTCCATAAGCGTACAAAGAAGCTGCTTCATCTCTTCAGTCATGGATAGACCTATAGAAAAAGATGAGTCTTCCATCTTACCGATGTCTTGGTGTGGCTTTCATGTCAAGTTCACCATCGATGTCAGAGGATGATTGTGTCAAGCCACAAAGACACAGAGGTTCATGAATGTAGCAAGATGAAAGGAGTTCAACTATTTGCAATGAAGCAAGCCTTTGGCAACATGAGTTCTAATACACAGATTCTTGAATTAATGTCTTCTAAGTATAACAATTGATTCTCTAAAGAACTACACAGCTTGGGCACAAAAGACTAATTGAAAACCAAAGAGCTTCTGAGTTAGTGTTCCTAATGTTTGGCATCCAAGGAAAGCCAACTCTCAATACATTTGTGCCGACTACCCTTGCTATATTGCACACCAACTTTGATGCAGGACTACAATTGATGAGGCATGACTCCTTAATGTTGTATGCTGCAGTCCTAGCAATACATGGATTATCTTCCAATCAATGTTCAGCTTGATCGGCTCCTCTTAGAAAAGAACCACTAACTTTGTCTTGTGCCAGTCGCCCTTTACAACATAATAAGTCAGCTCACACACAATAGGTCTCGTTTTGAAATGTTGCTGCTACTACGACTATCACTCTTTACAACAATGATGGCTCTAGTTTTTGAAATTCTCCTTCGTATTCCAGCTCCTACAGCCTCGCATTACCCATGAGGAAAGGGTGTTGCAACAAACATCCTATTTGATACCAGGCAATCTGTCCCTTTCCTTGAGCTTTAGGAGATCAACCGTTCTACAAGTTGCTGTTGCAGTCGCCAGACTGTTTAGCTCACGACGACCCTCCAGACGACACAAGCCTTGGTTAGCATGCACCATCCTCCATATAAACTGATCCCATGTAGCAATCGGCTGCTTTTGTCAACGGTAGAGAGAGAATTTCCCCCCCAGGAAATGATGAGTAGAAGATGCTCAGTACTGCCACGAGTAGCCTTTACGAAAAGCATGTTCTCTCTTCCCAAAAACCATGCTAAGTGATCATACATAAGATTAGTAAAGATCTCTTTTATAAACCCCAATCTCTCCTATAGCTATAACACATGGTGGGCATGCTTGTCCATAATTGATTGAATAAGATGCATAATAAAGCCTCAAGTTGAGTATTGTAAACTATGGGATTTCATTTCCCTTGTATAGACACTATTTGAGTACCATATTGAGATGCATAAAGCCATTCTCCTACCCTTCACACCAAAACATTATAAGTGGCATAAATGAATCAAGGAAAGTTAGACCCAAAGCGTTATGCCTTCACCCCCAACTCCACCAACCATGTAAGAGCATCCCAAATCCATTGTCGAAGCAACTCTAACTTTTTTCTAGCTAATGATCCGACAAACATCCTTCTTGTGTGGTTTTTTGAAAGTAGATGCACAATGGCACAACAACAAGCAGTTGAGAGGCATACAATAAGGAAAAGCTTGTTAGTAAGGATATCACCTACATAACTTCTAGAGGACCCTAAGTTTTTACTTGGAATCGGCCATCATACAGTGGAGTTGACTCCCACTATGCAAAAAAGCATGGCAAGTATGTTTTCCCTTCAATTTTCAATGTGAACACATATAAGCCAAAAAATAACCCCAAGTTCCACGAGAGAAGGACTAGATTCCCTCTTTCAAAGAGTTCATGAAGGACTTATTAGCTTGTCCCAGACCTTGCTTTCATCACTATATGTAATTACTTAAGGTTACTTCTCTAATTTCTCAATCAAAAGAAGGTAGTAGAAGAAAGGGTCTACCTCCACTATTCTTTGATATGAATACATGAATAGATAGGTATACCATGGTAATATTACTTCTTTGAACTACATTACTATTGGTATATTGCTTTGAATTGCTGGAGGATATTAATGCTAGCCAATTCACTAATTCAAGTCATACCTTCCTCCCGTCAACACCTCGGTTGTAAAGTCAATATTGAAAACCTACATGATGAGCAAAGCATGCTTGGAAAGATCACTATGGCTAACACCAAGGAGTCAAAGAGATCCACGATGAAGTTCTCGCCATTTATTTATACTATTTTAAACAAAGAAGAGGAAAAAAGGCAAAAAAATCACACACACAATCACTATACCTCAGGATTCCAAGCTCCTAGCCCTTCCCCACCTCACAAACTTAGGGCACCTCAAGGGCACAACATTTCAAGAGCATTAGTAGACTTGTCACCTTGAGTTATGTACCATAGCTCCCCTACCACCAATTGGGTTCTCAAGTGTGGGACAATACTCCAAGCTTTCTTGGGGTCCCCAGTTGCACTCACATATGCACAATAGTCACAACATAACAAGGTAGACACATACCCTTAGAAAGTGCATAATGTTTTTTTGTAATGAGAACTTAGCTCGAAAAGAGCCTAAAATTGCAGCATTACTAGTTATAGTTACCCTCTATTCCAACCAGCACAACCAACCATACATTGACCCTATTGAAAGATATGACAAATGATGTATATTCCATGAAGAGATGTCTTGAATCCCATATGCACAGTGAGGTTGAGTGCTACTATCCAACCACTATAAAGTAATGCAATATCATGATATTTTATACTTTTAGTTAGTGTCATTGTCATTGTTAGTGTAACACTTGATCTATTCATTGTCCATGTCACCAAGAATCTAATCTTCATCTTCCAACCTTCATAGCTGTCATGCTCTAGATCCATATTTTTGACATGGTATCAAAGCTTAGCTGAGCATGGCTTAGCTCTCCTCTCTGCTCCTCTGGTCTCTCCCCATCTCTCATCATCTTAGTCAGAGCTCATGATCTTCCAACTTTCATAGCTTTCATGCTCTAGATTCATATTTTTGACATGGTATCAGAGCTTAGCTGAGCATGGCTTAGCTCTCCTCTCTGCTCCTGCGGTCTCTCTCCATCTCTCATCATCTTAGTCAGAGCTCATGATCTCATTTCTTCATTTGAATCTTACACTCACTGTTTGGTAGCTATAGCCAACTGGACTAGAGCACTTTGAGCTTTCATAACTCTCTCTACAGGCCATATCTCAACTCGATTTCTTGTAGAGAGTTTCTCTATAGTTTAAGGCACTTCTTTGTATTACTTTACAGGTTGACATTGCATGCTCTACTATCCAACATTTTAAAAATTTCAGCTCACTGTGCCTGATCTACATTGACAACTTATCGTAAGATCTGTGCCTGCACTCAGCCTGCCTGCAATTCACCTTGCGCATATAGGGATTTTGAAAGCCTACACATAAGCTACCTTCCACATAAATATTGTGGCAAATGATCCATTGTAGCTGCTACACAAAATAAAAAACAAGTTTGTCCTAAAAACCCTAATAGAGACTCCATAGCCACCAAGCTCGAGCTCCTTTCCACTCCAATTTCTCATTGTTTTCATCCCAAGTGATGCTCTATCATTCAGATTTGGTAAATTTCCAGCAAGTGCATAATATTTGGAGCAACCCACCTGAAGATCAAGAAGACCGCCTATAATCAGACATCATACAGCCTGACATCAAGCTAGTATCCCTTGATACTAACCTAGTGCTTCTTGGCACTTGTGTTCTTAGCACATTCAAGAATAACTCATTAGTTGGTTTTACCTCAATTCTTGCAATTACAAACATGAAGATTTTTAATGCGGAATTCCCAATTGATTAAATCCCTTGTAAGCCTCAATCTCATTGTAAAAGGATAGACACTGCCCAAGTATACTCACGGTAAGACCTCCTTCAAAATGTTTGAACTTAAGCAAATAGCCAAATTCAATGGTGAAGGCTTTCACACTTGGAAAGAAAAGACAATGTACCATCTCATGATAAAATACCTTTGAGATCTATTTGAGGATGATACAAGAGATGCAGATGGCAAGAAGGAAGATGATGAAGACAAGTTCGTTGAAGAAGTCCAGTTTAAGACAAAAGAGTGGAAAAAGATAAACAACAAAGCTCTAGGCATCATTGCATGGGGACTATTTGATGATGTATTGTACTAATTCTCCAGCACCAAAGATGCAAAAAAGGCATGGGATGAGCTTGATAGGATATTTTGAACTCAAGCTAAAAAGTCAAAAGTAAAATTACTCATGTAGTTCTATAAGCTAGATGTAAAAGATAGTTCTTCTACAACCATGTACATTAACAAGTTTAAGAGCTTAAAAACTCAACTTGCAACTTTAAACAAGAACATAGATGAGGACGAAGCCATAGCGGTGCTACTAGCAAGTGTAAATCAAGAACCATATGAGAACATTGTGTCTACCCCAAGTAATGTTCCTAATATCTCACTCAAAGATATTGAGCATTCTCTAATTGATGGAGAAAGTAAACTTAAAAACAAGGATGCAAAAGAAACCATCTCAAAGGACAATCTCTTGTGCACCAAGGGAACGTATGGAGCAAAAGGACAAGGACGAGTATTCAACACCAATCACAAGGATCGGGTCACATGTTATTATTGTGGTAAGACTCGACACATGGCCAATGAATGTTTCCATAGGAAAAGAGTACAACATGTGCAGAATGGTAACCATCAAAATTAGTTTATGAATGAAGAAGATAAAAAAGATGCTTCCGTTATCTACAACAACTCTGGCACATTGTTTTGAAGAAATTGTCATTGTATCTTTCGATCCCATAGTGGATCTTGTGTTTTCCCATAGTGGATTTTATTTCCATTAGTGGATGTTGTAAAAACCCTTGCCAAATATGGGCTAGTCTCCCAGGCCATGTCATCATGTAGGGGGGAAAAAAGCCAGCAAGTGTAGGAACTCATCATTTGAGGGAGGGGGGGGGTTTGAAGATATGACAAATGATGTATGCTCTAGGAAGAGATGTCTTGAATCCCATACACACAATGAGGCAAAATGCTACTATGCAACTACTATAAAGCATTGTACTTGACTATCGCTTTCAATGAGTAATGCAATATAATGATGCTTTGTACTTTAAATTTTTAGTGTCATTGTCATTGTCAATCTCTTATACAACATTGTGTTTATGAGTCCAGACTTGTGTTTATGAGTCCAAGCTTCCATCTTGGAACCTAGTTCACTTGTGTAACAATTGGTTTATTCATTATCCATGTCACTATGAATCTAGTCATCATCTTCCAGCCTCCATAGGTGCCATGCTCTGGATTCATGTTTTTGACAGATACCCACTAGACTATAGAGTACCACAAGACTCGCATAAGTCTAGGAGGAGGGTAATGTTAACCCCTTCTAGGAAGGCATGACAAAGGAAACACGCCAAAAGAATGATTTTTTTAAAAAAATTTAGAAGAACAAGAGAACTGGAAATCAATGTGACTATCTAGTGCATGTACTTTTGAACAAGAAGATCTTTGTCTAAAAAGGCAAAAAACAATCGTAAAAAATAAAAGAGTGTGTGCAAGGCAAGAAAATGTTGAGAAATGGCAAGCAATGTATGCTCCAGGAAGAGATATCCTAAATCCCATATGCACATTGAGGAGAGTGAAATAACTCAACTTCTATAAAGCATTGTACTTGACTATCACTTTTACTATGGAATGAATACAATATCATGATGCTTTGTACTTTCACTTAGTATCCTTGTCATTGTTAGTGTCCTACAGAAGATTGTGTTTATGAGTCTACGCTTCCATCTTGGAACCTAATTCACTTGGGTAACAATTGCTCTACATTGTTTATGTCAACATGAATCTAGCATTTCAACTTCCATCCTTCCCATAACTCCTGCCATGCTCTAGATCCGCGCTTTTCACATGGTATCACAACCCAGTCGAGCATGGCTTAGCTCCTCTCCATCTCTTCTCAGCTCAATTTGAGTGCTAGACCCCATCTCCAACCTCATTTGCATCTCTACCTTCAATGAAGCTTCCATGGCAGCCATAGTTAGCAGCACCCTGTCAGCTTGAAGCTTTCATATCTCTCTCCACAAGCCAAATCTCTCTGAACTTCCTTCTGGAGAAGTGTTTCTCTGCTTTTAGAGCTCCTCTCTAGCACGTCAATCATTGACATTGGGCAACTATAGCTTCAACATTGCCTCTTTTCATAGTCGTTGCTATAACTATGTCTGTGGACAGTAGCACCTACCTGACTTGGAGGCATTGGATCTCCCAAAGAAAGCAATATCTCCACATTACTTCTTTTGGAGATATTTCCCTCTGCTTTAGATGCAACTTCCTGCCACCAGAAGAACTCACAACATTGAGCATTCTATACTCTGACATTTCCACATTTCATGGTTATTGCCCTAAATTGTGCCAATCTCTATACATACGATCAGAGCTAGTCCACGACTAAAGTTGGGGAGATACAATACATTGAAGGATGCTAAAATGTGTGTGGCAAGGACATTGCGTACTGATTAGGTGGAGATTGAAAGGGCGAGAAGAGCTTAGAGGATTGAGATGCAAGAAGGCATATGGGAAGCTATCCTCAAAAATCTTTGGGCTCTTACATTGCCATTTTAAGATAGAGTCTTTGTCTTTGGCTAGTGTATCATCACGAGGGTTGTTATCACAGCTAGTAAACTTGAGAGTACAGTGATGTTGCATAGCAGTTACAATTGTGAAGAGCTAGAATCCATGAACTACTTGTTTTAGAGTGGGTGTGTCGCCCTTTAGGTATGGAGAAGCATCGTGGAGCATTCGTAGTTTGGAATTTAGAATGGCAATGAGTTTGCCTCATGTGTCTTTGGGGAGAGTAGAACCTTAGGAAAGCTCAAGCTATATCCTTCAACGTTGTGAGCTTAGTGACACTGAAGGTCATATGGGAAGCATGGAAATAAAAATTATTTTAGAGTGACTACAAAATGAGGTGGTCACATGGTCTAAATTGGGCCCAAAGATATAGTGGTTTTGAAATCTTTTGTGCCTTTTTGGATCTGTAGATAGTGAGGATATGGCTAAGCTTGCCTCGTTGAAGTAGCCTTTCCTCCACAATGTAATATTTGAATACTACTATCAATACAAAATAATCCTTGAAAAGTCCATTTCTATGAACATTGGTGTCAAGTTCCAAAACTTGAATTCATGTTGTTCTTATAAGTTGTTACCTTTAGTACTTGACTTACTATGAGATTCAATGCTTTTGTTACTTGATTTACTGTGCTCATTGCTTTGTCAAAACATATTTGACTTCATTTATATCACCTTGTTATTAGAGTCAAGCCATGCCTAAGCAAATATAGTCAAGTTTAATAGAACGTGTGTGGTTTGTTTGACCACTCCTAATGTTGTGTCAGAACTTTAGGAAGTTTATAGAGTATCTCTAAAAAGGGAGGTACTTCATGAACTTGGAGAAGTCAAAAGGCTTGGCAATTATTGATTAGTGAAAATAATATTCGCTCTGTTGAATACCTTTTTCTCTCTCCTCTAAATGGCTCTTTCTTAACTCAAAGACCCTCTCTCTCCTTGTTAGTACAAGTGGGGTCCTTGCATAGTCAATGTATGGTGGTTGGCCTTGGTGGTTTCACGCCCCCTTTCAGGTGTGTCTAATAAGTCTATCTACTTAGGCATGGCATGGCCCTCGGGCAAAAGCAGGACGTGACTTCTCGAGCTTACATACGAGCACAATAATGGATTTATGGGCCTTTTTGCAAGCTCCTCTCTCTCAGTTCTACTAGTCTTTTGCAGTCTCATGCAATGATGCAAGAGACTCTTGCTTGATCGATTCGTTCAGAATCGTCTGTCAAGATGAAGGATTTTCGCAATGCTGGTGTATCTCTCTTCTTCTTCTTGATGCTCGTTTCTGTCTTTTATAGTATTTTCTCCGTAAGAGCAGCCGCTGCTGGTACGAAGATCAGTAGCACTGAAATCGAGGGCTTGCTAGCTTTCAAGGGTGGCATAGTCTCTGATCCTTATGCCACACTCTCGGGATGGAGTAGCGATAATTCCCAGGCAGTGTGCAACTGGACCGGCATCACGTGCGACCCGACCTCAAACCACATCACTGCCATCACTCTGGTGCAAGCCGGCCTGCAGGGCAGCCTAATAATCGCCCCTCAGGCGACCGCCACCTTCCCTCACCTCACCCACCTCAACCTCTCCTCCAACAACCTCACCGGCCCCGTCCCTTCCCACTTGGGCAGCCTCACCTCCCTCCTCGTCCTAGACCTCGGCCTCAACCGCTTCAACGGCACCATCCCTCCCCCTCTGGGAAACCTCTCCTCGCTTCAATCCCTGTGGCTGGACCAGAACCTCCTCACTGGAAGCATCCCCGACACCCTTGCCAACTGCACATCCCTCCAATCTTTAGCACTGCCCTACAATTACTTGAGCGGCATGATACCTCCTGGCTTGGCCAAGTGTTCTCGGCTCACACAGCTTGCCCTTCAAGGAAACCTCGTCGATGGCCGCATTCCGCCGGAGCTTGGAGAGTTACCACACTTGGAGCTTCTTCTTCTGTATGATAACCGGCTTACTGGCACCATCCCCTCATCCTTGGCAAATTGCAGCAAAATGAATAGCCTTCAGCTATCCCAAAACAGCCTTCATGGAGCCATTCCTCCAGAGATAGGCCAGCTGAACAAGCTAACGCAGCTGGTTCTGTATCATAACAACCTCACCGGCACCATTCCTGCATCTCTTGGAAACTGCACTTCCCTTGAGATATTAGACTTGGCCGAAAACAGCCTCATAGGCCCCATACTTCCTGCTTTCTTTCAGTTCCAGCAGATAGTCCTTCTGAAATTGGCTTTGAACAACTTATCAGGAAGCATACCACCCATTGGTAATGCGACTGTACTGTTGACACTCTATCTCTCATTCAACTCTCTTACAGGATATATCCCGCCGGAAATTGCTAGGCTCAGAGGGCTTCAAGGACTGTATCTAGGTGGCAACCGGCTCTCTGGACAGATTCCAGACCAGATTGCGAACTGCACTCGGCTGTCTGAGCTGAGTCTGACTGGAAACGCCCTCTCGGGTCCCATCCCGTCTAGCTTTGGCAATATGGAGTTCTTAAACAGCCTTAGGCTGGGGAAAAACAAGCTCACTGGGCATATACCAACACACATCGGCAACTCCACCCGTCTACGAAGCCTCTCTGTAGAGCATAATGAGCTAACCGGTGAGCTCCCTCCATCTATAGCTACCCTTTCATCTCTGCAGCTGGCCCTGGATGTGTCCCATAATCATCTTACCGGTCCCTTACCTAGTGAATTGGGAAGCCTTATGCTTCTAGAATCCATGAATCTGTCTGATAATGCTTTTTATGGTGCCATTCCGGCATCCATTGGCAATTGTGCTGGCTTGCTTCAGCTCAACCTTGCAGGCAATAACTTGAGTGGTCCGATACCTGCTTCTCTTGGGAACATTCATTACCTCACCTACCTCAACCTCTCAAACAACTCCCTTTCTGGTGATCTGCCTGCACAGCTTGGCCACTTATACTTCTTAGCTCAGCTTGATCTATCACACAATCGCTTTACTGGCCTTCTCACAACAGCATCCCTGCAGAATATTTTCACTCTTCTTTACCTCAATGTCTCCTACAACGACTTCACAGGGCCCATTCCGCAGGGAGGCATTTTCAAGAATCTCACAGTCACCTCATTATTTGGGAACGACGGCCTCTGCGGGCCGCCGCTTCTGCATCGGGACTGCCCTGCTTCGACCAAAGCTCGTGCAACGAGCACCAAGGCTATCATAGGTGTGATCTTTGCAGCATGCGTGTTGTGTGGCATCATCCTTTTATGTCTGCTGTTGCTTATTACACGAGCTAAGATGATTGCGAGGAACACCCGCCCTTCAAGCAAGAATCATATAATCCCATACACCCTTCACTTCCGGCATCTAACAGAGGACGAAATACGAGCCGCAACGAACGGCTTCAGCGAGGAGAATGTGATCGGGAGAGGGGGTGCAAGCACTGTGTACAAAGCCAACGTCTTAAACGATGGGGGAGGATCAGGGCCCCTGGCAGTGAAGGTGCTGCTGGCGCGGGAGACCGGCACGCGAAGTTTCTTGGCGGAGCTGCAGTCCTTGGGGATGATCCGCCATCGTAACCTCGCCTGCATACATGGATACATCGCGACCCCAGATGCCAGGATGATATTGCTGGACTTCATGCCCAATGGAAGCCTAGATGCTCTCCTGCACAGAAGTCCTGATGGTGATCATCAGCTTAATACGTGGGAGACCCGGCACCGGATCATCCTGGGGGTTGCTCACGGTCTTGTTTACCTTCATCACCATTGCACACCTCCCATCATCCACTGCGATTTGAAGCCTAGTAACATCCTCTTGGATGCTGACATGGTGGCTCACATCAGCGACTTCGGATTGGCTAGGCTCATTCCCTCATCAAGGACTGCTTCGGCGCCTCTGTCAATTTCAAATTGTCAAGGCTCCATTGGCTACATGGCGCCAGGTAATCAATCAGCAGCTTATTTTTTTTCCAACCCTGAATTACTGCACCCTAAACAATATTTATTCTGCACACGATTAGTATTGAGGCAGCTCCTGCATCTGATTTGTTGTCTGCAATGGATCCATACATCACAGAAACTGCCGTCAGCTTAAGAGTATCATCGAAATCAGATGTGTTCAGCTTCGGTATTATCCTTCTGGAGCTGGTAACCGGGAAGAGACCAACGGACGCCATGTTCGATGGGACACGCAGTCTGTTGAGTTGGGTGCAGTCCTGCGTTTCTGGATCTGACGAGGGCACCTTTGAGGTCATGGATGCAGTGCTTCCCAGGTCTCCGGAGGTTCGCAAGGAGGCCTTCCATGCGTTGAGAGTGGCATTCTTGTGTACCAACAAGGATCCCCGGCACAGGCCCACCATGAATGACGTGCTGTACCTTTTCGAGGCTAGGATGGCGCAGCGCGAATCGCCCATGACTGGTGATTGATGAAAGAGCGAATTACATTTTTTGAGCTTTCAGCTTCAAATTCCGCAATGACCGCAGACTCCAGAGTGTCCATCGAACCTACAGTAAGACACCGTACACGTGGACTGAGAGGTCCAGTTTATTGTACAGATAGTTTGGCCCCCTATATGTTATTCATGGGCGATGTTGCCTCTCATGAGTAGATCATGTGATAATTGCAGCACAGAGAATCCTTTCCGCATTAGCATCAGCATATGTATATTATAATGCTTGTTTCCTGTAATATCCACATTTCTTTGTGATGTTTTACTATTTGCTGTTAGCAAGCCGGCATAAATCTGGGTGGCGGATCGCCCACTCAAGGCCCACGTCCCTTGGATATTCATTATATACATAGCCTCTATATCACATACATTCAAAATCTATTTATACATATTTTTATCTGTGAATTTTCCTTGAATGAAATATAATTTTTATTTATTCAATTTGTAAATAATTCCTTTATACAACACTTTTCATTATATTAAAAAAACTAAAAATTACATATTTAAAATCCCTTATGTTAAACTTCCGTGATACATACATAAATTCATGAGTGATCGTGCAAGCCATATCCGCACCCAAGTTGCAAAGATACACAATTATATATATCGAAAAACAATTTTCAACTAGCAAAAATTGAATTTGCACCAATTTTCTCACAAGGCCTAATCAATGGAGGAGCCATACTTTTGTGATGTTAGCCCACCATTAGTTTGAAAGGATTTCTTAGTGTAATTTTCACAGTGTAACTACCCTAAGGATATATGCCTATCTATAACTACATTCAAATATATGTATATAAAAGTACGTACAATGATTTTACATGCAACATTTAACACACTTTTAAATGCAATCAATAACACATAAATACAATAATTTATGCATAGGTAAACATCTTGATAATTGTAACTTTTGACAAAATTATAGTACTTGGATTTTTCCTTGACGAGTTGTCTTAAAGCTTGGATTATCATTATGACCTCTCTTTCATTGCTCTTGGTATTATAATATAACTTGTCAAGAAAAAATCTAGTTATTTAAAATCCATCAAAATGTGAAGTTGAGCATAGTAAGGGGCCTCCAATTGGTTGGTTTAGTGTGGTTCTATGACTTGGAGACAAGTTTTATCATTCCTAGGTTAATTGCCTCTGGTAGAAGTCCTAGTGCCCTTATGTAGTGATGCCAGGAGGCATATTCCACGGTGGATTCCGTGCCACGGTGGATTCCGTGAGGATTTACGGTGGATTCCGTAAACTTAGATGACCAGGGCTCATACACAAAGTGGATTCTTTGTGCGAGAAGTTGATGGGGACGCCTGTCCTTTTCGGGCGTTTCATTAATTTAGTGTGTACATGGGTAATTCCATAGCGGGTGATTCCGCAAAATGCATATTAAATTAATAAACGTTTATGAGTTTAGAGTACGCACTCGTAATAAATTAAGGTTAGGATTTATTTCTAACCAGTTGATTTATTTATGTAGCTGAAGACTGCTAGGTATTCACTTTTGTCGGTTTAATTGTATTATTTTACTAACGATTGTGAATGCTTCAGTTGATGTGTAGAGATAGCAGCAGTGGCGGAGGAAAGCATTGGAGTCTAGCGAGTATTCGACCTATGGATTATATTTTGATAGGCGCCACGCCTATATTTTGTTATGTCTATTGAGGCATTGATTATTGATTATTATTTTGTATGCGCCTATGCGCACGGATATGTTATTTCTATTTGGACATTGAGATTGGGCGTGCCAGACTCTATGGGCACCGTCCATTAGCTTTATTTCCTATTTTTGTAAAAGGCAAACTCAAAAGCTAAAAGCTTGTCATATTTTTGTAAATTGGGCTATTATTGAGCATAAAGATGGAAATATACATAAAATACATGCTTTGTGAAGCGCTCACACAAGGCATGGGGGGAGATTGAACCCAATTGGTCTCTTACTTCTTGTCGTTCATGCTTTTACATTGTTTTTTGTGCAAAAAGGTAGAGTTCATTGTTCTTGGGGACCTTCCGGGATTCACTACGTGAGCATACAGCGACCGATCTGCGCACCAGTGGTATCAGAGCGGAGCTGAGATCAAGAGCTTCCAATCGCTACCCATCTCGTGCGAAGGCGGAGCTCCTGGAACGATCGGGCTCTACAGTCAATCTCGTCGCGAGCCGTCGATACAGGCAGACTTCTGGCGATCAAGAACCCCTATTTCTACTCTCAGATCGCAAAGGACCAGGCTGTACAGGCGGAGGACCACACAATCATCTCCTTCACCAAAGTCGTGGATATACTGTGAGAAAACTTCATATCTCTTATCTCTCTCAAGTTAAAGCTTGACTTAAGCTTTAGAAGAAGCTTAATTGCTTCAAAACTTGTCATCGAGGTATCTGAGGATGTCCGAAAAATCCGCGACGGCATCAAACGCCTGCCCACGTCCTCCACGAACTGTGCCGTTTTCATAATTAGCCCCCCCTTCCATAAGCTTAAGCTATTAAGCTTAAGCCATTAAGCTTTCATCAAATCAGACAAGACAATCAAGTTCATAAACTCTGGGTCCTGCACTTCCGAAGTCAAGTCCTGCAAGTCGACTGTAATCAAGTTCTGCAAGTCTGCAACTCTGCAAGTCAAACTAGTCAACTGGAGTCAGAACTGACTAGTGCTCAAAACTCCTAGAAGGGTCGTTCCTGCGCAGAAACTCTGAACTGCAAAGTTGTTCATGGCAAAGTATTCTACCCATCCACAGGTTTGCTGAAGTATTTTCAGCATACGAAGAAGGAAATATTGCAGATTTTCTGAAGAAATACCCAAAAATACATAGCCTTGTAACCCCGAATTTGAGCTACGCTCATCCCACTAACCTGATTTTGAGTGAGAAAGGTCTTTTGAGTTTTACACGATGACGGAACCACATATGGATGATCTTATGGTTGACGACGACCTACCTGAGCCTACCATGGAGCAAAAGCTGGATCTAATCATGCTGCAATTGGAAGAGGAACGAAGGGCTAGGCAAGCATTGCAAGTGCAATTGACAAAATTACAAAGAGCATCTACCGACAAAGAAGAACCTCAAGCTGAAGATTTGATTCGACGTACCATCGACGCCACTCTTGAAGCTCAAACCATTCGCAAGGAATCAAAGATAAGTAAACGAAGTTTCAAATTTCGCACTTTCAATGGCATACGAGAAGGAAAGACTGTTTTATCATTCATTAGTCAGTTTGATGACTATTTCCATGAGGAAACCTATCCAGAAAAAGATAAAATCAAGTGTGTTACTAATCATTTGGTAGACAGAGCATCACTTTGGTGGACTGTAGTACGCAAGAGCATAGAATGTCCTGCTACTTGGGAAGATTTCAAGAAGAAGTTCATGCAGAATTTCCTTCCACCGCAATTTCATGAGAAGGCTATCAAGCAATGGGATCTACTTCAACAATGGGATCGTGAGCCTATTCCACAGTATACAGAGCGTTTTTGGAATGCACTCCTACAGCTACGCATGCTTGAAGACGTACCAGAGATGACACATAAGCGGAAGTATATGTCTGGACTTCTTGGACATTACTACGCTGAAGTGAACAGGTTCAAGCCTGCTACTCTTGAAGACGCCATCTCACTAGCTCACGACACTGAAGATAAGTTACGTGGTAGAGACAGACGACCACAGCAATTCCAAGCCAATGGTAATTATGGATCTAAACAATTCAATTCCAATTTTAGAAGGTTTAATCCAGGTCGTTTCTCTTCACCATCTTTCCGCAAGAATTGGGCTAAACCACCTGCATTACCATCCAATGTCACTCCAAATCCTAAGCCTATTCCACAACCAAATCCAAATGTACCCCAGACTTCCAGCCATTGCAAATAATGTAACCAAAGCCAAGCCAATAGTATGCTATAAATGTCACCAGCCTGGACATCTCGCAGCAAATTGTCATTCAAAGAAGCCACCAGCTCATATCAACTATCTTGGAGCCATGGACGAAGACGAGCATGAGGATATGCCTAATTTCACTGAAGATGAGGATGACACTACTACTATTTCTGACACTTTACCAGGTATGCCTACTCCACATTCATTATTGACTATGAAATGTTTGGTGCATGGAAAGGAAAAGACTATCTTGCATGATGACGGTAGTACTCATGATTTTATTTTAGCAAAATTGGTAAAGGAATTGAAATTATAGACTGTACCTACGCATTATCGCATAAAAGCTGCATTTTTAGGTACTAGGTTTAATGGTACACAAGAAGTACAAGATTTAGAGATTCAAATTGGTTCATACACTGAAAGAAGAAATTTCTTAGTTGTTCCATTACAGTCGAGTAACATTATTTTAGGAATGCCTTGGCAACACCAGCATAATCTAGATATAGATTATTCCACACACACAATGAATATTAATTTCAAGGAAAATCTATTATATTATATGGTATGCATGCATCTAATGTTTTTCCACTGCTTTCGCATACTCAAGCAAAACGTGTATTACGCAAGAGTAGTAAATCATATCTCATTTGGGTGAATGAATTGCACGCAAAGGAAAATCATATGCACCCTAGGCATAAGGAATTTCTTGCATATTTTAAGGACTGTTTTGCAGAAGACCTACCACCAGGTTTACCTCCTTCACGTCCAGAAGACCATAAGATTGATTTGATACCTGGCACACAGCCACCTTGCAAAGCACCATATAGGCACAACCAGATAGAGCAAAAAGAAATCCAGAGTCAAGTTGAAGAATTACTAAATAGAGGTTTGATTCGACCTAGCAGTTCTCCATTCGGTGCACCTGTACTTTTAGTCAAGAAAAAGAATAATACCTATCGTATGTGTATTGACTACCGAGCTTTAAATAAGATCACTGTAAAGAATAGGTATCCTATACCTAGAGTTGATGACCTTATGGACAAACTGCAAGGATCTTCTATATTTAGTAAAATTGACCTTAAGTCTGGATATCATCAGGTGAGGCTAGATAAATCTGACATATTTAAGACTGCATTCAGAACACAGTTTGGCCATTACGAATTTTTAGTCTTGCCATTCGGATTGACTAATGCACCTGCCACTTTTAGTAGAATGATGAACCGTATCTTTCTGAAATACCAGTACTGTGTGATTGTTTTCTTTGATGATATTTTGGTGTTTAGTCAAAATGAGAAAGAGCATTATGAGCATTTGTCATTAGTTTTTCAATTATTGAAAGAAAATCAATTGTTTGCAAATCCTGAAAAGAGTGAATTCTTTAAGACAGAAATTGAGTATTTAGGTCATATTGTATCATCTGAAGGAATTAAAGTTGATCCTAAGAAAATTGATGCAATATTGCATTGGCCTGTTCCTAAAAACGTGCATGAGTTACACTCATTCCTTGGTCTTGCTAGTTTCTATAGGAAGTTTGTACGTAATTTTTCATTACTTGCTTTACCATTAACCAAACTTCTCAAGAAAGGAATTCGTTATCAATGGACCGAAAATCAACATAAATCCTTTGACTTACTGAAACATGCATTAACCAATGCCCCTGTTCTACAGTTGCCTGACTTTAATAGACCATTCTTTCTAGTTGTGACTGATGCTAGCGGATCAGGAATAGGAGCCGTACTAATGCAAGACAATCATCCAATAGCATATTCTAGTTGTAAGCTGAAACCCTCTGAGCTGAAATATTCCACTTATGATAAAGAACTATTAGCAGTTGTACAAGCATTAAGACAGTGGAAACACTACTTAATGGGTTCAGAATTCATGATAAAGACCGACCAGCAAAGCATTAGACATTTACTTAGCCAACCCCAAATTTCTGACCATCATATCAAGTGGGCTTCCTTTATTCAAAGTTTTCATCCTATCATTCAATACCAACCTGGAAAAGAAAATGTAGTTGCTGATGCATTGAGTAGAAGACCTGCAACTCATAATATTTCTGTCATATCTTTTGATTCTTTGATTGCTATGAAAGATACATATCACCAGGATATTACTTTTCATTTTGATTGGAATAAATTAGTTCAAAATAATTTCATTCCTGTTGATTCATTGTCATATAATGATGGATTTATGTTTTATGAAAAGAGACTGTGTGTTACTATTCCATTCCGATCTTTTGTTTTGAATGAAATTCATTGTCCCCCATATCAAGGTCATAGAGGTATCATATCTACATTACGTATATTAACTGAAGATTTTTATTGGCCGCATATGGATGCAGATGTATCTAATTTTGTTTCTGAATGTTTGATTTGTCAAAGAGTTAAGAGACATCATGGTAAACAGTATGGATTACTAATGCCTTTGTCTATTCCATCTAAACCTTGGGAACATATTTCTATGGATTTCATTACTGGTTTACCAAATACTAAATCTAACCATGACATGATTTGGACAGTTGTAGATAGATTTAGTAAGCAAGCATATTTCATTCCATGTAAGAAAACTTTAACAGCATCACAAGCAGCACAGCTATTTTTGAAAACTGTTTTTACTAACCATGGATTGCCAAAAGTGATTATTTCAGATCGTGATTCTAGATTTTGTAACAATTTTTGGATTACCTTGTTTGCTAATCTAGGCACAAAGATTGATTTCTCATCTGCATTTCATCCAGAAACAAATGGACAAATAGAAGCCACAAACAGCACCATTCTAGATCTTTTATGTGCATATACTATCTCTAAACCTCAGACATGGGACACTCATTTGCATTTATTACAGTTTGCATATAACAATACACCGCACACATCTACAAAGAAAGCACCGTTTGAAGTCATTTATGGATATAGATTGTCTACACCTGTTGCATCTTTGTCTAATAGAATTCAGAGTGCTGATGATATTGCTAGTATGCATAACAGTATTTTTGATGAGGTTAAGGATATGATTGCTAAAGCCCAGCAATCATGTACCAAACAAGCCAACAAGAAAAGACAAGCCATGAATTTCAAAGTTGATGATTATGTTTGGCTGAGAATAGAAAAATGTAGACTGCAAAGTGTAGATAGACATCCAGTTGTCAAACTAGCTCCTAGATTCTATGGACCATTTAGAATCATTCATAAGATTAATGATAATGCATTCAAGTTAGAATTACCATCTCATTGGAAAATTCACAATACATTTCACATTAGTTTATTGAGACCATTTAGAGGCCAATTATCTATCCACCCTGTTTATGAAAACCCACCTTTATTAGAGGAAGAGACTGAAATACTTGAACCAGAAGCTATCATAGACACTGACTATATGACCACTAGAACTGGCCGAAGGTATTCTAGATATCTAGTAAAATTTAAGAACCATCCTGTAGAGGAAGCACAATGGATGCACGCTAGAGACTTAAATGCTTTCCCCACTCTGTTAGCTCCACATTGAGCTAATAGCAATTGAGGTCAATTGCTATCCCACCCCGGGGGTATGATGCCAGGAGGCATATTCCACGGTGGATTCCATGCCACGGTGGATTCCGTGAGGATTTACGGTGGATTCCGTAAACTTAGATGACCGGGACTCATACACAAAGTGGATTCTTTGTGCGAGAAGTTGATGGGGACGCCTGTCCTTTTCGGGCGTTTCATTAATTTAGTGTATACATGGGTGATTCCATAGCGGGTGATTCCGCAAAATGCATATTAAATTAATAAACGTTTATGAGTTTAGAGTGCGCACTCGTAATAAATTAAGGTTAGGATTTATTTCTAACCAGTTGATTTATTTATGTAGCTGAAGACTGCTAGGTATTCACTTTTGTCGGTTTAATTGTATTATTTTACTAACGATTGTGAATGCTTCAGTTGATGTGTAGAGATAGCAGCAGTGGCGGAGGAAAGCATTGGAGTCTAGCGAGTATTCGACCTATGGATTATATTTTGATAGGCGCTACGCCTATATTTTGTTATGTCTATTGAGGCATTGATTATTGATTATTATTTTGTATGCGCCTATGCGCACGGATATGTTATTTCTATTTGGACATTGAGATTGGGCGTGCCAGACTCTATGGGCACCGTCCATTAGCTTTATTTCCTATTTTTGTAAAAGGCAAACTCAAAAGCTAAAAGCTTGTCATATTTTTGTAAATTGGGCTATTATTGAGCATAAAGATGGAAATATATATAAAATACATGCTTTGTGAAGCGCTCACACAAGGCATGGGGGGAGATTGAACCCAATTGGTCTCTTGTTTCTTGTCGTTCATGCTTTTACATTGTTTTTTGTGCAAAAAGGTAGAGTTCATTGTTCTTGGGGACCTTCCGGGATTCACTACGTGAGCATACAGCGACCGATCTGCGCACCATGTAGTTTAGACGTTTTGTAGATCTGTGCCATGGACTTGCCACATTTTCTAAAATACCTCTACTATCTGGAGTCCATCTACACCTTGTGATTTGTTTAGTTTGAAGTTGTTTACCACCATCTTCATTTCTCGCAAGGAGAATGGCCTTTCCAATAGAAGACCCTATTCTCACGAGAGATAGGTGATACGGTCCCCTTGAAAAAAATTTCCATTCTTCCCTCATAGTTTATCACATGTAGTTTAATGCCCACTATCAATGCTAGATGGTCTTTCAAAAATTGTGTGATTTGTTACTCCTCATAAACCAAATTCCCATCTTTATCTTGCACATAGGTGGTTGTTTCCTTCTTTGCCTATCAGATTCCACTGGCCTTTCAATTGAATTTTGGCCACCTAAACTGTGGAGTTTTGATTCCTTTTGATGAATTCATCAATAGCTTTCAGGGAGTTTGGTATGATACACTCATTGGAAACCTCGAGTATCGCCAATATAGTGTCTTTGGTCCTCTTATTTTGCCTTGTCATTGTGCCATAGAGCCTTTCAAGCTTATCCCACTTCTCCTTGGCAGTGGAGAGTTGGTCAATATGATGAATTAAGGATTCATCCAAATGAACCATGATGATGGACTGAGCTCTTTCATTGTCTTCTACATCAAGGGGATTTGATGGGTCAATAAATTTGGTCTCTTTTATGAAGGGCCACTAGCCCCGTTCCATCATTTTATATTTTACCACGACTGGCAAGGGATGGAAATCCTTTCCATTAAACTTGCGGATTTGAGGCCTTATATCTGCATAGGCCATGGCCATTATAGGAAGGTCTTACCTATTGCCTTAGGTAATGGTAGTGTCTAGTCCTTTACAGATGGCCAAGTATGAACCAAATAACATAATTGATACCCCTACAAATGATAACCAACTTTAAAGCTGTAAGGATGAAAAAGGTTGGAAATCATACATATGTAATATCTCGAGGTAAGTTTTTGGCCATCCTGTCCTTCGAACAACCCTTGATTTAAGTTTTACTGTTTTCCTAGGTTTGAATGAGGTGAACTTTGACTGGACTTCTAGCTCCTCCCCACCTTGTGGGTTAGTGTATGAACATTTGGTTGAGCAAGGTCGATTAATGACTTCGATACTTGGTGAAGAATCCGAGGAGATCTCAATCACATCAATATTCATGTTTCGACATAAGGCATTAATACTAATGTCATTAAATGCCTTTTCAGTGCCTAGAAGCACTCATCTCAGGATTGAGATGTTTAGGTATTTGCCTTATCAAGCTTGGTGAGATACTTGACTCATTACCGGTGTTGAGAGTAGGCTTCTCGGTGAGCTTTTGATGTCCTCCGAGTATTGAAGCTATTCAAAATTTAGGAATACACTTTATAGGGGGGATTTAAAAAAGCAAGCCCCCAATTTGAAGTTTTTTCACAAAATTTTCCAAAACTTGGAGTTTTTCAATGTATTTGCCAAAACTTGGAGTTTTTTCACAAAATTTGTAACTTTATGAGGGATAATCTTGTTACCCATATTAAAAATTTGTATTAAACAAGCTATGCAAGGGACCATTTTTTTCAAACTCTCAAAATATACCGAAGAGAGAAAAATGAATAAAATTGGGTTTCTACCATACATCTCAAAAAGTACCCTTATCAATCAGACTAATCTCTAAAATTATGAGTCAATCTAAACAAAACAAAAAAAGAACTCAATATAGGAAAATATAATTATTTCTCTTGCAACTATTTAGGCAAATTATGAAAGCCACTTATATATAACTATTATATAGTATCGATATGTGGACTTGATAGGAACAAATGTCAATATCTTCCTCATCTTTTTTACTAATCACTCCAAAGCTTCTCATATATGCAATGGTTGTAGGGAGCTTTAACTCTAACATATCTACAAGGGATATATCATTTTCATCCTCTTGTTGAAAAAATTGGCCAAGTATTTGTTCAACCTTTCTAATGGCAAATGTTGCATCATTTATTGACCACTTCTCATCATAGTTTGTAGCTTTTGACAACGAATCTAGTTTACCATTTGCGGTTCTGAAGGTCTTTCTCATGTCTAGCTCCTCCTGTGTAGGTTTAGGCATGATTTGACTCATGTAGAATTTAAAGAAAACCTTGTGCTAAAAATAAAAATTAGTAGAATTGACTATGGAAAGTGGAAGGAAGACCAATATGCAAAAGAGAAGCAAAGAGTAGAGTTGTTGCATAAGGACGGGAGGCAACCATATCATGGTTTGGTTCAACATCAAACTTGGCCATGGTTTATATCAATAGCAGACTTGCCAATCAAAGGTTAGATGAAACATGGTTTAGATAAAAAATACCCAATTAACAAATGAAAATTAGAAATTAGAACATGGTTTAGATAAAAAAACACCTTGATAACGTGATAAGGGGAAGCAAACAATTGAGAAGGTGTAACATGGGAAGGAGAAGCAACCATAATATATAAACACCATATTGGGAAAAATGGGAATTTCCCATAAGTTTGGGACACATGGTCAAATCTTTGGATTTTTCATAACTTGAACACTATAACTCCAAATCGAGCACTCTATAGCTCAATAGATTCCATTTTTCAAGCACTTTCCAATTATAGGTCACATCATATGGTTTTGAAAAACTTATGGGCATGTTATCTGAGTGCCACCTTTTTAGTAGTCAAATTTCCATTTGGGAGATTCCCAAACTCATTAATATTGTGTTTATATTAGAAATGTGACTAGAGTAGATGATACACGATTAGATTCTATGTAACCATGCTTTCCATAATAGGAGTAAAGGACAAAGATCAAGATTACCTTAAGAAAAAAGTATCACAATCAACAAAAACGAACTTGGAACATCAATACCAGGAAAAATGAAAATGCTTTGCACACAAAACAAGAATGATTTATA
Organism: Lygodium microphyllum; assembly: GCF_053477565.2. Classification (NCBI taxonomy): domain Eukaryota; kingdom Viridiplantae; phylum Streptophyta; class Polypodiopsida; order Schizaeales; family Lygodiaceae; genus Lygodium; species Lygodium microphyllum. The sequence goes on from NC_141153.1 coordinate 138,403,755, forward strand.
AAGAGATATTTCACATATAAATAGACAATCCTCAGAGGGAAATTAAAACGAAGTGATCAACAAGCTTTATGAAACAAAATCGAGATTACCTTGAGAAAAAAATTGTCACAACTAGCAAAAACGAACTTGGAGCATTAAAATTAAGAAAAATGAAATTTCTTTGCACACAAAATAAGCATGATTTATAATGAGATCCATCACCTACAAATAGGTATCCCCCTCAGTGAATACCAAGCTTTATGGATGTATTCATCACAGCAAAAGGCAAACAATAAACTTGTATACTTTTCATAATAGGAGAAGAGAAGCAAGATCTGGATTACCTTGAAAAAAAATTGGCTCAACAAAAATGAAGTTGGAGCATCAAATCAGGAAAAATGAAATTACTTTGCATACTAAATAAGCATAGTTTATAAAGAGATCCCTAACCTATAAATAGATGGCCCCCTCAATGAATCAAAAAAGCATGATCAATGATTCCACTTTTAGATCCTCGTCCAATCATGTCCACAAATGGATAACTGGTCCATGATTAATAATTTCTACTTTTACTAGAGTTTTCATTATGCTCAAAAAGAAAAATACCAAATATGCGGTCCCTTCACATAATGTATCCAAAATGAACGTCCACCTCCACTTCTTCATATGCCCTTTAAATCTTTCATTCAGTACTGCATGGTCCCCATCTCATTGAACAATAGCCAACATAAAACTCTTAAGTCTTTGATTTGCATTTTATGCGTCGCGGAAGGGCAAGCATAAAATTTAAATCAGTTTGCTTAAGGGAAGGTTGATGCATCATCATATGTTGATTTTTGTCCATCCCAAGCACACGAATGTAGACATAATACATGTGCTTGCAGGCCAGGAAGGGTTTACTTTCCAACTCTCTCTTTTGAAAGTCAGGACACATGCAGAAGGGCTCGGGATTGACATGCACCTCATACAAATGCTCTGACATAACATAAAATATGACTTTCTCATTTGCCACCACTACTTTCTCTTCCATGAAAACTACATCCAATGCCTTAGCCAATGCAATTTTTCTTTCTGCATCCTTAGAAATACCATGTCTCCATTTTTTTCTTCGTTTGCCACTTGAAGAGGTAAGTGGTTCTGTCCCATGGGTCGTAGTATTTTTGGGGGTAGGTGGAATGCCATCATGCTTGAATACAAAACCTCCTTTTATAAGAATTGAAATCTCCTCTGCAGAAGCATTGGTGCCCTTGTCAATAGACCAAATCCTTGGTCGCAAGGGCACATGCTTAACTTGTTTATCAACATCTCATATATGCTCCACATCATGACTGCAAAACCAGAACCATTGTGCAATAGGCTTACCTTGAAATTCCCTCTCTGACCAAAATGAAGGGCATAGTAACCCAGGTGATCTACTTTCTATCACGTTGCAGCACTTCTTTCTATTTATAATACCAAAACATTTTCGTTTGCAATGAACAGGCATTCTCTGGATGGCCCACAAACTTCTATGCATTTCCTCCTCTGAGACAATATTAGTTGGGAGATCCATTTCAATCGGCACTGCATGCACCTCATGGTCCAAGCCTACTTCTGTAGGTTGGTCATTTCTATTTTGAAAATTTATCTTGTATGGTCGCGTCCTTTTTGTTTTCTATCCCTTGACTCCTTTACGTAGCCAGGTTTATGAGAGCTACAACCATCTAGAGTTCTTCTTTTCCTTTGAACTGTTTCTTTGTTTCCAGAAATGAAAGGCTCTCCGTACATGGGGGTGCCAAGAACTGCTCCTTGAACTGTTCGAGCTATGAATGCAGGTGAAGGGGTATTTCTTGCAATGACCCTATTAATAAGAGCATCCATGTCGGGACCACTTCCAGAGTATCTTCCAGTTGTGAAGGCCAGTTGCCTTGAACATTGAATATATGAGTTGATCAAGTCAGTGACGCATGCAACATACAAACCAATTTTCTTCTTTCCATCCTCCCCTGCCAACCAACTTGCATGCACGCTCTCAGAAAGATTTGTGTTGGGAATACAAGCCCTCTCCCAAGGACTCAAGGAAGCCTGCAACCCAATAAAAAACTCAGCAATTCCTCTTACATGTCTATTTTGTTCTCATACTTGGGTATTCCCACCCTAATGATATTAGTACATGTGTATGTAACAAATAGAAAAAAAAAAAACATTTACATGTGTAGTACTACCCCAATGGTCTATCCTATTCTCCCACCATTTGATCCATCTCTTCAATGGTACCAATCCTACTTGCTGCCACCAATTTTGTATAGCTGTGGCATTCCTCTTGCCCTCTTCAATGGATTTTGAAAGGCGCCACCTCTCACATAAATTCAAGTGATGCTTTCGAAGGTTTGAAGGCACGTATTTCGTTGTGTGCTTTTGTAAGCTTTGTTCCCAGTGAAACAAACACGATCACTCTCTTCCTTCCAAAACATTGTCAGGTCCCGCATTGAAAACAGTGCAGATCGCCATCCAATTTGCACCGGCTTCATCCGCCATAAAACCTGCAAAGTCTGCAGGAGGGTGTCCACACTCGAGCATCACATTATTAAGGCATCTCCAAAAAATAATTTGTGTTTCTGTATCCTCTTCCTTTGTATCACAAATAGCAATCACCGTGATCCCCTTCAAGCTGCAATAAGAAATACAGTGATAAGCAACTAGAATATGTCAACGAAAATTGATAACAAGTAAGGTTCCCGAACAAACCATGGATCGTACACAGAACAAGACATTGTTGCCCAGTCATCTATTCTGTGTGTGTAAAGTCAAAGTGAACCCAAGACTTGCAAAGGTCTCCATTTCCTAAGCGTCACATTGGATTAACCAATTCCACTCCAGAGCCCGGTCCTTTAGTAGACATCTTGAAAATGTAACTTTTTTCACCCACCCCTCCTTGCCCTGGAAATCTACTGCCATGAAAAAAAGGAAACATGCATCTTTTTTTCAACTCCAAAATGTTATCAAAGCCATCTCCAACAACACATGTTTCTTTTTTTTTCTGGCATGTCACGATACTATTGAACCTGCAACCTCAACAAACGAAAGTTTGTTAAACTAATAACAATGCTAAAAACCATAGTTTGCAGACTTGAATAACCGAAACTAACCTCTGATTTTGAACCAATGGCATCAACTCCTCCAAAAAGTTTGTAAGCTCTTGTTCTCCCTCCACCATTGAACCATTAGTTGTCAAAGATTCAATGATAATTTGTTTTGCTACAATCATTTGAATCTTCCTAGCACCACAGTGTCGATTCACTTGCAAAACTGAGTGAACTAGAGATCTAATTTTTTTAATTGCAGCCATTGAAGTCCCTGGTTGCACATTGTGTGTGTGAGTGCCTACATGAAGCATCAATCTCTCCATGCTTGTGTCCTTTGGCAAAATGTAATAGACTTTGCAATCACAAGTTGCATAACAAGTGACAACTTTACTACAATAGTGACACGTGATTGAATGTTTTTCTTCACTTGCAAGTAGCCCCTTGCTCACTATGCTATTGAGGTAACCATGAAAATACATTTTATTATGTTGATTGTTGCTCTCATAGTAAGGACAATTGACTCGATGACATTGTAAGTCTCCAAGGCAATGGCTAATTCTCGAAGTAGCATCAGGGAAGATATTAGTTGGATGGGGTCTTGTCCAGACATGACCATCATATTGTTGCTTCATCCCATCCATGTTTGAAGATGTGCCATATGTCGGCAGAAGAACGAAAGCAATAGAACCATTGTACTCTCTTGGAATCTCACTAATAAAAAAAAGGACCTTCACTCATCTGCAATAAAGCCTTCAACTTCTTTCCTCTGGGGCTATTAGCAATCCAAGGTAAAATCTCTTTCTTTATTTGTGGAAATGAATGAGGACTATCAAGTCCATCATCCGACTCTAAGTCAATAGTCGGAGTTGAGACGGGTGCACAAAAAGCATTTGTTATAAGTGGCGAAGAAGTTTGAGATGATGTCTCTGCGAAGGAATCGGATGTAATGTCTACAACAGGTCCTGAAAGTGAATGAGCTTGTTTGCTATTTTCTACAGTGTGTAGTCCTTCATCTTGGTCCATGGTGAAAGTGGTATCACAATGTACTATTTTATACTGACATGAAAGAGAAGAATCGAGCAAAAATTGCTCCGCACCATTGATATCCGGTTGGCCATGAACCGCGATCTCTTCACTGTAAGCATCAAGTTGGAAAATAGCATACAAACCTACCAGCTTCCGGTCAGGGGGTAGAAGTGATTGAAGAAAATAAGAGCTCACAAGAATCTTTCCATCCCTCAGGGGCACAACACGTTCCAGTGATTCGGAGCCGATTGACCATTGAAGAGTAACTTCTGCCATCGTCTCTCACAAAAGCCGGTTTGAAACTCAACAAACAATGGAGCTATGAAGGCGAAATATTATATCTAATAGCATGCCTATCGTTTATCAATTTCTTTGAACATAGAAATAATAGTCCGTTACCCCCACCAAATATGGATTAAATGAGCTCTTACTCCATGGGCAAGTTCTTAGTGACGGTTGAAGTTGCGAATCAGTCCATTAATGAACCAAATCATTAAAAAAAGTCTACATATTGAAAAAACACAAGATTTAGTTAAATATTTTTTTTAAAAAAACATGTCTTTTCGAAAATAAATCATGTCTTTTCGAAAATCATGTCGTGTTGTAGCACATATTTTTATAAGCACGTTTTATTTTGTCAGATGTCAGGCGCCATCAGCATTTACATTTTTTTAGTAAATAATTTTTTGGTGTTCGAGAGAAACATTTTCTCATGATGGATGTTCAATATGCATGTACCGCTTGCCATTGAAAGTTGTGTGTAACGGTTTAAAGATATCTTCTTATTTGTCCTTCTTCTTCTTCTTCTTCTTCTTCTTCTCCTCTTTTGTTTCCCTCTTCTTCTCTCCCATTGCAAGTTGGAAGGCATAAAGAAGAAGCAAGAAGGAGAGCAGCCCCTGCAACAAGCTCAAACAAGATCAACATTCTCCATCAAACTCACCGGGTAAGCTCCCCTCTCAGTCCCTGCTCCCTAAACCACTCCCCTCTCAGCCCCTCATCCTTAAACCACTGCTCCTCCCTAAACCGCCCCTTAAACCTCTTCTATAGCCAAGTTACGTACAATTTTTGGCTTCGGGGGTGCTGCCCTTGAACCCTCACCAAGGGGGGCCTCATGGCTGTCGCCGGCCCCCCTTGGAACCCCCCGGCGACACTAGTAGGGGGGGCTGATGCCCCCCCTACACCCCCCTCCATATAGAGTGGGTGTAAACCGCGCGAGTCCAAGGCATGAAAAATTAAACCATTTTTAAATCGTACGCAAATCATCCTAAAGAAATAAGTGTGACATGATTTGATTTTTTTGGATTGGGAATTGTCAAACACTCAGCATTGTCTACGTCAACGCAGACAGGAACAAGGGGCTGGGAGTATCCCCCCTTTGGGGGTGCGGGGGTGAAAATGTGGTCAGGAGGTTCAAATCATTAAGAAAATTTAATACATTTATTAAAACCAAATAACAAATGATATTAAAGTGTGTTGTTTGCGTCAAATGGTCATATTTTGGTGGAGATTAATTAATAGAACATGTGATTTAGTTGAGTTGTCTTCATTTTTAAAATGATTTGTGGTTTGTTTTAGTGCTTCTTAGCATGGCTAGAGGTCGGCGTGGTGGTGGTAGGAGAGGTCAAAGCAAAAGGGGCCGTCCAAGTAAGTCATTCAATCACTCTTTTAAATTTACATATTCTATTCTTAATGGTTAAGCAACTCTTTTAAAGTTTCATATAAATGTTATATTCTATTTTCAAATTATTTTTGTAGATACTCCAATTACAAGGTTAAGATCCGGTCTACGCAATAGACTAGTAAGTATCGATCAAGAAGCATCCTCCCGTGCATTCTCTGAATCTCCAAATAACAAGGGTGGAAAACCAAGGAAAAAATGTCCTTTCATTGATGATGAAGCGCTTGAGGATAGCATGGATGAAGCAAGCAATGACATTCATGCTGATCCTATGAGCACCCACACTACCACCACGGAGTGTGGTGAAACAACACAGGGGAGGTCTTTGGATTTGCAAATTGTACATGAGGAAAATGAAGAGGTGAATGAGGATGTTGCTAATGAAGAAAAGAAAGAGGTCAGTGAGCATGATAGACACATTGGAGAGAATGTCAAGTTTGGGCTTATGTCAGATGTGTTGGCCTCATTTTTTGTAACGAGGTCTACTTCTCCTCCTCCTATCCCTTTGTGTAGACTTGTGCCCTATGAGGCTATAAGGCTTGCATCTAGTTCTGCTACATGGTTGATTTCATCTTTCGATAATGCTTCGTATATGGAAACAATGGGAAAATTTTTGGTTTCTTTGAGAAGGCCCACTGGTGAGCTAATGGATGTATCTCCCCAAAATTTGGAAGAGTGGGGCCCTCTTTGGAGAGAAGTTAACCAAAGGTTTGAAGATGAATTGACTGATGAGTGGGCTGATTTAAGAGGGCGCAAGTTTTTGGTATGGGATGGTAATCATAGGTTGAAGACATGGATGAAGAGGATAAAGGAAGGTAACTATGCATTGTCTTGCTTTCTCTTGTTTATTGTGATGATACTTCCTTCTTTGACTAATTGTTTATTTTATTATTTGATGTATGTAGTTTATAATGAAGATATTTCACGACATGTTAGAGTTCTATGTCAATTCATTCAAGTGGAGAAGAAGAAAGAAGGAGAACTATTGTTAGCATTGGATACATCAAATGCGTAAGTATACTTATCACTATTAACTTTTTCAAATGGGTTAATAGATCATCAATTGTGTGTGAATATTGCCAATAGTTTTTATTTATGTGTGAATCTCAAAATATAAAGATAATTTATGTGTGAATGTCAAGATATTTTATTTATACCAATAGGTTTCATTTACGTGTGAATGCCAATTTATTTATGTGTGAATCTTAAAATTTAAAGACAACTTTCAATGTTGTAGTGTAACAAGAGCACATGTCAAAACCCAACCTAGGCCATGAAATTTTCATGTTCCAAAAGTTTGGCATCGCTGATAAACAAAGCATTTTGGAAAGGATGAGCCCTTCTCAAAGACGGTGGGCTGAAATAGAGTATGAAATTGAGGGAAAAAGTAACCATGGCAATGATCCATGGTACAAGAACCCATGTTTGCTAATATCGCTTTTAGTGTGGAAGGTAAAAAGTTTGGTATAGTATTTTAGTTTTCAGCATAACAAATTGTGGTATCTTGAATTTAACCATAACTAAGAATAGTGTATTGATTTTTCTATTTAGGATGACTATAACTCTACCATACTCAAAGAGGAGGCCCGCCTCAAGGAGCTTGCATTGGCAGAGGCAAATTATGAGGCAAAAAGAAAACAATTCATAAACAAAGAGCAAGATAAATTGAGGGACAAAGGATACAAGTACCTTGGAATAGCTAATCTTGCGCATGGAGAGGATTTCTTTTCTGTTTTGTTTGCATTGAATTGGGATGAAAAGAACATGATGGCTATTACCAAGGACAAATTGTATGCCATTTGTAGTACTAATATTGCTGCGGAGAGGTATGTTTTCCTCATGGACTAATGTTCTCTTATTTTTTGGAATTGAACATAATTTGGTTCAACAATATTGAAGTTATGTTTTGTTCAATAACCAATATATTAGAAAAATGAAGATTTTACTTCTTATGACTGTCACGAAGGCAAAGGACTCCACTATGTCACACTTTGCGGATGTAAGGAGATTTCGTAGCTACATGAAGCAAGAGGTGTATTGGTTTCATATGATTGGAGAATGCTCCTTATTGATCAGGAGCTTACAAGTTGATGGCACTGAGATTCCAGGAGGCTTTGATGTTTTTTTAAAAGGCCAAAGACGTTTACATATTTTAAAGGCATTTGCAAATATTTCTGGTGAAATGAAGAATGTTGGAGACTCTGAGAAGGTTCCAAAGCTCACACAATCAAGCAAGAGGGTGGTATACAGGTATTTCTAGTATAAAGAAACCATATTTTCTAAATAACATATGTACAAATGTATTCTAACTTAAGAGTGCTTTTGTTGTTTGTTCTTATGTTTTTGGAAAAGATGGTTGCGTAGTCTACAGGAAAGTGGAGTGCTAGAAAGCCTCCCTCCTCTAGTGGAGGAGTGGATGAACTTGGGATTTGAAAATTGTATGTTCTCAAAAGCACTGCTTGAGAGGGGTCTGTCGGAATGGGAAATGCGTATTTGTCCATGGTGGATAGACTATCCATTGGATGACATTCCACGACAAGAGATTGAATTAAGAGAGAGTAAGTACTTTGAGATCCAAACATAGTAAATTTGTGGTAACTCTTGCTCTTAGCTATTTGTTTTAGTAATACTTGCCTTATATGCAGGATTTCTGGAACAAAATAGAGTAATTTCTATGCACAAAGAAGAGGATGAAGGAAATGGTACTTTCTAAAAATGTATTTATTTAACATGAAACTTATCATAACTTTTTAGACTTTTGTGTTTTCTTAACTTTATTGTTTTTGCAAATTAGAAATGTCCAATACAATAGACATGGTCCCTCATGTTGTGGGGATAAAGGCGACTTGTGGTGGTAGCATGGCAAAGGGTATATTGGATGGAATGCAAATTTTTAGTTTGATCCAAGGAGCCTTGTTTCTAATTTGCATGAATATGATATTATATTGTGTTGACTTCACACTACTTAGGTGCCATTGGTGATGCAACTGTTGATACTACAATGAAGAAAAAGTCCATGGGAAAACGAAAGAATATCCCCACGATAGATGATGCATTGAAGCATAGCAAGGGTAAGCCAATTTGCATGAATGATAGAGTTTAGGATTTTCATTTGACGAGTCAATTTATTAAAGTATTATTTTGTTGTCTTTATATTGCGTAGGTAATATAAGTGAATTAAATGAGGTTGGTACAACAAAGCGAAGGTCTAAACACAAAGAGAAAGTTGTTTCATTGGATGAAGAATTAGAAGGTGAATCAAGTATCATTTTTTGGATTATTGGAGTCATGTTAAAAGTACATTTTTATATTTTTTTGAAGATAATATAAAATCTAAACATTAAACACTAAATAATTTGCTTTTCTTTCTATTTTTCTTTACAACTTTAGGCAAAAAAGATGGTTTTGACATGCATAGCATTTGGAAAGAAAAGGAAAAAAGTAAGGGTCACTTTGAGGGATCTTTGCAACATACTACACCTTCTCGGGCTATGTCGTTCATGACTTAGTCATCAGAGCCTATACAAGAGTCTTGTAGACGTCCTGCTATACGCAAGACATATATGTAGATTTCTAGCTTTACATTCTGAGTCTTAACATTTAGCCAACATCAACATTTGTAAGTAAACTTTATTTTGATGATAGGATTTCAATACCAAACTATCGTAGATGCTCTATTGGTAGAGGTGACATCGATCGACGATTTTGCATTGGATGGGTATATTTTATCACCATTCTCTATATACACATCTATTGTAATGGTTACTTATGCTTTGTTATTGTGTTTTCAATTTTAGCATTAAGCACTTCATGGAGGGAAATACCATCAACTCTTACCAGTGTAATGGTGTCCCATCATATGAGGTTGCTAAGTTGTTGTTTGCAGATTTTCCTACATCTTTGCTTGTTGTTGGCCTTGAGGCAGAAGGTATATGTGCTTGCATTAGTTTAGTTTATAAACTCATGTGATATTGCATGGTCTTATACATCTTTATATTTGAAAGGGATTCCCGAATGGAATATATTTTCTAGTGCACTTGTCAAAGGTGTCATGGACCTAGCCCATAGATTCTTGGCAGATGAGGGGTTCTTGGTGACTTTGGGACTTGCACAACACTTTGGAAAAGTGCTTAGAGGAGCTCATGCCATTGGATTGAAGCTCCATCGCACATGGACTCTCGTGTGTGAGGGTGGATATAGACACCCTGATACTCGAGAGGAGGTAAGTGTGTTGAAGACAAACTTGTAACTTTTTAAAATAAAAGTTTAAGTAGCTAACAAGATGATTCTACATTGCTAGGTCATGGACCTTACTATTGGCTTGTTTTATCGAGGGATGCATGTCCCTTCATATGATAGAGAGGCTGGCGAGAGGGTTAGCCCATACAGGTTTCCTGCCTCTCGTAGCTTCCTCTTCGAGATAGACCTCTAGGGCACATCATTTGAGCACACTTATGTGGATGGTGTAGAGGTTCGAGGGGGTGCAGAAAGATCACTAGTTTTTTATAGGTGCGTTATACACTCTCAGATTGGTTTATACTTTGCATTAAGATATGTCATGCTTTTGTTATGGATGTTACTAAATGGTTTCTTTTGTAGGTGGCTCCTTGCTACGTTCACGGAGGATCTCGACTATGTGCTGGATATTTTTTCAGGTTGTGGCGGCCTCGGTAGAGCATGCACAGAGATGCATCGTTTTTGCATGTGCCTTGAGGGTGATTTTAGCCTCTACAACCAGTGCTTGGTTGATGTGGCATGCGGACCACCATCTGTTCATCCTAGTGACGATGATGATTTCACATGATTTGTAGTTGCATTATTTTTAATACGATGCCTTGTATTGGTAGTGCATGCCATGGGGCTTGATGATGCTCGAGAATTATGTATGACTCTATGGACTTTGGATCTCACTTAAATTGGGATTACTTCATAAACTTATAAAATTATGCTAAAACTTCATGCTTTAGAAGTAGTTGCATACCTATTTTTTGTTAGAGATCAAAGCATTCAATAGTTTGCGATTACTTTGCAATTCAACATCCTAATATAATTGATCTAATTAGTTTGCAATTGCAAAATAATTAAATTCAAAGCGATAACATAATCAAACAAAAAGCTCCATAAAATAACCTAAAAAATCCAAGTGATGACCAAAAAGCTTCAAGAAGCACTTAAAAAGCTCCAAATGAAGAGCTTGCTAAATAATAGCACTCACTTTATAGCATGTGCTTCAGTGATTAAAATCACTGTTAATGATTCCCAGATTGAAAAAAATGGAAAATAGGAAGCTTGAAGCTTCTTGGCTATGGCTGCCAGAAAACCCACAATTAGGGTTTTGGTCACAAGAGCTAGTAGAGAAGGAACTAGTTCAAACCCTCTTAGAGGGAGATGACCCACTAGGGGGGACTAACAAAGCCCCATGGTAGCTACCAACATTGCGCCTTCATCAGCACGCACAGTAGCTCAAGATGTGTCACCTGCAAATCTACACCAGTTTCGAGAAAAACATAATGGCGCCCTCCATGTCACCTAATCTCCACCTTTGATGTGCCACGCTAAAGTGCCCTGAGCTGGGGAAAAGATTTCTAGAAGGAATTAGGAGCTGAAATGGTCTCATTTTCTCTTCCTAGGTCCTCCAACAAAGGTGGGTCAAGCTAGCTATGGTGGAAAGTAAGGTAAATGAGAGGGCAAGAGTTCTTCTTGTGCACTTGGGTGTGTAAAGAGGCTGAGGGAAGCTGAAGGATCAAAGATGGCTCTGATACCATGTGGAAAATCAGAGTGGAAGAAAAGATTGAAGTGTGCACAAGAGGGAGAGAAGAGTTCTCAAGTACAAGAACAAGTCTTGCTTATTCAGTTGCTCATGAAAGTACAACTTGGGTCACTCTCACTCAAAAGTTGATGTAGACCCTTGGGTTGTTTATATTACCCCAACTGGCTAGGGTTAGGGTTTTCCATTTCCCTTAAGACTATTCACACCTATCTACCCTCATCCACTCCTGCATAAGGAGGGTTCATATGCCTATACTCTCAACAGAAAGAAGAGGTGGCACAATAAATATTGCATAACCAAGGGTGGATTACATAGGTTTAGTCTAGCTATAGAATCATTGGTGTATTCTCATGTCAATCGTCTAATATACTAGTGAGTAATATCATGCCACATCACCAAGGTCCGTAGTTGATGCCAGCTCATGTAGAGCTCAACATCTCAAGACTCCCTCTCGCGGTCAGTATGAGCTCTGAACTTGAAGCATAGTTCTGAAGTGTTGAACCTTCTCAGCTCCCAAAGCCTTGGTGTAAATGTTAGCAGCTTAATCCTCTGTGTTGACATACAACAAGTCAATATCACCCACCAAAACACCTACTCCCGAATGAAATGGTGATGGACCTCTATGTGTTTTGGTCCACGTATGATACACTGATTTTTTGGCCAATTGAATGCTACTAAAGTTACCACATTATATGATAACCTTCTTGTCCACATGTATCCCCAAATCACAAAGTGGCTTGTGTAACCAAGCTACCTCACATGCTGCAATTGCAACATCTCTATACTCTCTCTCTGTGCACTAGATAAGGTAATTATCAGTTATTTCTTGCCACTCCAAGTAAGAATAGCATCGCCAAAGAAAAATATAAAACCATTGGTAGACCTGTTTGAAATACTATCAGCCTAATCTACATTTGTATAACCATGCAAGTCCAATGGTACGCCTACACCATAGAATAAGGTGTAGTCCAATGTGGACTTGATGTAGCGCAATGTGCATCAAATTACATCCAAACGTGGCTTCCACATGGAAGGTGTATTAATGAACTCTCCAAAGTAACTCTATAGTTTAGATCTAATTGAGTGATCCCCAAATAGAGAATGCTACCCACAATCTTTTGATACATAATGACATCCTCAATCAAGTCACCCTTGTGTACACTAAGCTTAGCATTTACATCCAAAGGTATAGAAATAGGCATGCAATCACCCATACTATACTTCTTCAAGATATCCAACGCATGCTGTCTCTATGAAAACTATATATCCTTGGAGTCTTGATTATCTTTAACCCAAAAAAATAACACAGTTGTTCCAAATCCTTCATCTCAAATTCAGCCTTGAGAAGAGCCTTCACATTGTCAATCTTTGTCTTTGTATCACCCACAATGATCAAATCATCCACATATATAATAATACACAATACCTATATCACTCTCACATACATAGGGTAAGTGATTAGCCTATGCTTTGTGCAATCCAATACTAATAAGGTAATTGTTAATCCTATCATGTCATGACATAGGTGCTTCGTTGAGTCCATACAAGGCCTTACAAAGCTTGCATACATAATCTAGATACTCTCATCTACATAACTAGGTGACTTTTCTACATAAACTTCCTCTTGCAACTCTCCCTGCAAGAAGGCATTCTTTACATACATTTGATACATGATCCAACCCTTTGATGTAACCATTATTGTGAAAGCCCTTAAAGTGGACATTTCAGCCCCATTGGAGTAAAAGTCTCCTCATAATCAATACCATGAGTCTATGCATACCCTTTGGAAACCAGTTGTGCCTTCTAACACTCACTACATTCATTTGACTTATGCTTGACCTTCTAAGCCCATTTGTAGCCAATAGCTTTCTTGCCTTTAGATAAAGATACAAACCCCCATGTGTCATTATCCTTAAGTACAGCCATATCTTCATCCATAACACAATTCCAATACTCATTACCCACTACATCCTCAAAACAAGTGGGTTCCACATCTTGCACAACCTTAGCCATGTATACATAGTAATGAGCTACATAGCTATCATATGTCAATCGTTGCATTGGTTTTCTTACTCTACTTGACCTACATGGACCTGGATCACTATCAGATGCTTTAGTATCCTCTTGTGCCTTTCACACACTAGGCACTTTAATAGATGGAATCCCAAAATCCTCATCCAATCTCAATTCAGAGCCATTTGAGTCAACATTAACATGAAAGAAACTTGATGATACATCTATCATAATAGCTGAATCTTCAACTTTCTCTGTACATTTTTTTGACATCTATGATGTACTTGGTGGAGTAACTTGTGATCTCAATCTACCGCTCCAAGGTTTATAAACATATAACCATGACTAGGATACTCTTATAGTCTACTCAATGTTTGTGATTACTGACATATTTTCTATATAGCCACACTCTCATGCTCATGAGTCCCAAGTGCATTCTACAAATTACTATACTAGCTACTCATTTCATAAAAACAATAACCCTGCTAACTCTTAGCTTGCATATAATAGGGTTATAACATATATATATCCCTCTTGCTCAAGTGAATATTCCAAAAATATATATTTATGTGCTTTGGGATCCAATTTGCTACACAACTCATGAATATGCATGCATCCAAATGCTTTCAAATGGGATAGATTTGGCTTTCTACCCATAAACCTCTCTTCAGGTGTCATACCATGTAAAATGATAGTGGATGTCATGTTCATAATGTGCATAACAATAGCAAATGCTTCAATCTAATAGGAATGAGACAAGCTTCTTTTTGACATCAATGCACAAGCCTCCTCTACAATATGCCTATTTTTTTGCTAAGCAACTCCATTTTGCTATGGAGTATATCTATATATATACTTCCTTTATATGCCTTTTTTGCAAAAAAATAAAAAAACTCATTGGAGAGATATTCTTCCTCTCCATCTAACCGTAGGTATTTAATATGTAACCCTATCTCCTTCTCAACCAAAGCCTTAAAGCTTTTAAAGTGAGTGAACAACTCACTTTTCTCACACATAAAATAAGGCCATACTTCGCGAGTATAATCATCGATGAAGGAAACATAATACTTGCAACCACTCAAAGTTGTAGTCTTTGTAGGACACCACATATCAGAATGTATCAATTCAAGTGGCTTCTTGTATACATGCTTTTCATGTGGAAACACATGCCTTGCTTGCTTTCCAAATTGATATGCTTCACACTGCACATTTACATGACCAATTCTCTTATGCCAAATTTCAATATTATCCACAATACTACACGTAAACCTTGTGTAAATATGGTGGTATCTATTTCACGCAGATTTACATCAAGAGTAAACAATCTGCTAACATGTTTCCCTTTCGCAATCAACCTGAAATGTAGCAACCATTATATGTGAACCAAACATGTAGTCCTTATTCTACCGGTTGACTAATAAAAACTAAGTTCTTTGTAATATTTGATACATATAACACATTAGCCAAGTACTTAGTTTTACTATCCTATATAATCAAATGAATATTTCTAATAATAGTTATGGGGTGAGCTGCATCATCCCCTATCTCCACATATCCTGGAGACTCTAGACTACATATCTCTCTAAACCACTCTCCATGAGAGGTCATGCAGTTAGAGGCATTTGAGTCTACATACCATACATTATTCTTTGATGAACCAACAACAATCATAGTATTCATAAAGTGTTGCATAACAAACAAGTGTTCACTTTTGTCATCATTGTTTCTACTATTAGATTTATAATAGCCTTGTTGATTTTTTCATTTCTAATCTCAACCTTCTTTTTTGAACCAAATTTTAGAATTGTGGCATTTCTAAGCACAGTGCTAGCCCTCTCTACTATCATGAAAATTATATTGTCTATTAGAGATCTACAACTTGGTCTCTTTGACTCCCCCTTCCTTGGGACTGTCCTACTCTATTTTTTCATGCACCATAACTTTGACCATGGCCACCACCTTGGCCTTTACCACACTCTACCCTTGCTAGTAGAGTGAAATAATTGTTTAGACTTATTCTTACTTTGAGAAGAAGAGAAATCTAAAACAAGGCTTTTCTTTTCAAGTATCAATACAGAAATCGAGTCTACAAAATCACGGATATTATCCCTTTTATTCATAGATGACTTGAAGCCCTTATATTCATCTCCAAGTCCATCTAAGCATGCACACACAACATCATCATCATCGACTACCACATTGATAGATTCAAGAGCTTTCACAATACTCTTGATCTTCAAGGCATAATCATTAATGGACAGGTTCTCTCTTTTCACTTGGTTCAGCTCTAACTTGAGTTGTAGCTTTTTTGACTTTTTGTTTACTTAAAAAAACCATAACATATTCTTTCATGCAATAGTGTATCATAAATCGTATGGTGAGAGGAGCTTGCTTGAGCTGTTGTGTGCCAAACACACAATCTATACAAAAGATAAAGCTCACTTAAGAACACAAGAAGAGAGATGGAGACCAAAACATTATCTTAGTAGTTTTTTCTTCTTCTTTCACACTAGATACAATATACACAAAGTATAGACATAAAGAAAAGTAGCCTATTAAGTCAAATAGTGCATAATTGACTATACTAATTGATTGGTGCCATAACTATGCTAGTTGTAAATATGTGCAACAAACCAAATATATTAAGTGAAGTCAATGGCCATGTAAGAGTTATAGTGACCACCAATGTGCTAAATGTAGACATGCATACCCATGTAACCAAGCAGTCCATCATCAATTTTCGCACATGTTGAGGTTTCCATCTCAACACTTTTTCTCAGTCTTAATTGTATCCTTGCAAATCCAAGTAAGCTTCAAATTTTTCAAAGCTTCTCTTGCACCTAACGCCTTTGTGAAAATGTCAACTATTTGATATTGTGTGTTGACATAGACCAAGTCAATCTCTCTTGCAAGTACCTTCTCTCTCAAAAGTGGTAATGCACCTCAATGTGTTTTGTTCTAGCATGGGGCATTGAAAGAGGCTTACACATTGTTATATCATACTTGGAAAACATATTCAAGCCATATTTCCTTCGAGAACCTTAGTTCACCCAAATTCTTCATCTCAAACTTCTTCTTTAAAAGGTCATTGACTTCAAAAATCCCACTATCACTGTCACCTATAATAATCAAGTCATCCCCATAGATGAATATGATGACCAAACATGTATATTCCATTGTTGTGTCGCTACACGGTCACAATGTGAAAAAACCTCGAGCACATCATCATCCATCTTTCTTATTGATCTATAGAGTAAATGCAATATTAATCATTAGTGTTAGTGTGTCCATAGTATGGATGGTTCAAAACTACTAGATTTTTGGACAAGTTTAGCCTATTTTTGATATTTTTGATATTATTTTTTGTAAATATCCTAAAAAGCTATAAAAACCTTTAGAATAGGGTGACATGCAAAAAGAAAGTTGTTTTTTCAACCAGTTTTGGAGATTTCATGCAAAAATAAGGATTGACGAAATCGTGTGGCATGGAATCGTAGTTTACAAGCAGCAAATATCACTCCAAAATCTAGGAGAAGAAGAAGGAGTGATCTAGAAGAATCCTAATCAGGTGTCCTAGAGTTTTACCCCGCTTTTGGAGCCAACGGAGCCATCAGATTTGAGATCTGAGCAGTAGAGAAGAAGTAATGTTTGATACATGTTTTTGGTCTACCATGGAGCTCCAGGAGATCTAATGCTTGGAGATTGGTTTTGAGTAGTCCCAAACAAGGATTTTGTTCATTGTCTCAAGCTCTATCAATACATAGTGCTTTACTTCATTGTGCTTTGTCTTTATCTTGTATACCTCTTGTTTATTCCTTATCTACTCTTCTATCTCCTATTCTCTACTTCCTTCTATTCGTGATCCTCAGTGGATACGACCTTTCGACTAAAATCCCTTTGACATTGGTAAACCCAACATGAAAGGTAGCCAGAAGGAAAGACAAGATGCGATAAATTTCAAGCATAATTTCTAGTACTGTTTTGTAGTAGTTAGTGTAGAATATGAATATGCTTATGTAGATATAACAACAACAACAACAATACCTGATGTAGGCTTATGCTCAAATAGAAATTTTTGTGATAAATGCTCTGATGGCAATAGAGCGTGAGATAAAGTTGTTTAATGGCAGGAATGTATATTCATATTTGCATATCTATGCTCAAATCACAAAATTGGATGAGAAAGGATAAGAAGAAAGGGGATGGGTAACAACCCCTAAACTAGAGAAAATATGTATGTGGTGTGATAGTTTGCAGCATGAAAGGAAGGATTGTGATGCTTATCAGGAGGCCTTGGCACGACAGCTCATCTTTTGGAAAGATTGCGAGATCATGCACAAGAAATGGGATTGCCTCTTGCTTTGAATTTTGGAAAGGAAGGTATACAAAAGTTGTTGGAAGACTTGGCTATTTGAAATGCTTATGCGACTGTACATGCTTCTACTTTTGGTCTATAGTTGGATAGAATGCTTGCCCAAGTGATGGTGATCCAAAGGCTGCAATATGGACACATGCTTTGCGTGCAGTTGAAAATAGGAAAGTTACTGATAGTGAAATGTCTTATGTAGGACAAAACATTTTTGACATAACTAATTGAGAATCACTGATAGATGCATATTCAGTGGATGCATATTTAGCAAAAGGGCAAAAAACGAATGTACTTGTGGAAGAGAAAGAGAAGAGAGATGAAGATAATGCAGGGATATCTAAGAGAGTGGCAAGAAAAAGTGTGGATCCTCCTAAAGTTGCAAATCGACCACCTCTAGAGTATGTTATGGAAGAGGTTGGGCAAGAGAGAAAACAAGATAGTAAGCAAGAGGCAAACAACTAGGATATAAGCTACAGTTTGATATTGAGACAACCATGGATACCTTGGAAGATCCTGTAGTGGAAGAGTCACCCATTGCATCTATAGATTTTCTTAATGCATCTAAAGAGCTTTATGAAGCTCATGTTTTACTTGATCTAGGGACATAGGGGGAGATTGGTGAAGTGTTGGATGCACATGATTTGTAGGATACAGTTCTCATTTATGATACAGTTCATGAGTTCAAGGATATACCTTTAGAGGATGTTAGATGTAATGCTCCACAACTAGAAAATGTTTCGGATTCTTTGTTAGAGGCCCTGATATGCAATTTAAAGATGCTTCAAGTTATGGAGAGTGCCTCACTATTTTTTATGATAGTCAGAATGTGTTGGATGCACACGAGGCTCAGTTTATGTTTGAATGGTACTCAATTATCAATATAGGCAGATTTCCATGCACTGGACTTTGAAAGTGCAAGCATGTTGTTATGTAATTCTTGACAGGTACATTGATAGCATGTATATGGAGACTCAACACCCTCTAGTATATGATGCACACCCAACGCTTGATAACTTTGGAGTAGTGGATGCTTAATATGGTGTTAGAGATGTGCAAATGCTAGCCATTTTGATCTATCATCAAGGGGGATGCCTTTTTATGTGCATGATGAGCAACAAGTTGATGCTATGGGTGTTTAACCATGTGGTGCATCTATGGCATATATCGGAGGATGTGCAGGTTCAGAGGGGTTGGATATCATGTCACTACGTGGATATAGTGTGAAAAAACCTGAAGTGTATCATCATCTAGCTTTCTTATTGATCTACAAGAAGGTAAATGCCATATTAGTCATTAGTGTTAGTGTATATAGTATGGATGGTTCAAAAATACTAGATTTTTGGATAAGTTTAGCCTATTTTTTATATATTGGATATTATTTCTTGTAAATATCCTAAAAAGCTATGAAAACTTCTAGAATAGGGTGTCATGCAAAAAGCAAGTTCTTTTTTGAACTAGTTTTGAAGATTTCATGCAAAAATAAGAACTGTGAAATCGCGGGCACGAGATTGTAGTTTACAGGCAGCAAACAACACTCCAAACTTTAGGAGAAGAATGAGTGATTGGAAGAATCTTAATCAGTGTCCTGGGGTTCTACCCCCCTTTTGGAGCCAATGGAGCCATTAGAATCCCGTTCTGAGTAGTAGAGAAGAAGTTAGTATTTGATGCACATTTTTGGTCTACCACAGAGCTCCAAGAGATCTAATGCTTGGAGATTGATTTTGAGTAGTCCCACACAAGGATTTTATTTATCATCTCAAGTTCTATCAATACATAGTTCTTTGAGACTGATTGTGCTTTATCTTTATCTTGTGTATCTCTTGTCTATTATTTTTCTTCTCTTTTACCTCATATTCTCTACTTTCTTATATCTGTGATTCTTGGTGGATACAACCTTTTGACTAAAACCCCTCCGATACGATTCTCAAGTAAAGTGTGATCGACATAAAAAATATAAAATCCAATGCTGAGAAGATACTATTAATATTGTCAGACCATGCTCTAGATGTTGAGATATCGAGCTCCACTCGTGATATGCCAGGGTGACCGTTGTGCATTTATGTCATCGACTTGTTAGTTGCAAATGCGGTTGGTACACCGCCCATGAATAATAGCTAGATGACAGCTATCCTTATCTACTCTAGTTCGTGGTTCAGTTAGTATGCCACCTTAGCTAGTTGAGTTTGGTTTGAGACCCATATATAGGGTTCTTCTATTTCTTTGTATGAGAGTTCTTTTGGCTTACACAACTAAGAAGAGGAAAACTGTTTTCAGCCTCCACCTTTGTATGTATTCCCCCATTGTGCAAGTAAGAAAGCTATAAGTGAGACTCCTTCTTTCTCTCCCACAATCTTGACATGGTATTAGATCCTTGTTCGTGGTAAGGAGCTCAAGAAAGCAAACCAAGTTCGCGGTGTTTTGGTAAGAGGACCAGTGTTGCTTTCATTTTTCTGTTTTGGGAGTAAGTCTCTGCAGGTAGCACAGTCGGAAAGTGCAAGAGTGTATTGTCACAGATTGAGACGCCCTTCGCAGTGTAGCAAGAGGGCAATATATGCTATGGGAAAGGCCTTTAGCCCTTGGTTGCTCTATTTTTTTGATTTGAGGCCATTTCAGGGCCTGTTTTGAAGGCGGAAGTTTTCTGCACGCACTCAAGAAAAGGCCCTGTTTTATGCTATGCGACCACTGTTCTACAAGTCGATGAAAAGTTACTGTAGAAATTGTATCATATGCCTATACGCAAAGACATTGGCAGTTATAGAATCATCCTTGTTGCCTGTTGATGCAAAATCGTCACTAGGAAGTGACTGTGTGGTCACTTACCACTTTCGTCAATTTTGCAGATTTTCCCTTGTGAGGCTGAAGCTGTGTTTTTTACAGTGACAAAATTTTTTGCAGTATTCTGTAATGGCGTCTGATTCTCTTTCACAGATTGTCACTGAAAAGCTTGACAAGAACAACTTCCAAGCATGGAAGTTTAGAATGACAAATTTCCTTATGGGAAAAGGATATTGGGAATTTGTTGCAGGAAATGAAGAAGAACCAGTTCTTCCTGATGTTCCCAATCAACAGCAAATGCAGGCATTTAAAGGATGGCATGAGAGAGCCAGAAAAGTTATGTACTGGCTGTCTATCAGTATTGCAGACTCTATGATTGTGCATATTCAGGATGCAAGTACGCCAAGGAGGCATGAGATACTTTGTCAAAAATGTATAGCACAAATACGCAAGCCAGGAAAATGCAGCTCAAGCAAGAGTTGCACAATGTACAAAGAGAAAGTATGAGCATCAATGACTACCACATGAAGGTGAAGAAGATTGCAGATGCACTTGCTTCCATTGGGTCGCCAGTGGAAGATGATGATTTAGTTTCCATGACCTTGAATGGTCTAGGAAAGGATTATGCACAGTTCTGAACATCCATTTCCATCCGTGAAAGATTTCCTGATTTTGAGGAGTTGATTGCTCTTCTAATTTCTGAGGAGCAGAGAAATGGTGGTGCATTTTCTTCAGGAGGAACTTCAAAAGAAACTGTCTTCTACTCAAATGCTGGAAGAGGTAGAGGCAGAGGTAGAGGAGGCCGATCTAGAGGCCGTGGTAGAAATCAGAATATGCAGCAAACTCAAGAAAACCAGTTCTATGGAGGAGGACATGGTAACTCTAGAGGCAGGGGGAGCCAAAGAGGTCGTAGTGGATGGCAAAGAGGCCAAAATGCAAACAGCAATGTTGAATGCTACTACTGTGGTAAAATGGGTCATATGGCTAAAGACTGCTATAAAAAGCAGAATGACATCATGAATGGAAAATTGCAACAAGGGAATTATGCATCTTCTAGTAGACAGGGTGATGATAGAAATGAGCATTTGTTTATGGTGCAGTACATGAACAATTCTGTG
Source organism: Lygodium microphyllum (assembly GCF_053477565.2). NCBI lineage: Eukaryota > Viridiplantae > Streptophyta > Polypodiopsida > Schizaeales > Lygodiaceae > Lygodium > Lygodium microphyllum. The sequence continues at coordinate 138,425,548 of NC_141153.1, forward strand.
ACAAGTGCAGAAGAAAGCAACGAAGTGTGGTATGTTGACTCAGGTGCGTCAAACCACATGACAGGTCATGCAGAATGGATGCACGATGCAAGGAAAATGGAAAAACTAGGATTTGTGGAGACTGGTGATGATACTGCACATCCTATTGTGCAGATTGGAAAATTTCCTTTGTCTATGCAGGATGGGAAAAAGAAATACCTATCAGATGTATTTCATGTCCTGAATATCACCAAGAATCTAGTTTCTGTTGGTCAAATGGTTGAGCAGGGCTTGCAGGTCAGATTTAATCCTCATGGATGCTTTATTGAGGATATGAAAAATAAAGGTCACTTGATAGCAAAAGGAAAGAAGAAGAGCAGAATGTTTACGTTGGATGCAGACATGTCTGAGTTGAGTACAACAATGTTTGCACATGGGACCGGTGTAGTTGCAGATATTGATATCTGGCATAAACGCATTGGTCATGTTAATGTACAACGACTTAAATCAATGCAGGCCCAAAATATTGTTGCAGGATTGCCGAAATTCAAGGTTGCAGAAATGCATAAGGTATGTGAAGCCTGTCAATTTGGAAAATAGGCAAGGAAACCATTTCCTAGACATGTTCAAGAGAGTAAGAAGCCAGTGGAATTAATCCACTCTGATGTGTGGACTACTAAAGCTGCATCTATTGGAGGCTGTCATTATTTTGTCACTTTTATTGATGACTATAGCAGAAAAGTTTGGGTGTATTTTATGAAAAAGAAAAGTGAAGTGTTTGGGCATTTCAAAACTCTTAAAGCTATGGTTGAAAAAGAAACAGGTCTGCAATTAAAATGCCTAAGGTCAGATGGAGGGGGAGAGTACCTCTCAAATGAGTTTGCAAGGTTCTTGCAGGAGCATGGCATAAAGCAACAATATTCATGCAGTCATACCCCACAACAAAATGGAATTGCAGAAAGGAAAAATAGGCATGTTGGAGAGGTATCTCGTGCCATGATCAACGAAAAAGACTTGCTAGATTTTTAATGGGCTGAAGCAGTTGCTACACCAGTCTACATAATGAACAGGACTCCCACTGTAGCAATACATGGGATGACTCTAGAGGAGAGGTATACTGGTAGGAAACCAGATATTTCTCATTTGAAAATTTTTGGTTGCATTGCCTATGTTCATGTTGTGCCAGATGAGTTGAGATCCAAGATGGATCCAAAGCTGAGAAGTGCATCTTTATTGGCTACTCTCTGCAGCAAAAAGGGTATAGATGCTATAACCCTTCTACTCGTAAGTTTACAGTGAGCAGAGTGTGAGAGAGTGAGGGAATGAGTGTGTGAGGGTGAGGGACCGAGGAGGAGAAGCTCTCCATCTTCTCCTCTCTTCTTCTCTTCTCTTCTCTTCTCTTCTCTTCTCTTCTCTTGCTCGCAGCAATGGAGCTTGGAGCTTGAAGCGGGAGAATCGAGCTTGCTTGAAGCTTGCACTTGGATCGTGGAGCTACCGGAGTGTGAGGGAGAGGAGGTAACTCGAACGGCATGGAGGTAAGCTCACTACACCCGTAGATATGGATGGCGCGTCAGTTATGTGAGAGGTAGCCATTAGTGCTCGGCTTGGAACGCTTGAAACAATAAGCGGTCCGAGGGTCTTGGCAGTTGAGCGAAAGCTCCCACATTTTGGTTCCGTGCCGGGACCAACGGATTCAAGCCTTGAGCGCTTGCACGCTTCGAATCGAGCATCAAAGTAAGGGGTTTTCCCCGAACTGGTGCTTGAGATAGGTAGGAAGTGAGGGGTTTGAAGATGGTATTCGATCTCCTTGGCAAGTGGGTTTTTTGCTTTCTTGAGATTTATGTTGTGGAATGGAATAGTGTAGGTATTTACTTTGTGATTTGGATGCATTTAGGATAGGAAAAAAAACAAAGAAAAAGAAGCAAACAGTAGGGGTTTCTGTTGCTGTATAATAGGCTAAAACAGGGAAACAGGGGCACAGATCCTTGGATTGCCATTTGATTCGAGTACCACAGTGATTCCAGGCATGTCTGGCATTCCCTTGTAGTGTCTTTCACCTATCTGGAAGGCGCTGGACGATTCGGTGTAGTGGACGTCAGCCTAGAGGCATCGCGTGCAACTCGCGGGCCGTCGGCCGCGTAGTCGGACTAGGTCGTCCGAGTCCCAGAATCGGACCCGTCCAGAATCGGACCAGTCCATAATCGGACGCTCGGACAACCATCCAATCGGACCACTTGGACCACTCGGACTCGGACCACTTGGACTCGGACCACTCGGACCAACCCGTCCGATTTTGGAAATCGGACCACTCGGATGCTTGGACTCGGACGCTTGGGGACTGCCGTCCGATCGGACCAACCCTGTCCGATCGGACCAACCCGTCCGACTCGGACACTCGGACACTCGGACCACCCAGAGTCGGGCCAGCCAGAATCGAACCAGTCCAGAATCGGACCAGCCAGAATCCGACCACCCTGTCCGATCCGATTCCCAGAATCGGACCACTTTTTCGATCCGACTCCCAGAATCGGACATGACTAAAATCGGACCACTAGTCCGATCAGACCAACCCAAAATCGGACGTCCGATTCTGATAATCGGACTCCTGAAAATCGAACATTTGAGAATCGGACAGAAAACTGTCAAAATCGGACATGTATCTAGAACACAAATTTTTACTTATCTAAACCCCGAGATTGACCCCAAAGGCTATGTAGAGCTAAAGGCACATCACAGATCCATCACTGGGCTAAAATTTAGAGCAGGTAGTTCAAAATTTGGCTATAAACGGTCCTCCAAATTACATTTGGCGTTTATCGTAATGGCCCTGCGGGCCGGGGGGGACTGCCCCCTCTGCACCTCCCTCGAGTAGGTTGGAGAGAAAACGCGCACCGTGACAGGTCTTCCAAATTGGACCCTAGTGAAGTAATGGCTCTACATGAGCAGGGATTCTCACTTGCAAAAGAGCAACCACAAGCCCATACCCGAACAGAGACAAATAGAGACCCTAGAACCTCAATGGGCCAATCTAGCCATTAAGGGCAAAAAGGCCACATCACTAGAACACAAAGACATTGTGTTCATACCATGTCTAGTGAGAGCGAAATGCAGCATCAGCAAGCTACAAATGCCAAGATGACTAGACATGACACTCTTGACGAGAGATGTACCTTGAATAGCACTGCACTGACGATCCAAGACAGCAGTGGAGAACCTTGAATAGCACTGCACTGACGATCCAAGACAGCAGTGGAGAATCCACATCTGGTCGTGCAGTCGAGAACTCAAGGGCATCTGTCAGAAGGCTTAAATTTACAAGCCAAGACCCGGAAGATGAAGACATAGTATCATCTGCTTATCTTAGGGTCAAACTCACCGCGAAAAGAGAACATAGCAACCTCAACAAACCTCGAGGGAAAGGCAAGGAAGGTGCTGACGTAACAGTCAAGCCCATTAACGAGAGAAAGGACTTGTTGGAAGAGTTAATACAAGCACAGGTCGAACAACGAGAGCCAGTGAGTGAGGCCATGCCTAAACCAAGAAGGTCAAGAGACAATGCCAAGGACAGGCTTTGGGCTTACAAATATCGTAGAAGACCCCAAAAGAAGCCCAAGCCTTATAGACACAGGCATCGATGGAGAGCTAGCAAAACGCCATGATGGATATCCAAGGCGTTGCTTTGTGCTCAAGGATATTATGCAGGCAACCGATGGATTTGAGATCAAAACCCCCTGTTAAATCTCCTTTGTGACTGAAGGCCAGGATGTATCAAGAGCAAAGAAGCGTAGGAGAAGATCTAAACGAAAAACCAAGCCCCAAGTCAAAAACAGTGGAGTGACCGAGCCCCTCATGGTCGAAATCAAGAAACCCAACAGGACCAATTGGAGGGTAGATCCTCAGCCTAGTGTGCTTGACAAGCAGACATCAGATGTAATCGTTGAGGATATGCAAAAGCCACTAGTGCCCAAGGAGCCTTTGATTCCCCAAGAGGATAGCAGGCATCATAGGCACAACATTGCTCATGGCAAGGTTAAATGCTCAACAAAGCAAACAGCAAAATCATCTAACAGTCATGAGAAAATCTCCAAGCCAGTGTCAAAGCCACTTAGGAGTCCCAAGTCTCCTACACCCTCTTCCCCTAAACAAACACAGGAAACACAACACTCGTCAAGTGTGGCTACTCAATCCCAATCTCGACCTACATCAAAGCTTCCAAATGTCCAAGAGGTAGGACATGACACCACCCTTAGCTCTCAACCCAAGGATGTGCCTGTGCAATCCACCGTGGCTAGATCAACGGATACTCAATCTATGCAAGTGAATGCTCTAAGGGCAACAAAAGGCACGACCACTTCTGATCTACCTAAGGACTTGACACCGCAGTCTACCAATGGTAGCTAGTCCACTGAACTAGCCACCACTACTTCCAATCAGGGACCACAGCAGTCACAATCTTTGGCCGTGACAACACCCCTTGCGAAACGTGTCCTTAGTGGTTTACCTGTGGAGGAGGTGTCACAACCAACTTCATTGACAACTCCAGCACTTCCAAAGTGCCTAAAGCCTAGGATGGAAGAGTTACACACAAGGGAGTTGGCTGAAGAGCTAGACTCTCTGAAAAGGGAGGTGGTTGTGCTCTCATAACCTAGCGAGGCTATTCAGTAGGCCACAGCCATGTCCCATAAGGACACACTAGAGAAAGAGAATGCTGAGGCATGACCAAGCACATTAACGATCGATATAGCCCAGGGTCCTGAGACGTTAGATGCACCTGCGCTGACCAAGAAAAAGAGGAGGAAACAACGAAAACAACAACAGTTGCAGGTGGTTGCGGACCCCAAGGACATTGGGATGAAGAGTGCTGGAGAGCTGATGAATAAAGCATTGAGTCCATCCACCAATGAGCCCACTGATGCCTCTCCTAATAGTGGTGAAACCTCAGACACATCCGTGTGCTCTGAAAAATCAAAGCAGCCGTTGCCATCAACAGTTGCTTTCAACACTCAATCCACCAACAATAGAACTCGCATCGACCAATCAAGAGTGGATGCAACACTGTCACAACAAGGTGACAAATCGATACCAGTCAAATCCGAGAAGAACCATGACAAAATAGCAGCAAAACCTCAGGAAAAACATGAGAACCCCAAGAGCATAACAAATCCTCGTGTTGACCAATCTTGCTCATCTAGGCATGAGCCCCCAGCCATGCTAAAGCCTAAGGAAACTCTTAAAACTTTGCATGAGACAGCAACCGAGCAAGCCCTCGTTGAACATAGAAGTGTCACAGAATGCTAAGCTCAAAGTGGTCGCACGTGTCTACGTCCTTGCGGACATGGGCACAATCCCCAAGGAGCAGCTTGGAGATTACTTGCCCTTTCCTCTATCCTGGGAAGAGCAAGAACATCTTAACGAGCACTACGATAGGCTCCTACATCAAGGCATGCGACTCATCTCTGACGAGGAGGCTGACGAACTGCGCTTAACCGTCACGTTCAATGAAGTGCTCTGCTGATCGAATCTCATGGACATAGAGCAACTAAAGCGACTGACAGCAGGCCAGAGTCAATTTGAGCAGTGTTGGTGCGAAAGCCGCGTTCTAATGGCCGAACTAGGGGCTCAGATCATGACAGTCTCTGAGGAGCGATTGGCCAAATGGCGATCCCAAAGGGACCCAACCTTCGAGTGCTAACTAGCATTCGAGGTACGGACTTGGCTGCAACTAGCCTAGAGAGTCCTTTGATTGATAAGGTTCTCACTGAGGAGGAGTTACACATTGCCAGTAGACTCGGACAAGGGTCCATGCTGCTCGATGTGGCAAAATATCTATCAGTACTAAGTAAGCTGCCACGAGTGCTGGATGCATATGCCACGCTCCAGTACAACCCCGAGTTCTACAATTGGTTCTTATTCTCGTGACGTGACATGGATTCATAAATATGTATATAAATAAACATTGATTTTTGTGTCACCGTGTATAAACAATATCAACACACACAAGCAATGATAGTCAAGCACATGGAGAAGAGTTGGGTCTGATAGGCTAAGCTCCTCAAGTCCTCCTCTCATCATGCATTTAAAAGCCATGTGACCATCCCCACCTCCAAGTGAAGGGCATGCAACCCACATTACCGCCATAGGAAGCCATGACCAACAACTCTGATGGTGTAAACAGGGTGTAGTCCCTTTCTATACACCTTCTTCTGGTCTATCCTTCCGAGGAGGAGCCCTACCTAAATCCATGACCGCCAGCCAACGTAACTCGGCGTGAACTAAGATCTGCTAATGGAAGGAGGCTAAACATACATCACGGGGGCCATCCCTCTACAACAACACTGCATGCCCCACCCCTCCCCTTCTCGTCCTATGCGCTTGATAACTTGCTCTATAATCCCTTACATATGAATGGTCTTATCATGTGACAAATCCTAATCCTTGATTCGCATCTTACAGGTCCCCCGCGAGGCAAACATGGAGAACCAAGGGCAGCTAGCTTGCAAGGACACTCTCCCCACAGCCGATGGGAACATGCAGCACATGCCCCTCCATCGGTGCGCTACGTGCCCACTCTTAAAAGGTACGCCAAGAAACGCGGCCCCAAGCGACACCGCCCCAGACGAAGGCCAAAGAATCCGCGGGCTAGGGGAGCGGACGCTCAAGGAGGCGCACACAATGTGGCAACACCAGTGGTGCAAACACCCAATGGACGCTCGGGCACCAGGTGCTCAAAGGAAAAAAGGGCAGCTCGAGACAGGGAAGAATTCAATGATTTGTTCAAAAGCATTGAAAGGCTAACAGCCTCAATGTATGGCATTGATTGTATGTCACCCTGAACCACTTGCACAATTCTTTTGCACTCCATCTCAATGCCATCACAATCAACAGTGGTAAGCAAGGCATGAAAAACAATGGAAAAGTACACCATACTTTTCAAGCACTACAAGTAGCCACTAGCTACCAAAAGCTAAGACATCAAGAAGCTCAATTATGCTACATTGCCTTGACAAGACCATAATGATGTCTCAAGCAATCTTCAAGTGTACTCCCCATATTCATCGACAAATTTTTCCATCAACTTAGCCCCTTGCTTCACTGACCCATTGCTATACAAGGAACCACACCGATAGTCTTCTAACTAAGTAATATTTAAGTATGCACAAGCACTCACATAATACTTGCACCGAAGTATATACACAGTTTGGGCCCTCGAGTGCAAGACAATACTCTGACCTGTCTCCCAAACTAATTGCACTATGTCTTGTGCACTATAGAGAAGACTGGCACTACCCTTAGGGAGAGACCACATGAGAGGTTTTCAATTGCAGGTGTTGAAGAAAACCCCCTGCTAAACTACTTCTATCAGCCAAAGGCCAGAGACCGTATCAAAAGTGAAGAAGTGCACGAGGAAATCTAGACGAAAAACCAAGTCTTGAGGTAAGAAACCAAACATGACTATTCAAAAGGTAGATCCTCAGCCTAGCATGCCTAATAAGCGGATGTTAGGTATAACTGTCGAGTGTGCACAAAGACCACTAGTTTCCAAGGAGCCTTTTGTAATAAAGTTAAATTCCACAGCAAGATTTTAAAATGAAAATACAAGAAATAGACATAAAATGCCAGGAAGCCATAGCCAAGGTGGCTTGGCAAGAAATGGTATTACCAATATTGGTTGAGAATCAAATGATGAGAGGTTGCAGCAAGGTATGCACCCAAGCTATGGTGTCTAGGAGTATTCACCCTCTTAGATGGTGGGAGGTTGAGACCTCAAATAAGTAATGTTTGTAAAATGGCAAAAAGATGCTACACATGTTACACCTCCATCTTTTATACTTATCCTAGACTAAGGCATTTATGCTTTATTACAAGCCATCCCGGCCTAAAAGAGCTTTGTCCTCAAAGCTAGAATTGGAAAAATTGATGAAGAAAGATTACAAGGATAGCTTTGTAAGTGATGAATCCATGCTGTAATGAAACTCCAAGCTGAAGAAGATCTCATATATCAATGAAGTATAGGTATGAAATTTGTATATATTACTGAAAACTGTCCAAAATAGGCTGCTGCACAAGAATGCCCATAACTTGAAGAAGGAATGTCCAATCATCATGTATGAGCTACAGAAATGTAGAGGAAAATCCGTAATAGCCAGCCATGCCATAAAAACCCAATTTTGATGACCATAGAGCAATTATTTTTATGACAGAAATTTAATACAACAACCTGTCCTATTCAGATATTACTCTGTTTCCTGCAAAAGCCATCGAAAATAATCAAGCTTGAACACAAAATTAGTGAGTTTGGAAATCCTCCAATTTCCATTTTTTGAATACTAAAAAAATGGCACCCGGATAGCATATCTATAAGTTTCTCAAAACCATATGATGTGACATATCATTGGAAAGCACTTGAAAAAAGAATCTATTGAGCTATAGAATGCTCAATTTGGAGTTATAGTGTTCAAGTTATGACAAATCCAAAGATTTGACCACATGTCCCAAACTTATGGGAAATTTCCATTTTTTCCAATATGGTGTTAAGGTATGATGATGGTTTCCAAGTAGACTTCTCCATGGGCAAACCTTGCCATTAAATAAGGTACTCTAGCAGCGAATGCTTCCTTAAAACCTTTTCTCTTTTGCCAATAATCTTTTCAGGCTCATAAATGATAAGACCATCTTCATCCATGGAAGGTAACTCTTCTAAAACCTTTATGGATGGACCCACATATTTCTTAAGTTGGGAAGCATGGAAGGTAGAACGAATCCTTGTTGAAGAAGGTAAATCAAGCTTGTATGCAAGCTCACCAACTGTTTTGAGGATTTGATAAGGCCCATAGTAACGATGAGCCAACTTATTACGATCTTCTTTGAGAGAAGCATACCTAGATTTAGGCACTTTGAGGAATATCCAATCCCCTTCTTCAAACTCCAAAGGTCTCCACTTTTCATCAGCATAAGCCTTCATAATATCTTGTGCCTTCCAAATGTTTTCCTTGCATTGATGAAAAAGAGCTTCCATTTTCTCAACTTCAGCCTTGGCTTGTGGATTGATGTCTTCATGAAAAATGGCTGAAGGTATTTGCACTTTATATCCATAAAGCGCTTCAAATGGTGACATGACAATGCTCATATGATGAGTCTTATTATAACGTAATTCAACAAGATGTAACCAATGATCCCACAAAGCTTGAGTGTCATGGAAAAAATGATGAAGATAGACTTCCAACCATTTATTGACATGCTCTGTTTGGCCATCGATTTGGGGATGATATGCTGTGCTAGGAGTCAAAATTGTTCCCATAGAAGTAAATAAAATTCTCCAAAAGCTTCCCATGAACTTAGTATCACGATCGGATACTATCTTCAATGGCATACCATGAAGCTTAAAAACACATTCCATGAACTGTTCAGCCACTTGCTTTGCTGTAAATTGTGCCTTGGTAGGGATAAAATGAGCTGATTTAGTCAACTGGTCCACCACCACATAAATGCTATTCCACCCATGCATTGTTATAGGTAAGTCCACAATAAAATCCATTGTAATATCAGTCCACTTGCCTTGAGGAATAGAAAGTGACTGAAGTAAACCACTGAGTAGAAGAGAGGAATATTTATTTTCTTGACACGGAAGACATTGCATAACATAATCCTTGACATCCCTCCAAATGCCCTTCCAATAGAAACTCTTATGGATATTGTCAAATGTTTTGAACAACCCATGGTGTTCTGCTAAGGGTAAAGAGTGCATCTCATGCAAGATATAGTCTTTTGTGGTGTCAAGAATACTCTACTACGATACCATAAAACACCGTTGTGCCATTTGAAATTTGGATACTCTTCTCCTTTGCCTTATTGAAATTTCTTCATCATCTTTGATGCTTGCTCATCAAGAAAATACTCCTCTTGAATATCATGGATCCAATCCTTATGCACGGTTGAAATGGTAGAAATGGAACATGCTCACATTCTTAATAAGGCATCTGCCACCACATTGTCTTTTCGAGCCATATAAGATATTTCAAAGTCATATCCTTGAAGAGTAGCTAACCATCTTCGTTTCTTGGGAGATAGATTTGGTTGTGAAAGAAAATATTTCAGCACATGATGATCACTTTTGACCTTGAAATGGCTGCCATAAATGTAATGATACAACTTTTTGATAGCATGCAATATTGCTAACATCTCTTGCTCATAAATATGTAATTGATGCTCCTTGTCATCAAGCTTTCGGCTCTCATAAGCTATGACTCCATGATCTTGATATAAAACAACCCCAATTCCTCTTCCACTAGCATCCACACATATAATAAACTCCTTAGAGAAATCTGGACATACAAGGATGGGTGCTGAAATTAGAAGAGATTTCAGCTCATTGAAAATTTGATCAATGATAGAGTCCCAAAAGAAAGCTTCCTTTTTGAGCCTATCCATCAATGGAGCCGCCACATGAGTATAATTCTAGATGAACCTTCTATAGAAGGATGACAACCCAAGGAATCCTCTCAAAGAGGTTGCATTCGTAGGAGTAGGCCATTCTTTGACACATTCTACCTTATTGGGGTCCACTCTAATCCCTTGTTCTCCCACAACATGACCTAAGTATTCAACTTTATCTTCCATGAAAGAACACATCGTCATCTTGGCAAAGAGTGTGTCTTTGTAAAGTGTCAAAGACCTCTCTCATATGCTTCAAATGCTCATCCTTGGATTTACTATAGATTAGGATATCATCAAAGAAAACAAGAACTATCTTGAACAAGAAAGGCTGCAATATTTTATTCATGAGGGCTTTAAAAGTGGCGGATTCATTGGAAAGTCCAAATGGCATAACTAAGAAGTGGTATAATCCTCTTTCAGTTCTAAAGGCTATTTTGAACTCATCTCCTTCCTTCATTCATATTTGAAGATAACCCTATCGGAGATCTATTTTGATGAAGCCCTTTGCATCTTTAAGCTCATCCAAAAGATCATCAATTCGGGGAATAGGATACCTAATCTTGACCGTTGACTTGTTCAAATCCCGATAATCAATACACATGCAAAATGATCCATCCTTCTTTTTTACTAAGAGCACGAGAGAAGCAAACTGTGATTGAGTTTGCTGAATTAAACCCATTTGCAGCAATTCCTTGACTTGACCCTCCACTTATTCCCTTTCAAACTTGGACAAGCAATAGGGAGGTTTGTTGATGGGTTTTGTATTGGGCAACAAGTCAATAGGATGTTCAACCTCTTGCTTTGGAGGTAAAGATGATGGTGGCTGAAATAAATCCTTATACTCCTCTAATAACTCTTCTAATCTTGGATCCCTTTCCTTTGAACAAGAAGATGATTGTCCTTCATCTACTTTCACAAGCAAAAGAGTGAAGATGCATGTCTTTGCATTGATTTCTTTTCGCAATTTCTTCATGGAGATGAGTTCTATTTGTTTGTGGTCTATGCCTTTCAACTCTGTGCTGTCCTTGCCAATTAAATTCCATTAGCATTTGCTCCAAGTCCAAGGTAAATTTGCCAAGTGTTTTCAGCCAATTACAACCAATGACACTGTCAATAGGCCCCATATCCAAAGTGATCAAGTTCACTTTTATTGTGCAAGAGGGCAATAACTCAATTGAGGTACATGGACACACTTCTTTACTAGACTCATATGCACCGTTGGCAACTTGTATCCACAAGGAAGAATCCATATCAATGGGTAGAAACTTCAGTCCATTCAAAGATTTGGTGTTGCTAAAGCTATGAGTGCTACCCGTATCCACTAGAATATGTGCAGTCTTGCCATTAATGAAACCTTTGAGTCAGTGTATTTTTCCCTTTGCAACCTGTCCATGCATCGTATGAGATGGTATACAAGGAAACATGAGAATCATGATTACCACCTGGATCAAAAGGAAATCCATCCATGGGATCATAGAATTCTTCGTTGGTGGCATACTCTTCTTCATGAATCTCTTCAACCATTGGGTATGCATTAACGTGCAATAAATTTCCCTCTTGATCTTCTTATTCTTCAACTTCCACTTTCTGAGTGATCTGATCTTTTAATCACTCTCCCCACACTTGAAGCATAATCCTTTTGCATGCATTTTCCAAAGTTTGTTGTGAGGAAGGAAGTTATTGTTAGAACTGTTTTGGGGTAGTTTAGGAGCATTTTCAGCTCTTGAGAAAGTAATTCTTGGCTTAGCTACATTTCTAAAAGTTTGCTCCTATTTTGGTACAAAATTTCCACCTGTTTAGAGGCATAAATAGTGGAAAATGTTGACACTTTGCTCTGTTATAACTGTTTGGACTATTATAACCTCTATTTTCTTGTCTAAAAGAGTCTCTCGATTGGCTGAAAACTTACCCATACTTTATAGGTTGATTGGAAATATTATTACCTATACTTCTTTGCTAAAAATTTCCTACATCCCTTTTGTACATCAAAGAATATCTTTCAGCCAATTGTATGGCCTCATGTAATGTTTTTGGTTGTTGAGCTCTTACCTCCGATGATAGGGTAGGATTAAGACCAAAAATGTATTTATTGAGCTTAGCAAAATCGGAAATACCTTCAACATACATGGAAAGATTCAAGTAGGCATTGGAATAGTCTCTAATAGACATTCCCCTTTGAACGCACACATACCATCTTCTTTGAAGTCTTTGTTTTTCCAAAAGAGACACAAAGACATCAATCATCACTTGCTTGAACTCCTCCCAAGTGTCAAAACTTTGCCCAATGTTTTGCATGTAATGCCATCAAGTATGGGCATAACCTTCAAGATGAAGGGCCGCGAAATAAATTTTGGCCTCTTCACTTCTAGGGTAAAGGGTGAAGTAGAATTCAAGCTTATTGATCCACTCCTCCCATTCTGAAGGTGATGCATTATCTCCTTTGAAATTAGTGATATTGATCTTCTCTTTATATTCTTTTTCATTGTAAGATGGCTGCCCATGAGATTGTTGTCTCCATGAATCTTTATTCCATGAATTTTTTCTAAAATTAGGTGGCCCAAAACCATGAGATGAGGGTTGTCCATTTGAAACACGCTCTTGGTTTGGGATGTCATGGGCTGATCTTCGCTCATCATGCCTTCCACCTTCATGAACTTGATTGTTGACTGCATTTCCTTTTTGTGCATATTTGAGGGCTGATGATAAAAATTCTTGTAGAAGGGGTCACATCCATGATAATCACTATCCCATCGAGTCTTGCCATGTTCCCCTTCATGTCTATGATTATCCTTTGGAGTGCCAAACTGAGGCCTTGGGCTATGAATACCATGAATTTGTGAAGGATGATTATTGCTCCTGACTCTAGATGACTCTCCCCTTTCAGAGGTGTGTATTATTGGCTGAGACTTTTCTTTATTTGGATGGAAAGGATTACCAACAAAGGGAATCGCATGGGAGTCTTCAATATTTTAAGGTTCACTTTGTGGTTTGCTTCTGATTTCCTTTATGGTTGAGATGAGCTCTTGGAATAAGAATTTATGGCTTTGCTACAATTCAGAGATTCCTTGGTTTACCTGTGCCATCCCTTGCAACAAACCTTGATTCATATGGGTTAAACTTTCATCCAAAGCCTTCAAATCCTTAGAAAGGCCTTCATTGACATGTCCCAGCTCTTTTGACAGTAGGAGATAATCATTCCCTGCATGCTCTTCATGTATGTCTTGCTGTCCTTGATGTGTGCTATAAGAAATCCCAATGCTTAATTCTTCATCTACTTGATCAACATTATGGATTTAGTTGTGTAATTTTGATCCTCTTGGAAGTCTCTGACACCATCATTCAATGCCTCAGCAATAGGGTCTTTCTTCTTATTCCTAGCCATTAGGAAACAGTGATGTAATAGTAGACAATTTGTCACTAAACCCCTTGTTTCTCTCTGAATGTGGCACCAATCCCAATGCTTAATAGCTCTATGGAAATTTTATTATATGAGAATATACCAGATTTAGTAATATCTCAACTTGCAATAAGGTATATAGGTAGATTGAACTCAAACAGTGTATTCTAGACAGTCTATTTAGATGCAGTCCACTATATCCCCTATCAGTAAATTGGCCATAAATTTTGCTCCCAATGTATGATTTACAAACCTTTTGATTCAAATTGGAGCTTAGGATCCCCTCTTCAAATTAAGCTATTAAGATCCCAAATCAGATCACGACAGAATTTTCTGTAATAGGAACTATGTATGTGTCCAGAGAATTCCTCCAACCTGTTTACACCCTATGGAAACCCTGTTTTACCCTGTAGGAATACCCAGAGTGAAGGAAACCCTTGTAAACCACTGTAGCAACCAGGTGTAGGGCTCAAGAACAACCTGTAAATGGGTATATACCTACTGTTTTATCTGTCAAACACCTGTAAGTGTCCTAAAAATAGAATATGCTCCACTCCTCTTCCAATGGTTCACCAACCACTTATGGAACCCTAATTATTGCTTATCAATGTTGTATTTGTGCCCAAACTTTGATAATGGAAATGTACCTACACCTAAATTTGAAAATAGTAGGGGCTCCGAGACAAGAGGGGTGTACAAAGTTCCACCTCAAGCCGGGTTGTGCACCCCTTCAGGGCCTTAATCGGGAAGGGAGGGTCACCTCTCTTTTGTCTTCTCGACTCGCTTGGTATCCACTTTTCCTTGCATGAACCAACATGGCAAGTACATTCTAATGGCTAATCAAACAAGGATGCTATGCATTGACTGAAAAAGCCTTTGAACTTTTAATGAAATGCAAGTGGGTATTGGAAAATGATTCAATTAAAAAGGCTATGGATAGGGCATTACCCTTTTGCAATGACTCACTGCTTTTACAATATTCCCACTTACCATTTTCATCATTATTTCAGTCCTATAGCATCAATGCTCAACCATCCAACAAAAATCCAAGTCAAGTAGGCAATGAGTAGCATTTATACAATCAATTGAGCTTCAACATTTGAATGGGCAGAAAAGAACTCATCAAACAATCATAATCAATCCTAGGCTGAATTCTACATGCCTTCAATAGGAATTAAGAGGCTCTACTACACTTAATCTCTCTCACGAACAATAGGACTGGTTCAACAGTTAGATAAAAGAGAGATTAAGCTGAAAGTACTAGAATTACCTCTTTAATGTTGATGGAAAGTAGTGGATGAATCCAATCAAACAACCTTTAGCATAAGACCCTGTCAATAGACCAAGATTTAAATCAATAAGACCAATCTTCAAGAAGGATTTGTCCAATATGATTGCTCCCAAGTAATCTTTAGCTCCCGATCAATAAGATTGCTCCAATGAAATCAAAAGAAATCAATGACTTGATAGGAATCCACAATAGCTTGTTGGAGAAGATCCTTTGAGCTTTATTACGTGTAATTTTCTCATTAAATTCATGGATTTCATGGATTTTCAGACATTGCCATGTAAAAGGGCTGAAAATACTTTCAAACTTTTAAGAATTCCTTCAATGTAAACCAAATCATTGAAGAATACCTTCAATTGAACCTTCCCGGGGTTCTAGACAACAAAAGCCCCATGAAATTGAAGAAGATGATCCAAGAATTGGATTCTTGAAGCTTGCTACCCTATTGTGACTCCATAGCCACCATATTTTGAAGCTTCACGACCAAGAAAGCTTCAATGTTGATCCCTTTGTTGAGAATAGCAAATGATGCTTAACATGAATGCCCATAGAGGCTAGATGTGTGCCCAAAAGAGGATTTCCCACAAAAGGCTTTGTATGGAAGATAGAGAAAAGATGTATGCTCTATAAGCTCTATGAGAGATGCCCGGAATCCCATAAGCATAGTGAGGAAAAGTGGTACTATCCAAAAAGCTATAAAGGCATGTACTTGACACTCATTTTGATATAGAGGACAAATCATTTTGAATCACTCAAGATTGTGTTTGTGAGTCCAAGCTAATCTATCTTGGGACCTAATTCACTTGAGTTATAATTTCTCATTCTAAACATGTATCGTGTGTTTGATTTGTGTCCACCATAACTCATCTAGTTCTAGATCCGTATTCTTTAACATGGTATCAGAGCCATGGCTGAGCTAGGTAGCTAGTGGCCATAGTTATTCAACATTTCCCTCTTATTGCATATTCTAAATACTTTATATCTCATTCTTTTCTTCCTTTCTGTGTCTGTGGGTCTTCGTGTAGAAGAACAATCTGAAAGAGTGATATTTTTTCTATGTCTGGGTTTCTCGACCTTACCCTAATCTTTTTGCATTGTGATATCATTATGGCATGGAGAAGAACAACAGCTTGCCCATCACCGAGGTCTTGAAGGCCGTCTTCCCCTTCCTCATTGGGCCCAAGCTTGCAGCCTGCAATTGCATCTGTAGAGGTAGTGGAGGGATGGTAAAAAACGACTCCTCTGCGCCCACCATTGGCCCTTCATCGCCTGTAGTATCGGTAAGGGTACCACGAGCTTGCCGATTGGATCGACCCATGGATATCACCACCTCTTTACCAACCTCTACAGGCACAAGTCCCAACCCTTCTGTCTCCTAAGCTCTCCTTTGACGTGCTCAAATTCTACGATGACACATATTGACTCGTAGCATGTGTACTCAGATGTGGTTCTAGAATCTAAATCCCTTCTGGGGATTGCAAACTCGTTTTTGCATGTGCCTTGAGGGTGATTTTAGCCTCTACAACTAGTGCTTGGTTGATGTGGCATGCGGACCACCATCTGTTCATCCTAGTGACGATGATGATTTCACATGATTTGTAGTTGCATTATTTTTAATATGATACCTTGTATTGGTAGTGCATGCCATGGGGCTTGATGATGCTCGAGAATTATGTATGACTCTATGGACTTTGGATCTCACTTAAATTGGGATTACTTCATAAACTTATAAAATTATGCTAAAACTTCATGCTTTAGAAGTAGTTGCATACCTATTTTTTGTTAGAGATCAAAGCATTCAATAGTTTGCGATTACTTTGCAATTCAACATCCTAATATAATTGATCTAATTAGTTTGCAATTGCAAAATAATTAAATTCAAAGCGATAACATAATCAAACAAAAAGCTCCATAAAATAACCAAAAAAATCCAAGTGATGACCAAAAAGCTTCAAGAAGCACTTAAAAAGCTCCAAATGAAGAGCTTGCTAAATAATAGCACTCGCAGGTGCACTTGTAGAGCCCATCCTCAAAGATAATGATTCTTGTAAATCCTTGCTTTCAAGTGTCATTCACAAAATCCATCCGCATCTCACTGCTCGCAGGGGCGGAAAGATTGGTATTAGGTTGCTGGTGTCACTTATAGGACATGGTTCAACTATCTGGATGGGCTAGGTTACAAGGCAGATACATATGATTTCTTGCAATTTTCCTCTCAGTATCCCTTTGTTTCTGAGATCAAGGCATGGTTAGCACTCCTTTTGGTGGATGCGCAGGGTGGGCAACTGGAAGCATTTGGAATCAAGCTTGATTTTGGTGATGTCACCAAAATCCTATTATGTTGGATTGGAAATGAAGCATATTATAGTAGTCCATGTCTTGCATCCATGATGTCCATCCTTGTTGCAATATCCCTTGAGATCAGAATCCACTCATTGTCCAAAACAACCACTCACAAGACTATTTCACACTCTATCTCTTCAAACCAGCCTACTCATCTCACACGGCATCATCAAATTGCCTTCACATTTAACTAACTTGGCTTGAACTAAAATAAGGGATTGTTAATATTCTTGATAATTAGTTATCAAAAATCCTAAGAGGTTACTTATGATTAGAGTTTCTATTGAATTCCTATTCTTGTAAGGGACTAGACACTGCCCGAGTATACTCGTGGTAAGACCTTCCCGCATGAAATGATTTGCTTGCACAAGACCTCACAAGGAAAGCCAATGCCAAATGAAAACCCTTAAACCATGTATCCCAAAAATCATCTCATGTGTGAGAGTTTGTCAAATGAAGCTCATGTATCCATTAATGTACTCACGTGTAAAAGCATGAAGCAATACGAGTGTATCAAGAAGATTGAAGCAAAAAAAAAAAAGTACCACACATTGGCAAAAGGGATAAGGTGCACAACAAAAGCCAAGGAGCATGAAGAAAAATAAGTCCAAGAAGACCAAAAAGAAGATCAAAGGTTATCAAAGAAGCAACAAAACAAAATGATGAAGAAAATATTTTCCACTGCTACAAACCAATAAAATGTTTTGCAAAAATTTCCCATAGAGGATCTCAAATTCCATGAATGGATATGCTTCCCATAGTGGATGTAACAAACCCTACCAAAAATGTAAAGTTTCAAGCCTTACCTTGACTAGGCTGCCAAAGAACTAGTCTCTTGGTCCATGTTTGCATGCAAGGGGGGCAAAAAGCCAGCAAGGGTAGAGACTCATCATTTGAGGGGGGGTGTTGAGAATAGCAAATGATGCTTAACATGAATGCCCATAGAGGGTAGATGTGTGCCCAAAAGAGGCTTGCCCACAAAAGGCTTTGTATGGAAGATAGAGAAAAGATATATGCTCTAGAAGCTCTATGAGAGATGCCCAGAATCCCATAAGCACAGTGAGGAAAAGTGGTACTATCCAAAAAGCTATAAAGGCATGTACTTGACACATTTTGATATAGAGGACAAATCATTTTGAATCACTCAAGATTGTGTTTATGAGTCCAAGCTAATCTATCTTGGAACCTAATTCACTTGAGTTATAATTTCTCATTCTAAACATGTATTGTGTGTTTGATTTGCGTCCACCATAGCTCATCTAGTTCTAGATCCATATTATTTAACACCCTTGAGTGTTGAGGAAGCTCCAGGATACTTGTTAGAGTAAAATCCATTTGATTCTTTGAAGAAATTCCAAGAAAATCACTACTGTCCTGAAATCTGGCATAACTAGGGTTTGAGAGCTCAAGAATGCTCAAGAGAATTGCCTTCAACTAAGTATACTAGAATAGAGACTCAAACATTGATGATTACTGATTGTTCAAGCCATAGGTGATGCCTTTGACTGCTGGGAACAGGGAGAAGATGAGCATGAAATTCAGTGCAAAATGCACCGATTTAGCCTGTTGTCATGGCTGATCACACTCATCAAAGGTGAGTACAGTGCTATTCAATTTGGAGCTCTTGACACAAAGAATCAGGCTATGATGTCTCTTTAGGAGAAAATAGAGTTTGGAAGAAGATTTCAGCAAGTGACTCCATGGACTTTGAGAGAAGCTTGAAAGGAAGAAGAGAGAGAAACTATCCCCAAAAAGCAATCTTAGTTTAACCATTGTAACCCCACTTAGACTTCAGTTAGGGTCAAAAGCCTTTAAAATGGACCTCTATTTGACCACGTCCTGCTATTTCGGCCAAAACCTCCATCTTCCTCAAGATCTTCAAGAAGCCTTCAAAATTAATCCCAACTTGTTGCAGAGTACTCTGACTAGTCACGGTCAAACCCTATGACAAAATCTTGGTGTTCCAGTTAACTGGTTCCTGTCCCCAATGACTAAATTCTCCAAGAAAATGACACTTCCCATGGATCAAAGTCCATGCTCTGATACCAATGTAATAAAGCTAAATTCCACAACAAACTTTTAAACTGAAAAGACAAGAAATAGACATAAAATGCCAAGAAGCCATAACCAAGGTGGCTTGGCAAGAAATGGTATTACCAATATTGGTTGAGAATCAAATGATGAGAGGCTGCAGCAAGGTATGCACCCCAAGCTATGGTGGCCAAGAGTATTCACCCTCTTAAATGGTGGGAGGTTGAGACCTCAAACAAGTAATGTTTGTAAAATGGCAAAAAGATGCTATACATGTTACACCTCCACCTTTTATACTTATCCTAGACTAAAAAATTTATGCTTTATTACACTTTGACTTTCCAAGAGGATAAGGAGCACCACATGAATAATGCTGCTCATGATAAGGGTGATTGCTCAACAAAGCAAATGGTAGAATCGTCTAATAGCCACAAGCAAATCTAGCTAGTGCTAAGTCCACCTAGGAGTCCCAAATCTCCTACACCTTCTTTTCCTAAAAGATAAAAGGAAGCACAATAGCAGTTGCCAAGTACAACTGCTCAATCCCAATCTCTATCTCCATCTGAGCCTCCAAATGTCCAAGATGTAGGACATGACACCACCCTTAGCTTTAAGCCTAAGGATATGCCTGTGCAATCCACCGTGACTAGCTTAACTGGTGCTCGATCTGCACAAGTGAATGCTCAAAGGGCAACAAAAGACATGACCACCTCCGATCTGCTTCAGGACTTGACACCGCTGTTGACTAATAGGAGCGAGGGTCCACTGAACTAGCTGCTACTACTTCCAATCAGGAATCATAGCATTCAGAGTTGTTGGCCATGACGATGCCCCTTGTAGAGTGTGTCCTTAGCAATTCACCCGTGGAAGGGGCATCACAACCAACATCCTTGAAACCTCTAGCATTTCCAAATCACCTAAAACCTAGGCTTGAGGAGAAATATCTCGAAGATTTGGCCAAAGGAGATGGCACATCTAACCAATGAACCAAAGATGAAGTGCATTATGAAGCTTGATCACAAGCTGACAGCCATCACATGTGTGAACGTCCATGTGGACATGAGAAGGCCAATACCAGAGCACACAAAGCTCATAGCCAAACCCCTAACAACATGTTTGCTCCTGCTATGAAGGTATTGTTGAGGAAGTCATAAGGGATATCCCAAAAGCCATAGCTAGAGAATTACACTTGATACCATCACTCTATATTGCTCAATGTGAGACAAACAAGGAAAAGCTTGAAGCAATCAAAAAAAAGGGGAAAGGAAAAGGAAATTTATGCAAAAAAGGCACTCCAACCACAATTTGGCAGGCAAAAATTGTCCACTGACTAATGACACTCGCTGAGCAAAGGAAAGCCCTTTGGACATCAATACAAGATTCCACGTACATTGCCCTGACCTCATTAAGAGTCTTGGCAATGGTCCATGAGGTCCAACTTTCTGCCACTATCCAAAAACATCCCTTGTATGATAAATTTCTTCCATAATAAGATCTACACGTGGCTAGTAGGCTAGGAATAGGGAGCATGGTACTTGATGTTAGCGCATATGTCTTCTGCCTCACTCAAGATCTTGCAATCCTAGATCTCTATGCTGCCTACTATCAATACAATTGTGACTACTTCAGCTGTTTTCGTCCAAGATTACATGACAGGAATCCTAAACTGTCTCTTGGTTCTACACTAGAGTCACCCAAACCTCCTAAGCAAGATAAAAATAGCTCTAAACACAACACCTACTCTGATAAGAAGCAATGGAGGCATGTTCCAATGGGTAAGGACAAGAGTCTAGAGCAAATGTAGGAGCAACTGCTAATGCAATTGAATGAGGGGCTAAACATAGGGGACTTAGCTGAAGAACTAGACTCTCCAATAAGAGACAGAATTGTACCCTCCCAACCTAGTGAGGTTGTCCAGCAGGCGTGGCTATGTCCCATGAGGACACACCAGAAACAGAGAATTTTGAGGCCCGGCCAAGCACATCAATGATTGACCTAGTTCAAGGTCTTGAATCTTTAAAGGATATACCTCAATTTCCCAAGAAAAAGAGGAGAAAACAACAAAAACAACAACAGTCGCAAGTGGTGGTAGATGCCGAGAAGATTGAGACCAAGGGTGCTGAAGAACTGAGGAATGAAGCATTGAGTCCACCCACAAATGAACCCATTGCCATCTCTCCTAATAGCAATGAAACCTCAGACACATCCGTGTGTTCTGATAAGTCAAAGTAACCATTACCATTAATGTGGTTGCTTGCAACACTCAATCCACTGACAACAACAAAAATTGCATTGACCAATCAAGAGTGGATAGAACATTGTCACAACAGGGTAAGAAAACTATACCAGTCACATCCAAGGAGAACCATGACACAATAGGAGCAAAGCCTCAGGAGAAATAGGAAAATCTCGAGGACAAAAGAAATACTAGCATTGACCAATCCTCCTCATCTAGGCTTGAGCCCCTAGCTATGCTATAGCCTAGGGAAACTCACAAAACCTTGCATGAGATAGCAACCAAGCAAGCCTTCATAGAACACAGAAGTGTCACAGAGTGCTTGAATGTGTTGGATGCTAAGCTCAAATTATTCGCATGTATATACATCCTTGCAGACATGGGCACATTCCCTAGGGAGCAGCTTGAGGAATACTTACCATATCCTCTATCCTGGGAAGAGCAAGAATAACTTAACGAGCACTATGATAAGCTCCTATATGAACGCATGCAACTCATCTCTGACGAGGAAGCCGACAAACTACACTTGACTGTGACATTCAAAGAAGTGCTTTGCCAACCAAATCTTTTTGATATAGAGCAGCTAAAGCAAAAATTAGAGAGTCAAAGTCAATTTGAAAAGCATTGGTTTGAAAACCATGCTACAATGGCCGAACTTGGAGCCCTGATTATGACAGTCTCAGAGGAGCGATTGGCCAAATGGCAGTCTCAAAGACACCCAACCTATGTGGCACCAACTTCCTTTTGAGTACTAATTAGCCGGAGCTAGCCAAGAGAATTCTTTGATTGATAAAATTCTCACTGAGGAGGAGCTACATGTTGCAAGTACTAACTAGCGTTCGAGGTATGGACTTAGCCGGAGCTAGCCAAGAGAATTCTCGGATTGATAAAATTCTCACTGAGGAGGAGCTACATATTGCGAGTAGACTCAGACAAGGTACCATGCTACTCGATGTTGCAAAATATCTATTGTTATTGAGTAGGTTGCTACGAGTACTGGATGCGTGTGCCACACTCCAGTACAATCTTGAGTTCTACAATTGGTTTTTATCCTCATGAAGTGACATGGATTTATAAATGTGTATATAAATAAACAATGAGTTTTGTGACTATATATAGATAATACCAAAAAAGCAAAGCCAATACACACACAAGCAATGATAATCAAGTATAGGACGAAAATTTTGGGCTTAATAGGTTGAGCTTCTCAGGTCCTCCTCTCACCACATGTCTAGAAGTCGTGTGACCATTCCCGCCTCTAGGTGCAAGGCATGCAGTCCTCATTGCTGCTATTGGAAGACCTAGTCAACACCTCTAAGGGTGTAAATGAGGTGTTGTTCCCCCCTATAGGCCTTCCCCCTTTTCGGCCTATTCCTCTGGGGACGAGCCCTGATCTGTTGTTCCATCATAGCTAGAGTCCACACAACTTGGCATGAGCAAAGATCTTCTACTGGCTGGAATCTGCCCCACACTTGAGGCAAGACGGGTATCAGCATAGGGGCCATCCTCTGTACAGTAAATACTGCGAGCCGCCTTGCCTCACCCCTCCTTGTTATATGCACATGTTAACTCATTATTTAATCCCTCTCATGCGAGTATCTCTATCTTGCCTTAGGCTCTAACCCTTGCTTCACATTTTGCAGGTTCCTCAAGAGTCACCAGTCAAGGAGCACCCCATCTTGCTGGCCTGCAAGGAAGCTCTCCTTCACAGAAGGGAGCACACGATGCAAGATTCGCTGCTGAAATACTACGTGCCCACCCTGAAGAGGTATTTGCCAGGATGAGGGTCAAAGCGAAAAAGCCTAGGATGCAAGTCAAATGCAAGAACTCCTCCCCAAACCAAGAAGAGGAAGGTTCAAAGGAATGCCCAGAGGGTAGCAACCCACGACGTGCAAGAAGAGGAAGGTTCAAAGGAATGCCCGGAGGGTAGCAACCCACGACGTGCAGACCTTCCATAGACACTCGAGAACCAAATGCTCAAGAGAAGAAAAAGAAGAAAAAATTAAGAATGAAATTGTTGAACTGTTCCAAAGCATTCTTCATATGGCAACAAGTAGGAACTACACTATTTGGATCCTAGTTGACGCCTCCATTGCCCTTAGCCCGAATCAAGATGTGCAACCCTCCCCGATTGCTCAGACTCGGGCCCCTCACATGATGGACCAGGACGAGGGTTCGCATGCAGTACCTCAGTCGTCTGGTCACCTGGGCTCACCCCATCTCATACAAATAGAATAGCCCCTATTTTGTATAATATGCTTACCAAGTGCTATCTTGCCATGACTTTTAGTATTTATGTGGTTAAAAGGGGTAGGTTTCCCAACTGTACAAACTTTTCATACCTAATTCTAATACATTTCGTGTCTTTAACAAAAATAAAAGAAAAAAAAGGATAATCAAGCGCAGGTGATATGCATCAAAGTCAACACCATAGGATTTAGATAAGTGATGTCTTTTTTGCGTTGCACATGTTCATTATAGTTGAAGCATGTGACTTGCATGTACTCTCACGAGTTTTCAAGTGGATACAGGATGACATAGGTCTCAGTACAAAAGAGTTCAAATTTCCAAGTTACCACAAGACCACTAACCCCACAAAGAGCCATTACAAAAAAAGCAACAAAAATATCAAGAACAAAGAGCCATGATGGAAGCCTCATTGCAGGAAGAGACAATCACCCTTGCAGAACGCCCACATTGCATTTAAGCATGGCCCAAAGCATAGTCATTGGCTACTCTCTCTTTCTTGGCCAAAGTCTACATTTGGCTCACTGCATTTGCTATCTCAATTGTACTGATATCTCACATGTTACAAAGAGGTTTGCAAAATCTCAAGTGTGTCTCTCCATCTCAACAATTGTTCCTTTAGCATCGAGGCTAGTAACACAATCATCGTTGTAATATCCATTTTCACAGCCTTTGGATCTCGACATTTCCCCATCCAAATGAAAGGCTGATAGCCTCAATGTATTGCAATGGTTGTATTCATGTTATCGAGAGAGAGAGAGAGAGAGACAGAGACAGAGAGAGAGCGAGAAAATAAAATAAAATGAAATAAAACAAGAAAGGCACCCACAATCACAACACAACACCTAGGGGTCCTCAAATTAGGTACATCCAGTTACCTTGGTTGGCTAGTTCTGTCCCTAGTCCCCTAGCCCCTTACATATCCCCCACAATTGTTCAGGGCACATCAAGGGCAAGACATACCTAGGGAGCTTGTCTCTCGCCTATGGTTAGTAGATCTGTCACTTTGAACTATTTTTACAATTCTTTTTCGCACTCCATCTCTGTAGTACCATTGCAAATAGTGGTAAGCAAGGCATGAAGGACCATGGAAAGTACACCGTACTCTTTGAAAAATACAAGTAGCCACCAGCTACCAAAAGCTAAAGTCTCAATGAGCTCAATTATGCTACATCGTGTTTTCAAAATCGCAAATGATGTCTCAAGAACCTTCTTGTGTACTTCTCCTCAACATCGACAACTTTTTCCACCATATTGAACCCTTGCTTTATCCACACATTGCTACAAGGAACTAGACCAACACTCTTCTAACTACACAATATCTAAGTATGCATGGGCATTCACATACTATTTGAACCACAATCTATACACAAATTGGGTCCTCAAGTGCAGGACATTACTTTTAGCTTGCTTAGAGCTCAACTTGTCTCCCAAACTAGTCAAACTACACCTTGTGCACACAATAAGAAGACTAGCACTAATCCCTAGGGAGAGACCATATGAGAGCTTTTCAATTGCAGGCATTGATGACTTCAACAAAAGTACCGTCAACTCCTCATCAACAATCAACTTTGAACTCTTGTCTTTTCTCATCATGCAAGCCCACCAAAGAATTGCCATGTGCAGAATCCCCACAAGCCAACACGTGTGCCAGCCATTAGTGCAATTCCCAACAATGACCAACTCTATCCCCAACTCCAACAACCCTATCACCAACCACCTAGACCACTAACATGCCCCCAACAGCCTTCATCCACACCACCACCAAAACTCCTCCAAGGCAACCACAAATGTCCCTTCCACCCACGTCTTTAGTGCATGCCAAAGTCTGCTACCTACGACGGTGAGTGCCGTGGGACTCTAGGAGGGGGTAATGTTAACCCTTAGATGAACAAGGTGGAAAATCTAGATTTATCTAAAGAGGAAGACAGAACAAGGCAAAGTGAAACGGAAGATGGAGGCGCGCCAAGAAGAATCTGGAAACACAAGAAGTACAGAAAAGTCCTAAATCAAGGAGAAAGGTGCACAAGAAAAAGCACATATCAACACTTTTGTAAAAGAGCGCAAGGTGCACCATGATTTATTTTAAGAAGTGCTGGGCTCTCACCCATGCAATTTGTAAAGGTAGACGGGCAGTAGGAAGGAAGCTAGGAAGATATAAGGACAATGGAAAAAAGGGCCTAGGCCATGGCTAGCCATGTAAAAAAGGGGATAAGGGTTTAGGGTTTAGGGTTTAGGGTTTTGTATATAAAGTTGAAAAGTGAATGAGAAGCTCATTCTTGTATGTGGCAAAAAGTGGCTCTCTTCTTCTTCTTCTTCTTCTTGCTTGCTTGAGCTTGTGCTTTGAGAGAGGGAGTGTGAGAGTGTGAGGGAGTGTGTGTGAGAGGGTGAGGGACCATGGTGGAAAAGCTCTCCATCTTCTCCTCTCTTCTTCTCTTCTCTTCTCTTCTCTTCTCTTGCTCATGGAAATGGAGCTTAGAGCATGGAGCTTGAGGATGGAGCTTGCTTGAAGCTTGCACTTGGATTGTGGAGCTATCGAAGTGCTCGGGAGAGGAGGCAACTCGATCGAGCATGGAGGTAAGCTCACTACACCCGTAGAGATGGATAGCATGTCGACTATGTGAGAGGTAGCCATTAGTGCTCGGCTTGGAAAACTTGAAACAATAAGTGGTCCGTGAGTCTTGGCGGTTGATCGCCTCTACAGCTATTCATTGGGGCATTAAGATAAGCTCACTACACCCCCATAGAATCAAAGGCGTGTTGGCTAGGTGAGAGATAGCAATTTGTGCTCGCTTGAAATTCTTGAAGAAATAAGTGGTCCATGGGTCTTGGTGGTTGAGTATGAGCTCCACTACATTTTGGTTCCATTGCTGAGACAAATGGATTCAAGCATGATCACTTGCATAGCTCAAATCAAGCATCAAAGTAGGGTCACATCCCCAAACCGGTGCTTGAGATAGGTAGGATATTTGGGCTTTTTAATCTTCAAAACATAAGTATTTTGGATTTTTTATTAGTAGAAAAGTAGGAGGAATCATTTTAGTAATTGTATTTTGATTTTTGTTGCATTTAGAGTAGGATAGGAGCAAGAAATAGAAGCAAAAAGCTTTAGGAATTCTATTGTAAAAAAATAGGCCAAAAGAGGGCAAAATGAAGGAAAAAACAGCCTTGTACTCCATTGACAAGACTTGAGCACTAACGGGAAAACACTTAGGAACTAGGACAAGGGCTCAAGACCCAAGGAAGGGGGTAGAAGGGTCTTTTTTAGTTTTTGCAGTAGAGAGAGAGAAAGAGAGAGTGTGTGTGTGAGAGAGAGAGAGAGACTTGGAACTTAGGGCGAATCGATCGGCTGCTGCCACAGGAGTTTTCCATGCATATAAGGTATCCACTCTTGCATTCTAGAGCTCCTTGCTTGTGGTTAGACTGGAGTGTGGAAGTTGCACTTATTATCATGTGTTCGCATCCACATTGTTTTTGATACTTGAAGTGCACTTGGAAAAAACTGAAAACTTGATTGTGCATAGTGCATGGGAAAGAGCAACACACATGCACTGAGTGGAATAAAACTGAGGGTTGGCTATCAATAAAAAGGAACAAACTCAGACCTTATTAATAGAACAAACCCACTAGTAGGAGGTGACACTCAAACCTAGACAAGGGATCAAGCAACCCCAATCAATAGGGCCAAGTGAAAGACACAACAAGAAAGGCCAGACACATTGAGAGAGCAAAACCATTGGGAGCGCAACATTGCCTAACTTGACCAACCTTATCGAAAATCTAGTGGAGTAAGAAAATGCAGACATGGTAGAGTCTAGTGTAAGCTGTGAAAGTACATGGATCTAGAGCATGGCAGTTAGTTATGGTGGATGAAAGGAGAAGAGTAACCTCATGATGGAGGAGACAAACACACTGTTTGTTACACAAGTGAATTAGGTTCCAAGATTGAGACTTGGACTCATAAACACAATCTTGTGTATGTGGACAATGACACTGACACTTTACTAATAAGAAAAGAGTACTATCATTTCATTAAGAAAAGGAAGCAAGTACAATGCTTTATAGGAAAGTAGGAAACTGCAGTAGGCACCATTGTGCATATGGGATAGGTAAGCCTACATGTCCTTGGCCCTGAAGCTCCATACAAAGAGGCTGTCAGTGAGTGTGATTGCTGAATCTCAACACCCCTCCTCAATCACAACTAAAAAGGCACAAAGTGTGTAGAGGCTGTAATGAGAACCACCTGCAAAGTGTGGGCACACCACAAACATGGTAGACACTAGAGGCTGTCGCAGAAAAGGCTAAGTGTGGGCACCAAAACATGATGGACATCCAGAGGCTGTAACAGGGGCCTTACAAAGTGTACAGGGACTGTAGTGCAAAGTTACATGAGAAGTTTACAAAGCTTATGGCAAGAAGCATTAGGGCTAGGAAATACGAGGCTTTTAAAACAGTCTATCAGAGTAATGAGAGTAGAAGGATTGATGAGGCTTATCCTTCCGATCCTGGTGGTCTTCATCTTCATCTTTTGGTCCATGGTCTTCTTCTTCTTTCACAGCTGCAAGATAGGCCTTTTGGGACCTCTTCCTAGCATGACAGAACTTCTCAGTGTGTAAGGTCCTTTTGCACAAGTCACAGAAGATCGGTTCCTTTTTACCTTTGTATCTGTTGTTTACATATAACATTTGTTCATCCTTTGAAGTGCTAGGATCTTCTTTGCTTTTAAGTTTCTTTTCTTCCTCTAGCAGAGAGGCTTTAATATCAACACGTTGAGGATCAGGCATATTGGTTAGAGTGGTTGATACATTATCATAGGCAGGAGGCAGACTTTCTAACAAGACACCAATACAAACATCTTCATCCATTTTTAGCTTTATCCCTGTAAGTTGAGTAAGTAGGCTTTCCATGTAGTTCAGATGGGATGCCAAGGATGTATGAGGCTTCATATCAAGTTGGAAAAATTCAATCAATAGACCATACTTAGACGACTTTGATTGTGCACCAAATAAGGTATCCAATTTGGCCCAAGTGTCATGGGACGTGTCACAGGCATCCACATGATGGATATAGCTATCATCCAATTCCAGCTTAAAGATGGCTTGTGCCTTGTCATCATTCTTCTGCCAAGTAACTGCAAGGTCTGCATCCCGAGGTTTCTTCTCTTTGCCATTGGTAATGGCCCAAAGACCCTTCTTCATCAAAATGAGCTTGATGAGGGTTTGCTAGGTGTGAAACCCGACTCCCTTGAACCGAGCATTTGGAGAGTCTTTTCCCATGTTGGATGGCTGAAGCAGCAGCAAATCAGCACCAATTTCTCAGATTTCAGCAGCAGAAGAGTTGGTTGTGTCACAAGACACAAGTGCTAAGAGCACTAGATGAGTGTCAATGGACACTATGTTTGTATCTTCTTCCTTGAGTCTTCCAAATCTGCAAAATTCTTCAAGATCTTCAAAATCCAAATCTTCCCCTCCTTGATTTGATGCTGGGAACTTCAGATTTAGTAGGCTTTAGCTTGCTTTAGTGACAGGAGTGAGAAACTGAGAGAAAAATGAGCTTGGGAGATTTTGGCAATGGTGGAATTAGGGTTTCTGAGACAGGGGCGTGGTTTTTCAGCTGCTGTGAACTCAATACTTGATCATTTTCAAAAGTTTTTTTATGAAAATGAAGCTTACTTTAAGGGCTATCAAAACCCCATAGCAATCGACCAGATTGCAAGCAATACGGTGGGCTCAGAGAGCTTAATCAGAAACGACACAGATTAGGATAGGCGCAGCCAATTTCTCCAATGCTGGGGCAAGAGAGCAACAATGTGATCGATTGATGTGCCAGGGTGGAGCGCATTGAGCGGGAGAACAATCCCCTAGAAGGAAGCAGGAGCTGAAGTGGCCTGATTGAGGAGTTATGGAAGCTCCAAGTGAGGTAGGTCCTGTCTGGCTATGGTAGACACAGGGCAGAGATTGAGAATTTTCACAATGCTGAGCTCTAAATAGCCAAATTCATGGACTGATGTGATACAGGGAAGCTTTGTGAGCTGGGGAACACTTTTCCACAAGGAAGCTCCAAGAGATTTGACCTGTGGAGAGAGATCTAGGATCTTGAAGCAGGCAGGGTGCAGGCTAGCTATGGCTGCCAAGGAAGGTCAAGTAGAGATGGAGGTGAGAAATGGAACCATAAACTTGACTTGAGCTTACCTGAGATGGAGATGAGCTGAGAGAGAGTAGAGGAGAGCTAAGCCATGCTCAGCTGAGCTCTGATACCAAGTACATGGATCTAGAGCATGGCAGTTAGTTATGGTGGATGAAAGGAGAAGAGTAAACTCATGATGGAGGAGACAAACACACTGTTTGTTACACAAGTGAATTAGGTTCCAAGATTGAGACTTGGACTCATAAACACAATCTTGTGTATGTGGACAATGACACTGACACTTTACTTATAAGAAAAGAGTACTATCATTTCATTAAGAAGAGGAAGCAAGTACAATGCTTTATAGGAAAGTAGGAAACTGCAGTAGGCACCACTGTGCATATGGGATAGGTAAGCCTGCATGTCCTTGGCCCTGAACCTCCATACAAAGAGGCTGTCAGTGAGTGTGATTGCTGAATCTCAACATAAGCCATGAACACGAAGAGCTTAACCTAGGATATTTCCCGATCGAAATCCAATAGATGGTGAATGCATACAATGCACAAACCAGGGTAGACCACCATGGTAGGCCATTGGAAGACATCATGGCAGACCCTGAAGAGGAAAGAAAACTCACCCAGAAAGGCTTGCAAGGCATAACAACATACAACCAATTGTAGTAGGCTAGGAGATTGTGGCAGGACATAGAAATGTGAGAAGTCCAACAAATGCTAACCCTAGCAAATAGAAACCGAACAAGACCAAAATTAGAAAGGGAGAGAGCGCTAGAGGAATACTTAACGCTAAGCGAGCTTCTCACGAAGTGAATGATAGACAAAACATTAGCAAAGCAAAGGGTTGCAGCACTAGCAACATCTATGCTGGTAGGATTAGGATTTAACTAGGGCTCCAAGAGCCAATCAAGAATCCTTGTAAATGAAAAACAACTAGATAAGTACCAGGCAAGTAACGACCCATATAGTCTTGTAGAGTAGTTTAAGCAGGCTTGTGAGGGTAATGGCCTCACGGATCTTGCCCAGCGCTCGCAAGCTTTGGGCATGTGCTCTAGTGATGAAGGACAGATGTGGTACACCAATTTGGACAATGCTGAATGCAATGACTTTAACACCCTCAAGAGTCTCTTCATTAAGAGGTTTTCAAAGGTGGGACACTATGACAACTTCATAGTTAGATTGATGAATGTCAAGTAGAATGACAAGGAGGATATTCAAGACTACATCACCTATGTGCAGAGAGAGAATCCCAACCATGGAGAGACCTAGCAAAAAAGCAGTCTCCACTGTGTTCATAAGTGGAATCAAAAGTGAAGAGATTTACAAGGCCTTGGTGAGTAACTTAACCCTGCAAAGGGACATGCTAACTAGGGTCTTTGAAGAGGCCATACAAGTGGATGATCTACTCAAAGAGAGGAGCTCAAGACCCACAACCTGAGACATCACTGCTGCTGGAACTCAAGAAGAACTCTGATCGCTAGTGATGGATCCATCCAAGGCACCCAAGACAAAGGAAATAATGTGTATTAGAGCCAAGAGTTGGCAAACGTGAAGCTAAAGTTGGCTAAGCTGCAAGAGATGATGGGAAGGCCTATGTGGTCCCATGTCCAATGTGTGTATTGAGGTGAAAACCATCTTCTAGTTGAGTGTCAGGACCCAAGATCCTGATCTTGTTCCAACTATGGTAGGTTTGGCCATGACGCCATGCACTACAGAATATCGCAGAGACTCCCATATTTGCAACCTTATAACTAGCCTCACCTAGTGAATAGACCTCAAAATTTCTTTGGGAGAGGAGCCGCATTGAACCTCCCAGCACCTAATGATACAAAGCCAACCATCCCTAGGACAGAGATCAATCCCATAGGCATACCTAGGCCCCCTAGACCCTACATAACCCATCCACAGAGCGATGCTCCAATCCACTACATGGAGGAGCCTAACGATCAAGAGCCCTATGTGAACCCTTACATCTCATGCGATGAAGAGGGAAACCCAGTTCTCATGGAATATGGACCAGTGCCGGTGATGTCATTAAGAAGGGAGAGAGGCAAAGCCTTAGGACGGCAAACCCAAGAACTAATTTCTTGTTGGACTTATGTCCCTGTTCACCCAGGATACATCTCTTCACACTACCCAGAGAGGGAGCAAGCTAACCGAGATAATGCTGATCTCAGATGCACTGAAGAGTGTGGAACCACTCATCTCTTTATCGATTTCCCTATAGGTGGAAGCCATCCTCTAGTTCGGCAATTATCCCATCAGTTCCACTACATCTATTCAGTGTCAAGACATGCGATGAGGAGGCCATGTCCATCCCATTGTTTGTCATGACCTGCGCACAAACGAGGCAGGCTAGCATATCATTGCCAAGGCCTAGCAACCTAGATGCAGCCTTGGTTGAAAAGAAAAGTCGTAGGCGAAGAAAGAAGAGAAGCGAGGCAAAGGTCACATTGAAAACCGAGAGCACAATGTCACTCCTTGTCAGAAAGAAAGTTATGGATGTGTTGAGGCCAAAATATCTACCCCAAAGATGGTTGAAAAAGGGAGTGCTAAGGTAGGGGAGTACCACAACCTAATGCGCCAACTCAAAGCCACAGAAAAGGTCAAGGAGTGGGTAAGAGAATCCCAAGAACACCTAAAGGATGCTGAGCCCATCTTGGAGGATGAGATCAATGATCTCTTTAGCGTCAGCACACTAGTCTCTCCCAAACGACTAAGAGGCATGTTTGCACCTCAAAATTTTCCGCCTAAATAGAGCCCAAACCCCACAGTCCAGCAAACTAGTTGAGACTATGCACCAAGAAGCATAGACTTAGGGGACAAGCAAGTGGTGAGCAGTCTTCTCACAAAATTGGTAACCACCCCTGTAACCCTGAGCTTAGGAGACCTATTTAGGCAGTAGCCGACACTATGGCCGGAGCTACAGTAGTGGGTGGAAGGATTGGGGGAGCAAGCTGCCACATCAACTTGCAAGACCACAATGCAGTAATGCAAATACCAAGCATGACACTGCACTCAGTGCCCAAATCATTGCACATTAATGCTTTCTGGGAAGGCGCCAAAGTACATGTGGTCTTACCAGTCCTAGCTCTAGGTGACACCACAAGAAAAGGGATTGTAGACACAAGGGCAGGAGTTAGTGTACTTAGCCATATAGTACTCTAGGTTTGGGGTAACCTGCCTATCAAGGATGCTAGGTTCAATGTTATGCTGGCTAATGGAATGAAAGTGAAGCCATCTAGAGTGCTAAGAAATTGGCCAATTAAGATTGTCGGAGTCCAAATCTCCATGGAAATTATAGTCATGAAAGGAGTGGTCTAAGATATCCTATTAGGCCAACCTTGGATGTGCAATGCACGAGTCATAGAAGACTGGGGTACTGGTATGATCTTCCTAGGCAATTGAACAGAAGAGATAAGAGTGGAGATGGATACTTGAAAGACTACACTAGTCATCTCAACTATGCTCAAGGGCAATGCTCATGTTAGGAAATATTATGGACCACTGACTAAGTATATCCCTTTCCCTGAGGATGAGCGAGATTGGATGCATGTGTTAGCCACAATTGATCTGCCATTCTTGGAAAATGAGGAATACGAGAAATTTGCTAATGTAGTTAGTAAGCTCGAAGACATGCCCTCAGTGCCTATCTGCATGATGGCTAGGAGCTTGCATGGGTGACTTGTCTCTATCATGTTTCACATCATCCTGAACAACAAATGAGACCTCCACGAGATCTTAGAGCACTTGAGAGACAAATTAGCTAGTAACCTAGCCGCAAATCTTAAACTACTCAAGGATCTCTTGGATGAAACCAATTGGCAATGGACCAAGCTGCATGACTTAAACTTGATGTACAATTGGGCCTTAACTGCTGATGACAAGGAACTGCACAAGGGAAATGACAAGCAGTCAGATGAGGATGAGTCCGATGATGAGTACGAAGAATTTTGTTCCTCCAATGATGGGAGTGGAGAAGAGATCAGCACAATAGAGTACAACATGGAGGGGCATGAGATTGAACAAATATGGGCAAACTCCAAACCACAGAAAAAGAGCTCTTTACAATTGTGAAAGGAGTCATGCAAATGGGTTGTGATCGCACCTGGTTTGAGAACATAGGAGATATTGATTAGGAATGAGTGGGTCTTGCCCAACTAAGTGCTGCACCAATACTCAAAATAGAATCACCATCTAAGCTACAACCCATTGGAGAGGCTTCCTCTTCTAGCAAAGATGGAGAGTTTGACTCTAAGTCAGAGATAAGCTCAAAAAATTATCTTGAGATACACGGACCACCTAAGACCAAGTGCACCAAAGGAGACCAATTCATCTAAGGTGCCGAATATTGAAGGAGGAAAAGAGGAAACAACCTAGGGATCTGCAAAAGCTGAGAAGTAGAAGAAGCCGCAAGACCTACTGAAATGATTTACGAGATTTATGAAAGGTAAGAGGGTAGTGGTCTTGCTAGGGGAAAAAAGACGAGGGCAAGCAAGTGAGCCTATAGAAGGTCTCACCAAAGTCAAGGAGGTCAATCTAGCCGAGAAAGGAGAGACACCTCGACCTATTTTTACGGTTGATGTCTTGACCAACAAAGAGGAGGTAACTCTCATCACTCACTTGCAAGAATACATAGACATACTCACCTAGTCTCTCAAAAAGCTAGGAGGGGTAGATTCGAATGTAGTGACTCATAACATCCCAATGACATTCAATGCAATGCTGATCAAAAGCAATGACCGTATCGAATGAATCCCAAACACGCTCTCGCTGTCAAGGAGGAAATCGATAAGCTACTGAGAGCAGGATTCATTTATGAGATTGAGCACATGGATTGGGTGTAACCCATAGTGATTGTGATGAAGAAGAATGGAAAAATCAAAGTGTGCATCAACCACAAGAAAGTCAACATGGCCACCAAGAGAGACAATTATCCACTACCATCATACATTGAGCATATGCTCGAGAGGATGGTTGGTAAAGAGGCCTATAGTTTTTTGGATGGCTTGTCCAAATACAACCAAGTGCAAGTACATCTGGATGATAGGCACAAGACCGCCTTTGTTACTGAGTGGGGCATCTTCACCTACATAGTCATGCCCTTTGGGTTGATGAACGTACTAGAGCCACATTTCAAAGGCTCATGTGTACCATTTTCAAAGACATGCTCTAGCAAGTGTTAGAGGTATTTTTCAATGATATATGTGTCCACTCCACTTGGAAGGCGCACTTGGGCAAGCTTCGAGTAGTCTTTGATAGATGTAGACTGTATCCTCTCTCACAAAACCCCTTGCAATGCTAGTTCTGAGCGAAGCACAGATGCATCCTAAGGCATGTGGTGTCATAGAATGGCATTGTCATTGACTTCTCTAAAGTCATGGCTATCATTGATCTTCCACCACCAACAGACTATAAGGGAGTACAATGCTTCCTCTGCCATACAGGGTACTATTGACGATTTATGTTAAACTATGCATTAAGCCTCTATACAAATTGTTGGTGATATTTGAATGGACCGAGGAATGCCAATGCACATACAAAGAGCTGAAGAAGGCTCTAATACAACCCCAACCTTACAAGCCCCAGACTGTGGAGCATAACCTTCCACGTTCATAGTGATGCCTCGAAGTCTACCATGGGGGTTATGTTGTGCCAGTCGAGTGAACACAATTTAGACTATCCAGTGATTTTTGCTAGCAAATAACTCACGGATACCGAGATGAACTACTCCACTATGGAGAGGGAAGGCTTAGCCATGGTGTTTGCTGTGAAGAAATTTTGGCATTACCTTTTGGCTACACTCTTTATCTTGTTTGTTGACCATCAAGCCTTGCTTTATCTTGTTAACAAACCCTACGCTACGGGACACATTGCTTGATGGTTACTTTTGCTTCCAAATTTTTACTTCTCTGTGGATGTACACAAAGGAAAATAGCACTACATGGCTGGCCATATGTCTTGCATACCCACAGGAAACGCCGCTGGATAGGGTATCACGAACGACTTACGTGATGTGCATCTATTTAACCTAACTAGCGAAATGGACTTGTTTAGAGCTGATTTGGCACTATACTTGGCAAAGGACATGGTCCAAGATTTGGAGCATGGACTACCTGAAAGACTTATCAAGAAGTCTTGATTTAGGAGGCTCATCCTCAAAATACAACCCTATCAATTGATTGCAAGACAATTTAATAGGTTACGGCACAATGGCTTGCCACGTAGATGTGTATGTGAACATGAGATGCATGGTGTACTTACAGAAACACACGATGGAATTTCAGGAGGGAACTTTAGTGGAGACACATTAGCCCGTAGGGTATTGCAATCTTAACTATGGTGGCCTATCCTTTTTTGAGATGTAGCTCGATTTGTAAAGCACTATGATGAGTGCCAATGGACTAAGGTACCCATTTGCAAGGACAAAATGGAGCTTAGCCCAATCATTGCAAGAAAACCTTTCGAGAAATGAGGTCTTGACTTCATTGGACTGATTAGTCTTACGGCACAATACTCATAGGCTTGTTGCTATGGACTACCTTACAAAGTGGATAGAAGCATGAGCCACAAGGAAAAACTATGCCAAAACCACTGCTAAGTTTCTTTGGGAGCAGGTGATCTCACGATTTGGGTGCCCCATTAAGCTCATTAGTGATCAAGGCACGCACTTCATTAATGAAGTGATCGCTCACCTCCTATCAATCTTTTTAATCATCCATAAAAACTTCTCACCCTACTACCCTCAAGTAGATGGTTAGGCTGAGTCTACTATATAAGATCTTAATGAATGTCTTGACCTAAGAGGTCTCTGCCTCATGCAATGACTAGGACAACAAGCTAATGGCAGCCTTATGGACTTATCGAACAGCCTACAAGATAGTGATAGGAGACTCCCTTTAAGTTAATGTACGGGACTAAAGTCATTTTATCTATAGAGTTCCTTGTCCTAAGCTTGAGAATAGCCACCCAAGAGAGGTGGGATAGAAAGGAAGTATCAATTTTGCACTATCAGTCAAACCGACAATGTAGAGCTTGAGACCCTCGAGGGAGAGGGCATAGGCTTCTTCATCGGGAGTCACATAAAGAAGTACTACCCTCCCACACACCCATTTCATGAGCCTCCCATGTTGGGGTAAAAGGCCCTTGGGCTTGCTCATGTACAGTGACTGCCCATATTCTTTATTTATATATATATGAAAGTGCAATAAGGCTGTCATAACATTGTTGACAGAACCTACATTGTGTGTGCTCTTCTCTCCTACGTCTCCTGCATCCCTTTCAATTGGTATCAGAGCAGGTCCTTCATGAGTGATTCCTAGCCTTCCCCGACATCTACACGAGGTATGAGAGCTTGCTTCTCACTCAGTTCTCATCAGCCATTCTTTGACATGAATAGTAGGGTTTCATGAAGAGGCACCCATAGCTTCCATCATTGAAGCTTGTTCTCTTCACCTCTTTCTTGGACTTGTCCTAGGCTTGTGTAGGCCTATTGTAAGCCTTCATTGGGCCCTTGCTTAGCCCCTACCCACCCTGATTTGGACCCTCAAGTATAGCAACATGCTCACGTTTTATTTGCGCATGTTTGTAAAAATGGCTCAAAAATTACGCTTTTTGTCATATCTCGGGCATTCCGAACCTGATTCAGGAAAGGTAAGAGTCTAAGTTGGGGTTTTGGTATGCTTCGAACGTGATGGTGATGTCAAATTCACCAAATTTTGATGACAGAATATTTTGCAATAGATTTTAGGTCTGAGACAGAATGTATTTGTATGCCTATGGCTTATGTGATGCTTCTACTGATGTCTATTAGTACCGGATCACTTGTGGATGTTATGCATCTTATGTGAGATGCATTTGGGGCTGATTTAGCTCAGCCATTGACTATTTTGAGCAATCCCAGATCTGTCCAAAATAGGGCAGCTACCTGTTACTTCAATTTTATGCTTACAGGTCTTGGCATTTGATGCTCGATCATGCTTGGATGGTGTCGATATGTCAGGGAATGTATGCATATGCTTTGGCCATTGATTTGAGCTTTATTTGAGCACTATGTTTCTTAGTTTACAGAGGTTATATGTTGCTAGAAACTTTAGGGCTGAAGCTATTTTTTCTTCTCTTTTGAATAAACTCAATGATTGCATTTGAAGATGATAATTACATATTGAAGAGGATAGGTTATCAAGGGTAACATGATAGATTTAAGGTTGGTGACTATGTATGTATTAAGGTGATTATAGTAAGATGTGTATGTATCTATAGGATTCATTTATGAATTTTTTGTATTGTAATGATGATATGATAGAAAATGTGACACAAATGTTAATGTCAAGGACAGTGGGATCAAAGACATGAAAAACTAAGGATGATGCATGTATGGTAGTCAATGGTAGTTTTGACAAATGTTGCAAGTTGTTTCAATGGCAAACAATGAGGTGATAGGTGGCATTGGCATAGTTGATGTGGTGTTGGATGAGGACTAGTTGATGATGCGACTGAAGGGGTTGACTATGCTGACTCTCATGAGGCAAAACGGAGGCTGCCATT
Organism: Lygodium microphyllum; assembly: GCF_053477565.2. Taxonomy (NCBI): domain Eukaryota; kingdom Viridiplantae; phylum Streptophyta; class Polypodiopsida; order Schizaeales; family Lygodiaceae; genus Lygodium; species Lygodium microphyllum. Next base: position 138,464,190 of record NC_141153.1, read on the forward strand.
GTGGCGGAAGGGTAATAGATGATGACTAGATGGGGTTACCATGGCTATTGCTAATGAGGGCTGATTCTCTCTTTTTGATGGAATAGGTGAACCATGGCAACTTGGTGATGACAGCATGCAAGGAATGTGGGAAGATGTTACTGCAAAGAAGGTTGCCATGGCTGAAAAGAAAATAGAGTTGCTGGTGGTGAGCTTCTAACATGGCAGCTCAACTGCATTGCCCAGGTTGAATGATAGACTAATTGAAAGGTGGTTATCAAAATCTGCAACCAGATACTTGCGAGCATCCACCAAACTACAGGATCGCAAAACTGCATGATCCTCTCTTCCTTGACCCTCAAAACTGCATGAGAGAGAGAGAGAGAGAGAGAGAGAATGTGAGAAAAAATGTACATGAAGAGAGAATGTAATTGAACTGCCCCTTGATTGAACATTATACATATGTTAATATAGGGATAATGCACCCTTTCGCACCACAATAAGGTGGGTTTACATTGTGGAATGTGGAATTCCCTTTTAGCCCTTAACATTGCTATCCACCTCTTCCTCTAGAGCTCTCCTTCCTCTAAAGTTTTCATGGCTTCCTGAAACCCGCATTTCACCAAACTATTGATTTAACCTATTTTGATGGTTACAACAAACATGTCCCATACCATGGCCACTTAAAGAGGATCTATTACATTCTCTTCTTGAACTTGAGTAAAATGTTTGGACCCGTTCAACACTTCTTTTAGATGACTCACCCCCTATATGTTGATCTCTTTAGTGATCATGAGAGAGACCAACTTATCAAAAACTAGAAATGACTTCCGTATATGTACAAAAGTGACAAATGATTTCCAAGCCTTCTCATTACTAAGGCCACCCAAAGTAGATAAAATGGGATCATCATCATCAGGCATTGCATCAATAGCTGCTAAGATATGTGTAATGCTTTTCACCTTCAAAACATACTCATTTAGACACATCTTTCCTTCCTTCAAGGTATTCAACTCTTCCTTGATTTAAATCTTTCATGCCTTTTTGTTGATTGAAAATATATTCTCAAAGATTGTCCAACTTGTATGTGAAATTTATGCATTTTTTTATATGCCCCAACATAGTGCTATTAATGACTATAGATAGCCAATACATTATATTTTTATATTTTGCACTCTATTCTTTCCTTGCCTTTAATTTGTAATAGTTGCAGGATTACTTAGCTCTGGCTCCTTTCCTTTATCTAAAACAAACTCATAGAGATTTTTTCTAATAAGAAAGTTTGTCACATGAAACTTCTATGATAGATAGTTGTTCTTGTCCAATTTCTTAATGCTGGGGTTTCCAATGTTCTCTACTATTACCACAAATTAATACAAAACATCAAGAAAATCTTCTACAACCTTTTACAAAAGTAAACAGCAACACACTAAGTAGGTCTTTCACAAGATTGTTCAATAGTACATACAATCTGCAACTTATTTGCAGATAAAACTTGTGTTTACTTCTTGGGAAATAACTTAGAACTTACAAATTTGAAATCTCAAACCTATGCACCCACTTTTAGTTGACATAGCTAAAATCATAATATACCCTAAAACAATTGTATGTAACCTTATGGGTCTGAAATAGGGTGTGAAATGGCCTCAGATGGTACACCAAATCTCATATCAATTTGAGTTTTTTGCTTTGCCCTACTTTCAATGCCTCCACAGATACTATCTAAGAGAAAGAGTGAGAGAATGAGAGAGCTTATTACTTGTTGCTTGGTTGCTCAAATCATTGCTTTCTATCCTTCACTTCAACTTTCAAAACTAGCCTCTTTCAATGGTACAACTATGATATCATGTCATGAATTGTATGGTGGGAAAACTTGCTTGAGCTACTGCACCAAACACACACCATACATATAAGAGAAAATTTACTCAAGAATACAAGAAAAGAGATAGATGCTAGATTATTTTCCTGATAGTTTCTTCTTCTTTCACACTCAATACAATGTACACCAAGTATAGATTAAATGCAACATAAAGGAAAGTGTTCTACTAAGTCAAACAATGCATAATTCACTATACCAATTGTTGGCAATATAACTATGATAGCTATAAGTAGATGCAATAAACCAAATATGATAATTGATAAGTTAATGGCCATGTAAGAGTCATAATGATCACCAATATGGGAATTGTAGACATGTGGATCCATCTAATCATGCAATCCATCATCAATGTTTGAAGGTATTGAGCTTTCCCTCTCAACATAGCAAGGGTATTCTATTTTTATAAATATCTCATCATGCTATATGTGACACTAATAGATAACCAATACATAACTTTACTCTGTGACTGTTCCTCCCAATATTTCTTAGCCTTTACCTATTCTACAACAACATTTCACATAGGAACTAGGCGCTACTACTATGTCTCCTTCAATGTAATTCCAAACACCTTTGCTCTTTAAGAAATCTATCATCCTAAACTTCCATGCAGGATAATTGTTCTTATCAAGCTTCTTGCTAATAATTTGGTTGAAGTTGTTAGAAATTTTGACAAAACAAATAACTTGTAAAAATTAAAATATGCAAGCAAGCTGATACTAGGTGTACCACTACTGAACACACAGCCTTTTTCAGTGTGACTACATAATAATAACCACAATATACAATCTGTATGTAGATGCCTTCATGCTTGTAACCGAAAAAACACCTAAAACCTTACAGATTCTAAATTTGTAACATGTGCACTTATAGTCGTCAACACAACCAAAATGAGAGTATGCTAAAAAACTGCTATTGGACCTAGTTGAGGTCTAGAACAGGGGATGAAATGACTTTAGATGCTAAAAAACATTGTTTTTCTTGCTTGTCAAGATTCATTGCAATAAGAGAATGTAGCCTTGCCAACCTCAAGAGCTCTTGTGGCTATAACCTAGGGCAAATCGAGCAAGGGTAAAGAGCCTCTTACCCATTGCTTACTTGCTTGCTTTTGTGCTCTAATACCTTCCCCTCATACTGTAATCAAGCTTCATACAACTATGGAATGACTCTAATATCATGAAAACATACAAGATGGAAGAGACTTGAAGAGACCAAGAGCACTAACACAAAAAAATGGAGACTTGAGCACACATAGAGATATGGATGAAATCTTCTTCTTCTTTCACATAACAAAACTAAGTCTACAACATGATAAAAGACTAATATGAAAGTATCATAATGTATGTACATATAGTCACTAAGTGTAAACATGCTAAGGAAAGAAAAACTGGCACAATAAATGTGTCATAACCAAGGCTGGGACTATGTGGGTGTAGTTCTATCATAGACTCACTAGCGTATCCTCATGTCAGTCACCTAATATGCCAATGACTAATATCTTGCCACATCACCAAGGCACATAGAGGATGCCAACTCATATAGAGCTTGATATCTCAATAATCACATTTCTTCAAGAAAACTCTTTTCTTCAAAGAAAGAGACATTCATATTAAGGGGAGGAGGGTCCTCTAGAGTTGACTATAGCTAGAATGATTCTAAGCAAGCCCAAAATGGACACATGTTTTTGCAACATTGTTTTATCCCACAGGGTATGGTATTTGATGTTTCTCTCAATCCACCATGCTCCTTGGGATGAATGGTGCGCAAATCGGACGCTGTATGCTCACGTAGTGAATGCCAGAAGGTCCCCAAGAACAATGAACTCTACTTTTTGCACAAGTTACAAGGTAAAAAGCATGAACGACAAGAGCCAAAGACCAATTGGGTGCAATCTCCCCCCATGCCTTGTGTGAGCGCTTCACAAAGCATGTATTTTATGTATATTTCATCTTCTTGCTTAATAATAGCCCAATTTACAAAAATATATCAAGTTTTTAGCTTTTGAGTTTTCTTTTACAAAAATAGAAATAAAGCTAATGGACGGTGCCCAAAGAGTCTGGCACGCCCAATACAATGTCCAAATAGAAATAACATAACCGTGCGCAAGGGCGCATACAAAATAATAATAAATAATCGATGCCTCAATAGACATGACAAAATATAGGCGTGGCGCCTATCAAAATATAATCCATAGATCGAATACTCGCTATCCACCAATGCTTTCCTCCGCCACTGCTGCTATCTCTACACATCAACTGAAGCATTCACAATCGTTAGTAAAATAATACAATTAAACCGACAAAAGTGAATACCTAGCAGTCTTCAGCTACATAAATAAATCAACTGGTTAGAAATAAATCCTAACCTTAATTTATTACGCGTGCGCACTCTAAACTCGTAAACGTTTATTAATTTAATATGCATTTTGCGGAATCACCCGCTATGGAATCACCCATGTACACACTAAATTAATGAAACGCCCGAAAAGGACAGCGTCCCCATCAACTTCTCGCACAAAGAATCCACTTTGTGTATGAGCCCCGGTCATCAAAGTTTACGGAATCCACCGTAAAACCTCACGGAATCCACCGTGAAATATGCCTCTTGGCATCATACTGTTGAGATATTGAGCTCCACTCGTGATACGCCAGGGTGACCGTTGTGTATTTATGTCACCGACTTGTCAGTTGTTGCAGACACGGTTGGTACACCGCCCATGAATAATAGCTACATGATAGCTATCCTTATCTACTCTAGTTCGTGGCTCAGTTAGTATGCCACCTTAGTTAGTTGAGTTTGGTTTGAGACCCATATATAGGGTTCTTCTATTTCTTTGTACTAGAGTTCTTTTGGCTTACACAACTAAGAAGAGGAAAACTGTTTTCAGCCTCCACTCTTGTGTGTATTCCCCCATTGTGCAAGCAAGAAAGCTTCAAGCGAGACTCCTTCCTTCTCTCCCACAATCTTGACATGGTATCAGAGCCTTGTTCATGGTAAGGAGCTCAAGAAAGTAAGCCAAACTCGCGGTGTTCTGGTAAGAGGAGCAGTGTTGCTTTCGTTTTCTGTTTTGGGAGCAGATCTCTGCAGGTAGCACAGCCGGAAAGTGCAGGAGTGCATTGTCTCAGGTTGAGACGCCCTTCGCGGTGAAGCAAGAGGGCAGTATATGCTGCGGGAGAGGGCTTTAGCCCATGGCGACCTTGTTTTTTTTATTTGAGGCCATTTCGGGGCCTGTTTTGGAGACGGAAGCTTTCTGCACGCACTCAGGAAAAGGCCCAGTTTTATGCTGTGCAGCCACTGTTCTACAGGTCGGTGAATAGTTACTGTAAAAATTGCATTGTATGGTTGTGCGCAGAGACATTGGGAGTTACAGAATCATCCCTGTTGCCTGTTGATGCAAAATCGTCACTAGGAAGTGACTGTGTGGTCAAATACCACTTTCGCCAGTTTTGCAGATTTTCCCTTGTGGGGGTGAAGCTGTGGTTTTTGCAGTGACAGAATTTTTTGCAGACTTCTGTAATGGCATCTGATTCTCTTTCACAGATTGTCACTGAAAAGCTTGACAAGAACAACTTCCAAGCATGGAAGTTTAGAATGACGAATTTCCTTATGGGAAAATGATATTGGGAATTTGTTGCAGGAAATAAAGAAGAACCAGTTCTTCCTGATGTTCCCAATCAACAGCAAATGCAGGCATTTAAAGCATGGCATGAGAGAGCCAGGAAAGTTATGTATTGGCTGTCTATCAGCATTTCAGACTCTATGATTGTGCATATTCAGGATGCAAGTACGCCAAAGGAGGCATGGGATACTTTGTCAAAAATGTATAGCACAAATACGCAAGCCAGGAAAATGCAGCTCAAGCAAGAGTTGCACAATGTGCAAAGAGAAAATATGAGCATCAACGACTGCCACATGAAGGTGAAGAAGATTGCAGATGCACTTGCTTCCATTGGGTCACCAGTGGAAGATGATGATTTAGTTTTTGTGACCTTGAATGGTCTAGGAAAGGATTATGCACAGTTTCGGACATCCATTTCAGTTCGTGAAAGATTTCCTGATTTTGAGGAGCTGATTGCTCTTCTAATTTCTGAGGAGCAAAGAAATGGTGGTGCATCTTCTTCAGGAGGAACTTCAAAAGAAGCTGTCTTCTACTCAAATGCTGAAAGAGATAGAGGCAGAGGTAGAGGAGGCCGATATGGAGGCCGTGGTAGAAATCACAATATGCAGCAAACTCAAGAAAACCAGTCCTATGGAGGAGGACGTGGTAACTCTAGAGGCAGGGGGAGCCAAAGAGGTCGTGGTGGATGGCAAAGAGGCCAAAATGCAAACAGTAATGTTGAATGCTACTATTGTGGTAAAATGGGTCATATGGCTAAAGACTGCTATAAAAAGTAGAATGACATCATGAATGGAAAACTGCAACAAGGAAATTATGCATCCTCTAGTAGGCAGGGTGATGACAGAAATGAGCATTTGTTTATGGTGCAGCACATGAACAATTCTGTGACAAGTGCAGAAGAAAGCAACGATGTATGGTATGTTGACTCAGGTGCATCAAACCATATGACAGGTCATGCAGAATGGATGGAGGATGCAAGGAAAATGGAAAAACCAGGATTTGTGGAGACTGGTGATGATACTGCACATCCTATTGTGCAGATTGGAAAAATTCATTTGTCTATGCAGGATGGGAAAAAGAAATACTTGTCCGATGTATTTCATGTCCCGAATATCACCAAGAATCTGGTTTCTGTTGGTATTCTAGCTTGCCTACCTGACCTAGGACAACTAGACCAAGAACGCATACTAGGCAATGACTCTTATAGCTTGAGCTATTGAAAATCATATATTTTTTATTTTACCACATTTTTTCTTTAGAACTTTATACTGAAGTATGTAAAAAGGAGGGAGTTGAGCATATTGTGGCCCAAGGAGAATAAGGCATCGACATCAGGTCCAGTCTTCTCACCCAAGAATCTACCAAGCTCTAACAAGGCAGCACTAAATCCTTTTTCTTTCACTTACTTTTGTTTTCATTCCAACCATCCTTATTTATTTTTCGGCTAAGTGCTACCCCTAGGAAGACAAGGCATCGGCCTGTTTGACTAGTCCCCCCCCCTTCTAGGAACGTACCAACCTTTGCAAGGCAATGAACATCAGCTCTTGTACTAAATTCTTTTTCTTTCACTCACTTTTGTTTTCATTCCAACCATCCTTATTTATTTTTTAGCTAAGTGCTACCCTTAGGAAGACAAGGCATCGGGGTTTGACTAGTCCCCCCAGGAATGTATTGAGCCTTTGCAAGGCAATGGAGATCAACTCTTGGAAATTTTCTTTCTTTATTTTCTTATTTTAAGGATTAGAATCCTTTTTTATTTTATATATTTCAAATATATTTATTATTTTTTTCTTTTATTTGGTAGGCTTCTCTATCTACCTCATAACTAATAGGGATTCGTAGAATCAATGGCCTAGCAGGTTAGCACAATAAGGCCACTAGAATTACCCTCTAAAATAGCTCTTACAGTGCCTGGCAATGTCTTTATAAGACGCAGACAACTACTCAAACCCCCCTAGACACACCTAACCCAATCCTTGGACTTTATGCATTGAATGCCAATTTTCCATGAAAGAAAAATACCTCACATACATATATAAATATAGCATAAAGGGAAAGAACTCATAAAGGAAGGATATCATCTGGGCCATAAGAAGCTTCTATGCAATAAGAGACTCCTCTAGGTGATCCGTTGAATCTATTTACTATAGCACAAAAAAAAAACCCATTAACGGCACATCGGCACCAAACAAAAAAATGGTCCACTTGGCCTAATGAAATCAAATAATTCTCTACAAAAACAAATGTCCCTCTCTTGGCCTGACGAAATGTAAGCATAAAGCACACCATTCAGCAACCTACTACTAAAAGTAGCCCATGGTTCCTACATAAACCTTACTAAAGTACAAAACTAGACCAAGGGGACGGCCATTCAGGCCCTACACTAAATGTATCAAATTATTAGCTAATCCCCCTTGTATAAATGGCAAGGGGTGTCCGATAAATATACCATTGAATGATCTGATGCATCCATGAAAGAATAGGAAGATGGTCAATTGCTACTTGGCTCATAGCCCATGCTAACCATCGGCGGCCAAAACAGAATATGTAAGCCAAGTAGTCCACATAGTAGCCATGTACTAATATCAAGAGGCAATTATAAAAGCCCTTAGGACCATAGTTAAGAAAGACACCTTCAAAAAAGGCATAATTAGCCAGGGCATTCGCAAAGAAATTCCACTATCGAGGAATCAATTGGTAAGTCATTGCCTCAAATGCATGATGGTACGACCTTAGAATGGGATCCCTCTCACTATAGATTCCATTCAATTGTTTGATTACTAATAGCGAGTCGCCTTTCACCAATATAACTAGCAAATACTACTATGTCTAGCTAGATTTTAACCATATAAGTGAGGCTTTGTATTATAGCAATCAACTTATTTGTACTTATGATAATCAAAGTCTAATCAAGAGGGGGTGTAAGATAGGTATAATGCCTCATTCTTCACTAAACTCAATAGGGATGCTGGTAATAATCCAATGATAATGATGGCAATAGACTCAAATATTCCATGTGAATGAGCCAACTTTCCACTCAAAAATGTGATAACATTTACTTTGATGGAAGCATTTTACAAGCTTTCATTTTTTCATGTGAATCTCTTCTTAGAATCACGCAAGGTGTATATAGCTCTTGGGTGTATAGTTTAATCCTTATATAGAAACCAATGTTTTCGAAGGCTTGCACATTTCAAGCAAATAAGAGTGATATAATTTTTCCTTAGAAAATTCCTTTCTAGAGCTAATCCTCTTTAGAAATATTTATCTACAATAATTCTAGCATTGGGCTTGGATGGATTCAAAGGTGAGCCACATAACATTAAAAAAACCTTGGAGTGGTGTATAAGAGTCTCCTCACATTTAAGGAAATGGTGCCAAGCATACTAGAAAGCTAACATGAGGACAAGGAGATGTGCGTACACTTTTTACAAAAAATTCAAAGTTATCAGTTACTTAGAGCCAAGATCTTTGAAAATGAAAGAAGGAGGTGGAGCCAAGCTTGGATACAAATATCTTTGAGTATTTTAAGAAAATACTATAATAACTCTCCCATATGGTGCATACATCCGATTCTCTTTCTCTTCTCTCTTATATTTTCTCATTTTATGCATCTCACTTTCTCTAGCCTATTAACTATGATATTATCTCTTTTAATATTTGGAGCTTCATAAATGGTGCATGCATAGAAAAATCTTTGGCCACCAAAAGAAGAAAATGTAATTATATATTGGCACAAGAAAGGATTTGTAACAAATGCCACATCTACAATGGTGTGTTGACAAATGACAAGTGATGTATGCTCTAGGAAGAGATGTCCTGAATCCCATATGCATAGTGAGGAGAGTGGAGAAAGGTTAGAGACTATATAATGATGTACTTGATTTACTTTTCAATGCAATGTCATAGTACTTTGTCTTTCAATCAAGTATTTGTGTCATTGTCAAACACACAAGATTCTATTTATGAGTCCAAGTCTCAATCTTGGAACCTAATTCACTTGTGTGATAGTTGCTCTTGTCTGTGTCTATGTCTACATGAGTCGTGTTTACATATTCCATCCTCCATAGCTCATGCCATGCTCTAGATCCACATTTTTTGACATGGTATTGGAGCTCAGCTAAGCATGGCCCAGCTTAATCTAGCTCTTCTCTTTGCTCTCTAAAGCTTTCCTAACTTCAATCCAACTCAATGCTAGCTTATGATCTCATTTTCACCTCTAACTTCATTCTAGCTTTCATAGTTACCACAGCTAGAATAGTACCTACCCTACTTTGAGCAGCTAGGTCTCTCTCTATAGGCCATATCTTCCAGTGCTTCCTTCTGGAAAAGTGTTTTCTGACTTCCAAAGCTTCTCTATGGCACATCAAACACGAACATTTTCCTAGTTAGAGCCCGACATTGTCGAAATTCAAGCTTGTTGTTCAAAACTGTGTTGATTCCAGTCCGTACGTCCATTTGCCTCCTATGCTCCACAATTTTCCCTCCTACAACTATAAGACTTTCAAAGAGCCATACCTAAGCTCTCTCCCACTCAAAGGGTTCCCCAAATGATCAACTCTATGAGCTGCAATCAGAAAAAAATTAGGCCCTTGTCTACAAACCCTAAAGGGCAGCCATAGCCAAAGCTTCAAAGCTTGACATTTTCAATGTTTCTTCTCACTGAAGCTATCAACATTGATTTTAATCATTGAGCTACACTCTTTGGAGTTCATCAGAGATCTGGAAGTGCCCAAGTAAGCATAGAAGTCATCCACAAAGATTCAAGAGAAGACCAAGACACCATATCCATTTCACCTTAATCTTTCTTTTCACTTCATTTTCACATCTCTCTTAGTTCAAGGAAGTTCTTGCAATTCTAATTTGGTGATTCACTTATTTTTCAGCAAGTTTTCTCCTATCAAATAAAAAATGGGAGAAATCACCAGCAACATCAAGCTCAACATAAAGATCTTCAAATATTCAAGCATAGTATCTATTGATACTCAAGTACTGTTATTTGGCACTAATCTACTTGTAAACTCACTTTTTGGTATTATCTTAACTATTTGAAGCAGATCAACATGGCAGAACTTGAGCAAATAGCCAAGTTCAATGGAGAAGGCTTTCATGCTTGGAAGGAGAAGACCATGTACCACCTTATGTTGAAGGATTTGTGGGATCTATTTGACAATGATGCAAGAGATGAAAATAGCAATGAAGATGATGAAGATGGGTTCGTTGAAGAAAATGAGCTGAAGACAAAGGAGTGGAAAGGATGAACAACAAGGCTCTAGGCATCAATGCATGGGGACAACTTGATGATGTGTTGCACCATATCTTTGACAGCAAATAGAGATGCTAAAAAGGCTTGGGATGAGCTTGGCAGGATCTTTGGAAGTCAAGCTGTAACATGTCCCCCTGTCCACTTGTAGGACACGTCTTAGCAGCCCATCGGGAAGAGAGTCTAGAAAGCGCCGCCCGGCACTCCCAAGGAATGTCACGAGGTTTGTGATCTAGGTCTTCCCAAGTCTGCCATGAAGCGGAAGCATTCTGGCCGTTCCCACTTAGGACCGACCTGAATTAGGGTTTTCCTAATGGTCAAGTTCCTAGGAGGTAGCTAGCATCGAGCCCTAGACAAACTACTTTACGCAGTAACATCAAGGTCGAAGCGGATTTATATTGCACTTGGTTCAAGGAGAATAGGAAACGAGAGGGATGCGAAGCTCGACCTCTCTACCCGTAAGGCATAGTCCCATTCCGTTCCCCTAAAACAGCACAAATCGGGACTCTAGCTCTATAGATTCTAGGTCATTGTTACCTCGCTCTCAATTCCCTTGAAAAAAGTTCTCGGCCAACTAGGACCACCCTTCCGTAGGACGGACCCAGAGGCACGTCCACCGCACTTTTCTCGGGTTGCTTTACTTATCCAATTACCTACCATATTTAGTTTGACAAGCAAAAACAGCTTCCTTAATTAGCCAATTAATCACCAGTTCCTTCATGTAACTTAGGCATTGACACACAAAAACATTGTCAAGCAAGTTCCTTTTTCAACATTTGATCTTTATTTATCAGTCTTTGGAATACATCAAATAAACCTGCCCGATGGCTATTCCAGCAATCCTCAGGGATCGCTATTCCAAGTTCCGCCCGTTGACAAGTATGCGGGCCTCGAGATCACATCTCGAGTCACGTCGGCCTCTTGTGCAAGATCCGGAGGCAAGGGATTTACGGCCAGAGCCTCCCCTGGAACCCAAGCGTCCTCCTGCTCCAAGTAGCACCCACGGAGAGACCTCTCGCGGCGGGTTTGATCCATGTACCCGGCATGGCTAACAACCCCCTTAGATAGGGTCAGGCAGACAGTCGGAGGTAACAGATACTGCCTCTCCCTCCACGCTTTCAAACTGAAGCATTAGTTATTTTTTCGGCATTAGTTCCTTGAGCAAAGAAGTACAAACAGTGCTCCTAAGTGTACAATCACGAGCATTCCAGTGGTTGTTTGTATGGCCAACTGCTAAGGTGTGATTCCTTCTCCCCGAATACCTCCAACATTTGATCCTGGATCAATCACGACTTGGCAAGATCCCAAGGGTTTTGTAAGCTGAGTTGCTTGTTTACCCTCTTTCCTTGGGTTAGGGTTTATACCCTGTTGACCCAAATTGTCAATACCTTAGGTTTCCTTATATTAAGGTCAATAAATCATGGGCAACTTCGTCGCCCTAACTTGGTTGTTCAACTGCTTTCTTGGCAATTCGTAACTCCCCTAGCTTGGCAAATCAGTCCCAAGGAAGGGTGATGTAGCAGGATGACTACTCATCCTCTAGAAAATTAGACTTGTACTTAGAACTCGCCAAACTTGGTCTAAGGAGTAGGGTTCTATTTAGTGATTTAGACACAAGCACATATGATGTTATAGCTTGTTGCACGAGATAGGTGTCAATACCTAACTTGTGGGGATTACATCTTTCTTTGTACGATATTTCTTTATCATTGATCAAGATAAGGGCTTGGGAGTCCTTTTGACTCAATCCAAATCCCTAACCCTACTAGGTTTGATAGTCGTTTTGGCCCTAGGGTTCCTAAATTCCTTGCGGAGGTCTAGTATTTGGTTAACCGATCTTGAGGGTGGGAACCCTAGATCATTCTTTCACGAGATTAAATAATCCTAACATTTCGTGGATGTGGGCAGGACCTTTAAGATTGGAAGTATTAAGTCAGCATCTCAAGTGCGATACTAGGCAAAATTTTATCATGGCTTAACCCTATCTAGCACATTGAGGTGATCGTCATATGCTAACTAATCATACCTTTATGATTCTCATGTAGGCTACTCAATTATACGTGAATTACTTAGTTGATCTAACCAATCCACGATTTAAGATGATCTTCCTTTTTAAAGATGCAAATACTTTCTTCTAAATTTGCAAGTACTTTCCCCTAAAAGATGTAAGTAACTGCAAGACAGGTGAGATGCATCATTCCATGCAATTTCGAGACCATAGACCTTTTTTCCTTTATGCAACTTAAAGGATCTACAGAGATATTTCTTTTCCTTGCCCTATGCTATAATGATTGATATTCAAAGCTAACTCTTAAAAACCCTACGTTGATGCAATGAAATCAAAGCTTTAATATTTTTATTGAAGATGCATTCAAAATTTGATAAAAGAACTCCATGCATGAACGAACGCCATGAGTCCATCATTGATTTAATCCTTCCTTTAGCACTTAACCCGACTTAAAATGTAACTATCATCGCATGCAATTGCAAATTTCATAATTTCTTTCCATGCATTGCGACTATTTGGACATCATTTAATGACCATCTACGATTATCTTCTACATGAGTCACAACCAGGAATTTATTTCATAAGTGCATTATGTGTCATAAGCCCTATCCTTTGTGAGATGCAACAAGGATGCATTTGCACAATTCTGTCTTTTTACTTATGCATCATACGTTCAGAATTGCAACTACCCTTGACCATGGAAGTGCAAGCAATTGCAAATACTCGACATGCAACTAAACTTTGTAGATCGAATGAGTATATAAATTTCCCAATGCATTTAAAAGTCCCTATGAGAATTAAAACATGCTTAATGCATCCTTTCCATGTGGGGTTAATTTCGAAACCTGGGCATTCAATACCGAGGCGTTGTCCACTCTCGTACTTTGGGTGGAAGCTCCTGCGTGTGCTCCTCTCATCTTTTGCTTAGGAGCCATTGACGCAGTAGATTTCAACGCAGCAAATCTTCATTGGCCCCCTTACGCACTTCGAGGTTACTACTATCTAAGATTCTCCTCTTCCGCGCAGGAATTGGGCTTTGCAGACATAATTTTGAAAAAAACTCGAGAGGCATGGGTGAACTAGGCTTAGGAAAGCTTCAATAGAAGCTTCCAAGCTTCTGGATATAGGGATGACGTGGAGAGAGAGTGATGATTGAAGATGATGATGGAGATGATGACGATGGAGACGGAGATGACGATGACGACGATGACGATGATGATGATGATGATGATGATGATGATGATGATGATGATGATGATGATGATGACGACGACGACGACGGGGCATAGCAGGCTGGCGACGGCGAGCAGCTACGGCGGGCAGCACAACATGACCTCCTTCCTCCCCTCAAGCTTGGGAGGGGGGAATTCATATAGATTGAAGGGGGGTTAGCCACACAAGTGGCAGGTAGCATGCTTCCCCTTCCCATGCCCTTCCACCACTCAAGCTCACACATACTCCCTCTCCCCGCCATGCAACGACTGAAGGGGAGGGATTTTATTCATTAAAAAATTTGCAAAAATTATCCATTTTTTTTTCTCGTGAAGGGGTGTTCCTACGGTGGCTTGCGGTTTCGAGCCACGGATCTCTTCTGCACAATGCGGGCTAGAGTTTGTTAGTGCACGAAGATGGAGCACTTAGCCCAAGGTTTTTCTGTTGCGGGAGATTACTTTGAACCATTTTTGTGTGAGATCTAGAGTCGTTAATATTTCGTTGCGGAAATATTACATTCTCTCCCCCTTAGAGGAATCGAGATGTCCTCATCTTGAGAAGATCTGGGGGTATTGTTGGTTGAGAGTACTTTCATCCATCCAAGTGGCATCCTCTTCGGGGTAATCTTTCCACTGGATGAGGTATCCTTTCAAGGTCCTGGATCTCAAATGCCTCTCCCTAACATCTAAGATCCTGTCAGGCTGTAGCTCAAGGACTTCTTGGCTCGACATTACAACTTGTTGATCATCAAGCACGTGACTAGGGTTAGGCACATACTTTTTCATCAATAGACTAATATGGAATACATTATGAACTTTTAGGTTTTCAGGGAGTTGCAGTCTATAAGCATTAGGCCCTAGGCACTTGTGAATCTTGTAGGGTCCACAATACCTTGGACTTAGCTTTTTGCACTCACCCAATGATAGGGAACTCTTCTTTGGAAGTACGCGAATGAAGACCATATCACCTTCAATGAAGGATCTATCTTGATGTTTCAGGTCCGCGTAAGCCTTCTGTCTGTCCTTGGCAGCTTGGATGTCCTGTCTTATTGATTTGATTTGGTCATCCATGTCTTCCAGCATCTGCTTTGACGCTTTAACCCTCAAGGTTGGATCCAAAAAGCTCAAAGGAGTACAACAATCGTGTCCATACAATGCTTGAAAAGGGGTCATCTGAATACTTTGTTGGTAAGAAGCATTGTAGGCAAACTCAACCAATGGCAAATATTGAATCCACTTTTTGGGTTCGCGACAACAGTGTGCCCTAAGCATATCTTCAATGACTTTGTTGACTCCTTTTGTTTGACCATCAGTTTGGGGATGATAAGCTGTACTGAAACAGAGTTGAGTTCTAATGGCCTTGAAGATAGCCCTCCAGAAGTGTGATGTGAAGAGAGAGTCACGATCATTAATGATTCTTCTGGGTAACGCATGTAGTTTGAAAATCTCCTTGATGAATAACCTTGCGATGTCTAAGGCTTTATAGTTTGTCTTAACAGGAATAAGATGTGCAACCTTGGTGATCATATCTACCACGACCATAATAGAGTTGTATCCTCCCTGAACTTGGGACATGCCAACAACAAAGTCCATACTAATGAATTCCCATTTCATTTGGGGAATGTCAAGTGGTTGCAATTTCCCTGGCATTTTGGTATATTTGGCCTTAATGCGTTGACAAGACAAACATTTTGTGACATATTTGAGAACGTCACCTTTAAGCCTATCCCAATAATAGCTCTTTCTGACCGCGTTAAGGGTCTTGGCATAGCAAGGGTGTCCCGAGAAAGGGGAGTCATGGGCTTCCCAAAGTATCTTCTGTTTGAGTGACTGGCTTGCCGGGATACATAATCTTGTCTTATAGTAGACAAGTCCATTATTGATAGAGAATTCGTGATACCTTGTTTGTAGCTTCAGGTCTTGATCTTTGATGGGGATCTCCCTTAGCAATTTTTTATAGGTTGGGTCATGACATGCCTCTTCTCTAGCTAGCTCAAGAATTAGGTTGTTTGGCATGGATACCTTTGTGGCATGGATACCTTGAGTGCTGATACCAAGCTTTGCTTTAGTTTGTCAAAGCTGGTCTGTTCAGTAGGTGACCATACAATTGATACTTGCTTCTTTAGTAGATCAATCAAAGGTACTGCAATCAAAGCATAGTTTTTTATAAAGACCCTGTACCATCCTGTCAACCTAAGAAAACTATGTATTTCTTTAACAGAAGTTGGTGTTGGCCATCCAGAACGTATCTGGCCGGCGGATCCACTAAAATTCCTTCCGCTGATACAATGAATCCCAGATATTCAATGTGTCGCTTGAAAAATGCACACTTCTTCTTCTTGGCATAAAGCTTGTGTGCTCTCATTGTTTCAGGAAAGTGCGAAGCTGGGGTTCATGATCTTTTTCCTGCTTAGAGTAAAATAGAGTATCGTCAAAGAAGACGAGTACGAAGTCATCAAGATAGGGCCTAAAGATATCCTGCATTAACCTGTTGAAGGTAGCAGGAGCATTTGTCAGCCCTAATGACATGACTAGGAATTCAAAGTGTCCATACCTTGTGTTGAATGTTGTCTTTGGGATATCTTCTTCTTTGATCCTTATCTAATAATATCCAGACCTGAGATCTATCTTAGAGAAGATCTTCGCACCTTGAAGACTGTCAAGAAGTTTATCAATTCTTGGAATGGGGTATTTGTTTTTAATGGTTGATTGATTCAACCCTCTATAGTCAATGCATAGCCGAAGCATTCCATCTTTCTTCTTCTAGAACTATCAAGATTGTGGGAGAGAAGAAAGGAGTCTCACTTGTAGCTTTCTCACTTACACAATGGGGAAATACATACAAAGGTGGAGGCTGAAAACAATTTTCCTCTTCTTAGTTGTGTAAGCCAAAAGAACTCTCATATAGAGAAATAGAAGAACCCTATATATGGGTCTCAAACCAAACTCAACTAACTAAGGTGGCATACTAACTGAGCCACGAACTAGAGTAGATAAGGATAGCTGTCATCTAGCTATTATTCATGGGCGGTGTACCAACTGCATCTGCAGCTAACAAGTCGGTGACATAAATGCACAACGGTCACCCTGGCATATCACGAGTGGAGCTCGATATCGCAACACTCCCCCTCGAGCTCAATCCCAATTCCTGCACACCAAGCAAGTCTCTGAACTTGCGCAGCTTCTCTGCGCTCAATTCCTTCATAAATATGTCAGCTACCTGATCCTCTGTGCTGACATAAACTAGATCAATAAGACCTAGTAAAACCCTCTCCCGCACATAGTGATAATGCACCTCAATGTGCTTTGTTCTAGCATGATAGATTGGGTTATTTGCCAAGTTTATACTACTCATGTTGTCACAATAAATGAAAATTGGCCCATCTGTAGGCTAATGCATATCATAAAGTAGCTTATGCAACCAAGCTACCTCACATGCAGCCATTGCTGCACCCCTGTACTCAACCTCTGTGCTTGACAAGGCAACTGTAGGTTGTTTCTTGCTGCTCCAAGTGACTGCAGTACTCCCAAAAGAGAACATATATCCACTGGTAGATCGTCTATCAGAAGTACTACCAGCCCAATCAACATCAGTGTATCCATGCAACTGTATCTGAACCCCAGTCTCATAAAATAGTCCATACTGCAATGTGGACTTCACATACCTGAGTATGCATCTAGCCACATCCAAATGCAGTTTCCTTGGAGCCTGCATAAACTGACTTACCAATCCAACAATATAGCTCAAATCTGGCATGGTAATAGTCATATAAATCAAACTTCCTACTATGCGTCTGTACATAATAGGGTCTTCCAGAAGCTCACCTGCATCTACACTCAGCTTCACATTCTGCTCCAAAGGAACTGAAATAGGCTTACAGTCTATCATCCCATATTTGAACAGCATGTCCAATCCATACTGCCTCTGCAAGAGCCGTATCCCACTTGGTGATCTAATCACCTCAATGCCCAAGAAATAACGCAGCTCTCCCAAATCCTTCATCTCAAACTTCTGCTTCAATAGCATTTTCACATGAAGAATATCTTCATCACTATCACCTGTCATAATCAAATCATCAACATAAATGACAAGTAGCATAATACCTTTCTATGTTTTTCTCACATAAAGTGAGAAATTTGCCTTGGAAATCTAAAAGCCAATAGTGACAAGATACTGTCCTATCTTGGCAGACCATGCTCTAGGTGCTTGCTTCAAGCCATACAAGGCTTTCTTCAACCTGCAAACAAGCTTAGGATGAATAGCATGCACATAACCTGGTGGCTGCTCCATATAGACCTCCTCTTGCAAATCACCATGCAAGAAGGCATTCTTTACATCCATCTGATGTAAAGACCATCCCTTTGATGTAGCCATAGCAATGAGTGCTCTTACGATTGCCACCCTTGCAACCGGACTGAATGTTTCTTCATAATCAATGCCATATGTTTGTGCATATCCCTTGACTACTAATCTTGCCTTGTATCTGTTCACAGAACTATTTGCATTGTGCTTCACCTTATAAACCCACTTACAACCAATTGCATTCTTATCTTTAGGCAAAGGTACCAATTCCCATGTAGCATTTTCTTCCAAGGCATCCATTTCTTCATCCTTGGCTTTCTCCCATTTTTCTTTTCCCATGGCTTGCTCAAAAGAAGTGGGTTCTAGTTCCTGTATCATTTTGACCATATAGGCATAGTGAATGGCTGTAAATCCATCATATTTTAGCCTATCCACAGGATACCTAACTCTGGCAGACCTGCACAAAGTAGGTTCACTCCCAAGTGCTCTCAAAACATCCCTAGTATTCCTTACTCTAGGTGTAACAATAGAAGGAATACCCAACTCATCATCAATGCTCTATTCTGAGCCACTAGATTCACCATCCACATAAGAGTGACTTGCATTCACATCAAACATGGGCTGATCTACCTTCTCTTTTCCTTTTCGTGAAACCTGCATACCACTATCTGCATTGCTTTGAGGAGATTCTCCTGATCTCAATCTGCCTGTCCATGGCGAAGAATGTGAACCACTGCTAGAGGACACTCCAGGTCCACTAATATTTTGTGACTGCTGTTGTGAATTCTGTGTAGCATTACCATTTTGTGCATCTACATCATCAATCACATTTACTGGTTTATACCAGCTACTCATCTCATAAAAAACAACATCTCTGGTACTCATTTAATTTGTAATTCATAATTCAAACAGAGCCCTAAAATCTCTAGCAAGCACAAACATTTCCATTAATCAACCCAGTTGTTTGGCAAACTGCTAAGGAAGTGTTCTTTCCTTTTGAGTGTAACAGCACTCGTTCCCAAGGTGTCTTGTAAATTGGCAAGATCTTTTACATTCCGGTGTAGGGCATACCCAACTTGGTTAACCCTAAAGTTCCTTAGATATGCTAGTTTCCGGTTTACAACTTTCCTTATTTAGAAGGATATCCAAAAATATATCTTTTTGCAAGATAACTTGCGTAGGGATCTGCCATCCTTGATGAGGGTTTTTACCCCTTTCTCCTTGTGAATCAACCACAAGACTAAATGATTTCATACTTGTTGCGCAAGTCCTGCGATGGAATAATCTGTTTAGATCCTTTAAGCTGACGTATGTCAAGCCTAGGGTTTCTTCTTGTAACCTTAGGGACAAACCCTAGTTCCTTATCTTTACGAATTTATTGTCCCTACAGTAAGGAAAGTAGTCAAGTGTTTAGGGTATGAATGTTTCTATGTTTAGATTGGTTCAGTTATCTTTTGGAAGGTGATATTAATCGTCTTGTCATGGTTTTGCTATCCTTGTGACAATTTACTTCCTAGTCAATTTTTTCCTTAAAGATGAGCTCATGCCAACTAACAACACTTGCCTTGCTAAGATGTGCAAATATTCAAGATAACTTCCTAGTAATTTGATCATCGAAAGAAACCTTTCATGAATTTAACCATTTACAATGATTTGTTGCGAAAAAGAATAAGGCTAAGGGTGCAATATATAATTTCTACACCTTAGGATTTAACTAAAATACACTACTATAGTAAATGGATAATCTTGCTCGTAATTTATAATGCTTGATGCAATTTGAAGAAAACTAAGTTCTATACATTGTCATTCATAAGCTAAACTCCTTCGTTACAAATAACTCAAACAAATATATCCTATCCTTAACAATTTTTCCTTGCATGATCGACTTAAAACTGAATTAAAGCCAAGAAGAAAAACCTGGTTTTGGGGCAAGATATCCACATGGATACCGGGAGATGACCCTCCCGCAGCTACACCTTGGACTTTCTTCAGCGGCATCGTAGTTCGAATGTGAGATAGCCTTTTTCTCTTTCTTCTGGAATTCCACCGTCTCTTTGGATCCAAAAAAGTTTATGGGGGAGTGTGGTTTTGCAACCACGGAACCCTTGTAGGATTTTGACTTGGGGTAGAAGGAATAGAAAGCACTTATTCTCCTTCCTTCACTTTCTTTTATCTTTTTCCCACTCTTCCTCCTTCACTCCTTCTTTTCACTCCCTCTACTTTCCCTCCCTATCTTTTATCTCACGGCTATTTCTCCGTTACGGGGTACCATTCGAGGCCATGATGATGATTTGGATTTTTTTTGGTTCAGGGGGAAAAAAAATAACAAGGGGGATACGGGGGATTAAGAGGAAAGCTTAGGGAGTTGTGGAAAAAAAAAAAGAGTTATGAGGGGGTTGAAAAGGGTTAAAAAGGGTTATAAGGGGGTGATAAGGTTTAGGGAAATAAAACATGGGGGTAGGTTCCCAAGTCAAGGGAGGGGCTTAAGGGGAAAAGGGAATTTAAAATCCTAGGGGGGTTTAAAACCAGGGGGGAAAAAAGGGCTTTAGAGGGATTAAACCCACGGGGGGGGGAGGGGGGGGAACAAGGGGGCTTAGGGGGGAATTAAACCCAGGGGGGGAAACAAGGGGCTTAGGGGGGATTAAAACCCAGGGGGGGGAGGGGGGGGAGAACAAGGGGGTTAGATGGAACCCCTAGAAATGGGGGCTTAAATTGGGGGGGGAATTATAAAACCCTTGGAAGGGCTTAAGGGAACCCACAGGAAGGGGGCCTTCCTAAGGTCTTAGAAGCTTCCTAAGAAAGCTTCTTGGAAGCTTCTCTGGCCCACGGAATCTACCACGTGGAGGAAGAAGACGATTTGACGACGCTGATGGCGGCCAGTTTTTGTCCTTCTCCCTTCAGGACACACTTCAACAGAGTCATGACAGCTCCATGGCCTGGCGTAGTCGATGATCAAGGGAGAGAGAGGCGGCACTCTGCCTGGAACAACGGCTTTATACAACACCTCCTCCCTCCTCACAGCCATATACCACTCTCTCCTTCCTCACAGCAGTTCATGACTCTCTCCTTTCCCTCCCTCTCTCAGGCTAACAATGGCATCTCCTGGCGGCACAGCAGGCGGCAGTAGTCTTCCCGTCGTCCTCCTCATCTCTGGTCCGTTATTTAAATAGTGGAGGGGAGGGGGATCTTCGCTTCCCTGCGTGTCGACACGCATGTCCCCCCTCCCTCCATAAGGCTCCAACAAGGAGCATAATGGCTCCTACTATTTCCCTCCCCCTCCAGCTCGTCAGTCAGGTGGAGGGATAGGGGGAAATTTAAAAAAAAATTCCATTTATCCAATTCGTTTTTTACGCGGAATATTACAGCCATGCTCAACGAAAAAGACTTGCCAGATTTTTACTGGGCTGAAGCAGCTGCTATAGCAGTCTACATAATGAACAAGACTCCCACTGCAGCAATACATGGGATGACTCCAGAGGAGAGGTATACTGGTAGGAAACCAGATATTTCTCATTTGAAATTTTTTGGTTGCATTGCCTATGTTCATGTGCCAGACGAGTTGAGATCCAAGTTGGATCCAAAAGCTGAGAAGTGCATCTTTATTGGTTACTCTCTACACAGCAGAAAGGGTATAGATGCTATAATCCTTCTACTCATAAGTTTATGTGGTGGCAGCATCTTCACGACAGAAATGGCGCCGAAAAAATCACTTCCCCCCCCACAAATCATGCATGGAGCTTCAATAGAAGCCATGCAACAAACAATGCCCGGCAAATTCTCCTTCTTCCCTGATCATATCGCCGGTCTTTGCATGAGATATGGCTGGCTGAATGAAGAGATTAGAATCTAGTCTTTCTCTCTCCTCCCTCTCTCTCCTCTCTATGGGCTGTTCATGCGCACTATCTTGAAGGAGGAATCGGGAGGAGATTGAAGGAAACGGTGATGGAGATTGATGGAGATGCTGAAGATTGATGTGCAGCATTGGATTGAGAGCAATGGAGGCTTCGTCCACTGGTCACGCAGTCATTTAATGCATCTCGGGTTTCGAGTGCCTGCCTAACCCTAACTAAGGGGGTTGTTGACCGCGCTGGGAATGTGGACCGAACCCGTTGCGAGCGGTCTCTCCGTTGAGCTCTACTTGGAGTAGAGGACGCTTGGGTGCCGGGGGGGCTCTGGCTGTAAATCCCTTGCCTTCCGGGTCCTGCAGAAGAGGCTAACGTAACTCGGGATTGGATCTCAAGGCCCGCATACTAGTTAACGGGCGGAAGCTTGGAATAGTGATCCCTGAGGATTACTGGATAGCCTTCGGGCGGATTATGGACAAGCCTACGGGAACTCCTTGTATTTCAAAGATAAAATGATGAAATATAAAGAAAGAACTTGCTTGATATTGTTTTTCTATATCACGTGATAAGATTACGTGAAAGAACCAGTGCTTAAAGGGATTAATTAAAGGAGTTGATTGTTATATGTCAAATTAATGTGTTAGATGATTACATAACTAAAACAAACCGAGGAAAGTGCGGAGGATGGGCCATGGGTCTGTCCTACGGTTGCGTGGTCCCGGTTAGCCGGGAACTTTTCTCAAAAATCTCGAAGAACAGTGGAATGATCATCATCATCAAAACGAATAACGAGAACGATGACCTAAAGTTACGTCTTACCCGATTTACGATGTTTTAGGGGAATGGAATGGGACTATGCCTTATGGCAGAGAGGTTGAGCTTTGTATCCCTCTTGTTTCCCATTCTCCTTGAACGAAGTGCAGCATGAATCCGCTTCGGACCTGGCGTTTCTGCGTAAAGTAGTTCGCTCAGGTCTGACGCTAGTTGCTGTTAGCTAGTGACCAAACATGAAAACCCTAATTTCGGTCGATCCTAAGTGGGAAACGGCCAGGATACTTCCGCTACGTGGCAGACGCGGGAAGACCTAGATCGCAAACCCCGTAACATTCCTTGGGAGTGGCGGGCGGAGTTTTCTAGACATCCTTTCCGATGGACTGCTAAGACGTGTCCTGGATGATACCAGGGGACACGTTACAATGGCACGAGATACCTCTCCAATATGCCTGTTTTTCCTTTCTATAATTCCATTTTGTTCTGGGGTATGACTGCATGAATATTGCTGCTTTATGCCATGCTCCTGTAGGAACCTTGCAAACTCATTTGAGAGGTACTCTCCCCCTCCATCTGACCTTAGGCATTTTATTTGCAGGCCTGTTTCTTTTTCAACCATAGCTTTAAGAGTTTTGAAATGCCCAAACACTTTACTTTTCTTTTTCATAAAATACACCCAAACTTTTCTGTTATAGTCATCAATAAAAGTGACAAAGTAATAACAGCCTCCAATAGATGCAGCTTTAGTAGTCCACACATCAGAGTGGATTAATTCTAATGGTTTCTTACTCTCTTGAACATGTCTAGGAAATGGTTTCCTTGCCTGTTTTCCAAATTGACTGGCTTCACATACCTTATGCATTTCTGCAACCTTGAATTTAGGCAATCCTGCAACAATATTTTGGGCCTGCATTGATTTAACTCGCTGTACATCAACATGACCAATGTGTTTATGCCAGATATCAATATCTGCAACTACACCAGTCCCATGTGCAAACATTGCTGCACTCAATTCTGGCATGTCTGCATCCAATGTAAACATTCTGCCCTTCTTTCCTTTTGCTATCAAGCGACCTTTATTTTTCATATCCTCAACAAAGCATCCATGAGGATTAAATCTGACCTGCAAGCCCTGCTCAACCATTTGACCAACAGAAATCAGATTCTTGGTGATATTCAGGACATGAAACACATCTGACAGGTATTTCTTTTTCCCATCCTGCATAGACAAAGGAATTTTTCCAATCTGCACAATAGGATGTGCAGTATCATCACCAGTCTCCACAAATCCTGGTTTTTCCATTTTCCTTGCATCCTGCATCCATTCTGCATGACCTGTCATGTGGTTTGACACACCTGAGTCAACATACCACACTTCATTGCTTTCTTTTGCACTTGTCACAGAATTGTTCATGTGCTGCACCATAAACAAATGCTCATTTCTGTCATCACCCTATCTACTAGAAGATGCATAATTCCCTTGTTGCAATTTTCCATTCATGATGTCATTCTATTTTTTATAGCAGTCTTTAGCCATATGACCCATTTTACCACAGTAGTAGCATTCAACATTGTTGTTTGCATTTTGGCCTCTTTGCCATCCACCACGACCTCTTTGGCTCCCCTTTCCTCTAGAGTTACCACGTCCTCCTCCATAGGACTGGTTTTCTTAAGTTTGCTGTATATTCTGATTTCTACCACGGCCTCCAGATCGGCCTCTTCTACCTCTGCCTCTACCTCTTCCAGCATTTGAGTAGAAGACAGTTTCTTTTGAAGTTTCTCCTGAAGAAGATGCACCACCATTTCTCTGCTCCTCAGAAATTAGAAGAGCAATCAACTCCTCAAAATCAAGAAATCTTTCACGGACGGAAATGGATGTTCGGAACTGTGCATAATCCTTTCCTAGACCATTCAAGGTCATGGAAACTAAATCATCATCTTCCACTGGTGACCCAATGGAAGCAAGTGCATCTGCAATCTTCTTCACCTTCATGTGGTAGTCATTGATGCTCATACTTTCTCTTTACACATTGTGCAACTCTTGCTTGAGCTGCATTTTCCTGGCTCGTGTATTTGTGCTATACATTTTTGAAAAAATATCCCATGCCTCCTTTGGCGTACTTGCATCCTGAATATGCACAGTCATAGAGTCTGAAATACTGATAGATAGCCAGTGCATAACTTTTCTGGCTCTCTCATGCCATTCTTTAAATGCCTGCATTTGCTGTTGATTGGGAACATCAGGAAGAGCTGGTTCTTCTTCATTTCCTGCAACGAATTCCCAATATCCTTTTCCCATAAGGAAATTCGTCATTCTAAACTTCCATGCTTGGAAGTTGTTCTTGTCAAGCTTTTCAGTGACAATTTGTAAAAGAGAATCAGACACCATTACAGAACACTGCAAAAATTTCTATCACTGCAAAAAACATAGCTTCAGCCTCACAAGGGCAAATCTGCACAACTGACGAAAGTGGTCTTTGACCACACAGTCACTTCCTAATGACGATTTTGCATCAACATGCAACAAGGATGATTCTGTAACTCCCAATGTCTCTACGCACAGGCATAGAATGCAATTTCTACTGTAACTTTTCAAGGACCTGTAGAATAGTGGTCGCACAGCAAAAAACAGGGCCTTTTCCTAAGTGCGTGCGAAAAACTTCCGCCTCCAAAATGGGCCTCGAAATGGCCTCGAATCAAAAAAATAGGGCAACTGTGGGCTAAAGCTCTCACCCACAGTATATACTGCCCTCTTGCTACACCGCGAAGGGCGTCTCAATCTGAGACAATGCACTCTTGCACTTTTCGGTTGTGCTACCTACAGAGACTTGCTCCCAAACTCGAAAAATGAAAGCAACACTGGTCCTCTTACCAGAACACCGCGAACTTGGTTTGCTTTCTTGAGCTCCTTACCACGAACCAGGCTCTAATACCATGTCAAGATTTTGGGAGAGAAGGAAGGAGTCTCACTTGTAGCTTTCTCACTTACACAATGGGAGAATACACACAAAGGTAGAGGCTGAAAATAGTTTTCCTCTTCCTAGTTGTGTAAGCCAAAAGAACTCTGATACAGAGAAATAGAAAAACCCTATATATGGGTCTCAAACCAAACTCAACTAACTAAGGTGGCATACTAACTAAGCCACGAACTAGAGTAGATAAGGATAACTGTCATCTAGCTATTATTCATGGGCGGTGTACCAACCGCATCTGCAGCTAACAAGTCAGTGACATAAATGCACAACGGTCACCCTGGCATATCACGAGTGGAGCTCGATATCTCAGCAGGAACAGCACTAGAGCTCCCCATGGCGAACTGCTAGGACGGATGTAGCCTTGGTCTAACAGTTGCTTGAGTTTCTCCTTTAGCTCAATCGATTCCGGGATGGACATCCTATATGGTCTCTTTTTGTGATTGGTGCAGCTCCTGGTACTAACTTGATTTTGTGATCGACTTCCCTTTGAGGAGGAAGTTCAGTTAGCTCTTCAGGAAATACGTCTCTGTATTCCTTTAACAATGAAGGTTCTTTCCTAGATTCTTGATTCTGATCTAGCTTATTTAGTTTAATCAAATAGACAGGTAGCCCCTTTTTAACTCCTTTTATTATCTGTGTTGCTTTGGCAAGTTGAATTTTTGACTTCCCATTCTTTCCTTGAGTTGTGATTAGTTCCCCTTTAAAATTTTGGAAGGAGACTTGGCCCTTTCCACAGTGAATGTGGGCATCGTTGGATATTAGCCAATCCGTACCGAGTAAACATTCGTGGACACCTAGGTTCATTACCCTGAATCTGAACAAAGTCGCCTCTCCACCCAGTAGGAATTTCACCTTAGCAGTTTGCCTGGTACAAGAAACCTCTCGACCATTTGCTAATTCCACAAGTAAGGTAGGTGCATCTTTTGTGGCTATTCCTAATCTTCTTACACAGATTGGTGAAATGAAGGAATGTGTACTACCACAATCAATCAAGGTTTTGAAGCTTTTACCTTGATAATCTAATGGTGTTTGAATCACCGAGAATTGGTGATTCAGGCCTTTCTTGTGAAGAGCGGCATGAACCGTTGCCCTCTCAATGTCAGCTTCCATGAATGGGTCTTCTTCATCACCCAGCTCCTTGTTGGCAACACTAGAGGTTCTCCCTCTGGCCATGACGGTGGCTCCTTGGCCATGGATGGCTCCTTGGGATGGCCCTTGACGTTGTTCTCTGTTAAGCTTGGGACACTTCCTTTTAAAATGACCAGGCTCATTACAATGAAAGCAATGGAGGTTGTGGCCATTACCTTGTGCAGGAATGAAGTTGTTAACAGCGTTCGCCCTAGCCTTCTTCCTTTGTCCCTAGTTTTGACCCTGCACTCTCTTGGCCTGAGACCTAAGCATTCCCTTGTTTTGATCCTTGTAAGACCAAGTCTTGTTATTCCTTGGCTTGGTCTGCACCTCCTGTATTATGGGTGTAGCTCGAATGAGCGCGTCCTGTAGGTCCGTTGGGCGCATTGATTCCAAGAGGGTGTTAATGGGTGGATTTAACCCAACACAAAACTTTGACACCTGTTGTGTCATATCCATTTGTGGTGCGTACTTTAAGAGAGAGACGAACTTTGAATAATACGCATCAAGGGATAGTCCAAGCTACTTCAGTTCATAGAATTTGTTCATTTTCTGTGTGCGGTAGGCAGATGGCAGATATCTCCCTCGCAGAGCTCTTTTAAGCTTCTCCCAAGTAACTGACCCTTCCGAGATCCCTTGGTCTCTGCACCATTGTTTCCACCAAAGTCTTGCTTCGCCGGTAAGTTTCAGTTTGGCGAGCATTGCTTCGTTAGCAGGTGCAGTTCCTACTACTTCAAAATAATCCTCCATGGATTCGATCCAGACCTCGGCGTCAGTTTGGACAGTCCTTCCCTTTCCATCAAATTTAGGTGGCTTGATTTGTTTGAGAAGGAACTTCTTCTCTTGAATTACAGTCGTATTTAGTGTAGGGATCGGACTAGGAATCTGCACTTGAGGTTGCGCATGGGCACTAAGATTCTTTACGTTAAAAACTTGCTAAACGATTCTCACATTACATTAATATGCCCATTTCAACCTTTAGCCAAGTGACCTAATCACTTAACTCCTTTAGCAACACTTACAACCAAGACAGATAGTGATAAAAATCTTATTCATTCATGTGGGCATAGCCCCTTTTGAGTACATATATTTCGGGAAGGTAGAACAAGATGATACATTAGTTTGGGGAAAATAGGATTGTGTTACATTCAGCTGCGGGAACTGAGTAATAATATGGAGTGGGGTCATGAATTTTCAGGAATCGATAGGTCATAGGAAGCTTGGGGTATCCCTTTCTTTTATACCCGTTCTTCTCATAACATCCCAGCACCTTGATTCTGTCGGCAGGAATTATTCGAGTCACTTTCTCGTACACATATTTGTTCTGCTTGACCTTCCGACCGCTGACATGTAGGGTTGTATTTGCATGAGCCTCGACAAATATGAACAGCTTCACCATCTTTAAATCCTCCATCCACTTGATTCTCTTCAAGTTGGTCTGAAGGTACGCAAGTCGGTGGGCCGCTATGTAATATATTCCTGATTCACCTGTCTATCTCCGTTCCATGTATAGGGGTGAAGGATTGTAGATACAGTCTAGAATATTCATCATGCCTAGCCTCCATCGATAATCCGAAGCACGCATTGTAGTCATAAACATAACCTGGAACACCAAGAATTTGATCCATGCTTCGCGACTCTGCAGGCCAGCATCCATAAGTAAGGAAATGTTTTTAATGGAAACATTGCTCTACTTCCCCTCATTAAGTTTCCTTGTAAATATTAGATTCCCTTGATTTGCTCTGATATCAATTGTAACGTGTCCCCCTCTCCACTTGTAGGACACGTCTTAGCAGCCCGTCGGGAAGAGAGTCTAGAAAGTGCTGCCTGGCATTCCCAAGGAATGTCACGGGGTTTGCAACCTAGGTCTTCCCGAGTCTACCATGAAGTGGAAGCATTCCCGCCATTCCCACTTAGGACCGACCTGAATCACGATTTTCCTAATGGTCAAGTTCCTAGGAGGTAGCTAGCATCGAGCCCTAGATGAACTACTTTACATAGTAACATCAGGGTTGAAGCAGATTTATACTGCACTTGGTTCAAGGAGAATGGGAAACGAGAAGGATGTGAAGCTTGACCTCTCTGCCCGTAAGACATAGTCCCATTCCGTTCCCCTAAAATAGCATAAATCAAGACTCTAGCTCTATAGATTCTAGGTCATTGTTACCTCGCTGTCAATTCCCTTGAGAAAAGTTCCCGGCTAACCGGGACCACCCTTCCGTAGGACAGACCACCCAGAGTCATGTCCATCGCACTTTCCTTGGGTTGCTTTAGTTATCTAATTACCTACCACATTTAGTTTGACATGCAAAAACAACTTCCTTAATTAGCCAATTAATCACCGGTTCCTTCACGTTACTTAGGCACTGACACAGAAAAACATTGTCAAGCAAGTTCATTTTTCAACATTTGATCTTTATTTATCAGTCTTTGGAATACATCAAATAAACCTGCCTGAAGGCTATTCCAGCAATCCTTAGGGATCTCTATTCCAAGTTCTGCCCGTTGACTAGTATGCGGGCCTCGAGATCCCATCTCAAGTCACGTCGGCCTCTTGTGCAAGATCCGGAGGCAAGGTATTTATGGCCAGAGCCTCCCCTGGCACCCAAGCGTCCTCCTGCTCCAAGTAGCACCCACGGAGAGACCTCTCGTGGTGGGTTTGGTCCACGTACCTCACGCGGCTAACAACCCCCTTGGATAGGGTCAAGCAAACAGTCAAAGGTAACTGATACTGCCTCTCCCTCCAAGCTTTCAACCTGAAGCATTAGTTATTTTTCCGGAATTAGTTCCTTGAGCAAAGAAGTACAAACAGTGCTCCTAACTGTACAATCACGAGCATTCTAGTGGTCGTTTGTATGGCCAACTGCTAAGGTGTGATTCCTTCTCCCCCAATGCCTCCATCATTCGATCTTGGATCAATCGCGACTTGGTAAGATCCCAAGGGTTTCGTAAGCTGATTTGCTTGTTTACCCTCTTTCCTTGGTTAGGGTTTATACCTTGTTGAGCCAAATTGTCAATACCTTGTTAGATATTATCAATGCCCCACCCTCATTAGGTGCTACTAATGATCCATGGTGCTCAAAGTTGTAAGGCCCCCATTATGAGGAGAAGCCAAATGTGAGCTCGGACATTGATTGAGTCCTGACTTGTATATCAGATGAGTTCTATGTGACCGGATGGCAAAAAGGTGACCGTTGTGGGTCTAATCTTTGGGTTAGACGGAGTGGTTAAGCTGGTAGCAACTCGAGGCGCATTGCATCGAGTTGCGGTGTAAGGGAGTTAAAAGGGGCCCCTATTGTGGCGAGGGTCCGGGGGCAGCGCCCCCGGCCCGATGGTAAATGGAATATTCCCTGACCGACTAGTGGAGGCTCATACGGTAGGTCGGTCAATAGGCCGACCTAATGACCTTCGCGGGCTATAAAAGCTAAACCCCTTCGCAACCATCTCTCACTCATCTTTCACCCAGTCAGAGTTGTTGTTCCAACTAGCCTTAAGCTCTTCACCTATCTTCTGTCTAGATCGCCATCTAAGCTTCACATACTGGAAGCGCACGGGTGGACAGAGCCATCTTTGTATCAGTTATTTGGAGCTAAAGAATTTTACTGATTCTCCTCTTATCTATTGTGTACTCTCTATCTCTTTCTTAGATTCTGTTTGCTGCGCCGTGTAATATTTTACATGGTATCAGAGCCTAGGGGGCTCTAGAGATCGGAGAGTGTGCAAGAGGCAAAGGCTTCAACAGCAAAGAGAAACTATGTCGACTTGCGAAAGCGGTTCTGGTGCATCAGGAAGCGGTGCAGGAGGTGGTGTTGCTGTACCGGCTATTCAAACACTGAGGATTCGTCCACCAACCTTCAGCGAAGGCAAGTTAGATGGTACAAACTACACCTTGTGGAAGTTCAAAATTACAACTATCCTTCATTCTTATGAGCTTCTGGAGACTGTGCTAGGGACTGACGCAGAACCACAGCCTACCCCCAACCCATCAAATCCTAGTGTGATGATTCCTCTGAATGCAGATCTTCTACGAGCTTGGAAACGAAGGAATGCAGATGCATTGTGTGCCTTAGTTACAAGCTGTTCTGACAGTGTTTTGACTTTGATTGAGCATACAACCAAAGCGTCAGAGGCTTGGAATGTACTAAGGAGTCAGTATGAAACACGAAACCAAACAAGGATTCAAAACTTGGAGAATCAACTAGCAGCGGAGAAGTTTGGTGAAGGAGAGACGATTGAAGCATTCATCACTCGGATTAAGAATCTGCGCGACCAGATGGCTGGCGCTGGGATACAAAAGACTAGCAAAGAGCTAAATCGGAGGTGTCTTCGGATTTGTCCACAAAAGTTTGATGGACTAGTAACTTCCCTTAATACTCAGGTGAGACCTCAAGCTTTGACTTTTGAGGAGTTTTGTGCATTATTAATGGAGGAGGAGTTGAGGCTGAAAGCCCGAGAAGGAAGCAACAATGGAGATGCTGCATTCTCTGCCAATGCAAAAGGCAAAGGTGGTTCCTTCACCAAAAATGATGGTGACAGAAAGAAGAAGTGCGGAAAGAAGAAGTTTCAAGGAGAGTGCTTCTACTGCAAGAAGAAAGGACATGCAATTGTAGATTGTCGTGTCAAGAAGGCAGATGAAAAGAATGGTACCCTTAAAAGTAAAGGGAAAGAGACAGCCAATACGGTTGAAGCAGAGCTGGAATTATTCATGGCGACCATTGAGGAAGTGTGCTCCTCAGCGCAAG
Organism: Lygodium microphyllum; assembly: GCF_053477565.2. Taxonomy (NCBI): domain Eukaryota; kingdom Viridiplantae; phylum Streptophyta; class Polypodiopsida; order Schizaeales; family Lygodiaceae; genus Lygodium; species Lygodium microphyllum. Next base: position 138,495,910 of record NC_141153.1, read on the forward strand.
AAAAATCTACCACTGACTCATGGGTGTTGGATAGTGGGGCCTCCTCTCACATGACCAACAAGAAAGGTCTATACAGTTCTATGCAGCCTCTACAAGAATCCATCACTGTGATGGTTGGAAATGATGCTAAATGCCCTGCTGCGGGCACAGGTACTATTTCTTTTGTTGCTGCAAATGGTGAAGTCAAAAAGCTTTCAAGTGTGTTGTATGTTCCTGAAATCAGAAGAAATCTGTTATCAGTTGTGCTACCATAACTAATCTTGGTCATGAAGTGAGGTTCAAGAAGACAGGTGCAGAAATTCTTGATAGTGCTGGCACAATTGTTGGCAAAGGAGAAAGAAGGAACAACCTGTATGAGCTAAGTGCTCTTACAGCCACCGCTGGAGTGGGCACAAGTAAGCTTTGGCATGAAAGGTTTGAACACATCGGATTTGCAGTGTTGAAGGAGATGCAAAAGCAAGGTATGGTTGCTCACCTACCTACAATAACTGAATTGAAGGAACCATGTGAAGCTTGTATGATGGGCAAGCAACAGAGAAAGGCATTTCCACAAGAAAGCAAGAATAGAGCACAGGCTCCTCTAGAGTTGGTGCATGCTGACTTGTGTGGTAAGATGCCTACACACGCCTTGGGGGGATCTTCTTATTTTATGTTGATTATCGACGACTACAGTAGGAAGATGTGGGTGTACTTCCTTCGTGATAAGGCTCAAGCTTTTGGTAAGTTTAAAGAATGGCTAATACTTGTTGAGAATGAAACAGGGAAAAGTGTGAAGAAATTTAGAACAGATGGTGGTGGTGAGTTCAACTCAAAGGAGTTTGAAGGCTTTTGCAAGAGCAAAGGGATCAAGCGTCAATTGACGATGCCTCACACACCTCAGCAGAACGGTGTTGTGGAACGCAGGAATCGCACCATTGTGGAGATGGCAAGATGCATGCTAAAGGGCAAGGGATTGCCTAACCATTTTTGAGCTGAAGCTATTAATACTGCAGTCTACATTCTAAATCGGAGCTATACAAAGGCTCTCAAGGGAAAAACACCTCATGAGGCTTACACTGGTAAGAAACCGTCTATCTCACATTTCAGAATTTTTGGATGTGAATGTTATGCACATGTTCCAGATGAGAAGAAAAACAAGTTACAACCAAAAAGCAGAAAATGTATCTTCTTGGGTTATAGTGATGAGCAGAAGGCTTACAAGTGATATGACCAAGAGGCAAAGAAGATCATCGCGAGTCGTGATGTGGTGTTCAAGGAGGAGCCGCATACAGTGGAGGAGAAGAAGGCAAGTTCTTCCACTTTATCATCAAGCGAAGAAGTAGTCCACTATGAACCTGTCCCAAGAGCTATCCCTATCCTTAAGGAGGAGGAAGCATCATCTTCAAATGATGAGGAAAAAGTTCACCAACCTTACATCACCCCACCGGAAAGGCCATTGCCACGCTGGGTGAAGCATCTCTATGACCACAATAATCCTATGCCTGCATCTGTTGAGGAGAAGGCAGACAGATGAAGGAGGTCTCAGAGAATAGAGGAGCAAAGGAGGGCTTCTGCTCACATAGTCAATATGGCCTTGATGGTTGAGATTATGAGAGAAGTAAAGGAGCCAACTGACTTAGAAGAAGCACTTGCAGATCCATCATGGAAGGCTGCTATGCAGGCGGAGTATGACAGCATAATGAAGAATGACACTTGGGAGCTAGTGGATCAACCAGCAAAGCGGAAGGTTATTGGGACCAAGTGGATCTGGAAGGTAAAGTACAAGGCGGATGGTACCTTAGAAAATTACAAAGCTAGACTGGTTTCCCAAGGATTTTCACAAGTTGAAGGGTTTGATTTTCAAGAGTCATTTGCCCCAACTGTGGCTGCCCACAAGAAGTGGCCAATGTACCAAATGGATGTTAAGTCAACGTTCTTAAATGGTGACCTCAAGGAGGAGGTGTACGTGGCTCAGCCACCAAGGTTTGAGGCCCCCCATTCTGAGAACAAAGTGTGTAAGCTGAAGAAGGCATTGTATGGGCTGAAACAAGCCCCTAGAGCATGGTACCAGTGGATAGATAGGTTCTTTTTAAACCTAAACTTCAAAATATATGCCTCAGATGCTAACTTGTATGTTTACAGGGATGGTAAAAAGTTTGTAGTGATTGCCCTATATGTGGATGACCTTCTTATTATAGGAGACTATGAAGATATGATCAACCAAACTCGAAAGGCTTTGAGTTCTGAGTTCGAAAAGACAGACTTAGGCTTGCTGCACTATTGTTTGGGGATTGAAGTCTAGCAAGAGCCAGGAAAGATCTTTATCTCTCAGAAGAAGTATGCATGGGAGATCTTGAAGGCATTTGGCATGACCGAGTGCAAGGAGATAGCTACACCTATGGAGGTGAATGCAAAGTTATCTGTCGAGGATACATCAGCACTAGCAGACATTGGGAGGTATAGGAGGTTGGTCGGCAATCTGATCTACTTGTGTAACACCAGACCAGATATCAGTTTTGCTGTTGGTGTTTTGAGCAGGTTCTCAAACAAACCTCATGAGAGTCATTGGAAGGCTCGGATGCGGGTGCTTAGATACTTGAAGGAAACTCTTGACTATGGTATCACATACAGTTTAGGAACTTCTCTTGTGGGGAACTGTGACTCAGATTGGGCAGGAGACATTGATTCCAGGAAGTCAGTTTCTAGTTATTGTTTCTCTTTGGGTTCAGGAATTTTCTCTTGGATTAGTAAGAAGCAACCAACAGTGGCATTGTCTTCTACCGAAGCAGAGTACAAGGCAGCTTGTTTTGCTGCATGTGAAGCCGTATGGTTGAGAAGGATTCTATGGCATATGGGAGTGCAGGATGAAGAACCAACGGTGCTGAGATGTGACAATCAGAGTTGCATCGCCATTGCCAAAAATCCAGTGTTTCATGCACACACCAAACATATAGAGATCCAATATCACTATGTGCGTGATTTGATGGAGGATGGGATAGTGGAACTGGTCTACTGTCCAATAGAGGAGAATGGAGCAGATATCTTCACCAAAGCACTTACGAAGGATCTGCTTCAAGTTCATCTTCAGAGACTCGGCATTGGGCCGAGGAGATAGTTCACCTATGGGTGGACATTGAGGGGGGGTATTAGATATGATCAATGCCCCACCCTCATTAGGTGCTACCAATGATCCATGGTGCTCAAAGTTGTAAGGCCCCCATTATGAGGAGAAGCCAAATGTGAGCCCGGACATTAGTTGAGTCCTGACTTGTATATCAGATGAGGTCTATGTGACCGGATGGCAAAAAGGTGACTGTTGTGGGTCTAATCTTTGGGTTAGACGGAGTGGTTAAGCTAGTAGCAACTTGAGGCGCATTGCATCGAGTTGCGGTGTAAGGGAGTTAAAAGGGGCCCCTATTGTGGGGTCCTGGATTATTTTGGTGTAAGGGAGTTAAAAGAGGCCCCTATTGTGGGGTCAGGGAATATTCCCTGGCCGACTAGTGGAGGCTCATATGGTAGGTCGGTCAGCAGGCCGACCTAACGACCTTCGCGGGCTATAAAAGCTAAACCCTTTCGCAGCCATCTATCACTTATCTTTCACCTAGTCAGAGTTGTTGTTCTAGCTAGCCTTAAGCTCTTCAAATATCTTCTGTCTAGATCTCCATCTAAGCTTCACACAATGGAATCGCATGGGTGGACAGAGCCATCTTTGTATCAGTTGTTTGGAGTTAAAGAATTTATTGATTCTCCTCTTATCTGTTGTGTACTCTCTATCTCTTTCTCAGATTGTGTTCGTTGCGCCGTGTAATATTTTACATACCATAGGTTTCCTTATATTAAGGTCAATAAATCTTGGGCAACTTGTTGCCCTAACTTGGTTGTTCAACTGCTTTCTTGGCAATTCGTAACTCCCCTAGCTTGGCAAATCAGTCCCAAGGAAGGGTGATGTAGAAAGATGACTACTCATCCTATAGAAAATTAAACTTGTACTTAGAACTCGCCAAACTTGGTCTAAGGAGTAGGGTTCTATTTAGTGATTTAGACACAAGCGCATATGATGTTCTAGCTTGTTGCACGAGATAGGTGTCAATACCTAACTTGTGGGGATTACATCTTTCTTTGTACGGTATTTCTTTATCATTGATCAAGACAAGGGCTTGGGAATCCTCTTGACTCAATCCAAATCCCTAACTCTACAAGGTTTGATAGTCGTTTTGGCCCTAGAGTTCCTAAATTCCTTGCAGAGGTCTAGTATTTGGTTAACCGATCTTGAGGGTGGGAACCCTAGATCATTCTTGCACGGCAATTAAATAATCCTAACATTTCGTGGATGTGGGCAGGACCTTTAAAATTGGAAGTATTAAGTCGGCATCCCAAGTGCGATACTAGGCAAAATTTTATCATAGCTTAACCCTACCTAGCACATTGAGGTGATCGTCATATGCTAACTAATCATACCTTTATGATTCTCATGTAAGCTATTCAATTATATGCGAATTACTTGGTTGATATAACCAACCCACGATTTAAGATGATCTTCCTTTTTAAAGATGCAAATACTTTCTTCTAAATTTGCAAGTACTTTTCCCTAAAAGATGTAAGTAACTGCAAGACATGTGAGATGCATCATTCCATGCAATTTCGAGACCATAGAACTTTTTTCCTTTATGCAACTTAAAGGATCTACAGAGATCTTTCTTTTCCTTGCCCTATGCTATAATGATTGACATTCAGAGCTAACTCTTAAAAACCCTACGTTGATGAAGCGAAATCAAAGCTTTAATATTTTTAATGAAGATGCATTCAAACTTTAATAAAAGAACTCCATGCATGAGCGAATGCCATGAGTCCATCATTGATTTAATCCTTCCTTTAGCACTTAACCCGACTTAAAATGTAACTATCATCGCATGCAATTTGCAAAGTTCATAATTCCTTTCCATGCATTGCGACTATTTGGACATCATTTAATGACCGTCTACGATTATCTTCTACATGAGTCACAACCATGAATTTATTTCATAAGTGCATTATGTGTCATAAGCCCTATCCTTTGGGAGATACAACAAGGATGCCTTTGCACAATTCCATCTTTTTACTTATGCATTATACGTTCAGAATTGCAACTACCCTTGACCATGGAAGTGCAAGCAATTGCAAATACTTGACATGCAACTAAACTTTGTAGATCAAATGAGTATATAAATTTCCCAATGCATTTGAACTTCCCTATGAGAATTAAAACATGCTTAATGCATCCTTTCCATGTGGGGTTAATTTCGAAACCTGGGCATTCAATACCTAGACATTGTCCACTCTCGTACTTTGGGTGGAAGCTCCTGCGTGCGCTCCTCTCATCTTTTGCTTAGGAGCCATTGACGCATTAGATTTTGACATAGCAAATCTTCCTTGGCCCCGTTACGCACTTCAAGGTTACTACTGTTCGAGATTCTCCTCTTTCGCGCAAGAATTGAGCCTTGCAGACACGGTTTTGAAAAAAACCCGAAAGGCATGGGTGAATTGGGCTTAGGAAAGCTTCAATAGAAGCTTCCAAACTTCTGGATATAGGGATGACGTGGAGAGAGAGTGATGATTGAAGATAATGATGAAGATGATGATGATGGAGGTGGAGATGACAACGACGAGGACGAGGATGATGACAATGATGATGATGATGATGATGGTGATGATGATGGTGATGACGATGGGGTGCAGCAGACTGGCGACGGCGAGTAGCTATGGCGGGCAACATAGCACGACCTCCTTCCTCCCGTCAAGCTTGGGAGGGGGGGTTCATATAGATTGAAGGGGGATAGCCACACAAGTGGCAGGTAGCATGCTTCCCCTCCCCATGCCCCTCCACCACTCAAGCTCACACATACTCCCTCTCCTTGCCATGTAATGGCTGAAGGGGAGGGAGTTTATTCATAAAAAAAGTTGCAAAAATAGGGAGTTTATTCATAAAAAAAAGTTGCAAGAATTATCCCCTTTTTTTTCCCGTGAAGGGGTGTTCCTACAATGGCTTGCAGTTTCGAGCCACGGATCTCTTCTGCACAACGGGGGCTTGAGCTTGTTAGTGCACAAAGATGGATCACTTAGCCCAAGGTTTTTCTATTGCGGGAGATTACTTTGAACTATTTTTGCGGGAGATCTAGAGTCGTTAATATTTCATTGCCGAAATATTACACAAGCCAAAAGCTCTAAGGTCAAGTTGTTAATGCAATTCTATAAGCTTGACATGAAAAACAACACTTCAATGACTATGTATATTAACAAATTCAAAAGTCTAAAAACTCAACTTGCCACTTTGAAGAAAACAATACATGAAGATGAAGCCATTGTTGTACTCCTTGCTAGTGTAAACCAGGATCCTTATAAAAATCTTGTCTCTACTCTCAGCAATATACATAATTTTTCATAGAAAGATATTGAGCACTCTCTTCTTGATGAAGAGAATAAACAAAAGAACAAGAATACAAATTATAGTCTCCCATCATCTAGGGAAAATCTCTTATACACCAAAGGAGCTATTGGAGCAAAAGGCCGAGGCTGAGGATTCAACTCCGACAACAAAGATCGAATGACATGCCATTATTATGGTAAGATTGGCTATATAGCCAATGAATATTTTCATCATAGAAGAGCACAACAGGTGTAGAACAGTAACCATCAAAATTAGTTCATGAATGAAAGAGAAGAAGAAGAAAATGCTTTCGCCATCAACAACAACTCTAACAAATTGTTTTGAAAAAATTATCTTTCCCATAGTGGATCTTATGTTTTCCCATAGTGGATTTTGTTTCCCTTAGTGCATTTTCTTTGTAAAAAAAACCCTTACGAAAGATGTAAAGTTTCAAGCTTTAACTTGACTAGGCTGCCTATGAGCTAGTCTCCTAGGCCATGTCATCATGTAGGGGAGCAAAAGCCAACAAGTGTAGGAACTCATCATTTGAGGGGGGTGTTGAGAAATGACAAATGATGTATGCTCCAAGAAGAGATGTCTTGAATCCCACATGCATAGTGAGGAGAGTGGAGAAAGATCAAAGACTATATAATGATGTACTTGGTTCACTTTTCAATGCAATATCATAGTATTTTTGTCTTTCAATCAAGTGTATGTGTTATTTTCAAACAGACAAGATTGTGTTTACGAGTCCAAGTCTCAATCTTGGAACCTAATTCACTTGTATGACAGTTGATCTTGTATGTGTCTATGTCTACATGAGTCCTGTCTACATATTCCATCCTCCATAGCTCATACCATGCTCTAGATCCACATTTTCTGACATGGTGGAGATTTGAGACTCCTCTCGATTATTATTCAAGTCTTTTTCTCCATGGATTTCTCTCTAAAGCAAGCTTCCAATCCTTTTGGAGTATACAACATATTGTAAGAAGTGTATATATCTTTTCACATTCTCTCTATTCAAAATCTTATAAAACTGTCTATTTCATATTGTAAAGCATCACATTATATTAGTAATGCACATGCACAACCCTCCCTCATATTTTCTAACCTTTGTAGTTTGCCTTTCCTTTTCTTATTATTTTGGGAAGCTTCACTATAAAGACTTATGCACACAAGATAACAAAAGGTCTTATGAATAGAAACTACATGCGCTACATTATATAACCTAGTGTATCATCTAATTTGGAACTCTAATCAATCAAGATTATGCTTGGTTAACTAGGATTAGCAAATAATATAATCTAACAAAGTGCCTATAAAAAGAGACCCCTTTTAACCTTCAAGAGAGGACACACATAATTCACTCTACACCATTGTCACTTCCTCTATTCTCTTCCTCTTCTTTACACTACTCCCCCATCTCTCTCAACTCCACTACCTTTCTTTCCCACTTTATCACATACACCATCTCCCTCTCCCTCAACCCCCATCCATCTTCCAACTTCATCACCCTCCTTATCCCCTACTTCATCATATCCTCACCCTCTCCTACTCTTTTCCTCATCCTCTCTCATTCTCCATCCCTCCATTATTCCCCTCCTCATTCCACTACCCCAAACCCCTGCATACCATCATTCTCTCCACTCCTTTTTTCCCTACATCATCACCACTATTATCCATCCACTTATGTGTGATTGCCTCCCCACAATTTTTGATTGGGATGCATTAGTTAAAATCCTAAATATTAGCTTCTTCAATCATTTGCTTCATATTGTACCATGCATTCTCCTCTCTTTTTTTTCACATCATTACCTCTCTACTCATGTGTGTAAAAAGTGTCCTAGTCCACTTCCAATTTGGCTAGGTGGTGTCCCTTTTACATCCTTTAATGTGAGGAGATGGATCCCATTTGTATAGAGGCCATAACTGCTCATTCTCCTCCTCATTAACTAGTGCCCCCACTGAGGACATTCTACAAGAAACCTTCAATTTCTCTTTGAGAGGTGAAAGTTTATATGTTCTTTCTAAGTTCTTTGTCAAAAATAAATAATGGTGGTACAAGGAATCAATCATTTAGATAGAATATGCTATTTATGCCTTCTTATTTTCAATCACTTCACATTATCTTTAGTCAAAATTTCCATTTTCAACAATGTATAGCTCTCATGTTTGGTCCACAAAGACTAGCTGAGACTAATGCTTCGATGGAGCCATTTATCCTTCCCATCATCAACTATCAAAATTTGTTTGATGTCATGATCTTCATCTTGCAGTAGACCACTTTGTGAAAACATAATATTTATTTAATTTTGTCATCCTTTCCTACTTTGAACAACAATAATCTTGTTGTTGAGTGTTGAAATGACTTGTTTTTTGGATGATTTTTGTTGTTTTTGAGAGCTGAATGGTTGATTTTATGAGATGATTCATTGATTTAGAAGTGGATTGAGAGTGTTTTGGATGATATTGATTGTGTTTTGGAAGATTATGATGTTTGTTGGTGGTTCTGTGATGTTCTTATAGGTTCTGATTGGTTCTGTATACCTTCTGTTTTGTTCTGTTTTGGTCTGTTTTGTTCTGATTGTCTTCTGTAAAGAGGGGAGGAGTATTGATTAATGAAGAATGAGATATTGTGAAAGTTTATTGAATGGTTTGTGAGAGTTTGGAATGATTTGAGAGTGAATTATGAGGTTTTGATGACCTTCTGTAACCTTCTGTAGGTCTTCTGTAGAGCTTCTGCTTCTGTTCTGTCTCTGTTTTGTTCTGTACTGTAGCTGTTCTGGTACTGTTCTGTAGACTGTTCTGTATGCTTCTGTAAGTGTTCTGTGGAATGTATGTGTGACTTTGGGGAAAGTTTTCTAGCCTTGGAAAGAGGTGAATACAAGTGCAAAAGAGCTGGAGGAAGTGGAAGAAGTAGCTGTTAAAGACTCAAGAGAAGACTAGAGTGAAGTGACAGTAGTGAGCTGTGAAGAGACACTGTAGTGGCTCTGGTGACCCTTCATATCAGACATACCTCTTGGGAGGGGTATCCACGACCTAAGAGTGATTATTGAGAATGATTTTTTGAGAGATTGTAGTGAGGATATGATGTATTATTGATGGAGTGAGAGAGAGAGAGTCAGAGATAGTCAATTCTACTGAAACAGAGTGATTGTATATGAGAGATTGAGAGAGAAGACTATGAAGATTTTGAAGATGAATACTATGTGATGCATTTCCATTCAAAGATGGTGTACTTCTTTGCTTTCTTTGTTCTATTGATGGATTTTGTGAAGATGTTGAAGAATATGGTTGATTCTATTAAAAACCGTGGGAGATTTACATGATGCTGCATGAAGATTTGTTGTGCCTGGTGTTCTTTTCTTCATTGTGATCATATGAAACATGATAAACAAGCTTGTTGATGTTACAAGATAGATTTTCTTGCAAGAGAATTCCCTTTTCCTTGGTGTTCCTCTTGGGGCTCCATGTTTTTGGTGCGCAGCCGGGGAAACTTGCCATCAACAAGCACCAAAAGAGGCTGAAAATGAAGGAAATGGCATTGCCAAGAAGAGAAGAATTCAATGGATGTTTGTAAAGTTCCTTCTTCCATTGAAGAGTTGGAATTCCTCATAATCAAAGCCACTTTCCACAAGAAGTTCATCCCACAATGGCGGAAACACATCACCATCATGATGCATGCTCTATGTGGTGGACAGTTTCCTCTTCCTATTGAAGCAGCAGAAACTTGCATCTTGGTGGCAAACTGTTTGGGAACAAACTGAAGAGCAGAAACAGAGAGAATGAACATCCATGGAAGATTTGGCATTCATTGAGAAGTTTCCAGACAACATCAAGTGGGAGATTGTGAAGAAGCTTCAGGAGTCTTGGTCTGTAGAGGTTCACAGGGACAAGAAGGAAAAGAGTTGGAATTTGTTCGTGGATGCTCAACAGCAAGATACATGGGATGCTTGGTGTACTGATAATCTTCTGTTTGTTCAATTAGCAACCCATTGGAAGTTGGTAGACAGAGTGTTTTTCACAACATACACTGTTGAAACCATCAGAAGCTGGCATTACTATGATGATGGCACCACCACAATGCTCAGACGTATGCATTTTGACACCTTCAGAACCGAATACCTTCCCCTGTGTAGTGGCATGAAAGCAGAATTCAGGGACGGTGAAAAGAAAGAAGTAGAAGAAATGTTGGCAAGAGAGTCCTCCAGAGACTGAAGCCTTCTGTTAACCCTCTGTGGAGCACTAACAACATAGTGGAATCAACCCCCTGATGAATGACGCAATAAAAAGGCAAGCGTTAGAACGAGTCCAGAGGTACGTGAGAAGAGAGAAAGCAAAAATCAAGGCTGAGAACGAGCTCGCAGCAGAAGCCGCCTTTGACGCCCTTGCGGAACTCTTTACAGAAGTCCCAATGGCACATCAAGCCCTTCCTCCTCCTGCTGGAGGTCCACTTCCAAGCCAGATCCGTCCTGGAAATATTGATGACAGGCCAGCGAATGTAGTCCCATTGCCAGTTTGTAAGGGAGAGTACAATGAAGACCCCGATCTTCATGTAGCAGAGTTTATGGTAGCGTGTGTGGCTAACAATGCCAGAACCCCTGAGCATTGGTTACCGATATTCCCCGCCACTTTCAAGGGCGCGGCATTTCAGTGGTATGAGAGACAAGCAGCAGGAACTTTTGGCACATGGGACGACCTGAAGTTGGCCTTCCTCACTAAATTCAGGCGTGAAGGTTTTGAAGAGCGGATGAGAGAGGAATTTATGAACCTAAGTCAGTCCTCTGGAGAAAGAGTGGAAGCTTATGTCTCACGAATGGAATCCATCCTGAAGAGATGGACTAACCATAATCTAGATGATGGCATTCAGAAGGGAGTGTTTCTCAGAGGATTACAACCAGAAGTTCGTAAGTTTGTGGAGCTGCAAAGACCAGCCACACTGCAAGTTGCAACAGAAGGTGCAAGACTGTACGATGAAGTGGAAGCTCGATTAGCGATGAATTCAGGAAGAGGAGTCCTACCTCCTCTGGTGCCAGGAATGATGTACCCACCAAATGCAGTCCCAGGGACTGTTCCCTACCCCTACCAACAGATGCCCCCGGTCTCACAGTACAGTGCACCAAATCCACAATGGCCACAATCCATGCCTCAAATGATGGCTCAACCACAACAACCATGGTCTCAACCAATTTCCTCAATGCCAAATCAACAGCAACAGTGGAATCCTACCAACTGGAGCCAACAGCCAACAGTTCAAACAGGAGCTCTGAATCAGAACCAGAACAGAGACCCCTCTGTACCAGCCCAACCAGTTTATGCAGTGATTACAGAAACTCCTCAAAACCCTCCTGCCAGTGCCTCAGGAGGAGAAAGCTTGAAGGATTATTTGTCCAACTTAGTTGCAAACATCAAAAAGGAGTTGATGGATGTGATTACAGAACAACTACAGACGTTGAAAGTGAATACCGCTAGCATATCCAACGTTGCGGGAGCAGGAAGAGATGTGATGCGGTCAAATACTTGGTGTGGTAAGTGTCATCAAGCAGGCCATTTAGCCACTGAATGCACACGGAAACCAACCATCCCTGGAGCCTTCTGTTCCTACTGTTTGCGGAAGAATCATACAGAGGACATTTGCTCCCTGAAGGAGATGCATGATAGGAGAAGAAAGGAAGAAGACGCAAGATTCAACCTGCTGGAATCCAAAATGACCACACAAGATATTGGACCCAAGCCTAGAGAGTTTGGTCCTAATTTCGGACCCAAAAGATTTCCCTCTCAAAGTTACAGAGGAAGACAGTCTGGCGGTGGTCAGAGATCAGAAGTGGAGTGTTACAGATGCGGAGAAAAGGGCCACATCTCACCAAATTGTCCAAATCCTCGAAGGTCAGTGGATTACAAGCCCTTATGCAGTCGATGCAAAGGAGAAGGCCACACTGCAAAAGACTGTCCAAGCCCAGCCCCAGTGAAAAACAGTGCTACTGCTAGTCCGTCCAAGGCCCAAGAGCCTACCTCCAATTTAGTGGAATTGGAAGTTGCTGCCATCACTCGTGCAAAGCAGAAGGAACCACCTATCCAGAAAGAAAATAACCCTCCTACCAGAATAGTGAAGTTCAATCTTCCACCAGAAGAACAGAACAGAACAGAGCCTAACAGTGCCGTACAGAGCCCTACAGTGCCACAGAGAGTTACAGAGACAGTTACAGAGACAGGACCAGAGGTCCAGGATACAGAAGAGGAGGAAGTGCCACAAGTGGCAGAAGAAGCTCATGTAATTCCTCTGTTGGAAGAAAGAGGGAAAATGAAAATGGGTGTTGCCCCATTCCCTAATCGGTTAGAGAAGCCAGTGGATCCTATTAAGGAATACGATCTGGTTAGAGATCTAGATACCTTTAAACCAACCTCACATTCCGACAATTATTGATGTTGTCTCCCAGTTGCCGAAAAAGGTTCAAAAGTATACTGACAAAAAGACGTGGTTTAAGGATTGCTCCCTCAACAGTAACAAAGTCCAACAAGGCTCCAGAGCCTGTAAAAGAAGTGGATGTGGCTAACGCTTTCCTAGATCCAGGTACTCCAGAGACTGGCGCGTGGATAGAAGGCTGCTTCATTGCAAATGCACTAATTGATGGAGGTTCATCAGTGAACATTATGACGGATGTGACGATGAAGGATCTAGGCCTACAAGGTGTGCAACCCACCCAATGGCTCATCAGACTGGCGGATCAGAGTAGAATCAAGCCTTTGGGCATTCTTCCATATGTGAAGACTACTGTGGCTGGAAAAGATTATTGGCTAACCTATCTAGTGGTGAAGCCAAACTCTTATGGTACATCCTATCCTCTGTTACTAGGCAGACCATGGCTTTTTGAAGCCCGAGCAAGGACGGATTGGTTCAAAGGAACTTTGACCTTGGGTAGAGGACCTAATAAAGTGGTGCTGAAACTGTATGGTTCTAAAAAAGGACATGGATCCACCTCCTTGGAATTATCTTCTGACTCCCCTAATGAGGTTGCGGATGGAACGTCAGCAGACGAAGATGCTGTCAAACAGATCCTTCCCAAGAAAACAGTGGCACACTCTTTAACAGTGGATACTGTAAGCCGACTTCCAAAAGATGCAAAGCCATTATCAATGGGTGAATACTTCTTGCCTGAATCAGAAATGACTTCGGAAATCACTTCTGACAGTGAGATAGAAGCATGGATGTACTGCTCTCCCTGTTACATGGTCACAGCAGAAGCAGAGACAGAAGCAGACGCAGAGACAGAGACAGAGGCAGGAGAGGAAACAGAGAATCTGTTCTTCTGTTACAGAGCTCCTACAGAAGCAGAAGCAGAAGCAGAAGCAGAAGCGGAAGCAGAGACAGAAGCAGAAACAGAGACAGAGACAGAGGCAGGAGAGGAAACAGAGAATCTGTTCTTCTGTTACAGAGCTCCTACAGAAGCAGAAGCAGAAGCAGAAGCAGAAGCGGAAGCAGAGACAGAAGCAGAAACAGAGACAGAGACAGAAGAGGATGGATATGATATGGACGAAGAAGATTATGGAAGTGAAATGGAAGAGTCTATCCCACCTGAAGAGGATACAATTGAGGAAGAAGTTCCAGAAGCATCAGAAGCCGATGAGCTCATGCTATGGGCCAGAATGGCGATGGTACCATTCGGTCTGGTAAATGGATCTTCTCATACGCAAAACTTTTATAAGGGATGGATTAAGAAGAACAAGCCGTCTTTCAAGAGTGGCTCCTGCCGTCCTAACCCATCCTTGCCGAAGAAAGATGATGATGATGCACCGTGCCAACAAGCACCAGTCCCACAAACCCAACAGGCATCAGAGGGTCCCTGTTATGTGACGTTCTTGGATGTGTCATCTTCAGAAGAGGAGTCTTCAAGCCAAGAGGTAATTAATTTTGAAACCAAACCCGAAAGAGCGCTAATCCCATTCCAATATCTTAAAGAGCAACCTAAGTCTCCACCAAAAGAAGAAATTGGTTCTAGTGGGACATCAGAAGAGGATACCATTCCCTTGAAGGAGTCGGATCTCTACCCAGAAGCAGCCCGCGGGACCTTCATCCGTGAAGTAGAAGGTGAAAGGCAGTTAACCTTTGTGGATGCTGAAGGCACTGAACGCCACTTGAAGGTGGGTAGCAGTCTCCCAGAAGAGGAGTTGTCAACCTTGTACAACTTGTTGAAAGAAAATTTGGACGTGTTTGCGTGGTCTTACAAAGACCTAAAGGGGATTGATCCCACAATATGTCAACATCATATTGACTTGGAGCCTGATGCCAAGCCAGTACAGCAACGACAGAGGCGAATGAACCCGAATTATTCCACATTGGTGAAAGCGGAGCTGCTGAAGCTTCTGGAAGCCGAGTTCATCTATCCAGTGGCAAATAGTGAATGGGTTTCACCCATCGTGGTTGTACCCAAGAAGAATGGCAAATTGCGAATATGTGTGGATTTTCGAAAGCTTAATTCCAAGACAAAGAAGGATCACTTTCCAATCCCTTTCACAGACCAACTGTTGGACACAGTGGCAGGACATGAGCTTTATTCCCTTCTGGATGGATTCAGTGGATACAACCAAGTCCAAATCGCAGAAGAAGACCAATCCAAAACAACCTTCACCACAGAATGGGGGACCTACGCTTACCGAGTGATGCCATTTGGGCTCTGCAATGCCCCTGCTACTTTCCAACGAGTCATGATGGCTGCATTTCAAAATCATCTGCACGACTTCATTGAGGTATATTTGGATGACTTCTGTGTTTATAGTTTGATCAGTGAACACTGGGAACACCTGGAACAATGCTTTGACCGATGCCGGGAGTATGGGATTTCCCTCAACCCCGACAAATGCATCTTTGGGGTTTCTTCTGGAGTTCTGTTGGGCCACATTGTCTCTGCACAAGGGATATCAACAGACCCTGCAAAGATCGAAAAGATCGCAGCTCTGGCAGCACCCACAAACCTCAAACAGTTGAGGGGATTCCTAGGCCATGTGGGTTACTACAGAAGGTTCATAGCCCATTTTGCGACAAAGGCAACCTCCTTGCATAAGCTCCTGAGGAAAGATGCAGAGTTTACTTGGACAGAAGAATGTGACAAAGCCTTTCACACTCTGAAGCAGTGTCTGATTGAGGCACCCATTCTGCAACCTCCTGATTGGACGAAAGAGTTCCACGTACACACTGATGCATCAATTGAAGGCTTAGGTGCTGTCCTCTGCCAAAAGGGCTCCTCAAAGTTGGATCAACCGATCTATTATGCAAGCCGGAAAGTCACTGATAGGGAACGAAACTATACAGTGACCGAGCTGGAGTGCTTGGCAATGGTGTTTGCCCTGGAGAAGTTTCGCCATTACCTCCTATCTACCCACTTTAAATTTTATGTGGATCATGAGGCCCTGTCCTTCTTGATGAACAAAGTAGATGTGAAAGGACGAATGATGAGATGGCTCCTTTTATTCCAGGAGTTCGACTTTGAGGTGATTACTAAGCCTGGTCCTTCCCATGTTCTAGCTGATCATCTGTCGCGTATCCCACAAACTGCAGACGAGGAGCAGGATGATCCAGACCTCCCTGATGCTTCCTTATTCTTGGTAGAAACTGTAACTCCCTGGTATGCAGACATTGCCAATCTTCTGGCAACCCAACAGTACCCTCCTGGTATTTCTAATCGGGAAAGGAAGAAGCTCATGCTAGAATCATCCCCCTACACCCTGCTAGGCGGTGCACTGTACAAGAAAGGCAAAGATGAAGTGCTCAGAAGATGTGTTGCAGGAGATGAGATTGGGATTGTTCTGAAGGCTTGCCACGACGAGCCATGTGGAGGTCACTTTGCAGGAGAAGCTACAGCCAGGAAGGCTCTGCTAGCAGGTTATTGGTGGCCTGCAATTCACAAAGATTCCTATGATTACTGTAAAAGATGTGATGCTTGTCAAAGAATGGGGAAACCCACGAAGACAAGTGCCATGCCATTGCAACCTATCCTTCCGTTTGAGAAGTGGGGCATTGACTTCGTAGGTCCAATCGATCCTCCTACCAGAAGGAAACAGAACCGATACATCCTCGTATGTACGGATTATGTTACAAAGTGGTGTGAAGCTAAAGCCCTAAAGCGGGACGATGGTAACAGCGTGGCCCTGTTCATGTACGAGAATATCATCACCCGTTTTGGCAGTCCCTTAGAGCTGGTAAGTGACAGAGGCACTCATTTCCTTAACAAAGTCATGGAAGAGTTGACAGAGTTGTATAAGATCCGCCATCGCAAGTCCACTCCTTATTACCCTAGAGCCAACGGCCAAGTCGAAGTCACGAATCGCATCCTCTGCTCGATTCTGACAAGAACAATTGCTGCACATCGTCGTGATTGGGACGATCGACTTACAGAGGCCCTCTGGGCGTACAGAACCTCCCATAAAGCAGCAACGGGACAAACACCTTTCCAGCTGGTGTATGGTACAGAAGCAGTTTTTCCTGTTGAACTGGAACTACCCTCTTTGAGAGTGGCGATCAAAGAGCGTTTAGGGGATGACGATTCACAGCAACGCCGTCTCCTGCACTTGGAATGTTTGGACGAAATTCGTAGGATGGCTCTACAGTGCATGGAAGCCACGCAAGCTCGACGCAAGGCTTACCATGACAGCTTCATCAAGCACAAGGAGTTCAAAGAAGGTGATTTGGTCCTAGCTTATGATTCACGATTTGGCAAGTTTCCTGGCAAGCTCCAGCAGCGGTGGATGGGCCCCTATAAGGTACTTGCAGTCAACCCTAATGGTTCTGTCCAAGTGCAGACCGTTGATGCCTCTGATGATCCCTTTCTGATCAATGGATATCGCTTGAAGAAGTACTTCTCTCCTTGGGGATCTTGACAATTACGGACACTTGATCTTTTCCCTCGTTGGCGCGGCACTGTACTTCTTAGGATGTTACTTTTGTTAGCCGTTCTTCAATCACTCCTGATGAAGTGGACGCAACCCTCTATCTCCTCAAACCCCCCTTCTAGCCTTGATTTCTTATCCTCTATTTTCCACCAGCGACAGTGGCGAGGTGGGTTCTGACAAATGGTCTCTCTACCATTCCCTTGCTCAATATTGAAAAGCAAAAAAAAGAAAACATATCGGTTATGGGAGAAAAGGACTTAAGTCCCTGTCATGCCGACCTGTTCTTCGAGAAAAGGTGGAAACACCCTCGGGAATGGAAAAAAAAAAAAAAGAGAAGAAAAAAAAAAACAAAACAAAACAAATCTGTTATGAGAGAAAAGGAAGAAATTCCCTGTCATAGCAGGCCTCGTTCCAAGAAAAGGTGGTAAACACCTTTGGGCGAGAAGCTGGCTGTGGAAAAGGTGGTAACACCCAGCAGTCCAGAAAGTGGATTCATTAATTGATATCCCTCGGATCCAATTCCGAAGCTACCTCCCTTAGTACACTGTGTCCTGGGTCTCTCTGCAAAGCGTCTAAATGTCCTCCAGCAGACGACATGATCCTGTCCAATACAATGTTCGATTTGATGGCTACCTCCCTGGGTACGCCTCTTCAACAACTGATGACGCGGTCTTCGTCGACAACCCCTTGAGTGATGTGAGCTTTCATCCTAACCGGATGGGGATGTGAGTATGGGTTGCCCTCTGTAACTATCAACAGAGCGTGAGACAGAGGGTGGGTCGAGAGACCAGTCTTTTCCCTTCAAATCAAAGGCGAGGAGAGAAGTGTGAATGAAGTGTTGCACGCACGGGATGGGCCTCTCAATGCACAAAGCACAATTTGTTTCTGTGCACTGCACCATAAGGCTCCCTTGCCTTCCTTCTTGCACTGTATGCCGGCACAGGGCGGGATGCACTGTTGCACCATCACAGCGCACAAGGCATACACCCTTTGCACAAGCGACTGTGAGGATTACATCAACGGGTTTCAGGAAAAGGCTGCCCTCCTGTATCTATCCACAGAGCGTGAGACAGAGGGTGGGCTGAGTGTGACTGGAGTTTCTTCAATCATTTACCGAGAGGTGAGATTGAGGGACGTTACGACACTTGGAGTCAGGTATGTTCCCGTTTCCCTATGCACCCACGGGATGGGTCTTTACCGTCATCACCAAACACATCACCCTGTTTTGTACACTGCACTGTAAGGCTCCCTTGCCTTTCTCCTTGCACTTATGCCAGACGGGTTGGACGCACTAATGCACCATCAACTGTGCACCCTGGCATACTCCTTCTGCACCATTTCCCCTTTGTCGATTCCTCAACCGGGTATGAGATATGGGTTTCAATCCTTTTTCCTCGAGTGATATTAGTCATGGGGCGAGTGACTGTTCTTTCATTCCAATTGAGCAATTGTGAGTTGAGTGCAATATCCCTCATCATCGACGAATCTCCTGTGATTCCTTCTATCAGCTACCTCCCT
This sequence comes from Lygodium microphyllum, assembly GCF_053477565.2. Lineage (NCBI taxonomy): Eukaryota > Viridiplantae > Streptophyta > Polypodiopsida > Schizaeales > Lygodiaceae > Lygodium > Lygodium microphyllum. Next base: position 138,514,697 of record NC_141153.1, read on the forward strand.
GGGTGCTGCCGCGTGGTCCCTTCCATGACGGACGTGTGCCGAGAAGATGCCTTGGTCCCTCCAGCGCCGACAACCACACTGGACGTGCCATCGATACTCAACCTTGATTCTTGACGAAACGGGCCAAGTTTTTCTAACCCTACAACTTCTGTTTCTTAGTGATGGTCATGTTTTAAGTGTGGGGACGTTAGTGGATGGTCTGTGGCGTGGTCCTAGGTCCCTGTTGTTCGGTTAACCCTATCCGTTAAGGTCTTAAGTGTGGGGACGCGTCCCTGCGCGTCTACATTGCATACCCTTCTGTATATGCCTCAACTTGTTCATGCATGAATGCCTTGCCTTGCTGTTACCTTGATGGGGTCCCTTCCCACCCACCCGGTTATGTTCCACCCACCCTTGGGGCTATTCCCTTGCAGTTTTCCTTCATTCCCTGATTTTGCGGTCCTGTCCTGTGAATGCATCCTATGTTCACCAAAGTCCCAATCCAACCTTATAGCCCTGTTCCTCTCTTTGAACTGATCATTTTTCCTTTTTACCTACCCCTGTTCCGGTGCACGGTTTTTGAGTTATTAATTTTTGAAGCATTTTATGCAACTTAGTCGGTTTTCCATGTGAACGCGCTTTTCTTGCTTCGGAACCATGATCTGACGTCATAGCCCTGACAACCGCTTTTCCCTTGACATTTTTCATTTTTATTCCGCATCATTCCGCTACATGGTTTGTCCGTTATTAATTTTCCGGGTTTTCACGACTTTTTCGTGCGTCTTTTTGACATTTTTCCATGTGAACCTGCCCTGTTTGCATCGGAATTCCAATTTGATCTGACAGCCGTGTCCCCTGTGCTTTCCCCTACCTTTTTCCTTTTTCCTCCACCCTTTTTCGACTTCTGGATTTTTACTTATTAATTTTTAAATGAGTTTTCGGGAGTATTTTTGGAGTTTTTCACATGTGAACCCCTCCTATTTCCGCCGGAACTGCGGTTTAATGTGATAATCCTGTGCTACTCCTTTCTGTGGACATTTTTGCTTCTTACTACATGTCATTCCGGTGAACGGTTTGTTCGATATTAATTTCCGATCCCATTTTTGAGTTTGTTTTTTGGGTTTTTCCCATGTGAACACGTCTTACCTTAGTCAGAATTATGTTTTGACGTGATAGGATTGTCGGGCACATCTTTCTGCACAGTTTTCCTTTTTTCTGCACTTCATTCCGATGCACGGATCTTTCGATATTAATTTTTAAAATTGCGTTTTTAATTCGTTTTTTGTGTTTTTGCACGTGACCGCCCTTTATCCCTCCCGGAACCCCCGTCCCATATTTTTTTTGTTTCCCTCCTGTCGTCCTGCCCACTTTTTGTTTTTACGATATTTCGTTTTGACGTCCGGATTGGGAGTTATTAATTTTTCTTTCTTTTTACGTTTTTTCTTGCGCTCGTTTTGCGCGTGAACGCGCCTTTTTTCGATTTTACGAATCTCCACGCGCCTCGGTCGTGTCCGCGTAACCCGTACCGTCTTCCTCGCGCCATTTCAATCCCGTCACGGCAAATTTTTTTACCCCGCCCCGCGCACGTGCGCGGGACGGAGATACGCCCCCTTTTTGACCCTGCCCACCACCCCCTACCCACCCCAACCTGCCCGCCCACCTTTTATTTTTTTTTATTTTTTTTAAAAAACGGACACCCCCTCCCGCCAACCGTCTCCTTCTCTCTCTCTCTCTCTTCTCTCTCTTTCCCTCTCTCTCTCTGTTCCTGCGCCCATCTCTCTCTCCCTCACTCCCTTTCTCCCGCCGTCTTCCTCCTCGCCCCCGCCGTCTTCCTCCTTGCCTTCTTCTTCCCTACCCCCCCCCAGTGCCTCCTACCCCCCGCCTTTCTGCTTCCCCCCCCCCGCCAGCACCTTCTCCCCCCCCCCCCAGCGCCTCCCCGCCAGCATATCCTCCCTCGACCTCCTTCTCCCTTCCCGCAGCCTCCTTCTCCCGCCGCCTCCTCCCCTCCTCCTACTCCTCCTTCTCCTCTTCTCCTTGCCTTCCCTTCTCCTCCCCCACCACCACCTACACCTCCTCCTCCTCCACCTCTCCTACCCTTCTTCCCCTCCTGCCGCCGCCTGTGGGCCGCCCTGGCCGTCGTGCAGCCGTTGTCGCCACCGTCTGGCCGCCGCCACCACCTGGACGCCGCCGCCCCGCCTGGTCGCCGCCGGCTCGCCGCGTGAAGCCAGCCCCACCTCTCTTCTCCTCCCCCACCACCACCTACACCTCCTCCTCCTCCTCCTTTCCACTAACTTCAGGTTAGTTATACTAACCTTCTTTAACTTAATTAACTTTACTTACTCACATTAATCCTAATTAGCCTGCACTAACCCTGATTTAGTTAGTCTAATCCCCCCCAATTAACTAACCCCACCCTAGGTTAGTCTAACCCCCCCTAGGTCACACTAACCTTCATCTAGTTAGTCTAACCCCCCCCTTAGGTTAGTCCCCACAGACCTAACTTAGCCTACCCCAAACTAACCTGACTTGACTTGCCTTAGTCTATCTACCTGACTTTGACTAACCTAGACTAACCTAATCAACCCAGACTAACCTAATTGACTTAGTCCACCCTAGACTAACCCCGACTAACCTAATCCACCTTGACTAACTTAACTAGACTTAGGTAGACTAACCTGACTTATCCTACTAACCTGACTTATCCCACTAACTTGACTTAATTGACTTATGTTTAATTGACTTATGTGATTAATGTGCTTTAGGTGACTTAATTAATCACTCCATTAATTTTCCATAAAAAAATTTCAGAAAAATTTCTAAAAATTCCTCTTGCCTTTTGCCAATTTTTGGAAATTTGTCTGCTGGAAATTGCCTACCCTATAATTTCTGAAAATTCCACATTTCCTAAATTTACCCCTAAATTGCCAATAAATGTAGAAAATTCATTTAAAAAATTGTAAAAAATTCTTAAAAAATTCTAAAAACATTCTAAAAAATTCCCCTCACCTCCCTTTCTCATTTTCCATTTATTCAAACATAAATAATCACAACTAAAAATTAAAAAAAAATAAAAAAAATAAAAACCAACACAAACCAACTTAACACATCTGCTAAGGTGTTGTCATTGTTGTTTCCTCAGTGCTCTTTACTTTTCCTTTACTGGAACTCTTCCGTGCGCATTCCTGCATTACATACACACCCCTTCCAGGTATTTATTTTATGTGCTTTATTTATTTTTATTTTCCCCCTTAATCACAAATTAATTGTTAAAATGAACCCTTTAATTCACCCACAGTTTCCACGCGCATTCGCGCTAAAACACACATTTTTTTAATTAAAATCAACCAGCCGTTCACTTAGCACGCGCTACATGCGCTACAGAGGCACTCTAAAATTTTAATTAAAATCAACCAGCCGTCACATGAGCACGCGCTGGCAAAAAAGCGCTCCACATCACCTTAAATTATAATCAATGAATTGCATTTAGAGACCCAGTCGGGAATCGAAGTCCGGGAATCGAATAACTGCACCGCTTAACCTAATCATTGGTAATTTAATTTATAATAAGGAACCGCCGTTTTCTTGCTAAGGTTTATCACCTAATAAAAATTCACCCATTTTTAATAATTGCTTAAAATCAACCCTTCATTAAATTAATTCCCCCTCACTGCACTTAATTCCCCTTTTTAATGAAGCGTTTCGTGGGATGGGTATACGCAGTCATTAGCGTTATTTTCCATGGTCCAGTCTTGGTTCTATCACAGATGTCGTATTGATATGTGTTGGATATGGTATGGTTTTGGTTTCCTGTCTTAGTTACGGTTACGGGTACGGTATACAGTTTTTTTTCTTTTATTGCCTGATACGGGGTTCAGGGTGTTTGTCTGATGCATCGCATGAAGCTTTCGGTCGCATTTGTCTCAAGGTCATGTCAAATTTTTTCTAGGATGTGGTTTGCTTGGGGTTAGTAGGTCGAGTCACGTTTTGATTGGTAATTCTCTTATCCTTGGTTTTTGTCTGTTGCTTTGCAGGCATTCTCTTTGATTGTCTGTGTTTGTGGTGTGTGTGTAACCATCTGAATGGCGCCTTCTCATGCTCCTCCCCCTATCCAGTACGTCCCATTAGTTAGTAGGGATTACTCGTCCCTACTTACTTTTGAGCCCCTCACGAAGGCGGGACTTGCTGCTTTTGTGGCCACTCCTTTTCCATTACTTCCAGAGGATCCGTCCGTATGTGATGAGTTCCTGGCCTCTTACAGCAAGAAGACAGGCGTAGTCCAAGGCATGTCTATGACATTGACGTCTCGAGGCTTAGGGAAGGCTCTGTCTTTACCCTTCAAAGGAGAACCTTTTGTGACCACTCGTCAGCTCTTCTCTAATGAAGAGATTCTGAAACTATTGCAGAAGCAGACAAGGGAAGTCCTTGATGTTAAGAAAGTGATAAACTCTTCAGGAGTTTCGTTTTCTATGATTACTGATCCTGTATGGAAGACGATGTGTCAGTTCCTTCAAGACAGGTTCATGCCTGCCAAAACGCCATCCCACTATTTGTCCAAAGAGCTTTTCACAGCTTCCAGGATGGTGCTGAAAGGAGTTGCTATTGATTGGAGCACATACCTCCTTACTAAAATGGATCAGCATTTTGTTAAAGTCACGAGGGGTAATGTTACCAATGTTACCTATGGATCATATTTGTCTGCCTTCTTGACCTATTCAGGTTTACAGAAGACTGTACCTCCACCTCCTCCATCAGATCCAGTACCTCCTCCTCCACCTTCAGAAGAGTCAGCACCTATTGACATTGAGGATGATGATTCTCCGCCTCCCCTGGTCATACAGCGCAAACGCTTGAAGAGGGTAGCGGATAAAGCCCCTGCTGTACTTCCCTCAGTGTCTATCCCTGCTACTTCTGGCAGTGAACTCCCTGGGTATCTCACTTGTAATAACCTGTTCAGAGCACATCGAGAAGGATCCTTGGAGATCTCCGTTCCTTCCCTGAACAGTCTCGTTTCAGGAGATGCCATTCCTTTCCTCTGCAAGGATATTCAAAGTTCCATTGAGTTGTCAGTGACAGCCTGTGTTCAACAGCTGTACGCATCTTTCTATGAGGAGCTCATGCTGTCCAAAGACCAGTTGCATAAGGCAACATCTGAGTTAGCATCTGCTAAGGATACCCTAGCAGATTTATTTAAGCAAATGGAACAGCAAACCCAACTGGTTGCCACTCAAAGCGATGAGATTTCTTCATTAAAGACCCAGTTATTCGAGGCTCAGTCACAGGTTACTAGCCTTTCAGCAGAGAAGGAGAGGATGTCCAGCGAAGCGAAAGAATTCCAAGTTCTTTTAGATGACAAGCTTTCAGCTTTACAGATGGCTAATGACACAGTGGCCAACCAAGCCTCCCAAATCCAGCAGTTGCAAGATCAGCTTGCAAAGTCCCGCTCTGTTCCTCCAAGCCCTCCTGTTCCATTAATTCCTTCTCTTTCACAGCAGGATTTGGCTGCCCTACAGAGACAGGCTACTTTGTGCCCTCTATTCCAAGACAAAGTGGAAAGATTGCAGTCCAGAATGGACTTGTTATGGTCTACCTTTGAACAATTTCAGGACTGTGTCTTACCCGACCATTCTTTCTTTGTCCATTACCACTTGCAGAAGTTGGTCTTCTATATGAAGCTTTCCACGATGGATTTACCTTTTCCAGAGGATGGCTGGAGTGGGGCTTGGTCTGCTGAGTTGTTGACAGAGGTAGTCAGAATGGTCTTTGAAGATTCTGTCACGTCAGATACCATGTTAATGTCATACATGTATCTCCGAGGAGATTTGTTAATTCCAGATGAGGTAGATATGGCATGGTATGTGGGGGATGTGGTCTTACAGGCTGTTCTATATGTCAATCATTTGGAGTTGCGCATAGCTGATATGTTTCAGAGTTATTCCTCCAAAGTAGCTGATTGTCAGGATAATTCGTGGCATCGCATGATTGATTCGGTGGTCCTAAATCAAAGACAAAACACAGCTCCTACCTTTGTCCAGAGTACTAACCAACTGAGGATGGATCTCTTAACCTATCTTTCCAAACATAATCCATTTGATGCTACCTTCTTTGATGCCTATCATAGACGATCTCTTTTAGGACCTTCTGTTCCTACCCTCCTCTATTACCAACAAATGGCTCACCGCTATGCTATATATATTTCCCTTTGTCAAACTAATTCCACTGTAATTTTACCACTTCTTTTCCAACCTTCCAGTTTCCCTCAAATTCCTATTTTCACTTACTGTTCCTTTATTGAGGATAGGGTATTTTCCCCTTCTCCACCCTGTTCTTCACCCCTCATTAATGTACCCTCCACATTTCCTATTTATCAGTTAACACCGTTTCTTAGTGATTCCTTCCAAATTTCTGCCACTCCTTCTTTAACCTTTTCTTCCTTTTATGATTTTTCCTATCCTTCCCTACATCCACTTTCCCTTATTCCATTACCCTCTCCTAACACTTCCATATCTCAACCACCTCAGTTGGTTAGTGACTGTGCCGGTTTTGATAATCAGATTTCCAGAAGAAGGGGATGGAGTTCGGATGATTGCCTTACAGGACCGCAGATTAATTGGCCAGTAATTCCAGGAGAATGGACAGCTTCCAGTCAAGCTTATCAAAACTATGTTCATTTTGCCCAACAATATTCCCAGTCTGCAGATCCCTCAGTGAGATTAACTGCTCACTTTGCTTGGTACCTGGCGTATATGCATAGGCACTCTCATACTGATTCAAAGCCTATTCCAAAGTTGTGCATGAATGTCAATGTTAGCATTGATTCCCAGCAGCTGGAGATACTGTATTTTCATGCCCTCTGTTTGCCTAGCAGATACTTGGTCCTGTTGGAAAGGATGTGCTGTCTCCAATTTTTTCAAAATCCTCCTAAAAACTTTGTAGATGAATCCTTATCTATGGATCGATTCCGACAACATCAATCTTTTAAGAGGGATCATCTTCATTGATACCTTTCCCATGTATACTGGAAGCTTTTAATGCCAAACTCTCTTTTTGAGGAAGTCATTCAGATGGTTGTGTTGTGTATTAGTGTTTGTGTTGTGAGTTCCTTTATGTCAAACGAACGTGGTGGTTTCCTATTGGATCTCGTGTACGAGCTATGTTTTGGAGATTTGTAGAGATGGGGTCGTGGATGGAGAATTGAAGCTGATGCAGATGACGAAGAAGCAAACTCTTATATCCTTTACAAATTTGTGGAGATTTTTAGTTTGATAAGAGGTGTTAATGTATAAAGGGTTTTCCTTTCTTTGTATTTTTATATCAGAAACAGGTTATAAGTTGGGGTCGTGGTGGATGGATTCTTTGTGAGAAGATATTGAAGATCAAAGTTGAGCTTTTCCTTGAACTTGTATTCCCTTTTTCCTGGGTCGCGAGGACGCTTCCTTATTAAGTGTAGGGATATGTTGAGTGTTGAAATGACTTGTTTTTTGGATGATTTTTGTTGTTTTTGAGAGCTGAATGGTTGATTTTATGAGATGATTGATTGATTTAGAAGTGGATTGAGAGTGTTTTGGATGATATTGATTGTGTTTTGGAAGATTATGATGTTTGTTGGTGGTTCTGTGATGTTCTGATAGGTTCTGATTGGTTCTGTATACCTTCTGTTTTGTTCTGTTTTGGTCTGTTTTGTTCTGATTGTCTTCTGTAAAGAGGGGAGGAGTATTGATTAATGAAGAATGAGATATTGTGAAAGTTTATTGAATGGTTTGTGAGAGTTTGGAATGATTTGAGAGTGAATTATGAGGTTTTGATGACCTTCTGTAACCTTCTGTAGGTCTTCTGTAGAGCTTCTGCTTCTGTTCTGTCTCTGTTCTGTTCTGTACTGTAGCTGTTCTGGTACTGTTCTGTAGACTGTTCTGTATGCTTCTGTAAGTGTTCTGTGGAATGTATGTGTGACTTTGGGGAAGGTTTTCTAGCCTTGGAAAGAGGTGAATACAAGTGCAAAAGAGCTGGAGGAAGTGGAAGAAGTAGCTGTTAAAGACTCAAGAGAAGACTAGAGTGAAGTGACAGTAGTGAGCTGTGAAGAGACACTGTAGTGGCTCTGGTGACCCTTCATATCAGACATACCTCTTGGGAGGGGTATCCACGACCTAAGAGTGATTATTGAGAATGATTTTTTGAGAGATTGTAGTGAGGATATGATGTATTATTGATGGAGTGAGAGAGAGAGAGTCAGAGATAGTCAATTCTACTGAAACAGAGTGATTGTATATGAGAGATTGAGAGAGAAGACTATGAAGATTTTGAAGATGAATACTATGTGATGTATTTCCATTCAAAGATGGTGTACTTCTTTGCTTTCTTTGTTCTATTGATGGATTTTGTGAAGATGTTGAAGAATATGGTTGATTCTATTAAAAACCGTGGGAGATTTACATGATGCTGCATGAAGATTTGTTGTGCCTGGTGTTCTTTTCTTCATTGTGATCATATGAAACATGATAAACAAGCTTGTTGATGTTACAAGATAGATTTTCTTGCAAGAGAATTCCCTTTTCCTTGGTGTTCCTCTTGGGGCTCCACTTGTAATCATATAATTTTCAAGTTTCTTTGGTTGCCTAAGGGAGAATGCTACATATTTCATGGATAGCTTGGAAATGGCTTTCCTTGTCTTAGGAAGGGATGATGAGGCCACAAAGCTTCATGGCCTACCATTGGTTCTTAAAGAAGAAGAAAGGGTGTGGTATTATGGCTTGGGTGATGAAACTAAAGTCACATGGGAGACCCTCAAGAATGAATTTCTTCTCTAATATAATGGAGGTGATGATCATGAAGATTTGTGGAGATAGCTGAGAACTATGCCAATGTTCTCTTAAAGATTATACTAATTATGAATCGAAGTTTGCGAGCATCTAGGCAAGATGGTATGCTACCCTCCCCAATGAAGAGAGAGCCCTAATGTTCTTAAGAAAGATGTGTGGCATAACTTTTTCCTCTTTTCCAAGAGAAGGTCAAAAGTAAATTTCCCAATACATTCAAAGAGGCAATGGAAGTGGCAAGAGCTAAGGATCAAAGATTGAGATTCCAAGCTAAAGTGTCTAATCACAACCATGCCTTTCCAACCCGTGGTTGTTTAACCACTACCACCACCTACTATTCCCACAAATTCACACATGGGGGATCATAATAAAGAACTATTAGAAATAATATCTAGTCAACTAGATAATTTTCAATCAATTTGGTGTAGGGTGTTAGGGATCCACAACAATAGCCTCTGGTAGTAGCCGGTGGTGAAAATGTCTGAGCTCCAAGGAGACCAAAATAGTTTTGCTACAATTGTGGGGAAGAGGGACATGATATGTATTTTTACCCTTATCTAAGAAGAACCCAAGAGATGCTCGACCACCTAGACCACACCAGCAACAAGTTACATCTCTTAGAGAAAGGCCTTCCTCTCTCGCTCCACCCTTTTTACATACCCCAATACAACAAAAAATTCTAAGACCTCCAACAATACCCCCCTTGCTAGAAGATCATACCCCAATACAACAAAAAACTCTAAGACCTCCAACTATAAGTTATAATTCCCCCCTTTCTAGAAGATCATACTGTCAACATGATTTTTTTGGAGAAAAGAGAATAAGAGAAAGAAAAAATGATAAAGGTGGATACCATACCGATGAAGAAAGCTTGGGTTGATGAATCTCAAAATCTACATCATGGCAAGATTGGGACTAGAGATGGGGAATGCACTTTAAAAGAGAGCAAGAAGAGGTTAGATCACCCTCAGCAGTTGCAAGATAGGGATCAAAGATTACTCATTAGGAGAGGAAGCTAAGCCATATAGTCTAATCAAGGATGTGAGTTTAGAAGGACCAAGATTCACATGGCCACAACTATTGCATCTATAACCACAAGTGCAACAACAATGGGCCTGTATGGTGAGTATAAGAAGAGTAGTGAAGAAGGTGAGCTTAATTGAAGCCCAAGGCATTGAGGATATGCTACAATAGTAGAGGCTTATACCAAAGGACAAAGAGTATCCAAGGTATATGTAGATGGGGGTGCAAAGTGATAAGCTACTACATCATTTGGGTCTAAAGATAAGTGGACCTTTTGCTTTTAAGGTAAAAATGGCAAACAATATTTATGTTAATTGTATTGGTGTGATAAAAAGTGTGAAGATTACAACATGTGGTCTTGAAGTGGAAGTGGATATGTATATGTTGCCATCCAAAGGGGAGGGGTATCCAATTATACTAGGAAGATCTTGGATCATTGCTATGAAAGAAATCAAGATTGGGAGTCTAGTACACTCATATTACGACCACAAGGAAGGGCTGAAAGAGAAGGACAAGCCATTGTTTATAATCTTACAAAAGGGATACAAGAGAGTATAGAGTTGGAGACTTTAGAAGATGAGTGGAGCTTAGAGGAATGCTCCTCATCCAATGAAGAGACATCTGAAGAAGAAGATAGTAGATCACTAGAAATTATGGGAGTTTTCCTAAAGGAACCAACTAGTTGAGCCAAGTCAAGCACTTGGGTGGAATCGAGTAAAGAGGAGCTAGAAAAGATGTTGGCCAAAGATCTTAGTACAAAGGAGAAGGAAGATTACATTGTCATGTTGAGAAAGCATAACGCTTTGTTTATCTCTAATTATGATCACATTATAGGAGTGACCATCGTGGAACACCACATCAACTTGAAGCCAAAAAGTAGACCAGTAATACAAAAGTTGTGGTGGTTAGGGGTCATCCAACAAAATGCACTCCTAATGGAAGTAAAAATACTCTTAAAGATAGGTTGTATCTATCCTATGGAGGATTCTGAATGAGTTTCCCCAGTTTTGGTAACATCTAAGAAAAACAAAAAGTGGAGGATTTGTACAAACTATAAACCACTTAATGCAGCAACAAAGAGGGATCATTTTTGTCTCCTATTTCAAGATGAGACTCTCAATAAGGTAGCTTGTCATGAAAGATATGCTGGTTTTGCTAGATACTCGGGCTATTTTCAATTTCAAATTTCTAAAAGAAAGAAAACATAAGGGAGATCAGATGGTGGGAGTTGCAGAGCTACAAGATGCTAAGTGTCAAGGTATTGAACATCTACGAGACATTGTGCGTTTTTTAGAGATAAGAGAGAATCCATATCACTTCACTAAGGAGTAATAAATATGGCTAATTCAAAAGGAAGTTAGATACTAGTTAATCAACAATGAGCTCTATTGTCAAGGGAAAGATCAAATTCTTCACAAGGTCCCATCTTGCAGTGAAATTAGTGGCATTTTGAAAGCTTTCCATGATGGAGTATGTGGGGGCCATTTTGCCCATGATATCACTAGTAGGAAAATACTCCAGGATGTGAAATTCTAGTCCAAGGCTTGTGATGCATGCCAAAGAATAGGGCCAAGGAAGCTCACTCATGAACTTCAAATCTCTAAATCATTTGGACCATTTGAAAAGTGAAAAATTTATGCAATTGGCCCTCTTCCATGTACTAATGCTCAAAAGGAATACATCATAGTGAAAGTGGACTACATGACTAGATGGGCAAAAGCTATGGCCACAAGTAGAATCATTGCCAAAGAAGTGAGAATTTTTATTTTTGAGTCCATTTGTTGTAGATTTTGAACTCCACTAAAAATTATCTTAGATAGGAGACTAGGCTTTTGTAGAGACATTGTAAACAATCTCATGGAGATGCTTGGCATCAAACATAGACATTTTACTTCTTATTATCCCCAATGCAATGTAATGTAGAGAAGGTTAATGGAATGATTTGTAAAATCATTAGTAAAAAGGTTTATGATAATCCTAAGGCTTGGAATAAACATTTGAATGGAGCCTTATGGACCTACTGCACCTCATTCAAGACATCTTTTACATTCACTCCATTTTATTTTGTCTATGGCTAAGAGGTACTCTTGCTAATTCAGATAGAGCTAGCTAGCTTGTGGGTGCTGAAGAGAAACAATCTTGGACCTAAGAAGAAGTTCACATAACACATTCTAGACCTTGAAAGATTACAATTAGATAGAGAAAAGGAATCCATCCAAGCAAGGAGAAGAAGAAAGAAGCTCAATGACAAGCTCTCAAATAAGGAGATTATAAAAGGGTCTCTTGTGCTTAGATATGATAATAAGTTTGACAATAGAAAGAATAATAAGTTTAAAGCCAAATGGGAAGGACCTTTTGTTGTACTAGAGAGGTACTCTAATGGTAGCTATTAGTTACATGATATCTCAAGCAAGGTGCATAAAATTCGAGTGAATGCCTGGTTGAAACCATATCATTTTAGGCTCTTCCACCATGGTGTATCTTCTCCGAAAGACATTGGGAACCTATCCACACTGACAAAAATATGAAGGTAAAGCTAGAGGAATGAATAAATCTAGCTTGAGGGGAGGGCTAAATATAATGGTAAGAGCATATTTTTAGAGTCTGTTTTGGAGTGAAAAAGTGCCCCGAGAGTCGTAAATGATCAATTTTTCATGCAAAATGAAATGGTTGCAGATTGATGAGCTGGAGTCTTCCTAGATGGAGTTCAATGCCAGGAACCCAAGGCAAGTCTTGATTTCTCAATCAAGTCCATTCGACCCCCTATTTAATCCCCGCAAGGTTTAGTATTATAAAGTAATTATGTGATCTAGGAGTTGGAAAGTGCATGACAGAGGCAAGCTTTATAGATTTCAACCTCACATAGCCAGCTGGCCATTTGGATCTCAAAACGGAGCTCGTTTGCCCCACCAAAATGTAAAAAACCACGTATAACACGTGTGAACACACAAGAGGAGGAACCAATTTTTTTGGTCTTAAAGCTTAATGAAAGCTGAGAAGGATCGAAGCTTACATCGGACAACTATGGTGGGAGAGAGAGAGAGAGAGAGAGAGAGAGAGAGAGAGAGAGAGAGAGAGAGAGAGAGAGAGAGAGAGAGAGACTCACAATGTGGAAACTCCAATAGTCACAATGTGTGACCGGCCTTCCCTTTATTCATCTGTCACTAAAAGAATAAAGAATAAAGTGACAGTGATGGGCACCCACTGCGAGCAGTGTGCAGGCATGGATACTATCAATGTAGTAATACATGGGCGGCTAGGCGGAGGCATCTTTACCCCCAACAACCTCCACTTAAAGGCGAATCTGCCCCAATGAGGAGTGAAAAAGAAAAAGAAAAGATAATACAATATGTACACATGTACAACAAGATGAGGAAAGATGTCATCTCATCCCACACCCATCAATCTCTTGAGGAAGGCAAAGTGCTCCATAGAGAGGATTTTAGTGAGTAGATCTACAAGATTTTGGTCAGTTGAGATATTGACAAGGTCAAGAGACTTGTCCTCAATAAACCCACGTATGAAGTGATACCTCATCTCAATGTGTTTCTTCTTCGCATGGAAGACCGGATTCTTGGCTAACTTAATAGCACTCATGGAATCCGAATGCAGTGTAGGGATAGCATCAATACCAAGGTCATGAACCAAACCACCTAACCATATGGCCTCCTTGCAAAACTCAATGGTTGCAGCATACTCGGCCTCAATGGTGGAAAGATCCATACACTTCTACACCTTGGACATCTAAGAGAGAGCACCTCCAACATAGGTGAACACATAGCCAGAAGTGGACATCCTACTAGTTGCATGTCCGGCATAATCAGAGTCAGTGTACCCCATGAATCTTATATCATGGCTGCCATAGCATATGCATATATCTGGAGTGTCCTTCAGGTACCTCATGATACCCTTCATGGCATCCCAATGCTTCTTGCTAGGTGTATCCATATAGCAGGCCAGAACACCAACTATAAAGGTAGTATCTAGACAACTGGCTATCATGGCATACATAAGATTGCCCAACTGTGGATGCATAGGGAATATTGGCCATCTCGACCCTCTACTCATCTGTCTCCAAACAATCAGCCTGTGATACCTTCACATAAGAAGGCAATGGATAGCCAATAGGCTTCATGTCTTGCATGCAGAAGCACTCAAGGACTTTATGAATGTACTCCCTCTCTGACAAGTAGAGGAATCCCTGATGCCTATCACGTCTAGTGTGCATACCATGTGAGAGGCATGTCCCAGATCCTTCATCTCAAATCTCTTCTTGAACTGAGCCTTAAGAGCATCTAGCTCATCATGAGATTTCCCTGATTATAGCATGGCATCCACATAGAGTACCAAAATAAGAAAACAACCATCACCGGCTTTCTTCGTGAGCACGGATCCATAGCACTATGGATGTAGCCCTGTGACTGCATAAAGGCAGCAAACTTATGATACCATTGCCTAGATGTCTGCTTCAAGCCATAAAGACTTTTCTTCAGCTTGCACACTAGGTGCTCCTGCTGCCAGGCTCTGTAAAGCCCTTAGGATGCTCCATGTAAATCTCATCATGTAAGTCCCCATGTAAGAAAGCCGTCTTGACATCCATCTAGTACAAGTCCAAGTCAAGCTATGCAACCAAAGCCAAGACTAAGCATAGGTGGTCATCTTAACCGCAAGAGAGAAGACCTCATCAAAGTCAACACCATGCTCCTACTTAAAACCCTTTGCTACCAATCTAGTCTTGGTTGCTGTCTTGGGTTGTCCATGGGTACTTTTTGTTAAAGATACGGGATCTAGGACATGGCAGTGAGTTATGGTGGATGGAAGGAGAAGTGTGGACTCATGATGGAGAAGACAAAAACACTCTTTGTTACACAAGTGAATTAGGTTCCAAGATTGAGACTTGGACTCATAAACACAATCTTGTGTATGTGAACAATGACATTGACACTTCACTGAAAAGAAAAGAGTACTATCATTGCATTAAGAAAAGGAAGCAAGTACAATGCTTTATAGGAAAGTAGGAAACTACAGTAGGCACCACTGTGCATATGGGATAGGTAAGCCTGCATGTCCTTAGCCCTGAAGCTCCATACAAAGAGGTTGTTTAGTGAGTGTGATTGTTAATTCTCAACACCCCTCCTCAATCACAACTAGAAAGGAACAAAGTGTGTAGAGGCTGTAATGAGAACCACCTGCAAAGTGTGGGCACACCACAAACATGGTAGACACCAGAGGCTGTCGCAAAAAAGGCTAAGTGTGGGCACCAAAACATGATGGATATCCAAAGGCTATAACAGGGGCCTCACAAAGTGTACAGGGACTGTAATGCCAAGTTACATGAGGAGTTTACAAAGCTTATGGCAAGAAGCATTAGGGCAAGGAAATACAAGGCTTTTAAAACAGTCTATCAGAGTAATGAGAGTAGAAGGACTGATGAGTCTTATCCTTCCAATCCTGGTGGTCTTCATCTTCATCTTCATCTTCATCTTTTGGTCCATGGTCTTCTTCTTCTTTCACAGCTGCAAGATAGGCCTTTTGGGATCTCTTTCTAGCATGACAGAACTTCTCAGTGTGTCTGGTCCTTTTGCAGAAGTCACAAAAGAGCGGTTCCTTTTTACCTTTGTATCAGTTGTTTACATATAACATTTGTTCATCCTTTGAAGTGCTAGGCTCTTCTTTGCTTTTGAGTTTCTTTTCTTCCTCTAGCAGAGAGGCTTTAATATCAACAAGTTGAGGATCAGGCATGTTGGTTAGAGTGGTTGATACATTATCATAAGCAGGAGGCAGACTTTTTAACAAGACACCAATACAAACAACTTCATCCATTTTTGGCTTTATTCCTGCAAGTTGAGTAAGCAGGCTTTCCATGTAGTTCAGATGGGATGCCAGGGATGTATGAGGCTTCATATCAAGTCGGAAAAATTCAATTAATAGACCATACTTAGACGACTTTGACGGTGCACCAAATAAGGTATCCAATTTATCCCAAGTGTCATGGGACGTGTCACAGGCATCCACATAATGGATGTAGCTGTCATCCAATTCCAGTTTGATGATGGCTTGTGCCTTGTCATCATTCTTCTACCAAGTAACTACAAGATCTGCATCTCGAGGTTTCTTCTCTTTGCCATTTGTGATGGCCCAAAGACCCTTCTTCATCAGGATGAGCTTGATGTGGGTCTGCCAAGTGTGAAACCCGACTCCTTTGAATCGAGCATTTGGAGAGTCTTTTCCCATGTTGAGGTTGCAAGACTTGTAGTTGATCATTTTCAAAAAAAATTACATATCTAGGAAGCTTATGTCAAGGGCTATCAAAGCCCCATGGAAATTGTCCAGATCGCGGACAGCACGGGGCACGCAGAGGGCTCGAACAGACTCGGCACAGATCTGGGCAGCGACGTCAAATTTCTGCAATGCCAGGGCTGTAGATCACCAATGTGCCTCTGTGATGTACCAGGGAGAAGCGCAGGGAGTAGGAGAACAATCCCCTAGAAGGAATCAGGAGCTGAAATTGCTAGGTTGAGGAGTTATGGAAGCTCCAAGTGAGGTAGATCCTGTCTGGCTATGGCAGACACAGGGCAGAGATTAAGAATTTTCACAATGCTGGAGCTATGCTTGCCCAAAGTCAGTGATTGATGTGTCAAGAAGAAGCTCTGGAAGCAAGGGAACACTTTCCCAGAAGGAAGCTCCAGGAGCTTTGACCTGTGGAGTGAGATATAAGAGCTTGAAGCAGGTTTGGCTATGGCTGCCAAGCAGGGCAGTGAGAAGGAGTAGGAGATGAGGTCCTAGATTTGGCCTGAGCTGGACTGAGCTCAAATTGAGCTAGATGAGAGTGAAATGGAGTTGGAGGAGCAGTGCCATGCCCGTCTGTGCTCTGATATCATGTTAAAGATACGGGATCTAGGACATGGCAGTGAGTTATGGTGGATGGAAGGAGAAGTGTGGACTCATGATGAAGAAGACAAAGACACTATTTGTTACACAAGTGAATTAGGTTCCAAGATTGAGACTTGGACTCATAAACACAATCTTGTGTATGTGGACAATGACATTGACACTTCACTGAAAAGAAAAGAGTACTATCATTGCATTAAAAAAAGGAAGCAAGTACAATGCTTTATAGGAAAGTAGGAAACTGCAGTAGGCACCACTGTGCATATGGGATAGGTAAGCCTGCATGTCCTTAGCCCTGAAGCTCCATACAAAGAGGCTGTTTAGTGAGTGTGATTGCTGATTCTCAACACTTTTCAACTTGTATACCCACTTGCATGGCAAAGCCTTCTTGCCAGCAGGCAACGAGACCAAGTCCCAAGTCATATTCTTATGCAAGGAGTCTATATTAGAATGCACAGCCCTCTCCGACGAGTGACTATCACCCTTGTGCATAGCCTCATCATAGGTGAGAGGCACTCTTGCATCTGTAACCAAGACATAGTGCATGGAGGGCTAAAATCTGTCAGGTGGGCATTTATCTCTAGTAGAACGCTACACTGCAGGATCTGTTGCCTGCCCAACATTTTGTCTAACACCCTGGCCAGGAGCATACGCTGCTACTAAAGGCTATCCAGCTGGCTATACGAGAGCATGTGGCTCCTCCTAAAATTTAACCTCCTGTATATCCAGGACTCTCTTAGGCTGCCTATGCATCTTGTCTTCATGGAAGAATACATCATGGCTACGGATGAATTTTCATGTCTGCGGATCCCATACATGGTAAACCATCTCTCCTACATCTCCAAAGCCAAGGAATATGCATTTAACACTCTTAGGATCCAATTTGTTACACTTGTCCTTGGGCACATGGCAGAAGGCCTCACATCCAAAGACACAAAAATGCACATAAGAGGAAGGCTTTCCTATCCATACCTCCTCTACAACCTAAAAATCAATGCCACTACATGGAGATCTATCAATGATATGCACGGTAGTCATAATTGCCTCAGCCTAAAAGTGCTGGGGTAGGCCTGCATGGCTAAGCATACTACAAACCCTTTCTTGGATGGTCCTATTCATCTGTTTATCCATACCATTCTGAGGAGGGACGTAAGGGGTGGTCAACTGATGCTTAATACCCCTCTCATCACATAACTTCTCAAAATCACATGATACATATTCACTCCCATTATCTATCCTAAGCCATTTCAGCCAATGCTCGGACTGGTTTTCTGCCAAAGTAAGCCATCTCTAAAAAACTGCCAAGACATCGGACTTATGCTTTATGGGATAAGACCATACCTTACGTGAAAAATCATTTATGAAGGTAACAAAATAGTTCACACCACCCAAAGACTGACAGGGCATGGGCCCACAGACATCAGAATGTGCCAAAGCTAAGGGCTCACTCATATGTGACATATTAGACTTCTTATGCGTAGACCTAGCTTGCCTAGCATAAAGACAAGTAGGTAGGAGATTTAGGCACTTTGATATTCAAAACAAGTAAGTGTTTGGAGTTTTTGATGAGTAGACAAGTAGATTACTTCAATCCAGGGATTGCTTTGTGGAGCAATAGGGTTTTGCTGTTGTGAAATAGGCAGAATAGGGAAAATAAAAGGGAAATAATGAGAGTTGGGGGTTAATGCATGCAAGACATGAAATTGGAAGGCTAAGGATAGCTAGTCAGGACCCTAAAATCCCAATACCAATATAGAAGAGCTCATTTCTGTGCATCAGTGTGAGAGAGAGAGCTTGAGAGAGAGAGAGAGAGAGAGAGAGAGTTGCATGT
Source organism: Lygodium microphyllum (assembly GCF_053477565.2). Classification (NCBI taxonomy): domain Eukaryota; kingdom Viridiplantae; phylum Streptophyta; class Polypodiopsida; order Schizaeales; family Lygodiaceae; genus Lygodium; species Lygodium microphyllum. Next base: position 138,533,231 of record NC_141153.1, read on the forward strand.
ACAAAACGAATTGAGCATGTTCCAATCATTAATTCTAGGTGCCTCCAAGCCTTCCTTGTGTTCTAATTGTTTGTTCTAGAAGGTTATGGGCTAGGTAGTAAACCTTAGGGACCTCTAAGGTTGATCATGCTAGCATTTGTGTTTGTGCTTGCCATTGTCAAACCAACCGTCGGTGTTCAACTAGTAAAATTGGACTATCCAATCAATCAGTCAGACCAGGACTAGCCGGCCGTGCCATTCAATTGACCTTCTCTCTAGTCAGACAACCGCAACCGGACATACCATTAGAATTACTTTGTGTCCATCCAGACAATACCCAATCTAACTCGGACTATTGTTTGACTCCCAGATTCAGACCGGACCAGCCTCAATCGGCAGACCACGGACCACCGTGTGACTCTAGGAATTGGACCACGAACCATTTGACTCTGGGAATCAGACCAACATGGCAGAACAAAAACAAGGGAAATTTGACCAGTACCAGCTAAACCAGACCTAGAATCCCTCGAGATAAATGACCTAGCTTACAGAAGCCGATAACACGAGAAATTATGACCTACTCATAGACCCCAATTCCACCCGGACCGAGTAGAGAGGAGTAGTAGAGACCCTAGATAATTCTTAGGAGCAACCAAAGAACGTGCCTAGAGCCACATTTGGTTGTGAACAAAAAGGGAAATAGAATGAGTTGTATTTTCCATTTTGCATTCGCACCCCACATTGATTTTATCACTTGAAGTGCACTAAAACACCAAGATCATAATTTTGCACAGTGCACGAAGAGAGCACGCACACATACACCCAGTGAGTTTAAGTTGAGGAGTGCCTATAAATAATAAGGAACTCACTCAGACCTAACCATCGAAGCAAACCCACTAGTAGGAGAAGACCCTAAAATGTAGTTGGGTGATCGAGAACCCCAAGAGTAGGACCAAGCAAGAGACTGAAAACATGGCAAAGTCAAGCACTAACCCCACGGATAGGACAAAGAGCTTGACCTAGGTGGGTCCGTGACACAAATCTAGCGGCTAATTGCCAACTATGATATACAAACATGGATAGACAACCACAGTAGGATTTCCGAGGATATCATAGCTGACCTTTGAGAGGAGAGGAGACTAGCACAGGAAGCTTTGCAAGGCATAGTGACCTATAATTAGGAGTAGCAAGCCAAAAACTTGCGACATAACATAGAAATGCACAAGATTCAGCTAGTGCTAGCCCTAGCAAACCAAAATAGGATAGGACCTGACGCGGAAAGGGAAAGAGCACTGGAAGGATATCTCACGCTAAGTAAGCTTCTCATGAAGCGATTTCTAAACAATGCTTCTGTTGAGTAGAGCACCACTGCAATGGCAACCTCGTTGCTTATAGGATTAGGGGTCAATTACTAGGGCTCTAAGAGCCAATCAAGAATCCTTGTTGTGGCTAAGCAGCTAGACAAGTACGAGCTGAATGATGATCCATATGGATTTGTGGAGCAGTTTGAGAAAGTTGTGAGGCCAACGGCCTCATCCATCTTACTTTGTACTCATAAGCTTTTGGTCTATGCTTCAGAGATAAGGGTAGGACATGGTACACGAGTTTGGACGCTACTTTGAGCAAACTGACTTCAATCACCTCAAGGGTCTCTTCATTAAAAGGTTCTCTGAGCCTAGGTACTCCGATAACCTCTTAGTGCATCTGATGAATGTCACGTAGAAAGACAAGGAGGACATCAGAGACTACATCATCCATGTGTAGAGTCTCTTCAAGAGGATTCCAACTGGTGAGCAACCTACCAAAAGAGCGGTCTCCACAGTCTTTATCAATGGAATACAAAGCAAGAAACTCTACAAGGCCTTGGTAGGCAATTCAAGTGTGCAACAAGATGTGCTAGGGTCTTTGACGAGGCAATCAGAACGGATGACCAACTCAAAGAGAGAAGCTCCAAGAGCTTGACCCAAGAGGAGACAAATGCTAGAAACTTTGAAAGAGTTTCAACGTCAAGTGAAAGATTAGGCCCACGTTCTCAAGATAAAGGAAAGGGCACGAAAGAGCTAGTGGAGATGAAGACGAAGCTAGCCAAATTACAAGAAATCATGAGACGACCTACACGCCCTCACATCTAATGCGTGTATTGTGGCAGAAACCACTTGCAAGCCAAGTGTCAAGACCTGAGGTCCTCATCTTTCACCAATTGCGGTAGGTTTGGTCATGATCTCATGCATTGCCAACTACCGAGGAGACTCCCGTACTCACAACCATACAAATAGCCTTACCTATCTGTAAGAACACTAGTCTTGCCTCCACAACCAAAGTTAGGGAATGCAATTGTCCACAAGCCTACATACTACATGCCAGAAAACCAGTCGGGGCTTTGGCTAAGAAACATAGAGTTAGAGAGATGCAAGTAGCTAATGGCCTCCTCACCATGCTAGTAACCACCCCCCGTGAATCTAAGCCTAGAAGATTTGCTTAGGCAACATCTGACACTATGGCAAGAGCTAAATCAATGGGTTGAAGGACCAATGGAGCAAGGAACAACTGATCTACATGACCATGATGCAGTGACTCAAATACCTACTCTGATGCTACACTCAATGCCAAAGTCCTTACACGTGAATGCTTTTTGGGGAGGCAGTGAAATACATGCGGTCTTACTGGTCCTAGCATTAGGAGACACCACAAGAAAGGGAATTGTGGATATGGGAGTAGGAGTTAGTATACTGATCCATGTAGTACTCCAGGATTGGGGTAACCTGCCTATTGAGAATGCTAGGTTCAATGTCACCCTAGCCAATGAAATGAAAGTGCGGCTGTTTGGAGTGTTAAAGAACTAGTCCTTGAAGATTGCAAGAATCCCATTCTCTATTGACTTTGTAGTCATGAAGGGAGTGTACTATGACATCTTGCTAGGCCCTAGATGCATAATGCACGGGTTAAAGAAGACTAGGGCAATGGTCTGATCTTCCTAGGAAATCGAACAAAAGCAATAAGAGTAGAGATGGATACATGGAAGACCACACTAGTTAACCTGGATGTCATCTCCACCATGTTGAAGGGTGATGTGCAGATTAGGAAATCTTACAAGCCATTAACCAAATATATCCCCTAGCCTGAGGATGAGCGAGATTGGATGTACATGCTCACTATGATAGACTTGCCATTCTTAGACAATGAGGAATATGAGCAACCTGCTAAGTCAACTCTATGATAAGCCTAAAGATGCACCCCTAGTGCCAATCTGCATGATGGGGAAAAAAGTTGAATGGATGATCCAACTCTGTCAAAATCCATGTCTCAAGTAACAAGCAAGAAATCCTAGAGATCATAAGCAAGCTAGCAGGCAATCTAACCGCTAATCTTAAACCTCTCCAAGATCTCTTGGACAAACCTAAGTGGTGATGGACCAAACTTCACGACTTAAACTTAATATACAATCAAATCTTAGCCATTGACAAGAAGAAAATACCTTATCAGGACCTAAGAGATGAGAGCAATCATAGGAGTGTGAAAAGACATGGGATCTAGAGCATGGCAGTAGCTATGGTGGATCGAAGATGAAGATTAAGCTCATGACGACATAGACAAAGACTTGACCTGTTATGCAAGTGAATTAGGCTCCAAGATCGAGACTTGGACTCATAAACACAAGCTTGTGTATAAGACTGACAATGACCAAGATACTAACTAAAATGGGAAAGCATCATGATATTGCATTCATCATATATCAAAAAGTGGTAGTCAAGTATAATGATTTATAGTTGTTGGATGGGTAGCAGTTTTCTTTTTTGTGCCTATTGGATTCAGTCTTCTTGCATGTTCTAAGCCCAAAATTGCCTCATACAAAGAGGCCATAGTTGGTGTGATTGTAAATCTCAACTCCCCTCCTCAATCACAACCAAAAATTACAAAGTGTGTAGAGGCTTTAGTGAAAGCAACACCTGTAAAGTGTGGGCACACAATAAACATGGAAAAACACTGAAGGCTATTACAGAAAAAGCTAAGTGTGGGTGCCACAAACATGGTGGACATCTAGACGCTGTAATAGGGGCCTCACAAAGTGTACAGAGGTTGTAGTACAAGGCTACATGAGGATTTTACAAGCTTATGATAAAGGCATTCGGGCTAGGCATTACAAGGTTGAAAAATGTCTAGTAAAACATTGGGTCAAGGACCGGCAAGCCCTTTCAGTTTTCAGTATTCCTTTTCGCATAGATCTTCAATTTATTATAGGTCTTATTGTTGGTGTAGTCCAACTTGATCTTTTTGATCTTGTACTTGTCCTTCACTTTGCTTGTAGCTTCAGTGTCCATTGCTTTGATCTTTTGGTCCTCTTCTTCTAGGTCCTCCTGGTCTTCTTCTTTATTGACTTTTCTTGCATTAGTTGCATTAGTCTTCATGTCCATGTCCCCCTCAAGCAAAGATATCATCTTTGAGGCAGCAGAAATGACTTCAAACTCTTGCACTTTCTTCAAGGTATGAGGCATTTCTTCAAATAGTGATAGCAGTTGAATGCTCACAACTCCATCATTCCCTGCATGTAAGACAAGCATATCTTCTATGTGCTTGAAATGAGCAACAAGAGTAATGTTAATCTTTGAACAAGATATCCATTTAAAATTCCTCATACTTGGCACTCTCATTAGTGAGGATCATCTTAAAAAGGCTAAGAGTAACCAGCCAATGAGCTTAACTTGAGTGTGTCAAAGGACACAAGACAGTAGTGTGAAGGCACACTTTGTGTGTAGTATCAAGAGATACTACTCTGATGATTGTTGCTTGCACTCTTGTTGAACTTGAGTGCTTCTATCCTTCCAAATCCCAATCTTCTCTTGAAGTTGAGCTTGCTAAACCTTTAGATTTGAATGGTAAAGATTGAGCTAAGAGAATGTAGTGGAAAATGAGCTTGAGACTGTAGCAATGAAGAACTTGGTGTTGTTGTCGTCTCGAAATCTTCCAAATTCTTCACAAATTTCCCTCCTTGATGAGAAATCCTTGTTGGAATCTTCAAATTAGAGTGGCAATAACTTCAGTGTACCAAGAAGAGTGAGAAAATGAAAAAAATTGAAGCTTGAGTTCCATTGGCTATGGAGTCTACAATTATGGTTTCTAGGGGTAGCCTGGTTTTTCAGCTCATGCAACTTGTGGACGTAACCATTTTGTGCAAGAATTGATGGGAAGGAAGCTTAGGTAATGAGCTTTAGTTTCCCTATGGATGCCGGGTAAATCGTAGCATGCAGAGGCTGTCAAGAATTACGTGGTCGGGGGACTTGCTTGAGTTGATGCACCAAACACACACTGTATACACAAGAGGAAGCTCACTCAAGAACATAAGAAGAGAGATGGAGGCCAAAATGTTTTCTTGCTGGTTTCTTCTTCTTCTTCCACACACTATACAATGTACACAAAGTATAGATAAGATACACCATAAAGAAAAGTGGCCTTCTAAGTCAAACAGTGCATAATTGACTACATTAATCGACTGGCATTACATCTTTGCCAACTGCTGTAGGTAGGTGTAACAAACTAAATATAATAAGTGATAAGTTAGTGGCCATGTGAGTATCATAATGACTACCAATGTGATAAGTGTAGATGTTATGACTCATCTAGCCTGGTGATCCATCATCAATGTCTGCACGTATTGAGCTTGCCATCTCAACACTCCCCCTCAAGCTCAATTCTATCTTTGCAACTCCAAGTAAGCTTTGGAACTTTCGAAGCTTCTCTGCACCCAATGCCTTTGTGAAAATGTCAGCTATCTGATCATATGTGCTGACATATACCAAGTCAATCTCTCCTGCAAGTACCTTCTCTCTCACAAAGTGGTAGTGCACCTCAATGTGTTTTGTCCTAGCATGGAACATTGGATTCCTAGCTAGTTGTATGCTACTCATGTTGTCACAATGAATGACAACTGGACCATCTCCCTGTACGTTCAAATCACCTAATAACTTTTGCAGCCATACCACCTCACATGCTGCCATTGTAGCACATCTATACTCAGCCTCTGTACTTGATAAAGCAACTGTAGGTTTCTTTTTGCTGCTCCATGTAACTACTGCACTACCAAGGGAAAACATGAATCCACTCATAGATCTTCTGTCTGACATGTACCAGTCCAATCTGCATCTGTGTATCTAAAGACCTGTACATCCTTACTTGCCTCATAAAAAATTCCATAATGTAAAGTGGACTTCACATACCTCAATATACGTCTAACTACATCCAAATGAGGCTTTTTAGGCATTTGCATAAACTAATTGACAAGGCCAACAACATAGCTCAAGTCTGGCCTTGTAATAGTCATGAAATCAAACTCCCCACTATCCTCCTGAACATAGTAGGGTCTTCTATCTCATCCCCAATGTCAGCACTCAACTTCACATTTTGCTCCAATGGTACTGAAAGAGGCTTAATGCTGTCATACCATACTTGGATAACATATCTAAGCCATACTGCCTTTGGGACAGCCATATACCATCATCACATCTGATCACCTCAATACCAAGAAAGTATCTCAATTCACCCAAATCTTTCATCTCAAACTTCTTTTTCAAGAAGTCCTTAACTTCAACAATCCCATTGTCACTATCACTTGTAATAATCAAGTCATCCACATAGATGACTATGATGACCAAACCTGCATCTCCCTTTCTCACATAAAGTGAGTGATCAGCATCAGAAATAAAAAATCCAATATCGACAAGATACTCTCCAATCTTGTCAGACCATGCTCTAGGTGCTTGCTTTAGCCCATAGAGCGCCTTCTTTAACATGTACACATATGTGGAATGCTCTAAATCCTCATAACCTACTAGCTGCTCCATATACACTTCTTCTTGCAATTCACTATGCAAGAATGCATTTTTAACATCCATTTGCTGCAAACTGCAACCTTTGGCTACTGCCAAGCCAATCACACACCTAATAGTTGTCATCCTAGCAACTGGAATGAATGTCTCTTCATAATCTGTGCCATATGTTTGAGCATAGCCTTTTGCAACCAGCCTAGCCTTATACGTGCTAACTAAACCGTCTGCATTATGCTTGACTTTGTAAACCCACTTACAGCCAATAGCTTTCTTACCCTTAGGTAAGGATACCAAATTCCAAGTCTTATTGGCTTCTAATGCAGCCATCTCCTCATCCATTACTGTATCCCAATGAGCATGACCAACATCATACTCAAAACAAGTGGGCTCAACATCCTACACTAGTTTCACCATATAAGCATAATGGTGATCTACATAACCTTCAAAACCAAATCTTTTAACAGGGTATCTGACCCTGCTAGATCTGTGTATCACTTGATCACTCAATGGAGCCTTTACATTACTATGAGCTCTCTATACACCTAGTGTCCTAACTGAAGGAATGCCAATCTCATCATCCAAATTCTCTGAACCACTAGAATCTCCATCAAATTCCAAATGACTGGTAGATGCATCATTACCATTTAGCACTTTATTCTTTCCTTTGTCCTTCCCCTGCAACACTTATAGATCCTCCTGATGCTGGGATACTCCTTAGTCTCCCAGACCAAGGGCTCACTGTAGATGTAGTACGAGATGATATTTTTGATCCACTAAGACTCAGTGATTCTTTTTTATCTTTCTCCACATAGCTATGCTAATCATTATCATCATCCAAAACATCACTAGTAGGTGTATACCAACTTCCCATCTTATCAAAGATAACATCCCTGCTCACTCTGAACTCACCTGTGACAGGGTTATAACAACGATACCCTTTCTGCTATAAAGAGTATCCAATAAAAACACATTTTTCTATCTTTGGATCAAGCTTCTTCCGTAGCTCATCTGGCACATGAACGCATGAAACATAGCCAAATACCTTCAAGTGTGATACATCAAGCTTCTTGCCAGTAAAGCATTCTTCAGGAGTCATCCCAAGAACTGTAGCTATGGGAGTTCTGTTCATAATGTAGACAGTAGTATAGATAGACTCAGACCAAAAATGTTTGGGCATATTCTTTTCATCCATTAATGCTCGTGCAACTTTTGCAATATGCCTATTTTTTCTTTCTGCAACACTATTTTGCTGTGGGATATACCTGCAAGTAAATTGCTTCTTTATCCCATGAGTCCTCAAGAAGCCACTAAACTCATTAGAGAGGTACTCTCCCCCTCCATCTAATCTCAAGCACTTCACTTTTAAGCATGTTTCTGTTTCAACATCTGCCTTAAAAGATTTGAAGTGCTCAAACACATCACTCTTTTCCTTCATGAAGTATACCCATAGCTTCCTTGAACAGTCAAATCAATAAATGTGACAAAGTATTTGTTGCCATCAAGAGATACATTCTATGTAGGCCCCCAAACATCTGTATGTACTACATCAGGTATATTTATGCTCACTTTTCTATCATGCGAGAAGGGTTGTCTCGCCTGCTTACCAAACTGGCATGCTTCACAAACTTTATGCAATTCTGCAACTCTAAAAGAAGGCAACCCTATAACCAATCCTCTGGACTGCATTAATTTCAGCCTTTCACATTTGCATGTCCAATACGTTTATGCCATATTTCAATATCTGCAACTATTCGTTTTTCTTTAGCATACGTAACAGCATCCATTGCAGGAATTCCAGCATCTAAAGTGAACGTTCGGCCAACTCTACTTCCTTTTGCGACCAACCTACACTTATCATTAAAGTCTTCTACAAAACAACATTTTGCATTGAATCGGACCTGCAACCCCTACTCTACCATTTGGCCAATAGACACTAGATTCTTTGTAATTGATGGCACATGTAATACATCTGTCAGACTCTTTGTCTAGCCATCATACAAGGACAAGGGAACCTTTTCAATGTGTGAAATTAGGTGGCATGAATCATCACCCATTTGCACATAACCTGGGTTTTGTAAGTTGTGCATCTCTCCAAACCATTCAACATGACTGGTCATATGATTAGATGCACCTGAATCGACATACGATACATCATCATGTGTCCCATTTTCTGTAACTGCATTCATCATATGCTACATAACAAACAGACGCTCATTTTTGTCTTCATTCTGTCATGAAGACGATGCATAGTTTCCTTGCTGCAGTTTACCACTGCAAATATCATCCTTGTTAGCATAACAATTGCCTGCAATATGTCATGTTTTTCCACAATAATGGCAAACAATAGCAGAATTTCTAGAGCCTCTGTTCTACCATCCACCTCTTCCTCTAGATCTCCCCTTGCCTCTAAAGTTTCCTTTGCCTCCAGAAATGTGCATTTCACCAAACTGTTGATTGAACATATTTTGTTGGTTATCTCCAGCACGTCCCATATACCACGGCCTCTCGAAGAGGATCTACCATGTCCCCTTCCTGAACTCGAGTAAAATGCTTAGACCTGTTTACCATTTCTTTTAGACAAATCACCCTGCATATTGATCTCTTCAGTATTCATGAGAGAGATCAGCTCATCAAAATCTGGAATTGGCTTCCGTACATATACTGAAGTAACAAATGATTTCCATGTCTTCTCATTGTTAAGGCCACTAAGAGTGGATGAAACCAAATCATCATCATCCGACATTGCATCAATCACTGCTAAAGCATCTGCAATGCTCCTCACCTTCAACACATACTCATTGATAGACATTTTCCCTTTCTTCAAGGCATTCAACTCTTGCTTGAGTTGAATCTTTCATGCCTTTGTATTTACTGAAAACATGCTCTCAAAAATTGTCCATGATGCATGTGAAGTTTCTGCATTCCACTCTTTCCATGCTTGTAACTCATCTGCAGTCGCGGAGGGATACCCAGCTCTGGCTTCTTTTCTTCACCTAAAACAAACTCATAAAGGCCCTTTCCGATGAGGAAGTTCATCACACGAAACTTCCATGAAGGGTAGTTGTTCTTGTCGATCTTCTCAATAATGGGATTTCCACTGTTCTCTCTTGTCACCGTGGCGTGATCTTAGAGATGATCCACCCTTGCAAAATATCATTTCCTTAATCCAATTAAGAATCAAGCACAATCAAGGCATTCATGCCTAATATCATCTTTCAGAAAGCATTCATTTATTCCCATGGCAACTTGTCATCATAGACCCTTGCCATGAATTTACTATCAATTGCAAGCACTTGGAATAATCATCCAGACAACAATCGAACAATCAGTTGAATATAAAAGCATTTAGGGTGTTGTTTGATCAACCAACAAACCAAATGCATTTCCAAACGATGCAAGAATAGACACGATAACATTTCCATCCGCATAATCGCTCTCCCACTTGGGATCAAAGAGCGATACTATGCAAAATTTTAACTTGACTTTATCTTCCTTTCCCCTAAAGAATGCAAGACAAATGTGTAATGATGCAAGACTATCTTCCAATGTAAAATAATTCCTTGAATTATTGTGCAAGTTGTAATAAAATCATGGTTTGACAGCACAAGCTAGACTCATTGACTATTATTTAATGCAAAACCTTCATAGGATGGATGCAAGACTTTAATGTAAGATCAATTCGTGTACCGTCGATGTATGTTTCATATAATCTTTCCCATGCATGCACCGTCTATAACCCTTCACGTAACCTTACAAACTCTAAACAATATTGTCCTTAGTATTGACTAATCGAAAACTTATCCATGCTTAATACTTTAGAATCTTATATGCTGCTTATGCTATGCATGGATTCGTCACATAGCAACTAGGTGCAATTAACTTCCCTTGATACAAGCAGTTCACAAACTTCATCTTTGAATATTTGAGATGAGATTTATCCTTTTCAATGACCTATTCTAGTGCGACATAGTATGGAGCCTAGCATATCTTATGCGAAAATCAAAGCAATCATCTTATTAATTTGGAAATTCATTACTTACAATGGTTATCGCAGTTGGATTGGCAGTGGTGCCCTCGCTCGAGGCTTCGTTGCTTGTTGTGGGATTGCCATCCGCGCGCGACATTTTCTGCTTGGGGGCCATTCTCGATCTTCATCTCCCTTATATACGCGAATGGTACAAGACTTCTCCACCTTGTACTTGATTAGCAAGGACAATTGGGAAAAAGTTGAGTTTGCGAGGTGGAGGACAATCTCACGAAGAGGTATAGGTTTGTGGGCAACGGGGAAGGAAAGAACACGTGTGGACACCCTCTAAAGAGCAAAAAAGAAGGAGATCCTTCAAAAAGGCTCTCCCGCCCCCCCCCCCACACACACACACACACTCTCTCTCTCTCTCTCTCTCTCTCTCTCTCTCTCTCTCTCTCTCTCTCTCTCTCTCTCTCTTCTTCTTCTTCTTCTTCTTCTTCTTCTTCTTATTCTTCTTCTTTGTCTCTCTCCCTTCTCACCTCTCTTCTTCTTCTTCTTCTTCCTCTCTCTTTCTCTCTCTCTCTCTCCCTCCCTCCCTCTCTCTCTCTCTCCCTCTCTCTCTTTCGGTAGCAAGGGGGGAGGAGAGGTGGTATCTCCACTTTGATGTGTGTGTGTGGGGGGGGGGGGGGGGGGGTGGGAGGGTGCTTGGCCACATGGCCTCCCCCTCCATCGACATCATTCTAATCTTCCTCGTTATCGTCTTTGTCAACTCTGCCATCGTCACCTTCCTCCTCATTGTCATCGTCACCATGTCGTCTCCCTCTCGTTTTTCTGTCTCATACTTCATCTCTCCCTCCCTCCGTCAATTATCAGCATTGAAAAGGGGGGGTGAAAAAAAAATTCAATTAATTTTAATTTTTAAAAAGGGGGGGAGGTTCCATGCCCACATGGGGATATTACAGGGGGAAAATCAAAAGATGATGTCGAACTTACAACTTGTCTTTTCCTTCTTTGATGTGCAAAGGATCTTCGTTGCTCTTTGAGCACCTCTACCCTTGATACCATGTTTAGAAATGATGTTTGCTCTAATACCATGTCAAGAAATAACTGTTGTGGAAGTAAAATAGAGAGATAGTAGGGTTTATGGAGAGAAACATAGAGCATGGCAAACACTGAGAGAGAAGAGAAATTAAAAAAGTACAGAAGAAGATGGTGATAAAGCACTGAATCATGCTAAGTCAACAAAATTGATATAGCTGAGCTGAAGCTCTGAAGATAACTTTGCTATTTTGTCTAGATTATAGGAAACTTTCCATGTAATTATAGTTTTATTACAATAGCAAAATATGGTACTAGTGCTGTCCCAAATCCAAGGTTTATTTTCTAGACTATGTCTAGTATTATTTGTAATATTCCCGCATATGAATCTCCCCTTCAGTTAGATAATAGCAAATTTTTTTTTAAAAAAATTATCCCCTCCTTTCCCCAGCCTTCGGTCGTGCTGGGGGAGAGGGAGGGGAGGCACGATGACTAAGCTCGTTAGTGGAGCTCGTGGAAGGGATAAGGGCCATGCAACTGGCCACGTAGAGAGAGAGGTCTCCTCTCCCTACCCTTTAAAAACCCCCTGTGGGAGAGGGAGTAAGGAGGGGGGGGGGGGGTGACGCAGCATCAGCCGTCCCCGTATTACAATTCCTATTGTCATGGAGGTTGGTTGAGGGGAGGGGAGGGCCATAACGCCGCAGTCTGAGAGGATTGTGGAAAGGGGTGAGAAGGGGGGAGTCGTGGACAAGCTGAGAGGTCGTGAGGCTGTTGAAGATGGACGGGGACAAGCAGAGAGGTCGTGAGGCTGCCGAAGACCGTCGTGGGGTGGAGGAGGAAGTCCGTAGAAGAGCGCCAGCTGCCGCCTGATTTGTGAAGCCGCCGGCTAATGACGGACGTCACCAGCTGCAAATATTCGGCCACCATACTCTCGTCCACGTGGTTTAACGAGAGAAGCTTCAAGAAGCTTCTTGAAAGCTTCTAAGGGAGCTTTCATAAGCCCCTTCCTAAGTGATCTTTACACCCCCTTTCTCTTGGAATCTAAGCCCCCCCTTCCCTATTGCCTCTCACACGAGTTTTTATAACCACCCTGGAATTTAAGCCCCCTTTACATCCCTTACATCCTCGGGAATTGAACACTTTCCCTTGTATTCCCCATAAGCTCACATTGCCCGGGTTCCTTTAAAACCCCCTTTCCTATTGCCCTCTCAGGTGGGTTTCTATTACACCGGGTTTTAAGCATTTTTTTTCCCCTTGGACATAATAGCTGGGGTTTTCAAAAGCCCTTCCCTTAGCATTTCCACAATCCCATTCCCATGGATTTTTCCCCCACACAAGTTCTTTTAAAGACTTCCTATGGACTTTTATAAGCCCTTTCTAAGGGGGCTTCCTTAACCCCCATTACCGCAAGGCCCCCATAAGTCCATTCCTAGCCCCCGGGATTTTAAAAGAAGAAGAAGAAACTCTTAAAGCCTCCATTCTTGCAAGGCCCATTCGCAAGAGCCCTTTCCGCGAACACCCTCGTAAGGCCTCAATTTTTGAAACTCCATTCATAAAATCCCCATTTCCAAGAACTTTGTAGGAGCTCCATTTCCACAAACCAACTTCCAACCCCGCAAGGCCTTTCGTAAGCCAAATCTTGCAAGCCGGTACTTCTTCAAGGATCTGTACTTCAAAAAGGGATTTTCGTGTAAGAGGGAGACGGGCCAAGATCATAAGACTGCAAGCCAAGGCAAGAAGTTCGAAATCCATGAAGGCTAACCGAAGATCGAATTCACAATGGGCCCTAAAAAAAGTCACAAGGCGCAACCACAAAAGGTTCTTCTCCTAATATTCATGTGGATATCTCCCCGAGCCCCCAAGTCCAGGTTTTTACTAATTTTGATTCCACGCAAAAGCATTGCATTAATCACGATAACTTCATGGATTAGGAAGCACCTATGCATGCTTAAAATCACCTAGTCAAGTTAAATGCAACTGGAAATAAATCGACTATTCGAACAATGATTAGAATTAGTTCATGACATGAAATTGGGTCATTGGTATTTTTCCATATAAAGAAATTGTCTATCCATTTAACGTTCTTAATAGTATGTTGCCTTGTCGTGCATGTCAAAGTGACGGCCTAGAACACCTATTGCCTATCATTATAAGGTTGAGATTATTAAAGTGCACCTTTGACTAGGCATGGAAAGATTAATTGCACGTCGCATTTATTTAGACAATTCTTCATTGAATGATTCATTAGGGAAAGTCCTTAACCCCGTAGGAAATAGAAGAGTGCGGAAAGGATTCTAGGAATTTGCGTGTGGCATGTGATTGTAAATTGGAATAGGTCAACTCTAGTTTTTTTTTGCATAAATTTCACTACGTTGTAGTCAGGAAAGGAGTGCATGTTGCACATTTGTCATATGAAAAAAATTCATTCATCAAGAGTTGTATTTAGGGAAAGGCTGCATGGCTTATTGAAGCATGAAATCTTAAAAGCTTAGAAAAAGAATTGTGGGCATAATTCTTGAATGCAAGTCCTAGTAGGATCAATGGGAGTTATGCCGCAATTTAACATGCGTTTTGATCTTAAAAAGAAAAGTTAGGGTTATTGCAAATTTAGGGGTACATAGAAGCAATGAATTGCGTGTTTACGTGAATTGTGAGATGTTACAACTAGCTTTCTCCTTTAAGATCAAGTTAACATCTCTAGGGATGGTTCCTCCTTGTCGCAAGACAAGTAGATCAAATTATCTAAATCGCCTAACCCGCAAGGGATTCGCATAGGATGGCTCAACCGATACGATAAATAACCCAAGTGCTATCTAGGGTTTAGCACGTTAAGGACTTGACCTAGTTTCACGCATTTGTTACCAAGACGAACCCTTGAACCAAAGGTCCTACCCACATTCACGGAATGTAGGCACAATTGGATGCTCATGCATAAAACGCTCTAAGGTTTCTACCCTAAGGATCACTCATTCAAATGATGAAACTCGGATTGAGTTGGAATCCCTAGGACCGAACGTTGTCGGCCTAGTGTAATTAGGAATGGGTTGGATAACAAGACACCCTAAACCCTGCTTCTCGTCTGGAGATAATTCCGTGACCAGAAAACGCCATTCAATGGGTGAAATGATCCCATGGAATAGATGCGACACTTGTGCAATAAGTTGCAACGTCGCATGGACTTGTGGTTTGTTCACAAGAGAGTTTTGCCATTCCTTAGAATGAGGTTGGTAGGTTCTTGCGCAAGTTTAACTTGCAAGAGGATGAGTAGTCATCCTGTTATATCACCTTTCTTGGGAAAAATTGCCAAGTAAAGGGAAGTTTGGTATTTTCTTGGAAGCAAATGATCAATCAATAAATTGGAGTGACATGGTCGCCAGGATTTACTATTAATAAAACCTAAGGTATTGGTTAAGTTGGGTTAACAAGGTATGGCCCTAACCCAAGGACAAAAGGGTGAAGAAACAAACCCTTGGGGATCTTGCCAAGTCGCAATTGATCCCGGATCGAATGCTGGATGCATTCGGAGAGAAGGATTCACTCCTTAACAGTTGGCCAAATAAACGACCACTGGAATTGATTGTGCTTGTAACAGTTTAGAAAGCTCTGCTTGCATTGTTTGCTCAAAGAACTAAAGGATGTAATGATATCTAATGCTTCAGGTTGAAGGCCTGAAGGGAGAGGCAGCTTCAGTTACCCCCGACTGCCTGCCTGACCCTAACCAAGGGGGTTGTTGACCGCGCCGGGAACGTGGACCGAACCCGCCGCGAGAGGTCTCTCCGTTGAGCTCTACTTGGAGTAGGAGGACACTTGGGTGCCAGGGGGGGCTCTGGCTGTAAATCCCTCGCCTTCCGGGTCCTGCACAAGAGGCTAACGTGACTCGGGATTGGATCTCAAGGCTCGCATACTAGTCTATGGGCGGAAGCTTGGAATAGTGATCCCTGGCGGATTACTGGATAGCCTTCGGGCGGATTATGGACAGGCCTACGGGCGGAACTCCTTGTATTGCAAAGATAAAATGATGAAATATAAAAAAAAGAACTTGCTTGATATTGTTTTTCTATGTCACGTGATAAGATTACGTGAAGGAACCAGTGCTTAACAAGATTAATTAAAGAAGTTGATCGTTATATGTCAAATTAATTTGTTAGATAATTACATAACTAAAACAAACCGAGGAAAGTGGGGAGGATGGACCATGGGTCCGCCGTCCTACGGTTGGGTGGTCCCGATTAGCCGGAAACTTTTCTCAAAAATCCCGAAGAACAGCGGGATGATCATCATCATCAAAACGAATAACGAGAGCGATGACCTAGAGTTACGTCTTACCCTATTTACGCTATTTTAGGGGAACGGAATGGGACTATGCCTTATGGTAGAGAGGTTGAGCCTTGCATCCCTCTCGTTTCCCATTCTCCTTGAACCAAGTGCAACGTGAATCTGCTTCGGACCTGGCGTTTTTGTGTAAAGTAGTTCGCTCGAGTCTGACGCTAGTTGCTGTTAGCTAATGACCAAATCAAGAAAACCCTAATTCAGGTCGATCCTAAGTGGGAACGGCCAAGATACTTTTGCTACGTGGCAGACGCGGGAAGACCTAGATCGCAAGTCCCGTAACATTCCATGGGAATGCCGGGCGGAGCTTTCTAGACATCCTTTCCGATGGACTGCTAAGACGTGTCCTGGATGATTCTAGTGGACACGTTATAGTTGGTATCAGAGCCAACCAACAAAGGACTTGTTTTTAAGAAATTTTAATAAGAATAAGTAAAGCAAATGTTACTATCCCAAACATTCCTTACTTTCAATGCTGTCTTGCAGAATTATGAAGCATGGAACAGGTCCTTATTGTTCCGAGTCATGTATATGACCGCGATGCATTCCACGGATTATCGACAAAGGGTTGAGATGATGAACATCCTAGACCGCATTTACAATCCATCATTTGTGTACGTGGAACGGAGATAGATGGGTGTTTCAGGGATCTATTACATAACTACCTATCGACCTGCATACCTTCAAATTAACTTGAAGAGAATCAAGTGGAGGGAGGATTTGAAGATTGTGAAGCTGTTCATCTTTGTTGAGGCTCACGCAAACGCGACCCTACAGGTTGGGGGTCGAAGGGTTAACTAGAATAAGTATGTGTACGGGGAAGTGATTCAAAGAATCCCTGCCGACCGAATCAAGGTTTTGGGACATCATGAGAAGAATGGATATCAAAGGAAAAGATACCCTAATCTCCCAATGAACTATCGATTCCTGAAAATCGATGACCCCAATCCGTACTACTACTCAGTTCCTGTAGCTGAATGCAACAACATCTTATTCTCCTCGAATTAATGTATTAACTTGTTCCATCGCCCCAAGAAATAATTGTACCTCGAAAGGGCTATGATGATATGAATGGAATAAAACTTTTTTTTAAATCAACGATTGTCTTGACTGTGAATATTGATAAAGAAGTAAAGTGATTTGGTCACTTGGCTAAAGGAATACGCGGACGTAGTTTCTGAAGAGTTAACAAAACTCCCGCTTCAAAGAGAAGTAGATCATGAGATCAAACTAGTAATAGAAGCTGCGGCAATTGCGAAGAGACCATATAGAATGTCTATACCGGAAGCAATTGAGCTGAAGGAACAACTCAAGTAACTGCGAGATCTAGGCTACATCCGTCCTAGCAGTTCACCATGGGAAGCTCCAGTACTGTTCCAGAAAAAGAAAGATGGAACACTTCGATTATGTATTGATTACAGAGGGTTGAATCAATCAACTGTCAAGAACAAGTACCCTATTCCTAGAATAGACGAGCTTCTTGATAGTCTTCAGGGTGCCAAGATCTTTTCCAAGATTATCTTAGGTCTAGTTACTAGCAGATATGAATCAAGGAAGAAGATATCCCAAAGACGACCTTCAACACTAGATATGGACACTTTGAGTTCTAGTTATGTCATTAGGGCTTACGAATGCGCCGGCCACCTTCAATAGGTTAATGCACGATATCTTTAGACCATATCTTGATAACTTTCTGCTCGTCTTCTTTGATGAAACTCTAGTCTATTCCAAACAGGAAGGAGATCATGAACCCCAACTTCGGATTTTCCTTGAGACAAGGAGGTCACATAAGCTATATGCTAAGATGACAAAATGTGCATTCCTCAAACATCAGATTGGTTATCTGGGATTCATCATATCAGCAGAAGGAATCTCAGTGGAGCCAGCCTAAGTCAGAAATGTTCTAGGATGGCCAAATACCAACAACTGTCAAAGAAATACGCAGCTTTCTTGGTTTGACAAGATGGTATAGCGTCTTCATAAAAAACTATGCTTTGATTGCAGCACCTTTGACAGACTTACTGAAGAAGCAAACGTCCATTGCATGGTCAACTATCGAACAAACCAGCTTTGATAGGTTGAAGCAAAGTTTGGTATCAGCACTGATCCTAAAAACTTCTAGACCACAGTAAGGAGTTTGAGGTAGTAACTGATACTAGCATGCTTGCCTTAGGATGTGTGCTCATGTAGGAAAGTCATCCTGTAGCATGCTCTTCAAGGAAACTGAAGAGCCATGAGAAGAATTATGCTACCCATGATCTAGAATTGTTAGTTGTCATCCATGCTCTAAAACTTTGGAGACACTACCTGCTGGGTAACAAGTTTACTCTAGTGACTGATCATAAGAGTCTTGTGGGCATAATTCTTGAATGCAAGTCCTAGTAGGATCAATGGGAGTTATGCCGCAATTTAACATGCGTTTTGATCTTAAAAAGAAAAGTTAGGGTTATTGCAAATTTAGGGGTACGTAGAAGCAATGAATTGCGTGTTTACGTGAATTGTGAGATGTTACAACTAGCTTTCTCCTTTAAGATCAAGTTAGCATCTCTAGGGATGGTTCGTCCTTGTCGCAAGACAAGTAGATCGAATTATCTAAATCGCCTAACCCGCAAGGGATTCGCATAGGATGGCTCAACCGATATGATAAATAACCCAAGTGCTAACTAGGGTTTAGCACGTTAAGGACTTGACCTAGTTTCACGCATTTGTTACCAAGAGGAACCCTTGAACCAAAGGTCCTACCCACATTCACGGAATGTAGGCACAATTGGACGCTCATGCATAAAACGCTCTAAGGTTTCTACCCTAAGGATCACTCGTTCAAATGATGAAACTTGGATTGAGTTGGAATCCCTAGGACCGAACGTTGTCGGCCTAGTGTAATTAGGAATGGGTTGGATAAGAAGACACCCTAAACCCTGCTTCTCGTCTGGAGATAATTCCGTGACCAGAAAACGCCGTTCAATGGGTGAAATGATCCCATGGAATATATGCGACACTTGTGCAATAAGTTGCAACGTCGCATGGACTTGTGGTTTGTTCACAAGAGAGTTTTGCCATTCCTTAAAATGAGGTTGGCAGGTTCTTGCGCAAGTTTAACTTGCAAGAGGATGAGTAGTCATCCTGTTATATCACCTTTCTTGGAAAAAATTGCCAAGTAAAGGGAAGTTAGGATTTGCTTGGAAGCAAATGATCAATCAATAAATTGGAGCGACATGGTCGCCAGGATTTACTATTAATAAAACCTAAGGTATTGGTTAAGTTGGGTTAACAAGGTATGGCCCTAACCAAAGGACAAAAGGGTGAAGAAACAAACCCTTGGGGATCTTGCCAAGTCGCAATTGATCCCGGATCAAATGCTAGATGCATTCGGAGAGAAGGATTCACTCCTTAACAGTTGGCCAAATAAACGACCACTGGAATTGATTGTGCTTGTAACAGTTTAGAAAGCTCTGCTTGCATTGTTTGCTCAAAGAACTAAAGGATGTAATGATATCTAATGCTTCAGGTTGAAGGCCTGAAGGGAGAGGCAGCTTCAGTTACCGCCGACTGCCTGCCTGACCCTAACCAAGGGGGTTGTTGACCGCGCCGGGAACGTGGACCGAACCCGCCGCGAGAGGTCTCTTCGTTGAGCTCTACTTGGTGTAGGAGGACACTTGGGTGCCAGGGGGCTCTGGCTGTAAATCCCTCGCCTTCCGGGTCCTGCACAAGAGGCTAACGTGACTCGGGATTGGATCTCGAGGCCCGCATACTAGTCTATGGGCGGAAGCTTGGAATAGAGATCCCTGGCAGATTACTGGATAGCCTTCGGGCGGATTATGGACAGGCCTACGGGCGGAACTCCTTGTATTTCAAAGATAAAATGATGAAATGTAAAAAAAAAGAACTTGCTTGATATTGTTTTTCTATGTCACGTGATAAGATTACGTGAAGGAACCAGTGCTTAACAAGATTAATTAAAGAAGCTGATTGTTATATGTCAAATTAATGTGTTAGATAATTACATAACTAAAACAAACCGAGGAAAGTGCGGAGGATGGTCCTACGGTTGGGTGGTCCCGGTTAGCCGGGAACTTTTCTCAAAAATCTCGAAGAATAGCTGGATGATCATCATCATCAAAATGAATAACGAGAGCGATGACCTAGAGTTACGTCTTACCCTATTTACGCTGTTTTAGGGGAACGGAATGGGACTATGCCTTATGGCAGAGAGGTTGAGCCTTGCATCCCTCTCGTTTCCCATTCTCCTTGAACCAAGTGCAGCGTGAATCTGCTTCGGACCTGGCGTTTCTGCGTAAAGTAGTTCACTGGGTCTGATGCTAGTTGCTGTTAGCTAATGACCAAATCAGGAAAACCCTAATTCAGGTCGATCCTAAGTGGGAACAACCAGGATACTTCCGCTACGTGGCAGACGCGGGAAGACCTAGATCGTAAGTCCCGTAACATTCCATGGGAATGCCAGGCGGAGCTTTCTAGACATCCTTTCCGATGGACTGCTAAGACGTGTCCTGGATGATTCTAGTGGACACGTTACATTATTAGAGAGCATAATCCAATCAATAGACCACCAAAGAGGCCCTATTGGAGCATCAAAGATTCAATTACAGCATATAGCCATATTCTTGACTATTATCACAACCAAAATAGTGCACATAAATAGCATAAACCCATCAAAACTCGTCTTTGATGATCAAGGAAGGTTTCCCTAAAGTTTGAAACCAAGAATCAAGTGAAGAATCACAATTAAGACCCTGTAAGAGGTAAAGAAGTTAAAGGATAGCTTGTTGCCCCATTTCTCACTATTGTACATAGTCAAAAATAGCCCACATGTAACTCTCAATCCATTCAAAACACTCATTTTATATTCAATGAAGGTTTATTTAATGATAGAGACCAAGATTCAATTGATAGATCAAGAGAAAAGCTCAATAGAAGATGATGTTTAGCAAGGACCCCTTGTTGCTCTCTTTTTGTCTATTCTTCCCTATTCAAAATAGTTCCAATCCTCTCCTTTCTCCTCCTCCAATGCATGAGAATCTAGTCCACTTACTTTCTTTGGCTCTTCCACCACCTTTCCCTTATGTCTTCTCTCAATTAGCATGCCATCTTCTTCACCTTTGTGGCCACATTGGACAACAACTGCCCAGTTAGTCATGTTGGTACTCCTAAATTTGTGTTGAATGGTCTTCTTGATCTTCACAATTCACTCTACCACCTTTCCCTTATGTCTTCTCCCAATTAGCATGCCATCTTCTTCACCTTTGTGGCCACATTGGACAACAACTGCCCAATTATTCATGTTGGTACTCCTAAATTTGTGTTGAATGGTCTTCTTGATCTTCACAATTCACTCTACACTAGTAGCCTCTAGAAGAAGTCACTTACGTGACTATAAAGCCACTATACCAAGCCACATCATCCCCTAACCTTCCCATACTTCACTAACTATCTCATATTACCATGACAATAAGCAAATTTGAGAAGTGTATTAAGTAAGGATCATGTCACTTACTAGCATGTAGCCAAAGCACGAATTCATCCACATGATAATATATTCTCATTTCCACACTTTATACCAAACATCCCATGATATCCACCCCCTCTGAACCTACATGTCCTTTGGAGGTGCCACATAGGTAGCCCACTGGGATCAAATACCCATATCGACATCACCCAAACTCTCATGGTCACAATCAACATTGTCAAAATACATGTTACATGTGTCATTTTATATTCATTAGACTTGGTCTCATTTTGATCGAAAAAATAATATGACCACCCTTCAGAAAACTTCTTGTATCTTCCAAAACATAACTTGGATTGTTGAGATCTAAAAGAAAAAATGTAGCCTCACTCATAATCCAAAACTTTGCTAAAGAGAGCGATACCAAAATTTTAAGATATCAGCCCCTAAAGTTTTTTTGTGTAGCTTGCAACTGTTCTTTATAGCATGTAGTCTCAGCCAAACATCACCCTTTCTAACAGTGTAACTTCCACATATGAACTCGGATGCCAACCAAACTTTGTAGAGGCCTTCCCTAGGTATTAAAGCCCAATAATCTATATGACTCAATCACCATTAATCCACTTTTAATTAAAACATTTGTCAACATCTTCAAATTTTACCCTACCTTTACATTGCAGTCTCTTATAGTCATTTTGTCCACTCGGTTTAAACAACCATATAGTAGTCATCCAGTAGAGCATAAACACAACCAAGATATTACCTCCTAGATCATATGGTAACATTGAGGAAACCCACACCCCCTTACATTCCTCTTAAGAAAATTCACTTATGAAGTCAAACATATCCAAAGTAATATCCTGAGATATTTTGAATTTGAAACTCTGCACCGTTACCTTGTTAGGAATCTCCCAGTTTAGAGATGAAAGACTTGGCAATGGCAAATCTTCGATATTCCCACTTTATTGCTCAAACATTGCCATGACACCACAATCTATCATCGATCATAATTTAGCATTGTGCTCTGCTAAAAAATGTCATCCATATGACCATGCTACATTGGAGACTTTGTATAGTATATTGAAACTTTTGGGTTAGTTTTCAATTATAGTTGGTAGATACAATAATGAAGAAACCATATGTTTACCTTAATTGGACTACATTCCCCGCTTTAGAGGGAACCACATACTGTGCATAATATATAGGACTCATCTTCTTCTCTCCTTCCTGTTTGCTTATGTGGTGCTTGAGGGAGGGAGTGTGAGAGTGTGAGAGAGTGAGAGTGTGCGGGTGAGGGATCAAGGAGAAGAAGCTCTCCATCATCTCCTCTCTTCTTCTCTTCCTTTCTCTTCTCTTCTCTTGTCTTGCACACCACAGCTATGGAGGATGGAGCTTGAAGGTGGAGGCTTGAGGTAGAGAGTTTGGGTGTGTCTAAAGTGTCGTAACTAGAAATCATCATTGTCCAGACATAGGTGTCATGTGTGAGCATGAATTGAAGATAGCCCAAGCGACCATCTGTGATGCTTCAACACGTGCTATAAATGTTAAGAAGTATATTTTCTACATGTGGATCTACATCAAACCCATCATGCACAAAAACTCCTTCGATAGCACAAGCCTTGAGGATAGCCAAGCATGAGACTCGATCAAGTTGCAAACCCTCCAGCTCCATTTACTTATAAAGAGCAATGGCATCATGGGCATGTTTGATAGTAACATAACCAAAAATCATTATTGTCCATGTGGTCGTGCGATCAAAGATGGCCCAAGGATATGTGATGCTTCAAAACTTGGTGTAGAGGTTGATAAGTAGATTTCCTACATGCAGATATGCATTGAACCCATTATGGAAAAAGAGGGCATGGATCTCCTTGCCCTCTACAGGACTTGTTGCTTGCCATAAAGCTCCAAGAGCCACACATAGAGGCCTTGGGAAAAGGAGACCTTTGCCTCACTGATCCATTTTTGAGAAGCACGAGGAAACATGGCTCTCTAAAGGGGCTTGTGGATATAGCATAGAAAACACCATACTAGAGAATTTGGGAATTTTCCAAATCCCAATTTCAAATAAGTAATAAATTATTGACCACGTGGCTAAATATCAATCCATATTTGAATGTGTGATTTGGGAAGGTAGCTTATATAGCATTTAGGATAGACTCCACCTTTAAGTAAGACAACAAGATTTGACCATGTGGTCAAATAATAAAGGTATTGGGGGTTCCCAAAGTGCATGGAAATTCCAAAATTCCCTAATATAGTGTTAGAAGGAAAAGATTTAGCAATAAAGGGAATTTGGGTTTTGGAGAAAGCTTGTTGGTTGGTTATGCGAGCTCTCATCTACTTCTAGACATGTCATCAAAGTCAACCAAAGAGACATCCCACATGTCATCGAAGTCAACCAAAGAGACATCCCTTTATGCTCCATTTGGATGAAGAAATGAAAAGCCGTCTCCATTTTCCCATGGTATACAAAAGCTATCATGATTGTGATCCGGGTTTTTTACAACCCGGATTATTACCACAAAATTTTGGCCAAAGCCCCTATCAAGAGCTTACCATATCACTTTGTGTTTACTCTTCAAGCACTAGGTATGCTACATTGCTTCTCGATTACGATAACTCTAGCAAATGGGGGGAACAAGTTCTTAGAAGGCATGTCAATGTAAAGGGTCAAAGGGATGGTTATCTTAGTGAAGATGAAAATGGATTATACCTAGGAGTTGAGTGAATGCATAGATTTTTCAAAGGACTAGCCTTCAACTACACATGGGCCTCGTCTGCATCACTAAGATTTGGAATCTATCACCATCATTATAGGACACCTCACCCTAGCACACGTCAATATCCACATCATGGTGTCATTTTGATCTTGCACAAAAGCTTACAAGCATGGACCCCTTTTGTCACATGCTTATATGTATTTATATACATATGGGGGACTAAAGTCAAAGCAGCTTTTGAAAGCCATTTTTTATAATCTCAATAAATCCCAAGAAAAAGCGAATTTCAAGAAAATTCCCGCACTACCCGATCGGTTTGGACTTGGTCTACAAAGTTGCAGAAGAAACTTTTTTCAAATTCCTCACAGATTTGAAGTTACGAAGGCGCAGACTGCTGGCTACATGCAATTTTCTTCTCTCTTTCACCACACTAACTTTCCACTCTGTCCTTCTTGTAAATATATTATAATAATGTGCTTTGGGCACAACGACATTGGCTCAATCAAATGTCAAAAACAAGCAATTTTCCTTTGTAAAATAGAATTACCGATTTTTTCGTTCTTTGCGGGTTTTAAAATCTGATGCAAGACTGCAGATCATCCCTCATTCACGGCTCATCCCACCTCCAAACAGCCAATTCTAGCCCTCCACCAATCCGGGAGTGATCTGGTACCATGCCGAACAAGCGATCTTCAATTGGTCTTCAATCCTCTTCATGGGTATGAACTGCCTCTTAGGGGGAAAGAGAGGGAGGAGAAAGAAAAACTGTTTTTGGATCTCCATCTTTAGCCAACCATTTCATGGGTAGAAATAAGCGATAGGAAGCATAGACAGAGTGTATCAGGCCGATGTAATCAGAAGGGGGGTACACTGAGGCTCTCTAATCCCCCTCAAGGAAAATTGTCACCATGGTGTTCTTCTCTAATCAGTTGCGCAAAAAATGCCCCCCCCCCCCCCCCCCCCCATGAAATTATTTTTAGTTGGGGGCTCCAAGGGGAGCCCCCAAAGGTCACACCTTCTATGCTTGTATGATGAAAAAATCAGAAAACATAAAGTCAAAATGATGGAAATAATTTTTTGAAACTCATAAAACATGGTTTCACACCTCTGAAAATATGTCAAATTTTAATTGAAAAAATGGAGAAAAATAAGAGGAAAATAGGAATATGCCTTAGAAAAATACAAAAAAAATATAATAAGTGGTTGTGGGTGTATGGAGGGGCAAAGCATGAGGTTTGGCCTCAATTTGCCCTTTCTTTTTGTCATAGTGTGTGATTTATCGTTTTTTATATGTTAAACCATGACAAAACAACCTCTACACCTATGCAATGAAGCAAAACTTAAACGATGAGGGGGAGTAGGATTTTGTGCAACACTTTGAGGGCTGAAATAATATAAATTCTGATTGGTTCTTTTCTATGCATAGCATTTAGGAAATGACCTATTTGGAAATAAGGGATCTAGTAGCATGAGGTTCACCTTGGTGCTAGATTCTTGCAACGAAGCATATACATATTAGTTGGAATTCATGGAAAGACTGTTTATGTACTAGCACGTAGGCTGATTTTGAAACATAACTGTTTGTGCACAATGAGACATCCACTATTGCATTGATCATACATGTGGTATCAACTCCTGGAAATGCATAGCAATTGCTTTAATTATAGTTGGCCCACATTTGAGAGGGTGAGATTCCCCTTGTCGTAGGATAGCCATTCATTTCGTGGGGGAAAATTATTGGTGAGAAACATGGTATCTCCTGGATCTCGATGACAAAGAGAGGAGTTTTGTGCGAATGTATTTATATGTAAAAGCAACGCATTGAGCGAGGGGCCAATCCCCAAGATGTAGGGGAGCTACAGTGGGGCCATGGTAATCAGTCGATGGGGTGCCTCCTGTGTCTATGATACGTGGCACTTATTGCCAATATGTGTGGGATACCCCCCTCTTAGGGGTTTTGGGAAAGGTGTCGTTGGACTCCTATCCAGCTACAAATGCAATATTACAAGCATCTAGTCTACATTTAGTTATTACAGATGCTCCCTGACCGCGAGGCCGTGTGGTGGTGGAGGTGTCTGCTGTATGCATGAGGGTCCAGCTAGTGCCATAGCCAATGCCGGCCCATTTTTGGTCCCATCATAGAGTTGATCTTAAGGAGGAGTGGAGGCTAGGAAGAATTTTCCTACAATGCATAGCTAGCTACAACTAGGAGCAACATGCTCAGAGGGTACGCTAGGAGATAGAGCTCAATGAGGTTCAATGAGTCCTAGCCATTGCAAGTAGAAATAGGGCAAGAGGAAATGCCGATAGGGAGTGACTGTTAGGCTGCCACTGGAGAGCAAAGTGAAGCAGCCCTACTAGCAACTTTATTGCTAGTAACTAGACTGAATCACCCCAAATGCTAGAAGCTAAAACCAATATACCTATAGTTGCAAATCACCTTGGAAGTATCAAGTAGGTAATGATCCTTACAACTTCATTGAACAATTTGAGTAGGTGTGTGAGGCAAATAGCCTCATGGAACCCGCTCGGCATGCACAAGCTTTTGGACTCTACCTAGGAGACAAGGGACGAACTTGATTTACTAGCCTAGAGAACGATGAGCGCAACAATTTCAATAGCCTAAAGGATCTTTTAATTAAGATATTTTTTGAAGCTAGATACTCAAACAACCTCATAGTCAGATTGATGAATGTCAGCCAAAAAGATAAGGAGGAAATTTGAGACTATGTCACTCACGTGAGAAGTCTCTACAAGAGGATTCCAACAATGGAGCAACTCAATGAGAGATCAGTCTCCATTGTGTTATCAATGGAATCCAAAACAAAGAACTCTATGAGGCCTTAGCTAGTAACTCAAACATGCAAAGGGACATGTTAACCAGGGTCTTTGAAGAAGAAATACGCATGGACAACTTGGTGAGAGAGAGAAGCTTAAGAGCGACATCGTAAGAGAACACTACCTCTAGGAATATCGAGAGAACCACAATTCTTAGTGATTGATCAATCCATAGCATGCAAGATAAGGGGAAAAACATTGACCAAAACCAAGAGATAGTTGACTTGAAGTTAGAGTTGACCAAGCTACAAGAGATGTTGAGAAGGCCAATGGGACCCCATGAGTAGTGTGTGCATTGTCGTGGGAACCATATTCCAGTTGAATGCCATGACCCTAGATCACAGCCTTGTGCCGACTATGGTGGATTTGGGCACAATGCGATGCACTGCCAATTGCCAAGAAGGCTCCCATACCCACAACCCTATACTTAGCCGCCCTACTATATCTAGAGAATAGGTAGCCCAACTTTGTAAGAGGAGCTCCATTAGCTCTACTAGTGCCCAATGACTCAAAGACAGCTACCTCTAGGATTGGTATCAACCCCACAGGAATCCCTAGGCCACCTGGACCCATAGTGACCCATCCATCCGTCAATACACTTTGTAGAGGAGCCAATGGGGGACAAAATATATGTGAATCCCTATGTCTCTTATGATGAGGAGGGTAATCCTATATTAATGGACTTTAGACCAATGTTGGTTATGGCTGTAGGTAGGGGAAGAGGTACAGGTCTAGAAGCGGTCCTAAACCAAGAGCCACTAGCATGTTGGATGGATTTGTGGACATCTAGGACACATTTCATCGTGTTTCTCTGAAAAGGAGCAAGCAAACAAGGACAAGGCAGACTTCAGATGTCTAGAGTGTGGTGTCACACATTTGTACGTTGATTGCCCTAGAAAAAATCCCTCCACTAGTATTGCAATTATGCCATCAATACCATTGGACTCTTTAGTGTCAAAACACATGGTGAGTGATGAAGCCACACTAATCCCACTAAACGTCATGACCCGAGCTCAAACAAAGCGGGCTGATATTTCATTACATGGACCTAGCAACTTAGATGCAACATTTGATGGAAAGAGAGCCAGAGGAGGTGAAGGAAGAGGGTGGATGCCAAGATAACACTCACACTAACCAAAGGGAAATAGGTTACATATACAAAGTTAGAAATATCTACTCCTAAGATAGTGGAAAAGGGAAGTGCCAAGGTTGGAGAATACCTAACCCAAAACACCAATTAGAAGTTGTGAAAAAAGTCAAAGATGGGTGAAAGAAACTTAAGTGCACTTGCAGGATGCATAGCCTATCTTGGAGGATGAGATTAATTAGCTCTCTAGCATAAGTCCACCAGTCTTCCCTATGCACTTGAGATTAAGAGGCACATCAACACCCGATGTAGCATCACAGAAGTAGAGTCTCAATGCCATGGATAGATGAGCTTCCTAAGAGCATTGGCAAAAAGGTCTTGAGTTAGAGGAAAAGGAAAAGTTTCGCAATTTTCTCATGACACTAATATCAACCTTGCCATTAGTAGAATTGCTTAGGCAAAGCCCCATGCTATAGCAAGTGTTGAAGCTGTGGATAGAAAGACCTAATGGACATGGAGCGACTGACTTGTTTGACCATGATGCAGAGATGCATATACCAAGATTAACCCTAAAACTATAGTCTAAATCTCTACAAGTGAATGCCTTTTGGGAGGGCACGAAAATGCACACAGTCTTACCTATTGTTGCATTAGGTGATGGCACATGGAAAGAAATTGTGGACACAAAAGTAGGAGTTCGTATACTTAGCCATGAAGTTTTGCAAGTTTGGGAGAACCCACTAGTGGAAACTGCATGATTTAATATTATATTAGTGAATGGAATGAAAGTTATACCATTCAGAGTGCTAAAAGACTACCTCTAAAGATAGCAGCAATCCAATTCTTGGCTAACTTCATAGTCATGAAGAGAGTGGACTACGATATTCTGTTAGGTAGGCCATGGATGAGAAATGCTTGAGTGATAGAGGGTTGGTGTAATGGATTGATATTCTTGGGCAACAGAATAGAAGTTGGATGCATGTATTGGCAACCATCAACTTTCCATCCTTAGAGGATGAGGATGACTACAGGTTGTAGAAAAAGCTAGTAAACCCAATGGAGTCACAACTTATGTGTTACCCAAGAATGATACTACATCATCAATATCTTTATGCATGATGGCTAGGAGTTCCATCAGCTAACCAAACACCTATTATCTACCATGTACCAACTAATAAACTTGAACTCCATAGAATTCTCAAGTACCTGATGAGCAAGCTAGCTGGTACCCAACTACAAGCTTTAAACCTCTTAAGGATCTCATAGAGAATCTAGAGTGGAAATGGAATGAGGGGCATGACCTAAATCTGTTATACAATTAGGCCCTCATTGCAGATGAGAAAAGTCCTAAGAACAAGAACCATGGGAACGATGAATAGTATGAGTGTGAGGATTTGGATGATCAGTATGAAGACTATTGTTCCAATGGTGAGGAAAGTGAGGAAGAAGCCAAGACCATAGAGTACAACATAGATGGATGAGTGATTGAACAAATAAGAGCAGACTCTAAACCTCGAGAGCCCAGTACTATTAGAGTGGAAAGAGGATTCAAGGTAAATTGCAATCGTACATGGTTAGAGCATCTAAACGTAGTGGACCATGAGCGAGTTGGATTAGTTCAATTAGCCACCACACAAATGTCAAGATTGTGGGAGAGAAGGAAGGAGTCTCTCTTGTAGCTTTCTTGCTTGCACAATGGGGGAATACACACAGAGGTGGAGGCTGAAAACAGTTTTCCTCTTCTTAGTTGTGTAAGCCAAAAGAACTCTCATACAAAGAAATAGAAGAACCCTATATATGGGTCTCAAACCAAACTCAACTAACTAAGGTGGCATACTAACTGAGCCACGAACTAGAGCAGATAAGGATAGCTATCATGTAGCTATTATTCATGGGCGGTGTACCAACCGCGTCTGCAACAACTGACAAGTCGGTGACATAAATACACAACGGTCACCCTGGCGTATCACGAGTGGCGCTCGATATCTCAACACTCCCCCTCAAGCTCAATCCCAATTCCTGCACACCAAGCAGGTCTCTGAACTTGCGCAACTTCTCTGCACCCAATGCCTTCGTGAATATGTCAGCTACCTGATCCTCTGTGCTGACATAAACTAGATCAATAAGACCTAGTAAAACCCTCTCTCGCACATAGTGATAATGCACCTCAATGTGCTTTGTTCTAGCATGATAGACTGGGTTATTTGCCAAGTGTATACTACTCATGTTGTCACAATAAATGACAACTGGCCCATCTGTAGGCTGATGCATATCATAAAGTAGCTTATGCAACCAAGCTACCTCACATGCAGCCATTGCTGCGCCCCTGTACTCAGCCTCTGTGCTGGATAAGGCAACTGTAGGCTGTTTCTTGCTGCTCCAAGTGACTGCAGCACTCCCAAAAGAGAACACATATCCACTGGTAGATCGTCTATCAGAAATACTACCAGCCCAATCAGCATCAGTGTATCCATGCAACTGTATCTGAACCCCAGTCTCATAAAATAGTCCATACTGCAATGTGGACTTCACATACCTGAGTATGCATCTAGCCACATCCAAATGGAGTTTCCTTGGAGCTTGCATAAACTGACTTACCAATCCAACAGCATAGCTCAAATCTGGCCTGGTAATAGTCATATAAATCAAACTTCCTACTATGCGTCTGTACATAGTAGGGTCTTCTAGAAGCCCACCTGCATCTGTGCTCAGCTTCACATTCTGCTCCAAAGGAACTGAAATAGGCTTACAGCCTGTCATCCCATATTTGGACAGCATGTCCAATCCATACTGCCTCTGCAAGAGCTGTATCCCACTTGGTGATCTAATCACCTCAATGCCCAAGAAATAACGCAGCTCTCCCAAATCCTTCATCTCAAACTTCTGCTTCAATAGCATTTTCACATGAAGGATATCTTCATCACTGTCACCTGTCATAATCAAATCATCAACATAAATGACAAGTAGCATAATACCTTTCTCTGTTTTTCTCACATAAAGTGAGAAATCTGCCTTGGAAATCTGAAAGCCAATAGTGACAAGGTACTGTCCTATCTTGTCAGACCATGCTCTAGGTGCTTGCTTCAAGCCATACAAGGCTTTCTTCAACCTGCAAATAAACTCAGGATGAACAGCATGCACATAACCTGGTGGCTGCTCCATATAGACCTCTTCTTGCAAATCACCATGCAAGAAAGCATTCTTTACATCCATCTGATGTAAAGACCATCCCTTTGATGCAGCCATAGCAATGACTGCTCTTACGGTTGCCATCCTTGCAACCGGACTGAATGTTTCTTCATAGTCAATGCCATATGTTTGTGCATACCCCTTGAGTACTAATCTTTCCTTGTATCTGTTCACAGAACCATCTGCATTGTGCTTCACCTTATAAACCCACTTACAGCCAATTGCATTTTTACCTTTAGGCAAAGGTACCAATTCCCATGTAGCATTTGCTTCCAAGGCATCCATTTCTTCATCCATGGCTTTCTCCCATTTTTCTTTTCCCATGGCTTGCTCAAAAGAAGTAGGTTCTGGTTCCTGTATCACTTTGACCATATATGCATAGTGAATGGCTGTAAATCCATCATATTTCAGCCTATCCACAGGATACCTAGCTCTCGTAGACCTGCGCAAAATAGGTTCACTCCCAGGTGCTCTCAAAACATCCCTGGTCTTCCTTACTCTAGGTGTAACAATAGAAGGAATATCCAACTCATCATCAATGCTCTGTTCTGAGCCACTGGATTCACCATCCACATAAGAGTGACCTGCATTCACATCAAACATGGGCTGATCAACCTTCTCTTTTCCTTTTTGTGATACCTGCATACCACTATCTGCATTGCTTTGACAAGATTCTCCTGATCTCAATCTGCCTGTCCATGGCGAAGAATGTGAACCACTGCTAGAGGACGCTCCAGGTCCACTAATATTTTGTGACTGCTGCTGTGAATTCTGTGCAGCATTACCATTTTGTGCATCTACATCATCAATCACATTTACTGGTTTATACCAGCTACTCATCTCATCAAAAACATCATCTCTGCTCACTGTAAACTTACGAGTAGAAGGGTTATAGCATCTATACCCTTTCTGCTGCAGAGAGTAACCAATAAAGATGCACTTCTCAGCTTTTGGATCCAACTTGGATCTCAACTCATCTGGCACATGTACATAGGCAATGCAACCAAAAATTTTCAAATGAGAAATATTTGGTTTCCTACCAGTATACCTCTCCTCTGGAGTCATTCCATGTATTGCTGCGGTGGGAGTCCTGTTCATTATGTAGACTGCTGTAGCAACTACTTCAGCCCAATAAAAATTTGGCAAGTCTTTTTCATTGAGCATGGCACGAGATACCTCTCCAATATGCCTGTTTTTCCTTTCTGTAATTCCATTTTGTTGTGGGGTATGACTGCATGAATATTGCTGCTTTATGCCATGCTCCTGCAGGAACCTTGCAAACTCATTTGAGAGGTACTCTCCCCCTCCATCTGACCTTAGGCATTTTATCTGCAGGCCTGTTTCTTTTTCAACCATAGCTTTAAGAGTTTTGAAATGCCCAAAAACTTCACTTTTCTTTTTCATAAAATACACCCAAACTTTTCTGCTATAGTCATCAATAAAAGTGACAAAATAATGACAGCCTCCAAGAGATGCAGCTTTAGTAGTCCACACATCAGAGTGGATTAATTCCAATGGCTTCTCACTCTCTTGAACATGTCTAGGAAATGGTTTCCTTGCCTATTTTCCAAACTGACAGGCTTCACATACCTTATGCATTTCTACAACCTTCAATTTGGGCAATCCTGCAACAATATTTTGGGCCTGCATTGATTTAAGTCACTGTACATTAACATGACCAATGCGTTTATGCCAGATATCAATATCTGCAACTACACCGGTCCCATGTGCAAACATTGCTGCACTCAATTCAGACATGTCTGCATCCAACGTAAACATTCTTCCCTTCTTCTTTCCTTTTGTTATCAAGTGACCTTTACTTTTCATATCCTCAACAAAGCATCCATGAGGATTAAATCTGACCTGCAAGCCCTGCTCAACCATTTGACCAACAGAAACCAGATTCTTGGTGATATTCGGGACATGAAATACATCGGACAGGTATTTCTTTTTCCCATCCTGCATAGACAAAGGAATTTTTCCAATCTGCACAATAGGATGTGCAGTATCATCACCAGTCTCCACAAATCCTGGTTTTTCCATTTTCCTTGCATCCTCCATCCATTCTGCATGACCTGTCATGTGGTTTGATGCACCTGAGTCAACATACCATACATCATTGCTTTCTTCTGCACTTGTCACAGAATTATTCATGTGCTGCACCATAAACAAGTGCTCAATTCTGTCATCACCCTGTCTACTAGAAGATGCATAATTCCCTTGTTGCAATTTCCCATTCAGGATGTCATTCTGCTTTTTATAGCAGTCTTTAGCCATATGACCCATTTTACCACAGTAGTAGCATTCAACATTGTTGTTTGCATTTTGGCCTCTTTGCCATCCACCATGACCTCTTTGGCTCCCCCTGCCTCTAGAGTTACCACGTCCTCCTCCATAGGACTGGTTTTCTTGAGTTTGCTGCATATTCTGATTTCTACCATGGCCTCCATATCGGCCTCCTCTACCTCTGCCTCTACCTCTTCTAGCATTTGAGTAGAAGACAGCTTCTTTTGAAGTTCCTCCTGAAGAAGATGCACCACCATTTCTCTGCTCCTCAGAAATTAGAAGAGCAATCAACTCCTCAAAATCAGGAAATCTTTCACGGACGGAAATGGATGTTCGGAACTGTGCATAATCCTTTCCTAGACCATTCAAGGTCACAGAAACTAAATCATCATCTTCCATTGGCGATCCAATGGAAGCAAGTGCATCTGCAATCTTCTTCACCTTCATGTGGTAGTCGTTGATGCTCATGTTTTCTCTTTGCACATTGTGCAACTCTTGCTTGAGCTGTATTTTCCTGGCTTGCGTATTTGTGCTATACATTTTTTACAAAGTATCCCATGCCTCCTTTGGCGTACTTGCATCTTAAATATGCACAATCATAGAGTCTGAAATGCTTATAGACAGCCAGTACATAACTTTCCTGGCTCTCTCATGCCATGCTTTAAATGCCTGCATTTGCTGTTGATTGGGAACATCAGGAAGAACTGGTTCTTCTTCATTTCCTGCAACAAATTCCCAATATCCTTCCATGCTTGGAAGTTGTTCTTGTCAAGCTTTTCAGTGACAATTTGTGAGAGAGAATCAGACGCCATTACAGAACACTGCAAAAAATTCTGTCACTGCAAAGAACACAGCTTCAGCCTCACAAAGGCAAATCTGCAAAACTGACGAAAGTGGTATTTGACCACACAGTCACTTCCTAGTGACGATTTTGCATCAACAGGCAACAGGGATGATTCTGTAACTCCCAATGTCTCTGCGCACAAGCATACGATGCAATTTCTACAGTAACTTTTCACCGACCTGTAGAACAGTGGCTGCACAGCATAAAACTGGGCCTTTTCCTGAGTGCATGCAGAAAACTTCCACCTCCAAAACAGGCCCTGAAATGGCCTCAAATAAAAAAAACAAGGTCGTGAAGGGCGTCTCAACCTGAGACAATGCACTTCTGCACTTTCCGGCTGTGCTACCTGCAGAGATCTGCTCCCAAAACAGAAAATGAAAGCAACACTGCTCCTCTTACCAGAACACCGCGAGCTTGGCTTGCTTTCTTGAGCTCCTTACCACGAACAAGGCTCTGATACCATGTCAAGATTGTGGGAGAGAAGGAAGGAGTCTCTCTTGTAGCTTTCTTACTTGCACAATGGGGGAATACACACAGAGGTGGAGGCTGAAAACAGTTTTCCTCTTCCTAGTTGTGTAAGCCAAAAGAACTCTCATACAAAGAAATAGAAGAACCCTATATATGGGTCTCAAACCAAACTCAACTAACTAAGGTGGCATACTAACTGAGCCACAAACTAGAGTAGATAAGGATAGCTATCATGTAGCTATTATTCATGGGCGGTGTACCAACCGCGTCTGCAACAACTGACAAGTCGGTGACATAAATACACAACGGTCACCCTGGCGTATCATGAGTGGAGCTCGATATCTCAACAACAAATTCTTAGAGTGGAATTAGTCTCGGAGCTACAACCATTAGGGGAAACTCCTTCCAATGAAGCCTGTGAGTTCAACTCTAAGTCAAAAGTTAGTTGTGAGAGCAATCGAGAAGTCCCATGATCACCTAGGACCAAATGCACTAAAGAGGACCTCCTAGTCCATCTAAGATACAAGAGACTCTAGGAAGAGAGAAGGAAACAATCCAAGTTCTTAGAAGTTGAACAACAAGAGAAACCACATGAATTACCCAAATGCTTCACTAAGTATAAGAAGGGTGACCACAAAGTGGTGTTAGTAGTGTTGGAAGAGAGGGGGAAGAGACAGAGTGGAGCGAAAGATGAACCTCAGCTCATTGTTGTTCTTCTTTCATTATTCTTCTATCATACTAACTGAAAGAGACTTACACACATATGTATGACTAACCAAGACCTACTGTGGTTAAGTCACTAACTACACCGATTTATTGAATGTCACACACGTGTACAGCTGTATCCAGCTAATGTCGGTCACACACATAAAGATAGATTGACTAAAGAGTAACGGGAGCTTGATATTCTAATACTCCCCCTCAAGCTCAAACCATTTGATAAACTCCAAGTAGCTGTCTGAAGTATATGAACTTTTCTTTACCAAGAGACTTGGTAAATATATCTACTACGTGGTCTTCAGCCTTCACATGAATCAAGTCAATCTGCCCTGTAATCATTTCTCTCATGAAATGGTAGTGAACCTCAATATGTTAAAACACCATATTGGGGAATATGGGAATTTCCCATAAGTTTGGGACACATGGTCAAATCTTTGGATTTATCATAACTTGAACACTATAACTCCGAATCAAGTGCTCTATAGCTCAATAGGTTCCATTTTTCAAGCGCTTTCCAATGATAGGTCACATCATATGGTTTTGAGAAACTTATGGGCATGTTATCCGGGTGCCACCTTTTTAGTATTCAAAAAATGGGAATTGGGAGAACTCACTAATATTGTGTTTTAAGACCTAGCATGGTAGACATGATTGATAGCCAACATAACACTACTAAGGTTATCACAATGCAATCTCACTCTCCTTTCGAGTTGTATTCCCATATCTTTCAGCAGTTTCATCAACCAAACTACTTCGCAAGCTGCTAAGGCAGCTCCTCTATACTCAACTTTTGTACTAGACAATGCAACAATAGGCTGTTTCTTACTCTGCCAACTGATCATATTGCTGCCCAATCCAAATGCATAACCACTGGTTGACCTTCTGTCATAGGCACAACCAGCCCAATTAGCATCAATAAACCCTATCAAGTCAAGAGATTTTCCATATCCATAAAACAACCCATAATTTGTAGTGCCCTTTACATATCTCATGATCCTCCTGACTGCATCTAAATGTGGTTTGGGAGGCTTCTGCATGAACTGACTAATAAGCCCCACTGCATAACATAAGTCAGGACGGTGGGTAATAGTCAAGTATATCAAGCTGCCCACCATCAGATGGGACCTCAAATGGGCCGACACTGGCTATGGCACTAGCCGGACCTCATGCTCATAGCAGACAAACACACCCTCACAGCCTCGTGGGCCAGGAGCATCTATCTACTGCTAAAGGATGAACTGTCCTAAAGCCTAATCTATGCGTTTATAGTTTTGTAGTCCAACATTTCCCTTTCTATAAACTCCACAGAGGGAGAACCCATACATATTGGCAATAAATGCCATGATAATCACATACATGGGAGGCAACCTCTCGGTGGAATCACCGCGGCCCCACTGCAGCTCTCCTACATCGCAGGGATTGGCCCCTTGATGCGCTGCTCAACATATAGAACAAAGGAACAAACTCCACTCTTTCATTTTGAGAGTATTCCAGGGGATACCATGTGTCCTTACCAAATGATCCCCCTGTAAAATATTACACGGCACAGCGAACAGAATCTGAGAAAGTGATAGAGAGTACACAACAAAAAAGAGGAGAATCAGTAAATTCTT
Organism: Lygodium microphyllum; assembly: GCF_053477565.2. NCBI lineage: Eukaryota > Viridiplantae > Streptophyta > Polypodiopsida > Schizaeales > Lygodiaceae > Lygodium > Lygodium microphyllum. The sequence goes on from NC_141153.1 coordinate 138,570,597, forward strand.
TAACTCCAAACAACTGATACAAAGATGGCTCTGTCCACCCGTGCGCTTCCACTGTGTGAAGCTTAGATGGCGATCTAGATAGAAGATAGGTGAAGAGCTTAAGGTTAGCTGGAACAAGAACTCTGACTCGGTGAAAGATGAGTGATCGATGGCTGTGAAGGGGTTTAGCTTTTATAGCTTGCGAAGGCCATGAGGTTGGCCTGACCGACCTACCATATAAGCCTCCACTAGTCGGCCAGGGAATATTCCCTTTACCATCGGGCCGGGGGCACTGCCCCCGGACCCCCGCCAAGGGGGCCGCTGGCCCCCCTGGGACCCCCAAGCCAAGGGCCGCTTCCGCGGCCCCCGGACCCCACAATAGGGGCCCCTTTTAACTCCCTTACCCCGCAACTCAATGCAGTGCGTCTCGAGTTGCTACCAGCTTAACCACTCCGTCTAACCCAAAGATTAGACCCACAAAGGTCACCTTTTTGCCATCCGGTCACATAGACCTCATCTGATATACAAGTCAGGACTCCCGGGCTCACATTTGGCTTCTCCTCATAATGGGGGCCTTACAACTTTGAGCACCATGGATCATTGGTAGCACCTAATGTGGGTGGGGCATTGATCATATCTAACACCCCCCCTCAATGTCCACCCATAGGTGAACTATCTCCTCGGCCCAATGCTGAGTCTCTGAAGATGAACTTGAAGCAGATCCTTCGTAAGTGCTTTGGTGAAGATATCTGCTCCATTGTCCTCTGTTGGACAGTAGACCAGTCCCACTATCCCATCCTCCATCAAATCACACACATAGTGATACTGGATCTCTATATAACACCATATTGGAGAATATGGAAATTTCCCATAAGTTTGGGACACGTGGTCAAATCTTTGGGTTTGTCATAACTTGAACACTATAACTCCAAATCGAGCGCTCTATAGCTCAATAGATTCAATTTTTCAAGTGCTTTCCAATGATAGGTTAGATCGTATGGTTTTGAGAAACTTATGGGCATGTTATCCGGGTGCCACCTTTTTAGTATTCAAAAAATGGGAATTGGGACATCCCCAAACTCACTAATATTGTGTTATATGTTTGGTGCGTGCATGAAACACTGGATTTTTGGCAATGGCGATGCAACTCTGATTGTCACATCTCAGCACAGTTGGTTCTTCATCCTACACTCCCATATGCCATAGAATCCTTCTCAACCATACTCCTTCACATGCAGCAAAACAAGCTGCCTTGTACTCTACTTCGGTAGAAGACAATGCCACTGTTGGCTGCTTCTTACTAATCCAAGAGAAAATTCCTGAATCCAAAGAGAAACAATAACCAGAAACTGACTTCCTGGAATCACTGTCTCTTGCCCAATCTGAGTCACAGTTTCCCACAAGAGAAGTTTCGAAACTGTATGTGATACCATAGTCAAGAGTTTTCTTCAAGTAGCTAAGCACCCGCATCCCAGCCTTCCAATGACTCTCATGAGGTTTGTTTGAGAACCTGCTCAAAACACCAACAGCAAAACTGATATCTGGTCTGGTGTTGCACAAGTAGATCAGACTGCTGACCAACCTCCTATACCTCCCAATGTCTGCTAGTGCTGATGTATCCTCGACGGATAACTTTGCATTCACCTCCATAGGTGTAGCTATCTCCTTGCACTCGGTCATGCCAAATGCCTTCAAGATCTCCCATGCATACTTCTTCTGAGAGATGAAGATCTTTCCTGGCTCTTGCCAGACCTCAATCCCCAAACAATAGTCCAGCAAGCCCAAGTATGTCATTTCAAACTCAGAACTCAAAGCCTTTCGAGTTTGGTTGATCATATCCTCATAGTCACTTGTAATAAGAAGGTCGTCCACATATAGGACAATCATTACAGACTTTTTACCATCCCTGTAAACATACAAGTTAGCATCTGAGGCACATCTTTTGAAGTTTAGGTTTAAAAAAAACTTATCTACATTGGTACCATGCTCTGGGGGCTTGTTTCAGCCCATATAATGCCTTCTTCAGCTTACACACTTTGTTCTTAGAATGGGGGGGTTCAAACCCTGGTGGCTGAGCCAGGTACACCTCCTCCTTGAGGTCACCATTTAAGAACGCTGACTTAACATCCATTTGGTACACTGGCCACTTCTTGTGGGCAACCACCACTGCAAGTACTGTGCGAATAGTGGTCATTCTGGCAGTTGGAGCAAATGACTGTTGAAAATCAAACCCTTCAACTTGTGAAAATCCTTGGGCAACCAATCTAGCTTTGTACTTTTCTAAAGTACCATCAGCCTTGTACTTTACCTTCCAAATCCACTTGGTGTCAATAACCTTCCGCTTTGCTGTTCGATCCACTAGCTCCCAAGTGTCATTCTTCATTATGCTGTCATACTCTGCTTGCATAGCAGCCTTCCATGATGGATCTGCAAGTGCTTCTTCTAAGTCAGTTGGCTCCTTTACTTCTCTCATAATCTCAACCATCAAGGCCATATTGACTATGTGAGCAGAAGCCCTCCTTTGCTCCTCTATTCTCTGAGACCTCCTTGGTCCGTCTGCCTTCTTCTCAACAGATGCAGGCATAGGATTATTGTGGTCATAGAGCTGCTTCACCCAGCGCGGCAATGGCTTTTTCGGTGGGATGATGTCAGGTTGGTGAAATTTTTCCTCATCATCTGAAGATGATGCTTTCTCCTCCTTAAGGATAGGGATAGCTCTCGGGACAGGTTCATAGCCCACATCATGGCTCGTGATGATCTTCTTTGCCTCTTGGTCATATAATTTGTAAGCCTTCTGCTCATCACTATAACCCAAGAAGATACATTTTCTATTTTTTGGTTTTAACTTGTTTCTCTTCTCATCTGGAACATGTGCATAACAGTCACATCCAAAAATTCCAAAATGTGAGACAGATGGTTTCTTACCAGTGTAAGCCTCATGAGGTGTTTTTCCCTTGAGAGCCTTTGTGTAGCTCCGATTTAGAATGTAGACTGCAGTATTAACAGCTTCAGCCCAAAAATGGTTAGGCAATCCCTTGCCCTTTAGCATGCATCTTGCCATCTCCACAATGGTGCGATTCCTGCATTCCACAACACCGTTCTGCTGAGGTGTGAGGCGTCGTCAATTGACGTTTGATCCCTTTGCTCTTGCAAAAGCCTTCAAACTCCTTTGAGTTGAACTCACCACCACCATCTGTTCTAAATTTCTTCATACTTTTCCATGTTTCATTCTCAACAAGTTTTAGCCATTCTTTAAACTTACGAAAAGCTTGAGCCTTATCACGAAGGAAGTACACCCACATCTTCCTACTGTAGTCGTCGACAATCAACATAAAATAAGAAGATCCCCCCAAGGCCTGTGTAGGCATCTTACCACACAAGTCAGCATGCACCAACTCTAGAGGAGCCTGTGCTCTATTCTTGCTTTCTTGTGGAAATGCCTTTCTCTGTTGCTTGCCCATCATACAAGCTTCACATGGTTCCTTCAATTCAGTTATTGTAGGTAGGTGAGCAACCATACCTTGCTTTTGCATCTCCTTCAACACTGCAAATCTGATGTGTCCAAACATTTCATGCCAAAGCTTACTTGTGCCCACTCCAGCAGTGGCTGTAAGAGCACTTAGCTCATACAGGTTGTTCCTTCTTTCTCCTTTGCCAACAATTGTGCCAGCACTATCAATAATTTCTGCACCTGTCTTCTTGAACCTCACTTCATGACCAAGATCAGTTATGGCAGCAAATTGATAACAGATTTCTCCTGATTTCGGGAACATACAACACATTTGAAAGCTTTTTGATTTCACCATTTGGAGCAACAAAAGAAATAGTACCTGTGCCCGCAGCAGGGCATTTAGCATCATTTCCAACCGTCACAGTGATGGATTCTTGTAGAGACTGCATAGAACTGTATAGACCTTTCTTGTTGGTCATGTGACGGGAGGCCCCACTATCCAACACCCATGAGTTAGTGGTAAATTCTTCTTGCACCGAGGAGCACACTTCCTCAATGGTCGCCATGAATAATTCCAACTCTGCTTCAGCCGTATTGGCTGTCTCTTTCCCTTTACTTTTAAGGGTACCATTCTTTTCATCTGCCTTCTTGACACGACAATTTGCAATTGCATGTCCTTTCTTCTTGCAGTAGAAGCACTCTCCTTGAAGCTTCTTCTTTCTGCCCTTCTTCTTTTTGTCACCATCATTTTTGGTGGAGGAACCACCTTTGCCTTTTGCATTGGCAGAGAATGTAGCATCTCCATTGTTGCTTCCTTCTCGGGCTTTCAGCCTCAACTCCTCCTCCATTAATAATGCACAAAACTCCTCAAAAGTCAAAGCTTGAGGTCTCACCTGAGTATTAAGGGCAGTTACTAGTCCATCAAACTTTTGTGGACAAATCCAAAGATGCCTCTGAGCTAGCTCTTCGCTAGTCTTTTGTATCCCAGCTCCAGCCATCTGGTCGCGCAGATTCTTAATCCGAGTGATAAATGCTTCAACTGTCTCTTCTTCAGCAAACTTCTCCGCTGCTAGTTGATTCTCCAAGTTTTGAATCCTTGTTTGGTTTCGTGTTTCATACTGACTCCTTAGTACATTCCAAGTCTCTGACGCTTTGGTTGTATGCTGAATCAAAGTCAGAACACTGTTAGAAGAGCTTTTAACTAAGGCACACAATGCATCTGCATTCCTTCGTTTCCAAGCTCGTAGAAGATCTACATTCGCAGGAATCATCACACTAGGATTTGATGGGTCGGGGGTAGGCTGTGGTTCTGCGTCAGTCCCCAACACAGTCTCCAGAAGCTCATAAGAATCAAGGATAGTTGTAATTTTGAACTTCCACAAGGTGTAGTTTGTACCATCTAACTTGCCTTCACTGAAGGTTGGTGGGCGAATCCCTGGTGTTTGAATAGCCGGTACAGCAACACCACCTCCTGCACCGCTTCCTGATGCGCCAGAACCACTTCCGGAAGTCGACATAGTTTCTCTTTGCTGTTGAAGCCTTTGCCTCTCGCACACTCTTCGATCTCTAGAGCCCCCTGGGCTCTGATACCATGTAAAATATTACACGGCGCAGCGAACAGAATCTGAGAAAGAGATAGAGAGTACACAACAGAAAAGAGGAGAATCGGTAAATTCTTTAACTCCAAACAACTGATACAAAGATGGCTCTATCCACTCGTGCGCTTCCACTATGTGGAGCTTAGATGGTGATCTAGACAGAAGATAGGTGAAGAGCTTAAGGTTAGCTGGAACAACAACTCTGACTCGGTGAAAGATGAGTGATCGATGGCTGTGAAGGGGTTTAGCTTTTATAGCCTGCGAAGGCCGTGAGGTTGGCCTGACCGACCTACCATATAAACCTCCACTAGTCGGCTAGGGAATATTCCAGGGAATATTCCCTTTACCATCAGGCTAGGGGCGCTGTCCTCGGACCCCTGCCAGGGGGCTTCTGGCCCCCCTGGGGCCCCCTAGCTAGGGGCTGCTTCCGCGGCCCTCGGACCCCACAATAGGGGCCCCTTTTAACTCCCTTACCCCGCAACTTGATGCTGTGCGCCTCGAGTTGCTACCAGCTTAACCACTTCATCTAACCCAAAGATTAGACCCACAACGGTCACCTTTTTGCCATCCGGTCACATAGACCTCATCTGATATACAAGTTAGGACTCAACCAATGTCCGGGCTCACATTTGGCTTCTCCTTATAATGGGGGCCTTACAACTTTGAGCACCATGAATCATTGGTAGCACCTAATGAGGGTGGGTTATTGATCATATCTAACACCCCCAAGAAACGAACGTCTATTCTACGGCTTAGGTTGCCTTTCCACACTCAAGCATGGGTCATCGTCATCGAAAACAGGTGCTATGCATCCAGTTCTTTGTATTCTGATACCATGGTTGACATGCACATGCAAAGGTGGACGATTCTAAAGTGCTCAAACATAATTTTCAATCAGAAACATGTGGTGCACAACCAGGCTTTCCAATGCTCATTCACTAACTTGTTGCGTCGATGTAAGGATAGCACCGAGATAACACTCGTGCTACTATCCTCTTAATTAAAATACAGCAAACTCTATGTCATGAAATGCATCAGAAAATCACAATAATTAGCACACAAATCGCACCATTCAAACATCCCACCTCCCTACGTTTAGGTATTGCTTTCGTTGCATAGGTGTAGAGGTTCATTTTGTCATGTTTTGATGTATAAAAAGCGGTAAATCACAAACTTTGACAAGGAGATAGGGCAAAGTGAGGCTAAACCTCATGCTTTGCCACTACCATACATCCACAAACAATCATTATATTTTTTCTTATTTTTGTGAAGCGTATTTCTATTTTTTCCCTTATTTTTTCCGTTTTCTTGATTTATTTGTCAATAAAATATGCTATTTTCTGATTTTTCTTGTTCTAATCACTTCAATATACTAACATTCAATTTATTTTCCATTTCCCCCCCATAGGAACACATTTCACCCACCCGAAACGATAAAACTATCATTTTACCGCTTAAAAACTGCATTTCGGGTTCTATGTATTTAAATAGCGCATGTAAATCATTGCAAAATCAAAATTTTTTGATAAACACTAATTAATCATGATGCAACCAGCACTCACACAAATTTTCATCCAATAAGAATATCATTACCATCATAAAATACCAAAAGACCCTTCATTTTCTTCATAAAAATGGCCATACCGTGTTTTTCGAAACCCGAGACGCATTAAATGACTGCATGACCAGCGGAAGGAGCCTCCATTGCTCTCAATCCAATGCTGCACATCAATCTTGAGCATCTCCATCAATCTCCATCACCGTTTCCTTCAATCTCCTTCCTGATTCCTCCTTCAAGATAGTGCGCATGAACAAACCCATAGAGAGGAGAGAGAGGGAGGAGAGAGAAAGACTAGATTCTGATCTCTTCATTCAGCCAGCCATATCTCGTGAGAAGACCGGCGATATGATCAGGGAAGAAGGAGAATTTGCCGGGCATTGTCTGTTGCATGGCTTCTGTGTCAAGATTGTGGGAGAGAAGGAAGGAGTCTCACTTGTAGCTTTCTTGCTTGCGCAATGGGGGAATACACACACAGGTGGAGGCTGAAAACAGTTTTCCTCTTCTTAGTTGTGTAAGCCAAAAGAACTCTAGTACATAGAAATAGAAGAATCCTATATATGGGTCTCAAACCAAACTCAACTAACTAAGGTGGCATACTAACTGAGCCACGAACTAGAGTAGATAAGGATAGCTATCATCTAGCTATTATTCATGGGCGGTGTAACAACTGCATCTGCAACTAAGTGGTGACATAAATGCACAACGGTCGCCCTGGCATATCACGAGTGGAGCTCAATATCTCAACATTCTATTGAAGCTCCATGCATGATTTGTGGGGGGGAAGCGATTTTTTCGGCGACGTTTTTGTCGTGAAAATGCTGCCGCCATGCTTCCAAAAAATTGAGAGGGGGGTGTCCCCTCCCAAAGGGCACCCCCTTTTTGCCTGAATTTTTTATCCACCTTTTTAAATTTGGCTAGTTTTTGGCCTCTTCCGTGTCCGGACTTCGATTTGACCTCTGAAAAATCCTGCGCGTCCGTCTCAACATCCCGCATTGATTGGCAACTCCCGACATCCCGCACGACAGTCAAAAAAATTATGAAAAATCCACAAGTGTCACTCGGACACCTTTTAAAAGCCATTTTTCACTTGGTGCTTAAAATTGTCCTAGCTGCAGCCGCCGCCTTCGATGTTGAAGATTGTTCCCCTAAATTCCGGATTTTTTGGTAAATTTTAGGCACATTCCGGGCTCAAAACTCTGCTCTCATTGGCGACCGCGAGATAGGGCGACAGCCCGTCAAATCCCACAACAAATCTGCATAAAACAACCAAAGGAATCATCAAGCTAATACAAAATAGATACATACTAAAACACAGCACAATGCTCACCCTACCCCCTAACAAAACAAAGGCATGAAATCCATGAGGAGTAGGCCTAGCATAATCTTATAGAAGGTCCAAAGCTAGTCACTAACCGACTGTTCCAACACGGCTAAACTAAAAAGAACTATCAAACAGGTCGCCCTAAGTGGTGGTCTGAACTACCTACCTAGCTAAGGACAACACACCCAAAAGCTCCTACTAGGTGAGGACTCCTATAGCCTGATCAAGAAGTATTTTCTTTTAGCACATTTCTTCTTTTAGGTTTTTATTTTTCCATACTCGGGCGTGTAAAAAGGAGGGAGCTGAGCATAGTGACCCAAGGAGAACAGGGCATCCGCCTCGGGTCCTGTCTCGGTACCCAAGAACCTACCAAGCCCTCGCGAGGCGACACTTAATCCTTTTCTGACTCTCACTTTTATTTTCGCTCCAACCTTCCTTACTTTCTTTTTTTTCCAGCAAGATGCCACCCCTAGGAAGATAAGGCATCAGCCCCGGGTCGACTCGTCCCCAGGAACCTACCAAGCCTTCACAAGGCGATGAGCAACTGCTTATAAATTTTCCTTTCTTTTCTTTTCTATTTTTATAGGGGTTAGAACCCCTTTTTACACACCTTTGTATATATTAATTTTCTTTGAGATATTCAGGGTTTTTTTCCCTCTCTATCATCATCATTTTTCCCTCTAGCAAGCTTCTCTAACTGCCTCACAACTAACAAGAACTTCTAGAATGGCTGCCTAGCAAGCTAGCAGAATAGGGTCACTAGAACTGCCTTCTAAAACAGGTCTTTTGATGTCTGGCAATGTCTTTAAAGGAGGCAACGACTACTTAGCCCTCCCTCAGGCAGACCTAACCTAAACCTGGGACTTCATGCCTTGGACGCCGGTCCCCAACAAGAAAAGAAAATCCCCTACAAGTACATAGACACATATAGCATAAAAACATGGTACTTGTAAAGAAGAGATATCACTTGGATAGGGCTACGAGAAGTCTCTGCGTGACATAGGCTCCTTCCAAGCTCTTCTTTAAACCTGTCTAGCACAGGACTAAAATAAGAAACCATTAACTACACCCGTACTAAACAGACGACTAGCCCTCTTGGCCTAATGAAATAAAGCATTTCACTATAAAAACTGATCGACCCTCTTGGCCTAACGAAATAGAACACAAAAACCTTGCAAAACTGACCCTCTTGGCCTAACGAGATCAAACAGAATAGCCCCTATATATCCCTCCCCGAAATAGTACAGATATACAATATTATGCTCCTTTCCAAGAAGGAAAAATAGGGCTTGCACTCCTAAGCTAAATGCATATGATTGTGACCCATCCCTCCTACATATATAGCAAGAGGTATACGCATAACATGTTGTCTAATCAGCCTATGGGTCCAGGATAACAACGATAGATGGGTCTCAGCTACTCTTTGCATCACCCATATCAAACATCGCTTGCCATATATTGCATGCTCTGATAACATTCCCCACAAGCGATCGGGTCCTGTCTCATTATTAATAGCAATATCCAAACTAGGACCACAGGTGAAGAAAATGTCTTCTTCATAAGCAAGGTTTGCCAGTGAATCCACAAACTGATTCCAGTAACGTGGAATCAGCTGAAGAGGCACTCTCTCAAACTCCTCAAGTAGGGTCATGGCAGTTCGATGATACATACAAAGGATGGGATTCCACACTGTGTATGTCCCATCTAGTTGATTCAAGATCAACTGGGAATCCCCTTTTACTAACAACCGCCGAATACCACCTTGCTTGGCAATATGCAGTCCCATAATCAAGGCTTTATACTCCGCCATGTTGTTAGTGAATCCTACCCCAAGATAAACAGCTAACTTCATCGTAACTCTACGTCGGGGATCTCGGATTAGTACTCCAACACTCCCTTTTTTATTAGGGCCCCTGGACGCTCCGTCAAAATATAATATGTACGTCCACAATGGGTTTACATAGCCTGCCATCACGAAATCCTCTATTCATAATTATGATAGTCAAAATTTAGCATATTTAGAGGATGAACTGAGGCTCCATCCTGTCTTCTTCATTGAACTCAACAAGGATACTTGTCAACGTTCGTAAGCAGTGATGGAAAAAGGCTTTGATCTCCCACACAAAGGTTCCATCTTCTTACTCAATCACCTTGTATCCTTTGCTCCACCAGATAATTTTCCCTTGATGGTATCTCTGCTCCAGATATGGGTGCTCCAAATAAGGAATTAACCGCCCCATCAACTAGCTTTACTCTCTTTTGCAGGTCTCAAATCAGCCCCATCATGGACCTGCAATGCATTTCTCCGTGTTAGCATACTTAGAAATAATAAGGTTTAATCTTATTAAGATTAAACCTTATTAAGATTAACCTTATTTTTAAATTCTACTCCCTGCAGATCAGCTAGCAGAGCCGTAGATCTATTTTTTCCTATCTTGACAATCTTGTAGGGGCCATCCCATCTAGGTTCCAGCTTCCCTGGAAACAGCTCCCTACACGCATCGTAGTACAGAATTAATTGACTTTTTTAAAGGTATACTTCTTTGCTTTAAGGTCGTGCAAGTGCTTCATCCGATATTTAGCTACCTCCTGGTGTAATAAGCTCTGCAATTTCAGCTCATCCAGGTGGGCTATGGTCGTGAAATGTTCAAAGAGTGCATCCTCATCTCCCAAAGAGTGATTAATTGCAAATCGTATGGTTGGCAACTCGATTTCGAGGGGTAACACACACTCTTTCCCATAAACTAATTTAAATGGAGTATGGCCGGTAGCTCGCTTGAACGTCATATTGTACGCCCATATTGCCACATACAACTTCCTGTCCTAGTCTTGTTTCTTCTCAGAGACTATTTTAGACAAGATACCCACAAGCTGCTTATTTGTACTTTCGACTTGCCCGTTGGCTTGCGGATTATAGGAGGTCGTTTTTTTTTGCTTGATTTTCCAAGCTTCAATTAGGCTTTTGATCACTTTATTCAAAAAGTGGGTTCCACGGTTCGACACTAGTTCCTTCGGTGGACCGAAACGACAGATAATCTGCTCTAAGAGGAAACTTGTAGTCTCTTTTGCATTGTCCTGCCTCATCGCCCGCGCTTATGACCATTTTGTAAAATAATCAGTTGCTACTATAATGTACCTCTTCTGAGTAATAGACAACGGGGTGATAGGACCCACAAAGTCAATGCCCCACTTCTCAAATGGAAGGGTAGCCATGATAGGCGTAAGTGGGAGTTTCATATTCTCTCGGCTGTCATGTCTTTGACAGGTATCACATCTCTTAATGTACTCAAAAGAATCTTGGAAGATGGACGGCCACCAATATCCAGCTCTTAAAGCTTTCTGTGCCGTCAACCGTCCAGTGAAGTGCTCTCCACACGTAGGGTCATGACACTCTTCCAAGATGAAAGGAACCTCATTAGGCATCACACATTGGCAATAGATATCATCAACACCTTGCTGATATAGTGTTCCTGCGATCAAGGAAAAATTCAAAGCCTGTTGTCTGATTTTCCTCTTTTCAGATTTTGATAAACGAGCTCCAGTCTCTCCCATTGATAGATAATGCGTAATGGCAGCATACCAAGATGGGATAGAAGCTGTATCAATTTTAAACATTTCTTCAATATCACTTCCTTCAGCCAAAGTCTCTTTCGGCTCCCCGAAATCCACAAGGCATTCCACAATCCCCTGCAACCTCGGTGGCCTACTCTTAATCTCATAATCGAACTCTTGCAAAGTGATTAGCCACTTTGCCAGACGATCAGATGGTTGTAGCTTATTCATAAGCAATCTAAGCCCTTCCACCTTTGTATAGAAAACTACCTTCTCATAAAGGATGTAGTTCCTAAATTTTTTAGTCGCAAAGACCATCGCAAGGCACAACTTCTCCATATATGTGTAGTTAATTTCTGATATGCTCAATTTTTGACTAGCAAAAGCTATCAGATGATACCACTTTTCCTCCCTGATTTGGGCTAAACAGTAGCTGATACTATGCATGGTGGCTGCTGAAAATATGTAAAATACCTCGCCTCTTTTAGGTGCTTTTAAAACTGGTGCTTTTACTAGCTCTTGTTTCACATCCTCGAAAGCTACCTTACAAGGGTCGCTCCATACAAATAGACAGCTAAAGGATAATAAGTTTGTAAGTGGTAATGTCCTTTCTACCTAGGCATTTATAAAACTCCGATAGTACCCTATCGATGACAGAAAGCTATGTACCTCTTTCGGAGTGTGTGGTGGACTCATAGAGATTTTAACCTTGATCTTTTCAGGGTCATTTGCGATCCCTACTGAAGTGACCACATGGCCTAGCAATATCCCATAAGGCACTCCAAAGACACACTTTTGTGGGTTAAGAGCGATACAAAATCGTCTGTAGCGCTCAAAACACTTTCTTAAGATAATCAACATTCTTTCCCTTACAGTGACTGCCCCCAGGTCATCGATAAATACTTTCAACTCATCTGGGGAGATGTCACCAAAGGTCTTGTTTGTTGTTTGTTGCCATGATCTAGGTGCATTGCACAATCCAAAGGCCATCACATGGTACGCAAAAGTACCAAAGACAGTAATGAAAGTTGTTTTCAACTTGTCCTCTTATGCAATTGCCATCTGGTTGTATCCTGCAAAGCAATCCATAAATGAATGTATTTCCCTACTCGCTAATTGATCCAAAATCTAGTCAATAAATGGCAACGGGTAGTAATCCTTAACTATCTGCTTATTCAGCTCTCTAAAATCTACACATAGTCGGATCTGGTTGTTTTTCTTTTTCTTGATGACAACTGGTGAACAGCATTCTGTATGCTGTACATGGAAGATTAAAGCAGCTTTCCGTAACTTCTGTAACTCCTCAAACAGCCCATCCCTCAATTCAAAAGGCATCCACCTTACTTTCTGACGCACAGGACAACTGCCTTCTTTTACAGGAATAGTATGAACAGCTAGGCTGGGAGGAACATTCTACACTTGCAATTGTAACATGGACTTTAGTAACGCAACCTTCTGGTTGCCTTAGACTATCATCAGCCATTCTAAGAAGGGTGGAGCCATCTTTTTGGATGCCTAGGCCCAACCTCTCCATCAACTCTAAACTCATGATATTGACGGAGGACCCAGTGTCTACGATAGCATATTCCACTAATATTCCATCCACGTATGCTGGAACCCTAGGGCAATTCTTTTCAGCATGATCAAACCAATCTTCCCCTACTCGTGCTATGCCCAAAGGTTCTACAATATACCCAATACACAGGATCTTCTTGAATTCCTTGCATACTCCTGGAGATAATTTAATCAACTGTAAGAGGTTTACATCTGGTTTGACTTCGCAAAGAGAACTTGCTAAATCAAAATCATGATAGGTCGCCAAAGCTCTCTTTTCTCGCCAAACCATCCTTTCTTTTGGTCTCGGGACCGGCTTTGGTGCTTCTTTTTTAGCTCTTGCCTTCTTTCTTGGTACTTCCTCATCCTTCTTAGGATCGACTTTTCTGTCAACAGGCCTTAGAGGTCCACTTTCCATGCCAGGATTCAGGACTTGCGTCCCCTTATCCCCTTGCTTAGGGTTTTCCTCGACCAGTTTTGCATTATCTTTATCTGTTTACTCCCTTGTTGGAGGGAACTAATCTTACTCCAACAGGTAGCGGCTAAGTGGCCCGACTTCCCACAAATATCACATTTAACATTTGGACAGTTTCTAGGGAAATGTTTTCCGCCACACCACTTACTACTGAATCTTGAGGGACACCCTCTTCAGGGCGTTGACTCCCTATCAGATTCTGCTGCTTCTTTAGGAAATTGACATCAATAGCTATTTGCCAATATTGTTCAAAAATCATGTCGGTGTAGTGCGTCATCATATCCTTAACTTTGCCAAGGACATTAGAGGCACTCGACTCATAGCCTTGATCGTCTATCCATTGTTCCATTGGCCTAACAATTTGATGGGGGATTGGTTGTTGACTCACAGGAACAACATTAGGGTTCAAAGCTTGGCCTCCAACATTTGGTGGAGCCAACTAGCTAGCCATAGGCATAGTCACATTGGGAGGAGCTGCAGCAAAGGTACATTTTGAACCATGTTTCCTCTCCCATTAGGGTTATTCATAGGCATCCCTTGACTTCCATTTGTCAATGGTAAATTGCCTCCAAGTACTAGACCCGCATTAAGATTTATTCGAGAGGAGTAGGCCGTTTGTAATCATGACTCTACTCTTTCTGCCCGCATGATGGCGGTGTCTATATCAACCAAAACCACACTGCTCAATTGTACCTAAATATTGAAATCCAGTCCATGCAAGAAGTATTGCAATTGGGCAGCCGACGGAATGGGAATGTAAGTTTGTAACTTACGAAATACTTCCTTAAGCTTCTTGGCATAGGCCTTCACATTCTCATGGGGGTCTTGGCGTGTTACATTCAAAACACGCAACTAGTATTGGCCACCTCTTTTAGGGGCATATTCTCCTCAGAAAGCTACATAAAATTGGTCGATTGTGGTTATGGTTCCAGTCTCTATTCTATGATACCATACTATAGCCCTTCCTTTTAATGTCATGTTAAATAACATCATAAGATGTCCCTCATCTTGTATGCGGTAATTAAACATTAATCTTTGGAATTCACAAATGTGAAACGCCGCATCTTCTTCGGCTAACCCATTAAAAATGGGCAAAGGAACTCCTAAAGCTGGCAGATCTGGCATCCTTGCAGGAATTGCAATGGGTTGTGCCATGACGACAATCGGATTGACAATAGGAGTTTGGATTGATGGGATCACACCCCCACTTGAAGTGGGTTGACTTGGTGGAAGAGAGGAAGAACTTGCACTTCCTTCTGCACCTAAATGACTATGTGTAGTAGTTGGGTTACTAAGACCACTGCCTGTTATGTGTATCATGCTGCTCCTTTGAGGAGAATAGTGTCTTACAATCTCCAACCGCCATCTAGCCCTCTCAGCACGTTTTGCTTTTTGTATTTCGGGTTGACGGTCCTTGTCAGAGGACATAAACCAACTTTTTTGGTCCCTAAAAACCCTAGATTCGAGAACCACCACTTGTTGGCAGCTCCCGACAGATGCACCATTGATGGGATCTCAAATGGTCCGGCACTGGCTATGGCACTAGCCAGACCTCATGCTCATAATAGACAAACACACCCTCACAGCCTCGTGGGCCAGGAGCGTCTATCTGCTGCTAAAGGATGAACTATCCTAAAGCCTAATCTATGAAAGCCTGGTTGTGCACCATAAATTTTTGATTGAAAATTATATTTTAGCACTTTAGGATCGTCCACCTTTGCATGTGCATGTCAACCATGGTATCAGAATACAAAGAACTGGATGCATAGCACTTATTTTTGATGACGATGACCCACGCTTGAGTGTGGAAAGGCAACCTAAGCTGTAGGATAGACGTTCGTTTCTTGGGGGATCATTTGGTAAGGACACATGGTATCTCCTGGAATACTCTCAAAATGAAAGAGTGGAGTTTGTTCGTTTGTTCTATATGTTGAGCAGTGCATCAAGGGGCCAATCCCTATGATGTAGGAGAGCTGCAGTGGGGCCACGGTGATTCCACCGAGAGGTTGCCTCCCATGTATGTGATTATCATGGCATTTATTGCCAATATGTACCCTCTGTGGAGTTTATAGAAAGGGAAACGTTGGACTACATACTGCTTTTTATACATCAAAACATGACAAAATGAACCTCTACACCTATGCAACGAAAGCAATACCTAAACGTAGGGAGGTGGGATGTTTGAATGGTGCGATTTGCATGCTGATTATTGCTAATTTTCTGATGCATTTCATGACATAGAGTTTGTTGTATTTTAATGAAGAGGATAGTAGCACGATGTATGGTAGTGGCAAAGCATGAGGTTTAGCCTCAGTTTGCCCTATCTCCTTGTCAAAGTTTGTGAGACTGACTGGCAACTCCCGACATCCCGCATGGCAGTTGTAAAAATTATGAAAAATCCACAAATGTCGCTCGGGCGCCTTTTAAAAGTGTGTCTTTCACTCGGTCCTTAAAATCGTCCTAGCTGCAGCCACACCGCCTTCAATGTTGAAGATTGTTCCCCTAAATTCCAGATTTTTTGGTAAATTTTAGCCACATTCCGGGCTCAAAAATTCCGCTCTTACCATCTATTGATACACGGTCACATTCTCTATGTCATTCCCAACATGAATCTGCAGCTTGACATTCTAATCAAGAGGTGTCTCCATAGGCTTGCATTCAACCATACCATGCTTTTGTAACATGTCATGAGCATACTGCTTCTATAGCAGCCATATACCTTGAGGCGTAGAGACTACCTCAATCCCAAGAAAATACTTTAGTTCACCAAGGTCTTTGACTCTGAAATCAGCCTGTAAACATGATTTAATTTCAACAATGCCCTCTTCATCATATCCAGTGATGATAAGATCATCTACATAAACCGCTAGAAACACATATCCATGATCTGTCTCCTTTGTGAACAGACTATGATCTGCATCACCCAATCTAAATCCATGTTGTTGTAAATAATTGCTGATTCGAACATTCCATGCTCTAGGTGCCTGTTTAAGTCTATATAAAGCCTTTTTCAGCTTACATACATGTATAGGAAAGTCCAAGTGAACATAGCCTTCAGGCTGCTCCATATATACTTCCTCAACCAAATCACCATTCAAGAAAGCATTCTTAAAGTCCATTTTCCATAATTTCCAGCCTTTGCATGTTGCCAAAGCAATGATAGTTTTGAATGTTTCCATTTTTGCCACTGGACTGAAAGTCTCTTCATTGTCAAGGTCATATTGCTGTGCATACCCTTTTGCAACCAGCCTAGCCTTATAGCATTCTAACGAACCATATGACTTGTACTAAACCTTGTACACCCATTTGCAGCCAATGGGGACTTTTCCTTCAAGCAACTCAACCAATTCCCATGTCTCATTTTTAGCCAGGGCAGAAAACTCCTCATTTATGGCAGCACACTAGTTATCATATGTAACGGCATCATCAAACTTTGTAAGTTCTTTGTAACTTGTCACACTAGCCATATATGCATAATGGAAGGCTGAATAACCAGTGTATGTAAACCTTTCAATTGGTTTTCTGACTCTCTCAGATCTTTGTAACTATGGCTCCCTCTGAGCTTGCCTCTCATGAGGTGGTACATAACGACTCTTCCTTGCTCCAGGCATCATAATAGACGTAATGCCCAACTCAATATCCAAATTATCGCTGTTAGATGACTCATAACCTACTGTAAGGGGACTTGTCACATCCTCAAGTATCTTTTCTTTTCCCTTATCCAATCTCCCCCTTATTGACATATCCATGTCACTAGACGTAGGAGTATGACTCCGCAAGCATCCTGACTAAGGACTTACTATAGGTGACTCATCACCTATAGGACCACTCATAGATGTACTCACTATAGGTGTATTTTTAGCATACTATGCTAGCTGATCCATCAATAGCCACTGTAGCATACTACAATACCAGCTCATAAAAAACATCTATGTTAATCAATGTCTCATGTGTAGATGGTACATAACACTTGTAAGATTTCCGATCTTGTGCATAACCAAGGAACACACTCTTGACAACTTTAGGATCCAATTTCTTCCTCTTTCATCAAGAACATGCACATATGCAATGCTGCCAAATACCTTCAAGTGTGAAATGTCAGGTTTATGACCAAACAACCTCTCATATGGAGTTACATCATGAATCCCTCCTGTAGAAGTTCTATTCAGCACATAGACAGCAATCACTACTGCTTCATCCTAATAACCATTTGGAAAACTCTTCTCATTCAGCATAGCTCTTGCCGATTCCATCAATACCCTATTTTTCCTTTCTGCTACACTATTTTGCTGCAGTGTATAGCTGCAAGTTAACTGTCTTTTGATCCCATATTTGTTAGAAAATAGGCATAGGAACCCACTATAAGCAAGGGAGTATGAGGGCAGATGGGTGTGAATAGCCTTAGGGGCAAGGGAAACCCTAACCCTAGCTTGGCAGAGGCTATATAAACAGCCTATGGGTCACTATCAAGTGTGAGATAGAGTGTACCTAAGTTGTACCTTGAGAAACTTATTAAAAAAGAAAATTTTCTTGTACTTTGAGCCTCTTTCTCCCTCTTGTGCACACATTCCAATGCTACAACTCTGCTTTCAAACATGGTATCAGAGCCTCCTCTGATCCCCTCAGCTTCCTATACCCTCAGCCCCACTAAGTGCATAAGATTGTCCATCATCTTCATATTTTACCTCTTGCCTCCATAGCCAAACCAGACCCACCTCTAATGGAGGACTCAAGGAGAATGAAGGAAGAGGTTTCAGCTCATGGTTCCTTCTGAAAAAACTCTTCAACAACTCAGGGTGACTCAGCCTTGCATGAGAAAGGCTAACATTAGTCGACGTGGTGGATGACATTGCAGAAATCACAGATCTAGCTCACTTTTTGCAGGCGACCTGATTCGAGCTGAAGTTCGTCTGGTACAGGGTGCAATAATGGCAGCTACCTTAGGGCTATTGTAGCCCCTATACTCACCTAAGAGGGTTTGTACTAATTCATCTCCTACAGGCTGTAATGATTAAAACCCTAACTGTGGGTCTCTGGCAACCATAGCCAGGAGCTTCAAGCTTCATCCATTTTCAAATTTTTTTCAATATTTGGTCATCAACAATGATTTTAATCACTGAGTCAACTCTTATAGAGTGTGTTATTAAATTGGGAATCTCATTTTAGAAGTTCCTCTACTCGAAGAGTCAACATCAAGCTCATTAATATCGACATTTACCATCTCTAGCAACATGAGCTACATATGAGTGCTTGTAAGCAATAAGGCACTTTGTTTAAATCATCATTGCTGCTAATATCTACATAATCTAAATGCTTTTATCAGGAAATGAGAACAACTAAGTGCTTTGCTTAAAATTGTAAGGCTATGTGTACAATTATAATCACATAGACCATCATACACTAGAAGTGTATTGCATATCTTGAGTGACTTTGCTTCAAGTACATTGGTCAATGAAATCAAAAGGATGAGTGTCATTGTACTCTCATCGGAATCATCAGCAACAAGCATTGAGATCATAGACCAACCTTGTCCAACACAAGCTTCATCCACTAAGCCATACCACAAGGAGGAGTTTGAAGTCCAATTTAGGTTTACTTCATTAAAACCTAAAAAGACTATTAAACCTTGGAAGAAGATTGCACATAAGAAAGGACCACCACAATCATACCTTGAAATATTACATCTGTATGATTTTCATCCTTTCTCCTCATTGCAACTTTGATTTCAATTGTTTGATTTGCTTCCGCATTCAGTGGGAAATTTGTAAGGGACTAGACACTGCCCTTGTCCTAACAAGTGGCAAGATCTTCCCAATGGCCACAACATATGATGATGTCCATCCTCGAATTCGAAAGTTTGATGGCAAAGATTTCCACCCATGGCAGGTACTTATAAAGTACAAAATGATGGAGAGAGGGTATTGGCCTCTCATTCAAGGCACTAGAGTTGTAAACTCTGCAAATCTGGTTGATATAGAGGATGACCAACGTGCCCAAGCAATCATAATTCTACACTTAGATGAGTCCCTGATTCATCATGTTGATAAACTAAACATTGCTAAAGAAAAATGGGATGAGCTTGAAAAGCTCTAAGGAGCCACTGGTAAAAATACTAAAATCTTCCTTAAAATTGAATTCTTTAGCTTGGAATATAGATCAGGAGAAGATTTGGAAAAATTCATCTCTCACATGAAGGGGCTTATGGCACAGCTTGCCTCTATACAAGCTCCAATACATGAAGAAGATGCTATTGCTATTCTCCTAAAAGCTGTAAAATAGGTGTTTCCTACTCTTGTAACCACTCTCACCAACATTCCAGATCCTACATTGGCAAGTACCATTCAATCTTGTTTCGATGAAGAAAAGAGGAACCACAAAGAAAGCAGCAACAGTCAGGCATCTTCAACTTCCCTGATCAAGTATTGGTACATACAGCTCTCACTAGATGTTCTTTCTGTAAGAAAAAAGGACATCTTGTAAACAACTGTTGGAAGAAGTATCCCGAGAAAATGAAATGTAACAAATGTAAGAAGACAGGGCATATCACTAGTAAATGCCCTAGCACTCCTGATGTACCCAAAGAATTGGTGGCCAATTATGCCTCTAATCCATCTGAAGATCGACTGTTTTGACTCTTTAAATCATCTACCTAAAACACTCTTGTAAGCCTGATTTATAAAGGCATCCCAAAAAGGGGGGGGACATCTTACATGCATTGTAATCCAATGCCACCCTGGCATTGAGGAGGAGTGTTAGAAGATAGGCATAGGAACCCACTATAAGCAAGGGAGTATGAGGGCAGATGGGTGTGAATAGCCTTAGGGGCAGGGGAACCCCTAACCCTAGCTTGGCAGAGGCTATATAACCAACCTATGGGTCACTATCAAGTGTGAGATAGAGTGTACCCAAGTTGTACCTTGAGCAACTTATTAAACACGAATTTGTTCTTGTACTTTGAGCCTCTTTCTCCCTCTTGTGCACACATTCCAATGCTGCAACTCTGCTTTCAAACAATATTTAGCAAGGTACCTATCAAAGTAATTAGAGACATATTCTCCACCTCCATCTGATCTAAGACATGAAATTTTACAGATCAACTCATTTTCAGCATGCTTCTTGAAGTCCTTGAATAAATCAAACACATCATCCTTATGTTTGAGTATGTAAAGCCAAGTATACATGCTGAAATCATCAATGAAGAATACATAGTAACGAGCACCACCAAACGAAGCATTATGAGATGGACCCTATACATCTGAATGTACCAAACAACTGCAAGGGTCGTGAGCTATTCTGTACTTGTCTTATAAATAGAAACTGTGCTTGCTTTCCAAACTGAGATGCATCACATACATGTCCAAATTCATGATACTTGAACTTAGGCAGTCCAAGCACAATCTCCTTCTCTGCATAGATTTTAGCTTTTGTACATTCACATGGCCAATCCGCTTATGACATATCTCAACATCTCGTATAGCACCATCATCATGTGCAAACATGGTTGCTTTCAATTCTAGAATTGACGCATCAAGAGTAAACATTCTGCCATCTCTTCGCCTCTAGCAATCAACTTGCAGCCATTACCATATTCTTCAACAAAGCATCCATCTCTATTAAATCTCACCTGCAAATTTTATTCTTCCATCTATCCAACTGACAAAAGATTCTTGGTTATTGTAGGTATAGGTAGTACATCATGCACGCTCTTTTTCTTGCCATCAGGCATCAACAACAAAATAATTCCTGTGTGTTGAATGTCATGTTGGGTGTCATCCCCAGTACACATATAACCATGTGAACCAGCAACCATCTCATCAAACCATTCTCAATGGGGTCTCATATGATTTGAAGCCCCTAAATCAATGTACCATCTCTCATCTCTGTTCTGCCTAGATGAATTCTTAGACACATGTTGCATGGCAAACAATTTGTCAATTTGCTCATCATGAGCACCGCTAGAAGATGCATAGTGCCCATGTTGTTTGCCCTTTGCCTTCATATCTCACTACTTCTTGTAACAATCCTTTGCAATGTGTACATATTTTCTATAGTAATAAAAGTCCTTATCTCTGTTTGAGTGATCATTTGACTGCCATGAACCAGATCCACCACCTCTACCATGGGGTAATCTCCCCTTGCCTTCTAAAGCTGCTAGATCCACGCTAGCCTTATGTATTTGTGCCATTCCAAGCATTCTATTGATGATGTCCATAAGCATTTCAAGTGTCTCCTCAACCTCAAAAAGAGCCATGGCCTCTGCCATGCTGGCTAGAGTAAAGAATAGTGTCTCCACTTTGAGACGTACTAAAACCTGTATTCAACCCAAGCTTAACTTTGAGACGCGCTAGAACCTGTATTCAATCCAAGCTTAACTTCCTTATGTACTAGTAAAGCAATTAGCTCATCCCAATCAGGGGATTCAGCTCTCACAGAAATAGCCATATCAAATGCTTTATACTCTTTGCCAAGTCCATTCAATGTCATTGCAGCCATATCATCCTCAGACACTGAAGATCCAATGGTGGCAAGCTGATTTGCTATGTTCTTGATCTTTGTAGTGTAGGCATGAATGCTTCTACCATCTAGACATGTTATTGAACTATTGCTTTAGCTGAATCTTTCTTGCATGTGTTACATTTCCATAATTCTTCATGAGTATGTCCCATGCATCCTTTGGGTAATTGTATCCAATAATCTGTATAACCATAGCATTTGATATACATAAGGGAAACCAATGTAACACCTTGCATGCTCTCTCAATCCATAGCTTATGAGCCCTTTTCTCATCATTTGTTGGATTCCTTTCATGTATTTTAGGTTCAGCCTCATCACCTGTACAAAAGTCCCAATAACCTCTGCCAACCAAAAAATTATTCATACGGAACTTCCATAAAGCAAAATTTTTATTGTCCATCTTTTCTCCCAAAATTTGAGTGATATTGTCAATGCCTTGAGCATTTGCCATAGTTGCAACTTAGGTATTCAGTGATGTATACAACCTGTAAGTATTTGAATCCTTTTCCTATAGTTTAGGACCAGTTTCTTGCTATTCAGGACAGTTTACTGTAACTCAAAACAGTTTTCTTGACAACCTACTTGCTGTAAACTGTATTTCAACAATGAAAAAACAGTCAACTAAGCATAAACCAAGATCAAATCTGTTCAAAACATTCTATGGTAGTGGCAAAACATCCCAGCAACAAACTATATCCATACAAGTTTCAATGTTTGTACTATATGCAAGTAGCAGTACCAAATATAACCAGCCCACTGTTATAACCAGCAGTATTTTCTCTATTAAAACAAGAGTATTTAGACCTCAAAACATCCCCGAAACATCTCATTCGGTTCCACTCTATGCAAGAGTTGATACATGTCCAATCGGTCAAAATATATTGCATGTATGTCAAGTGAAGATGATAGGTATGCAGACAATAACCAGCTGGTATAACCAGCAACAAATAAGTCCAAACTTTGGACTTTCAGAACTCACAATATCCCAAAAAGCATCTACCACTCAAGCGGTATGATCCAAGCATTTGTCAGTAGCAAATAAGCATCATAGATACTTCAACCCTGTAGGTATATTGTTTCCAAATTCAGGACAACAACCAATTCACTATTTCCAGCTTGCAAATAAGCTCCAAAATTGAGCATTTAACATGAGATGACAAGCTCAACACATGTGGACATTGATGATGGACCACCTGGTTAGATGGGTCCACACGTCTACACTTAGCACATCGGTGGTCATTATGACTCTCACATGGCCACTGACTCATTACTTATTATATCCAAGTTGTTACACCTATTTACAGCTGGCATAGTTATAGCGCCAGTCGACTAGTGTAGTTGGTTATGCATTGTTTGACTTAGTAGGCCACTTTCCTTTATGTTGTATCTTATCTATACTTTTTGTACATTGTAAAGTGTGTGTATGAAGAAGAAGAAACCAGCAAGAAAACGTTTTGGCCTCCATCTCTCTTCTTGTCTCTTGAGTGAGCTTCTCCTTGTGCATTCTGTGTGTGTTCGGCATAGCATCTTGAGCAAGTCCCCCCACCACGCGATTCTTGACAGTTTACTGCAGTAAACAACCAGTCTGCACAGGTCTGTGCTAAATATCTCAAAATCTATGAGAAATTTGAAAAAGCTTTCTTCTGTAAAGTTGTAGACTATGTTGAAATGGCTAGGATTTGAGGGCCATTTCTCCAAAAACCATTTCTGTAGCAAGATATAGCTTTTGAAAAAAATAGGCTACAGGCACAATCTCCTTTTATGACATTTTCTTTAGATCTGATGTCTTGATGTCAAATGGCCACTGCCAAGCCTTCAAGCTTTAGGTGTTCAAGCTCTGATACCATGTTGGAAGAGAGGGGGAGAGACAAAGTGGAGCGGAAGATGAGCCTCAAATCATTGTTCTTCTTCTTTCATTATTCTTCTATCATACTAACTGAAAGAGACTTACACACATAGGTATGACTAACCAAGACTAACTGTGGTTAAGTCACTGACTACACCGACTTATTGAATGTTACATATGTGTACAGTTGTATCCAACTAATGTTGATTACACACATAAAGATAGACTGACTGAAGAGTAATGGGAGCTTGATATTCTAACAGCTAGAAGCCAAACAAGAAGCACAAGTTAGTGAAACCATTGAAGGACCCGCTAAAGTTAAGGATGTCAACTTTGCAAGGGAAGGGGACAAGCCTCGACCCATGTATATAGCTGATGACTTAATCAAGCAAGAGGAGGCCAATCTCATTAATCTCTTACGAGAGTATGTAGATATATTCGCTTGGTCAATAAAAAGACACAGTTTGATCGGCATAAATAATGTCTGTCAATACCTTATGAATGGCATGGAAAGTCCCACTTAGGCTTTCCACAGGTTGCCATTCAATACATGTTGACGGAAAGATATCTACAATGACAAACCGTTTGTTAGAACTTGCATAAATGGAAAAGAATTATATACGTTATTCAACTTATAACTTACAATGTGTTTGTTGGGGAACACGTTCGTTTGGAGGCAAGTGCATATCCTTGGCCATGTAAACATGTTTCACCTTAACAAACCAGCCTTCGGGCATAATTTTGAAGGCAATGATACGCCCCTTCCAGTGATGTTTTATATCTTCTCGTTTTCTTCTTTTCACCTTATGAGAGCCCTTGCAAGAAGGCAGCATGGTAACCCAATCGTTTACAGCAAAGGTTTTGGGCTCAAAATTTTCATCTACTCCCTGGCTATAGACTGTGCAAGAGTGTATTAAACGAGAAGGGCGCCTGGAGGAAGCCATGAAAAGAAAGAAAGCGCAGAGAAAGAAGCTCAAAGAGGGGTGAATGAACTAAAAAGTAGTGCCAAGAACCCAAATGAGTATGTATTGGGCGCCAAAAACAATATTGAAAGATCTCCCGACTTTCAAAAAACTCATTATTAATTTCATCACATCTCTGTCACGTATTTTGTCAGATTTGTAAGTAAATAATGTCTTTGGGACTCCAAAACATGTCAGACTTTAGGGGTTTTGGCTAAAAAAGAAGAGAGAATCACAAAATGGACTCCACTATCTCTAAAAAAGAGGAGACAAGAATACCATATTCTTGCACACGTGGCGAACTCTCTTTGGCCCTTTCCTTAATCCCGTGATTAACAAAAGTGCATTTTTTGAAGCGTTTTTGGCCCTAATGATGTAGCATAACTATGAATCCATGTGGCAACTTATTTGAGTGTAATCAAGATTAAGGCATGGTGCTCTATGGGGGCAATTAAATATTGCCATATGATTCATACTCATACTATTGAAAGAAAGTTGGGCCTTGATGTTTATTTAGAAAGCACCATTATTGATACCTATACAAATCATGGTAGCTTAATGGATACTCAGCATCTCTTTGATAAAATGGCAAATCATGATGGTGTTTCATGGAATACAATTGAGGGCTGAAATGATGAACAGGTTGCCTCTTACCCATCCAACCTCCAATCCTCACTAAGAGAACTAAAGAGGGGCACCACCTAGCCAAAGGGAGGATGGGCTAGGACATCCCTTTTCTCAAAGAGAATCAAGAGAACCAAGACACAAATTTACAAGAGAGAATATATGTACTAGACACCATATTGGAATATAAGAGAGAGAGATGAGAGGAGAGGGAGACAAGAGGAGAAGAGGTAGAAGAAGCTTACCATTATGCTACATGGAATGAGAAGATGAGAAGAGAGGGAGATAATAGGAGAAGAGGTAGAGGAAGCTTGCCATTATGCTACATAATAAAAGAACTCACTCATAGCTTACCTCAAAGAGATGAGGATATTCTAGAGTGCTCTCATGGACTTGTCATTGTCCTTCCTCCCCCTTCTTCATTCTCCATGGGCTCTTTATATAGCCTCCATGAGGGATTAGATTAAGCTAATCTTCTTGATTAACATAATCCTAGATGATGTATGGCATCTTTGAAAATATGGAGAATAGTGGATGGGACAAGTCCCCACCTTGGTCATCATGCAAGAAGCCAAGGGTGGTGGTAGACAAAATAGAGAAATGGAGCTAGATTGCAAGAGGTGGGTGCCCAAAGCACATTATTATAATATATTTACAAGAATGACAGAGTGGAAAGTTGGTGTGGTGAAAGAGAGAAGAAAATTGCATGTAGCCAGCAGTCTGCGCCTTCGTAACTTCAAATCCGTGAGGAATTTGAAAAAAGTTTCTTCTGCAACTTTGTAGACCAGGTCCAAACCGATCGGGCAATGTGGGAATTTTCTTAAAATTCACTTTTTCTTGGGAGTTATTGAGATTATAAAAAATGGCTTTCAAAAGCTGCTTTGACTTTAGTCCCCCATATGTATATAAATACATATAAGCATGTGACAAAAGGGGTCCATGCTTGTAAGCTTTTGTGCAAGATCAAAATGACACCATGATGTGGATATTGACTTGTGTGCTAGGGTGAGGTGTCCTCTAATGATGGTGATAGATTCCAAATCTTAGTGATGCAGACGGGGCCCATGTGTAGTTGGAGGCTAGTCCTTTGAAAAATCTATGCATTCACTCAACTCCTAGGTATAATCCATTTTCATCTTCACTAAGATAACCATCCCTTTGACCCTTTACATTAACATCCCTTCTAAGAACTTGTTCCCCCCATTTGCTAGAGTTATCATAATCGAGAAGCAATGTAGCGTACCTAGTGCTTGAAGAGTAAACCCAAAGTGATATGGTAAGCTCTTGATAGGGGCTTTGGCCAAAATTTTGTGGTAATAATCCGGGTTGTAAAAAACCCGGATCATTATCCCTCCCCTTAGGCTAGAGGTATTCATGCCTCTAGCTTGATAATGATGGTCCAATTGAGCAAGGAGGACTGCACCCCGTCATTGGTGGCTCTTCATTGAATGATTGCTCCAAAGTGTTCATATTTCTTTGAAAATAAGGCTTCAGTCACCATCCATTTACCCTTGTCTTGTGAACCTTCCCATCCATGTCACCTAGCTTATAGCTGCCATTTGGATATCTCCTTATGACCATGAATGGCCCTTCCCACTTGAACACAAGTTTAGCATCCTTTCTGTTATCAAAGCGGTTATCATAGCATAGCACAAGTGATCCTTCCCTTATGTGTTTGCTAGCCAGCTTCTTATTAAAGATCTTCCTCCTCTCTTCAGCCTGCATGGAATAGTGTTGGACTGCTGCTTCTCTATCTAACTCTAGCCTCTCTAGATCCAAGATCCTTTTCTCTAACTTCTTATCTTGATTCTTCTCTTAACTGGCTACTAAAACACGCAAACTGGCGAGTTCCACCTCTATAGGAAGCAAAGCCTCTTGGCCATAGACAAGGTGAAATGGAGTATAGCCAAGTGAGGTTCTGAATGAAGTCCTGTAGGCCCAAAGAGCTGCATTCAATTTTTTATCCCAGTGCTTGGGGTGCATGTGTACTTGCTTGGTAATTATCTTACAAATCAGCCCATTCACTTTTTCGACCAAACCATTACACTGTGGATAGTAGGGAGTAGAATGCCTGTGCTTGATTTTTAGCCTTTCCATTAGCTCCCCTACTAGGTGCCCTAAAACCAGGACCCCGATCAAAGATAATTTCCAAAGGTGTGCCAAACCTGCAACAAATATTTTCAAACACAAATTTTCCCACTTCTTGGGCTGTGATCCTACTAGTTGCTGAAGCCTCTGCCCACCTCGTCATGTAGTCTACTCCCATTATGATTTATTCCTTGCCAGATTGAGTTCATGGGAGTGGCCCTATTTCATCAATCCCCCATTTCTCAAATGGGCCATATGTAGTTATGGGATTTTGTTCCTCATGCACTAGCTTCCTTGGTCCGGCCTTTTGGCAATCATCACAAGTGCGGCACCAATGTTGCACATCTCGATGTAGACTAGGCCACACAAAACCTGCTTGGAGAATCTTTCTGCTGGTTATTTCTTGAGCAAAATGTCCGCCACAAACCCCATCATGGCAGCTCTTAATCATATCTATAATCTCCTTTGTTGTTGGCACCCTTCTAAGCATTGCATCCTTTCCTTTGCAATACAACACATCATTTATCAAGCGGTATTTAGTGGCCTTAGTAGCTAGCCACCTTTTCTCACTTTTACTCATATGTGTAGGTGCCTCACCTTGCTCAAGAAAATAAAGCACATCTGTCAAGAATCGCGTGGTGGAGGGGGTTGCTCAAGATGCTGCGCCGAACACACACAGAATGCACAAGGAGAAGCTCACTCAAGAGATAAGAAGAGAGATGGAGGCCAAAACATTTTCTTGCTGATTTCTTCTTCTTCTTCACCCTCTTTACAATGTACACAAAGTATAGATAAGATACAACATAAAAGGAAAGTGGCCTACTAAGTCAAACAATGCATAACCGACTACACTACTCGAATGGCGCTATAACTATGCCAGCTGTAAATAGGTGTAACAACCTGAATATAATAAGTAATGAGTCAGTGGCCATGTGAGAGTCATAATGACCACCGACGTGCTAAGTGTAGACGTGTGGACCCATCTAACCAGGCGGTCCATCATCAATGTCCGCATGTGTTGAGCTTGTCATCTCAACACTCCCCCTCAAGCTCAACTGCATCTCTGCAACTCCAAGTAAGCTTCGAAACTTTTGAAGCTTCTCTGTACCCAATGCCTTCGTAAAGATGTCAGCTATCTGATCCTGTGTGCTGACATACACCAAGTCAATCTCACCTGCTAGTACCTTCTCTCTCACAAAGTGGTAGTGTACCTCAATATGTTTTGTCCTGGCATGGAACACAGGGTTCCTAGCCAACTGTATACTGCTCATGTTGTCACAATAAATGACAATTGGACCTTCCATCTGCACATCCAAATCAGCCAGTAACTTTTGCAGCCATACTACCTCACATGCTGCAACAGCAGCACCTCTATACTCAGCCTCTGTACTCGACAAAGCAACTGTAGATTGCTTTTTGCTGCTCCATGCAACTGCTGCACTACCAAGAGAGAACATGTATCCGCTGGTAGATCTTCTATCAGACATACTACCAGCCCAATCTGCATCTGTGTATCCAAACACCTGTACATCTGTACCTGCCTCATAGAAAACCCCATAATGTAATGTGGACTTCACATATCTCAATATGTGTCTCATTGCATCCAAATGTGGCTTTCTAGGTACTTGCATAAACTGACTCACAAGACCAACAGCATAGCTCAAGTCTGGCCTTGTAATGGTCATGTAGATCAAACTCCCCACTATCCTCCTGAACATAGTAGGGTCTTCTATCTCATCCCCAACATCAGCACTCAGCTTTACATTCTGCTCCAACGGGACTGAAAGTGGTTTGCATGCAGTCATACCATACTTGGACAACATATCCAAGCCATACTGTCTTTGGGACAGCCATATACCATCATCACATCTGATCACCTCAATGCCAAGGAAGTACCTTAGCTCACCTAAATCCTTCATCTCAAACTTCATCTTCAAACAGCCCTTGACTTCAGCAATCCCACTATCACTATCACCTGTAATAATCAAGTCATCCACATAGATGACTATGATGACCAAACCTGTATCTCCCTTTCTCACATAAAGTGAGTGATCAGCATCAGAAACATAAAAGCCAATATTGACAAGATACTCTCTGATCTTGTCAGACCATGCTCTAGGTGCTTGCTTGAGTCCATAGAGTGCCTTCTTCAACCTGCACACATACGTGGGATGCTCTAAATCTTTATAACCTGCTGGCTGATCCATATACACTTCTTCCTGCAAATCACCATGCAAGAAGGCATTCTTTACATCCATTTGCTGCAACCTCCAACCTTTGGCTGTTGCCAAAGCAATCACACATCTGACAGTTGCCATCCTAGCAACTGGACTGAAGGTTTCATCATAATCTATGCCATATGTTTGGGCATAGCCTTTTGCAACCAGCCTAGCTTTGTACCTGCTAATAGAACCATCTGCATTGTGCTTAATCTTATAAACCCACTTACATCCAATAGCTTTCTTTCCCTTTGGCAATGATACTAGATCCCAAGTCTTATTGTCCTCTAATGCAGCCATCTCCTCATCCATTGCTGCATCCCAATGAGCATGACCAATAGCCTCCTCAAAACATGTGGGCTCAACATCCTCAACTAGTTTCACCATATAAGCATAATGGTGAGCTGCATAACCCTCAAAACCAAATCTTTTAACAGGGTATCTCACCCTGCTAGACCTGCGTACCACTGGA
Organism: Lygodium microphyllum; assembly: GCF_053477565.2. Taxonomy (NCBI): domain Eukaryota; kingdom Viridiplantae; phylum Streptophyta; class Polypodiopsida; order Schizaeales; family Lygodiaceae; genus Lygodium; species Lygodium microphyllum. The sequence goes on from NC_141153.1 coordinate 138,600,813, forward strand.
TCACTCAATGGAGTCTTTGCATTAACACGTGCTCTCTGCACACCTGGAGTCCTCACTGAAGGAATGCCAAGCTCATCATCCAAGCTCTCTGAGCCACTGGAGTCTCCATCAAGAACTGCATCAATGCCTTCTGACACTTTATTCTTTCCTTTGTCTTTACCTGTAGTGCTACTAGATGCACCCGAAGATGTAGAGGTACTCCTTAGTCTCCCAGACCAAGGACTACCAGATGATGTCTCTGGTCCACTAAGAGTTCGTGATTCTTGCTTTTCAGCCTGCACATGAGTGTCATGATCATCATCATCATCCAGTGCATCACCACTAGATGCATACCAACTGCTCATTTCATCAAAGATGACATCCCTGCTCACTCTGAACTTACATGTGACAGGGTTGTAACAGCGATACCCTTTTTGCTCTAAAGAGTATCCAATAAAGATACACTTTTCAGCCTTTCAATCCAGTTTCTTCCGCAACTCATCTGGCACATGAACATACGCAATGCAGCCAAATACTTTCAAGTGTGAAACATCAGGCTTCTTACCTGTAAAACATTCTTCGGGGGTCATACCATGAACTGCAGCTGTGGGAGTTCTGTTCATAATATAAACAGCAGTATGAACAGCCTCAGACCAAAAATGCTTAGGCATATTCTTTTCAGCCATCAAGGTGTGTGCAACTTCTGCAATATGCCTGTTTTTCCTTTCTGCAACCCCATTTTGCTGTGGGGTATACCTGCATGTGAACTGTCTCTTTATCCCATGAGACCTCAGAGAATCACTGAACTCATTTGAGAGGTACTCTCCCCCTCCATCTGACCTCAGGCACTTTACTTTCAAGCCTGTTTCTCTTTCAACTGCAGCCTTGAAAGTTCTAAAGTGCTCAAAAGCTTCACTCTTTTCCTTCATAAAATATACCCACAGCTTTCTAGAACAATCATCAATGAATGTGACAAAGTATGAACTGCCTCCAAGAGATACATTTTGTGTAGGCCCCCAAATGTCTGTATGTACAACATCAATAATATTTCTGCTTACATCTCTATCATGTGAAAAGGGTTGCCTTGACTGCTTACCAAACTGACATGCTTCACATACCTTTTGAAATTCTGCAACTCTAAATGTAGGCAAACCTGTAACCAACCCTTTGGACTGCATTAATTTCAACCTTTGTACATTTGCATGTCCAATGCGTTTGTGCCAAATTTCAATGTCTGCAACAACACCTTTTCCTTTGGCATACATAGCAGCATTCATAGTAGGAATTCCAGCATCTAGAGTGAACATACGTCCAACTCTACTTCCCTTTGCTACTAACCTGCACTTGTCATTGAAGTCTTCTACAAAGCAGCCCTTTGCATTAAATCTGACTTGCAGCCCTTGCTCTACCATTTGACCGACTGACACCAAATTCTTTGTAATAGATGGCACATGTAATACATCTGAAAGACTCTTTGTCTTACCATCATGCAATGACAAGGGAACTTTTCCAATGTGTGAAATTGGGTGGCATGAGTCATCACCCGTCTGCACATAACCTGCATTCTGCAAATCCTGCATCTCTCCAAACCATTCTGCATGGCTGGTCATATGATTGGATGCACCTGAATCAACATACCAAACATCTTCATGTGTTCCCTTTCCTGTAACAGCATTCAGCATATGCTGCATAACGAACAAACGTTCATTTTTGTCTTCATTATGTCGTGAAGACGATGCATAGTTTCCTTGCTGCAACTTACCACTGCGGATATCATCTCTCTTAGCATAACATTGGGCTGCAATATGACCTGTTTTGCCACAGTAGTGGCACACAATACCAGAGTTGTTAGAACCTCTGTTCTGCCATCCACCTCTTCCTCTAAAGCTCCCCCTGCCTCTAAAGTTACCACGACCTCCTGAAACCTGCATATCGCCAAATTGCTGATTCAATCTGTTTTGCTGGTTATCACTACCACGTCTTGTACCACGGCCTCTTGAAGAGAACCTGCCACGTCCCCTTCCTGAACTGGAGTAGAAAGCTTGGACCTGTTCACCGCTTCTTTCAAATGTCTCACTCTGCATGTTGATCTCTTCAGTGATCATAAGGGAGACCAACTCATCGAAATCTGGAAATGGCTTTCTGACATATACGGAAGTTACAAAAGACTTCCAAGCCTTTTCATTGTTAAGTCCACGCAAGGTAGACGACACCAAATCATCATCATCAGGCATTGCATCAATCGCTGCCAATGCATCTGCAATGCTTCTTACCTTCAGTGCATACTCATTTATAGACATCTTCCCTTTCTTCAATGTATTCAACTCTTGCTTGAGTTGAATCTTTCGTGCCTTTGTATTTACAGAAAACATACTTTCAAGTATGGTCCAAGCTGCATATGCATTCTCTGCATTTCTAATGTGTCCCAACATATTATTGTCAATTACTGCAAACAACCAATACATGACCTTCTTGTCTTTTGCATTCCATTCCTTTCGTGCCTTTATCTCTTCTGCAGTTGGAGGATCACTCACCTCCGGCTCCTTTTCTTCACCTGAAACGAACTCGTAGAGGCCTTTTCCAATAAGAAAGTTCGTGACACGGAACTTCCATGAAGGGTAGTTGTTCTTGTCAAGCTTCTCAATGATGGGGCTTCCATTGTTCTCTGCCATTATCACAAGAATAATACCAAACAGCAAGCAAATCTTCTGCAATCCTCGACCTGTAGTGCACAGCAATACACTAGACAGCCTTTTTCACTGTCTGCTCAACAATACATGCAATCTGCAACCTGTTTGCAGATAAACCTCGTGTTTATTCACTGGTAAACACCTTTAATCTTACAGATCTGAAATCTGTAACCTGCGCACTCACTGTCGATCGATACAGCTGAAGTCACAGTGTACCCTGAAACTGCTGTCCGCAACTTGCGGCTCTAAAACGGGCCCTGAAACGGCCTCAAATGCCCAAAATAACTGTGGAAAAGCCCTAAGGAGCCTATTTGCAGAATATACAACGCTCTTCGCGCACACCAAATCTCACTGCAATCTGAGATTTTTGCTCTGCCCTGCTTCCGATGCCTCCACAGGCACTATCCAAGAGAAAGAGTGGAAGGATGGGAGAGCTTCTTACCCGTGGCTTGCTTGCTCGAACCTTGCTTCTTCCCCTTTGCTTCAACCTTCGAAATCAGCCTCTCTCAGTGGTGCGGCTCTGATACCATGTCAAGAATCGCGTGGTGGAGGGGGTTGCTCAAGATGCTGCGCCGAACACACACAGAATGCACAAGGAGAAGCTCACTCAAGAGACAAGAAGAGAGATGGAGGCCAAAACGTTTTCTTGCTGATTTCTTCTTCTTCTTCACCCTCTTTACAATGTACACAAAGTATAGATAAGATACAACATAAAAGGAAAGTGGCCTACTAAGTCAAACAATGCATAACCGACTACACTAGTCGAATGGCGCTATAACTATGCCAGCTGTAAATAGGTGTAACAACCTGAATATAATAAGTAATGAGTCAGTGGCCATGTGAGAGTCATAATGACCACCGACGTGCTAAGTGTAGACGTGTGGACCCATCTAACCAGGCGGTCCATCATCAATGTCCGCATGTGTTGAGCTTGTCATCTCAACAACATCTTGTAGTTGAAACTTACCCTGAAACAAGGGAAGCTTTACTGTAATGATGCCCACCATTACCTCTTTCAATTTTTCACCTGCCAGAGTATCTGCGTCGCCATTTGTCCAACCGCCAGAGAATCATGATGTTAGGATAATTAGTTTAGATGAGAGTGATGTCAAAGGGAAGGCCAAAGTAGTAGAGGTTGAAGCAATGCCGGTAAAGAAAGCCCGGAGAATTGAGAAAATGGAGCCTACACCACCAAAGGAGGTTGAAAATATGGAAGAGGAGGCAGAGTCATCAATGGCGTTTTGGGCTAAAGGCCCTTTCCATTTGACCTTTTGGGTCTTGGCCTCCCGGGCATCCCATTCAATTGTCCGGCCTCCGAATCAGCTTTCAAAAATTCATGGGCATCCTTCTCGAAGTTCCCCACTGCAAGCATCTCCACAAGTCCCATCTGATTTACCAAAAAATTATGAAAATTCACCCACTGCCGTCTAGTGGATCTTTAAAGAACCTTTGGGCATTGCTGCTTAAAATCGTATTGATTGTAGCTACCGCCTTCGACGAAGTCTATTTTTTTCCTAAAATAAGTAATTTTGGCTATTTTTAAGCACATCTCGATGTCAAAAATCATCTGCCACATTGGGGACTACGGGATAGGGTGACTCAGCTCGTCGAATCCCACGAACAAATCTACACATACACAATCATAAAGAGCATCTACAAAAGAGATATGCATCAAAACACATCACAACTCTCACCCTACCCCCTGACAAAACCAAGGCATGAAATCCACGAGGAGTAGGCCTAGAAGAATCTAATAAAAAGCCTAAAGCTAGTCACTAACCAAGTGTTCCAACACAGTCAAGCTAAAAAGAATAATCAAAGAGGTCATCCTAAGTGGTGCCTTGAACTAGCTACCTAACTAAGGACAACTCAACTGGAGCTCCTACTAGGCGAGGACTCCTATAGCCTGATCAACAAATATTATCTTTTAGCACATTGGTCCTTTGGCCTCTTATTTTCCATACTCACGCGTGTAAAAAAGGAGAACAAGACATCGGCCTCAGGTCTTGTCTCGGTACCCAAGAACCTATCAAGCCCTCGCAAGGCGACACTTAAACCGTTTCTAACGCTCACGTTTATTTTCGCTCCAACCTCCTTTTATTTTTATTTTTCCAGCTAGATGCCACCCCTAGGAAGAAAAGGCATTGGCTCTGGGTCTGACTCGTCCCCAGAAACCTACCAGGCCGTCGCAAGGCGATGATCAACTGCTCAAAATTTTTTTATGTCTTTCCTTTTCTATATTTTATACGGGTTAGAACCCCTTTTTACACACCTCCATAAGTCATAGATTTTCTCTCAGATATTTAGGGTTTTTCTTCTTTATATCATCCTTTTAGTAGGCTTCTCTACTAGCCTCACATTAACAGAAACTCCTAGAACGGCCGCCTAGTAGGTCACCAAAACAGGGTCACTAGAACTTCCTTCGAAAACATGTCTTTCAGTGCCTGACAATGCCTTTACAGGAGGCAGTGACTACTCAGACCTCCCACAGACATACATAACCTTAACCTGGGAGTTCATGCATGGATTGTCGGTCCCCAATAAAAAAAAAGAAAGTACCCCCTTACACATGTATTGTGATTTGCTTAAGGAAAAACTCGAAAAGGGAACGAAACCACATGGAATGGCCACAAGAAGCTCCTACGCAACAAAGGCTCCCTCCAGCGACTTCATCAACCTGTATGATGCAATCACTAAAACAACAAACTATTAAACATACTTTCACCAAACAGACATAGGGCCCTCTTGGCCTAAAGAAATAGTACATGAAAACCTTAAAACCATTGGCCCTCTTGGCCTAAAAAATTCAAACAAACTAGCTCATATAGATCCCTCCTTGGATGAAGGCAGATGTATGAAAATATGCTCTATTCCAAGGGGAAAAATAGGCTTCTCAACCCTAAACTAAATGCATCAAGTTATGACCCATACCTGCTGCGTATACAGTAAGAGGCATATGCATAGCATCTCGTCTGACCAATCTATGGGTCCAAGATAATAGTGGTAGATGGGTCTCGCATACTCTTTGCATTACCCAAATCAACCATCTCCTGCCATATAATGTGTGGTCTGATAACATTCCCCATAAGCGACTAGGTCCTCTCTCATTATCAAGAGCAACATCCCGACTAGGACCAGAGTTGAAAAAGAGGTCTTGTTCATAAGCAAAATTGGCTAGTGAATCCGCAAAATGATTCCAAGAACGTGAAATCAGCTGAAGAGATACGCTCTCAAATTCATCAAGTAGGGTTATAGCAGTTCAATGATACATACGAAGGATAGGATTCCAGACTGTATATGTCTCATTGAGTTGATTTAAGATCAGTTGTTGGTAATCCCCTTTTACTAACAATTGCTGAATACCACCTTTCTTGGCAACATTTAGTCCCATAATCAAGGCTTTATACTCCACCATGTTGTTAGTGAATCCTACCCTGAGATAAGTAGCTAATTTCATTGTAACTCTACGTTGAGAATCTCGAGTAACTACTCTAACACTCCCTTTTTTATTAGGACCCCTAGATGCCCCATCAAAGTATAATGTGTATATCCACAATGGGTTTACACAGCTAGCCATCCAAAACTCCCTTATTCGTAATTATGATAGTCAAAATTCAACATATTTAGAGGGTGAACTAACGGCTCCATCCCACCTTCTTCATTAAACTCAACAGGAATGCTTGTCAAAATCTGCAAATATCGATAACAAAAGACATTAATCTCCCAAATGAGTGTCCCGTTGTCTTGCTTAATCACTGTATAACCTTTATTCCACCAGATGAGCTTGTCCTGATGATATCGCTGCTCTAAGTATGGGTGCTCCAAATAAGGGATCAGTCGACCCATCAACCTCTATTGTTGTTTCCTTGCAGATGTTTGATCAATCGCGCATAGACTTGTAAGGCACTCATGTCATTAGCGTAGTAAAAAATAATAAGGTTTAATCTTATTAAGATTAACCTTATTCTTAAACTCCACAATCTACCAATAACACTATGGATTTTTTCTTCCCGATCCTGACAATCCTATAAGGACTGTCCCATTTGGGCTCCAACTTTCTTGGAAATAATTCTCTATGCACATCATAATATAACACTAGCTGTCCTTTCTTAAAAGTGTATTTCTTTGATTTTAGGTCATGCAGCTGCTTCATTCGATGCTTGGTCACCTCCTGATGTAGCAAGCTCTACAATTTAATCTCATCAAGATGTGCTAGAGTCGTAAAGCTCTCTAAGAGGGCATCGCCATCACCCGAAGAATGATTAATCGCGAACCTTATCATTGGCAACTCGATCTCCAAAGGTAGGACACACTCCTCTCCATATACTAACTTGAATGGGGTGTGACCAGTAGCTCGTTTGAACGTCGTATTGTATGTCCAAACTGCCACGTACAAATTTTTGTCCCAATCTCATTTCTTTTCTGATACTACCTTAGACAGAATGCCCACAAGCTGCTTGTTGGTACTCTCAACCTCCTGCCCACTGGCTTGTGGGTTATAGAGGGTTGTTTTATTATGCTTGATGTGCCAAGCCTTAGTGAGGCTTTTTATCACTTTATTCAAAAAATGCATCCCCCGGTCTACTATTTCTTTTGTTGGCAGACCAAATCGACATACTATTTGCTCTAATAAGAAACTAACGATTTCCTTTGCATCGGCTTTCGTGTTGCACGTGCTTTCGACCACTTAGTAAAATAATCAGTCGCTACGATAATATATCATTTTTGTGTAGCGGACGAGGGAGTAATAGGGCCCACAAAGTCGATCCCCCACTTCTCAAATGGAAGGATCGCCATAATAGGAGTGAGGCATCGCTTCCTATTCTCTTGGCTATCATGCCTTCGACATGTATCACATCTCTTGACATAGTCAAATGGATCCTGGAAAATGGATGGCCACCAATATCCAGCTCTTAAAGCCTTCTGTGTCGTCAACCACCCAGCAAAGTGCCCTCCACAAGCGGAGTCATGGCACTCTTCTAAGATGAAAGGGACCTCATCAGGTATTACGCATCGGCGATAGATATCATCTGCTGATACAACGTGCCTGCGTTTATTGTAAATTTTAAAGCTTGCTACTTGATCTTTCACTTTTCTGACTTCGATAGACCATCTCCAGCCTCTCCCTTTGACAAATAATGTGTTATCACCGCATACCAAGAGGGAATAGATGTCACGTCAATCTTGAACAATGAATCCCAGTCATTGCCTTTAGCCAGAGCTTCCTTTGTGGCTCCCCAAAGTCCACAAGGCACTCTACGATACCCTACAACCTGGGTGGCTTGCTCTTAACCTCATAATCAAACTTCTGCAAAGTGATTAAGCACTTTGCCAAATGGTCGGCGGGCGATTGTAGCTTATTCATTAGCAGTCGTAGCCCTTCCGCCTTCATATAAAGGACAACCTTCTCATAAAGAATGCAGTGCCTGAGCTTTTTAGTCGCAAAGACCATCACAAGGCACAACTTTTCCATATATGTTTAATTAATTTCGGATACACCTAGCTTCCGATTGGCAAAAGCAATCGGGTGATACCACTTCTCTTTCCACATCTGTACTAAACAGCAACTAATGCTATGCATGGTAGCTGCTGAAAAGATATAAAAAATTTCGCTCCTCTTCAGTGCTTTCAGCATAGGTGCTCTTGCGAGTTCCTGCTTCACATCCTCAAAAACCACCTTACAAGGGTCACTCCACATAAACAAACAATTGAAGGATAACAGATTTGTCAATGGCAACGTTCTTTCTGCCAAAGCGTTTATGAACTGTCGATAATATCCAATTGATGACAGAAAGCCGTGGATTTCTTTGGGGGTGCGTGGCAGACTCATGGTGACTATAGCTTTGATCTTTTCAGCATCCCTCGCAATCCCTACAGAGCTAACTACATGGTCCAGCAGGAGCCCATAAGGTATGCCAAAAACGCACTTTCTTGGATTGAGAGCTATGCAAAATTGTCTGCATCGCTCAAAACATTTTCGTAAAATAATCAACTGCCTCTCTCTCATGGTGGCTGCCCCTAAATCATCAATAAATACATTCAATTCCTTAGGGAAAATGTCACCAAAGGTCTTATCGGCAGTCCATTGCCAAGAACCAGGTGCATTGCATAGACCAAATGCCATCACATGATATGCAAAGGTCCCAAAAACTGTTATGAACATCATTTCGAGCTTATCCTCTTCTGCAATCGCCATTTGATTATACCCTAAAAAACAGTCCATGAATGAATATATCTCCCTACCTGCCAATTGATCCAAAATCTGGTCAATAAAAGGCAGTGGATAGTAATCTGGTCAATAAAAGGCAGTGAACCAAAAATGGGCTGGCACTGGCTATGGCACTAGCCGGACCCTCATGCATACAACAGACATCACCACCACATGGCCTCGCACTCCAGGAGCATCTATAATAACTAAATGCACCCTAAATACTTCTAATATTGCATTTGTAGCTGGATAGGAGTCCAATGGCACCTTCCCCAAAACCCCTAAGAGGGGGGTATCCCACACATATTGGCAATAAGTGCCACATATCACAGACACAGGAGGCACCCCATCGACTGATTGTCGTGGCCCCACTACAACTTCCCGACATCTTGGGGATTGGCCCCTTGATGCGCTGCTTTTATATATAAATACATTCGCACAAATTTCCTCTCTTTGTTAGCGAGATCCAGGAGATACCATGTTTCTCACCAATAATTTTCCCCCACGAAACGAACGGCTATCCTACGGCAAGGGGAATCTCACCCTCTCAAACGTGGGTCAACTATAATTAAAGCAATTGCTATGCATTTCTAGGAGTTGATACCACATGTATGATCAATGCAATAGTGGATGTCTCATTGTGCACAAATAATTATATTTCAAAATTAGTCTATGTGCTAGTACACAAACAGTCTTTCCATAAGTCCCAACTAATACGTATATGCTTCGTTGCAAGAATCTAGCACCAAGGTGAACCTCGTGCTACTAGATCCCTTATTTCCAAATGGGCCGTTTCCTAGATGCTATGCATAGAAAAAAACCAATCAAAATTTATATTATTTCAGCCCTCAAAGTGTTGCACAAAATCCTACTCCCCCTCATCGTTTAAGTTTTGCTTCGTTGCATAGGTGTAGAGGTTGTTTTGTCATGGTTTAACATATAAAAAGTGATAAATCACACACTCTGACAAAAAGAAAGGGAAATTTGAGGTCAAATCTCATTCTTTGCCCCTTCATACATCCACAACCACTTATTATATTTTTTCGTATTTTTCTAAGGCATATTCCTATTTTTCCTCTTATTTTCCTCTATTTTTCTCTATTTTTCCAATTAAAATTGATATATTTTCAAAGGTGTGGCTCTTTATTCTTAGAATAGTAGAAATATAGATTTTATTAGCATTTTATCCCATGTGTATTGGTTTATCCCACCCGAAAACACCAAAAATCCCATTTTCCTCATAAAAACCATGTTTTATGGGTTTCAAAAAATTATTTCCAGCAGTTTGACTTTATTTTTCCTGATTTTTTCATCATGCAAGTATAGAACAAATAGTAGGCAACATTTCTACCAATTTTCACTCCATAAGAACAACATTGTCTCAATCAAATGTCAAAAACAAGAAATTTTCCTTTGTAAAATAAAATTATCGGTTTTTTCCTTTTTTGCGGGTTTTAAAATCTGATGTGGGACTATAGATAAGCCCTCATTCAAGTCTCAGCCCACCTCCGAAAAGCCAACTCTAGCTCTCCACCAATCCGGGAGTGATCCAGTACCATGCCGGACAAGCGGTCTTCAATCGGTCTTCAATCCTCTTCATGGGCATGAATTGCCTTTTAGGGGGAGAGAGAGGGAGGAGAGAGAAAGACTGTTTTTGGATCTCCATCTTTAGCCAACCATTTCATGGGTGGAAATAACCAATAGGGAGCATAGACAGACTGTATCAGGCTGATGCAATCAAAAGGGGGGGTACATTGAGGCTCTCCAACCCCCCTCAAGGAAAATCGTTGCCATGGTGTTCTTCTCTGATCAGCCGCGCAAAAAACGGGTCCCCCCCCCCTAAAATTGTTTTTAGTTGGGGGATCCAAGGGGAGCCCCCAAAGGTCACACCTCTTCTGGGCTAAAGGCCCTTTCCACTTAACGTTTTGGGTCTTGGCCTCTCGGGCATCCCATTCGATCGTCTGGCCTCCGAATCAGCTTCCAAAAATTCATGGGCATCCGTCTCAAAGTCCCCCACTACCAGACATCTCCAGAAGTCTCATCTGATCTGCCAAAATATTATAAAAATTCACCAACCGCTGTCTAGTGGGTCTTTATAGCACCTTTGGGCATTGCCACTTAAAATCGTACTGATTGCAACTGCCGCCTTTGACGAAGTCTATTTTTCCCCTAAAATTCAAAATTTTTGGCTAATTTTAAATCATTTTTCACTCTATGATCTCATCTGTAGACCTCTCATGGTGTGCTATTTTCATTTGACAATTGCATCATGGTATGAGTTGCTATATGTCAATGGGAAAATCTCGTAGGTCCAGGTCTTGGTTGCCTATGTCCATGCTACCACTTGCCATGTTGATGGTCTCTTGAACCACGAAGGTGTCAATGAGGGTGATTAGGTCAGCAAAGGACATGTCTCTAATTGTGGCTCATTCCTTTCTTCACTCGACTGTCAGGTGGTTTGAGGCTATTCACTTCTCAGTGTTGGGTTTCTTGGTTTATCAACTTGGCCCTGTGGATTTTGCAAGTCCTAATGGTGGGTTCATTTCTTAGCTTAATTCCCTTTTAGTGTGTTCCTTGTTAACTAAATCACTTCATTAGTTTACACTTACTCAGACATTCGATGGTGCAATGCAAGGTGAGCTGTGCATAATCTGTTCAAGATTTAGAGGGACAAAGAGAGACAAAGACATGGAGTTGTAACAGATAGTAGTGAACTCTCGTTGTTCTCTTCTTCTCATTCTTCCATAGTGCTTACTAAAGTTTAATGACACATAACTAATAAACACACTAGGTCATTTACTGACCATACCACTAACTGTAGTTGAGTCTGACTGACTCAGTTATTACAACACACATGTAGAGTGACAGCTAAGAGGACAACTATCTAGATAAGGTCGATCATGTCAATGATACTAATCATGAGCTTGAATCTCAATAGTCCCCCTCAAGCTCAAGCTAACTGTTGTACTCCAAGTAGCTCCCTAAAATGCACAAACTTATCTTTACTAAGTGATTTGGTAAAGATATCTACTACATGGTCTTCTATCTTCACATGGAGTAGATCAATCTTTCCATCAAGTATCATCTCCCTGATAAAATGGTAATGAACTTCTATGTGTTTGGATCTAGCATGATAGACGGGGTTGCTAGCCAACATCACACTACTGAGATTGTCACAATGCAATGTGACCTTCCTTTCTAACTATACAGCCAAGTTGTGTAGTAGTTTCACAAGCCAAATTCCTTTGCATGCCGCTAAGGCTGCACCACTAAATTCTGCCTCTGTACTAGATAAAGCAACGGTTGACTGCTTCTTACTACTCCAGCTGATCATACTACTACCCAAATCAAAAGCATAACCATTGGTTGACTTCCTGTCATAGAAACAACTAGCCCAATCAACATCCGTATAACTTGTCAAGTCGAATGATTTCCCATGCTCCGAAAATAGCCCATAATTAGCGGTACCCTTCATATACTGCATAATCCTCTTCACTACATCGAAGTGTAGCTTACGAGGTTTCTACATAAACAGGCTAATCATTCCCACTGCATAACTCAAGTTAGGATGGGTAATAGTAAGGTAAATTAGGCTACCCACCATTTGTCTGTACATAGTGACATTCTCGATCTCAGTCCCAACATCAAGTGCAAGTTTGACATTCTAATCCAATGGTGTTTCCATGTCTTTACACTCCATTATGCCATATTTCAACAACATATCATGAGCATACTATTTTTGTAATAACCATATGCCTTGAGATGTAGACACAACCTCAATCCCAAGAAAGCACTTAAGCTCACCAAGATTCTTGACTTTGAATTCAGCATGCAACATTGCTTTAATTTCAGCAATCCCATGATCATTATCTTCAGTGATGATCAAATCATTGATATAAACCACCAAAAAAACCTAACCATGCTCTGTCTTCTTTGTAAATAGGCTGTGATCTTGAAAACCAAGATGCTGCAAATAAGTGCTTTTAGGAGCATTCCATGCTCTCAGTGCTTGTTTCAGTCCATATAAGGCCTTTTTCAATTTACACACATATATCGGATAGTCACGGTGTACATAACCTTCAGTTTGCTCCATATACACCTCTTCAAGCAAGTCACCATTCAAGAATGCATTTTTGACATCCATCTACCATAATTTCCAGCCCTTAGAAGTCGCTAATTCAATAACTGCTCTCACCCTTGCCATCTTGACAACTGGGCTAAAAGTCTCCTCATAATCTAGGCCATACTGTTGTGCATATCCCTTTGCAACCAGCCAAGCTTTATACCTTTCCAATGAACCATTTGACTTGCATTTCACTTTATAAACCCATTTGCAGTCAATGTGTACTTTGCCTTCAGGCAAACATACCAATTCCCATGTCTCATTTTCAGACAATGCTGCGTATTCCTCATCCATGGTGGCACACCAATTTTCATATGTAACTGCCTCATTGAACTTTGTAGGCTCTTTGTAGCCTGACACTTTAGTCATATATGCATAATGTATGACTAAATACCTAGTGTATGTCAGCCTATCAACTAGTTTTCTCACCCTTTCAGACCTCCTCAACTTCGATGCACTCTGGGCTTGCCTCTCATGAGGTGGCATATACTTGCTTTGCCTTGCACTAGGCGTAATAACTGATGGTATGCCCAATTCACTATCAAGACTATCACTGCCAGGTGACTCATATCTAGATGTAAGCGGGCCAGTCGCATCGTCAAACATATTTTCTTTGCCTTTATCCAATCTCCCCCTCACTAACATATCCGTGTGAGTGGATGTAGTAGCACGACTGCGGAGTCATCTTGTCCAAGGACTAATAGTAATGAACCATCAGGCCACTCATAGACGTACTAGCTAAATGATAATTTTCTTCATAGGTAGGGTTGGCTAGTCCATCAGAGACCATTGCATTCCTATTACCATACCATGAGGCCAGCTCATAAAAAACTACATCCCTACTGATCAGGGTTTCTCGAGTGGATGGATCATAGCATTTGTAAGCCTTTCTCTCCTGTGCATAGCCAAGAAAAACACTTTTGACAGCCTTCGGATCTAACTTCTTCCTCTTTTCATCAAGCACATGTACATAGGCAATGCAGCCAAATACTTTTAGGTGACTAATGTTAGGCTTGTGCCCATACAAATTCTCATAAGGAGTCGAATCATGAATCCTAGCTATAGGTGTTTGGTTCAACACATAAATTGCAATAACCACTGCTTCAGCCCAATAAGCATTTGGCAAATTCTTTTGAGTAAGCATTGCCCTGGTAGCTTCCATAAGCACCTGATTTTCTCTTTCTGCCACACCATTCTGTTGAGGTGTGTAACTACATGTGAGCTACCTTTTTATGCCATATTTAGCAAGGTACTTGTCAAACTCTTCAGATACATATTCTCCACCTCCATCAGATCTCAAACATGAGATATAACAACCAAATTCATTTTCAACATGCTTCTTAAAGTCCTTAAAGATATTAAGCACCTCATCCTTGTGTGCTTCACAATGTATAGCCATGTGTATTGGCTCAAATCATCAATGAAGGATACATAATACCTAGCACCACCAAATACATCTGGATGTATCAACTGCAAAGACCGAGAATTGTTTCTGACATGTCTCATGAATGGAATTCTTGCTTGTTTCCCAAACTGACAAGCAGAGCATACATGTCCAAGATCAGTGTACTTGAACTTTGACAAGCCAAGTACAACCTCTTTCTGTTGCATATTTTTTAGCTTCTGTATATTAACACGACTTATGCTTTTGTGCCAGATTTCTACATCCCAAACTACTCCATTATCATGGGCAAACATGGCTGCCTTCAATTCTCGTATAGATGCATCCAAAGTAAACATTCTGCCATCTCTCTTGCCTTTAGCAATCAATTTACAACCATTTCCATATTCTTCAATAAAACAACTATCCCTATTGAATCTGACTTGTAGGTTGTGTTCTGCCATCTGTCCAAGCGATAGTAAATGGTAATAGAAGGTACATGTAGTACATCATGTATGCTCTTCTTTCTGCCATCGGGCAACATGAGCAATAGAACCACACCTGTATGCTGAATATTATGTTGTGTATCATCACTAGTACATACAAATCCATGAGACCATGCTACTAACTCATCAAACCATTCACCATGAGGAGTCATATGATTGGATGCTCCTAAGTCTATGTACCGCTTCTCATTTTTACATTCCTTAGGCGTATTCTTAGATACATGCTGCAAAGCAAACAGTTTATCTCCCTAGTCATTTTGAGTACCACTAGAAGATGCATAATGTCCATGTTGCCTACCTTTTGCCTTTATATCAGCTTACTTTTTATGGCAATCCTTCACAATATGCCCATATCTTCTGCAATAATGATAGTTTTTATCCATGTTAGACTACTCATGTGATTGCCAAGAACCACCTCTGCCTCTAGGTGATCTCCCCTTTCCTCTAAAGGCTCCAAAACCTCATTGTCCTTGCATATTTGAGCTATGCCAATCATTTTGCTGTCGTTTTCCATATGTGTTTCGAGTGTCTCCTTGACCTCGAAAACAACCAGGAGCTCTACCACATCTAGCTCACTGACTAGAGTAAAAGACAATGTCCTTTCCTTGAGATGTGCTTAAACATGTATTTAAGCCAAGCTTTACTTCTTCATGTAGCATTAGTGCAAGTAACTCATCCCAATCAGGGGGTTCTATTCTCACAAAAATAGATGTATCAAATGCCTTATACTCCTTGCCTAACCCATTCAATGTCACTACAATCATATCATCCTTTGAAACACGAGATCCAACAAAGCCAATTGATCAGCTATGATCTTTATTTTTCATTTGTGTATGCTTGAATGCTCCTGCCATTCCTAGACATGTTGTTGAACTACTACTTCAGTTGTATCTTTCTTGCATGCATGACATTACCATAATTCTTCATGAGTGTATCCCAAGAAACCTTCGGAGAATAGCAATTGATGGTAATCTATATAGCCATCGCATAAAAAATGCATAAAGAAAACCAATGCATTACTTTACTAGCTCTTTTCGACCATTGTCAGTGAGCTCTCCCCTGTTCTTGTGTAGGATTTCATTCAGGCAATTTGGGCAGCTTCAGCCCCCATACATAAATCCCAATAGCCTCTACCAATCAAAAAGTTTTGCATTGTAAACGCCCTGAACAACGTAGTATGCTTAACAATTATGATATTTGCTTGTTTTCAAGATTTAATATAAAAGAGAATGAACACTTAAAGCTGAAAATGAAAATTACTCACAAAATTACAGCCATGAAAATGTAAAAGTAATGGAGACAAGATTGAGGGTTGAAGATGGGCAACCCCCCCCGAAGGAATGTATTTCTGCTCAACCCAAGTCCCTTAGGGAAGAGCTCAGTTACAATCAACCTGAGAGTGAGAAGAAGTAATTCTCACTCTCACAAGATCATGCAAAGATGTACAAACACACATGCATTATCTATTATGCAATGATAAGAACTGATTTCTTTACAGTATGAGAGAAGAAAAAGGGGAATTCAGCCTTTCTCCATCGTTGATCAGCAGTACATGGATAGGGCTTGCTTCTTGTAGCTAAAATGGAAGAAAGAGCTCGAGAAGGAGGTGCTGTAATGAATTTACAGGCTTGCTGTCTTGTAAAAAAAACAGTGATAGAAGAGGGAATATGGAGGAATTTGATAATGGAGAAGTGGGGGATGATGATGGGGATGGATGGGGCCAGTTTCTGGCTATCTGTGGGTGCTGTACATGATTTTACAGCAAAGAAAAATGATGTTGAAAGAAGAAAAACGAGCTCTTATTTATAGGAGAGGGGAGAGCTAGTACAAAAGGGGAAAGTGGAGTAGCACAAGACAAGTGCCCAGCCACATGTCATGAGATGTGACAAGTGGTGGGACACTTGGAAACTTGTGTGACAAGTGTCTTGACACTTGTCTCTTCTCTATGGCCTTCCTTTTTGGGTTGAATACTGTTAAGAATAGAAACAACCAAATTTAGTAAGCACAGTCAGAGTACAGAACTTACTATTTTTAGAATGACATCCCTATTTTTTAGGACTAGCATTTTTAGGCTAATTCGAGGCTCCTAAATTTTAGTAAGCACAGTCAGAGTACAAAACTTACTATTTTTAGAATGACATCCCTATTTTTTAGGACTAGCATTTTTAGGCATATTGGGGGGATCTCCTAAATTTTAGGGACCCCCCCAATATGGGTGTCATATGAAAGCTTTTTCCGTGTACATCGCAAAAATGGTATCCGAATCTTCATGTGACTTTCTTATGCAAAGAAATGTGCATTTCAAGCTTTCAGCCCACACATGCACATTATACAAGCATTTCATGATCATGCCATCTTGTTGATTGTAACTGTTTGTTCTGGTGGATCTAGCCCACACTTCAAGGCATCAATCCTTTCTGTGTGTGAGTCTAACCCTGATATGCGTGAGTTCTAGTCACACGCGCCCAATCGGGTCATATAGGTGGAAGTGTGAACTATCTTTTCTCTAACCCACCGCGTGGGTCCACCATAACCTGTGACCACTCATCAGTGGCCAGCTCCAATGCACTTTTCTTTATATCTAATTAGTGAAAATGAAATAAATTTAATAAATCATTATATAGACAAATTAATGAAAAAGGATACAAATTCTGTTTCTATAGAGTTGTGACAGCCCTCTGGCTTTTATTCAGCTGTCCTCAGCTGAAAAGCTTCTTGATATTGCTGTAGAATATTTGGGTAATCCTTCATGAATTTTTCATCTACCCACTGTGCATCTGTGGTGGGTAGATTCTTGAATTTTAGCAAGAATTTTCGTGTCACAAGGCCACTTCTCGTGGTTCGATCCTTGAGAAACAAAATCTTTTGAGGTTCCAAGAGTTGCTCTGTTTCTTCAACTTCTGGGGGATCTTCAGTAATGGGTTCCTTTGGTTCTGGTCCTATGTAAGGTTTTAGCAAACTTACATGAAAAGCATTGTGTATTTTCCAATGAGTAGGAAGCTCAAGTCGATAAGAAACTTCATTTATTTTCTCAATCACTTTGAAGGGTCCAAAGTATCTACTGGAGAGCTTTGGAAAAGATGAATTTTGACCAGAACCTTGTTTGAGCCTGCTTTTATCAAACTTTAGCAAGACATATTGACCTTTTTCAAAAGCCAAAGGTCTTCTTCGTTTATCTGCTTGCTTCTTTTGTCGCTCTTGCGCAACTTTGATAGTGGCTCGAACTTGATCCATTGTTGTTTTTAAATCTGAAGCAAACTCATCAGCAGCAAAAATCTTATCTTTAGTGCGAATAATTGGAGGAGGAATCACTTTACCCTGTACTATTTCATTTGGAGCTTTCCCTGTGGATGAGTGCACTGTATTGTTGTAAGCAAACTCCAATAATGGAAGATATTTCTCCCATTGTGACTTATGTTCACTAACATAAGCTTTCAACATATCCAAAAGAGTGAGATTCATCACCTCTGTTTGGCCGTCAGTTTGAGGATGAAAAGCTGAGGAGAACTTTAAAGTGGTTCCCAAATTCTCAAATAAAGCACGCCAAAAGTTACTTGTGAATTTGGAGTCTCTATCTGAAATGATCTCAGAAGGCATACCATGTAATCTGAAGATATGTTGAATGAAAAGTCTTGCAGCTTGTGCGGATTTCAATGTTTTATGACATGGAATAAAATGTGATTGTTTGCTGAATCTATCAATTATGACCCAAATCATATCATGACCTTGAGCTGTTCTTGGAATACCTGAGATGAAATCCATTGTGATAGATTCCCATGGATCTTTGGGCACTGGAAGAGGTTGCAACAATCCTGGAATCTTCTGCCTATCATATTTGGATTTTTGGCATACCAGACAAGCCTCAATGAAGTTATGTGTATCTTTTCGTAATGTTGGCCAATAAAAGTAGCGCTCAATTGCACTTAGAGTGGCTGCCCTCCCTCTATGCCCTGCATAAGGGGGTTCATGACTTTCTTTAAGCACCTTTTGTCGAACAGGAAGAGTGACACAAAGGCGATTGTTCATGAGAAGGTAACCATCTTTGATGGAATAATCTGGATGAGAACCTCCTTGCTGTAAATTTGACCAAATTGCTACAAAATTAGTATCTTCATCATAAGTATTCTTCATCGTTTGAAAATCTTCATGATGAGCCACTGTAATAGTTGCAATGCGAGGCACTCTAGAAAGTGCATCAGCAACTACATTTTGTTTCCCTGGAGTGTACATAATTTGAAAATGAAACATAGATAAGAAATTTTCCCATCTTGCATGTTTCTCCTGCAAATGGAGTCTTGAAATACTTCAAGCTTTGATGATCGGTTTTAATAAGGAATTCATTGCCTAAAAGATAATGTTTCCATATCTTTAAAGCATGAACCACTGCTAAGAGCTCCTTTTCATAAATGTCATACCTTTTCTCTACATCATTTAGACGGCATCTTTCAAAGGCTACGGCATGGCCTTCTTGATTTAGCACTGCACCAATACAATCACCGCAAGCATCTGCTTCCACCACAAATGGTTTTACCAGATCTGGAATGATAAGAACAGGTCCAGAAGTAAGAGCTGCTTTCAGCCTTGTGAAGGCTGCATTCTCTTTTTCCTTCCATTGGAAAGAGATCTTCTTCTTTGTAAGGTCATGAAGTGGAGAAGCCATATGTGCAAAATGCTTGATGAAGCGGCGGTAATAAGAACATAAGCCAAGAAACGATTGCACCTCATGTACATCACGAAGAGGAGGCCATTCTTGGATTATCCTGATCTTTTCAGGATCCATCTGAATTCCTTCAAAAGAGATGACATGCACAAGGTAATTTATTTTATGCATGAAAAATTCACTCTTTTTACCATTTACCAAGAGTTGATTTTGTTGTAGTAATTGTAGAACAATTTCCAAGTGTTGATGATGCTCCTCTTCATTCTTGCTAAAGACAAGAATATCATCAAAGAAAGTACCGACATATTGTCGATGCTCTCTAAAGATGCGCTCCATCATTCGATTAAAGGTGGCTGGTGCATTGGTTAATCCGAAAGGAACCACCAAGAATTCATAAAGACCGTATGAAGTGCGGAAAGCAGTTTTGTGTACATCTTGTGGTATTACCCTAATTTGATGATAACCACTCTTTAAATCAATGCGGCTGAAAACCTTTGAGCCTCCTAGACGATCCAAAATGTCGTCAATTCTGGGAATAGGAAACCGATTCTTCACGGTGATTTTGTTGAGGGCTCGATAATCAATGCACATCCTGAATGTGCCATCTTTCTTTTGAACAAGAAGAACCGGTGAACAAAATGGTGAGCTACTTGGCCTCATTAGCCCACGGTTGAGTAGGTCTTCGACTTGCTTTCTGATTTCTTCTTGTTGAGGACAGCTCACACGGTATGGTGCTATATTAGGAGGAGAACTGCCCGGGATAATATCAATATGATGGTCTTCTGGCCTTTCTGCGGGAAGCTGATAAGGAAGATCTTCCGAAAAACAATCTTTATACTTTTCCAAGAGCTGAAGTTGCTCTTGGTTTTCAGCATTCATATTATCTTTTACATCAGTGACATAAAGCAGACAACATTGAACACAATCCTTAATTGCTCTAGAGACTTGCATATGGCTTACCATAGGTATGGTGTCTCCAGAAACTCCAGCTTGGATCTCGTACTTCTTGCCTTTGTTGGTGAGTTCTACCTTCTTTTTCTGAGAGAAGATGGTTGAATCTACTCTATGATTCCAGGGCATGCCAAGAATCACATCGCAACCATCAAGGTCTCCGATACAGAAGGTATCTTCATCATTGTAGCCTTGAATTTGAAACTTGAGCTTGCCAATGTAGGGTATCACAGTCTTCACTGTGTCACCTTCATCAGCATTTAAAGCTTGGCGAACTTCTGCCGGAGTGTCCATCTCTTCATTCTTTAATCCAAGCTCTTTAGCTAATTGCAAGGAAATAATATTTTCATTCGCCCCAAGATCTATCAAGAATAGTGCTTGCTTACCTTGCAACTGTCCCCAAGCTTTTAATAATTTGCGCGTCTCTGGAGTGTGAGTTGTGTTTGCAACTACATCACTAATAGCATTGATTTTCACTGGCGACTTAGGCTTGTTGTCAGAAACCTTGCTTTGTCCCTTGTTTGGACCTTCAAACCTCCTTGAAACTTCCTAAGCTTTTCCGAACTGCTGATCTTCTTGAAATGTTGGACCTTCAAAAGTAGCTCCCAAAATCTCTTGGTATAGTCACCAAGTGACTCATTTTTCCTTTGCCAAAGCCGATCCCATTCCATTTTTACATCTCTTTTGAAATGAACAGGAAGAAATTGGCTTTGTATCAGGCGAACAAAGGACCGCCATGATTTTGGGGCAGCATGATCATATTCCAACCCCGTCCACCAAGAATGGGCTAAGTCGGTTAAATGTAAAGCTGCAAACTTAATCTTTTCTTTTTCTTTATACTTGTCACGACCATACAAAATTTGAAATTGACGAATAAACTTCAGAAGAAGATCAGGATTTCGGGAACCATCATACATACTGAACTTGATCTTCTTTTCAAGTTGAGATAGTAACTTAGTCTTCTTCTTCTTCTTATGCCTTCGTCCATGCTCGGATATTGAGGTTGAAGATGATGAAGTGCTTGATGGGGATGAAGATGGAGACGAGGGTGAAAAATGTCGACGCCTTTGACAATGATGAGGTCTTCCACGAGAAGGGTGTGACTCTTCATTACTAGAAGAGGATCCATCAGAATAGGCGCCAGATGACTTTGAAGAAGAGGATGAGCTTCGACGCGATCTCTTTCTTTGTCTTGAAGTAGAATGGGACTGCCTCTTAGAAGTAGTTGGACTTCTTGATCGGCTCCTTTCATTGGTATGGCTTTGTCTCCTTGAAGTAGATGGGCTTCTTTCCTTGAATTCTTTGGGATTCTCAACTTTTTCTAGTTTGAGAAGTTGCTCACGAATTTGCTGATTCTCCTCTCTAAGACTTTGAATGGCTTGAAGGATAGCACTCGATTGATCCATTGAGACTAAAGAAAAAAATATATGCTCAAGCACTCAATGCAAGGGCTGAAAACAAACAAACTTATAGTTGTAAGCACTACCAGTGTTGGGGGTGAGGACCGAGCCAAAGCTCTGATACCACTGTAAACGCCCCGAACAACGTAGTATGCTTAACAATTATGATATTTGCTTGTTTTCGAGATTTAATATAAAAGAGAATGAACACTTAAAGCTGAAAATGAAAATTACTCACAAAATTACAGCCATGAAAATGTAAAAGTAATGGAGACAAGATTGAGGGTTGAAGATGGGCAACCCCCCCCGAAGGAATGTATTTCTGCTCAACCCAAGTCCCTTAGGGAAGAGCTCAGTTACAATCAACCTGAGAGTGAGAAGAAGTAATTCTCACTCTCACAAGATCATGCAAAGATGTACAAACACACATGCATTATCTATTATGCAATGATAAGAACTGATTTCTTTACAGTATGAGAGAAGAAAAAGGGGAATTCAGCCTTTCTCCATCGTTGATCAGCAGTACATGGATAGGGCTTGCTTCTTGTAGCTAAAATGGAAGAAAGAGCTCGAGAAGGAGGTGCTGTAATGAATTTACAGGCTTGCTGTCTTGTAAAAAAAACAGTGATAGAAGAGGGAATATGGAGGAATTTGATCATGGAGAAGTGGGGGATGATGATGGGGATGGATGGGGCCAGTTTCTGGCTATCTGTGGGTGCTGTACATGATTTTACAGCAAAGAAAAATGATGTTGAATGAAGAAAAACGAGCTCTTATTTATAGGAGAGGGGAGAGCTAGTACAAAAGGGGAAAGTGGAGTAGCACAAGACAAGTGTCCAGCCACATGTCATGAGATGTGACAAGTGGTGGGACACTTGGAAACTTGTGTGACAAGTGTCTTGACACTTGTCTCTTCTCTATGGCCTTCCTTTTTGGGTTGAATACTGTCAAGAATAGAAACAACCAAATTTAGTAAGCACAGTCAGAGTACAGAACTTACTATTTTTAGAATGACATCCCTATTTTTTAGGACTAGCATTTTTAGGCTAATTCGAGGCTCCTAAATTTTAGGGACCTCTTAAAATTTAGGGATCTCCTAAAATTTAGGGACCCCCCCAATATGGGTGTCATATGAAAGCTTTTTCCGTGTACATCGCAAAAATGGTATCCGAATCTTCATGTGACTTTCTTATGCAAAGAAATGTGCATTTCAAGCTTTCAGCCCACACATGCACATTATACAAGCATTTCATGATCATGCCATCTTGTTGATTGTAACTATTTGTTCTGGTGGATCTAGGCCACACTTCAAGGCATCAATCCTTTCTGTGTGCGAGTCTAACCCTGATATGCGTGAGTTCTAGTCACAGGCGCCCAATCGGGTCATATAGGTGGAAGTGTGAACTATCTTTTCTCTAACCCACCGCGTGGGTCCACCATAACCTGTGACCACTCATCAGTGGCCAGCTCCAATGCACTTTTCTTTATATCTAATTAGTGCAAATGAAATAAATTTAATAAATCATTATATAGACAAATTAATGAAAAAGGATACAAATTCTGTTTCTATAGAGTTGTGACATGCATCTTGAACTTCCATAGAGCAAAGTTTTTGTTATCAAGCTTCTCTTCCACAATTTGAGTGATATTGTCAGTGCCTTAAGCATTTGCCATATTTGCAACTAAGGTATTCAATGATATATGCAATTTGTAATTGCTTGACTCCCTGCAGTTCAAGAAAAGACTTTCTATAGTTTAGGAACAATTTTCTTGCAGTTCAGGAACAGACTTCCTGCAGTTCAGAAACAGTCTTCTTGCAATTCAGGAACAGTTTCTTGTAGTGTAGGAACAGTTTCTTACAGTTCAGGACCAATTTCCTGCAGTTCTTCAAGTAGAGTTTTATGACAACTTGCTTACTGCAAATTGTATTCCAGCAATGAAAAAAAAAACACAGTCAATTGAGCATGGAAACCCCCTTGCCTTGCCATGACACGACACCTTCTCTCCTCGTCGTGATTGTCTTTGCGTACGTCGTGCACGGTCCCTCCCTCTGCCTCGCTTTCACGTGATACCCCCTCCTCACGATGTGAGGTTTTTTGGGAGCAGAGGGTGTGCCATGTTGTGGGGGGGTTCGATGGAGTGGGGTTTTCCGAGGAGGGAGGGTGTGCCATGTTGTGCGGGGGGGTTGCTCGAGTGGGGTTTTCTGAGGAGGGAGGGTGTGCCATGTCACGGGGGGGGGTTGGGTGGTGCCATGTCATGGGGGGTTTTTTGAGGAGGTCCATCGGGGGGTGGGTGGTTCCATGTCGTGGGAGGGGGTTGTGTGCAGTGGGGCATGTGTGCCGTGTCATTGTGGAGCGGGGTTTCTTCCTCTGCTCATCCGTATGTGGACAATCGGCCTGTTAAACCTTCACATAAAAATATAATGGACATCCAATAAAAAGATAATGGAAGTCCAGCAACCTCTCCCTCCTGTGGAAGGCATGGTCTCTCTAGGCATCATGTGCACCTAATGCCAATAGAAATACCTCCCATTCCTCCTACTCCTCCCCGGTCATGCCCTGATATTTTTGCCTTTACCATGCTAGTCCTCCAAAGCCTCCAGGTTGTTGAAGTCTCCTCCAACAATCCAAGAGTCCACCTCTCGGAGTCCATCCGCAATCTCCACTCAGTACCTGCTGCATGCCCTAACCTCCGTAGGGGCATAGACGTTGATGCCTCCCAGGCATGAGTCCCCAATATCCAGTTTGATCCATAGAACCCTCCCTGCCACTATTGTCCCATGGTCTCGTACACAGGCGGTGAGACTCGGGCCAATAGAGGTGCATATGCCTCCACTCCTGCCGTGAGAACCTATGTCGTGCTCCCAGTAAGTGTGCGAGCTGCTTGGGAGTACCTTCCCTACCCGCTAGGCCTAGGAGGGAGTGAGATTATGATCCTATAAAAGTAAAATGTCGATCCATCCAACAAGGGCAGGCTATAGCTCCTACCGAACAATCAACTTCCTGGATCCACGTGCCCCACTGTAGTGGAGACTATTTACATTCCAGGATGCAAGGTGTAAGCTGATGGGAAAACATGGGACTGACCGAACAGACATCTGTTCAGTGTGGAAGCTACTAATGAGGATGAGAAACTATGGGATATGTAGGTATGCTTTGCCGTAGGTCTAGGCGGAGAAGTCGAGTCCCCCATGGTGGACCTCGGCCAAACCATAGGGGTGATAGATGCTCCAGGTGGTATAATCAATGCATCTATTAGCCATGCTGAGAGTCATGACTCCGTACACTGGTAGAAACGGGCTGCCTATGCCAAGGGACACTCGATCACATCCCTCAGAGCCCTCCACTGTGGAGGGGCTCGAAAGATAATGCTCAAGTGTGGGACCTCGGCACCTGCCCACCAGTTAATGTCCATCATGCTACCAAGCCATTGCTGTGCAAATAGTCCTTGTCCTTCTTCTCCCATCCACTGGGAGGTGGTCCACCACCTGACTCTTCAAATCCTCCTCTATCTGTGTCGTCATCCAATCCCAGAGTGAGAGGACTGAAAGAAGAAAGAGTAGTTTGGTCCATCGGGTGGTGCTAGTAGATGGACCTTGTCCCTCCTTCACTTGCGAACCATGAAGATCCCCAACTCTAGAGGTAGTGGAAATACTCCGCACTTTGCAACTCTCAGGTAGGACCATGTGCCATTGTGGAAAAACTCATGTGGCAATAGCTGTGATGGACGGCAGGGGCAGATGAGTTGGTGGCTCTGTGGGAGGGGGAAGACTGCTGGTGCAAGGAGGATGTAGGGGTGTATGGCTCATCACCTTCTGTGGGATGAGTGGGAGTGGGTCTCGGGGGGATCACGTGCAACAGGTGTGGATCAAGGGGGGTGCTCGGTAGGGCAGATGGTGGGGGGGAAGAGGTTCGAGGGATGGTGGGATGGTCGGAAGTATGTGGCAGGTGTGGGGGGGTTGTGGGCCATGGTCAGTGGGGGGGAGCCTAGGAGGTGGTGGAGGGTGGGTGTGGGAGCTGTGGAATCTCAGGTGGAGTAGTCTGTGGCGCAAGTGGTGGCTATGGGGGACTGCGGTCCTGCCGAGTGGGACAGGAAGGGGGGGTTACAAAGTGCTCTGTCGAGGGGGCGTTGCTCGCCCTCTTGCGCCCTGCTGTCGAGGTTGCGACTGAGGCGCTGGCTACGACTCCCCCTACCGTCTACCTCTCTATCATCTTTGGACCCGTGTGAAGCCGTCAGCGTCCACCTATGGGCCCGTTGCCAAAGTTGCCTTGGCCCCAAAATGCATATAGTCTGTTGTGTGATGTCCAAATTCATGGTAATGCAAGCACTGCCCTGGTTGCCTAGCCACAATGACCTGCTGCCTAAAGGAGTGACCTCCAACCTTAATCTCCAGGAACATTGGTATGCTTTTTGTGTCTTTCACGGCCACTTGTTCCTTTGGGACTCCTATAGCTGTCACCGCATCCGCGAAGGAAGCAGGGAGAACTGTGCCAAAAGCTCATCCAAAGTCCTCTACTAACTGGCGGTATTCTACCGCCAATCTAGGAAAAAGTAAGGTGATTGGGTGTCTGAGAAAACTGTTGTGGAGCGCAAATGACTCCACTATGAAGCCACTATACCAAGGAACCGTGTAGATGACCCCCTTCGTGGAGGCATAGGGTGAGCTCTCCACCAACTCATGGGCTGCGTCCGTAGAGGTGAGTCGAACCATGAAGATGCCTTGGCCCATTAGTGCTGCCTCCAAGATCTGCGTTGTGCCAATGCACAGCGTGGAGTGGAGCCAGTCCCATAGCTGGGCTCTCAATGGGGAATGTCCAACGACCTAACCAAAGATCATTGTTTCTTTTAGCTCTAACTTTGTGTCCTGGACGGCCAAGAGGTGTTCCTCAGAGAAGATGATGCACAAGGTGTTTGACTGGGGGGCACTCGTAGAATGCGCCGGCGTTTGACCAGAGGTTTCCATTGCGCATCCCAATTGAGGACCTACCACTCACGTTGTTGCGCTGTCGGAGGAGGGCGGGTATGTTGCTGCAGAGAAAGGGAGCAATTGGAGGGGAGGAGAACCGATGGCAAGGAGGAGGAAGGGGGTGGAAAAAGCTTATTTACATGGTGGGGGAGGTGTTGGACACTACTATAATCCAACTGTTAGCGAGGCGGGGGGGAGTGCGGAGGGACAAGGAACCAAATCCTCAGGCGAGAGGACACATCGTGGGTTCAAGCGGGTGGGGGGATAGGTTTCTAGGTGGGGGCGGTAATATCGTGTTTGTACCAGGGGAGGCGAGACGTGCAAGGGGGGAGGGGCAGATGGCATGGTGTCGGGCAGGGAGACTGACGGGGGGTCATGTTGGGGGGGAGGAGTTGTGCTGAGGGAAGATGGACGGGGGTCGCGTTGCACATTGGGGGGAAGACGAAGGGTCGCGCTGGGGGGAGACGAGGGACAGGTGGCACAGAAGGTGGTGGGATGGCGGGAAATAGGTAGCACACGCCATGGGTCAATGAGGGGTGCAGTGGAGATGTCGAGGGAGATGGAACAGTGGTGTGATGGTAGGAGCCTACATATCTCAATATACATCTAACTGCATCCAAATGAGACTTTCTAGGCATCTGCATAAACTGACTAACAAGGTCAACATCATAGCTCAAGTATGGCCTTGTGATAATCATGTAAATCAAACTCCTTACCATCCTCTTGAACATAGTAGGGTCTTCTATCTCATCCCCAATGTCGGCACTCAACTTCACATTTTGCTCCAATGGTGAACTGAAAGAGGCTTACGTGCTGTCATACCATACTTGGATAACATATCCAAGTCATACTGCCTTTGTGATAGTCATACACCATCATCAAATCTAATCACCTCAATACCAAGAAAGTATCTCAGCTCACCCAAATCCTTCATCACAAACTTCTTCTTCAAGAAGTCCTTAACTTGAGCAATCCCATTGTCACTATCACCTGTAATAATCAAGTCATCCACATAAATGACTATGATGACCAAACCTACATCTCCCTTTCTCACATAAAGTGAGTGATCAACATCAGAAATACAAAATCCAATATTGACAAGACACTCTCCAATCTTGTAGACCATGCTCTAGGTGCTTACTTCAGCCCATAGAGCACCTTCTTTAGCCTGCACACATATGTGGGATGCTCTAAATCCTCATAACCTAGTGACTACTCCATATACACTTCTTCTTGCAATTCACCATGCAAGAAGACATTCTTAACATCCATTTGCTGCTGTTAAGGCAATCACACATCTGACAGTTGCCATCCTAGCAACTAGACTGTATGTCTCTTCATAATGTATGCCATATGTTTGAGCATAGCCTTTTGCAACTAGCCTAGCTTTATACCTACTAACTGAACCATCTGCATTATGCTTGACTTTTTAAACCCACTTACAACCAATAGCTTTCTTACCCTTAGGCAAGGGTACCAAATCCCAAGTCTTATTGGCTTCTGGTGCAACCATCTCCTCATCCATTGTTGCATCCCAATGAGCATGACCAACAGCATCCTCAAAACAAGTGGGCTCAACATCCTCAACTAGTTTCACCATATAAGCATAATGGCGAGTTGCATAACCTTCAAAGCCAAATCTTTTAACAGGGTATCCTAAACCCTGCATACCATTGGATCACTCAATGGAGCCTTTACATTACTATGAGTTCTCTATACACTTGGTGTCTTGACTGAAGGAATACCAAGCTCATCATCCAAACTCTTTGAACCACTAGAATCTCCATCAAATCCCAAATTACTAGTAGATGCATCATTACCATCCTGCACTTTCTTCTTTCCTTTGTCTTTGCCTGCAACACTTATAGATCCATGTGAAGATGTGGGGCTACTCCTTAGTCTCCCAGACCAAGGGCTCACTGTAGGTGTAGTACCAGATGATGTTTCTGGTCCACTAAGACTCCGTGATTCTTTCTTTTCTATCTGCACATAGCTATCATGATCATTATCATCATCTAATACATAACTAGCAAGTGCATACCAACTATTCATCTCATAAAAAATAACATCCTTGCTCACTCTGAACTCACCTGTGATAGGGTTATGACAACGATATCCTTTCTGCTCTAAAGAGTATCCAATAAAAATACATTTTTTTGCCTTTGGATCAAGCTTATTCCATAGTTCATCTGGCACATGAACTTATGAAACACAGCCAAATATCTTCAAGTGTGATACATGGGGCTTCTTGCCAGTAAAGCATTCTTCGGGAGTCATCCCATGAACTACAGCTATGGGGGTTCTATTCATAATATAGACAACAGTATGAACAACTTCAGACCACAAATGTTTTGGCATATTCTTTTCAGCCATTAATGCCCGTGCAACTTCTGCAAT
Source organism: Lygodium microphyllum (assembly GCF_053477565.2). Taxonomy (NCBI): domain Eukaryota; kingdom Viridiplantae; phylum Streptophyta; class Polypodiopsida; order Schizaeales; family Lygodiaceae; genus Lygodium; species Lygodium microphyllum. Next base: position 138,630,074 of record NC_141153.1, read on the forward strand.
ATGCCTATTTTTTCTTTCTGCAACCCCATTTTGTTGTGGGGTGTACCTGCAAAAAGTAAATTGCCTCTTTATCCCACGAGTCCTCAAGAAGCCACTAAACTCATTAGAGAAGTACTCTCCCCCTCCATTTGATCTCAAGCACTTCACTTTCAAGCCTGTTTTTGTTTCAACATCTGCCTTGAAAGATTTGAAGTGCTCAAATACATCACTATTTTCCTTTATGAAATATACATATAGCTTCCTTGAGCAATCATCAATAAATGTGACAAAGTATTTACTGCCACCAAGAGATACATTCTGTGTAGATTCCCAAACATATATATGCACTACATCAAGTATATTTCTACTCATTTCTCTATCATGGGAGAAGGGTTGTCTCGCTTGCTTACCGAATTGGCATGCTTCACAAACTTTATGTAATTCTGCAACTCGAAAAGAAGGCAACCTTGTAACCAATCCTCTAGACTACATTAATTTCAGCCTTTGCACATTTGCACGTCCAATACGTTTATGCCATATTTCAATATCTGCGATGACTCCTTTTCCTTTAGCATACATAGTAGCATCCATTGTAGGAATTCCAGCATCTAAAGTGCCAACTCTACTTCCTTTTGCGACCAACTATACTTATCATTAAAGTCTTCTACAAAACAACCTTTTACATTGAAACGGACCTGCAACCCCTGCTCTACCATTTGGCCAATAGACACTAGATTCTTTGTGATTGATGGCACATGTAATACGTATGTCAGACTCTTTATCTGGCCATCATAAAAGGACAAGGAAACCTTTCCAATGTGTGAAATTATGTGGCATGAATCATCACCCATTTGCACATAACCTGGATTTTGCAAGTCCTGCATCTCTTTAAACCATTCAACATGACTAGTCATATGATTAGATGCACTTGAATCGATATACTATACATCATCATATGCCCCCTTTCCTGTAATTGCATTCATCATATGCTGCATAACAAACAAATGCTCATTTTTGTCTTCATTCTATCGTGAAGACGATGCATAGTTTCCTTGTTGCAATTTACCACTGCGAATATCATCCTTCTTAGCATAACAATGGGCTACAATATGACCTGTCTTGCCACAATAATGGCAAACAATAGCATAATTTCCAGAACCTCTATCCTGCCATCCACCTCCTCCTCTAGAGCTCCCCCTGCCTCTAAAGTTTCTTTGGCCTCCTGAAACTTGCATTTCACCAAATTGCTGATTGAACTTGTTTTGCTGGTTATTGCCAGCAAGTCCCATACCACAGCCTCTCGAAGAGGATCTACCACGTCCCCTTCTTGAACTTGAGTAAAATGCTATGACATGTTCACCATTTCTTCAGATGAGTCACCTTATATATTGATCTCTTTGGTAATCATGAGAGAGACCAACTCATCAAAATCTGGAAATGACTTCCGTACATATACTAAAGTAAAAAATGATTTCCATGCCTTCCCATTATTAAGTCCACTAAAAGTGGATGAAATCAAATCATCATCATCAAGCATTGCATCAATCACTGCTAAAGTATCTGCAATGCTTCTCACCTTCAATATATACTCATTAATAGACATTTTCCCTTTCTTCAGTGTATTCAACTCTTGCTTGAGTTGAATCTTTCATGCCTTTGTATTTATTGAAAACATGTTCTCAAAAATTGTCCAAGCTGCATGTGAAGTTTCTGCATTCTTGATATGTTTAGCATAGTATTATCAATGACTACAAATAGCCAGTACATCACCTTTTTGTCTTTTGCATTCCACTCTTTCCATGCCTTAAATTCATATGTAGTTGAAGGGATACCCAGCTCTGGCTCCTTCTCTTCACCTGAAACAAACTCATAAAGGCCATTTCCAATGAGGAAGTTCGTCACATGGAACTTCCATGAAGGTTAGTTTTTCTTGTTGAGCTCAATAATGGTATTTCCACTATTCTCTGTCATTATCACAAAAAAGGATACAACACAGCAAGCTATTCTTCTGCAGCCTTTCACAACAAGTGCACAGCAATACACCAAGCAAACTTTTTCATTGATTGCTCAATAGTACATGTAATATGCAACCTATTTACAGATAAACCTTATGTTTGCTTCCTGTCATTGCTTCCTATCAAACACCTCAAAAATTACAGATTCGAAATCTATAACCTGTGCACCTACTTTCGGTCAATACAGCCGAAATCATAGTGTACGCTAAAACTGATGTCTGCAACCTTGCAGCTCTAAAATGGGGCATGAAACACCCTCAAATGCCCAAAAAAACTGTGAAAAATCCCTAAAGGGCTTATGTGTAGAATATACAGTGCTTTGCTTGCACACCAAATCTCACAGTAATTAGAAATTTTCACTCCGTCTTGCTTCCGGTGCCTCCATGAGCACTATCCAAGAGAAAGAGTGGAAGAATGGAAGAGCTTCTTATCCATTGCTTGCTTTCTCAAACCTTGCTTCTTCTCCTTCACTTCAGCCTTCAAAATTAGCCTCTCTCACTGGCATGGCTCTGATACCATGTCAAGAATCGAGTGGTGGGGAGACTTGCTTGAGTTGCTGCACCAAACACACACTGTATGTACAAGACGAAGCTCACTTAAGAACACAAGAAGAGAGATGGAGGCCAAAACGTTTTCTTGTTGATTTCTTCTTCTTCTTCCACACACTATACAATGTACACAAAGTATAGATAAGATACAACATAAAGGAAAGTGGCCTACTAAGTCAAACAGTGCATAACAGACTACACCAATCGACTGTCGCTATATCTTTGCTAGCTGTAGGTAGGTGTAACAAACTAAATATAATATGTGATAAGTCAGTGGCCATGTGAGTATCATAATGACCACTAACGTGCTTAGTGTAGACATGCAAACTCATCTAGCTAGGCGGTCCATCATCAATGTCCGCACGTGTTGAGCTTGCCATCTCAACAACACCCACTATAACCTCTTTGTAATGAACAACAAGGCAAAGGATCATAGTGCAAATAAGGCCTTAGACTAGGTCATGTATGCATGGTTTATTAAGACCACAGTTTGGTGAATATCATGGTCCCTTTCCACTTTTTCCACCTACCAATACCACCTATACTGTAAGCCTATAAAAGGCACTCATCCCCACACTCATTTGATCAATCATTATCATTAAGTTGTACTTGCATTATGCTTGGATAATATCAGTTGTTCTTCTTTGTCATTACTTATGCCTCATTATGATTGTATATTTTCTTCATCTCAGTGGTCCACCTTAGCATGCATCCTCAATATTTTAACAAGGTGTTTTTCTTTCCACCTTTGCAAGAAAATAAAAAAGAAACATTTGAGTCGTAGGACTTGTAGACACCTTGCAAGTACAAGAATTGATGAATTTTTTCACATAAGGAAGATGAATGCCATGCTTCCTCATATTGGTGTACCACTTGGATTTGATAAAGTCGATCATTACATTGACACATTCATGAGAACCTATAATCCTATTTATACGGTTTGCAAGGATCATGCTCTCCTACTCGTCCAAACATACAATATCCAATTATGGTTTCAATTTCAAGGCCCTAACACTTGTCCAAGCATCATTTTTGTCAATGCAAATACTTTCTTTGATTAGTATCCACTTCTTTAAGTCAAGAAACTCCCTTATGTTGCATTGTTTATCTCCAATACAATGGTTTTTTCCCTATTCAAATCACTTAGCATCAAGATATAACTCTATCTATCGAAAGAGAAGTACTTTGATGAGCTAAAACTAAGTGGGCTCGGTGCAATGCCACTACTAACCTGTGATATCATTATCTTCAACAAAGTATTCAGGCATATCAGCCATTCATTTGAAGATTCTTCATCCATGTTGAGATCTGCAATCTTAAGATCACTATTTGCAGTCTATACCCATTATGCAATAATTGTAGAAATGGAATTTTCTAGGTTGGCCCTAGATGGATTTTCCTCTCTTTTGAAGGCCATGATACTGAATGGCCCAATTACAATGTCTCTTTTGTGATTCTAACAGATGCCCTCCCCTACATGGAGTTTATGTGACAACCAAGTCTACCAAGGCAAATGAGAAGAAACATGACTCAAAGTTTTGTATGGGGTTTTCGACTATCTTAGGCCATTTTTGAAGTGCTATTGTGATCTTTCTAGGCATTGTAATGAATGTAAAAACAACTCTATTTTATGATTGAATCACTCCTTTTGGTACATCATGACAGTTTTATTTTTCCAACTACATTTCTATGGGGATCAATGCCTCTATTTTTCAAATGACTTTCCAATGAAGGAAATGAAGTTGTTAAGACATTTCTAGCCTTTTCTTATTATAGGGAATTGTCCTTATAGTATAACTAGGAATTAATGGTCTATAAAAAAAGGAATAACCTCCTAGGTAAAAAAAGAAGAAGATGGAGTAAACGGATTGAGATATGCTTCAATCAACAAAAATATCATATGGCTAATAGCAAACGGCCTAATCAAGGTTCTAGTTTAATTACTTGGGATAGTAGATATCCTCAAGTGCACTATCGCCTAGAAACTTTGGAAGTCATACTACTATCTCTTTTTTCTTGCAAACTTTCAATAGAAGGGGTTTTAGAATTTTCAAAAGAAAAGGGGTAGCTATGAAGAATGTGGTTTTGCTATTAAAAATCTCTCCATCATCTCCTCTCTTCATAGCTATGAAGAAAGTGAGGGTGAGGGACCGTGGTGGAGAAGCTCTCCATCTTCTCCTCTCTTCTTCTCTTCTCTTCTCTTCTCTTCTCTACTCTTGCACGTGGCTATGGAGCATGGAGCTTGAAGGTGGGGGGGATTGAGGTTGCTTGAGCTTGCATCTTGGATTGTGGAGCTACCAGTGTGCTTCAAAGAGGAGGGTACTCGATTGGGCATTGAGGTAAGCTCACTACACTCATAGGCTTGATAGCGCATACAGCTATGTGAGAGGTAGCCATTAGCATTCGGCTTGAATTGCTTGAGCAATAAGCGATCCATGGGTCTTGGCAGCTGAGTGAAAGCTCCCACATTTTGGTTCTATTTCTAGGACAAATATATTTGAGCCTTGAGTACTTGCGCACTCTGAATCGAGCATTGGAGGGCTTCCCCCAAACAGATGCTTGAGGTAGATAGGTAGGAAGAAAGGGTGTTTGATCTTCATTGCAAGTAAGTGCTTTGGATTTTTGAAGTTTGGATGAGTTGGTTTGATTGGCATTAGCATTTTCTTGTGACTTGTAGGTATTTGTAGGCATTTAGATAGGAAAAAATAGGGAAAAAGGAAGAAAACCACAGTAGGGTTTTGGGCAACAGCATGCCTAAATTGAAGAAAAATGGAGTTGAAATCTAGGAAAGAAGAGGAAGAGGCATCCAAGGAGTGTTGGATAGGGAGTTTAAAATCTTGAGAAAGGGGGAAGTGAGCTCATTTTCAGTTTTAGGGCCTTGAGAGAGAGAGAGAGAGAGAGAGAGAGAGAGAGAGAGAGAGTGTGTGTGTGTGTGTGTGTGTGTGTGCGTGTGTGTTGGAGCTCTAGGGCAAAGACAAGATTGATCACACCAACTCGGAGGTTTTTGACTACTTCATGTACATAAAACCTTCCTTGGCTCTTGATCGTTGATTCTCGAAGTGTCCAAGGCTCAGCATTACCCCTAGGGATCAAACGAATCAAAATTGTGCCTTGTGGCCCATTTGTGCTGCCAAAATCATACACCCATCACAAATTCCAATTCCCAGAGTTGGACCAATTGGACTCGGATAGTCCAATTTGGCCACTAGACACCTGTGGTCCTAGTCTTATCAGACATCCTTAGCTAGTTAGAGTTGGACATACTCAAATTCGAATTACCATACTTGAATCATTCAATTTGGATAGGCAGACTCATATGCAAGACTCAAAATTGGAGCGTTCAATTTTCTCACTTGGACAAGCCCAAAATCAGACACGGGAATCGATACACGAACCAGAACCTAAAAACTGACCAATCTAGCACATCCATGCCATGTAGAGCTCAACCCAAAGCAATGCAACACCTATGTAGGCATCCAGACACATTAGACGGCTCATCAAGCCTCTAGAATTTAAGATCTTAACTCAGCCACCTATAGGAAGTGACCTTGAATGAAGCCCCTGAGACCACCCACTCGAAACACTTTAAAGAACCCAACCAAACTTGTTAGAGTGACCACCTGAGGGAGCAGACTAGAAAAGTGTGTTGCATTGCATTGTTTTTGTCACAGTCATGCACTGCCTGAATAATCACTTGAAGTGCATTCAAAAAGAAGAAAGCCTAATTTTGCATTGCACATAAAAAGAAGCACCCCAGGAACACTTGAGTGCACTTAAATTTGAGGATTGGCTGAACTAACAAGGAACTCACATGCAAGATAAGAGACCTGAACAAACCCACTAATAGGAGAAGACCTTCAAATCCCAAACGCATGACAGAGGATATGAGGTATCAAAAGAAAGCCTCTTGGAGAGTGAGAAGACCGACATGATTAGGGACTCAACCTTACTTGAGTTAATCAGTTTGATTGACAACCTAGTAGACCAAGATGCCAACAAGATGTCAGGACCAAGCTCCAACCATGAAAATGACCAGCTCAATTTGGGAGAGTTTCCAGTTGATATCCAAAAAATGATCAATTGATATGATTTACAAACCAAGATGGAGTATCATGGTAGGCCAGCTGAGGATATCATAGCATCGACCTTGAGGAGGAAGAGCGAAGATTGGCTAAGAAGACATTGTAGCGCATAATTTCTTACAACTAGGAGCATCAAACAACTCAAAGACTGAGGTAGGAAATAGAATGAGAGAGGTTTAGTGAGTCTTAGCACTTGCCAACCAAAATAGGATGGGACCCAATGCAGAGAGGGAGAGTGCTAGAAGCCGATCTCACATTAAGAAAGCCTCTCACTAAGCAACTCGTAGGCAACATGGCCATAGAGCAAAGTGGGGTGACCCTAGCAACTTCGTTGCTAGCAGGATTGGGAATCACTCCAAATTTGAGGAGCCAACCAAAGATACCTGTAGTTGCCAAGTAACTCGACAAGTACTAGCTCGACAATGACCCATATAGCTTCCTCTAGGATTTCAAGCAAGTCTTCAAGGAAAATGGCCTAGCAAACCATTCCCTGCTCAACATACGCAAGCTTTCGTTCTTTGTCTCAAAGATAAAGGTCGTACGTGCTACATTAGTCTAGATGACGCCAACGAATGCAATAACTTTAATGCCCTCAAGAGTCTTTTCATCAAGAGATTTTTTGAGGCGGGGTAATCAGATAACCTCATTTTTTGACTCATGAATGTTGGTCAAAAGGACAAGGAGGACATTAGAGATTATGACACCCATATGCAAAGTCTCTTTAAGAGAATCCTAGCCGCATCGCAACCTAGTGAGCAAGCAATCTCTACCGTATTCATAAGCAAAATTAGGAGTGAAGAGCTCTACAAAGCCTTGGTAGGCAACTTGAACCTTTTGACCTGCTCAAGGAGAAGATCTCTAAAGCCACATGTTGAGACAGTGGAGCCTCTAGAGCCTCAAGGAGAGCTATTGTTGCTAGCGGGAGATTCAGTCAGAGTAACCAAGAGAAATGGAAGAGTGTTGACTTGAGCCAAGAATTAGTAGATGTAAAGCTAGAGCTAGCCAAGCTCCAAGAAATAATTAGAAGACTTGCATGACCTCACATGCAATGTGTCCATTATGGAGGGATCCACCTCCCGATTGAGTGCATGGATCCTAGATCTAGACCTTATGTCAACTACGATAGGTTTGGTCACGATGCTATGTATTGGTGATTACCTAGGAGATTTCCATGTTCACAGCTTTACAACTAGCCATACTACTTGGGGAATAGACTGATGCAATTTGTATAGATGAGTTGCTCATGAGGCTCTAGAGGTTGCACTACTTGGACCACCCTACAAGCATATCTAGACCACCTAGACCCTTCGTGACCCATCCACCAAGTGATGCTCCAATACATTACGTAGAGGAGCCGAATGAGGACAAGACCTACATAAACCCTTATGTCTCATATGATGATGAAGGCAATCCCATCTTAATGGAATTTAGACTGGTATCGATGATGGTACTAGGTCGGGGAAGCAGTAGAGGCCTAGAAGGGCAAAGCCAAGATGTGTGGCAAGTGATGTGCTGGACTTCATTTCAAGCCTGAAGAACTCAATCAGGAGACCATACTTTGATGATTTAGATTGTGCACCGAACAGGGTGTCAAGTCTTTTCCATGTATCCTGTGAGGTCTCACAATTATCCACATGATGGATATAACTGTCGTCTAGCTCCAGTTTGATAATGGCCTGGGCTCTGTCATCATTCTTTTGCCAAGTAGTTGCAAGGTCCGCGTCCCGAGGTTTCTTCTCTTTGCCATTTGTGATGGCCCAGAGACCCTTTTTCATCAAGATGAGCTTGATGCGGGTTTTCCAGGTGTGGAACCCGACTCCTTTGAATCGAGCATTTGGAGAGTCTTTTCCCATGTTAGACTTACGGGAACAGTAGCAAATCAACTTCAGAATTATTAGATTTGAGCAGCAGAAGAGTTGGTTGAGAGACACAAGTGCTAAAAAACACTAACTGAGTGTCAATGAATACCAAATCTGCAAAGTCCTTTACTCTTTTAAATCCAAGTGATGTCAATGAATACCAAATCTGCAAAATCCTTTACTCTTTTAAATCCAAGTGATCTTCCCCTTCTTGATTTGATGCTGATACCTTCAAATCTGAGTGACAGTACTTTAATGAACTTCAGAGAGTATTGCTCAGTGATTAAAATCACTGTTGATAACTTCAGTGAGAGAAACAGTGAGAAATGTCAGAATTTTGAAGCTTTAGCTATGGCTTTTGCATTAGGGTTTCTGGGGGCAGCCTGGTTTTTTGTTGATTGCAGGAGCTACAGTGGATCATTTTCAAAAAATTTTATATGCCTAGGAAGTTGACTTCATGGGCTATCAAAGCCCCATGATAATCGTCAACATCGTGGACTGTATGCAGCACGCAGGCAGCTCGAACATAAGTAGGCGCAATTCTGACAGATTTTCGCGATTTCCGCAATGCTGGAGTCAGGGCGCACTAATGTAGTCGATTTTTGTGCCAGGATGAATTGCCTTGAGTAGAGGAACAACTCCCTAGAAGAAATCGTGGGCTGAAATGGCCTGTTGAGGAGTTATTGAAGCTCCAAGTAAGGTAGGTCCTGTCTGGCTATGGCAGACACAGAGCAGAGATTGAGGATTTTCACAATGCTGAGCTCCAGATGGTCCAATGTCCTGGATTGATGTGATACAGGGAAGCTTTGTGAGTTGGGGAATACTTTTCCAGAAGGAAGCTCCAAGAGATTTGACCTGTGGAGTGACATATAAGCAGCTCAATTTGACAGGGTGCTGCTGGCTGTGGCTGCCATGGAAGCTTCAGTGAGAGTAGAGTTGGGAGATGAAGTCATGAGCTGACATTGAGCTAGACTGAGGTTGAGAGGAATCAAGAGAGGCTAGAGAAGCAATGCCATGCCCAACTGTGCTCTGATACCATGTGACAAATGCGGGATCTAGAGCATGGCAAAACCGAAAGCTATGGAGGATGAAATGAGAAGTGTGGACTCATGATGGAGAAGACAAAGACACTGTTTGTTACACAAGTGAATTAGGTTCCAAGATTGAGACTTGGACTCATAAACACAATCTTGTGTATGTGGACAATGACATTGACACTTCACTGAAAAGAAAAGAGTACTACCATTGCATTGAGAAAGGAAGCAAGTACAATGCTTTATAGGAAAGTAGGAAACTGCAGTAGGCACCATTGTGCATATGGGATAAGTTAGCCTACATGTCCTTGACCCTGAAGCTCCATACAAAGAGGCTGTTTAGTGAGTGTGATTGCTGATTCTCAACAGAGGGAAGGCTTAGCCATGGTATTTTGTGTAGATAAATTTTGCCAATACCTTTTGGCTATGCCCTTTACCTTCTTTGTTGATCATCAAGCCTTGCTTTATCTAGTGAACAAACCTTGTGATACTAGATGCATAGCTTGATGGTTACTTTTGCTATTAGAGTTTGACTTTTCTATGGTTGTACACAAAGGCAAGCAACATTACATGGCAGATCACATGTCCTGCATGCACGCCACTTTAGCATGTCCAGTGAGAAGGATTTATTCAAAGCTGACTTGACACCTTATTAGGTAGAGGATACAGTCTAGATCCTGGATCACGGACTACCAGAGAGACCCATTGAGAAGGCTAGACTGAGGCACCTTATGGTTAAAGTTCAACCCTTTCAATTGATCGCCGGCCAACTCTATAGGTTAGGACAAGATGGCCTATTGTGAAGATGTATATGTGAGCATGAGATGCATGATGTGTTAATGGAAGTGCATGGTGGAATTGCTGGAGAATACTTTAGTGAAGATACTACAACCCGCAAGGTACTACAATCTCAACTATGGTGGCCCACCCTATTCCTCAATGTTGCTAAATTCGTAAAGCATTGTGATGGGTGTCAAAGGACTAAGGTTCCTATCCATAATGACAAGATGGAGTTGACCCTAGTCATAGCACACCAACCATTTGAAAAATGGGGCATTAACTTCATTGGGCCAATCAATCCCGCAGCATAGTACTCCCAAGCTAAATACATTATTGTGGCAATTGACTACCTTACAAAATGGGTTGAGCCTAAAGACACGAGAAAAAATGATGCCAGAATCACAGCTAAGTTCCTTTGGGAGCAAGTGATCTCACGATTTCAGCTGCCCCATCAAACTAGTTGGTGACCAAGGCACTCATTTCATTAATGAAGTGAGTTCCCACTTATTTTCCACCTTCTTGATTATTCATAGGAAATCATCACCCTACTACCCTCAAGCTAATGATTAGGCAGAGTCCACAAACAAGATCCTAGTGAATATCCTGACTAAGATAGTTGTGAGAAAACATTGATCTTCGACATGGCTATGGAGGCTGAAACACAAAGAACAACCTCATGGAGACATGGACTACAAGCACACAAGTGAACCAAGTTCCAAGATTAAGTTTTTGGACTCATAACCACAATCTTGTGTGTATAGATACTAACGTTGACTCTTGACTGAAGAACAAAAGTACAATAGCATTGCATTGAAAAGTGAACCAGGTACATGCTTTTATAGCTTTCCAGCTTCTCCACTCTCCTCATTGTGCTTATGGGATACAAGTTTCCTCATCATGCAACATACTTCATTTGACCTATTTTCCAACACCCCCCTCAAATGATGAATTCCTACACTTGTTGGCTTTTGCCCCCCACATGATAACATGGCCGGGGAGACTAGCTCTCATGGGCAGCCTAGTCAAGTCAAGCTTGAAATTTTACATTTTTGCAAGGGTTTTTTCAATACAAATCCACTAAGGGAAAGAAAACATCCACTATAGAAAAAACATAATCCACTATGGGAAAGATACAATGAAAATTTCTTTAGAATAATATGTCAGAGTTTTTGATGGTGGCGAAAGCATCTTCTTCTTCTTTATTCATAAACTAATCTTGATGGTGATCATCTTACACCTGTTGTGCTCTCTTCTTGTGGAAACATTCACTGGCTACATGGCCAGTCTTGCCACAGTAATGACAAATAATTCAGTCCTTGTTGCTATTGGTGGTGAATCCTCGACCACATCCTTTTGCTGCATAAGTACCCTTGGTGCACAAGAGGTTATCCCTTGAGCTGATTTCTTTTACATCCTTGCTTTTAAATTTGCTTTCTCAATCAAGAGTGAGTGCTCAATGTCTTTGAGTTAGAGACTAGGAACATTACTTAGTATTGAAACAAGGTTCTCATATGGTTCATGATTAACACAGGCAAGTAGCACTGCTATTGCCTCATCCTCATCAATGTTCTTTTAAAGAGTTGCTAGCTGAATTTTAAGGCTCTTAAAATTATTGATGTGTACATTGTCTTTTACATCCAACTTATAAAACTTCATAAGTAATTTTACATTTGAGTTCTTTGCTTGTTTACCAAAGACCCTGTCAAGTTCTTCTCATGCCTTCTTTGCATCCCTAATGCTAGAGATGTGGTGTAATACATCATCTAATAGACCCTAGGAAATAATACCTAGAGCTTTGGTGTTCATCTTCTTCTATGCCTGTGTTTTAGGCTGGTCTTCTATAGCATCTTCTTTCTTGTCATCTGCATCATCTTCCTCAAAGAGATCCCAAAGGTCTTTCCTCATGAGATGGTACATGGTTTTCTCCTTCCAGGTGTGAAAGCCTTCACCATTAAACTTGGCTATCTGCTCTAGTTTCCATGAGGACACTCAGGCAGTGTCTCTCATGGCCTCGCGGACCAAAAGCGTCTATCGAGGGATACACTATCCTAAACACTAATCACTGCGCATTTATAGTCTGTAGTTCAACGAATGTTCCCTTTCTCATCTCCTCAGAGGGAGATTATACATATATCGGCAATAAATGCCATGTGTTACACCACAAGGGCACCCCTCTGACTGATCACCATGGCCCTACTGCATCTCTCCTACATCTTGAGGATTGGTCCCTCGATGCACTGCTTCCACACATAGACACATTCAAAACAAACTCCCCTCTTAGTGCCAATATATTTAACGTTCCAGGAATGCACTTATCCTCACTTATCCATCCCCTTTGACCCACCATCTAGACCTACAGTCGGGTTGCTCACTCTCTCTATGTGGGTTAAGTCCTAGAGAAACCAAGTGCTATGCATCTAGGAGCTTGTAATTGATACCATTTAACGATGCTTGATGAAAATATGTATATGATTAAGTTCTCAAACAATTGAAAAAACAGCCTCGTGCATTATGCAAATCCATTCTTTTCATGCTTCCATACACTAACTCATAATTGCTGTAATGAGAGAAGACACCAAGCCTTACACTCATGTTGTACTTTCCTTTATTTAACTTAACATCATCCTATATGAATAATGTAGCAAATACATCAGATTTTATAACATATTTCAACACTCAAACTTCCCTCTCTCCCTATCGTTAAGAGTTTTGCTTGCGGTGATAGGTAAAAGGGTAATTTCATGTGTATTTCGCACGAAATAAGCAGTAAATACTCACAAAAACATATAAATGGGGATAACCTGAGGTAAACCCTCATACTATATCCTCATTATACACTCACAGACACATCCATAATTTTCCTCGTCCGTTTCCTATTTGTAATCCCCCCCTCCCCGTGCTTCCCCCGTGCCCCCCCCCCCCCCATAGGAACTCCCCCCCCTTAATGAAAAAACAATTTTCAACTTTAGTGCAAATTTTTTTAACTCCCTCTCTCTCTCCCCGCCGACCCGACGTCAGGGAGAGGGAGAGGGGGAGTGAAGTGAGGCAAATGGGGGGCATGCAGCCCCCCAAGTGGGAGGGGTGGCGGCCATGCCATCCTCCTCCCCCTCCTAGAAAGGGGAGGTTCCCCCTCCCTGCGTGGAACACAGCACCCCCCTTGGATGTCAAATGGCAGATCCTCCTCCCCTTGTGTTTGTCACCTTCCCCCCTCCATGTGGTAGCAATAGTGCCTCCCTGGGGGCTTCCGACAGAAACCTCCCCCCCTCCTCGTTCGCTAAGCAGCTGCGCCCTGTGATCAGGACAAGAAGAAGGAGAGGAAGAAGGGAGGGAGAGGAGAAGAGAAGGAGAGAGAGAGAGAGAAGGAGAAGGAGAGGAAGAAGAGAGGGAGAGGACAAGAGGAAGAAGAGAGGGAGAGAAGGAGAAGAAGAAGGAGAAGAAGAGGGAGAGAGAGAAGAAGAAGAAAGAAAAGAAGAAGAAGAAGAGTGAGAGAGAGAAGAGACGAAAGAGGGAGAGAGAGGAGGAGAGGAAGAAGAGAGAGAGAGAAGGAGAAGAAGAGGGAGAGAGAGAAGAAGAAGAAGAAGAAGAAGAAGAGGGAGAGAGAGAAGGAGAAGAAGAAGGAGAAGAAGAAGGAGAAGAAGAGGGAGAGAGAGAAGGAGAAGAGGGAGAGAGAGAGAGAGGAGAAGAAGAGAAGAAGAAGAAGAAGAAGAGAGAAGAAGGAGAGAAGAGAGAGAAGAATAAGAAGAAGAAGAAGAAGAAGAAGAAGAAGAAGAAGAAGAAGAGAGAAGAAGGAGAGAAGAGAGAAGAAGAAGAAGAAGAAGAAGAAGAAGAAGAAGAAGAAGAAGAAGAGAGAGGGAGAAGGAGAAGAAGAGGGAGAGAGAGAGAGGAGAAGAAGAGAAGAAGAAGAAGAAGAGAGAAGAAAAAGGAGAAGAAGAAGAAGAGGAGGGAGAGAGAAGGAGAAGAAGAAAAGAAGAAGAAGAAGAAGAAGAAGAGAGAGAGAAAGAAGGAGAAGAAGAGAAGAAGAAGGAGAGAAGGAGAGAGAGAGAGAGAGAGGCAAGCCGATGCTAGAAGGAGAAGAGGAAAGCACTCTTGGAGCAATGGGCTTCTTGCGTCAAGGGTAGATCTGGAGTTCGGGATTACGAAAGTATTAACAAGTCGAAGAAAGACCAAGGTTTCAACTGGGAGATGGGGCTTGAAGAACTTCGGTGTTTTCGAATCCTTTTTCTATCTATGCTTGTTGTTCTATTAGCAGGAATGAAAGAACTTCTATGGTTCTACATGCTCATAGGTCATAGTCTTCATTTTAATATCCATTGAAGGGAAAGGATACTCATAAAAGCTATATGTTGGTTATGTATTTTTTCATTCCTAGCTATTCATAGATGAAGATGATCGTATGAAATTCCATATGTGATATTGCCAAGTTATGATGAAACTTAATGACTAGCAAAGAAGGCTTGGAGTCTAGCCATATAAACCCTAAGGGGAAGAGCCACCTAAGCAGATTAGGTGATTGTTATCTTAGAAGGACTTCTACCTTAGAAAAGGTTGTAAATTCCTTGAGCAAGTGTTTTGATACATCCTAGTTAAGTTCCGGTTGTGCATGCAATGGGATTGCGATGCCTTGAAGCAAGTGGTTGTGTGTTCCACTGTTTGTTAATGTGGTTTTGGATGTTAATCCAAGTGGGGTGTGATTGATGAATTCATGGCCGAGTTTGTGATGATGGATTTCCATGGGAACAAAAGGGATGTTTTCCCTAGTAAATGTTATTAGGTTGGTTGCTTTAGCTATGGATGATTTCCTAAAGGGATAATTAAGGAAGGATGGAGCTAGCTACCCCCTGCAAACCGCCAAACCCTAACCAAGGGGGTTATGAATCCGCTCCGGGAATGTGGACCAAACCCACCGCGAGAGGTCTCTCCGTGGAAATTACTTGGCATAGGAGGACGCTTGGGTGCCAGGGGGGGCTCTGGCCGTAAATCCCAATGCCTCCGGACCCTGCACAAGTGTTCTACATGACTCGAGATGGGATCTCAAGGCCTTGATACTAGTTACAAGGCAGAATCTTGGTAGGATAAACCTTCAGGTTTTATTGCAGAGAGACGGAAGGATTTTTCTACGGAGGCAGAAAGGGACACTTAATTCTCCTATATGGGCAGGAGACAAACACTAATCTGAAGATAAGTTAAAGAAGCATTTGATCTTGTTATCTTTTCTTCGTGTCTGTGACCTAAATTACATCAAAGAACCTATGATTAACGGGTTAATTAAGGAAGTTGCTTTTATGTGTCAAACATAATGTGGTAGGTAATTAGGTAACTAAAACAAACCCTGAGGGAAGCGTGGTGGATGTGGTCGATGGCTCTATCCTACGGAAGGGTGGTCTCAGTTAGCTAAGAGCTTTTCTCAAAGGAAATGTTAATGAGGAATATTAGGAAAAGTCAAAGGATGACCTTAGACAATGTTAGTTAGAACCCTAATTCATACTGTTTTAGGGGACCGGAGTGGGACTATGTCCTACAGGTAGAGAGGTCGAGCGATTCATCCCTCTCGTTTCCCATTCTCTTTGAACCAAGTGCGGTATGAGTCTGCTTTGGCCCAGTTGTGTCTATGCAAAATGGAGCAGTTGTAGACCGACACTAGAAGGCTATTAGGAAGATCCGGTTACAAGGAACCCGGACTTCAAGTCGATCCTAGTGGGAACCATCGGATAAGTTCCGTTGCGGGGCAGACTCGAGAGACCCCAGTTGGCAAACCCTATGTCATTCCTTGGGAGTGCCCGGCAGCGTCTTCCAGATATATCTCTTGATGGACTGCTAAGATGTGATCCGTGATTTGAGGAGTGGGCACGTTACAGTTGGTATGAGAGCAAAACTGTTTAAGCTAAGGGTTGTGCTACATCATCAGAGTTGCGTAGCAAAAGCATGATGGGTCCTAACCCACGGGTTCTAGAACCCAATGATAACTTGTCATCAATGAACCCTAAGTGCATTTGACATAAGGACATCTTGATTCCTCTAAGGGGGAGAGGATGTAATGTCCCCCCCCCCCCCCCCCCCCCCCGTGCTTCCCCCGTGCCCCCCCATAGAAACTCCCCCGCTTAATGAAAAAACAAATTTTAACTTTAGTGCAAATTTTTTTAACTCCCTCTCTCTCTCCCCGCCGACAGGACGTCTGGGAGAGAGAGAGAGGGAGTGAAGTGAAGTAAATGGGGGGCATGCAGCCCCCCAGGTGGGATGGGTGGCGGCCATGCCACCCTCCTCTGCCTCCCTTAAAGGGGAGCCTCCCCCTCCCTACGTGGAACACAGCACCCCCCCTAGACATCAGACGGCAAATCCTCCTCCCCTCGTGTTCGTCGCCTTCCTCCCCTCCATGCGGCAACAACAATGACCCCCCCTGGGGGCTTCTGACAGAAACCTCCCCCCCTCCTCATTCGCCAAATAGTTGCGCCCCCATGATTGTTGAGAATCAGCAATCACACTCAAACAGCCTCTTTGTATGGAGTCTCAGGGTCAAGGACATGCAGGCTAACTTATCCCATATGCACAATGGTGCCTACTGCAGTTTCCTACTTTCCTATAAAGCATTGTACTTGCTTCCTTTCTTAATGCAATGATAGTACTCTTTTCATTTCAGTAAAGTGTCAATGTCATTGTCCACATACACAAGATTGTGTTTATGAGTCCAAGTCTCAATCTTGGAACCTAATTCACTTGTGTAACAAACAGTGTCCATTCCATCATGAGTCTACACTTCTCCTTCCATCCTCCATAGCTTCCGATTATGTCATGCTCTAGATCCCGCATTTCTAACATGGTATCAGAGCCCAGTTGGGCATGGCATTGCTTCTCCAGCCTCTCTTGATTCTTCTGAACCTCCATCCAGCTCAGTGTCAGTGTATGACTTCTTTTCTCAACTCTACTCTCACTGAAGCTTCCATGGCAGCCATAGCTAGCAGCACCCTGTCAGATTGAACTGCTTATATCTCACTCCACAGGTCAAATCTCTTGGAGCTTCCTTCTGGAAAAGTATTCCCCAACTCATAAAGCTTCCCTGTATCACATCAATCCAGGACATTGGACCATCTGGAGCTCAGCATTGTGAAAATCCCCAATCTCTGTTCTGTGTCTGCCATAGCCAGACAGGACCTACCTTGCTTGGAGCTTCCATAACTCTTCAACCAGGCAGAATTTCAACACGATTTCTTCTGGAGAAATGTTCCTTGGCTCAGGGCGCAGCTTGTTGTCACTTTAAACACTAACATTGATGATCTACAGCTCCAGCATTGTTCAAATTCGACCTCGCTGTCCAGATCTGCGCCGATTCTGTTCGCGGCACCTGCGCGCTGCATACTGACCACGATGTTGACAATCTCCATGGGGCTTTGGTAGCACATGACATAAGCTTCCTAGATATGTAAAAAGTTTTGAAAATGATGCACTGTAGCTCCTGCAATCAGCAAAAAACCAGGCCCCTGTCTTAGAAACCCTAATTCCACCATAGCCAAAAGCTTCAAAATCTTGACATTTTTCACTGTTTCTCTCACTGAAGTTATCAACAGTGATTTTAATCACTGAGCAATACTCTCTGAAGTTCGTTAAAGTACTGTCACTCAGATCTGAAGGCATCAGCATCAAATCAAGAAGGGGAAGATCACTTGGAGTAAAAGACTTTTGCAGATTTGGTATTCATTGACACTCAGTTAGTGCTTTTTAGCACTTGTGTCTCTCAATCAATTCTTCTGTTGCTCAAATCTAATAAAGTCTGAAGTTGATTTGCTACTGTTCCCGTAAATCTAACATGGGCAAAGACTCGCCAAATGCTCGATTCAAAGGAGTCGGATTCCACACTTGGCAAACCCGCATCAAGCTCATCCTGATGAAGAAGGGTCTCTGGGCCATCACAAATGGCAAAGAGAAGAAACCGCGGGACGCGGACCTTGCAACTACTTGGCAAAAGAATGATGACAGAGCCCAGGCCATTATCAAATTGGAGCTAGACGACAGTTATATCCATCACGTGGATAACTGTGAGACCTCACAGGATACATGGAAAAGACTTGACACCCTGTTCGGTGCACAATCTAAATCATCAAAGTATGGTCTCCTAATTGAATTCTTCAGGCTTGAAATGAAGTCCAGCACATCACTTGCCACACATCTTAATTACATGGAAGGACTCCTAACCCAACTTGCAGGAATCAACATTAAAATGGATGAAGATGTTTGCATCGGTGTTCTACTTAAGAGCTTGCCTCCTGAATATAATAATGTATCAACAACTTTAATCAACATGCCAAATCCTGAACTTGTTGATATCGAGGCATCACTGTTAGAAGAAGAAAAGAAGCTAAAAACTAAAGAAGAACCAAGTACCTCTAGAGATGAGCATGCATTATATGTTGGCAACAGGTATTGGACTTTAGGGTGATAAGATTTGCAGGACGTCCTAGCTACCGAGTCTTGCTAGGTAGGCCTTGGATCTTACGGCAAAAAATTGAAATAGATCCTCCATGCTTTCCAATCATCAACCAACCAAAATATCCCAAAATACTTACTTGTTTGGAAGATTAGAAACACCCAACTTCCTACCTATCTCAAGCTCCGTTTCGGGGATGAGTACCCTACTTCGATGCTCGATGTGAGGTGTGCAAGTGCTCAAGCTTGAATCCGTTGGTCCCGCAACGGAACCAAAATGTGGGAGCTTTCGCTCAACCGCCAAGACCCACGGAAAGATCAGCTCTTTTGTGACTTCTGCAAAAGGACCGGACACACCGAGAAGTTCTGCCACGCAAGAAAGAGATCCCAAAAGGCCTATCTAGTCGCAGTCAAAGAAGAAGAAGAAAATGAAGCAAAGGAAGAAGAAGATGAAGATCACCAGGATCGGAAGGACAAGACTCATCAGTCCTTGTACTCTCATAATTCTGATAGACTGTTTTAATAGCCTTGTATTTTTCCTTGCCCTAATGCTTCCTGCCATAAGCTATGTAAACTCCTTATGTAACTTGGCATTACAGTCCCTGTACACTTTGTGAGGCCCCTGTTACAGCCTCTGGATGTCCACCATGTTTATGGTACCCACACTTAGCTTTTTCTGCGACAGCCTCTGGTGTTTTGCCATGTCTGTAGTATGCCCACACTTTGCAGGTGGTTCTCATTACAGCCTCTACACACTTTGTGCCTTTCCTAGTTGTGATTGAGGAGGGGTGTTGAGAATCAGCAATCACACTCAAACAGCCTCTTTGTATGGAGTCTCAGGGTCAAGGACATGCAGGCTAACTTATCCCATATGCACAATGGTGCCTACTGCAATTTCCTACTTTCCTATAAAGCATTGTACTTGCTTCCTTTCTTAATGCAATGATAGTACTCTTTTCATTTCAGTAAAGTGTCAATGTCATTGTCCACATACACAAGATTGTGTTTATGAGTCCAAGTCTCAATCTTGGAACCTAATTCACTTGTGTAACAAACAATGTCCATTCCATCATGAGTCTACACTTCTCCTTCCATCCTCCATAGCTTCCGGTTATGTCATGCTCTAGATCCCGCATTTCTAACAATGATCAGGAAAAGAAGAAGGAGAGGAAGAAGAGAGGGAGAGGAGAAGAGAAGGAGAGGGAGAGAGAGAAGGAGAAGGAGAGGAAGAAGAGAGGGAGAGGAGAAGAGGAAGAAGAGAGAGAGAGGAGAAGAAGAGGGAGAGAGAGAACAAGAAGAAGAAGAAGAAGAAGAAGAAGAAGAGTGAGAGAGAGAAGAGAGGAAAGAGGGAGAGAGAGGAGGAGAGGAAGAAGAAGAAGAGGAAGAAGAGAGAGAGAGAAGGAGAAGAAGAGGGAGAGAGAGAAGAAGAAGAAGAATAAGAAGAGGGAGAGAGAGAAGGAGAAGAAGAAGGAGAAGAAGAGGGAGAGAGAGAAGGAGAAGGAGAAGAAGAAGAAGAAGAAGAAGAAGAAGAAGAGGGAGAGAGAGAAGGAGAAGAAGAAGAAGGAGAAGAAGAAGAGGGAGAGAGAGAAGAAGAAGAGGGAGAGAGAGAGGAGAAGAAGAGAAGAAGAAGAAGAAGAGAGAAGAAAAAGGAGAAGAAGAAGAAGAGGAGGAGAGAGAGAGAAGGAGAAGAAGAAGAAGAAGAAGAAGAAGAAGAAGAAGAAGAAGAGGGAGAGAGAGAAGGAGAAGAAGAAGGAGAAGATGAGGGAGAGAGAGAAGAAGAAGAGGAAGAGAGAGAGGAGAAGAAGAGAAGAATAATAATAATAAGAAGAGGGAGAGAGAGAAGGAGAAGAAGAAGGAGAAGAAGAGGGAGAGAGAGAAGGAGAAGGAGAAGAAGAAGAAGAAGAAGAAGAGGGAGAGAGAGAAGGAGAAGAAGAGGGAGAGAGATAAGAAGAAGAGGGAGAGAAAAGAAAGAAAGAAAGAAAGAAAGAAAGTTATATTAACGTCTTCTAAAGACCAAAACTGGCCTATGAGAATAGAAGTGGGAGAGAGAGAAGGAGAAGAAGAAGGAGAAGAAGAGGGAGAGAGAGAGAGGAGGAGAAGAGAAGAAGAAGAAGAAGAAGAGAGAAGAAAAAGGAGAAGAAGAGAAGAAGAAGAAGAAGAGAGAAGAAAAAGGAGAAGAAGAGAGAGAGAGAAGGAGAAGAAGAGAAGAAGAAGAAGAGGAAGAGTAAGAGAGAGAGAAGGAGAAGAAGAGAAGAAGGAGAGAGAGAGAGAGAGAGAGAGAGAGAGAGGCAAGCCGATGCTAGAAGGAGAAGAGGAAAGCACTCTTGGAGCAATGGGCTTCTTGTGTCAAGGGTAGATCTGGAGTTTGGGATTACGAAAGTATCAACAAGTCGAAGAAAGACCAAGGTTTCAACTTGGAGATGGCGGTTGAAGAACTTCGGTGTTTTTAAACACTTTTTCTATCTATGCTTATTGTTCTATTAGCAGGAATGAAAGAACTTCTGTGGTTCTACATGCTCATAGGCCATAGTCTTCATTTTAATATCCATTGAAGGGAAAGGATACTCATAAAAGCTATATGTTGGTTATGTATTCTTTCATTCATAGCTGCTCATAGATGTAGATGATCGTATGAAATTCCATATGTGATATTGCCAAGTTATGATGAAACTTAATGACTAGCAAAGAAGGCTTGGAGTCTAGCCATATAAACCCTAAGGGGAAGAGCCACCTAAGCAGATTAGGTGATTGTTATCTTAGAAGGACTTCTACCTTAGAAAAGGTTGTAAATTCCTTGAGCAAGTGTTTTGATACATCCTAGTTAAGTTCTGGTTGTGCATGCAATGGGATTGCGATGCCTTGAAGCAAGTGGTTGTGTGTTCCACTATTTGTTAATGTGGTTTTGGATGTTAATCCAAGTGGGGTGTGATTGATGAATTCATGGCCGTGTCTGTGATGATGGATTGCCATGGGAACAAAAGGGATGTTTTCCCTAGTAAATGTTATTAGGTTGGTTGCTTCAGTTGTGGATGATTTCCTAAAAAGAAAATTAAGGAAGGATGGCGCTAGCTACCCCCCGTGAACTGCCAAACCCTAGCCAAGGGGGTTATGAATCTACACCGGGAATGTGGACCGAACCCACCGCGAGAGCTCTCTCCGTGGAAATTACTTGGCGTAGGAGGACGCTTGGGTGCCAGGGGGGCTCTGGTCGTAAATCCCAATGCCTCCGGACCCTACACAAGTATTCTATGTGACTCGAGATGGGATCTCGAGGCCTTGATACTAGTTACAAGGTAGAATCTTGGTAGGATAAACCTTTGGGTTTTATTGCCGAGAGACGGAAGGATTTTTTTGCGGAGGCAGGGACACTTAATTCTCCTGTATGGGCGGGAGACAAACATTAATCTGAAGATAAGTTGAGGAAGTGTTTGATCTTGTTATCTTGTCTTCGTGTCTATGCCCTAAATTACGTAAAGGAACCTGTGATTAACGAGTTAATTAAGGAAGATGCTTTTATGTGTCATAATGTGGTAAGTAATTGGATAACGAAAACAACCCCCGAGGGAAGCGTGGTGGATGTGGCCAATGGGTCTATCCTATGGAAGGGTGGTCTCGGTTAGCCGAGAGCTTTCCTCAAAGGAAATGTTAACAAGGAATATTAGGAAAAGTCGAAGAATGACCTTAGACAATGTTGGTTAGAACCTTGATTCATACCGTTTTAGGGGACCGGAGTGGGACTATGCCCTACGGGCAGAGAGGTCGAGCGATGCATCCCTCTCGTTTCCCATTCTCTTTGAACCAAGTGTGGTATGAGTTTGCTTTGGCCCAATTGTGTCTGCACAAAATGGAACAGTTGTAGAACGACGCTAGAAGGCTGTTAGGAAGACCCGATTACAAGGAACTCGGACTTTAGGTCGCTCCTAGTGGGAATGACCGGATAAGTTCTGTTGCGAGGCAGACTCGAGAGACCCCAGTTGGCAAACCCCGTGTCATTCTTTGGGAGTGCTGGGCGGTGTCTTCTAGATATATCTCTCGATGGACTGCTAAGACATGTCCCGCGATTTGAGGAGCGGGCACATTACACTATTTTTTCCCTTTTTAAAGAGCATTTTTTCTCATTTTTCCTCATTTTTTCTATTTATTATCAATAAAAATGGAAGAAAATTAGCATAATTTTAGAGCTATGGCTCTTGAGTCCCATTTATTTCCCACACTTTAAGTGTATATTTTCTTATTTTTTTAGTATGGAAGATTAAAACCAACAGCAAATAACATGTCCATCAATTTTTAGCCCATATGAACATTGCTAATCTCATCAAATGCAAAAAAAAGAGTCATTTTCTTTGTAAAAATATCATTATCGTGTATTTTTTATTATTTCGGGTTTTGAAACTTGTTGCAGGTCTGCAAATTAGGGCCCCTTTGATGCTCAGCCTACCTCCACATTGCAATCTTCAGCCCACCTTCGATTGGGAAGCAATCCGGTACCATGCCGGACAAGCATTCATCAACTAGGCTTCATTCTTCTTCACACGTAGGAACTGCCCCTTGCAGGAGAGAGAGGGAGGAGAGAGAAAGACTGAAATCTGATCTCTTGAACCAAGTAACCATTTGAGGAGTAAACTGGAGCGATGGAGGGCGAAGATCAAGAATATCTCAAGCATGTAATCGGTTGGGGGGTTGTCTGCAGCCCCCATATCCCATTTCTTGCCCAAGAATGATGATGTCATCTTCTTCTTGGCATGAAAAATTAGCTGCCTTCTTCTTCCCTCAAAAAAACATTTTTTTCATTGGGCCCCCTTTAGGGAGCGCCCAAGGGTCATGCCCTTTGGCATCCCTTAAGTCCATTTTCACTTAACATTTGGCCTTAGCCTCCCGGGCACTCCCATTTCCTCGTCCGATTCGAATTACGATCCGAAAAACTCTAGGCATTCGTCTTGAAGTCCCCCACTATTGGGCATCTCCGAGGGTCTCATCTGACACGCCAAAAAATTGTCAAAATTCACCAAATTTCATCAAGTGGGTCTTTTAAGCCTTTTCCGGGCATTGCCGCTTAAAATTGTACTGATTGCCACCGCCGCCTTCGACGAAGTCTATTTTTTCCCTAAAATTGGTATTTTTGGCTATTTTTAAGCTCTTCTCGGCATCAAAAATCATCTGTCACCTAGATGGAGCTTGACATTACGGGCCAACAAACCAGTCGAAGTCATTGGCCAAGGAGTGCAGAATTAGGAGAGAAGCAAGTAGCTAGCAATCTTCTCACAACGCTAATGACTACCCCTATAACTCTGAGCCTAGGAGACCTGTTTAGACAGCATCTGACGCTATGGTAGGAGCTAAAGTAATGGGTGTAATGATCGGTAGAGCAAGCTTCCATTGACTTGCAAGACCACAATGCAGTAACACAAATACCAGCCTAACTTTGCACTCAGTGCCCAAGTCCTTGCATATTAATGCTTTCTAGGAAGGCACAGAGATGCACGTGGTCTTGCTGGTCCTAGCTCTAGGTGACACCAAGAGGAAGGGGATTGTAGAAACATGGGTAGGAGTTAGTGTGCTTAGCCACCACGAAGTACTCTAGGCTTGGTACCTGTCGAGGATGCTAGGTTCAATGTCACACTGGCTAACGGAATGAAAGTAAAGCCATCCAGAGTGCTAAAAAATTGGTCATTGAAGATCACAGGAATCTGATTCTTTGTGGACTTCATAGTCATGAAAGGAGTGGACTACGATATCCTAGTAGGCCGACCATGGATGTACAACAATGCACGAATCATAGAAGATAGGGGGAAGGGTCTAATATTCTTGGGCAATTGGACGGAAGTAGTAAGAGTGGAGATGGATACTTGGAAGACTATACTAGTTGACCTAGACACCATCTCAGCTATGCTGAAGGGTGACACTCAAATTAAAAAATCTTATGGGCTACTGACCAAGTATATCCCTTGCCCTAAGGATGAGTGAGATTCGATGCATGTGCTAACCATAATCGATCTGCCATTCTCAGATAATGAGAAATATGAGCAAGCTGCTAAGGCAGTCGGTGAGCCCAGAGACATGTCCTCAGTACAGTCTACATGATAGCTAGAAGCTCTCATGGACGACCCATCTCTGATACATTCCACGTCCCTAATAACAAACGAAACCTTCACAAGATCTTAGAGCACTTGACAGACAAATTATCCGGTAACCCAACCGCAAATTTTAAACCACTCAAGGATATCTTGGATGAACCCAAGTGGCGATGGACCAAGGTGCACGACCTAAACTTGATGCACAATTGGGCCTTACTCACATCGATGACAAGGAAATGTAGTATCAAGACTTAGAAGATGATGAGTAGTCGAATGAGGAAGATTTAGATGATGAGTAAGAAGACTATTGTTCCTACAATGAAGAGAGCAAAGTGTTGAGATATTTGCAATCATACCTACTGTAGCCTCTTGGTATGAGGCAATTTTGGGCTTAGGACATGCATGCACCATATGCACAGAAAGGGAAACTACTACCATCCAACAACTATAAAGCATTGTACTTGACTACCACTTTTTGATATATGATGAATGCAATAGCATGATGCTTTCTCTTTTTAGTTAGTGTCTTGTCATTGTCAGTCTATACACAAGATTGTGTTTATGAGTCCAAGCTTCCATCTTGGAACCTAGTTCACTTGTGTAACAATCAAGTCCAGTGTCTCTGTCATCATGAGTTCATTCTTCTTCTTTCATCCACCATATCTCCCTACCATGCTCTAGATCCGCATCCTTTCACATGGTATTAGAGCATAGCTGAGCATGGCTTAGCATGTCTCAAGTCTCCTCTCTGATCTTTCAACTCCTCTTCATCTCTACACAACTCAAGATCGGTGTATGAATCCATTTCCAACTTCATCCTCACTTTGCCCTCTTGTTTGCCATAGCCAGACAATACCCAGCTCACTTGGAGCTTCTTGATCTACTCCTACAGCCCATATTTCCCCATGCCTCCTTCTGGAGAAACATTCCTATACTCCTAGTGCATCTCCTTGGTACATCACAGTTAGACATTGGTGATCATTCAAGCCAGCATTGTGTGATTTTGTCATCGCTGCCAAAATTGCACTTGTGAGAGGTCGTATTGTTGCCACCATCACTAGAGTACCTTCGAGCTTAGGGAAAAGTAAGCTTGCTATATATAAGCTTCTTTCTCACCAAAGGGATTATCAAATGGATTTGTCTACACGCTACACAAATCAGAAAACCAGTCAGCCAGAAACCCTAAGTACATGTCCACCATAGCCATTGCAACTTCAAGCTTATCTATTATCTATTTTTCTCTCTCTTGCCACTTAAGCCCGATCATTGACACCTTGATTTATTGATTTACTCAAATCCACACTTCAAGGAGGAGAAGTTCTCAGAGAGTGAAGATTAGAAGACTAAGAATTCAACATCAAGCTCTTCTCCCACTTCATTTCTCTCACTCCTCTTGTCTCAACAAAGTTGCTGGCACTCTAATCTGAGTTCCCACTCAGTTCCGAGCAAAGCATCAAGAATCATCATCTTCAAACCAAAGTATCTCTTGTGTATTTTGACACATTAAGTTTCAACTCTTTTGCTAGTCAGAAAATCAAAGATTTGAAGCTTATGACAAACATGAAGGTTTTCATGAAGATGTCATTCATAAAGAGTAATACAATCATTTTTACTCACTTGTACCACATAGAAGATGTACTTGCTCGACTACCAGGGAAGGATGGAGTTGTGAGCCTTCAAGTGCCATCAATATTTCCATTTGAAGACATGCCTACTACCTTGGAGATAGTGCAAGAAATTGAAGTCATTTATGCTACCTCAAAGATAATGATATCTTTGCTTGAGGGGGACATGAAGACTAATGTAAGCAAAGAAGACCAAGAAAAAGAGGACCATGAAGAAAAGGACCAAAAGAACAATGCAAGCAAAGTGAAGAACAAGTACAAGATCAAAAAGAGCAAGTTGGACTACACTGATAAGAAGACCTATAATAAATTGAATATCTATGTCAAAAGAAATGCTCAAAACTGTAAGGACCTGATGGTCCTTGACCCAATTTTTTATTAGATCTTTCCCATCCTTGTAATGCCTAGCCCAAATTCATTTATCATAAGCTTGTAAACTCCTCATGTAGCCTTATACTATAGCCTTTGTACACTTTGTGAGGCCCCTGTTATAGCCTCTGGATATCCATCATGTTTATGGTACCCACACTTAGCCTTTTCTGCAACAACATCTGGTGTTTTGCCATGTTTATGGTGTGCCACACTTTGCAGGTGTTGCTTTCACTAAAACATCTACACACTTTGTACTTTCTGGTTGTGATTGAGGAGGGGTGTTGAGATATTTGCAATCACACCTACTGTAGCCTCTTTGTATAAGGCAGTTCTAGGCTTAGGACATGCAGGCAGACTAAATCCCATATGCACAGAAAGGAAAACTGCTACCATCCAAAAACTATAAAGCATTACTTGACTATCACTTTTTGATATATGATGAATGCAATAGCATGATGCTTTCTCTTTTCAGTTAGTAGTGTCTTGTCATTGTCGGTCTATATGCAAGATTGTGTTTATGAGTCCAAGCTTCCATCTTGGAAACTAATTTACTTGTGTAATAGTCAAGTCCAATGTATTTGTCATCATGAGTTCATTCTTCTTCTTTCATCCACCATAGCTTCCTGCCATGCTCTAGATCTGCATTCTTTCACACAAAAAAGAGATTGACATGATAGAGTACAACACTAAGGGGCATGTGATTGAAAAAATACAGGCAGACTTCAAACCGCAGAAGAAGAGCATCTTTAGAATCAAGAAAGGAGTCATGCAAATGGATTGTGATCTCATCTGGTTGGAGCACATAGGGTGACTGATAATGAAAGAGTGGGTTTTGCCCAAGCAAGTGCCACACTAGTATTTAGAACAGAATCACTATCAAAGATACGACCTATAGGAGAGACTCCCTCTTCTAGCAAAGATTGAGAGTTCAATTTTGAGTCAAAAGTAAGCTCAGACAATGATCCTAAGATACCCCGACCACCTAAGACCAAATGCACAAAAAGAGACCTACCAAACCACCTAAGGCATCAAAGGTTGAAGGAGAGAAAAAGGAAACAACCTAGGGATCTGCAAGTTGAGGAGCAAAGGAAGCCACAAGACCTATTGAAAAAATTCATGGCATTTAAGAAAGGTGAAAGGGTAGTGGTCTTGCTAGGAGCCAAAAGACAAGGGCAAGTGAGTGAGCCTATAGAAGGACCTGCCACAGTCAAGGAGGTTAATCTAGCTAAGGAAGGAGAGATGCCCCGACCTATTTTCATGGCCAATGTATTGACCAAGGAAGAGGAGGCTTCCAAGAGTACATGGATGTATTCGCTCGGTCCCTTGATGAGTTGAAAGGGGTAGATCCGAGTGTAGTGACTCATAATATCCCGATGACACCCAATGCAACACCGGCCAAGTAGCGATTGTATCCAATGAATCCCAAACATGCTCATGCTATTAAAGAGGAAATCAATAAGCTGCTAAGAGTAGGATTCATTTATGAAATTGAGCACAAAGATTGGGTGTCACCCATAGTGAACATAATGGAGAAGAATGGAAAGATTAGAGTGTGCATCAATTACAAGAAAGTCAACACTGCCCCGAAGAGAGACAACTATCCACTGTGGTACACTGAGCATATGCTCAAGAGGGTAGCTAGTAAAAAGGCCTACAGTTTCCTGGATGGCTTTTGCAGATACAATCAGGTGCTAGTTCATCCTGATGATAGGCACAATACTGCATTCGCTACAAAGTGGGGCATCTTTGCCTACATAGTCATGCCCTTTGGGATGACAAATGCACCAACTACATTCCAAAGGCTCATGTGTGCCATTTTCAAAGACATTCTTAGGCAAGATTTAGAGGTATTCCTTGATGATCTATGTGTCCACTCTAATTGGAAGGAACACCCGAGAAATCTTTGGAAGATGTAGGCTGTATCATCTTGGAGTGCCAGTTCTCGGTAAAGCATGGATGCATCCTAGGGCATATGGTGTCAAAGAATGGCATTGCCACTGACTTCTCATCGTTAATCTTCCACCACCACCAAAACTGATTACACGGGAGTTCAGTGTTTCCTAGGCCATACATGGTACTATTGATTATTTATGTTGAACTATGCATTAATTGCTAAACCTCTATGTAAATTTTTGGTGATATTTGAATGGACCGAGGAATGCCAACGCACATACAAAGAGTTGAAGAAGGCTCTAACCACAACACCAATCCTAAGAGCCCCATACTAGACCATAACCTTCCACATTCACAACATTGACCCCTCAAAGTATGCCATGGGAGCTGTATTGTGCCAACCTGGTGATCACAATTTAGACTATCTAGTGAGCTTTGCTAGCAAACAACTCATAGATGCTAAAATGAACTACTCCACTACACAGAGAGGGAAGGGTTAGTCATGGTGTTTGCTGTAAGGAAATTTTGGCATTACCTTTTGGCTACACCTTTCATCTTATTTTTGTTGACCATCAAGCCTTACTTTATCTTGTTAACAAACCCTATGCTATGGGGACGCATTGCTCAATGGTTACTTCCACTTTTAGAGATTGACTTCTTTGTGGTTGCACGTAAAGGGAAGCAACACTACATGGCCGACCATATGCCTCACATACCCACAAGAGAAGCTGCTAGACATGGCATCATAGACAACTTGCCTGACATGAACTTGTTTGACTTGTCTAGAAAAAGGGACTTTTTTAGAGTTGACTTGATGCCATACTAGGTAGACGACATAGTCCAAATGCTTGAGCACGGATTACCTGAAAGACCCATCGAGAAGGCTCGACCTAGATGACTCATCCTTAAAAAAATAAAAATATCAGCTGATAGCAAGAAAACTCTATAGATTAGGGAAAGACTGCTTGCTGCGTAGATTCATGTGCGAACATGAGATGCATGACGTACTTGCAAAAGTACAGGACAAAATTGCAAGAGGGCACTTCAGTGGAGACACAATGGCCCACAAGGTGCCACAGTCTCAACTGCGGTGGCCTACTCTTTTTCAAGGTACAACACGATTTGTAAAGTAGTGTGACGAGTGCCAACAGACCAAGGTACCCATTTGCAAGGACAAAATGGAGCTAAGTCCAATCATTACAAGACAACCATTCAAGAAATGGGAAATTGACTTCATTGGGTCAATTAGTCCTTTGACATAGTACTCACAGGCCAAGTATATCATTGTTGCTACTAACTATCTCCTCATAAAGTGGGTAGAAGCACAAGCCATGAGGAAAAATAATACTAGAACCACTGCTAAGTTCCTTTAGAAGTAGGTGATCTCATGATTTGGCTTCCCCATTGAACTAGTTAGTGATCAAGTCACATACTTCATCAATGAAGTGATTGCTTACCTCCTGTCGACCTTTCTGATCATCCATAAAAAATCCTCACCCTACTACCCTCAAGAAAATGGCCAAGATGAGTCTACCAATAAGATCTTAGTGAACATCCTAACCAAAGTAGTCTCTGCCTTGCACATCGACTGTGACAACAAACTGATGGTAGTCTTATGGGTCTATCAAATAGCCTATAAAATAGTGGTAGGAGAGACTTGCTTCAAGTTAACCTATAGGATTGAAGCCATTCTACGTATAGAGTTCCTTGTCTCGAGCCTAAGAATAGCCATCCAAGAGAGATGGGACAGAAAGGAGGCAAGGGCAAAGCACCTAATTAAACTAGAATGCTAATCAAAGACTCAACTTCTAGCCACCCATGCACTAATTTTCAAAAAGGCACACTACAAGAGTTGGTTTGAGAAGCACATCAAGCAACAAGAATTTGAATAGGGTGACTTAGTGTTTTTGTAATCAATAAAATTCCATTTTAAAAAAATGAAGTTTAGGGGATTAGAGACTCTATGAGCTAAACTGGTAATGTCGAGCTCGAGACCATAGATGGAGAGGGCATATGCTTCTTCAATGGTAGCCGCATAAAGTACTACCCTCCCACACATCCATTGCACGAACCTCACATGCTAGAGTTCCCTGTGAAGGTTTGAGTTGCCACAATTAAAAAAATTGGTGAGGAGGATGAAGAGGCAGTACTGCCACCTACTTACCTGCACATAATGGTCACTACCCAGAAAGACACATACCTTTGATGCATTGATCGATGAGGGAGCTGATTCTTACATCTTAACTCGTGATCATTAGACTCAAATTAGCCACCCACGACTACAACCCACCAATGCTAAACTTAGCCCATTTGGAGGACGACCATATGCACTCTTAGAGGAAAGTGCAAAGTCACAGAGTCTAAAAGCCTGTCCATAATTTTCTATGTGTTGTCGAATACAAAAGATGTTGGTAAGGAATCACTATGTAGTGGGAGCTCATGCTCATCCACCAAGACCCATGGATCACTTATTGCTTCGAGCCTTTCAAGTGAGTACAAATGACTATCTCTCACCTAGCTGATGTGCCTTCAATCCTACGAGGCTGTAGTGAGCTTACCTTGATGCAAGCTCAAGCAACCTCAAGCATCCACCTCCAAGCTCCATCCTCCATGCCCATGTGCGAGACAAGAGAAGAGAAGAGAAGAAGAAGAGAGGAGATGATGGAGAGCTTCTTATCCAAGATCCCTCACCCTCATACCCTCACTCCCTCATGCCATCAGACTCCCTCTCTCAAGCACACACAAGTAAGCAAGAAGGAGAGAAGAAGAGAAGAAGAAGAAGAAGAGACCACTTTTGCCACACACCAAAAGAATGAGCTTCTCATTCACTTTTTGGGTATATATACAAGCTCTAAATTCCTTGGGCACCCTTCCCCTTTTTATACATGACCGGGCATCTTGCTAAGGTCCTCTTTCCCTATTCCCTTCTAGTTGCCTTATCCCTTCACCTATGTCTATTTAGACATTACAATTTGCATAGGAGAGAACCTTGCACTCTTATAAAATGAATTACATTGCACCCTACGCTTTCCTTGCTAAGACATTTAGAGCACCTTGCTAGAATATTCGATGCTCTCCTTTGTTCTTCAAGAGCACCTTGCTAGAATCTTCAGTGCTCTCCTTCGTTCTTCAAGAGCACCTTGCTAAAATCTTCGGTGCTCTCCTTCGTTCTTCAAGAACACCTTGCTAGAATCTTTAGTGCT
This sequence comes from Lygodium microphyllum, assembly GCF_053477565.2. Classification (NCBI taxonomy): domain Eukaryota; kingdom Viridiplantae; phylum Streptophyta; class Polypodiopsida; order Schizaeales; family Lygodiaceae; genus Lygodium; species Lygodium microphyllum. The sequence goes on from NC_141153.1 coordinate 138,661,953, forward strand.
CTCCCACATTTTTTCTGAGCTTGCCTTCTCGTCCACGTTTTTCACTTGGTTAGAATGAGCTTCTCCATTCACTTTTTGACTTGGGCTTCCTTGGTCTTCCTTTGCTTCTTTTTGGCTACATGGTTCGTAACATATTTGTAACATTATCCCCTCCTATAAAAGTTCCAGTCCCATGGCACTTGCAGGTTTGAGCTAATGAGGATTCAGTGATTTGAAAGGCGATCATGTCAGTTGATGATGATGGGGCCTCTAGGGGATTGGTCCCACAGTGAAGCAGATCACATGATTAAGGGGGTGGAGGTTGAGAGTGGATCGAGTGGATGATGAGGCCTCTAAAGTTGGTGGCTTGCATTGTTTGTAGTTACCTGTAAAGAAAATAAAGTAGACCACTTGGGGATGTGTCTACCTTACCGTGTGGTGCATTGTGCTCGTGCTAGTGGAACTAGGAGTTGGGTCGCATAGGCATAGGTGTTGTTCCACACTTGAGGACCTTGTTCTTGCCTAAGGGGTTGTGGTGAGTGCAGCTTAGGGAGACAAGTCTAACCATAGGAAAGGGTGACCTCCCTAGGTATATCTTGCCCTTGATGTGCCCTAAGTATGATGTGGAGAATCAAGATGGGCTAGGGATTTAAGGATGGAGCCGTCCCTTGACCGAAGCCACCAAACGTATCTAACTTGATGACCCCTAGGTGTAGTAACTATGGCGAACATGTAATGAGATGATTTGGTTGCTTCCTCCTGTGATTTTTTACTCATGATCTCTTATTCTTTCTCTTTTATTTTCTCTTTTCTTCTTTTGTTTTTCTTTTTTTTCATTTTTTTAAAAATTAGACAAAAATCTAGACTTTGTCATCAAGTAATGAGAGGGAGGAGTAGGGGGCTTAAGAGATTTGTTAAGGAATCTCTAGCTTTGTATGTATCCTTTAAGGTTTATTCGTGCCTGGAGAGAAGTAGTGGAAAGAAATGGATGATTACAGTGAGTAAAGTGGCTATCATTCATATCTTCTAAAAGAGCTAAGCAAAAAGAGGGTAGAACGGTAACCCGCATCATTAACATAGTCATAGCAGAGGTGTCTATGCCATTTGGACAAAAAAAGAGTGGCGATAGGTAGTATTTGTTGAGATATCGAGCTCCACTTGTGATACGCCAGGGTGACCGTTGTGTATTTATGTCACCGACTTGTCAGTTGCAGACGCGGTTGGTACACCGCCCATGAATAATAGCTACATGATAGCTATCCTTATCTACTCTAGTTCGTGGCTCAGTTAGTATGCCACCTTAGTTAGTTGAGTTTGGTTTGAGACCCATATATAGGGTTCTTCTATTTCTTTGTACTTGAGTTCTTTTGGCTTACACAACTAAGAAGAGGAAAACTGTTTTCAGCCTCCACCCTTGTGTGTATTCCCCCATTGTGCAAGCAAGAAAGCTACAAGTGAGACTCCTTCCTTCTCTCCCACAATCTTGACAGTATTCTGGTGATATAGGCTCTTGCTTTAATAGCACCCTAAGTAACCTAAGATAATTACATGTAGTTAGGAAGGCTATGAAGTGAATTCGTTAAGGAAGTGGGCTATGGAGTCGTATCTCACATTGCATGAACCTCACATGCTAGAGTCCCCTGTGAAGGTTTGAGTTGCCACAATAAAAAAAATTGGTGAGGAGGATGAAGAGGCAGTACTGCCACCTACTTACCTGCACATAACGGTCACTACCCAAAAAGACACATACCTTCGATGCATTGATCGATGAGGGAGCTGATTCTTATATCTTAACTCATGATCATTAGACTCAAATTAGCCATCCACGACTACAACCCACCAATGCTAAACTTAGCCCATTTGGGGGACGACCGTATGCACTCTTAAAGAAAAGTGCAAAGTCACAGAGTCTAAAAGCATGTCCATAATTTTCTATGTGTTGTCAAATACAAAAGATGCTCATGCTCATGTCCATAATTTTCTGTGTTGTAAGGAATCACTATGTAGTGGGAGCTCATGCTCATCCACCAAGACCCATGGACCAGCTATTGCTTCGAGCATTTCAAGTGAGTACAAATGACTATCTCTCACCTAGCCGATGTGCCTTCGATCCTACGGGGTTGTAGTGAGCTTACCTTGATGCAAGCTCAAGCAACCTCAAGCCTCAACCTCCAAGCTCCATCCTCCATACCCATGTGCGAGACAAGAGAAGAGAAGAGAAGAAGAAGAGAGGAGATGATGGAGAGCTTCTTATCCAAGATCCCTCACCCTCACAATATTGTGATTGCATTGATTGAGTTGCTAATTTCAAGCATCTTTATGGCTTTAGAGTTAACTAAAAAAAGCCATTTTCCTCACTTTCATCAAGTTCTACCCATCATTGATAATGTGTAGGCTTTTGATGACACATCATCTACTCCTTATTAAAAATCTAGTATTAGAGAAGCCATGTTCTGATGAGGATCTGGAGATTAGTGATCTTGTGTTTTCTATCGAGTATTCTAGAAGCCTTATTAAGAGAATCAAGGATTAGGTTCCATTGTATAAGTCAACACAAAGGGAGGCTTGCGTGAAAAATTTGCAAAGTGTTAAAGGCACTCTTGTTTATGTCTTTACTCCACATGAGATTGATATGCATATGAAAGGTGGGATCTATCAAATTCAAGCTAATTACACATACATGTCTAGGACATGTTAAGATCTTGGTCCAAATGAGATTGATATGCCTATGAAAGGTGGGATCTATCAAATTCAAGCTAATTACACATACATGTCTATGACATGGTAAGAATTCTCACCTAATCCAAATGAGAAATTTAGATCTTTCTCCTAACCCAAGTGCTCTTTGTGTCATAGGTGTATTGAGGTGTAAGCACTAGCGAGAGGAAGGAGCCATGTGAGGTTCAACCCAAAACCTCACATATATTGTCCTCATTGTTACACCAAAAAAATTCTAGTTGACCCTATGGTCATATTTTCTTGCCACACTTGCCATGACTTTCATCCCCTCATTGTTGCACCAAAAATTTTTAGTGAACCCTACAATCGTCTTTTCCTACCATACTTGCCATGCTTGCGTCCCCTCACCCTGAGGTACACTCCACATCTAAGGGTATATAATTTGATTGGAAAAATTGGGAAACTCTATGATGAAAGTTACAATGACACTTGTACCTACATAGATTTTCCAATGGACAAGTGGTTAGACATCTATTCACAACTAGACTCAGGGTTTTGATGTTCTATTAATGATTTTGGATTCTTGATGGGACCTAAAATTATCCGGCATTGGCTATGGCACTAGCCGGACCTCATGCATACAACAGACAACCCCACCACACGGCCTCACGGGCCAGGAGCATCTAAAACTCACTTTGCACTAAATGCTTATGATGATTTTGCATTTGTATTCAATATGTAATCCAAAGTTCATCTTCCCTTTTCCTCAGAGGGAGATCCCATAACATATAGGCATAATGCCTCGTAATACACACATAGGGAAGCACCTCTCGGCTGATTGTCGTGGCTCCACTGCAACTCTCCTACAACTTGGGGATTGTGTAATAAAGCAATTTTCACGTTACTTTAATTAGGCCAATTAGTCTATTTTAGGCTAGAGTATAAAAGGCAAGAGAGTGCCAATGTAACACATCTTTTCAATTCATTTCTTGAAACTCCACTTCTTAGAGCTAGAAGGTTTCTTCCTTCCCACCGTTGCAAAGGGTGTGTACCTTGCAGTAGCTATCATCATAGTATTCTCAACAAGCAGCCATGGCTTCAACATTTGTATTTCTTCTTCTAATTGAATATGAATGGCAAGCTATGGTTTATTTCTAGCTTTTCTTGGAATCATTTCTTGTTAGTTTTCTTGTATTTTCTTGGATGTGGCAAAGTATCATTTCATTGGTATCAGAGCATTGATTTGATCCATGGGAAGGGTCATTTTCATGGTGAATTCTAGTCACAGACTTGGTACAGGGTAACTGGGAGGACAAAATTTGGTCACAGGCTTAATTACAATTCAACTATGACTAGCCATGGCTATCTGCATCAAGTCGTCACTATTCTGGAGGTTCTTGGAGGATCTATGGTGAAAATAACAGTTCGTGGTCAATTCATAGGTCATTTTGGAGGGAGATTGGACTAATTGGAGTTAAACAGGGATTAGGGAGGAGTAAACAGGGTTACTTTTTGCTAACCAAGGGTTTCTTCTTTTCTTTCCTCTTTCTCTCAAGCTTCCATAACCAAAACCCTGCTCTCATCTCTCAACCAAGAATTCATCTACCTCCATGGTTTCTACAAGCTAATTCTCCATCTTCTAAGCATCACATAGAGTATGCATAAGCCTTGCTTGGCTCATGTGATTCTGAGGTAAATGAGTCTGCGTTTTTTGCACTCTTTGCACTGAATAAATACTCCTATACTCATGATTTAAAATGGATTTATTAAGCTCCATGAGGCTTGGCCATAGTGCTTACAAGTTGATCACTTAGTCTCCTTCAACTTTGGCATGAATCAATGGCCATTCTTGAGCTCTTCTTTCTCATACAAACCCTAGAAATGGACTATTATTACAGCAGAGAGAAAATTTCAGAATTCTTGATCAATTTCATGGAGTTTTTTCTTAAATCCACTCCCTGAAGCTACTACACAACTCTCATGACCGACATTGAACCTTCTTCAAGCTTGGAGCTTCATTTTGACATGGCTATGGAGTCAAAATAGGGCAGCAAGCTATAGGCTTCAAATTTTTGGTCTATTCTCTTCTATTTCATGGGGCTTTGGTCTTAAATGACTTTAGGGACCTTCCTACTACTCCAAACACTCAAGATTTTGAAGGCTTTAAGCAATGGATTCAAGATTGAAGGCCAATCTTCTCTTGGACTTCAAGCATGACAGGGATTGAAGAATTTCTTGGAAATCTCAGTCAAAGAGGCTCCAATTACAAAGGATCTTTCATTCATTTGGCTTCTTGGAGTTGAAGACTTACTCAAGGCATCATCCTTGGATTATACTTGGAGCTATTGTATGTAATTATGGAGTATTACTCTCTCTTGATCAATTGGAGGACTTATGAAGATGGGCCATCACTCTTTATGGGCTGAGGTTTGAGACAAGCAACATATTCTTCTTCAAGCATTGAAAGAGGTACTTCTAATACTCTTTTTAATCTCTCCAATAATTAATCCACTTGATAACTGCATCTCCTATTGTTGAAGGAGAGATTAAGAGAGTAACCTAAGCAATGACTTGCTTCATAGACTTTACCTTCAACATTGATTGATAATGAATCATCAAATTTCATACAATGAGCCTTCAATTTGGATTGTCAAGCATTGATTGAGTATCTACTCAGTCATTTAGCCATTCATTGATTGAGTTTTTATCATCTCATTGATCTATTGCATTTGATTGATTGAAGACTTTAAAATTCATCATATAGTCCTTCATATTTTGATTGAGATTTACCTAACCCTAATCCATGAGTTTGTGTTGACCCAATCTTTGAGAATTTCCCAAAATAAATTTGTAAAGGTGAGCATAGTATGCAGTGAGTCACTGATACTATTGGTAAGCCTATCTCAGCCCATTTTCATTCATGATACCTTTCCAATTCATGCATATCATGAAACGATCAATGTCTTGATTCGGTCTTGCATATCATACCTTGTTTGTTAGAATACTAGCTCTGCCATGTTCAATACCGACCGAGGAAAAAGGTCGAAGTCGGACAAGATAGCAAGACAATAGTGAGGTGACCCTCCCTTGCTATTGATGACTCTGAAAGGATGCACAACCTAGCTTGGAAGGAACTTTGCACACCTTCCGGAGTTTCAGAGCCCATTTAGGTGCCTATTCCGCCGTTTTATCCCTCACCACAGGTGGTGGACCACGGAAGACCACTCAGGATGAGAGTGGAAAAGATTTGAAGACACTTGGTACAAACAGGGGAAAACAGGGCAGTTTGGTCACAGTTTTGAACCATTTGATAGGTCTATAGGTGCTACAGATTTGATTCCATGTGGTGATTATAGCCTACAGGTTTCCCTTCAGTGCCCACACGAGTTTTATGTTGAGATGACAAGCTCAACACATGCGGACATTGATGATGGACCGCCTGGTTAGATGGGTCCACATGTCTACACTTAGCACGTTGGTGGTCATTATGACTCTCACATGGCCACTGACTCATTACTTATTATATTCAGGTTGTTACACCTATTTACAGCTGGCATAGTTATAGCGCCAGTCGACTAGTGTAGTCGGTTATGCATTGTTTGACTTAATAGGCCACTTTCCTCTATATTGTATCTTATCTATACTTTGTGTACATTGTAAAGTGTGTGGAAGAAGAAGAAGAAATCAGCAAGAAAATGTTTTGGCCTCCATCTCTCTTCTTGTCTCTTGATTGAGTTTCTCCTTGTGAATTCTATGGGCGTTTGGTGCAACATCTTGAGCAAGTCTCCCATCATGCGATTCTTGACATTTTACCATGGTCTATATGCATATGAGATGAAACAGTGCTCAAACAGTGCTTCTACAGGGTTTTACAGGGTGCAGTCCCATTCTGGATAGTCATAAAGAACCTATTACAGGAAAGGAATTTTTAATTTTGCAATAAGGGTTCTTGTGCTCAGTACATAGAGCTTGAAGTCCTCTTAGATCCTAGCTATAGCACGCCTCATTTGGAGTAGCGGAGCTCAAGTTATAGCCCATTTTGTGACAAGTGGTCTCACTGTAGACTGAGCCAGGCAGAGACACACTGTTTTGGTCTAGAACCATTATATACCTTTTCCAAAGTGCTTATTTCAGTAAATCTGGTATATATACATATAGTAAGCCCCATTTTGGAGCTATAAAGCACTTGGATCGGGGAAGCACAGCTCAAGATATAGACCAATCTTTGACTGACAGTGCTGAAATTACAACATGGCAAGGAACAAGAAGAAAGAGCAAATGTTAGACCACATTGAGGAAGGCTTGGAGGAGTATCATGCTAAGACAAATGACAATAATAGAACCACAAATCAGAGGCTAGAATTCATGGGAGTTAGTACCACCAATGACGAAGTGCAATGGCCAAAGAACCCTCATGTCATAGATCAGGGGAATGAAGTAAACATCTCACGTGATTCTAACGACTTCCAACAAATGTCTAAGCAACTTGGCAACATGAATGATGGTTTACTTCAGCTTACCCACTCCATGGATGATAAATTTAACAAGATGATTTCTCATATGGAGCAACAAAGTAGTAGATTGGATACCAAGTTTGATCAGTTGATCACTATATTCAGCAATTTCGGAGATAAATTCCAAAGTAAACCACCACCCCATGTTGAAGAAGTGCCACTTATTCATGGGAATGTGAGATCTACTATAGCTCATCAACATATACCATCGAATTATGAACATGGTGGTCCTTCTAGAGTCAATGAAACCACTCAGCCACGTGCTAATTCATGGAGTAGAGGCAGGCCTAAATTTCCTATCTCTAGAGAACATGGACAACAAGGTCATTCACTGCATGAAGATGAAGAAGAGTTTATTCATGGATGTCACCCCTCTTATAAAGAGTTTGATACTCATCATGCTCAAACTCCTAATGTAAGAGAACCTAATGTGAGATAAGATCATGGACAGCATGTACATGGGGACAGTTTTCAGCATGTTAATACTCATGACAGTTTTCAGCATGTTAATGTTCATGAGGATAGAATGCCACATGCTGTTTCTAATCATACCCAATCACATGGAAATTCATTGCTTGGCCATCAATCTCATGGAAACCATCTCAATGGGCAGCAATCATATACAAACAAGCATGGGCATCAACCAAGGAGTGACTCTTTTCATAGACAACAATCTTTTGGCTTTAACAATCATGGTGGGCAGCAATATCACTATGATAAAGAATACAAGGATAACATCAATATAACAAATTTCAAAGGAGATAACCCTTCACTGACCGAGCTTGAGGAATGGATCAATAAATTGGAAATGTACTTCACTCTATACCCTCACAACAAACAAGCAAAGATTTGTTATGCAGCCCTACGCCTAGAAGGGTATGCACATACTTGGTGGAGATACATGTTCAAGATAGGGGAAAATTTTCAATCTTGGGATGAGTTTAAATCAGCCATGACTCAAGTATTTGTGTCACCCATGGAAAAGGAAAGACTTGAACAAAGATGGTACAATCTTAGGCAAAGGGGATCTTCCATAAGGGATTATTCCAGCCAATTCTTAAATCTTTCCATGTATGTAGAAGGTATCTCCGATGCAGCCAAGTTAAATAAGTACATCTTTGGTCTTCCAATGACAAAACCAAGGGCCTATGTTACAAGTGTGGAGAGAGGTGGTCTCTTGAACATAAACAGAAGTGCAAGGGATACATAGCAAAGTCAAACATGCTGAATATAGAAGAATTTGAGGATGAAGAAGCAAATGAAGATGCTCTTTTGCAAGTGGATGCAGCCCCCACTTATGAACACATGCATGATCAAGAGGATCAAGATGTGCAGGAGGATTTAGAGCTGGTCAATAGTTTTCCCTATGATCCAGGTGGTTCTATGGTTTCTTGTCAACCCATGTTATGTTCCATATCTCAGGATGCATGGATGGGTTTTAAGGGTGAAAATACACTTCGGCTCAAAGGTACTATAAATTCAAAGGTTGCTCATATTCTCATTGATACGGGCAGCACACATAGTTTTGTGAATGCTAAGTCATTGTATGAGCTGAAGTTATTACCACAAGAAATGGATTCCCTATTGAAGGTACAAGTGGCAAATGGAGCTCAAGAGTTGAGTAAAGAGATATGCCGGCAGCTATCACAGTCTTGCACTATTATGACAGACTTGATTGTCCTAGATATGGGTCCTATTGACATCATCATTGGCTGTGATTGGCTTAAACAGCTTGGAAAATTTTCCTTGGATCTTAACCAGATGTTTATGGAGTTTACTTGGAATGGGCAGCAAGTAAAACTTAATAGCATTGAGAGGAAACAAGTGGAAATAATCAGTAAAAAGAAGATGAAGAGGGAAATCAATGCTATGTCTTGCATTTTCACACTTCTTCTATCAAAGGCAGATGAAAATCAGAAATCTACTTCACCTAAGGAGCAAGATCCATGTCTATGTAAACTTTTGGAAGAGTTTAAGGACATATTTCAACCACCTACATCGTTGCCTCCTCAGCGAGAAGCGGATCATCCTATTGATTTAATGCCTGATACTAAACCCATCAACAAACCTCCTTACAGATTATCCAAGTGTGAGAGAGAAGAAGTAGAGAAACAGGTTAAAGACTTGCTGGAAATGGGATTTATTCAGCCTAGTCAGTCACCTTTTGCTTCTCCCGTACTACTTGTCAAGAAGAAAGATGGGTCATTTAGGATGTGTATTGACTATAGAGATCTAAATAAGAGCACTGTGAAGAATAGGTACCCAATTCCCCACATAGATGATTTGTTGGATGAACTCAAGGATGCAAAGGTTCTCACTAAGATCGACTTAAGATCACGGTATCATCAAATCAGAATGAAAGCAGGGGATGAGTACAAGATAGCTTTTAGGATAGAAAGAGGTCTCTACCACTTCCTAGTCATGCCATTCGGACTTTCCAATGCACCTGCAACCTTCCAAGCACTTATGAACAAGATTTTGCAGCCATTCTTGTATAAATCAGTCTTGGTATTCTTTGATGATATTCTCATCTATAGCAAGAATAGAGAGGAACATTTGGAACATGTTAGAGAAGTTCTCTTTACTTTGAGAAGACACAAGCTTTTTGCAAAGGAAAGCAAGTGTACTTTTATGGCTGATGAACTGGAATATTTGGGTCATATAGTTGGTGAGAAAGGAATCATGGTTGATCCAAAGAAAGTACAGTGCATCAAAGATTGGCCCATACCACAAAATTCTACTTCATTGAGAGGATTTCTTGGATTATCTTCCTTCTATAGGAGATTCATCAAGAATTATGCCCATGTAGTAGCTCCTCTTACTGATAGATTGAAGAAAGAAGCTTTCTTTTGGGATGCTACAACCACTATGAGCTTTAATGAGCTGAAAAGTCTTCTTATTTTAGCACCTATCTTAGTGTGCCCAGACTTTTCCAAGGAATTTACCATCTAGGCATATGCTAGTGGTAGAGGTATTGGGGCAGTTTTATGCCAAGACCATGGTGTTATTGCTAATGAAAGTAGGAAGTTAGATGATAAAGAAAGGGAACTCCATGTCTATGAGCAGGAAATGTTAGCCATTCTTCATGCTATTAAGAAGTGGCATCACTACATCTATGGCAGCCATTTTAAGGTGAAGAGTGACCATCGAGTGCTGAAGTATTTTCTTTCTCAGCCAAATCTCTCTCCCAAACAAAGACGGTGGTTAGCTACTCTTCAAGGATATGATTTTGAGATATCCTATATGGCAGGCAAGGATAATGTAGTGGCTGATGCCTTATCTAGGATGTGGGCATGTTCAGTTTCTATTATCTCTACCATACATAAAGATTGGATTCAGGACATTCAAGAAGAATATCTTTTGGATGAACACAATGCCAACATTATGAAGAAATTACAGCAAGACAATGGGTCTGAATTTCCCAATTTCAAGTGGCAAAATGGACTTCTTTGGTTCAAAGGAAGAGTCTATTTGACCCCTCAGTCATGATTTAGGCCACGTATTTTGTAGGAGATGCATTCTTCTCCTTTGGCAGGACATATTGGCTTGTTTAAAACCTTTGATAAGATCCATAAATGTTTCAATTGGAAGGGACTTTGGAAAGATGTCAAGGAGTATGTGATACAGTGCTTACCATGCTAACAGAATAAAGATTCCAATTTATTGCCTAGTGGTTTACTTCAGCCTTTGCCTATTCCTCATGGTAAATGGACTGATATTAGTATGGATTTCATTACAGGACTTCCTACCACTAAGCAGGGCTGGAATAGCATTTTTGTTGTGGTTGATCGTCTTACCAAATCAGCCCACTTCTTACCTACCAAAGTCCAATATTCAACCAAACAGGTGGTAGATCAGTTCATGGAAGGAATTTTCAGACTTCATGGATTACCTATGAAAATTGTTTTGACAGGGATTCCAAGTTCATGGAAAATTTCTGGAAAAGTCTCTTTACTTCTATGGGTACCAAATTAACTCCAAGTACTGCCTATCATCCACAAATAGATGGCCAAACTGAAAGGGTCAATAAATGGTTAGAGGTCTATTTGAGACATTTTTGCCATGATACGCAGAATGCATGGGATCATTGAATTCATCTTGCAGAGTTCTATTATAATAATACTCATCATATGAGTATTGGTATGTCACCATTCGAGGCATTGTATGGATACAAAGTCCAAGTACCTTCAACATTGTTTCATGATGAAGTGAATCCTCTTGCTCGAGAAGAGTTGGAAAAGATGGAAGCCTTAATGAAGCAATGCAAAGAAAACATCAGGAAGGCACAAGAGACAATGAAATTATATGCAGATGATAAGAGAAGGCATGTGGATTTTGAAGAAGGAGAATGGGTATTTTTGAAAGTACCTAAGTCTCGTTATGCTTCTCTCAAGGGCGGACATAATAAGCTTCCTCATCGCTATTATGGTCCATATCAAATCACAAGAAAAGTTGAAGATCTTACTTACCAACTTGATTTGCCTTCATCCACACGCATTCATAATGTTTTTCGTGTGTCTCAACTTAAGAAGTATATTGGCGCTGACATACAAGTTCTTGAAGAACTACCTCCTCTTGATGAAGATGGCTTAATCATCTATGAGCCCGAAAGGATTATTGGCAAGAGGGAGAAGGTTCTAAGGAACCGTATTGTTATGGAATACCTTGTCAAATAGAAAGGATTGCCTATGGAAGAATCATCTTGGCAGCATGCTTCATATTTGGATCAATATTCATGGCTTCTTCAGGAAGATACTTAGCTCATTACACAATGGACAGCTTGCTGTTATAAATTTCTGTCATGAAATTAATTGACCTATTGACATCAAAATTGGATTTTGATGACATGGATGGATAACTTATGAAGTAAACTTCATTTCTATACCTCATATGCATCATTCCAACATTTCTATCCAAAGTTATGGGTCATTTACTATCACTACCCTGTTCAGGACAGCATTCCAAATTTCCACTGTTTTGAGTTTATTTTCAAGATTCTTTTCATGGAAGAGTATCTTCTTCAAAGGACAACTTCAACAAGGCAATTCAGCATTGGTCTCTCATTCCTTTACATTTACCATCCACTTGTCATTTCAGTCTTCAACGTTTTGAGGACAAAACTTTTGGGTAGGGATGGATTGTAATAAAGCAATTTTCATGCTACTTTAATTAGGCCAATTAGTCTATTTTAGGCTAGAGTATAAAAGGCAAGAGAGTGCCAATGTAACACATCTTTTCAATTCATTTCTTGAAACTCCACTTCTTGGAGCTAGAAGGTTTCTTCCTTCCCACCATTGCAAAGGGTGTGTACCTTGCAGCAGCTATCATCATAGTATTCTCAACAAGCAGCCATGGCTTCAACATTTGTATTTCTTCTTCTCATTGAATATGAATGGCAAGCTATGGTTTGTTTCTAGCATTTCTTGGAAGCATTTCTTGTTAGTTTTCTTGTATTTTCTTGGATCTGGCAAAGTATCATTTCAGATTGGCCCTAAGATGCTTTGCTAACACATATAACATTCACACAAACTCCACTCTTTCATAATTCAGTGTTCCAGGAGATTTTGATTTGCCTCACAAAACTTTCCCTAACGGAAGCACCCGTCTAAATCTACATCTTAGGTTTCATGTCCTCTCAGCATTGGTCAAAGTTTATCAAACAAGTGCAATGCATTCTAGGAGATACCACGTGGCATGCTTGATGCAAGGTGTATGATGATTGTGCACAACCATTTTATGATTTAAAAAAACAAGCCATGTGAGGTGCGAAAAATAGCCATTTCATGAATTTTAACTAACCGTTACGTGCTGTGCTGCTTTAGGGACTAGCACTGGAACTTCCGTGCTACTAGTCGCCTATATTTAATGATAGAACGATCCCTAAATGAGGAGGCTCAGGAAAGAGGTTCAGCACTGAAGAATGGTTGTTGCTGGTCGGTCCGTGGGCTACCCAGAATAATTATTGAAAAACCCGCAACACACAAGACACGCGGTATGCTTCAATTTTACAAAGAAATTTGATTGTTTTTGTTGTTTCATGGTCCAAATGTTGTTCGTATGCAATGAATTTTTGTTTGAACCTTGCTTGCATCAAGATTGAGGGTTGTAACTATAGAAATGCAGAACCGGTGATGATTGAGGGTCGTTATTAATTCTTTAAAACCTATAAAATGTCAATTTTAATGGAAATTAGTGGTTTTTTTCGATTTTGAGTTGGAGAAAAGGGGTGAAAATGGGACAAAATCAGAGAAAATGTTAAGTTTCAGTCAAAATAATAAGCCAATACAAATAAATCAGAAAATACCTATTTTTCATGAATAATAAATATGAAAAAATAGTGAAAAATAGAGAAAATTGAGATTTTCGTGCTAAAAAAATATGGAAAAATAAGATTTATGTGCGTGAATGTTTGGCGAGGTTAAAGAATGAGGTTAAGCCTCAGTTTGACCTTGTCCTTTGTGTTATAGTACGTGTTTATTGCTTTTTACATACAAAAATGATACAAAACAACCATTTACACCTATGCACCGCAGCAACACCTAAACAGTGGGGGGGGGGGGAGGAAGTTTGAGCGACGATCTAATTGATGAAAAGATACAAAGTCTGATTTCCCTCTTTGTGCATAGCATCATCTTGAAGCCATCCGATCACAGTCGGACAAGCATTCTTCAGCCCCTCTTCTTCTTGATTTCTTGCACATGAATTGCCTCTATGTAGGAGAGAGAGGGAGGAGAGAGAAAGACTGGTTTTTGATCTCCACAACCAGGCAGCCAATGGAGGAGCGGAGACCGGTGATGGAGAGTGAAGGTTGAATGTAGATCAAGTATGTAATTAGTTGGGAGCCCTGTTTGTAAGTGCCATAGCCCCTTCCATCAAATCGTGGATTCATGGCGCCTTCATTCCTGTCAGGTGGCGAAAAAAAACCCCTCTCCCCCATACTCACAAAAATTTAGGGGGTCATGACCTTTGGCCTTTCTAAAGGCTATTTCCACTTAACTTTTTGGGCTTGGCCTCCCGAGCACCTTTTTCACATCCGGAACCCGATTCTTGATCCGAAAAATCTTGGGCGTCTGTCTTGAAGTCTTCCGCTGCCAGGCATCTCCCAGGGTCTTGTCTCACATGCCAAAAAATTATGAAAATTCTCCAACCACCGTCCAGTGGAACTTTTAAGTATTTCTAGGCATTGCCGCTTAAAATTGTACTGATTGCCACCGCCGCCTTCGGACGAAGTCTATTTTTCCACGATATTCGTAATTTTTGGCTATTTTTAAGCACTTCTCGACATCAAAAATCATCTATCATTGGCGATCATAGGATAGAGCGACTCAGCCCGTCGAATCCCATGAATAGATATGCACATAAACAACAAAAAGGAGCATCAAGCTGATACAAAAAATACACAACATAACACATCACAGCTCATACCCTACCCCTTGACAAAACCAAGGCATGAAATCCACGAGGAGTAGGCCTAGCATAATCTGATAGAAGTCCTGAAGCTAGTCACTAACCAACTACTCCAACACAGCCAAGCTAAAAAGAACGATCAAAGAGGTTGCCCTAAGTGGTGGTCCGAACTACCTACCTAACTAAGGACAACTCAACCAGGAGCTCCTACTAGGCGAGGACTCCTATAGCCTGATCAAGAAATGTTTTCTTTGAGTATATTTCTTCTTTTATTTTTTTATTTTTCCATACTCGAGCGTGTAAAAAGGAGGGAGTTGAGCGTAGTGACCCAAGGAGAACAGGGCATTGGCCTCAAGTCCTGTCTCGGTACCCAAAAACCTACCAAGCCCTCGCAAGGCGACACTTAATCCTTTTCTAGTGCTCACTTTTATTTTCTCTCCAACCTTCTTTTATTTTCGTTGTTTTTATGGCAAGATGTCACCCCAAGGAAGGGCAAGGCATCGGCCCCGAGTCTTACTCGTCCTCCCCAGGAACCTACCAAGCCTTGGCAAGGCAATGAACGACTGCTCAAGAATTTTTCTTTCTTTCCTTGTGTTATAGGGGGTTACACACCTCCGTATATTCATATATTGTATTTCAAATATTTAGGATTTTTTCTCTTTCCATCATTATTTTAATAGGCTTCTCTAACTGCCGCACAACTAACATGAACTCCTAGAATGGCCACCTAGCATGTTAGCAGAACATGGTCACTAGAACTCCCATCTAAAACATGTCATTCAATGCCTGACAATGCCTTGTAGGAGGCAATGACTAGTCAGACCTCCCCCAAACATACCTAACCTAAACCTGGGACTTCATGCCTTGATTGCCGGTCCCCAACAAATAAAAGAAAGTAACCCTCACCCGCACATATATCATTAATTGCTTAAGGGAAAAACTCCAAAAGGGGACGAAACCACCTGGAATGGCCACAAGAAGCTCCTTTGTAGCAAAGGCTCCCTTCAGTGACTTCGTCAACCTGTATGGCGCAATCATAAAACAACAAAGCATTAAACGTACCTGCACCAGACAGAGATAGGGCCCTCTTGGCCTAAAGAAATAGCACATTTCAGTGCAAACTAATTGGCCCTCTTGGCCTAAAGAGATAGATTATTAAAACCTAAAAACAACTGGTCCTCTTGGCCTAAAGAAACCAGACATTAACTACTTAAAGCAACCGGCCCTCTTGGCCTAATGGAATCAACCAAAACAGCTCATAGAGATCCCTCCTTGGAAGAAGACAGATATACGCAAATACAATCCATTCCAAGGGGGAAAATAGGGTTCTCATCCCTAAACTAAATACATCAAATTATGGCCCATACCTCTTGCATATGTAGCAAGAGGCATACGCATAACATGTCGTCAGATCAACCTATGGGTCCAAGATAATAGTGGTAGATGGGTCTCGGCCACTCTTTGCATTACCCATATCAACCATCACCTGCCATATAATGCGTGGTTTGATAACATTCCCCACAAGTGATAGGTCATGTCTCAATATCAATAGCAACATCTGGACTAGGACCATAGTTGAAAAAGAGGTCCTCTTCATAAGCAAAATTAGCTAAGGAATCCGCAAACTGATTCCAACTGAAGAGAT
The DNA here is from genome assembly GCF_053477565.2 of Lygodium microphyllum. NCBI lineage: Eukaryota > Viridiplantae > Streptophyta > Polypodiopsida > Schizaeales > Lygodiaceae > Lygodium > Lygodium microphyllum. Next base: position 138,678,177 of record NC_141153.1, read on the forward strand.
ACGCTCCCCAATTCATCAAGTAGGGTTATAGTAGTTCGATGATACATATGAAGGAGAGGATTCCGGACTGTATATGTCCCATTGAGTTGATTTAAGATCAGCTGGGATTCCCCTTTTATTAACAACCGCCTAATACCACCTTTCTTAGCAATATTCAATCCCATAGTCAGAGTTTTATATTCGACCATGTTGTTAGTAAATCCTACCCCGAGATAAGTAGCTAATTTCATTGTAACTCTACGTCGGGGATCTCGGATAACTACTCCAACACTTCCTTTTCTATTAAGGCCCTTGGATGCTCCATCAAAATATAATGTATACGTCCATAATGAGTTTACATAGCCAGCCATCAAGAACTCCCCTATTTGTAATTATGATAGTCAAAGTTCAACATATTTAGAGGATGAACTGATGGCTCCATCGCACCTTCTTCATTAAACTCAACAAGGATGCTTGTCAAGATTTGTAAGCAGTGATGGTAGAAAACTTTAATTTTCCACACAAAGGTATCGTCTTCCTACTCAATCACTTTATATCCCTTGCTCCACCAGATAAGCCTCCCTTGATGATATCTTTGTTGGAGATATGGGTGCTCCAAATAAGGGATTAACCCCCCCATCAACCAATTTAAGCTCTCCTGTTTTGCAGGTCTCAAATCAGGCCTAGCATGGACCTGCAATGCATTTTTCCGCATTAGCATACTTAGAAATAATAAGGTTTAATCTTATTAAGATTAACCTTATTCTTAAATTCCACTCCTTGTAGATCACCTAATAAAACTGTGGACTTATTTTTACCTATCTGAACTATCTTGTAAGGGCCATCCCATGGAGGTTCCAGCTTTCCTGGAAATAGCTCCCTACATGCATCTTGTAAGGGCCATCCAAACTATCTTGTAAGGGCCATCCCATCGAGGTTCCAGCTTTCCTGGAAACAGCTCCCTACATGCATCATAATATAAAACTAACTGTCCCTTTTTAAAATTATATTTCTTCACTTTTAGATCATGCAACCGTTTCATCCGACGTTTAGCTATCTCCTGGTGCAACAAACTCTGCAATTTGAGCTCGCCCAAGTGGGCTATAGTCGTAAACCGCTCAAATAGGGCATCTTTATCACCCAGAGAATGATTGATTGTGAATCTAATGGTCAACAACTCAATTTCTAAGGGCAATACACACTCCTCCCCGTAAACTAATTTGAATGGGGTGTGGCCAATGGCTCGTTTAAACATTGTATTATACGCCCAAATCGCCACATATAATTTTGTATCCCGGTCCCGCTTCTTTTCGAAGACTATCTTGGATAGGATACCCACAAGCTGCTTATTGGTACTTTTGACTTATTTTTCTTGCAGATTGTAGGGGGTTGTCTTGTTATGCTTGATTTTTCAAGCTTCAATCAGAGACTTTTAATCACTTTATTTAAAAAGTGAGTTCCACGGTCCGATACTATTTCTTTTGGTGGACCAAATCGGCAAATGATTTGCTCAAGTAGGAAATTGGCAGTCTCTTTTGCATTGTCCTGCCTCGCCGCCCGTGCCTCTGGCCACTTTGTAAAATAATCAGTTGCTACTATAATGTACCTTTTCTGAGTAGTAGACGACGGGGTAATAGGACCCACAAAGTCAATGCCCCTTCTCAAATGGAAGGATAGCCATGATTGGCGTAAGTGGACGCTTCATATTCTCACTGCTCTCATGCCTTTAACAAGTATCACATCTCTTAACGTACTCAAAGGAATCTTGGAAGATGGATGGCCACCAATATCCAGCTCTTAAAGCTTTCTATGCCATTAACGGCCCAGCAAAGTGCCCTCCAGAAGTGGAGTCATGGCACTCTTCCAAAATAAAGGGAACCTCGACAGGCATCATACATCAGCGATAGATATCATCAATACCCTGCCGATATAATGTGCCTGTGGTCAAGGAAAATTTCAATGCCTGTTGTTTAATTTTCCTCTTCTCCAATTTTGATAAAGTAGCTCTAGTCTCTCCCGTAGAAAGATAATGTGTTATAGCAGCATACCAGGAGGGAATAGATGCCGTATCAATCTTAAACAAAGTCTCCATGTCACTTCCTTCAACCACGACCTCTTTTGGCTCTCCAAAATCCACAAGACACTCTACAATACCCTTCGACAGCTTGCTCTTAATCTCATAATCAAATTCCTGTAAAGTGATTAACCACTTTGTTAAACGGTCAGGCGGCTGTAACTTATTCAACAACAATCGAAGCCCTTCCGTCTTTGTTTAAGAAACCACCCTCTCATAAAGAATGTAGTGCCTGAAATTTTTGGTCGCAAATACCATCGCAAGGCACAACTTCTCCATATAGGTGTAGTTAATTTCCGATATGCCCAACTTCTAACTAGCAAAAGCTATCGGATGGTAGAGCCAAACAGCAAGCTGATACTATACATGGTTGCTGCTGAAAATATATAGAATATTTTGCCCTTTTTTGGTGCTTTTAAAACAGGTGCTTTGGCAAGCTCCTACTTCACATCGTCAAAAGATACTTTGCAAGCATCACTCCATGCAAACTGACAATTAAAAGACAATAAGTTGGTCAGCGGCAATGTTCTTTCTGCCAAGGCATTGATAAACCTCCGATAATACCCTACTGATGATAGAAAGCTATGCACTTCCTTTGGAGTACGTGATGGACTCATGGCGACTATAACCTTGATCTTTTCAGGATCAATCGCAATCCCTACAAAACTGACCACATGGCCTAACAAGAGCCTATAAGGGACTCCAAAGACGTACTTCCGTGGGTTAAGAGCTATGCAAAATTGTCTGCAATCCTCAAAACACTCGAACACACTATTAGTGAGTTTGGGAATCTCCCAATTCCCATTTTTTGAATGCTAAAAAGGTGGCATCCGGATAACATGCCCATAAGTTTCTAAAAACCATATGATGTGACCTATCATTAGAAAGCACTTGAAAAATGGAATCTATTGAGCTATAGAGCGCTCAATTTGGAGTTATAGTGTTCAAGTTATGACAAATGCAAAGATTTGACCACGTGTCCCAAACTTATGGGAAATTCCCATATTCCCTAATATGGTCTTCTTGCGCAAAATAATCAACTGTCTATCCCTTATGGTGGCTGCCCCCAAATCATCAATGAATACTTTCAGCTCCTCTGGAGATGTTATCAAAGGTCTTGTTGGCTGTTCTTTGCCACAAACCAGGTGCATTACACAACCCAAATGCTATCACACGGTACGCAAAGGTATCGAGGATTGTAATAAACGTTGTTTTTAGCTTGTCTTACTCATCAGCGATCGCCATTTGGTTATACCCTGCAAAGTAGTCCATAAACGAATAGATTTCCCTACCCGATAGTTTATCCAAAATTTGGTCAATAAACGGCAACGGGTAGTAATATTTAACAGTCTACTTATTCATCTCTAAAGTCTACACAAATACGTATTTGATTATTCTTCTTCTTCCTGATCACAACTGGTGAGCACCATTCAATATGCTGAATAGGAAAGATCAAACCCGCTTTCTGCAACTTCTATAGTTCCTCGTACAACCCATCCCCTAATTCAAAAGGCATACGCCTTACTTTCTGACGTATAGGGCGGGTACCTTCTTTTACAAGAATAGTATGCACAGCTAGACTAGGAGGAATACCCCGAAGTTCGTCATAGCTCCAAGCAAAGATATCATGAAACTCTCAGATTAAGGATACATAATCCTCTCTTTCTTCCGAACTGAGCATGGACCCTAATTTAATTGGCCACGAATCATTTAGCGTACCAAGATCCAGCTCAACAACGTCCACGTCTCTAATTCGATCATGAGGCTCTATCGGCTCATTCAAGGTTACCTGATAAATATCCTTTGTAGTGGACCCTTCCTTAGATCCATCGCTTGATGACGTCTCACTACCAGATGGATCATCTACTATTTCTAGTTCAGTGGAGGATAGTGGAGCTCTCTCACTCTGAGGAGACTCAGGGTAAGCATCCACTATTACACGGTGGGCACCTCGACCTAGAATCACTCAACCAGCGGGTATATCGACTTGACAGTCTGTCCGTATAATCCATGGCCTGCCTAGCAAAACTCAATAGCTAGGACGTCCTGCAAACCTTATCACCCTAAAGTCTAGATAGCATTCCACGCTCGCAACTGTAATGTGGACCTTAGTAATGCAACCTTCTGGTTGTCTTAGACTATCATCAGCCATCCTAAGAAGTGTGGAGCCATCTTCTTGGATCTCCAGACCTAACCTCTCCATCAAGTCTGAACTTATGATATTGATGGAGGATCCAATGTCCACGATAGTGTGCTCCACTAATATTCCATCCACATATGGTGGAAACCTAGGGCAATGCTTTTCAGCATGATCGAACCAATCTTCCCCCACTCTAGCTATGCCCAAAGGTTCTACTATATACCCTATACGTAGGATTTTCTTAAATTCCTTGCGTACTCTTAGAGAAAGTTTAACCAATTGTAGGAGATTCATGTCTAGTTTGACTTCGCAAAGGAAACTTGTGCCAAAGTTCTCTTCTCGTGCCAAAGTTCTCTTCTCGTGCCAAACCATTCTCTCCTTTGGTCTTTCAATTGGCTTTGGTGCCTCTTTTTTAGCCTTTACCTTCTTTCTTGGCAATCTTTTATCCTCCTCGAGATCGGCTTTACTACCAACATGTCTTAACAGTCCACTTTCCTTATCAAGATTCAGGACTCGCTTTTCCCCAGCATCTTGCTTAGGGCTTCCCTCAACAGGTTTTGCATTATCTTTTTCACCCTCTTTAGCCTTTTGGCCTCTTGTTACTGATAGATTAGAGGTTTCAGCATCATTGACACATACAGCCTCAATAAGGTTGACTCCATTGCCATGAGGTAACTCCTCTACAACAGCCTTTCCTCTTTGCACTGTTTGTCTTGGTCCATCATCTTGTTGGAGATTATTCCCTTGTGTGCGATGGTTAACTGGACCTGGTTGTTTACTCCCTTGTTGGAGAGAACTAATCTTACTCCAACAGGTAGCAGCTAAGTGGCCAAACTTCCCGCAAATATCACATTTGACATTTGGACAATTCCTAGGGAAATTTTGACCCCCACACCACTTACAGCTGAATCTTGAGGGGCCACCTTCTTCAGGGCATTGGCTCCCTATCAAATTCTATTGCTTCTTAAGAAAATTGACATCCATAGCTATTTGTCAATATTGTTCAGAGATCATATCAGTGTAGTGCTTCAACATGTCCTTAACTTCACCAAGGACATTAGAAGCGCTCGACTCATAGCCGAGTTCGTCAGTCTGTCGTCCCATGGGCCTAACCACTTGATTAGGAATTATCCGCTAACCAACTAGGACAACATTAGGATTCATTGTTTGGTTTCCACCTCTATTTAGTGAGGCCGCCTGACTAGCCATAGGCATAGTCATGCTAGGAGGAGCTGGTAACATAGGCAGATTCAACATAATACTCCCTCTACCACTCGTATTTAACATGGGGTCCCCTTGACTCCCATTTGTCAAGGCCAAATTATTACCATTCCAATTTATCCTTGCTGCGTAAGCAGCTTGCAAGCGTGACTCTAGTCCTTCTGCTTGGGTAATGGCAGTGTCAATATCGGCCAAAGCAACACTACTCAATTGCACCTGGATATTAAAATCCAATCCATGTAGGAAATATTGCAACTGTGCAGCTGTCTGCTGGAATGGGAATATAAGTGTTGAGTTTGCGAAGAACTTACTTTAGTTTCTTGGCATATGCGTGGATATTCTCATTTGGCTCTTGGCGTGTTACATTCAGAACACGCAACCAATATTGTCCACCCTTCTCAAGGGTAAACTCTCTATGAAAAGCCGTAAAGAATTGGGCACTACTAGTTATGGTTCCAGCTTCTAGACCGTGATACCACACTGCCGCTCTTCCTTTTAATGTCATATTGAAGAACATCATTAGGTGTCCTTCATCTTGGATTCGATAGTTGAACATGAGCGTTTGAAACTCCTTAATGTGGAGTTCTCCATCTTCTTCTGCTAACCCATGGAAAATGGGCAACGGTGCTCCTAATGCCAGTAAATCCAGTGTACCTACTAGAATTGCGATAGGTTGTGCCATAGCTACAACCGGATTGAGAACAGGAGTTTGTGTAGGCAACACTACATCCCCACTTGTTGTGGGTTGATTAACTGGAAATAGGGAAGTACCAAGACTTCCACTTGCACTCGAACAGCTACTCGTAACACCTAGGTTACTAGAACCACTGCCACTTATGCGTAACGGATTGCTTCTTTGAGGAGAATAGCATCTTACAATCTCCAACCGCCATCTAGCCCTCTTAGCATCTTCTGATTTTTGTATTTCGTCTTGACGGTCCTTTTCAAAGGACAAAAACCAACTATTTGGTCCCTAAAAACCCTAGATTCAAGAACCACCACTTGTTGGCCACTCCCGGCAAACGCACCACTGATGGGACCTAAAATTGGCTAGCATTGGCTATGGCACTAGTCGGACCTCATGCATACGACAGACAACCCCACCACACGGCCTCACGGATCAGGAGCGTCTAAAACTCACTTTGCACTAAATGCTTATGTTGATTTTGTGTTTGTATCCAATATGTAGTCCAACATTCATCTTCCCTTCTCCTCAGAGGGAGATCCCATAACATATAGGCATAATGCCTCGTAATACACATGTAGGGAAGCACCTCTCGGTTGATTGCCGCGGTTCCACTACAACTCTCATACACCTCGGGGATTGGCCCCAAGATGCGTTGCTAACACATATAACATTCGCACAAACTCCACTCTTTCATAATTCAACGTTCCAAGAGATTTTGATTTTCCTCACAAAACTTTCCCCAACGGAAGCACCCGTCTAAACCTACAGCTTAGGTTTCCTGTCCTCTCAGCGTTGGTCAAAGTTTACCAAACAAGTGCAATGCATTCCAGGAGATACCACGTGGCATGCTTGATGCAAGGTGTATGACGATTGTGCACAACCATTTTATGATTAAAAAAACATGTAATATCTCCCCCCGTACCTTCCCCATAAGAACCCTCTCTTAAAAAATTTTACTTTTAATTCGAATTTTTTTACTCTCCCTCTCTCTCCCCGTCGACAATATGTCGGGGAGAGAGAGAGAGGGAGTAAAGAGAGAGAAGGGGGGCATGCACCCCCCAGGTGGAGGGGTGGTGGCCGTTAACACTCATCTCCCCCCTTGTGAAGCACTCCCTCCCCCACCATATAAGGGGAAGCAACCCCTCCCCCTTGGTTGTCTTCGACAGCAGCCCCCCCTCCCCCGTGATCAGAAAACGCTGCCCCTGCTGCCGCCTACACATCACACCCCCCTCCGCCTAACACACAGCCTCCCCTCCTCATCATCATCGCAAGGAGACGCCTCGTCATGCTACTCTGAGAGAGAGAGAGAGAGAGAGAGAAAGAAAGAAAGAAAGAAAGTTATATTAACGTCTTCTAAAGACCAAAACTGGCCTATGAGACAAACTGTGATACAACTGATGAGGTCCAGCTATCCAAAATAAAAGTGCTGAATGAAAAGCTAAAAACTAGAAACTGAATATACGGTGCTGTGAGTGTGATAAGTGTCGTGTATGTGTATGTGCGTATGTAGCTTTGGTACTCCAGATAATGGCTACAAAGGGGAAACAAATGTCGGCTGTGATAGGGGAACAACTATCGGCTGTGATAAAGTGGTGCGATGTGTATATGTAACAGATGTAGGGAGATATACTATCCTGGGATGTAGTAGCAATCATCGAAGTCACTAATAGCAGGTGATCCCTCTTGGATGCAGGATGTGGTACATCAGCGGTGGAGAAAGAGCAAACTGGAGATCTGAGATCCAATGTGTCGGGTGTCGTCGGATCTCAGTCTGCTGTCGATGTAGATCAAGAATCCTCCGGATCTCCTATCGGTGTGGCTGTGGGGTCCAAAACCCACGGATCCTCGTGCAGCGTCGGGTACGCTGGTCCTCAGCCTGCTGTAGTGTGAGCCCGGAGGTCTGGCTGGGGGCTGCTATAGTAGCTCTCACTCTGTCTGTCTGAAAGAACTGTGTAATAGTCGTCTGGGTGGGCCCCTCTCTGACTGGGACTCGCTGTGTGCTCTGTTCTCTGATGTGCCATGCCTCTCCCAGAAAACGGCCAAATGATCTCCTATCCATATCAGTCATACATCCCTGAAGTGAGCTGCTCAATGTGTATCTAGATCTCAACTCTGAGTATGCCGAGCATTTGAGAACAAAATGCTCCTCACTCTCCACCTCTGATCTGCAAAGGGGGCATATCCTCTCCTCTCGTGGGATGCCACTAGCTCTGCCACTCTCAGTCATAAGCTGATGTGATGATACCCTGAGCTGTCCAATAAGAACTCTCAATCGATGTGGCATATAGATCTGCATATATCTCGGAATCTCTATGAATCCCTACTCTGATATGCTCAAGAACTGTGTATAATAATGTGCCATCTTCGATGGTAGTGGCTGTGTAGGGCTGACCCATGTCCTCTGTATATAAATATGCCATATTTCCTGTCTGATGACTCTGTTCCTCTCAAAGAGAGAGAGGGTGTAAGTGGGAGCCTGAGTATCATATAGAAGAGGTGGGAGTCTATCAATGTCTAGCCCATGTCTGTCAAACCAAGCTCTAGTCTGTGCATACCATGATGTGGTATCCCCTGCTCGAGCCATCTCCTAAGATGCCATATATGCTCTGTATGCAATGCAATCTCTGTCCATATCCTGAAATCTGTGTAGGAAGCAGACTGTCTGAAATAATGCCTCGACTAGCATGGGCGGTGTGGCAAGCTCTGCTCGCACAATGTCATGTGGGACTGAGGCCTTGCTGCGAATCAATCTAGATATCATGTTCACCCCTTAAAGAGAGAGAGAGAGGGAATCTTTTGGAGGATTCTTCTTTTCCCCCTTAAAGAGAGATCATACGTCCCCTCTAATATTTCTGAAAATACACCCCCCTTTCATTATCTTTTCTCCACTCAAGGAGAGGCTGCAAGAATTTACTTAAAGTTGCATAGGAGAGTGCAATAATTCTATCTCTCGTACGCGCATCTTCGAGTATAGCCCCGAAGCATAGATCTACAAGGATAGCCGAAAACCCCACAAGAGTGGATGGCGGCTTGAATCAAGACGGTACCGCAACCACGAATGGTCTATCACCAAGTCTAAATACCACTGGAATCAAGACATCACTCCAAACCCAGGTTGCTCTATTATTAAATCATAGATTATAATTATCATGGTGAAAATCATATTCACGTGCATCACGGCATGCTACTCTAATAGAGAGAGAGAGAGAGAGAGAGAGAGAGAGAGAGAGAGAGAGAGAATCTTTTGGAGGGTTCTTCTTTCCCCCCCTTAAAGAGAGGTCATATGCCCCTCTAATATTTATGAAAATACACCCCCCTTTCATTATCTTTTCTCCACTCAAGGAGAGGCTGCAATAATTTACTTAAAGCTGCATAGGAGAGTGCAAAATTCTATCTCTCATACGTGCATCTTCGAGTATGGCCTCGAAGCATAGATCTACAAGGATAGCTGAAAACCCCACAAGAGTGGATGGCGGCTTGAATCAAGATGGTACCGCAACCACGAATGGTCTATCATCAAGCGTAAATACCACTGGAATCAAGACATCACTCCAAACCCAGGTTGCTCTATTTTTAAATCATACATTATAATTATCATGGTGAAAATCATATCCACGTGCATCACATTGATTGCACGATTGATGGGTAATTGCCTTGGTATGAATTTAGTTGTGATGTTTGTAACAAACAAGATAAATTTCGTTGTAAGATGACATCATAATAGGTGAAATTGATTAGGTAATTGCATCCTAAATTACCCAAAACAATTCTTGCATGAATTCTTGCATAAAGTGCATAGCTCCTTGCACAAGTTTGCAAAATACATTTTGGAGGACATCGAAAGAAGCAAAGTGCATCTCCATATCGCAAGATGGATTCTAAGGTACATGTAATAAACTACAGGAAAGATTAAAGTGTAGCTAGACTCATACAATAATCACATAAAGTTATAAAGATCAGATCATTCAAGAAGGTTATAGATCATGTAAATAATTACATAGAGGATAATGTTAAGATTGCATGCATAGAAAATACCTTCACATGTGTGGCATAAAATATCGTATGGACTATATCAAAATTGTAAGCATTGAAATGAAGGCATGGCATTACGTTGCGTGCATTAAAGTTGTTGGTAAAATTCAACGTTGTTTGTAATTTACCAAATGGGATTGAGATCCATGAGTCCCATGTCAAAGTCCTTGGTGACTTCAAGAGGGATAGGTAAAAGCTTAGTGCATCTGAGCATTATTAAGAGGGCTTAAGAAGATTATACTTAAGACGGAGTAGGAACTGTTCTAAACAGAACCATCTTGACCAACCATGGTCAAGGGGATAGACAATCTTGATCAATTAAGATCAAAGATAAAGGTACATAGGTACTTCAAAGGATCTATTTTACAAGGGTTGTCCATGATCTATTTTACAAGGAGACCTAAGGTAAGGATAATTAGGGTCGGTAGGGTACAAACCCTAACCCAAAGAAAAAGGGAAAACAAGCCACCTAGCCTACCAAGCCCTTGGAATCTTGCCAAGTTGTGAACGATTTAGGATCGAATGCTGGGAGTATTCGGGAAGAAGGAATCACACCTTAGCAGTTCGTCGTACGAACAACTACAGAAATGATCGTGATTGTACACTTAGGTACATTTTTTGAACTTCTTTGCTCAAGAAACTAATTCAAGGCCAAACACTTAATGCTTCAGGTTAATAGCCTGGAGGGAGAGGTAGGTTCAGTTACCTGCGACTGCCTGCCTGGCCCTATCCACCAAGGGGGTTGTTAGCCGCGCCGGGTACATGGACCGAACCCACTGCGAGAGGTCTCTCTGTGGGTGTTGCTTAGAGCGGGAGAACACTTGGGTGCTAGGAGAGGCTCTGGCTATAAATTCCTTGCCTCCGGATCCGACACAAGGGGCCGACATGACTCGAGATGGGATCTCGAGGCCCATGTACTAGTTAGTCTACGGGCAAAACTTGGAGTAGCAATCTTGATGATTGCTGGGATAGCCTTCGGGCAAGATACTTGATGTATTCCAGGACTATGATAAATAAAGATCAGATATTTGAAAAATGAACTTGCTTGACATTGTTTTTGTGTCAGTGCCTAAGTTACGTGAAGGAACTTGTGTTTAAATTGATTAATTAAGGAAGCTGCTTTTGCATGTCAAACATAATGTGGTAGGTAATTAGATAACTAAGCAACTCGAGGAAAGTGCAGTGGATGTGACTTGGGTGTCCTACGGAAGAGTGGTCCCAGTTAGCTAGGAATTTTTCTCAAAAGACATGAAAACAAAACTGTGAAGACCTAGAGTCAGCAGAGCTAGAATCCCGATTTATGTTGTTTTAGGGGAGCGGAATGGGGCTATACCTTATGGGCAGAGAGGTTGAGCTTCACATCCCTCTCGTTCCCCATTCTCCATGAACCAAGTGCATCATAAATCCGCTTCGACTCTATTGTTCCTACGCAAAGTGGGTCATCTGGAGCTCGACGCTAGCTACTTCCTAGAGACTTGGCTGACAGGAAAGAAACCCTCACTTCAGGTTGATCCTAAGTGGGAATGGCTGGATACTTCCGCTTCGGGGCAGACTCGGGAAGACCTAGATCGCAAACCTTGTGACATTCTTTGCGAGTGCCAAGTGGCGCTTTCTAAACTCCCCTCCTGATGGACTGCTAAGATGTGTTCCACAAGTGGACAAGCGGACATGTTACAAAACCAGCCATGTGAGGTGCGAAAAACAATCCTTTCATGAATTTTAACTAACCGTTGCGTGCTGCGCTGCTTTAGGGACTAGCACTGGAACTTCGGTGCTACTAGTTGCCTATATTTAATTATGGAACGATCCCTAAATGCTATGCACAAAGAGGGAAATCAGACTTTGTATCTTTTCATCAATTAGATCGTCACTCAAACTTCCTCCCCCCTCCCCCCCACTGTTTCGGTGTTGCTGTGGTGCATAGGTGTAAATGGTTGTTTTGTATCATTTTTGTATGTAAAAAGCAATAAACACGTACTATAACACAAATGAAAAGGCCAAACTGAGGATTAACCTCACGCTTTAACCTCGCCAAACATTCACGCACATAAATCTTATTTTTCCATATTTTTTTAGCGCGAAAATCCCAATTTTCTCTATTTTTCACTATTTTTCCTATTTATTATTCATGAAAAATAGGTATTTTCTGATTTATGTGTATTGGCTTATTATTTTGACTGAAACTTAACATTTTCTCTGATTTTGTCCCATTTCCACCCCTATTCTCCAACTCAAAATCGAAAAAAAACACTAATTTCCATTAAAATTGACATTTTATAGGTTTTAAAGAATTAATAACGACCCTAAATCATCATGGGTTCTGCATTTCTATAGTTACAGCCCTCAAGCATGATGCAAACAAGGTTCAAACAAAAATTCATCGTATATGAACAACATTTGGACCATGAAACAACAAAAACAATCAAATTTCTTTGTAAAATTGAAGCATACCACGTGCCTTGCGTGTTGCGGGTTTTTCAATAATTATTCTGGGCAGCCCATGGGCCGACCAACAACCATTTTTTAGTGCTGAACCTCTTTCCTCAACCTCCTCTTCATCTTGAAGCAATCCGATCACAGCCGAACAAGCATTCTTCAGCCCCTCTTCTTCTTGATTTCTTGCACATGAATTGCCTCTATGCAGGAGAGAGAGGGAGGAGAGAGAAAGGCTGGTTTTTTATCTCCACAACCAGGTAGCCAATGGAGGAGTGGAGACCGGCAATGGAGAGCGAAGGTTGAATGTAGATCAAGCATGTAATTAGTTGGGGGCCCTGTTTGTAAGTGTCATAGCCCCTTCCATCAAATCGTGGATTCATGGCGCCTTCATTCCTGTCAGGCGGCAAAAAAAACGGCCCCCCCCCCATACTCACAAAAATTTTGGGGGGATCCCTCAAGGGAGTCCCCAAACGTCATGACCTTTGGCCTTTCTAAAGCCTATTTCCACTTGACTTTTTGGGCTTGGCCTCCCAGGCACTCCCTTTTTCACATCCGGTACCCGATTCTTGATCCGAAAAATCCTGGATGTTCATCTTCAAGTCTTCCATTGTCCGGCATCTCCCAAGGTCTTGTCTCGCATGCCAAAAAATTATGAAAATTCTCGGACTGCCATCCAGTGGCTCTTTTAAGCATTTCTGGGCATTGCCGCTTAAAATCGTATTGATTGCCACTGCCGCCTTCAACGAAGTCTATTTTTTCCCAGATATTCATAATTTTTGGCTATTTTTAAGCACTTCTCGACATCAAAAATCATCTATCAATCCTTAAATATGGTATGATGCTATTGTCCATCTTTATTCATCTTGAATCATTATTGGCATCTCTTTAGGTAATTTTTTCACATGTTTTCCCATCTATTCAAATAAGCTTCATGTTGAATCACTATTGAAGAATTGGAGAACTAGATGAAAATGCTTCTCAAAAATTTGAAACATCATATCAAAGTTACTAAATTATAGTCTATCATTATTGTCACATGTCAAACTATTATTTATTTCCAAATTTTCCTCACAAAAAGAGAATATCAAATATCTAAATACCTTATGTTGGAATTTGATTTTACTTTTGTACAATAGAAAATCATCTACTACATATGTAAACAAGGCTATATTACTCAAATTAGGTCCAATATCATTTTTTGGTCTTCCTTTTATAATAGTATTAATACACTTTAGTAGAGTAAGATGGAGTTTAATGTTGAATATCTAAATACTAACAAATATCTACATACCTTACATTGGAATTTGATTTTATTGTTGTACAATATTAGAAACTCATCCACTACATATGTAAACAAGGCTATATCACACAAGTTTGGTATAATATCATTTTTTGTCTTCCTTCTATAATACTATTAATACACTTTTAAAGTAGAGTAAGATAGAGTTTAATTCCGAAGCTTAAGGGAGAGGCAATGTCCCCTAAAATCATGCCTTATTCAATAGGGTCATACAAACTCTTCACAATGTTATGCGTGGTGGTTTTCCACTTAAATAGACGATTGCATGTAATATATTAGATATTAAAAGACTTCATCATGCAAACATATGTAGAACTAGTAGCTCTACCCACATTTATGAAATGTTTAAGAAATTGCACATGCAACTCTACTCATAATGAAGAAATTAATGATGTTAAGCCCTTTAGGTATACCAAGTATAACCTCTAACGCTAATCACCCTTAAAATTTGAACAGTTTTATGGCACATAGTAAGTCATTACATAAAATCAATGTATACTTATCAGTTCCAAGACATGTAGCTCTACTCATAATAACAACGAAATGAATGATGTTAAGCAAGAATACATACTACTCTAGGATATAACCCTATACTCCAAACAAATCTAATAAAGCAATAAGAAGTATAACCCTACCCAGATCAAAGAGAATGAAGTATAACCTTACTTGAACAAAAAGCAAACATTGTGATAAACATGCATATCTAATCTCTCCTTCTCGAATGCCCTTTACGTGTAGTAAGTCAAATCGTCACTAAGGCTAATCACCCTACAATTGAAAAGTCTTATGGCTTCTAGTAGCTGATTGGATAAAGCCAATGCATACTTATCACATCCAAGACAAGAGTACAACAATAGATAAAGTTGTTGCATACTATCAAGTATAAGATAAGACAATGCAATCCTTGAATATACTTGCATAAAGTCATGAAAGTCAATGTACAACCATACTTGCATAAAGTCATGAAAGACAATGTAAAAACAAACATAGTTGCATGAAGGTCTACATAGGCCAATTCTACAAAAGAATTTCTTCATAAGCACGAAGTCATTGCACTACATGATTACATCTTCAATATATCCAATGCCCATTTGTGTAGATCTTCTTTGATGGCACAAACAAATTCACTATCAAACAATGTCCTTCTTGATTGCAAGCATCAAAGATAAAGATGATTAAGAATTCATGGACACACACACACACATACACATACACATGAAAAAGTCTATTCAGAAGATATCTACCTAATTATTTTCTGGTTCACGATGACATCACCCTCAATTATAGCTTTCATGTATGCTATCACGTAAAATCCACACTCCATGGCTTATGTTATTGGGAACCATGAGAATTGAAAGAGAATGATCTTGTCATGATGTTATCAATTATATATGCATCTTGGTTGGCTATGTATTGGGCTTCCATTATATTGCTCAATCCATTGTGCTTTTGGTTGCTCTCTTCTGTTACCCGTGAGACCTACTCTATGCATGATAATTATGCCTATGGGATATATATCAATTTGACACATTGATTCTTTGACAAGTCTCGATGCTAGTCACATATTCACTCAATGCCTAGTTGGAGCTATCCCCTTGTAGTTGCAGTTTGTCTTGTATTAGTGACTACCCCTCTTTGGCATTGATCTCTTACTATTGTACTTCATTTTCTGTATGTTGTAATTGCAATTTAGTACACTATTTATGCAAATAGTCAGCTCCATTTAACAATTTTTTGCATTGAGTCTATGGTTAGGTTATTGCTTGTCCAGTACCCCTTGTTTTCAGCTTGATCTTGCAATGGTTTTGAGGCCAATCTACAGGTTATTACAACAATCTCTTTTTCCCTTCTGTGCATTTAGTTGGTCTTAGTATGTATGGTGGTTCCAATGATATTGCTATCTTTAATATTGACAAGTTGGATGGCACCAACTACAACTATTAAGAGGCCTAAATCTGGTAAGTTCTAGTTCAAAAAATGCAAGTTAAGCCTTTAAAACATGAGGGTATCAAGCCCAAACATATTGACGCAAAGGATTGGGCTAAATTAGATGAGCTATGTAAGTCCACCATCATATTATCCCTCTCTAAGCAAGTGTTCTATAACATTTTCTCTTATGGGTAGTCCACATGGGACTTATGGGATAAGATTCGTAATATGCCTATGACAAGCAGAGCCTTACTTCTTGGATGTATTGGCTAAAGCAACTCATGGAACTTTGCATGAAGGAGGGCACTTCCATGTCATCCCACTTAAATGAGTTTCATTCTATTCTCAATCATTTGTCTTCGTAGGGGATTGAATTCAAGGGTGATCTTCCCCCTTTGTTCCTCTTGGTTACACTACATGAATCACAGGATACATTTTGTACTATTATGTGTGTCAGCATGCCTACTAACGGGGGCTAGAGTTATAGGATGTAGAGGGTGCACTCTTGAATGAAGAGGTAACAAAAATAATGTCGATGCTTCTTGCACCTCTCACACTTCAACAATTAGAGGAAATAATGGCAGAAGTGGTAATGCCTACCGTGGGAGAGACTCTTAGCAATCTTTTTCACTATTACGTGGGCAATCTCGCAATAGGTCATGCGGCCATAAACCTCATTGACTTGTCACTACTATGGAAAAGCAAGATATATTTGGCCACAATGCCATAAAATACGCTAGGACAAGCACAAAGATGAGCTTCAATCAAAATCAGAAGCTAAAAACTTGAAATTGCCAATGTCCTTGGACAATGTACTACCATTTAAAAAATCATTATTTAATTTTTTAAATATCCCATAAAAATATCAATATATGTAAAAATTACATGGCATAGTGGAAAAAATCGAAGCAAGAAGTAGAGAATACACAAGAAATATAAGAAGAATAGAAACTTCTTTTGATCCAAACAATCTAATACAAAGATGGCTATGTCCACCCATACACTTCCATTATGAAGCATAAATGGCAATCTAGATTGATTGTAGAAGAGCTTAAGGATAGCTAAAAGAACTATGATTGGATGAAAGATAGATTAATGATGGCTTAGGACGGGTATTTCTTTTATAGCCTAGAAAGATAGTCCAGTTGGTCCATCCAACCATATTATGAACCTTTGAGCATGGATTATTCTAGGGAATAATTTCTTTATCATTAGGCTAGGGGCATTTCTCCTAAATCCCTGTTAGGGGAGCCACTAGCCCTTGAGACCCCTAGCTAGGGGCCACTTTTGTGGCCCCCAAACTCCAAAATGAAAAGAGTGAGACCCTAAGGTGGAAGCAAGAGCTATGGTGGAAGGAGCAAGAGAGCAAGAGAGAGAGATGTATATATATAAAATGTGGAAACTCCAATAATCACAATGTGTGATTGACCTTCCCTTTATTCAAATGTCACTGAAAGAATAAAGAATGAAGAAAGAATGATAGGCGCCCACCACATATAGTGTACATGTGTGCAGGTAACTAATACATGATGCAAGTACTACAATTATAACTAATGCACATGAGGCTAAGCACAGGTGCCTTTAGCCCCAACAACTTCCTACTTAAAGGTGAATGTGCCCCTAGTGAGAAGAGAACAAGAAAAAGGTGAGAAAGTACAAATGTACATAAGTACAATAGGATGAGGAAAGATGCATCTCACCCAATGCCCATTATCTTCCTAAGGAAGGCAAAACACTCTGCTAAGAGGCTTTTAGTGAGCCAATCTACAAGATTTTGGTCAATTGAGATCTTCACAAGCTCAATGGACTTATACTCAATGACCTCTCGAATAAAGGGGTAACACACCTCAATGTGCTTCATCTTCGCATGGAAGACTGGGCCAACTAAATAGCACTCTTAGAATCTAAACGTAATGTAGGGACCACATCAGTAATTCCAAGGTTTAAATAGCCTGACAAAAGAGCCTCCTTGCAAACTAAGCATCAACTACATACATAAAGCATGACAAGGGCATGTACATGTCACTAAGTCCCACAATCTCATTGTAAGATCCTTAAGCTCAACTGCAGAACCAAAATGCTAAATGTAAAATCCAAGTGTCAAGTAGTAGCTCCCACTGGAACAAAATTCAAATTCCACATGAGCAAACAAAGTTCAAAACATCATGTGTAAGGCATCCATAAATCCAATATCCAAGTAGCATATATCTGGAAGCATCCAACCCAAGGTACTTGCAAAGCTCTTACTAGAGAATTAAAGGGCCATGCACTTACCATACATAGCAATGAATGACAACCAATGTGAAGAGTCAAAGCTCCAATATTAGCTCAAACACATATAAAGATCATAACCAAGCATGTAATATCGAACCCCAGTGTTGCATCTAAAGTACTTGGGAAGCATCCAATAATAATAGGCACACAAGATCCCTAATAAAAGAGCATTTAGTCATGCTTACTATCGCAGTACAAAAACCTCTATAAAACTAAGAAAAAGAGTGCTCAACATTGGCATAACATCCCCAATTGATCTGGCATCAAATAGACATCCCGAGAAGCATAAGTGACCTCCAGACAATGGGTAAAGTGTTGTCTTGAATTGTATGACAAAAAACTATTACAAATTGTGAATCAATGGCTAATCCTAGGAGCATCAAATGATGTGTAATATTACGAGACCAATGTCGAGAAAGAGTCCAAAGGTTGGCCAAGTACCGAGAGGCCATGAACCTGGAGGATGGAGCTAATAATGTTAGGAAGTGGACATTAACAACATGCACAATTTGTGTTGTTGCTATGCTCCTATTTCTACTCTTACTAATGGTGTTGAAGCTTTGAAAGCACCCTAAGGTGCTCAAATAAACTGAGTGATACCCTAAAACAAGCTCCAAGAGGGGAGAAGAAGTTGGGTAGAAGATAGGGCTCAATGCATATATCGGGCTGAAGAATCCATGGCTGCCATTAAAACTATGGAATGAAGGTATTCTCCACAAGCTAAAGCAATGCTAGGTTGGGATCTCAAGCTCTCAAGGAAGATGGATCTAATACTAGTTGAAGGAAGTGAGCCATGAAGTGGAAGCACGGAACGGAAGCAAGAGCTATGGTATAAGGAGCAAGAGCGAGAGAGAGAGAGAGAGAGAGAGAGAGAGAGAGAGAGAGAGAGAGAGAGAGAGAGAGAGAGAGAGAGAGAGAGAGAGAGAGAGAGAGAGAGAGAGAGAGAGAGAGAGAGAGAGAGAGAGAAAGAGAGAGAGAAGATGTGGGAACTCTAACATTCATCACAATGTGTGACCGGCCTTCCCTTTATTCAAATGTCACTAAAAGAATAAAGAATAAAGTGACAGTGAGGATGGATGTTTGCCACTGCAGTGTATAAGTGTGTAGGTAGCTAATACATGATGCAAGTATGATCAATGTAACTAATACACGAGAAACTAGGCACAATAGCCTTTATCCCCAACACAAAATAAGGATCCCTAATAACTCCCACACCCCGCAGCTTGATGCAACATGCCCCGAATCGCTATCAAGATAACTACTCTATCTAACCTAAGGGTTATTTCTATAAAGGGTATATTTTTTTCATTCGTTCACATAGATCTCATCTAATATATGGGTCAATATCCAACCATTGAGGTCACACATGGCTTCTCCTCATAATGGGGGTGTTACAACTTACAGCACCATGGATCATTGGTGACATCTTATGAGGGTGAGGTATTGAGCATATCTAATAATATAAACAGAATGGTAAAAAGTATCTCCTTAAATAAGGTAGAAACTCCATAGGATTTGTATATCCTAGGGAGTCCAATAACATGATGGCCACTTGATCGTTGGGTAGTCGTGCCACCTCTCTTACCCATGGATTGTACATAATGAATAAGCACCATTGATTTTTGCAACAATATCTTCTTACTAAGAATAAGCAATAATTTACAATAAGTATTGACACGAGAGTAACAGCATTCTTACCTTAATACCACAAGTAGAAAAAATGAATACACAATGGCTAGCATTGATACCCTCAAAGTAGTTTTGTAAGGATACATCATCTTCATTTTTCTCAATCACATTGAGGTAAGGATATCAAAGGCTATCCACAGATATTGTGGTGGAAGCATGTATTCCATCCAACTATGAAAGGGACCAATTCTAAGCAATCAAACAAATTTATGAGAGAGGTATACTAACCATTGCAAAAAATGATACTCACTTGGCAAATAAGTCTATCATTCTAGTGGATGTCTCCTCCATGCTCAATAATGCATCTATCAAGGCTATGACAATGTCCACCTGGAGCTTTGAATAGCTTGCCACAAACTCAATATGCATATCCTACTCTATTCTGAAAGGGAATACTACAAGATACAAGCCTCATACTGACGTTCAAAGTGACAAAATTTTTCACAAAAAAATTTTCTCCCATCGTCGCTAAACACGTCAGTATTAGCAACACCATAGAACTATCGCTATTTGCGTCACTATTTGGGTTGACGCAAATTGCGACGCTAATAGCAATGCATGTAGTAAATTTGCGATGCTAATAGCAACCGTTACAGAGAAAAAAAAATTTATGGCAGCACTATGTGCTGTATTTGGGCTATACAAAAGAGTTACAGTGAGGTGTACAATGGTCGTCAAAATGAAGGCATAGTATACTTGAATCCACAACTAGACTGATACATAAAATAGATACAAGATCGCTTAATGAAAGCGCTCATGGAATCATGGCAAGATACAAAGGATGATAATAACATAATGCATAGAAAATTCCTACATAAATCACAGGACCAAAAAAGAAGAGGATGTGCACTCCATGCATCCAAGCGCGAGCTATAAATCCTCACCATCTGAAAGCTCGTCCCGCTGCAAAGGAGCATCAAACAGACTCTGCAAAAAAACAAATAACTACACATCAGTCCACAATACAATAATGCATTTTAATTAAAATTAGTAACTATGAACAAGAAAGATGAGTGACTTACTAGGCCGCCGCATGCATATAATCTATCAATCAATGCAGTGAGATTGTGTCTCTCCGCATATTGAGTCTCTAGGCCAGTGGGATCATGGTTTGTAATGGAGTGCTACAAAGAAAACAAAATACAATTGTTAAAAACACAATTGTAAGTACAAGTGATATTGCAAAAAAATAAGCAAGAAGAACAAAAGAAAATCTTACAAAGTCCTCCAAATAAGTCATGTGGCCGCCACTCCTAGGATGATGGACCACTCCTGCCTCCAGTCATGCCCTCGCTGCCTCGCACTGCTGTCTCCAACGTCATGGAGAATCTATAGCCTCCTCCTTGAGTCGGCACTAGTCATCTGTGTATAGCCACTCGGGCTTTAAGGTCCCGCTCTTAAGTGCCTTGCGTGCGTCCGATCATCCTTGTGACATGTACGCACATATACATTCCATTATCTAGCTTGTGGAGAACCTATCTGCTACAGTGGATACCAAAAACTCCTCATGCAAGGATGCTACTATGTAGTCCTTGCTCCCCTCCAGTATGTTCTTCCAATGATCTAAGACGTTGTGCCGAAAAACTTGTTGGCAAAACTCTCTCATACAAGCCATCACCCTCCTCCTCTTGTAAAAATTGCACGACGCAACGAATAGAATCTGAGAAAGAGATAGAGAGTACACAACAGATAAGAGAAGAATCAGTAAATTCTTTAGCTCCAAACAACTGATACAAAGATGGCTCTGTCCACCTGTGCGCTTCCACTGTGTGAAGCTTAGATGGAGATCTAGACAGAAGATAGGTGAAGAGCTTAAGGATAGCTGGAACAACAACTCTGACTGGGTGAAAGATGAGTGATCGATGGCTGTGAAGGGGTTTAGCTTTTATAGCCCGCGAAGGTCGTTAGGTCGGCCTGACCGACCTACCATATGAGCCTCCACTAGTCGGCCAGGGAATATTCCCTTTACCATTGATGCAATGTGCCTCGAGTTGCTACCATCTTAACCACTCTGTCTAACCCAAAGATTAGACCCACAACGGTCACCTTTTTGCCATCCGGTCACATAGACCTCATCTGATATACAAGTCAGGACTCAACCAATGTCCGGGCTCACATTTGGCTTCTCCTCATAATGGGGGCCTTACAACTTTGAGCACCATGAATCATTGATAGCACCTAATGAGGGTGGGGCATTGATCATATCTAACACCCCCCCTCAATGTCCACCCATAGGTGAACTATCTCCTCGGCCCAATGCGGAGTCTCTGAAGATGAACTTGAAGCAGATCCTTCGTAAGTGCTTTGGTGAAGATATCTGCTCCATTCTCCTCTCTTGGACAGTAGACCAGTTCCACTATCCCATCCTCCATCAAATCACGCACATAGTGATACTGGATCTCTATATGTTTGGTGCGTGCATGAAACACTGGATTTTTGGCAATGGCGATGCAACTCTGATTGTCACATCTCAGCACAGTTGGATCTTCATCCTGCACTCCCATATGCCATAGAATCCTTCTCAACCATACTGCTTCACATGCGGCAAAACAAGCTGCCTTGTACTCTGCTTTGGTAGAAGACAATGCCACTGTTGGCTACTTCTTACTAATCCAAGAGAAATTTCCTGAGCCCAAAGAGAAACAATAACCAGAAACTGACTTCTTGGAATCACTGTCTCCTGCCCAATCTGAGTCACAGTTTCCCACAAGAGAAGTTTCAAAACTGTATGTGATACCATAGTTAAGAGTTTCCTTCAAGTATCTGAGCACCTGCATCCGAGCCTTCCAATGACTCTCATGAGGTTTGTTTGAGAACCTGCTCAAAACACCAACAGCAAAACTAATATCTGGTCTGGTGCTACACAAGTAGATCAGACTGCCGACCAACCTCCTATACCTCCCAATGTCTGCTAGTGATGTATCCTCGACAGATAACTTTGCATTCACCTCCATAGGTGTAGCTATCTCCTTGCACTCGGTCATGCCAAATGCCTTCAAGATCTCCCATGTATACTTCTTCTGAGAGATGAAGATCTTTCCTGGCTCTTGCCAGACTTCAATCCCCAAACAATAGTGCAACAAGCCCAAGTCTGTCATTTCAAACTCAGAACTCAAAGCCTTTCGAGTTTGGTTGATCATATCTTCATAGTCACCTATAATAAGAAGGTCGTCCACATATAGGACAATCACTACAGACTTTTTACCATCCCTGTAAACATACAAGTTAGCATCTGAGGCACATCTTTTGAAGTTTAGGTTTAAAAAGAACTTATCTATCCGCTGGTACCATGCTCTGGGGGCTTGTTTTAGCCCATACAATGCCTTCTTCGGCTTACACACTTTGTTCTCTGAATGGGGGGCCTCAAACCCTCATGGCTGAGCCACATACACCTCCTCCTTAAGGTCACCATTTAAGAACGCTGACTTAACATCCATTTGGTACACTGGCCACTTCTTGTGGGCAGCCACAGCAAGTACCGTGTGAATAGTGGTCATTCTGGCAATTGGGGCAAATGACTCTTGAAAATCAAACCCTTCAACTTGTGAAAATCCTTGGGCAACTAGTCTAGCTTTGTACTTTTCTAAGGTACCATCAGCCTTGTACTTTACCTTCCAGATCCACTTGGTGCCAATAACCTTCCGCTTTGCTGGTCGATCCACTAGCTCCCAAGTGTCATTCTTCATTATGCTGTCATACTCCACCTTCATAGCAGCCTTCCATGATGGATCTGCAAGTGCTTCTTCTAAGTCAATTGGCTCCTTTACTTCTCTCATAATCTCAACCATCAAGGCCATATTGACTATGTGAGCAGAAGCCCTTCTTGCTCCTCTATTCTCTGAGACCTCCTTGGTCCATCTACCTTCTCCTCAACAGATGCAGGCATAGGATTATTGTGGTCATAGAGCTGCTTCACCTAGCGCGGCAATGGCTTTTCCGGTGGGGTGATGTCAGGTTGGTGAAATTTTTCCTCATCATCTGAAGATGATACTTCCTCCTCCTTAAGGATAGGGTTAGCTCTCGGGACAGGTTCATAGTGGACTACTTCTTCGCTTGATGAGAAAGTGGAAGAACTTGCCTTCTCCTCCTCCATTGTATGCGGCTCCTCCTTGAACACCACATCACGGCTCGCAATGATCTTCTTTGCCTCTTGGTCATATAATTTGTAAGCCTTCTGCTCATCACTATAACCCAAGAAGATACATTTTCTGCTTTTTGGTTTTAACTTGTTTCTCTTCTCATCTAGAACATGTGCATAACATTCACATCCAAAAATTTTGAAATGTGAGACAAATGGTTTCTTACCAGTGTAAGCCTCATGAGGTGTTTTTCCCTTGAGAGCCTTTGTGTAGCTCCGATTTAGAATGTAGACTGCAGTATTAACAGCTTCAGCCCAAAAATGGTTAGGCAATCCCTTGCCCTTTAGCATGCATCTTGCCGTCTCCACAATGGTGCGATTCCTGCATTCCACAACATCATTCTGTTGAGGTGTGTGAGGCGTCATCAATTGACGCTTGATCCCTTTGCTCTTGCAAAAGCCTTCAAACTCCTTTGAGTTAAACTTACCACCACCATCTGTTCTAAATTTCTTCACACTTTTCCCTGTTTCATTCTCAACAAGTTTTAGCCATTCTTTAAACTTACCAAAAGCTTGAGCCTTATGACGAAGGAAGTACACCCACATCTTCCTACTGTAGTCGTCGACAATCAACATAAAATAAGAAGATCCCCCCAAGGCCTGTGTAGGCATCTTACCACACAAGTTAGCATGCACCAACTCTAGAGGATCCTGTGCTCTATTCTTGCTTTCTTGTGGAAATGCCTTTCTCTATTGCTTGCCCATCATACAAGCTTCACATGGTTCCTTCAATTCAGTTATTGTAGGTAGGTGAGCAACCATACCTTGCTTTTGCATCTCCTTCAACACTGCAAATCCGATGTGTCCAAACCTTTCATGCCAAAGCTTACTTGTGCCCACTCTAGCGGTGGCTGTAAGAGCATTTAGCTCATACAGGTTGTTCCTTCTTTCTCCTTTGCCAACAATTGTGCCAGCACTATCAAGAATTTCTGCACCTGTCTTCTTGAACCTCACTTCATGACCAAGATCAATTATGGCAGCAAACTGATAAGAGATTTCTCCTGATTTCGGGAACATACAACACATTTGAAAGCTTTTTGACTTCACCATTTGCAACAACAAAAGAAATAGTACCTGTGCCCGCAGCAGGGCATTTAGCATCATTTCCAACCGTCACAATGATGGATTCTTGTAGAGGCTGCATAGAACTGTATAGAACTTTCTTGTTGGTCATGTGACGGGAGGCCCCACTATCCAACACCCATGAGTCAGTGGTAGATTCTTCTTGCACCGAGGAGCACACTTCCTCAATGGTCGCCATGAATAATTCCAACTCTGCTTCAGCCGTATTGGTTGTCTCTTTCCCTTTACTTTTAAGGGTACCATTCTTTTCATCTGCCTATTGCATGTCCTTTCTTCTTGTAGTAGAAGCACTCTCCTTGAAACTTCTTCTTGCCACCCTTCTTCCTTTTGTCACCATCATTTTTGGTGGAGAAACCACCTTTGCCTTTTGCATTGGTAGAGAATGCAGCATCTCCATTGTTGCTTCCTTCTCGGGCTTTCAACATCAACTCCTCCTCCATCAATAATGCACAAAACTCCTCAAAAGTCAAAGCTTGAGGTCTTACCTGAGTATTAAGGGCAATTACTAGTCCATCAAACTTTTGTGGACAAGTCCGAAGACACCTCCTCGCTAGCTCCTCGCTAGTCTTTTGTATCCCAGTGCCAGCCATCTGATCGCGCAGATTGTTAATCCGAGTGATGAATGCTTCAATTGTCTCTCCTTCAGCAACCTTCTACGCTGCTAGTTGATTCTCCAAGTTTTGAATCCTTGTTTGGTTTCGTGTTTCATACTGACTTCTTAGTACATTCCAAGCCTCTGACGCTTTGGTTGTATGCTGAATCAAAGTCTGAACACTGCCAGAACAGCTTGTAACTAAGGCACACAATGCATCTGCATTCCTTCGTTTCCAAGCTCATAGAAGATCTGCATTCGGAGGAATCATCACACTAGAATTTGATGGGTCGGGGGTAGGCTGTGGTTCTACGTCAGTCCCGAGCACAGTCTCCAGAAGCTCATAAGAATCAAGGATAGTTGTAATTTTGAACTTCCATAAGGTGTAGTTTGTACCATCTAACTTGCATTTGCTGAAGGTTGGTGGACGAATCCTCAGTGTTTGAATAGCCGATACAGCAGCACCACCTCCTGCACCGCTTCCTGATGCGTCAGAACCGCTTCTGGAAGTCGACATAGTTTCTCTTTGCTGTTGAAGCCTTTGCCTCTTGCACACTCTTCGATCTCTAGAGCCCCCTAGGCTCTAATACCATGTAAAAATTACACAGCGTAGCGAACAGAATCTGAGAAAGAGATAGAGAATACACAGCAGATAAGAGAAGAATCAGTAAATTCTTTAGCTCCAAACAACTGATACAAAGATGGCTCTGTCCACCCGTGCGCTTCCACTGTGTGAAGCTTAGATGGCGATCTAGATAGAAGATAGGTGAAGAGCTTAAGGCTAGCTAGAACAACAACTATGACCGGGTGAAAGATGAGTGATCGATGGCTGTGAAGGGGTTTAGCTTTTATAGCCCACGAAGGTCGTTACGTCGGCCACCGACCTACCATATGAGCCTCCACTAGTCGACCAGGGAATAATCTAGGGAATATTTTCTTTACCATCGATGCAATGCGCCTCGAGTTGCTACCAGCTTAACCATTCCGTCTAACCCAAAGATTAGACCCACAACGGTCACCTTTTTGCCATCCGGTCACATAGACCTCATCTGATATACAAGTCAGGACTCAACCAATGTCCGGGCTCACATTTGGCTTCTCCTCATAATGGGGGCCTTACAACTTTGAGCACCATGGATCATTGGTAGCACCTAATGAGGGTGGGGCATTGATCATATCTAACATCCCCCCTCAATCATGAATGATGACAGCTCCTATCCTATCATCTACAAGGTATCCATACCCCTTCAGGATATGTTTAAGATGTGTCCTCTCCCACCTGTGACCGCTCTTGGGAATATCCAGGAGACCCCTGTACATCTGGTGCACCCACAGGGGTGGTATCTCTCTGAGTAGCACCCATAGAGGTGCCACCTGGTTGATGGAGTGATTGGAGTAGAGGTCTCCACAGGTGTGACGAATCCCACAGGCAACACAAATCTAGTAGAGTGACAAGACGGAGACACTACGTCAGTACCTCCATAACAACCATCTAAACCACCCTCTCTCAAAACCTGCGCAAGGGCGAGGAGTAGCACCTGTATCTTGAGTTGACCGCGGGATCACCGCATCCACGTCTCCACAACATCCCCCAGAACCACTCCCTCCATCCGGCCCAAGTCTAGAGTGTCGACCTCATCTACTAGAAACTGAAGCATCAGAGCGTGTCAAAGTACATCAAACGGAATGGCCTAATGGTGTCCGAGATAGCTCCTAGTCTATCATATCTCTGAATCGAGCCATCTGATCTGGAGACATATGTGTGAAGATCTCCCGTAGCTCCTCGTCGCTCATCCCTCGACTCATCGTGCTGTTCAAATATCCACAAAGGTCACCTGCACAGACAAAATTTGTTGTTAGCATAATCAGTATAAAGATTCAAACAAAGAACAATAATATAACTCTTTAAAAATGATCTTATTTAAAATGCATATTCTGGAGTACCATTATAAGCAATTCATCAACAAATTGAGTAGGTGGATGCTCTAAGTATGACATAGCCTATGGTCCCATGTCAATCTCCTGACACAACTCTGCATATACTAGAAGGTCAATAGAAAGGTCACCACAAAAGGATGAGTCCACCTTGTTCTCAAAGAATTCTTGGCCTCCTATCTTTCCATCATTGTTAATCGATTCTGCCTCCTCTACATGCTCCAAGCTTTGGGTGGCCTCCACCCCTTGCAATATCGACCCCTCTATCTGCATACTGTCCTCATCTACGCTAGAAACATTGCTTTCATCATATACTCTCGCACTTTGGGAAGCTGAAGCTACAACATACCACCATCGAGGTTGTCAAGGGTTTGGGTAGAAAATTACCTATTCAAAATCACATACAAGAGAGATTTAACATTTGTGACATATACCATGTCGTAATAAAAGTTTAAAAAATATGAGTTCGTGCACATGTTCACAATGGGTCGGTAATACAAATGTATCGCACAAATCCGTTCATCTTTTTTCAAAATCTATTTCAAGAAATCCAGATGGACCTTGTCAAACAGTTGGCATGGCTCCTTCCAATACCACTTTGAGCCACTGCACATCAAAAAGGATCATGGAGAAGCTATGGTAATCCACCGTGATAATACTTTGCAAGTTCCCACAATACTCCATCTCTTCAACAACAGTGTTTGGATCAATGGCTCCAACTCTTCTACAATGGTGATAATACTTTGCAAGTTTCCAAAATACTCTATCTCTTACTCAAACTTTGCCATGACACCACAATCCGTTGTGGAGTGCATTTTTTCGCGATACACTCCACGCGAAAATGTCGTCTATGTGACTATGCCACACTGTATATTTTTTACTATACATTGAAATGGTTAATTAGTTGTCACATATAAAATCTAGATACGAAAGCTTATAAAATATGTGGTCACCTTTGGACTACATCCCCTCGAGAATTCCCACTCCTCATTAGTAGAGACCTCCACCCCTTCACGAGAGGCTGCGATCAAAGCTCCGTGCAACCATCGCATAGACATAAATCATGGCATCTCCTCCATTCCCTCGAGATATCAAATCAGACGGTGGCACATATTACGTCGAAATTTGGATCGCGCTTCTTCCCAATCTTTCCTAGCTTGCTCATACCTATCAAGCCATGTCTCCATGGAGGCATGGTGCAACATACAAAAACAATTCACTTTCTCCTCCATTGTAACATCCATCCTTTTTTCTACCCCATTTCCAACCACCACATCTCTAGTCAATCTATCATCATCCTTCAGTGACCATAGCATACTATTGTTTGAATCCATCGTTGATCGCCACTGTGAGATATGCACTAACTCCTCAGACACCAACCAACCTTCAGCCATGCTACCTTCTGGTTGAGCTCTTTATCGTACAAAGCCTTTCAGAGTTTTCAAGAAGCACTCCAAGAAGAATATCCATCCTATATGGATAGGTCCCACAATCTCTACTTCATCTACAAGATGCACCAAGAGGTGGATTTGTATCATGAGCATGCTAGTGGACAAGTACTTCTCAAATAGGAAAATTATCTCCACTACTCCCCACCTTGCGGATTCAATAGAGGATGTCTTGATCTCCTTCTATGAGATCCATTGCACTAATTTTGGCAACCTGTAAATCGCCCCATGTATTTTTAGAGTGAGGCATCTTACAATTGCAATCGGTAGTACAAACTACCACAAATGAAGAAGCATTACAAACAACGAATACACTCCAAATAGCAAAATACGCAGGCCACTTACAATCCATTCGTAGTACAAATCTGACATATCTTATGCCAATCATGGGATTTTAGCCCTGATAATTGGTCATCTTTAGAAAACGCAGATCTGAGAGAACGCATCATACAAGTCGGAGTGCGAATAGACATGATAATTGGTCGTCTTTAGAAAACGCGGATTTGAGAGAACTCATCATACCGGTCAGAGTGTAGATAGACCTGATAATTTTCTTCATAAAGCGCTTTTCTTTAGTGGACAAAACCCAAGGAGCACGAGGCAATTCCAAGTGACCATCAGCACTCAACTGCAGCCAAAGCCCCTCGATCTTTCCCACCTCCTTTAAATCCATTCGTGCCCCTATAGTGTCTCTCTTTCTTGTGATGTGGTCCCATAGTAAGTTGCCCACATTCTTGAAAATATGCATGGGATCCATCAAGTGGTTGATCTGTAAGTGGGTCCAATATGGCAACTTGTAGAAAGCTGAGAATTGTCGCATTCATTTTGGATGCGACTCCATATGGACCATTTTCAACTCGTACTAGCTTTGGCCGTTCGTTTGTACTAGAGTCGTCCAAGAAAACCTTCCCTCAGTTCATGAGCCTGTGGCAAGAAATGAGCATGTCCTTAATATACTATCTTCTTCATGGTTCATGACCTTCAAGAGTCTAACTTTGGCCCACACAATGGACATGCATGATAACCTAAGGTAACTAGACCTGTGAACACAAACTTGAACAAGCTATGATATATATGACCAATGAGAATGGAAGCCCACTTACTTGAGCACTCAGAGAATCCTGAAAAGTCATGCATGGTCCACATGAAAATCGCTCGTATATTGGCGGATGGTCAACCACTTGCTCATATCTTCCACGGTGACCCCCTCCTCCCACAAAATCTTAAGCTCATCAACTAATGGACGGAGATAGACATCCATATTCTTGACTTTGTAACGGCCAGTAATGAGTAAACTAAGGATCAAGTGTCCTTTCTTCGTAGAAAGTCATGGTGGGATGTTTTAGTTAACAAGGACTACAAGCCACACACTATAAGATATTGAGTGGAGACCGAATGGGTTCACGCCATCCATAGCAAGATTGAGTCAAAGATTCCTTGGTTCTCGTGCAAAGCTTAGAAAGGTAGAGTCAATGTGGCTCCATGTGCTTGAATCTCCTGAAATTCATTGAACTCCATCTGTGGATCTATTCTTCGCATGCCACGTTGTCAAGCTCACCATGCCCTGCCCGACGTATGAAACATGTAAAGTATATGGGGAATAAGTGGAAAGTGTCTAAGAACTTTTTGAGAGATGTTTTTCCCTTGCAAATCCTATCGATACATATGAGTACCACACTTTGGACATATCTCATAGTCTCGTACTCTCCTCGAAATAGCACGCAATTGTTGACACATGCATGGATGTTGTTGTAGTCCATGCCAAACTTCATAAAACATATCGTGCATCATCACGAAACTCAAGCATGGTATTTTTAAGTGGTAATATATGATACTTTAGCAACCCAAAAAGATAAAACACCTTGAAAAAACCCAATTGTTTTTATTATGGTTCCGAAAAGAAATCAACGAAGCGTACATATAAGATACCTGAACAACTCGATCACACTCACATCTCTCCACCCATATTTTGTGTGCACACTTAGGAGGGCAAGTAGCGTCTTCAAGCAAGATACTCGACACCCATCATATAATGGTATGGATGCTTCCTCTCTAAGTGGATTAGATGTCTCGGTATCCATGGGCATCAATGAATTGATCATTGCCTCCATCTCACGCTCCAAGATTGTAGGAAATTCTGAAAGGCTGCCTGTCTCCTCTGGTATTGACAATATAGATTGGGTAGTGCCTTCCAAGTGATGTATTGGCTCAGGCACTCTATCCATTGCATGTCCACAAACTCTTCTAACTAACTGCAATAGGTACACTCCTCCTTGGGATGAGATGTCACCTCCATGTATAAATTTTACAGTCACATCTAATGTTATTGTATATGATATTCAATTAGTTTGCAAATATAATGCATGATTGATACACACTTTTCTTATCATTTGCTCAAATTTCGAGATCTCCTGATCTATGATCTCCAATTGAAACTCGCCAAAGTGTCGTATGTGTTATATAGACAAGCGATGCTTTCGTCTAATTGCCAGCTTGCATTGAGAGCAAGAACATGAGACATGTTGATTAAGATACGCCTCGCGATCTTGAACATCACGACATTTATCATTTTCCATTTTGTCTACATTACGACAAAGAATTTGTTTTTGTTCTCATTCTCTTTTTCTTTTTGAATTTATTTGAGAAGGGATTTCTTCTCTGGTAACTCAACAAAAGTAACGTCAACTATCATCTTGGTTTTCTCCCCATTTCTTTGATCGTCCCCCTTTCTTTGCACCTTTCTTTGCACTCTTCATTTTATGTTCTCTCCCACTTCTCTTTCTTTCTCTTTCTCTCTTTCTTTGTTGCCTCTCTCTTTGTTTCTCTCCACCCCCTTATGTTTTCTCACTCATTCTCCTCTCTCTCTCTCTCTCTCTCTCTCTCTCTCTCTCTCTCTCTCTCTTTTTCTTTCTTCTTCTCCCTCTCTCATTTCCTATCTTTCTTACTCTCTCTCTCTTTCTTTGTTTCCTCTCTCTTTCTTTCTATCCATCCCTTTACGTTTTCTCACTCATTCTCCTCTCTCCCTCTCTCTCTCCCCCTCTCTTTATTTTTCTCTACCCCCACATGACTACGGTCTTAATAAGTGTTTAGTTTAGGCAAGGAAGTGGTGGCTTTTGAGAAAGACAGCTCTCACTCTCCAAATTTTTCATATGTTCGATGTGTCGTATGCTAGGTGCTAAAAAGGTTGTTGCCTAATTTGTCATTGTTGGCTAGTAAGGTTCATTTAGTGATGTGGTCTCTGTTGCATGGTGTGTAAGCCTAAGAATATTTTAGATGATAAGATCCATTTTTCACTGTGTATTTTCTTTGTCTAAGCTATGATTGTAGGGGTTTCTATTTCTCAAATTTCTTTATGTATTTTGCGATTTATTTTTTTGATTTATTTCTTTATGTATCTTGTGTTCCTTTGTTAGAAATTTGGAATTTTAGGCTCTTGCAAGTGTATGTAAATGCACCATGCACAACTAGGCTTTTGTTTTCCACAATCAATGTGATTCAATATAAATGCAAGTATCTTCATGATGATGGTGCTCAAACTTCCAATTCAATTATGACATATGCAAATAAGTATTCAATCACAATTTTTACAACACTGCACAATGTGTGAACTCCCTTTTTTGATGATCCAACCACTTGTGAGTGATTTTGTAGGCTAATTAAGGTGAGATCCTAGTCTTCTTAGGGTTGTCATCTCTTAGATTTAGTCACTTTTGATGACTTGACTACATGAGGTCCAGGGGCTTGACTATCACTATTAGTGCTACCTCCACTCAAGTTGTTCTCACCAAATGGTTCTAGGTGAGCTTAAGAATAATTTTAGGTTGACTACTCAAGCTCACTTCTCGAGGTATGAAGTGAACCTTTAGCACTTACTTTGGAAGTGAGCGTATCACAAGTGTTGGCATAATTTTTTTTGCCTCTATCTAGTACTCTGAAAACACTCCTAAAGGTGTCCAAACAAGTGAGTTGAGTTGAGCTTCCCGTTAGTGAAGACTTGGTTACTCCTTCTTAAGTGCAATGGCCCTTGTGATGTGTTAAGGTGTAGGGAGTTTCTTTCACCAAGATTTTACCCATGAAATGTCCTCTTGCATAACTACAATCTCTCTTAGTTTTTCTCTACCCCCTTTTGTTTTCTCATTCATTCTCCTCTCTCTCTCCCTCGCTCCCTCGCTCTCTCTCTCTCTCTCTCTCTCTCTCTCTCTCTCTCTCTTTCTTTATTATGTTTCATATTTATTCCCTCTCTCTCTTTCATTCTTTATTCATTTTCTTTCTTCTTCTCCGTCTCTCATTTTCTCTCTTTCTCCCTCAATGCACCTCATTCTCAACAAAAACAAAAAAAAAGAAAAGGATCACAAAGAACAAGAACAAATCAAGAGGGAGTAATGTACTCACCGTAAATGCTCGAAGATGGACTTTTCATCTCCTCTTTGTGACGGCTCCTCTTTGCCCTTCGTACATTTTCTCCTCTTCTTCGCGAATGGCAGCGGCGGCAATGGGGAGAAGCTCTCCTTCCTTCTCTTTCTCTCTTTTTCTCCCTCTCCCTCCCTCTTTTATTCTCTCTCTTTCAAAAAATACCGCGCTCGGGTTTCTGTCGCGTTTTTTTTGTCTGCGTACCGTCACTATTTGCATCACTATTTGCATCGCATTTGTGACGCAAAGAGTGACTTCGTTAATTTGCGTCGGAACTCGACATCGCTATTCCCCCCTTCCCTTGTAGTGGAAATAAATCATATTATGAAATAGAATCTAAACCAATTATGCACTATTCATGATACATACATACGTCGGTGTTTCATATTTTTGAACTCTTTTCTTGATGGGACTAATACCATTTTTAAGAACATTAATGATACTAGTGCCAACCATGAAAATATAATGGGAGGTAAATGGCATGTACTGCTCAAGGGAGGAGATGCTAATCCGTGTAAGATACTCTCATGATTGTCTTGCTTAATCTTTGCATATTTAGAAAAGAAGGGCCGTGAAGTGCTTTTGCTCATCCTAAAATGTATTAGAACAAATCATTATATACTCATTTAATTTAGAAAGACAATGAAGACTTCAAAATAATATAAGAGATTTTATCTATACATAAGAAAAATACTTCAAAACTTACGAGTGACATAGTATCCTATGAGTATTCGATGGACCATCCTGAAGCATGCTATCCAATGCCATCTGCAAATTGTCTTCCACTCTCTACAACTCGATACAATCATCAATGCCCTGGTGCTCATCGAGAGCAATCCCTACACCTTGAACTTCTAGTACCCCTTCTGCTTCTTGAAATATTACAAGGATAGCTTTGTAAATTTTGAATCCATGTTGTAATGTAACTCCAAGCTAAAGAAGATCTCATATGTCCATGAAGTACAAGTATGAATTTTGAATATACTGTTGGAAACTGTCCAAAATAGGCTGCTGCACAAGATCAACCATAACTTGAAGAAGAAATGTCCAATCACCATGTATGAGCTATAGAAACATAAAGCACAATCCCTAGTATCCAGCCATGCCATAAAAATCCAATTTTGATGACCATAGAGCAATTATTTTTATAAAAAAAAATTAATACATCAAGTTGTCCTATTCAGATATTACTATGTTTCCTACAAAAGCCATGGAAAATAATCAAGATACGATGATGGTTTCCAAGTAGACTCCTCCATGGGCAAAACCTTACCATTTAATAAGGTATTCTAGTAGCAAAAAGCTCCTTAAAAATTTTTCTCTTTGCCAATAACCTTTTTAGGCTCATAAATGATAAGACCATCTTCATCCATGGGAGGTAACTCTTCTAAAACCTTTATGGCTGGACAATATTTCTTAAGTTGGGAAACATGGAAGGTATAGTATATCCTTGTTGAAGAAGGCAAATCAAGCTTGTATGCAAGCTCATCAACTCATTTGAGGATTTGATAAGGCCCACAGTAATGATGGGCCAACTTATTATGACCACCTTTGAGAGAAGCATACCTAGATTTAGGCACTTTGAGAAATACCCAATTTCCTTCTTCAAACTCCAAAGGTCTCCTCTTTTCATCAGCATAAGCCTTCATAACATCTTGT
The DNA here is from genome assembly GCF_053477565.2 of Lygodium microphyllum. NCBI lineage: Eukaryota > Viridiplantae > Streptophyta > Polypodiopsida > Schizaeales > Lygodiaceae > Lygodium > Lygodium microphyllum. The sequence continues at coordinate 138,713,204 of NC_141153.1, forward strand.
GCCTTCCTAATATTTTCCTTGCATTGATGCAAAAGAACTTTTATTTTCTCAACTTCAGCCTTGGCTTGTGGATTCACGTCTTCATGAAAAAGGGCTGAAGGTATTTACACTTTGTATCCATAAAGCGCTTCAAATGGTGACATGCCAATGCTCATATGATGAGTGTTATTATAACAAATTTCAACAAGATATAACCAATGATCCCACAAAGCTTGAGTGTCATGGCAAAATTTAGAAGATAGACTTCCAACCATTTATTGACATGCTCCGTTTGGCCATCGATTTGGGGATGATATGCCGTGCTAGGAGTTAAAAATGTTCCCATAGAAGTGAATAAACTCCTCCAAAAACTTCCCATGAACTTAGTATCACGATCGGATACTATCTTCAATGGCATACCATGAAGCTTAGAAATACATTTCATGAACTGTTTAATCACTTGCTTTGTTGTAAATTGAGCCTTGGTAGGGATAAAATGAGCTGATTTAGTCAACGAGTCCACCACCACATAAATGCTATTCCACCCATGCTTTGTTCTAGGTAATCCCATAATAAATCCATTGTAATATCAGTCCACTTTCCTTGAGGAATAGGAAGTGGCTGAAGTAAACCACCAGGTAGAAGAGAGGAATCTTTATTGTGTTGACATGAAAGACATTGCATAACATAATCCTTAACATCCCTCCGAATACCCTTCCAATAGAAACTCTTATGGATATTGTCAAATGTTTTGAACAACCCATGGCGTCTTGCTTAAGGTGAAGAGTGTATCTCATGCAAGATACGGTCTTTGAAAGAAGATTGTGGTGTCAAGAATACTCTACCACGATACCATAAAAGATTGTTGTGCCATTTGAAACCTGGATACTCTTCTCCTTTGCCTTGCTGAAATTATTTCACCATCTTTGATACTTGCTCATCAAGCAAATACTCATCTTGAATGTCATGGATCCAATCCTTATGCACCGATTGAAATGGTAGAAATGGAACATGTCCACATTCTTGATAAGGCATCTACCACCACATTGTCTTTTCCAGCCATATAAGATATTTGAAAGTCATATCCTTGAAGAGTAGCTAACCATCTTTGTTGCTTGGGAGATAAATTTGGTTGTGAAAGAAAGTATTCCAGCACACAATGATCTCTTTTGACCTTGAAATGGCTGCCATAGATATAATGATGCCACTTTTTGATAGCATGCAATATTGCTAACATCTCTTGCTCATAAACATGTAGTTGATGCTCCTTGTCATCAAGCTTTCGGCTCTCATAAGCTATGAATCCATGATCTTGACATAAAACAGTCCCAATTCCTCTTCCACTAGCATCTGCACATATGATAAACTCCTTAGAGAAATTCGGGCATATAAGGATGGGTGCTGAAATTAGAAGATATTTCAGCTCATTGAAACTTTGATTGGCAATGGAGTTGCCACATGAGCATAATTCTTTATGAACCTTCTATAGAAGGATGATAACCCAAGGAATCCTCTCAAAAAGGTTGCATTCGTAGGAGTAGGCCATTCTTTGACACATTTTACCTTATTGGGTTCCACTCTAATCCCTTGTTCTCCCACAAATCAATATGATGGTCAACCTCTCGCTTTGGAGGTAAAGATGATGGTTGCTAAAATAAATCCTTGTATTCCTCCAATAGCTCTTCTAATCTTGGATCCCTTTTCTTTGAAGAAGAAGATGGCTGATTTTTTTATTTTCCTTCATCTACTTTTGCAAGCAAAAGAGTGAAGATGCATGACTTGGCATTGATTTTTTTTTGCAATTTCTTCATGGAAATGAGTTCTATTTGTTTGTGGCCTATGCCTTTCAACTCTATGTGATGTCCTTGCCAATTAAATCCCAGTTGCATTTACTCCAACTCAAAAGTAAATTTGCTAAGTGTTTTCAGCCAATTACATCCAATGACAATGTCAATAGACCTCATATCCAAAGTGATCAAGTCTACTTTTATTGTGCAAGAGAGTGATAACTCAATTGAAGTACATGGACACACTTCTTTACTAGACTCATATGCACCATTGGCAACTTATATCTGCAAGGAAGAATCCATATCAATGGGTAGCAACTTCAGCCCATTCAAAGATTTGGTGTTGACGAAGCTATGAGCGTTGCCCATATCCACTAGAATATGTGCAACCTTGCCATTAATGAAACCTTTGAGTCTAAGTGTATTTTTCCCTTTGCAATCAGTCCATGGATCATGTGAGATGGTACACAAGGAAGCATGAGAATCATGATTACCACCTGGATCAAAAGGAAATCATCCATGGTATCATAGAATTCTTCATTGGTGGCATTCTCTTCGTCATGAATCTCTTCAACCATTGGGTATGCATCAACATGTAGTAAATTTCCCTCTTAATCTTCTTCTTCAACTTCCACTTCTTGAGTGATCACCATGTTGATTTTTGAGTTCTTAGCTTTACACTTCAACTTATGATCTTGTGACCACTTGTCCCCACATTTGAATCATAATCTTTTTGCATGCATTTCCCTAAGCTTGTCGTGAGGAAGGAAGTTGCTGTTAGAATTGTTTTGGGACAGTTTAGGAGCATTTTCAACTCTTGAAAAAGTACCTCTTGGCTCAGTCATATTTGTGAGAATTTGCCCCTATTTTTGTACAAAATTTCCACCTTGTTTAGAGGTGTAAACTGTGGGAAATGTTGGCACTTTGCTGTTATAATTATTTGGACTACTATAACCTCTGTTTTCTTGCCTAAAAGAGTCTCTTGATTGGCTGAAAACTTGCCCATACTTTGTAGATTGATTGGAAATATTATTGCCCATACTTCTTTGCTGAAAATTTCTTGCATCTCTTTTGTACTTGAAGGAGTATCTTTTAGCCAACTGTATGGCCTCATGTAATGTTTTTGGTTGTTGAGCTCCTACCTCCGATGATAGGGCAGGGTCAAAACCAAAAATGTATTTATTCAGCTTAGCAAAATATGAAATACCTTCAACATACATAGAAAGATTCAAATAGGTGTTGGAATAGTCTCTAATGGAAATTCCTCTTTGAGCATGTGCATACCATCTTCTTTGAAGCCTTTCTTTTTCCAAAGGAGACACAAAGACATCAATCATTGCTTGCTTGAACTCCTCCCAAGAGTCAGTTTTGCCCAATATTTTTCATGTAACGCCACTAAGTATGGGCGTAACCTTCAAGATGAAGAGCCACAAAATAAATTTTTGCCTCTTCACTTCTAGGGTAAAGGGTGAAGTACAATTCAAGCTTATTGATCCACTCCTCCCATTCTAAAGGTGAAGCATTATCTCCTTTGAAATTAGTGATATTGATCTTCTCCTTATATTCTTTTTCATTGTAAGATGGCTACCCATGAGATTGTTGTCTCCATGAATCTTTTTTCCATGAATTTTGTCTAAAAGAGGTGGCCCAAAACCATGAGATGAAGGTTGTCCATTTGAAACATGCTCTTGATTTGGGATGTCATGAGTTGATCTTCGCTCATCATGCCTTCCACCTTCATGAACTTGATTGTTGACTGCATTTCCTTTTTGTGCATTTGAGGGCCGATGATAAAAAAATTTGTAGAAGGGATCACATCCATGATAATCATTATCCCATCGAGTGTTGTCTTGTTCCCCTTCATGTCTATGATTATCCTTTGGACTGCTAAACTGAGGCCTTGGGGTATGAATGCCATAAATTTGTGAAGGATGATGGTTGCCCCTCACTCTAGATAGTTCTCCCTTTCAAAAGTGTGCATTACTGGGGCTGAGACTTCTCTTTGCTTGGATGAAAAGGATTACCAACAAAGGGAATTGCATGGGAATCTTCAATAGTTTGAGGTTCTCTTTGTGTCTTGCTTCCAATTTCCTTTATGGCTGAGATGAGCTCTTGAAATAAGGATTTATTGCTTTGCTGCAAATCAGAGATTCCTTGGTTCACTTGTGTCATCCCTTGCAACAAACTTTGATTCATATGGGTTAAACTCCAAATCCTTAGGAAGGCCTTCATTGACATGTCCCAACTCTTTTGACAGTAGGAGATAATCATTCCTTGCATGCTCTTCATGTATGTCATGTTGTCCTTGATGTGTGCTATAAACAATCCCAATGCTTAATTCTTCATCTATTTGATCAACATTATGGGCTTCAATTATGTAATTTTGATCCTCTTGGAATTCTCTGACACCATCATTCAATGCCTCAGTAATAGGATCTTTCTTCTTATTCCTAGCCATTAGGAAACAGTGATGTAATAGTAGACAGGTTGTCACTTAATCCCATGTTTCTTTCGGACTATAGCACTAATCCCAATGCTTAATAGATCTATGGGAAGCTTATTATATGGGAATATATCAGATTTCAAAAGATATGGACTTGAGTTGGATACTTTGGATGTCAAACAGTGTCCCCCTATATGTTGTCTGTGTGATATCTCAACATACCTAGTGTCAGAAAATCAGCAATAACTTGAGCTTCCAATGTTGGATCACCAAAATTTTTTATTCAAATCAAAGCTTAGAATCCCCTCTTTGAATGGAGCTATCAAGTTCCTAATTTGGATCAGGACAGAATTTGCTGTGATTGAATATTCAAGTCTGAACATGAAATTCATGCACCCTGTCCACCACATATAAGTAACCTGTTTGACTCTGTAGGAATACCCTGAGTGAAGGAAACCTTTGTAAACCACTGTTGCAACCATGAGAGGGTTATGGGGCACCTGTAGGGATCAAGAATAACCTGTAGATTGGTATATGCCTGTTGTTTTATCTGTAAAAACTCTGTCCAACACCTATACGTACCCTAAAAATAGGAGATGCCCTACACCTCTTCCAATGGTTCTTCAACCTCGGGGAAGTTACTATATGTATATCCTCTACATCACGTGCGTTCAAGGTCTATTTATAAATATCCTTACTTGTGATTTTTTTTAAAATAAAACATAACCCTTTTTAATTCAATCTATAAATAAACCCTTTATATTGCACCCTTCTATATGTAAAAAATGTATAAAATGGTATTTTAAAAACACCTTATTTTGAATCCACGTGATGCACACACATATTCATGAGTAACTTACCCAAGTCTTCAACCACTTATGGAACCCTGAATATTGCTGATCAATGTTGTATTAGTGCCAAACTCTGATAATGGGGAATGTACTTGCACCTAAATTTGAGAATTGCATGGGCTCCGAGACAAGAGGGGTGTGCAAAGTTCCACCTCAAGCCGGGTTGTGCACCCCTTCTAGGTCTTAGTTGGAAAGGGAGGGTCACCTCTCTTTTGTCTTCGCGACTCGTCTAGCCTCCGCTTTTCCTCATGGGAACCAACATGGCAAGTATATTCTAATGGCTAATCAAACAAGGATGCTATGCATTGACTGAAAAAGCCTTTGAATTCTTTAATGAAATGCAAGTGAGTATTGGGAAATGACTGAATTGAAAGGGCTATGGATAGGGCATTACCCTTTTGCAGTGATTCGCTAATTTTACAATGTTCCCACTTACCATTTTCATCATAGTTTCAGTCCTATAGCATCAATGCTCAATCATCCAACAAAAATCCAAATCAAGTAGGCAATGAGTAGCATTTATGCAATCAATTGAGCTTCAACATTTGAATGGGTAGAAAATAACTCAGCAAGCAATCATAATCATTCCTGGGCTGAATTCTACATACCTTCAATAGGAATTAATAGGTTCTATTATACTCAATCTCTCTTATGAACAATAGGACTGGTTCAACAATTGGATAAAAAGAGAGATTAAGCTGAAAGCAATAGAATTACCTTTTTAATGATGATGGAAAGTAGTAGATGAATCCAACCAATCAACCTTCAGCATAAGCATCATCAATAGACTAAGATTTTAGATCATAAGACCAACTTCAAGAATGCTTTGTCCAATATGATTGCTCCCATGTAATCTTCAACTCCCGATCAATAAGATTGCTCCAATGCAATCAAAAGAAGTCAATGATTTGATGGAAGTCTACAATAGCTTGTTGAAGAAGATCCTTTGAGCTTTAATGAATGTAAATTCTCATTCGAATCATAGATTCCATGAATTTTCAAACATTGCCATGTTCAAGAGGCTGAAAATGCTTTCAAACTTGAAGAATTTATTCAATGTAAGCCCAATCTTTGAAGAATACCTTCAATTGAACCTTCCCAGGATTGTAGACAACAAAAGTCCCATGAAATTAAAGGAAATAATCCAAAAATTGGATTCTTAAAGCTTGCTGCCCCGTTTTGACTCCATAGCCACCATACTTTGAAGCTTCACATCCAAGAATGCCTCAATGTCGGTCCCTTGAGTGTTGAAGAAGCTCCAGGATACTTGTTAGAGCAAAAGCCCTTTGATCTTTGAAGAGATTTCAGAAAAAATCACTGCTGTCCTAAATCTTCCATAGCTAGGGTTTGAGAGATCAAGAGTGATCAAGGATGATCAAGGAGTGTAAGAGACCATGTATGCTTGCTGAAGACCCGAAAGAAACCCTAACAAAGCTTGCTCAAGCCATAGCCAAGCTTCACAGGCTGAAATTTCATGGAGAAGATGAGCTAGAAAATCAACACAATTTGCACCAACTGTTCTTGCTCTCTTGGCATATCAAACTCAACAAGTTTGAGTAATATGCTACTCTACCTGAAGCTTATGACACAAAGAATCAAGCTTTGATGTCTCTTTAGGGGGAAATGGCCATTGGAAGAAGATTTCAGTAGTTGAATCCATGGATTCTTGGAGAAAATCTTGAGAGAAAGAAGAGAAAGAGACTGTCCCCAAAAAGTAATCTCAGTTTCAACTATGTAACCCACTTAGACTCCAGTTAGGGACATCCTTCAAAATGGACCTCCATTTGACCACGTCCTGCTATTTCAGCCAAGAACCTCCATCTTCCTCAAGATCTTCTTCAAGAAGCCTTCAAAATTAGTCCTGACTTGTTGCAGAGAACTCTGACTAGTCACGATTTGAACTGTTCCAAACCCTGTGACTAAATCTTGGTGCTCCAATTAACTAGTTCCTGTCACTGTGACTAAATTCTCCATGAAAATGACTCTTCCCATGGATCAAATTCCATGCTTTGATACTAATGTAAAGAAGCTAATTCCCACAGCAAGCCTGTAAACTGAAAATACAAGAAATAGATATAAAATGCCAAGGAACCATAGCCAAGGTGGCTAGGCATGAAATGATATTACCAATGTTGGTTGAGAATCAAATGATGAGTGGCTGTAGCAAGGTATGCATCCCAAGCTATGGTGGCCAAGAGTATTCACCCTCTTAGATGGTGGGAGGTTGAAATCTCAAACAAGTAATGTTTGTAAAATGGCAAAAAGATGATTCACATGTTACACCTCCACCTTTTATACTTACCTAGACTAAAGCATTTATGCTTTATTACACCTTCTCATGCTAAGCCTCTTAAATTGTTTTTTTTTCCGAGCCACATTTAACTTTCTTTCCAAATCAACAAAATGACTTTGTGCATGATGGTGCCAAGCATCTGTAGCAACATAAGCATGATGTATTTCTATGGGGTAGCCAGTCTTTTTGCAAGGTATATCACTGTGAAAACCATGCTTGACTCTCAAGTGCTCAAACATCCTTGCTCTCTTAGTGATGTTTACGTGCCTTCTTAGGCAAAGGATGCCAACATGGCACTGAGTGCAAGGGACCCATTAGATAATGTAATCTCTATGTATAGTGGGTGTCCTTGTGTATGAGCTTATATAAGGTACTTGAAAAGCCAATCATACAATGAAAGGAATGATTGTTAAAATACATGGATGTTTGACGGGCACATGCATATAGATATGTAGAGAAGGTGTCTCCTAGCGCGGTCAAGCATAGTGAAGCGACATCTACGTTGGATGCAGAGGGGATAGAGGGAATCCATGGCAGAGTGGGTTTCGACAAGCCAAACCAACTTCCGCAGGGCTATAGCGGGGTGAGTGCTGTGGAGCACCAGCTTTGCAGTGACATGGGATGGAGCAACTGTTGTGGAGCGGGTCTCCACTGAGTCGCGAGATGAACCAACCTCGCCAGGGCGAGGGCTATCGCGGGGCAAGTGATGTGGAGCAGCAGCTTTGGTGACGTGGGACAAGGCGAGTGCTGTGGAGCGGGGCTTCAGCAGAGCAGCAGGCGAGAGCCGTATTCCACTCGCTAATGCATGCAGCCCTTTTTGAGCTGCCACCTTCACAAGGGCTCCCCCTGTTGTGCCAAGGCCTCTTGCTCTTGTTCAGCTTGCTTTGCCTGTTGTGACCGTTGAACATCCATCCACAATCCCCATGACATACGAGATACATCCCTCCTTGGCCACACATGCAATTGCTTTCATGGCCACCAGCCCGGAGAAGAAAGTCCTGAGAAATTTGGTTGTTTTCAAAAACAAGTGTGCTACTTGATTTCTATGACGACGAGTGGATCAGCCTTAATAGGCGAATTTGAAAGTGCAACATTGGGTTGATTTTACATGATACCTCAATGCAAACTATAGCACTAACTTCACAAAGATATAATGTAAGAATGAGTGGGAGAATATGAAAACACCTTCATGGAAGAGTGCCAAAAAGAGGCATCTTGGGGGGTTGAACTATCAAGGTCGTAACACTTGTGTAGAGTGTCTGACCTACTAAACTGTGCATATAAGATATTCAGGCTTCAAGGAGGCTTCGCAGGTGAGGACTTCATGTCTCCTGAGGTTGTGTCCTTAGTAGAGAATGAGGACATCGCTATGCAGGAAGAGGCGACATAACCATAACAACAAATGCAGTTCTAGAGGGCAGGGCTTCTATGGCAAACTTTAGCACTCCATCCAAAGATTCTAACAATATTGTCGACGATGTCATGGCCAATGTTGTAGCTTGCCCTCAAGTTCAAGAACAAAAGACCAAGGACATAAAGTATGTAGGATCTTTAGAGGGTCTTGGTGCATCCTTAGAGCGCATGGTGGGGAGGTTTGAAGCGGTGTTCAAGGAAGTGAAGCTAAAATATATGGAGACACAACTAGAGATTGTGAAGTTGCTAGCATCAACAAGGAGTAACCACTAGAGTAGAAGAATATTGGTGTTTTAATGGTCGATTTTCCATTCAGATCTAATAATCGTTCTGCACCTTATTCAAATAATGTCATGATTTTCAATATCATTGCTATGCACCCTATCCATAGAGTATTCCCATGTTGTTAGTGTTTTTTGGTATCATCAATGGACTTCACAAGCAACTACTATTCTTCCCATTAGTTGGTTTGGAGTGTACTTCAGTATGCTTGCAAAATGGTTCAAGTCAAAGATATTTATATTTTCATACCCGAAGTTTCCATAAATTACATGTGTCAAGTTTCTTGTATTTATTAATGAATACTTTCAATTCAACCTTTGTATTGTTACTCTATGTTTCCAATCTACATTCCAATGTGCAATTACAAACTGCACAAGAAAAGTACCCACATTGTACGATGAAAGCACATAGAAAAGTACAAACCAAGAATGGAATACAAGTGTAAATAGAGCAATATAATAACATTGTTAGGAGGGTTGTGTCAAGCCATTTATCACAAGGGTCTCAAGAATATACAAGACGAAAGACAAGATATGAAAAATTAAAACCCAATGTATTATACTAAATAAATAAACCTTGTACAATCTTCGTACATCGCAAAATACTTCTTGGAAATCACGAACCCAATCTCAACTTATTAGGTTGAGCTCAACTCTTGATGGCACAAAGTCCATCCACTTTGTAAATCCCGAATCTCTGCCACAACAATACAAAGAGTATACAAATAAACCCAAAAAAAGATCCAATTTAAGTCATTGTTAAGCAAGCCTTTCTAGACCTAGGCACCCTACTAGTGCTTATCTGATTCTGATGATCAATTCCTAATTTTCCTAGCTCCATTGATTGCCCTGACCTTCTCTTTCATCCATGTTTCTATTTATACAATTCTATCCCTTGTTTACAAACTCAAAATCTTGCTTTTCAAACCCAAAAGCTTACTTTTTCCTTCCTTGCCTTTGCCTTTTTCTTTCCTTGTTTTCATTTTTCTGCAAGCCCTAAGTTTGGTTGCAACTTTGTTTCTACTAAAACTTTGTCATACGAACTCTGAATACGTTCGTCCATGTACTCAAAATGATCAGACTACCCTGGTCTACAAGCTAGGGTGGGCAGAATTGCAAAAATCCTAGCATAATATCTGAAAATTGCAATTTTTATAAAATACCTCGCTTTTTTATGTTTTTTATCTTGGAAAAATTATACTATTCAAGATAGATCCTTGTATGCATTTAGATCTATCCAAAGTTTTGATTAAGTCATTAAAACTTAATTCTGAGAATTTAATGCCTTCGAAAGTCCCTGGCAGAAGCATAGATGGAGACATTTACTCAATGTCTTCTTTGCACTTTTCTCTATCTACATCCTCTTCTTTTTCATCTTGGTTTATTGTAACCTTTGCTCGTACTAGTAAAGCATCTGATAAAACATAAGTATCCTATAAACCCTCTGTTAGCATATCGCTTGCATCCATAAGCTCTGTAGCATCTGCATCCACAAACACTGCATCATCCAACTCTTCTACATTCTGCATATGGACAACCCTCAAGGAAGTTACTATATGTATATCCTCTACATCATGTGCATTCAAGGTCTATTTATAAATATCCTTATCTGTGAGTTTTTCTTGAATTAAACATAACCCTTGACTATTCAATTTGTAAATAACTCCTTTATATTATATGTTTATGTATGTAAAAAATGTATTAAAATGGTATTTTAAAAAGACCTTATTTTGAACCCACGTGATGCACACATATATTCATGAGTAGCTTACCGGAGGGACAACCTTAATCAATGTATAATTCACACTCTCTGTCAAAGTGGGCTAAGGCACCCAACTAGTGCTCATCCAATTTCAATTATCAATTCCAAATTTGTTTGACTCTCTTGATTACCCAGACCTTCTTCTTCATCCTTGCTTCTACTTATACAACTCTATCCCTTGTTTACAAAATCAAAATCTTGCATTCCATACACAAAAGCTTACTTTTGGCTTCCTTGTCTTTGTTTTTTGATTTCCTTATTTTCATTTTTCTACAAGCCCTGAGGCTAGCTACAACTTATTTCTACCATAACTATGTCATAGAACTCTGAATATGGCCATTCAAGTGCTCAAAATGATATTGATCTACAAGCCATGTCTCAAGTTATTAGCTTGATCTCAACTCTTGATGGCATGAAGTCCATCCACTTTGTGAATCTCAAATCTCTACCGCAGCAATATAAAGATTCTAAAAAGAAACCTAACTAAATAATCCAATGCAAGTCACTATCAAGTGAGTCTTTCTGAGACAAGGCACCCAACTAGTGCTTATCTGATTCTGATGATCAATTTTCATTTTTCCTAGCTCTCTTGACTGCACAAACCTTCTCCTTTAGCCATGCTTCTATTTATATAACTCTATCTCTTTTTCATAAACTCAAAATCTTGCTTTCCAAACACAAAAGCTTACTTTGGTCTTTCTTTCCTTTTTCCTTTTACTTTCCCTGTGTTCGTTTTTGTATGGCCTTGAGTCTAGCTACAACTTACTTGTACCATAAATTTGTCATGAAAACTCTGAACATGGTCATTCAAGTACCCAAAACGATCTGAATGGCCTTGATCTACATACCATAGATAAAATTGCAAAAATCCTTCTAGAATATCCAAAAATGGTCCTTTTCATAAAACACATCACGTTTTGATCTTTTTCATCTTGGATAACTTATACTATTCAAGATAGGTCATTCTGTGCATTTAGATTCATCCAAAGTTCTCATTAAGTCATTGGAACATAATTTTGAAAATTTAGACTATTTTAGTGGACCACTTTTGCTCCCTAGAAATCTTGTAAATATCTTATTTAAGTATCCCTCAAGCACATATTCAAAATGTCACTAAATTGATTGCTTATTACGCATTCTCCATTTAGTAAATTTATATCAATAAACTAATGACTCACTTTTCTTTAAGTATTGATGATGATCTAGCATGTCCATGAGACCATTTAGAGACAGGTATCCCTAGTGCATCACTTAATGGGGTGATCAGAGCACTATGACGGGGATATCTGGTACAAGAAGTACAAGTTATGAAGGGGAAAGGATGTGTCTGCCAAGTGTAAGAGTGTACACAAGAACCAAGGAGTTACACATAAATGAAGATGGATTGAGGTCTAAGAAGAGGAAGTACATTAGCATTGTGTATATGTATTTATGTGTGCATCCGAGGATGCCTGGGAACGTTTACTTGTGTCTAATGAGCATTGCATTCATTTGGGGTCATCCTCTCCCTTACAAGTCAAGGTTTAAGATCTTTTCTCTCTTAATGAATTAAGAAAGGAAGTAATTCTTTCACTAAGAAAAACGAGAGAGGTAATACTCTCACTAAGAAAGACAAGAGACATGATCCTCTGGAATTGAGGAGAGAAGTGATTTTCTCTTTCTAAGGTCTAAGATGACACGCTTTTGTGGGAAGACAATCTTAAGGTTGAGGCCGAAGGCAATCTAGTGAACTCTCCTTATTTATGGCTCAAGGTGGTTGCATGGACCATAAGTTAAGAGTAGAGTTTAAAAAGCTGATTTTCTTAAAATAGACATGGTCAATCCATTTTTAAAATATCTCATGATAGAAAGCTTATCTCTAAAAACATCTCACAAAAGTTATTGGAAACATCGAGATCTACAACTTTCATGTTGGACATTTTTCCATCCAAGAAACACACAAAGAGATATTTTGAAATTGGTGTTGCAGAGTAGGACTTGGAACAACCACATCTTGCATGAAGATCAACCTTTCCAATCTTGGCACTCAAGTCTCTCTCCAAGAAGAGAAGATCTTGATGCCTATAAAAGAGGAGGCTCTCCTTGGATGTGGGGGAGGTGAAGGAAGCATCACTTTGCATGCATCTAAGAGGAAAAGAGAAGGAGAACGTGCTACGAAAGCATCACTTTGCATGCATCTAAGAGGAAAAGAGAAGGAGCAAGTGCTACGGAAGCTCTGCTAAAATCAAGTTCCAAGAGGAGAAGAGAAGGTGCAAGTGTTGTGAAAGCTCTGTTGAAACCAAGTTCCAAGAGGAGAAGAGAAGGTGCAAGTGCTACGGAAGCTCTGCTGAAATCAAGCTCCAAGAGAATATCCCTACACATATTGTGTAGGAGAGAAGGTGCAAGTGCTATGAAAGCTTTGCTAAAATCAAGCTCCAAGAGGAGAGCCCTACACACAATAGGTGTAGGAGAGACTCAAGAAGGATCAAAAGGTGCCAACTTCCAAGTTGTGCAAGTGTTAGCCGGTTGTATACCATGCAAGGAACAGTGATCTTGTTTCCAAGATCTATAAGTTAAGAACTGGTTTATGTGTAATGGAGGAGCTTGCTCCTTGTCAATAATATAACTCCACAAGGGGGGGACTAGCCCATCTTCCTCTCTCTCTCTCTCTCTCTCTCTCTCTCTCTCTCTCTCTCTCTCTCTCTCTCTCTCTCTCTCTCTCTCTCTTTCTCTCTCTACCTCTTTCTTTTCTCTATATGTTCTCTCTCTACGCCAACATAATATTCACCATATATCTTTTAAGTATATAAGAAATTTGAGTGTGTATCTTGGATCTTATAACAGTGGTATTAGAGCAGGTCTCTTTGCTTTTCTCAAAGTAAAGGTGATCCTTGCAAGAAGAAGGTAAAGATGGAAATTGATGAAGTTCCTAGAAGTGATAAATTACAAGCTCAATTGACAGAGTATCATAGCTTTTTGGAGATTTTCGAGATACATCAATTGATTGACAGCTTAAGGGCAAGGGAAGAAGCTACTTATAAAGGACTGAATCCTCCAAAAGATGGTGATACTAGAGGAAACACCATTGCACCAATTGATGGTGAAGGTGCAAAGCATCCAATTGTTGAGAAGTTTCCTAGAAGGAAGGACTTTCGGGTCAAGAAGAGTAAAAAGACCTCACCTTGAGTGAGGCAGATAAGGAGGAAGTCATCTCTCTCAGCAACCTGCTACTCCCCTGATTACTCAAGTTCATCCTCCTCATCGTCATCTTCTAGTTCCTACTCTCTTGGTTCTAAGTCTCGTGTGTCAAGATTGTGGGAGAGAAGGAAGGAGTCTCACTTGTAGCTTTCTTGCTTGCACAATGGGGAAATACACACAAAGGTGAAGGCTGAAAATCAGTTTTCCTCTTCTTAGTTGTGGAAGCCAAAAGAACTCTCATACAAAGAAATAGAAGAACCCTATATATGGGTCTCAAACCAAAGACAACTAACTAAGGTGGCATACTAACTGAGCCACGAACTAGAGTAGATAAGGATAGCTGTCATCTAGCTATTATTCATGGGCGGTGTACCAACCGCGTCTACAACTGACAAGTCGGTGACATAAATACACAACGGTCACCCTGGCGTATCACGAGTGGAGCTCGATATCTCAACACTCCCCCTCGAGCTCAATCCCAATTCCTGCACACCAAGCAGGTCTCTGAACTTGCGCAGCTTCTCTACGCCCAATGCCTTCGTGAATATGTCAGCTACCTGATCCTCTGTGCTGACATAAACTAGATCAATAAGACCTAGTAAAACCCTCTCTCGCACATAGTGATAATGCACCTCAATGTGCTTTGTTCTAGCATGATAGACTGGGTTATTTGCCAAGTGTATACTACTCATGTTGTCACAATAAATGACAACTGGCCCATCTGTAGACTGATGCATATCATAAAGTAGCTTATCCAACCAAGCTACCTCACATGCAGCCATTGCTGCACCCCTGTACTCAGCCTCTGTGCTCGACAAGGCAACTATAGGCTGTTTCTTGAGTGACTGCAGCACTCCCAAAAGAGAACACATATCCACTAGTAGATCGTCTATCAAAAATACTACCAGCCCAATCAGCATCAGTGTATCCATGCAACTGTATTTGAACCCCAGTCTCATAAAATAGTCCATACTGCAATGTGGACTTCACATACCTGAGTATGCGTCTAGCCGCATCCAAATGCGGTTTCCTTGGAGCCTGCATAAACTGACTTACTAATCCAATAGCATAGCTCAAATCTGGCCTCGTAATAGTCATATAAATCAAGCTTCCTACTATGCGTCTGTACATAGTACGGTCTTCTAGAAGCCCACCTGCATCTATGCTCAGCTTCACATTCTGCTCCAAAGGAACTGAAATAGGCTTACAGCCTGTCATCCCATATTTGGACAGCATGTCCAATCCATACTGCCTCTGCAAGAGCTGTATCCCACTTGGTGATCTAATCACCTCAATGCCCAAGAAATAACGCAGCTCTCCCAAATCCTTCATCTCAAACTTCTGCTTCAATAGCATTTTCACATGAAGGATATCTTCATCACTGTCACCTGTCATAATCAAATCATCAACATAAATGACAAGTAGCATAATACCTTTCTCTGTTTTTCTCACATAAAGTGAGAAATCTGCCTTGAAAATCTGAAAGCCAATAGTGAGAAGATATTGTCCTATCTTGTCAGACCATGCTCTAGGTTCTTGCTTCAAGCCATACAAGGCTTTCTTCAACCTGCAAACAAACTCAGGATAAACAGCATGCACATAACCTGGTGGCTGCTCCATATAGACCTCTTCTTGCAAATCACCATGCAAGAAGGCATTCTTTACATCCATCTGATGTAAAGACCGTCCCTTTGATGCAGCCATAGCAATGACTGCTCTTACGGTTGCCATCCTTGCAACCGGACTGAATGTTTCTTCATAGTCAATGCCATATGTTTGTGCATACCCCTTGACTACTAATCTTGCCTTGTATCTGTTCACAGAACCATCTGCATTGTGCTTCACCTTATAAACCCACTTACAGCCAATTGCACTTTTACCTTTAGGCAAAGGTACCAATTCCCATGTAGCATTTGCTTCCAAGGCATCCATTTCTTCATCCATGGCTTTCTCCCATTTTTCTTTTCCCATGGCTTGCTCAAAAGAAGTGGGTTCTGGTTCTTGTATCACTTTGACCATATATGCATAGTGAATGGCTGTAAATCCATCATATTTCAGCCTATCCACAGGATACCTAGCTCTGGTAGACCTGCGCAAAGTAGGTTCACTCCCAAGTGCTCTCAAAACATCCCTGGTCTTCCTTACTCCAGGTGTAACAATAGAAGGAATACCCAACTCATCATCAATGCTCTGTTCTGAGCCACTGGATTCACCATCCACATAAGAGTGACCTGCATTCACATCAAACATGGGCTGATCAACCTTCTCTTTTCCTTTTTGTGATACCTGCATACCACTATCTGCATTGCTTTGAGAAGATTCTCCTGATCTCAATCTGCCTGTCCATGGCGAAGAATATGAACCACTGCTAGAGGACGCTCCAGGTCCACTAATATTTTGTGACTGCTGCTGTGAATTCTGTGCAGCATTACCATTTTGTGCATCTACATCATCAATCACATTTACTGGTTTATACCAGCTACTCATCTCATCAAAAACAACATCTTTGCTCACTATAAACTTACGAGTAGAAAGGTTATAGCATCTATACCCTTTTTACTGCAGAGAGTAACCAATAAAGATGCACTTCTCAGCTTGTGGATCCAACTTGGATCTCAACTCATCTGGCACATGTACATAGGCAATGCAACCAAAAATTTTCAAATGAGAAATATCTGGTTTCCTACCAGTATACCTCTCCTCTGGAGTCATCCCATGTATTGCTGCAGTGGGAGTCCTGTTCATTATGTAGACTGCTGTAGCAACTGCTTCAGCCCAATAAAAATCTGGCAGGTCTTTTTCATTGAGCATGGCACGAGATACCTCTCCAATATGCCTGTTTTTCCTTTCTGCAACTCCATTTTGTTGTATGACTACATGAATATTGCTGCTTTATGCCATGCTCCTGCAGGAACCTTGCAAACTCATTTGAGAGGTACTCTCCCCCTCCATCTGACCTTAGGCATTTTATTTGTAGGCCTGTTTCTTTTTCAACCATAGCTTTAAGAGTTTTGAAATGCCCAAAAACTTCACTTTTCTTTTTTATAAAATACACCCAAACTTTTCTGCTATAGTCATCAATAAAACTGACAAAATAATGACAGCCTCCAAGAGATGCAGCTTTAGTAGTCCACACATCAGAGTGGATTAATTCCAATGGCTTCTTACTCTCTTGAACATGTCTAGGAAATGGTTTCCTTGCCTGTTTTCCAAACTGACAGGCTTCACATACCTTATGCATTTCTGCAACCTTGAATTTTGGCAATCCTGCAACAATATTTTGGGCCTGCATTGATTTAAGTCGCTGTACATTAACATGACCAACGCGTTTATGCCAGATATCAATATCTGCAACTACACCGGTCCCATGTGCAAACATTGCTGCACTCAATTCAGGCATGTCTGCATCCAACGTAAACATTCTGCCCTTCTTCTTTCCTTTTGCTATCAAGCAACCTTTATTTTTCATATCCTCAACAAAGCATCCATGAGGATTAAATCTGACCTGCAAGCCCTGCTCAACCATTTGACCAACAGAAACCAGATTCTTGGTGATATTCAGGACATGAAATACATCAGACAGGTATTTCTTTTTCCCATCCTGCATAGACAAAGGAATTTTTCCAATCTGCACAATAGGATGTGCAGTATCATCACCAGTCTCCACAAATCCTGGTTTTTCCATTTTCCTTGCATCCTCCATCCATTCTGCATGACCTGTCATGTGGTTTGATGCACCTGAGTCAACATACCACACATCGTTGCTTTCTTCTGCACTTGTCACAGAATTGTTCATGTGCTACACCATAAACAAATGCTCATTTCTGTCATCACCCTGTCTACTAGAAGATGCATAATTTCCTTGTTGCACTTTTCCATTCATGATGTCATTCTGCTTTTTATAGCAGTCTTTAGCCATATGACCCATTTTACCACAGTAGTAGCATTCAACGTTACTGTTTGCATTTTGGCCTCTTTGCCATCCACCACGACCTCTTTGGCTCCCCCTGCCTCTAGAGTTACCACGTCCTCCTCCATAGGACTGGTTTTCTTGAGTTTGCTACATATTCTGATTTCTGGCACGGCCTCCAAATCGGCCTCCTCTACCTCTGCCTCTACCTCTTCCAGCATTTGAGTAGAAGACAGCTTCTTTTGAAGTTCCTCCTGAAGAAGATGCACCACCATTTCTCTGCTCCTCAGAAATTAGAAGAGCAATCAACTCCTCAAAATCAGGAAATCTTTCATGAACTGAAATGGATGTCCGAAACTGTGCATAATCCTTTCCTAGACCATTCAAGGTCACAGAAACTAAACCATCATCTTCCACTGGCGACCCAATGGAAGCAAGTGCATCTGCAATCTTCTTCACTTTCATGTGGTAGTCATTAATACTCATACTTTCTCTTTGCACATTATGCAACTCTTGCTTGAGCTGCATTTTCTTGGCTTGCGTATTTATGCTATTCATTTTTGACAAAGTATCCCATGCCTCCTTTGGCGTACTTGCATCCTAAATATGCACAATCATAGAGTCCGAAATACTGATAGACAGCCAGTACATAACTTTTCTGGCTCTCTCATGCCATGCTTTGAATGCCTGCATTTGCTGTTGATTGGGAACATCATGAAGAACTGGTTCTTCTTCATTTCCTGCAACAAATTCCCAATATCCTTTTCCCATAAGGAAATTCGTCATTCTGAACTTCCATGCTTGGAAGTTGTTCTTGTCAAGATTTTCAGTGACAATCTGTGAAAGAGAATCAGACGCCATTGTAGAACACTGCAAAAAATTATGTCACTGCAAAAAACTCAGCTTCACCCTCACAAGGGTAAATCTGCAAAACTGGCGAAAGTTGACCACACAGTCACTTCCTAGTGACGATTTTGCATCAACAGGCAACAAGGATGATTCTGTAACTCCCAATGTCTCTGCGCACAAGCATACGATGCAATTTCTACAGTAACTTTTCACCGACCTGTAGAACAGTGGTCGCACAGCATAAAACTGGGCCTTTTCCTGAGTGCGTGCAGAAAACTTCCGCCTCCAAAATAGACCCCGAAATGGCCTCAAATCAAAAAAACAGGGTCGCCGAGGGCTAAAGCCCCTAACCCGCAGCATATACTGCCCTCTTGCTTCACCGCGAAGGGCATCTCAACCTGAGACAATGTACTCTTGCAATTTCCGGCTATGCTACCTGCAGAGATCTGCTCCCAAAATAGAAAATGAAAGCAACACTGCTCCTCTTACCAGAACACCGCGAGCTTGGATTGCTTTCTTGAGCTCCTTACCACGAACAAGGCTCTGATACCATGTCAAGATTGTGGGAGAGAAGGAAGGAGTCTCACTTGTAGCTTTCTTGCTTGCACAATGGGGAAATACACACAAAGGTGGAGGCTGAAAATCAGTTTTCCTCTTCTTAGTTGTGGAAGCCAAAAGAACTCTCATACAAAGAAATAGAAGAACCCTATATATGGGTCTCAAACCAAAGACAACTAACTAAGGTGGCATACTAACTGAGCCACGAACTAGAGTAGATAAGGATAGCTATCATCTAGCTATTGTTCATGGGCGGTGTACCAACTGCGTCTGCAACTGACAAGTCGGTGACATAAATACACAACGGTCACCCTGGTGTATCACGAGTGGAGCTCGATATCTCAACATCGTGCAATCTGCAAACAGACAAAGAGGGACCATAAAAGGAGCAAGCTTAAGAAGACTAAGACTTTCAAGTCTAGGAATAAGGACATAAAGTTTGACTCTTACTCTAGTAAGAGAGATATTGCTAAGGCATTAGCCTTTTTCAAGAAATTTGAAGTTGCTTTTTCTTATGGTAATTTCTTAGAAAAGTCCAAGCTCATGCATGTAGGCATGTACTTGAAAGACATCACTAGCAATTGGTGGTTGACTCTCATTTTGAAGGCAAGGAAACCTACGACTTGGGAAAAGTTCAAGAAGAAGTTTTATGCTCAATTCTTACCTCCTGATTTTGAGAATGATGTCAAGAAGGAGTGGGATTGGCTAGGCCAGAAAGAGCATGAGAATATCACTAGTTATGTGGATAATTTTTTGTCTACTCTTCTCAAGGTTACTCCTTTCATGGAGATCAGCAATGAAGAGAAGAATAGGAAGTTTGAAGCTAGCCTACTCCCTCATTTACACAGAACCATGAAGGTATATCCACATGAAACCTTATCTTGCATGATGGAGTTGACCATCATAGCTCAAAGTTTGCAAAACCTGCTACATCCTGAAAGTTGGAGATGAGTTCTTATAAAGCTAGAAAAGAGCAGCTCTATGATCAACCAAGAGACAGGACTATTTGAAGAATACCTACCTCTACCCATGACCAATATTCAAAGCCGGAGAGTAACAAGAAGAAGCGCAGGTATCTCTCACCCTCTGAGGTACAAAATTACAAAGAGGAAGGAATGTGCTTTCTTTCTAGTGAGTTAGGGCATATGAAGCTTGATTGTCCTCACAAAAGGAAGGAATAAAATGTGGTTAAATATCCTCCCCCGCCATCCTCAGATTCTATTCTGAATGTGCAAGCTAACACTTATTCAAATGAGAAGAAGAGACAACTCTTAAAGGGTTGGGGGACACTCAACAATCAACGAGTTTTGATACTCTTTGATCCAGGGTCCATAGATAATTTTGTGTCAGCAGATACTATTGAAAGGCTACAAATTCCACCTGATCTATTGGGAACACCAATTGGGTCAGGTTCATCATTTGAAAGACTTACAACCAATTCTACTCTTATCTTAGGATTGGGGATTACTGTGACCAAGAATCTTTTCTACTTGCACCCATTGGTAACTGTGATATTATCTTAGGCATACCTTGGCATTACAAGATTAGACCTCTTCCGGATTTTGTTAAGAAGACCCTTGCATTTCAATTCATGGGTCGGAACATAGTATGCATTTGCTGATGCTGGAGATTGGCATGTGCCAATGGTTAGTCAGAAATGAAGAAAACTATTTCTGTGTACATGATTTTTGTGAGAGAGTCAAAAGAAGCTAATGATTCAAGGGCACTTGATGCCTCTAATGAACACACAATACCAACTAATGCTTCTAAGTCTCAGACTTTAAAAGAACCCCTCTCTTTAATTGATCAAGCTAGATATGATTTTGTTAAATAATATGAAGATTGTTTTGGTGATTCACTCCCAGGAGAGTTACCTCCTAAGTGCCTGGAAGGTCACACAATTGATCTTATCACACACAGTTCACCACCTGACCAACTGCCTTACCAAGTAAGTGCAAGTCAACAAGAGGGGATCCTAAAACAAGTAAACAACCTGTTGGAAAAAGGTTTAGTTCAACCTACCTCTTCTCCATACTGCTCTCTAGTCTTACTTGTTCCAAAAGAAAGACGGTTCTTTCCATATGTGCATAGACTATAGATCTTTGAACAAGATCACAATCAAGAATCTTTTTCCTATCCCAAGGATAGATGATAACTTGGATAAGTTGCAAGGGGCTAGTATCTTTAGTCGCATTGATCTCAAGAGCAGCTATCACCAGATATGGATAGCACCTGAAGATGTTCATAAGATAGCTTTTCGTACAACGTTTGGACTATACGAGTTTTTAGTCATGCCATTTGGTTTGACTAATGCATCTGCCACATTCAATCGAATGATGGGGAGAATTTTCAGACCTCACTCAAAGTCCACACGTGTCTTCTTTGATGACATTCTAATATTTTCACGGTCTGAAGAAGAGCATAGAAAACATCTATCTATTGTTTTTCAAGAGCTTTGCAAGCATAGACTACAAGTCAATGCTAAGAAGAGTGAAATTTTCCTTTCAAAAATTCATTGCTTGGGCCATACTATTTCTCACAATTTGATGAGAATGGATCTTGAGAAGATTCAATCCATTGTTGAATGGCCTACACCTTCTTCTGTACATGAAGTTAGAAGTTTCTTGGGCCTATGTTCATACTACAAGAGGTTCATATGAGGTTTTGTGTATGTTGCATCTCCTCTACATGGACTTACTAAGAAGCAAATGCCTTTTTGCTGGGGATCAAGGCAACTACAAGCCTTTGAAAGAATTAAGTTTCTTGTGACTCAAGAACCAGTTCTCATAGTTCCGGATCTTCAAAAACCTTTTGAAGTTCATTGCGATGCTTCTAGGGATTGCATTGGTGCTTAACCAAGAGCATCATGCAGTAGCATTTGAGAGCTGACGCCTCAAGGACCATGAGCTACATGCTCCAGTATATGAGAAAGAGCTTATGGTGGTGGTACATGCTCTTCAAGTATGGAAACACTATTTACTTGTTGCAAATTTTGTTATTAAAACAAATCACCAAAGTCTAAGATACTTCCTCACTTAGAAGAAGCTCTCAAAGAAACAAATGCATTGGGAAAATTTCTTATCTATGTTTCATTTTCAAATCCTTCACATATCTGGAACTAAGAATGTGGTAGTAGATGCTCTATCATGGCAACCTCGAGTGAATGCAATCACAATTGTTTACCATAACGAGTTTACCCAAAATGTATGCAATTGATTCCAACTTCTCAACCATATGGGATCAACTTTCAATTATACCTTACTCGATTCGAGATGGTTATTTATATCATCATCAAGGAATTTGTGTAGCATTACCATTGCGACACAAGGTAATGGATGAAGCACATGCATCTCCATATGCTGGACATAGGGGTATTCTACCCACTACTCAAGCATTGGAAATATATTTCTTTTGGCCCACTCTTAGATCTGACATTGAAAGATATGTCCATGAGTACAAGATATGCCAAAAAGTAAAGTATGACAGTCATAAACCATCTGGTCTACTGAAGCCATTACATATTCCCAATGAGCCTTGGGAAAGTATATACATGGACTTTATCATGGAGCTTCCTCGTATGCAAGCAGGCAACGATGCAATCTATACCTGTGTGAAAGACAATCAAAGCCAATCATATGGCTAAGTTATTCATTGCTCTTATTTTCAAGCATCATGGCATGCCTAAGTCCATTATAAGTGATCGAGATCCCTGCATGACCTGTCTCTTTTGGCAAGCTCTCTTCAAGAACCTTGGCACTCAATTAAAGTTTTCATCCTCTTATCATCCTCAATGGATGGGCAGAGTGAAAGTGCTAATTCTACTGTTCTCTAGACGTTTTGAAATCCTATGTCTCTAATAATCAAAGAGAATGGGAAAAGTATTTGCCTTTAGTAGAGTTTTTTACAATAACACGGTGCACTCTAGTACTAGGAAGGCACCTTTTGAGATCATCTATGGTAAATCAAAGTATAATGTGTACGTCCACAATGGGTTTATACAGCCAGTCATCAAGAACTCCCCTATTTGTAATTATGATAGTCAAAATTCAACATACTTAGAGGATGACCTGGCGGCTCCATCCCACCGTGTTCATTGAACTCAAGAGGAATGCTTGTCAGAATTTGTAAGCAATGATGGCAGAAGACTTTGGTTTCCCACACAAAGGTTTCATCTTCTTGCTCAATCACTTTGTACCCTCCTTTGCTCCACCAGATAAGCTTCCCCTAATGATATCTTTGCTCTAGATATGGTTGCTCCAAATAAGGGATTAACCACCCCATCAACTAGTTTAAGCTCTCTAGCAGGTCTCAAAGAAACCCCAACATGGATCTGCAATGCATTTGGTGCGTTAGCATACTCAAAAATAATAAGTTTAATCTTATTAAGATTAACCTTATTTTTAAATTCCCTCCCTCAAGATCAGGCAGTAAAGCCGTAGACTTATTTTTACCTATCCTGACTACCTTGTAAGGGCCATCCTATCTAGGTTCCAACTTCCCTGGAAATAGCTCCCTACACACATCGTAATACAAAACTAACTATCCTTTTTGAAAGGTATATTTTTTTGCTTTCAGATCATGCAATTGCTTCATCCGACATTTAGCTACCTCCTAGTGTAGTAAACTGTTGAGAGTGGAAAAAGACTGATTTTTTGACCGATTTTTGTTGTTTTTGAGGACTGAATGATTGATTTTTTATGGATTTAGAGTGATGTATGGTTGTTAATGGAAGTATTTGAGAGTGTTTTGGATGATATTGATTATGTTTTGGAAGTTCATGATGATTCTCAGTGGAGATATGAAGCTCTGTGATGTTCTGATAGCTTCTGATTGGTTTTGCATACCTTATGTATAGCTTCTGTTTTGTCTTCTATATGAAGCATGGATTGATGATTGATGAAGATTGAGATTTTTTTGAAAGCTTATTGAATAGTTTTTGATAGTTTGGAATGGTTTGAGTATGAGTTATGAGGTTTTGATGACCTTCTGTAGACCTTCTGTAGAGCCTCTGTCTCTGCTTTGTCTCTGTATTGTAACTGTACTGTAGCTATTCTGATGCTGTACTGTAACTATTATGTAGACCTTCTGTAAGTGTTCTGTAGAATGTATGTGTGACTTTGAGAAAGTTTCCTAACCTTTGAAAAGGATGAATCTAAGTTCAAAAGAGCTAAAACAAGTGGAAAAAGTAGCTGCTGAAGACTGAAGAGAAGACTAAGTAACAGTGACAATAGTGAGCTGTGAAAAGACACTGTAGTGGCTCTCGTGATTCTTCATATCAGACATACCACTTGGGAGGTGCATCCACGACCTAAGAAGGGATTATTGAGGGTTATTATGAGAGATTTATAGTGAGGATATGATGTATTATTGATAGAGAGAGAGAGAGAGAGAGAGCCAAAGATAGTCAATTTTATCAAAACAGTGTAACTGTATGTGAGAGATTGAGAGAGAGAACTATGAAGACATTGAAGATGAATACTATGTGATTGATTTCCATTCAAAGATGTTGTATTCTTTTGTGTTCTTTGTTCTATTGAAGAATTTTATGAAGATGTTGAAGATTATAGTTGATTCTATCAAATCCGTGGGAGATATCTACTATGATGCTGCGTGAAGAATTGCTATTTTCTTTGTTTTGATGATCAAAAAAATGAAATAAAAGCTTGTTGATGTTACAAGATAGATTTTCTTGCAAGAGAATTTCATTTTCCTTGGTGTTACTTTTGGGGCTCCATGTTCTTGGTGCGCAGCCGGGGAAACTTGCCATCAACAAGCACCAGAAGAGGTTGAAAATGAAGGAAATGGCATTGCCAAGAAGAGGAGAATTCAATGGTTGTTTGCAAAGTTCCTTCTTCCACTGAAGAGTTGGAATTTCTCATTATCAAAGTCACTTTCCACAAAAAGTTCATCACACAATGGCGAAAACATATCACCATCATGATTCATGCTCTATGTGGTGGACTCTTTCCTCTTCCTGTTGAAGCAGAAGAAACTTGCATCTTGGTGGCAAACTGTTGTTGAGATATCAAGCTCCACTCATGATATGCCAGGGTGACTGTTGTGTATTTATGTCACCGACTTGTCAGTTGCAGACGCGGTTGGTACACCGCCCATGAATAATAGCTACATGATAGCTATCCTTATCTACTCTAGTTCGTGGCTCAGTTAGTATGCCACCTTAGTTAGTTGAGTTTGGTTTGAGACCCATATATAGGGTTCTTCTATTTCTTTGTATGAGAGTTCTTTTGGCTTACACAACTAAGAAGAGGAAAACTGTTTTTCAGCCTCCACCCTTGTGTGTCTTCCCCCATTGTGCAAGCAAGAAAGCTACAAGTGAGACTCCTTCCTTCTCTCCCACAATCTTGACATGGTATCAGAGCCTTGTTCGTGGTAAGGAGCTCAAGAAAGCAAGCCAAGCTCGCGGTGTTCTGGTAAGAGGAGCAGTGTTGCTTTCATTTTCTGTTTTGGGAGTAGATCTCTGCAGGTAGCACAGCCGAAAAGTGCAGGAGTGCATTGTCTCAGGTTGAGACGCCCTTCGCGGTGAAGCAAGAGGGTAATATATGCTGCGGGTAAGGGCTTTAGCCCTTGGCGACCTTGTTTTTTTGATTTGAGGCCATTTCGGGGCCTGTTTTGGAGGCGGAAGTTTTCTGCACGCACTCAAGAAAAGGCCCAGTTTTATGCTGTGCGACCACTGTTCTACAGGTCGGTAAAAAGTTACTGTAGAAATTGCATTGTATGCATGTGCGCAGAGACATTGGGAGTTACAGAATCATCCCTGTTGCCTGTTGATGCAAAATCGTCACTAGGAAGTGACTGTGTGGTCAAATACCACTTTCGCCAGTTTTGCAGATTTGCCCTTGTGAGGGTGAAGCTGAGTTTTTTGCAGTGACAAAATTTTTTGCAGTGTTTTGTAATGGCGTCTGATTCTCTCTCACAGATTGTCACTGAAAAGCTTGACAAGAACAACTTCCAAGCATGGAAGTTTAGAATGACAAATTTTCTTATGGGAAAAGGATATTGGGAATTTGTTGCAGGAAATGAAGAAGAACCAGTTCTTCCTGATGTTCCCAATCAACAGCAAATGCAGGCATTCAAAACATGGCATGAGAGAGCCAGGAAAGTTATGTATTGGTTGTCTATCAGTATTTCAGACTCTATGATTGTGCATATTCAGGATGCAAGTACGCCAAAGGAGGCATGGGATACTTTGTCAAAAATGTATAGCACAAATACGCAAGCCAGGAAAATGCAGCTCAAGCAAGAGTTGCATAATGTGCAAAGAGAAAGTATGAGCATCAACGACTACCACATGAAGGTGAAGAAGATTGCAGATGCACTTGCTTCCATTGGGTCACCAGTGGAAGATGATGATTTAGTTTCCGTGACCTTGAATGGTCTAGGAAAGGATTATGCACAGTTCCGAACATCCATTTCCGTCCGTGAAAGATTTCATGATTTTGAGGAGTTGATTGCTCTTCTAATTTCTGAGAAGCAGAGAAATGGTGGTGCATCTTCTTCAGGAGGAACTTCAAAAGAAGCTGTCTTCTACTCAAATGCTGGAAGAGGTAGAGGCAGAGGTAGAGGAGGCCGATTTGCAGGCCGTGGCAGAAATCAGAATATGCAGCAAACTCAAGAAAACCAGTCCTATGGAGGAGGACGTGGTAACTCTAGAGGCAGGGGGAGCCAAAGAGGTCGTGGTGGATGGCAAAGAGGCCAAAATGCAAACAGTAATGTTGAATGCTACTATTGTGGTAAAATGGGTCATATGGCTAAAGACTGCTATAAAAAGCAGAATGACATCATGAATGGAAAAGTGCAACAAGGAAATTATGCATCTTCTAGTAGACAGGGTGATGACAGAAATGAGCATTTGTTTATGGTGTAGCACATGAACAATTCTGTGACAAGTGCAGAAGAAAGCAACGATGTGTGGTATGTTGACTCAGGTGCATCAAACCACATGACAGGTCATGTAGAATGGATGGAGGATGCAAGGAAAATGGAAAAACCAGGATTTGTGGAGACTGGTGATGATACTGCACATTCGATTGTGCAGATTGGAAAAATTCCCTTGTCTATGCAGGATGGGAAAAATAAATACCTGTCCGATGTATTTCATGTCCCAAATATCACCAAGAATCTGGTATCTGTTGGTCAAATGGTTGAGCAGGGCTTGCAGGTCAGATTTAATCCTCATGGATGCTTTGTTGAGGATATGAAAAATAAAGGTCGCTTGATAGCAAAAGGAAAGAAGAAGGGCAGAATGTTTACATTGGATGCAGACATGTCTGAATTGAGTGCAGCAATGTTTGCACATGGGACTGGTGTAGTTGCAGATATTGATATCTGGCATAAACGCATTGGTCATGTTAATGTACAGCGACTTAAATCAATGCAAGCCCAAAATATTGTTGCAGGTTTGCCAAAATTCAAGGTTGCAGAAATGCATAAGGTATGTGAAGCCTGTCAGTTTGGAAAACAGGCAAGGAAACCATTTCCTAGACATGTTCAAGAGAGTAAGAAGCCATTGGAATTAATCCACTCTGATGTGTGGACAACTAAAGCTGCATCTCTTGGAGGCTGTCATTATTTTGTCAGTTTTATTGATGACTATAGCAGAAAAGTTTGGGTGTATTTTATGAAAAAGAAAAGTGAAGTTTTTGGGCATTTCAAAACTCTTAAAGCGATGGTTGAAAAAGAAACAGGCCTGCAGATAAAATGCCTAAGGTCAGATGGAGGGGGAGAGTACCTCTCAAATGAGTTTGCAAGGTTCCTACAGGAGCATGGCATAAACCAGCAATATTCATGCAGTCATACCCCACAACAAAATGGAATTGCAGAAAGGAAAAACAAGCATATTGGAGAGGTATCTCGTGCCATGCTCAATGAAAAAGACTTGCCAGATTTTTATTGGGCTGAAGCAGTTGCTACAGCAGTCTACATAATGAACAGGACTCCCACTGCAGCAATACATGGAATGACTCCAGAGGAGAGGTATACTAGTAGGAAACCAGATATTTCTCATTTGAAAATTTTTTGTTGCATTGCCTATGTACATGTGCCAGATGAGTTGAGATCCAAGTTGGATCCAAAAGCTGAGAAGTGCATCTTTATTGGTTACTCTCTGCAGCAAAAAGGGTATAGATGCTATAACCCTTCTACTCGTAAGTTTACAATGAGCAGAGATGTTGTTTTTGATGAGATGAGTAGCTGGTATAAACCAGTAAATGTGATTGATGATGTAGATGCACAAAATGGTAATGGTGCAGAGAATTCACAGTAGCAGTCACAAAATATTAGTGGACTTGGAGCGTCCTCTAGCAGTGGTTCACATTCTTCGCCATGGACAGGCAGATTGAGATCAGGAGAATCTTCTCAAAGTAATGCAGATAGTGGTATGCAGGTATCACGAAAAGGAAAAGAGAAGGTTGATCAGCCCATGTTTGATGTGAATGCAGGTCACTCTTATGTGGATGGTGAATCCAGTGGCTCAGAACAGAGCACTGATGATGAGTTGGGTATTCCTTCTATTGTTACACCTGGAGTAAGGAAGACCAGGGATGTTTTGAGAGCACCTGGGAGTGAACCCACTTTGCGCAGGTCTACCAGAGTTAGGTATCCTGTGGATAGGCTGAAATATGATGGATTTACAGCCATTCACTATGCATATATGGTCAAAGTAATACAGGAACCAGAACCCACTTCTTTTGAGCAAGCCATGGAAAAAGAAAAATGGGAGAAAGCCATGGATGAAGAAATGAATGCCTTGGAAACAAATGCTACATGGGAATTGGTACCTTTGCCTAAAGGTAAGAATGCAATTGGCTGTAAGTGGGTTTATAAGGTGAAGCACAATGCAGATGGTTCTGTGAATAGATACAAGGCAAGATTAGTAGTCAAGGGGTATGCACATACATATGGCATTGACTATGAAGAAACATTCAGTCCGGTTGCAAGGATGGCAACCATAAGAGCAGTCATTGCTATGGCTGCATCAAAGGGATGGTCTTTACATCAGATGGATGTAAAGAATGCCTTCTTGCATGGTGATTTGCAAGAAGAGGTCTATATGGAGCAGCCACCAGGTTATGTCCATGCTGTTCATCCTGAGTTTGTTTGCAGGTTGAAGAAAGCCTTGTATGGCTTGAAGCAAGCACCTAGAGCATGGTCTGACAAGATAGGACAGTATCTTGTCACTATTGGCTTTCAGATTTCCAAGGCAGATTTCTCACTTTATGTGAGAAAAACAGAGAAAGGTATTATGCTGCTTGTCATTTATGTTGATGATTTGATTATGACAGGTGACAGTGATGAAGATATCCTTCATGTGAAAATGCTATTGAAGCAGAAGTTTGAGATGAAGGATTTGGGAGAGCTGCGTTATTTCTTGGGCATTGAGGTGATTAGATCACCAAGTGGGATACAGCTCTTGCAGAGGCAGTATGGATTGGACATGCTGTCCAAATATGGGATGACAGGCTGTAAGCCTATTTCAGTTCCTTTGGAGCAGAATGTGAAGCTGAGCACAGATACAGGTGAGCTTCTGGAAGACCGTACTATGTACAGACGCATAGTAGGAAGCTTGATTTATATGACTATTACCAGGCCAGATTTGAGCTATGCTGTTGGATTGGTAAGTCAGTTTATGCAGGCTCCAAGGAAACTACATTTGGATGCGGCTAGACGCATACTCAGGTATGTGAAGTCCACATTGCAGTATGGACTATTTGATGAGACTGGGGTTCAGATACAGTTGCATGGATACACTGATGCTGATTGGGCTGGTAGCATTTCTGATAGACGTTCTACCAGTGGATATGTGTTCTCTTTTGGGAGTGCTGCAGTCACTTGGAGCAGCAAGAAATAGCCTACAGTTGCCTTGTCGAGCACAGAGGCTAGTACAGGGGTGCAGCAATGGCTGCATGTGAGGTAGCTTGGTTGCATAAGCTACTTTATGATATGCATCAGTCTACAGATGGACTTGGAAAATAACCCAGTCTATCATGCTAGAACAAAGCACATTGAGGTGCATTATCACTATGTGCGGGAGAGAGTTTTACTAGGTCTTATTGATCTAGTTTATGTCAGCACAGAGGATCAGGTAGCTGACATATTCACGAAGGCATTGGGCGCAGAGAAGCTGCGCAAGTTCAGAGACCTGCTTGGTGTGCAGGAATTGGGATTGAGCTCGAGGGGGAGTGTTGAGATATCGACCTCCACTCGTGATACGCCAGGGTGACCGTTGTGTATTTATGTCACCGACTTGTCAGTTGCAGACGCGGTTGGTACACCGCCCATGAATAATAGCTACATGATAGCTATCCTTATCTACTCTAGTTCGTGGCTCAGTTAGTATGCCACCTTAGTTAGTTGAGTTTGGTTTGAGACCCATATATAGGGTTCTTCTATTTCTTTGTATGAGAGTTCTTTTGGCTTACACAACTAAGAAGAGGAAACCTGTTTTTCAGCCTCCACCCTTGTGTGTCTTCCCCCATTGTGCAAGCAAGAAAGCTACAAGTGAGACTCCTTCCTTCTCTCCCACAATCTTGACAACTGTTTGGGAACAAACTGAAGAGCAGAAACAGAGAGAATGACCATTCATGGAAGATTTGGCATTCATTGAGAAGTTTCCAGACATCATCAAGTGGGAGATTGTGAAGAAGCTTCAGGAGTCTTGGTCTATAAAGGTTCACGAAAGAGCTCTTTACAGCTTCAAGGATGGTGTTAAAAGGAGTAGCTATTGATTGGAGTACTTACCTACTCACAAAGATAGATCAACATTTCGTTAAAGTAACCAGGGGCAATGTCACAAACGTCACCTATGGATCCTACCTGTGTGCTTTCTTGACCTACTCAGGTTTAAAGAAGGGTATGCCTTCACCTCCTCCATCTGATCCAATACCCCCTCCACCTTCAGAAGAGTCAGAACCAATTGATATAGAGGATCTGGATTCTCCTCCTTCCCTGGTCATACAACGAAAACGCTTGAAGCGGGTAGGAGATAAAGCTCCTTCAGTTACAATCCCTGTTACATCTGGCAGTGACCTCCCTGCTTATCTCACATGTAACAACCTGTTTAGGGCACGTAGAGAGGGTTCGTTGGACATATCAGTCCCTTCACTGAACAGTCTAGTGTCGGGAGATGCCATGCCATTCCTTTGTAAATACATCCAGAGTTCAATTGAACTTTCAGTGACAGCCTGTGTTCAACAACTGTATGCTTCCTTTTATGAAGAACTGATGCAGTCTAAAGACCAGTTACATAAGGCAACATTAGAATTAGCCTCTGCCAAGGACACACTGGCTGATTTGTTTAAGAAGATGGAGCAACAAACCCAAATGATTGAGACCCAAAGAGAAGAGATATCTTCTTTGATGATTCAGTTAACAAAAGCTCAATCAGAGGTCACTAGAATCTTAGAGGAGAAGGAGAGGATGTCCAAAGAAGTGAAAGAGTTTCAAACTCTTTTAGATGTAAAACTCTCAGCCTTACAAACTGCTAATGACACAGTGGAATCACAAGCTTCCCAAATCAAGCGATTGCAAGACCAACTGGCACAGTCACGGTCTGTTTCTCCAAGCCCTAATGTTTTCATGATCCCTTCTCTCTCACAGCATGACTTGGCAATTCTTCAGAGACAGGCTACCTTGTGTCCTCTATTCCAAGATAAAGTGGAAAGATTGCAGTCCAGGATGGATCTGCTATGGTCTACATTTGAGCATTTCCAAGAATATGTTCCTCCGGACCATTCTTTCTTTGTCAACTATCAATTGCAAAAGTTGGCCTTTTACATAAAGATTTCAACGATGGTTTTTCCTCTTCCAGAGGATGGTTGGAGTGAGGCTCAGTCTCCTAAGTTGCTGGAAGAAGTGGTCCGTATGGTGTTTGAAGATTCTATCACGACAAATACCATGTTGCTGTCATATATGTATCTACGGGGAGACTTGTTGATTCCAGATGAAGTAGATATGGCCTGGTATATGGGAGATGTGGTTTTACAAGCTGTTTTGTATGTCAACTATTTGGAGTTGCGCATGGATGACATGTTCTAGAGTTACTCCTCAAAAATGGCTACTTGCCCTGATAATTTCTGGCACTCCATGATTGATTCTGTGGTCCTAAATCAACGGCAGAACACAGCTTCTACCTGTGTACAGAGCACTAACCAACTGAGGGTGGATCTCTTAGCTCACCTTTCCAAAAATAATCCATTTGATTCAACCTTTTTTTATGCCTATCAGAGAAGATCTATCTTAGGTCCCTCTGTTCCTAGCCTACTATATTACCAACAAATGGCTCACCGTTATGATACCTATCTGTCCCTCTATCAAACCAATTCAACAACCATCTTACCCCTTCTTTTCCACCCTCAATCTTTTCCTCAAATTCCCATATTTACATATTGTTCTTTTATTGAAGATAGAGTATTTTCCCCTTCTCCACCATGCCCTTCTCCATCCATCCATATACCTTCTACCTTTCCTATTTATCAATTAACAACCTTCCTAACTGATTCCCTAAAATTTTCAGCCACTCCTTCTTTAACTTATTTCTCCTTTTATGATTTTGCCTACTCATCTCTTCATCCACTTTTACTTATTCTACTTCCATCTCCTGCCACTTCTATCTCTCAACCCCCTTAGTTGGTTAGTGAATATGAAGGGTTTGATCAGCAAATTCCAAGAAGAAGACGATGGAGCTCAAATGATTCTCTTACCGAAAACTGGCCAATAATTCCAGGAGATTGGACAACTACCAGTCAAGCATACGAGAACTACCTTCATTTTGCTCACCAATATTCACAATCTCTAGATCCTTCGGTGAGATTGACAATTCATTTTACTTGGTATCTAGCATACATGCATAGGCATTCCCATAATGATCAAAAGGCCATTCCAAAACTTTGTATGAATGTCAATGTGAACATTGACTCCCACTAGTTTAATGTCCTATATTTTCATGCCCTATGTCTATGTAAAATATTACACGGCGCAGCGAACAGAATCTGAGAAAGAGATAGAGAGTACACAACAGATAAGAGGAGAATCAGTAAATTCTTTAACTTCAAACAACTGATACAAAGATGGCTCTGTCCACCCGTGCGCTTCCACTGTGTGAAGCTTAGATGGCGATCTAGACAGAAGATAGGTGAAGAGCTTAAGGCTAGCTGAAACAACAACTCTGACTGGGTGAAAGATGAGTGAGTGATGGCTGCGAAGGGGTTTAGCTTTTATAGCCTGCAAAGGTCGTTAGGTCGGTCTGCTGACTGACCTACCATATGAGCCTCCACTAGTCGGCCAGGGAATATTCCAAGGAATATTCCCTTTACCATCGGGCAACTCAATGCAATGTGCCTCGAGTTGCTACCAACTTAACCTCTCCGTCTAACCCAAAGATTAGACCCACAATGGTCACCTTTTTGCCATCCGGTCACATAGACTTCATTTGATATACAAGTCAGGACTCCACCAATGTCCGGGCTCACACTTGGCTTCTCCTCATAATGGGGGCCTTACAACTTTGAGCACCATGGATCATTGGTAGCACCTAATGAGGGTGGGGCATTGATCATATCTAACAGTCTACCTAGCAGATACCTTGTTTTGCTAGAAAGGATGTGCTGCTTGCAATTCTTTCAAAATCCTCCAAAGACATTAGTAGATGAAAATTTCTCCATGGATCGCTTTCGAAACCACCAAGCCGACTTCCTTCCTTTAGAGGAATGGTAATGCACAGCCAAGGCTGGGAGTGTTGAGATATCGAGCTCCACTCGTGATACGCCAGGGTGACCGTTGTGTATTTATGTCACCGACTTGTCAGTTGCAGATGCGGTTGGTACACCGCCCCTGAATAATAGCTACATGATAGCTATCCTTATCTACTCTAGTTCGTGGCTCAGTTAGTATGCCACCTTAGTTAGTTGAGTTTGGTTTGAGACCCATATCTAGGGTTCTTCTATTTCTTTGTATTTGAGTTCTTTTGGCTTACACAACTAAGAAGAGGAAAACTGTTTTCAGCCTCCACCCTTGTGTGTATTCCCCCATTGTGCAAGCAAGAAAGCTACAAGTGAGACTCCTTCCTTCTCTCCCACAATCTTGACATGGTATCAGAGCCTTGTTCGTGGTAAGGAGCTCAAGAAAGCAAGCCAAGCTCGCGGTGTTCTGGTAAGAGGAGCAGTGTTGCTTTCATTTTCTGTTTTGGGAGCAGATCTCTGCAGGTAGCACAGCCGGAAATTGTAGGAGTGCATTGTCTCAGGTTGAGACGCCCTTCGCGCTGCAGCAAGAGGGCAGTATATGCTGCGGGAAAGAGCTTTAGCTCTTGGCGACCCTGTTTTTTTGATTTGAGGCTATTTCGGGGCCTGTTTTGGAGGCGGAAGTTTTCTGCACGCACTCAGGAAAAAGCCCTGTTTTATGCTGTGCGACCACTGTTCTACAGGTCGGTGAAAAGTTACCACAGAAATTGCATCGTATGCTTGTGCACAGAGACATTGGGAGTTACAGAATCATTCTTGGTTTCTGTTTATGCAAAATCGTCACTAGGAAGTGACTGTGTGGTCAAATACCACTTTCGCCAGTTTTGCAGATTTGCCCTTGTGAGGCTGAAGCTGTGTTCTTTGCAGTGACAGAACTTTTTGCAGTATTCTGTAATGGCGTCTGATTCTCTCTCACAGATTGTCACTGAAAAGCTTGACAAGAACAACTTCCAAGCATGGAAGTTTAGAATGACGAATTTCCTTATGGGAAAAGGATATTGGGAATTTGTTGCAGGAAATGAAGAAGAACCAGTTCTTCCTGATGTTCCCAATCAACAGCAAATGCAGGCATTTAAAGCATGGCATGAGAGAGCCAGGAAAGTTATGTATTGGCTGTCTATCAGCATTTCAGACTCTATGATTGTGCATATTCAAGATGCAAGTACGCCAAAGGAGGCATGGGATACTCTGTCAAAGATGTATAGCACAAATACACAAGCCAGGAAAATGCAGCTCAAGCAAGAGTTGCACAATGTGCAAAGAGAAAATATGAGCATCAATGACTACCACATGAAGGTGAAGAAGATTGCAGATGCACTTGCTTCCATTGGGTCGCCAGTGGAAGATGATGATTTAGTTTCCGTGACCTTGAATGGTCTAGGAAAGGATTATGCACAGTTTCGGACATCCATTTCAGTTCGTGAAAGATTTCCTGATTTTGAGGAGTTGATTGCTCTTCTAATTTCTGAGGAGCAGAGAAATGGTGGTGCATCTTCTTCAGGAGGAACTTCAAAAGAAGCTGTCTTCTACTCAAATGCTGGAAGAGGTAGAGGCAGAGGTAGAGGAGGCCGATTTGGAGGCCGTGGTAGAAATCAGAATATGCAGCAAACTCAAGAAAACCAGTCCTATGGAGGAGGACGTGGTAACTCTAGAGGTAGGGGGAGCCAAAGAGGTCGTGGTGGATGGCAAAGAGGTCAAAATGCAAACAGTAATATTGAATGCTACTACTGTGGTAAAATGGGTCATATGGCTAAAGACTGCTATAAAAAGCAGAATGACATCATGAATGGAAAACTGCAACAAGGGAATTATGCATCTTCTAGTAGACAGGGTGATGACAGAAATGAGCATTTGTTCATGGTGCAGCACATGAATAATTCTGTGACAAGTGCAGAAGAAAGCAACGATGTATGGTATGTTGACTCAGGTGCATCAAACCACATGACAGGTCATGCAGAATGGATGGAGGATGCAAGGAAAATGGAAAAACCAGGATTTGTGGAGACTGGTGATGATACTGCACATCCTATTGTGCAGATTGGAAAAATTCCCTTGTCTATGCAGGATGGGAAAAAGAAATACCTGTCCGATGTATTTCATGTCCCGAATATCACCAAGAATCTGGTTTCTGTTGGTGAAATGGTTGAGCAGGGCTTGCAGGTCAGATTTAATCCTCATGGATGCTTTGTTGAGGATATGAAAAATAAAGGTCGCTTGATAGCAAAAGGAAAGAAGAAGGGCAGAATGTTTACATTGGATGCAGACATGTCTGAATTGAGTGCAGCAATGTTTGCACATGGGACCGGTGTAGTTGCAGATATTGATATCTGGCATAAACGCATTGGTCATGTTAATGTACAGCGACTTAAATCAATGCAGGCCCAAAATATTGTTGCAGGATTGCCTAAATTCAAGGTTGCAGAAATGCATAAGGTATGTGAAGCCTGTCAGTTTGGAAAACAGGCAAGGAAACCATTTCCTAGACATGTTCAAGAGAGTAAGAAGCCATTGGAATTAATCCACTCTGATGTGTGGACTACTAAAGCTGCATCTCTTGGAGGCTGTCATTATTTTGTCAGTTTTATTGATGACTATAGCAGAAAAGTTTGGGTGTATTTTATGAAAAAGAAAAGTGAAGTTTTTGGGCATTTCAAAACTCTTAAAGCTATGGTTGAAAAAGAAACAGGTCTGCAAGTAAAATGCCTAAGGTCAGATGGAGGGGGAGAGTACCTCTCAAATGAGTTTGCAAGGTTCCTACAGGAGCATGGCATAAACCAGCAATATTCATGCAGTCATACCCCACAACAAAATGGAATTGCAGAAAGGAAAAACAAGCATATTGGAGAGGTATCTCGTGCCATGCTCAATGAAAAAGACTTGCCAGATTTTTATTGGGCTGAAGCAGTTGCTACAGCAGTCTACATAATGAACAGGACTCCCACTGCAGCAATACATGGAATGACTCCAGAGGAGAGGTATACTAGTAGGAAACCAGATATTTCTCATTTGAAAATTTTTTGTTGCATTGCCTATGTACATGTGCCAGATGAGTTGAGATCCAAGTTGGATCCAAAAGCTGAGAAGTGCATCTTTATTGGTTACTCTCTGCAGCAAAAAGGGTATAGATGCTATAACCCTTCTACTCGTAAGTTTACAATGAGCAGAGATGTTGTTTTTGATGAGATGAGTAGCTGGTATAAACCAGTAAATGTGATTGATGATGTAGATGCACAAAATGGTAATGGTGCAGAGAATTCACAGTAGCAGTCACAAAATATTAGTGGACTTGGAGCGTCCTCTAGCAGTGGTTCACATTCTTCGCCATGGACAGGCAAATTGAGATCAGGAGAATCTTCTCAAAGTAATGCAGATAGTGGTATGCAGGTATCACGAAAAGGAAAAGAGAAGGTTGATCAGCCCATGTTTGATGTGAATGCAGGTCACTCTTATGTGGATGGTGAATCCAGTGGCTCAGAACAGAGCATTGATGATGAGTTGGGTATTCCTTCTATTGTTACACCTGGAGTAAGGAAGACCAGGGATGTTTTGAGAGCACCTGGGAGTGAACCCACTTTGCGCAGGTCTACCAGAGTTAGGTATCCTGTGGATAGGCTGAAATATGATGGATTTACAGCCATTCACTATGCATATATGGTCAAAGTGATACAGGAACCAGAACCCACTTCTTTTGAGCAAGCCATGGGAAAAGAAAAATGGGAGAAAGCCATGGATGAAGAAATGGATGCCTTGGAAGCAAATGCTACATGGGAATTGGTACCTTTGCCTAAAGGTAAGAATGCAATTGGCTGTAAGTGGGTTTATAAGGTGAAGCACAATGCAGATGGTTCTGTGAACAGATACAAGGCAAGATTAGTAGTCAAGGGGTATGCACAAACATATGGCATTGACTATGAAGAAACATTCAGTCCGGTTGCAAGGATGGCAACCGTAAGAGCAGTCATTGCTATGGCTGCATCAAAGGGATGGTCTTTACATCAGATGGATGTAAAGAATGCCTTCTTGCATGGTGATTTGCAAGAAGAGGTATATATGGAGCAACCACCAGGTTATGTGCATGCTGTTCATCCTGAGTTTGTTTGCAGGTTGAAGAAAGCTTTGTATGGCTTGAAGCAAGCACCTAGAGCATGGTCTGACAAGATAGGACAGTATCTTGTCACTATTGGCTTTCAGATTTCCAAGGCAGATTTCTCACTTTATGTGAGAAAAACAGAGAAAGGTATTATGCTACTTGTCATTTATGTTGATGATTTGATTATGACAGGTGACAGTGATGAAGATATCCTTCATGTGAAAATGCTATTGAAGCAGAAGTTTGAGATGAAGGATTTGGGAGAGCTGCGTTATTTCTTGGGCATTGAGGTAATTAGATCACCAAGTGGGATACAGCTCTTGCAGAGGCAGTATGGATTGGACATGCTGTCCAAATATGGGATGACAGGCTGTAAGCCTATTTCAGTTCCTTTGGAGCAGAATGTGAAGCTGAGCGCAGATGCAGGTGAGCTTCTGGAAGACCGTACTATGTACAGACGCATAGTAGGAAGCTTAATTTACATGACTATTACCAGGCCAGATTTGAGCTTGGCTGTTGGATTGGTAAGTCAGTTTATGCAGGCTCCAAGGAAACCGCATTTGGATGCGGCTAGACGCATACTCAGGTATGTGAAGTCCACATTGCAGTATGGACTATTTTATGAGACTGGGGTTCAGATACAGTTGCATGGATACACTGATGCTGATTGGGCTGGTAGCATTTCTGATAGACGTTCTACCAGTGGATATGTGTTCTCTTTTGGGAGTGCTGCAGTCACTTGGAGCAGCAAGAAACAGCCTACAGTTGCCTTGTCGAGCACAGAGGCTGAGTACAGGGGTGCAGCAATGGCTGCATGTGAGGTAGCTTGGTTGCATAAGCTACTTTATGATATGCATCAGTCTACAGATGGGCCAGTTGTCATTTATTGTGACAACATGAGTAGTATACACTTGGCAAATAACCCAGTCTATCATGCTAGAACAAAGCACATTGAGGTGCATTATCACTATGTGCGAGAGAGGGTTTTACTAGGTCTTATTGATCTAGTTTATGTCAGCACAGAGGATCAGGTAGCTGACATATTCACGAAGGCATTGGGCGCAGAGAAGCTGCGCAAGTTCAGAGACCTGCTTGGTGTGCAGGAATTGGGATTGAGCTCGAGGGGGAGTGTTGAGATATCGAGCTCCACTCGTGATACGCCAGGGTGACCGTTGTGTATTTATGTCACCGACTTGTCAGTTGCAGATGCGGTTGGTACACCGCCCCTGAATAATAGCTACATGATAGCTATCCTTATCTACTCTAGTTCGTGGCTCAGTTAGTATGCCACCTTAGTTAGTTGAGTTTGGTTTGAGACCCATATCTAGGGTTCTTCTATTTCTTTGTATTTGAGTTCTTTTGGCTTACACAACTAAGAAGAGGAAAACTGTTTTCAGCCTCCACCCTTGTGTGTATTCCCCCATTGTGCAAGCAAGAAAGCTACAAGTGAGACTCCTTCCTTCTCTCCCACAATCTTGACAGGGAGGAATGCCTCTGAGTTTGTCATAGCTCCAAGCGAAAATGTCTTGGAACTCTTGAATCAAGGACACATAGTCCTCTCTTTCTTCCAAAATTGAGCATGGAGCCTAATTTGATTGGCTGCGAATCATTTGGCATACCAAGGTCCAACTCAATTACATCTGTGTCTCTTATCCTATCATGTGACTTTATCGGCTCATTCAAAGTTATCTGATAAATATCCTCCGTATAGTGGACCCTTCTTTAGATCCATCGCTCGATGATTTCTCACTACCAGATGGATCGTCTACTATTTCTAGTTCAATAGATGATAAATGAGCTCTCTCACTTTGAGGAGACTCAAGATAAGCATCCACTATTACACGATTGGCACCTCTACCTAGAATCACTCAACTAGTGGGTATATCAACTTGACAGTCTATTAGTAAAATCCATGGCCTACCTAGCAAAACTCGATAGCTAGGACATCCTACAAACCTTATCACCCTAAATTCCAGATAGCATTCCACGCTTGCAATAGTAACATGGACTTTAGTGATGCAACCTTATGGTTGCCTTAGACTATTATCAGCCATCCTAAAAAGTGTGGAGCCATCTTTTTGGATTTCTAGACCTAGCCTCTCCATCAAGTCTGAACTCATGATATTGACGGAGGATCCAGTGTCCATGATAGCATGCTCCTCTAATATTCCATCCACATATGCTAAAACCCTAGGATATTTCTTTTCAGCATGATCGAACCAATCTACTTCTACTCGTGCTATGTCCAAAGGTTCTACGATATACCCAATATGCAAGATTTTCTTGAATTCCTTGCATACTCCTGGAGACAATTTAATCAATTGTAGGAGGTTCACGTCTGGTTTAACTTCGCAAAGAGAACTTGCTAAATCAAAGTCATGGTAGTTATCCAAAGCTTTCTTCTCTCACCAAACCAGTCTCTCCTTTGGTCTTTGGACTAGATTTGCTGCCTCTTTTTTAACTTTTGCCTTCTTTCTTGGCAATTCTTTATCCTTCTCGGGATCAACTTTACTAACTTTACTATCAACCGGCCTTAGAGGTCCACCTTCCATATCAGGATTAAGGACTT
This sequence comes from Lygodium microphyllum, assembly GCF_053477565.2. Classification (NCBI taxonomy): domain Eukaryota; kingdom Viridiplantae; phylum Streptophyta; class Polypodiopsida; order Schizaeales; family Lygodiaceae; genus Lygodium; species Lygodium microphyllum. Next base: position 138,753,919 of record NC_141153.1, read on the forward strand.
GCTTTCCCCTAGCATCTTGCTTAGGGTTTCCCTCGACAGGTTTTACATATCCTTTGTCACCCCCTCTAGTCTTTTCACCTCTTTTTACAGCTTGTAGATTAGAAGTTTCAGCATCATTGACACGTACGGCCTCAATAAGACTGACTCCACTGCCGTGAGGCAACTCCTCTACCGTAGCCTTTCCTCTTTGCAATATTTGTCTTGGTCCATCATCTTGCTAGAGATTATTCCCTTGTGCACGATGATTAACTAGACCTGGATGCTTACTTGCTTGTTGGAGAGAACTGATCTTACTCCAAAAGGTAGTAGCTAAGTGGCTAGACTTTCTGCAAATATTGCATTTGAGATTTGGACAATTCTTAGGGAAATATTGGCCACCACACCACTTACAGCTGAATCTTGAGGGGGAACCCTCTTTAGGATGTCGACTTCCTATCAAATTCTGCTGCTTCTTAGGGAAATTGACATCCACAGCTATTTGTCTATACTATTCGGTAATCATGTCAATGTAGTGCTTTATCATATCCTTAACTTCACCAAGGACATTTGAGGCACTTGACTCATAGCCGCGATTCTATTTGTCGTCCCATCTGCCTAATAACTTGATCGGGAATCGGCCATTGACTTACTAGGACAACATTCGGGTTTGATGTTTGGCCTCCACCATTCAGTGGGGGGATCTAACTAGCCATAGGCATAGTCACACTGGGAGGAGCTAGTAACATAGGAAAATTTGGCATGATACTTCCTCTTCCATTCGCATTTGATATGGGGTCCCCTTGACTCCCATTGGTCCATGCCAAATTATTGCCATTCCAATTTACCCTTCCTGCATAAGCCGCTTGCAAGCACGACTCTACTCCTACTTGGGTAATAGCAGTGTCAATGTCGTCCAAAGCAACACTACTCATGTTGAAATCTAATCCATGTAGAAAATATTGCAACTGTGCAGCCGGAGGAATGGGAATATAAGTATCAAGTTTGCGAAGAACTTGCTTTAGTTTCTTGGCATAGGCATGGACATTCTCATTTGGCTCTTGAAATGTTACATTCAAGACACAACCAATACTGTTCACCCCTCTCAGGGGCAAACTCTCTACGGATGTCTTAAAGAATTGGTCAATGCTAGTTATGGTTCCGACTTCTAGACCATGTTACCATACTATTGCCCTTCCTTTTATTGTCATGTTGAAGAACATCATTAAGTGTCCTTCATCTTGGATTCGATAGTTGAACATGAGTTTTTGAAACTCATTAATATAGATTTCTCCATCTTCTTCTGCTAACCCATGGAAGATGGGAAAAGGTGCTCCTAATGCTGGTAAATCCGATGTCCCTACTAGAATTGCAATTATGGGTTGTGCCATGGTTACAACCAAATTGAAAATAGGAGTTTATGTAGGTAAAACTACACCCCCACTTGAAGTTGGTTGATTAACTGGAAGAGGGGAAGTATTAGGACTTCCTCTTGCACTCAAAGGGCTACTTGTGACACTTGGGTTATTAAAACCACTACCGCTTATGCGTATCGAGGGGGGGAGGGGGCTACTCCTTTGAGGAGAGTAACGCCTTCGAATCTCAACCCGCTGTCTAGCCCTCTCAGCACGTTCCTCTTTTTGTATTTCGGCTTGATGGTTCTTGTCAGAGGACATAAACTGACTATTTCGTCCCTAGAGACCCTATATTTGGAACCACCACTTATCGGTGGCTCTCGACAAACACACCACCTATCGGGACCTAAAATGGGCCCGACACTAGCTCTCTAGCACTAGCCGGACCTCTAAGACACACAAGACACCCCACACGGCCTAACAGCTAGGAGCGTTTAAGACTCACACTACACTAAACTCTAATATCGATTTTTCATTTGCAATAGGACGACACAATCCAACGTTTACCTTCCCTTCTCCTCATAGGGAGATCCCATAACACATAGGTATAACACCTCATATCACATACATAGGAGGCAACCCCTCAGCTGAAAGACCGCGGCCTCACTGCTGCTCTCCTACATCAATTGGCCCCAAGATGCGCTACTTCAACATAAAGAACAAGTGTACAAGCTCTACTCTTTGATTTATCAAATGATCCAAGAGTTGATGTTTCCTCACTGAACTTATCCCAAGGAACCGCTCATCTAACCTACAGTAAAGGACTTTCTTACACTCTTAGAATTGGTCAATGTTCAACATCCAAGTGCTATGCATCCAAGAGATTATACCATGTGGCATGCAAAATGCAAAAGTTTATGCTTATTGTGCACAAACATTTATGATTAAAAATCATCACAGTGGAGTGTAAAATCAGCCCTTCAATGATTTTCAATCTACTCGTTGTTGCTGCATTGCTAGAGACTAGCACCGAGCTACGTCATGCTACTAGCCTCTTAAAACTTAAATGATTATCATCCTATATGATGTGCACAGTCAAAAGATCAAACTTTACTTCATTTTCAGCACTTAAACACTTCCATGACCCTTGTTTCCCCCTACCACTTATGTGTTGCATCGTTGCATAGGTGTAGGGTTTTATTTTTTGTCATTTTCGATGTATAAAGCAATAAAAACACACTAAAATATACAAACAAGGGTGAGCTAAGGCTATACCTCATGGCTCAACCTTGCCAAACATGCACACACATTATCCATATTTTTCGAAGCATAACCTATTTTTTCCCATTTTTGTTATTTTTCACTATTTATTTATGCATAAAAATGGATTATTTTCTAATCTATGCTTAATGACTGATTATGACAGCTGAGAAATGGTTTTTATCAGAATTTTATTTCATGTGCATCTTTTTTTTCCACCTAAAACTAGCAAAATCTTCATTTTTACTCTAAAAATGCGCTTTTTGGGTTGTAGTTTAATTATTTTGACTATTTATCATTACGATTCTACATTTATTTTATGCATAGCCCTCAATCATGATGCAAACAATACCCAAACAAATTTTTGTCCCATATGAATTTCATTTAAACCATCAAATATAAAAAAGAAGCAAATTTCCTTTGTAAAAATGAGGCATACCGCTTATGTGCATGTTGCGGGTTTTTTAATAATTGATACGGATTGCCAATGGACAACCGATAATCACTCTTCAGTGTTGAATACCTTCCCTCAGCCTCCTCTTGATCTTGGAGCAATCTGATCATCGTCGGACAAGCATCCTTTAGCCCCTCTTCCTCTTGATTTCTCGCACATGAACCACCGCTTGGAAGAGAGAGAGGGAGGAGAGAGAAATACTAAGTTTGAACCACCCATCCGGGCAGCCATTCCTCACATGAAGCTAGGCAATAGGGAGTGACAATATCATGGATTTCACTACTGAGATCAGATTAGGGGGTTGTATTGAGGTGCCATGACCCCCTCTCCCTCTCCTTCACACAATCGTCACCCTACGCCCCCTCCATTTTTTTTCCATGGAAACAAAAATGCCCCCCCCCTAGTCGCATGAATTTTTGGGGGGTGGGAGGCCCCAAGGGTCACCCCCCTTCCCTCCCTTCTCAAGTCCATTTTCATTACTTCTCTTTTTTCTACGTTTGGCCTTTGATTCGCGATATGCAAATCCTGCACGTCCATCTCAAAGTCCCCCACTATCGAGCATTTCTTGAAGTCTCATCTAACATCCCGAGAAATTATGAAAATTCCCCAACCGTCGCTCTATGTGTCTTTAAAGCACTTTTGGAACCCGTCCACTGCTTGCTACTTAAAATCGACCCAATTGCCTATGACGCCTTCGACAGAGTTTATTTTTCCCTTGAAATTTGGATTTTTTGGTAAATTTTAAGCACTTCTTGGGCTCAAAAATCTGCTCTCAGATATGCTTATTATTATTGTCAAAAATGTGATGTCTGTCAAAGGACTGGTCATTCTTCTAAGAGTTTTGCTACACCTTTGACCTCTATATTGGCATTATCGCCTTTTGAGAAGTGGGGAATAGACTTTGTGGGCCCAATTGATCTGCCTACTAGATGTAGATCTAATCGTTATATCTTGGTTTGTACTGATTATATTACCAAGTGCGTAGAAGCGAAAGCACTTAAGATGGATAAAGCCATTGATGTGGCTAAGTTTATGTATGAGAATATCATTACCCGTTTTGGTTGCCCACTAGAATTAGTAAGTGATAGAGGTTCCCATTTCCTGAATGGTCTTATTAGCAAGTTAATGGAAATATACAAGATTAAGCATTGCAAATCGACACCTTATTATCCCCGAGCTAACGAGAAAGTTGAAGTAATTAATCGCATTATTTGCGAGATTTTAACTAAAACGGTTGCTTCTCACCGAAGAGATTGGGATGAACATCTGTATGAGGCATTATGGGCCTATAGAACCACTTATAAGGTAACAGTGCAAAATACACCTTTCAACTTAGTTTATGGAACTAATGCTATTTTTCCAATTGAGCAAGAGTTGCCTACTTTATGAATTTCCCTCTCGTTACGATTAGATGAGGTTGAATCGTTGAAGCAAAGAATTTTACAATTGGTGAGGTTAGATGAGGAAAGATTGTTAGCTTTACAGAACTTAGAAGCAATACAGAAGCGTCGTAACGCTTAGCATGATCAGAATATCAAAATACGAGAGTTTAAAGAAGATGATTTAGTTTTATTATATGATAATCACTATTACAAATTTCTTGGGAAGCTAAAAATTTGTTGGTTAGGACCTTTTAAGGTTGTTAAAGTTTATGATAATGGTCCTCTTGATGTGCAGGATATTAATGCTGAAAATGAGATTTTTAGAATTAATGGCCTTCGCTTTAAACATTTTGTGACTTAGTTTAGTTAGGTATAGTTAGATAAGTGGTTCAAATGACCCCTTAACTAATCTATATTTGGATTTCTTTTCTCTTTTGGGGTTTTTAATGGGATGCAAGTATGGCTTTTCTATGGATGGATGTGCTTTACCCTCGTCTTGATGTTGATAGTTTTGATCCTATTCATGTTGGGCCTTATAGTATTCCGCGTTTTTAGATGCATTACATGTTCTTATATGCACCGATAGGAGAGGCCTGTTGCGGTTCTTCTTTTGTGATCATTTTTTGTTTGCAATACCATCCACCATTTGGTTGTAGACAGTGTCAGCAGCATCTTTTTGTGCATGCTCAGCTCCTGTGTCAGCAGTGTCGCACACACTTTTGATGCTATGGTACCACTGCCATGCATGATGCTATAGGCTACACTTATCAACGCCACAATTATGATAGTGTATTCTCGCCTGAGCATGGTGTTATTCAGTCTAGGGTGGGTAGACAGCAGCAAGAATTTTCCCAGTATCAAGCTGCTATTTACCATTTTACTTCATCATATCCTGATGATCAAGTGATTTGTCCCTATTGGGATTATATCTGTTGGTATATGGATGCGATCGAGGGCTATTCTTTAGGATGTTTACCAGTGGCATCTATGCCCTATTATGATGATGTAGCTGCGGCTTCGCTCCATGTTGTGATGGAGGTTTTTAGCGATGCACCTGATAGCTGATCTATGACCTCTTATGTGTCTATGTTGGAGGCTATTTATGAGCATGGTTTAGTTGATAGGCTTAACTTAGATAGTGTGGATGATTTTGGATTAGGGTTATTGTTTGTAGTAGAAGATCTTAGGGATTTTGAAGATTTTAGTTTAGATATTTTGTTTTCTTAGAGTCTTTTGAGGTTTTTACTTTATTCTACATATTTTTAAAAAACATACAAAACAAATACTCATTTGAAAGAAAGAAAAAAAAAACTTTTGGTTTATTGATACCTTTACATTTTAGGTTTTTGTGCACTTACTTTAGTTAGTCTTCACATGGTTAGATAGTTTGTTGCATGCACGATTGGGATACTCCTTCAGTGCTAGGACCTCATTACAAGGCAGTTTGACTAGATGGCCGATTTTCAAAGGAGTTTCACTCTTTATCGATCTAACATATTAATGGGTTAGTGGTTAATGGTTGAGTTCTATGCAGGTTTTATGATTGTTGCAATATGATGACCTTCGCAATTATCTTGGAGTTGTAATATCCATATACATAACAGGTTGTTTCATATCTAATTTATCTCTTTATATTTGTTTGAAATAAGGAAAAGTTCAAAATATAACTTAATTGAAATCATTTAGAGTTCTCCAAACCTAACTACCTACCAAAGAAAAACAAACCTCAATTTTTAAAATACAACTACACTTAAAAAGATATATAAACAATTTAGTGTATATGAGAGTCCACCACATGGGATGGGACTTGAGCACCAGGGAGTGATTGAAAGGGGGTGATGTGTGTGCTTGACCTAGTGAATTTCATTGTATGGAAGTCTAATTGGGAATCCAATAGAGTGTTTCCCTATCTTTTGTCGCTTTTCTAGTGATATGTGGGGGTAGCTGAATAACAAGATTCTCTCCATGAAATTTTGACCAGGAGTAGTGTGGATGAGAGATACTGAGCTAATGAGTATCTTTACTTATCATTTGCCCAACCAAAATAACTAGTATTATGTGTTAGATTAGATTCTTTGAGTGAAGTTGTTGAGTTGAAATGTTTGAGCATTCAATTCAGTGATGCATTCTTAGCCTTCTAGTTGCTCCTTTAATTTATATTATTTTTAATACTTAAATCCCAATCCAAATAATAAAAGTTTGGAAGAGTCTATATATTCATTCTTCGGAAGGCATAGAAGAAAAAAGAAAAAGGAAAGAAAGAAAGAAAGAAAGAAATAAAGAAATGCCCTGAGACTACAAGGTTAAAGGAAGAAAAAAAAAACCACCAAAAGAAGATAACCATCACCTCTGAGGTCCTAGTAGGCTATAGGGATTTCCTTGATGGGTGCCATGCGTCCGATGCCTTGCATCTCTTTGGTGTGAGACCTTTTGGGAAGGAGAATCAATGTATATACTCTTTTGGCATTGACAAAAAGTCACTAATATTTTTAAAAAAAACAACCAAACAAACACTCTGGACAATTGGAAGTTAGGGACCATTGACTGGTTATTCTAGTGGAACATGGAGGGTTAGCAACTAAACCATAGGAGTCCTATTTGGTGTCATAATGTTAGCTTGCTTTGTTTGGGTCCTTTGTTAGGCATGGACCTTATCAGTGAGGCTATTTTGGAAGCAATATTCCTAGTAGGATAGTAGTGTGGCATTTTCTTACATAGAGGGATTATTGTTGTTTAGTGGCTCAAAACTTCCTAGTTGGTATATTCTATGAATTGGATGAAGCTATGTTATGCACTTAAGTGGGGAGAGTGAGTAAGGGAATGTTAGTATGCACAAGTTTTTACACAACTTAATTGAATATTTGCTTTGTTGGATTTATAATATGACACTAATACTTATTTTCCTATCTTTTCAGTGTCTACTAGTTTTCTATGTGCGGTTTTGCAATTCTTGTAGTAGTGCTCGCGAGGACACTTCACAATTAAGTGGAGGAGAGTATATTTTTATTTTGACGTTGCGTCGTAGTGCTCGTGGTAGGTGTGTTCACGATGTTGGCTATTCATGATGTGGCTGTGCTCATGAGGACACTTCGCAATTAAGTGGGGGAGAATGACAATACCTAAAAACAATGTCTAGGTCGATGGTAAAAGGTCGGGAGGGCACCCCTTGTAGAATCATATATAAGTGAAGCTAATAAAGAATAAGGATAGTCTTAGAATCCATTAAAAACTTATGGATGCTCTCTCTCTCTCTCTCTCTCTCTCTCTCTCTCTCTCTCTCTCTCTCTCTCTCTCTCTCTCTCTCTATTGCTCTCTCATTCTATTGATTTTGCATCCCACCATCACCATCTCTCAACTAGTTTCAGAGTTGTATCCATGGGAGCTCGTGCTTGGAGCAAGGAGCATAAGGAGACAAGGTTTATTGCAAGTGTTAGGAGTCAAGCTTCATTCCAACATTTGCTTGTTTTTTATACTTGAAAGAGGTATAGATCTTATCATTGAGCTCTCCTATTTGCCTGGTTGGAACATGTAGGAGCCATAGACCTTGAGCAAGCAGGACTAGCCCAGCCAGGAATGTCATCAGTATTTAGAATTGAATCACCATCTGAACTATGCCCACCAGGGGAGACCACCTCTTCTAGCGAAGGCGGGGGATTTGACTTTGAATCAGAGGTTAGTTCGGATAGTGATCCAGAGATCCCTAGGCCGCCTACAACTAGACGCACCAAGGGGGACCTACCTGTCTACCTGAGGCGCAGATGATTGAGACAGGAAAATGCAAAACAACCCAGGGATACTCGAGCGAAAGAACAACGAAAACCACATGACCTCCCTAAACGATTTACGAAATTCAAAAAGGGGGATAGGGTGGTAGTTCTGTTAGGTGCCAAACGTCAAGCACAGGCAAGCGAACCAATTGAGGGACCAGCCAAGGTCAAGGAGGTGGACCTCACCCAAGAAGGGGAACCACCCCGACCAGTCTTCATTGCTGATGACTTGACTAATGAAGAAGAAATGAGTCTTGTCACTCTCTTGAGAGATTACATAGATGTGTTCGCCTAGTCCTTAGGAGAGCTTAAGGGGGTATATCCGAGTGTTGTGACTCACAACATACCCATGACGCTAGACGCAATACCAGTCAAGCAGCGACCATATCCTATGAATCCAAAACATGCTCATGCTATCAAGAAGAGATTGATAAGCTGATGAGAGTAGGATTCATTTATGAAATTAAGCACACAGACTACGTATCGCCCATAGTCATCATGATGAAGAAGAATGGAAAAATCCGAGTGTGCATCAATTATAAGAAGGTAAACGCTGCCACCAAGAGGGACAACTATCTGTTGCCATACATCGAGCACATGCTTGAGAGAGTGGCAAGAAAGGAAGCCTACAGTTTTTTGGATGGCTTCTTAGGGTACAACCGGGTGCAAATGCATCCTGTGGACAAGCATAAGATGGCCTTCGCCACTGAGTGGGGCGTCTTTGCTTACATAGTTATGCCCTTCGGGTTGACTAATGCCCCTGCCACTTTCCAACGCCTCATGTGCACCATCTTTAAGGACATGCTTCGCAAGGAATTAGAATTCTTTGTCGGCGACCTCTGTATCCACTCAACCTGGATCGAACACTTAGACAAACTCCAAGCAGTCTTCAAGCAGTGTCTTTTATACCATCTCTTATTGAACCCCTTAAAATGCCAGTTTTGGGTGAAGCGTGGATGCATCCTAGGGCATGTGGTATCGAAGAACGGCATTGCCACTGACTCCTCGAAGGTCAGGGTCATTGTTGACCTTCCATCCCCAACCAACTATAAGGGAGTTCAATGCTTCCTAGGTCATACTGGTACTATCGGCGGTTTGTACTCAATTATGCATGATCGCAAGACCATTGTACAAGTTGCTTATTGTCTTCGAATGGACTGAAGCATGCCAATGGGCATACGAAGAGTTGAAGAAGGCTCTAACCACAGCACCAATCCTACGAGCCCCAGATTGGACCATCACCTTCCACGTGCATATCGATGCTTCTAAGTTTGTCGTGGGGGTAGTGTTGTGCCAGCCTGGCGAACACAATTTGGACTATCCAGTGAGCTTTGCTAGCAGACAACTCACTGAGACGGAAATGAATTACTCGATGATGGAAAGAGAGGGATTGGCCATGGTATTCGTAGTGAAGAAATTGTGGCATTACCTTTTGGCCACGCCCTTCACCTTCTTTGTGGACCATCAAGCCTTACTCTATCTAGTAAACAAACCTTGCGCTACAGGACTTGATTTCATTGGGGAATTGATTTCATTGGGCCCATCAGCCCTGCGACACAGTATTCGCAGGCTAAGTACATCATTGTGGCCATGGATTACCTCACTAAATGGGCAGAAGCGCGAGCCATATGAAAGAACGACGCTAGAACGGCAGCTAAGTTCTTATGGGAGCAAGTGATTTCATGATTCGATTGCCCCATCGAATTGGTCAATGACCAAGGCAGGCACTTCATCAATGAAGTGATTACGCATCTCCTGTCCACCTTCCTCATCATCCATCGCAAATCCTCGCCATACTACTCTCAGGCAAACGGCCAAGTTGAATCAATGAATAAGATTCTTGTTAATGTCCTAACCAAGGTTGTCTCTACTTCACGCAGCGACTGGGACAACAAGTTGATGGCAGCTCTGTGGGCTTACCGAACTGCTTATAAAACGGCTGTTGGGGTCAAACCCCCTTTAGACTGACATATGGAACGGAAGCGATTCTACCATTAGAGTTCTTCATTCCTAGCCTAAGGATAGCGCTTCAAGAGAAATGGGAAGGGAAGGAGGCATGGACGCAAAGACTGATTGAGCTTGAACGCCTCTTGGAGACTCGTCTTCTCACCACCAATGCATTGATCTGTGAGAAAGCCCGACGCAAGAGCTGGTTTGACCAGCATGTAAAGCAGTGCGAGTTTGAGCAGGGTGACCTAGTGCTTCTCTACTCAGTTAAGGGGCATAAGCAAAAAATGAAATTTAGAGGTCTTGGACCCTTCAAAGTTTGTGCGATCAGCCAAACTGGCAATGTTAAACTTGAGACCCTAAACGGTGAAGGGATAGGCTTCTTTAATGGCAGTCGCGTCAAGAAATACTACCCCCCTACGCATCCTTTGCATGAGCCACTGATGTTAGAACCGCCTGTCAAAGTATGAGTAGCCGCAATCACTGAAATCGACGATGACGATAAGGAGGCCGTAGAACCCACATACCTCCGTATCACGGTCACGGCAAAACAAACATGTGCTTTCAATGCCTTGATCGACGAGGGAGCAGACTTTAATGTCTTAACCCACGATCATTGGACTCAACTTGGCAAACCACAACTCCAACCCACCACTGCCAAATTAAGCCCATATGGGGCCCATTCCTACGCACTACTTGGCAAGTGCAAAGCAGCTGTTTCTATCGAGTCTGAGACTGTTCCAATGATTTTTTACGTGTTGCCAAATGCTGAAAATGCAGGCACAGAGTCACTGCTGGGGCGCACCTTCAAAAAGCATACCCATTGCAATGTTGACTACGCATCGCCATGCATCCACCTCGCAATAGGCAACGCTCGCATTGTTATAGCTTTCAGCAAGGGCCGCGCAACCTCATCACGGACCACCAAGCCACCGATAGAAACACCTATAGGCAAGTCTAAGGAGGGGGGTAGTGCACGGCCACCACTCCCCGAGCTTCATAGACCGCAACCCATAGCAGCCAAAGCTAAGGCCCCACAGCCTCACCTTCAATGGATGCCTAAACAACTACAACAGCCGCCTAGGAGTCGACGCTCCTACCCTCACAAGACCCTCTTGCGCGCACAAGGCTACTATGAGGGCAATGCTTGGCTATGGATACCTAAGGCCCACGCGGCCAGAGGCACCACTCGTATGCTAGCCTCAAGCTTGATCATCCAAAAAACCATAGAACCTCAAAACCACACGCCGCAGAGCCCCAACCCGCAACCATCAAGCTCATCCACGCACGAACCCAAGAGAGTTGCCCATGCCTATCGACCCAAGCAACAACCGCCATCACAGGAGTCATCACCTGTCAGCGTCAAATTGACTTTCCAGATCCATTCGGGAAGCAATAGGCCGTTACTCGAGACTGCTGCTAACCAGCCTCCGTCCCAGGAACCCAATCGCAAGCTCAAGAACACTCATCACTGCAATCTTCCGTCGCCAGAGGCTCAAGTCCTACCAAACCCCAACTACCCGCAAGCCTTAGGCCCTCTTACGAGAGGAAATCATTTCTCTCACTAGCAGCGGATTTAGCTGAGGAAACAAGGGATGACGTGGTGGATTGCATTAAGCGACTGGACGCTACTTTTGTGTCGCTAGCTCTGAGCTACGATCGCCTCGACTTAGGCCTATTGGATGAATCCTTCGCAGCCAAAGTTCAAACGATGCCTTGTTCTTGGGAAACGTTTGAATTTGCATTTGCAAAAGCCGCTACCTCCGCTGCTAAGTTGCTCAGAAGTGAGATCTCAAAAGAGCAAGCAATCAAACAATGCCTCATCATGTCGTATGATCAATGAACCACTTCTGCCATCACTGACCAAGAAGTGGCAGAGCTGTCAAAACTTGCTGAGATGAAATCCCAGTTCTTAAGGCATTGGTACGCTCTTAGGCTACAATGGGAAGTTGAAGGATGCCGAGTAATAACCAATGCTGAGCAGCGATGCGCTATCAAAACAGCAGAGTACGACCCCACATACGTCGTGCCAACCTCTTATCGAGTGTTAACCACGTTGCGGGGCCGTCCTATAGAAGAACACATCAAGGGACACCCCTACCTTGATCGCTTGTTGACCGAGGAGGAATTACACATCGCTAGCCGAGTCAACTTGGGCGACGTCCTAACTGATGTTCTCACATACGTCACCCAAGTGGGGATTAAACCCTCTGACTTGGACCGTGAAGCCCATTTGGAATACAACCCCAATTTCTATACTTGGCTCCTTCACAAGTAGCCCCTACATTTCCATGCCGAAAGCCCTTCACCTTCTAACCCTCAATCCTAAGAAGGATTCTTCTCAAACTAGAAGGGGAGGGGGTAAGGTGAATTAGATCAGAAAAAATCATAGAGTTTTTCTTTTTTAGAAATTATTATGTCGCAAGCACTAATGAAAATTATAGTTTATGACAGGAACAAAAAATATTGTAGCAGGACCGAGCCCACCGACTCCCCTTCACGGAGGAGGAGAGAATGCGGTACAGCATCAACCTAGAGAGCCACGCCTATAATCAATTGAAATTCCAAACTATTCACAATTTGGAAGAATTAGTGACCAAGGAAGAGGCGGCCAGGAGCGTCGTGGAAAGCTGCAACCTCAAGAAGTACCTGGAATGTTTCGCACAAGAACCCGACCACACGAGCCGTGTGGAATTTCTCAGGTCCTACAACCCCGACAACGAATGCGGCACCGTCACAGTGGGAAGAGGCCAGAATGCTAAGAAAGTATTGGTCCATCTAACCCCGGCCTTGGTGGAGAAGGCACTGGGATTGGAACCAAAGGTGGAAAAGAAGCAGAAGAGGGATGTATACGCCATGCTGGGGATGAGAAAGGAGGACGTGCTGATGAACGATGGCATTAGTATCTAGGACATCCCCAATGCAGAGACCAGGTTACAGGCAAAATTCATACATGCGCTCTTCTCCAGCCAACGCTACAACCCGTTGATGCACCGGATCAGCATACCAATACTGGAAAATGTGGCGGCCCAAACCTTGCACGAAGTCGATCGGAACAACTACGTGCACAAGACTATCGACCAGGCAACTCGAGTGCTAGCCTTAGGAAACATACCAGCAGGAGGAGAATCCCTAGTGTCAAAGACCGCAGAAAGAAAGGGGGCTTCCTTCAAAGCCTCGTTCATCACATACGGGGGTATCTTAACGGCACTTATCCAAGAAGCCATGAAGGAAGTAGAGGAGGGGGAGGGAAAAACACCCAATAGATCACCTCCTCATCAACATCAGGAGAGGTCCAATGATAGGACGGAGACTGAGGAAGAAGGGGAAGAACAAAAGACCAAAAAGCAGGTCAAGGAGATTAAGAAAAAAGCAGCGCAAAAGAAAAAGAAATAGGATGAAGGCCGTAGAAAGGAGAGGGAAGACTTGGAGAAAGCAAAACGACAATCCCTCAGGGAGGCAGAGGAGAGAGAAAGGAAGAGGAAGCAAGAAGAAGAAGAAACAACGGAGCAAGTCAGGTAGGCTAAGAAGGCATCCAAGCAAGAGGTTGAAAGGAGAAGAAGAGAAGAGCAGGAGGAAAAAGAAAAACTAGAGGAAGAATATAAAAAGGCCGAAGAGGAAAGGAAAAGAACAGTCACGGAGGAGGAAGAGGAGTTAAGAAGAAAAGAGGAGGAGGACCTGGCTGAAGCTACACACCGGTCCATCGAACAACAGTGCAGGGCGGATGACCCAAAAGCCTGGAATCAGCCAAGGGAAGAGAGGCCTAGCTCCAGCATGCAGGCACCAGAACCCGCGCCCCCCGCAGTTCCAGAAGGAAAAGGCAAATCACCCATACATCCTATCCCCACCCTCATGGCACTCCCCACTGAACCCACTACGCTCACCCCTAGCATCCCCACCAGCTTGGAAGTGTCCAACCTGGTGGCCTGGATGCATTACTTCATTAGTAAGGAAATGGCCCAAGGAAAAAGCATGGAAACCATGACCACAGGACCAAAAAGGACAGCTGCAAATGTAGAATCAGAAGCGTCCGCATATGGAGGCCTCGACCACCCCCACCCACACAACAATGATGCCACCAGCTAGTTACGACGAATACGTCGCTGAGCTGCTCTCCCAACTGGAGAGAGCAAATGAGGAAAAAAGAATGGCGGTGGCCAAATTGGTGACAGAAAAAGAGTCAGTGGTGGCTTTCCAACTGGAGAAGACTCACATCATCGCCATGCAGCAACGCCAAATATTTGAACTCAAGCAGGAAGTGAAAGCAAAAGAGGACAAGGAAGAAATCTATAGACGGTGGCTGGAGGATGAGAATCAAGAACTTGTGTAGATGCAGAGAGAGTACAAGCTCCTCTTGATGCAATCTAAGGAACTGGAGTTAAAAATTGCCACCATTGGGTAGATCATGGAGGAGATGAACGCCAAAGAAGAGGAGAGAAGACAAGAGAGGGAGCAACAACAAAAGGAGATCGAGTCCATGACTGATCAGCTATGCCTTGGGAAGAAAGAGCAAGAAACATGAGCAAAGAGCTCAGGGCCCAGGAGCAAAAGCTCATAACCCTTGCTCAAAAGCAGGGGGAGAGCATGGAAGGAATTAGCAAAAGGGCTGAGGAATGGGCTATGCAGAATGAGACACGGGTGAAGGCACTGGCGTGGTGCCTCGCCTTGGTGGAGAAGGAAAAAATCTTAGCAGAAAGCAAAGCAGACGTCGCCCAGACAGCCTTCATCGCCCAGCAATAGGACACTACTGGATACAACTCAACCGGAGGGAAAGGAGCCGTTGGAGGTGGTGAAGAAGAAATTAAGCATCGCATGCAGAGCCCTGCATGCGAGGCTGTAGATGCCACCCCAACCTATGGAGGTTAGGCTAGGCTTAGAGGAGCAGCGAAAGTATCTACTACTGGCCGTCCTAGCCCCCGGGAGGCAGATGCCCTCGGCTTTGAAGAAAGAGCACTACAAAAAAACCGGCAGGGGGGAGGAAGTCGAACTCTAAGCCGACATGACCAGATTCAGAGAAGATGTAATCCCGCAGCCCCCCTTGCCACACGAACAGGATTAGCAACAACCCGACCCGCCCCTAGACAGACATGCCACCCTCAAGGAGTGAGGCAAAAAGCTGGTGGAAGAAGCCAGAAAAAGGCTACAGGCCAAGCCAGTCGTGCGCCCATCCGCACCCCTCCCACCATGCCCCGAAGACCTCCCAATGCAATGCCACGTAGAACTAGTGGTCTGGGAACAGCAGGAAATAGAAAAGGACCCTTTCTCTTTCAGTTTCCTTATGCCTGATAGCCTGAGAAGGGTCCTACCGATCAAAGTGATGGAGGAGGTGATCGCAGCTGGCAGCAGCCGACTAGGCCAAAGATGGCTGGAGGACAGGGCAAGGACCCCCACTTTGTGGGGCATGGAGGATGCCGAATTTTGGCAAGACAAAGTATACGAAGTGTCACATACGGTAAGGGGTTACGACTGCAAACCCCTCTGGAGAAGGTGAATATGTAATACCAACATGCTTGCTTGGATGGCATTTTGTAACACCCTACCCTACGAGCGGAACAACCCCACGTTTATGGCGTATCCCCGTAGGGTAGGCGTGGATTTTTTCACCACCCTCCACAGGAAGCATGACTTCCCCGTCATCTACAATTCCAACACCACTTCCTTTGAGGACGCTCTACTTTTTGATCTAGGAAGCCTACCCGCCTCCATGACATGCTTCCTCACTGAGTTCTCCTCTTGTCCAGATCCCGCATTCATAACCACCTATGATTACCTTAGGCTCCTTAAGCTCCTACTTAAGCAAGATCCGGCACCACAAGAAAATAGCTTGCCTCCCCTCTTTTTTGATCCTAATGTTATTGATAGCTACGCTATGACCCGCTTAATGATGAGGGCTAGCCTACTACCTTCATTTTGCCTAGCTCTCCTAGAGGATATGAGCGACAGCCAATTCATTAGGTGCAATCACCCCTTCCTATCCACCACCTCTCTCCATGTCCGCATGAACCTAAAAGGGTACATGCAAAGCCACCAATTTTTACACAAATCCATCCGCCCGCCCTCCCCCCTCATTCCGACGATGAGAACTAAACTTGGATGTCCTACTCCTGATGTACTACTATCCCTAAATGTATCAAAAAGAAGAAGAACAAGAACAAGAACAAGAAAATAAATGAAACAAATAAATGCACCATCACTGCACCTAGGGGTCCTTAAGCTAGGCGTGTCTGGTGGCTTCGGTCAGTTGGCTCCGCTCCTAACCCCCTAGCCCTTTTTGCTCCCCACATCACGCTTAGGGCACACCAATGGCAGGACACGCCTAGGGAGGTAACACTCACCTATGGTTAGGCGTGTCACCCTAAGCCACTAGCACCACATCCCCTTGGCAAAAATGGGGTCCTCAAGCATGGGACATCACCCAAGCTCGCTTGTAGTTAGACCCACCTCCCCATTCCCCTAACATGAGCACACTGCACCACCACACTGAGGACAACACTCCCCTTAGGTAGAGCACCACACCTTCTTCTTTAGGTACAAAAAAAACGCCCAACCACCAACTTCGGAGGCCCTCGTCCACCCATGCAATCCAGTGAGCTGCTTCAACGAACATCATTCTTGAGCTTCCACAAGCACCCGAGTCTACATGTGGCACTCACCCTTACACCCACACCAAAGTGCCATGGGACTGGCACCCGTCTAGGAGGGGGTAATGTTAACCCCAAGTCAAGATGGCGAAAAATGGAGAAAAAAGCAAAAGGAAGATGGGAAAAGAGCAAAGACACGCAGGCGGCCTCTAAAGATGAACCAGGGCAAAAAGTGCAACCTTAAAAGAAAAGGCGCCTCAAAAAACTCGAAAAATTCTTGTAAAAGAGCGCCAGGCTCCCTCTTGTGCCAATTGTAAAATATTAGATGGGTGTAAGCTAGAGGCATAAGGCTAAAAGAGGAAAATGGAAAAAGGACCTTGCCACAATGGCCGGTCATGTAAAAAAGGGATGGGTGCCCATGGGATTTTAAGGTTTGTATATATAAAGTTCAAAAAGTGAATAAGAGATCATTCTTTGGTGTGTGGCAAAAGGAGTCTTCTTCTTCTTCTCTCCTTCTCACCTTCTTGCTTGTGTGTGCTCTTGAGAGGGGGAGTGTAAGAGTGTGAGGGAGTGAGTGTGTGTGAGAGTGAGGGATCAAGAGGGTGAAGTGCTTCACCATCTCCTCTTCTCTTCTTCTCTTCCCTTCTCTCTTCTTGTGCGCGCGGCTATTGAGGATGGAGCTTGGAGGTGCAGGAGGCTTGAGGATGCTTGAGCTAGCATCTAGGATCGTGGAGCTACCAGTGTGTGGGAGAGAGGAGGCAACTCGTATCGGCACTAAGGTAAGCTCACTACACTCGTAGAATCGACGGCGTGTCAGCTAGGTGAGAGATAACCATTAGAGCTCGCTTGGAACGCTTGAAACAATAAGCGGTCCGTGGGTCTTGGCAATTGAGCGAAGGCTCCCACACATACAAGTTCTTGAAGAACTACCTCCTCTTGATGAAGATGGCTTAGTCATCTATGTGTCAAGATTGTGGGAGAGAAGGAAGGAGTCTCACTTGTAGCTTTCTTGCTTGCACAATGGGGGAATATACACAAGGGTGGAGGCTGAAAACAGTTTTCCTCTTCTTAGTTGTGTAAGCCAAAAAAAAAAGTCTCATATAAAGAAATAGAAGAACCCTATATATGGGTCTCAAACCAAAGACAACTAACTAAGGTGGCATACTAACTGAGCCACGAACTAGAGTAGATAAGGATAGCTGTCATCTAGCTGTTATTCATGGGCGGTGTACCAACCGCATCTACAACTGACAAGTCGGTGACATAAATGCACAACGGTCACCCTGGCATATCACGAGTGGAGCTCGATATCTCAACACTCCCCCTCGAGCTCAATCCCAATTCCTGCACACCAAGCAGGTCTCTGAACTTGCGCAGCTTCTCTGCGCCCAATGCCTTCGTAAATATGTCAGCTACCTGATCCTCTGTGCTAACATAAACTAGATCAATAAGACCTAGTAAAACCCTCTCCCGCACATAGTGATAATGCACCTCAATGTGCTTTGTTCTAGCATGATAGACTGGGTTATTTGCCTAGTGTATACTACTCATGTTGTCACAATAAATGACAACTGGCCCATCTGTAGGCTGATGCATATCATAAAGTAGCTTATGCAACCAAGCTACCTCACATGCAGCCATTGCTGCACCCCTGTACTCGGCCTCTGTACCCGACAAGGCAACTGTAGGCTGTTTCTTGCTGCTCCAAGTGACTGCAGTACTCCCAAAAGACAACACATATCCACTGGTAGATCGTCTATCAGAAATACTACTAGCCCAATCAGCATCAGTGTATCCATGCAGCTGTATCTGAACCCCAGTCTCATAAAATAGTCCATACTGCAATGTGGACTTCACATACCTGAGTATGCGTCTAGCCGCATTCAAATGCGGTTTCCTTGGAGCCTGCATAAACTGACTTACCAATCCAATAGCATAGCTCAAATCTGGCCTGGTAATAGTCATATAAATCAAGCTTCCTACTATGCGTCTGTACATAGTAGGGTCTTCCAGAAGCTCACCTGCATCTGTGCTCAGCTTCACTGCTCCAAAGGAACTGAAATAGGCTTACAGCCTGTCATCCCATATTTGGACAGCATGTCCAATCCATACTGCCTCTGCAAGAGCTGTATCCCGCTTGGTGATCTAATCACCTCAATGCCCAAGAAATAACGCAGCTCTCCCAAATCCTTCATCTCAAACTTCTGCTTCAATAGCATTTTCACATGAAGGATATCTTCATCACTGTCACCTGTCATAATCAAATCATCAACATAAATGACAAGTAGCATAATACCTTTCTCTGTTTATCTCACATAAAGTGAGAAATCTGCCTTGGAAATCTGAAAGCCAATAGTGACAAGATACTGTCCTATCTTGTCAGACCATGCTCTAGGTGCTTGCTTCAAGCCATACAATGCTTTCTTCAACCTGCAAACAAACTCAGGATGAACAACATGCACATAACCTGGTGGCTGCTCCATATATACCTCTTCTTGCAAATCACCATGCAAGAAGGCATTCTTTACATCCATCTGATGTAAAGACCATTCCTTTGATGCAGCCATAGCAATGAATGCTCTTACGGTTGCCATCCTTGCAACCGGACTGAATGTTTCTTCATAATCAATGCCATATGTTTGTGCATACACCTTGACTACTAATCTTGCCTTGTATCTATTCATAGAACCATCTGCATTGTGCTTCACCTTATAAACCCCACTTACAGCCAATTGCATTCTTACCTTTAGGCAAAGGTACCAATTCCCATGTAGCATTTGCTTCCAAGGCATCCATTTCTTCATCCATGGCTTTCTCCCATTTTTCTTTCCCATGGCTTGCTCAAAAGAAGTGGGTTCTGGTTCCTGTATCACTTTGACCATATATGCATAGTGAATGGCTGTAAATCCATCATATTTCAGCCTATCCATAGGATACCTAGCTCTCGTAGACTTGCGCAAAATAGGTTCACTCCCAGTGCTCTCAAAACATCCCTGGTCTTCTTTACTCCAGGTTTAACAATAGAAGGAATACCCAACTCATCATCAATGCTCTGTTCTGAGCCACTGGATTCACCATCCACATAAGAGTGACTTGCATTCACATCAAACATGGGCTGATCAACCTTCTCTTTTCCTTTTCGTCATACCTTCATACCACTATCTGCATTGCTTTGAGAAGATTCTCCTGATCTCAATCTGCCTGTCCATGGCGAAGAATGTGAACCACTGCTAGAGGACGCTCCAGATCCACTAATATTTTGTGACTGCTGCTGTGAATTCTGTACAACATTACCGTTTTGTGCATCTACATCATCAATCACATTTACTGGTTTATACCAGCTACTCATCTCATCAAAAACAACATCTCTGCTCACTGTAAACTTACGAGTAGAAGGGTTATAGCATCTATACCCTTTTTGCTGCAGAGAGTAACCAATAAAGATGCACTTCTCAGCTTTTGGATCCAACTTGGATCTCAACTCATCTGGCACATGTACATAGGCAATGAAACCAAAAAATTTCAAATGAGAAATATCTGGTTTCCTACTAGTATACCTCTCCTCTGGAGTCATCCCATGTATTGCTGCAGTGGGAGTCCTGTTCATTATATAGACTGCTGTAGCAACTGCTTCAGCCCAATAAAAATTTGGTAGGTCTTTTTCATTGAGCATGGCACGAGATACCTCTCCAATATGCCTATTTTTCCTTTCTGCAATTCCATTTTATTGTGGGGTATGACTGCATGAATATTGTTGCTTTATGCCATGCTCCTACAGGAACCTTGCAAACTCATTTGAGAGGTACTCTCCCCCTCCATCTGACCTTAGGCATTTTATTTGCAGGCCTGTTTCTTTTTCAACCATAGCTTTAAGAGTTTTGAAATGCCCAAAAACTTCACTTTTCTTTTTCATAAAATACACCCAAACTTTTCTGCTATAGTCATCAATAAAACTGACAAAATAATGACAGCCTCCAAGAGATGCAGCTTTAGTAGTCCACACATCAGAGTGGATTAATTCCAATGGCTTCTTACTCTCTTGAACATGTCTAGGAAATGGTTTCCTTGCCTGTTTTCCAAACTGACAGGCTTCACATACCTTATGCATTTCTGCAACCTTGAATTTTGGCAATCCTGCAACAATATTTTGGGCATGCATTGATTTAAGTCGTTGTACATTAACATGACCAATGTGTTTATGCCAGATATCAATATCTGCAACTACACCGGTCCCATGTGCAAACATTGCTGGACTCAATTCAGACATGTCTGCATCCAATGTAAACATTCTGCCCTTCTTATTTCCTTTTGCTATCAAGCGACCTTTATTTTTCATATCCTCAATAAAGCATCCATGAGGATTAAATCTGACCTGCAAGCCCTGTTCAACCATTTGACCAACAGAAACTAGATTCTTGGTGATATTCGGGACATGAAATACATAAGACAGGTATTTCTTTTTCCCATCCTGCATAGACAAAGGAATTTTTCCAATCTGCACAATAGGATGTGCAATATCATCACCAGTCTCCACAAATCCTAGTTTTTCCATTTTCCTTGCATCCTCCATCCATTCTGCATGACCTGTCATGTGGTTTGATGCACCTGAGTCAACATACCACACATCGTTGCTTTCTTCTGCACTTGTCACAGAATTGTTCATGTGCTGCACCATGAACAAATGCTCATTTCTATCATCACCCTGTCTACTAGAAGATGCATAATTCCCTTGTTGCAATTTTCCATTCATGATGTCATTCTGCTTTTTATAACAGTCTTTAGCCATATGACCCATTTTACCACAGTAGTAGCATTCAACATTACTGTTTGCATTTTGGCCTCTTTGCCATCCACCACGACCTCTTTGGCTCCCCCTGCCTCTAGAGTTACCACGTCCTCCTCCATAGGACTGGTTTTCTTGAGTTTGCTGCATATTCTGATTTCTGCCATGGCCTCCAAATCGGCCTCCTCTACCTCTGCCTCTACCTCTTCCAGCATTTGAGTAGAAGACAGTTTCTTTTGAAGTTCCTCCTGAAGAAGATGCACCACCATTTCTCTGCTCCTCAGAAATTAGAAGAGCAATCAACTCCTCAAAATCAGGAAATCTTTCACGAATTGAAATGGATGTCCGAAACTGTGCATAATCCTTTCCTAGACCATTCAAGGTCACATAAACTAAATCATCATCTTCCACTGGCGACCCAATGGAAGCAAGTGCATCTGCAATCTTCTTCACCTTCATGTGGTAGTCATTGATGCTCATACTTTCTCTTTGCACATTATGCAACTCTTGCTTGAGCTGCATTTTCCTGGCTTGTGTATTTGTGCTATACATTTTTGACAAAGTATCCCATGCCTCCTTTGGCATACTTGCATCCTGAATATGCACAATCATAGAGTCTGAAATACTGATAGATAGCCAGTACATAACTTTCATAGCTCTCTCATGCCATGCTTTGAATGCCTGCATTTGCTGTTGATTGGGAACATCAGGAAGAACTGGTTCTTCTTCATTTCCTGCAACAAATTCCCAATATCCTTTTCCCATAAGGAAATTCGTCATTCTAAACTTCCATGCCTAGAAGTTGTTCTTGTCAAGCTTTTCAGTTACAATCTGTGAAAGAGAATCAGACGCCATTACAGAACACTACAAAAAATTCTGTCACTGCAAGAAACTCAGCTTCACCCTCACAAGGGCAAGTCTGCAAAACTGGCGAAAGTGGTATTTGACCACACAGTCACTTCCTAGTGACGATTTTGCATAAACAGGAACCAAGGATGATTCTGAAACTCCCAATGTCTCTGCGCACAAGCATACGATGCAATTTCTACAGTAACTTTTCACCGACCTATAGAACAGTGGTCGCACAGCATAAAATAGGGTCTTTTCCTAAGTGCGTGCAGAAAACTTCCGCTTCCAAAACAGGCCCCGAAATGGCCCTTGCCCGCAGCATATACTGCCCTCTTGCTTCACCGCGAAGGGCGTCTCAACCTGAGACAATGCACTCTTGCAATTTCCGGCTGTGCTACCTGCAGAGATCTGCTCCCAAAACAGAAAATGAAAGCAACACTGCTCCTCTTACCAGAACACCGTGAGCTTGGCTTGCTTTCTTGAGCTCCTTACCACGAACAAGGCTCTGATACCATGTCAAGATTGTGGGAGAGAAGGAAGGAGTCTCACTTGTAGCTTTCTTGCTTGCACAATGGGGGAATATACACAAGGGTGGAGGCTGAAAACAGTTTTCCTCTTCTTAGTTGTGTAAGCCAAAAAAAAAAGTCTCATACAAAGAAATAGAAGAACCCTATATATGGGTCTCAAACCAAAAACAACTAACTAAGGTGGCATACTAACTGAGCCACGAACTAGAGTAGATAAGGATAGCTGTCATCTAGCTGTTATTCATGGGTGGTGTACCAACCGCATCTACAACTGACAAGTCGGTTACATAAATACACAACGGTCACCCTGGCATATCACGAGTGGAGCTCGATATCTCAACACTATGAGCTCGAAAGAATTGTTGGCAAGAGAGAGAAGGTTCTAAGAAACTGTATTGCTATGGAATATCTTATCAATGGAAGGGATTGCCTATGGAAGAATCATCTTGGAAACATGCTTCATATTTGGATCAGTTTCCATGGCTTCTTCAAGAAGATAATTAGTTCATTGCACTATGGACAGCTTGTTGTATTAATTTTCTATCATGAAAATAATTGACACATCTCCACTTCTTTTAATAATCTTTTAATCATTTTACACATCTCCATTTCTTGGAGCTTGAAGGTATTTCCTTTGACACCATTGTAAGGGGCGAGTTCCTTGCAGCAGCCAATCATCAATTGATTCTCAAGCTTCCATGGCTTCAACATCTCTTTTAATTCTTGATTGTAAGACATCTTGAATTAAGAAATGGCAAGCTATGGCTTCCAGCATTTATTTTTATCCAATATTTCATGTTAGTCTTTGTGTAAATTTCCATTGAAGTGGCAACCTTCATTTCACATCCATTTCTTTTTACATGGCCGGTTGTGGCCTAGGCCCTTTTTTCCCCTTTGCCCTAACTTCCTAGCTTAGTACTACTGCCCATTCATGGTTACAAATTGCACAGGAGGGGAGCCTGGCACTCTTTTATAGAGGTTTTAGCTGCGCCTTTATACTTAAAGGTGTGCCTTTTTGCAACTTCCATGGTTGCGTCTTGGACTCTTGGTGGTTGTTTCCATGCTTTTAGATTTTTTTCAGGCCCATTCTCTTGTAGGGCATCTTTTCCTTTTTTTCGCCTTGTGATTTTCCTTTTGATGCCTCTTTTTTCACTTCCTTCGCTTTGTAGTAAACTATGTCTTTGATGCCAAATGGCCACTCACAGGTGCTCAATGAAGCCTTATGCAAGCTCCCAAACAAACCACAGTAAGCTCTTGCACAAGACTAAAGTCTAATCACACATAACTGATAAACACATAGGTCACTAACTGACCGTACCACTAACTGTGGTTGAGTCTGATTGACTCAATTATTACAACACACATGTAGAGTGACAGCTAAGACGACAACTATCTAGATAAGGTTGGTCATGTCAGTGATACTGATCGCGAGCTTGATTCTCAACATGAGGCCTATGGGGAGGTTGGGATTTGACCAGATTGAATAAGTTAAAAACCGATCCATGCTTTGTGGATTGGTCAGTAGTGTGTTTAGTGGCTACTTTTGCAATGGGTTGGTCTTGGGGTTCAGGTGACGTATTTCTTTCTGCTTGTGGAGTAGTTGGGACACTGGGAGTGTCAGGATGAGTTGGTTTAGGGGCATCTGGTTGTGGTTTTGGTCGATAGACTTATTGAGGTTCTGTGGGTTTGGTGCTTTGTGAGTCAATTGGTTTGTTTTGTGGAGATGGACTGAAGGGCCTGGATTGAGGGACATGTGTGTCACTTATAGACTTGGGCAACCAAATATAGTTGTTTCCTTCGTAGTAGCCTTGAGCGTGCAATAGGTATTTGGACACCCATTGTGGCTTGAACATTCTTTTGCTTCTATAGTGCGAGCTTTGTCTCCTAGGCCTTGGGTGTGAGGTATTGTGGTTATGGGTTTGTGTAGTTTGGCTTCTAGGTAGTTGCGATTATCATTTGGGAACCCATTTGAGTTGTTGCTCAATGGTATTGGCTGTGTCTCCTTTGGGTTGTGACCGATTTGTCTTGGCAGAGTAGGATAAGTCACAACCCCCCTCCTTAGACCTTGCACTAGGTTCATCTATTGGTGGCATTGCAGGCTTTGATGGAGCTGCACTACCCTTGTTGAAAGCCATCACTATTTTGTTGAGAAGTAAGCATGTGAACTCTCCTTATACTAGAGAGGATAAGGGTAGCTAGGTATAAATGAACTGGAGGATAGGGGGAGCAAGGGAAAACCCTAACCCTAACTTCTCTAGAGACTATATAAACTGCCTAAAGTATACCCTCACTGTTGAGGAGAATGTACTAGTTGTACCTTTGAGCAACTTACCAAGCAAGTTCTTATTCTTGTACTTGATCTCTCTCTCTCCCTCCCTCTTGTGCACACTCTTATGCTTCCAACTCTGATTTTTCACACGGTATCAAAACCATCTCTGATCCCTTTAGGCTCCCTAAACCTTAGCTCAACCTGAGTGGACAAAAAAGCTTCATTTTCTCATCTTTGTCCTTCAACCTCCATAGCTAGCTAGTATTTATCTCCATTGGAGGAGCTCGTGTGAGCAAAAGTCGGCATATTGACCTAGATGAAAAAGGTTGGAAATCATACATATGTAATATCTCAAGATAAGATTTTGGTGGTTCTACTCTATGAACAACCCTTGATTTAAGTTTTACCGTTTTCCTAGGTTTTAAATATGTGAACTTTGACTGGACTTCTAGCTCCTCCTGATAATGTGGCCTATTAGAGGAGTTCTTGGTGGAACAAAGCTTATCAATCAACTCTATGCTATGGGATGAATCAAAGGAGAGCGCAATAACACTCATTTCTCTGATTTACCAGCAAAAATAGTAAGAAGCATTAGTTGAATGCATCAGTAGTGCTAAGAAGCACTCTTATCAGCTCCCATTCTTGTACTCACAATGTAGGTTAATATTGCCCATGAAATGAGAAGAAACTCTGCATTTACTTGGCTATGGTTGCCAGGAAACCCACAATTAGGGTTTGACAGAGATCTCTTCTTGTGGATAGAGATTTGAGGAGCCCTCTTGTGGGAGCATAGCCCACTAGGGGGGCTATCAAAGCCCTAAGGTAGCCACCATTGATTCACCCTCAGCTGAGCATGCCATTGTACGATTCTGCATACTACCCTAGATTGCACCTCTACCTACGTTTTTTGACAATGGTGTCCTGCTGAGTGGCCAATGTTGGGGTTTGTGGTACTAGGGAGGAGTGCTTGATACTAAGGAAGGTTTCTCCCCTATAATGGCCATGGTCTATGCAGATGTAAGGCCTCAAATTCGCAAGTTCAATGGAAAAGATTTCCATCCCTAGGAAGTCCTGGTAAAATATAAAATGATGGAACAAGGCTATTGGTCCTTCATAAAAGGGACCAAAGTTATTGATCCATCCAATCCCCTTGATGTAGAAGATGATGAAAGAGCTTAGGCCATCATCATGCTTCATTTAGATGAATCCTTAATTCATCATATTGACCAACTCTCCACTGCGCCAAGGAGAAGTGGGATGAGCTTGAAAGGCTCTATGGCGCTATAGGGAGAAGATCTAAGCAAATTTATTTCACATATGAAGGGGCTCATGGCACAGCTGGCATCCGTTCAAGTACCAATTCATAGTGAAGTTGCCATTGCCATCCTTGTGAAGTCTTTGAAGAAGGTCTTTCCAACTCTTGTGACTACCCTAACTAATATCCCGAACCCAACCTTGGCAAGTACCATCCAGTCATGCCTGGATGAAGAGAAGAGGAACCATAATGAGGGGACTTCAACATTTACTTTCCATGAGCACGTGTTAGTCTATACAGTTTCTACAAAGTACTCCTTCTGATCATTGGGTGTTGGGAGAGCTAGTGGAGCTCCCCTTTCAAAAGGTAGTGGTCTATTCCCTAGGTAGTATGGCTGATTGTATGGTTGTGAGTATAGAAATTGGCAATGCATTGCATCATGGACAAACCTAATGCAATTGGCACAAGGTCTAGATCTAGGATAGATGCACTCGGCTAGAAGGTGATTTCCTTCACAATGCATCCATTGCACGTGAGGTCGTGTGGGCCTTCTTATCAACTCTTGAAGCCTAGCCAACTTTGATACTATTTTCCTTGACTTGGGTGCTTTGACTAGATCTTTCACTAACAATTGTAGCTCTTTTTGAGGTTTTAGAGGCAATGCTGCCTTGATTTGTGGGTTCCACTTGAATAGATTCTTCGAAGACCCTTGTAGCACATCCCTTTGCAGGTTTGAGTTGCTCACCAAAGCATTGTAAAGCTCTTTGCTTTGGATTCCCCTTATGAGCACGGTGGAGACTTCTCGTTCGATAGGTCGCTATATGCAGACTTGGGATTCTCTTAAAAGAGACTCTGCATATGGGTGACATAGTCTCAGATATCTTCCTTATCCTTTTGATGTTGAACAAGGTCCGTGAGGTTGTTCACCCTCGCATACTTACTCAAACTACTTCACAAAGCTATACAGGCCATTATTGGGCTAATACTTGTCGAGTTTCTTAGTAACCACATGTATCTTGGTCTGGCTGTTAGAATTCAAGGTGATTCCTAGTCCTGCTAGCAATGAAGTTGTCAGGGCTCCTCCACTTTGCTCTGCAGCTATGTTGTCCAAGAGTCACTTCGTGAGCAGCTCGCTCCCTAGCCTCTAGTAATCTCTCCCTCTCAATGTTTGGTCCTATCCTATTTCAGTTGGTGAGTGCTAAGACATTTTGGACTTTGCAAATTTCTATGAATCGCCTCATCTTTTGAGCTCACTACTCTTGGTTGTAGGTAGCTATGCCTTGTAGTGCTTTCCTTGCAAAAATTTCACTCTGCCTCAAGATTGGCTATGATGTCCTTGGCTGGTCTACTTTGATGCTCCATTTTGGCTTGCAAGTCATACCAGGTTATCATTTGCTGGATATCGACTGAGAATTCTTCCAAGTCAAGCTTGTCATTTTTAGGGTTCATTTAGCTTATCTTATCTTGCATGGATTTCTTAATATTCAAAACAATCCTTAATGTTATAGGCACTCAGATGCTAGTTATGGAGGCAACCAATCGCCAAGACCCACGGATTGATTATTCCTTCAAGTGTTTCAAGTGAGCACTAATGGCTACCTCTCACATAGTTGACACGCTATCCCTCTCTATGAGTGTAGTGAAGTTACCTCGATGCCTGAATGAGTTGCCTCCTCCCTGAAGCACATTGGCAGCTCCACAATTCTTGATGAAAGCTCAAGCATCCTCAGACCTCCACCTCCAAGCTCCATCCTCCATAGCTGCGCACGAGACAAGAGAAGAGAAGAGAAGAGAAGAAGAAGAGAAGAGATGGTGGAGAGCTTCATCTCCTTGATCCCTCACTTTCACACTCCCTCTCTCAAGCACACACAAGCAAGTAAGAGGAGAGAAGAAGAGAAGAAGAAGAGACTCTTGTTGCCACGTACCAAAGAATGAGCTCTCATTCACTTTTTGAACTTTATATACATGCCCTAAAATCCCATGGGCACCCATCCCCTTTTTTTTACATGACTAACTATTGTGGAAAGATCCTTTTTTTCCATTCCCTTCTACTTGGCCTATTTCTTTAGTTTATGCATGTCTACCCTTTTACAATTTGCATAGGAGGGAGTTTGTTTCTCTTTTACAAAAATTTTGGAGCACCTTTCACTTAAAAATGAGCTTTTGCCTTTAGCTTGATTTTTGAGGCCATCCTTGTGCCTTTGCTTGTTCTCCATCTTGCTTCTTCCATTGCCTCTGTATTTTACTTCTTTTTCTTTCGTCTCGAGTTAGGGTTAATATTACCCCCTCCTAGTTTAGTGCCAGTCCCATGGCACTGATGTGGAGTGGTTGGTTGGAGGGATGGGAGTAGCCGGGTGGCCTTTTTGAGTTGGTATACAAGCCTGTACAAGGGTTACTACTGGGTGGATCAGCCCTTGAAATTGAAGATGAAGTTGGGGCGGGTCCTTTTTTGCTGTTGGCATTGAGGGGATTTGTCCTTTGAAATTGAATATCATGTTGAACGGATCCCTATGTAGAGAGAGGCTGAAGGGCGGATCCATATTTGAAATAGAAGATGGTTTTAGATGGATTCATCTTTTGGTCCTTTGCGGTTGCCTTCTCTTGCACTGTTCCAAATGAGCTTCTTCATTCACTTTTTGACTGTGGCTGCCTCAGTCCTGTCTCTATTATGTTTCGTCTGCATGGTGATATCGTCGCACAAGATGGCCCCATTCATAAGCCGGTCCGAGTCCAAAGACTCTTTCCTTTTTGAGCTGGCAAGGGTTTGAATAGAAAGTGCTGACGTGTGAGTCGATGTTGATGGGGTCCCAGGGAAATTGGGTTTGGGAACAACAAATCACCTGATTAAGGTGGTGGGAGAGTGAGGGCGTATGGCGTGGATGATGGGCCTTCGAAGCCAGTGGTGGTTGGGGCCTTTGTTTGTACCTAGAAAGAAAAGAAGGTGCACTACCTGGGGGTGTTTGCTTTGCTATGTGATGCATTGTGCTTGTGCGCTAGTGGAACTTGGAGTTGGGTCGAGCAAGCTTGGGTGTTGTCCCATATCTGAGGACCAAGTTTGTGCATAAGGGGGGGTGCGGTGTATGTAGCTTAGGGTGATAGGTCTAACCTTAGGCGAGTGTTACCTCCCTGGGTATGTCCTGGCCTTGATATGCCCTAAGCATGTATAGTAGAGGATCAAAAGGGGCTAAGGGATTAGACACGAACCTAACCAAATGAGGCCACTGGATGTGCCTAACTTGAGAACCCCTAGGTGTAGTGACTGTGATCGACGTGCAACTTGCGGTGTCTTGCGTGTGATCTCTTCCCATTTCCATTCTTCTTCTTCTTTTTGTGTTGTTTTTTGCATTGAATTTGGTGGGGTAGTACAAGATAGAGGATTTTCTTCGCACTCTTGAGTGTGAGATGGGGAGGTAGGGGATTTTAATGATTTACTAAGGAACTATCTACTTAGCATGTACCCTTTTTGGCCTATTCTAACATGGAGAGTAGTGGCGAACAAAAATGGATGGCTACAATGGGTAAAATGGCAGTCGTTCATGTCCTCAAGGAGGGCCATGCAAAACGACGGGAGTAAAGTAGTGCGTAGCATTAGTTGAGTCATGGTGCATCCATCTATTCCCACATTAATGTCAAAAAATAGCGGCAAAAGATGGTACTCTGCTGGTGTGGGGGGTTGCTTGAGGAGATTCCTAAGTAATCTAATATAATTACATGTTGTTATAAAGCGGATTCTAGGCAGGAGGAGAATTCCATCAGGAAATGAGCCATGGAGTCCCATAGATCTTACTCTAAGAAGGTGAGTGCTTCCTCCGGTTTTGTGGCATTGATGTTGTAGATCTTCAGGAATCGTATTGATCATGGATGTCAAGGTCAAAATCTACTCCCACCCTCTAAGGATATGGTAGATAGGTTGGATCATTTTGTTCAAAGGACAAGGAGCCACAATATGACATCCACACATCCACATTGCCATTCCAGACTCTTATTGTGTGGGACATCTCCTCAACCTTGTTTTCCCAGTAATCTGCGGATTCCATTCCCAAAGCCATTGGATTCTTCTCTCTTTCAGTGAGCCATCGGTCACCAAGCCTTCTTTCCATGGCGATTACTTCTGTTACTGCTTTGGTGGACAATACTTTGCTCACGGTCGTTGGGTTATCAGAAGGTGAAATTGAAGGCTTGGCATTGATTTTCCTATTGCTCCCAAACTGATAGCTCCGTATTCCAATTCATGGGTGATCAGTCCCTTTTTGGTGGGATGGGAGGCTCTAGAACTATAAGCAGTTGCACTTTTGCCCTTTTGCGTGCTTGATCAAGCATTATGGCCTCTCTTTTTTCACTTTTGCCCTTCTTTCTACTGTGGCATCTTGCTCTTGAGGGGCCTCTAGTTGTGGTGAGGGGGGGTGGTGGAATCCACTCATCTCGTTGTGCCCCGTCATGGCTTGACCCTGCTCCTATTTTCTTGTGGTTGTTCTTCTTGGAGTCCCAATGCGTCAACCTCTTGTGGCATTAAGCCCGCTCTCAAAAAATTCTATCGATGATCTTTCCCAATCGAGTTGAGCCTTGTGTCCTAGATTTGGGAGCATAGCCCTTCTTTAATCACCTTGCAAGCTATTTCCAGTTTTCTTTTAAGTGCCCCAACTACCTCCTCCTCCTCCTCAGAGAGTGTGATGTCTAAGATTGTGCTAAGAAAGACATTTTGTTGGGCTTCTAGACTAGCTAGAGCGGCGCCTGTCTTGTTTTCTGCTAGTATTTTGCTTCCTTCTGCAAGAGCCAAGTGACTTGCTAGGTCCCTCACTTTCTTCTCGCTCTTGGCCTCCCATTCCCTTGCCTTCTTCTTCGTCTCTTCCAAGCCCTCACTTTGCCTTTGTGACAAGGCCACTATCACCGGCTCCTGTCTTTTCCATTTTTGCACAAGTTCCTCTTTTTCTTCAGTCAAGTGCTCAATCTCCTTTTCTAGTCTTGCTTGTTCCTCTCTTTGTCTTTGCATTCCACACTCTGCTTCTCTCCTCTCTTTTTTCCATTCCTCTTGTTCTTGCACTCTCTCCATTTCTAGTGTGGCGAGCTCTTTCGTGTCTTCTTAGAGTTTTCTCATCTGGGTTTCAAGCTCTGCTTGCTGTAGAATTAGGAGTTTCTACTCCCTTTGCATTCCAACTAGCTCCTGGTTCTCTTCTAGTCTTTTTTGCCACTATTCCTCCTTGTCTTCCCTAGCTCTTTTTGACTCATTCTTGGCTTTTTGCAGTCCGCTTCCTCCTTTCTCTTCCTCTCTTACTCTCTTCCTCTTGCTTTTTTAGCGTCGTCTGCTTCTTAGGCGTCCTTGCCTTCCTCTTGCTAGATTGAGCTTCTTACTCTCCCTATTCTTCACTAACCATCCTCTCACTTGATTGTTCTTTGTCTTGATGAGGAGGTGACCTATCAGGTGTTTCATCTACTCCCTCTTCTTTGTCTTGTGCCTCTTTTATTGCCTCTTGGATAAGGGCGGTCAAGATTCCTCCATACCCTATAAACGAGGATTTGGCTGAAGGCTTCTTCCTGTTGGTTCCTTTCTATGCTGAGGACTCATGGTCTACTTCCAAGGGCTAGGGCTTTAGTGGATTGGTCTATGGTCTTCCACACATAGCCATTCCAATCTACCTCATCCAGCGAATGAGCTACCATGCTCTCCAGCATGGGGACGCTGATCCTATGCATGAGAGAGTTGTATCTTTGGCTAGAGAAGAGGTAGTGGATCACCTTGGCTTGCAATCTAACTTCTGCATCAGGAATTTCCTAGATGCTTATGCCATCATTTGTCAAGACACTCTCCTTTATCATCCCCATCATGGAGTAGACGTCTCTTCTCTGCCTCTTCTCCACCTTCAATCCCAATCCCAATGCCTTTTTGACCAAGGCCCTGCTGCTGAGCGGGGACCTGCACTTGCTTGATTTCTTCTATGCTTCCCATCGATACTATCCCACACTCCTTGTCCAGGTTATATGTCCTCAGGAATTCCATGCACTTAGTGTGGTTAACTTTTTGATGTACTTGGCAAGGTTGCATTGGTCTACGATCCTCTTGACGGTCTCCTCATTGGTCACCACTTCTTTAATGCTATGAATGCTCCTGAATCTAAGATGGCTGTACATCTGGTTTTCAAGAGAGAGGCCGTACTTTAATCTTTCCTCTTCTATGAAGGGAAGGCGATGGGCTCAATCTTGTTGCAACATCTTTAGTTTCTGTCATAAGCCATGGTTTATCATTAGTGCTTTTCAAAATAGTTAACTGCTAGAAGATAAAATTTATGCTTGTTGAATTGAAATGTTTTTAGCACATAAATAGCTTCTCTTCCAAGCTTTATTTCAAAGGTTCTGACATGTTCCTCAATCGCTATTTAATGTTTTCCTTCCTTTTCTAATCTTAGATGTGGATTGAGGCTTTTAAGATGTGTTTTTCATTTTCTTGTTTCCTTATGTGTTTGATTTGATTTTGATTCTCCTTATATTTCACCTTACCCCCACCTCCTTGGAATTGAGAAAAACCCTTCATAGGATTGAAGGCTAGAGTGTAGAGGGTGTTCTGTGAATGGATATAGTGTTTTACTTTTGCATGAGCCAAGAGTAGAAGTTTGGATTATATTACATATGAGCGTATTGGTCCATGTCGAAAGGTCGGATGTCGACCTAGGTGATGTAAGTAAGGACATCGAGCAAGAAGTCACCGGAGTCCATGTAACTAGCAATGTGCAGTTCCTCCTTGGTGAGGATGTGATCTAAGTAGGGGTGTCCCTGAATATGTTCTTCCATGGGGTGATCATCACACGAATGGTTGTTTATACCCTATAAGAGGTTGGAGTGACATAAGTTGGGTCATACTCTGATGTTTTGATTGCATGTCATTGCTTGACATTTGTCATGATCTAACATCCCTCAAGCTCCCATTGAAGGCGAAGAGTGTACCATTTTTTCAAGAAAGGGGAGTTGTTGGCTGCAAACTGTTTCAAGTCTTCTATCCCTTGATCATTGGCATAAGCGCTTGTCATATGAGGTGATGAGGTGTTGTTGCTGTGCTTGTTTGCAGGAAACCTCGATGGCAATCAGCTCCTCAACTACCTCAAAAGCCATGAAAAGCACAAATTTTGATTCTCCCCAAGAACAAGGGAGTGTCCATACTTTTGTCGCTATAGAGCTCAAGAGAATGTAAAGTGCACATGTAAGCAAAATGGTCCCTTATATACCCTCGTCAACCATGCCACGTGTCAAACACGTGTCTCACATTGATTGTGCCATGTGTCCGCCTAACGTCCATATGCCACGTGTTGACTAACGATCGGTCCATGTGTTTGCTACATGTTTTTTGGCCATGTGTTTGTCGGCCACGTATTGCCCAATGGCTAGTGCCACGTGTCGGTGCCCAACGGCTAGTACCACGTGGCATTATTGCATGCCCTACATAAGGGGGTGTCTGTCATCTGTACGGCTTTTTTGGCTTTCTTTGCGGACTTATCATTTTTCTCCCGATACGGCGTGAGAGCGAGTGTTCTTGTTTTGCGCTTTTTCCTGCTCGTGTCGTTTCGGGCTTAGCTATTCTTGTCTTGCTTCAGGGCGGCGTTCATTTCCAGACTCCTAACTTGATACTGCGCGAGGGCGCGTGATCGCTGATTTGGGTTTTGCCTTGTCGTGTCGTTTCGGTCCAAGAGTCCCAAGTCTAAGCGGTCATAGCTTTTAGCAAGCAATATGTGTTGAGATATCGAGCTCCACTCGTGATACGCCAGGGTGACCGTTGTGTATTTATGTCACCGACTTGTCAGTTGCAGATGCGGTTGGTACACCGCCCATGAATAATAGCTACATGATAGCTATCCTTATCTACTCTAGTTCGTGGCTCAGTTAGTATGCCACCTTAGTTAGTTGAGTTTGGTTTGAGACCCATATAGAGGGTTCTTCTATTTCTTTGTACTAGAGCCAGGAAAGTTATGTACTGGCTGTCTATCAGTATTTCAGACTCTATGATTGTGCATATTCAGGATGCAAGTACGCCAAAGGAGGCATGGAATACTTTGTCAAAAATGTACAGCACAAATACTCAAGCCAGGAAAATGCAACTCAAGCAAGAGTTGCATAATGTGCAAAGAGAAAATATGAGCATCAACGATTACCACATGAAGGTGAAGAAGATTGCAGATGCACTTGCTTCCATTGGGTCACCAGTGGAAGATGATGATTTAGTTTCTGTGACCTTGAATGGTCTAGGAAAGGATTATGCACAGTTTCGAACATCCATTTCTGTTCGTGAAAGATTTCCTGATTTCGAGGAGTTGATTGCTCTTCTAATTTCTGAGGAGCAGAGAAATGGTGGTGCATCTTCTTCAGGAGGAACTTCAAAAGAAGCTATCTTCTACTCAAATGCTGGAAGAGGTAGAGGCAGAGGTAGAGGAGGCCGATTTGGAGGCCGTGGCAGAAATCAGAATATGCAGCAAACTCAAGAAAATCAGTCCTATGGAGGAGGACGTGGTAACTCTAGAGGCAGGGGGAGCCAAAGAGGTCGTGGTGGATGGCAAAGAGGCCAAAATGCAAACAGTAATATTGAATGCTACTACTGTGGTAAAATGGGTCATATGGCTAAAGACTGCTATAAAAAGCAGAATGACATCATGAATGGAAAACTGCAACAAGGGAATTATGCATCTTCTAGTAGACAGGGTGATGACAGAAATGAGCATTTGTTTATGGTGCAGCACATGAACAATTCTGTGACAAGTGCAGAAGAAAGCAATGATGTATGGTATGTTGACTCAGGTGCATCAAACCATATGACAGGTCATGCAGAATAGATGGAGGATGCAAGGAAAATGGAAAAACCAGGATTTGTGGAGACTGGTGATGATACTGCACATCCTATTGTGCAGATTGGAAAAATTCCCTTGTCTATGCAGGATGGGAAAAAGAAATACCTGTCCGATGTATTTCATGTCCCGAATATCACCAAGAATCTGGTTTCTGTTGGTCAAATGGTTGAGCAGGGCTTGCAGGTCAGATTTAATCCTCATGGATGCTTTGTTGAGGATATGAAAAATAAAGGTCGCTTGATAGCAAAAGGAAATAAGAAGGGCAGAATGTTTACATTGGATGCAGACATGTCTGAATTGAGTGCAGCAATGTTTGCACATGGGACCGGTGTAGTTGCAGATATTGATATCTGGCATAAACACATTGGTCATGTTAATGTACAGCGACTTAAATCAATGCAGGCCCAAAATATTGTTGCAGGTTTGCCAAAATTCAAGGTTGCAGAAATGCATAAGGTATGTGAAGCCTGTCAGTTTGGAAAACAGGCAAGAAAACCATTTCCTAGACATGTTCAAGAGAGTAAGAAGCCATTGGAATTAATCCACTCTGATGTGTGGACAACTAAAGCTGCATCTCTTGGAGGCTGTCATTATTTTGTCACTTTTATTGATGACTATAGCAGAAAAGTTTGGGTGTATTTTATGAAAAAGAAAAGTGAAGTTTTTGGGAACTTCAAAACTCTTAAAGCTATAGTTGAAAAAGAAACAGGCCTGCAGATAAAATGCCTAAGGTCAAATGGAGGGGGAGAGTACCTCTCAAATGAGTTTGCAAGGTTCCTGCAGGAGCATGGCATAAAGCAGCAATATTCATGCAGTCATACCCCACAACAAAATGGAATTGCAGAAAGGAAAAATAGGCATATTGGAGAGGTATCTCGTGCCATGCTCAATGAAAAAGACTTGCCAGATTTTTATTGGGCTGAAGCAGTTGCTACAGCAGTCTACATAATGAACAGGACTCCCACTGCAGCAATACATGGAATGACTCCAGAGGAGATGTATACTGGTAGGAAACCAGATATTTCTCATTTGAAAATTTTTGGTTGCATTGCCTATGTACATGTGCCAGATGAGTTGAGATCCAAGTTGGATCCAAAAGCTGAGAAGTGCATCTTTATTGGTTACTCTCTGCAGCAAAAAGGGTATAGATGCTATAACCCTTCTACTCGTAAGTTTACAGTGAGCAGAGATGTTGTTTTTGATGAGATGAGTAGCTGGTATAAACCAGTAAATGTAATTGATGATGTAGATGCACAAAATGGTAATGCTGCACAGAATTCACAGCAACAATCACAAAATATTAGTGGACCTGGAGCGTCTTCTAGCAGTGGTTCACATTCTTCGCCATGGACAGGCAGATTGAGATCAGGAGAATCTTCTCAAAGCAATGCAGATAGTGGTATGCAGGTATCACGAAAAGGAAAAGAGAAGGTTGATCAGCCCATGTTTGATGTGAATACAGGTCACTCTTATGTGGATGGTGAATCCAGTGGCTCAGAACAGAGCATTGATGATGAGTTGGGTATCCCCTCTATTGTTACACCTGGAGTAAGGAAGACCAGGGATGTTTTGAGAGCACCTGGGAGTGAACCTACTTTGCGCAGGTCTACGAGAGCTAGGTATCCTGTGGATAGGTTGAAATATGATGGATTTACAGCCATTCACTATGCATATATGGTTAAAGTGATACAGGAACCAGAACCCACTTCTTTTGAGGAAGCCATGGGAAAAGAAAAATGGGAGAAAGCCATGGATGAAGAAATGGATGCCTTGGAAGCAAATGCTACATGGGAATTGGTACCTTTGCCTAAAGGTAAAAATGCAATTGGCTGTAAGTGGGTTTATAAGGTGAAGCACAATGCAGATGGTTCTGTGAATAGATACAAGGCAAGATTAGTAGTCAAGGGGTATGCACAAACATATGGCATTGACTATGAAGAAACATTCAGTCCGGTTGCAAGGATGGCAACCGTAAGAGCAGTCATTGCTATGGCTGCATCAAAGGGATGGTCTTTACATCAGATAGATGTAAAGAATGCATTCTTGCATGGTGATTTGCAAGAAGAGGTCTATATGGAGCAGCCACCAGGTTATGTGCATGTTGTTCATCCTGAGTTTGTTTGCAGGTTGAAGAAAGCCTTGTATGGCTTGAAGCAAGCACCTAGAGCATGGTCTGACAAGATAGGACAGTATCTTGTCACTATTGGCGTTCAGATTTCCAAGGCAGATTTCTCACTTTATGTGAGAAAAACAGAGAAATATATTATGCTACTTGTCATTTATGTTGATGATTTGATTATGACAGGTGACAGTGATGAAGATATCCTTCATGTGAAAATGCTATTGAAGCAGAAGTTTGAGATGAAGGATTTGGGAGAGCTGCGTTATTTCTTGGGCATTGAGGTGATTAGATCACCAAGTGGGATTCAGCTCTTGCAGAGGCAGTATGGATTGGACATGCTGTCCAAATATGGGATAACAGGCTGTAAGCCTATTTCAGTTCCTTTGGAGCAGAATGTGAAGCTGAGCACAGATGCAGGTGAGCTTCTAGAAGACCCTACTATGTACAGACGCATAGTAGGAAGTTTGATTTATATGACTATTACCAGGCCAGATTTGAGCTATGCTGTTGGATTGGTAAGTCAGTTTATGCAGGCTCCAAGGAAACCACATTTGGATGCGGCTAGACGCATACTCAGGTATGTGAAGTCCACATTGCAGTATGGACTATTTTATGAGACTGGGGTTCAGATACAGTTGCATGGATACACTGATGCTGATTGGGCTGGTAGTATCTATGATAGACGATCTACCAGTGGATATGTGTTCTCTTTTGGGAGTGCTGCATCACTTGGAGCAGCAAGAAACAGCCTACAGTTGCCTTGTCGAGCACAGAGGCTGAGTACAGGGGTGCAGCAATGGCTGCATGTGAGGTAGCTTGGTTGCATAAGCTACTTTATGATATGCATCAGTCTACAGATGGGCCAGTTGTCATTTATTGTGACAACATGAGTAGTATACACTTGGCAAATAACCCAGTCTATCATGCTAGAACAAAGCACATTGAGGTGCATTATCACTATGTGCGAGAGAGGGTTTTACTAGGTCTTATTGATCTAGTTTATGTCAGCACAGAGGATCAGGTAGCTGACATATTCACGAAGGCATTGGGCGCAGAGAAGCTGCGCAAGTTCAGAGACCTGCTTGGTGTGCAGGAATTGGGATTGAGCTCGAGGGGGAGTGTTGAGATATCGAGCTCCACTCGTGATATGCCAGGGTGACCGTTGTGTATTTATGTCACCGACTTGTCAGTTGCAGATGCGGTTGGTACACCGCCCATGAATAATAGCTACATGATAGCTATCCTTATCTACTCTAGTTCGTGGCTCAGTTAGTATGCCACCTTAGTTAGTTGAGTTTGGTTTGAGACCCATATAGAGGGTTCTTCTATTTCTTTGTACTAGAGTTCTTTTGGCTTATACAACTAAGAAGAGGAAAACTGTTTTCAGCCTCCACGCTTGTGTGTCTTCCCCCATTGTGCAAGCAAGAAAGCTTCAAGCGAGACTCCTTCCTTCTCTCCCACAATCTTGACAATATGAAGGCTGCATCTAAGCTTCTTAGACAAGCAACCAAGTCATCCCCCATATTTTCAACTAGGTCCGCAGCCAAGATTAGAATTGATCACCGTCATAAGAGGGTTTAAGGGGCCAGCTAGGTGGTTGAGGTTTGACATAAATAGAGAGTTCAACAAGCTAATAGTTGTTGTTTGGTTTTCTCCTGAGGCTATAGCTTAGCCTCATGTTTGATAGGTTTGGTTGTAGTTGCGGGTGTCACACTACTAGGTGCTTTTGAAGTCTGAGGGGCATTAGTGGGACTAGATTTAAGTGGTTTGTTAGTAACATGCTATGCTTTTGGCGATAGATCGGTTTAGGCCCTGCTGATCTAAGATTTGGAGATTCTATGGACTTAGCGGCTTGATTCTCCTATGGCCTGAGTGCCAGACTTCCCGGAATGGTTCGTGTGGTCAAGTTTGAGGGTGGATTTTGAGGAGTGCCTTTGGCCATCTTGGCTTTAGGTACCTAGACTCGGGTCTTACCCTCATAGTAGGCACTTGCAACTGGGTCTTTGGGATCCATCAAGACTTGATCGTTTGTTGATATCAATAGCTTCTGCTATGCCTCCTAGGTTTCGAGTGTGGGTCCTTAGCTTTGTGAGGGCATGGGTTTCTACTTCTAGGTGGCAGTCCTTGATGTTTAGGTACCCATTTGAACTGGGGTTCATGGGCTTCAGAGTTGGGTTTAGCAAGTTACTGGCTTTGAGGCTTGGCGGGTTGTGATGAGTCACGAACCCCCTCCTTAGGCTTGATAGTGGGGTTCTCTACCAGTGGCTTTGCGGACTTGAAAGGAGTCACGCCGCCCTTGCTAAAAGCTGTAACTATGCAAACATTTCCCATGGCTAGATAGATATGTTGTGACTTTTAGTCGACATTACAACAAGCTTGCTTCTTAAAGGTTCATTCTAACAACAACTCTATGCCTGCGTCTTTAGTGTTGGGAAACACATAGAAAATCATCGGCATGCTTTCAGTCTCGATAGAAATTGTAGCCTTGCACTTTTCCAAGAGTGTGATCAGCCCCCATACAGAGGCTGAGCTTAGCATTAGTGGGATGTAACTACAGTTTGCTGATTTAGGTCCAATGATCATGAGTCAAGACATTAAAGTCGATCAATGCATTGATGGTGCATGTGTGCTTGGCAGTGATTGTTATGATTAGGTAAGTTGGTTCTAAAACTTCCTCATCTTCATGGTCCATCTCAATGATAGTGGCTACTCGTACTTTGACTGGGGATGCTAGCATTGGAGGCTCATGCAGTGGGTGTGTGGGAAGGAAGTACTTCTTTATGGGGCTACCATTGAAAAAGCCTATGTCCTCACCTTCTAGGGTTTCGAGTTCTACATTGCTAGTTTAGTCGATGGTTTGAACTCTAAAAGGACATAGCCCCTGAAATTTCATTTTCTCTTTATGTCCCTTGATTGAGTACAATAGTACTAAGTCACCTTGTTCAAAGTATCCTTGCTTGACATACTTGTCAATCCAGCTTTTGTGTATTGTCTTTTCACATATTGGTGCATGGGTGGCTAGAAGTCGGGTTTCTAATAAGTGTTCGAGCTCAACGAGGCGTTTCGTCCATGCCTCCTTCCCATCCCATCTATCTTGAAGGGCTATCCTCAAGCTAGGGACACAAGATAGGGACAAAGAACTCTAAGGGTAGAATTGCCTCAGTTCCATACATCAATCTAAAGGGTGTTTGACCCATAACCATTTTATAAGTCGTGCGGTAGGCCCATAAGGCCGCCATCAACTTGTCATCCCAGTCAATGCACGAAGCAGAGATTACCTTGGTCAAGACATTCACTAAGATCTTATTTGTGGATTTAGCTTGGCCATTTTCTTGAGGATAATAAGGTGAATATTTTTTATGGATGATTAGGAAGGTGGATAAGAGATGAGCTATCACTTCTTTGATGAAATGTGTGCCTTGGTCACTAGCAAGTTCGATGGGGCAACCAAAGCGAGAGAAAACTTGCTCCCATAAGAACGTAGCAGTGGTCCGAGCGTCATTTCTTCTCGTAGCACATGCTTTTGCTCATTTTGTTAGATAATGGGTGGTGACAATGATGTATTTAGCTTGTGAATACTGTGCAGTGGGACTAATGGGTCCGATAAAGTCAATTTTCCATTTCTCAAAGGGTTGTCATGCAATGATTGGGGTTAGCTCCATGTGATCCTTACAAATAGGGACCTTAGTCCATTGGCACTCATCACAATGCTTACGAATTGCATTGCATCTTAGAAAAGAGTTGGCCACCACATCAGGGACTGCAGCACCTTGCGGGCGTCGTGTCTCCACTGAAGTGTCCTCCTATAATTCCACCATGTGCCTATGTGAGTATGTTATGCTCACACACACATTTGCACAGCAACCCGTCTTGCCCCAACTTACAGAGTTGGCATGCTATTAGTTGATAGGGTTGGATATCTAGGATGAACCACCTAAGTCAGGTCTTTTCTATTGGGCATTTAGGTAGTCTATGCTCAAGCACTTGGACTATGTGATTTGCCCAATATGGTGTCATGTGGGCTCTAAACAAATCTTTTTTGCTGGTGGATAAGCGGAATAGATGCATGCTCGACAGTTTGTCCACAATGCCTTGTCCAGAAGCTTCTCCTATGGGGATGCAAGACATATGGTCAACCATGTAGTGTTGTCTCCCTTTATGTCAAATTCTAAAAGTAGAAGTAGCCATTGAGCGATGCATCTTGTAGCACAGGGTTTATTAACGAGATATAACATGCCTTAATGGTCAACAAAGAAGATATAAGGCATAGCCAAAAGATAATGCCGAAATTTCTTTACAGTAAAAACCATGGCCAAACCCTCTCTCTCTGTTGTTGAGTAAATTTTTTTGGTCTCAGTGAGTTTTCTGCTAGCAAAGCCCACTAAATAGTCTAGGTTGTGTTCACTAGGTTGGCACAACATAGCTCCTATGTGGCAAATTTCAAAGCGTCAATGTACACATGGAACACGAGTGTTCGATCTGGGGCTCGTAGAATTGGAACTGTGGTTAGAGCCTTTTTCAGTTCCTCATATGCGTATTGGCATTCCTCGGTCCATTCGAATATGATCAATAACTTGTATATAGGTTTAGCAATCAATGCATAGTTCAACACGAACCGTTGATAATACCCTGTATGGCCTAAGAAGCACAAAACACCCTTGTAATCAGTTGGGGATGGAAGGTTGATAATGACCATGATCTTCGAGAAATCTGTGGCAATGTCATGCTTCAACACCACGTGTCCTAGGATGCATCCATGCTTCACCCAAAACTGGCACTTCAAGGGGTTCAATGAGAGATGATGTAGTTGACACCATTCAAAGACTCTCTAAGTGTTCTCTCCAAGTAGAGTGAACACACAAGTCATCCATGAAGACCTCTAACTCCTTCCTAGGCATGTCTTTGAATATCATGCACATGAGTGGTTGGAAGGTGGCTAGTGCATTACTCAATCCAAAAGTCATGAATATGTAGGCAAAGATGACCATTCAATGGCGAATGCGGTCTTATGCCTATCATTAGGATGCACTTGGACCTG
Source organism: Lygodium microphyllum (assembly GCF_053477565.2). Lineage (NCBI taxonomy): Eukaryota > Viridiplantae > Streptophyta > Polypodiopsida > Schizaeales > Lygodiaceae > Lygodium > Lygodium microphyllum. The sequence continues at coordinate 138,796,309 of NC_141153.1, forward strand.
ATTGTATCCAAAGAGGCCGTCTGGAAAATTGTAGACCTCTTTGCTACCTACTCTCTCGAGCATGTGCTCGATATACAACAATGGATAATTATCGAGCATGTGCTCGATATACAACAATGGATAATTATCTCTCTTCATAGCCGTGTTTACCTCCTTGTAATTGACACACACTCTAATCTTTCTATTCTTCTTTAATACGATGACTATGGGTGAAACCTAGCGTGTGTGTTCAATTTCTAGATGAATCTTTCTCTCATTAGCTTGTCAATTTCTTTCTTGACGGCATGGGCATGCTTTGGATTCATGGGATACGGTCGTGCTTGACTGGCGTTGCGTCAGGTGTCATGGGTATGTTGTGCGTCATCACACTCGGGTCTACCCCTTTGAGCTCTTCTAGGGACCAAGCAAAGACGTAAATATACTCTCGTAAGAGAGCAATGAGACTTGCTTCCTCTTCCTCAATCAAGTTATCGGCTATAAAGGTGGGTTGCGGTGTCTCCCATTCCTTGGCTAAATTGACCTCTTTGACCTTGGCGGGTCCTTTGATTGGTTCACTTGCTTGCCCCTGTCGTTTGGCTCCCAGCAAGATCACCCCTCTATCTCCTTTTTTGAATTTCATAAATCTCTTTTGTAGATCTTGTGGTTTTCGCTGCTCTTTTGTCTGCATTTTCCTAGGTAGCTTTCGTTGTTTCTCCCTTAATCGCCAATGTCTTAGGTGGACAGGTAGGTCCCCCTTGGTGCATCTAGTCTTGGAAGGTCAAGGTATCTCAGGATCACTATCTGAGCTGACTTCTGACTTAGAATCAAACTCTCTACCTTCGCTAGAAGAGGGAGTCTCTTTTGGTGGTCTCAAGTCAAAAGATGAGTCTATTTTTAACAGTGGTGCGCCACTCGGTTGGGCTAGACCTGCCTGCTCGTAGTCAATTGTGCCTATGTGCTCCAACCAAGTTCGATCACAGTCCTTGTGCATGACTTTTTTCTCCATCCTAAAGGCTTTCCACTTGCGTGAAGTCAACTCATATTTTTTTGATTACACATTCCCCAATGTTGTATTCTATAGTATCTATTTCCCCTTCACTCTCATCACTGAAGGAATAATAGTCTTCATATTCGTCGTTTGAGCTATTTTTGTCCGACCACTCATCATTCTCTAGGTTCTGGTATGTCTCTTCTTGTTGGTCAGGGACTAAAGCCCAATTGTACCTCAAGTTTAAATTGTGCACCGTAGACCATCGCCATTCAGGCTCGTCCAAGAGGTCTAGGAGTGGCTTGAGATTCACTACTAGATTGCTAGCTAACTCAGATATTCTAGGACCTCCAGGAGCTCTTGTCTATTGTTTGAGACTTGGAATGTAACAGGGTTGAGTCTTCTGTGTGGCTTCTAGCCATCATGCAGACTGGTATTGAGAGTGTGTCCTTGGGCTTGCCACTCGTCTTCCACGTAGGCTTCTAGCCATCATACAAACTGGTTCTGAGGGTGTGTCCTTGGGCTTGCCACTCATCTTGATGGCTTGTTCATACTCCTCATTGTCCGAGAACGACAGGTTGATGGTAGCAAGAACATGCATCCAATCTTGCTCATCCTTAGTGCATGTGATATACTTCATTAAGGTCCCATAGGATTTCTAATTTGGCCGTCACCCTTCAGCATGGTGGAGATGGCATCTAGGTCAACCAGTGTAGTCGTCCAAGTGTCCATATTTACTCTTACAACCTCCATTCTATTGCCTAAGAAGATGAGACCATTCCCCCAGTCTTCTACGACTCTCACATTGTGCATCTAGGGTCGTTCTAGTAGGATATCATAGTCCACCCTTCATGATTATAAAGTCAACAAAGAATTGGACTCCTGCAATCTTCACTAGCCAAATTTTTAACACATCGAATGGTTTCACCTTCATTCCATTGGCCAACGTGATGTTAAACCTAATAGTCTTTATTGGCGGGTTACCCCAAGTTTGGAGTACTGCATGGCTTAGCATACTAACTCCCGCTCCCATATCTACGATTCCCTTTCTTATGGCATCTCCAAGAGCTAAGACTGGTAGGACTCCATGCTCTCTGTACCTTCCCAAAAGCCATTCACATGCAAGGACTTAGGTAATAGGCTAGGTATTTGTGTTTCCACATTGTGCCCATGCGAGTTTGCAATGGCTTGTTCATTTGATCCTTCGACCCACTATTTCAGCTCTTGCCAAAGCGTTGGATGCTACCTAAGTAGGTCGCCTAAGCTTAGAGTCACAGGGGTGGTCACCAATGTATTAAGGAGGTTGCTAGCTACTTGCTTCTCTTCTAACTGTGTGGTTCCTATGCCAATGGCCTTGATTGGTTTTCTAGCCCGTAGCATTTAGACTTTGTCTAGGCGGAATTGCTTGTGGTGCTGTCGCATCCCTTGATTTTGGTTGTGGGAGTGAGATTGGCAAGCTCATGCTTGAGAGATCATCAATCTCGTCTTCTAGTATGGACTCAGTGTCTTTGAGGTGCTCACCCACTCCTTCACCTTCTTGATGGCTTCGAGTTGGTGCTTTGTGTTGGGGTACTCCCCACCTTAGCACTTCTCTTTTTAGTCAACTTTGGAGCTGACATTTTTGCTTCTGCGTTAGTGACCTTCTATCCATCAGGTAGTGTCGTGGCACTTTTGGTTTTGAGTGTGACCTTAGCGTCTGGTCTCTTCTTCCTCCATCTCCGTCTCTTCTTTTTGATTGAGGTTGCATCAAGGTTGCTAGGCCCTGGCAATGATATATCGGCCTGCTTTGTTTGCATGTGGGTCATGACATGCAGTGGGATAGGTGTGGCCTCCCCGTCGAGCATCTTGATACCAAACAACCCCAATGGAACTGATGGCTCATTTTCCAAACTAGAGGATGGATTTCATTGAGGACAATGGACAAAGAGATGAGTGATTCCACACTTAGCGTATCTTAGGTCAGCCTTATCTCTATTTGCCTGCTCCCTCTCGGGGGAGTGTAGAGAAATGTGTCCTGGGTGACTGCAAGTCCAACACACCATTGGCTCTTGTGTCTATCCTCCTAGGCCTGTGTCTCTCTCTCTACCTAACGCCATCATCGATACTGGTCAGTAGTCCATAAGGGCTGCATTGCCTTGTTCATCGTATGATACATAAGGGTTTACATAAGGCTCATCACCGTTCGGGTCCTCCACGTAGTGGACTAGAGTATCACTCAGTGGATGGGTTACGTAGGGTCTAGGTGGTCTAGGGATACATGTGGGATTTATCTCCATCCTAGGGATGACCGGCTTAGTGTCATTAGGTGCTAGGAGGGCCAATGGGGCTCCCCTTCCAAAGAAGTTCGGCGGCTTGTTTGCAAGGTAGGGTTGACCGTAAGGCTGAGGGTATGGGAGTTTTCGAGGCAGTTGACAATGCATAGCATCATGGCCGAAACTTGCTGCAATTAGCGTAAGGTCATGACCTAGGGTCCTGACACTCGGCCAGCAGGTGGTTTCCACCACAATGCATGCATTGGATGTGTGGGCATGTTGGTCATCTAATCATCTCCTCCAATTTGGCTATTTCCATCTTCATCTCTGCTAGCTCTTGTCGTGAATCAGTGTCCTTCCCTTTATCCTGAGCGCTTGGGCCTAATCTCTCCCTCGACGTTAAGGCCCTCTCGGAATTCTTGGCACTGGACTCTTCTCAATTTGAGCACCTAGAGTTTCTCTCCTTGAGCTGGTCGTCCACTCTAATAGCTTCTTTAAAGACCCTTATCAGTGCATCTCGCTGCAAGCTCGAGCTGCTGGCCAAGGCTTTGTAGAGCTCTTCAGTTCATATTGTGGGGATCTTCTCTTAACGGTGGCTTCCTTCAAGTTTTTACGTATGAGTGAGTTCCTTGTTAGTTACAAATAGTCCTCAACTTACCCTCACTCTGTGTATGTGTGTGTGTGTGTGTTCTTTTTCATGCACCGTGCGTAATCAGACTTTTAGATTTTCTTAAGTGTGTTTCAAGTGCTAGAAATTAGAGTGAGTGAGAAAACAAAGTGTCTAAGTGGCTCTTGCACTCTTGCTTATGGGTTTGGCTTGATAGGTTTGTATGTTCAGTTTCTAGCCATCCTCATCGGTTTATAGGGTTTTTGTTGTGCCTCCCGCTCAATCAAGATTCGTTTAGGGTCTACGACTCCACTTGATGCTGCTAAAGGGCTGGGTCGCTAGATAGTTGACTAGCATCGCCTTTACGTTTGCGTTTCATTGGTTCCTCTATTCCTTGAGTCAAAAACGTGTTTCAAGTGTCTGTGTGGCCTTTGGAGGTTCGCACAGTCGCTGTCTAGGTGGGTCTGGTCCAAATTTTAAAAATTTTGGAAAAAATTAGATTTGGCCCAACAAGTTCAAATTGTAGGGTTCGAGTGACTAACTCGGATGGGCCGAGCGACTGAGGGCCGAGTGAAATTGGGTCAAATGGCCTAGGGCCGAGTAGGTCAAGGCCAAATATGGGGCTCGGATGGGCCAAATGGTCGAGGGCCAAGTACCTAGTCTGGCTGAGTGGATGACTTGAACGGGCCAAGTCTAAGTGGGCTGACGTGTTCGAATATATTAGGATTACTTGGATGGGATTGAACGGTCGAGGGTCAATTCTGGGACTCGGCCCAGGGTGTTGAGCTGCTCGGACGGATCGAAAGTCGCACCTTTTTTTCGAAATGACGAAGAATTTGTTGCGCCAAGTGATTCTGAGCTTCACACCTACCAAGCACTTCTAGATCCTATCTATGCATGAAGGAGAAGGTGTGGGTATACCTGCAATGGGCAAAAAACTTGTCGGTGGTGGCAAGATTGAAGTGGTTCTAGGCAATTTGGCTCTCTCTCTCTCTCACACACACACACACAACCATGGTTTCAAATGAGCTCTCCCTTGGCCTCTTGGCTATTAAACCCCTTCCTAACAAAGTCCTTGCCACTTTCACTCCCTCACTCATCGACCTTAATCTCCTTGAGCACTCTTTCTTCCCATTTTTCTTGATTCGTGCCCTGTTCGGGCCTGTTTTATAGCAGCAAACCCTATGCTTTTTCCACCAATCTCTTAACCTTAGCCTACTCTAAATGCAACAAGAATCGCAAGCAAAGTACTAAACTAATTCCTCCTACTCTTCTATTCATCCAACCATCAAAGTAACCAAAATACTTACTTGTTGTGAAGATCAAAAACCCCAAAGTTCCTACATATCTCAAGCTTTGGTTCAGGGATGAAACCCTTACTTTGGCTCCATTTGAAGCACACAAGTGCTCAAGCTTGAATCTATTGGTCCCGACAATGGAACCAAAATGTGGAGGTCTGCCAAGATCCACAGATTCTCGGCAATGGAACCAAAATGTGGAGGTCGAGCTCAAAAACCATAAAGACCCATAGATTACTTATTCCTTTAAGCATTTCAATCAAGCACTAATGGCTACCTCTCACATAGTTGATGCACTATCCCTCTCTATGAGTGTAATGAACATACCTCGATGCCTGAATGAGTTACCTCCTCTCTCAAGCACACCGGTAGCTCCACGATTCTTGATATAAGCTCAAGCATCCACCTCTAAGCTCCATCTTCCATAGCTGTGCACGAGACAAGAGAAGAGAAGAGAAGAAGAACATAAGAGATGGTGGAGAGCTTCACCTCCTTGATCCCTCACTCTCACACTCCCTCTCTCAAGCACACACAAGCAAGTAAGAGGAGAGAAGAAGAGAAGAAGAAGAGTGTCTTGTTGCCACACACCAAAGAATGAGCTCTCATTCACTTTTTGAACTTTATATACATGCCCTAAAATCCCATCGGCACCCATCCCCTTTTTTTTTACATGACCAGCCATTGTGGCAAGGTTCTTTTTTCCCATTCCCTTCTATTTGGCCTATTTCTTTAGTTTATGCCCGTATACCCTTTTACAATTTGCATAGGAGGGAGCCTAGCGCTCTTTTACAAAAATTTTGGGGCGCCTTTCACTTAAAAATGTACTTTTGCCTTTAGCTTGATTTTCGAGGCCATCCTTGCACCTTTGCTTGTTCTCCATCCTACTTCTTCCATTGCCTCTATATTTTACTTCTTTTTCTTTCGTCTTGAGATGGGGTTAACACTAGTGGGATGCTCCTCCGAGTGTAATGTGTGAAATCACGCTTTCATCTTTTCTGGTGTACGTCAAATGTTTAATTGATGCAGTGTGCAAATTCAATGAAAATAATACAATGCAGCACATGCTTCTCCTTATCCTTTCGTGTAGGTAACATCCACTCTAGCTAGTTTGTTCTAGTCTCTACGATGTTTTAGACATGTGATTTAAGGGGTAGCAAGTTCAGTTAGTAGTCCGGGTGTCTATCGTCCGGGACACATAGCTGAGGGTCAATGAGTGATTGTAGTCATTTTTGGGACCGTTAGGTCGTGATTCATGAGTCTGGTGGCCCTATGAGCCATTCTACTCATCAAGAGGCCTACGTGGGTGTCGTTTAGCTTGGGCTTAGGCTTTGCCTACTCTGGGGTGGGTCCAATTTGCTATAATCTAGCTTTTGCATAGTTTGTCTGAGTGATGGTGTTTGAGTGATAATGTTCGAGTGTATGGGCGCTCGATTGTCTGAGGCTGAATGTTTGCGCATCTGAGTAGACTATTTTGGGAGTGTGAATTTTGACCATTCAAGGCAATGTCAACTATCCAAGGTCGAGTGGCCGTCTGAGGTCGAGTGTCTTGTCCGGGTCCAAGCCTATGACTCAGACTGGTATGGTTTGTCCGAGCAAACTAAGGACTCGGATTGTCCAAGCGACAATGGGACTTAGATGATTGGGAATTTGTTTGAGTGTGGCGCTAAAAGCTCCAGAACGATCAAAATTGTACCAAATCTCACACACACATTGATCAATCTCTCAACTATGATCTTGGAAGAAATTATCCAATATGAAGGCACCCTCAGAGCTTACCTGCGGGGCTTGAAGGCAATGTGGTAAAGGTTGCCAAGCATGAAATGGTTTCTCGCCATGTAGCTCTCTCTCTCTCTCTCTCTCTCTCTCTCTCTCTCTCTCTCTCTCTCTCTCTCTCTCTCTCTCTCTCTATCAACTTTGAAATGACAAATGAGCTCTCCCCTTGCCCTCTTGGCTTCTTAAACTCATCTTTACTTAGTCTTTTACCTCCCCCTTCTCTCTCTTTTCTATCTTAATGCCTTGAAGCTCTCTTTTTCCTATTTGGGGCTGTTATTCAACACAAATCATATTGTGTGTTTCTTTGTTTTCCTTACCTAAATGCATCCAAATCACAAGAAATCATTTAACTAATCCAACCTACTTACCTAAATCTAAAAAACCAAAAAACTTACTTGCAAAGAAGATCGAAAATCTCTTCAACTCCCTTGCTTCCTACCTATCTCAAGCACTGGTTTGAGGCAAACCCTACTTCAATGCTCGATTTGGAGCATGCAAGTACTCAAAGCTTGAATCAGTTGGTTCTAGCAAAACAAAACCAAAATGTGGAAGCTCTCACTCGATTGCCAAGACCCACGGATTGCTTATTGTTTTTTCAAGCGTTTCAAGCCGAGTACAATAGTTATCTCTCACATTGGCGTACACACTCTCACACCTATGAGTGTAGTGAGATTACTTTCATGCCTGATTGAGTTGCCTCCTCCCTCAAGCTCTTCTATAGCTCCATGATCCAAGGTGCAAGCTCAAGAAAGCTTGATCCTCAAGCTCCAAGTTCCATGCTCTATTGTCATGATCGTGAGATAAGAGAAGAGAAGAGAAGAGAGGAGAAGATGGAGAGCTTCTCCACCACGGTCCCTCACCCTCACACACTCACTCCCTCACTCCCTCACACAAGCACAAGAAAGCAAGAAGAAGAAGAAGAAGAAGAAGAAGAGGAGGAGATCTAGTTTCAGCCACACACAAGAATGAGCTTCTTCATTCACTTTATGCCTTTTATACAAGCCTTAATCCCCTTTGGGCACCCATCCCTTTTTTACATGACCAACCATTTTAGCCTAGGTCCTCTTATTCTATTCCCTTTCTATTTACATTGTGCCTTTACCCATGCCCATCTACATTTACAAATTGCACACGAGGGAGCCTGGCGATCTCTTACAAAAATTTAGGGTGTACCTTTGCATTTAAAATGCGCCTTTCCTCTTTTGCACTTGCCTTGAACTTTTAAGATTGTCATTGTGCTTTTGGTCTTTTTTCCTCCTATTTATTTAGTCAGGCCGCCATTTTCTGCTTTGCCCAACATCTTTTTAATTTTCTTTTTGCTTTCTTTGCACTAGGATTAACACACACCTATACATTGTAGGTGGTGGGTGCCCATCATTATCAATTCATTCTTTATTCTTTCAATGACTAATGAATAAATGGAAGGCCAATCCAACATTATGACTAATGGAGTTTCCACATCTTAAGTCTCTCTCTCTCTCTCTCTCTCTCTCTCTCTCTCTCTCTCTCTCTCTCTCTCTCTCTCTCTCTCTCTCCATCCTCCATAGCTCACACCTCCATTTCTTTCTCTTGCTCGTCCTCTTACTAGGGCTTCTCCCTTCAACTGCTATAAGAGCCCTTGCACTCGGGAGCTTCCTCGATATTCTTCTCATCTTGTGACAAATGCCTAGAGTCCACTCATTGGTAGCATTGGCTTCAGCTTGAAACATATGTCCATTGTTGCTCATTCACTCTCATCTTGTGTGGTCTTAGTCTAGGGTGTTAAAAGGCATCTTTGAGCTCTATTTGAGGCACCAATGTGGCCACATCAACTCCTAGTATTCACAGACCCGTCAACATGGATTGCACTAACTTGGCAGCTATGTTTGTGTCCCTAAAGTAGTTTGAGCAAGCTTCTTAGTATCTACATCACATGACACTTGGTTTGGAATTTTCCCAAGGCTTTCTTGGGCACTTGAAAGTGCTTCTTTGCCCCCATAGTGACCAACACAAGTAGTATTAACCCTAGGTAGCTCAGTGTGACTTAAAGATTTGTGTCTAATTGCTCCTGAATTATTTTTTCATCACTCCAATATCAACAGATCTTGGAGTACTTGGGGACACTTTGAACATCACTTAGCTAGCTCTTGGCATTGCTATTTGTGGTTAGAGCCATCTTCTAAGTAATTCAATTTGTGACATTTTCTATAAATAGCAGTAGACCTACTAGTATGTATCTGTAACATTGTTCTATCAGAGATTGCAACTCATGCTTTGACTCTATTGATACCCATATCAAGTCAGGACATGTAATAGTAAGGTAAATTAGGCTACCCACCACCATCTGTCTGTACATAGCGACATTCTCGATCTCTGTCCCAACATCAACTGCAAGTTTAACATTCTGATCCAATGGTGTTTCCATGGCTTTATACTCCATCATGCCATATTTTAGCAACATATCATGAGCATACTGTTTTTGCAACAGCCATATACCTTGAGATGTAGACACAACCTCAATCCCGAGAAGTACTTCAACTCACCAAGATCTTTGACTTTGAATTTAGCCTATAACATTGCTTTAATTTTAGCAATCCCATGATCATCATCTCCAGTGGATGATCAAATCATCGACATAAACCACCAGAAAAACATAACCATGCTCTGTCTTCTTTGTAAATAGGTTGTGATTTGCATGACCTATTTGAAAACCAAGCTGCTACAAATAACTGCTTATGTGAGCATTCCATGCTCTCGGTGCCTGTTTCAGCCCATACAAGGCCTTTTTTAGCTTACACACATATGTTGGATAGTTAGGGTGTACATAACCCTCAGACTGCTCCATATACTCCTCTTCAAGCAAGTCACCATTCAAGAATGCACTTTTGACATCCGTCTGCCAAAAATTCCAGCCCTTAGAAGCCACTAATGCAATGACTATTCTCACCATGCCATCTTGGCAACCAGTCTTAAAGTCTTCTCATAATCTAGGTTATACTGCTGTGCATATCGCTTTGCAACCAACCGGGCTTTATACCTTTCCAATGAACTATCTGACTTGCATTTCACTTTATAAACCCATTTGCAATAGCCAATGGGTACTTTTCCTTCAGGCAAATAGACCAATTCCCATTTCTCATTTTCAGCTAATGATGCGTATTCCTCATCCATGGCAGCACACCAATTTCCATTTGTACTTGCCTCACTAAACTTCATACGCTCTCTGTAGCCTGACACTTTAGTCATATATGCATAATGCCTGGCTAAATACCCACTGTATATTAGCCTATCAATTGGTTTTCTAACCCTTTTAGACCTCCTCAACTGTGGTGCACTCTCGGCTTGCCTCTCATGAGGTGGCACATACTTGCTTTGCCTTGCACCAGGCATCATAACTGATGGTATGCCCAATTCACTATTAAGGCAATCACTACTAGGTAATTCATATCCAGTTGTAAGTGGACTAGTCACATCTTCAAACATCTTTTCTTTGCCTTTATCCAATCTCCCCCTCACTGACATATCCGTGTCAGTGGATGTAGTAGCATGACTGCGGAGTCATCTTGTCTAAGGACTAATAGTAGATGAACCATCACCTGTCGGGGTCCACTCATAGACGTACTAGCTGAAGGATATTTTTTAGCATAAGTAGGGCTGGCTAGTCCATCAGAGACCACTGCATTTTGATTACCATACCATGAGGCCAGCTCATCAAAAACTACATCCCTGTTGATTAGGGTTTCCTGAATGGATGGATTATAGTATTTGTAAGCCTTTCCCTCCTATGCATAGCCAAGGAAAACACTTTTGATAGCTTTCGGGTCCAACTTCTTCCTCTTTTCATCATGCACATGTACGTAGGCAATGCAATCAAATAATTTTGGGTGACTAATGTCGAGCTTGTGCCCATATAATTTCTCATACAGAGTCAAATCATGAACCCCAACTGTAGGTGTTTGATTCAACACATAAACGATAGTAACCACTACTTTAGCCCAATAAGCATTTAGCAAATCCTTTTCATTAAGCATTGCAATGGAAGCTTCCATAAGCACCCGATTTTTTCTCTTTGCCACAGTGTTCTACAAAGGTGTGTAACTGCATGTGAGCTGCCTTTTTATGCCATATTTAGCAAGGTACATGTCAAACTCTTTGGATACATATTCTCCACCTCCATTAGATCTTAGACATGAGATATAATAGCCAATTTCATTTTCAACATGCTTTTTAAAGTCCTTAAAGACATCGAGCACCTCATCCTTGTGCTTCAGAATGTACAACCATGTGTATTAGCTAAAATCATCAATGAAGGATACATAATACCTGGCACCACCAAAAGACACATTATGGATAGGACCTAACCGGCCAAAGACCAAGCCACTTTTAACCAAGTTGTCAAGCCAACTCCTAGGAGTTGTTGCACTGAATATGTAATTGTTACGACACTCACTCGTAGTAGTCCAACTAATCGAATATCGAGAACTCAATAAACTTGCATATTCTCACACTTCATCTCTATCTCTGTACTGGACACTAAAATACTACACCTAGGATTTTTATCCCTTAGGGAGTAAATTTCAGAGCATAGACCCAATAGTTCTATCTAATTTCTTTTATTATCAAATCAACAAACATTCCTCAAATCCATAAACTCTTATTTTCCTTATAAACATTTCCTTTGTCCCATATTGGTATAACTTAATACCTCATCAACACTTTTAATTTGCAGAAAGTTAGACACACCATATTTTGTATTAATAATGTTTAAAGTAATAATATCAAAGTAATTTTCTTTTTCTCTAACCCCAAGAAAATTTCATTAAACCTCCAAAACTATATTCTCAGGTTTTCTATAGAAGATCCTAATTTTTGTTGAATTAAAAACATATTTTTAATAAAAAATACTATAATTTTTATCTAAAATCATTATTTTTTGTTTTTAAGATATATTAAACATCTTTCAAAAATTTTGAAAAAAATTCAAAATAATTTTAATAAGATATAATTCATTAAAAAAATATCACATCTCATAATTGTTTAACCAAATATTTTATAAAAAATTATATATATCATTTAAGCCATTTAAAGTAATTTTTTTTAATTTTTTAAATATAAAATAAAACCTACATAATATTTAAAAACTATCTAGAGTTGAAATTGAGGTTTAAAGGTATTTTATAAAATTTATAAAATAAAAAAATTTATGTTGAGTTACTTATTTCTGTTAAACGAGTTAAGGCACTTACGTAAAGTACAAGAATCGTAATTGCATCTTTGGGAGCCGTGTCCTTTGTAGCCTAGCCAAGGGGAGTCTATCCAGTCATTCGAAACAAAGAGCTCATCATTTTCCACTTCCTTGAGTTTTCATTTTCAAATTGCCTTGTTCCCATAGGAATAGCCACTTGTAACTCTCTTAAGGCATAATCTTGATTAATTTCAAGCTTAAGAGCTTAGCCTTCATAGTTTCATGTTGATGACTAAGAGGGGGGAGGAGAGTAATGCAATATCTCCATTATGTATCCATGGAATCAAGAGCGAACTAGAGTGATTGGAAGGCAACAAAGAATTCTCTGACCCTATCACTTCAGATTAGATAGGTATATTGAAGCTCCAAAATTGAGGTTGGAGGAGTAGACATGGCGATGGTTGTCTGTAAGCCATTGGCTTCAATGCTCCTTCTCGCTTTTCTCCAACTACAATTTCCTTGCAATCTTCCTAGTTTTGATGGCTTTGAAAGCCTCTTATCTCTCTCTCTTTCTCCAATTGATGGTGTTCAATATGGCGCCCTCTTCCTCATCAAGTTTGCTCTCTCTCTCTCTCTCTCTCTCTCTCTCTCTCTCTCTCTCTCTCTCTCTCTCTCTCTCTCTCTCTCTCTCTCTCTCTCTCTCTCTCTCTCTCTCTCTCTCTCTCTCTCTCTCTCTCTCTCTCTCTCTCTCTCTCTCTAGGATGGTGCCCTTTTGCTATTGGTGTTGCTATTGGTAATCAAAGTGTTAGATATGACTTGCTCGTCCCCCGCTGACTGCAACTCGAGTGTGTAGCTCTCTAAGTGCCCAAACTTGGCAGTAACCTCCTAAAAAATGGCACCCTGTCTTCATCATGACTCCCCCTTCTTCAATGAACTCCCTTTCTCCCTCTTCTCCCATTGCCTCCCTTTGGACTTTCTCTCCCTTTCCTAATCCTCTTCCACCAACAATCGTAGCCTTTTCCCCTTCTCCCTCTCTCCATCTTCCACTATGATGGCGCCATCTTTCATCTTCACAACCTTTCCAATTTCCAACGGCCTCAGATAGCCTTTCCTTCCTCTAATTTTCAAATTTTCTTTTAATTCATTTCCTTCCCTTCCAACTCCTTAATAATAGTTGGACTATTATCCCTACTAATCTTGTTTCTTATCCCTCATTTTTCCTACAATCTCCACGTTTACTTCAAACATATAATGAATGATGCCCGCAAACTTAGGTGAAGACTTCAGTGAGCTACCAAAGTCACTCTATGAATTTTTGAAATTTTTTTAAAAGCGCATTGTCATTTTCCAGGTCACCTTATAACTTGGCTCTAAAGCATGTTGAGATATCTCAAGGCCATACTTTTTAACAAGTTCTATATACATTTTAGCATCAAAGTTGTCGACACTAAGGTCTTCATCCCATATAAAAATGTACTCATATGGGGCCACGACATCAGGATGTAGAAACCATTTTGCAAACCACCATTTTGATTTTTTTCTTGCATACTAAATTGCTTGGGCACTTAAGTCCTCTATCTGAGAAATGTGAACAACATATTACAGAGTAGGACATTTGGCCATCTATCCGCCTTATACACCCATATGCAAGATTTCTCTGGAGAGTTTCAAAGATTGGTAGCACATTGATTGGTCATGGTTGGGATTCACTAAGGAAATCTATCAGATTTTATCTATAGCACTACCTTTCTCATGTACAAAAACTTCCTTGTATCGACATCTCCTGGCCAGATTGCAGAGACACAGCCTCCAAAAACAACAATAATGAGCATCGCATCTGCATTAAATTAATATAAAATTTGGTAATAATGTGGCAATTGTATACAATTTTGCTAAAAATTTTGCAACATTCCACACGCATGACTCCTCGCTCCATCCTGAAGATACTATTTCTCTGCAGCTTGGAGTCTGCTCATATTTGCTCTATTTCTTGTCCTTCAGTGTCGTATTCCACGGTATCTACCTCACCCTCACTTTCATCACTAAAGGATTGGCAGTCTCCGTATTCGTCGTTAGAATTCCCTTCATCAGACTGCTCATCGTCTCCTAGGACTCGGTCTATCTCTGGTCTCGCTGGTCAGGCACCAGGACCCAGTTATACATGAGGTTTAAGTCATGCACTCTAGTCCATTTCCACTTGGATTCATCTAAGAGATCCTAGAGTGGTTTGAGATTTGCAGCTGGATTGCCAGCTAGCTTGTCCGATAAATATTCCAATATCCCCTAGAGTTCCCTTTTGTTGGCTGGGACGTGGGAGTTGAGCGAACTTTGGTTTCCCATGAAGGCTTCCTGCCATCATGCAGACCGGTACGGAGGGTGTGTTGTTAGCCTTGCCGATTGTTTTGATGGCTTGCTCATATGCCTCATAAAAAGAGAACGGCATGTCGATTGTTGCAAGGACATGCATCTAGTCCCGCTCATCCTCTGGATATGGGATATACTTGGTCAAGGGTCCATAGGGCTTCTTGACCTGAGCATTACCCTTGAGCATAGCAGAGATGGCATCTAAGTCGACTGGTGAGGTCTTCCAGGTGTCCATCTCTATTCTCACGGTGTCCGTCCTATTGCTAAGGAAGATTAAGCCGTTACCCCAATCTTCGATGACTCCAGCGTTGCCATCCAGGGGCGGTCTAATAGGATGTCGTAGTCCACTCCTTTCATGACTATAAAGTCAACGGAGTACTGGACACCTACGATCTTCACTGGCCAATTCTTAAGCACCCCGAATGGCTTGACTCTCATACCATTTGCTAGTGTGACATTAAACCTAGCAGTCTCAACAGGTGGGTTTTCCCAAGTCTGCAGCACTGTGTGGCTAAGCACACTAACCCCAGCCCCAGTGTCTACGATTCCCTTCCTCATTGTATCGCCTAAGGCTAAGACCCGTAAGACTGCATGCATCTCGGAGCCTTCCCAAAAGGCATTGACATTCAAGAACTTAGGCGTAGAGTGCAGTGTCAAACTCGGTATTTGTGTTTTTGCCTCATGGTCATGAGGGTCTGTCGTGACCTGCTCTTGTGACCCTTCAATCCACTGCTTAAGATCTTGCCATAGGGTGGGGTGCTGCCTAAGCAGATCTCCCAAGCTAAGAGTTACAGGGATAGTCACCAACATGGTTAGGAGATCGTTGGGTGTTAGTTTCTCTCCTAACATGGATTGTCGTCCTAGAAGAGAGATGTTGGCGTGCTTCGTTTGGGCACGGGTCATGACCCGTAATGGGATAGGCGTGGACTCCCCGTCGTAGTTCTCAACACCAAATAGCCCCACTGGGATAGATGGCTCGTTGGCTGAGCTAGACAGTGGCTTTCGCCTTGGGCAATCGACGAAGAGATGGGTGATTCTGCACTCAGTACACCTTTGGTCAGCCTTGTCTCTGTTTTGCTGCTCCCTTTCATGGCAGCGTGATGAGACATGACCAGGGTGGCCACAAGTCCCAGGTGATTGGATCCTGCGTCTACCCTCCTAGGCCTTTACCTCGTCCTCTTCCTAATGCCATCACCAGTACGGGATGATAATCCATGAGGACAGCATTGCCCTCGTTGTCATGTGAAACATAAGGGCATATGTAAGCTTCTTCCTCGGTTGGTTCTTCCACATAGTGGACAAGAGCGTCACTCGGTGGGTGGGTTACGTAAGGACCAGGCGGCCTCGGAATTCCTTTATTTCCATCCTAGGAACGGCCGACTTAATGTCATTAGGCACAGGGAGGGCCAATGGGGCTCCCCTTCCAAAAAATGGCTGCGGCCTATTCACTAAGTAAGGCTGGTCGTATGGTTGTGAGTATGAAAGTCTCCTTAGTAGTCTACAATGCACGACGTCATGATCGAACCTACCACAGTTAGCGCAAGGTCTTGACCTAGGGTCTTGACACTCGACCGACAAGTGGTTTTCGCCACAGTACATGCATTGGACGTGTGGGCACGTTGGTCGTCTCAACATGTCTTGCAATATGGATAGTTCCATCCTAACGTCGGCCAAGTCTTGGTTCGTTTCGGTGGTTTTCCCTTTATCCTGGGATGATGGGGATGATCGCTCACTCGAGGCTGATGCTCTCTCTGAGCTTCGCGAGTTGGTCTCCTCTAGGTTTGTGCTTCTGGAGCTCCGTTCCTTCAGCTGATCATCAACTCGGATGGCTTCCTCAAAGACCCTGGCTAGCACGTCTCACTACAAGCTCGAGTTGCCTGCCAAAGCCTTGTATAGTTCCTCGTTCTGAATCCCGCTGATGAATACATTTGATACTACTCTTTCAGTCGGTCACTCCCTAGTAGGGATTCTCTTGAAGAGACTCCACACATGGGTCACGTAATCGCGAATGTCCTCCTTCTCTTTCTGCTTGACGTTCATCAAGCGCACTAGTAGATTATCGGAGTACCCGGGCTCGGCAAATCTCTTAATGAAGAGATCCTTGAGGCCATCGAAGTTGGCTCGCTCTGCGTTATCTAAGCTCATACCACATCCTACCCTTGTCACCCAAGCAAAGCCCGAATGCTTGAGAGCGTTGAGTCAGGTCGTTGAGGCCGTTGGCTTCGCAGACTTGCTCGAACTGCTCAATGAAGCTATATGGATCGTCATGGGGTTGGTACTTATTGAGTTGCTTGGCAACAATAGAGATTTTAGCCTGGCTCTTTGAGCCTTGGTTTGCTCCTAATCCTGCAAGCAGCGATGTCACTAGAGCCGTGGCACTTTGCTTTGCAGCCGTGTTATCGAGCAGCCGCTTCATGAGAAGCTCACTCAGCGTTAAGTCTCCTTCTAGTGCTCTCTCATGGTCCGTTCGATTTCTGCCAGCCAAGTTCAGTGCCCGCTGTACCTTTCGCGACTCCATGACTTGCCTGTGGTTCCTAGCCTGCTGATCCCTATTGTACTCAGCCATGCTTTGCAATGCTTTGCGGGCCAGCTTTCTCTCCTCTTCTAGATCTGCGATGATATCGTCTGCTGTCCTACTGCGGTGCTCGTACCGAGCATGAGCATCGTAACTGCTGACCAGCATCTGGAAAGACTTCTAAGTCGAATTCCTCATTAGATCTGTGGTTTGAACTTTCTTCTACCATTGTCAAGTTGCCGTGCTCCACCAAGCTATCGATCAAGTTCAGTAGGCTTGCTAGATCCACTTCGTTGGCGTCCCTTGCCTGGTCCTACTTCTGCGCGTTGATGGTTTGTCTATGTATTGGGTTCTCTCCTACTGGTGGGTTCCTTGAGTGGTTTATCTGGGTGAGTTCCTTCAGTTATTTAATACAGTCCTCAATTTATGGCCACTCAATGTGTCTTTCCTTGTGCACTTGTGCTCAATTAGGCTTTCAGTTTCCTTAAGTGTACTTCAAGTGCAAAAATTCAGGGTGAGTGTAGCAACCAATTCCTAGATGTCTTGCGAGCTCCACTCGTGATATGCCAGGGTGACCGTTGTGCATTTATGTCACTGACTTGTTAGCTGCATATGCGGTTGGTACACTGCCCATGAATAATAGCTAGATGACAGCTATCCTTATCTACTCTAGTTCATGGCTCACTTAGTATGCCACCTTAGTTAGTTGAGTTTGGTTTCAGACCCATATGTAGGGTTCTTCTATTTCTTTGTACGAGAGTTCTTTTTGGCTTACACAACTAAGAAGAGGAAAATTGTTTTCAGCCTCCATCTTTGTGTGTATTCCCCCATTGTGGTAGTGAGAAAGATACAAGTGAGACTCCTTCCTTCTCTCCCACAATCTTTTTTGACATGGTATCACACCTGGTTCATGGTAAGGAGCTCAAGAAAGCAAACCAAGTTTGCGGTGTTCTGGTAAGAGGACCAGTGTTACTTTCATTTTTTAAGTTTGGAAGCAAATCTCTGCAGGTAGCACAACCAGAAAGTGCAAGAGTGCATTGTCTCAGATTAAGAGACCCTTCGCGGTGTAGTAAGAGGGTAGTATATGTAGTGGGATGCCGCTTTAGCTCTCGGTTGCCCTATTTTTTTTATTCAAGGCCATTTCAGTGCCTGTTTTGGAGGCAGAAGTTTTTCGCACGCACTCAGGAAAAGGCCTTGTTTTTTGCTGTGTGACCACTGTTCTATAGGTCGGTGAAAAGTTACTATAGAAATTGCATCGTATGCCTGTGCGCAGAGACATTGGGAGTTACAGAATCATCCTTGTTGCCTGTTGATGCAAAATCGTCACTAAGAAGTGACTGTGTGGTCAAATACCACTTTCATCAGTTTTGCAGATTTGCCCTTGTGAGGCTGAAGCTGTGTTTTATGCAGTGACAAAATTTTTTGCAGTGTTCTGTAATGGCGTCTGATTCTCTTTCACAAATTATCACTGAAAAGCTTGACAAGAACAACTTCCAAGCATGGAAATTTAGAATGATGAATTTCCTTATGGGAAAAGGATATTGGGAATTTGTTGCAGGAAATGAAGAAGAACCAGTTCTTCTTGATGTTCCCAATCAACAGCAAATGCAGGCATTTAAAGGATGGCATGAGAGAGCCAGAAAAGTTATGCACTGGCTATCTATCAGCATTTCATACTCTATGATTGTGCATATTCAGGATGCAAGTACGCCAAAGGAGGCATGGGATACTTTGTCAAATGTATAGCACAAATACACAAGCCAAGAAAATGCAGCTCAAGCAAGAGTTGCACAATGTGCAAAGAGAAAGTATGAGCATCAATGACTACCACATGAAGGTGAAGAAGATTGCAGATGCACTTGCTTCCATTGGGTCGCCAGTGGAAGATGATGATTTAGTTTCTGTGACCTTAAATGGTCTAGGAAAGGATTATGCACAGTTCCGAACATTGATTTTCGTCCATGAAAGATTTCCTAATTTTGAGGAGTTGATTGCTCTTCTAATTTTTGAGGAGTAGAGAAATGGTGGTGCATCTTCTTCAGGAGGAACTTCAAAAGAAGCTATCTTCTACTCAAATGCTGGAAGAGGTAGAGGCAGAGATAGAGGAGGCCGATCTGGAGATCGTGGTAGAAATCAGAATATGCAGCAAACTCAAGAAAACCAGTCCTATGGAGGAGGACGTGGTAACTCTAGAGGCAGGGGGAGCCAAAGAGGTCATGGTGGATGGCAAAGAGACCAAAATACAAACAACAATGTTGAATGCTACTACTGTGGTAAAATGGGTCATATGGCTAAAGACTGTTATAAAAAGCAGAATGACATCATGAATGGAAAATTGCAACAAGGGAATTATGCATCTTCTAGTAGACAAGGTGATGACAGAAATGAGCATTTGTTTATGGTGCAGCACATGACCAATTCTGTGACAAGTGCAGAAGAAAGCAACGATGTGTGGTATGTTGACTCAGGTGCATCAAACCACATGATAGGTCATGCAGAATGGATGTAGGGCACAAGGAAAATGAAAAAACCAGGATTTGTGGAGAAGACTGGTGATGATACTGCACATCCTATTTGTGCAGATTGAAAAAATTCCTTTGTCTATGCAGGATGGGAAAAAGAAATACCTGTCGAATGTATTTCATGTCCCGAATATCACCAAGAACTTGGTTTCTGTTGGTCAAATGGTTGAGCAGCGCTTGCAGGTCAGATTTAATTATCATGGATGCTTTGTTAAGGATATGAAAAATAAAGGTCGCTTGATAGCAAAAGGAAAGAAGAAGGGTAGAATGTTTACGTTGGATGCAGACATGCCTGAATTGAGTGCAGCAATGTTTGCACATGGGATCGCTGTAGTTGCACATATTGATATCTGGCATAAACGCATTGGTCATGTTAATGTACAGCGACTAAAATCAATGCAAGCCCAAAATATTATTGCAGGATTGCCTAAATTCAAGGTTGCAGAAATGCATAAGGTATGTGAAGCCTGTCAATTTGGAAAACAGGCAAGAAAACCATTTCCTAGACATGTTCAAGAGAGTAAAAAGCCATTGGAATTAATCCACTTTGATGTGTGGACTACTAAAGCTACATCTATTGGAGGCTATCATTATTTTGTCACTTTTATTGATGACTATAGCGGAAAAGTTTGGGTGTATTTTATGAAAAAGAAAAGTGAAGTTTTTGGGCATTTCAAAACTCTTAAAGCTATGGTTGAAAAAGAAATAGGCTTACAAATAAAATGCCTAAGGTCAGATGGAGGGGGAGAGTACCTCTCAAATGAGTTTGCAAGGTTCTTGCAGGAGCATGGCATAAAGCAGTAATATTCATGTAGTCATATCCCACAGCAAAATGGAATTGCAGAAAGAAAAAACAAGCATATTGGAGAGGTATCTCGTGCCATGCTCAATGAAAAAGACCTACCAGATTTTTACTGGGGGCTGAGGCAGTTGCTATAGTAGTCTACATAATGAACACGACTCCTACTGCAACATTACATGGCATGACTCCATTGGAGAGGTATACTGGTAGGAAACCAGATATTTCTCATTTGAAAATTTTTGGTTGCATTGCCTATGTTCATGTGCCAGATGAGTTGAGATCCAAGTTGGATCCAACAGCTGAGAAGTGCATCTTTATTGGTTACTCTCTACAGCAGCAAAAAGGGTATAGATGCTATAACCCTTCTACTTCTAAGTTTACAATGAGCAGAGATGTTGTTTTTTATGAGATGAGTAGCTGGTATAAGCCAGTAAATGTGATTGATAATGTAGATGCACAAAATGGTAATGCTGCACAGAATTCACAGCAGCAGTCACAAGATATTAGTGGACCTGGAGCGTCATCTAGCAGTGGTTCACATTCTTTGCCATGGACAGGTAGATTGAGATTAGGATAATCTTCTCAAAGCAATGCAGGTAGTGGTATGCAGGTATCACGAAAAGAAAAAGAGAAGGTAGATCAACCCATGTTTAATGTGAATGTAGGTTTCTACAAGATTTAGGTATAGGATGCCCTTGGCCTACACCCTTGCTTGATTTCTAGAAGTTCTTGTAGATGGTGGTCGCATTAGTGGAGATTTTTAGCAAATCGTAATCGATGCATGTTTTCGATCGACGAAATCGGATGCTCTCCCTGGTGTCCGATTCCACGGAATCGGATGCTCGGACCAAATACCTTGTTTGATCTAGAAGATCAGACACATAGGGTCAAACACACCATTTC
This sequence comes from Lygodium microphyllum, assembly GCF_053477565.2. NCBI lineage: Eukaryota > Viridiplantae > Streptophyta > Polypodiopsida > Schizaeales > Lygodiaceae > Lygodium > Lygodium microphyllum. The sequence goes on from NC_141153.1 coordinate 138,817,476, forward strand.
CGTCTGATTTTGAGAATCGGACGGGAAGAAATCGGACACATGACTTCGTCCGATCGGATGCTCGACCCGTCTGATCGCAACAATCGGACCACAAAATCAGACCCAGTGACCTATCCAATATCAGACATTTATTCAAATCAGACCACAAAATCAGACCTAGTGACCTATCCAATATCAGACATTTATTCAAATCGGACCAAGCTCCCTTGTCTAATTTCAAGAATCGAACATATCCCAATTGAACCAACCCACGCTGTCCAATCGAACACACCTTGTCTAATTGTGACAATCGAACCTGACCCTATCCAATGAACACTGGTAGATCGGGTGTCTAATTTTCAAAATCAAACTCTGGTAAATCAAACATGGTCTGAGAGAGAAAATCTATAAATTTGACAAACCCTGACCAACGAGGAGAGTGACGTGCGCCAAAAGGACCCACCGAATGCAGGAACTCACAGGTACTTACAGACCTAGAAATCGTGGCTAAACAACCAGAAATCGTTCAACATCACATTTCCACAAGCTTGATGTATTTAGTGCTATGGGTTGGTTGTAGGACCCCGACTTGACCCTAAACAAGCTGAACAGAATAGCATGGTGAGAGACCCTTTAAGCTGGCGAGGACAGTGTTGAGGGCATACATCATGTGAAAACAGAGAATACGATAGCACATCGTCACCTTGAAAATAGAGAACATGAACACAAATATACTATGTATGCAGACTTCAATAACCATAATTGAGAGTTTTAGTGATTCCATAATGCAAATCAAAGACTTAAACACGTAAAGGTCATGACACAATTATCAAGAATAGCCTGTGGTAGCCATAAGAGCATGGCCTTGCCTTCCTCTCTATATTCTAGAATCACACGATTGACATCAAGAAAGTAACTCCCTGAATACCAGAATCAGCATCCTGACATACAGGCAGTCAATCCCATGACATTTTAAGACACAATTACATAGGCTGATCCATATATGAAAGTAAAAGACTAAGGTTACTAATGGAATTCATGGCCTAGGGATTTGTGCCCCTAACACCTAGCACAGGGGGCACAAGCATGACCCAAACCCACAAACAAAAAAGTACAAAATTTTATGACATAAAGAACATACTTATACCTTGCCAGAGGTCTTGCTCCCCTTGACAAGCCACACTGAGCAGCAATGAGTAGAGCCCCTCTAGGATACTCAAAGCCCTCTGATGCAGTTCTAAAGTCAGTGAACAAAATGGCTGAAATACAAAGATCAAAAAGACATAACAGCATGATACTAGAACAACTAGAAAGTAATATGAACATAGACAATAAAGTCTCTGTAGGATGACATCTGCATTCTAGAAGATTTATCCTCATGACTAACAGATACATTAGCTCTCATCTCCTGGAATTCCTCTTGCACCTCATGCATAACCTCCTCCACAACGTCACTGGCATCATCGGTATGAAAATGCTTTTCCTGCAATAAAGTAGCCACATAATCCTCACTGTTTCTTTTTGCCTCCAAAGCCTCTTGCAATTTGATCTCCAATTCATAGCATTTACTCTCAAACAAATATATCTTCATATGTAACTCTTCACTTCCATGCATATCAACCTACTGCTATACCACAAACAAATCCTTGAACATACCAAATGGTTGAGACACTAAAACATCCAAAGCTTCAGCAACCTTTTGCCAAGAGTGTTTTACTTCCAAAAGCAAAGCATTATGAAGTTCATCAAATTTTGATTTAAGCACTACAGACCCATCCACATCTACATCCAAATTTTGCAAAATTTGCAACTCAACCAATTTCAAAGGCTCAAACCTATTCATCAACAGTTTATGCTCAACATGCAACTGTGCATACATATCCATAAAATTCTTCATACTACCCGAACATTAAGATTTCACTTCTTCAGTCCATCTTTCAAAAACACTGATGACTGAAATTTTGTTATGCTCTATCTATTGCATGCTACAACCTGCTCATTGTGTTGAACCAACAAAGCATCATACTCTGCTGCTTTCTGATCAAATTGCTGAGCCAAATCCTTAGCTCTCCTCCTCTCAGTAGTCAACTGATCCTACAAACTCAGAACCTGTGCTGCCATACTCGAATGACCTTTTTCATATTGTGCCAAATAATCCATAATTCTCAGCATCATACCCATGACATCAATCATACTAGTAACCCCAGAAACATCAACACCTAGCTCACCTGAAACCAAAGGAGTACCAGACACATGAGCAGACTCAAAGTCTTTATACAAAGCCTTCTTGACAGCAGCAGATGCACTAGCCAAAACCTATTGCAGCTGATCATCCACCTTGGATGTATCCCTGAACTAAATTTTACCAATCTTTTTCTTCTTTTTCTCCATAGTACCTGCAGACTTTAATGCATCCCCAATGACCTCCGCATCCAAATGCTCCATCTTCTCATCATGCATTGACTTCCGTTGATCTTTAACAAAATCCATAGCAACTTGTTTAGCATAAAACTCCTGAAAACATGCATGCAATAAATCTTTATAGATAGCCAATCTATCTTCATCACCATTGAAAATATTCAAAGCATCATCACTATCTTTGCCGTTATCAGTATCCTCTGTCAAATCCTCAACATGTCCTGCATCTTGAGACATTAACTTAAGTGTCCAAGTCAATTAAAACTCCATAGTCAAACCAGGATATTTCTTAAAGGCATACTCATATAGGGTTGCAAGAAAACAACCCTTACAAGATTCGTGATAAAACCTTCTTAGTTTTCAACACTTTTATCTCTGTCATTAACCTATCATAGAACACTCCATCCCAATTTGGCATCCCCACATTCTCTGCATAGTAAATCAGCCCATAAGTCTCCCGAGCTATCGAATCGGTCTTAATGAATAGCATGAATTTCTTCATAAACCACCTAAGATGCATCCTACTTCAATTCTCTTCATGTCATAAACCTTGCACGGACCCGTGGCATCACCAAATGCATCATGCATTTGCTCGTCCTCGTAAGAGCATCTCCACAAGGTAGGGTTTACATTCATTGGAAGTGCGAACACATGGCTTACCACATCGATTGTAAGGTCCAACCGACCTACAATTTTACCCTGAGATTGTCTTAGGACATCCAGTTGTACCGAGGCATATATGTTGGTGGCCCATGTGTGCCACGGAAAACATGCAAATTCATACAGCCCAATTTTTTCCAACCATGCCTTGGTAGGTTCATGGTCAATATCCAATGTCAAAATAGAGTCTACGAATGGTGTAGACACAGCACTTGCAGCATTTACCTTAGGAGAAGTCTTCGTTATTGGTGTCGCCTCTTGCTGCTCCGAGCGTTCAGATCATACTCAGTATCTTCATCATCCTCAACACAAACTCTCCTCTTCTTGGACAGTGCTTTAGTGGATGTACGCCGAGTGTGTGTCATGGTAGCCAATGCAGGTCGACACACAGATGAAGAGGGAGAGAAAGAAGAGGCAACAAATGAGGAACTTGTCTTCTCCATCTCGATGCTGAGGGCCCAGTACACTACCAATTTACATCTTTTTGTGCCATTTGTCATTTCAGTACGACATACCTTAGGCCATTCCACACAATCACTACATGTCACACTTGACCCAACCAATGAAATATAAAGACATGGGAATTACATTGAAGAGAATCTCATAAATGTTTGTGTGTGCTCCATGTTGCAGTCCTTTGAAAAGGAATTAGATTTGTTGCATGAAAATCAAATGACTTAATATAAAGTTACCTCCTGCAATAAATAGTCAAGTGAAAAATAGACATATAAGAAATCCTAGACACATAGTAATAACCCCCTATGAGAATAATTTTTTGAATCAATCCATTTATCTTTTCTTATTTTAAATGAATTTTGAATCAACTAGCTTCTTATCAAGTCCTATTACAGATATACATTCTCAAATATATTTCTCTCATCACTTGTCACTCACTTTTGAGCCCATCTTAGCGACTTTTTGTTTATGCTTAGGCAATGTTAGAGAAAGTATACACTAGAATTAAGGCAAGGAACATATCCTTGATGCAAAATAAAGGCCTAATGAGGGAAGAAAAGAAATGCTTAAGGAGTTTCTTTGAGCACACAATGAAGACAGAAAACTAGTTGACATGACCATTCCTCAAGTGAAAAATCTAGTGAATGATGCAGCCAAGGATATGCATACACTAGTGGACCTACAAAACCACGACAAAATGAAGAAAAAAATGAGCGTATGTTTGCTATGCAACATATGATGACTACTGTTACAAGAAAGGGGACACATGATGATGTATGGTATGTTGATTCAATACGTGCTCTTATTATTTCAAGAGTTTCAATGTATGTAAGCCTACTTAAGACAATAGATCCAAACGAGATGGGAGCACACACTTATCTATACTTACTTCCTTCCTTATCGTCTACATATTGGGTTGTCTCATTTGTGATCCAATTACATGCTCCTTCATGTTTGGCCTCACTTCCTTATCATCGCGATGGAGAGGAGACACCCACACTTAACTTGATGAGATGAAGAAAAGAAGATGGTTTCTTATTTCACATCCCTCAACCTCTTGCAATCTTGGCATGCCTACTCTTGGTCATGAAGGCACACCATTATGGGATGGAAAAGAGAACATAGCATGCAAAGAGCTTCGTTGTCTATGTCCCTCCCTCTCTCATAGGCTCTCAACTCCTTCTCCTTCACTCACTCTCAAGGTCACAATTGCAAGAAATTAAAAAAACAAAGTTTGCATACACATGAATATCTTTTTCCATCATGTCTCACCATTTTTATTTATGGATTTTAGGGCTAGGTTTCGCCTATGCACCTTGGGTATTGTGCCCTTTTTGTGAGCTTTTTGATGGTCATGGCTCTATTCATGCTTTTAAATCTTACTTTGTAATAACTTATTCTTGTAGCTATACTAATGACTCTAGATAGAAGCGTTGTGTATATATGGCAAACCTTACACTTAGTAAATTATTTTATAAATTAGCAAAAAGAATGGACTAGGTCCACATGCTAGAATAGGTAGGGTTTTTTGGCTTGGATCACTCTCATATTGGGAATCTTCAAAATGTTATACCTACCATGTTCATTCTTTTAATACTCCTAGCCATGCCACCATGGGAATTAAAGCGGATATGCTTGTTCTTCTTCTCTCAAGTAAATAAAGGATTTCCAAACCCTCTTTTTAGTTTCCAAAATGGGATAGCACTATTTTGGCAAAGTTGGCTATACTTCTCTAAGCTTCATTTTCATATATCTTCCCCTTCTTACCATAAGCTCTACCAGATTTCTGATAGCTTGTGACATCTATGGGATCTTACTAGTTCATTTCAATATTTTCAAAAGTTCATATGAGCAACCATACAGTGTGCAAAGGAAGTGGTTTTCTAAACCTTCTCTCCTCATTAACTTTGAACTCAAACACTATAGATGTGTTGGTTTCCTACTTCTCATGATATCTCAATGTTTCCTTTCTCTTATTGCGGCAAAATCTTACAAGGAATGGTGTGTTAGATTACTTTCTACAAAATTGAGCTTTCAAATTTTGCATCATGGTTGTGTAGACATCCTTTAGCTCCAGATCTTCCTCTTCTTCTATAGACCGCTCTTGTGACTTCCCTATATAAAATTCTAGTAGCTTGGGCATGTCAATAGGGGGGATCATGATAATGGGTGGCTCTAGAGTGATGGGAGAGATTGATCAAGGTGTGTTGGGCTATATGAGACTTGCATCTTTTAGCTTATTCTCCTCATATCGTTTCTTTCTTAGGTGGCAAAGTAGGTCTTCCTTGCTTCACTCCTCAACACTAGGAGAAGAAGGATTGGAACATATAGTAGGGAATGAAGAAGGCATATGTTGCACCCTTGCCATACGTTCATACACATGTGCAATAGTGCACTACATTACTACACTATGTCCTCCATCTAGTGCATCCCATAGTGCACTTGCTTACTATACACTCAACTTGTATTTATGTCAGCACACAAGATTAGACAAGTGATATTTTCATAAAGGCATTGGGTGTAGAGAAACTTCAAGGATTTTGGAGCTTACTTGGAGTTGCATTTATGTAGTTGAGCTTGTTGAGAGGGAGTGTTGAGATGGAAAGCTTAACATGTGTGTCATTGATATAATAGACTACCTGGTTAGATGAGTTTACATACCTATACTTAGTATATCAGTGGTCATTATGATCCTCACATGGCCACTGGCTTATTTCTTATTATATTTGGTTAATTACATCTACCTATAATTGGCATAGTTAAAGTGCCAATCAATTAGTATAGTCAGTTATACATTGTTTAGCTTAGTAGGCCACTTTTCTTCATATTGTATCTTATCTATACTTTGTGTACATTGTGTTGTGAGTGTAAAAGGGAAGAAAAAACTAGCAAGAAAATGTTTTGGCCTTCATCTCTCTTCTTGTGTTCTTGTGTGAGCTTCCTCTTGTGTATATTTTGTGTGTTTGGCACAATAGCTCAAGCAAGTCCTCCCACCACACAATTTGTTGATAGACTAGTGGAAAGCTACATTCTTAGGGTTATAATAAATGATCAATACTAGTCTACTAGGGGTTGTAGGACAATTAGAGGGTGAAATACAAAGACTGTATGAAAGAGCCTTAATGAAATTGTCCAATGACCTACGTGTAGTATTGTACAATGAGATCTAGCATAATGTGCAATTGAAAGCCTGCAAACAACATGTATGATTATCTTAGAGCATTCCACAGTCATGAAACCCCCTATTAGTATGCCAGAGCTACCAAAATTTGACACAATGGAATTAGAAGAGTGCTTAATGAGAGAAGAGAAAGACCCGTAGTAGAAGGAGATATACACTGCTATGATAAAATCTTAAGAGCTTAGTCTTAGAAGATAACAAAGCACCCTAACCTGCTTAAGCTTCTACCATAGTTAGAGGAAGATAATCTAGAGGAAACTATGCATAGGTACTAGAATGAGTATTACTCTCTCTATGCCAATACACTTGTTCGGCTAACATTAGTCTTGTTATTTGCTATAAAAGTGGTTGTAAGCCGCTTAAGTGGCTTAGGCAATATTTCACTATATTTAAAATAGCACGTGTATATAATAGCAATATTGGATTGGAATTTATTAACATTTTTATATATAATAAAATGTTTGAAATAAGTTTCAAGTGAAAAGTTAATTTCTACAAAAATTGGATTTTCAAAAGTGCATGAAATTGGTCAAAATAACGCAGTGTAATACTATTTTGGGCTCCTGGAATAGTTGACAATTTTAATGTAATTGCAATTCTCTTAATGGGAATACACATCATACATATCAAAGTATCTTCCATGAAAGTCTTAGCTTGATAAAAATTATTTAAGATGGTTTTGATTAGAAGCATTAAAGTTTTTTGATTCTCTAGAAAAATGGTCTCAAAGGTGGACATAGAAATATGCACTTCCTAGCTTGTCTTAAGTCTTTTTACTTTTTCTTGTGACTACTACATTATGTTGATCACTTTTTTCTAAAAGTATTTCTTCTTAATGTTTCTTGTTGAGGAGAAGTGGAATGTTTAGTAGAGGGTCCAAATTGCTAGAAGATTGGCTTTTCTGGTACAAGACTAGTGTTAACTCCTCTTGGCCCGTACATTACTTTTTTGGAAGAGTTCAATGTGGATTATGCCCATTGGTTCTTGGCTTACTTAGAAAAGGATAGGCTTAAGAAGGAGCACAAGAAGACAACTCGATGGAAAAAGAAGACCAAGAAACGTGGGAAAATTTTTAAAATCAAGAATAGGGCACACAAGAGATAAAGCACATTTTAGCCCATTGTAAAAGAGCGCCAAGCTCCCTCCTCTACAAGTTATAAATGAAAAGCCGCATGCAAAGGAGCTATAAGAATAGGAAAAGAGTGGAAAAGAGGACCAAGACCAAACGACTGGTCATGAGAATGGGTTGGGTGCCCAAGGGGAAAAGGGTATGTATAAAAAGAAAAAGTGAATGGATAAGCTCATTCTTGGTGTGTGTGCAAAACTAGCTCTCTTTTTGTTCTTGTTTTTTATTCTTCCTTGTGTATGAGAGAGGGAGAGTGTGAGTGTGTGAGAGTGGGGGACTGTGGAGAAGCTCTTCTTCTTATCATATTCTTCTTATCTTTTCTTTTCTCGCACGTGTGGCTATGAAGGTTGGAGCTTGGAGCATGGAGATGGTGCTTGCTTAAGCTAGCACCGTGAATCGTGAAGCCATCGAAGGATTCGAGAAAGAGGACTATGCTGATCGAATTCAATGGTAAGCTCACTATATCCTTGTGTGAGAGCATGCACAACTATTTGAGAGGTATCCATTACCACTTGCTTGAAACGCTTGACTTGATAAGTGGGCCATAGGGTCTCAATGGTTGCTAGTGATAGCGATGAAATTTTGGCTCCATTGCCAAGACAAATGGATTCAAGCTTGGGTGCTTGCTCTCTCCAAATCGAGCGACAAAGTAGGAGTTCGTCTTTGAAATGGTGTGAGGTGTAAGTATGAAGTGAGGGAGTCGGAAGGTATTCGATCTCCTTTGCCGAGTAGTTTAGGTTTTTGAAGATTTAGGAACATTATTTAGATCAATAGTATGGTATTTTTCATTGGTTGGATACATTAAGGTTGAGGAAATATGCAAAAAAGAAGGAAAAGATGAGTTTCGGTAATAGCCAAGAAGCAGGGAAAGAAAAGAAGAGAGATTTTGAATATCTTAGGAGGAAAGCAGAGAGTAAGGAAAGAAAGAGAGAGCATTAAAAGAAGAGAAAGAGGGGGAATAGCTCATTTTGGCATGTGAGATATTGAGAGAGAGAGCAACAGGTCAAGACAACAATAGCAGCAGAAATCCGTTGTATCATCACTCTCGGTGATTCCAGGTATGCTCAGAACCTTCCTTGCTGATTAATGAATAAGGGTAGGATCATAGCCGGGTGCATGTGTACTCTCGGTGATTCCAGGTATGCTCAGAACCTTCCTTGCTGATTAATGAATAAGGGTAGGATCATAGCTGGGTGCATGTGTACTTTAGTAAGGCATTTTTCATCATTTTTATCATTCTATGTGTTTTTCCACCACTCGAACGGTGCCCAAGGACTCGGACAACCGAATCACTTTTGTCCTATTGGAAAACTCTCACTTGGAAAATGACAATCCCACTTGGGCAATCAAGTCAGTCCACTCGGACAGCTCTCACTCGAATGCTCAGACGATCAAATTTTTACTCGGACGCACCCTCTCAGACTCGGATGGGCACCCCTATTTGGAGTCGGAGACCGAATCATTCGAATATGCCGAATTCAGCACTCAGAGGGCTAAGTCTAGGACTTGAATGGACAAAGGCTTGCAACTCAGATGTCCGAATGCAGACAACCTAAACCAAAACACATTTTTAGGGACCATCCAAAACCCCCAAACATACCAAAGGCCGTGAGCTAATTATTGAATGACCCTAGATAGATCTAAAACCTGCAAGTGTGACCATAGAGCTAACCAACATCGTAATTTACCTTGACAAGCCCAAGAATTGACCAAATCAGCCACTCACTTGCAGTTTACTTTCCAATAGAGACACTATTTGACTGCTTGGGCAAACCACCCATCAAAACCCCATAGTGAATCAAAAGTGACTGCCAGGTGTGATCACAACTTGCATAAGAGAGCTGGAACCGTACAAACTGATTGGCAAGGTGTGTGTAGTATGAATGATTTCATTGAAGGTGCACATTGCATTATAGGCACTTAGGTGCATGAGAAAAGTTGAAAGCTTGATTGTGCACAGCTCACCTTGCATTACACCATCGAGTGTGTGAGTAAATGTAAACTAGTGAAGTGATTTAATTAACAAGGAACACACTAAAAGGGAATTAAGCTAAGAAATGAACCCACCAATAGGACTTGCAAAATCCATGGGACCACGTTGATAAACTAAGAAACCCAACATTGAGAAGTAAACAACCTCAAACCACCGGACAACCGAGTGAAGAAGGGAACAAACCATAATTAGAGACATGTCCTTAGCTAACCTAATCACCCTCATTGACACCTTAGTGGCTTAAGAGACCGTCAACATGGCAGGTGTGCTAGCATAGACACATGCAAGCAAGGCCTAGATCTAGGAAATTTTCCAATTAACATATAGCAACTCATACCACGGTGCAACCGTCAAATGAAAATAGCACACCATGGGAGGTCTGCAGATGAGACCATAGCTTATCTTGAAGTGGAGAGGAGGCTAGGAAGAATTTTCCTATAACGCACAGCCAGCTACAACTAGAAGCAATGTGCTCAGACGCTACGCTAGGAGATAGAGCTCAACGAGGTCCAATGAGTCCTAGCCATTGCAAGAAGAAACAGAGTAAGAGGAAATGCTGATAGGGAGAGAGTGTTAGAAGTAGATCTTGCATTAGTGAGCTTCTCAAGAACTGACTGTTAGGCTGTCATTGTAGAGCAAAGCAAAGCAACCCTATTAGCAACTTTGTTGCTAGTAGCTAGATCGGGAATCACCCCAAATGTTAGAAGCCAGACCAATATACCTATAGTTGCAAATCAACTTGGGAAGTATCAAGCAGATAACGATCCTTACAGCTTCATTGAACAATTTGAGTAGGTGTGTGAGGCACATAGCATCATGGACCCCGCTCAGCGTGCACAAGCTTTTGGACTCTACCTAGGAGACAAGTGTTAACCCTCAAACAAACAAGGTGAAAAATCCGAAAAATCTAAAGCAGAAGACAAGGCTAAGGCGAAAGTGAAATGGAAGACAAAGGCGTGCCAAAGAAGAATCCGGAAACACAAGAAGTGCAAAATAGTCCTAAATCAAGGAGAAATGCACACAAGAAAAATCCCAAGCTAATACTTTTCTAAAAGAGTGCAAGGTGCACCATGATTTATTTTAAGAGCGGGGGGATCTCACCCGTGCAAATTGTAAAGGTAGATGGGCGGTGGAAAGGAAGCTAGGAAGATAGGAGGACAATGGAAAAAAGGGCCTAGGCCATGGTCGGCCATGTAAAAAAGGGAATAAGTGGATGGCCATCCCAAAGGGATTTAGGGTTTTGTATATAAAGTTGAATAGTGAATGAGAAGCTCATTCTTGTGTGAGGCCAAAATTGGCTCTCTTCTTCTTCTTCTTCTTCTTTTTCTTGCTTGCTTGCTTTTGCTTGTGCTTGAGAGAGGGAGTGTGAGAGTGTGAGGGAGTGAGTGTGCGAGGGTGAGGGGCTGTTATAAGAACTGAGATACATGCTCGACTTTTTTATATACTTAAAATATATATGGTGAATATTATGTTGGCGCAAAGAGAGAACAAATGAGAGAAAAGAAAGATGGAGAGAGAGAGAGAGAGAGAGAGAGAGAGAGAGAGAGAGAGAGAGAGAACACACTAGGGACTAGAAGACGGCCCAGTCCCCCCCTTGTGGATTTATATTATTGACAAGGAGCAAGCTCCTCCGTTATACATAGACCAGTCCTTACTTGAGATCTTGGAAACAAGATCACAGTTCCTTGCATGGTACACAACCAGCTAACACTTGCACAACTTGGAAGTTGGCATCTTTTGATCCTTCTTGAGTCTCCTTCTCTCCTGTAGGGCTCTCCTCTTGGCGCTTGATTTCAGCAGAGCTTTCGCAGCACTTGCACATTCTCTTCTCGTCTTGGAACTTGATTTCAGCAAAACTTCGGCAACACTTGCACCTTCTCTTTTCCTCTTGGATGCATGCAAAGTGATGCTTGCTTCATCTCTCCCACACCCAAGGAGAGCCTTCTCTTTTATAGGCTTTCAAGAGCTTCTCTTGTTGGAGAGAGACTTGAGTTGATTTTCATGCAAGATGTGGCTATTCTAGGACCTACTTTGCAGCACCAATTTCTAAATATCTCTTTGCGTGTTGCTCAGATGGAAAAACGTCCAATACGAAAGTTGTAGATCTCATTGTTTCCAATACCCTCTGTGGGCTGTTTTTAGAGATCGTCTTTCTATCATGAGATATTTTAAAAATGGATTCACCATGTTTTTTAAAAAAAACTTCTCAAACTGTACTCTTAAGTTGTGGTCCATGCAACCACCTTAAGGAGAGTTCATTAAATTGCCTTGGGCCTCAACCTTAAGATTGACTTCTATCAAGATTGTGGGAGAGAAGGAAGGAGTCTCACTTGTAGCTTTCTTGCTTGCACAATGGGGGAATACACACAAAGATGGAGGCTGAAAACAGTTTTTCTCTTCTTAGTTGTGTAAGCCAAAAAGAAGTCAAGTACAAAGAAATAGAAGAATCCTATATATGGGTCTCAAACCAAACTCAACTAACTAAGGTGGCATACTAACTGAGCCACGAACTAGAGTAGATAAGGATAGCTGTCATGTAGCTATTATTCATGGGCGGTGTACCAACCGCATCTGCAACTGACACGTCGGTGACATAAATGCACAATGGTCACCCTGGCATATCACGAGTGGAGCTCGATATCTCAACACTCCCCCTCGAGCTCAATCCCAATTCCTGCACACCAAGCAGGTCTCTGAACTTGCGTAGCTTCTCTGCGCCCAATGCCTTCGTAAATATGTCAGCTACCTGATCCTCTGTGCTGACATAAACTAGATCAATAAGACCTAGTAAAACCCTCTCCCGCACATAGTGATAATGCACCTCAATGTGCTTTGTTCTAGCATGATAGACTGGGTTATTTGCCAAGTGTATACTACTCATGTTGTCACAATAAATGAAAACTGGCCCATCTGTAGGCTGATGCATATCATAAAGTAGCTTATGCAACCAAGCTACCTCACATGCAGCCATTGCTGCACCCCTGTACTCAGCCTCCGTGCTCGACAAGGCAACTGTAGGCTGTTTCTTGCTGCTCCAAGTGACTGCAGCACTCCCAAAAAAGAACACATACCCACTGGTAGATCGTCTATCAGAAATACTACCAGCCCAATCAGCATCAGTGTATCCATGCAACTGTATCTGAACCCTAGTCTCATAAAATAGTCCATACTGCAATGTGGACTTCACATACCTGAGTATGCATCTAGCTGCATCCAAATGCGGTTTCCTTGGAGCCTGCATAAACTGACTTACCAATCCAACAACATAGCTCAAATCTGGCCTGGTAATAGTCATATAAATCAAGCTTCCTACTATGCATCTATACATAGTAGGGTCTTCCAGAAGCTCACCTGCATCTGCGCTCAGCTTCACATTCTGCTCCAAAGGAACTCAAATAGGCTTACAGCCTATCATCCCATATTTGGACAGCATGTCCAATCCATACTGCCTCTGCAAGAGTTGTATCCCACTTGGTGATCTAATCACCTCAATGCCCAAGAAATAACGCAGCTCTCCCAAATCCTTCATCTCAAACTTCTGCTTCAATAGCATTTTCACATGAAGGATATCTTCATCACTGTTACTTGTCATAATCAAATCATCAACATAAATGACAAGTAGCATAATATCTTTCTCTGTTTTTCTCACATAAAGTGAGAAATCTACCTTGGAAATTTGAAAGCCAATAGTGACAAGATACTGTCCTATCTTGTCAGACCATGCTCTAGGTGCTTGCTTCAAGCCATACAAGGCTTTCTTCAATCTGCAAACAAACTCAAGATGAACAGCATGCACATAACCTGGTGGCTACTCCATATATACCTCTTCTTGCAAATCACCATGCAAGAAGGCATTCTTTACATCCATCTGATGTAAAGACCATTCCTTTGATGCAACCATAGCAATGACTGCTCTTACGGTTGCCATCCTTGCAACCGGACTGAATGTTTCTTCATAATCAATGCCATATGTTTGTGCATACCCCTTGACTACTAATCTTGCCTTGTATCTGTTCACAGAACCATCTGCATTGTGCTTCACCTTATAAACCCACTTACAGCCAATTGCATTCTTACCTTTAGGTAAAGGTACCAACTCCCATGTAGCATTTGCTTCCAAGGCATCCATTTCTTCATCCATGGCTTTCTCCCATTTTTCTTTTCCCATGGCTTGCTCAAAAGAAGTGGGTTCTGGTTCCTATATCACTTTGACCATATATGCATAGTGGATGGCTGTAAATCCATCATATTTTAGCCTATCCACAGGATACCTAGCTCTGGTAGACCTAGGCAAAGTAGGCTCACTTCCAGTGCTCTCAAAACATCCCTGGTCTTCCTTACTCTAGGTGTAACAATAGAAGGAATACCCAACTCATCATCAATGCTCTGTTCTGAGCCACTGGATTCACCATCCACATAAGAGTGACCTGCATTCACATCAAACATGGGCTGATCAACCTTCTCTTTTCCTTTTCGTGATACCTGCATACCACTATCTGCATTGCTTTGAGAAGATTCTCCTGATCTCAATTTGCCTGTCCATGGCGAAGAATGTGAACCACTGCTAGAGGACGCTCTAGGTCCACTAATATTTTGTGACTGCTGCTGTGAATTCTGTGCAGCATTACCATTTTGTGCATCTATATCACCAATCACATTTACTGGTTTATATCGGCTACTCATCTCATCAAAAACAATATCTCTGCTCACTGTAAACTTACGAGTAGAAGGGTTATAGCATCTATACCCTTTTTGCTGCAGAGAGTAATCAATAAAGATGCACTTCTCAGCTTTTGGATCCAACTTGGATCTCAACTCATCTGGCACATGTACATAGGCAATGCAACCAAAAATTTTCAAATGAGAAATATCTGGTTTCCTACCAGTATACCTCTCCTTTGGAGTCATCCCATGTATTGCTGCAGTGGGAGTCCTGTTCATTATATAGACTGTTGTAGCAACTGCTTCAGCCCAGTAAAAATCTAGCAAGTCTTTTTCATTGAGCATGGCACGAGATACCTCTCCAATATGCCTGTTTTTCCTTTCTGCAACTCCATTTTGTTGTGGGGTATGACTCCATGAATATTGCTACTTTATGCCATGCTCCTGCAGGAACCTTGTAAACTCATTTGAGAGGTACTCTCCCCCTCCATCTGACCTTAGGCATTTTATTTGCAGGCCTGTTTCTTTTTCAACCATAGCTTTAAGAGTTTTGAAATGCCCAAAAACTTCACTTTTCTTTTTCATAAAATATACCCAAACTTTTCTGCTATAGTCATCAATAAAACTGACAAAATAATGACAGCCTCCAAGAGATGCAGCTTTAGTAGTCCACACATCAGAGTGGATTAATTCCAATGGCTTCTTACTCTCTTGAACATGTCTAGGAAATGGTTTCCTTGCCTGTTTTCCAAACTGACAGGCTTCACATACATTATGCATTTCTGCAACCTTGAATCTAGGCAATCCTGCAACAATATTTTGGGCTTGCATTGATTTAAGTTGCTGTATATTAACATGACCAATGCGTTTATGCCAGATATCAATATCTGCAACTACACCGGTCCCATGTGCAAACATTGATGTACTCAATTCAGGCATGTCTGCATCCAATGTAAACTTTCTGCCCTTCTTCTTTCCTTTTGCTATCAAGCGACCTTTATTTTTCATATCCTCAACAAAGCATCCATGAGGATTAAATCTGACCTGCAAGCCCTGCTCAACCATTTGACCAATAGAAACCAGATTCTTGGTGATATTCGAGACGTGAAATACATTTGACAGGTATTTCTTTTTCCCATCTTGCATAGACAAATGAATTTTTCCAATCTGCACAATAGGATGTGCAGTATCATCACCAGTTTCCACAAATCCTGGTTTTTCCATTTTCCTTGCATCCTCCATCCATTCTACATGACCTGTCATGTGGTTTGATGCACCTGAGTCAACATACCACACTTCGTTGCTCTCTTCTGCACTTGTCACAGAATTGTTCATGTGTTGCACCATAAAGAAATGTTCATTTTTGTCATCACCCTGTCTACTAGAAGATGCATAATTTCCTTGTTGCAGTTTTCCATTCATGATGTCATTCTGCTTTTTATAGCAGTCTTTAGCCATATGACCCATTTTACCACAGTAATAGCATTCAACATTACTGTTTGCATTTTGGCCTCTTTGCCATCCACCATGACCTCTTTGGCTCCCCCTGCCTCTAGAGTTACCACGTCCTCCTCCATAGGACTGGTTTTCTTGAGTTTGCTGCATATTCTGATTTCTACCACGGCCTCCAGATCGGCCTCCTCTACCTCTGCCTCTACCTCTTCCAGCATTTGAGTAGAAGACAACTTCTTTTGAAGTTCCTCCTGAAGAAGATGCACCACCATTTCTCTGCTCCTCAGAAATTAGAAGAGCAATCAACTCCTCAAAATCAGGAAATCTTTCACGAACTAAAATGGATGTTCTAAACTGTGCATAATCCTTTCCTAGACCATTCAAGGTCACAGAAACTAAATCATCATCTTCCACTGGCGACCCAATGGAAACAAGTGCATCTGCGATCTTCTTCACCTTCATGTGGTAGTCATTGATGCTCATATTTTCTCTTTGCACATTGTGCAACTCTTGCTTGAGCTGCATTTTTCTCACTTGCGTATTTGTGCTATACATTTTTGACAGAGTATCCCATGCCTCCTTTGGTGTACTTGCATCCTGAATATGCACAATCATAGAGTCTGAAGTGCTGATAGACAGCTAGTACATAACTTTTCTGGCTCTCTCATGCCATGCTTTAAATGCTTGCATTTGCTGTTGATTGGGAACATCAGGAAGAACTGGTTCTTCTTCATTTCCTGCAACAAATTCCCAATATCCTTTTCCCATAAGGAAATTCGTCATTCTAAACTTCCATGCTTGGAAGTTGTTCTTGTCAAGCTTTTCAGTGACAATCTGTGAAAGAGAATCAGACGCCATTACAGAACACTGCAAAAAATTCTGTCACTGCAAAGAACACAGCTTCAGCCTTACAAGAGCAAATCTACAAAATTGGCGAAAGTGGTATTTGACCACACAGCCACTTCCTAGTGATGATTTTGCATATACAGGAACCAAGGATGATTCTGTAACTCCCAATGTCTCTGCACACGAGCATACGATGCAATATCTGTGGTAACTTTTCACCGACCTGTAGAACAGTGGTCGCATAGCATAAAACATGGCTTTTTCCTGAGTGCGTGCAGAAAACTTCCGCCTCCAAAACAGGCCCCGAAATGGCCTTAAATCAAAAAAATAGGGTCACCAAGGGCTAAAGCCCTTATCCCGCAGCATATATTGTCCTCTTGCTTCACCGCGAAGGGCGTCTCAACCTGAGACAATGCACTCTTGCAATTTCCGGCTGTGCTACATGGAGAGATCTGCTCCCAAAACAGAAAATGAAAGAAACACTGCTCCTCTTACCAGAACACCGCGAGCTTGGCTTGCTTTCTTGAGCTCCTTACCACGAACAAGGCTTTGATACCATGTCAAGATTGTGGGAGAGAAGGAAGGAGTCTCACTTGTAGCTTTCTTGCTTGCACAATGGGGGAATACACACAAAGATGGAGGCTGAAAACAGTTTTCCTCTTCTTAGTTGTGTAAGCCAAAAAGAAGTCAAGTACAAAGAAATAGAAGAACCCTATATATGGGTCTCAAACCAAACTCAGCTAACTAAGGTTGCATACTAACTGAGCCACGAACTAGAGTAGATAAGGATAGCTGTCATGTAGCTATTATTCATGGGCGGTGTACCAACCGCATCTACAACCACGTTGGTGACATAAATCCACAACGGTCACCCTGGCATATCACGAGTGGAGCTCGATATCTCAACAACTTCCACACAAATACTTGTGTCATTTTAGACCTCAGAAAAGAGAAAATGACTTCTCTCCTCACTTCCAGAGGATTATGTCTCTTGTCTTTCTTAGTCAGAGAATTACCTCTCTCTTCTTTCTTAATGAAAGAAAAGACCTTAAACCTTGACTTGTAAGGGAGAGGATGACCCTTAATGAATGCAATGCTCATTGCACACAAGTAAACGTTCCCAGGCATCCTCAGATACACACATAAATACATAAACACAATGCTAATGCACTTCCTCTTCTTAGAACTTAATCCATCTTCATTTATGTATAACTCCTTGGTTCTTGTGTACACTCGTACACTTGGCAAACACTTCTTTCTCCCTTCATAACTTGTATTGCCTATACCAGATATCCCCGTCACAGTGCTTTGATCACTCCATTAAGTGCTGCATTAGGAATACTAGTCTCTAAATGGTCTCATGGCCATGCTAGATCATCATCAACACTTAAAGAAAAGCGAGTCATTAATTTATTGACATAAATTTATTAAATAGAGAATGCGTAATAAGCAATCAATGTAGTGACACCCCTCTGGCTTCTAAACAATTAACCTCAACTGTAGAGGAGATAGATAGTCCTTTAGAAGATCTGGAAAGTCTTGTAGTTCTCTCTTAGTCATAAACTGAGTGTCCAATGGGGGATAATTCTTAAACTTAACGAGATACTTCCGTAATACCTTACCTAACCTTAGAGTATTGTCATGATGGTGTAAAAATCTTTCAGGCACAAGGAACTCTTCTGTTTCTTCTATGTAAAGTAAATATTCCTTGATCGGTTCCATCGGAGGTTCTCCAATAAAGGGACATAGCAAACTTATATGGAAAGCATTATGAATGTTCCAATGACTTGGTAGATCCAAACAAAAAGTCGCATTGTTTATCTTATCCGTGATCTTGAAAGGGCCATAATAGCGATTAGAAAGCTTAACCACTTTATCCTTTTGACATTTCTACTTCTTCAAGCGAGCCTTCTCAAACTTAAAAAGAACATGCTATCCCAACTTGAGATCTAACTTACGACGATACTTATCAGCTTCGCGTTTATGCTTATCTTGTGTCCTTTGGATAGCAACTTTTACTTGAGTGAAAGCTGTATCAATGTCTCTAACAAACTCATATGCTACAAAGATCTTATCCTTCGTAAGAAGAATGGGTAGTAAATGAGGCTTGCCATAGATGATCTCAAAGGGTTCCTTACCAGTACTAGAGTGCACCGTGTTATTGTATGCAAACTCTCCTAAAGGAAAATACTTTTCCCATTCTCTTTGATTATTAGAGATATAGGATTTCAAAAGGTCCAGAACAGTAGAATTAGCACTTTCACTCTGCCCATTCATTTGAGGATGAAAAATTTAATCAAGTCTTGAGGGTATCAAATAGAGCTTGCCAAAAGAGGCTGGTCATGCGGGGATCTCGATCACTTATAATGGACTTAGGCATGCCATGATGCTTGTGTGCGAGGAAGCTCCATGATAAAGTCCATGGCTGTACTTTCCCAAGGCTCATTGGGAATAGGTAATGGCTTCAGTAGACCAGGTGGTTTATGCCTGTTTTCCTTTACTTTTTGGCATATCTTGCACTCGCAGACATATCTTTCAATGTCAACTCTAAGAATGGGCCAAAAGAAATATCTTTCAAATGCTTGAGTAGTGGGTAGAATACCCCTATGTCCAGCATCTGGAGATGCATGTGCTTCATCCATTACCTTGTGTCACAATGGTAATACTACACAAATTGCTTGATGATGATACAGATAACCATCTTGAATCAAGTAAGGTGTAATCAACTGACTTGAGTTAAGCTGATCCCATATGGTTTAGAAGTCGGAATGAGTTGCATACATTTTGGGTAAATCCATGTACTCGTTATGGTAAACAGTTGTGATTGCATTCACTCGAGGTCGTCGTGATAGAGCATCTGCTACCACATTCTTAGTTCCAGATGTATGAAGGATTTAAAAATGAAACATAGATAAGAAATTTTCCAAGCGCATTTGTTTCTCTGAGAGCTTCTTCTAAGTGAGGAAGTATCTTAGACTTTGGTGATTTATTTTAATAACAAAATCTGCACCAAGTATATAGTGTTTCCATACTTGAAGAGCATGTACCACTGCCATAAGCTCTTTCTCATATATTGGAGCATGTAGCTCATGATCCTTGAGGCGTCGGCTCTCAAATGCTACTACATGATGCTCTTGGTTAAGCACAGCTCCAATGCAATCCCCAAAAGCATTACAATGAACTTCAAAAGTTTTTTGAAGATCCGAAACTATGAGAGCTAGTTCTTGAGTTACAAGAAACTTAATTTTTTTCAAAGGCTTGTAGTTGCCTTGATCCCCAGTGAAAAGGCATTCGCTTCTTAGTAAGCTCATGTAGAGGAGATGCAACATACACAAAACCTTGTATGAACCTCCTGTAGTATGAAGATAGGCCCAAGAGACTTCTAACTTCATGTACAGAAGTAGGTGTAGGCCATTCAACAATGGCTCGAATCTTCTCAAGATCCATTATCACCAAAATGTGAGAAACAATATGGCCCAATTAATGAATTTTTGAAAGAAAAAATTCACTCTTCTTAGCATTGACTTGTAGTCTATGAAAAAAATAGATATAAGTTTTCTATGCTCTTCTTTAGACCGTGAAAATATTAGAATATCATCAAATAAGACACATGTGAACTTTGAGTGAGGTCTGAAAATCCTCTCCATCATTCGATTGAATGTGGCAGGTGAATTAGTCAAACCAAATGGCATGACTAAAAACTTGTATAGTCCAAATGTTGTACGAAAATTTGTCTTACAAACATCTTCAGGTGCTATTCGTACATGGTGATAGCCGCTCTTGAGATCAATGCGACTAAAGATACTAGCCCCTTGCAACTTATCCAAGATATCATCTATCCTTGGGATAGGAAAATGATTCTTGATTATGATCTTGTTCAAAGATTTGTAGTCTATGCATATACAGAAAGAACCATCTTTCTTTTGAACAAGTAAGACTGGAGAGCAGTATGGAGAAGAGCTAGGTTGAATTAACCCTTTTTTCAATAGCTTGTTTACTTTTTTAGGATCTCGTCTTGTTGACTTGCACTCGGTAAGGCGGTTGGTTAGGTGGTAAACTGCCTCGGATAAGATCAATTGTGTGATCTTCTGGGCGCTTAGAAGGTAACTCTCCTGGGAGTGAATCACTAAAACAGTCTTCATATTGTTTAACAAAATCATGTCTGGCTTGATGAATTAAAGAGAGGGGTTCTTTTAAAGTCTGAGACTTAGAAGCACTAGTTGGTATTGTGTGTTCATTAGAGGCATCAAGTGCCCTTGAGTCATTAGCTTCTTTTGACTCTCTCACAAAAATCATGTACACAAAAATAACTTTCTTCATTTCTTTAGAAATGCTAACATGCCTAACCATTGGCACATGCCAATCTCAAGCATAAGTAATGCATACTATGTTCCGACCCTTGAATTGAAATGCAAGGGTCTTCTTAACAAAATCAGGAAGAGGTCTAATCTTGTAATGCCAAGGCATACCTAAGATAACATCATAGTTACCAATGGGTGCAAGTAGAAAAGATTCTTGGTCACAGTAATCCCCAATTCTAAGACTCAACTTCCCCTGGATAGGAGTAGAATTGGTTGTAAGTCCTTCAAATGCCGAACTTGATCCAATTGGTGTTCCCAATCAATTCAGTGGAATTTGTAGCCTTTTAGAAGTATCTACTGACACAAAATTATATGTGGACCCTTGATCAAAGAGTATCAAAACTCGTTGATTGTTGAGTGTTTCCACATAAGTAGTGACCTTCTCATGCTCGTTCTAGCCTAGCCAATCCCACTCCTTCTTAACATCATTCTCAAAATCAGGAGGCAAGAACTTCGCATAAAACTTCTTCTTGAACTTTTCCCAAGTCGTAGGTCTCATTCCCTCCAAAATGAGAGTCAACCACCAATTGCTAGCAGTGTCTTTTAAGTGTATGCCTACATGCTTGAGCTTGGACTTTTCTGATTAATTACCATAAGAAAAAGAATTTCAAATTGCGTGACGAAGGCTAACGCCTTACCAGGATCTCTCTTACCAAAGTAAGAGTTAAACTTTATGTCCTTATCCCCAGACTTGAAAGTCTTAGTCTTCCTAAGCTTACTCCTCTTATGGTCCCTCTTTATCTGTTTGCAGATTGCATGACTTAAAACCAAGAGAGTAGGAACTAGAAGTTGATGAGGAGGAGGAGGAACTTGAGTAATCAGGGGAGTAGTTGGTTGCTGAGGGAGATGACTCCCTTCTTATCCACCTTGAGGTGAGGTCTTTTTAGTCTTCTTGACTCGAGGTCCTTCTTCCTTCTAGGAAGCTTCTCAGCAATTGGATGCTTTGTACCTTCACTATCAATTGGTACAATGGTGTTTCCTCCAGTATCACCATCTTTTGGAGGATTCGGTCCTTCATAAGTAGCTTCTTCCCTTGCCATTAAGCTATCAATCAATTGACGTACTTTAAGAATTTCCAACAAGCTACGATACTCTGTCAATTGAGCCTGTAATTGCTCACTTGTAGGCACTTCATCAATTGCCACCTTTATCTTCTTCTTGCAAGGATCGCCTTTACTTTGAGAAATGCAAAGAGACCTACTCTGATACCACTGTTATAAGATCCGAGATACATGCTCGACTTTCTTAAATACTTAAATTATATATGGTGAATATTATATTGGCGCAGAGAGAGAACAGATAAGAGAAAAGAAAGATGGAGATATATATATATATATATATATATATATATAGAAATTGACAACACACTAGGGACTGGAAGATGGGCCAGTCCCCCCCCCTTGTGGAGTTATATTATTGACAAGGAGCAAGCTCCTCCATTACACATAGACCAGTCCTTACTTGTAGATCTTGGAAACAAGATCAGGGTTCCTTGCACGATATACAACTGACTAACAGTTGCACAACTTGGAAGTTGGCACCTTTTGATCCTTGTTGAGTCTCCTTCTCTCCTATACAATATGTGTAGGTCTCTCTTCTTGGTGCTTGATTTCAGCAGAGCTTCCGCAGCACTTTGATGAGACTAGCTATGGCACTAGCTGGACCTCATGCATACAATTGACGCCTCCACCACCACGTGGCCTCGCGGGGGTGAGGAGCACCTGTAATAACTAAATGCACACTAGATACATCTAGTATTGCGTTTGTAGAGCTGAATAAGAGTCCAACGGCATCTTTTCCAAAACCCCTCAAAGGTATATCCCACACATATTGGCAATAAGTGCCACGTATCACACAGACATAGGAGGCACCCCATTGGTTGATTGCCATGGCCCCACTATCGCTCTCCTACATCTTGAGGATTGGCCCCTCAATGCGTTGTCAAGTGTTTTTGCGAAAACTGAAAAGCCCTAGCCAAACTGTATGCTAACTTAGTTGTTTGCGTGACAGTTTGTTTTGTTATTTCGTAATTGAATTTCTTGTATTTGTTTAGCCTAGGATTTGTTTTTGTCATTTTTTTAATTTGTTGAGTGTGATACTTGATAGCCTTGGTCGAGCTTGGTATTTTTTTTGAACAGGATGAAGCTTGTGTTTGTCAATAACTGTTGAACATTGAGGAATAAGGTATGTTTTCTTGTCAAGACTTTTGCACATCACAAGGGATAATGGGTTTACGAGCACTTCATGTTGCACTTGTTGATGCACTGCACTCGAGGGTCGTCTCTTGTTCCTATCAAATACTTCCATGCCATGGGTTGGGATTATGCATGCTTTGCACCATCGTTGAGCACTTGCACGGCATGAGGTTCGCTGCAGCTATATGCAGTAAATCTTAGATGCACATGCACATGAGAGAGTACCTATCATTGAGCACGCACGTTTCTTGCACGCACCATTTGGGATGTTCATCACAAAGTTAGGAACCTCTAGTTGAGAGTGTAAGGTGGTTGGGAGAGTTCGAGGGTCGTGAAGGACACCATCAATTGTGAGAAGGGTTGTTCATATTTGGTCAACATCTTGAGGACCATCAAATTCTTGAGTGATTGTGAGATTTTGGATGGGTGGAGCGGAGATTGATATTTTTTTAATGAGAGTTGAGAGGTGAGGATAATGAATTTTAAATTAACAAGGAATTTTGTTTGCATTTTGTATGACACACGATTACATATAGATAGGCTAGGCAGAATTCTTCTAATGTATCCATATTTTTTGTGTAAGCATTGTTTGAATGGTAGCATGTCATGGATTCGATCAATTGCATGTTTTATCAAATCATGTTTTGGTTGTGCACGGAGTTCTCTTTCATAGCATATTCTTGCTAGGGCACATTGCATTAAAAAAACAGGTTCATATCCAGAGAATATTTATTTTGAAGACTCAAGGATGAAAGGAAAAAGGTCGTACGTTTTACATCGTCAGCAAGTATTTCTTGAAGAAAAAGAGGACATGTGTACTGAAAGTGTATGCAATCACAAGAACAATAGGCCAAGGAAGGGAATAAGCCATCCAAGATAAAAGATGGAGAAAAAAGATGCGATTTACGAAAATCAGTATTTTTGTTTGATTTTGATGGATTTTCGTAATTCTGTCCACGTGGGCTTGTCGATCAAATATGTTCTGATTGTTTTGAGTACCCGAACAACTATATTCGGAGTTCAAATGACGAAGTTATGATCCAAACAAGTTGCAAACAAGCATAAAGTAGAAAAAACGAAAATAGTGAAAAAGCAATAGAAAAGCAAAAGCCAAAAGTTGAAAGCAGAAAGCCTAATGTGTGTGAGTGTGGATAGAAAACTATATAAGGAGATGAGAGTGGAGAGTTAAGGGTCTTTCCCCTTGATTACAATTGTATTTTGTGAGAGAGGAGAGTGGAGGGTCGCATGCTAGAGTGAGCTCTTGTCATGTCAATTTGGAAGTTGGAGCTTTTGGGTGTCAAAGCGCTGAGCATCGGCTCAAGGTTGATAAGGTACGAGAATATATTTCTCTTGGTTTGTTTTTGAATTATTGGTATTTCCATTGTGTGGTTGTGTGATGCTCTACTCGCATACGTGTTTTAAATTTTTTGTGAGCTATAAGAAGCATTGTTTTTAGTCTTGTTTTATGGTGTTTTATCAAATATCTAAATGTTTCAAATTGAGTTGTGCATTCAACAAAGTCAATTACCCCAACCGGCACTCCTTAACGTCTCGTTATCGGGTTGTGAGTGAGGCTAGTTCTCAATCACCGCTAGCGTAACATCGTTGCTTTTACATATAAATATATTTGCACACAACTCCTCTCTTTTCAGTGAGATCCAGGAGATACCATGTTTCTCACCAATAAAATTTTCCAAGAAACAAGCGACTATCCTATGGCAAGGGAAATCTCACCCTCTCAAGTGTGGGTCAACTATAATTCAAACAATTGCCATGCATTTCCAAGAGTTGATACCACATGTATGATCAATGCAACAGTGGATGTCTCATCATGCACAAAAAATTATGTTTCGAAATCAATCTATGTGCTAATACGCAAATAGTCTTTCCATGAATTCCAACTAACACGTATATGCTTCATTACAAGAATCTAGTACCAAGGCAAACCTTGTGCTACTAGATTCCTAATTTCCAAATAGGCCATTTCCTAAATGCTATGCATAAAAAAAACAATCAGAATTTGTATTATTTCAGCCCTCAAACTATTGGATAAAATCCTACCCCCCTCACTGTTTAAGTTTTGCTTCGTTGCATAGGTGTATAGAGGTTGTTTTGTCATGGTTTAGTGTATAAAAAGCAATAAATCATACATTGTGACAAAAAAATAGGGCAAATTGAGGCCAAAACTCATGCTTTGCCCTACCATATATCCACAATCACTTATTATATTTTTTCGTATTTTTCTAAGACATATTCTTATTTTTTCTTTTATTTTTTGATTTTTTAAAATTTTCTCTATTTTTCTAATAAAAATTTGATATATTTTTAGAGTTGTGGCTCTTGATTCTTAGAATAGTAGAAATGTAGATTTTATTAGCATTTTATCCCACGTGTATTGGTTTATCCCACCCGAAAACACCAAAAACTCCATTTTCCTCATAAAAACCGTATTTTACGGGTTTCTAAAAATTATTTCCAGCATTTTGACTTTATGTTTTCTGATTTTTTCATCATGCAAGCACAGAACAAATAGTAGACAACATGTCTACTAATTTTCACTTCATAAGAACAACATTGGCTCAATCAAATATAAAAAACAAGCAATTTTTCTTTATAAAATAGAATTGCTGATTTTTTTCCTTCTTTGCGGGTTCTAAAATCTTATGCGGGAGTGTAGATCAGTCCTCATTCAAGGCTCATCCCACCTCCGAACAGCCAACTCTAGTTCTCCATCAATCCGAGAGCGATCCAGTACCACTTGACAAGCATCCTTCAACCGGTTCTTTTCTTCTTCATGGGCATGAATTGCCTCTTAAGGGGAGAGAGAGAGGAGACAGAAAGACTACAAAATGAGATTTTTAAATCCTCCATTAAAACGGGCAAGTTTGTAGCCATCATGTTCCTCTCATTGGCTTGATCAAGAGTCTCCCTCTCACTCTCCAAATGGGTTTGAATTGGAGAGGCATCGAGTAAAAATGAGGAGGCGCATTGACACTTTCCTTTGTTCGATAGTTTTTGCATTAGTTTCAAGGCTTTTATTAAGCCTAAGGTTTAAAATATTAAAATAACCGGTTCATCTTTTTGTGTTCACACTGTCTCACAAGTGGATTTTTCAATTTGAAGGCCCAAATGAACTCCCATTTGCAATTCGACTGGACAGGCGACTTCGTGGTGTTGAACTCCATCAACCTGGCCTCTCCCACACACTTTATGGCTTCCCGACCCAGTAGTTGCTTTACAACGCCAAACCTTGCGGGGATTAAATGGAGGGTCAAACGACCTCCGATTGACAAACCGAGAATTGTGTTGGATTCCTGATGTTGAAATGCATCTAGAAAAACTCCAGCTTGGCCATCAGTCCACCGTTTGAGTTTTCATGAAAATTGGCTCTTTGACGCCTCTCGGGAACTTTTCGGCTCCAAAATAAGCTTCAATGCTTCAAGAATGGGTCCAAATTGGGTCCTAAAATCCAGCTCTCATTGGCGACCCCCACGGGATAAGGTGACTTAGCCCGTCGAATCCCACGAACAGATCTACACATACACAACCAAAGGAAGCATCAAGCTTATACAAAATAGATACACAACAAAACACATCACAGCTCTCACCCTACCCCCTGACAACTAAGGCATGAAATCCATGAGGAGTAGGCTGAGTAGAATCTGATAAGAAGCCTAAAGCTAGTCACTAACCAACTGTTTCAACACAGCCAAGATAAAAAGAACAATCAAAGAGGTCATCCTAGGTGGTGGCCTGAACTACCTACCTAACTAAGGACAACTCAGCAAGGAGCTCCTATTAGGCGAGGACTCCTATATCTTGATCAACAAATATTATCTTGTAACATATGGGTCCTTTAGCCTCTTATTTTCCATACTTGGGCGTGTAAAAATGAGGGAGCTGAGTGTAGTGACCCAAAAAGAACAAGGCCTCGGCCTCAGGTCCTGTCTCAGTACCCAAGAACTTACCAAGCCCTTGTGAGGTGACACTTAATCCTTTTCTAACACTCACTTTTATTTTTGCTCCAACCTTCTCTTATTCTTATTCCTTTGCTTTTCAGTTAGTTGCCACCCCTAGGAAGACAAGGCATTTGGCCCTGGGTCTAACTCGTCGTCCCCAGGAACTTACCAAGCCTTTGCAAGGCAATAAACAACTGCTCAAGGATTTTTCTTTCTTTTCTATTTTATTGTTTTAGGGGGTTAAAACCCCTTTTTACACACCTCTGTATATTCATATATTTTCCCATTTGGGTATTTTTAGTATGCTTTTCTAAGGCTTCTCTAATGGCCTCACACTAACAGGACCTCCTAGATTAGCCGCCTAGGTGGTTAGCAGAACATGGTCACTAGAAATTCCTTTGAAAACATGTCTTTCATTGCCTGACAATGCCTTTGCAGGAGGCAATGACTACTCAGACCTCCGACAGACATACTGACCTAAACCTGGGACTTCATCCCTTGATCACCGGTCCCCAATCAAATAAGAAGAAAGCACCTTCACGTATGTATTGTTATTTGCTTAAGGCAAAAAAACTCGAGAAGGGGATGAAACCACCTAGAATGGCCACAAGAAGCTCCTCCGCAGCCAAGGCTCTCTCGAACGACGTCATCAACCTGTATGATGCAATCACTAAAATAACAAACCATTAAACATACCTACACCAAACAGACATAGGGCCCTCTTGGCCTAAAGGAATAGTACATTTCATTGCAAACAAACTGGCCCTCTTGGCCTAAAATGGATAGGTTATTCTAATTCATGCATTCTTGGCATATACACCACATCCTATCAAACTAGCCAAGATACCAAAGATAACATAAAATATGAGGACTAGTCTCATGCTACTCATGTGAGTCAGCTAAAAGCTTGATCTACGCCCTTTATAGATCCCCAACCCTAGCCTTTCTATTGATATCTTAGTAATAATGGCCATCTCTTCTTGGGTACTATGAGCTGAATGAATGACCTCATTGGGCTTATATATCTCATCTCATTGGCTGTCATTCAAATGGATCTGTTGTCCCAACTTTCCAGAAACTCCTCTTATAGAGAGAATCAAGGATTTATGATCATTCAACCCTTCCCTATTTGGATTATTACATGTATCAATGGAATAACCCAAACTAGGTAGAGCTTCAAGCCTAGACCTATCACATTGATGCATCTCAGGGCAGTCCCTATTGTCAGATGTAGCATTATGGCCTTTTATCACACCTACGTGGAAATCCATCAAAGCATGTACACATGCAATTCTTGGGCCTTCATCTGACACACCATTAGAAATTCTTTTCAAACCCATCTCATATTCCTTGTCATATGCTTAGACTGCCTCATTTTGCCACATTGGTCTAATGGACTCAAAGCGGATTTATTGCTATAGCCAGATGGCCTCACATCCTTATGACTTCCATCGAGCACAGGTGGACCTTGGGCATGCTGTATCTTCTTCATATGAGATGTATTCCCTTTCTTTTGCCCACTTTGCAAACTGCCTATTTATAGGAACCATGAACTTACTAATAGGAACAACATCTACTCAAAAGCATGACTCATTTAAAGATGGCAAAGATCTCTTTAGAGCCTTTCCACTGGCAAAACCAAAACCACCCATACGATACTTATCCACACTCACATGCCCAATGGTTCTATCAATGTTACTGTCACAACTACCTCTCATGGGAGTATTGCAAGCCTTGATGGGACTTAATGGTCTTGGAATATTTTTATCTCCATGAGTTATATTATACCTAATATTCCCATTTTTTGCTTGGAGATTTTGGCTACCTAGGTTCCCCTCATAGGCTGCCTTGGTATCAACAAGTGGGCTGTCTCCTTGTAGAAATGGTTGGAAGCTAGGATGCACTTGTACTGAGCGGGAAAAACTCCAAAATTTTCCCCAACATCTTTGAACATGTCCCTCATAATCAATGGCATGCATCTTTGCTTCCCTTAATGACTTAGGATTTCACATTTCCACTTGGATTTGCATGTTAATCTCTAAGCCACTCAAAAAGAGCTCACATAGCACATCACCTGGCAATGCAGTAGCTCTTCTTGGCCAAAGCCTAAGAATATATTCAGAGGCTCTAGCATATTTTTTAACAAAAGGATAGGACTCTTACCTAATTTGCATAAGCTCCCCTAAAACTTGGGTCATAGGCACCTTCTTCTCATATTCATCTAAAAATCGATCACTCAACTCCTCAAAGGATTTAATAGACCCCCTTGGAAGGCTCCAGTACCATTTTCTAGCCTTTCCCTTTAGGGTACTTGAGAATATGAGCATCCGATGAATATCATCATACCCACTTGTAAGGCAAATTAGGCCGTATTCTCATAAATGAACCATTAGATCCTCATTAACCAACCCATGAAACACTGGGACATCCCTATAAGGAGGAGGGCATTTAGTACTCTCCTTCAGGATTAGCATTGGGCCATTAAAATCCTTGTATTTCTCTTGACCTAGTACTAGCATATTAGGGTCTTTAATTTCGTCCACTTCCACCTTTACTGGTGTTGAAAGGTCATTGCCTCCATGAACTTCCCTTTTCGCCAACTCATAAAGTGGTTTAGGGAGGCATATAGCTCCTAGCATGTCATTCTGATCCTTTCTTAGAGGATCTTCCATATCTTGCCCCTTCCTAGGCAGTTTCATGATGGCTTTATCTAGGAGCTTTTGCCCCTCATCAAAAGCAAACTTATCCTTAGCACTTAGGACCTGGGGACCGTGCCTTTTAAGCAACGGTTTTCCCTTTATAGCTAGGGCTTCTAACATCCTTGTGATACCTAAAATTTTGGCACGATGCCCCACCACATGGGATGTTTCATCCATAACTGCACTCCACTATATGCTGAGTTTTTTCCATGGCACTACGGCTTTAGCATAATCACTTGTTGATGCCATGACCGCCATAGCTTCCAACATACTTGTTCCATGCCCTCTAGGGTTGATGGATGGTTATACATGATTTCTCTTGGGTAGAGAACACACCAATGCACCATGCCATCGAATTAGAGGATAGGGTAACCACTAACTTGTTACTCTTCTCATCACCTAGATCATCTTCTGTAGAGGACTCATGCTCTACATAACTAACTAAGTCAATTAGTAAGTTTTGTATAGGGAAAGTCAAGGTTTTCCATCCTTGAACAAACCCCATTTGATGGTTAGCTTAGCACACTCCTAATGAAATTATAAACTTAGGTCTCTTTATACCCTAGATTCGGAGACTGCTACTTATACGTAGCTTCCGGCAAACGCACCACTGATGGGACAAAAAATGGGTTGGCACTGACTATGGCACTAGCCCTAGTATGAGTAAAGTTAACCCTAAACCTAGCAGGGATGATAAGAAGGTGTTGGATACCTAGGTGGGTCCTCTTAAAAATTATAGTGTTTTAGAAGATATTGTGGTCAAAAGAAAGCATAAATCAAAAGAAAAGGAGAGTACCAAGATTATCAAGAAGCCAAAAGAGTGGTTGGTGTGAAAAGAGAAGAGAGTAGTGGCAAACTTCTACGGGTTTGACCTAGCAAACATGTTATGTAAAGTCAAACCGGATGTGAACTACTACAACTAATCCGGCTATCACCAAACATTTGTAAGCAGTTCAAGAAAATCCTATGAATGGGTTATGTCGTAGAACCTTTTGGCATCCATCGAGTGGATAGTGAATGGTAGGATCATGTAGAGAAGCCTTGTCCTAAGGTGCAAGCATATGTCAATGGAATTCTGATAGAAAATGCAGTGGTATCTATAAACATTATGAGTATGGGTTTACTAGAGAGGTTGGTTCTACTTATCCAAAAGGATGTCATGATGGGTTTAAAAATGGCTAATAATAGCCTAAGGCAATCGAAAGGAATGGTAGCACAAGTACATGTGATAATTGCTAATATTAAGTGCGTCCTTGACTTTCGTATTATCCGCTTCATTGGGAGGCCACTCTATCAGATGTTACTTAGACATCCATGTATATTATATTCCAATTGTTTGATGGATATCCTAGTTGGTTGACTAAAATTTGGGCATGGGTTTAAGAGAATAATTGTGGATGCATACCCTCAGTATAGTGCACGTTGGATGCAAGGGCATTACCTCCCACTACAGAATGGGAGGCACTCGAGGGAACCTCAACTATTGGAACCTCAAGTTCTTGTGATTTTGAAGAGGCTTCCACTATACTAAGGAGGTTTACTAAGTATGTTTAAATGAGCCAATAGAGGAAAAGGATAGGATTGATGATCCTGATGTGATAGAGTTGGATCATGGGACTCCCAATGATCCCTGCTCTATTAAACTTGACACTATGTTATTTGCTAATGAGCATACATATTATGTGGAACTCTTATAGGAGTTCACAGATATATTTTCATGGAGTTTTGATGAACTAAAGGGGATTTCTCCCTCTGTTGTTGTGCATACACCCATTGAAAGAAGGTAGTAAGCTAGTGAGGCACAAGGTTAGACATATGCATATGCCTTTTGAACTAAGAGCGCCACTTTTTGAGGAATTGATGTGCTTAAGGAAGGCTAGTTTGATATTTCTAGTTGAACATATAGAATGGTGCTCACTGGTGGTAATAAGAAAGAAACAAAACAATCAAATTTGTGTGTGTGGCAACAGAAATTGAACAAGAAAACGATGAAGGACTATTATCATCTGTCCTTTATTGATCACATTTTATGCAGGATGAGATCTCAGCTTACATCAGGGGCTTCCAATCACCTACCATCTTGCGCAAAGATAAGATCTCTAGAGTAATTGGGCTCTACGGTCTGTCTAAGCTCAAAACGACTTCACAGCTAGATTCCCAAGGCTTCAAAACCCCAAATCCCTCTATCTCTGTGCAAAAATTTTGTTATTCAGCCCAACATTGAAAAATCCAATCCCCCCTATCATGGCACCATCATTTTATGATTTTTTGGCCAAAAGAAGATAATGAAAACTTAATTAAGCTTAAAAATTAATATTTACTTAAGCTTTAATAAGCTTAAAGCTTATCTTTGCAATTCATGGAGGGGCCTTTTTTGGCCAATGCCATCAAATCGTGGCCATCTTCATGTCCTTTAAGGTCAAGTTTTTTTTATAAAGGCTAAAAGCCTTAATCAATCACTTCTAGCTTACTCAACTCTAGGTTCTTCTACTCCAAGTCACTTGCAAACTACTCAAATCATCCCAAATCACCATTGTCTTTCATGGACTATTTTGCGTGTTATAATCAGATGACCATAGCCATAGAGGATAAGTTGAAGACAACGTTCATTATAGTTTTTGTTACTTTTGCATACCATATGATGGCTTGTGGTCTATGTAATGCTCTTGGGTCTTGGCAAAGAATGATTGTCAAGATGTTTGCTGATATAAACCCTAAAGAGCTAAAGGTTTTCATAGATAATTTGGGGGCAACTACCATGACATGTCATAGATAGTTGATTGTTCTATGTGCATGCTTTGAGTGATGTTGTTGAGTATTGCATAGCATTGAATCCTGGGAAGTGTGTATTCAAGGTGCCTTATGCTTTGCTATTGGGCCATGTTGTGAGTGCGGTTGGTATTGCCATTGACCCTGAAAAGGTGGTTGTTATTGTGGTCGTAAGCCCATCAACTTGCCCTAGGGAAGTTCTCAATTCTATTTCATATGTGGGATACTATCATCAATTCATTAATGCATTGGTTGAACATTCATTATCCTTGACAAATCTTTTATCTCATAGCCATGTTTTTGAATGGACAGAAGCATGCAAAGTGGCATTTTAAGATGTTAAAATTGAATTTTCCAAAGTGCCTATACAAAGTGGCATTTTAAGATGTTAAAATGGAATTTTCCAAAGTGCCAATTTTAAAAGCTCCAAAAAGGTGTGAGGTTTTCTTTATATTCATGGTTGTGACAAGGTGTAGTATTAGTTGTTGCATATCCCAATTTTGAGAGGCACATCTTTATCATCCTATTGCATTCACAAGCCGAAAGTTGGAAGTTTTAGAGCTTTGTTACAACTATTTGGAGAAGGTTTTTTTGGCTATAGTATTCGCCACCAAGAAGTTCAGTCAATATATTGTTTAGAAGGTGGTGTTCTCAAGGTAGAGGATTGCACTTATTACTGAACAAGCTTCAACCCCTTGATCACTAGCTAAGTGGTTGATCTCTTTGCAAGAGTTTGACTATGAGAATAGGAGGAACCCACCAAAGCTGTAGGGTATTGTAGAGTGTTTAGTGGATTTTGGTGAGCCTAAGGAAGAGTGGGCTGATATTAGAGTGACTATAGGATTTATGCAAAATTGATGAAGCCTCTATTCCATCATTATATGCATCTATCACATATTATCTATCAATAGGAAACCAAGCAAATACTCTTTCTAAATCTGAGAAGAGGAAAATTAAGCAATAAGCACTTCACTTTTCAATAATAATGGGTATATTATATAGGAAAGGTGTGGATGAGATTTATCATCATTGTGTGGTGCTTGATGAGGTACCCTTTATTCTAGAGAAATGTCATGATTTAGTATGTGGAGACCATTTTGCCACATGACTCACCGCACAGAAAGCTTCACGTGCTAGCTATTGGTGGCTGATGGTTTTCCAAGATGCTTTTGTATATGCTAAGCATTGTGATGTCTATCACAGACACGATGCTAGGAAAAATGATAAGCGACCACTTTTTTTTGCAAATAAAATGTGGCTGATTATATTACTCAAAAAAACTGATTAAAACGGAGTGCTCATGCTCAACAGACTAGCTGGAGTTGATGCAAAGTCACAAATACATCATGTATACAAGCCTCTCAAGGTGGTCTAGGGGGGATGGGGGCAAGAAGCAATGGAGGGTGGGTGTATCGCCATCTGGGGTTGCTGCCTACATCACAAAAAATAGGTCCTGGCCACCCCAAGTACGCATGAAATGACAACGGAGCTCCTAACGAGCCCTGGAGTCACCCTGCACCTGATCCTAATGGCCACGGAGGGAGTGCATGATGAAGGTCTAGAGCTCTGCTAAGGTCACCTATACTGAGAGACTCTCTCCGTCGAAAGCCTCCTAACACCTTGCCTTCTAGATATGCCATCCAATAAGACTCCTTATGATCTCCCATACCTCAGAGAGGTCTGCTGTGGGCTCCAATACCTGGCAGATGGGTAGAGTCTCCAAACCAACCATTGCGCACGACCCTGCCTTGATGATGAATAACGTTGTTAGAGAGTGGAATAGAGAGAGAAAGAGGAGAGACAAGACTACAGAAGAGAGAGAAAGATTGCAAGAAGAGAGAGAAAGAGAGTGACGAGGAGAGAGAAATATTAGAATTGGAGAGAGAAAGACATGAAAGAGATAGAAGCCATAGAAGCTGTGAGCAAGATGGAAGAGAAGGATAGTAATTGTATTAATGTGTCAAAATGAAGGGGAGCTACAAGCTCTACCTCGAGACCTACGGACCACTTATTGCTCAAGTGTTTCGAACCAAGCCGCCATGGCTACCTCTCACATAGCCGACGCGCAATGCCTACCTTACGGGTGTAGTGAGCTTACCTTGATGCTCGATTGAGTACCCTCCTCTTTCTTGCACACCGGTAGCTCCACGATCCTTGAGGCAAGCTCAAGCAACCTCAATCCCTCTCCCATGAGCTTCATCCTCCATAGCCATGCGTGAGACAAGAGAAGAGAAGAGAGGAGGGGAAGATGAAGAGAGATGGAGAGCTTTTTCTCCAAGATCCCTCACTCTCACACAATTACTCCCTCACTCCCTCACACTCTCTCAATCCCTCTCTCAAGCACAAGCAAGAAGGCAAGAAACAAGAGAAGAAGAAGAAAAAGCTTTGGCCACACACAAGAATGATCTTCTAATTCACTTTTTGAACTTTATATACATGCCCTACTTTTCATGGGCAGTCATCCCCTTTTTTACATGGCCAGCCATTAGCCTAGGCCCATTTCTCATTTTCCACCGTTCTAATCTATCCTATTCCCAACTAATGCATACAATTTGCACAGGAGTGAGCCTGCTCTTTTACAAGGATTCGGGAGTGCTTTCACACTTAATGGTGTGCTTTTTACTCTTTTACTTTCCTTGGGCGACTCTAAGACTTCCTGAGGGTCATGCCCATGCTTTTAATTTTTTCAGGGTCTGGTTACCATTTAAGGCACTTTTTTCTTCCTTTTGTCTTGCACCTTTTGCTATTTTCTTTTTTCCATTTCTTGCTCCTCTGTGCTGCAGTAAACATTATCCCCCTCCTAGCCAAGTGCCAGTCCCATGGCACTGTGGTGGGAAGTAGTGGGATAGATGATGCTGTTGAAAGGTGGAACCAGTGGGTAGATGACACTGATGCTTGTGAATGAGAGGTGATGGAGTTTGATGATGATGACCAGGAGAGATTCCGATGTGCTTTAGACTTCATGAAAATGCTCGGGATTTCACACACAGTTGTGGCTCCCATTCTGCGATGACTGATAGAGCTTCCAATTGGCTGGTGGAAAATAGGTAGCCGGTTATCCTTTGGTCAACAGAAACGCTTGATCAATAAGCAATTCCTTAGGAGAATGGTGTTGGAGGGATTTATCCTGGAGAAACCCCCTTGAACTCTGTCTTGACAAAGGTTTGCTTTGTCTTCGCATGGAAGATCTTTGTCTTTGTTTTGAAGATCTTGTTATCCTGAGGATCCTTGTCTTCGATTTGAAGATCTTCAGCTTTGATTTCAAGATCTTCACGTTTGATTTCAAGATCTTCAGTGCTGAGCTGAAGATCTTGAACCTTGCATTGAAAATATTCAGGCTTGTGGAATCAATAAGCGATCCGTAGATCTTGAGGTGGTAGGCATGCATCTTTGGAAGATGAGGTTCCAAAATCTAAGCCAATGGCAGATCCATCACTGGGTTTTCCTTCTGCTTGATTTGGTTTAGTCATGGTAGCCATGAGTAGGCGGACGATTGGCAACATGAAATCTGTTGAGCCATTTAAACCTTCGCAGCGAAAAAACCTTCGCAGCGAAGCTCCTGAAGTTGCAGTAATGGAGTCATGTCCGACTCATGGAAAAATTCCTTGTCATTATAGGATGTAGTGGATGATCTTCTTCAGCCAAGCAGCCAGTTCTTGAAACACGAACATAACCTGCAAGAAAAGTTGTGCACTTCCTAGGGGGTGTGTCTATCTCACTGTGTAGTGCATGGTGCCCATGCCAGTGGAACTGGGAGATGGGTCTAATCTTGGGCAAGCCCTTGGTAATGTCCCACACTTGAGGACCTAGTTCGTGCGTCGTTGGAGGTGCGGTGCAAAACTTAGGGTGACAAGTCTGAAAGTCCTACCCTTGATGTGCCCTAAGTGTGAAGTGGGGAAGGGGCTAGGGAGAACCCTAGATGCAGTGAGTGTGGTGCACAATAACAATAAAGGGAGACTGCAAGCACATGTGAAGTGTTCTCCTTGTTAACTTGCTTAGTAGTAGATTCATCTTTCAGCTTTGCTATTTTTTGCTCTTGTCTTTCTCTCCAGTCACCTTGTCTTTGTTTCCTTGTGGCTTTTTCTCTCTTTGCTTTCTTTTCTTTTCTTTTCTTTTCTCTTTTTTTTTTTGAGAA
Organism: Lygodium microphyllum; assembly: GCF_053477565.2. NCBI lineage: Eukaryota > Viridiplantae > Streptophyta > Polypodiopsida > Schizaeales > Lygodiaceae > Lygodium > Lygodium microphyllum. Next base: position 138,854,367 of record NC_141153.1, read on the forward strand.
TGAGAGAGGGAGTACAATTGTCAAGGCATATCACACCCATTTAATCACGGGGTGGTCGCAGGCATTGAGATAAGAATGCGTGACTTTGTAGGTATTCTTTAATATCGGCCTTAGCTCTCAAAGGAGTGGTTGACAAGAAAGGGTGATTGCACCTTGTAAAGCGGGTGTCACTCATATTTTCTAAGAGCTCTAGACAGAAGGAAGGAAGGAGAGTAGCCCGCATCATTAACCTAGTCACAGCTCTACTATCTATTCCTAGGTTGATATCAAAGAAGAGTGGGGGGAGATGGGCTTCCTCTGCTGTGGGTTTTTGGAGTAGCAGGAATTTGATAAGTCGGAGGTAATTACAAGTGGTCAAAAATGCTGGATCTGGGCAGGAAGAGAAGTCTGCAAGGAAACAATTTATAGAAGGAAGTATATCTTCTAACCTAAACACTAAGCATTCCTCAGGGCTCCTAGCATTTACATTATATATTTTTGGGAAGTCGTAATCCCCATGCAAGTCTCTATCATAGTCCACTCCATGCCTACGGGGGTAGGGCATGTAGATAGGATCATTGCGCTCTTTGGGGAGTGAACTACAAAAGGCGGTCCATGCATCAAAATTGGTGTCCCAAATCCTCCTCCGCCATTTCGGCTGTGCCTCGTAGCCTTGGACGGTTTTGGGAACCAGAGTGACCTTATCTTCCCAGTAATCCTATGGTTCTTGTCGCCACCTAGTTATTATCAGGCTCCTCTCTTAAATCCACCTGTTTGCAAGTTCATTAGCCAGATCCTTGATCTTGGCTAAGACTCCTAGAGGCAGGGCCCGGTCCAGAGAGCGTGGGAAAGCAAATGAGAGCTCAAACGGCCTTTTTTGGAACTCTTGCTGACGCTAGATGACCGACTCCTGGGGCCAGTCTACAGGATGTGCATCACCTCTTAGTGGCATGGGCTCTTTAGGAAGTTGTCTTGGAATTGTGCGTGCTCGGCGTTGGGACTCCTCAGCTAATTCTTGTCTTCTCCTCCTTTCTGCAACTATATGATCAGGCAGATGGGCATCTGCAAGTTCTTCCTGTGGGAGATTGGGTTGAGGCGGACTCGGCATTCTTTGTTGCTCTTCTTCATCACCTTGCTCGAAATCCGGACCCTCTTCGACATGTCGCTCAACCACAGATGGGATGACTGGCGGTGGTGGTGGTGGCTGTTCATGCTCCTCAAAACCTAGCTCCTTGAGCTCAGCAGTGGAAAGGCCCGTACAACGTAAATAGTGGAATTGTTGCTCCTTAGTGATCCCTGTACTCGTTGGGAGCTCCCGCTCTTGAAGACCATATCTTAGAGCTCGGGTGGTCAGCTCCAACTTTCTTTTCACCTTTTCCACTGGATCATCGCCCTCAACTTGTGTGACATGGAGTACCGTGTTGAGGAAGACCTGCCGCTGTGTTTTAGTAGTTATTTCGGCAGCTTCAACCCTGGCTTCTGCAAGCACCGTTTTGCATTTTGCCACTGCCAAGCATTCGGTCAAGTCTCTCACCCTGTCAAAATTATTCCTTTCCCAATCCATAGCTCTTTCTTCCATCCTTTTTCTCTCTTTCTCTAGTTGGCTCGCTAGGGTGGTCACTACCTGTTGCTACTCATTTATTAAAAACCACAACTGGTTCCTTTCTCTTAACTTCTGAGCCAGCTGCTCTTCAACAATCTCTTTGGTTTGATCTACAATGCTGAGCCTTTGTTGCACCTCAGACAATACTTCTAATTTTTCCTGCACCAGCTGCTCTTGGCTTTGGATCTCAGTGAGGAATAGCCTTTTTTGATTGAAAGCCATGGCCATGAGGGCCTCTACATCTTCCTGGGAGGTCTCCAACACATCTTGTAATCTTTGCGCTTCATCTTGTAGCCGTTTTGCTTCTGCTGCTGAGACTCCTGGCCCTTCACTCTTCAGAAACTCGATTTCACTTATAAATATATTTTGTTCTTCTAGCTCCTGCCACAAATGGAGCTCCATGGTATGTTCTTGTGGTGTACTAGCTTCGCCTTCCTAAAACTCCTGTCTTAGCATTTCCAATTGAGCGACCTTTTGTTGTAGATCATTGTATTGCTGCACTAGTAGCTTTAGACTCCTTTGCTCTGCCATCAGGTTCTGCTCTTTGTCTTCCAGCCTTTGTCTAAGGCGGTTTTCGTTGTCCTGGGGTTACTTTACTTTTGCTACTAGTTGGTCCTGTAGGGCCTTCATTTCTCTTCGTCGGTTGGCTCCCTGCCTTGAGACTTCTAGCCTAAGAGCAGCTGACATTTCTTTTTCTTTTTCTAGCTCCATCAAGGCCACTTTCTTTTCTTCCTTTGCCTTGTCTAGTTGTGCCAGTAGCTCAGCCACATATGCATCATAGTCAGTGTCGGCAGGCATGGGAGTATGGGGTGTGGTGGTTGATGCCTCCAGTCTTTGTCTTTTAGGGCCTTGCCGTGACTTTGCATCTGCGGCAGCAGGCCTTTTCAATCCGGTTTTCAGCACGATCTCGGCCACTTTGCTCACTAGCATTTGCATCATGTTCATTAGATGTGCCATGTCGAGGGGAGGTGTGAGTTGTGTGGTGGTTGTAGTCGTGGTTTCAGTTGTTGCAGGCACAAAAGAGGAAGGAAGTGGATGTAGTAGGGGCTTGCCCTTGCCTACAACCACCACTGGAGCTGCTTCCACACTTGAACTAGCTTCGGCTTTATGATGGGGGCTCACAGGTTCAAGCTCTCCACCCCTGTGGGTCTCTTCCACAGATCTTCATGTAGCCTCTGCCAACTCGGCCAGCTCCTTCAGTCTCTGCTCTTCAGCTTCTTCTTCCGCCCTTCTTTTCCTGTCCTCTTCTGCCTTCTTTGATTCTTCTCTTATCTTTGCAAGCTCTTCCTCCTCTTTCCTCCTTCTTTCTTCCTCAGCCCTCCTAGACTCTCTTTGAGCCCTCTTGATTTCAGCTCGTTCTTCTTTGCTTAATTCCTCTTTCCTTTCCTTCTGTCTCCTGTCCCCTTTCTTTTGTCCTTATGGTTTGCTTGCTTGTGTAGGCGGCACCTCCTGTTCTCCCTTGTCACTTATCGTTCTTTCACTTGATTCTTCTCCTTTGTGGTGAGGTGGGCTTTGATGCGCAGCTTGCTCTTCCATGACTCCAGCATCCTTCATTGCTTCATTTATGATGGCTGTCAAAACACCACCATATCTAATTGTGGCCGCCTTTGAGGCAGGTTTCTTCCTTGTGGAGCGTGCTGTTGAGGCAGGGGATTCTCCTCCTGCTGGTGCTTCCGCTAGAGTGAGAAGGGCAGATGAGCTTTGAATGGTTTTTTGCACGAACCCATTCCAGACTACCTCCTCAGGGACTCCTGCTGCGATGCTTTCTAACCATGGGACCCCGATCCTGTTCATCAATGCGTTGTACCTTTGGCCCGAGAAGAGTATGTGGATCATGTTCGCTTGCACCTTCACTGCTGGATCCGAGATGTCAGCCAAGCTGATTCCATCCACTGTGTGCACCTCTTCTTTCTTTACCCCCAGCATGGCATAAACATCCCTTCTTGGTCGCCTCTCTTTCTTGGGTACGAGCCCCAAGGCCTTCTCTATGATTGCCGCATTGAGGGGCACTTCAACTCTTCTTTCCTGCTCCCCTGTCCTCACTGTGATAGTGCCACAGTTCCTGCCCTTGTCAAAGTTCCTCAGAAATTCAACACACATGTTGTAATCCACGGCCTGCCCCACCTTTTCCACATACTTGTGGAGGTGGCATCTGTCCACCAATTCTTTGACTGCAGGTTCCTCCAAGATGCCCTCAACCAGGTTCAGCGTGTGCTTGAAGGTGAATTGATTGAATCCTCGTGTCTTGACGCTGATGCCGAACTTGGTCATCTCTTCTTCAGAAAATGGGAGTTTGCCCTTTTTGTCTTGTCCTGCCATGGTGGTTACCTGTTTACACACCATGCCAACATTAATGCTTAAAAATCGGCTTATTTCTAACAAAACTCAATTTTGAGAGAAAAATGTATGTGTCAAAAATTGGTATACTGGCTTAGAGGCTTGAATTTTAGAGACAGGCTCACAGCAGCAATTGCTATTGTTTTCCCTTTGCAGTATCTTCCATTCAAACTCAATTAATCATAACATTCTGCTAGATAGCATGACTCTCATTTTGCTAACTCTCATTTTGCTTTGCTCTTGCTCACATTGCTCCCCCCCATCTTGGATCTTTCAAGGAATCCTTCCTAGGATTAGCATAGGAAGTACGAGGCAAATGCTATTTTTTGTGGATTGACTTACTTAGCCAATAACCAATCATAGAAGCTTGGATTGTATTCGAGTTGGGCATGACAATCAAGAGCAGATGGTTGGATGGAGACTTGGGAGATGTAGGTCAAGACATCGTGAAAGAGATCTTCAGTATTAAGGTGGCTTGCAACATTTAATTCCTCTTTCGTAAGGAATTGGTCAATGTAAGGGTGAGCGAGCACATGGTCGTCTAAATGCTGGTTGTAGTTGATGGCCAAAACCCTAAACGAGATAGGTGCCACGTAAGTAGGGTCATATTCGATGGTTTTAACTGCCTTGTGTTGCTCAGCATTGATCATTATCCGGCAACCTTTTTTCTCCCATTGGATTCTCAGAGCAAACCACTGCTGCAAGAATGTGGAAGGCAAGCTTGCCATCTACTGAGCTCTTGCAACTCGCGCTCAGGAACAGAACGAGGAAGCTTACGATATGAAGTGATGAGGGCAGCTTGCTCCTTTGAGATTTCGTCGTTTCTATCAGTTCAGCAGCAATTTTGGGGAATTTACCGGTCATAAGTTCGTATTCTTCCCAAGTGCATGGTAATGCACGAACATCCGAAGCAAGTGTTTTGTCAAGAAGACCTAGGTCTAGCCTCTCATAACTTCTAGCGAATGTAGTGAAAGTTTTGTCCAACATCTTGATGCAGGTTACTAAGTCATCCCCAGAAGTCGCGGTGAGGTCTTTAGCCAAGGAAAGGAAAGGTCGTACCACGTAGGAAGGTTTAAGACCTGCTGGTGGGAATGGTGCAAATGGATTGGATAGTGGTGACTCCATCATTGGTGTCACAGGTGTGGCTTTGCACTCTGAAGCACTTTGAGGTGCTGTAGGAAGCTTTGGGGGTATGTGAGTTGTGTTGGGTTTTGAGTGAGCAGTCATGGGGGTATTTAAGTTCTCTAGATTAGGTAAGTCTAAGGCTTGTGGCATTTGCTTTGGTCGATAGATGAACTGGGGATTACTAGCCACAGTGGGCAATGGTTTGCTGACTATGCCTGGGCACCATGTGCGCAAGCCTCCCTCACTGGGGTGAGATTGCTTGTAGATGAGCTTTTAAACTTGCCATTTTTAGGCACCCAAATCCAGGGGTTGCCCTTGTAGTATCCTTGTGCTCGCAAGAGATCTTTGGGGATCCACGCGGCGTGGTTGTGTGTCTACGTCGTCTAGACTGCCTCTTAGGCCGTGATGGCTAATTATTTTGGCATTTAGAATCACGTTTGGGTGGTCTACCCGGATGTGGTCTTTGCTGTTTTGGCACCCATATAAGCTTGGACTCCTTGGCCTTTTGAGCACTCTTGGTGGGTTTGGGCCTAGGGTTGAGAGCCTGGCATGAGACCTTATCTTTCTTCTGTTTAGACTTGGGTTGAAGCGTGGTCATAGGGGTTTCTACCGGTGGCTTCGTAATGGTGGAGGAGTCAAGACAGCCCTTGCTGAAAGTCATCACTATACGCACATTGCCTATAGCAAGATGAATGCGGTTTAGGTTGTAATCCACATTACAGTTCGTTTGCTTCTTGAAAGTACGAACTAATAGTGACATATTACCGGCTCCTTTAGTGTTAGGCAACACATGGAAGAAAGCTGGTAAACTTTCAGACTCGATAGAAACGACTACCTTGCACTTCCCTAGGAGTGAATAAGCATTACCCCCAAACGGGGTGAGTTTGGCATTAGTGGGCTGTAGTTTCGGTTGAGAAATGCATGTCCAATGGTCATGCGTCAAGATGTTGTAGTCGGCACCTTCATCAATCAAGGCATCGAAAGAATACGTCGCTCCTGCTGTGACTGTGATTAGTAGATACGCCGGTGCCACTGCTTCTTCGTCCTGATCTGTAAGGTCGGTTATAGTAGCCATGCAGACGTTCATTGGGGGTTCTAGCATGAGTGGCTCATGTAATGGATGGGAAGGAGGATAGTACTTCTTTATGCGGCTGCCATTAAAAAAGCCTATTCCTTCACCTTCAAGTGTCTCTAACTCAACATTCCCTATTCTACCAATCATGCGTACTCTGAAAGGCCCTAGCCCCCGAAACTTCATCTTCTGTTTATGTCCTTTTACAGAGTATAGCAGAACAAGGTCCCCTTGTTCAATGTCTTGCTGTTTGACATGCTTGTCAAACCACATCTTTCGTCGAGCCTTCTCACAAATCAGAGAGTGAGTGGCGAGGAGTCGGGTCTCCGTTAGGCGCTCTAACTCCACTAATCGATTGGTCCAAGTCTCTCTTCCCTCCCAATGCTCCTGGACTACTATCCTTAAGCTAGGGATGAAGAATTCTAAGGGTAAAATGGATTCGGTTCCGTACGTCAGCCTAAAAGGCGTCTGTCCTATAGTCGTTTTATAAGCTGTGCGATAGCCCCACAAGGCTACCATTCGCTTGTTGTCCTAGTCACTTCTTGAAGTAGACACTACCTTTGTAAGCATGTTGACTAAGATTTTATTTGTGGATTCGACTTGGCCATCAGCCTGAGGGTAATAGGGAGAGGGCTTCTGATGAATTATTAGGAAGGTAGAGAGCAGGTGGGAAATCACCTCATTAATGAAGTGCGTGCCTTGGTCACTTACAAGTTCGATTGGACAGCCAAGCCGTGAAATGACCTGCTCCCACAAGAACTTTGCAGTTGTTCTAGCATCATTCTTCCTCGTGGCTCGTGCCTCTACCCACTTCGTTCGATAATCGATTGCCACTATGATGTAGCGAGCTTGGGAATATTGTGCCGCAGGACTGATAGGTCTAATAAAATCGATGCCTCATTTTTCAAAGGGTTGTCGGGCTATGACAGGGGTCAACTCCATCTTGTCTTTTCGCACAGGCACTTTGGTCCTTTGGCACTCATCGCAATGCTTTACGAATTTAGTTGCATCGCGGAAAAGGGTAGGCCACCATAGTTGGGAGTGTAGCACCTTTCGGGCTGTTGTGTCCCCGCTAAAGTGTCCTCCAGCGATTCTGCCATGTGCTTCTTACAATGCATTGTGCATCTTGTGCTCACATACGCATCTGTGCAATAAACCATCTTGTCCCAACCTGTAGAGTTGGCCGGCTATCAGTTGGTATGGCTGGATTTTCAAGATAAGTCTTCTCAGCCTAGCCTTCTCAATGGGTCTCTTAGGTAGTCTGCTCTCTAGCACTTGCACTATGTCATCGGTCCAATACGGCGTCAGATCAGCTTTAAATAATTCTCTCTCGCTAGACACGTTAAAGAAATGAGCATCCGGCAAATCGTCAGGTATGCCTTGTCCAGCGGCTTCTCCTGTGGGTGTGTGGGACATGTGGTCAGCCATGTAATGCTACTTTTCTTTGTGTATAACCACAGAGAAGCCAAACTCCAGTAGAAGGAGTAACCATCTAGCTATGCGTCCCATAGCGCAAGGCTTGTTCACAAGATATAGCAAGGCTTGATGGTCAACAAAGAAGAAAAAGGGAGTGGCCAATAGGTAATGCCTAAATTTCTTTACCGCAAATACCATGGCCAACCCCTCCCTTTCTATCGTGGAATAGTTCATCTCGATCTCTGTGAGCTACCTGCTGGAAAAACTCACCAGGTAATCTAAGTTATGTTCACCAGGCTAGCATAGCACAGCTCCAATAGCGAACTTAGAGGCGTCTATGTGTACATGAAACGTTATGTTCCAGTCTGGGGCTCGTAAGATTGGTGCAGTAGTAAGAGAATTTTTCAACTCCTCATATGCGTGCTGGCATTCCTCAGTCCACTCGAACACTATCAACAGCTTGTACAATGGTCTAGCAATTAGTGTGTAATTTAGTACAAAGAGTCGATAATATCCAGTGTGTCCTAAGAAGCACTGAACTCCCTTGTAGTTATCAGGTGGCGGTAAGTCAACAATGACTCTCACTTTAGAAAAGTCAGTGGCAATGCCGTTCCTTGACACTACGTGCCCTAAGATGCATCCGTGTTTCACCTAGAACTGGCACTTTAAGGGGTTCAACGAGAGGTGGTACAACCTGCACCTTTCAAAGACAGCTCTCAATTTCTCTAAGTGTTCGGCCCAACTAGAGTGTACGCATAAGTCGTCTATAGACACTTTCAGTTCGCGCCTAAGCATGTCCTTAAAGATAGTGCACATTAGGCGTTGAAAAGTCGCAGGTGCATTCATCAGCCCAAAAGGCATGACAATGTAGGCGAATACACCCCATTCGATGGCAAAGGCAGTCTTGTGCCTGTCGTTGGGGTGCACTTGCACTTGATTATAGCCCGAGAAACCATCCAGAAAACTGTAGGCTTATTTACCTGCTACCCTCTCAAGCATGTGCTCGGTGTAAGGTAAAGGATAGTTATCCCTCTTTGTAGCGGCATTCACTTTCTTTTAGTTCATGCACACTTGGATTTTTCCATTTTTCTTCATGACAATCACGATAGGTGATACCCAGTCTGTGTGCTCGATCTCATATATGAATTTTGCCCTCATGAGTTTATCAATCTCCTCTTTTACTGCATGGGCGTGTTTGGGATTCATGGGATAAGGTCGTTGTTTTGTTGGCACTGCATCAGGGACCATTGTGATATTATGAGTCACAACCCTAGGGTCGACTCCCTTAAGTTCATCCAATGTCCAGGCAAATACGTCAATGTACTCTTGCAAGAGTGCAACAAGTCTGGTCTCCTCATCCTCCGTCAAGTCATCTGCAATGAATACAGGTCTTGGCTTTTCAACTTCCCCAGCCAAGTTAACTTCCTTGACTTTGGCGGGTCCCTCGATCGGTTCACTAGTTTGGCCTTGTCTTTTCGCACCTAGCAGAATCACCACTCTGTCACCATTTTTAAATTTTGTAAACCGTTTGGGTAGATCCTACAGTTTCTTTTGCCTTTCTGCTTCTGAGTCCTTTGCTTGCTTCCTGGCCTCCTCCTTTAGCCTCCTGCGCCTTAGGTGGACTGGCAAGTCTCCCTTGGTGCATTTGACTTTAGAAGGTTGTGGTATCTCGGGATCACTCTCAGTGCTAACTTCCGACTTTGAGTTAAACTCACATCCCTCCCTTGAGGAAGGTGTTTCCCTAGGGGGTCGTAGTTCAGTAGGTGCATCCGTCTTGAGCACTGGGATTACCCATGGTCGTGCCATTCCGGCTTGCTCGTAATCCACGGCTCCTATATGTTCTAGCCAGGATGTGTCACACTCCATTCGCATGACTTCTTTTTCATTCTAACTAGTCCTTCCTCTCCTAGGCCTCGAGTCTGCCTTGATTTGTTCTATCGTTTTTCCTTCCGTGTCGTACTCTATTGTATCTATCTCTTCTTCACTCTCCTCTCCCGTAGAACGACAGTCCTCATACTCCTCGTCATCAGAGTCCTGTCCTTCTGACTACTCATCATCACCTAAGCTTTCCTCTCCAATCTCCTTGTCATCAGTAACTAAAGCCCAGTTATATAACAAATTCAGGTCGTGGACCTTGGTCCATTTCCATTCTGGCTTAGCTAATAGATCATGTAGAGGTTTTAAGTTAGCAGCCAAGTTTCCTTCCAGTTTATTGGTCAGATACTCTACGATTTCCTAAAGTTCTAGTTTGTTGTTGGGGTTATGGAACGAGGCTAGTTTGCCTGGGTTGAGTGAGCTTCCTGCCATCATGCAGAGTGGCACAATTGGCTCCTCAATTGGCTTGGTTGCGGCTTTACCATCCTGCAGATATAGTTCTTCCTTATCTGAGAATGGTAGGTCAATGGTTGCCAAAACGTGCATCAAATCCCTCTCATCCTCAGGGCAAGGAATATATTTAGTGAGTGATCCATAGGGTTTGGTCATTTGAGTATCGCCTTTCAGCATAGCTGAGATGGCATCTAGGTCAACAGGGGTCGTCTTCCAAGTGTCCATATCTACCCTTACTGCACTAGTTCTGTTACTTAGGAAAATCAAACCATTGCCCCAGTCCTCAATGACACGCACATTCCTCATCCAAGGTTGGCCTAATAGTATGTCGTAATCCACTCCCTTCATGACAATGAAGTTTACAGAAAACTGCACATCGGCAATCTTTACTGGCCAATTCTTTAAGACCCCTAATGGTCTTACCTTCATTCCATTTGCTAATGTGATGTTAAACCTGGAAGTCTCTACAGGAGGGTTTCCCCATGCCTCTAAGACTGCATGGCTTAGTACACTAACACCTGCGCATGTGCCTACAATTCCTTTTCGCGTCATATCTCCTAAGGCTAGGATGGGTAAAACTGCATGCATTTCAGTGCCTTCCCAAAAAGCATTGATGTGCAAAGATTTAGGAGTTGAGTGTAGAGTTAGACTTGGGATGTGTGTAACCGCATCATGATCTTGCGGATCAGCACCCGCAAGTCCTGTGCGTCCCTCCATCAAGTCTTTTAACTCCTGCCATAAGGAATGATTCTGCCTAAGTAGGTCTTCGAAGCTTAGAGTTACTAGAGTAGACAACAAGGTTGTGAGGAGGCTACTGGGCTCTTCTCTTCCCCTGAGGCTAGCATTTCTAGGCCATGTGTTCTGTCTGCCCTGGCAAGTTTCCCCTTGGCCTTGCTGCTGAGTGGCCCCTAGTGGTGCAGGTATGCTCGCAACTTTTGGTTTTGAAGGTGAGACTGGTGTGCTCATGCTGGAGAAATCGTCAATAGGATCTTCTAATATGGGTTCAGCATCCTTGAGGTGCTTTTGGGCATCCTTGACCCACTCCTTGACCTTAGCTATAGCCTCGAGCTGCCGTTTGGGATGGGGATATTCCCCTACCTTGGCACTCCCTAGCTCGGCTGTCTTAGGAGCTGAGGTCTCCGCCTCTGCGTCTGTGACCCTCTTTCTCGTTACTAACGTAGTTGCTTCCTTGGTTTTAAGAGTTATCTTTGCATTGGTTCTCTTTTTCCATCTCCTCTGGCTTTTTTTTCCTATTGAGATTGCCTCAAGGTTACTTGGCTCTGGCAAAGAGATGCCTGCCTGTTTTGTTTGAGCTCGCGTAATAACATGTAGTGGGATGGGTGTATCCTCACTGTCAAAGGTTTCCACTCCAAAAGGCCAAGGCACTGATGGCATGTTGGTAGAGCTGGTTGATGGCTTCTGCCTAGGACAATCAGGAAATAGATGTGTGATTCCACACTCTGTGCATCGAAGATCCGCTTTGTCCTTGTTAGCTTGTTCTCGTTCTGGGCAGTGTGATGAAATGTGGCCTGGGTGGCCGCAAGTCCATCATGTGACTGGATCTTGGCTTGGCCCTTCAAAGCCTCTGCCTCTTCCTCTTCCTAAAGCCATCACCGGCACCAGTGGATAGTCCATCAGGACTGGATTGCCCTCCTCATCATAGGATATATACGGGTTGACATATGTTTCTTCCTCATTAGGCTCCTCCACAAAGTGAACAGGAGCATCGCTAGATGGGTGGGTTACAAAAGGCCCTGGTGGTATGGGTATACCAATTGGGTTCATCTCCAGTCTAGGTACGGCAAGTCTTGAGTCAGTCGGTGCTGGGAGAGCTAACTGGGCTCTCCTCCCAAAGAAATTGGGTGGCCTATTACCTAAGTATGGAGGGTTGTACTGCTGCGCGTATGGGAATCTCCTCGGTATTCTGCAATGGATTGCATCATGCCCGAATCTACCGCAATTTGAGCACGGCCGAGATCTAGGATCTTGGCACTCAACTGGAAGGTGATTGCTTCCGCAGTATATACATTGTACATGCAATCTCACATGCTCCCTTACCAGCTCTTGTAACTGTGCAATCTCCATTCTCATTTCTACCATCCCCTGGTCGTGATCTACACTCTTTCCCTTATTTTGCACACTAGCAGTTGCTTTTCCCCCTGAAGTAGTTAGTAGTCCTCATGTTGCATTCCCTGAGTTGATAATCTACACGTATTGCCTCCTCGAAAACTCTAGCTAGCACGTCTCATTGCAAGGTGGAGTTACTGGCCAAAGCCTTGTAGAGCTCCTCACTCTGAATCCCGTTCATGAACACTATAGCCATTGCCCTCTCGGTAGGTCGCTTATTGGCAGGGATTCTCTTGTAGAGGCTACGCACCTGAGTGACGTAATCCCTAACGTCTTCCGTCTCCCTTTGACTGATATTCATCAACCTAACGATGAGGTCATCCGAATACCCTGTCTCCAAAAACCTCTTGATGAAGAGGCCCTTAAGGTGAACAAAGTTCGTACGTTCTACGTCATCTAGACTAGAATACCAGGTCCTCCCCTTATCTCTTAAGCACAGGCTGAAAGCTTGAGCTTGCTGCACAGGGTCAGTAAGTCCGTTTGCCTCACATACTTGCTCAAACTGCTCCATGAAGCTGTACGGGTCACTGCTAGGTTCGTATTTAGCTAGTTGTTTTGCTATGATGGGGATTCTAGCCTGCCCTTTAGTCCCTTGCGTGACTCCCAATCCCGATAGTAGCGTAGTGGCTAGGGCAATAGCGCTCTGTTCAACGGACGTATTGTCCAAGAGTGGCTTTGCTACCAGTTTGCTCAATGTCATGTCAGCCTCTGCTGCCTGTTCCCTCTCTACATTCGGTCCAGATTTGGCCGCTCCAGCTAGATCTAGCACTCGTCTAGCCTCGTACGTATCTACGTCTTCATGTAGCCTTCTAGCCCTTTCCTCATGGTTGTAGGCAATTATGCCTTCTAGCGCTCTCTTGATTGCTCTTCCCTCTTCTTCCAGGTTTGCTACCACTTCCTCTATAGGTCTGCCTTGGATCACGGTCCTAGTGAGTAGATCGTAGTTGTGGACTAGTTCCTGGACTAAGGTTGGAAATTCTCCTAAGTCTAATTGGTCCTCTCCTCATTCGCCTCTTGATCCCGACATTGTTTCTACTTCCAGCTCCACGAGGTTGTCAATAAATCCAAGCAGCTCCAGCAGCGCCCAATCCTCTATATTGTTGCTTTCCGTGTCTTCGTGTCTTCTCCTGGTCCTACTAGTAGGGCACTCAGGCACCTGTCTAAGTCTTGGGGTCTTCTCCTACTAGTGGGTTCCTTAATGTTATTAGATATCCTGATGTGTTCCTTGTTATTTAAAAGCAGCTGCAATCCTTATTCACACGTTATGCTTAGTGCTTTCGTGGTGCTTGGTGCGAAAACAGGTTTTTCTCTTTTCTTGCAGTGCAAACTTAGTGGAACACAAGAGTGAAGTGCTGATACAGAAAGCGTTTAATGCGAACTCCACTCTGTTTCTCTCCACATTCTTAGCCTGATTTGAGTTCTAAGCTTGGTTCCCGGCTATTCTATGGTCTTTCTGAAGGTCTATGCTGTGTTTTCTATTCTGCTCTAAGTTCGATTGGTCTCTGAGGTTCTAATGGTCAAACTGGGTCTTGGGGGTATTCAAGGTTGTGTCCTGGGGGTCAGGTCTGTGGCAGGGTCAACTAAAGATCCTTATTTTTCCTTCTGGCAGGATGGTCAAATTCCCAGAATCGGACTGTTTGATTTTGCGAGTCGGACAGGGTTGGTCTGACTTTAGTAGTCGGACGGTCCGATTCTTGTAGTCGGACAGAGTGGTCTGAGTCCAACAGTAGGACAGGTCGGGTCCAATTCCTAAAGTCTGATGGTCCGACTATGATGGGCAGTCCGAGTGCCATGTGGCACGTCCTATCGGATTGTCCGATCCGGTAGTGGGGTCCGATTGGTCCGATCTGAATGTTGGATGGTCCGACTAGCAAGCAGTCCGACTCCCTCAGTCGAACGGTCCGATTCTTGGAATCGGATGGTCCGACTCCAGGACTCGGGTGGTCCGATTCTGGGAATCGGACCACTGAGACCTAGTCCGACTGCATCTGGTGGCATGCGCGATTTCGACGCGTTTCGATCGCACTTGACACCTGCTACACACGATCACCAGAGACTTTCCAGATATGATTAGGGCACTACTAAGAAGCACCGGACTCACCTGGAGTAGCACAAATCGATGGCACCCAGAATCGTGATAGCGCTCCCTCTTCCTGGCAACCAAAAGCTCTCTCTCTCTCTCTCTCTCTCTCACAAAGCTAACCAGTGAAATGAGGTTTGCCTTGGCCTCCCAAGCCTCTTAAGGTCCTTTCCTAGCACTGCAAAACCTTAAAGCTAGTTCCCTTTTCCCTGTTTTACCCAGAAATTTGAATCTGGTCCCCTGTTTCCCTGTTTTCAGTAGCAGCCAAAACCTTCTGTTTTCTCTTTTCTTAACCTAATCTAACCTTAATCTAGTGCAGCCAAAATGCAAAACAGAGATGCAGAATGGTAGTCCTACACTAATGCTTCCAACAAACCAAAACACTTACATGTTTCACGGATTAAAACCTCCTAAATCTCCTAGCTATCTCGAGCACCGGTTAGGGCTGCAAACCCTACTTCTATGCTCGATTTGATGCGCGCGGAGCTCAAGGCTCGATTCCGTCGGTCCCGACAATGGAACCAAAATGAAGGGGAGCTACAAGCTCTACCCCAAGACCTACGGACCACTTATTGCTCAAGTGTTTCGAATCGAGCGGCCATGGCTACCTCTCACATAGCCGACGTGCAATGCCTACCTTACAGGTGTAGTGAGCTTACCTTGATGCTCGATCGAGTACTCTCCTCTTTCTTGCACATCGGTAGCTCCACGATCCTTGAGGCAAGCTCAAGCAACCTCAATCCCTCTCCCATGAGCTTCATCCTCCATAGCCACGCGCGAGACAAGAGAAGAGAAGAGAGGAGGGGAAGATGAAGAGAGAAGATGGAGAGCTTCTTCTCCAAGATTCCTCACTCTCACACAATCACTCCCTCACACTCTCTCAATCCCTCTCTCAAGCACAAGCAAGAAGGCAAGAAACAAGAGAAGAAGAAGAAGAAGCTTTGGCCACACACAAGAATGATCTTCTCATTCACTTTTTGAACTTTATATACATGCCCTACTTTTCATGGGCGGTCATCCCCTTTTTTACATGGCCAGCCATTAGCCTAGGCCCATTTCTCATTTCCCACCATTCTAATCTATCCTATTCCCAACTAATGCATACAATTTGCACAGGAGTGAGCCTGGCGCTCTTTTACAAGGATTCGGGAGTGCTTTCACACTTAATGGTGCGCTTTTTACTCTTTTACTTTCCTTGGGCGACTCTAAGACTTCCTGAGGGTCATGCCCGTACTTTTAATTTTTTCAGGGTCTGGTTACCGGTTAAGGCGCATTTTTCTTCCTTTTGTCCTATGCCTTTTGCTATTTCATTTTTTCCATTTCCCGCTCCTCTGTGTTGCGGTAAACACAAAAAGATGTGAAATTACATGTCCTCTTCTTTTATACCAATGTTAGCGTGACATGGCATAACATCAATATTATTTTTACACTAAATCCTTATTCTTCCCAGCTTCTTACAATCCATCCCTCCCCAAAAGTTTTTGCCCTAGAAAACAAACTTGAAAGACTAGAAAAGGATGGATAGAACAGAGTACTACTTTGTTTTTTATAGCTTTACAGATAGGAAAATGAATGAAAAATGACCAACATATGGACTAAAATGGAAGAACAAGAGTAGGCCTCAGCTATATACATGATCTGGAATACTGCAAAAGTATATGGAGCCATAAAATCTTCAACAGATAATCTCAAAATGAAATAGATAGCTTGCTATGTAAACAGACCCTGCTAGACCAAATCCACCATAACTTTTAGTAGAAGTGTCCAAATGAGGTTTGCCATATATCAAAACGTAGCTCTTGAAGAGTACTTAGAACTCATGTAGATAGATTAATTGTAAAAATTAGGCACAATAAAAATTCTTCTAAAACATCGTGCTGTCTTGACCTTGTCTACACCAAAACTAGCTCCATATAATCAATAGGCTTCAGCCACTAATGTATCCCTTAAGAAAGGAAACTCATCCAATATAGAATCAGGTCTCCAAGAAGCTTCCTCAGGTGGTAAATCTCTCCATTTGATCAAATATTCCATGATAGAACAAGATTAAAGCTTCTTCTCATGCTGACCTATAACAGCCTCTGGGATGTACTGAATCCCGGCGGGTCCACTAGGGTTTACCATATGGTACCACGTGAGTGCAAGGGAGGGGGGACTATTTAAGGGAAGGAAGGTACATTTTATAAGGTAAGGTCCTATAAATAGGGGGTAGATAAGGGGTATTTTCATATATTTCTTGCACGCAAGTGACGTCTCCTTATTACTACTAGTAAATCCCCTGTGTACTGAATAAGACCTTCTTCATCAATAGGTGGCAGCTCATCAATTATATCAACTGAATCACCATAGAAAGGCTTGAGCTGACTAACATGAAAGACATTGTGAATCTTTGTGGAAGAAGGGAGCTCTAATCTGTATGCCAAGTCTCCAATGTGCTTTAGGATTCGGTAGGGACCATAAAATTTGTGAGCAAGCTTATTACTAGATCCATCTTTTAATGTAGAGTATCTAGACTTGGGCACCTTCACTAAGACGAACTCTCCTTCTTGGAACTCTAAAGGCCACCTCTTCTCATCAACATACATCTTCATTTGGTCTTGAGCTTTTCTAAGATTTATCTTATATTGCTAAAGAAGGGTTTGTATTCTTTCCAACTCTTCCTTTCCATGAGGGTTGATCCTTTCATTAAAGATGACTGTGGGTAAGGGCACCTTGTAGCCATACATAGCCTCAAAGGGTGAAATTCTCATACTAGCATGGATAGAGTTGTTGTAAGCAAACTCAGCCAAGTGTAACCAAGAATCCCATGAATTTTGGACATCATAGCAAAAATGGGGAAGATAAGTCTCCGACCATTTATTAACTCTTTCTGTCTGTTAATCAATTTGTGGATGATAGGCCGTAGGTGGAGCCAATTTAGTGCCCATAGATGTGAATACCGCCTGCCAAAAGTTACTCATAAACTTTAAGTCTCTATCATGAACAATTACATGCGGTAATCCATGTAGTTGAAAAATCTACTCCATAAACCGACTGGCCACTTGAGGAGGCAGTAAACTGGGTCTTGGTTGGAATGAAATGGGCTGCCTTGGTGAGTCTATCTACCACCACATATACACTATTCCATCCCTTCTTGGTAGTAGGAAAGCCAGTAATAAAGTCCATGGTAATGTGCGTCCATTTGCCTTTAGGAATGGGTAATGGCTGCAACAAACCACCTGGCTTATGGGTGCTATCCTTATTCTGTTGACAAGGCATACACTTCATGACAAAGTCTTTGACATTTTTTCATAGCCCTTTTCAATAAAAACTTTTTCTGATCCTATCATAGGTATTGAAAACTCCAAGATGTCCAGCTAAAGGCGAAGAATGTAGTTCCTCCATAATTTTCTATGTAAAAGAAGAGGTAGAAGGAATGAAAATCTTGCTTTTAAACCAAATAAGGCTATTTTTAAACTGATAATGCGATTTTTATTCCATAAGTACTTCCCTAATTTCTAAAAAATATAGCTGAATTCTTCATCCAAAAGTTAAGCCTCATGTAGTTATTCAATCCAACCACTATGTATTTCAGTCATTGTTGAAACTTTGCAAGCCCACATACAAGAAAGAGAATTAGCCACACTATATTGTCTTTGCCCCTCGTATGAGTGATGTCAAAATCATAATTTTGTAAAGTAGCTACCCACCTACGTTGCTTAGGAGTAAGATTGGGCTGAGTAAGGAAATACTTAAGAACCCAGTGATCACTCTAGACTCTGAATCGACTGCCATACAAGTAATGGTGCCATTTCTTTATTGCATGCAAGATAGCCAACATCTCCTAGTCATAAAAATCATGGCCATTTCTTTATCTGTAAGCTTACGGCTCTCAAAGACAATTACTCCATGCTCCTGTAACAAAACATCCCCAATGCCACGGCCACTGGCATCACACTGTATGGTAAATTCTTTGGAGAAGTTCGGGCATACTAAGATAGTAGCAGAAGTAAGGAGTCCCTTTAACTGATTGAAGCTACTATCTACAAGAGCATCCCAAAAGAAAGCCTTCTTCTTCAACCTATCAGTCAAAGGAGCTGCAATAGACGCATAATACTTGATGAATCGGTGATAGAATGAAGATAGACCAATGAATCCTCTAAGAGAAGTATTAGTAGTGGGTGTTGGCCAATCATTTATACATTGCACCTTCTTGGGATTAGCCTGTATCCCTTTTTCACTAACAATATGTCCCAAGTATTCCACTTTAGTTTGCATGAAATAACATTTCTTCTCCTTAGCAAAAAGCATGTGATGTCTCAATACATAAAAAACCCTCCTCATATGTCCTAAGTGATCCTATAAAATCTTACTATAAATCAAAATGTCATCAAAGAACACCAAGACAAACTGAAAGAGGGAGGGCTACAAAATCTTATTTATCAGGCTCTGAAAGGTAGTTGGAGCATTTGTAAGCCCAAATGGCATCACTACAAAATGATAGAGCCCTCAATCAGTGTCTTGAAAGTAGTCTTGACTTCATCACCCTCTCGCATGCAAATCTGATGATACCCTGATCTCAAATCAATCTTCGTGAAGAATCGAGCCCCCTTGAGCTCATTAAGAAAATCATCAATCCTGGGTATTAGATACATGTTCTTCACTGTGATCTTATTAAGATCCTTGTAGTCAATGCACATTCTGAAAGATCCATATTTCTTTTTGACTAACAAAACTGGAGATGCATAAGGTGAAGAACTTGGTTCAATGAATCCCATCTCAAGAAGTTCCTTGATTTGCTTGGCTACTTCCTCTCATTCACACTTAGACAATTTGTAGGGTGGCTTATTGATTGTCTTTGAGTTGGGCTCCAAATCAATAGGGTGATCTACTGCTCTCTTGGGAGGCAATGAAGTAGGCACCTCAAGCAAATCCCTAAACTCCTCAAGAAGAGCTATCAAGGGTGGATGACTTGCTAAATTATTGGGTTGATATTGCATCTCTTTATTCAAATACAAAAAATATATATGTGAATGCCTCTTGTACTCCCTTTTGAGTTGTTGAATAGTGATAAGTTGAAAATCTGATCTACTAGAAATTCCCTGTAAATGGATGAGATGTCCAAGATAAACTCCATATACAATTGTGAGAAATCCATAGTGATTTTGCCTAATGTCATCAACCAATCACAACCAAGTACAATGTCTATAGGCCCCTTTTCCAAAGTAATCAGGTTTTGCTTCAAAATTTTCAGCCAGCTATAAAGAAACCTATGGGCATATTTGTATACTGATTTCTTCTTCACCATTGGCCACTTAAGCTCTAATGGGCTATTGTAAATATTTGGGAATATAATTCAACTTGTCCATAATGGACTTATTCACAAAACTATGTGTACTGCCACTATTTATTAGAATGAACACAGTCTTTCCATGAATGTTACCCTTCATACGGAGCGTATTAGGGCTCTTAGAACCTGTCCAAGCATCCATTGAAATAGAACAACTAGTGGCAGCAAGTGGCTCATGACAAGTCCCACTTGGATCAAAAATATCACTCGCACCTAGATCAAAAGGAAAAGAGTTGGCTGGATCAGAGAAATACTCTTGCCCAACTTCTTCCTTAAGATCTTCATTTTCAGCATTAAGTGCAATTGCATTTACTTCATCAATCTCATCTTTACGATCCTCAACAAAGACTAACATACTCTGAAGCTTGGGTTTGACATTTTTATATACACACTTTGTGGCATGATTAGGTGTATACTTTTCCCCACACTTAAAACATAAGCCTTTCTCCTTTCTTTCTTTGTAAAGATCCATAGGAATAGACTTAGGATTCATGTTGACTGAAATGGATTTAGGCTTGCTATCCCCTTGTTTGAAATCAACTCTAGGACTTTTTGCTATCTTGAAATTACTTTGAGGTCTAGAAGCATTGAACGATAGATAAGTTGGCACCCTTAAGCTCCCATTTGGCACATGATTGCTGCTACCAACTTGCCCTTGTTTAAAAACAATCCTTGGCTGTCCAAAACTAAGCTAAAATGAAGATTCTCTTCTATATTTCCTTCCATAGTGCTCTGCAAGTTCAATAGCCTTAAAAAGAGAAGTAGGGTTTTGTGCCATGTCATCAACTGATAAAGATGGCTCTAAACCATACATATACTTGTGGAGCTTAGCGTCATCAAATAGATGCTTTCTACATACATGGTTAGGTTGAGAAATTGGTTAGTGTACTCTCTTACACTTAGGCCTCTTTGTTCCAAACCATACCATCTCCATGTCAATTTCTCTTTTTCAAGAGGGGAGACAAATACTTCAGCCATAAGTGCCTTGAAAGCTTCCCAATTCTCTACAAGTATGTTTTCCGTTTTTATATACCTCCACCAAGTATGGGCAAATCCCTCCAAACGCAAAGAAGCAAAATGAATCTTCATGTCATCAGTTTTGGGGAATAGTCATCATGCCTTTCTGAAGTCTCACCTACTTCGTATTGTCTATTTGGAATGCCTCTTCATCCAATAATTCCATAACCATGACCATTTTGGTTAGATGGATGAACTGGGACTACAGGCTCAATGTTTGAATAAGCTTTCTCCTTTGCTTCTTTGGATCCCATTTGCATCTACATCCATTGGGAGAATTGAGCCATACTTTGAGCATTGGATTCCACCAACTTGTCAATAGAAGCCTTTGTTTGAGTTGTTGAATATGGTAACTTCTCAATGGAAAACTTCTTTTGATCAGTAGACAAAACCATTTGCTCCATTCTTGATAATAGGGCCTCATGACGTTCTCTATGCCTTTATTCATGTACACATAAGGTATCATTGAGTACAGTGATTTTCCCTTGTTTTTGAGGCTCTTCAGGGCTCTCTTGAGGTATATTCTCCAACATGGAATCTTTTATTTGCTGAGCATAATCATCATGGACCTTATTTTTACCCTTATGCCTTGCCATAATAGTGCAGTCCTGCGATTACCCTTGTCAAAAAAGTGGCTATAACTTTGGCTAGGGAACTTTGATTCTAAAACTTTTTAGTTCAAATCGAAGCAAGAATTCCCTCTTCAAGATGAGCTATAGCACACTATAACAAATCTAGGACAAAAAATTATGCGACTCAATCTTTGAGTCTGAATTGTCTAGGTCTGCACCCTATTTTGACCTGTGAATGCCCTGTTTTTACCTTGTAAGGTAAAATAGTAACCCAAAATGATTACCAAACCTTGTAGAAGGCTGAGTAGGACCTGTGGGTACCCTATAGTACCTGCATCTGTACTTCAATAATGAAGGGTGTATCTGTAACAACCTGTAAATGCCCTATAGTGTCCTGTAAAATCCCTATTTTACCCTGTTTTGATCCTGAAGATACTTGAGCCTTTGGAAACTCTTCAATCTTCAATTCTCAACTTGCTGTACCTGTGTGAGGGATAAAATGGCATGAGAGGCTCCCTACTCGGGCTTCGAATAATCGGGAGTTGGGCAAAGTTCCCCCCGGGTTGGTTGCACCCCTTCGAGATCTTTGATAGTGAGGGAGGGTCACCTCTCTTTTGTCCCACTATCTCCCTCGACATCCACCTTTTTCCTCGGTGGGTATATCAACATGGAAATGGCATTCTATTATAATCAACCAGCATGTAATGCATTGCTGAAATATTCATTCAGCCCCTTTCATGAGATGCAATTGAATGAAATTTGGAAAATTTGGATAAGGAAAGGGTCTTACCAATGCAATTCAGTGACTCATTAATTCCTTTAGTATTTACCCTTTTTACAATATTTAAGCTTGGGCAAAAGAATTCAACCAAACAAGTCGAGGTTATGCATCAAACTTGGAAAATGATACCTATGATGAGATTATGATTGAATCAATATTGAAATTCAATGGAATAGGTTGAGATTAATGGAAATAATACTAATCTCTGATCTATTGATGAATTCAAAGAGTTAATTGATCAATAATTTCTCATCAACAAGTGGAAAAGCATTAGCAAGTGGATTATTGAGAGATTTCAAAGATTAAGCAAGAGAAATACCTTGATTAAGCTTGAAGAGGATGATAGATGTAAGCTCCAATCCCATTGATGGAAGAATTGTTCAAAATCCACCATAAATCCACTATGAAGCTTGAAATATCCATTAAGTCAATCAATATAAGCTCTAATATGGTCAAATCCATGAAGAATCAATGCCCCAAGCTTGCTTGAACACTTGAATATCAAAGATTCAATCCTCTTGAAGGAAAGACCCAAAACAAACCTTCAATATGAGCTCTAATGTCCTCGACGAGCTGAAATCTTTGCAATTTGTTGAAGAATCCTCACTGAGAGGATGCCACGAGCTGAATTGATGAAGAATCCTCAAGAAATTGTTGAAGAATGAAAGCTTGGGATGAAGCTTTCATGGCTGCCCATGGACTATTCATGTAGGGTTTCAAGAGAGAGAAGGGATGAAGAATATAGCCCCATTTTGGAGTCTATACATTAGAGAGTTGAAGTAATCAATGCCAAAAATAATTGAGAAGCATCAGTGTTGGAGATTAGTGAAGAATAGACTGAAAAAAATCATTGCAAATTCCAAACTACTGTCCTACACATGTGGCTGATCCGCCAGTCAAGAAAATGGTATGCAACCTGTAGCATTTGATGCCTAGGAGGCCATTATGCATGCCATTGTTGAAGGAGAGCAAGGATCAGTGAATAAAGAAAAGATCTCTACTGAAGAACTCCATGAAGCTTAGCCAAATCTTGGAGAGAGAGGAAAGGAAGAGCTCTTTTGAAAAGTAACCACTGTTTAACCCCAAACTAAGCCCGGTTAACTCTCATTTACCTTAGTTACCTCCAATTTTGCATGAAATTTGATGATGACCTACTACTTTAGCCTTCCTCTACCATATCTGACCTTGGAGATATCCAGATGTAGTCTCTTACTAACTATAGATGGTCTGCAACCCTCCACTAGTCATTCTCTTGTCCAATACTTGTCTGAACTTGATTTTGATGGAGGAAAATAGGATTGAAAATGGAAGGAAAAATGGATCAAAGACCAATGCTCTGATACCACTTTTCAGAGAGTGGACTAGAGAGAGAGAAAGAGAAGAGATAAGACTATAGAAGAGAGAGAAAAAATACAAGAAGAGAGAGAAAGAGAGTGACAAGGAGAGAGAAAGACTAGAATTGGAGAGAGACACAGGAAAGAGATAGAAGCCATAGAAGTTGTGAGCAAGATGGGAGAGAAGGACAATAATTGTATTAATGTGTCAAAAAGATGTGAAAAATTAAATGTCCTCTCCTTTTATACCAATGTCAGTGTGACATGGCATAACATCAATATTATTTTTACACTAAATCCTTATTCTTCCCAACTTCTTACAAAGGTGTTCTGCATCCCGGCCTCATACAGAAGGTGACGGCCTTGGCTGAGTGTCTTCCAGTAGAAAGCTCCCCATGAGATACATCCAAGACTGGGTGCTATATCGCAAAGGATGTGGGCTGCTCCTCTCCACACGAGGTATGCCTCCTCACATGACCAAAGGCAGTGCTTTGGGGTTTCCAGAGGCTACTGTGTGTAGCGCTTACAACCTTCCTCCTTCTACATTTGGGCAAGCAAACTTTCCACCACCAAGCCTCCATGTGCGTGTCAAGATTGTGGGAGAGAAGGAATGAGTCTCACTTGTAGCTCTCTTGCTTGCACAATGGGGGAATACACACAAGGGTGGAGGCTGAAAACAATTTTCCTCTTCTTAGTTGTGTAAGCCAAAAAGAAGTCTAGTACAAGGAAATAGAAGAACCCTATATATGGGTCTCAAACCAAACTCAACTAACTAAGGTGGCATACTAACTCAGCCACGAACTAGAGTAGATAAGGATAGCTATCATGTAGCTATTATTCATGGGCAGTGTACCAACCATATCTACAACTGACAAGTCAGTGACATAAAAGCACAATGGTCACCCTGGCATATCACGAGTGGAGCTCGATATCTCAACACTCCCCCTCGAGCTCAATCCCAATTCCTGCACACCAAACAGGTCTCTAAACTTGCGCAGCTTCTCTGCGCCCAATGCCTTCGTAAATATATCAGCTACCTGATCCTCTGTGTGACATAAACTAGATCAATAAGACCTAGTAAAACCCTCTCCCACACATAGTGATAATGCACCTCAATGTGCTTTGTTCTAGCATGATAGACTGGGTTATTTGCCAAGTGTATACTGCTCATGTTGTCACAATAAATGACAACTGGCCCATCTGTAGGCTGATGCATATCATAAAGTGGCTTATGCAACCAAGCTACCTCACATGCAGCCATTGCTGCACCCTTGTACTCGGCCTCTGTGCTCGATAAGGCAACTGTAGGCTGTTTCTTGCTGCTCCAAGTGACTGCAGCACTCCCAAAAGAGAACACATATCCACTGGTAGATCGTCTATCAGAAATACTACCAACCCAATCAGCATCAGTGTATCCATGCAACTGTATCTGAACCCCAGTCTCATAAAATAGTCCATACTGCAATGTGGACTTCACATACCTGAGTATGCGTCTAGCCGCATCCAAATGTGGTTTCCTTGGAGCCTGCATAAAGTGACTTACCAATCCAACAAAATAGCTCAAATCTAGCCTGGTAATAGTCATATAAATCAAGCTTCCTACTATGCGTCTGTACATAGTAGGGTCTTCCAGAAGCTCACATGCATCTGCGCTCAGCTTCACATTCTGCTCCAAAGGAACTGAAATAGGCTTACAACATGTCATCCCATATTTGGACAGCATGTCCAATCCATACTTCCTCTGCAAGAGTTGTATCCCACTTGGTGATCTAATCACCTCAATGCCCAAGAAATAACGCAGCTCTCCCAAATCCTTCATCTCAAACTTCTGCTTCAATAGCATTTTCACATGAAGGATATCTTCATCACTGTCACCTGTCATAATCAAATCATTAACATAAATGACAAGCAGCATAATACCTTTCTCTGTTTTTCTCACATAAAGTGAGAAATCTGCCTTGGAAATTTGAAAGCCAATAGTGACAAGATACTGTCCTATCTTGTCAGACCATGCTCTAGGTGCTTGCTTCAAGCCATACAAAGCTTTCTTCAACCTGCAAACAAACTCAGGATGAACAACATGCACATAACCTGGTGGCTGCTCCATATAGACCTCTTCTTGCAAATCACCATGCAAGAAATTCTTTACATCCATTTGATGTAAAGACCATCCCTTTGATGCAGCCATAGCAATGACTGCTCTTACGGTTGCCATCCTTGCAACCGGACTGAATGTTTCTTCATAATCAATGCCATATGTTTGTGCATACCCCTTGACTACTAATCTTGCCTTGTATCTGTTCACAGAACCATCTGCATTGTGCTTCACCTTATAAACCCACTTACAGCCAATTGTATTCTTACCTTTAGGCAAAGGTACCAATTCCCATGTAGCATTTGCTTCCAAGGCATCCATTTCTTCATCCATGGCTTTCTCCCATTTTTCTTTTCCCATGGCTTGCTCAAAAGAGGTGGGTTCTGGTTCCTGTATCACTTTGACCATATAGGCATAGTGAATGGCTGTAAATCCATCATATTTCAGCCTATCCACAGGATACCCAGCTCTGGTAGACCTGCGCAAAGTAGGTTCACTCCCAGGTGCTCTCAAAACATCCCTGGTCTTCCTTACTCCAGGCGTAACAATAGAAGGAATACCCAACTCATCATCAATGCTCTGTTCTGAGCCACTGGATTCACCATCCACATAAGAGTGACCTGCATTCACATCAAACATGGACTGATCTACCTTCTCTTTTCCTTTTCATGATACCTGCATACCACTATCTACATTGCTTTGAGAAGATTCTCCTGATCTCAATCTGCCTGTCCATGGCAAAGAATGTGAACGACTGTTAGAGGACGCTCCAGGTCCACTAATATTTTGTGAGTGCTGCTGTGAATTCTGTGCAGCATTACCATGTTGTGCATCTACATCATCAATCACATTTACTGGTTTATACCAGCTACTCATCTCATCAAAAACATCTCTGCTCACTGTAAACTTACAAGTAGAAGGGTTATAACATCTATACCATTTCTGCTGCAGAGAGTAACCAATAAAGATGCACTTCTCAGCTTTTGGATCCAACTTGGATATCAACTCATCTGGCACATGTACATAGGCAATGCAACCAAAAATTTTCAAATGAAAAATATCTGGTTTCCTACTAGTATACCTCTCCTCTGGAGTCATCCCATGTATTGCTGCAGTGGGAGTCCTGTTCATTATGTAGACTGCTGTAGCAACTGCTTCAGCCCAGTAAAAATCAGGCAAGTCTTTTTCGTTGAGCATGGCACGAGATACCTCTCCAATATGCCTGTTTTTCCTTTCTGCAATTCCATTTTGTTGTGGGATATGACTGCATGAATATTGCTGCTTTATGCCATGCTCCTACAGGAACCTTGCAAACTCATTTGAGAGGTACTCTCCCCCTCCATCTGACCTTAGGCATTTTATTTGCACGCATGTTTCTTTTTTAACCATAGCTTTAAGAGTTTTGAAATGCCCAAAAACTTCACTTTTCTTTTTCATAAAATACACCCAAATTTTTCTGCTATAGTCATCAATAAACGTGATAAAATAATGACAGCCTCCAAGAGATGCAACTTTAGTAGTCCACACATCAGAGTGGATTAATTCCAATGGCTTCTTACTCTCTTGAATATGTCTAGGAAATGGTTTCCTTGCCTATTTTCCAAATTGGCAGGTTCACATATCTTATGCATTTCTGAAACCTTGAATTTAGGCAATCCTGCAATAATATTTTGGGCCTGCATTGATTTAAGTCGCTGTACATTAACATGACCAATGCGTTTATGCCAGATATCAATATCTGCAACTACACCGGTCCCATGTGCAAACATTGCTGCACTCAATTCAGACATGTCTGGATCCAACGTAAACGTTCTGCCCTTCTTCTTTCCTTTTGCTATCAAGCGACCTTTATTTTTCATATCCTAAACAAAGCATCCATGAGGATTAAATCTGACCTGCAAGCCCTGCTCAACCATTTGACCAACAGAAACCAGATTCTTGGTGATATTCAGGACATGAAATACATCAGACAGGTATTTCTTTTTCCCATCCTGCATAGACAAAGGAAATTTTCCAATCTGCACAATAGGATGTGCAATATCATCACCACTCTCCACAAATCCTGGTTTTTCCATTTTCCTTGCATCCTCCATCCATTCTGCATGACCTGTCATGTGGTTTGATGCACCTGAGTCAACATACCACACATCGTTGCTTTCTTCTGCACTTGTCACAGAATTGTTCATGTGCTGCACCATAAACAAATGCTCATTTCTGTCATCACCCTGTCTACTAGAAGATGCATAATTCCCTTGTTGCAATTTCCCATTCATGATGTCATTCTGCTTTTTATAGCAGTCTTTAGCCATATGACCCATTTTACCACAGTAGTAGTATTCAACATTGCTATTTGCATTTTGGCCTCTTTGCCATCCACCACGACCTCTTTGGTTCCCCCTGCCTCTAGAGTTACCACGTCCTCCTCCATAGGACTGGTTTTCTTGAGTTTGCTGCATATTCTGATTTCTACCACGGCCTCCAAATCGGCCTCCTCTACCTCTGCCTCTACCTCTTCCAGCATTTGAGTAGAAGACAGCTTCTTTTGAAGTTCCTCCTGAAGAAGATGCACCACCATTTCTCTGCTCCTCAGAAATTAGAAGAGTAATCAACTCCTCAAAATCAGGAAATCTTTCACGGATGGAAATGGATGTTCAGAACTGTGCATAATCCTTTCCTAGACCATTCAAGGTCACAGAAACTAAATCATCATCTTCCACTGGCGACCCAATGGAAGCAAGTGCATCTGCAATCTTCTTTACCTTCATGTGGTAGTCATTGATGCTCATATTTTCTCTTTGCACATTATGCAACTCTTGCTTGAGCTGCATTTTCCTGGCTTGCGTATTTGTGCTATACATTTTTGACAAAGTATCCCATGCCTCCTTTGGCGTACTTGCATCTTGAATATGCACAATCATAGAGTCTGAAATACTGATAGACAACCAGTACATAACTTTCTTGGCTCTCTCATGCCATGCTTTGAATGCCTGCATTTGCTGTTTATTGGGAATATCAGGAAGAACTGGTTCTTCTTCATTTCCTGCAACAAATTCCCAATATCCTTTTCCCATAAGGAAATTCGTCATTCTAAACTTCCATGCTTGGAAGTTGTTCTTGTCAAGCTTTTCAATTACAATCTGTGAAAGAGAATCAGACGCCATTACAGAATACTACAAAAAATTCTGTCACTGCAGAGAACACAGCTTCAGCCTCACAAGGGCAAATCTGCAAAACTGACGAAAGTGGTATTTAACCACACAGTCACTTCCTAGTGACGATTTTGCATCAACAAGCAACAAGGATGATTCTGTAACTCCCAATGTCTCTGCGCACAGGCATACGATGCAATTTCTACAATAACTTTTCACCGACCTGTAGAACAGTGGTCACACAGCATAAAACTAGGCGTTTTCCTAAGTGTGTGCAGAAAACTTCCGCCTCCAAAACAGGCCCCGAAATGTCCTCAAATCAAAAAAACAGGGTCGCCAAGGGCTAAAACCCTTACCCGCAGCATATACTGCCCTCTTGCTTCACTGCGAAGGGCGTCTCAACCTGAGACAATGCACTCTTGCAATTTCCGGCTGTGCTACCTGCAGAGATCTGCTCCCAAAACAGAAAATGAAAGCAACATTGCTCCTCTTACCAGAACACCGCGAGCTTGGCTTGCTTTCTTGAGCTCCTTACCACGAACAAGGCTCTGATACCATTTCAAGATTGTGGGAGAGAAGGAAGGAGTCTCATTTGTAGCTTTCTTGCTTGCACAATGGGGGAATACACACAAGGGTGGAGGCTGAAAACAGTTTTCCTCTTCTCAGTTGTGTAAGCCAAAAAGAAGTCTAGTACAAGGAAATAGAAGAACCCTATATATGGGTCTCAAACCAAACTCAACTAACTAAGGTGGCATACTAACTGAGCCACGAATTAGAGTAGATAAGGATAGCTATCATGTAGCTATTATTCATAGGTAGTGTACCAACCGCATCTACAACTGACAAGTCAGTGACATAAATGCACAACGGTCACCCTGGCATATCACGAGTGGAGCTCGATATCTCAACAGTGCCACCATCCATAAGAAATACAATACCCTCCTAGGCCTCTAGCTATCCCATAGGTGGTGCTAAAAGGTTCGCCGGAACGGCTCCGTGATGCTGTGCTCTGCCCAGTGCCTGCTACGTGACGGCACCTAATCCATATCCTCTTGCATCAGTACATGTCTGCCAATCTTGGCAGTGTACTCTAGGAACCTCGGTGGATTATTGGCAACTATAGTGGCTGGCTATAGCCACTCTTCTGGATCCCACTCCAGCTCATCAAGTGGTCCGCCCTCCCAGATCCAAAGGCACCACTCCCTGAGCTCCTTCTAGAAGACATAGGGGTCCAGTTGCCATGTCTTCCCTCTTGAAGGCCCACCACCCAAACCCTCCTCCACAAAAGGGCAGCTACCCCCTCATCTTGCTGCCCTTTGTCAAGGGCCAGATGCCCCCTTCCTGAACGGTGAAGAGAGTCCCCCTGCAGGGAGCCACCCACTCTACCTGCCACCTGTAGGGGGATGCCTGTTGGTGAAAACCTAGCGGCACATACCTCCCCAGGCTCTATCAACACTTGTATCAGGGGAGCAAGCTACTCCAAAGTATTACTACATCTATCTCCCTTCTTCTCAACTCCACTCCTCTCTGGCAGCCTAATACTCACTGCAGCATCTCCTCGTCTGCCATCTTGTACACCTCCTGCCATGTCCTAATGGCATGAGTTAGGCTAGCCTCCTAATCAGTCCACTGGATGTGGGGGTGCTCACCAATTTGTGCCCCGTCCCGATCTTTGACCTGGGGGTTCCAGATCACCGCAAGTGATGGTCTATCTCCTCCTGGTAGCTTGGGGGGCTCTGGATTGGGGCCTTACGGAGGCCCTGCCGCCACACATGGAGT
Organism: Lygodium microphyllum; assembly: GCF_053477565.2. NCBI lineage: Eukaryota > Viridiplantae > Streptophyta > Polypodiopsida > Schizaeales > Lygodiaceae > Lygodium > Lygodium microphyllum. The sequence goes on from NC_141153.1 coordinate 138,884,490, forward strand.
AAGTTGCATAGGAAAGGTGATCTGGGGGGTGATGTGGGCTAACACGAAGATCCATCTTAGGGATGGCCTCCACTCACTGCCAAGCCTCGGTCTACAATCCTAAAGACCCTTCTGCAATAAAGTGTAGCTTGCCCAATAGGGCCATACTCCGATACTTTGGGTCTATGATCCCAAGCCCTCCCTCTAACAGATGCTATATAATGGTTGCCCATGCCACCTTGGCCCTAGAATCCCTGGAGCCATCTGACCCTGACCAAAGGAAGTTCCGCACTAGGCATCGAAGCTACCCTACACAAGTTGAGGAGAAGCACCAACATGAGGCGATATACTAGGTTGTCGCTAGGAGGACCTAGTTAACCACCAGGGCTCAGTCGGCTAGTGAGAGGCGAGCTGTGCTCTAGTAGGTTAGCTTCCTTTGAATAGCATCAAGGACATGAAGAAACTGTTGGGCGGGGGTGATGTCGAGTCCCACCTGGAACCCTAGGTACTTGCTCACCCATCTAAATCCCAAGTGGATGCCCCACTTCGTACTACAGTTTGGGTCTGTGAGGAAGCCAGCCAACTTTCGCTAGTTGATTTTCACTCCTGCTACAAGACAGAACACCTCAAGAGCCAACCTCACTCTCTCCAGCATCAGCTCATCATCCTCTATGTAGAGTGCTGTGTCATCTGCATACTCTGAGTCTAACAACTCAGCCTCCTCTCTCACTGGAAGTTGGAGGCCACGTAATCCACTCATACGTGACCTGAGGAAATGGGACATTGCCTTTGCAAAGAGTAGGAACAATTACAGGGCCAGGGGATAGCCCTGCCATACCAATCTCTCTAACCAAAACTCCTCTCCACTCCTACCACCTATGAGAACCCTGTTGGTCGCTGATTTGTAAAGTGTGGAGACCCTATGAATCCAAGCCTAGGGGAAACCCAGCCTCACTATAGTGCCCTCTAGGAAGTCCCAGTCCACCTTGTCATAATCTTTCTCAAAATCCAAGAGTAGTATGACCAGTCTTTGCCCACTGTGTTAAGCCCACTCTGTCACCTCAGAGAAGGTGAATACATTATCTAGGATGCTCCTATCCTAGAAAAGCCTATTTGTGTATCATGGATGATGTTTGGAAGCACGGGGCATGGTCGCCTACCAATCATCTTTGCTAGTGCCTTATAGGCCACTGACAATAATGTGATCGATCGCCACTGGGAAAGCTCCAACCTGTCTTCCCTTTTGGGGAGAAGACTGATAAGGCCTATTGAAAGACTCCTTGGCATCTGTTGTGAAGTGAAGATCTCTTGGAAGGCCATTAGCAGGGGGTCCTTCACCACTTCCCAGTAGGTACTGAAGAAGGCCTTAGAGAGGCCATCCTCTCCTGGGAATTTTTGCCCGTCTTGTGTCTCTGGAAGGCCTCCTGTAGTTCCTTCTCTGTGAAGGGGGCTAAGAGGGAGCATCCCATCTCCTCTGAGACGAGGGACGGGATGTGATCCCATACCTGCTGTCTACATCACTGTCCTCTAGCTGAGGCCATCCTCTCCTGGGCATTTCTAGACGTCTTGTGTCTCTGGAAGGCCTCCTCTAGTTCCTTCTCTGTGAAAGGGGCTAGGAGGGAGCATCCCATCTCCTCTGAGACGAGGGACGGGATGTGATCCCATACCTACTGTCTACATCACTGTCCTCTAGCTGAGGCTATCTCCTGCTAGAACAGGCGACTCTAGTAGTTGGTGGAAATCTCCATTACCTCATCTGGGCTAGAACGAGTCCTCCCATACTGATATCAAAGGTTGCGTATCTGCTCTCCTGAGGAGCGAGGTTGGTGCACCTAGAAAATCTCCCTACACATTGTATCTCCCTACCGCGCCTAGAAAGCTGCTAAGGTGTGGAAAGAGAACTCCGAGCGCTTGTCCTCTAGGCCAGTAATAGCTGCTCACGTGTGCAGCTTTTGTACATGGAGGGTGGGGGTGTTGTAATAATCTTTGTGTGGCTACAAGGTCCTGCCAGAGTGCTCTCTCCTCCTCCCAGCTCTATTGCCTAGCCTATAAGGCTGCCTCTTGGCTGATTCTGCTCGACTTGGCTAGGGCCTCTACAACCTCCTTTGCTATGGTCCCTCCTACCCCACTCCTTGGTCCAAACCTGCTCTATCTGTCTCATCACCTCCTCTCTCCTATAGATCGAGTCAGGAATCTGACAGGATCGCGTGTTTAGGGAAGATGGTGGGGATCAAGTGTTAGGAGAATCGAGCAGTGATTGGAAAAAGTGGTGCCCGCCAACTGCCCTACTTGGCCTTTGCGAGAGCATCCCCACTCTCCCACATAGAACCTGTCCAGCTGGTCCAGGAGGACTCCACCTAGCCGCCTATATCCCCAAGAGAAACCTAATGATCTCTCCCTCCTGTGGTAAGCTGGGTCTCTCGAAGCATCGCGTGCTCCTACTACTAGTAGGAAGACCTCCCATGCCTCCTACTCCTCCCCAACCATGCCATGGTAGTTTCTGCCTCTACCCTGCTGGTCCCCTAAGGCCTCTAGATTGTTGAAGTCTCCTCCAATGATCCATGAATCCACCTCTAGGAGTCCTGTTGTGATCTCACCCAGAACCTGATGTGTGCCCTAACCTCTGTAGGGGCATAGACATTGAGGAATCGAAGGCACAAGTCCCCAATATCCAATCTGATCCATAGAAACCTCGCTGCCACGATCATCCAGTGTTCTTGTACACATGCGGTGAGGCTCCGGCCAATAGGTGCATATGCCTCCACTCCTGCCGTGGGCACCGATGGCATACTCCTAGTAAGTGTGTGAACTGCTAAGTGTGTGGATTGCTCAAGAGTACCTTCCCTACCTGATGGGCTTGGGCAGGAGTGAGCTTGTTCTGTTTAAGTAAGATGTCAATCCATCTGGCAAGGGTAGGCTGCAACTCCTACCAAACAATCAACTTCTTGGAACCACGTTCTCCACTATAGTGGAGGATGTTCACATTCCTGGATGCAAGATATACACTCATGGGGATACCTGTGACTGACCGAATAGATATCTGTTTGGTGTGGAAGCTATTGATGAGGAAGAGGAGCTATGAGGCATGCGGATACGCTTCACTACCAGCCTGGAGGACGGTGAGCTCCATTCCCCCATGATAGCCCTTGGGCGGACCATGAGGGTGTTGAGATGACAAGCTCAACACATGCGGACATTGATGATGGACCACCTGGTTAGATGGGTCCACACATCTACACTTAGCACGTCGATGGTCATTATGAGTCTCACATGGCCACTGACTCATTATTTATTATATTCAGGTTGTTACACCTATTTACAGCTGGCATAGTTATAGCGCTAGTCAACTAGTGTAGTCGGTTATGCATTGTTTGACTTAGTAGGCCACTTTCCTTTATGTTGTATCTTATCTATACTTTGTGTACATTGTAAAGAGTGTGGAAGAAGAAGAAGAAACTAGCAAGAAAACGTTTTGGTCTCCATCTCTCTTCTTGTCTCTTGAGTGAGCTTCTCCTTGTGCATTCTGTGTGTGTTCAGTGTAACATCTTGAGCAAGTCCCCCCACCATGTGATTCTTGACATGGTATCAGAGCCGCACCACTGAGAGAGGCTGATTTTGAAGGCTGAAGTGAAGGAGAAGAAGCAAGGTTCGAGCAACAAGCCACGGGTAAGAAGCTCTCCCATCCTTCCACTCTTTCTCTTGGATAGTGCCTGTGGAGGCATTGGAAGCACGGCAGAGCAAAAATCTCAGATTGCAGTGAGATTTGGTGGGTGCAAAGAGCATTATGTATTCTGCAGATCAACCCCTTAGGGTTGTCCTACAGTTTTTTTGGGCATCTGAGGCCGTTTTAGGCCCCGTTTTAGAGTCACAAGGTTGCGGATAGCAGTTTCAGGATACACTGTTATTTCGACTGTTTTGACCGAAAGTGGGTGCGCAAGTTACAGATTATAAATCTGTAATTCCTGAGGTGTTTGCAGGAAGCAAACATAAGGTTTATCTGCAAATAGGTTGCAGATTGCATGTATTGTTGAGCAGACAGTGAAAAAGGCTGTCTGGTGTATTGCTTTGCACTATAGGTCGAGGGTTGCAGAAGATTTGCTTGCTGTTTGGTATTAGTTTTGTGATAATGGTAGAGAACAGTGGAAGCCCCATTATTGAGAAGCTCGACAAGAACAACTACCCTTCATGGAAGTTCCATGTCACAAACTTCCTTATTGGAAAAGGCCTCTATGAGTTTGTTTCAGGTGAAGAAAAGGAGCCGGAGGTGAGTGATCCTCCCACTGCAGAAGAGACAAAGGCACGGAAGGAATGGAATGCAAAAGACAAGAAGGTCATATATTGGTTGTCTGCAGTAATTGACAATAATATGCTGGGAAATATTAGAAATGCAGAGAATTCATATGCAGCTTGGATCATACTTGAAAGTATGTTTTCCGTAAATACAAAGGCACAAAAGATTCAACTCAAGCAAGAGTTGAATAAATTGAAGAAAGGGAAGATGTCTATCAATGAGTATGCACTTAAGGTAAGGAGCATTGCAGATGCATTAGTAGCGATTGATGCAATACCCGATGATGATGATTTGGTGTCGTCTACCTTGGGTGGACTTAACAATAAAAAGGCTTGGAAGTCTTTTGTAACTTCCGCATATGTCAGAAAGCCATTTCCATATTTCGATGAGTTGGTCTTCCTTATGATCACTAAAGAGATCAACATGCAGAGTGAGACATCTGAAAGAAGTGGTGAACAGGAAAAAGCCTTCTACTCCAGTTCAGGAAGGGGACATGACAGGTTCTCTTCAAGAGGCCGGGGTACACGACATGGTAGTGACAACCAGCAAAACAGATTGAATCAGCAATTTGGAGATATGCAGGTTTCAGGAGGTCTGGTAACTTTAGAGGCAGGGGGAGCTTTAGAGGAGGAGGTGGATGGCAGAATAGAGGTTCTAACAACTCTGGTATTTTGTGTCACTACAGTGGCAAAACAGGTCATATTGCAGCCCAATGTTATGCTAAGAAAGATGATATTCGCAGTGGTAAGTTGCAGCAATGAAACTATGCATCGTCTTCATGACAGAATGAAGACAAAAAGGAATGTCTCTTTGTTATGCAGCATATGCTGAATGCTGTTATAGGAAAGGGAACACATGTTGATGTTTGGTATGTTGATTCAGGTGCATCCAATCATATGACCAGCCATGCAGAATGGTTTGGAGAGATGCAGGATTTGCAAAATGCAGGTTATGTGCAGACAGGTGATGATTCATGCCACCCAATTTCACACATTGGAAAAGTTCCCTTGTCCTTGCATAATGGTAAGACAAAGAGACTTTCAGATGTATTACATGTGCCATCTATTACAAAGAACTTGGTGTCATTCGGTCAAATGGTAGAGCAAGGGATGCAAGTCAGATTTAATGTAAAGGGCTGATTTGTAGAAGACTTCAATGACAAGTGCAGGTTGGTAGCAAAGGGAAGTAGAGTTGGACGTATGTTTACTCTGGATGCTGGGATTCCTACTATGAATGCTGCTATGTATTGTAAAGGAAAAGGTGTTGATGTAGATATTGAAATTTGGCACAAACAAATTGGACATGCAAATGTACAAAGGCTGAAATTAATGCAATCCAAAGGGTTGGTTACACGTTTGCCTACATTTAGAGTTGCAGAATTTAAGATATGCGAAGCATGTCAGTTTGGTAAGCAGGCAAGACAACCCTTTTCACATGACATATATGTAAGCAAAAATATCATTGATGTTGTGCATACAGATATTTGGGGGCCTACACAAAATGTATCTCTTGGAGGCAGTTCATACTTTGTCACATTCATTGATGATTGTTCTAGAAAGCTGTGGGTATATTTTATGAAGGAAAAGAGTGAAGCGTTTGAGCACTTTAGAACTTTCAAGGCTGCAGTTGAAAGAGAAATAGGCTTGAAAGTAAAGTGCTTGAGGTCAGATGGAGGGGGAGAGTACCTCTCAAATGAGTTCAGTGATTTTCTGAGGTCTCATGGGATAAAGAGACAGTTCACATGCAGGTATATCCCACAGCAAAATGGGGTTGTAGAAAGAAAAAACAGGCATATTGCAGAAGTTGCACGTGCCTTGATGGCTGAAAAGAATATGCCTAAGCATTTTTGGTTTGAGGCTGTTCATATTGCTGTTTATATTATGAACAGAACTCCCACAGCTGCAGTTCATGGGATGACTCCTGAAGAATGTTTTACAGGTAAGAAGCCTGATGTCTCACACTTGAAAGTGTTTGGATGCACTGCGTATGTTCATGTGCCAGATGAGCTACGGAAGAAGCTTGATCCAAAGGTAGGAAAATGTGTTTTTATTGGATACTCTTTAGAGCAGAAAGGGTATCGCTGTTATAACCCTATCACATGTAAGTTCAGAGTGAGCAGGGATGTCATCTTTGATGAAATGAGCAGTTGATATGCATCTAGTGGTGATGCATTGGATGATGATGATGATCATGACACTCATGTGCAGGTTGAAAAGCAAGAGTCACGGGCTCTTAGTGGACCAGAGACATCATTTGGTAGTCCTTGGTCTGGGAGACTAAGGAGTACCTCTACATCTTCAGGTGCATCTAGTACCACTACAGGTAAAGACAAAGGAAAGAATAAAGTGTCAGATGGCATTGATGCAGTTCTTGATGGAGACTCCAGTGGCTCAGAGAGCTTGGATGATGAGCTTGGTATTCCTTCTATCAGGACACCAGGTGTACAGAGAGCTCATAGTAATGTAAAGGCTCCATTGAGTGATCAGGTGGTACGCAGATCTAGCAGGGTCAGATACCCTGTTAAAAGATTTGGTTTTAAAGGTTATGCAACTCACCATTATGCTTATATGGTGAAACTAGTTGAGGATGTTGAGCCCACATGTTTTGAGGAGGCTGTTGGTCATGCTCATTGGGATGCAACAATGGATGAGGAGATGGCTGCATTAGAGGCCAATAAGACTTGGGATCTAGCATCATTGCCGAAGGGCAAGAAAGCTATTAGATGTAAGTGGGTTTATAAGATTAAGCACAATGCAGATGGTTCTATTAGTAGGTACAAAGCTAGGCTGGTTGCAAAAGGCTATGCCCAGACATATGGCATAGATTATGAAGAAACCTTCAGTCCAGTTGCTAGGATGGCAAATGTCAGATGTGTGATTTCTTTGGCAGCAGCCAAAGGTTGGAGGTTGCAGCAAATAGATGTGAAGAATGCCTTCTTGCATGGTTATTTGCAGGAAGAAGTGTATATGGATCAGCCAGCAAGTTATGAAGATTTAGAGCATCCCATGTATGTGTGCAGGTTGAAGAAGGCGCTCTATGGGCTCAAGCAAGCACGTAGAGCATGGTCTGACAAGATCAGAGAGTATCTTGTCAATATTGGCTTTTATGTTTCTGATGCTGATCACTCACTTTATGTGAGAAAGGGAGATGCAGGTTTGGTCATCATAGTCATCTATGTGGATGACTTGATTATTACAGGTGATAGTGATAGTGGGATTGCTGAAGTCAAGGACTTTTTGAAGAAGAAGTTTGAGATGAAGGATTTAGGTGAGCTAAGGTACTTCCTTGGCATTGAGGTGATCAGATGTGATGATGGTATATGGCTGTCCCAAAGACAGTATGGCTTGGATATGTTGTCCAAGTATGGTATGACACCATGCAAACCACTTTCAGTCATGTTGGAGTAGAATATAAAGTTGAGTGCTGATGTTGGGGATGAGATAGAAGACCCTACTATGTTCAGGAGGATAGTGGGGAGTTTGATCTACATGACCATTACAAGTCCAGACTTGAGCTACACTATTGGTCTTGTGAGTCAGTTTATGCAAGTACCCAGAAAGCCACATTTGGATGCAGTCAGACGCATATTGAGATATGTGAAGTCCACATTACATTATGGACTTTTCTATGAGGCAGGTACAGATGTACAGGTGTTTGGATACACAAATGCAGATTGGGCTTGTAGTATGTTTGATAGAAGATCTACCAGCGGATATATGTTCTCTCTTGGTAGTGCAGCAGTTGCTTGGAGCAGCAAAAAGCAATCTACAGTTGCTTTGTCCAGTACAGAGGCTGAGCATAGAGGTGTTGCTATTGCAGCATGTGAGGTAGTATGGCTACAAAAGTTATTGGTTGATTTAGATGTGCAGGTGGAAGGTCCAGTTGTCATTTATTGTGACAACATGAGCAGTATACAGTTGGCTAGGAATCCTGTGTTCCATGCCAAGACAAAACATATTGAGGTACACTACCACTTTGTGAGAGAGAAGGTACTAGTAGGTGAGATTGACTTGGTGTATGTAAGCACACAAGATCAGATAGCTGACATCTTCAGGAAGGCATTGGGTACAGAGAAGCTTCAAAAGTTTCAAATCTTACTTGGAGTTGCAGAGATGCAGTTGAGCTTGAGGGGGAGTGTTGAGATGACAAGCTCACCACATGTGGACATTGATGATGGACCGCCTAGTTAGATGGGTCCACACATCTACACTTAGCACGTGGGTGGTCATTATGACTCTCACATGGCCACTAACTCATTACTTATTATATTCAGGTTGTTATACCTATTTACAGCTAGCATAGTTATAGCGCCAGTCGACTAGTGTAGTCGGTTATGCATTGTTTGACTTAGTAGGCCACTTTCCTTTATGTTGTATCTAATCTATACTTTGTGTACATTGTAAAGAGTGTGGAAGAAGAAGAAGAAACAGCAAGAAAACATTTTGGCCTCCATCTCTCTTCTTGTCTCTTGAGTGAGCTTCTCCTTGTGCATTCTGTGTGTGTTCGGTGCAGCATTTTGAGCAAGTCCCCCCACCACGCGATTCTTGACAGGGGGTGATGGATGCGCCTAGTGGTACCATCAGGGCATCTATCAACCAAGTTGATAGGCAAGAATTTTTGCACTTGTAGAAATGGGCTGCGTGTGCTAAGGGCCACTCGATCACATCCATTGGGACTCTCCACTACAGAGGGGCTGGAAAGATAATGCTCAAATGTGGGACCTTAGCCCCAGCCCACCAGTTAATGTCCATCATGTAGCGTGGCCACTGCTGAGAGAAGAGTGCCAATCCTCCTCCTCCCATCCACTGGGAGATGTGATCTGCCACCTAGCTCTTCACCTTCTCCTCTATCTTGGTGGATGTCCAATCTCCTGTGTGAGACATCTGAAGGAAAAAAGCATTGTTTGGTCCATCTGGTGGTGCCAATAGATGGACCTTGCCACTCCTTGACTTGCGTACCATGAAGATTCCCACCTCTAGGGGTAGTGGGAACTCTCTGCGCTCTGCAACTCTTAGGTAAGACCACGGCCCACTACAAAAGAACTCCTGTGGTAGCAGCTATACCTGTCTCGAGAAACTGTGATGGGTAGCATGGGCAGAGGAGCTAGTGGCTGTGTGGGTGGGGAGGGGGGGCTAGACTGCTGGTGGGTGGAGGATGTCGGTGTATGGGGGTCCTCACCTCCTATGGGGAGGGGGTGGGTGAAGGGGAGGTTGCCTATGTTGGGTGGGGATCAAGGGTACTGGTCGGCGGGGGTGGTGGTGGAGAGGGGGAGGATCGAGGGGTGGTGGGATGGTTGGAGGCACATAGCATGTGTGGGGGAGGGCTGGTAGCTGTGGAGGGTGGGGGATGTGGACTAAGGTTGAGGGGGGCCATGGGGAGGGGGGGTGAGGGGGTGGGGGATGTGGGCCCTTGGGTGAGGTTATTTGTGACGCCCCTGCCATCCTGCTCCTTACTACTGTGGCTATGTCTGAGGGGTTGGCTGCGTCCCCTTGTCGTCTCCCTCTCTGCCATCTTTCGACCCGTGTGAAGTTGTCCGCGTCCACATGTGGGCCTCTCGACAAAGCTGCCTTAGCTCCGAAGCGCATGCACTCTATTGCCAGATGCCCAAAATCATGGCAACGCAAGCACTGCCCAGGTTGCCCCATCACAATAACCTGCTGCCTAAAGGAGTGTGCACCTGCCTCAATCTCTAAAAATTGTGGTATGTTCTTTGTCTCTTTCACTGCCACCCATACCTTTGGGACTCATGCGGCTGTCACTGCATCTGCAAAAAGGTAGGAGGGACAGTGTTGAAGAGCCGTCCAAAGTCTTCCACAAGCTGATGATACTCTATTGTCAGTTCAGGGAAGAGTAGGGTGATCGGGTGTCTAAGGAAATTGTTGTAGAGCACGAATGCCTCCACTGTAAAACCACTGTACCAAGGGACCATGTAGATGACCCCCTTCGTGGAGGCATAGGGTGAACTTGCCACTAACTCGTGGGATGCGTCTATCAAGATGTCCTAACATGAAGATCCCTTGCCCCATAAGAATTGCCTCCAGGATCTGTGCCATGTCGATGCGCAGCATGGAGTGAAGCCAATTTGGAAGCTGAACCCTGGAGAGGGAGTGCCCTATGACTTGACCAAAGACCACTATTTCTTTTAGCTCAAGCTCTCTAGCACGAACTGCTAAGAGTTGTTCCTCAGAGAGGACTATGTGCAAGGTGTTTGACTGAGGGGCACTTGTAGAATATGCGTCGGCATCTGACCAAAGGTTTCCATTGTGCGTCCCTTCTGAGAACCTACCAAACACACTACTGTACTATTGGAGGAGAGGGTGTTGTTGCTGCAAGTGGAGGGAGCAACAGGGGGGGAGGTGTGATATCGAGGATGGGGGGGTTCTATTTTTTCGGGCAGAGGAGGCACCGGGCACCACGAGTGATTGTGTTAGGCTAGATCCGCTGGGTTGGGGGGCCTGACGCCACAAGGTGAAGACCAACATGTGCCTGGGGGGTCAAAGTGACGTTGCTGAATGTGGAGGGACTAGAATGTCTATGTGGAGCAGTGGGGGAGAAGAAATCGAGGGTGGGGAGAGAAGGGGGTAGTGCGGATGGATGCAAACAGGTGGGGGTCGCCTTGCAAATAGGCTGTAGGCAGGGGGCACATGAGATGGTGTAGAGGAGTTGAGCGGCCATAGGGCGTTAGGCAAGGATGGGGGGGCGTATAAGCGACCACTTAATCCTATTCTTGTGAATTTGCCCTTTGAGAAGTGGGGCATTGATTTTGCTGGACCTATGCATCCTTCATCTACTATGCAGAAGTGTTATATCATTGTTGCGACGGACTACTTTACAAAATGGTTTGAAAGTTGAGTTACGATGAAGGACAATGCCAAGGAAAGAGGTAGTTTAATTATGGAACAAATTGTCTGCCATTTCAGTCCACCTAAAGAACTAGTGTTTGACCATGGGATACACTTTTTGAATAAGGTCATAGAAGCCTTGGTTGAAGCTCTGAAAATTAAACATAATAAAACCACCCCATATAATCCCCAAGCGAATGGACAAGTAGAGAGTACCAACAAGCAGCTTGTTGGGATTTGTTCCAAAACTATATCTAAGGGTAGGCATGACTAAGACAAGAAACTTCATGTGGTTTTCTGTGCTTATAAAACTATGTTCAAGAGAGTAACATGCCACATCCCATTTAAGTTGGTATATGGGGAAGAGTGTGTCTTGCCCTTGGAAATTGAGGGATCTAGTGGAGCAAGGGTTTGTTGAGATATTGGCAATCACACTCAGCTTAGCCTCTTTGTATGGAGCAATGTGGGCTTAGGATGCAAAATTCCATATGCATAGTGGTGGAAAGTGCAGCCTAATCTATTCCTATAAAGCGTTGTACTTGCTCTCATTTTGAATGCAATGTCATAGTACTTTTGTACTTCCAACAAAGTGTTTGTGTCATTCTCAACACACAAGACTATGTTTATGAGTCCAAGCTTCTTCCATCTTGGAACCTAATTCACTTGTGTAACATTTGGTCTTGATGTTTGTTATGTCATGTGCTCACTCTTCCTCTTTCAACATCCATAGCCATGCTCTAGATCTGACATTTTTACATGGTATCAGAGCCCAGTGAGGCATGGCTTAGCTCTACAAATCACTCATTCAACTTCTCTCAACATTTGGTTAGCTCAGCTTGACATAAACCCTTCATCTTCCACTTCCACCTCCATCTTCAATCTATCTCTCTTGGTTGCCATAGACAACACCTACCTACTTCTGTTTGGAGCAACCAGATCTCTTCAACCAGGCCATATGTCTTCAAGCTTTCTTCTCGAGAGCTGTTCCTTAGGTCAAGGCTCATCTTTCCAGCTCAAAGTTGCCTTAAATTGTGTAATATATAGCATGTCATTGTTGAAAAACACAAATCTAGTGTAAATTTCACTGCTATAAATTGGACATGTTCTCTCTCCTTGATGTGAGTATTATTCTACAAGTTATCATAGGGAATTTGTTGTCATACAGGTGACTTACTTCAGCTAAGAAGGCATTATAAAATTCCACTCCAGCAGAGAGATAATAGAAGATTACTTAGAGGTGGTACTCTAGGAAGCCACATAGCCACCCTACTGCTATTCAACTGATGGTGCCATCATCACACCTCACAATGTTAGGGCTAATTTTAACTCAAATGGTCCATTGGGTGAGCTGCTACAGCCAAAATATCATGTTGTTGTTGTGAAACCGTAATTGGTAGCCATAGCCATTTAACTTCAAGCTCATTTTTTCCTTCATTTTCTCTCTCTTGCCACTTAAACCAAGCCAAGGACACACTAATTTGAAGTTCTCATAAAGCATTTTCCATAAAATCAGCAAGGAGGGGAGAAATCCAAGCATCAAAGCATCAAACTCAAGTGCTTGAAAGCATAGTATCTATTGATACTTATCAAGTGTTATTTGCCACTACATTCCTTGTGTCTCTTGACACAATGAAATCTTTTGCTGCTCAAATCCGAGAGTTTTGGTGCTGATTTGCTGCTCCAGCATGGGCAAATACTGTCAATCTTTTCAGTTCAAGGGGGTCGAGTTCCACACCTGGCAAACCCACATCAAGCTCATTTTGATGATGAAGGGTCTTTGGGCCATTACCAATGGCAAGGAGAAGAAGCCTCGAGATGCGGACCTTACAGTACTTGGCAAAAGAATGATGACAAAGCACATGCCATCATTAAGTTGGAATTGGATGACAACTACATTCACCATGTGGATACCTATTAAACCTCTAATGATACATGGAAGAGATTAGATACTTTGTTAAGTGCACAATCAAAGTCATCTAAGTATGGATTATTGAAAAAATAATTAGGCTAGATATGAAATCAAACACATCTCTTGCAACTCACTTAAACTACATGGAAAGCCTCTTAACTCATCTTGCAGGAATTGATCTCAAGATGGATGAAGATATTTGTATTGGTGTATTGTTAAAAAGCCTGCCTCGTGACTATAATAATGTGTCAACTACATTGATCAACATGCCCAGTCCTAAACTGGTTGACATTAAGGCCTCCTTGCTAGAAGAAGAAAAGACGGTAGAATCCAAAGAAGAACCAAGCACCTCTAAAGATGAACAAATGTTATATGTAGGTACTAGGTACAAGGGCAAGAAAGATCAACGGGTATGTGACTTATGCAAAAGGATCGGGCACACATAGAAATTCTATCTTGCCATGAAGAGGTTCCAAAAGACCTATCTGGTTGTTGTTAAAGAAGAAGAAGACCATGGAGCAAAAGAAGATGAAGACCACTAGGAGAAGGAAAAACCTCATCATTCCTTCTATTTTGATAAACTTTTTTAGCCTTGTATTGCCTAAACCTAATGCTTCTGACATAAGCTTGTAAACTTCTCATGTAACCATGTACTACAATCTATGTACACTTTGTGATTTTCCTATTATAGCCTCTAGATGTCCACCACATCTTTGGTACCCACACTTAGTATTTTCTACGACAACCTTTGGTGTTTACCATGTTTGTGGTGTGCCCACACTTTGTAGGTGGTTGCTCACTAAAGCTTCTACACACTTTGTACTTCTCTGGTTGTGATTGAGGAGGGGTGTTGATATATTGGCAATCGCACTCAGCTTAGCCTCTTTGTATGGAGCAGTGTGGGCTCAGGATGATGCAGAATCCCATATGCATAGTGGTGAAAAGTGCAGCCTGGTCTATTCCTATAAAGCATTGTACTTGCTCTCATTTTGACTGCAATGTCATAGCACTTTTGTACTTCCACCAAAGTGTCTGTCATTGTCAACACACAAGGTTGTGTTTATGAGTCCAAGCTTCCATCTTGGAAACTAATTCACTTGTAAGTTTATTTAGGCATTGCTTTTACTAATAACATGGTAGAATATAATACCTTAATCATGGGACTGAATATAGCCCGAGAATATGGTGATATTCGCTATTTATTAGTGAAAGGTGACTCATAGTTAGTGATCAACCAATTGAATGGGACTTATAGTGTGAGGGCTCCCATTCTACATATGTATCATCGTGTAGCCTTGGGTATACTTCAGATTTTTGAGACATTGACTTGTCAGCTCATTCCTTGTTAGTGGACTGCTTTGCAGATTCATTGGTAAGTTATGCATTTTTTGAGGTTGTATTTCTCAACTGTGGTCCTGAGGGGTTATTAGAATTGCATAATCTTATTAGTCCAGAGCTACTATGGGGACTACTTGTTACTGACATGTCTTGTTATGGCTGCCGATGGTTAGTATGGGTGATGAGACAAGTAGTGATTGACCATCTTCCTATTCTTTCATGGTTCGATACATATGATCATTCGATGTCATATTTGTAGGACATCCCTTGTCATTTATGCAAGGAGGCTAGCTAATAATTTGATGCATTTAGTGTAGGGCCTAAGCAGCCCATGCCTTTTCTAATTTTGTGCTCTGTAGTTGAGTTTATGTGGGGGCCAAGTGTTTGGTTTTAGTAGTAGGATATTGAATGGTGTACTATATGGTTATACTTCATAAGGCCAAGAGGGCCACTCCTTTTGTAGTGAAATTCTTTATTTCGTTAGGCTAAGAGGGCCATGTGTTTGTTTGGTGTGGGTGCATTTCATGGTTTTTTGTCTTATTGCTGCACTAGACAAGTCTAAATAAGTGCCTGAAGGAAGTCTCTTTCTGCATAGAAGTTTTTTGTGGCCAAGTCTAGGTATTAATATTCTTTTTCGAGATTTTTATCCCTTAATCCTAATATATATGTGTTTGTGGAAAATTTTCTTCTTTTGGTGACCAGCAAGTTAAGGCATGATGTCCCAAGTTTGGTTTGGTATATTTGGGGGAGGTCTAAGTAGTTGTCTACCCCCTATAAAGGCATTGTCAAGCATTTAAAGATGTGTTTTGAGGCAGTCCTTAGTGAGTCTCTCTTGCTAGCCTACTAGGCAACTGTTTCTAGGAGCTTCTATTAGTTGTGAGGAGGCAGCTAGGGAAGCTTGCCGAAAATAAAGACACAAAATGATAAATATATCTAGAAAACCTAGTATAAGGAGGTGCGTAAAAGGGGTTCTAACCCCTAGGAAAGAAAATGAATGATGATAAATAAAAGAAAGAAAAAAATTTCTAGATTAGATATTTATCACCTTGTGGTGGAGGCCTAGCAGATTCCTAGGGACGAATTATACCCGGTGTGTCAATGCCTTGCCCTTCCTAGGGGGAACATTTAGCCAAAAAAGAAATAAGGGAGGTTGGAGTGAAAATAAAAATGAGTGTGGGAAAAAGGATTTAGTGTCACCTCGTGAGAGCTTAGTAGATTCTTGGGTATTGAGATTGGACATGACACTGACGCCTTGTTCTCCTTGGGTCACAATATGATTAGCTCCCTCCTTTTTACAAGTCCAAGTATCAAGTTCGGAAGTATAAAAAAGTGACAAGTAAAAAATATCTAAAAATAAAATATCAAGCTATAGGAGTCCTCACCTAGTAAGAGTTCTTGGTCCAATTGTCCTCAGTCAGTAGGTAGGTCAGGCCACCACTTAGGATGGACTTTTTGATAAATGTTTTGTTGTTATTTGTTGGTGCAATTAGTTGGCAACTGACTCTCAACTTCTTATCCGATACTAGTTGGCCCATCCCTTGTGGACTTCTTCATACATTGATCTTTGTTAGGAAATAGGGTGAGAGCTGTTTTGTGTTTTGTTGCCTATTTTATTTAAATAAGCTTGATGCTCTTTATGGTTTATTTATATGTAGATCAGTTTGTTGATTTGACGGGTTGAGTTGCCCTATCTCATGGTCGCCAATGAGAGCAGATTTTTGGAGTCGATTTTAAAGTGCAAAAGTGGCATGAAAGGCGTAAAAGAGCAAATTTTCATGGAAAATGAGTTGAGTGTAGATTGATGGGCTGGAGTTTTTCAAGTGAATTTTGATGCCAAGAGTCCAATGCAAGTGTCCATTTGTCAATCGGAGTCCGTTTGATGCCCTATTTAATGACCCTAATGTTTGGCATTATGAAGTATCTAATGGATCGAGAAGCCGGAAAGCATGTGATGGAGCCTAGACTGATAGATTTCAATGCATACAGTTGGATCACAATTCCAATATCGTTTGCCCCCTCAACTGAGATAGAACCACTTCGGATTAAGTGTGAAAGTGCCAAAATAAACTAGTTATTTGGTGGTTTAGTATAAAGCTTAATTAAGAAGGGACTACAACATGAAATACAAAATGACATGGAGGGGTGCATTTTCTTCGATGCCTCCTCCATTCCCCAAAAAATGGTATTTTTCATCTTGTAATCATTCTCTTATCTCTCTTGGGCATTGGATTTACCAAATCTTTGCTCTCCAATTGCTCCAATCTGCATGGGAAATGATGTATTCAGCAAGGTCAATTTTTTAATCTTTCTCTCTCCTCTTTCTCTTGCCATAAATGTGGTTCATATGGGCTGAGAGAATGAGGGAGAATGAGTGTTGGTTTGTGGATGAAATGTGAGGGATAGATCAAGAAAGTGTCAATCATGCATCAACGACGACTGTGAATGAGAGTTAACAGCTTCTCATTCTCAAAATACAATGGAATGCATATTCTTTTTTATGCATAAGTGGGCTTCCTTATGGTTTTATGGTGCATATTAGTTTCCTATGGTTGAAAATGGTTTCTAGTATTTGAAAATGGTTCATTTTAATTAGAAACATCAAGATGAATTGATGACCGGGAAATCAGTGCAAATAAAGGCACCAAATGTGCTCACATGGAAACAATTTTTTGTAAAATGACTCATTGCAAATGTACCCCTTTGTCAAAATTTCAAATATGAAGAAATGTAAAATGTGTGGTCCAAAAAAGGCTCACATTAAAAAAATGTTGAAAGGAAAGGGAAGGTCAAACACCTTTTGTCTCATTCAACAAATGAAGGGTTTTTAGACCTTAGCCAAAATGTATACAATTCAATTTTATAATATCAAGAAAGGAAAATGAGGAGGCTTGTCAGGTGATTTGAGGAGGTGGGAGGTTGAGGTGGTTACGCCCTCTCTCTTCCGTTATCTTCTCCTCTCACGCTTCATTTCCTTCTCTCCCCATTTTGGCACAACTCTCATCTTTCTTGTTCTTGTTCCTTTCTCTTGTGCTTCATTGCAAAATCTAATGGAGAGTGAGGAAGAGGAAGAGGGTAAGGATGGTTTGAATCTATCAATCTCTTGTGTGCTTCTCTCTTGTGTGATTGGAGAGCATGGTTCTTGGTGAGAAGAAGGAGAGTTTTCTTGCAGGTTTTCATGGCCAACAAATGTATTTGCAGCCTCTCTTGGCCGGTTCGTGGTTCTCATGGTGCCGTGGCAGGGTGCTCTTCATTTGGTGCACTGGCCAGGAAAAGAGGTGGCTACAAAATCTGCAAAAGGGTTTGCAGTTTCATTTCTTAAGTTATGGTGTTTTCAAATTTGATAGAGTTTATGGATTGAAAGAGACTAGAAGAGAAAGGGTCATGTCAGAGTGCTTGTCCTCAAAATGTGGAAAGGATTGAAGGTATTCTCACAAATTGTGGGAAAAGCAAGAAGAAGATCAAATCTGCCATCATCAGATCCTACGTTCTGAAGCAGAAATGGTTCATTCTCTTGACCGAAGCAAATCTGCACTTGATAGCAAGACAATGTTTTCTCTGCAGATAGTAGGGGGAGCACATGCAAAGAGGAGGCAAATAGAACTCACGTTAACTACATGCTTGTAAGTTTTAGTCGACTAGAGTAGAATTCCATCTCCTTCTTTATCGTCCCCTTTCATCTCCAGCACCCTCTATGATCAAGGCGAGGGCATCTTCACCAGTCCACCATCTGTTTTCTTCCCCTGACCCATTCCATGTTTCTCCCTGGCCCTGCAAGCCCCCCAAAAAGCTGCCCGTGTTGCCGCCCGACACTATGCACACGGTAGCCCTCGGAGTGGTCAGAGAAGGGGAAGAGGAGGAGATTGATGTAGATGAAATCGCAGTTGCAGTCGTTGGCTATAGATAGCAGTACTTCCAATCTAAAGACGGTGGCACTTTTGATCAATAGAAAATCATAATTATCTGCTTCATCTTCCTCTTTTCTCCTCTCATCTCGATTCTTTACACAGTGTCAATAATAGGTGTCTTCGTGTTCTTCTTTATCTCATGAACGTGGCGCAATCAGTTATTTGACCTTATCTTCTTTTGACATTTTCAATTTTATATTATCTTAAACTTTCAAACCTTCAAAATGACAATCTTAAATTGACCCTTTAATCCTCTTTAAAGTCAATTCACGTGCATCTCGTTCCTCTCTAAAACGACCTTTGAACCAAAACTACAGGTTTCTCAATACACACAAGAACTCCAATAACTTTGCTCTTTGTTTTTTTGTTTTTTGTCTTTTTTTTTGGTTTGTAAATAAAACTCATCTTACCTTTTCTTTCCCAACATCCATGAGTCCGGTGGGAGAACTCCATTGTGATCTTCTTAGTGAGGGTGTGCTTATATGTGATATCTTTTTCGGATTTTCTTCATGAGCTTTATAGTGTGGTTATCTTTCATTCTAACTTAATTGTGATGTTGCTCTTGTGCTCAAATTGCTGAAGAGCCCTATCTTTTGGGTATTTTCTTGTAGTTTTATTTAGCACGTGTTTAAACCTAGGCTCAACGTCCTAGTTGTGTATTTCTATTTTTTGTGTTATTCCCCTCCTTATCCAATGACAATTCAAAGAAGATTGAAGAAAAGAAATGAAGATTGAAGACTAATGATGAAGATGAAGATTTTTGCAAGAGCTGATCGTGGTTCTTCTTTAAGTTTGTTCACGGGGACGCTTCACACTTAAGCGTGGGAGGAATGATGACCGGGAGATCAATGCAAATAAAGGCACCAAATGTGCTCACATGGAAACAATTTTTTGTAAAATGACTCATTTCAAATGTACCCCTTTGTCAAAATTTCAAATATGAAGCAATGTAAAATGTGTAGTCGAAAAAAGGCTCACATTAAAAAAACGTTGAAAGGAAAGGGAAGGTCAAACACCTTTTGTCTCATTCAACAAATGAAGGGTTTTTAGACCTTAGCCAAAATGTAAGCAATTCAATTTTATAATATCAAGAAAGGAAACTGAGGAGGCTTGTCAGGTGATTTGAGGAGGTGGGAGGTTGAGGTGGTTACACCCTCTCTTTTCCTTTATCTTCTCCTCTCACGCTTCATTTCCCTCTCTCCCCATTTTGGGACAACTCTCATCTTTCTTGTTCTTGCTCCTTTCTCTTGTGCTTCATTACAAAATCTAATGGAGAGTGAGGAAGAGGAAGAGGGTGAGGATGGTTTGAATCTATCAATCTCTTGTGTGCTTCTCTCTTGTGTGATTGGAGAGCATGGTTCTTGGTGAGAAGAAGGAGAGTTCTCTTGCAGGTTTTCATGGCCAACAAATGTATTTGCAGCCTCTCTTGGCCGGTTCGTGGTTCTCATGGTGCGGTGGTAGGGTGCTCTTCATGAATAGATATTCTTAATGATTTATACACTTTACTCAAAATACGCAAAACACACAAAAGTGTGGTTTTATGCTAAATCACCAATTTTATGAGCTCCATCATGTCAAATTGTGTTCTCATGGAGGGAAATAGAAAGTAATAATGAATCTCAGTATATTTCACATTAAAAAAATGTAGGAAAACCAAAATATTAATTACAAATAATTGTGAAAAATAGAGAAAAAATGAGTTTTAATTGAGAAAAAAATAGATATCAAGTGTAGATTTATTGCTTACATTATGAAGTGCAAAACCCTAAACAATACAGAGAGAGGGGGTTTTATGTATTGAATATGATTCAAAATCCAATTTGTTTGCTGCACTTTTCATATAGGTTTTAATCTTGTTTTAAGTATTAAGATGTACAATGGCATAGAGTAGTTAGGCGCATTGCCTTATCATCGCAACAAAGTTGTTAGTAAAAGGAAATGATGAAAATAATATTTCAACACATTCACAATGCTAATTTTATTTAATAAGTAAAATGTTTATGCACTCAAAGTCATCCACTTTGCATTGCATTGCATTGCATTGACATGGTATAAAGAGAACTATATCTTGGACACATAACACTTGGTTTCAAACTGTCTCACGAATCGTGTGGTGGGGGGACTTGCTCAAGATGCTGCACCGAACACACACAGAATGCACAAGGAGAAGCTCACTCAAGAGACAAAAAGAGAGATGGATGCCAAAACGTTTTATTGCTGGTTTCTTCTACTTCTTCCACACACTTTACAATGTACACAAAGTATAGATAAGATACAACATAAAGGAAAGTGGCCTACTAAGTCAACCAATGCATAACCGACTACACTAGTCGACTAGTGCTATAACTATGCCAGCTATAAATAGGTGTAATAACTTGAATATAATAAATAATGAGTCAGTGGCCATGTGAGAGTCATAATGACCACCGACGTGCTAAGTGTAGTGGACCCATCTAACCAGGCGGTCCATCATTAATGTCTGCATGTGTTGAGCTTGTCATCTCAACACTCCCCCTCAAGCTCAATTGCATCTCTGCAACTCCAAGTAAGCTTCGAAACTTTTGAAGGTTCTCTGGACCCAATGCCTTTGTGAAGATGTCAGCTATCTGATCCTGTGTGCTGACATACACCAAGTCAATCTCACATGCTAGTACCTTCTCTCTCACAAAGTGGTAGTGTACCTCAATATGTTATGTCCTGGCATAGAACACAGGGTTCCTAGCCAACTGTATACTGCTCATGTTGTCACAATAAATGACAATTGGACCTTCCACCTGCACATCTAAATCAGCCAATAACTTTTGCAGCCATACTACCTCACATGCTGCAACAGTAACACCTCTATACTCAGCCTTTGTACTTGACAAAGCAACTATAGATTGCTTTTTGCTGCTCCAAGTAACTGCCGCACTACCAAGAGAGAACATATATCTGCTGGTAGATCTTCTATCAGACATATTACCAACCCAATCTTCATCTGTGTATCCAAACACTTGTACATCTGTACCTGCCTCATAGAAAAGTCCATAATGTAATGTGGACTTCATATATCTCAATATGCGTCTAACTGCATCCAAATGTGGCTTTCTAGGTACTTGCATAAACTGACTCACAAGACCAACATCGTAGCTCAAGTCTGGCATTGTGATGGTCATGTAGATCAAACTACCCACTATCCTCCTGAACATAGTAGGGTCTTCTAACATCAGCGCTCAACTTTACATTCTGCTCCAACGGGACTGAAAGTGGTTTGCATGCTGTCATACCATACTTGGACAACATATCCAAGCCATACTATCTTTGGGACAGCCATATACCATCATCACATCTGATCACCTCAATGCCAAGGAAGTACCTTAGCTCACCTAAATCCTTCATCTCAAACTTCTTCTTCAAAAAGTCATTGACTTCAGCAATCCCACTATCACTATCACATGTAATAATCAAGTCATCCACATAGATGACTATGACGACCAAACCTACATCTCCCTTTCTCACATAAAGTGAGTGATCAGCATCAAAAACATAAAAGCCAATATTGACAAGATACTCTCTTATATTGTCAGACCATTCTCTAGGTGCTTGCTTGAGCCCATAGAGCACCTTCTTCAACCTGCACACATATGTGGGATGCTCAAAAATCTTCATAACCTGCTGGTTGATCCATATACATGTTCTAGGTGCTTGCTTGAGCCCATAGAGCACCTTCTTCAACCTGCTAGCTGATCCATATACTTTTCTTGTCAGACCATGCTCTAGGTGCTTGCTTGAGCCCATAGAGCGCCTTCTTCAACCTGCACACATACGTGGGATGCTCTAAATCTTCATAACCTGCTAGCTGATCCATATACACTTCTTCCTATACATCCATTTGCTGCAACCTCCAACCTTTGGCTGTTGCCAAAGCAATCACACATTCAACAGTTGCCATCCTAGCAACTGGGCTGAAGGTTTCTTCATAATCTATGCCATATGTCTGGGCATAGCCTTTTGCAACCAGCCTAGCTTTGTAACTACTAATAGAACCATCTGCATTGTGCTTAATCTTATAAACCCACTTACATCCAATAGCTTTCTTGCCCTTCGGCAATGATACTAGATCCCAAGTCTTATTGGCATCTAATGCAGCCATCTCCTCATCCATTGCTGCATCCCAATGAGTATGACCAATAGCATCCTCAAAACAAGTGGGATCAGCATCCTCAATCACTTTCACCATATAAGCATAATGGTGAGCTGCATAACCTTCAAAACCATATCTGTTAACAGGGTATCTCACGCTGCTAGACCTGTGTACCACTAGATCACTCAATGGAGTCTTTGCATTGACACGTGCTCTTTGCACACGTGGAGTCCTCACTGTAGGAATGCCAAGCTCATCATCCAAGCTCTTTGAGCCACAGGAGTTTCCATCAGGAACTGCATTAATGCCATCTGACACTTTATTCTTTTCTTTGTCTTTACTTATAGTGCTACTAGATGCACCTGAAGATGTAGAGATACTCCTTAGTCTCCCAGACCAAGGACTACTAGATGATGTCTCTAGTCCACTAAGAGTCTGTGATTCTTGCTTTTCAGCTTGCACATGAGTGTCATGATCATGATCATCATCCAATGCATCACCACTAGATACATACCAACTACTCATTTCATCAAAGATGACATCCCTGCTCACTCTAAACTTACATGTGACAGGGTTATAACAACGATATCCTTTCTACTCTAAAGAGTATCCAATAAAGACACATTTTTCTGCCTTTGGATCAAAAGCTCATCTGGCACATGAACATATGCAACACAGCCAAATAACTTCAAGTGCGATACATCAGGCTTCTTGCCAGTAAAGCATTCTTCAGGAGTCTTCCCATGAACTGCAGCTGTGGGAGTTCTGTTCATAATATAAACAACAGTATGAACAACCTCAAACCAAAAATGCTTAGGCATATTCTTTTTAGCCATCAAGGCGCATGCAACTTCTGCAATATGCCTGTTTTTCCTTTCTACAATCCCATTTTGCTGTGGGTTATATCTGCATGTGAACTCTCTCTTTATCCCATGAGACCTCAGAAAATCACTGAACTCATTTGAGAGGTACTCTCCCCTCCATCTGACCTCAAGCACTTTACTTTCAAGCCTGTTTCTCTTTCAACAGCAGCCTTGAAAGTTCTAAAGTGCTCGAATGCTTCACTCTTTTCCTTCATAAAATATACCCATAGCTTTCTAGTACAATCATCAATGAATGTGACAAAGTATGAACTACCTCCAAGAGATACATTTTGTGTAGGCCCCCAAATATCTGTATGCACAACATCAAGGATATTTTTGCTTACATCTCTGTCATGTGAAAAGGGTTGTCTTGCCTGCTTACCAAACTGACATGCTTTGCATACCTTATGAAATTCTGCAACTCTAAATGTAGGCAAACCTGTAACCAACCCTTTAGATTGCATTAATTTTAGCTTTTGTACATTTGCATGTCCAATGCGTTTGTGCCAAATTTCAATATCTGCAACAACACCTTTTCCTTTAGCATACATAGTAGCATTCATAGTAGGAATTCCAACATCTAGAGTAAACATACATCCAACTCTACTTCCCTTTGCAACCAACCTGCACTTGTCATTGAAGTCTTCTACAAAGCAGCCCTTTGCATTAAATCTGACTTGTAGCCCTTGCTCTACCATCTGACCGACTGACACCAAGTTCTTTGTAATAGATGGCACATGTAATACATCTGAAAGACTCTTTGTCTTATCATCATGCAAGGATAAGGGAACTTTTCCAATATGTGAAATTGGGTGGCATGAATCATCACCCATCTGCACATAACTTGTATTTTGCAAATCTTGCATCTCTCCAAACCATTCTACATGGCTGGTCATATGATTGGATGCACATGAATCAACATACCAAACATCATCATGTGTTCCCTTTCTTGTAACATCATTCAACATATGCTGCATAATAAACAGACGTTCATTTTTGTCTTCATTCTGTCGTGAAGACGATGCATAGTTTCCTTGCTGCAACTTATCACTGCGAATATCATCTTTCTTAGCATAACATTCGGCTGCAATATGACTTGTTTTGCCACAATAGTGACACACAATACCAGAGTTGTTAGAATCTCCGTTTTGCCATCCACCTCTTCCTCTTAAGCTTCTTTTGCCTCTAAAGTTACCACGACCTCTTGAAATCTGCATATCGCCAAATTGCTGATTCAATCTATTTTGCTAGTTGTCACTACCACATCCTATACCACGGCCTCTTGAAGAGGACGTACCATGTCCCCTTCCTGAACTGGAGTATAAAGCTTGGACCTATTTACCACTTTTTTCAAATGTCTCACTCTGCATATTGATCTCTTCACTGATCATAAGGGAGACCAACTCATCGAAATCTGGAAATGGCTTTCTGACATATATGGAAGTTACAAAAGACTTCCAAGCCTTTTCATTGTTAAGTCCACCCAAGGTAGACGACACCAAATCAGCATCATCGGGCATTGCATCAATCGCTGCCAAGGCATCTGCAATGCTCCTTACCTTCAGTGCATACTCATTGATAGACATCTTCCCTTTCTTCAATGTATTCAACTCTTGCTTGAGTTGAATCTTTTGTGCCTCTGTATTTACGAAAAACATACTTTCAAGTATGGTCCAAGCTGCATATAAATTCTCTACATTTCTAATATGTCCCAGCATATTATTGTCAATTACTGCAGACAGCCAATACATGACCTTTTTGTCTTTTGCATTCCATTCCTTCCGTGCCTTTGTCTCTTCTACAGTTGGAGGATCACTCACTTCCAGCTCCTTTTGTTCACCTGAAACAAACTCGTAGAGGCCTTTTCCAATAAGGAAGTTTGTGACACGGAACTTCCATGAAGGGTAGTTGTTCTTTTCGAGCTTCTCAATGATGGGGTTTCCACTGTTATCTGCCATTATCACAAAACTAATACCAAAAAGCATGCAAATCTTCCGCAACCCTTGACCTGTAGTGCACAGCAATACACCAGACATCCTTTTTTACCGTCTGCTCAACAATACATGCAATCTGCAACCAGTTTGCAGATAAACCTTGTGTTTATTTGCTATAAACACCTTTGAACTTATAGATCTGAAATCTGTAACCTGTGCACCTGTATGCGGAAGACACAGCTGAAATTATAGGATATCTCGAACTGTTGTCCGCAACCTTGTGAGTCTAAAACGGGACTTGAAATGACCTCGAATGGCCAAAATAGCACAGTGCTCTTCGCGCACACCAAATCTCACTCCAATCTGAGATTTTTGCTATGCTCTGCTTTTGGTGCCTCCACAGGCACTGTCCAAGAGAAGAAGTAGAAAATGGAAGAGCTTCTTACCTGTTGCTTGCTTGCTCGAATCCTTGGCTCCTCTCCTTTGCTTTGGCCTTCAAAATCAGCCTCAATCAATGGCACAGCTCTGATACCATATCATGAATCGTGTGGTGGGGGGACTTGCTCAAGATGCTGCACCGAACACATACAGAATGCACAAGGAGAAGCTCACTCAAGAGACAAGAAGAGAGATGGATGCCAAAACGTTTTCTTGCTAGTTTCTTCTACTTCTTCCACACACTTTACAATACACAAAGTATAGATAAGATACAACATAAAGGAAAGTGGCCTACTAAGTCAAACAATGAATAACCGACTACACTAGTCGACTGGCGCTATAACTATGCCAGCTGTAAATAGGTGTAATAACCTCAATGTAATAAGTAATGAGTCAGTGGCCATGTGAGAGTCATAATGACCACCGATGTGCTAAGTGTAGACGTGTGGACCCATCTAACTAGGCGGTCCATCATTAATGTCCGCATGTGTTCAGCTTCTCATCTCAACACAAACTATTGAACTATGATGAATGTGAGGCTTCCTATGCTATAGCTTTAGTATAATAGTTTCATTAGGGACTGATTTGGTTAGGAATATACTATCTCTTGGAACAAATATTGTGAAGAGTGGACTTTGTGCATATGTGTCATAGATTATATATTCTATAGATAGAACCTTGAGGGCTTGTCCACTATTTTTAAAGCTATCTTGGGCCCCATTTCAGACCTGCAAGATTGTAGAAAATAGTTTTAGAGTATGTTGCAATTTTTGGCTGTATCGACCGAAAGTGGGTGCACGGATTGTAGATTTCGAATTTATAATTTTTGAGGTGTTCACCAAGAAGAAAACATACGTTTTATCTACAATATGTTGCAGATTACATATACTATTGAGCAATCAGTAATAAAGGTTGCTTGCTATATTGCTCTGTACTTGTTGTGAAAGGTTACAGAAGAATTGCTTGTTGTTTTATATCCTTTTGTGATAATGGCAAAGAACAGTGAAAATCTCATAATTGAGAAGCTGGACAAGAACAACTACCCTTCATAGAAGGTTTATGTGACAAACTTTCTCATTCAAAAGGGTCTTTATAGTTCATTTCAAGTGAAGAAAAGAAGCCAGAGCTGAGTATCCCTACGACTAGGCAAATGAATTAAAGGCATAGAAAGAATGAAATGCAAAAGACAAAAAGGTGATGTGTTGGCTATCTTTAGTCATTGATAGTACTATGCTACTAAGAAATATCAAGAATGTAAAAACTACACATGCAACTTGGATAAATTTTGAGAACATGTTTTCAGTAAATACAAAGGCACAAAAGTTTCAACTCAAGAAAGAGTTGAATACCATGAAGAAATGAAAAATGTCTGTCAATGAGTATGTTTTGAAGATGAGGAGCATTGCAAATGCTTTAGCAACGATTGATGAAATGCCTGATGATGATGATTTGGTTTCATCTACTTTGGGTGGCCTTAATAATGAGAAGGCTTGAAAATCATTTGTCACTTCTATATATGTATGGAAGTCATTTTCAATTTTTGATGAGTTGGTCTCTCTCATGATTACTGAAGAGATCAATATGCAAGGTGACTCATTCAAAAGAAGTAGTGAATAGGTTCAAGCATTTTACTCAAGTTTAGGAAGGAGATGTGGCAAATCCTCTTTGAGAAGTCGTGGTATGGGACGTGTTGGTGATAACCAGTAAAACAAGTTAAATCAGCAATTTGGTGAAATATAGGTTTTAGGAGGCCATGAAAGCTTTAGAGGCAGGGAGAGCTCTAGAGGAAGAGATGGATGAAAAAACAACAGAGGTTTTGAAAATTTTTCTATTGTTTGAAATTATTGTGAATAAACTGATCATATTGTCGTCCATTGTTATGCTAAGAATGAGGATATTCCTAGCAGTGGTAAATTGCAGCAAGGAAACTATGTGTCGTCTTCATGACAGAATGAAGAAAAAAATGAGCATTTTTTTGTTATGCAGCATATGATGAATGCTATTAAAGGAAAGGGGACACTTGATGATGGTATACCAATTCAAGTGCATCCAATCATATGACTAGTCAAGTTGAATGGTTTGGAGAGATATAGGAGTTAGAAAATCCAAGTTATGTGTAGGCGGGTGATGATTTATGCTAGCCAATTTCACACATTGGAAAGGTTCCCTTATCCTTGCATGATGACTAGACACAAAGAGTCTGTTAGATGTATTATGTGTGCCATCAATCACAAAGAATTTAGTGTCTATTGGCCAAATGGTAGAGCAAGAGTTACAAGTCCAATTTAATACAAAAGGTTGTTTTGTAGAAGACATTAATGATAAGTGTGTCATTTAATGATAAGTGCAGGTTGATTGCATAAATGTATTGTGTTAAAATATGTGGGATCTAGAGCATGGCAAATGCAGAAGCTATGGAGGTTGAAAGAGAAAGAAGAAACTCATGAAGACATTGACCCTGACAAAGACAAATTTTCACACAAGTGAAGTAGGTTCCAAGATTGAGACTTGGACTCTTAAACACAATCTTGTGTATTGATAGTGACAAGGCACTTTATTGGAAAGAAAAGAGTACTATCATTGCATTAGAAAAAGAGTGCAAGTACAATGCTTTATAGGAATTGAGTAGTGGTACTTTCTCCTATTGTGCATATGGGATTCTGGTCTTGAGTCCTCACTTCTCCTTACAAAGATACTGAAGTAGGTGTGATTGCAAATATCTCAACACCCCTTCTCAATCACAACCAGAAGTACAAAGTGTGTATAGGCTTTAGTGAAAGCAACACTTGCAAAGTGTGGGCACACCATAAACATGGCAAAACTCCAGAGACCATTGCAAAAAAGGCTAAGTGTGGATACCACAAACATGATGAACATACAGAGGCTATAGCAGGGGCCTCACAAAGTGTACAGAGGCTATAGTACCTACATGGCCAACTGAGGAGTTTACAAGTTTATGTTTGAGAGGCACTAGGGATAGAAAATACAAAACTAAAAAAGTCTATCTGAATAGAAGGACTGATGAGGTTTGTCCTTCTCCCTGTTGTCTTCTTCTTCTTCTTCTTCTTCTTCTTCTTCCTTTGCTCCATTTTCTTCTTCTTCTTTGACTGCAACTAGATAGGCATTTTGGGACCTCTTTCTGGTGTGGCAAAACTTCTCGGTATGTCTGGTCCTTTTGTAAAAGTCACAGAAGAGCTAATCCCTCTTGCCTTTGTACCTGTTGCCAACATATAATGCATGTTCATCTCTAGAGGTTCTTGGTTCTTTCTTAGTTTTTAGCTTCTTTTCCTCCTCTAACACTGATGCCTAGATATCAATAAGTTCAAGATTTGGCATGTTGATTAAAGTTGTTGATACATTATTATATTCAGGAGGCAAACTCTTAAGTAGAACACCGATGCAAAAATCTTCTTCCATTTTAATGTTGATTCCTGCAAGTTGGGTTAGAAGTCCTTTCATGTAATTTAGATGTGTGGAAAGTGATGTGCTGGACTTCATTTCAAGCCTGAAAAACTCAATCAAGAGACCATACTTTGATGATTTAGACTGTGCACCAAACAAGGTGTCAAGTATCTTCCATGTATCTTGTGAAGTCTCATAGTTATCCACATGGTGGATAAAGCTATCGTCTAGCTCCAGTTTGATAATGGCCTGAGCCTTACCATCGTTCTTTTTCCAAGTGAGAGCAAGATCTGCATCACGAGGTGTAATATTTCCACAATGAAATATTAACGACTCTTGATCCCGCGCATAAGCAATTTTGAGTGACTTTTGCAAACAGAAAAACCTTGGGCTAAGTGCTCCACCCTCGCGCATTAAAAAACACCAGCCCCGCGTCATGTATAAGAAGCCGTGGCTCGAATTCGTAGTCCATCGCGGGAATACCCCTCCAAGGGAAAAAGGATAAAGGATTATTTGCAAATTGTTTTATGAATAAACTCCCTCCCCTTCAGTCGTTGCATGGCGGGGAGAGGGAGTATGTGTGGAGCTTGAGTGGTGGAGGGCATGGGGAGGGGAAGCATGCTACCTGCCACTTGTGTGGCTACCCCCCCCACCTTCAGCCTATAAGAACCCCCCCTCCCAAGCTTGAGGGGAGGAGGGGAAGGATCATGCTGCCCGCCGTGAAGCTGCTGCCCACCGTGAAGGAGCCGCCACCTAGTTGCTGCCGCCCCCTGCCGTCATCATCATCATCATCATCATCATCATCATCATCATCACCTCCCTCATCGTCATCTTCACAATCATCTCCCCATCCACATCATCTACCTGCTTTTTCTAGAAGCTTGGAAGCTTCTATTGGAAGCTTCTAATTGAAGCTTCCCTAGGCATAGTTCACCTGTGCCTCCCCAGTTTTTTCAAAACCGTGTCTGCAAGGCCCAATTCGTGTGCAGAAGAGGAGAATCTCGGATAGTAGTAACCTCTAAGTGCATAAGGGTGTCAAAAATCGCGTGGTGGGGGGACTTGCTCAAGATGCTACGCCGAACACACACAGAATGCACAAGGAGAAGCTCACTCAAGAGATAAGAAGAGAGATGGAGGCCAAAACGTTTTCTTGCTAGTTTCTTCTTCTTCTTCCACACACTTTACAATGTACACAAAGTATAGATAAGATACAACATAAAGGAAAGTGGTCTACTAAGTCAACCAATGCATAACCGACTACACTAGTTAACTGGTGCTATAACTATGCCAGCTGCTGTAAATAGGTGTAACAACCTGAATATAATAAGTAACGAGTCAATGGCTATGTGAGAGTCATAATGACTACCGACGTGCTAAGTGTAGACGTGTGGATCCATCTAACTAAGTAGTCCATCATCAATGTCCGCATGTGTTGAGCTTGTCATCTCAACACTCCCCTCAAGCTCATCCAAGTAAGCTTTGAAACTTTTGAAGCTTATCTGTACCCAATGCCTTTGTGAAGATGTCAGCTATCTGATACTGTGTGCTAACAAACACCAAGTCAATCTCACCTACTAGTACCTTCTCTCTCACAAAGTGGTAGTGTACCTTAATATGTTTTGTCCTGGCATGGAACACAGGGTTTCTAGCCAAGTGTATAGCTGCAAAACCCTGTGTTCCATGCCAGGACAAAACCCTGTGTTCCATGCCAGGACAAAACCTTAATAACTTTTGCAGCTATACTACCTCACATGCTGCAATAGCAGCACCTCTATACTCAGCCTCTGTACTTGACAAAGCAACTGTAGATTGCTTTTTGCTGCTCCAAGTAACTGTTGCACTACCAAGAGAGAACATGTATCCGCTGGTAGATATTCTATTAGACATACTACTAGCCCAATTTGCATCTGTGTATCCAAATACCTGTACATCTGTACATGCCTCATAGAAAAGTCCATAATGTAATGTGGACTTCACATATCTCAATATGCGTCTGACTGCATCCAAATGTGGCTTTCTAGGTACTTGCATAAACTGACTCACAAGACCAATAGCGTAGCTCAAGTCTGGCCTTGTAATAGTCATGTAGATCAAACTCCCCACTATCCTCCTCAACATAGTAGGGTCTTCTATCTCATCCCCAACATCAGCGCTCAACTTTACATTCTGCTCCAACGGGACTAAAAGTGGTTTGCATACTGTCATACCATACTTGGACAACATATCCAAGCCATACTATCTTTGGGACAGCCATATACCATCATCACATCTGATCACCTCAATGCCAAGGAAGTACCTTAGTTCACCTAAATCCTTCATCTCAAACTTCTTCTTCAAAAAGTCCTTGACTTCAACAACTCCACTATCACTATCACCTGTAATAATCAAGTCATCCACATAGATGACTATGATGACCAACCTGCATCTCCCTTTCTCACATAAAGTGAGTGATCAGCATCAGAAACATAAAAGCCAATATTGACAAGATACTCTCTGATCTTGTCAGACCATGCTCTAGGTGCTTGCTTGAGTTCATAGAGCGCCTTCTTTAACCTGCACACATGTGTGGGATGCTCTAAATCTTCATAACCTTCTGGCTAATCCATATACACTTCTTCCTACAAATCACCATGCAAGAAGGCATTCTTCACATCCATTTGTTGCAACCTCCAACCTTTTGCTGCTACCAAAGCAATCACACATCTAACAGTTGCCATCCTGGCAACTGGACTGAAGGTTTCTTCATAATCTATGCCATATGTCTGGGCATAGCCTTTTGCAACCAGCCTAGCTTTGTACCTACTAATAGAACCATCTGCATTGTGCTTAATCTTATAAACCCACTTACATCCAATAGCTTTCTTGCCCTTCGGCAATGATACTAGATCCCAAGTCTTATTGGCATCTAATGTAGCCATCTCCTCATCCATTGCTGCATCCCAATGAGTATGACCAACAGCCTCCTCAAAACATATGGGCTCAACATCCTCAATCACTTTCACCATATAAGCATAATGGTGAGCTGCATAACCTTCAAAACTAAATCTGTTAACAGGGTATCTCACCCTGCTAGACTTGCGTACCACTGGATTTCTCAATGGAGTCTTTGCATTGACACGTGCTCTCTGCACACTTGGAGTCCTCACTGAAGGAATGCCAAGCTCATCATCGAGCCACTGGAGTCTCATCAATGCCATCTGAAACTTTATTCTTTTATATGTCTTTACCTGTAGTGCTACTAGATGCACCTGAAGATGTAGAGCTACTCCTTAGTCTCCCAGACCAAGGACTACCAGATGATGTCTTTGCTCCACTAAGAGTCCGTGGTTCTTACTTTTCAGCTTGCACATGAGTGTCATGATCATCATCTTTATCTAATGCATCACCATTAGATGCATACCAACTGCTCATTTCATCAAAGATGACATCCCTGCTCACTCTAAACTTACATTGACAGGGTTATAACAATGATACCCTTTTTCTCTAAATAGTATCCAATAAAGACACACTTTTCAGCCTTTGGGTCCAGTTTCTTCCGCAACTCATTTGGTACATGAACATATGCAATATAGCAAAACACTTTCAAGTGTGAGACATCAGGCTTCTTACCTGTAAAACATTCTTCGGGGGTCATACCATGAACTATAGTTGTGGGAGTTTTGTTCATAACATAAATAGTAGTATGAACAGCCTCAGACCAAAAATGCTTAGGCATATTCTTTTCAGCCATCAAGGCGCGTGCAACTTCTGCAATATGCCTGTTTTTCCTTTTTGCAACCCCATTTTGCTGTGGGGTTTACCTGCATGGGAACTCTCTCTTTATCCCATGAGACCTTAGAAAATCACTGAACTCATTCGAGAGGTACTCTCCCCCTCCATCTGACCTTAAGCACTTTACTTTCAAGCCTCTTTCTCTTTCAATTGCAGCCTTGAAAGTTCTAAAGTGCTCAAATGCTTCACTCTTTTCCTTCATAAAATATACCCATAGCTTTCTAGAGCAATCATCAATGAATGTAACAAAGTATGAACTGCCTCCAAGAGATACATTTTGTGTGGGCCCCCAAATATCTGTATGCACAACATCAAGGATATTTCTGCTTACATCGCTATCATGTGAAAAGGGTTGTCTTGCCTACTTACCAAACTGACAGGCTTCGCATATTTTATGAAATTCTACAATTCTAAATGTAGGCAAACCTGTAACCAACCCTTTGGACTGCATTAATTTTAGCTTTTGTACATTTGCATGTCCAATGTGTTTGTGCCAAATTTCAATATCTACAACAACACCTTTTCCTTTAGCATACATAGTAGCATTCATAGTAGGAATTCCAGCATCCAGAGTAAACATACGTCCAACTCTACTTCCCTTTGCAACCAACCTACACTTGTCATTGAAGTCTTCTACAAAGTAGCCCTTTGCATTAAATCTGACTAGTAGTCCTTGCTCTACCATCTGACCGACTGACACCAAGTTCTTTGTAATAGATGGCACATGTAATACACTTGAAAGACTCTTTGTCTTATCATCATGCAAGGACAAGGAAATTTTTTCAATGTGTGAAATTGGGTGGCATGAATCATCACCCGTCTGCACATAACTTGCATTTTGCAAATCCTGCATCTCTCCAAACCATTCTGCATGACTGGTCATATGATTGGATGCACCTGAATCAACATATATAATATCATCATGTGTTCCCTTTCCTGTAACAGCATTCAACATATGCTGCATAAGAAACAGAGGTTCATTTTTGTCTTCATTCTGTCGTGAATACAATGCATAGTTTCCTTGCTGCAACTTATCACTGTGAATATCGTCTTTCTTAGCATAACATTGGGCTGCAATATGACCTGTTTTGCCACAGTAGTGAGACACAATACCAGAGTTGTTAGAACCTCTGTTCTGCCATCCATTTCTTCCTCTAGAGCTCCCCCTGCCTCTAAAGTTTCCTCTGCCTCCAGAAACCTGCATTTCACCAAACTGTTGATTGAACCTTTTTTGCTGGTTATCGCCAACACGTCCCATACCATGGCCTCTCGAAGAGGATCTTCCACGTCCCCTTCCTAAACTCGAGTAAAATGCTTGAACCTGTTCACCATTTCTTTCAGACGAATCACCCTGCATATTGATCTCTTCAGGAATCATGAGAGAGATCAGCTCATCAAAATCTGGAAATGGCTTCCGTACTATATATACTGAAGTAACAAGTGATTTCCATGCCTTCTCATTATTAAGCCCACTCAGAGTGGATGAAACCAAATCATCATCATCTGGCATTGCATCAATCGCTGGTAAGGTATCTGCAATGCTCCTCACCTTCAAAACATACTCATTGACAGACATTTTTCCTTTCTTCAAGGCATTCAACTCTTGCTTGAGTTGAATCTTTTATGCCTTTGTATTTACTGAAAACATGCTCTCAAACATTGTCCAAGCTGCATGTAAAGTTTCTGCATTCATGATATGTCCCAGTATAGTATTATCAATTGCTGCAGATAGCCAGTACATCACCTTTTTGTCCTTCGCATTCCACTCTTTCCATGCTTTTAACTCATCTGCAGTCGGAGGGATACCCAGCTCTGGCTCCTTTTCTTCACCTGAAACAAATTCATAAAGGCCCTTTCCAATAAGGAAGTTTGTCACACGAAACTTCAATGAAGGGTAGTTGTTCTTGTCGAGCTTCTCAATAATGGGATTTTCACTGTTCTCTGCCATTATCACAAAACTAATACCAAACAGCAAGCAAATCTTCTGCAACCCTCAACCTGTAGTGCACATCAATACACCAGACAGCCTTTTTCACTGTCTGTCAATAATACATGCAATTTGCAACCAGTTTGCAGATAAATCTTGTGCTGGTAAACACCTTTGAACTTAAGATCTAAAATCTGTAACCTGTGCACCTGTATACGGCAGACACAGTTGAAATTGTAGGATACCCCAAACTTCTGTCCGCAACCTTGCGAGTCTAAAACATGACCTAAAATGACCTCGAATGGCCAAAATAGCAGCGAAAAAACCCTAAAGGGCTCATCTGCAAAATACACAGCGCTCTTCGCGCACACCAAATCTCACTACAATCTGAGATTTTTGCTCTGCCCTACTTCCGGTGCCTCCACAGGCACTATCCAAGAGAGAGAGTGGAAGAATGGGATAGCTTCTTACCCGTTGCTTTCTTGCTTAAACCTTGCTTCTTCTCCTTCACTTCAGCCTTCGAAATCAGCCTCTCTCAGTGGCGTGGCTCTGATAGCGTGTCAAAAATCGCGTGGTGGGGGGACTTGCTCAAGATGCTGCGTCGAACATACACAGAATGCACAAGGAGAAGCTCACTCAAGAGACAAGAAGAGAGATGGAGGCCAAAACGTTTTCTTGCTAGTTTCTTCTTCTTCTTCCACACACTTTACAATGTACACAAAGTATAGATAAGATACAACATAAAGGAAAGTGGCCTACTAAGTCAAACAATGCATAACCGACTACACTAGTCGACTGGCGCTATAACTATACTAGTTGTAAATAGGTGTAACAACCTGAATATAATAAGTAATGAGTCAGTGGCCATGTGAGAGTCGTAATGACAACTGACATGCTAAGTGTAGACATGTGGACCCATCTAACTAGGCAGTCCATCATCAATGTCTGCATGTGTTGAGCTTGTCATCTCAACAAAGGGAGCCAAGGAAGATTCGCTGAGTCGAAATCTACTACGTCAATGGCTCCTAAGCAAAAGACGAGAGGAGCACACGCGTGAGCTTCCACCCAAAGTACGAGAGTGGACAATGCTCCGATAATGAATTCCTAGGTTTCGAATAATATTCCCACATGGAAAGGTTGCACAAAGCATGTTTTAATTCTCATGGGAAGTTTAAATGCATTGGGAAATTTATATACTCTTTTGATCTACAAAGTTTACTTGCATATCGATTTTAAATGCTTTGGAAAATTTATATACTCTTTCGATCTATAAAGTTTAGTTGCATATCGAGTATTTGCATTTGCTTGCACTTCCGTGGTCAAGGGTAGTTGCATTCTTGAACGTATGATGCATAAGTTAAAAGACAGAATTGCACAAAGGTGTCCTTGTTGCATCTTGCAAAAGACATGGTTTATGACACATGATGCACTTATAAAACAAAATCCTGGTTGTAACTCATGTAGAAGATAATCGTAGATGGTCATTAAACGATGTCTGAATAGTTGCAATGCATTGAAAGGATTTATGTACTTTGCAAATTGCATGCAATGGTAGTTACAATCTAGGTTGGATTAAGTGCTAAAGGAAGGATTAAATCAATGATGGACTCATGGCATTCGCTCATGCATGGAGTTTTCTTTTATTAAAGTTCAAAATTGAGAAAATGATGCATCTTCATTAAAAATATTAAAGCTTTGAACTCGATGCATAAAACGTAGGGATTATAGGAATAACTTTGAATGTCAATCAATATCGCATAGGGCAAGGAAAAGAAAGATCACTGTAGATCCTTTAGTTGCATAAAGGCAAAATGGTCTTTGGTCTTGAAATTGCATGGAATGATGCATCTCACCTATCTTGCAGTTACTTACATCTTTTAGGGGAAAGTATTTGCAAATTTAGAAGAAAGTATTTGCATCTTTAAAAGGGAAGATCATCTTAAATCATGGGATGGTTAGATCAATTAAGTAATTCACATACAATGAGTAGCCTACATGAAATTCATAAAGGTATGATTAGTTAGCATATGATGGTCACCTCAATGTGCTAAGTAGGGTTAAGCTATGTTAAAATTTTGCCTAGTATCGCACTTAGGATGCCGATCCTAAGGGTCCTATCCACATTCTCGAAATGTTAGGATTGTCTAATTGCCCACGCAGGAATGATCTAGGGTTCTCACCCTAAGGATCAGTGGAATAAATACTAGACCCCCGCAAGAATTTAGGGACCCTAGGGCCAAAACGTTTATCGGCCTAGTAGGGTTAGGGTTTTGGATTGGGTCAATAGGACTCCCAAACCCTACATCATGATCAAAGGTATTCTTGACCAAGGAATACCGTGTGATGAGAAAAATAATCCCACAAGTTAGGTGCTGACACCTATCTTGTGCAACAAGCTGTAACGTCGTATGGTCTTGTGTCTAAATCACGAAATAGTATTGCCACTCCTTAGACCAAGTTTGGCGAGTTCTAAGTACAAGTCTAATTTTCTAAAGGATGAGTAGTCATCCTGCCACATCACTCTTCCTTGGACTTATCTGCCAAGCTTGGGGAGTTACAAATTTGCCAAGAAAGTAGTTGACCAACCAAGTTAGGGTGACGAGGTTGCCCAGGATTTATTGACCTTAATATAAGGAAACCTAAGGTATTGACAATTTGGGTCAACAGGGTATAAACCCTAACCCAAG
This sequence comes from Lygodium microphyllum, assembly GCF_053477565.2. NCBI lineage: Eukaryota > Viridiplantae > Streptophyta > Polypodiopsida > Schizaeales > Lygodiaceae > Lygodium > Lygodium microphyllum. The sequence goes on from NC_141153.1 coordinate 138,921,899, forward strand.
GAAAGAGGGTAAACAAGCAACTCAGCTTATGAAACACTTGGGATCTTGCCAAGTCACGATTGATCCAGGATCAAATGTTGGAAGCATTCGAGGAGAAGGAATCACACCTTAGTAGTTGGCCGTACAAACGACCACTGGAATGCTCGTGATTGTACACTTACGTGCACTATTTGTACTTCTTTGCTCAAGGAACTAATTCAGGAAAAATAACTAATGCTTTAGGTTGAAAGCCTGGAGGGAGAGGCAGTACTAGCTACCTTCGACTGTCTGCCTGACCCTATCCAAGGGGGTTGTTAGCCGCGCTGGGTACGTGGACCGAACCCGCTACGAGAGATCTCTCTGTGGGTGCTACTTGGAGTAGGAGGACGCTTGGGTGCCAGGGGAGGCTCTGGCTAAAACTCCCTTACCTTTGGGTCTTGCACAAGAGGTCGACATGACTCGAGATGGGATCTCGAGGCCCGCATACTAATCAATGGGCGGAACTTGGAATAGCGATCCCTGAGGATTGCTGGAATAGCCTTCGGGCTGGATATTTGATGTATTCCCAATACTCATAAATAATGATCAAATGTTGAAAAGGAACTTGCTTGACATTGTTCTTCTGTGTCAGTGCTTAAGTTACGTGAAGGAACCAGTGATTAATTTGGTTAATTAAGGAAGCTGTTTTTACTTGTCAATCTAAATGTGGTAGGTAATAGATAACTAAAGCAACTCGAGGAAAGTGCGTGGACGTGACTCTAGGTCCGTCCTACGGAAGGGTGGTCCTAGTTGACCGGGAACTTTTCTCAAAGAAAATTGACAGTGAGGTAACAATGACCTAGAATCTACAGAGCTAGAGTCTCAATTTATGCTATTTTAGGAGAATGGAATGGGACTATGCCTTACGGGTAGAGAGGTCGAGCTTCGCATCCCTCTCGTTTTCCATTCTCCTTGAATCAAGTGCAGTATAAATCTGCTTCGACCCTGATGTCTTTGCACAAAGTAGTTCGCGTCTGGGGCTTGACGCTAGCTATGTCCTAGGAACTTGAACATTAGGAAAACCCTGATTCAGGTTGGTCCTAAGTGGGAATGATTGGAATGCTTCTGCTTCGTGGCAGACTCGGGAAGACCTAGATTGCAAACCCCATGATATTCCTTATGAGTGCTGGGCGGCGCTTTCTAGACTCTCTTCCCGATGGGCTGCTAAGACGTGTCCAATCAAGTGGACAAGGGGACACGTTACACGAGGCGTCCATGTCCTTTAACAAAGGAAGCTATGGATATATTTCATGAAGGAAAAGAGTGATATATTTGAGCACTTAAAATCTTTCAAGGCGCTCGTTGAAATAGAAAAAGGCTTGAAAGTTAAGTGCTTAAGATCAGATGGAGGGGGAGAGTACTCTCTAATGAGTTTAGTGGCTTCTTGAGGTCTCGTGGGATAAAGAGAGTTTACTTGCATGTATATCCCATAGTAAAATGAGATTGCAGAAAGAAAAAATATGCATATTGCAAAAGTTACACGGGCATTGATGGCTGAAAAGAATATGCCAAAACATTTTTGGTCTGAAGTTGTTCATATTACTGTCTATATTATGAATAAAAGTCCCATAGTTGGAGTTCATGGGATAACCCCCGATGAATGCTTTACGGCCAAGAAGCCCAATCTATCACATTTGAAAGTATTTGGCTGTATTCCATATGTTCATGTGTCAAATGAGCTATAGAAGAAGCTTGATCCAAAGGATGAAAAATGTATCTTTATTGGATATTCTTTAGAGTAGAAAAGGCATTGTTGTTATAACACTATCATAGATTAGCTCAAAGTGAGCATGGATGTTATTTTTTATGAGATGAGCAGTTGATATGCATCTACTGGCAATGCATTAGATGATGATAATGATCATGATAGCTATGTGCAAAAACAAAAGTAAGAATCATGCAACCTTAGTGGACTAGAAACATCACCTGGTACTACACCTACAGTTAGCCCTTTGTCTGGGAGACTAAGGAGTAGCCCCACATCTTTAGATGGATCTACAAGTATTGTAGTAGGTAAAGACAAAGGAAAGAAGAAAGTGTTGGATGATAATGATGCATCTTCTTTTCATTCGGGATTTGATGGAAATTCTAGTGGTTCAGAGAGTTTTGATGATGAGCTTGGTATTCCTTCATCAGGACACCAAGTGTACAAAGAGCACATAGTAATGTGAAGGATCCATTGATGAGTGATCTAGTGGTATGCAAGTCTAGTAGGGTCAGATGTCCTATTAAAATATTTGGTTTTGAAGATTATGGAGCTCACCATGATGCTTATATCATGAAGGTAGTGGAAGATTTTGAGCCCACTTATTTTAAGGATGTTGTTTATCATGCTCATTGGGATGCAGCAATGGGTGAAGAGATGGCTGCATTAAAAGCCAATAAGACTTGGGATTTGGTACCCTTGCCTAAGGGCAAGAAAGATATTTTCTGTAAGTGGCTTTAAAAAATCAAGCATAGTGTAGATTGTTTGGTTAGGAGGTATAAGGCTGGACTGGTTGCAAAAGGTGTGCTTAAGCATATGGCATAGATTATGAAGAGATATTCAATCCAATTGCTAGGATGGCAAGTGTTAGATACTTGATTACTTTGGCAATAGCCAAAGGTTGGAGTTTGCAACAAACAGATGTTAAGAATGCCTTCTTGCATGGTGAATTGCAAGCAGAGGTGTATATAGAGCAACTAGCAGGCTGTGAGGATTTAGAACATCCCACATATGTGTGCAGGTTAAAGAAGCCACTCTATGGACTAAAACAAGCACCTAGATCATGGTCTAACAAAATCAGAGAGCATCTTGTCAATATTGGCTTTTATATTTTTTATGCTGATCACTTACTTTATATGAGAAAGGGAGATGCAGGTTTGGTCAGTATAGTCATCTATATCAATGGCTTGATTATTACAGGTGATAGTGACAATGGGATTGCTAAAGTTAAGGATTTTTTGAAAAAGAAGTTTGAGATGAAGGATTTGGGTGAGCTGATATACTTTCTTGGTATTGAGGTGATCAGATGTGATGATGGTATATGGCTATCCCAAAGGCAACATGTCTTGGATATGTTATCCAATAGTATGGTATGACAACATGTAAGCCTCTTTCAATAACATTGGAGCAAAATGTGAAGTTCAGTTTTGATGTTGGGGACGAGATAGAATACCCTACTATGTTCAGGAGGATAGTAGGGAGTCTTATTTACATAACAGTCACAAGGCCAGACTTGAGTTATGTTGTTGACCTTGTCATTAGTTTATACAAATGCTTAGAAAGCCTCATTTGGATGCAGTTAGACGCATATTGAGGTATGTGACGTCTACTTTACATTTAAAAATTTTTAATGAGGCAGGTAAGGATATGTAGGTTTTGGATATATGGATGTAGATTGGGCTGGTAGCATGTGTCAAATAGAAGATCTACCACTAGATTCATGTTTGCCCTTGGTAGTGCAATAGTTATATAGAGTAGCAAAAAGAAACATATAGTTGCTTTATCCAGTACAGAAGCTAAGTATATAGATGTTGCTATGGCAACGTTGGTAAGTGAATTGGGTAGTCGGCCTCTAACAACCCCCAAGACAACACCACAGGATAAAGACCAAGGATCTCCCCTCAAAAAAACCCATGAAACAACACCACTTAATGTCAAGATTATGGGAGAGAAGGAAGGAGTCTCACTTGTAGCTTTCTTGCTTGCATAATGGGGGAATACACACACAGGTGGAGGCTGAAAACAGTTTTCCTCTTCTTAGTTGTGTAAGCCAAAAGAACTCTAGTACATAGAAATAGAAGAACCCTATATATGGGTCTCAAATCAAACTCAACTAACTAAGGTGGCATACTAACTGAGCCACGAACTAGAGTAGATAAGGATAGCTGTCATCTAACTATTATTCATAGGTGGTGTACCAACTGCATCTGCCAAGTCGGTGACATAAATGCACAACGGTCACCCTGGCATATCACGAGTGGAGCTCGATATCTCAACACTCCCCCTCGAGCTCAATCCCAATTCCTGCATACCAAGAAGGTCTCTGAACTTGCGTAGCTTCTCTACGCCTAATGCCTTCGTGAATATGTCAGCTACCTGATCCTCTGTGCTGACATAAACTAGATCAATAAGACCTAGTAAAACCCTCTCCCGCACATAGTGATAATGCACCTCAATATGCTTTGTTCTAGCATGATAGACTGGGTTATTTGCCAAGTGTATACTGCTCATGTTGTCACAGTAAATGACGACTGGCCCATTTGTAGGCTGATGCATATCATAAAGTAGCTTATGCAACCAAGCTACCTCACATGCAACCATTGTTGCACCCTTGTACTTAGCCTCTGTGCTCGACAAGGCAACTGTAGGTTGTTTCTTGCTGCTCCAAGTGACTGCAGCACTCCCAAAAGAGAACACATATCCACTGGTAGATCGTCTATCACAAATACTACCAGCCCAATCAGCATCAGTGTATCCATGCAACTGTATCTGAACCCCAGTTTCATAAAATAGTCCATACGGCAATGTGGACTTCACATACCTGAGTATGCGTCTAGTCGCATCCAAATGCGGTTTCCTTGGAGCCTGCATAAATTGACTTACCAATCCAACAGCATAGCTCAAATCTGGCCTGGTAATAGTCATATAAATCAAACTTCCTACTATGCGTCTGTACATAGTAGGGTCTTCCAAAAGCTCACCTGCATTTGCGCTCAACTTCACATTCTGCTCCAAAGGAACTGAAATAGGCTTACAGTCTGTCATCCCATATTTGGACAGCATGTCCAATCCATACTGCCTCTGCAAGAGATGTATCCCACTTGGTGATCTAATCACCTCAATGTCCAAGAAATAACGCAGCTCTCCCAAATCCTTCATCTGAAACTTCTGCCATATGTTAGTGCATACCCCTTGACTACTAATTTTGCCTTGTATCTGTTCACATAACCATCTGCATTGTGCTTCACCTTATAAACCCACTTACAGCCAATTGCATTTTTACCTTTAGGCAAAGATACCAACTCCCATGTAGCATTTGCTTCTAAGGCATCCATTTCTTCATCCATGACTTTCTCCCATTTTTTTTTTCCCATGGCTTGCTCAAAAGAAGTGGGTTCTGGTTCCTGTATCACTTTGACCATATATGCATAGTGAATGGCTGTAAATCCATCATATTTCAGCCTATCCACAGGATACCTAACTCTGGTAGACCTGCGCAAAGTAGGTTCACTCCCAGGTGCTCTCAAAACATCCTCGGTCTTCCTTACTCCAGGTGTAACAATAGAAGGAATACCCAACTCATCATCAATGCTCTGTTCTGAGCCACTAGATTCACCATCCACATAAGAGTGACCTGCATTCACATCAAACATGGGCTGATCTACCTTCTCTTTTCCTTTTTGTGATACCTGCATACCACTATCTGCATTGCTTTGAGAAGATTCTCCTGATCTCAATCTGCCTGTCCATGGTGAAGAATGTGAACCGCTGCTAGAGGACGCTCCAGGTCCACTAATATCTTGTGACTGCTGTTGTGAATTCTGTGCATCATTACCATTTTGTGCATCTACATGATCAATCACATTTACTGGTTTATACTAGCTACTCATCTCATCAAAAACAACATTTCTGCTCACTCTAAACTTACGACTAGAAGGGTTATAGCATCTATACCCTTTCTGCTGCAAAGAGTAGCCAATAAAGATGCACTTCTCAGCTTTTGGATCCAACTTGGATCTCAACTCATCTGGCACATGAACATAGGCAATGAAGCCAAAAATCTTCAAATGAGAAATATCCGGTTTCCTACCAGTATACCTCTCCTCTGGAGTCATCCCATGTATTGCTGCAGTGGGAGTCCTGTTCATTATGTAGACTGCTGTAGCAACTGCCTCAGCCCAATAGAAATCTGGTAGGTCTTTTTCATTGAGCATGGCACGAGATACCTCTCCAATATGCCTATTTTTCCTTTCTGCAATTCCATTTTGTTGTGGGGTATGACTGCATGAATATTGCTGCTTTATGCCATGCTCCTGCAGGAACCTTGCAAACTCATTTGAGAGGTACTCTCCCCCTCCATCTGACCTTAGGCATTTTATTTGCAGGCCTGTTTCTTTTTCAACCATAGCTTTAAGAGTTTTGAAATGCCCAAAAACTTCACTTTTCTTTTTCATAAAATACACCCAAACTTTTCTGCTATAGTCATCAATAAAAGTGACAAAATAATAACAGCCTCCAAGAGATGCAGCTTTAGTAGTCCACACATCAGAATCGATTAATTCCAATGGCTTCTTACTCTCTTGAACATGTCTAAGAAATGGTTTCCTTGCCTGTTTTCCAAATTGGCAGGCTTCACATACCTTATGCATTTCTGCAACCTTGAATTTAGGCAATCCTGCAACAATATTTTGGGCATGCATTGATTTAAGTCGCTGTACGTTAATATGACCAATGCGTTTATGCCAGATATCAATATCTACAACTACACTGGTCCCATGTGCAAACATTGCTGCACTCAATTCAGACATGTCTGCATCCAACGTAAACATTCTGCCCTTCTTCTTTCCTTTTGCTATCAAGCGACCTTTATTTTTCATATCCTCAACAAAGCATCCGTGAGGATTAAATCTGACCTGCAAGCCCTGCTCAACCATTTAACCAACATAAACCAGATTCTTGGTGATATTCGGGACATGAAATACATCAGACAAGTATTTCTTTTTCCCATCCTGCATAGACAAAGGAATTTTTCCAATCTGCACAATAGGATGTGCAGTATCATCACCAGTCTCCACAAATCCTGGTTTTTCCATTTTCCTTGCATCCTCCATCCATTCTGCATGACCTGTCATGTGGTTTGTTGCACCTAACTCAACATACCATACATCGTTGCTTTCTTCTGCACTTGTCACAGAACTGTTCATGTGCTGCACCATAAACAAATCCTCATTTCTGTCATCACCCTATCTACTAGAAGATGCATAATTCCCTTGTTGCAATTTTCCATTCATGATGTCATTCTGCTTTTTATAGCAGTCTTTAGCCACATGATCCATTTTACCACAGTAGTAGCATTCAACATTACTGTTTGCATTTTGGCCTCTTTGCCATCCACCACGACCTCTTTGGCTCCCCCTGCCTCTAGAGTTACCACGTCCTCCTCCATAGGACTGGTTTTCTTGAGTTTGCTGCATATTCTGATTTCTACCACGGCCTCCAAATCGGCCTCCTCTACCTCTGCCTCTACCTCTTCCAGCATTTGAGTAGAAGACAGCTTCTTTTGAAGTTCCTCCTGAAGAAGATGCACCACCATTTCTCTGCTCCTCAGAAATTAGAAGAGCAATAAACTCCTCAAAATCAGGAAATCTTTCACGAACGGAAATGAATGTTCGAAACTGTGCATAATCCTTTCCCAAACTCAACTAACTAAGGTGGCATACTAACTGAGCCACGAACTAGAGTAGATAAGGATAGCTGTCATCTAGCTATTATTCATAGGCAGTGTACCAACCGCATCTGCAAACTGACAAGTCGGTGACATAAATGCACAACGATCACCCTGGCATATCACGAGTGGAGCTCGATATCTCAACACTTAACACATGATCCAAAATTCCTAATCACTCACTCCTCACTGAGACTTCAACTCAAGACTTAAATAGTTCAAACCTTCAAGCTCAGATTTTACCACTTTTATAGAGAATCTGACACTGAAACAACCATGATTGAAACTTTGACAACACAAGTTTTTAGATTCACACAACTCCTATTTTTTAGGGATGGCAACCCCATGCAGTAAACTGCCCCACAAAGCATGGTTGCCTCAATCACTGTAAAACCAGTTGTAGATTCTTTTTGTTCTTCTTTTCAAAGAGCACACATAAATACAATCCAAATACACAGGTAACCAAAGCTTTATACGGCACATTTTCATGCCAATTCAATGGATACAAGCATTTCATTGTTATAGAAATTCCATTACTGCATCAAAATAGAGTTTGCACTGATATACCAATGGAAAATCATGATGAATTTCATGGGAAACCAAGTTGGTGACGTAGATGTTGCTGAATTCATTTGTTTCCTCATAGAGTATAGAAATTGCCTCATGAAGCATTATATAGAATAGTTCATAAATTTCTAACCAAATCTCAAATTGCAAAGCTTCAAAAAGGAAAGTTTTAGCTCTCTTTCCAATCTATAACTCTTTAGATCAACTCAGAGTCAAATTCCTTGATTTGCTATCTTGAAACAGCTCTACACAGTCTGCAGTCCTAAATTTCTGCATGCTCTATACAACAAACACGACTACTCTATTCCAAAAGCACAAACTTGCAAATGAGAAGACACATTCTTTGACTTCAGATTGTCATTTCAGCATATCAAGAGATACATCTCAGCATATCTTGCATTGATGAAGAGTTACGGGAGCTTCAAACTTTATGAACTCTGATCCATTATTTTCTTGGCTGCAAATCCTTTCAGATTTCCATTAACTCGAACCCATGCATTCAACATATGCCCATAACACATATTCCCAACCATATAGCCAAATTCAGATGTAGAGATCCTTTACTTCGATCTTCTCTACTGTGATGGGAAGCCTCACAAAACAACTAATATACATCACTCTCAACATGATGAAGAACAGCCCTCTGCTATCTTTCACTCATATCCATACATCAGAACTAATATGCAAACTCACTGCCCCACATAGCAGTAGAAGAAAAAAAGACAAAAGAGACTCTTATTACCATCATCTCAAAACTGAGAACTAGCATCAGCCCATTGTGAGAAATGCGGGATCTAGAGCATGGCAGTGAGTTATGGTGGATGAAAGAAGAAGTGTGGACTCATGATGAAGAAGATAAAGACACTGTTTGTTACACAAGTGAATTAGGTTCCAAGATTGAGACTTGGACTCATAAACACAATCTTGTGTATGTGGACAATGACATTGACACTTCACTTAAATGAAAAGAGTACTATCATTGCATTAAGAAAAGGAAGCAAGTACAATGCTTTATAGGAAAGTAGGAAACTGCAATAGGCACCATTGTGCATATGGGATAGGTTAGCCTGCATGTCCTTGACCCTGAAGCTCCATACAAAGATGCTGTTTAGTGAGTGTGATTACTGATTCTCAACACCCCTCCTCAATCACAACTAAAAAGGCACAAAGTGTGTAGAGGCTATAATGAGAACCACCTGCAAAATGTGGGCACACCACAAACATGGTAGACACTAGAGGCTATTGTAGAAAATGCTAAGTGTAGGCACCAAAATATGATGGACATCCAGAGGCTGTAACAGGGGCCTGACAAAGTGTACAGGGACTGTAATGCCAAGTTACATAAGGAGTTTACAAAGCTTATGGCAGGAAGCATTAGGGCAAGGAAGTACAAGGCTTTTAAAACAGTCTATCAGAGTTATGAGAGTAGAAGGACTGATGAGTATTGTCCTTCTGATCCTGGTGGTCTTCATCTTCATCTTCTTCTTCCTTTGCTCCATTTTATTCTTCTTCTTTGAATGTGACTAGATAGGCCTTTTGGGATCTCTTTCTTGCGTGGCAGAACTTCTCGGTGTGTCCGGTCCTTTTGCAGAAGTCACAAAAGAGCTGATCCTTCTTGCCTTTGTACCTGTTGCCAACATATAATGCATGCTCATCTCTAGAAGTACTTGGTTCTTCCTTAGTTTTTAGCTTCTTTTCCTCTTCTAACAGTGATGCCTGGATATCAACAAGTTCAGGATTTGGCATGTTGATTAAAGTTGTTGATACATTATTATATTCAGGAGGCAAACTCTTAAGTAGAACACCGATGCAAACATCTTCATCCATTTTAATGTTGATTCCTGCAAGTTGGGTTAGGAGTCCTTCCATGTAATTGATATGTGTGGCAAGTGATGTGCTAGACTTCATTTCAAGCCTGAAGAACTCAATCAGGAGACCATACTTTGATGATTTAGATTGTGCACTGAACAGGGTGTCAAGTCTTTTCCATGTATCCTGTGAGGTCTCACAGTTATCCACATGGTGGATATAACTGTCGTCTAGCTCCAGTTTGATAATGGTCTGGGCTCTGTCATCATTCTTTTGCCAAGTAGTTGCAAGGTCCGCATCCTGAGGTTTCTTCTCTTTGCCATTTGTGATGGTTCAGAGACCCTTTTTCATCAAGATGAGCTTGATGCGGGTTTGCCAAGTGTGAAACCCGACTCCTTTGAATCGAGCATTTGGAGAGTCTTTTCCCATGTTGAGGTTGCAAGATCAGCAGCAAATCAACACCAGAATTCTGAGATTTTATCAGTAGAAGAGCAGAATGCAGTGTGTCAAGAGACACAGTTAGTGACAGTGTGAAAACACACTATGTCAGTGTTGATGTTGAGCTTGATTCTTCTTGTTCGGGATCGTGCGGCCGTTCTTCAATCTTCTCAGGTCCTTCCCCTCCTTGATTTGATGCTAGGTTAATGGATTAGAGTGGGCTTTAGCTTGGTTTAGTATCAGAAGTGAGAAAAACTGAGGAAAAAAAAGCTTGAGAAATTTTGGCTATGGTGGAATTAGGGTTTCTGAGACAGGGGCGTGGTTTTTCTCAGATTGTAGGAGCTATACTTGATCATTTTCAAAAAATTTTACATGCCTAGGAAGCTGACTTCATGGGCTATCAAAGCCCTATGAAAATCGTCCAGATCGTGGATTGTATGAAGCACGCAGGGCACTCGATCAGATTCGGTGCAATTCAGGACAGGTTTCCGCGATTTCTGTAATGCCAGGGTTAGGGCACAGCAATGTGGTCGATTTATGTGCCAGGATGAAGCATCTTGAGTAGAAGAACAATCCCCTAAGAGGAATCAACAGCTGAAGTGGCCTAGTTGAGAAGTTATTGAAGCTCCAAGTGAGGTAGGTCCTGTCTGGCTATGGCAGACACAGAGCAGAGATTGAGAATTTTCACAATGCTGAGCTTCAGATAGCCAAATGTCATGGGTTGATGTGATAAAGGAAGATTTGTGAGTTGGGGAATACTTTTCCAGAAGGAAGCTCCAAGAAATTTGACCTATGGAGTGAGATATAAGCAGCTCAATTTGACAGGGTGCTGCTGGCTATGGCTGCCATGGAAGCTTCAGTGAGAGTAGAGTTGGGAGATGAAGTCATGAGCTGACATTGAGCTAGATTGAGGTTGAGAGGAATCAAGAGAGGCTGGAGAAGCAATGCCATGCCCAACTGGGCTCTGATACCATGTGAGAAATGCGGGATCTAGAGCATGGCAGTGAAATATGGTGGATGAAAGAAGAAGTGTGGACTCATGATGAAGAAGATAAAGACACTGTTTGTTACACAAGTGAATTAGGTTCCAAGATTGAGACTTGGACTCATAAACACAATCTTGTGTATGTGGACAATGACATTGACACTTCACTTAAATGAAAAGAGTACTATCATTGCATTAAGAAAAGGAAGCAAGTACAATGCTTTATAGGAAAGTAGGAAACTGCAGTAGGCACCATTGTGCATATGGGATAGGTTAGCCTGCATGTCCTTGACCCTGAAGCTCCATACAAAGAGGCTGTTTAGTGAGTGTGATTGTTGATTCTCAACACCCATCAACTTAAGCAGCCCTGCCATCCTGCTCCTAGGATCCAATTACTTCAACTTCATGGTCTCTTTCTTATGACAATTTGTTGTTCTTCTTCTAAGCTTCAGATTTCTCCCTTCTCTTCAACTTGCAATATTCTTCTTCTTCTTCTTCTTCACACACACACACACACACACACACACACACACACACACACACACACACACACACACACACACACACACACACACACACACACACACACACACACACACACACACACACACACACACACATTCTTTTTATGTTGTATCGAACACTTCTCTTCTCCTCTTTAAAAAAAAAAAACTCCTCATGTTTTTTCTTTTTTCCTTATTTTTCCAAGCTGTCCCTTGCTTCCTCTTAGTTGTTAGATGGCAAGCATGCCCCTTGCCACGTAAAATTCCACTCGGGGACTCAAAATTAGAAGTGAGAATACATTTCATTCTCTTCTTGCATAAGGTGCATGTCTCAAAACTAAAATATCACAACAATGTGTTGAACATGCATGGTACCACTTGGGATTTCCATTTATCAACCCGACTCCTGCTACTACGCGTAAGTGTTAGAAAGACAAAAAAATGATATTTGCATGTGTTACCCCACTTGACTTCACGTAGCATCATGTCATTGGTCGCTCATTTTCACTCACCATGATTAGCCACCCCGTGGTTTGGAACACAAAGTGCAAACAAACCTCTATTAAAAATTTTGGAAACATTTGACAAAGACAAACTCCTTTTCCTGAAAATCTACCTCATAGAGCATTGCACAAAATAGCTCATAACTTTCTAAGTAGATCTTGGATTTCCAAGGTTTAAAAAGGAAAGTTGTAGCTCTCTTTCCAATCTATAACTTTTTAGAACAACTCAGAGTCAAATTTCTTGATTTGTTGTCTTGAAACAGCTCTGCACAGTCTATAGTCCTAAAATCGTGCATGTAGTCCACTTCAGACATCGACCTTCCAGAGACCATAACTTTCACATTCTTGCTCAGATCAACATAAAACTTGATAGAGACCTTTAGTATGTGTTAAAGCACGCTTTAAATATGCTGTCGATCATTTACAACCATTCGATCAATACCGTATTTAAGAAAACTGATTTTTTCCCAAATAGTAAACTGGAAGTAACCTACTTTATGTGTAGTATGTACATTACCTACATTCTCTTTATTTACAGGATTTTGTAGATATATTTCTTTAGATGGAACTCATTGATTCTACTATTGTGAACACTCCCATCTAAATCTTGTAGCAAGTAAGTGCCATGTTCAAACTTCTGCTTGATGAGGAAAGGTTCTTCCCATCTAACTCAAAACTTGGTTTGAAAAGTAGAGTCCAAGCTACTGTCATATCTCATAACCAACATTCCATCTGCAAGATTCTTCTTCTTCAATTGTGTATTGAACCATTTCCTTCTCTTCACAATCTATTTTTCATAACAATCCATTGCTTGTTGCCTATCCAACTGTAGGGTACACAAGTTCAACTCCCAATTCTATTTGATCCAATTGATGCTTTCTTACAAACTCCATCGTAGGGAACATGACATTCATAGGTAATAAAGCATCTTGACCATGTACTAAGTGAAAAGGGGTGAATCATGTACTTGTCTTTTGCATTTTTGACATCACTATGCCATAGTGATGTTCTAAACAAGCTTAGGGTATGGCATATTGATTAGAGTTGTTGACACTATTATATTTAGGAGGCAAAATTTTAAGCAGAATACCAATGCAAACATCTTCTTCCATTATAATGTTGATTCATGCAAGCTGGGTTAGAAGTGCTTCCATGTAATTTATGTTAGAAATCAAGCTCACCGTCAGTGTGTCTTTATCTATGACCGACATCTATGATAGCTAGAGTGTGCAGCTGTCTACATGTAACTACATTAAATAAGTCAGGTTAGTAGTCAGTTAGTGAACTGACTAGAGTTAGTCTGTCTAGTCTACACTTACATTAGGTCACTTTATTTTTGTTGTGTGTGTTACTCAGTTAGAAAAAGAATAATGGAAGAAAGCTATGGAACCTGAAGGTTCATGACAATGGAGTTTCCCTGTCTCTCTCTCTCTCAACTTTGAACATGGTATCAAAGCAGGACTTGGTGGACTTCTTGGAGCAGGAGGGAGTGAAGATGATCAGCAGTTGAAGACTTATGTTATTTTTCAAACAGGCTGAAGGCCATTGTCAAATGGAAGGTATGCATTGTGTGATTGTTTGCTCTATGGTCCAAGCTACTATCTGGGGCTTGTTTAGAACCTTGAGAAGGGGGCATTAAGCACCATTGTGTGCTTCATTATCATCATTATCAACATCGTGTGCTGCTGCAAACCCCTGTCTAGTCTGCGCAAATTGCGCTTGTTTTAGGCCTGAACTCCTCTGCCTCATTTGTTGCTTGTAATCACTAACTTGGTTGTACATTGCTTGCAAGAGATCCCTGGAAGGTACTTGAAGATAATAGGAAGCCATTGCTTGTGCTGGAGCTCACTTATGAGCTGAAAATAGAGATCACAGGTCTGTCATAAACAGTGGCCTGCTGTATACAGCCACTACAAAGCATATACACTTGTCTGGCATGAGCTTGAAGCACTCACACATACCCAGAAGCATCACTGGAGCCAAGATGTATGTCAAGAAGCCATATGTACCGGATGTAATGCATTTGAGCTGAAATTGCTCACTGAAATCACTCAGATCTGAAGTACGTTAGTGGCTGAAAATTGTCATACACAGTCAATGACAAGCATTGTGTATTACTAAAGCAATACAGGTCATCTTGGGGGTTCTATCATCTATATGAGCTGACCTATACATGTTGAATGTATGGAGGATTGAAGCAATCAATGAGCATCATTGAAAACTTAACTCTGAAGCTGAAGTAAACGCAGTCACACTGTCTTGGTTAATTACAAATAGTTCATGAAGTTTATGCCATTGGTCAATGAAGATATGTTGTCTATGCCTACTCAGATGCTCATGTATTGAACTTGCCACTACAAAGTAAATGTATGACATGATTGGAAGACATTTTGGAGCTACTTGGAGCTTGTTATGCTAAATTTTGGTTGATTGCAACCTCCAACTAAATTTGTTGACACTTGTATGTGCCGGTTATGCACTTATCTGTGCCTCTATGTTCATGTTTTGACTGCCAAATGTACTAGCAGCTATCTGGGAGGTTTTGGAACATGTATGACATGATTACCACTCAGTTTTGAACTTGAAATTACTGTTGGTTACTCACAATTTACAGTTTTCAGACTGCATGTATGTACCCTGGCAGTGAGGTTACAGAAGCTTAAGCTGAATCAAACACATAGCTTATGTATTGACAGTTATACCTACAATTGAGAGCACTTTTTTGTGGGTTGTTTTGGGGTGTTAGTGGGCTGAAATACCCTTTTTTTTTCTGCAATTTAGTGCAGAAAACTGTCATAAACTGTTACGGACTGAACTTGGTCAGTCATACTTATTGGTCTGCAAGGAGTTAGGCACTTGATAGACAGTCTATTGTATCATGGCTAATGCACATGGAACTGACAATATCACTCAGATAGTTGGAGAGAAGTTGGACAATAAGAAATTTGCATTATGGAAATTCAGAATGAAAAACTTTCTGGTTGGCAGAGGTTATTGGGATCTATGTACAGGAGATGAGGCTGCTCCTGAGTTGCCTGCACAGAATCCAACTAATGAATAGAAAAGAGCTTACAGGCTATGGAATGAAAGAGCATGCAAGGTGCTGCATTGGTTTTCTCTATGTATATTTGATGCTATGGTAATTCAAATCACTGGATGTGAGACTCCGAAGGATGCTTGGGACATACTGATGAAAAATTAAGGAACCATGACACATGTAAGGAAGATCCAGTTGAAACATCAGTTCAACAACATGTCTAGGAATGGCAAGAGCATCCAAGTGTATACCACGGAGATTAAGACCATAGCTGATCAACTTGCTACCATTGGCTCAAGTGTATCAGAAGATGATATGATTGCTGTTGCCTTGAATGGCTTAGGCAAAGAGTACAAAGCTTTTGACACTTCCATTTCTGTCAGAGAAGAGCCCCCTAGCTGGGAAGAGCTAGTTGCTTTGTTGCTGCATGAGGAAGTCAAACTTGGTTTGAATACAGGTTCCAGTGCATGTCAGAGTAGAGACACTGTGTTATACTCTAGCTAGTGTGGCAGAGGATCTAGAGGTCGTGGTGACACTCATAATGCTTATGGACAACAACAGCAGTAGAGTAATTGGCATGGTGCAAATACACAAGGCCAGTGTGGATCTGGCGGGTTTAGAGGCAGGGGGAGATCACCCCGAGGTAGAGGTGGTGGTTCTGGTTCATGGCAGTCATCTGATCAGTCCAACAAGGACAAGGATTGCCATTATTGTGGCCGGTATGGGCATATTTCAAAGGATTGTTACAAGAAGCAGGGAGATATGAATGCAAAGGGCAGACAACACGGGCACTATGCATCTTCTAGTGGTGCTCATGATGAGCCAGTTGATAGACTCTTTGCCATGCAGCATGTATCCAGAAATGCATCGAGACATGATAGAGATGACAGATGGTACATTGACTCTGGAGCGTCAAACCACATGACACCTCATGGAGAGTGGTTTGATGAGATGGTTACAGGTACACATGGTCATGTATGTACTAGGGATGACACCCAACATGACATTAAGCATAAAGGGATCGTTCCTCTTATGATGCCTGATGGCAAGAAGAAAGGCCTGCATGATGTATTATATGTACCAACCATAACAAATAATTTGTTGTCTGTGGGTCAAATGGAAGAACAGAATTTTCAAGTGAGGTTTAACAAAGATGGGTGTTTCATTGAGGAGTATGGAAATGGCTGCAAGTTAATTGCCAAGGGCAGAAGGGATGGCAGGATGTTTACATTGGATGCGACCATTCCGGGACTTAAGGCAGCCATGTTTGCTCATGATGAGAGTGCCATTCGGGATGTAGAGATTTGGCACAAGCGGATTGGACATGTCAATGTACAAAAGCTGAAATCTATGCAGCAGAAGGAAGTAGTACTTGGATTACCTAAATTCAAGATAATGATTTTGGTCATGTATGCCCTGCATGTCAGTTTGGGAAGCATGCACGGTTTCCTTTCATGAGACATGTAAAAAATAGCACTAGGCCTTTACAGTTGGTGCACTCTGATGTCTGGGGTCCTTCACATAATTCTTCTTTTGGCGGTGCATGGTATTATGTCTCATTCATTGATGATTTCAGCAGGTACACTTGGCTTTATATTTTAAAGCATAAGGATGATATGTTTGATGCTTGAGATCAGATGGAGGAGGTGAATATGTCTCAAATTACTTTGACAGGTATCTTGCTAAATATGGGATCAGAAGACAGCTCACATGTAGTTATACACCGCAGCAAAACGGTGTTGCAGAGAGGAAAAACAGGGATTTGATGGAGTCAGCTAGAGCTATGCTGAATGAAAAATGTCTGCCAAATGGTTATTAGGCTGAAGCAGTGATGACTGTTGTCTATGTGCTGAATCAAACCCCTACAGCAGGGATTCATAATGTCACTCCGTATGAGCAGCTGTATGGTCATAAACCTGATATTTCGCACTTGAAGGTATTTGGCAGCATTGCATATGTGCATATACCGGATGAGAAGAGGAAGAAATTGGATCCTAAGGCAGTGAAAAGTGTATTTATAGGATATGCACAGGAACGGAAAGCTTATAAGTGTTATGTACCTTCTTCGCATGAGACACTCATAAGCAGAGATGTGGTATTTGATGAGTTAGCATCCTAGTATGGGAATCCTGTTGCAGTGCCTACTGATGGCTCACCCAGTATGAGTCATGCTGAAAATACTCCTGCAGAGAGTACTTCCATGAGTGGTCAAACAGGTGATGTATCATCTACAGTGAGTCCTTGGATAGGACGATTGCGAAGTCACACTACTGCATCCACTCACACGGATATGTCAGTGAGGGGGAGAACAGATAAGGGAAAAGAAAAGGTTTTTGAAGATGTAATAGGTCCACTCACTGCAAGTTATGATTCATCTAGCAGTGACAACTTAGACAGTGAATTGGGGATTCCGTCTGTTATGATGCCAGGTGCTAGGCTATAGCCGTTATGTGCCGCCTCATGAGAGGCAAACTCACAGTGAGCCACAGCTCAGGAGATGAGATAGGGTCAGACGACCTGTTGACATGTATACTTACAGTGGATATTTAGCCCGTCATTATGCTTATATGACAAAAGTAACAGGTTTTAGAGAACCAAGTAAGTTTGATGAGGCAGTTGCAGATGAGAATTGGCGTGCTGCTATGGATGAGGAATATTCAGCTTTGGCTGAAAATGGTACATGGGATTTGGTACAGTTGCCTGAGGGAAAAACACCTATTGGATGCAAGTGGGTGTATAAGGTGAAATGTAAATCAGATGGATCATTGGAAAGATACAAGGCCAGGCTGGTTGCAAAAGGATATGTGCAGCAGTATGGTCTTGATTATGAGGAGACTTTCAGCCCTGTAGCAAAGATGGCTACAGTTAGAACTGTGATTGCTTTGGCAGCAGCTAGAGGCTGGAAACTATGGCAGATGAATGTAAAGAATGCCTTTCTCAATGGAGAATTACAAGTAGAGGTTTACATGGAATAGCCTCCAGGCTATGTGCATCCAGAATTTCCAGCACATGTATGCCGACTGAAAAAGGCATTATATGGGCTGAAACAGGCACCTAGAGCATGGAATGCTCGCATCAGTAGTTATTTGTAGCAACATGGTTTCCGATTGGGAGATGTTGATCATAGTTTGTTTGTGAAGAAGACAGATAGTGGCTATGTTTTCCTAGTTGTCTATGTAGATGACTTAATCATTACAGGAGATGATGAAAATGGGATTGCTGAAATAAAGACATGTTTACAAGCTGAGTTTAAGGTCAAGGACCTCGGAGAGCTGAAATATTTTTTGGGGATTGAGGTTGTCTCTACACCTCAAGGCATATTGCTGCTACAGAAACAGTATGCTCATGACATGTTACAGAAATATGGTATGGCTGATTGCAAGCCTATGGATACGCCTTTAGAGCAGAATGTCAAGCTGCAGATTGATGTTGGGATAGAGATTGAGAATGTTACTATGTACAGACAGATGGTAGGCAGCTTGATCTATCTCACGATCACTAGACCTGACTTGAGTTATGTTGTGGGGCTGACCAGTCAGTTCATGCAGAAGCCTCACAAACCACACTTGGATGCAGTCAGGAGAATTCTGAGATATGTAAAGAGTACCATAGATCATGGGCTGTTTTATGCATACTGGAAACCCCTTGACTTGATGGGGTACACTGATGCTGACTGGGCTGGTTGCACGTATCACAGGAGGTCAACCAGCGGCTATGCATTTGGATTGGGTAGTAGCATGATCAGTTGGCAGAGTAAGAAACAACCTACACTTGCATTGTCCAGTACTACGGAAGTAGAGTATCGTGGTGCGGCCTTAGCAGCCTGTGAAGCTAAGTGGTTACAGAAGTTGCTGAATGACTTGGGAGTACACTTGGACAGCAAAGTCAAGCTGTACTGTGACAATTTGAGCAGTGTCATATTAACAAGCAATCCTGTTTATCATGCAAGATCGAAACACATTGAGGTTCCCTACCATTTCATCAGGGAAATGGTTTTAGCAGATCAGATTGACTTGGAGCATGTGAAGACTGGAGACCAGGTAGCTAACATCTTTACCAAATCACTTGGTAAAGATAAGTTCATTCACTTTAGACAGCTACTTGGAGTGATGTAGATGATTTGAGTTTTGTTTTGAGCTTGAGGGGGAGTGTTAGAAATCAAGCTCACAGTCAGTGTGTCTTTATCTATGACCGACATCTATGATAGCTAGAGTGTGTAGTTGTCTACATGTGACTACATTAAATAAGTCGGGTTAGTAGTCAGTTAGTGACCTGACTAGAGTTAGTCTGTCTAGTCTACACTTACACTAGGTCACTTTATTTTTGTTGTGTGTGTTACTCAGTTAGAAAAAGAATAATGAAAGAAAGCTATGGAACCTGAAGGGTCATGACAATGGAGTTTCCCTATCTCTCTCTCTCTCAACTTTGAACAATTTAGATGTGTGGCAAGTGATGTACTAGACTTCATTTTCAAGCCTAAAAATTTTAATCAAGAGACCATACTTTGATGACTTAGACTCTGCACCAAACAAAGTGTCAAGTCTCTTCCATGTATCATGTGAAGTATCACAGTTATACACATGGTGGATATAGCTGTCATCTAGCTCCGGTTTGATAATGACCTGAGCCTTATCATCATTCTTTTGCTAAGTGACTACCAGGTTTGCATCACGGGGCTTCTGTTCTTTTCCAGTGGTAATGGCCCATAGGCCCTTCTTCATCAGGATGAGTTTGATGCGGGTTTTCCAGGTGTGAAACCCGAATCCTTTGAAGCAAGCTATTGGAGAGTCTTTTCCCATGTTGGATTTGTAGGGACAGTAGCAAATCAGCTCCAAAATTTTTAGTAGAAGAAATGATCTTGAATGTGCTAACAAGCACAAGTGCCCAGAAAGCACTAAGTGACTAGTATCAAGAGATACTTGTGGAGCTAGATGCTTGAGAGTTCTTCAAATCTTAAATGAGTCTTCAAGTTGTATTCCCCTCTTTGATTTGATGCTGGAGCAGCCAAAAAATCCTCAGATCTGATGTAAGCCAAGACTGACATGAGTGACAAGAGTCATTGGATAAGTGTCAAGAGACACTATGCTTGACTCTTCTTAAAATGCTTGCAAATATGCCAAGAACTCCCCTTCTCAATGATTTGATGTGAGAGTATGTGCTAGAAATTCAGTATTTAGTCACATCAGAGTGGCATTGGACTGATTAAATGTCAAGAGAGAGAAAATGAGGTAAAAGGATGAGCTTGAGTACTCTTGGCTATGGAGTTTGTAGTTAGGGTTTCTAGACAACCCTAGTTTTTCACTCTTTGTGAGCTGTAGGATGAATCATTTCCTCAAGTTTTTTGATGGAAAGGAAGCTTGTGACGTGGGCTTCAAAAGCCCTATGCATTTGCTGCAGTTCACTGTGTGCAGGGGAACCAGGGATAGTACGAACTACCTTAGGCACAACTTGGACATTGACATGTTGCAGACAGAATGTTGAGCCAATGGAGGCTTAATGTCAAGGTCTTATGTAATAGGAAGCTTTGCCCTGAGAAAAAGCACAATCTCTAGAAGGAAGTGTGTTGATTTATGGTGTGTATGAAGAGATTTGAGAGTTCCATCAGAAATAGGTATTGTGTGGCTATTGCTACCATGGCGAATTGGTGTTTGTGGAGTTGAGAATTGAGGTCATTGGTTAGCCTTGAGCTGGGAAATGATGGAGGAGAGATGAGAGATCAGGGAAAGGCAAGAAGGACCATATTTTTTGTGATTTTTGCAAAAGGATTGGACACACCGAGAAGTTCTACCATGCAAAAAAAAGGTCCTAGAAGGCCTATCTTGCTGTAGTTAAAGAAGAAGAAGATCATCGAGCAAAGGAAGAAAAAGAAAAGGAAGACCACTAGGAGAAGAAAAAGCCTAATTAGTCCTTCTATTATGATATAATTTTTTAGCCTTGTGTTGCCTAGCCCTAATGCTTCGGACATAAGCTTGTAAACTCCTCACGTAGCCCTGTACTACAGCCTCTATACACTTTGTGAGGCCCCTGTTATAGCCTTTGGATGTCCATCATGTTTATGGTACTCACACTTAGCCTTTTCTACAATAGCCTTTGATGTTTGCCATGTTTATGATGTGCCCACACTTTGCATGTGTTGCTTTCACTAAAGCCTCTACATGCTTTGTACTTCTGGTTGTGATTGAGGAGGGGTGTTGAGATATTTGCAATCACACCTACTTCAGTCTCTTTAGATGGAGCAGTGAGGGCTCATGACAAGAATCCCATAAGCCTCGTAGGAGGTGTGCTACTTAGACTTTCCTATAAACCATTGTACTTGCTTGTCATTTATATATGAGATGAATGCAATGTCATTGTCATGTTGCTCCTTAGTATAGCATACTTGATGATTGTCATTTTCTCTTGAGTCAAGGTTCTTGGTCTCTATCATGTCAGTGTCTCCTCTTGAGTCTACTTGAGGATGATGGCCCTCAAGTGAAGAATGTCACGTGCGGATGGCAACCCCATAACCAACAAAAAAGCTTCGGGCAAAGGCATCATTGTCAATCCAACTGCGATTCCGGTCATAAGTAATGTATTTCCAAATTGATAGATGCTTGTTTTGATTCTTGTATGAGATATGTTAGGCCCCATACTATGATGCACAAGTATAGATAATTTCATCTCACATATTTGTAAGATGGAGCTTGCGAAGTGCATATATCAAGGAAAGTTAATTGCACCTAATTGCATGTGGCTTATTCATTGATAGACCGATTACAATGAAGAATTGGTCAAGGGTTATGAATGGCATAATCATGACATTAAAAATTGTGCATACAAGTGTTAAGTAAATTTTACATAGAATCGCTCTTGGATCCCAAGGGGAAGAGTAAATATGCGATGAAAATATTATCGCAACTATTCTTGCATTGTTTGTGAAGAATATGATTGGTTTTTTTAATTGGTTGATCGAAAAACATCCTAAATGCTTTTACATTCAACTTTTTGTTAGTTGTTGTTTGGATGATATTCCAAGTGCTTGTGATTTATGGTAAATGCATGGCAAGGGTCTGTGATGATTTCCATGGGGATAAAGGAATGTTTTCCTAGAAAATGATATTAGGTTTGAATGCCTTGTTTGTGCTTGATTCTTAAAGGATTTAATTAAGGAAGGATATGTTACACAGGTGGATCACCTCCATGATTGCACCACGGATTAACCCAAAGAGGACACTGCTCGATTCATGGGCGGAAGGTTGAGTGGTGAAAAGGCCAATCACAAGAATGATGTTTCGCTCCTAGATAACGCTCCTAGACAGCATGTATGTTAGGTGGAGCTCTGGACACCCCTTGTTGCTAGGGCTAGAATGGAGTTGAAGACCTCCGTGGCCCCCAACATTTGGGCATGTTGGGAGATCCTATTCTAAATAAAGGATTGAATTTGTGGTGCCATGTGATTTGGACCAGTTACTTCTGCAAGGCAAAAGAGATACTTCTATTGGATAGAAGGGATACATAATTTCTCCTGTATAGGTGGGAGACAAAGATTAACTTGAAGATAATTTAAGAAACTTGTTTGAACTTGTTTGTCAATAGATTGCTTGCTCTATTTTTGTGTCTGTGCTATAAGTTATGCAAACGAACCATGTTCCCTAAAAGGCTTAATTAACGAAGTTGACTTTAAGTGTCATACATAAATGTGGTAGGACCTAATTAGAAAACTAAAGCTAGTAAGGGAAGTGGGTGGGTAGAACCCCAGACGGGTCTATCCTACGGTAGGGTGGTCCCAGAGAACTGGGAGGCTTCTCACAAGATTTTTATCATCGTTTCACCTTTAGGTATTGTTAAGTTAGAACTCGATTCATGCTGTTTTAGGGGATCCAAACGTGAGTATGCCCTACAGGCAGAGAGGTTGAGCGGTGCATCCCTCTCATTTCCCATTCTCTTTGAACCAAGTGCGGCATGGGTTTGCTTTGGCTTGGGTATCTCTACATAAAGTAGGATGTCCAAGATCCAATGCTAGAATGTTGTTAGGAGACCTTGGCCACTAGGAGCCCAAATTTCAGGTCGATCCTTGTGGGTTTCGGCCATGAACGTTCCGTTGCAAGGTGGATTTGGAAAACCCTAGGCAACAAAACTCAAAACATTCCATGGGAGTGCTAGGCAGTGACGCTTAGATTCATTTCTCGATAGACCGCTAAAAGCGTGCCTAAACAACCGATGGTGGGCGGGCACCTTACAATTGGTATTAGAGCAAAACTTCACAATGACGCGTGATAGATTAATGTATGGTCCATAGACATATCGTAAACAAAATAATATAAGTGGTATGGCTTGATTGTTAGGCACCTCCTACACCCACAAATGTTGATATGCAAGAGAAGAAATTTCTTCTCAAGTAATTTAAGGCACCCGAGTTTGATGGAGAAGGGATAGATGTTGCTGCAGAAGCGAAAATATGGGTTGAGTCGATGGATGACTATTTCTTTGCTTCAAGAACTACCTCTATCAATCAAGCAATGATAGACAAACTTAAGCTAGTTGGCTAGGCTCCATTATGGTGGAAGCAATGGTGCAAGGGTCAAGGTATTTTCAAAGCCGTTGTTACTTGGGCTCAGCTAAAAGATGTTGTACGTGAACGATACCTTCCGCAACCTACCAGAATTTGAGGATGAATGATTTTTTCAAGCTCAAGCAGCTGGAATTAGCCTTGGAAGCTTATTACTCAAAGTTCATGGCCTAAATACTCCTCTGAACCACTATCTTAAAGCAATGCGTCCAATAGACTTGCAAAATGCATTAAACTGAGCGAATCCAATCGTCCAAGAACTTAAATCGGGAAATTGTAGCAAAGATGACTCCTGAGATCTGGGTAAGAGATGCCATACATGTAGAGAGATAGGGCATATCCACAAGAGATGTCTGTATCGTCGATGTTTCCACTATAATGAGCTAGGATACATCCAAGCAGACTGCCCTGATCTAAGTCCAAAAGACATTGAGCCTCTAAGAAGACGAAGCTACATAGATGTAGTCTATGGATATATAGAGGAATGAGATGAAGATGAAGACCTAGAACCAACAACGCCTCTTCAGGATGACTAGAAATCCTAGAAATTTTATTGACATGAATTACAACTTGTATTGGAATAAAATTTACTCTTGTAACTACAGTTAACCTAAGTAATATGAGTTGCATCTATTTTGAGCCTAGAACTTGCAATTGATTAGAGATACTCTGGCAAGGAATGACAGTTATAATGTGCAATGAATTTCTCTTAAGATGTTACTTCTCAACTAATATAGATTGGGTCTTACCAGAATGTCGAAGCTTCGAAGTATTCTTTAGTATTACAAGCAAAGCCAATTGTCCAAGGAGCTTAGTCCCGAACTAAGAAGAGGACAATCTGGAAACGTAGTTTCCAAGATAAAGGACCACTCCATGTTGGATATGATCAATGCCCCACCCTCATTAGGTGCTACCAATGATCCATGGTGCTCAAAGTTGTAAGGCCCCCATTATGAGGAGAAGCCAAATGTGAGCCTGGACATTGGTTGAGTCCTGACTTGTATATCAAATGAGGTCTATGTGACCGGATGGCAAAAAGGTGACCATTGTGGGTCTAATCTTTGGGTTAGACAAAGTGGTTAAGTTGGTAGTAACTCGAGGTGCATTGTATCGAGTTGCAGTGTCGGGGGTCTGGGGGCAGCGCCCCTGGCCCGATGGTAAAGGGAATATTCCCTGGTCGACTAGTGGAGGCTCATATGGTAGGTCAATTAGTAGGCCAACCTAACGACCTTTGCGGGCTATAAAAGTTAAACCCCTTCGTAGCCATCTCTCACTCATCTTTCACCCAGTCAGAGTTGTTGTTCCAGCTAGCCTTAAGCTCTTCACCTATCTTCTGTCTAGATCGCCATCTAAGCTTCACATAGTGGAAGCGCACGGGTGGAAAAAGCCATCTTTGTATCAGTTGTTTGGAGTTAAAGAATTTACTAATTCTCCTCTTATCTATTGTGTACTCTCTATCTCTTTCTCAGATTCTGTTCGCTGCACCGTGTAATATTTTACATGGTATCAGAGCCCATGGGGCTCTAGAGATCGGAGAGTGTGCAAGAGGCAAAGGATTCAGTAGCAAAGAGAAACTATGTCGACTTCCATAAGTGGTTCTAGCGCATCAGGAAGCGGTGCAGGAGGTGGTGTTGCTGTACCGGCTATTCAAACACTAAGGATTCGTCCACCAACCTTCAGCGAAGGCAAGTTAGATGGTACAAACTACACCTTATGGAAGTTCAAAATTACAACTATCCTTGATTCTTATGAGCTTCTGGAGACTGTGCTGGGGACTGACGCAAAACCACAGCCTACCCCTGACCCATCAAATCCTAGTGTGATGATTCCTCTGAATGCAGATCTTCTACAAGCTTGGAAACGAAGGAATGCAGATGCATTATGTGCCTTAGTTACAAGCTGTTTTGACAGTGTTCTGACTTTGATTCAACATACAACCAAAGCGTTAGAGGCTTGGAATGTACCAAGGAGTTCGTATGAAACACAAAACCAAACAAGGATTCAAAACTTGGAGAATCAACTAGCAGCGGAGAAGTTTGCTAAAGGAGAGACGGTTGAAGCATTCATCACTCGGATTAAGAATCTGCTCGACCAGATGGATGGCGTTGGGATACAAAAGACTAGCAAAGAGCTAGCTCGGAGGCGTCTTCATATTTGTCCACAAAAGTTTGATGGACTAGTAACTGCCCTTAATACTCAGGCGAGACCTCAAGCTTTGACTTTTGAGGAGTTTTGTGCATTATTAATGGAGGAGGAGTTGAGGCTGAAAGCCCAAGAAGGAAGCAACAATGGAGATGCTGCATTCTTTGCCAATGCAAAAGGCAAAGGTGGTTCCTTCACCAAAAATAATGGTGACAAAAAGAAGAAGGGCGGAAAGAAGAAGTTTCAAGGAGAGTGCTTCTACTGCAAGAAGAAATGACATGCAATTGCAGATTGTCGTGTCAAGAAGGCAGATGAAAAGAATTGTACCCTTAAAAGGCTGAAGCAGAGCTAGAATTATTCATGGCGACCATTGAGGAAGTGTGCTCCTCAGCGCAATAAGAATCTACCACTGACTCATGGGTGTTGGATAGTGGGGCCTCCCGTCACATGACCAACAAGAAAGGTCTATACAGTTCTATGCAGCCTCTACAAGAATCCATCACTGTGACGGTTGGAAATGATGCTAAATGCCCTGCTGCGGGCACAGGTACTATTTCTTTTGTTGCTGCAAATGGTGAAGTCAAAAAGCTTTCAAATGTGTTGTATGTTTCCGAAATCAGGAGAAATCTCTTATCAGTTGCTACCATAACTGATCTTGGTCATGAAGTGAGGTTCAAGAAGACAGGTGCAGAAATTCTTGATAGTGTTGGCACAATTGTTGGCAAAGGAGAAAGAAGGAACAACCTGTATGAGCTAAGTGCTCTTACAGCCACCGCTGGAGTGGGCACAAGTAAGCTTTGGCATGAAAGGTTTGGACACATCGGATTTGCAGTGTTGAAGGAGATGCAAAAGCAAGGTATGGTTGCTCACCTACCTACAATAACTGAATTGAAGGAACCATGTGAATCTTGTATGATGGGCAAGCAACAGAGAAAGGCATTTCCACAAGAAAGCAAGAATAGAGCACAGGCTCCTCTAGAGTTGGTGCATGCTGACTTGTGTGGTAAGATGCCTACACAGGCCTTGGGGGGATCTTCTTATTTTATGTTGATTGTCGACGACTACAGTAGGAAGATGTGGGTGTACTTCCTTCGTGATAAGGCTCAAGCTATTGGTAAGTTTAAAGAATGGCTAAAACTTGTTGAGAATGAAACAGGGAAAAGTGTGAAGAAATTTAGAACAGATGGTGGTGGTGAGTTCAACTCAAAGGAGTTTGAAGGATTTTGCAAGAGCAAAGGGATCAAGTGTCAATTGACGACGCCTCTCACACCTCAGCAGAACGGTGTTGTGGAACGCAGGAGTCGCACCATTGTGGAGATGGCAAGATGCATGCTAAAGGGCAAGGGATTGCCTAACCATTTTTGGGCTGAAGCTGTTAATACAGCAGTCTACATTCTAAATCGGAGCTACACAAAGTCTCTCAAGGGAAAAACACCCCATGAGGCTTACACTAGTAAGAAACCATCTGTCTCACATTTCAAAATTTTTGGATGTGAATGTTATGCACATGTTCCAGATGAGAAGAGAAACAAGTTACAACCAAAAAGCAGAAAATGTATCTTCTTGGGTTATAGTGATGAGCAGAAGGCTTACAAATTATATGACCAAGAGGCAAAGAAGATCATCGCGAGCTGTGATGTGGTTTTCAAGGAGGAGCCACATACAGTGGAGGAGGAGAAGGCAAGTTCTTCCACTTAGAAGCAATGCCATGCCCAACTGGGCTCTGATACCATGTTAAAAATGCGGGATCTAGAGCATGACATAACCGGAAGCTATGGAGGATGGAAGGAGAAGTGTAGACTCATGATGGAATGGACACTGTTTGTTACACAAGTGAATTAGGTTCCAAGATTGAGACTTGGACTCATAAACACAATCTTGTGTATGTGGACAATGACATTGACACTTTACTGAAATGAAAAGAGTACTATCATTGCATTAAGAAAGGAAGCAAGTACAATGCTTTATAGGAAAGTAGGAAACTGCAGTAGGCACCATTGTGCATATGGGATAAGTTAGCCTGCATATCCTTGACCCTGAGACTCCATACAAAGAGGCTGTTTGAGTGTGATTGCTGATTCTCAACAGGGTCAAGGAGGTGGACCTAGCCCAAGAAGGGGAACCACCCCGACCAGTCTTCATTGCTGATGATTTGACTAATGAAGAAGAAGCGAGTCTTGTCGCCCTCTTGCGAGAGTACATAGACGTGTTCGCCTGGTCCTTAGGGGAGCTTAAGGGGGTAGACCCAAGTGTTGTGACCCACAACATACCCTTGACGACAGATGCAATACTGGTCAAGCAATGACCGTACCCTATGAATCCTAAACATGCTCATGCTGTCAAGGAGGAGATTGATAAGCTAATGAGAGTAGGATTCATTTATGAAATTGAGCACACGGACTGGGTATCACCCATAGTTATCGTGATGAAGAAAAATGGAAAAATCATGGTGTGCATCAATTACAAGAAGGTGAACGCTGCCACCAAGAGAGACAACTATCCATTGCTGTACACAGAGCACATGTTGGAGAGAGTGGCAGGCAAGGAAGCCTACAACTTCCTGGATGGCTTCTCAGGGTACAACCAGGTGCAAGTGTATCCTGCTGACAAGCATAAGACTACCTTCGCCACTGCATGGGGTGTCTTTGCGTACATAGTCATGCCCTTCGGGTTGATTAATGCCCCTACCACTTTCCAAACGCCTCATGTGCACCATCTTTAAGGACATGCTTCGCAAGGAGTTAGAAGTCTTTGTCGACGACCTCTGTGTCCACTCGACATGGGTCGAACACTTAGACAAACTCCGAGCAGTTTTTAAGTGGTGTCGTTTATACCGCCTCTCCTTGAACCCCTTAAAGTGCCAGTTTTGGGTGAAGCATGGATGCATTCTAGGGCACGTGGTTTCAAAGAACGGCATTGCCACTGACTTCTCGAAGGTCAAGGTCATTGTCGATCTTCCACCCCCGAGCAACTACAAAGGAGTTCAATGCTTCCTAGGCCATACTGGGTACTATCGGCGGTTTGTACTCAATTATGCGTTGATCGCCAGACCATTGTACAAATTGCTTATAGTCTTCAAATGAACTAAAGCATGCCAAAGGGCATACGAAGAGTTGAAGAAGGCTCTAACCACAGCACCAATCCTATGTGCCCCAGATTGGACCATCGCCTTCCACGTGCACATCGACGCTTCTAAGTTTGCCGTGGGGGCAGTGTTGTGCTAGCCTGGCGAACACAATTTAGACTATCTAGTGAGATTTGCTAGCAGACAACTCACTGAGACAGAAATGAATTACTCAACGATGGAAAGAGAAGGACTAGCCATGGTATTTGCAGTGAAGAAATTCCGGCATTAGCTCTTGGCCATGCCCTTCACCTTTTTTGTGGACTATCAAGCCTTGCTATATCTAGTAAACAAACCGTGTGCTACAGGACGCATAGCTCGATGGCTCCTTCTGCTTTTGGAGTTCGACTTCTCCGTAGTGGTACGGAAGGGAAAGCAGTATTACATGGCTGATCACATGTCATGCATTCCCATCGGAGAAGCCGCTGGGCAAGGTGTTATTGATGAACTACCCGACGCCCATCTGTTCAACCTCTCTAATGAGAGAGACCTGTTTAAGGCTGATCTGACACCATATTGGGCAGATGACATAGTCCAAGTGCTTGAGCACGGATTGCCTGACCAACCAATAGAAAAAGCCTGGCTTAGGAGATTAATCCTCAAGATCTAGCCTTATCAGCTAATTGCGGGCCAACTCTACAGGCTGGGGTAAGACGGATTGTTGCGCAAGTGCGTGTGTGACTATGAGGTGCACGATGTGCTCTCAGAAGTGCACGACGGCATTGCTGGAGGGCATTTTAGCGTAGACACGACAGCACGAAAAGTGTTGCAGTCTCAACTGTGGTGGCCCACGCTTTTCCATGACACAGCACGATTCGTCAAGCACTGTGACGAGTGCCAGCGGGACGAAGGTCCCAATTCGCAAGGATCGAATGGAATTAACCTTGGTTATTGCTTGACAACCCTTCGAAAAATGGGGAATCGATTTCATTGGGCCCATCAGTCCTGCAACACAGTATTCGTAGGCCAAGTACATCATTGTGGCCACGGACTACCTCACTAAGTGGGCAGAAGCACAAGCCACACGAAAAAATGATGCTAGAATGATGACTAAGTTCTTATGGGAGCAAGTAATCTCACGATTCGGTTGCCCCATTGAACTGATCAATGACCAAGGCACGCACTTCATCAATGAAGTGATCGCACACCTCCTGTCCACCTTTCTCATCATCCATCGCAAATTCTTGCCATACTACCCTCAGGCAAATGGCCAGGCCGAATCAACAAATAAGGTCCTCATCAATGTCCTAAACAAGGTCGTTTCTGCTTCACGCAGTGACTGGGATAACAAGTTGATGGCAGCTCTGTGGGCTTACCGAACTGCCTATAAAACGGCTGCCAGTCAAACCCCCTTTAGGTTGACATATGGGACAAAAGCGATTCTACTGGTAGAGTTCTTCGTCCCTAGCCTGAGAATAGGGCTTCAAGAGCGATGGGAAGGGAAGGAGGCATGGACGTAGCGACTAGTTGAGCTCGAACGTCTCTCAGAGACTTGTTTTCTTGCCACCCATGCACTGATCTGCGAAAAAGCCCGACGCAAGAGCTGGTTTGACAAGCACGTCAAGTAGCGCGAGTTTGAGCAGGGTGACTTAGTGCTCCTCTACTCAGTTAGAGGGCATAAGCAAAATATGAAATTTAGAGGTCTTGGACCATTCAAGGTTCATGCAATCAGCCGAACAGGCAATGTCGAACTCGAGACCCTAAACGGTGAAGATGGCAACCGTGTCAAGAAGTACTACCCTCCTACGCATCCTTTGCATGAACCATCAATGTTAGAACCACCTGTCAAGGTTCGAGTAGCCACAATCACTGAAATCAATGACGAGGATGAGGAAACCGTGGAACTCGCATACCTTCGTATCACAGTCACAGCCAAACACATATGTGCTTTCACCACCTTGATCGACGAGGAGCAGACTTCAACGTCCTGACCTACGATCATTGGACTCAAGTTGGACAGCCACAACTTCAACCCACCACTGCAAAACTAAGCCCATATGGGGCTCATTCCTACGCACTACTCGGCAAGTGCAAGGCAGCCGTTTCTATCGAGTCTGAGACTGTTCCAATGCTTTTCTACGTGCTGCCAAATGCTAAAAACGCAGGCACAGAATCACTGCTAGGGTGCACCTTCAAAAAGCAGACCCACTGCAATGTCGACTACACATCGCAGTGCATCCACCTAGGAATAGGCAACGTTTGCATTGTGACAACTTTCAGTAAGGGCTGCGCGACCTCATCGCGGGCCACCTAGCCACCGATAGAAACACCGGTAGGCAATTTTAAGGAGGGGGGTGGAATGCGATCGCCACTCCCTGAGTCTCATCGCCCGCAACCCATACCAGCCCAAGCTAAGGCCCCACAATCCCGCCTCCAACGGGTGCCTAAACAACTGCAACAGCCACCTAGGAGTCGATGCTCCTACCCTTAGAAGACCAAAAACTCTAAACCTAGGAGGCCCAAATGCAGCCACCATAGGAATAGATGTGTAATCAGTTAGAGATGGGTCCCCAAGGCTCTCTTGTGTGCACAAGGCTACTATGAGGGCAATGCTTGGCTATGGATACCTAAGGCCCACATGGCCAGAGGCACCACTCGCACACCGACTTCAAGCTCGATCATCCCAAAAATTGTGAGACCTCAAAACCATGAGCTACAGAGCTTCCCCGATCCACAACCATCGAGTCCATCCATGCGTGAACTAATGCAAATCACCCAAGCCTGTCAAACCAATCAACAACCACCAGCTCGAGCATCATTACAAGCAGGAAACGATCCGGGTTTCCAACTCCATCCTGAAAGCAATAGGCCATCACACAAGGCCACTACTAACCTAGCTTCCGTCCTAGCGACCCAATCGCAAGCTCCTGAAGTCCTACCACAGCAACTCTCCGTAGTCAAAGGCTCAAGTCCTACCAAACCCCAACCGTCCGCAAGCCTTAGGCCCTCTTACGAGAGGAAATCCTTTCTCTCACTAGTAGCTGATTTAGTTGAGGAAATAGGGGATGATGTGGTGGATTGCATTAAATGACTGGACGCCACTTTTGTGTCGCTAGCTCTGAGCTATGATCACCTCAACTTAGTCCTATTGGATGAATCCTTCGCAGTCGAAGTTCAAACAATGCCTTGTTCTTGGGAAACGTTTGAATTTGCATTTGCAAAAGCCCCTACCTCCGCTGCTAAGTTGCTCAGCGGTGAGATCTCAAAAGAGCAGGCAATCAAATAGCACCTCATCACGTCATATGATCAGCGAACCACCTCCGCCACTGACCAAGAAGTGGTAGAGTTTTCAAAACTAGCTGAAATGAAATCCCAGTTCTTAAGGCATTGGTACTATCTTAGACTACAATGGGAAGTCAAGGGATGCCGAGTAATGACCAATGCCAAGCAGCGATGCGCTATCAAAATGGCAGAGTACGACCCCACATACGTCATGCCGACATCATATCGAGTGTTAACCATGATGCGAGGCCGTCCTATAGAAGACCACATCAAGGGACACCCCTACCTCGACCGCCTATTAACTAAAGAAGAGTTACACATCACTAGCCGAGTCAACTCGGGTGACTTCCTAACTGATGTTCTCACATACATCACTCAAGTGGGGATTAAACCCTCCGACCTGGACCGCAAAGCCCATTTGGAGTACAACCCCAATTTCTATACCTGGCTCCTTCATAAGTAGCCGTCCATGCCGAACGACCTATACCTTCTAACCCTCATCCTAGGAAGGATTATTCTCAGACTAAAAGGGGAAGGGGTAAGGTGAATCAGACCAGAAGTAATAAAGCAAATCAAAGCCATGAAGTATGTAGACATGCATTGTGGAAAACGGATGGGGTAGGAAAGAGGACACAAAAACTTTGAATTAAAAGCAAAAAGTCAAAGTCTGAAAAGCAAACCTGCACTAAATTTTAATGAGTTCATTCAGAAGCACAAAGTTTTTTCTGTTTTAGCGATTACTATGACGTGAGCACTAACGAAACTTACGGTTATGACAGAAACAAAAGATGTCACAGCAAGACCAATCCCACCGACTCCCCTTCACAGAGGAAGAGGGAATGCGGTACAACATCAACCTGGAGAACCGTGCCTATAATTAGCTAAAATTCTGAACTATCCACAATTTGGAAGAGTTAGTGGCCAAAGAAGAGACGGCCAGGAGCATCGTGGAAAGTTGCAACCTTAAAAAGTACCTGGAAAGTTTCTCATGAGAGCCTGAGCACACGAGCTGTGTGGAATTCCTCAGTACCTACAATCCTGATGGAGAGTGCGGCACTATCACAGTGGGGAGAGGACAAAATGCTAAGCAAGTGCTGGTCCATCTAACCCCGGCCTTGGTGGAGAAGGCACTGGGGCTGGAATCAAAGGTGGAGAAGAAGCAAAAGAGGGATGTGTATGCCATGCTGGGGATGAGGAAGGAGGAGGTGTTGACGAACGATGGCATCAGTATCCAGGACATCCCAGCGTAGAAACTAGGCTACAAGCGAAGCTCGTACATGCGCTCTTCTCCAACTAGCGCTATAACGCGTTGATACACAGGATCAGCGTACCAATCCTGGAAAATGTAGCATCCCAGACCCCGCACGAAGTCGACTGGAACGGCTACGTGCGCAAGACTATTGATCAGGCAGCTCGAGCTCTAGCATTAGGAAGCTTGTCACAGCAGGAGGAGAATCACCGATGTCGAAGGCCGTAGAAAGAAAAAGGGCTTCCTCCAAAGCCTCATTCATCGCATATGGGGGCATTTTAACGGCGCTTATCCAAGAGGCCCCATAAAGGAAGCAGAAGAGGGGGAGGGAGAAACACCCGACCGATCACCACCCCATCAACACCAAGACAGGTCTAGCGACAGGATAGAGACAGAGGAAGAAGTAGAGGAACAAAAGAGCAAAAAGCAGGTTAAGGAGACTAAGAAAAAAGTAGCGCAAAAGAAGAAGAAACAGGATGAAGGTCATAGAAAGGAGAGGGAGGACTTGGAGAAAGCGAAATGACAATCCCTCAAGGAGGCAGAGGAGAGAGAAAGGAAGAAGAAGCAGGAAGAAGAAGAGACAATGGAACAAGTAAGGCAAGCTAAAAAGGCGTCCAAGTGAGAAGCTGAAAGGAAAAGAAAAGAAGAGCAAGAGGAAAAAGAAAAACTAGAGGAAGAATGCAAAAAGGCTGAGGAGGAAAGAAAAAGAAGAGTCGTGGAGGAGGACGAGGAGTTAAGAAGAAAGGAGGAGGAGGACCTGGCAGAAGCTACCCGCCGGTCAATCGAGCAGTAGTGCAGGGCAGATGACCTAGAAGCCTGGAATCAGCCAAGGGAAGAGAGGCCTAGCTCCAACATGCAGGCCCCAGAATGCGCGCCCCCCGTAGCTCCAGAAGGAAAAGGCAAAGCACCCCTGCATCTCATCCCCACCCTCATGGCGCCCCCCGCTGAAACCACTACGCCCACCCCTAGCATCCCTACTAGCTTGGAAGTGTCCAACCTAGTGGCCTGGATGCAATACTTCATCAGCAAGGAAATGGCCCAAGGGAAACGCACAGAGAAAATGACCACTAGACCAAAAAGGCCAGCTGCAGATGCTGAATCAAGGCAGGATCAAAAGCGCCCACGCATGGAGGCCTCAACCACCACCCACACAACAATGATGCCGCTAGCCGGTTACAACGAATGCGTCGCTGAGCTGCTCTCCCAACTGGAGAGGGCCAAGGAGGACAAAAGAACGGCTGTGGCTAAGTTGATGGCAGAAAAAGAGCCAGTAGCGGCTTTCCAATTGGAAAAAACCCACATCATTGCCATGCAGCAACGCCAAATATTTGAACTCAAGCAAGAGCTAAAGGCCAAATAAAATAAGGAAGAGAGTTACAAGCAGCAGTTGGAGGACGAGAACTAGGAACTCGTGCAGATGCAGCGGGAGTACAAACTCCTCCTGATGCAATATAAGGAACTGGAGTCGAAGTATAAGGAACTAGAGTCAAAGACCGCTACCATTGAGCAGATGATGGGGGAGCTAAACGCCAAGGAAGAGGAGAGGAGCCAAGAGAGGGAGCAGCAATGAAAGAAGGTCGAGTCTATCTCCGATCAGCTACGTCTCGAGAAGACAGAACAAGACAACATGAGTAGAGAGCTCAAGGCCCAGGAGCAGAAGCTCGTAACCCTAGCTCAAAAGCAGGGGGAGAGCATGGAAGGCATGAGAAAAAGGGCTGAGGAATGGGCTATGCAGAACGAGGCATGGGTGAAGGCTCTGGCACGGTGCCTCGCTTTGGTGGAGAAGGAAAAAATCTTGGCAGAAAGAAAAGTGGGAGCCATCCAGACAGCCTTCACCGCCCAACAACAAGCCTTCCTCAATACGCTGTTGGATACAACTCAACCAGACGGAACAGAGCCGTTGGAGGTGGTAAAGAAGAAATTAAGCATTGCATGCAGAGCTCTGCATGCGGGGCTGCAGATGCCACCCCAATCTGCAGAGGTAAGGTTGGGCCTAGAGGAGTAGCTGAAGTATCTACTACTGGCCGGCCTAAACCCCCAAGAGGCAGACGCCCTTGGCTTTGAGAAAAGAACACTACCACAAAACTGGTAGGGGGAGGAAGTCAAATTCAGAATTGACATGAACAGGTTCAGAGAAGATGTAATCCCGCAGCCTCCCTCGCCGCACGAACAAGATCAGCAACAACCTGACCCGCCCCTGGACAGACAGGCCATCCTTAAAGAGCGGAGGAAAAAGCTGGTGGAAGAGGCCAGAAAATGGCTGCAGGCCAAGCCCGTCGTGCACCCATCCTCTCCCCTCCCACCATGCCCCGAAGACCTACCTATGCAATTCCACATAGAACTAGTGGTCTGGGAACGCCAATAACTGGAGAAGGACCCTTTCTCTTTCAATTTTCTTATGTTAGATAGTCTGAGAAGGGTCCTGCCGATCAAGGCAATGGAGGAAGTGATAGCGGCTGGCAGCCAACTAGGCCAACGATGGTTGGAGGACAGGGGAAGAACCCCCACCTTGTGGGGCACGGAAGAGGCCGAATTGTGGCAAGACAAGATATACGAGGTGCCACACACAGTGAGGGGCTACGACTACCAACCCCTCTAGAGTAGGCAAATATGTAATACCAACATGCTCGCCTGAATGGCTTTTTGTAACACCCTACCCCACGAACGGAACGACCCCATGTTTATGGTGTATCCCCATAGGGTAGGTGTGGATTTTGTCGCTGCCCTCCATGGGAGGCATGACTTCCCTGTTATCTACAATGCCAACGCCACTTTCTTTGAAAACGCTCTACCTTTTTATCTAGGAAGCCTGCCCACCTCCATGATGCGCTTTCTTACGGAGTTCTCCTCCTGCCCAGGTCCCGCATTCATAACCACCTGTAATTACCTTAGGCTCCTTAAACTCCTTCTTAAGCAAGATCCGGCACCGCAAGAAAGCAGCTTGCCTCCCCTCTTTTTTGATCCTAACGCTATCGATAGTTGCACCATGACCCGCTTAATGATGCGGGTTAGCCTTCTACCTTCATTTTTCCTAGCGCTCCTAGAGGATATGAGCGACAACCAATTCACTAGGTGCAACCACCCCTTCCTATCCACCACCTCTCTCCATGTTTGCATGAACATGAAAGTGTTGAGATGGCAAGCTCAACACATGTGGACATGGATGATGGACCGCCTGGTTAGATGGGTCCACACGTCTACACTTAGCACGTCGGTGGTCATTATGACTCTCACATGGCCACTGACTCATTACTTATTATATTCAGGTTGTTACACCTATTTACAGCTGGCATAGTTATAGCGCCAGTCGACTAGTGTAGTCGGTTATGCATTGTTTGACTTAGTAGGCCACTTTCCTTTTATGTTGTATCTTATCTATACTTTGTGTACATTGTAAAGTGTGTGGAAGAAGAAGAAGAAATCAGCAAGAAAACGTTTTGGCCTCCATCTCTCTTCTTGTCTCTTGAGTGAGCTTCTCCTTGTGCATTCTGTGTGTGTTCGGCGCAGCATCTTGAGCAATCCCCTCCACCACGCGATTCTTGACATGGTATCAGAGCCGCGCCATTGAGAGAGGCTGATTTCGAAGGTTGAAGTGAAGGAGAAGAAGCAAGGTTCGAGCAAGCAAGCTACGGGTAAGAATCTCTCCCATTCTTCCACTCCTTCTCTTGGATAGTGCCTATGGAGGCACCGGAAGCAGGGCATAGCAAAAATCTCAGATTGCAGTGAGATTTGGTGTGCGCGAAGAGCGCTGTGTATTCTGCAGATTAGCCCTTTAGGGCTTTCCCGCAGAGATTTTGGGCATTTGAGGCCGTTTCAAGGCCCGTTTTAGAGCCGCAAGGTTGCGGACAGCAGTTTCGGGGTACACTGTGACTTCGACTGTATTGACCGAACGTGGGTGCGCAGGTCACAGATTTCAGATCTGTAAGTTCAAAGGTGTTTATCAGTGAGTAAACACAACGTTTATCTGCAAACTGGTTGCAGATTGCATGTATTGTTGAGCAGACAGTAAAAAAGGCTGTCTGGTGTATTGCTGTGCACTACAGGTCAAGGGTTGCAGAAGATTTGCTTGCTGTTTGGTATTAGTTTTGTGATAATGGCAGAGAACAGTGGAAGCCCCATCATTGAGAAGCTCGACAAGAACAACTACCCATCATGGAAGTTTCGTGTCACGAACTTCCTTATTGGAAAAGGCCTCTACGAGTTCGTTTCAGGTGAAGAAAAGGAGCCGGAGGTGAGTGATCCTCCAACTGTAGAAGAGACAAAGGCATGAAAGGAATGGAATGCAAAAGACAAGAAGGTCATGTATTGGTTGTCTGCAGTAATTGACAATAACATGCTGGGACACATTAGAAATGCAGAGAATGCATATGCAGCTTGGACCATACTTGAAAGTATGTTTTCTGTAAATACAAAGGCACGAAAGATTCAACTCAAGCAAGAGTTGAATACATTGAAGAAAGGGAAGATGTCTATCAATGAGT
Source organism: Lygodium microphyllum (assembly GCF_053477565.2). Lineage (NCBI taxonomy): Eukaryota > Viridiplantae > Streptophyta > Polypodiopsida > Schizaeales > Lygodiaceae > Lygodium > Lygodium microphyllum. The sequence goes on from NC_141153.1 coordinate 138,959,955, forward strand.
ATGCACTGAAGGTAAGAAGCATTGCAGATGCATTGGCAGCGATTGATGCAATGCCCGATGATGATGATTTGGTATCGTCTACCTTGGGTGGACTTAACAATGAAAAGGCTTGGAAGTCTTTTGTAACTTCTGTATATGTCAGAAAGCCATTTCCAGATTTCGATGAGTTGGTCTCCCTTATGATCACTGAAGAGATCAACATGCAGAGTGAGACATCTGAAAGAAGTGGTGAACAGGTCCAAGCTTTCTACTCCAGTTCTGGAAGGGGACGTGGCAGGTTTTCTTCAAGAGGCCGTGGTACAGGACGTGGTAGTGACAACCAGCAAAACAGATTGAATCAGCAATTTGGCGATATGCAGGTTTCAGGAGGTCGTGGTAACTTTAGAGGCAGGGGGAGCTTTAGAGGAAGAGGTGGATGGCAGAACAGAGGTTCTAACAACTCTGGTATTGTGTGCCACTACTGTGGCAAAACAGGTCATATTGCAGCCCAATGTTATGCTAAGAGAGATGATATCCGCAGTGGTAAGCTGCAGCAAGGAAACTATGCATCGTCTTCACGACAGAATGAAGACAAAAATGAACGTTTGTTCGTTATGCAGCATATGCTGAATGCTGTTATAGGAAAGGGAACACATGAAGATGTTTGGTATGTTGATTCAGGTGCATCCAATCATATGACCAGCCATGCAGAATGGTTTGGAGAGATGCAGGATTTGCAGAATGCAGGTTATGTGCAGACGGGTGATGACTCATGCCACCCAATTTCACACATTGGAAAAGTTCCCTTGTCCTTGCATGATGGTAAGACAAAGAGTCTTTCAGATGTATTACATGTACCATCTATTACAAAGAACTTGGTGTCAGTTGGTCAAATGGTAGAGCAAGGGCTGCAAGTCAGATTTAATGCAAAGGGCTGCTTTGTAGAAGACTTCAATGACAAGTGCAGGTTGGTAGCAAAGGGAAGTAGAGTTGGACGTATGTTCACTCTCGATGCTGGAATTCCTACTATGAATGCGGCTATGTATGCCAAAGGAAAAGGTGTTGTTGCAGACATTGAAATTTGGCACAAACGCATTGGACATGCAAATGTACAAAGGCTGAAATTAATGCAGTCCAAAGGGTTGGTTACAGGTTTGCCTACATTTAAAGTTGCAGAATTTCAGAAGGTATGTGAAGCATGTCAGTTTGGTAAGCAGGCAAGACAACCCTTTTCACATGACAGAGATGTAAGCAGAAATATCCTTGATGTTGTGCATACAGACATTTGGGGGCCTACACAAAATGTATCTCTTGGAGGCAGTTCATACTTTGCCACATTCATTGATGATTGTTCTAGAAAGCTGTGGGTATATTTTATGAAGGAAAAGAGTGAAGCTTTTGAGCACTTTAGAACTTTCAAGGCTGCAGTTGAAAGAGAAACAGGCTTGAAAGTAAAGTGCCTGAGGTCAGATGGAGGGGGAGAGTACCTCTCAAATGAGTTCAGTGATTTTCTGAGGTCTCATGGGATAAAGAGACAGTTCACATGCAGGTATACCCCACAGCAAAATGGGGTTGCAGAAAGGAAAAACAGGCATATTGCAGAAGTTGCACGTGCCTTGATGGCTGAAAAGAATATGCCTAAGCATTTTTGGTTTGAGGCTGTTCATACTGCTGTTTATATTATGAACAGAACTCCCACAGCTGCAGTTCATGGTATGACCCCCGAAGAATGTTTTACAGGTAAGAAGCCTGATGTTTCACACTTGAAAGTATTTGGCTACATTGCGTATGTTCATGTGCCAGATGAGTTGCGGAAGAAACTGGATCCAAAGGCTGAAAAGTGTATCTTTATTGGATACTCTTTAGAGCAAAAAGGGTATCGCTGTTACAACCCTGTCACATGTAAGTTCAGAGTGAGCAGGGATGTCATCTTTGATGAAATGAGCAGTTGGTATGCATCTAGTGGTGATGCATTGGATGTTGATGATGATCATGACACTCATGTGCAGGCTGAAAGGCAAGAATCACGGACTCTTAGTGGACCAGAGACATCATCTGGTAGTCCTTGGTCTGGGAGACTAAGGAGTACCTCTACATCTTCGAGTGCATCTAGTAGCACTACAGGTAAAGACAAAGGAAAGAATAAAGTGTCAGAAGGCATTGATGCAGTTCTTGATGGAGACTCCAGTGGCTCAAAGAGCTTGGATGATGAGCTTGGCATTCCTTCAGTGAGGACTCCAGGTGTGCAGAGAGCACGTGTTAATGCAAAGACTCCATTGAGTGATCCAGTGGTACGCAGGTCTAGCAGGGTGAGATACCCTGTTAAAAGATTTGGTTTTGAGGGTTATGCAGCTCACCATTATGCTTATATGGTGAAACTAGTTGAGGATGTTGAGCCCACATGTTTTGAGGAGGCTGTTGGTCATGCTCATTGGGATGCAGCAATGGATGAGGAGATGGCTGCATTAGAGGCCAATAAGACTTGGGATCTAGTATCATTGCCAAAGGGAAAGAAAGCTATTGGATGTAAGTGGGTTTATAAGATTAAGCACAATGCAGATGGTTCTATTAGCAGGTACAAAGCTAGGCTGGTTGCAAAAGGCTATGCCCAAACATATGGCATAGATTATGATGAAACCTTCAGTCCAGTTGCTAGGATGGCAACTGTCAGATGTGTGATTGCTTTGGCAGCAGCCAAAGGTTGGAGGTTGCAGCAAATGGATGTAAAGAATGCCTTCTTGCATGGTGATTTGCAGGAAGAAGTGTATATGGATCAGCCAGCAGGTTATGAAGATTTAGAGCATCCCACGTATGTGTGCAGGTTGAAGAAGGCACTCTATGGGCTCAAGCAAGCACCAAGAGCATGGTCTGACAAGATCAGAGAGTATCTTGTCAATATTGGCTTTTATGTTTCTGATGCTGATCACTCACTTTATGTGAGAAAGGGAGATGCAGGTTTGGTCATCATAGTCATCTATGTGGATGACTTGATTATTACAGGTGATAGTGATAGTGGGATTGCTGAAGTCAAGGGCTATTTGAAGATGAAGTTTGAGATGAAGGATTTAGGTGAGCTAAGGTACTTCCTTGGCATTGAGGTGATCAGATGTGATGATGGTATATGGCTGTTCCAAAGACAGTATGGCTTGGATATGTTGTCCAAGTATGGTATGACTGCATGCAAACCACTTTCAGTCCCGTTGGAGCAGAATGTAAAGCTGAGTGCTGATGTTGGGGATGAGATAGAAGACCCTACTATGTTCAGGAGGATAGTGGGGAGTTTGATCTACATGACCATTACAAGGCCAGACTTGAGCTATGCTGTTCGTCTTGTGAGTCAGTTTATGCAAGTACCTAGAAAGCCACATTTGGATGCAGTGAGACGCATATTGAGATATGTGAAGTCCACATTACATTATGGGCTTTTCTATGAGGCAGGTACAGACGTACAGGTGTTTGGATACACAGATGCAGATTGGGCTGGTAGTATGTCTGATAGACGATCTACCAGTGGATACATGTTCTCTCTTGGTAGTGCAGCAGTTGCTTGGAGCAGCAAAAAGCAATCTACAGTTGCTTTGTCGAGTACAGAGGCTGAGTATAGAGGTGCTGCTGTTGCAGCATGTGAGGTAGTATGGCTGCAAAAGTTACTGGCTGATTTGGATGTGCAGGTGGAAGGTCCAATTGTCATTTATTGTGACAACATGAGCAGTATACAGTTGGCTAGGAACCCTGTGTTCCATGCCAGGACAAAACATATTGAGGTACACTACCACTTTGTGAGAGAGAAGGTACTAGCAGGTGAGATTGACTTGGTGTATGTCAGCACACAGGATCAGATAGCTGATATCTTCACGAAGGCATTGGGTACAGAGAAGCTTCAAAAGTTTCGAAGCTTACTTGGAGTTGCAGAGATACAGTTGAGCTTGAGGGGGAGTGTTGAGATGGCAAGCTCAACACATGTGGACATGGATGATGGACCGCCTGGTTAGATGGGTCCACACGTCTACACTTAGCACGTCGGTGGTCATTATGACTCTCACATGGCCACTGACTCATTACTTATTATATTCAGGTTGTTACACCTATTTACAGCTGGCATAGTTATAGCGCCAGTCGACTAGTGTAGTCGGTTATGCATTGTTTGACTTAGTAGGCCACTTTCCTTTTATGTTGTATCTTATCTATACTTTGTGTACATTGTAAAGTGTGTGGAAGAAGAAGAAGAAATCAGCAAGAAAACGTTTTGGCCTCCATCTCTCTTCTTGTCTCTTGAGTGAGCTTCTCCTTGTGCATTCTGTGTGTGTTCGGCGCAGCATCTTGAGCAATCCCCTCCACCACGCGATTCTTGACAGAAAGGGTACATGCAGAGCCATCAATTTTTACGCAAATCCATCTACCCACCCTCCCCCCTCATTCTGATGATGAGAGCTAGGCTTGGCTGTCCTGCTCCTCATGTAATACCATCCCGCAATGTGGAAAAAAAAAAAACAAAAACAAAAAAAAATCACTGCACCTAGGGGTCCTTAAGTAAGGCGTGTCCAGTGACCTCAGTCGGCTGGCTCCACTCCTAACCCCTACAAGTGAGACTCCTTCCTCCTCTCCCACAATCTTGACATGGTATCAAAGCCTTGTTCGTGGTAAGGAGCTCAAGAAAGCAAGCCAAATTTGCGATGTTCTAGTAAGAGGAACAATGTTGCTTTCATTCTTCTATTTTGGGAGTAAGTCTCTGCAGGTAGCACAGCCGGGAAGTGCAAGAGTGCATTGTCTCAGGTTGAGACGCCCTTCGCAGTGAAGCAAGAGGGCAGTATATGCTGCGGGATGCGGCTTTAGCCCTTGGTGACCCTGTTTTTTTGATTTGAGGCCATTTCGGGGCCTGTTTTGGAGGCGAAAGTTTTCTGCACGCACTCAAGAAAAGGCCCAGTTTTATACTGTGCGACCACTGTTCTACAGGTCGGTGAAAAGTTACTGTAGAAATTGCATCATATGCATGTGCGCAGAGACATTGGGAGTTACAGAATCATCCTTGTTGCTTGTTGATGCAAAATCGTCACTAGGAAGTGACTGTGTGGTTAAATACCACTTTCGTCAGTTTTGCAGATTTGCCCTTGTGAGGCTGAAGCTGTGTTCTTTGCAGTGACAGAATTTTTTGCACTGTTCTGTAATGACGTCTGATTCTCTTTCACAGATTGTCACTGAAAAGCTTGACAAGAACAACTTCCAAGCATGGAAGTTTAGAATGACGAATTTCCTTATGGGAAAAGGATATTGGGAATTTGTTGCAGGAAATGAAGAAGAACCAGTTCTTCCTGATGTTCCCAATCAACAGCAAATGCAAGCATTTAAATCATGGCATGAGAGAGCCAAGAAAGTTATGTACTGGCTGTCTATCAACATTTCAGACTCTATGATTGTGCATATTCAAGATGCAAGTACGCCAAAGGAGGCATGGGATACTTTGTCAAAAATGTATAGCACAAATACTCAAGCCAAGAAAATGCAGCTCAAGCAAGAGTTGCATAATGTGCAAAGAGAAAATATGAGCATCAATGACTACCACATGAAGGTGAAGAAGATTGCATATGCACTTGCTTCCATTGGGTCACCAGTGGAAGATGATGATTTAGTTTCTGTGACCTTGAATGGTCTAGGAAAGGATTATGCACAGTTCCGAACACACTTTACTTATAGGTATATCCCATAGCAAATGGGGTTGTAGAAATGAAAAATAGACATATGTAAAAGTTGTATGGGCATTGACGACTGGAAATAATATGCCAAAATACTTTTATTCTGAAGCTATTTATACTACTATCTATATTATGAATAGAATTTCCATAGCTATAGTTCATGGGATGACCCTCGAAGAATGCTTTACAGGCAAGAATTTTGATGTATCACACTTGAAAGTACTTGGCTATATTGCATATGTTCATGTGCCAGATGAGTTGTGAAAGAAGCTTGATCCAAAGGCTAAAACTACATTTCCTGATTTTGAGGAGTTGATTGCTCTTCTAATTTCTAAGAAGCAAAGAAATGGTGGTGCATCTTCTTCAGGAGGAACTTCAAAAGAAGTTGTCTTCTACTCAAATGCTAGAAGAGGTAGAGGCAGAGGTAGAGGAGGCCGATCTGGAGGCCGTGGTAGAAATCAGAATATGCAGCAAACTCAAGAAAACCAGTCCTATGGAGGAGGACATGGTAACTCTAGAGGCAGGGGGAGCTAAAGAGGTCGTGGTGGATGGCAAAGAGGCCAAAATGCAAACAGCAATGTTGAATGCTACTACTGTGGTAAAATGGGTCATATGGCTAAGGACTGCTATAAAAAGCAGAATGACATCATGAATGGAAAATTGCAACAAGGGAATTATGCATCTTCTAGTAGACAGGGTGATGACAAAAATGAGCATTTGTTTATGGTGCAGCACATGAACAATTCTGTGACAAGTGCAGAAGAAAGCAACGATGTATGGTATGTTGACTCAGGTGCATCAAACCACATGACAGGTCATGCAGAATGGATGGAGGATGCAAGGAAAATGGAAAAACAAGGATTTGTGGAGACTGGTGATGATACTGCACATCCTATTGTGCAGATTGGAAAAATTCATTTGTCTATGCAGGATGGGAAAAAGAAATACCTGTCTGAGGTATTTCATGTCCCGAATATCACCAAGAATCTGGTTTCGGTTGGTCAAATGGTTGAGCAGGGCTTGCAGGTCAGATTTAATCCTCATGGATGCTTTGTTGAGGATATGAAAAATAAAGGTCGCTTGATAGCAAAAGGAAAGAAGAAGGGCAGAATGTTTACGTTGGATGCAGACATGCCTGAATTGAGTGCAGCAATGTTTGCACATGGGATCGGTGTAGTTATAGATATTGATATCTGGCATAAACGCATTGGTCATGTTAATGTACAGCAACTTAAATCAATGCAGGCCCAAAATATTGTTGTAGGATTGCCTAAATTCAAGGTTGCAGAAATGCATAAGGTATGTGAAGCCTGTCAATTTGGAAAACAGGCAAGGAAACCATTTCCTAGACATGTTCAAGAGAGTAAGAAGCCATTGGAATTAATCCACTCTGATGTGTAGACTACTAAAGCTAGATCTCTTGGAGGTTGTTATTATTTTGTCACTTTTATTGATGGCTATAGCAAAAAAGTTTGGGTGTATTTTATGAAAAAGAAAAGTGAAGTTTTTGGGCATTTCAAAACTCTTAAAGCTATGGTTGAAAAAGAAACAGGCCTGCAAATAAAATGCCTAAGGTCAGATGGAGGGGGAGAGTACCTCTCAAATGAGTTTGCAAGGTTTCTGCAGGAGCATGGCATAAAGCAGCAATATTCATGCAGTCATACCCCACAACAAAATGGAATTGCAAAAAGGAAAAACAGGCATATTGGAGAGGTATCTCGTGCCATGCTCAATGAAAAAGACCTACCATATTTTTATTGGGTTGAGGCAGTTGCTACAGCAGTCTACATAATGAACAGGACTCCCACTGCAGCAATACATGGGATAACTCCAAAGGAGAGGTATACTGGTAGGAAACCAGATATTTCTCATTTGAAGATTTTTGGCTGCATTGCCTATGTTCATGTGCCAGATGAGTTGAGATCCAAGTTGGATCCAAAAGCTGAGAAGTGCATCTTTATTGGTTACTCTTTGTAGCAGAAAGGGTATAGATGCTATAACCTTTCTACTCATAAGTTTACAGTGAGTAGAAATGTTGTTTTTGATGAGATGAGTAGCTGGTATAAACCAGTAAATGTGATTGATAATGTAGATGCACAAAATGGTAATGCTGCACAGAATTCACAGCAGCAGTTACAAGATATTAGTTGACCTAGAGCGTCCTCTAGCAGTGGTTCACATTCTTCGCCATGGACAAGCAGATTGAGATCAAGAGAATCTTCTCAAAGCAATGCAGATAGTGGTATGCAGGTATCACGAAAAGGAAAAGAGAAGGTAGATCAGCCCATGTTTGATGTGAATGCAGGTCACTCTTATGTGGATGGTGAATCCAGTGGCTCAGAATAGAGCATTGATGATGAGTTGGGTATCCCTTCTATTGTTACACCTGGAGTAAGGAAGACTAGGGATGTTTTGAGAGCACCTGGAAGTGAGCCTACTTTGCGTAGGTCTACCAGAGCTACGTATCCTATGGATAGGCTGAAATATGATGGATTTACAGCCATTCACTATGCATATATGGACAAAGTGATACAGGAACCAGAACCCACTTCTTTTGAGCAAGCCATGGGAAAAGAAAAATGGGAGAAAGCCATGGATGAAGAAATGGATGCCTTGGAAGCAAATGCTACATGGGAATTGGTACCTTTGCCTAAAGATAAGCATGCAATTGGTTGTAAGTGGGTTTATAAGGTGAAACACAATGCAGATGGTTCCGTGAATAGATACAAGGCAAGATTAGTAGTCAAGGGGTATGCACAAACATATGGCATCGATTATGAAGAAACATTCAATCCGGTTGCAAGGATGGCAACCGTAAGAGCAGTCATTGCTATGGCTGCATCAAAGGAATGGTCTTTACATCAGATGGATGTAAAGAATGCCTTCTAGCATGGTGATTTGCAAGAAGAGGTATATATGGAGCAGCCACCAGGTTATGTGCATGCTGTTCATCCTGCGTTTGTTTGCAGGTTGAAGAAAGCATTGTATGGCTTGAAGCAAGCACATAGAGCATGGTCTGACAAGATAGGACAGTATCTTGTCACTATTGGCTTTCAGATTTCCAAGGCAGATTTCTCACTTTATGTGAGAAAAACAGAGAAAGGTATTATGCTACTTGTCATTTATGTTGATGATTTGATTATGACAAGTGACAGTGATGAAGATATCCTTCATGTGAAAATGCTATTGAAGCAAAAGTTTGAGATGAAGGATTTGGGAGAGCTGCGTTATTTCTTGGGCATTGAGGTGATTAGATCACCAAGTGGGATATGGCTCTTGCAGAGGCAGTATGGATTGGACATGCTGTCCAAATATGGGATGACAGGCTGTAAGCCTATTTCAGTTCCTTTGGAGCAGAATGTGAAGCTGAGCATAGATGTAGGTGAGCTTCTGGAAGACCCTACTATGTACAGACACATAGTAGGAAGTTTGATTTATATGACTATTACCAGGCCAAATTTGAGCTATGCTATTGGATTGGTAAGTCAGTTTATGCAGGCTCCAAGGAAACCACATTTGGATGCGGCTAGACGCATACTCAGGTATGTGAAGTCCACATTGCAGTATGGAATATTTTATGAGACTGGGGTTCAGATACAGTTGCATGGATATAGTGATGCTGATTGGGCTGGTAGTATTTCTGATAGACGATCTACCAGTGGATATGTGTTCTCTTTTGGGAGTGCTGCAGTCACTTGGAGCAGCAAGAAACAGCCTACAGTTGCCTTGTCGAGCACAGAGGCCGAGTACAGGGGTGCAGCAATGGCTGCATGTGAGGTATCTTGGTTGCATAAGCTACTTTATGATATGCATCAGCCTACAGATGGGCCAGTTGTCATTTATTGTGACAACATGAGCAGTATACACTTGGCAAATAACCCAGTCTATCATGCTAGAACAAAGCACATTGAGGTGCATTATCACTATGTATGGGAGAGGGTTTTACTAGGTCTTATTGATCTAGTTTATGCCAGCACAGAGGATCATGTAGCTGACATATTTACGAAGGCATTGGGCGCAGAGAAGCTGTGCAAGTTCAGAGACCTGCTTGGTGTGTAGGAATTGGGATTGAGCTCAAGGGGGAGTGTTGAGATATCGAGCTCCACTCATGATATGCCAGGGTTACTGTTGTGCATTTATGTCACCGACTTGTCAGCTGCAGATGCGGTTGGCACACTGCCCATGAATAATAGCTAGATGACAGCTATCCTTATCTACTCTAGTTAGTGGCTCAGTTAGTATGCCACCTTAGCTAGTTGAGTTTGGTTTGAGACCCATATATAGGGTTCTTCTATTTCTATGTACTGGTGTTCTTTTGGCTTACACAACTAAGAAGAGAAAAACTATTTTCAGCCTCCACCTTTGTGTGTATTCCCCCATTGTGCAAGCAAGAAAGCTACAAGTGAGATTCCTTCCTTCTCTCCCACAATCTTGACATGGAGACTCCTACCCTTCTACCTCCACAATGGTTTCCATTGTAGCTCTCACCATGTGTGTACGAGAATGGTGACTTCTAGGAATAAAGCAATCTTCTTCTTCCTCTCATGAAATTTTTATTGCACCTTTGTGTAGTGATGTTCACCATGACATTTCCAGCCATAACATCACCCTTACCACTCTTAATCGACTCATTTTTAGCTTCATCTTGCTTCGTAATAGCAATAGATACATCAATATATTCCAACATAATTGTCAGGACCAAAAATGGGCTCGATTCTAGCTCTAGGGCTCTAGTCAAGCCTCCTATACTCACCCAAACAAAACCCATGGCCTTGCGGTCAAGAGTGTATAGACACTATGAACTGATTTATCCAAAGAACATGTTTGTAGATGCAATCTCTAGATTGTATTCCAACGTGATGCCCTTCCTAAATCCAAGCAAAGGGATTACCCAAATATATAGGTGACTAGCACCTCATAACACAAACAAAGTGAGAATCCCCCAACTTATCATTGTGGCCCCACTACGGCTCTCCTACACCCCAAGGATTGGCCCCAGGATGCGTTGTCTCTATCAAGAATTGCATGGTGAGGGGATTTTCTTGAGTTGTTATGCAAAACACACACCATACACATAAGAGGAAGCTCACTCAAGAACACAAGAAGAGATATGGAGGCTAAAACATTTTTCTACTGGTTCTTTCTTCTTCTTCCATACAAAATACAATGTATACAACGTATAGACAAGATACAACATAAAGAAAAATGGCCTACTAAGTTAAAAGTGCACAACTGACTATACTAATCGATTGGTGCTATACCTACGCCAAATGTAGATAGGTGCAACAAACTCAATATAATAAGTAATAAGTCAATGGCTATATGAGGATCATAATGAACGCCGATGTGCTAAGTGTAAATTTGTGAACCCATCTAGCCAAGCGGTCCATCATCAATGTATGCACGTGTTGAGCTTGCCATCTCAACACTCCCCCCTAAGCTCAACTCTATCTCTACAACTCCAAGTAAACTTCGAAACTTTTGAAGCTACTATGCATCCAATGCCTTTGTGAAAATGTTAGCTATGTGATCCTTTGTGGTGACATAAACTAAGTCAATCTCTCCTACAAGCATCTTCTCTCCCACAAAGTGGTAGTGCACATCAATATGTTTTGTCCTAGCATGGAACACTAGGTTCCTAGCTAGCTGTATGCTACTCATATTCTCACAGGGAATGACAACTGGGCGATCTCCTTGCACATCCAAATCACCCAATAACTTTTGCAGCCATACCACCTCACACGTTGGTGAGTGAAAATGAGTGACCAAGGACATGATGTTGCATGAGTCAAGTGGGGTAACACGTGCAAATATCATTTTTTTGTCTTTATAGCACATACCCATACTTAGAGTCAGCTTGATAAATGGAAATCCCAAGTGGTACCATGCATATTCGACACGTGGTTGTGATATTTTTAGTTTTGAGATACACACCTCATGTACGAAGAGAAGGAAATGTGTTCTCACTTCTAATTTTGAGTCCTCGAGTGGAATTTTACGTGGCAAGGGGCATGTTTGCCATCTAAAAACTAAGGGAAAGCAAGGGGCAGCTTGGAAAAATAAGGGAAATAACAAAAATGTGAGGAGTTTTTTTTTAAAAAAAAACAAGAGAAGAGAAGTGTTCGACACAACACAAAAAATGTGAGAGAGAGAGAGAGAGAGAGAGAGAGAGAGAGAGAGAGAGAGAGAGAGAGGGGGAAGGAGGGAGAAGAAGAATCTTGCAGACTGAAGAGAAGGGAGAAATTTGAAGCTCATAAGAAGAACAAAAAATTGTCAGATGAAAGAGATGGTGAAGCTAAAGTAATTGGAGCCGAGGAGCAGGATGGTAGGGCTGCTTAAGTCGATGGGCTAATGCCAGTTCTCAGTTTTCAAATGATGGTAATAAGAGTCTTCTTTTGTCTTTTTTCCTTCTATTGCTACGTGGGGCAGAGAGTTTGCAGATTAGTTTTGATGTATGGATATGAGTGAAAGACAGCAGAGGGTTGCTCTTCATCATGTTGAGAGTGATGTATGTTAGTTGTTGTGTGAGGCTTCTTATCACAGTAGAGAAGAATCAAAGTAAAGGATGTCTACATATGAAGTTGGGTATATGGCTGGGAATATGTGTTATGGGCATATGTTGAATGCATGGGTTTGTGCTTGTGGAAATCTGAAAGGATTTGCAGCCAAGAAAATAATGGATCAGAGTTCATAAAGTTTGAAGCTCCCACAACTCTTCATCAATGCAAGATATGCTGAGATGTATCTGTTGGTATGTTGAAATGACAATCTGAAGTCAAAGAATGTGTCTTCCCATTTGCAAGTTTGTGCTTTTGGAATAGAGTAGTGGTGTTTGCTATATAGAGCATGTAGAAATTTAGGACTCCAAACTGTGCAGAGCTATTTCAGGATAGCAGATCAAGGAATTTGACTCTAAGTTGATCTAAAGAGTTAAAGATTAGAAAGAGAGCTACAACTTTCCTTTTTGAAGCTTGGCAATATGAGATTTGGTTAGGAAGTTATGAATTGTTCTGTGTAATGCTCCCTGAGGAAATTTATGTGCTCTATGAGGAAACAAATGAATTTAGCAGCATCTACATCACCAACTTGGTTTCCCATGAAAGTCATCATGATTTTCCATTGCTACATCAGTGCAAACTTTGTTTTGATGCAGTAATGGAATGTCTACAATAGTGAAATTCTTGTATCTGTTAAATTGGCATGAAAATTTTCCGTATAAAGCTTTGGTTACCTGTGTATTTGGATTGTATTTATGTGTGCTCTTTGAAAAGAAGAACAAAAAGGATCTACAACTGGTTTTACAGTGATTGAGGCAACCACGGTTTGTGGGACAGTTTGCTGCGTGGGGTTTCCATCCCTAAAAAATAGGAGTTGTGTGAATCTGAAAGCTTGTGTTGTCAAAGTTTTAGCCATGGTTGTTTTAGTGCCAATTTCTCTCTAAAAGTGGTAAAATATGAGCTTGAAGCTTTGAACTGTTTAAGTGTTGAGTTGAAGTTTCAGTGGTGTTGTTTTGTGGGTTTTGTTGAGGGTAGATCCTCGGTCTTTATCCTGTGGTGTTGTCTTGAGGGTTGTTAGAGGCCGACTACCCGATTCACCTACCATAGATTGGTGCAACACTGAGGATCTCCCATGTTAAATATCTCTTGCTAATCTTATCAATTGGGAAGTGTAAGGTTTGGAAACCAACCTATACAGAAACTCAAGCATGGCAGCTTTTGGATATGAGCCCTTCTTTGGTACTGAAAATGAGGATGCTAATCAATTTATCAAGAGATTGGAGTGGATGGCTTACCAAGATCGAAGAGGCACTGATGCAGATAAGCTTCGAATGAGCAGCATGCTACTTGAAGGTTTTACAATATTATGGTGAAACTCACTGAATGAAGGAACAAGGAAAAATGGGAATGAAGTCAAAGATGAGTTCCTTACAAGGTTTGCAACTAACTAAACTCCTGAGAGTTTATGGAAATCTTTGGAATAGATTTTTCATGGAGAAAATGAGGAAGTGTCTAAATTTTCTGTGAGATTTGAAGCAAAATGGATAGAAATTGCACAGAGTATGGAGCAACCTCCCATGATGTTCTTGAAAAAGGACAAGTTTGTTTCATTGCTCAAACATGAAATTAGAGAAAAAATTCTAATCAAAGACCCTGATACATATGAAGATGCAGTCAAAATAGCCAAAGAAAAGTAAAGGAAAATACAATTGAGGTCGGATCAATCAAGAGGTATTGTTGTGCATGCATTTTTGCGGCCTAATCAGGTTGACACTGTTGCAGAAAATGCAGGATAGCAAGCTATGAATCTTCATGGGGCATTTGAAAGAGTAGAGAATGGAACTCAACAAGGCCATAGGAAATCAGATGATGATGTGATTAGTAAACTGTAGGAATAGTTGGCAAATCTGAATTTGAATATGAGCCTATTGCAAGCAAGGAAGCCTCAAATGCAACCTAGATCTAGAGGACCTCCAAGAAATAGATGGGAAAACTTTGAATGCTTTAATTGCAGGGAGAGAGGTCATATTGCTCCCGATTGCCCTTATCCAAGAAGAATAAGAGGGGAGATGTATCCCATGCCACAAGGGAATGCTAGGCAAGATGCTAGACCTCAACAAGAACAAAGGCCACTTGAACCAGCTAGGAAACAGTGTGGAAAGAAGACCTAATGAAGGCACATCGGGTATGAATTTGATTCAAACCAGCATGTTTGATGATGGGGAAAATACATAATTTTTTGCTAATAAGAGAGTCAGAGAGAGGGATACTAAAACTAAAACTCAGAGGGTAGCAAGGATTAAAAAAGGAAAATAGGTTGCAGACAATCCAAAAACCAACAGGAAAGCTAGACAACAAAGGAAGATTCAAATGGAGGACTTTGATTTGGGAGTCAATCAAGTTCCTTACAACCTGCTTGAAGATTTAAGAGGTAAGAAGAATGATGTTACATATGGTCATCTACTACAGATGAACTCATCTCTGAGGAGGCAATGACATTGTTTAGTTAGCATCAGGAAAGAAGAAACCCAAACTAGGCATGTTGGAGTGGTATACCTATCAGATGTGAAAGACATTATACATGTCATGGATGCATGGATACATGGAAGAAAATTTGATCAAGTTTATGTTGATGGTGGTGTGCAATTTTGTGCAAGTTTGTGCAAGTTTGTGCAAGAAATGGTGCAAATGCATCTTAAAATGATACGGAAGTCACTGTTTAAGGTTAAAATGGCAAACAACTCAAAAGTGAAATATTTGGGAGTCATCGAGAACTTGGAGATCAACATTGTCAACCAAAGAGTATGTTTGGATTTCCATGTTATACCTGCAAAACTTGGGGCATATCCTCGCATCTTGGGATGACCGTGGTTGATTGTGTAAGGTGCCGCCCATCGGCTATCTAGGCTCCCTTTTAGCTGTCTATCGAGAAACGAATCTAAGCGTCGTTGCCCTACACTCCCATGGAATGTTCCGAGTTTTGTTGCCTAGGGTTTCCCGAATCCGCCTTGCAACAGAACATTCATGGCCAAAACCCACAAGGATCGACTTGAAATTTGGGCTCCTAGTGGCCAAGGTCTCCTAACAGCATTCTAGCATTGGATCCTGGACATCCTACTTTATGCAGAGATACCCAAGGCGAAGCACACCCATGCCGCACTTGGTTCAAAGAGAATGGGAAACGAGAGGGATGCACTACTCAACCTCTCTGCTCGTAGGGCATACTCCGATTCCGGTCCCCTAAAATAGCATGAATCAGGTTCTAACCTAACAATACCTAAAGGTTGAATGACAGTAAAAATCTTGTGAGAAGCCTCCCAGTTCTATGGGACCACCCTATCGTAGGATAGACCCGTCCGGGGTTCTGCCCACCCGCTTCCCTTACTAGCTTTAGTTTTCTAATTAGGTCCTACCACATTTATGTGTGACACTTATATTCAACTTCGTTAATTAAGCCTTTTAGGGAAGATGGTTCGTTCACATAACTTATAGCATAGACACGAAAATAGAGCAAGAAATCTATTGACAAACAAGTTCAAACAAGTTTCTTAAATTATCTTCAAGTTAATCTTTGTCTCCCACCTATACAGGAGAAATTATGTATCCCTTCTGTCCAATAGAAGTATCTCTTTTGCCCTGCAGAAGTAACTGGTCCAAATCACATGGCACCACAAATTCAATCCTTTATCTAGAATAGGATCTCCCAACATGCCCAGATGTTGGGGGCCACAGAGGTCTTCAACTCCATTCTAGACCCAGCAAGGGGTGTCCAGAGCTCCACTTGACTTGCACGCTGTCTAGGAGCGCTGTCTAGGATCGAAACATCATTCTCGTGGTTGGCCTTTTCACCAACCTTCAGTCCATGAATCGAGTAGTGCCCTCTTTGGGTTAATCCGCGGTGTACATGTGATCATGGAGGTGATCCACCCGTGCAACATATCCTTCCTTAATTAAATCCTTTAAGAATCAAGCACAAACAAGGCATTCAGCCCTAATATCATTTTCTAGGAAAACATTCCTTTATCCCCATGGCAACTTATCATCACAGACCCTTGCTATGCATTTGCCATAAATCACAAGCACTTGGAACATCATCCAAACAACAACTAACAAACAATTGAATGTAAAAGCATTTAGGATGTTGTTCGATCAACCAATTAAAAAAACCAATCGTATTCTTCACAAACAATGCAAGAATAGTTGCAATAATATTTCCATCGCATATCTGCTTTTCCCCTTGGGATCCAAGAGTGATTCTATCTAAAATTTACTTAACACTTTCATGCACAAATTTTAATGTCATGATTATGCCATTCATAACCCTTGACCAATTCTTCCTTGTAATTGCTCTATCAACAAATAAACCACATGCAACTAGGTGCAATTAACTTTCCTTGATATATGCAATTCACACGCTTCATCTTACGAATATGCGAGATGAAATTATCTATACTCGTGCATCATAGTATGGGGCCTAACGTATCTCATACGAGAATCAAAACAAGCATCTATCAATTTGGAAATACATTACTTACGATCGGAACCATAGTTGGATTGACAGTGATGCCTTTGCCCGAAGCTTCGTTGTTGGTTATGGGATTGCCATCCGCACGTGACATTCTTTGCTTGAGGGCCATCGTTTGCAAGTAGACTCAAGAGATTAAGAAGGTGGAATAGATTCAAGATGTGAGAGTGTAAGAGAATATGGCTAATTTGAGGATCAAGATAGAGGGAATTGTGCAGACTTTCGGGGTAACTGCTCTCTCTCTCTCTCTCTCTCTCTCTCAAGCTCTCTCTCACAATCTCTTGGAGGGATATCCTTCTCTCTACCTCTCTCTTGTAGCCTCTCGGGGTCTCCTTATGCTCTCTTGTGTCTCCCCATGCCTCATATTTATAGTGAATTAGAGAAGAGGACTTGTGGCTGAGAAGTGGAGCTCTTTGTGGAGGGGGATCTTGGAAAGATCAGTGATATGATGCTCAGATCATAAATAAGGCGGTTCCATTGGCTGCGAAAGGGGGGTAAAACTCCAAAACACTTGTTTAGAAATCTCTTAGTTCACTCCTTCTTCTTTTCTCTGTTAGAAATGTTGTTTTCTATCTGTAGATTGCGATCACGGTGCGTGCGATTTCTCAAATCTCTCTCTTTATTTTTTTCTTTTTATAAAATCTCCAAAACTAACTAAAACATCACTTGTCTTTTCTTTTAAATGATATCCAGTTCTAGAAATCTCCATATCTCTTTAGGATAATATCTAAAATATCTAAAATATACTAGTTATGCCCAAAATCTTGTGAAAGATGCGGGATCTAGAGCATGGCAGAGACGGAAGCTATGGAGGATGGAAGATGAAGATACTACTCATGTTGACATTGATAAAGAAGACAACTGTTACACAAGTGAATTAGGTTTCAAAATTGAGACTTGAACTCATAAACACAATCTTGTGTAGGACTGACAATGACACAGACACTTGACAGAAAGAGACAAGTACTATTGCATTATCATCATATGAAAGTGATAGTCAAGTACATCATTATATAGGATTGCTTGGTAGCACACTACATCACTGTGCCTATGGGATCTGTCTCTCTTCCTAGAATGAACTGCATCTTCCTAGCCTAGTTGTTCCATACAAAGGGGCATACATAGGGTGTGATTGGCAGATTCTCAACACCCCTCCTCAATCACAACCTGAGAGTACAAAGTGTGTAGAGGATTTAGCGAGAGCAACACCTGCAAAGTGTGGGCATTCGCAGAAAAGGCTAAGTGTGGGTACCATAAACATGGTGGACATCCAGAGGCTGTAACAGGGGCCTCACAAAGTGTACAGAGGCTGTAGTACAAGGCTACACGAGGAGTTTTTACAAGCTTATGAAAGGAACATTAAGGCAGGTACAATGCTTTTAAAACAGAAAATGAGAGACAAGGACCGATAGGCCCTTGTGGTCTTTTTCAGCATATGCTTTCTCTTTGTCAGCATGGAAAATCTTCTTGTCTTTCATCTTTGGTTCTTCAGCTTTGAATGATGTGGTCTTTTGGTCTTCATGGCAGATCTTCTTCTTGTCCTTCTTCTCTTCTTCATTGTCTGTTTGGTCTGCTTCTTCTTTGACTTTGCTTGCAACTTTAGTCTTCATGTCCATGTCCCCCTCAAGCAAAGGTATCATCTTTGAGGTAGTGGAAATGTCTTCAAAATCTTCTGATGGATTCATTGATTGAACTTTGATGTAGACAGCTCCATGTCTTTCTGCAAGTAAGATAGCCAAGTCTTGCATGCAATGTAAATGGGCAACAAGAGTAATGTTACTCTTTATGACAGGTAACCACCCAAGAGACTTCATGCTTGGCATTTCCATGTTGGAATTAGCTTAAAATTTCTGAAACTTTCCAGCACAGAGTTGAAATCTAATGTGTCAAAAGACACAACCAATGGCAGTGTGAAAACACACTATGTAGTATCAAAAGATACTATGGTTGAACTTGATGATGATTCTTGATGCTTTGATTTTGTTGATGCTTATCTTCTTGAATCTTTTTCTTGCTGGGAACTTCAGTAACACAGTGGATTAGAGTGGCAGAGGCTTGGGTTGAGTGTCAAGAGAGAGAAAATGAAAGAAAAATGAGTTTGGGAGATTTTGGCTATGGTGGAATTAGGGTTTCTGAGACAGGGGCCTGGTTTTTTTCAGATTGTAGGAGTTGTACTTGATGATTTTCAAAACTTTTTTTATAGAAAGATATCTTACTTCATGGGCTATCAAATCCCCATAACAATCGATCAGGTCGCGGGTAGTACGGTGTGCGCAGAGAGCTTGATAAAAAACAACGCAGATCAGGACAGGAGGCGACGATTTCTGCAATGTCGACTTCAAAGCGCAATAATTTGATCGATTGATGTGCCAGGGTGGAGCGCATTTAGTAGAACAATCCGCTAAAAGGAATCAGGAGCTGAAGTGGCTTGGTTGAGGAGTTATGAAAGCTCCAAGTGAGGTAGGTTTTGTCTGGCTATGGCAGACACAGGGCAGAGATTGAGAATTTTCACAATGCTGAAGCTATGCTTGCCCAAAGCCAGTAATTGATGTGTCAAGAAGTAGCTCTGGAAGCAGGAGAACACTTTTCCAGAAGGAAGCTCCAGGAGTTTTGACCTGTGGAGTGAGATATAAGAGCTTCAAGCTGACAGGGTGATACTGGCTATGGCTGCCATGGAAGCTCAAGTGAAGGTAGAGTTGGGAGATGAAGTCATGGGCTAGAATTGTGGTGACCAGAGTTGAAGAGGAACTGAGGGAGAGCAGAAAAGAGCTAAGCCATGCTCAGCTGAGCTCTGATACCATGTGAAAGATGCAGGATCTAGAGCATGGCAGAGGCGGAAGCTATAGAGGATGGAAGATGAAGATACTACTCATGTTGACATTGATAAAGAAGACAACTGTTACACAAGTGAATTAGGTTTCAAGATTGAGACTTGAACTCATAAACACAATCCTGTGTAGGACTGACAATGACACAGACACTTGACAGAAAGAGACAAGTACTATTGCATTATCATCATATGAAAGTGATAGTCAAGTACATCATTATATAGGATTGCTTGGTAGCACACTACATCACTGTGCCTATGGGATCTGTCTCTCTTCCTAGAATGAACTGCATCTTCCTAGCCTAGTTGTTCCATACAAAGGGGCATACATAGGGTGTGATTGGCAGATTCTCAACAAATCTAATATTTTTTTTCCATCCAAACTATACACATTAATACTAGTGATTAATATAGCTCATAAGTCTCGTTCATGTTGTAACTTGCGTGAAGGGTGGCTACGGTCCTTGTCAATCCGAGAAAAATATCAGATTTATGACTCTTGATTTTTTAACATATATTTTTAATTAAATAAAAATCCTTAATTATTAACGTTAGTTAGTTTTTTACTTTAGTTAGTAATCTTATTAACTTATTAATTTACTAACTTTCGAACTAACCAACTAACTTTTATTATGTGGAAATATTACATCCTTCCCTTAGAGAAATTGGGATGTCCTCATCTCGAGAGAAACTGAGGGTATCATTATGGAACCTGTGGGTTATGGGCCCATCATGCTTTCGCTGCGCTACTTTGATTACTCATAGGCATTCAGTCTTTTGAAACAACAACCTATTTTATTTGATATATCGGATTCTTGATTACAATAGTAAATTTATTGTAGTTACATCTCATGGATATCTCCTAGGTTTTTCCTAAGCACCTGGTATATTCTGGATCACTGGAGCTTGTACAACTTCATTTCTTGTAAGCTCAAGTTCCCTTTGAGTTTTGTTGGGACAATTGATGTTGTTATGTCCAATGTTGTGGCACTCGGAGCATCGGTGTTTAGGGTGCTTTGGACGTTCCCTTTTGAAATGACCTAACTCCTTGCAATAGAAACATCGTGGGAATTTATCATTTGTGGTCACAACATTCTTGGTTGTCCTTGGCAGGATTTTCTTCTTTAGACCAAATTGTCCTAGGATCCTTTTAGTGGATTGGAGTGTAAAATATTACACGGCGCAGCAAACAGAATCTGAGAAAGAGATAGAGAGTACACAACAGATAAGAGGAGAATCAGTAAATTCTTTAACTCCAAACAACTGATACAAAGATGGCTCTATCCACCTGTGCGCTTCCACTGTGTGAAGCTTAGATGGCGATCTAGATAGAAGATAGGTGAAGAGCTTAAGGCTAGCTGGAACAACAACTCTGACTGGGTGAAAGATGAGTGAGAGATGGCTGCGAAGGGGTTTAGCTTTTATAGCCCATGAAGGTCATTAGGTCGGCCTGCTGACCGACCTACCATATGAGCCTCCACTAGTCAGCCAGGGAATATTCCCTTTACCATCGGTCAAGGGCGTTGCCCCCGAACCCCCGACACCGCAACTCGATGCAATGCGCCTCGAGTTGCTACCAGCTTAACCATTCTGTCTAACCCAAAGATTAGACCCACAATGGTCACCTTTTTGCCATCCGGTCACATAGACCTCATATGATATACAAGTCAAGACTCAACAAATGTCCGGGCTCACATTTGGCTTCTCCTCATAATGGGGGCCTTACAACTTTGAGCACCATGGATCATTGGTAGCACCTAATGAGGGTGGGGCATTGATCATATCTAACACCCCCCCTCAATGTCCACCCATAGGTGAACTATCTCCTCGGCCCAATGCCGAGTCTTTGAAGATGAACTTGAAGCAGATCCTTCATAAGTGCTTTGGTGAAGATATCTGCTCCATTCTCCTCTGTTGGACAGTAAACCAGTTCCACTATCCCATCCTCTATCAAATCACGCACATAGTGATACTAGATCTCTATATGCTTGGTGCATGCATGAAACACTGGATTTTTGGAAATGGCAATGCAACTCTGATTGTCACATCTCAGCACAGTTGGTTCTTCATCCTGCACTCCCATATGCCATAGAATCCTTCTCAACTATACTGCTTCACATGCAGCAAAACAAGCTGCCTTGTACTCTACTTCGGTAGAAGACAATGCCACTGTTGGCTGCTTCTTACTAATCCAAGAGAAAATTCCTGAACCCAAAGAGAAACAATAACCAGAAACTGACTTCCTAGAATCACTGTCTCCTGCCCAATCTGAGTCACAGTTCCCCACAAGAGAAGTTCTGAAACTGTATATGATACCATAGTCAAGAGTTTCCTTCAAGTATCTAAGCACCCGCATCCCAGCCTTCCAATGACTCTCATGAGGTTTGTTTGAGAACCTGCTCAAAACACCAACAGTAAAATTGATATCTGGTCTGGTGTTACACAAGTAGATCAGACTGCGGACCAACCTCCTATACCTCCCAATGTCTGCTAGTGCTGATGTATCCTCGACGGATAACTTTGCATTCACCTCCATAGGTGTAGCTATCTCCTTGCACTCAGTCATGCTAAATGCCTTCAAGATCTCCCATGCATACTTCTTCTGAGAGATGAAGATCTTTCCTGGCTCTTTCCAGACTTCAATCCCCAAACAATAGTGCAGCAAGCCCAAGTCTGTCATTTCAAACTCAGAACTCAAAGCCTTTTGAGTTTGATTGATCATATCTTCATAGTCACCTGTAATAAGAAGGTCATCCACATATAGGACAATCACTACAGACTTTTTACCATCCCTGTAAACATACAAGTTAGCATCTGAGGCACATCTTTTGAAGTTTAGGTTTAAAAAGAACTTATCTATCCGCTGGTACCATGCTCTAGGGGCTTGTTTCAGCCCATATAATGCCTTCTTCAGCTTACACACTTTGTTCTCAGAATGGGGGGCCTCAAACCTTAGTGGCTGAGCCATGTACACCTCCTCCTTGAGGTCACCATTTAAGAACGCTAACTTAACATCCATTTGGTACACTGGCCACTTCTTGTGGGTAGCCACTGCAAGTACCGTGCGAATAGTGGTCATTCTGGTAGTTGGGGCAAATGACTCTTGAAAATCAAACCCTTCAACTTGTGAAAATCCTTGGGCAACTAGTCTAGCTTTGTACTTTTCTAAGGTACCATTAGCCTTGTACTTTACTTTCCAGATCCACTTGGTGCCGATAACCTTCTGCTTTGCTAGTCGATCCACTAGCTCCCAAGTGTCATTCTTCATTATGCTGTCATACTCCACTTGCATAGCACCCTTCCATGATGGATCTGCAAGTGCTTCTTCTAAGTTAGTTGGGTCCTTTACTTCTCTCATAATCTCAACCATCAAGGCCATATTGACTATGTGAGCAGAAGCCCTCCTTTGCTCCTCTATTCTCTGAGACCTCCTTGGTCCGTCTGCCTTCTCCTCAACAGATGCAAGCATAGAATTATTGTGGTCATAGAGCTGCTTCACCCAGTGTGGCAATGGCTTTTCCGGTGGGGTGATGTCAGGTTGGTGAACTTTTTCCTCATCATCTGAAGATGATGCTTCCTCCTCCTTAAGGATAGGGATAGCTCTCGGGACAGGCTCATAGTGGACTACTTCTTCGCTCCATCCAGCTCAGTGTCAGTGTATGACTTCTTTTCTCAACTCTACTCTCACTGAAGCTTCCATGGCAGCCATAGCCAGCAGCACCCTGTCAGATTGAACTGCTTATATCTCACTCCACAGGTCAAATCTCTTGGAGCTTCCTTCTGGAAAAGTATTCCCCAACTCATAAAGCTTCCCTGTATCACATCAATCCAGGATATTGGACCATCTGGAGCTCAGCATTGTGAAAATCCCCAATCTCTGTTCTGTGTCTGCCATAGCCAGACAGGACCTACCTTGCTTGGAGCTTCCATAACTCTTCAACCAGGCAGAATTTCAACACGATTTCTTTTGGAGAAATGTTCCTTGGCTCAGGGCGCAGCTTCCTGTCACTTTAAACACCAACATTGATGATCTACAGCTCCAGCATTGCTCAAATTCGACCTCGCTGTCCAGATCTACGCCGATTCTGTTCGCGGCACCTGTGCGCTGCATACTGACCACGATATTGACAATCTCCATGGGGCTTTGGTAGCCCATGACATAAGCTTCCTAGATATGTAAAAAGTTTTGAAAATGATGCACTGTAGCTCCTGCAATCAGCAAAAAACCAGGCCCCTGTCTCAGAAACCCTAATTTCACCATAGCCAAAAGCTTCAAAATCTTGATATTTTTCATTGTTTCTCTCACTGAAGTTATCAACAGTGATTTTAATCACTGAGCAATACTCTCTGAAGTTCGTTAAAGTACTGTCACTCAGATCTGAAGGCATCAGCATCAAATCAAGAAGGGGAAGATCACTTGGAGTAAAAGACTTTTGCAGATTTGGTATTCATTGACACTAAGTTAGTGCTTTTTAGCACTTGTGTCTCTCAATCAATTCTTCTGTTGCTCAAATCTAATAAAGTCTGAAGTTGATTTGCTACTGTTCCCGTAAATCTAACATGGGCAAAGACTCGCCAAATGCTCGATTCAAAGGAGTCGGATTCCACACTTGGCAAACCCGCATCAAGCTCATCCTGATGAAGAAGGGTCTCTGGGCCATCACAAATGGCAAAGAGAAGAAACCGCGGGACGCGGAACTTGCAACTACTTGGCAAAAGAATGATGACAGAGCCCAGGCCATTATCAAATTGGAGCTAGACGACAGTTATATTCATCATGTGGATAACTGTGAGACCTCACAGGATACATGGAAAAGACTTGACACCCTGTTCGGTGCACAATCTAAATCATCAAAGTATGGTCTCCTGATTGAATTCTTCAGGCTTGAAATGAAGTCCAGCACATCACTTGCCACACATCTCAATTACATGGAAGGACTCCTAACCCAACTTGCAGGAATAAACATTAAAATGGATGAAGATGTTTGCATCGGTGTTCTACTTAAGAGCTTGCCTCCTGAATATAATAACGTATCAACAACTTTAATCAACATGCCAAATCCTGAACTTGTTGATATCCAGGCATCACTGTTAGAAGAAGAAAAGAAGCTAAAAACTAAAGAAGAACCAAGTATCTCTAGAGATGAGCATGCATTATATGTTGGCAACAGGTACAAAGGCAAGAAAGATCAGCTCTTTTGTGACTTCTGCAAAAGGACCGGACACACCGAGAAGTTCTGCCACGCAAGAAAGAGATCCCAAAAGGCCTATCTAGTCGCAGTCAAAGAAGAAGAAGAAAATGAAGCAAAGGAAGAAGAAGATGAAGATCACCAGGATCGGAAAGACAAGACTCATCAGTCCTTGTACTCTCATAATTCTGATAGACTGTTTTAATAGCCTTTTATTTTTCCTTGCCCTAATGCGTCCTGCCATAAGCTATGTAAACTCCTTATGTAACTTGGCATTACAGTCCCTGTACACTTTGTGAGGCCCCTGTTACAGCCTCTGGATGTCCACCATGTTTATGGTACCCACACTTAGCTTTTTTTCTGCGACAGCCTCTGGTGTTTTGCCATGTCTGTGGTATGCCCACACTTTGCAGGTGGTTCTCATTACAGCCTCTACACACTTTGTGCCTTTCCTAGTTGTGATTGAGGAGGGGTGTTGAGAATCAGCAATCACACTCAAACAGCCTCTTTGTATGGAGTCTCAGGGTCAAGGATATGCAGGCTAACTTATCCCATATGCACAATGGTGCCTACTGCAGTTTCCTACTTTCCTATAAAGCATTGTACTTGCTTCCTTTCTTAATGCAATGATAGTACTCTTTTCATTTCAGTAAAGTGTCAATGTCATTGTCCACATACACAAGATTGTGTTTATGAGTCCAAGTCTCAATCTTGGAACCTAATTCACTTGTGTAACAAACAGTGTCCATTCCATCATGAGTCTACACTTCTCCTTCCATCCTCCATAGCTTCCGGTTATGTCATGCTCTAGATCCCGCATTTTTAACATGACCCTTGCTGGTCCCTCGATTGGTTTGCTTGTTCGTGCTTGACGCTTGGCACCTAACAGCACTACCACCCTATCCCCCTTTTTGAATTTCATGAATCGTTTAGGGAGGTCTTGCGGCTTTCGTTGTTCTTCTGTTCGATCCTCCCTAGGTTGTTTTGCCTTACCCTGTCTCACTCGCCTGCGCCTCAAGTAAATCGGTAGGTCCCCCTTGGTGCGTTTGGTTGCAGGTGGCCTAGGGATCTCTAGATCACTATCCGAGCAAACCTCTGATTCAGAGTCGAATCCCCCTCCTTTGCTAGAAGAGGTGGTCTCTCCTGGTGGGCACAGTTCAGATGGTGATTCAGTTCTCAATACCGACGTCATTCCTGGCTGGGCTAGTCTCGCTTGCTTGAGGTCTATGGCTCCAACGTGTTCCAACCAGGCACGGTCACATTCCATGCTCATGACTCCTTGCTCCCTCCGGAATATACTCCTTCTCTGCGGCTTGGAGTCTGCCCATATTTGCTCTATTTCTTGTCCTTCAGTGTCGTATTCCATAATATCTACCTCACCCTCACTTTCATCATTGAAGGACTGGTAGTCTTCGTATTCGTCGTTCAAATTTCCTTCATCAGACTACTTGTCATCTCCTAGGACTCGGTCTATCCTGGGTCATTGGTTAGGCACCAGGGCCTAGTTATACATGAGGTTTAAGTCATGCACTCTGGTCCATTGCCACTTGGGTTCATTTAGGAGATCCTGGAGTGGTTTGAGATTTGCAGCTGGATTGCCAGCTAGCTTGTCCAATAGATATTCCAGTATCTCCTAGAGTTCCCTTTTGTCGGTTGGAGCGTGGGAGTCGACGTGCTTTGGCTTCCCTTGAAGGCTTCCTGCCATCATGCAGACTGTCACGGAGGGTGTGTCGTCAGCTTTGCCGATTGTTTTGATGGCTTACTCATATGCTTCGTGATCAGAGAACGGCAGGTCGATTGTAGCAAGGACATGCATCCAATCCCGCTCGTCCTCTGGGCATGGGATATACTTGGTCAAGGGCCCGTAGGACTTCTTGGCTTGAGTATTGCCCTTGAGCATAGTAGAGATGGCATCTAAGTTGACAGATGAGGTCTTCTAGGTGTCCATCTCTACTTTCACGGTGTCCGTCCTATTGCCAAGGAAGATTAAGCCATTACCCCAATCTTCGATGACCCTAGCATTGCACATCTAGGGGCGGCCTAATAGGATGTCGTAGTCCACTCCCTTCATGACTATAAAGTCAACGGAGAATTGGATACCTGCGATCTTCACTGGCCAATTCTTAAGCACCCCGAATGGCTTAACTCTCATACCGTTTGCTAGTGTGACATTAAACCTAACAGTTTCAATAGGTGGGTCTCCCCAAGTCTGAAGCACTGTGTAGCTAAGCACACTAACCTCGGCTCCCGTGTCTACGATTCCCTTTCTCGTTGTGTCGCCTAGGTCTAAAACTGGCAAGATTGCATGCATCTCGGATCCTTCCCAAAAGGCATTAACATGCAAGGACTTAGGCGCAGTGTGCAGCGTCAAACTTGGTATTTGTGTTTCTACCTCATGGTCATG
Source organism: Lygodium microphyllum (assembly GCF_053477565.2). Taxonomy (NCBI): domain Eukaryota; kingdom Viridiplantae; phylum Streptophyta; class Polypodiopsida; order Schizaeales; family Lygodiaceae; genus Lygodium; species Lygodium microphyllum. Next base: position 138,987,066 of record NC_141153.1, read on the forward strand.
AGGGTCTGTCATGACCTGCTCTTGTGTCCCTTCAACCCACTGCTTAAGGTCCTGCCATAGGGTGGGGTGTTGCCTAAGCAGATCTCCCAAACTGAGTATTACAGGGGTAGTCATTAGTGTGGTTAGGAGATCATTGGGTGTTCGTCTCTCTCCTAAAATGGATTGTCCTAACCAGTGGTGATGACTGAACCTTGGCCCTGTAGCAGCGTCGAGGCTTGGCCTTAATGGCACCACTTCAGGTGCAGTTGCTTCTCTCGACTTTGGTTGTGGGAGTGAGGTCAGCGTACTTATGCTGGAGAGGTCATCGATCCCATCCTCTATGATGGGCTCAGCATCCTTTAGGTGTTCTTGGGCTTCCTTCACCCATTCCCTCACCTTCTCTATGGCCTCTAATTGTCGCTTCGGTTGCGGGTATTCCCCTACCTTAGCGCTTCCCTTTTCGGCTGTCTTAGGGGTTGACGTCTCTGCTTCTGCATCGGAGACCTTCTTTCCAGCGGGCAGAGTTGTAACACTCTCAGTCTTTCATACGATTTTAGCTTCCAACTTCCTCTTTTGCCGTCTACGGCTCTTCTTCCCTATCGAGGCTACATCCAGATTGCTAGGTCCTAGCAGAGAGATGACAGCTTGCTTCGTTTGGGCACAGGTCATGATCCACAATGGGATAGTCGTGATCTCCTCATTGTGGTTCTCGACACCAAACAGCCCCAACGGGACAGACGGCTCATTGGCTGAACTAGGTGATGACTTCCTCCTTGGGCAATCGACAAAAAGTTGAGTGATTCCACACTCAGTGCACCTTTGGTTGGCCTTATCTCTGTTTTGTTGCTTCCTCTCAGGGCAGCGCACCGAGACATGACCTGGGTGGCCACAAGTCCAACAGGTAATTGGGTCATATGCCTGCCCTCCTAGGCCCTTACCTTGTCCTCTTCCCAATGCCATCACCGGGACTAGTCGGTAGTCCATGAGGATAGCGTTGCCCTCGTCGTCTTGCGAAACATAAGGGCATATGTAAGCTGCCTCCTCATTTGGTTCTTCCACATAGTGGATAGGAGTGTCACTCGGCGTGTAGGTTACATAAGGACCGGGCGGTCTAGGAATGCCTGTAGGATTTATCTCCATCCTAGGAATGGCCGGCTTAACGTCGTTGGGCACGGGAAGGGCCAATGGGGCTCCCCTTCCGAAGAATGGCTGCGGCCTGCTCACTAGGTAAGGCTGGCCATATGGTTGTGGATATGGAAGTCTCCTTGGCAGTCTACAATGCGCAATGTCATGACCGAACCTACCTTAGTTAGCACAAGGTCATGACCTAGGGTCTTGATACTCGGCTGGCAAGTGGTTTCTGCCACAGTATACGCATTGGATGTGTGGACGCGTTGGTCGTCTCAACATTTCTTGCAACTTGGCTAGTTCCATTCTAACATCAGCCAAGTCTTGATTCATTTCAGTGGCTTTTCCCTTACCCTGGGCTACTGATGCTGATCGCTCGCTCGAGGTTGATAGCCTCTCTGAGCTTCGCGAAGTAGTCTTAGCTACGTTCGCACTTCTGGAGCTCCGCTCCTTCAACTGATCATCCACTTGGATGGCTTCCTCAAAGACCCTGGCTAGCACAACCCGCTACAAGCTCGAGTTGCTTACCAAAGCCTTGTATAGCTCCTCGTTCTGAATCCCACTGGTGAATACAGTTCACACTGCTCTTTCACTCGATCGCTCTCCAGTAGGGATTCTCTTAAAGAGACTATGTACATGGGTCACGTAGTTGTAAATGTCCTCCTTCTCTTTCTGCTTGACGTTCATCAAGCGTACGAGTAGATTATCGGAGTATCCGGGCTTAGCAAATCTCTTAATGAAGAGATCCTTGAGGCCATCGAAGTTGGCTCGCTCTGCGTTATCTAAGCTCGTATACCACGTCCTACCCTTGTCACCCAAGCAAAGCCCGAACGATTGCGGTGCGTTGAGTCAGGTTGTTGAGGCCATTGGCTTCGCAGACTTGCTCGAACTGCTTGATAAAGCTATAGGGATCGTCATGGGGCTGGTACTTATCGAGTTGCTTGGCAACAATAGGGATTTTAGCTTGGCTCTTTGAGCCTTGGTTTGCCCTAATCGTGCGAGCAGCAATGTCGCTAGAGCCGTGGCACTTTGCTCTGTAGCCGTGTTATCAAGCAGTCGCTTCATCAGAAGCTCACTCAGCGTTAAGTCTCCTTCTAGTGCCCTCTCATGGTCCGTTCGATTCCTGCCAGCCAAGTTCAGTACCCGTTGCACCTCTCGCAACTCCATGCCTTGCCTTTGATTCCTCGCCTGCTACTTATCCCTATTGTACTCAGCCATGCTTTGCAATGCCTTGCAGACCAGCTTCCTCTCCTCTTCTAGATCTGCAATGATAGCGTCCTCGCCGTCCTACCACGGTGCTCATACCGAGCATGAGCGTCGTAACTACCTACTGAACTGAATCTGGAAAGGCTCCTAAGTTGAATTCCTCGTTGTATCTATGGTCTGAACTTTCCTCTGCCATTGTTGAGTTGTCGTGCTCCACCAAGCTATCGATTAGGTTCAGTAGGCTCGGCAGATCCACTTCGTTGGCGTCCCTTGCTTGGTCCTACCTCTAAGCGTTGATGGTTTGTCTCTGTATTGGGTTTTCTCCTATTGGTGGGTTCCTTGAGTGGTTTATTTGGGTGAGTTCCTTCAGTTATTTAATACAGTCCTCAATTCATGGCCACTCAATGTGTCCTTCCTCGTGCACTTGTGCTCAATCAAGCTTTCAGTTTCCTTAAATGTACTTCAAGTTCAAAAATTCAGGGTGAGTGCAGCAACCACTTCTTAGTCGTCTTACTCACTCTCGCGTTGTTTTGGGCTGAATAGGCTTGTTGGTCACTTCCTGGCTGTCTTGTTAGGGTTTAGGGTTTCCCTAAAATGTTGCCTTGTTAGTTTCTGGTCAAATCAGGCCTTACAGCTCAGTGGGTCGTGTCTGGGCCTCTAGGTCTCGCAACTGCCCATTCCTAGCTACTAAGCAGTAGCGCCCTCCTACTTTGCCGATTCCACGTGCCAGAATCAAGTTCTGTGCGCCCTACGGGCTTTTGACAGTCTGAGCTGCTGCGGGTTAGGTCAATTTTTTGAAGATCTGGCAAAAATCTACACTCGGTGCAACTGGTCCGAATTGCAGGGTTCGAATGGGTTACTCGGACGGGCCGAGGCGCATGGGCCGAGGGCCGAATCCGGGGACTTGGACAGGGTGAACTCGGATTGGGTCACTTGGACGAGCTCACTCGGACGGGCCGAGTGGTTGACTCGGACAAGGTTGTTCGGATGGGCCAAGGCAAGTGGGCCGAGGGCCGAGTTTGTTCACGGTCCAAATTATAAAACTCGGATGGGCCCATTAGGGTTTTGGTCGGATGGGTCGAATTCGACACATGGCCGAGGGCCGATTCTAGGACTCGGCCCAGTAGTGGTCACTCGGATGGGCCGAGTGCAGCGCACGTAAACAGCGGAAACTCAATTTCGATCATCTCTCGTGCTTCAATCAATCATACCAGGCATAACCTTCCAGATCCGACCTAGGGGAGCAAGAGAAGGGATTCATATACATGGATCGAGTGATGGGCTCATCGTTGGTGTGATCGAATCGAATCGGCCGGTAGTTCTCTCTCTCTCTCTCTCTCTCTCTCTCTTTCACACTGAACTATTGCAAATGAGTGTTTCCTTTGCCTCTTGGCTCTTATACCCCTTCCTGGGTATGGTGTTGATGCCCCTAATCACTCACTTACCATTCTTAAGCATCGAAGCGAGCTTTTTTCCCTTTTTGCATGATTTTTTGCCATGTTTGCCCTATTTTGTAACAGTAAACCCTACCCTTCTCCGGTGCGATTTCCTAATCTTATCCTACTCTAAATGCAACACAAATCGAAAGCAAATTATTGAACTGATTTCTCCATGTTTCCTAATCATCAAATAAACATAATAACCCAAAATACTTGTTTTGAAGATCAAAAACACCCAAACTTCCTACCTATCTCAAGCTCCGTTTCAGGGATGAATCCCTTACTTCGATGCTCAATATGAGGCGCACAAGTGCTCAAGCTTGAATCCGTTGGTCCCGGCAACGGAACCAAAATGTGGGAGCTTTCGCTCAACCGCCAAGACCCATGGACCGCTTATTATTTCAAGCGTTCCAAGAAGCTCTAATGGCTATCTTGCCGATATGAGTTGCCTCCTCTCTTCCACACACTGGTAGCTCCATGATCCTAGATGCTAGCTCAAGCATCCTCAAGCCTCTTCCACCTCCAAGCTCCATCCTCCATAGCTCCGTGCGCAAGAAGAGAGAAGGGAAGAGAAGAAGAAGGAGAGGAGATGGTGAAGAGCTTCACCCTCTTGATCCCTCACTCCCTCCCACTCTCACACTCTCTCTCTCAAGAGCACACAAGAGCAAGGAGGAGAGAAGGAGAGAAGAAGAAGAAGACTCCTTTTGCCACACACCAAAGAATGGTCTCTTATTCACTTTTTGAACTTTATATATACAAACCCTAAAATCCCATGGGCACCCATCCCTTTTTTACATGACTGGCCATTGTGGCAAGGTCCTTTTTCCATTTTCCTCTTTTAGCCCCGTGCCTCTAGCCTACACCCATCTAATATTTTACAATGGGCACAAGAGGGAGCCTGGCGCTCTTTTACAAAGATTTTTTGAGTTTTTTGAGGCGCCTTTTCTTTTATGGTTGCACTTTTTGCCCCGGTCCATCTTTAGGGGCCGCTTGCGTGTCTTCGCTCTTTTTGTTCATCTTCCTTTGCTTTTTCTCCATTTTTCGCCATCTTGGCTTGGGGTTAACATTCATGTATGTACTTTGGATATGTTTGACTTAAGTGAATTTGCTGAAGAGGAATGTAAAGGGTTGTGGGTTTCCTTAATGTTACCATATGATCTAGGAGGTAATACCTTGGTTGTGTTTATGCTCTTTTGGATGACTACTATATGGTTGTCCAAGTGGACAAAATGCCTATAAGAGACTATAATAGATAGGTAGGGTAAATTTGAAGATGTTGACAAATGTTTTAATTAAAAGTGGAATAATGGTGATTGAGACATCTAGATTATTGGGATTTAATACCTAGGGAAGGCCCCTACAAATTTTGGTGGGCATCCGGGTTTGTATGTGAAAGTTACAGGGTTAGAAAGGGTGATGTTTGGCTGAGATTACATGCTATAAAGAACAGTTGCAAGCTACACAGAAAACTTTAGGGGCTGATATCTTCAAATTTTGGTCTTGCTCTCTTCAGCAAAGTTTTGGATTATGAGCGAGGCTACATTTTCTCTTTTAGATCTTAGCAATCCAAGTTATGTTTTGGAAGATACAAGAAGTTTTCTACAGGATGGTCCTATAGAAAAGGTTTTTGATCAAAATGAGACCAAGTCTAATGAATATAAAATGACATGTATAACATGTATTTTGACAAAGTTGATTGTGAGTATGAGAGTTTGGGTGATGCCAATATGGGTATTTGATCACAGTGGGCTATCTCTGTGGCACCTCCAAAGGATGTGTAGGTTCAGAGGGGGTGGATGTCATGGGATGTTTGATATAAAGTGTGAAAATGGGAATATATTATCATGTGGTTGAATTCGTGCTTTGGCTATAGACTATTAAGTGACATGCTCCTTACTTAATACACTTCTCAAATTTGCTTATTGTCATGGTAATATGTGATGCACAAATCAGATGTCGCATGTGTGTACGTAGCGAGTGCCAGAAGGTCCCCAAGAACAAAGAACTCTACTTTTTGCTCAAAATCCAAGAGAATATACTTGCACGACATGAAGCAAGAAGACCAATTGGGTACTCTCTCCCCATACCTTGTGTGAGCGCTCCACAAAGCATGTATTTAATATTTTATTAATCTCCAAGCTCAAAAATAGCCCAAATTTACAATTAGCATGCTTTAGCTTTTGTGTTTGATTTTGTTCAAATAAAGAATAAAGCAGTTGGGCATCCCAAGAGTCAGACTGTGCCCAAATACAATGACCAATAATGAATATTCAAATCGTGCGCCCATGCGCATACAAAATAATAAATATATGTTAAGTGCTTCAATAAATAAGTGTGTCAAAATAAATATTGGTGCCACGCCTAAGACGTGCACCCATAAAAAATGATACTTTCTTCTAAATAACTTGAATACACGCTATCACCTAGTGCTTCCTAGTGCCACCACCGCCTGCTCTACACATCAACTAAAGCATTCACAATTGTTAGAAATAATAAAATTAAACCGACAAAAGTGAATACCTAGCAGTCTTCAGCTACAAAATAAATAAATAGGTTGAAACTCTGTCCTAACCTTAATTTAATACAAGTGCGCACTCTAAAAACATAAACATCCATTAATTTAAATATGTATTTTGTGGAGTCACCCGCTATGGAATCACCCACTTGCACATTAAATGAACGTGACACCCAAAAAGGATAGATGTCCCCATCAACTTTTTGCACAAGGAATCCACCTTGTGTACGAGCCCCGCCAAATAAATATAATTTTATAGATGTCCCCATCAACTTTTTGCACAAGGAATCCACCTTGTGTACAAGCCCCGCCAAATAAATATAATTTTATGGAATCCACCGTGGAATATGCCTCATGGCATCATACCCCTGGGGTGGGATAGCAATTGTCCTCAATTTCTATTAGCTCAATATGGAGCGAGAAGTGAGGAATGCACTTAGGTCACGAGCGTGCATCCATTTGGCCTCTTCAACATGATGATTTTTAAATTTCACCAAATATCTGGAATATCTACGGCCAGTTCTAGCAGTCATAAAGTTAGTATCTAGAATAGTCTTAGGTTCAAGGATTTAAGTTTCTTCTTCTAACAAAGGAGGATTTTCATAGATGGGTGGACAAGTAATTGGCCTTTGAAAGGTCGTAACAAATTGATATGAAAAAGTGTTGTGGATTTTCCAGTGTTGGGGTAGTTCTAATTTGAAAGCATTGTCATTGATTTCGTGAATAATTTTGAAAGGTCCATAAAATCTAGGAGCTAACTTTACAACAGGGTGTTTCTCAACACTTTGTAGTCAACTGCGAAATTCATAGCTTTAAATTTTCTTTTCTTGTTTGCTTGTTTAGTATATAATTGCTGGGCTTTGGCAAGCATATCTTTAACTTCATAAAAAATAGTAGCATGCATATTGGCAATATCATCAACAGCTTTAACTTTGTTTGACAATGAAGTAATAGGTGTAGGCAATCTATATCCATAAATGATTTCAAAATGTGCTTTTCGTGTAGCTGTATGTGGAGTGTTATTGTATGCAAACTGAAGTGAATGCAAGTGTGTATCTCATGTTTCTGGTTTTGAAATTGTGTATGCATGTAAAAGATCCAAGATTGTCCTGTTTGTAGCTTCTGTTTGCCCATTTGTTTCAGAATGAAATGCAGATGAAAAATCAATCTTTGTTCCTAAGTTTGCAAACAAAGTAGTCCAAAAATTATTGCAGAATCTAAAATCTCCGTCAGAAAAAATAACTTTTGGTAAAACCATGGTTAGTAAAAACAGTTTTCAAAAATAATTGAGCAGCTCGAGATGCAATTAATGTTTTCTTACATGGAATGAAATATGCATGTTTGCTAGATCAATCTACAATAGCCCAAATCATATCATGATTAGCTTGAGTGTTAGGCAAACTAGTAATAAAATCCATTGAAATATGTTCCCATGGTCTTTTAGGAATTGGTAAAGGCATTAACAAACCATACTGCTTACCATGGTGTCTCTTAACTCTTTAACAAATTAAACACTCAGATACAAAGTTAGAAACATCAGACTCCATCTGTGGGCCAATAAAACTCTTCAATCAATGTACACAAAGTGGAAATAATACCTCTATGACCTTGATATGGGAGACAATGAATTTCGTGCAACACAAATGATCTAAATGGAACGGTTATACATAACCTTTTCTCTTAAAACATAGATCCATCAGCATAAGACAATGAATCAATTGGAATCCAGTTATTGGCAATTAATTTATTCCAATCAACTTGAAAACTAGGGTCTTGTTCATAGGTATCTTTCATAGGGATAAGTAAATCAAAAGATATCACAGAGATATTATGAATGGTTGGTCTTCTACTCAATGCATCAACAATAACATTTTCTTTTCCGGGTTGATATTGGATAAGTGGATGAAAACTTTGAAAAAAAGCAGCCCATTTAATATGTCGATCAGAGATTTATGGCTAACTAAGGAGATGTTTGATACTTTGTTGGTTAATTTTAATCATGAATTCAGATCCCATTAAATAGTGTTTCCATTGACGTAAAGCTTGTCCTACTGCTAGCAATTCCTTATCATAGGTAGAATATTTGAGTTCAGAAGGTTTAAGCTTGCAGCTAGAGTAGGCTATGGGATGGGAATCTTGCATAAGGACAGCTCCTATATCAGATCCACTAGCGTCAGTGACTACTAGGAAAAATGGTCTATTAAAGTCAAGGAGTTACAATACAAGAGCATGTGTTAAGGCATGTTTCAGTAAATCAAAAAACTTTTACTAATTTTTAGACCAATGATACACAATACCTTTCTTTAAAATTTTTGTCAGAGGTAATGCAAGCAATGAAAAATTTCTCACAAATTTTTTGTAAAAGCTAGCAAGACCTAAGAAAGAACATAATTCATGCACATTTTTAGGTATCGGCCAATTCAAAATTGCTTCTATATTTTTAGGGTCAACGTTAATACCTTCAGATGAAACAATATGTCCTCAGTATTCAATTTGTGTTTGGAAAAATTCACTCTTTTCAAGATTAGCATATAATTGATTCTCTTTCAGTAATTTGAAAACCAAATATAAATGTTCATAATGCTCATTCTCATTCTTACTAAAAACCAATAAGTCATCAAAGAAAACAATGACACAATGCTGATGCTTGGGCCACTTCCAGTGGTTCTACAATCCTCTCGAGCCTGCCAGAGACAGTGATTGTTAGATATGTTCATATTGTCAATGAAATGAACTTAGCCTATCTTGAATTAAAATATGAAGAAAATCAAGAAAACACAATATGAATCAAATAGCCATAGCCATGCCATAGCTGAACCTGTATTAACTACATCACAAGGTAGCCATAGTTGAATTGAATCAATGTACAATGAATATCAAGATGAGAGGCTACTACAAGAAATCAACCCCTTGCAAAGTGGGCATTGAGTATCGACCCTCGATGTTGGTGGGGAAGATAATAAAACCTCAAGCTCTAAGAAATGGAGAGGTTTACAAATGTGCAAAAGATGTGTTACACTGGCATCCTCTTGCCTTTTATACTCCAACCTAAAATAAGCTAATTTCTTGAACTAAGGGTGTGAAATTTGTTTTATTACAATCTATCCCTACCCAAAATTTTTGTCCTCAAAACTTGGGACACTGAAATGGTAAATGGATTGTAAAACAAAGAAAAGGCCAATGCTAAAGTAGCCTTGTAGAAGTATCATCAAGGCTCAAATAGTGGAAATCCATAGCATCAAAAGTCAAATTTGATGTCGATAGGCCATTTATTTTCAACATAGAAATTTAATACAACAAGTTGTCCAACACTCCTCAATGAACTAAGTATCTTCTTGAAGAAGCCATGAAAATTGCTCCAAATATGAAGCATCTTGCCAAGAAGACTCTTCCATGGGTAAACCCTTCCACTTAACAAGATATTACATCACAAGATGATTCCTTAGAACCTTCTTCCTCTTGCCAACAATTCTTTTGGGCTCATAAATTGGAGTGCAAATCGGATGCCGTATGCATACGTAGCGAGCGTCGGAAGGTCCCCAAGAACAAAGAACTCCACTTTAAGCTAATTAAAGAGAATAGACTTATATGACATGAGGCAAAAAGACCAATTGGGTATAATCTCCCCCCATGCCTTGTGTGAGCGCTCCACAAAGCATGTATTTAATATTTTATTCATCTCCAAGCTCAAAAATAGCCCAATTTCAAAATTATCATGCTTTAGCTTTTGTGTTTGCTTTTTTCCAAATAAAAAATAAAGCGATTGGGCGGCCCAAGAGTTGGATAGTGCTCAAATACAATGTCCAATAATAAATATTTAACCGTGCACCCATGCGCATACAAAATAATAAATATATGTCAAGAGCTTCAATAAATAAGCTTGTCTAAATAAATATTAGTGCCACGCTTAAGACACGTGCCCATCAAAAATGATAATTTCTTCTAAATAACTTGAATACATGCTATTGCCCAGTGCTTCCCAGTGCCACCGCCGCCTACTCTACACATCAACTGAAGCATTCACAATTGTTAGTTAATAATAAAATTAAACCGACAAAAGTGAATACCTAGTAGTCTTCAACTACAAAATAAATAAATAGGTTGGAACTCTGTCCTAACCTTAATTTAATGTTAGTGTGCACTCTAAACTCATAAACATCCATTAATTTGAATATGTATTTTGCGGAATCACCCACTTGCACATTAAATTAATGTGATGCCCAAAAAGAAAATGCGTCCCCGTCAACTTTTCGCACAAGGAATCCACCTTGTATACGAGACTTGGAAAATAAATATAATTTTACGGAATCCACCGCAAAACCTCATGGAATCCACCGTGGTCTCACAGAATCCACCGTGGAATATGCCTCTTGGCATCATACCCCCGAGATGGGATAGCAATTGTCCTCAATTGCTATTAGCTCAATGTAGAGCGAGCAGTGAGGGGTAGGCACTTAGGTCACGAGCGTGCATCCATTGGGCCTCTTCAACATGATGATTTTTAAATTTCACTAAATATCTAGAATATATATGGCCAATTCTAGTGGTCATATAGTCAGTGTCTAAAATAGTTTCAGGTTCAAGACTTTCAGTTTTTTCTTCTAACAAATGAGGATTTTCATAGACAGGGTGGACGAGTAACTGGCCTTTGAAAGGTCGCAACAAACTAATATGAAAAGTATTTTGGAATTTCTAGTGTTGGGGTAGTTCTAATTTAAAGGCATTGTCATTAATTTTGTGAATGATTTTGAAAGGTCCATAAAATCGAGGAGCTAATTTGACAATAGGGTGTTTCTCAACACTTTGTAATCTTCGCTTTTCAATGCATAACCAAATATAATCATCAACTATGAAATTCATAGCTTTTCTTTTCTTATTAGCTTGTTTTGTATATGATTGCTGGGCTTTCGCAATCACATCTTTGACTTCAGCAAACATAGTAGCATGCATATTGTCAATATCATCAACAACTTTAACTTTGTTTGACAATGAAGTAATAGGTGTAGGCAATCTATGTCCATAAATGATTTCAAAATGTGCTTTCCATGTAGCTATATGTGGAGTATTGTTATAAGCAAATTGAAGTAAATGCAAGTGTGTATCCCATGTTTGTGGTTTTGAAATTATGTATGCACATAAAATATCCAAGGTTGTGCTATTCGTAGCTTCTATTCACCCGTTTGTTTCAGGATGAAATGAATATAAAAAATCAATCTTTGTTCCTAAATTGGTAAACAAAGTAGTCCAAAAATTATTGTAGAATCTAGAATCTCGGTTAGAAATAATAACTTTTGGCAAACCATGGTTAGTGAAAACAATTTTCAGAAAGAATTGAGCAGCTTGAGATACAGTTAACGTTTTCTTGCATGGAATGAAATATGCTTGTTTGCTAAACCAATCTACAATAGTCCAAATCATATCATGATTAGCTTGAGTGTTAGGCAAACCAGTAATACAATCCATTGAAATATGTTCCCATGGTCATTTTGGAATTGGTAAAGGCATTAACAAACCATATTGCTTACCATGGTGTCGCTTAACTCTTTGAAAAATTATACATTCAGTTACAAAGTTAGAAATGTCAGAGTCCATCTGTGGCCAATAAATATCATCAACCAATGTACGTAAAGTGGGGTTTAAGTTTGCAGCTAGAGTAGGCTATGGGATGGGAATCTTGCATAAGGACAGCTCCTATTCCAGATCCACTAGCATCAGTGTGACTACTAGAAAGAATGGTCTATTAAAGTCAGAGAGTTGCAATACAGGAACATGTGTTAAGACATGTTTTAGTAAATCAAAAGACTTTTGTTGATTTTCAGACCAATGATACACAATACCTTTCTTTGATAATTTTCTCAGAGGTAATGCAAGCAATGAAAAAATTCTCACAAATTTTCTGTAAAATCTAGCAAGACCTAAGAAAGAACGTAATTCATGCACATTTTTAGGTATCGGCCAATTCAAAATTGCTTCTATCTTTTTAGGATAAACTTTAATACGTTCAGATGAAACAATATGTCCTAAATATTCAATTTGGATTTGAAAAAATTCACTCTTTTTAAAATTAGCTTATAATTGATTCTCTTTCAATAATTTGAAAACCTAGGATAAATGTTGATAATGCTCATTTTCATTCTTGCTAAAAACCAATATGTCATCATGACACAATGCTGATGCTTCAAAAATATGTGATTCATCATACGACTGAATGTGGCTGGTGCATTAGTTAAACCAAAAGGTATAACAAGGAATTCATACTGTCCAAATTGAGTCCTAAATGCAAATTTGAAAATATCAGATGTGTCTAGTCGTACTTGATGGTATCCATATTTAAGATATTTTTTACTAAATATTGCAACCCATTGTAGTTTATCCATGAGGTCGTCTACCCTAGGAATCGGATATCTATTGTGATCTTATTTAGGGCACGATAATCAATGCACATCCTATAGGTGTTATTTTTCTTTTTAACTAATAGGACAGGTGCACCAAATGGGGAACTACTGGGTCTAATGAGTCCTTGGGTTAACAATTCTTCAACTTGGGTTTGAATTTATTTCTGTTCAATTTGACTATGTCGATAAGGTGCTTTACATGGTGGTTGAGAACTTGAAATTAAGTCTATTTTATGATCTTCAGGATGTGTAGGTGGTAAACCAGGTAGTAAGTCAGTAGCAAAACAATCTTTAAATTGTGAAAGAAATTGTGCGTGCCTAGGGTGTATTTGATTTTCCTTAACTTTAATTTCATTCACCCATATTAAGTAGGATTTGCTACCTTTTCTTAATGAAGTTTAGCTAGTGTATGACTAAGCAATGGAAAATAATTGAAAGTGTGCATGCCATGCAATGTGATTTGTTTTCCATTAGAATAAATCTTTATTGAATGCGTGGAATAATCTATATCGGGATTATATTGATGACGCCAAGGCATTCCTAAGCTAATGTCACTAGATTGCAAAGGCACAACTAAGAAATTTCTACATTCAACATAATCACCAATTTTAATATCTAAGTCATGCACTTCTTGTGTTCCATTGTATCTAGCGCCTAAGAATGCAGCCTTGATGCGATAATGAGTGGAAACAGTATGTAAATTAAACTCTTTCACCAATTTTGCAGAAATAAAATCGTGTGTGCTCCTGTCATCATGTAAAACAGTCTTTTCTTTACCATGCACAAGACATTTCATCGTTAATAAAGAATGGGGAATTGGCATACTTGGTAAAGTATCCAAAGTAGTACAGATATTGTCATCGTCTTTCGTGAAATTTGGCATTTCTTCATGGTCTTCATCTTCAGTCGCTCCCAAGTAGTTGATGTGAACAATTGGCTTTTTGGATTGACAATTCACCACTAGATGTCTAAGTTGATGGCACTTATAGCAGACTATGGATTTGGCTTTAGAAACATTATTGGTAATAGCGGGCAGTTTTGGAATGTTGGGATTTGGCTGAAGAGATGGCTTAGGATTTGGATTTTTGTTTGATGATAAAGCAAAGGGTCGTGTCCAAGATTTACGGAATGAAGATGGAACAAAGCGGTTTTGATTGAATCTTCGAAAGTTAGAATTAAATTGCTTTGTATCGTTTTTTTGAGAATTGTTGTTGTCACTTCTCTCATCCTCGAATTTTTTCTTCAGCATCATGGGCCAAGGAAATCGCATCCTCGAGAGTCATTGGCTTGAACATGTTCACTTCCATATAGAAGTGACCAAGCAAATGAGACATAAACTTGTGCTTATGGGTCACCTCAAGTACATCTTTGAGCATTTGAAGTTGCAATAAAGCATTTGAGAAACTCTATGTATATTGTAAAATAGGCTCGTGATCTCTTTGTTGCAGAAGATCCCACTATTTGATTGTTTTTTCGTGAAATTGAGGTGGAAGAAAGTTTTGCAAATTTCTTTTGAAAAGCCTTCCAAGTAGTAGGACAATCAATGCTTTTGCAGACAATAGTCCACCATAGCGATGCTCTATCCACTAAATGATTAGTGACACACTTAATTTTGTCTTTTTTGGCATACTGTTCTTCATAGAAATAATCATCAAATTGACTGATAAAAGCGAGAACAATCTTTCCATCGCGTAACCCATTGAAAGCACGAAATTTGAAATTTCGTTTACTTATCTTGGCTTCTTTCTAGATAGATTGTGTTTCAAGTGTCGCATCGATCATGCGTCATATAACATCTTTAGGTTGCGATCCATCTTGATCGGCGGTAGATCGTTGAAAGAGTGGCCAATTGAGCTTGCAAAGTCTGACATGCTCTTCGTTCCTCTTGAAGCTGCATCATAATTAGGTCCAATTTTTCCTCCATCGTTGGTTTTGATAAATCACATTCGGCCATAAAATCTTCCATATTTTGATCGGTCATCCTGCAAAATTTCAAACAACCTCACACACTTGAAATCTTGTTAGCGGGATGAGCATAGCTCAAGGTCCGGTTTACAAGGTTTGCTCTTTTTTTTAATGGCTTTTAACCATCTTTCTTCTTTGTGGATTCGAAAGTTGTTGGAATCCTTCATCGAAGAATTCTTTTCCCGTGAAGATTGCGTATAGCAATATACTTGCTGGAAATTATCTCTGTCACAACGTGGGTGTAAACAGAGGCTTGCAAGGAGATTGAGACGAGTTTGGTATTAGTTGTGTGTGAACTGCTACCATGGGAAGATTGAAACTTTGAAAGTTTAAGCCTTAATAGCTTAAAGAGACTTAAAATTTTAAATTAAAAGCTTAATAAAACGTTTTTTTTATAACGATCAGGATGTCAAGATGTCGTGAACGGATTCGGTGACAGTTAATACATGCTACCGCTGTGGACGACTGAATTATAGGCCTTAAACTTTTTAAGATTTGTATCCTCCAACTAAACAAAGTTTAACTTATCTTCTTTTGAGAAAAAACAACTTGATGAAGGAGCTTGGGAGGTGGTCCTCCTCCATTAGAGACTGGTCCTTTGTGATCCAACAATGTAGCAAGGGGTTCTTCACTGCTAGGAATACGCGAGGAACACGCTGGTATTGATGAATTGTTGCCAGACTGACTGTAGAGCCTGTTCGTTCAAAGAGCTTCGCCTTCGCGCGAGATGGTAAGTATTTGGAAGCCCTTGATCTCAACTTCACTCAGATACCACCGGTGCACAAACTGGATGCCGTATGCATATGTAGCGAGCGGCGGAAGGTCCCCAAAAATAAAGAACTCTACTGTAAGCTCAAAATTCAAGAGAATAGACTTGCACGACATGAGGAAAAAATACCAATCGGGTACAATCCCCCCCATGCCTTGTGTGAGCACTCCATAGAGCGTATATTTAATATTTTATTCATCTCCAAGCTCAAAAATAACCCAATTTTAAAATTAGCATGCTTTAGCTTTTGTGTTTGCTTTTGTCCAAATAAAGAATAAAATGGTTGGGCGGCCCAAGAGTTGGGTAGTGCCCAAATACAATGTCCAATAATAAATATTTAATCGTGTGCCCATGTGCATACAAAATAATAAATATATGTCAAGCGCTTCAATAAATAAGCGCATCAAAATAAATATTACTACCATGCTTGAGACGTGCGCCTATCAAAAATAATAATTTCTTCTAAATAACTTGAATACATGCTATCACTCAGTGCTTCCCAGTGCCATCGCCGCCTACTCTACACATCAACTGAAGCATTCATAATTGTTAGAAAATAATAAAATTAAACTGAAAAAAGTGAATACCTAGCAGTTTTCAGCTACAAAATAAATAAACTGGTTGGAACTCTATCCTAACTTTAATTAAACATGAGTGCGCACTCTAAACTCATAAATGTCTATTAATTTAAATATGTATTTTATGGAATCATCTACTATGGAATCACCCACTTGCACATTAAATTAATGTAACGCCGGAAAAGGACTGACGTCCCTATCAACTTTTCGCACAAGGAATCCACCTTGTGTATGAGCCTTGGGAAATAAATATAATTTTATGAAATCCATTGCAAAACCTCACGGAATCCACCGTGATCTCACGGAATCCACCGTGGAATATGCCTCCTGGCATCATAAATGATCAGCCCATCGTCATCAAGGGGAGGTAGTTCTTCAAGAACTTGAATGTTAGGGCCAATATACTTCTTGAGTTGGGAGACATGAAAAACATTGTGAATGTGTGTGGTTGAAGGCAAATCAAGTTGGTAAGCAAGATCTCCAACTCCTTATGATTTGATATGGACCATAATAGTGATAAACAAGCTTGTTATATCCTCCCTTAACAGATGCATAACAAGATTTAGGTACATTCAAGAATACATATTCTCCTTCTTCAAAATCCACATGCCTTATTTTATCATCCACATAATTTTCATAGTCTCTTGTGCCTTTCTAATATTTTCCTTACATTGCTTCATTAAGGATTCCATCTTTTCTAACTCTTTTCGAGCAAGAGGATTTACTTCATCGTAAAACAATACTAAAGGTACTTGGACCTTGTATCCATACAATGCCTCGAAATGTGATATGCCAATACTCATGTGACATGTATTATTATAACAAAACTTTTCATGAGAAATCCAACGATTCCATTTATTTTGTGTATCGTGGCAAAAGTGTCTTAAATAGACTTCTAGCCATTTATTGACCCTTTCAATTTGTTCATTTGTTTGTGGATGATAGACCATGCTTGAAATTAACTTGGTTCCCATGGAATGAAGGGGATTTTCCAAAAATTCTCCATGAATTTTATATTCCTATTAGAAATAATCTTCATAGGTAACCGAAGAAGTTTGAAAATTCCTTCCATGAATTGATCTACTACTTGTTTGGCTAAATATTGGACTTTGGTAGCTATGAAATGGGTTGATTTGATAACACAATCACAACCACAACAAAGATACTATTCCAACCCTACTTAGTGATAGGTAATCTTATAATAAAATCCATATTTATGTTAGTCAGTTCACTATGTGGAATGGATAACGGCTAAAGTAGACCACTAGGCAACAAATTGGAATCTTTACTCTATCGATATGGTAAGCACTGCATTACATAATTTTGACATCCTTCCAAAGTCCTTTGCAATAAAAACTTTTATGGATCTTATTAAAGGACTTGAACAATCTAGTATACCTTGCCAAAGTTCTTGAACAATTTAGTATACCTTGCCAAAGGAGAAGAATGCATCTCCTATAAGATGCGTTGCTTAAATGATGCTTGAGGAGTCAAATACACTCTCTCTTTGAACCAAAGAAGTCCATTTTGCCACTTGAAATTGAAAAAATTAGATTCACTACCTTGCTGTAATTTCTTCATTATATTGGTAGTGTGCTCATCCAACAAATATTCCTCTTGAATATATTGGATCTAATATTTATGAAGGGTAGAAATAGTAGAAACAGAATATGCCTACATCCTAGATAATGCATATGCCACTACATTATCCTTGCCTGCCATATAGAAATTCTCAAAGTCATAGTACTATAGTATAGCTAACCATCTTCTTTGCTTAGAGGAAGATTAGGTCTTAGTGATCACTCTTGACTTTCAAATGGCTACCATAAATATAGTGATACCACTTCTTAATGGCATGAAATATGGCTAATATTGCTCATAGATGTGGAGTTTCCTTTCTTTATCATCTAAATTTTTGCTTTCATAAGCAATAACCACCATGATCTTAGCATAAAACATCTCCAATACCACAATACTAGCACCAACAATATGGTAAAGTCCTTGGAAAAGTCTAGGCACGTTAAAATAGGTGCTAAAATAAGAAGACTTTTGAGCCCATCGAAGCTCTTTGTGGCTATAGCATCCCAAACGAAAGCTTATTTCTTCAATCTATCACTGAGAGGAGTCGCTACATGGGCATAATTCTTGATGAATCTCCAATAAAAAGAGGATAGTCCTAGAAATCCTCACAAACAGTGAAGTAGAGTTTTGTCATGTGGGCCAATCCTTGATGCATTTTACATTTTTTAGATCCACCATGATCCCTTCCTCACTAACTATGTGACCCAAATATTTTACATCATTGGCCATAAAAGTGTACTTCACTTTTCTTTACAAAATTGTTATGTTTTCTCAATGTGAGGACTTCTTAGACATGTTGTAAATGATCCTATCTATTCCTATTATATATAATGATATTATCAAAGACTAGGATTGATCTATACAAGAATGGTTATAAGATCTCATTCATTAGAGCCCGAAAAGTAGTAGATGCATTAGAAAGGCCAAATGGCATAATCGAGAAGTGATAGAGACACCATTCTATCCTAAAAGCCGTTTTATACTCATCACCTTCCTTCATCTTGATTTGGTGGTATCCTGGGCTCAAGTCAATCTTGGTAAATACATTTGCATCCTTGAGTTCATCTGATGAATCATCAATGTGAAGGATTGGGTACCTATTATTTATGGTGCTCTTGTTAAGGTCTCTATAATCAATGCACATCCTATAAGAGCCATCTTTCTTTTTCTCAACAAGTAATACGAAAGAAGAAAAAGGTGAATGACTAGGCTGAATAAACCCCATTTCCAACAAGTATTTAATCTATTTGTGTACTTTTTCTCTTTCATACTTTGACAACCTATAAGGTGGTTTGTTGATAGGTTTAGTAGTAGGCGTCAATTAAATAGGATGGGTCCACTTATTGCTTAAGAGATAATGATGTAAGAGGCTGAAATATGTCCTTAAACTCTGCCAAACGTTTACATAGGCATGGATCATGCTCCTTGAGTGAAGAATATTGTTGATTCTCATCCATCACTTCAAGAGGAAAAGTGTAAAATTGTACGACATAGCATTGATTTCCTTCTTCATCTTCTTTCTGCTGATATGATAGGTGTTACTTGCTACCCATTCCAAGTAAACTCCATAAATATATGATTGAGATCCAAGAAAATTTTACCAAGATTTTTGAGCCAATCATAGTCAATAATGATGTCAATAGGACCCATATCTAGGATAATCAAGTCTATCATAATGGTACAAGACTGAGGTAACTCAATGGGAGTTTATAGGCATATCTCCTTGCTTAACTCTTGAGCTCTATTTGCAACTTGTACCTTTAGTGGTTTGAGAGTCCATTTCTTGAGGCAATAAATTTAGCTCATATAATGATTTGGCATTGACAAAACTATGTGTGATGCTTGTATCTATGAGAATATGGACAACCATAGAATTGGTAGTACCTTTGAACTGAAGTGTATTCTCTCATTTACAACCCATTTCAACATCTTGGGATATTGAAGAACACACAATAGTGGAAGAATCATCCATCTATAATCCACCTAGATCAAATAGAAATATCTTAGCTGGCTCTAAATCCTCCTGAGTATATTGATTATCATGGTCATGCATCTCATCACAAGTAGGAACTACCTCTACTTGTAATAGACTTTCCTCATGTACCTCATCTTCATTAGAGCCTTCTATGATCACCATGTTAAACTTGGCATTGTTGGCTTTTCATTTCTATTTATTTTGAATTGAGATATGCAGTCTTTTCCTTATATTCTTTTTCATAGTGATAATACTATCCATTATTGTTGGGTAGACCAATTGACTATTGTCTATGAGAGAATTTGCCAAATTTTTACTATCCATGGTTTTTGTTAAAAGAATATTTTCCATCTTTCTTGTTGACCAAGTAAATTAGCTCTATATAGTTGATGTTTTAGTCCTATTTTTCTTGCCAAACGAATGATGACCAAGTGAATTAGTCCTATGTGGCTGATGATTTTGGTTGGGCTGACCATGTGGCATCATGTCATCATGGTCTTCATCATGCTAAAATTTGTTCTCTCTCCTTAGTTCCTCATGAATGTGTTGATCTTTCTATTCCTTGTATTAGGCACTTGAGTATTTTTTGGTGGATAAAACTATTTGTAGAAGGAATCACATCCATGTATATCATCATCTCTATCAACATGTTGAAAATTCTCTTGTTGTCCATGATTCTTTGAAGAATTAAAATTGGGTCTTCCTTTATTCCATGAACTAGAAGGGAGCTGAACTGTTTCTTTGACTCTTGAAGGGCAACCATGCCCATAAGTTGAGTGTAAAAATTTATTAGCTAC
Source organism: Lygodium microphyllum (assembly GCF_053477565.2). Lineage (NCBI taxonomy): Eukaryota > Viridiplantae > Streptophyta > Polypodiopsida > Schizaeales > Lygodiaceae > Lygodium > Lygodium microphyllum. Next base: position 139,007,393 of record NC_141153.1, read on the forward strand.
TTTAGACTTCGCATTATCATTTGGGAGTAGTACACCATTGCCATTAGAAGGTTAATGACCTTTTCATTTATTACCCGAGTTGCTAAGCTATCAATCATTTGATTAAACTTTATATCCAACATATGATTTCCCTGTCCAAACTTCTCAAAATGGGTAATCATTTGACCAAATGTATCATCCATAGTATGATTTAGTTGCATGATGCCTTCATTCAAGTGGTCAATCCTTTGTGAGAGTTATTAGTAATTTTTTAAATCATAAGATATATTAGCATCAACCATAGGTTGCATAACATGAGGGTCTCTTGGCCAATGTGACTCCTCATTTGTGTTGTCATTGCTGATAACATTTTTCCCTTAGTTTGTTGTCCTCATGGATGTGTTAACCTCTGCATGGTAACTAGCTAAATCCTCATTCATATTCTAAAGCACTTGCTCCTTCTTATTTCTTACAAGAGGAATAGGTGTAATGGAAAAAGATTGCATGTTAGTAAATGGGTGATATCTTGATTTATATTCCTCCAATCCTTTGGTTATCAACTTTAAAAAAAGATTATTATGTGGAGGTAATGAAGATTTACTGAAATACCAAGTTGGAAAGAGGTAGGGAGTAGATCCACATCGAAAGGGTAAACCTTCTCTTGCTGTTCAAAGGCTATCTACAATGACCACCTATCATTGTTTGAAGATTGAAGTAAAAGAACACTTCTTAGATCTCAAAGGGATTAATGCCCCATGAAATCTTGAAGAAATTTATAAAATGTCACTGTTGTCATAAGATTTCAGTAAAGAAAGAGAGAGAATCCACCATAGCTGACCTCAATCCTTGAAGAAATCATACTAGCCTTGTAGAGGACTCACCAAATAGTGCCACCACGAGCCATGCTTGATACATCAGAGAGGAGATTGATAGTTGAAAGCATTGCCAAATTGCTGCCCACAATTTTTTATATGCAAATTGTGATGATCCATCTTGCCTATCCACGTGGATCACTTTGATTCAATGCCGGTTATATTGCTTCTCTCTTAACTCCTAAAGATGAGAGGGATGAGGCTTTGACATTAGTTGAAGGAAGGTCAAGTCATGAGAAGGTGATCAAGTCTAAGAAATCAGCCACATGGAAGCTTGAACCAAGTTGAGAGAAGAAGAGAAGTTGAACAAAATGTAATCTTTCTTAGGCTTTTTCTAATCTCCATTAATCCCTGTTATAACAAGAACCTCCGAAGTGGGCCTCATATTGACCATGAGCTGCTAAAATGTCCAAGAAACCACCATTCTTCTTTAGCTCTCCTCCAAGAATCCCAGAAATAGTTAAGACTTACCGTAGAGAACCTTGACTAGTTATAGTTTGAACTATACCAAGTACATTGACCAAATCTTGTACTCTACTTATCCTATATGGTGGTAGTAACTAGATCAAAGCTTGAAAACAACCTTGCCAATGGATCAAAAGCAAGGCTCTACACTACCATTGACATGAACTTAGCCTCTGTCAAGAATCGCGTGGTGGAGGGGGTTGCTCAAGATGCTGCGCCGAACACACACAGAATGCACAAGGAGAAGCTCACTCAAGAGACAAGAAGAGAGATGGAGGCCAAAACGTTTTCTTGCTGATTTCTTCTTCTTCTTCCACACACTTTACAATGTACACAAAGTATAGAACAGATACAACATAAAAGGAAAGTGGCCTACTAAGTCAAACAATGCATAACCGACTACACTAGTCGACTGGCGCTATAACTATGCCAGCTGTAAATAGGTGTAATAACCTGAATATAATAAGTAATGAGTCAGTGGCCATGTGAGAGTCATAATGACCACCGACGTACTAAGTGTAGACGTGTGGACCCATCTAACCAGGCGGTCCATCATCCATGTCCACATGTGTTGAGCTTGCCATCTCAACACTCCCCCTCAAGCTCAACTGTATCTCTGCAACTCCAAGTAAGCTTCGAAACTTTTGAAGCTTCTCTGTACCCAATGCCTTCATGAAGATATCAGCTATCTGATCCTGTGTGCTGACATACACCAAGTCAATCTCACATGCTAGTACCTTCTCTCTCACAAAGTGGTAGTGTACCTCAATATGTTTTGTCCTGGCATGGAACACAGGGTTCCTAGCCAACTGTATACTGCTCATGTTGTCACAATAAATGACAACTGGACCTTCCACCTGCACATCCAAATCAGCCAGTAACTTTTGCAGCCATACTACCTCACATGCTGCAATAGCAGCACCTCTATACTCAGCCTTTGTACTCGACAAAGCAACTGTAGATTGCTTTTTGCTGCTCCAAGCAACTGCTGCACTACCAAGAGAGAACATGTATCCGCTGGTAGATCGTCTATCAGACATACTACCAGCCCAATCTGCATCTGTGTATCCAAACACCTGTACGTCTGTACCTGCCTCATAGAAAAGCCCATAATGTAATGTGGACTTTACATATCTCAATATGCGTCTCACTGCATCCAAATGTGGCTTTCTAGGTACTTGCATAAACTGACTCACAAGACCAACAGCATAGCTCAAGTCTGGCCTTGTAATGGTCATGTAGATCAAACTCCCCACTATCCTCCTGAACATAGTAGGTTCTTCTATCTCATCCCCAACATCAGCACTCAGCTTTACATTCTGCTCCAACGGGACTGAAAGTGGTTTGCATGCGGTCATACCATACTTGGACAACATATCCAAGCCATACTGTCTTTGGGACAGCCATATACCATCATCACATCTGATCACCTCAATGCCAAGGAAGTACCTTAGCTCACCTAAATCCTTCATCTCAAACTTCATCTTCAAACAGCCCTTGACTTCAGCAATCCCACTATCACTATCACCTGTAATAATCAAGTCATCCACATAGATGACTATGATGACCAAACCTGTATCTCCCTTTCTCACATAAAGTGAGTGATCAGCATCAGAAACATAAAAGCCAATATTGACAAGATACTCTCTGATCTTGTCAGACCATGCTCTTGGTGCTTACTTGAGCCCATAGAGTGCCTTCTTCAACCTGCACACATACGTGGGATGATCTAAATCTTCATAACCTGCTGGCTGATCCATATACACTTCTTCCTGCAAATCACCATGCAAGAAGGCATTCTTTACATCCATTTGCTGCAACCTCCAACCTTTGGCTGCTGCCAAAGCAATCACACATCTGACAGTTGCCATCCTAGCAACTGGACTGAAGGTTTCATCATAATCTATGCCATATGTTTGGGCATAGCCTTTTGCAACCAGCCTAGCTTTGTACCTGCTAATAGAACCATCTGCATTGTGCTTAATCTTATAAACCCACTTACATCCAATAGCTTTCTTTCCCTTTGGCAATGATACTAGATCCCAAGTCTTATTGGCCTCTAATGCAGCCATCTCCTCATCCATTGCTGCATCCCAATGAGCATGACCAACAGCCTCCTCAAAACATGTGGGCTCAACATCCTCAACTAGTTTCACCATATAAGCATAATGGTGAGCTGCATAACCCTCAAAACCAAATCTTTTAACAGGGTATCTCACCCTGCTAGACCTGCGTACCACTGGATCACTCAATGGAGTCTTTGCATTAACACGTGCTCTCTGCACACCTGGAGTCCTCACTGAAGGAATGCCAAGCTCATCATCCAAGCTCTCTGAGCCACTGGATTCTCCATCAAGAACTGCATCAATGCCTTCTGACACTTTATTCTTTCCTTTGTCTTTACCTGTAGTGCTACTAGATGCACTCGAAGATGTAGAGGTACTCCTTAGTCTCCCAGACCAAGGACTACCAGATGATGTCTCTGGTCCACTAAGAGTCCGTGATTCTTGCCTTTCAGCCTGCACATGAGTGTCATGATCATCATCAACATCCAATGCATCACCACTAGATGCATACCAGCTGCTCATTTCATCAAAGATGACATCCCTGCTCACTCTGAACTTACATGTGACAGGGTTGTAACAGCGATACCCTTTTTGCCCTAAAGAGTATCCAATAAAGATACACTTTTCAGCCTTTGGATCCAGTTTCTTCCGCAACTCATCTGGTACATGAACATATGTAATGCAGCCAAACACTTTCAAGTGTGAAACATCAGGCTTCTTACCTGTAAAACATTCTTCGGGGGTCATACCATGAACTGCAGCTGTGGGAGTTCTGTTCATAATATAAACAGCAGTATGAACAGCCTCAGACCAAAAATGCTTAGGCAAATTCTTTTCAGCCATCAAGGCGCGTGCAACTTCTGCAATATGCCTGTTTTTCCTTTCTGCAACCCCATTTTGCTGTGGGGTATACCTGCATGTGAACTGTCTCTTTATCCCATGAGACCTCAGAAAATCACTGAACTCATTTGAGAGGTACTCTCCCCCTCCATCTGACCTCAGGCACTTTACTTTCAAGCCTGTTTCTCTTTCAACTGCAGCCTTGAAAGTTCTAAAGTGCTCAAAAGCTTCACTCTTTTCCTTCATAAAATATACCCACAGCTTTCTAGAACAATCATCAATGAATGTGACAAAGTATGAACTGCCTCCAAGAGATACATTTTGTGTAGGCCCCCAAATATCTGTATGCACAACATCAAGGATATTTCTGCTTACATCTCTATCATGTGAAAAGGGTTGTCTTGCCTGCTTACCAAACTGACATGCTTCACATACCTTCTGAAATTCTGCAACTTTAAAAGTAGGCAAACCTGTAACCAACCCTTTGGACTGCATTAATTTCAGCCTTTGTACATTTGCATGTCCAATGCATTTGTGCCAAATTTCAATGTCTGCAACAACACCTTTTCCTTTGGCATACATAGCAGCATTCATAGTAGGAATTCCAGCATCTAGAGTGAACATACGTCCAACTCTACTTCCCTTTGCTACCAACCTGCACTTGTCATTGAAGTCTTCTACAAAGCAGCCCTTTGCATTAAATCTGACTTGCAGCCCTTGCTCTACCATTTGACCGACTGACACCAAGTTCTTTGTAATAGATGGCACATGCAATACATCTGAAAGACTCTTTGTCTTACCATCATGCAAGGATAAGGGAACTTTTCCAATGTGTGAAATTGGGTGGCATGAGTCATCACCCGTCTGCACATAACCTGCATTCTGCAAATCCTGCATCTCCCCAAACCATTCTGCATGGCTGGTCATATGATTGGATGCACCTGAATTAACATACCAAACATCTTCATGTGTTCCCTTTCCTGTAACAGCATTCAGCATATGCTGCATAACGAACAAACGTTCATTTTTATCTTCATTCTGTCGTGAAGACGATGCATAGTTTCCTTGCTGCAACTTACCACTGCGGATATCATCTCTCTTAGCATAACATTGGGCTGCAATATGACCTGTTTTGCCACAGTAGTGGCACACAATACCAGAGTTGTTAGAACCTCTGTTCTGCCATCCACCTCTTCCTCTAAAGCTCCCCCTGCCTCTAAAGTTACCACGACCTCCTGAAACCTGCATATCGCCAAATTGCTGATTCAATCTGTTTTGCTGGTTGTCACTACCACGTCCTGTACCACGGCCTCTTGAAGAGAACCTGCCACGTCCCCTTCCTGAACTGGAGTAGAAAGCTTGGACCTGTTCACCACTTCTTTCAGATGTCTCACTCTGCATGTTGATCTCTTCAGTGATCATAAGGGAGACCAATTCATCGAAATCTGGAAATGGCTTTCTGACATATACGGAAGTTACAAAAGACTTCCAAGCCTTTTCATTGTTAAGTCCACCCAAGGTAGACGACACCAAATCATCATCATCGGGCATTGCATCAATCGCTGCCAATGCATCTGCAATGCTTCTTACCTTCAGTGCATACTCATTGATAGACATCTTCCCTTTCTTTAATGTATTCAACTCTTGCTTGAGTTGAATCTTTCGTGCCTTTGTATTTACAGAAAACATACTTTCAAGTATGGTCCAAGCTGCATATGCATTCTCTGCATTTCTAATGTGTCCCAGCATGTTATTGTCAATTACTGCAGACAACCAATACATGACCTTCTTGTCTTTTGCATTCCATTCCTTTCGTGCCTTTGTCTCTTCTGCAGTTGGAGGATCACTCACCTCCGGCTCCTTTTCTTCACCTGAAACGAACTCGTAGAGGCCTTTTCCAATAAGGAAGTTCGTGACACGAAACTTCCATGATGGGTAGTTGTTCTTGTCGAGCTTCTCAATGATGGGGCTTCCACTGTTCTCTGCCATTATCACAAAACTAATACCAAACAGCAAGCAAATCTTCTGCAACCCTTGACCTGTAGTGCACAGCAATACACCAGACAGCCTTTTTTACTGTCTGCTCAACAATACATGCAATCTGCAACCAGTTTGCAGATAAACCTTGTGTTTACTCACTGATAAACACCTTTGAACTTACAGATCTGAAATCTGTAACCTGCGCACCCACGTTCGGTCAATACAATCGAAGTCACAGTGTACCCCGAAACTGCTATCCGCAACCTTGCGGCTCTAAAACGGGCCCTGAAACGGCCTCAAATGCCCAAAATCTCTGCGGGAAAGCCCTAAGGGGTTTATCTGCAGAATATACAGCGCTCTTCGCGCACACCAAATCTCACTGCAATCTGAGATTTTTGCTCTGCCCTGCTTCCGGTGCCTCCACAGGCACTATCCAAGAGAAGGAGTGGAAGAATGGGAGAGATTCTTACCCGTAGCTTGCTTGCTCGAACCTTGCTTCTTCTCCTTTGCTTCAACCTTCGAAATCAGCCTCTCTCAATGGCGCGGCTCTGATACCATGTCAAGAATCGCGTGGTGGAGGGGGTTGCTCAAGATGCTGCGCCGAACACACACAGAATGCACAAGGAGAAGCTCACTCAAGAGACAAGAAGAGAGATGGAGGCCAAAACGTTTTCTTGCTGATTTTTTCTTCTTCTTCCACACACTTTACAATGTACACAAAGTATAGATCAGATACAACATAAAAGGAAAGTGGCCTACTAAGTCAAACAATGCATAACCGACTACACTAGTCGACTGGCGCTATAACTATGCCAGCTGTAAATAGGTGTAATAACCTGAATATAATAAGTAATGAGTCAGTGGCCATGTGAGAGTCATAATGACCACCGACGTGCTAAGTGTAGACGTGTGGACCCATCTAACCAGGCGGTCCATCATCCATGTCCACATCTGTTGAGCTTGCCATCTCAACATCCTCTACACTACCATTGAAATGAACTTAGCCTATCTTAAATTAAAATACCAAGAAAATCAAGAAAACACAATATGAATCAACTAGCCATATCCATGCCATAGCTAAACATGTATTAACTACAACACAAGGTAGCCATAACTAAATTGAATCGATGTACAATGAGAATCATGTTGAAATATTTGCAATGACACCTACTTTAGTCCCTTTGTGAAGGGCAATGAGGGCTCATGACCAGAATCCCATATGCATAATAGGAGAAAGTATGACCACTCAAATCCTATAAAGCATTATACTTGCACTCTTTTTCTAATGCAATGATAGTACTCTTTTCTTTCTAGTAAAGTGTCATGTCATTATCAATACACAAGATTGTGTTTATGAGTCCAAGTCTCAATCTTGGAACCTAATTCACTTGTGTAACAATTTTTCATTGTCAGATTCAATGCCCTCATGAGTTTCTTTTTCTTCTTTCAACCTCCATAGCTTTCGTATCTGCCATGCTCTAGATCCTATGTATTTTAACATGGTATTAGAGCTGAGCTGAGCATGGCTTAGCTCATTTTATTAGATCTTCACCTTTGGTCCATCTCTACTCAGCTCAGCCTCAGTCTATGAACTCACTTTCTATCTCCACCTTCAAGCTTGCCTTCATGTGGCTGCCATAGCCAGCAGCACCCTGTCAGATTGAAGTTATTGTATCTCACTCCACATGCCAAATCTTACCAATATTCCTTCTACCACTACTGATGCTTCTCTGTATCATTTCAAAACTTGACATTGCCCCATCCACTACTCAACATTGTCAATTTTCTCAAGTTCTGTTGTGTGGCCTCCATAGCTTGGCAGTACCTAGGCATCTTGGAGCTTATGAATCTCTCACTACAAGCCACCATTGATCATGATGTCTTCTAGGGAAATCTTCCTCAACATCGCTCCATCCTACTACAAAAAACATCGGGATTGATGCATGCTACGACCAACATTGACAAAATTGTGAAAAACTGGCAAAAATTGCACCTACTGTTGTCATCCGCCGCGCGCTTGAATCAGGCATCAATCTTAAGCATCATCATGGGGCTTTGGTAGAGCATGAAGAGAGCTACATTTCCATTAAAAAAGTTTTCAAAATGATCAAGTGTAGCTTCTGCAATGTAAAAAAAAACCAGGCTGCCCTCAGAAACCCTAACTGTGACTTCATAGCCAAACTTCACCAAGCTCAAAACTCTCATCATTTTCTCTATCTTGCCACTAGAACAACCCATTGCCATGTAGATCTGAAGGTCCCAACATCAAATCAAGAAGGAGAAGATCTGGATCTGATTGAACTTGAAGGATTTTTTGTAGGTTTAAAAGACTCATGGAAGAAACATAGTGTCTATTGACACTCATTTTAGTGATCTAAACACTTCTGTCTTTTGATGTTGGGGTAAAGGCGCCTCCGCTGTGCCGCCCCGTGTATTACTACACTGACAGTACCCACCACTGCACACTACAAGTGGCAGCGCCCGTCATGTCACTTTATTCTTTACATTAATTTTTTAGTGACTAGTAAATAAAGGAAGGCCCGGTCACACATTGTGACTGTTGGAGTTCCCATTTCTTGTCTCTCTCTTTCTTGCTCTTGCTCTCCCGCCATAGCTCGTGTGCAAGCTTCGATCCTTCTCACCTTTCAACTAGTATCAGAGCTTGGCTTCCTCTTGCTTGAGCTCGACTCGGTGCTTCTCTACCTTCGCATCGACTCCCTTCACGCATTGGATCTCCATCCTAGCAGCCATATCCGATCTCCCCGAGCTCCCGTCACTCCCCGGCTTCCCGAGCACCTTCCTGGCCTATTGAGGCACCTTCAAGGCATCGATACTAAGGTATTTGACCATTCTTTCAGGGTTTTATTTTAGTCTACAGGTTGCAAACAACAAGGGTAGCCATGGCTTCAAACCCTTGAAGCTTATTCTCCTCATATTGTGCCTTACACCTATCAAGGCTCAAAGAGGCTTGTCATAGGCCTTTGATAGGCCCTTCTTGAGCCCCCCATTACCCCCTTTTCAGCCCATGTGGAGCAGCAGCAAGTTCAGCACCAACAGGGCAGATTGCACCATTTTTTTCAGGCTGTTAGCACTCGTCTACTTTAGCTCCACACTTGGCCATTGCTTCTTACTCTCTACCTTGATCAAGAGGGCTATAGACTTCATGTTTGATGTCATTCAAGCTTTGGGCATTGGTCTTGATCATTCGGGGCTGATTTCTTCAAATTTGGGACTGTCATAAACTGTCATAACAGGTTGAAAACAGGGCAGCACCATTGGCATTAGCATTTGTTGCTTATACTCCATACCGGTTGTGCTATTTGATGCCCCTATGCGGTCTACATGATGCCTAGTGCCTTGGGAATGTATGCACATGATTATGCCATGATTTTGGCCTGAAATATTGGCTGATTTGGGACTGTTATTTACTGTTATATAGTGCTAGAAACAGGGCAGCCACACTTGGCATTGGCATTTGTTGCTTATACTCTACTCCGGTTACCTTGTTTGATGCCCGTATGCGGTCTACATGATGCCTAATGTCTTGGGAATGTATGCATTCGATTTGCCCATGATTTGGCATTGTTTTTGGGCTGGAAATTGACAGTTTTGGACTATTTAGAGCTGCTGTACATGAGCGGGCTGAAGCTCATTTGTCACATGTATTGCTTCTCTATCGATATCAGATGTATGCTATGGGTTATGTCATGATGTATTACACTTTGGGGATCGACTTTGAACTCATGATCGTGATTCCGGAATGCTTTTGAGCATCGCATTTGCTTCGTTGTTATTGGTTTGTCATTGGCAGTTTGGTCGACTTGACTGGCATTTGGGCCGCTTATGCCTATTGTCTGTACTTGACGGATAAGCTCTATGCATTACATGCTTTGGTCCGTGGTTGATGCCTCTTAGTTCGTCCATGCTTGATAGAAATTTGGAGCTCCGATTTGGATGTTTTGAGCACTTCTGACTCACAGGGATATTGACTTTGGCTTGCTACTGGATGTATTGACTTGACAGAGATCTTGCCATTGGGATTATGTCTTGCTTAGTGGTTGCTACATCAGTTGCTTCATGTATGTCATGCTCTTGGGAAGCGTATGACGCATTGACTTGGTCACTTGTCATTGGTACTTTTTCTTGGGTTGCTTGAGCCCTTAACTTGATTGTACGCCTTTTGTGCCAGTGGGAGCATCTTGCATGCTTACTTGACCTTGAGCAGGGATTACATGCTATTGGAGCAGTCTATGTCATTGAGCAGTTATGGATGTATTGAGACTTTGGGATTATACTCCAACAATTGGATGCTGTATTGAGTATATTTCTTGGTTCACAGGATGCTTATGAGCTGAGTCTCAATTTTGGATCCGCTTTCTTTTGAGCAGACACCTATTTGTGTCAGGTTTTGGCAATTGGTTCTATATTTTGCCTAGATTGTCTGGGGTGTGCCTCTTACTAGTAGATGCTATTTGAAATCTCTCGGTGTTATGCTCATGTATTTTCACTGTTATTTGGCTTTGCTTTGTCCTCTTTGTGCCAGCTTTGGATCTAGCATTGTTTAGTTGACATTAGATCCAGTTTTGGGACAGTTTGCTCTCATTATTGCAATTCTGAAATTTATTACAGCAAGCATTTATTGGTGGACTGAGCAGTATTTTTTATGCTGAAATATCCTGATTTGGTGTACCGCACCTAGTACTAAGTGGGCAGCATCTTTTGGCACACTATTCTCGCCATTTGGAGCTCATTTCAGTGGATTTTGGGCATTTTCTACAGTAAAACAGCCAGTAGTTTTACATTATCTGTGCATTTCTAGCCTGCATTATGGCATCCTCTTCGACTGATAATGCCATATTTAACATCACAAAGCTGGATGGTACCAACTACTCTTATTGGAAGAGTCAAATTTGGCAGGTCTTGGTGCAGAAATCTTAGATTAAGCCACTTCGGTTGAGTGGGGAGAAGCCTGAAACTATGGACAATGACGACTGGCTTGAACTTGATGAGCTATGCAAGTCCATGATTGTATTGTCTCTCACTAAACAGGTACATTATAATGTATTTGAGGAAGCACAGAGTGCATGTGATCTATAGAATAAGATCAAGAATCTTTATGATAAGAAAAGTCCAGCGAGTCATATGTACTGGTTGAAGCAGCTTATGGATCTGCGCATGAAGGATAATGCGACTATGTCTACTCACTTGAGCCAGTTCCATGCTATACTGAAGAACCTGACTTCGTAGGATATCACCTTTGGAGAGGAAGTAACTCCTCTTTTCTTGCTTGGGACTCTGAATGAGTCATGGGATGTATTCCGCACTGCCCTATGTGCCTCTAGTGCTACTCTGAAACTGAATGACGTTGAGAGTGCTCTTTTGCAGGAAGAGGTTAATCGCAAAAACTTGGATGCCTCTCGTGTTTCACATGCTTTGATAGTTAGAGGCAGGAATGACAGGAATGATCGTAGTAATGGCCGTGGCCGTGACTCTCAGAAGGGTCGATCTAAATCTCGTGGAAAGTCGCGTAGTAAGTCGCGTGGGCGCAACACTAATATCACTTGTCATCATTGTGGAAAAAAGGGCCATATCAGACCACAGTGTCATGAGTTGCGCAATGAGAAGCGCAAGGATAAGGGAAAAGAGAAAGTGCAGGAGAAGTCCTCTGATCACAACATAGTACCTGCGAAGTCCAGCGTCAAGATTGAAGAAATTAATGTCATGCAGATCGAGGATTCCGATGGTAGTGACGAGTTCATACTTGCAGCTAGTTCTTCTGATGCTTCACACTTGACTGAGACACCTAGTATGTATGCACAGTGCTGGTTATTGGATTCAGGTGCGTCCTTCCATGTGACGCCTTACCGTGAGTGGTTTCACTCTTATCGTACTGTATCTGGATCAGTCAGCAGACTTGGAGATGACAGGTCTCTTGATATTGTGGGCTGTGGAGATATTCAGTTGCAGTTTTCCACTGGTAGTTCCTTTTTGCTCAGGGATGTACGTCATGTATCTGCGCTTACGCGCAGCCTTATGTCTGTAGGACAGTTGGGTTTCGCACGTTTCATGTCTGTTTTGGGGATTCTGCCTGGAAGATTACCAAAGGCAGACTTGTGCTTGCTAGAGGCTCCATGGCTGGCAGCCTCTATCCTCTTGTTGTATCTGGGTCTTTTGTAGACCATGTTTTGGCAGTGGGCTCTATCCCACATGTATCACTTTGGCATGCCCGTTTGGGGCATATGTCTTTGAAGGGAATGAAAATGTTATCTGGTTTGCAGTATCTTCCGCCTTTGGACTATGCACGTTTTGACTCGTGTGATCATTGTCTTTATGGTAAGCAGAATAGGTCTACGCATAAGAAATCGGGTAGGCCATGCATGAGTGAGCCCTTGGCTTTGGTGCATTCAGATGTTTTTGGGCCCATGCCGTATATGTCTATGGGTGGCGTGAAGTACTTTGTTACCTTCATTGATGATTTTTCTAGGAAAGTGTGGGCTTATCCCATAAAGCAAAAGTCTGATGTCTTGGCAGTCTTTCAGCGTTGGCTTGCTCTTGTTGAGAACCAGACTGGGTATAGGCTGAAATGCCTTAGGACTGACAATGGGGGAGAATATGTCTCACGTGCTTTTGAGCAGTTTTGTGATGACAGGGGTATTAAGTGTCAGTTGACCGCCCCTTACACCCCCGCCTAGAATGGTTTGGCTGAGCGCATGAACAGGACTATTCAAGAGCATGTCCACTCTATGCTTAGTGATGCAGGCCTACCACAGAGCTTTTGGGATGAGGCAGTTAGTACGGCAGTGCATGTCATAAACCGATCGCCTTCTAATGGATTGGATTTCCAGGTTGCAGAGGAAGTTTGGGCTGGTAAGCCACCCTCTTATGCGCATCTCCGTGTCTTTGGATGTGAGGCATTCTGCCATGTGCCCAAGGACAAGAGGAGTAAGTTGGATCCAAAGAGCATTAAATGCATCTTTCTTGGTTATGGTGATTCAGGAGAGATGGGCTATCGCCTATGGGATCTGCAGGCGCGGAAAATAGTATGCAGCCATGATGTAGTCTTCCATGAAGACAAGATGCACAGGCAGCCTGAGAAAGTGGTTGAGATCCGCAGAGTGATCTTTCAAGAGGAGCCTAGAGCTCCTGCACAGCCAGTTGGATAGCCTACAGCTGCAGCAGAGCCTACAGTGAGACAGTTTGCTAGAGACAAACGTCCACCTGATAGATTTCATCCCTCTATGCATTATATTTTGGTTACAGATGCAGGAAAGCCTTTCACTTATGATGAGGCTATGCGCAGGGGTGACAGACACTCCTAGGAGAGGGCTATGCAGTCTTAGATCGACTCCTTGCATAAGAATGAGACTTGGGATTTGGTTGCCTTGCCTAAGGGCAAGAAGGCTTTGCCATGCAAGTGGGTGTACAAGCTAAAAAGTACCCCTGGACACCCCAAGCCGGCATACAAGGCTAGATTGATAGCAAAGGGTTTTAAGCAGGAGCATGGTGTAGAATTTGATGAGGTCTTTTCTCCTGTGGTTAAGATGACCACCCTACGCTTGGTCTTGGCTTTGGTTGCTCAGCTTGACTTAGATCTATATCAGATGGATGTCAAGACGGCTTTCTTACATGGAGACTTGCATGATGAGATCTATATGGAGCAGCCTAAGGACTTTGCAGAACCTGGCAGGGGGCACCTAGTGTGCAAGTTGAAGAAAAGTTTTTATGGCTTGAAGCAGGCACCTAGGGAATGGTATCATAAGTTTGATGCCTTTATGCAGTCACAGGGCTACAGCAGGAGTGCTATGGATCCATGTCTTTACACGAAGAAAGCTCGTGATGGTTCATTGCTTATTTTGGTACTCTATGTGGATGATATGCTGATAGTAGGGAAAGCTCATGATGAGCTAGATGCTCTTAAATCTCTACTGAAGAAGAGCTTTGAGATGAAGGATTTGGGACATGCCTCTCACATACTTGGTATGCGCATTAGACACGACAGGCATCAGGGACTCCTCTACTTGTCACAGAGGGAGTATATTCATAAAGTCCTTGAGCGCTTCCGCATGCAGGACGTAAAGCCTATTGGCTGTCCATTGCCTTCTTATGTGAAGGTATCACAGGCCGATTGTCCGCAGACAGATGAGCAGAGGGCCGAGATGGCCCAGATCCCTTATGCTTCAGCCGTGGGCAGTTTGATGTATGCCATGATAGCCACTTGTCTAGATATTTCCTTTGCAGTTGGTGTTGTGGCACGCTATATGGCTACACCTGGTAGGAAACATTGGGATGCCGTGAAGGATATCATGAGGTACCTGAAGGGCACAACAGATATGTGTATTTGCTATGGCAGCCAGGATACAAGGGTCATGGGGTATAGTGACTTCGATTATGCAAGACATGCAGATAGTAGGAAGTCCACTTCTGGCTATGTATTCACCTATGCTGGAGGTGCTATCTCTTGGATGTCTAGGGTTCAGAAGTGTACAACTTTGTCTACCACTGAGGCCAAGTATGTTGCAGCCATTGAGGCTTGCAAGGAGGCCATATGGCTAGGCCGTCTAGTTTTGCTGACCTTGGGATTGATGCTATACCTACACTGCATTCGGATTCTATGAGTGCCATTCAGTTGGCTAAGAATCCGGTCTTCCATGCGAAGACAAAACACATTGAGGTGAGGTATCACTTCATACGTGGTGTCGTGGAGGACAAGTCTGTTGACCTTGTCAAGATCTCCACTGACGAGAATCCTGCAGATCTCCTCACGAAAAGCCTCACTATTGAGCGCTTTGCCTTCCTCAGGAGATTGATGGGCATTGGATGAGATGTTGCCTTTCCTCATCCCTTGTACCTATGTACAGTTGTACTGTCTTTTTCTTTTCTTTCTCTCTCACTGGGGCAGATTCTCCTTTAAGTGGGAGGTTGTTGGGATAAAGGCACCTCCGCCGTGCCGCCCCTTGTATTACTACACTGACAGTACCCGCCACTGCACACTGCAGGTGGCGGACGCCCGTCATGTCACTTTATTCTTTACATTCATTTTTTAGTGACTAGTAAATAAAGGAAGGCCCGGTCACACATTGTGACTGTTGGAGTTCCCATTTCTTGTCTCTCTCTTTCTTGCTCTTGCTCTCCCGCCATAGCTCGTGTGGAAGCTTCGATCCTTCTCACCTTTCATTTGACACATCTCAACCAACTCTTATTTTGCTTAAATTTGATAAGATTGAAGCTGATTTGCTGTTGGTCCCTCAAGTATGGTCTCCTAATAGAGTTTTTCAAGCTTGAAATCAAGTCCAACACATCACTTGCAATGCATCTAAATTGCATGGAAGGACTTCTAACCCAACAACATTAAAATCGAAGAAGATGTTTGCATCGGTGTTCTACTTAAGAGTTTGCCTCCTGAATATAATAATGTATCAACAACTTTAATCATCATACCAAATCCTGAACTTGTTGATATCCAGGCATCACTGTTAGAGGAGGAAAAGAAGCTAAAAACTAAGGAAGAACCAAGCACCTCTAGAGATGAACATGCATTATATGTTGGCAATAGGTACAACGGCAAAAAGGATAAGCTCTTTTGTGACTTCTACAAAAGGACCGGACATACCGAGAAGTTTTTCCATACTAGAAAAAGATCCAAAAATGCATATCTAGTTGCAGTCAAAGAAGAAGAAGAAAACAAAGCAAAGGAAGAAGAAGAAGAAGAAGAAGACCACCGGGAGAAGAAAAAACCTCGTCAGTCCTTCTATTCAGATAGAATTTTTTAGTTTTGTATTTTCTAGCCCTAATGCCTCAAACATAAACTTGTAAACTCCTCAGTTAGCCTTGTAATAAAGCCTCTATACACTTTGTGAGGTCCCTACTACAGCCTGTGGATGTCCATCATGTTTGTGGTACCCACACTTAGCCTTTTTCTGCAACAGCCTCTAGTGTTTTGCCATGTTTATGGTGTGCCCATACTTTACAGGTGTTGTTTTCACTAAAGCCTCTATATGCTTTGTAGTTCTGGTTGTGATTGAGGAGGGGTGTTTAAATATTTGCAATCACACCTACTTTAGTCCCTTTGTGAGGGGCAATGATGGCTCAGGACTAGAATCCCATATGCACAGTAGGAGAAAGTACCACCACTCAAATCCTATAAAGCATTGTACACTCTTTTTCTAATGCAATGATAGTACTCTTTTCTTTCCAGTAAAGTGTCATGTCACTGTCAATACACAAGATTGTGTTTATGAGTCCAAGTCTCAATCTTGGAACCTAATTCACTTGTGTAACAATTTGTCCTTGTCACGCTCAATGTCTTCATGATTTTCTTTTTCTTATATCAGCCTTCATAGCTTCCATATCTACCATGCTCTGGATCCCGCATATTTTAACAAATCAAGATGAGAGGCAATGGTAAGAAATCCACCCCTTGCAATGGTGGGCATTGAGTATCAATGATTAGTGTTGGTGGGAATGATAAGAAACCCTCAAGCTCCAAAAAATAAGGGTGTGAAATTTGTTTTATTACAATGAGTCTACTCCTTCAAGAGACAAAGGTTATTTAGTGATTTCTTCCTCTTCTTTGGCTCTACATTCAGCTTCATCGAGAGACTAACTATTGTCCACCCATGGCTCCACCAAGAGATATCCATTACCTCCCCTCCCTTGGATTGCTCCACTAACACTTACTCCAATGTAGGCACTGATGAGATATTATATGATACCCCTTCCTCCACTCCCTCCTGTACTCAGATTTGAGAGGTCACCATTGGGAGCTATCTAGTCTCTATTCCATTAGAACCCCAAATACCTTCTTCGACATCGCCAACAATATTTCCTTCATCTTTAGATATTTTAAAGGCTGTGATCCATGACTTTCTTGATTTCCTATCTCTTTCTGAGAGCGGGATTCCATGGGATATTCAAAGGGGGATCATATTTCTTTCTTAAATGCATATCCAATTTCTTTATCTTTAGAGGGGGTCCCTCCTCATCTTGTATTTTTTCACACACCCTTTATCTTCTTGGTGTTTTTTGATATCTCTATTCAATTTTGCCCATTGATTCCCTTTTTTCTTTCCTACCAATGATAACTAGGATCTACAGGTTCTTCCTAGTTCAATGCTTTAGATGTTTGAGCCATGGCTTGGTAGCTTTGCCTGCATATACCGTGCAGCATGGAGTCACAGAGCTTGTGGCTTCTCTCCTAAGGTTGAGTTTTGGGTCCTATCAGCTCATCATTCTATGACTCTTCACTACAAGTTACTTATAGGTGGAATACTGGGATTTTAGGGTTGATCTTCTTCTCTCTCTTACTCCTCTTTTATTCTCCTTTTTGGGCTCAAGAGGGGGTGTTGAGAAACCATATAATTCACCACTATTTCCTCCCTTCATCTCTATTATTGGTTTCCATTTAGAGCCCCAAAAAGGCTTTTTGGGTGCCCTTTGGGAGAGTCGAGGTGCCACGTGAGAGACTTCAATGGGTGACACTTGAGAAAGACTATGCCTATAAATATGGCATTGACTTTACCCAATTAAGAGTCATATGATGATCCATAGCCTTTGCAGACATTAGACAATTAAAAAACTATTGGATGTTTTTGGAGATCCATACTCATGCATCAATTTCCCATACATATGATTGTCAAGTATTTCCAAGTTTCTAAAGCACTTTGATAGTGAACCAATTGTGAAATTTGGGTCACTTGGCTTGATGGTTCTATTAGAAGGTAAAAGGCTAGGATGGTTGCGGAATGCTATCCACAAACAATATGGTATAAATTATGGATAGACATCCATTTTCTATTAGTAGGTATAAGGCTAGGCTAGTTGTGAAACGATATGCACAAACATATGGCGTAGAATATGAATAATGCAGATGGTTCTATAAGTAGGAATATTTATTTTATATACCCACTTACAATCAATAGCTTTATTTTCCTTGGGAAATGGCACTAGATCTCAAATCATGTTGGCCTCTAATGCAACCATCTCCTCATCCATTGCTACATCCCAATGAGATGACCAATAGCCTCCTCAATATAAATGGCCTCAATATCCTCAACTACATTTACCATATAAGCATAATGGTAAGGTGCATAACTATCAAAATCAAATCTTCTAAAAGGGTATCTCACCTTGTTAGACTTATGTACCACCGGTGTTACTCAGAATGGAGCTTTTACATTACTATGTGCTCTACACATGTGGTGTCCCCAATTGAAGGAATACCAAGCTCATCATCAAAACTCTTATGACCCATTGGAGAATTGAATGATTAGTAGATACATCATTAGTATCTGAGACTTTCTTCTTATCTTTGTTATCATGTGCAATACTAGTAGATGCACTTGAAGATGTGGGGCTACTCCTTAGTCTCCCAAACCTTGTAAGGATTGATTGTAGATCTACTACCAAATTGTGTCTTTGATCCACACTGAGTAAAGTTCCAAATATAAGACATATTAGGCAACAACAACAAGATGTCAATATCCTCTTATTGAGCATGAACATGTGGAACCAATATTGAGAGAATCTATGAGGATTTCACATCATACTAATTAATATGATCTATCTATGGATAATGTCATGCTCACTATAATGAGCCTTCTTTTTATGAAGAAGCCAGGTTATGAGATAACAAGCTTAAATTTCCATGGTATCGAAGAGCATTGTCTCCCAACACTTTGACTTGCTCCCTCAGGTAAGCATTTTACTGCTCCAAGACTTGGTAGTGCTCTAAGAAAATATCTTTGATGGGACTGGAATAGTGGAACATGGCTGAATTTGGAGGGTACTAAACTAGGCTACTAGATCTATCAATCGAATATGTCTTTCAAATCCATCAAGAGTAATATTTTTTCAAACCATCACTATAGAGCTAGTAGAGGCGGACTTGGTCAAAATAGGATTAGAGGCACCTACAATAGCCAAAACAAAGTAGGAGGAATTGTAGGACCCAATAATAAAATAGCTTAAGGCTATGATTGGGCATTGACATCTGGGTTCTCGTTGTCTATAGGGAGAGGAGGCAATTGAGAATAAGCATCTCATAGAAACTACATGAAAATGTTGAGTTGCCTTATCCCACTTGTCATTGTTATCATTAGCAACCATCAAGACCCTACGGACTACTTATCAAGTCAAACGTTTCAAGCGAGTAGCAATGGCTACCTCTCACATAGCCGTGCACACTCTCACACAAGGATGTAGTGAGCTTACCATTGAATTCGATCATTGTAGTTCTCTTCCTTGAATGCTTTGATGGCTCCGTGATTCAAGGCACTAGCTCACGCAAGCTCCATCTCCATGCTCCAAGCTCCAATATCCATAGTTGTGCATGTGAGAAAAGAGAAGAGAAGAAGGAGATTATGAGAAGAGGAGAAGAAGAACTTCTCCACATTCCCTCACTCTCATTGTCACATTTTCCCTCTCTGACACCCTCTCTCATGCACAAGCAAGGAGTAAAAACTAGAACAAGAAGAGAGCTAGTTTTGCACACACACCCAGAATGAGCTTATCCATTCACTTTTTGGATTTTATAAATGCTATTCTTTCCTTGGGATTATGGCTCCTTTTCATGCATGTTTTCATTTACAACTTGCATAGGAGGGAGCTTGGTGCTCTTTTACAAAGGGCTAAAATGTACTTTATCTCTTGTGTGCACTATTCTTGATTTTGATTTTGTCTTCGTGCTTCTTGGTCTTCTTTTTCCATCGTGATGTCTTCTTATGATCATTCTTAAGATTTCTTTGCACTTGTGTCATTTCGAGGGTTAATATTACCTCCTCTCCTAGAGATGAGTGCCAGTCCCATGGCATTGGATGGTATAGATGGGAGAGGTTGAGGGTGATATGGGATTCTGGTCCAGAGCCCTCACTGTTTCTCACAAAGGGACTGAAGTAGGTGTGATTGCAAATATCTCAACATAGTGGGGGTATTCATCATGCATCTTTGCTTGCGACTCTGGTTGTGGGGCTGGACTTGGCACATTAGGTTGCTCTTGCTCATCATTCTCCTGCTCAAAATCAGGCCCTTCTTCCAAATTGGGCTCTATAGGCTCCTAAGTAGGAGGTTGTGCTTGCTGCTCTTGTTCCCCAAACCCCAACAAGTCAAGCTCTTGCCTAGACAACCTTACCTTGATTAGATGTTTCCTTTTCTCTTCTATATTTAGGTTGGTGCTAGCCCTAGGTGTCTTTTAATGGGGATTGTATGGTAATGATCTCCTTGTGAGTTCTAATTTTCTTTTGAGCCCATCAATTGTTTCTTCTCCTTTTTCCTACATGATATGTAGCAGCATAGTGTTTGGGAAAGCTAGCTACTACTGTGCTAGCATCCCCATCTCTATCACTTAATTTTTTCATTTAGCCATTATGCACTCACTTTCTGAAATAGCAAGGCTCTTTGCTAAATTCCTATTCTAGCATGGTTCCTTTCTGCCCATCCTTCATCTTTCTCATTCATCTATTCGAGACTTTGGTTTTGCTCTCACGGGAGGATGGTTACCAGCTGCTCTTGCTCTTTCCATATCGCAAGCATCTTATCCTTGTCTTGGCCTTGGCGTTCCACTTACTCATTTAGGATGTTATGCTAGTGGAGTGCTCCTTGGAGTTGATTCCACAGCTCTGCCATCTTCTTCATAGCCTCTTCATCTCTTTGCATATTTATGGCATGCAAATCTTATCTCAACTCATCACTTTGTCATTTCAACTCTTTGTTTTCTAACTCTAGATGTTTGTTTTCTTTAGAGTTAAAAGCACACAATTGCTCTAAAGAAATGCAACTTTCTCTTTCTTCCTCATACATGTCACACAACTTTTCATCACTTTGTCTTGCTTTCAAGGCCTCTTTCAATGCCGTCACTTCCCTAGTGTATATTGTCATTTTCCTTGTCTTTTCAAGTCGAAAGGATACACAATCATCCTTTTTCAATTCTAGCTCAACAAG
Organism: Lygodium microphyllum; assembly: GCF_053477565.2. Lineage (NCBI taxonomy): Eukaryota > Viridiplantae > Streptophyta > Polypodiopsida > Schizaeales > Lygodiaceae > Lygodium > Lygodium microphyllum. The sequence goes on from NC_141153.1 coordinate 139,028,529, forward strand.
CACATCTTTTCTCTCCTCATTCATTATCTCACACCGACTATGGAGCTCTTTCACTAGCTCATCATACTCCTTTATGTGTTGCGCACTACCAATGGTACTGAAGTAGCTGATACCTCAAGGCGTGACACCTTAGGACCTTGGTGGGATTCTGCAACACGGCTATTGCTAGTCTCTTGGCTCCTACCATTGGGGCTCCTTGTGATGCTGTTTTGGTTCCATCATATGCACTTTACTTAGTAGGTACTACACCCATGTTATCATGTTACTTTCATTGTGACTACTACTTTTGTAGATCCTTGTGTTGGGGTGGTTGTGGTAGCCATGATTGATGGTATTGCATGCATGGGGGCCTTTCTCTTACCTTCTGCCACCACTGGTCTCTATTCAGCCTCCTCTATGGTAGCACTTGTGCTAGGCACATCTTCATGTGTCGAGCTCATCGTGGCTAGTTCTTGGGATCAAGATATTTGTTCTACTAATCTTCTGATGGGAATGGCCACTTGCTTCTCCTCCTCTCATCTTAACCTTTCTTCCTCCTCCTCTTGTTTCTTTTTGTGTTCCTCTCCAAGTTTCCTTGATTCTTCTTTAGCCTTCTGTAAGCCTCTGCTTTCTTCATTAGTGGTTTTGGTATTTCTAATGGGAATCCTCAGCATAATTATTTGCCTCTCTCCTGGACTGGATGGTGTTGAGCCTTGTTCCCCCTGTTCGTTGACCATTCTCTCACTTGAGGTTCCTTGTTGAGTTTGATAGTCAGCTTCCCTCTTCTTAGCCGCTTGATTTTCTTCTTCCTACTAAACTTTGGCAGCTTCTTCTTTTCCAAGGTTCCCTGTAGAGAAAGAGACGAGAGGGCTCATTGGAATGGGTGAATGATGATTATGGATTGGCGAGTGTGTTGGTGTTTCCTCCCCTTCCTCTTATTTTTCCATCTCCCCCATAGCCTCTTGTGTTAGGGTTGTTAGCACTCCTCTGAAACCTATATTCGATGCCTTAGATGCAAATTTTTTTCGTTGTGACTTAGCCTTCGTTGCATTGAGGATTCTCCACCTATGGCTCTTGGAGCTAATGCCAATACCTTAGCTGATGCCTGGGTTGTCATTCATACATAGGAGTTCAAATTTACTTTGCCCATTAGTGCATTGGCTGCAATACTCTTGAGCAATGGTACCCCTATTATGTTTGTGAGTGTATTGTACCTCTGGCGGCTTGAGAAGAGAGCATGCACCATCTTTTCTTGCAATCTACGGACTTAAGGATGCCTACTAGGATTCCATCATTCATGTACACTTGTTTGTTATTCATCCCTAGCATGCCATACACGTCTCTCTTTGGCCTCTTTTTTGGCTTATCCACTAACCCTAGAGATTTCTCAACCAACTCTGGGCTAAGCACAACTTCCACACTCTTGGTTACATCCCCCTTGTTTGACCATTAATTTACCACTATTCTTCTTGATATCAAAGGACCTGAGAAAATCTGTGCACTTGTCATGATCTATTTTCTGGCTGATCTTCTCGAGGTACTTGGCTAGATTGCATTGCTCGACAATCTACCTGGCTACGTCCTCAATTGCCACAAGTTCTTCTAGGTTGTGTATGCTCCGTTATTGTAATTGGTTGAAGACTTGCATCTCCGTGGTTAAGTGATATTTGTTCCATTCTTCCTTGAAAAATGGGAGCTTTGCCATTTGGATTCCTATCATAACACAACATCTCACAATGAGTTCTTATTGAAGGATAAGTTTTTCAATTCATATTCATTCATATTCACATTTCACCTAACTTCCTCCCCTCTTGGAATGATGACAATCCTTCCTAGGATTGGAGAATGAAGGGGTAACGGTGTTTGGTACACTCTTGGTGTGCTCTAGTGTTTCAAGAGCCAATTGTAGAAGTTTGGGTTATACTTCAATGTAGCATGGTGGTCCATGTCTTGTGGGAAAATGCCCACATGTGTGATATAGGTCAATACATTAGTCAAGAGATTGCCTGAGTTCCTTTTGCTAGCAACATGAAGTTCTTCTATTAGAATCCTATCTAAATATGGATGCAACATGAACTTGTCTTCTAATGGTCTATTTCGTATCATTGGTAGTACTCTAAAAAAAGTTGGGGCCATGTAAGTGGGGTCATATTCGAAAGGCTTGATGGTGCATTTTTTCTATGAATCGGTCATGATTTGACAACCCTCTTGTTCCCACAGGATGTGGAGAGTGTACCATTTCCATAGGAGATTGAATTCAGACTCAACTAGCTTTTTTAGCTCATCAAGTTCATCGGGTGACATTGGAACTTGGCTTTTCTTCAAGGACATGATTAACCATTGGTTTAAGGCTTCTTCTTTAGTCTTGCCACCTAATTCAACAAGATAGTGCAATTATCTTCAGAGCTTTAGCTTTGCTATATCATCTTGATTCACTTAGCATGATTCAATGATTCAATATTCATCTTATTCTTCTTCTGTGTTTTTTCAATTTCTCTTCTTTCTCAATGTTTGTCGTACGCACACTGTGTTTCTCCCTGAAAATCCTATTGTCTCTCTAGTTTTCTTTCACATTAGTCATATTCAGAGGTTGCATATAAGACTCTCTACGATGGTACCACTAAGCCCATCTACCTAAGGAGCTTATTGGCAGTGCTTCAATTCCCTTGTGCTACTTTGACTTATATCTATTGTGCGATAACCAAAGTGCGATTGCACTAGCTAGTGACTCCATCATCACCCCACAGAATAGGCACATTGGAGTACACTTTTACTTCACCAAAGAGCAAGTTGAACTCGACACTATTTGCCTGGATTTGGTGTCTTCCAGTGACAATTTTCTAGATATATTGACCAAGGTAGTCAATCAGTCGGTTCTACAATATCTATTGAAGATGAAGCCACAAATGTTGCTACAATTTCCCAAGCTCTACAACGGATATTGACATTGATTGTGATGACAAATATGATGATAATCATGATGGAAAATTCCAAGGTATGCAAGCGCAATCTGCAAGGCAACGTGATGTTGGTCAGCATGGCACTACTGGCCGTGTTGATGATGAAGATGATTTGGGAGATTTTGATGATGATGATAATGATAATGATCTAGCTGACTACTACTCTTGTTAACCAAGACAATGATGCTTGTGATGGGGAGCTTGATGGTGATCAGAAGGCACAATCTAGACATCATGATGAATTGGCGCATAATACACATAGCCACAAATACCAGCAAGCAACAGGGCAAACTTCCTTTTGAAGATGGTGATGATGATGATGACCTTACTACTGCTATTGTTGACAAAGATGATGATGAATCTAGAGTAGCCAATGTGAGCAGGACAACAAGCTATTCTGGGTAGCAAGGGATAAAGCCACAGATAGCCATGATTGGCATCCACAACAAGGTGCAAGTTTGGATGATGATGAAGGTGATTATGATGATGAAGATCTTGCTACTTTTGCTCCAGATGACAGATATGATTATGATGAGAGTAGTGCTAGGATACTTCTTTTGGAGATGGTATACTAGAGACATTCGTAGCAAAGGCCCATGTCCATGCTATAAAATCCCATCAAAACTCTAAATCCTTTGTGTCTAACTAGTCTTGGGGTTCCTCTTGCACACTCTTCCTTTTGTATTTCTTGAATCTACTATATCTAGTTCACATATGATGGCCTACAGCCACTCTACACTTTCTAATCTTGTTATCTTGTACTTTTTTTGTAATTAATATAATTACCCATTATGAGAGAGAGAAAGAGAGAGAAAGAAAGAGAGAAAAGAAAGTTATATTAACGTCTTCTAAAGACCAAAACTGGCCTATGAGACAAACTGTGATACAACTGATGAGGTCCAGCTATCCAAAATAAAAGTGCTGAATGAAAAGCTAAAAATTGGAAACTGAAAATACAGTGCTGTGAGTGTGATAAGTGTCGTGTGTATGTGCGTATGTAGCTCTGGTACTCCAGATAATGGCTACAAAAGGGGAAAAAATGTCGGCTGTGATAGGGGAACAACTGTCGGCTGTGATAAAGTGGTGCGATGTGTATATGTAACAGATGCAGGGAGATATATTATCCTGGGATGTAGTAGCAGTCGTCGAAGTTGCTAATAGCAGGTGATCCCTCCTGGATGCAGGATGTGGTACATCGGCGGTGGAGAAAGAGCAAACTGGAGATCTGAGATCCAATGTGTCGAGTATCGTCGGATCTCAGTCTGCTGTCGATGTAGATCAAGAATCCTCCGGATCTCCTGTCGGTGTGGCTGTGGGGTCCGAAACCCACAGATCCTCGTGCGGCATCGGGTACGCTGGTCCTCAGCCTGCTGTAGTGTGAGCTTGGAGGTCTGGCTGGAGGCTGGTACAGTAGCTCTCACTCTGTCTGTCTGAAAGAACTGTGTAATAGTCGTCTGGGTGGGTCCCTCTCTAATTGGGACCCGCTGTGTGCTCTGCTCTCTAATGTGCCATGCCTCTCCCAGAAAACGGCCAAATGATCTCTGATCCATATCAGTCATACATCCCTGAAGTGAGCTGCTCAATGTGTATCTAGATCTCAACTCTGAGTATGCCGGGCATCTGAGAACAAAATGCTCCTCACTCTCCACCTCTGATCTGCAAAGGGGGCATATCCTCTCCTCCCGCGGGATGCCATTGGCTCTGCCACTCTCAATCATAAGCTGATGTGATGATACCCTGAGCTGTCCAATAAGAACTCTCAATCGATGTGGCATATAGATCTGCATATATCTCAGAATCTCTATGAATCCCTGCTCTGATATCCTCAAGAACTGTGTATAATAATGTGCTATCTTCGATGGCAGTGGCTGTGCAGGGCTGACTCATGTCCTCTGTATATAAATATGCCATATCTCCTGTCTAATGACTCTGTTCCTCTCAGAGAGAGAGAGGGTGTAAGTGGGAGCCTGAGTATCATATAGAAGAGGTGGGAGTCTATCAATGTCCAGCCCATGTCTGTCAAACCAAGCTCTAGTCTGTGCATACCATGATGTGGTATCCCCCGCTCGATCCATCTCCTGAGATGCCATATATGCTCTATATGCAATGCGATCTCTGTCCATATCCTGAAATCTGTGTAGGAAGCAGACTGTCTGAAATAATGCCTCGACTAGCATGGGCGAAATGGCAAGCTCTGCTCGCACAATGTCATGTGGGACTGAGGCCTTGCTGCAAATCAATCTAGATATCATGATCACCTGAGGTCTCTCCATCAATGTCCATACATAATCGGCAAGGCCTGGCCCCCATATAGCTGCTCCATACATCAGTGCTGGAGTGACTAGAGTATCAAAGAGCCACCCCTTGGTGCGGGGCTCTTGGAAATGTGCCTGATGACACTGTCGCTCCATAAGAGCCAATGCTGAGTATCCTCTAGTGAGGCGGTCAGGAGCTGTCTGTGTCATCGAGAAAGTCCCTGAAGCTGCTGTAAAGGTGACTCCCAAATATACATATGATCCAGTGACCTCAATACTCCCTCCTGCTGCCATGAAAATACTCTGTCTGCGTATCTGAGCTGATATATGGAATATAAGAACCTTGGTTTTACCAAGGTTCACTGTCATGCCTCTCTGTATGAAAAAATCATCCAATGCTAATAAATGTTGTTGTAATCCCTGAGCTGAGTTTGAGACCAACACAATGTCATCTGCATATAGTAAGATATGAACTGTGGCTCCACTGAGATCTATACCTCCACCGGCTCGCTGTTGAATAAACTCTGCTATCTCATCAATGTATAGCCCAAATAGAGTCGGTGAGAGTGGGCATCCTTGCTTCACACCAATGGTGCTCACAAGGGGATCTGATATACCTCCCGGACATCTGACTCTACCAGTAACCCACTCATATAGTGCATAAATACCCCACATCATGTCATCATCCACCCCCAGATCAAGTAGGCGTCTAAAAAGCCTCTCTCTCGAAACCGTGTCAAAGGATTTGCGAAAATCCACAAAGCAACAGTACAATCTCTGTTTCTTGACTCGTGTCTGGTTGATCAGACAATGGAGAGTGAAGATGTGGTCTATGGTAGAAAATGCCCGTCTGAACCCTGCCTGTCCGGGTGTGCGCATGCACTCTCTCTCTGCCAGCGTGCTGAGCTCCTCCTCCATCACTGTGCCATAAAGTTTGGACAAAACTGGCCCAATCATGATGGTCCTATATGTGTTAGGATCCATAGGATCCCCTGACTTGTGAATAGGTACAATGGTGTGCTATGTCCACGAGTCAGGGAACCCCTCAGACAATGCACGGTTGAAGAGGTGAGCAATGAGTGGAGCCAATGTGTCTCTGCCATATATAATATGCTCTGCCAGTAACCCGCTCATATAGTGCATAAATACCCCACATCGTGTCATCATCCACCCCCAGATCAAGTAGGCGTCTGGAGAGAGAGAGAGAGAGAGAGAGAGAGAGAGAGAGAGAGAGAGAGAGAGAGAGAGAGAGAGAGAGAGAGAGAGAACCATGTGCATTATTGATTGTCACTAGGCATCCACTCTATCTGTCTTGCTCTTATGGTGAAGAATAATCGCCTCCTCATCACTGGGGAGAACCATGTACAATACTGATCATCACTAGGCATCCACTCTACTTGTCTTGCTCTTATGGTGAAGGTTGCTCTCCTCCTCACTAGGCCTGGTGTGTGGAAGATTACAGTTAATTGCAAAGAGTAAACAGAAACATACCTATAAACTCTTGGAGAAAGAGACCGTTTTGTAAAATTTATTCTATCATTGTGTTGAGAGCTAGGCTCCCTCCCATAAAAATTGTAATAATCAAATGGCACCTTAAAGGTATAGTTTGTAGTAACCAAAATTTCGGTTAAAACTTAAGACTAAGGTCTAGAAGTAGGGAATATCAAGGGGAATATGAGCTATGACTAGTCAAAAAGCCACAAAAGGGGCATGATGCCCAAGAGGCATGGGAAACCCTAACCCTCAATTTCATGTATAAATAAGATGAGAACTAATGGAAGAATCTATTCATGTGTGTGCAAACTTTGTTTTCTTGCAACATTTTTGCCTTGAGAGTGAGACTGAAGAAGAGATATTGTGAGAGAATGTGAGAGAGTGATGGAAATGGAGTGTGAAGCTCTTTGCATGATTTTTCTCTTCTCTATCCAACTTCATGGTGAGTGCCTTCATGAGTAAGAGCTTGCAAGTTGAGATTGTGAGAGGGTTAGGGACATAAAACAAGAAGCCCTCTTCTTCTTTTCATCTCCTTGAGCATGTTGTGGGTGTCTCCTCTCCATTGCAATGATAAGGAAGCAAGATCAAAGACAAAGGAGCATGCACTTGGATCAGGGACAAGGTGTGAGCTAATATGTGGACTATAACAAGGTAAGTATAGGTAAACATGTTCTCCCATCTTGTATGGACCCACCATGTGAGTATGCTAAGTGAGAGCTAGTCATGGATTTTGTGTACATCAAGTCCCTTGAAATAATAATAGTGTGCCCAATGGTCTAGACATCAAGCTCAAAAAGTGTGACATTTTTGTTCTAGTGCTAGGACACAAACACTTTGATGACAAACCCGCTCATGTGCGTCAAAACCATGGAATAGGATGATGTACTGGAGTGCTAAGTTTGGAATATGGGAAGTAGATAGGTCATACTTGTAGGAAGATAAAGGCATAATCCTTTTGTATTTTGACTCCCTTGGGTTAATCAAGGCTCGTGAGTGTTTACCAGCTGTGCATCGTGCGCTAGAGAGTCTTGCATGCTTTTCAACGGATATAGAGCTTAGTGATGTTTTGAAGAGGCTGCACGAGTTATATCTAGTTGTACCTACTTGCCCTCAGCAACCCAATAGCACTGATTGTAGGTTCTATGTTATGGCCTACATGAAGTTTTTGATTGAGGGGGCACTACAAGACAAAGTGTCAAGGCATTGGGTAAGTGGTCTTTTTATAGCACATTATGTAATTATAGCACATTTATTGGTGTGTTAATTTGATTGATGGTCTTTTTATCGTGCAGCTTTCAAAATCTTGGTTCACTCATTTGGTCATAGAAGATTTAAAGAGAGGATTACAAGATTGGTACACTAGTGTGCTACAGAAGGAGTAGTGTAGCAAATACTAGTTATGGTTGCTAGAAGAGTCCATTTTTTGTAGTGGATTTTCATACCATTTTTTATGATCGTGCCAATGCTTATGTGCCTTCAAGGGCCCCTTCATATTTTCTCATGTTCATGCCACATACCTTGTACATATTGGTTGTTTTGGCTAGTATTAAAATGACAAGATCTATTTTGCCTTTGTGTGGGCTGTTTTGATCTAGAGTTAGCATATGATTTGTTTTGGCTAGTATTAGAATGACAATATTTCTTTCACAATTGCATTAGGTTTTTAAATCTAGTTTCAGCATACATGATATTCAATATTTAATTCATCTGTACTTCAAAGCACTTTTTGTTGTGGAGAGGTGAGGGTGTTTGCACATTGTTGTCGTTATATTTGCTAATTGTGGTTGTGCTCATATTGAAGCTTGACATTGTTGTGTTTGCAGGTGATTGTGTTGCTTGAATAGGGGCAGGGTATGTAAACAATGCTAGGGGACATGAATGCTCTCATGGGGGTATGTCAACAATGCAGAGAAATTCATCGAGGATGGTGGTTGGGAATTCTGAAAATTCTAAGGAATTAGACGAAGGATATCAGCCCTTTGATGTGGAAGAGGCTTTTGAATCTAAAGATAGGATCGACGGTTGAAACGGTTGACATTGCAGAAGCATACCAGGTGTTTAATAAACCATCCATTGGATATGCATAATGGCATGGAAAGCATTGATTGCAATATATGTATGTAGTTGGAAGGCATATCTCCTGATTTTGCGATAGTTCTCTGCACTTTGAAGGCTTGTGGCACCATAGAATCCCTAGAAACAAGCCATAAAGTACACTCAGAAATTTTGAAAAGAGGATTGGAAACAGAACTTTATGTCAGCAGTATGGTAGATGTCTATCTAAAATGTGTCTATCTGAAATAGTGATTTCATGCTGTTTACAACAAGGTTGATCGTACTTCTCAGTGGATATTTACTGCCTATTGGTTATGTGCTATGCTTTCAATGTTATGCATGCTATATTGATGCTTCCCATGGATTGTACACACTCTGATATGCATTTGGGGACTGTTTGGGATTGAAATAGTGCTTGGTAGTTGTGACCTTGGCAGTGGTAATGTACTTACAGGTTTACATGAAGAGCTTGAAGATGCTTATGCGGTCTATGTCTCCTGGCTGTGCTCTCTGATTGATCATGATTCATGAATGGTTTGGATTGATGTTACACAACAGCACATGTTTGGTTGTGTTACATGCTCATGGATCATGCTTGTGAGGTGGATACTTGATGCATACTTATGCCTTTTGGATGCCGAACATTTGGGAATGATGCCACATGACTTGGATATGCTTTTGGGGCTGTTTTGAGCCACTACCTCCTTAGTTTTGGATAGTGATTTCATGTTGTTTATAGGAGGGGTGATCGTACTTCTTAGTGAATATTTAGTGCCTATTGGTTACGTGATATGCTTTGGGTGTTATGCATGCTATATTGATGCTTCCCATGGATCATACACACTTTGATATGCATTTGGCGACTGTTTGGGACTGAAATAGTGCTTAGCAGTTGTGATCTTGGCTTTGATAATGTACTTACAGGTTTACATGAAGAGCTTGAAGATGCTTATGCGATCTGTGTCTCCTGACTATGCTCTCTAGTTGATCATGCTTCATGAATGGTTTGGGCTGATGTTACAGGGCAGCACATGTTTGGTTGTGTTACATGCTCATGGATCATGCTTGCGAGGTGGATACTTGATGCATACTTATGCCTTTTGGATGACGAACATTTGGGGATGATGCCATATGACTTGGATATGCTTTTCTGGCTAATTTGAGCCAACTACCTCAGTTTTGGACAGTGATTTCATGCTATTTACAGCAGGGCTGATCGACTTCTCAGTGGATATTTACTGCCTATTGGTTACGTGATATGCTTTGGGTGTTATGCATGCTATATTGATGCTTTCCATGGATCATACACACTCTAATATGCATTTGGGGATTTTTTGGGATTGAAATAGTGCTTGGCAGTTGTGACCTTGGCTCTGGTAATGTACTTACAGGTTTACATGAAGAGCTTGAAGATGCTTATGCAATCTATGTCTCCTGACTGTGCTCTCTAGTTGATCATGCTTCATGAATGGTTTGGGTTGTTGTTACAGGGCAGCACATGTTTGGTTGTGTTACATACTCATGGATCATGCTTGCGAGGTCGATACTTGATGCATACTTATGCCTTTTGGATGACGAACATTTGGGGATGCCACATGACTTGGATATGCTTTTGCGGCTGATTTGAGCCACTACCTCCTCAAATTTGGATAGTGATTTCATGCTATTTACAACAATGCTAATCGTACTTCTCAATGGATATTTACTGCCTATTGGTTACATGCTATGCTTTGGGTGTTATGCATGCTCTATTGATGCTTCCCATGGATCATACACACTCTCATATGCATTTGGGGACTGTTTGGGACTAAAATAGTGCTTGGTAATTGTGACCTTGGCTGTGATAATGTACTTACAGGTTTACATGAAGAGCTTGAAGATGCTTATGCGGTCTATGTCTCCTGACTGTGCTCTCTAGTTGATCATGCTTCATGAATGGTTTGGGCTTATGTTACAGGGCATCACATGTTTGGTTGTGTTGCATGCTCATGGATCATGCTTGTGAGGTGGATACTTGATACATACTTATGCATTTTGGATGCCGAACATTTGGGGATGACACCACATGACTTGGATATGCTTTTGGGGCTGATTTGAGCCACTACCTCCTCAATTTTTGACAGTGATTTCATGTTGTTTATAGCAAGGCTGATCGTACTTCTCAGTGGATATTTAATGCCTATTGTTTACATGCTATGCTTTGGGTGTTAATGCATGCTGTATTGATGCTTCCCATGGATCGTACACACTCTGATATTCATTTGGGGACTGTTTGGGACTGAAATAGTGCTTGGCAGTTGTGACCTTGGCTGTGGTAATGTACTTACAGGTTTACATGAAGAGCTTGAAGATGCTTATGCGGTCTATGTCTCCTAACTATGCTCTCCAGTTGATTATGCTTCATGAACAATTTGGGTTGATGTTGGAGCCTAGTCCTTGTGACTTTTCCCATCCTGGTTGCAGCTTGTTCCTATTCTTGAGAGCTTATGCCCTATGTCACTACTTGATTATGGGCCTTCCTCATGGTAGGATCTTATGTCTTGGATGGGTGCTATGTACTTGGTTGCCTTATGATGGATGTTTTGCTTCATGCCCAGCTACTTTGGAGTGTGACATCACTATGCAGTTATGGATCCTGGATGCCTTTTGGATTGTGCCGCTTGGACCTTGGATATGCTCAGGCAAGATGCCTATCTGGACTTGGACCCTGGGATGTCTTGGATGTATTGTAGCAATTGCTCCCTTGGCATCTTACCATTCTCGTCTAGTGGGAGCTATATCTTGGCACACCTGGCTTGGATTGCAAATTGATTTTATGGGCTTTATGTTTTGGTTATAGATGAGTTTTGATGATGAGACCGTGGGCTTCCATCCCTCGTCTATGCTTTTCTTGTCTTTGACATATGGATGCTTGTATAACTTTGGCACTTGGCATGATATTTGGATACCGCCCATGCATTGTTTATTGAATTTGGAACGCCTATGCACTCTACCCTCTCTTTTCACTACCTATGGCAGGCCTATTGCTCTCTTGCAGGTTTAAGAGGGTCACTTACATGCTTGGATGCTTGTTACGTGCTCCATGCACCTACTTATATGCAGTGCTTACCTATGTGGGCTGATTTGATTTGGGTAATGCCTTGGATCTGATTACAGTTTTGCCAACTTATTGTCAATGATAGTGATATGCCTTTTTTTTATGGCTTGAGCCTTTGCTCATTTGGTTATGTGTATGGAAGTTCTCCGAGTGCCCTATGAGACATGTCCTGCATGCCAATTTATGCCTATTGGGGGTATGATCCTTTGATGCAGGTGGCTATGTCAGACATGAGTACGCATGATGGCATGCCTTGGCCAATTGTTCGGTTTTATCCTGACTTGTTTGCTAGTGGGAGCTTATGTCTCCTTGCTCGGTTGCCTACACTTGGTTATGCTGCAGTTGTGCTTACCTTACATGCTTATGCATTCCTATTGAGGGCTATGACTTGGATGTGGCATTTTAATACCTACAGTTGGTGTGCAGCACCCCACCTTGGTTGTTTTCCAGGCCTTCCTGGACTTGGTTGGCTGACCAAGAGAGGACTTACTTACAAAAGAACATTTTGATGGTGGTAGATGCGGGTTGGTTGGAGAGTGGATGCCTATCTAAACTGAAAAAGGGAATGATACTGAAGCATGGAACTGCTTACAATAAATGCAACTTGAAGGTGTGTTTGCAGATGGTGTTTGCTGAACATGGCTTTGATTTTAAGATATGCTGACCATGGCTTTGATTTGGAGACAAATCAAGAAGACATTATGGTAGATATGTAATGCTAGTGGGGACAAATCAAGAAGATGCTTCTGCATACTTGTTTGTTGATGACAAATATGTATGCATGTGCTGGCACGTGGCTAGGTGCAAACAGCTCTGACTTGTTTTTTAGCATTTTTGCCTATATATAGACAGCCCCTTTGTACAGTGCAGTCAGATCTCAATTTCAGTTTTCCTTGCTTTTTCCTTTATGCTGTGCTCTTGCTATCACGTCTTTTCATCCTTGTTTCCATCATGGTATCAGAGCTTACCAAAAGGTGAACTATCACTGTTTGTGGGAGTGGAGTGTTGCATTCCAGACCTGTGTTTTTCATGACATACGTCTTCTATGCTAGTCTTGTTTGCTTCTATAGTAGCTTTAAGCACTTCCCAAGTGTGTGGATCCTTTTCATGGCAGCAAATTGTAGTATTTTTTAAGTCTATAGTCTTTCCTAGTTTGTGGTAGTCCCTTTCAAGGTGTTTGACAACCACCCATCCCATTTGAGGTTAACTTAGAGCAATCCAACACAAATGACTGCTATAGCAATCAATAAGTGACGTTGTAGTTTGCAACATTCTCTTTCTATATGGCTGCTTCTCTTCTTACCATTTCTCCCACATGTGCTAGCCATTTATTTTCCTGAGAAGTTCTGCATGTAAGGTTCACTGTAGCATTCAATTACCCCTTTTTTCTAAGTTCATTGAGTTCATTGAGGTGACAATGCTGATATGGTTTGACACAAGCATCCAATCAAGGGACTTGGTACAAATGTGATTCTGGTCCAGACTAAAACATGCTAAGTGCATAGATGGCTATGTCAGACATGAGTACGCATGATGGCATGCCTTCTGGACCCTTCTGGACTATTTTGTCATACCAATGTGAGAAGCAAGCACTTAAAAATTTTGATGTTATATGCTTGTTTGGAAAGAATATTCAGGAAATAGGCACCAAATTCATCTCTCTCTCCCTCCCTCTCTTTGTCTCTCTCTGTGTCTCTCTCTCTGTGTCTCTCCAACTTTTGTAACTAAATAGGTTCTCTCCCTCCCGCTCCCCCTGGCTCCCACAAGAGACTACCCTAACCATAATTACAATAGTTTGACCAACGCCAAATTACAGCAATGGAATACAAACTATTAACAAGATGATTTGCATAAAACCATGAATCATTAACAACATGTTGCATATAGGTTCTGATCACCAAACTCAGAAGAAGCTGCTTAGACAACAGGAACAAGAATAGATTAAGCGCATCAAATTGATACAAATTTTGCCTTTTTGGTAAGATAATAGTCATGGCTATACATTAGCTATCAATAGCAGTCAGTATTTGGATGCAGTAATGTTTTCCAACACATTGGCATTTGAAAAAGACAAAGTAAGTTGTTGCTCATCATCTAGACCTACTTCCATGGTAGAAGAGGTGACTATGCATGGGAAGGTGTGTTCAGCATCGACTAATTGCACAACCCTCCCAATGAGTTGGGCATGGGAACAATCAAGGGTGTGCCTTCAGGATAGTGGAAGTAAGGCATGGCATGTGTGGCAAGCCAATGTAACTGAAGGGTCCAACAACAATGTCTTGCTACTGCAGCAATGGCAATAAATACGATGCCTATTTGGAAACCACACACAACTTCTCCCTCTTTGGTGTTTGTGTCTCAAAACACCGGTCACATGTGCATGCTTGCTAGGTTGGCATAATGTGTCATTGATATCTTGTGCACTTGTATTTGTTGCTTTCTTTCCATGCCCTAGTCTTGTTTGTGTGACATTTGCCAGTACTTGCCCTGTGCCCCCACTTATGGGCATGCCAATTTCTTTTGGAGCCATTTGATTCAAAATATTATCTCTTGATACTTGCAGTTGTCGAAGGGTTGCCTCCTTCACTTCTCTTGTACATGTTGGAAGGCCATCTTCAATCTTTCTAAGTATCCTATTCAATTCGACAATGCAAGTACTTATGTCCCCATCGATACAATCCTCTTGACATGGATCAATTGGATCATCACACTCCAACATAGCATTGTCCTTTGATCCATGTCAATTGATCAATTGACATGGATCAATTGGATCATCACACTCAAACATAATAGTGTCCTTTTGCATTATAGGCACACCTTCCAAGGCATGCGCATTATCATGATGGGTAAAATGGAGTGAAGCTGTGGAAAGTACTCTTTCAGTATAAGGCAAATGCCATATAAATGCTTGCATTCTGAAGACCAATCTGGGCATTTGCAGTAGTTGGATTGCAAACTCACATTGTACCATTGAGAGGGAGTAGAAGTGCTTTGTATTTTGAATAACATTAAAAGCTCGTTCATGACTTGAAGAGTTGATTGGTCTTACTTGTACCTTTTTAATATCATCTCCCTGCAGCCAATCTAGATGTGTGGCTCTTGCTTGTACCATACATACTAAAACGAGCCGAGTCCACTACAAAAGGAAAACTTGAAAATTTTAATTGCATGATTGTTGAATAGTAAAAAAGAGGAATAAGTGGGGATAAACATTTACCTATTTCTTGCTTTTGTTTGAAAAATTCAAGTAATGTTCCTCCCATACGAGTCCCTATATGAGAGTCCCCCACAAGGGCACGAAGCAAGTCTAAAATGGACCTATTTATTCTTGCATCCAAGAGAGTATATTTGATATATTGCCACTGCCTCTCAACCAATTTTTTTGTATCCACATTTCCATGTTGGAAGAGATGACCAAACCTAGGCCATCTTCTTCGCCATATGCAAGTCTTTGCACATAGCGTTGCACATTCAGATGGGAGGAGAATCGTTGCAATAACCCTTGATATTTCACATCAAATTTTGCCTTTGTATAAGCATGCATCAAACTCGTCATTGAGCTATATATAACATCTCTCATGCCTTATGAAACCTATACAAGCATGCCATAACAAAGATATCATTGCCTCATTATGAGAGAGATCAATTCCATTAGCCTAAGGGCAGTCGGTCACAGCCTTGAGATGCACTATGGTGGATAATGTGATTGTGGTGGTGATTTTGTTAGAAGTCAAGCTCTTCCGTGAGTCTCTCTTTATGTATGACCGACATCGGTGATAGCTAGTGTGCAGCTATCTGCATATGACTATATTGAATAAGTCGGTTCAGCTAGTAGGTGACCTGACTAGAGTTAGTCAGTGAGTTAGTCAGTCTAGTTAACACTTACACTAGGTTATCCTCATATAGTGTGAGTATTGCTTTTTATCAAATAATCGAAGAGATCACTCTCTTAGTCTCTCTCTTTTCCTTCAACATGGTATCAGAGCCTCATCCATGAGGCTGTGGGAGAATGGGCATGACAACTTGTAGTACATGCAAAAAGTGTCAAATTGACTTGTTTGGAACCTCGTATGCAGAGGTCAACATCTGGACTGCTGTAGGTGCATTTTTGGATCATATACACTCATTTCTGGACCACGAAGAAGCTGCTGGTCACTCAAGTTTTATGCTTACAGATTGCATGTCTGATCATAAACAGTTTGTTTGAATACATGCTGGCTTTGCATTGATTACAGTCCATACACACAGGTTGAAATATCTTAGTGATTGCCAAGTGTCGGGGGGAGCATGTACCAATGTTTTTGGACTGAAATACTGCGTATCTGAGTAGACAATAACCAGCAAACTGTCATAAACAGTCAAGGACTGAAGTCAGTCAAGTGACTTATTGACTTGCAGGGAGTCAGGCAATTGACATACGGTCTGTTGCATCATGGCTAATGCACATGGGACTGATAATATCACGCAAATAGTTGGAGAAAAGCTAGACAACAAAAACTTTGCATTATGGAAATTCAGAATGAAAAATTTTCTGGTTGGCAAAGGATATTGGGACTTATGCACAGTAGATGAAGCAGCTCCTGAATTACCAGAAGTAAATGCAACAAATGAACAGAAGAGAGCTCACGGGTTATGGACTGAAAGAGCATATAAGGTATTGCATTGGTTTTCACTATGTATATCAGATGCTATGGCTATTCAAATCACTAGTTGTGAGTCTCCAAAGGATGCTTGGGATATACTGATGAGAAATTATGGAACCATGACACATGCACGGAAGATTCAGTTGAAACAGTAGTTCAATAATATGTCTAGAAATGGTAGGAGCATCCAGGTGTATACCACGGAGATCAAGACCATAGCTGATCAATTAGCCACCATTGGTTCAAGGGTATCAGAAGATGATATGATTGCTGTTGCATTGAATGGTTTAGGGAAAGAATACAAAGCATTTGACACGTCCATCTCAGTAAGAGCAGATCCCCCTGACTGGGAAGAACTGGTTGCATTGTTGCTGCATGAGGAGCTCAAACTTGAGTACAGGTTCCAGTGCCTCTCAGAGCAGAGACACTGTGTTATACTCTAGCCAGCATGGCAGAGGAGGCAGAGGCCGTGGTTCATATCGAGGTCGTGGCGACCCTCGTAATGCCTATGGACAGCAGCAGCAGCAAGGAAATTGGCATGGTGCCAATACACAGGGCCAGCGAGGATCTGGTGGTTTTAGAGGTAGGGGGAGATCACCTCGAGGAAGAGGAGGTGGATCTAGATCTTGGCAGTCTACTGATCACTCCAACAAGGACAAGGACTGTCATTATTGTGGTAAGTATGGGCACATAGCGAAGGAATGTTACAAAAATCAGAATGACATGAAGACAAAAGGGAAACAGCATGGGCATTATGCATCCTCTAGTGGTGGTCAAGATGATCAGGTTGATAGACTCTTTGCCATGCAGCATGTGTCCAAGATTGTGTCAAGGCAGAACAGAGATGACAGGTGGTACATTGACTCTGGTGTGTCAAACCACATGACCCCGCATGGAGAGTGGTTTGATGAGATGGTTGCAGGTACACATGGTCATGTATGTACTGGGGATGATACCCAACATGACATAAAGCATAAAGAGATTGTTCCATTGATGATGCCTAATGGCAAGAAGAAAGTCCTGCATGATGTCTTACATGTACCGACCATAACAAAGAATTTGTTGTCTGTGGGTCAAATGGCAGAACAGAATCTGCAAGTGAGGTTTAACAAGGATGGATGTTTCATTGAGGAGTATGGAAATGGCTGCAAGCTAATTGCCAAGGGCAGAAGGGATGGTAGGATGTTTACTTTGGAAGCGACCATTCCTGAACTTAAAGCAGCTATGTTTGCTCATGATGAGAGTGTTGAGATATCGAGCTCCACTCATGATACGCCAGGGTGACCGTTGTGTATTTATGTCACCGACTTGTCAGTTGCAGACGCGGTTGGTACACCGCCCCTGAATAATAGCTACATGATAGCTATCCTTATCTACTCTAGTTCGTGGCTCAGTTAGTATGCCACCTTAGTTAGTTGAGTTTGATTTGAGACCCATATCTAGGGTTTTTCTATTTCTTTGTACTTGAGTTCTTTTTTGCTTACACAACTAAGAAGAGGAAAACTGTTTTCAGCCTCCACCCTTGTGTGTATTCCCCCATTGTGCAAGCAAGAAAGCTTCAAGTGAGACTCCTTCCTTCTCTCCCACAATCTTGACATGGTATCAGAGCCTTGTTCGTGGTAAGGAGCTCAAGAAAGCAAGCCAAGCTCGCGGTGTTCTGGTAAGAGAAGCAGTGTTGCTTTCATTTTCAGTTTTGGGAGCAGATCTCTGCAGGTAGCACAGTCGGAAAGTGCAGGAGTGCATTGTCTCAGGTTGAGACGCCCTTCGCGGTGAAGCAAGAGGGCAGTATATGCTGCGGGACAGGGCTTTAGCCCTGGCGACCTTGTTTTTTTTATTTGAGGCCATTTCGGGGCCTGTTTTGGAGGCGGAAGTTTTCTGCACGCACTCAGGAAAAGGCCCAGTTCTATGCTGTGCAGCCACTATTCTACAGGTCGGTGAAAAGTTACTGTAGAAATTGCATCGTATGCTTGTGCGCAGAGACATTGGGAGTTACAGAATCATCCCTGTTGCCTGTTGATGCAAAATCGTCACTAGGAAGTGACTGTGTGGTCAAATACCACTTTCGCCAGTTTTGCAGATTTTCCCTTGTGAGGGTGAAGCTGTGTTTTTTGCAGTGACAGAATTTTTTTGCAGTGTTCTGTAATGGCATCTGATTCTCTTTCACAGATTGTCACTGAAAAGCTTGACAAGAACAACTTCCAAGCATGGAAGTTTAGAATGACGAATTTCCTTATGGGAAAAGGATATTGGGAATTTGTTGCAGGAAATGAAGAAGAACCAGTTCTTCCTGATGTTCCCAGTCAACAGCAAATGCAGGCATTTAAAACATGGCATGAGAGAGCCAGGAAAGTTATGTACTGGCTGTCTATCAGCATTTCAGACTCTATGATTGTGCATATTCAGGATGCAAGTACGCCAAAGGAGGCATGGGATACTCTGTCAAAAATGTATAGCACAAATACTCAAGCCAGGAAAATGCAGCTCAAGCAAGAGCTGCACAATGTGCAAAGAGAAAGTATGAGCATCAATGACTACCACATGAAGGTGAAGAAGATTGCAGATGCACTTGCTTCCATTGGGTCGCCAGTGGAAGATGATGATTTAGTTTCTGTGACCTTGAATGGTCTAGGAAAGGATTATGCACAGTTCCGAACATCCATTTCCGTCCGTGAAAGATTTCCTGATTTTGAGGAGTTGATTGCTCTTCTAATTTCTGAGGAGCAGAGAAATGGTGGTGCATCGTCTTCAGGAGGAACTTCAAAAGAAGCTGTCTTCTACTCAAATGCTGGAAGAGGTAGAGGCAGAGGTAGAGGAGGCCGATTTGGAGGCCGTGGTAGAAATCAGAATATGCAGCAAACTCAAGAAAACCAGTCCTATGGAGGAGGACGTGGTAACTCTAGAGGCAGGGGGAGCCAAAGAGGTCATGGTGGATGGCAAAGAGGTCAAAATGCAAATAGTAATGTTGAATGCTACTATTGTGGTAAAATGGGTCATATGGCTAAAGACTGCTATAAAAAGCAGAATGACATCATGAATGGAAAACTGCAACAAGGGAATTATGCATCTTCTAGTAGACAGGGTGATGACAGAAATGAGCATTTGTTCATGGTGCAGCACATGATCAATTCTGTGACAAGTGCAGAAGAAAGCAATGATGTATGGTATGTTGACTCAGGTGCATCAAACCACATGACAGGTCATGCAGAATGGATGGAGGATGCAAGGAAAATGGAAAAACCAGGATTTGTGGAGACTGGTGATGATACTGCACATCCTATTGTGCAGATTGGAAAAATTCCTTTGTCTATGGAGGATGGGAAAAAGAAATACCTGTCCGATGTATTTCATGTCCCGAACATCACCAAGAATTTGGTTTCTGTTGGTCAAATGGTTGAGCAGGGCTTGCAGGTAAGATTTAATCCTCATGGATGCTTTGTTGAGGATATGAAAAATAAAGGTCGATTGATAGCAAAAGGAAAGAAGAAGGGCAGAATGTTTACGTTGGATGCAGACATGTCTGAATTGAGTGCAGTAATGTTTGCACATGGGACCGGTGCAGTTGATATTGATATCTGGCATAAACGCATTGGTCATGTTAATGTACAGCGACTTAAATCAATGCAGGCCCAAAATATTGTTGCAGGATTGCCCAAATTCAAGGTTGTAGAAATGCATAAGGTATGTGAAGCCTGTCAGTTTGGAAAACAGGCAAGGAAACCATTTCCTAGACATGTTCAAGAGAGTGAGAAGCCATTGGAATTAATCCACTCTGATGTGTGGACTACTAAAACTGCATCTCTTGGAGGCTGTCATTATTTTTTCACTTTTATTGATGACTATAGCAGAAAAGTTTGGGTGTATTTTATGAAAAAGAAAAGTGAAGTTTTTGGGCATTTCAGAACCCTTAAAGCTATGGTTGAAAAAGAAACAGGCCTGCAAATAAAATGCCTAAGGTCAGATGGAGGGGGAGAGTACCTCTCAAATGAGTTTGCAAGGTTCCTGCAGGAGCATGGCATAAAGCAGCAATATTCATGCAGTCATACCCCACAACAAAATGGAATTGCAGAAAGGAAAAACAGGCATATTGGAGAGGTATCTCGTGCCATGCTCAATGAAAAAGACTTGCCAGATTTCTATTGGGCTGAAGCAGTTGCTACAGCAGTCTACATAATGAACAGGACTCCCACTGCAGCAATACATGGAATGACTCCAGAGGAGAGGTATACTGGTAGGAAACCAGATATTTCTCATTTGAAAATTTTTGGTTGCATTGCCTATGTACATGTGCCAGATGAGTTGAGATCCAAGTTGGATCCAAAAGCTGAGAAGTGCATCTTTATTGGTTACTCTCTGCAGCAAAAAGGGTATAGATGCTATAACCCTTCTACTCGTAAGTTTACAGTGAGCAGAGATGTTGTTTTTGATGAGATGAGTAGCTGGTATAAACCAGTAAATGTGATTGATGATGTAGATGCACAAAATGGTAATGCTGCACAGAATTCACAGCAGCAGTCACAAAATATTAGTGGACCTGGAGCGTCCTCTAGCAGTGGTTCACATTCTTCGCCATGGACAGGCAGATTGAGATCAGGAGAATCTTCTCAAAGTAATGCAGATAGTGGTATGCAGGTATCACGAAAAGGAAAAGAGAAGGTTGATCAGCCCATGTTTGATGTGAATGCAGGTCACTCTTATGTGGATGGTGAATCCAGTGGCTCAGAACAGAGCATTGATGATGAGTTGGGTATTCCTTCTATTGTTACACCTGGAGTAAGGAAGACCAGGGATGTTTTGAGAGCACCTGGGAGTGAACCTACTTTGCGCAGGTCTATGAGAGCTAGGTATCCTGTGGATAGGCTGAAATATGATGGATTTACAGCCATTCACTATGCATATATGGTCAAAGTGATACAGGAACCAGAACCCACTTCTTTTGAGGAAGCCATGGGAAAAGAAAAATGGGAGAAAGCCATGGATGAAGAAATGGATGCCTTGGAAGAAAATGCTACATGGGAGTTAGTACCTTTGCCTAAAGGTAAGAATGCAATTGGCTGTAAGTGGGTTTATAAGGTGAAGCACAATGCAGATGGTTCTGTGAACAGATACAAGGCAAGATTAGTAGTCAAGGGGTATGCACAAACATATGGCATTGACTATGAAGAAACATTCAGTCCAGTTGCAAGGATGGCAACTGTAAGAGCAGTCATTGCTATGGTTGCATCAAAGGGATGGTCTTTACATCAGATGGATGTAAAGAATGCCTTCTTGCATGGTGATTTGCAAGAAGAGGTCTATATGGAGCAGCCACCAGGTTATGTGCATGCTGTTCATCCTGAGTTTGTTTGCAGGTTGAAGAAAGCCTTGTATGGCTTGAAGCAAGCACCTAGAGCATGGTCTGATAAGATAGGACAGTATCTTGTCACTATTGGCTTTCAGATTTCCAAGGCAGATTTCTCACTTTATGTGAGAAAAACAGAGAAAGGTATCATGCTACTTGTCATTTATGTTGATGATTTGATTATGACAGGTGACAGTGATGAAGATATCCTTCATGTGAAAATGCTATTGAAGCAGAAGTTTGAGATGAAGGATTTGGGAGAGCTGCGTTATTTCTTGGGCATTGAGGTGATTAGATCACCAAGTGGGATACAGCTCTTGCAGAGGCAGTATAGATTGGACATGCGGTCCAAATATGGGATGACAGGCTGTAAGCCTATTTCAGTTCCTTTGGAGCAGAATGTGAAGCTGAGCACAGATGCATGTGAGCTTCTAGAAGACCCTACTATGTACAGACGCATAGTAGGAAGTTTGATTTATATGACTATTACCAGGCCAGATTTGAGCTATGCTGTTGGATTGGTAAGTCAGTTTATGCAGGCTCCAAGGAAACCACATTTGGATGCGGCTAGACGCATACTCAGGTATGTGAAGTCCACATTGTAGTATGGACTATTTTATGAGACTGGGGTTCAGATACAGTTGCATGGATACACTGATGCTGATTGGGCTGGTAGTATTTCTGATAGACGATCTACCAGTGGATATGTGTTCTCTTTTGGGAGTGCTACAGTCACTTGGAGCAGCAAGAAACAGCCTACAGTTGCCTTGTCGAGCACAGAGGCTGAGTACAGGGGTGCAGCAATGGCTGCATGTGAGGTAGCTTGGTTGCATAAGCTACTTTATGATATGCATCAGTCTACAAATGGACCAGTTGTCATTTATTGTGACAACATGAGTAGTATACACTTGGCAAATAACCCAGTCTATCATGCTAGAACAAAGCACATTGAGGTGCATTATCACTATGTGCGAGAGAGGGTTTTACTAGGTCTTATTGATCTAGTTTATGTCAGCACAGAGGATCAGGTAGCTGATATATTCACGAAGGCATTGGGCGCAGAGAAGCTGCGCAAGTTCAGAGACCTGCTTGGTGTGTAGGAATTGGGATTGAGCTCGAGGGGGAGTGTTGAGATATCGAGCTCCACTCGTGATACGCCAGGGTGACCGTTGTGTATGTCACCGACTTGTCAGTTGCAGACGCGGTTGGTACACCGCCCCTGAATAATAGCTACATGGTAGCTATCCTTATCTACTCTAGTTCGTGGCTCAGTTAGTATGCCACCTTAGTTAGTTGAGTTTGATTTGAGACCCATATCTAGGGTTCTTCTATTTCTTTGTACTTGAGTTCTTTTTGGCTTACACAACTAAGAAGAGGAAAACTGTTTTCAGCCTCCACCCTTGTGTGTATTCCCCCATTGTGCAAGCAAGAAAGCTTCAAGTGAGACTCCTTCCTTCTCTCCCACAATCTTGACAGAGAGTGCCATCAGAGATGTAGAGATCTGGCACAAGAGAATCGGACATGTAAATGTACAAAAGCTGAAATCCATGCAACAGAAGGCAGTCGTACTTGGATTACCAAAATTCAAGTATAATGACTTTGGGCATGTGTGTCCTGCATGTCATTTTGGGAAGCAGGCACAATTTCCTTTCATGAGACATGTACAAAACAGCACTAGGCCTTTGCAGTTGGTGCACTCCGATGTCTGGGGACCGTCGCATAATGCGTCTTTTGGAGGTGCACGGTACTATGTCTCATTTATTGATGATTTCAGCAGGTACACTTGGCTATACATTTTGAAGCATAAAGATGAGGTGTTTGAAGTCTTTAGAGACTTTAAAAAACATGCTGAAAATGAACTTGGTTGCTACATATCATGTTTGAGATTAGATGGAGGAGGTGAATATGTATCCAAAGAATTTGACAGATATCTTGCCAAGTATGGGATCAGAAGGCAGCTCATGTGTAGCTATACACCGCAGCAGAACGGTGTTGCAGAACAGAAGAACAGAGTCTTAATGGAGTCAGCAAGAGCTATGCTAAATGAGAAGAGTTTGCCTAATGCCTATTGGGCTGAAGCAGTAGTGACTGCAGTTTATGTGCTGAATCGCACTTCTACATCAGGAATACATGCAGTCACCCCTTATGAGAAACTGTATGGTCATAGACCTGATATCAGGCACTTGAAAGTCTTTGGATGCATTGCGTATGTGCATATACCGGATGAGAAGAGGAAGAAATTGGATCCTAAGGCAGTGAAGAGTGTGTTTTTGGGATATGCACAAGAACGGAAAGCATACAAGTGTTATGTACCTTCTACGCATGAGACACTCATCAGCAGAGATGTAGTCTTTGATGAGTTAGCATCGTGGTATGGGAATCCTGTTGCAGTGTCTACTGATGGCTCACCTAGTATGAATCATACTGAAAACACTCCTGCAGAGAGTACTTCTATGAGTAGTCAAACAACAGATGTATCTTCCGCAGTGAGTCCTTGGTCCGGACGCTTACGGAACCATAATTCTATGTCCACTGACACGGATATGTCATTGAGGGGGAGAAATGACAAGGGAAAAGGAAAAGAAAAGGTTTTTGAGGATGTGACAGGACCACTCACAGCAGGCTATGAGTCATCCAGCAGTGACAGCTTAGACAGCGAATTGGGGATTCTGTCTGTTATGACGCCAGGTGCTAAGCAGAGCTGTTATGTGCTGCCTCATGAGAGGCAAGCTCAAAGTGAGCCACAGCTCAGGAGATCAGAGAGGATTAGGAGACCTGTTGACAGGTTTACGTACACTGGTTATGCTGCAAAGCATTATGCTTACATGACAAAGGTGATGGAGATCAAAGAACCAGGTACTTATGCTGAAGCAGTAAAGGATGAAAATTGGTGCAATGCTATGGATGAAGAGATGAATGCCTTGGCTGAAAATCAAACTTGGGATCTGATGCCACTGCCTGATGGGAAAAAGACCATTGGTTGCAAATGGGTCTATAAAATCAAATGTAAGTCTGATGGTAGTGTGGAAAGATACAAATCCAGGCTGGTTGCTAAAGGATATGCTCAACAGTATGGATTGGATTATGATGAAACATTCAGTCCGGTTGCAAAGATGGCAACCATACGTACAGTAATTGCCTTGGCAGCTGAAAAAGGCTGGAAATTGCAGCAGATGGATGTCAAGAATGCATTCCTCAACGATGATTTAACAGATGATGTATATATGGTTCAGCCAGAAGGGTATGAGCACCCTGATTTTCAGCATTATGTGTGCAGGCTGAAAAAGGCACTATATGGGCTGAAGCAGGCTCCGAGAGCCTGGCATGCTAGGATCAGCAACTACTTGCAGAGCCTTGGATTTGTTGTTGGCAGGGCTGATCACAGCCTTTTCACAAAGAAGACTGACAGTGGCTTGGTAGTGCTGGTCATTTATGTTGATGACCTGATAATTACTGGAGATGATGACATGGGAATTTAGCAAGCAATGAAGATGCTGAAATCTGAATTTGACATGAAAGATCTAGGAGATCTGAAGTATTTCTTGGGTATTGAGGTTGTACCAGCTGAAAATGGTTTATGGCTGATGCAGAAGCATTACGCCATGGAAATGCTTGTGAAGTATGGCATGGCTGAATGCAAACCACTCGGTACACCTCTGGATCTGAATGTAACGCTAGACATGAACAGTGGGGCTGAAGTTGAAGATGTGACTATGTGCAGGCAGATGGTGGGCAGTCTGATTTACTTAACCATCACTAGGCCTGACTTGAGTTATGCTGTAGGGCTGATAAGCCAGTTTATGCAGAAGCCGAGGAAGCCACACTTAGATGCAGTTAGATGCATCATGAGGTATGTTAAGTCCACTGTAGACTATGGGATGTTCTATGTCAGAGATAAGCCCTTGACATTGATTGGATACACAGATGCAGATTGGGCAGGATGCTCATTTGACAGACGGTCTACGAGTGGCTATGCTTTTGGCTTTGGTAGTGGCATGATCAGCTGGAGCAGCAAGAAGCAGCCTACATTTGCTTTATCCAGTACTGAGGCTGAGTACAGGGGAGCTGCATTGGCAGCATGTGAGATTGCATGGCTGCTCAAGCTTATGGCTGACTTGGATATACAGGTTGATGCTCCAGTGACACTGTTATGCGACAATCTCAGTAGTGTACTCCTGGCCATGAATCCAGTTTACCATGCCAGGACAAAACACATAGAGGTACACTACCACTTCATTCGAGAGATGGTCCTTGCAGGAAAGGTTGATCTCATGCATGTGAGGACTGATGAGCAAGTTGCAGATATCTTTACCAAGTCTCTAGGTAAAGATAAGTTTTGTGGTTTTAGACAGCTACTTGGTGTGCAGATGCTGTCTTGAGCTTGAGGGGGAGTGTTAGAAGTCAAGCTCTTCCGTGAGTCTGTCTTTATGTATGACCGACATCGGTGACAGCTAGTGTGCAGCTGTCTACATATGACTATATTGAATAAGTCGGTTCAGCTAGTAGGTGACCTGACTAGAGTTAGTCAGTGAGTTAGTCAATCTAGTTAACACTTACACTAGGTTATCCTCATATAGTGTGAGTATTGCTTTTTATCAAATAATCGAAGAGATCACTCTCTCAGTCTCTCTCTTTTCCTTCAACAGATTTACTTACGGTAATGTTGTGACCTAATATTGTGATGAACCTAGAATGCTAAAGCACTAAATCTAATATGAGAATTTGTGCATGTGGTGTGGTTTATTTATGGGGAGTTGTTCTAACCTAAATGAAGAGTTAAGGTGTGGACTGGTGACTTGTAGGGGTCCCAAGAAAAGTGGAAGGCATTGCTTTAGTTGTCTGCATCTCGAAAGAGGTTGGCTCAATACTATATTATAGACCCTAAGCTCCTTTTCAACACTATTGTGAATCCTAAAGACTCATAGTCCTAGTGTTCCAAGGTTACAGTTTAAGGCTACCTAGAATGGTGTGACTGAGGGATGAATGTTTTGTGTTCTTATGTAGCGATGTAGCTATGCACTTGGTTCAAGATTTGGGTCTAGGCGGGGTGCTAGTGGTGGGATTATTGTGGATTGCTTAAGAGAGTGATCCTATGTGAACACGCCTAGGTGAGTGTGTGAGTCTTGAGCACCTCTAAGCTAGTGTAGTGCTCGGATAGTGTGGTGTGGTTACCTACTTAGTAGGTTTCCATTTTGTGTACTTAAGGGAAATTATACATAGGTTAGTGTGGAAAAGTACATGGTGGTGGGAGTGTGCCTCCTAACGTTACATGTAGGCTAACCTTTTAGATGCAAGTGTATATGCCATCCGCCTAACATATGTGTACATGGGTACTAAACCTTGTGTCTCCAAAGGTTTCTAGCTTTGCACGAGAATGGTTCCTATGTTATTGAGTGCATGATCCTTCTCTTGTGTAGGAGTGTGCTAAAATACAAGTGTATTGGGTAAGGATGTAAGTGCACCTAAGATGTGTGCATATGCACCTAATCTAGTGTTTGTGCTCTATAGTGTATATGTGTATAAGTGCTTTATTGTGCTTTTGTGCTAGTGCCCTAGAGTGTGGGCCTATGCTTGAGGGTCATATGCTAAAGTGTTGGCCATGCCCTATAATGTGTGCTTTAGTGTCAATGCATGTGTTAATGCTCAATGTGTGCTCGAGTGTCTGTGCTCTGTAGTGCGAATGTGCTTCGATTCTATGAGTTCTGGTGGTGAACTGTGCATGTGATCTAATACTTATGCTCTAGTGCTCTATAGTGTGTATATTGTGCTTGTGTTCTACGAGTGCTAGTGGTCAAACATGTGTGTGCTCTATTGTGATCTAGTGCTTATGCTCTAGTGCTCTATAGTATGTGGCCTAGTGCCCTATGGTGTTTTGTGCTTGTGTCTAGTTGTGTGTGGGTGTTATCGTGCACATGTACTTGTGCCTGAGTGTATTCTATAGTGATGGTGGGTGTGTAGTGTCCCCTACATAGTTGGACTTGGGATAGATCCCAAACCTCTCCCTTCATCATTTTGTACAATGTAAATTCAAAATTATAATTTTGAATTAAAAAATGTATCAATGTAGCAACTACAAGTCTAAATGCTCAAGTAAAGCAAAAAAATATTAGTATATTTGATGCATGTGATCTTGTTTGCAGCTCGGAAGATTGAAGCTCATGATCGGCTTTTAGTTGATTCATAAATTAGCATCTAGGTAGCTAGGGAATATGTCAATCATAGTAACTAATCCTTTTAGATATTAGTACATTGTTATAGCTAGGAGTTGTAGAATTGTTAAAACCATGCAATTAGCATAAGGTTATTTTTTCAAAAGGCAAGTATACACTATATATCATTTGCTCCTCCTTGGCACATTCAATAATTCACATGTACTTAAATTTTGATATTTTGAATGTAATATTTGAGTTATAAGATAGCAAAGATCACATTTTGTGTATTCAAGTATTGACAACGATACATATCTCGAAATTTTTCCATCTTCCATGTGAATATGAAGTTTTAGACTCTCTTATACAATGCAATGTACCATAAAATGCTATCAATCCTTTCGAGCATCAAGTTGAGCTTGCATGGTCATCATCATCTTCCTCAAAGGCTTTAGAAAAGTATTGATATGTTGTGCTTTTTAACTTGGATTATTGGTAGATGGACACAACATATCCAACTGATGTCTTCACTCTTTTAATTGATGTTAGCATTTGTAGGGCCATCCTTTCAACATATGCAAGAAGACTTGCATCACTCTCTACCAAAAGATGTGAAAGTAGTGTTAGCATTACATGCCAATCTTTCAAGAAACTTACAATACATACACACCTATTTGTATACACACACTTTGAGGGGTCCACCGATAAGGAATCATCTATATAACATGCATTCAAAGGACTCTTTTTATGTATAAGGCCTTAAAATGATCCCTTTTACTTTACTAAACTTACAGATTTTTTTCAAATTGTAACTTAAAAACACGTTTGAAAATATATTCCTATAAATTTTACTAAATATAATACCCTTTCTTTTGAACTCGTGTGGTATCTTACATGTTCCATTAGGGGACCCCTTGAGACTCACACACATACACATACACATGGACACAAACTCATGCATACATATATACTTATGAGTTAGTTCAAGGGTCTTGTCAAAGATTTGCCAAATATTATTGATCATTGGCTATAAGTTTGCATTGATTGCATGCTCAAGAATGCGATTGCCATCTAGCACGCATATCCACATATGTATTCAAGGAACTATTTGTTCTAATTTATGGTCAACCTTTATTACAAAACTAGAATGATGTTCATGATTGATTCAATATCGTTATTAGTAGGAAGAGGATTAGTAGTTGCACAACTTGTGGAAGAAGTGAGCATATTCCTTATTGCTAAAATATTCATAGTGAGTAACTTCAAAGGATAGTTGAGTTTTGCAACAACAAGGATGCTATACTTGCATTTTGAAGGTTTTCATTGTACATGTCTATACTTTTTGCAACAATCTTGTTAGGATCAAGAACCATCAACATTATCACCTTTACTTCATGTTTGCACATATTTCCTTTTAGTGCCCAATCACAATCACATCAAGCATAGTCACATTTAGGATTAAGGGCATTGTACCAAATGTCTTTATCATGGGCACTTTGCACCTTTGCCATGGTATGTTGCTCATCCACAAACCTCACATGCTCATTATGAATAGCATGATCGCATGTAATAGAGTTCATAATCACATTACGCGTATTGAATTTTTTTCTTGAATACAATCTCTTTCATCATATCTTGATGCAAAGAATATGCATGGCATGATCCCAATAAGTTCTTGATAAGCCAATCAAGTCTACATCCATGGATGGTACGATGATTGATCAAGAAATAAATCTTCAGGACACCATTGTAAGACTTTATGCTACCATCGGTCTATTCATTAGCATGGGGCAACAATCTTGATGCTCTAATCCACATACTTGGATCAAATATATTTACATTATGACATATAAAAATAGTATAAAGCGTAGTACTATGTTAAAAATTCAAGGGTTTGCCAATTTGTGACATCCAAATCTCCTTGAAGTAGTGGATAAAATCATGTTGAAAACTATAATCATTAAGGAATTTGTGTACCAATGATGAAGACTCTTCTTGTCTATCATGTATTGTTTGTGTTTTTCCATGCATGTTCATTATAGTTCCCAAAACCCTAAACATATCTCCTCTATTGGTGGGATCTTTTATGTTGGATGAAGATATAATCCATGAAACAAGCACACCATTTTGAAAAGCATCAAATACAAGCACTGTATATAGTGGAAACTGAAAAACATTCACAATGAAATCATTAAGCACAACTATTGATGTAGAATATAAACCAAAGGAAGTATCACATACTAACCTTGTATTGATTTGTACCAAAAGTGATCATCCATAGGAACAATGCCATTTTTCTCATATTTATTGAAGATATCAAGGTGCCATTTGCTTTGTAGACCTAAAATGAAGGACTGATCCTTACGTTCATCATAAAATTGATATATGAATGTTTGCTCTTTATTACCAATCACCTAATTATGAACACTTCGTGCATCATTAGCATATGTTTGTAGAGTAAAAATGTCAAGCTTACTTGCAACATTTAAAATGTTATGCATTGTTTAAAATGTGTCTCTAGCTGGAGGAAGTGTTCCTTCCATTAGAGCTTCTTGGCATTAGTTGCATGTGATGTTGTAAAACTTGTTGTGGCATAAAACCTTTGTGTAGTAAGTCTAAAATCCAACATTTCATTTGCCAAGACAACAAAGGAGAAAAAGATAATCTTGATGTAATATTGCATTCACAATAGTTTCCATGAGACACCTCCCCTTGCTTGTCCACATGATGATATCGAATGTAGTTGATACGTGCAATATATGGCTATAAATACAATTGAGACACTATGGAATGGCATTGGCATCCCACAAAGTGACAATTAGAAGTGACACCACGCTTCTTATGAGATAGTTGTAAAGTATTTATTGCATCCATGGGAAGAAAAGGACACCAATATCTAAGAGACATTAATAGAAACAAAAATTTAAGAATGCTTTTGAAAAATGTAATATAAGAGTTTATATACACTTCATATCCAACAAACATGCGCTTTTAATGTTAGGTAGCTATCATCATTAGGGAGATCTAATGATCCATCTTGCTTGTGCTTTGTCCGCTCCACCCTAAAATTGGTATGTGCATCATCTCAAACATTTTCTCCAAGAATACAGTCATTCACATTGTCCCAAGCAATATATGCATAGTGTAAGATATCATATTTCATTCTTGGATCCTCATCACCAGTAATTCATTGAATGGTACTTGCATCAAAAGTGCCATGCAAGGGATTTTGTAGATGTAAGCATCATGTGTCCTTACCAAAGATTGATTTGGTCTTGCCAAAGCATTAATAGGTGACATTCTGGTATCTCAAATTTCCCTGAGTAATATCTACCAAGACAACATATATTTAGTGATTGGAGCTCATAAAAAATAAGTTTATTTATAAGTATCCACTAAAACATAAGCACAATATATTGGATTTTTTAAATGTAATTTGAGGATTTACTTCTTTGAGGTCTTAAGCATTATCACTATAAACAAGGCTTCTTCTTATTTTGACTAGTAAGCATGAGCTCAAAAACATGTAAAAGAGAAGTTTACAATTGGCTTAAGTTCCACACGCTAATGCCCAATAGAATGTGGCATTGCATATGTTTTAGTTTGATGAAATTACATAAGCATATAAATTTATACTACTATTTATTAAGTATGATTTTTTGAGAAGTGTCCATATAGAGTAACTCCATTCAAATAACTAATGATACCCTTGAAATATTAAGAAAATATTTCCATCTTACCATGGATATGGATAAAAAGTCCAAAATTGGATTTTGAATTTGTTGAATTTTATTTCAATGTAAATTGTGTATACATGGATAGTAAACATCTGCATTTTAGAGTGCTTTGGGAGCTGGATTTGCATAGATGCCTAGCAACTTCAAAATAGTTGAAGTGCTAAATACTTGGAAGTTATTTCTAAAAGCATGATTCTCAAGCCTTGGAAATGGAGATAGCTCCTTTCTAGGAATGCCTTGGACTTTCTAATATAATGCCCGATCTTCATTCTTTAAAGGTAGCTTTGTAGCTTGCCTAAGCACTCAATAGCAACCTTAATTAGCAAATCCATTCCCCAACGAGCGTTCTTCCGGAATGCCAAATTGAACTCAATTGGCTAGCTTTCTTATGTAAGTGATATTGCATGGCTTGGGACACATGCCATAACGTTCCTTCAAGGCTCGCATTCGATGAACACCGCGCCTTGCCTGTTTCATGATGCTACACATGAGGGATAGCGATAGCTGGGGTTTGGCTACCGTGGAGAGGGGGGCACTCTTGCCCTCGGGTTTCCTTGAGAGTGGGATGGATAGCATTGCACTAGTCATGGAGAATGCGTGCTTGCTGAGTCGATAGCAGGAGTTATCCGGAGAGGAGAGGAGGAAAGGACGAATAGATGGAGGAGAGCAAAATGGAGAGGATGTACAAGATGACAGAGGGAGAAGCCAAGCCTCAGTGGAATGTCAGACAAGCTGGTACAACAGCTTGTTGGCACTTGGAATTAGTGACCAGCCAGCATTGTATGGTCTCCTATTTTACAGGTGAGGATGGTCTGGAGATTGTTTTCATTAGGAACCAAGTGAACAATGATATGAAAATAGCATGAACTCAAAATGCATTTGAATGGAGACTAGTTCTAGTGGACAAGGGCCAAAAGGTTGCTAGCAAGGCCTACTATTGTGTACAAGTTGACATGTGCATCTTGGAGTTACATGATTTCCCAAAGTTTGTATGGAAATCTTCAAGTGGCTTTCTAATTCATGATAATAAACTTCATGAGAGAGAGAGAGAGAGAGAGAGAGATTATGCAAGAATGCAATTTTTTTTTTCTAATAGTTCTATTGAAGCTCATTGCTATCTATTGATGTATTCAACCACACAAGTCACAAGAAATGTATGGTTAAAAACACCGTATAAAGTACAAAAAAGGGATCCATTGCAAGTCCAATATTAAAAAGACCGAGTGTTGACTCAAGCACTCCACAATATTATTCTTTGTACACCAAGAATTTGCAAGTAGAAGTGTATGTGCACACCCTTCTTTTACCAAAAAAGGATGGAATGACCTAGGATACGTAGATCGACCAAACTCAAAAGAACTTATTCATGAATTATTGGATGCATTGTTGTGAACTTCTGAAATGAGCACTTCGAATATACTCTCTCATGGCTCAGAAAAGACCCAAGATAGGATGCACCTTGGATTCCCATGATGCACCATGGACATCCTAGTATGGTGTAGTTTACTAGGTGCATTGAGGATATAGAGAATCTTCCCAACCTAAGGATAACCCAAATCTCTCTATGTACTAGTACCAGTCCTATATAGACTACAAACACGTACTATCTATTGTGAATGCTACATCAAGGAAACCTGAGCTCTAAAGTTTTATATTAAAAAATACTTCTATGGGGTCTTAGACCATCTTGCACCCTTCAGATCTCATGATCATAAGTAGCTCTAGCTTGGTTGACAAAGAATAATGCATGCACTATCTATACAGAAGCTAAAGTATCATTCTTGAGCTGCTTGTGTTGATCCTCAAAAGGTGGCATGCTTAAGGATTGTCAAGAAAGGGGATCAAGATGTGCAAACTTACACCACTATATTTCACATCTTACTATGATGGATTATCAATAATATACTGGTTGGAGAAGTCCTTCATTCTTGTAGTGTGTAGGGCTACTCATTACTACTCTAGCTAATATGGACCTTTTAGCAAACCAATTTGGATCATTTGGTCAAATCGGCACTTTGAGTAGAGTAGTCCCTTGATGATCTCATGAAGAAGAAGTCTAAGAAGCCCACAAAGAAGTCTAGCACTTGGCAATGGAGTGTGTTGTTAACTAGCAATGGTATTGTATCTAGAAGACTTCCACCCATGATACAAATGTGTGTAGGCACAACACACACAACGAGCTGGCTCAAGTAGGCAATTGGCAAGAAACTAGGATGACTACTCTTGCAAAGTAAAACTATATTATTGACATGGAGTAAATAGGTCTAAGATTTCATCAATAAGAAAAGCTAAAACCTCCCCTACTCTAAACACTTAGATGAATGACTTGTATTGGCATGAACTTTTCTAGAACTTATGACCATTCATTCATTTTCCATAACTCATCAATGCCCTTGAGATAGGAATATAGAGAATATGTTTAGATTATCATGAGAGTAAAGACTGAAAAATCTACAAATAGTAAGGAGCTCATCATCAAAACTCAAACTCAAAAAACTAAATGTAGCTCTCAAAGCACTAAATACTATCTCTCCCTCATCATCAAAACTCAAACTTAAAAAACTAAATGTAGCTCTCAAATCACTAAATACTATCTCTCCCTCATGGAGAAATTATATTAGGTGTAATAAATTGAAAAATCAATATGTGGTAAATGTTTCACAAATTAGTCACCATGAAAGGAGTGAGCTTGGAGTGGAAGCATGCAAGTAGAAGCGAGAGCTATGGTGGAAGGAACAAGAGCAAGAGAGAGAGAGAGATACAAGACATGGGAACTCCAACAGTCACAATGTGTGACTGGCCTTTCCTTATTCAAATGTCACTAAAAGAATAAATAATAAAGAATAAAGTGACAGTGATGGACACCAGCCACCTACAATGTGTAGGTGGGTAGATATTGTCAGTGTAACTAATACATGAGGGGCTAGGCACAAACACCTTTATCCCCAACAACCTCCCACTTAAAGGAAAATATGCCCCTAGTGAGGAGAGAATGAGAAAAAGTGATAAAGTTGGTGTGTAAATCGGATGCCTTATGCGTACGTAGCAAGCGCCGCAAGGTCCCCAAGAACAAAGAACTCTAATTTTTGCTCAAAATCCAAGAGAATAGACTTGCACAACATGAAGCAAGAAGACCAATTGGGTACAATCTTCCCCCATGCTTTGTGTGAGCGCTCCACAAAGCATATATTTAATATTTTATTCATCTCCAAGCTCAAAAATAGCCCAAAGTTACAATTAGTATGCTTTAGCTTTTGTGTTTGCTTTTATCCAAATAAAGAATAAAGCGGTTGGGCGCACTAAGAGTCGGGATGTGCCCAAATACAATGACCACTAATGAAAATTTAAATCGTGCGTCTATGCGCATACAAAATAATAAATATATGTCAAGCGCTTTAATAAATAAGCACGTCAAAATAAATATTGGCGTCACGCCTAATTAGACGCGCATCCATCAAAAATGATAATTTCTTCTAAATAACTTGAATACATGCTATTGCCTAGTGCTTCTCAGCGCCACCGCTGCCTG
Organism: Lygodium microphyllum; assembly: GCF_053477565.2. Taxonomy (NCBI): domain Eukaryota; kingdom Viridiplantae; phylum Streptophyta; class Polypodiopsida; order Schizaeales; family Lygodiaceae; genus Lygodium; species Lygodium microphyllum. The sequence goes on from NC_141153.1 coordinate 139,063,765, forward strand.
CTCTACATATCAATTGAAGCATTCAGAATTGTTATAAATAATAAAATTAAACCAACAAAAGTGAATACCTAGCAGTCTTTAGCTACAAAATAAATAAATAGGTTGGATCTCTGTCCTAACCTTAATTTAATGCGAGTGCGTACTCTAAACTCATAAATGTCCATTAATTTAAATATTATTTTGTGGAATCACCCACTTGCACATTAAATTAACGTGACGCCTGAAAAGAACAAGCATCCCCGTCGACTTTTTGCACAAGGAATCCACCTTATGTATGAGCCCTGGTGGCAAATAAATATAATTTTATGGAATCCACTACAAAACCTCACGAAATCCATCGTGGAATATGCCTCTTGGCATCATACCCCCGGGGTGGGATAGCAATTGTCCTCAATTGCTATTAGCTCAATCTGGAGCAAGCAGTGAGGGATAAGCACCTAGGGCATGAGAGTGCATCCATTAGGCCTCTTCAACAGGATGATTTTTAAATTTTACCAAATATCTAGAATATCTACGGCCAGTTCTAGTGGTCATAAATTCAGTATCTAAAATAGGCTCAGGTTCAAGGATTTGAGTTTCTTCTTCTAACAAAGGAGGATTTTCATAGACAGGGTGGACAAGTAATTGGCCTTTGAAAGGTCGTAACAAACTGATATGAAAAGTGTTGTGGATTTTCCAGTGTTAGGGTAGTTCTAATTTGAAGGCATTGTCATTGATTTTGTGAATGATTTTGAAAGGTCCATAAAATCTAGGAGCTAACTTTGCAACAGGGTGTTTCTCAACACTTTGTAGTCTTCGCTTTTCAATTCGTAACCAAACATAATCATCAACTGTGAAATTCATAGCTTTTCTTTTCTTGTTTTCTTGTTTAGTACATGATTGCTAGGTTTTGCAGTCATATCTTTAACTTCATAAAAAATAGTAGCATGTATATTGGCAATATCATTAGCAACTTTAACTTTGTTTGACAATGAAGTAATAGGTGTAAAACACAATATTAGTGAGTTTGGGAATCTCCCAGTTCCCATTTTTTGAATACTAAAAATGTGGTATCCAAATAACATGCCCATAAGTTTCTCAAAACCATATGATGTGACCTATCATTGGAAAGCACTTGAAAAATGGAATCTATTGAGCTATAGAGCACTGGATTTGGCATTATAGTGTTCAAGTTATAAGAAATCCAAAGATTTGACCACGTGTCCCAAACTTATGGAAAATTTCCATATTCTCCAATATGGTATTGTAAGCAATCTATATCCATAAATGATTTCAAAATGTGATTTTCGTGTAGCTGTATGTGGAGTGTTATTGTGTGCAAACTGAAGTAAATGCAAGTGTGTATCTCATGTTTGTGGTTTTGAAATTGTGTATGCACGTAAAAGATCCAAGATTGTACTATTTGTAGCTTCTGTTTGTCCATTTGTTTCAGGATGAAATGCAAATGAAAAATCAATCTTTGTTCCTAAGTTTGCAAACAATGTAGTCCAAAAATTATTGTAGAATCTAGAATCACGATCAGAAATAATAACTTTTGGTAAACCATGGTTAGTGAAAATAGTTTCAGAAACAATTAAGCAGCTTTAGATGCAGTTAATGTTTTCTTGCATGGAATGAAATATGCATGTTTGCTAAACCGATCTATAATAGTCCAAATCATATCGTGATTAACTTGAGTGTTAGGCAAACCAGTAATTAAATCCATTGAAATATGTTTCCATGGTCGTTCAGGAATTGGTAAAGGCATTAACAAACCATACTGCTTACCATGGTGTCGCTTAACTCTTTGAAAAATTAAACACTCAGATACAAAGTTAGAAACATCAGATTCTATCTGTGGCCAATAAAAATCTTCAATCAATGTACGTATAGTAAAAATAATACCTCTATGGCCTTGATATGGGGGACAATGAATTTCGTGCAACACAAATGATCTAAATGGAACACTTACACATAACCTTTTCTCATAAAATATAAATCCATTAGCATAAGATGGTGAATCAATTAGAATCTAGTTATTGGCAATTGATTTAGTCCAGTCAGCTTGAAAACAGGGGTCTTGATCATAGGTATCTTTCATAGGAATAAGGGAATCAAAAGATGTCATAGAGATATTATGAATAGTTGGTTTTTTACTCAAGGCATCGGCAACAACATTTTCTTTTCTGGGTTGATATTGGATAAGTGAATGAAAACTTTAAATAAAAGCAGCCCATTTAATATGCCGGTCAGACATTTGTGGCTGACTAAGGAGATATTTGATACTTTGTTGGTCAGTTTTAATCATGAATTCAGATCCAATTAAAGAGTGTTTCCATTGACGTAAAGCTTGTACTACAGCTAGCAATTCCTTATTATAGGTAGAATACTTGAGTTCAAAGGGTTTAAGCTTGCAGCTAGAGTAGGCTATGGGATGAGAATCTTGCATAAGGACAACTCCTATTCCAGATCCACTAGCGTCAATGACTACTAGGAAAAATGGTCTATTAAACTCAGGGAGTTACAATAGAGGAGCATGGGTTAAAGCATGTTTCAGTAAATCAAAAGACTTTTTCTGATTTTCAGACCAATGATATATAATACCTTTCTTGCCCTCGCCGCCTCGCACTGCTGACTCCAACGTTTTGGAGAATCTATATCTTCCTCCCTCAGTTGGTGCCAGTCGTCCGCATCTAACCACTCGAACTTTGCAGTCCCACTCTTGAGTACCTTGCGTGCGTCAGATCGTCTGTGTGACATATATGCATGCATACAATCCATCATCCAGCCAGTAGAAAATCTATCTACTGAGGCTGAAACCGAAAACTCCTCATACAAGGATGCTACTATGTAGTCCTTTCTCCCCTTCGCTATGTTCTTCCAATGATCTAAGACGTGTTGAAAAACTTGTTGGCACAACTCTCTCGTGTGAGCTATCACCCTCCTCTCCTCATTATTCATGATGATGGCTCCTGACCTATCATCGACTAGATATGTATATCCCCCTAGGGTATGCCTAAGATGGGTCCTCTTCCATCTGCTGATGCCAGGAGGCATATTCCACGGTGGATTCCGTGCCACGGTGGATTATGCCAGGATGCCAAGAGGCATATTCCACGGTAGATTCCGTGCCACGGTGGATTCCGTGAGGTTTTACGGTGGATTCCGTAAACTTAGATGACCGGGGCTCATACACAAAGAGGATTCTTTGTGCGAGAAGTTGATGGGGACGCCTGTCCTTTTCGGGCGTTTCATTAATTTAGTGTGTACGTGGGTGATTCCATAGCGGGTGATTCCGCAAAATGCATATTAAATTAATAAACGTTTATGAGTTTAGAGTGCGCACTCGTAATAAATTAAGGTTAGGATTTATTTCTAACCAGTTGATTTATTTATGTAGCTGAAGACTGCTAGGTATTCACTTTTGTCGGTTTAATTGTATTATTTTACTAACGATTGTGAATGCTTCAGTTGATGTGTAGAGATAGCAGCAGTGGCGGAGGAAAGCATTGGAGTCTAGCGAGTATTCGACCTTTGGACTATATTTTGATAGGCGCCACGCCTATATTTTGTTATGTCTATTGAGACATCGATTATTGATTATTATTTTGTATGCGCCTATGCGCACGGATATGTTATTTCTATTTGGACATTGAGATTGGGCGTGCCAGACTCTATGGGCACCGTCCATTAGCTTTATTTTCCTATTTTTATAGAAAGCAAACTCAAAAGCTAAAAGCTTGTCATATTTTTGTAAATTGGGCTATTATTGAGCATGAAGATTGAAATATACATAAAATACATGCTTTGTGAAGCGCTCACACAAGGCATGGGGGAGATTGAACCCAATTTGTCTCTTGCCTCTTGTCGTTCATGCTTTTACATTGTTTTTTGTGCAAAAAGGTAGAGTTCATTGTTCTTGGGGACCTTCCGGGATTCACTACGTGAGCATACTGCCTCCGACACTGGTGCGCAGATCGGTCGCAGAATGCTCACGTAGTGAATCCCGGAAGGTCCCCAAGAACAATGAACTCTACCTTTTTGCACAAAAAACAATGTAAAAGCATGAACGACAAGAAGCAAGAGACCAATTGGGTTCAATCTCCCCCCATGCCTTGTGTGAGCGCTTCACAAAGCATGTATTTTATGTATATTTCCATCTTCATGCTCAATAATAGCCCAATTTACAAAAATATGACAAGCTTTTAGCTTTTGAGTTTGCTTTCTACAAAAATAGGAAAATAAAGCTAATGGACGGTGCCCATAGAGTCTGGCACGCCCAATCTCAATGTCCAAATAGAAATAACATATTCGTGCGCATAGGCGCATACAAAATAATAATCAATAATCGATGTCTCAATAGACATAACAAAATATAGGCGTGGCGCCTATCAAAATATAGTCCAAAGGTCGAATACTCGCTAGACTTCAATGCTTTCCTCCGCCACTGCTGCTATCTCTACACATCAACTGAAGCATTCACAATCATTAGTAAAATAATACAATTAAACCGACAAAAGTGAATACCTAGCAGTCTTCAGCTATATAAATAAATCAACTGGTTAGAAATAAATCCTAACCTTAATTTATTACGAGTGCGCACTCTAAACTCATAAACGTTTATTAATTTAATATGCATTTTGCGGAATCACCCACTATGGAATCACCCATGTACACACTAAATTAATGAAACGCCCGAAGGCATATTCCACGGTGGATTCCGTGCCACGGTGGATTCCGTGAGGTTTTACGGTGGATTCCGTAAACTTAGATGACCGGGGCTCATACACAAAGAGGATTCTTTGTGCGAGAAGTTGATGGGGACGCCTGTCCTTTTCGGGCGTTTCATTAATTTAGTGTGTACATGGGTGATTCCATAGTGGGTGATTCCGCAAAATGCATATTAAATTAATAAACATTTATGAGTTTAGAGTGCGCACTCGTAATAAATTAAGGTTAGGATTTATTTCTAACCAGTTGATTTATTTATGTAGCTGAAGACTGCTAGGTATTCACTTTTGTCGGTTAATTGTATTATTTTACTAACGATTGTGAATGCTTCAGTTGATGTGTAGAGATAGCAGCAGTGGCGGAGGAAAGCATTAGAGTCTAGCGAGTACTCGACCTTTGGACTATATTTTGATAGGCACCACACCTATATTTTGTTATGTCTATTGAGACATCAATTATTGATTATTATTTTGTATGCGCCTATGCGCACGGATATATTATTTCTATTTGGACATTGAGATTGGGCGTGCCAGACTCTATGGGCACAGTCCATTAGCTTTATTTTCCTATTTTTGTAGAAAGCAAACTCAAAAGCTAAAAGCTTGTCATATTTTTGTAAATTGGGCTATTATTGAGCATGAAGATTGAAATATACATAAAATACATGCTTTGTGAAGCGCTCACACAAGGAATGGGGGAGATTGAACCCAATTTGTCTCTTGCCTCTTGTCGTTCATGCTTTTACGTTGTTTTTTGTGCAAAAAGGTAGAGTTCATTGTTCTTGGGGACCTTCCGGGATTCACTACATGAGCATACTGCGTCCGATCTGCGCACCATCTGCGTCCACGCTCCTGGGCATATCTAGGAGACCCCTGTGCATCCGGTGTACCAACCCAGATAATATGTCGGATTGGCACCCATAGAGGTGCCACCTACAGATGGTTGAGGAAAAGCCGGAGTAATTGGATTAGACATTCCCACAGGTGTGACAAATCCTGGAGGTAACGCAACTCCAACTGAACGACGAGATGGAGACACCGCATCCGTGTCTCCATAGCATCAACCTGAGCCTGAGCCACGCTCCTTGGAACCGCCACGAGAGCGAGAGGTCCCACCTGTATCCCGTGCTGATCACGGGCTCACTGCCTCTGTATCTCTACAGCATCCCCCTAACCCTAAAGCACTCCCTCCATCTAGCACAAGTCTGGAGCGTCGACCTCATCTGCTCGAAGCTGAAGTATCCGATCGCACTGAAGTAGATCTAGCAAAGCGGCCTGACGATGTCTGAGACAGCTCTTGTGGTCTGCCATGTCTTTGAATCTCGCGATCTGGTCTGGAGACATGTGCGTGAAGATATCCTACAACTTCTCATCGCTCATCCCTCGACTCATCTTGAAAATGTCACTTGCACAGATAAAAAATGATGTTGAATAATCAATTTAAATCATACAAAGCACAGTAATATAAATCCTTAAAAAATATCACTTAAAATGCATATCTTATGTACCCTTATAAGCAATTGGTCAACGAATTGAGTAAGTGGATGCTCCAAGTATGAAGTATCCTATGGTCCCATGTCAATCTCCTGACACAACTCCGCATACACTAGAAGGTCAATAGACATGTCACCACGAAAGGATGAGTCCACCTCGTTCTCAAAGAATTCTTGGACTCCTGTATTTCCATCCTTGTTAGCCGATGCTAGCTCCAAGATTTTGGTGGCCTCCACCCCTTGCAATATCGATCCCTCTATTTGCATATTGTCTTCATCTATGCTCGAAACATCGCTTTGATCATATACTCTCGCACTTCGGGGAGCTGAAGGTATAACATACCACCAGCAAGATTGTCGGGGGTTTGGATAGAAGATTACATGTTCACAAACACGTACAAGAGAGTTTAAACTATTGTAACATGTACCATGTCGTAATACAATTAACAAACAAATGAGTCCATGTACCTGTTCACAATGGACATGCAACACAAAGATGTCGCGCAAATCCGTCTATTTTTTTTCGAAATCTATTTTGAGAAATCCAGATGGACCTTGTCGAACTGTTGCTCCAGCTCCTTCAAGTACCACTTTGAACCACTGTGCATCGAATAGTATCATGGAGAAACTACAGTAATCCACCGTAACAATACTTTGCAAGTTTCCAAAATACTCCATCTCATCTATAACCATGTTTGGATCCGTTACTCGTCGCCGGCTCTTTTGCTCAAACCTTGCCATGATACCACAGTCCATTATGGAGTGCATTTTATCAATATGCTCCATGCGAAAATGTCATTCGTGTGACCACACTGCACTATATATTTTGTACTGTACATTGAAACACTCAAATTAGATGTCGCATATATTAAATGTAGATACGACAAATCCTAAACACCTCATCACCTTTTGACTATATCCCCTCAAGAATTTCCACTCCTCCATTGAGACCTCTGCCCCTACGCACGCTACAGTCAAATCTCCATGCAACCATCACATTGGCATGAACCGCGGCATCTCCTCCATGCCCTTGGGATATCGAATCGGTCGATGACGCGTACTACGTCAGAATTCAGATCGTGCTTCCTCTCAATCTTGCCTAGCCATCTGGTACTTGGCAAGCCACATCTCCATAGAGGCATGGTGCAAGTGTAGCATCCATTCTTTTTTCTACCCCATTTTCAACCACCACATCTCCAGTTAGTCTATCATCGTCCTTCAACGACCATAGCATTTTATTGTCTGGATCCACCGTTGGTAGCCATTGTGAAATATGTACTAGCGTCTCAAACACCAACCAACCTTCAACCATGCTACCTTCTGGCCAAGCTCGTTGTCGCACAAAGCCTTTCAGGGTTTCCATGAAGCGCTCCAAGAAGAACATCCATCGCATATGGATAGGTCCAGCAATCTCCACTTCATCTACAAGATGCATAAGAAGGTGGATTTGTATCGTGAGCATGCTGGTGGGCAGGTATTTCTCAAAGAGACAGACCGTCTCCACTGCTCCTCTCCTCGCGGATTCAATAGAGGACGTCTTAATCTCCTTGTGTGAGATCCATTCCACCAAAGTCGATGACCTGTAAATGGCCCCGCGTATTTCTAGAGTAAGACATCCTACGATCGTGATCGGTAGTACAAACTATCACAAATGAGAAAGCATTATGAATAATGGCTACACTCCAAATAGCAAAATGTGCACGCTAATTAAAATCCATTCGTAGTACAAAACTAACATATCTTATGCCAGTCATGGGATTTCAACCCTGATAATTGGTCGTCTTTAGAAAATGCAGACCTAAGAGAACACATCATACGCGTCGGAGTGTAGATAGACTTAGCTATTTGCTTCACAATACGCTCTTCTTTAGTGGATAAAACCCAAGGAGCACGAGGTAGCTGCACGCGACCATTAGCACTCGATTGCAACCAAAGCGCCTCCATCTTACCTACCTCTTTCAAATCCATTCGTGCCCCTATAGTCTCTCTTTCTTGTGATGTGGTCCCATAGCAAGCTGCCAACATTCTTGAAAATATGCATGGGATCCAACAAGTGGTTGACCTGTAAGTGGGTCCAATATGGCAACTCGTAGAAAACTAAGAATTGCCGCATTCCGTTTGGATGTAACTCTGCATGGACCATTTTCCGCTAATACCAGCTTGTGGCGTTCATACGTGTTGGAGGTCGTCCAAGAAAACCTTCCCTGAGTTAATGATCCTCTAGCAAGAAAGCGGCGTGTCCTTAATATACCATCTTCTTCATGGTTCGAGACCTTCGAGAATCTAATTGTGGCCCACACAATGGACATGCATGATAACCTAAGGTAACCAGACCTGTTCCAACACCACAACCTAGTGAATACAAGCTTGAACGAGATAAAATATAGATATTACCAACAAGAATGGAGGCCTATTCACTTGAGCACTCTCTGAATCCCAAAAAGTCATGCATCGTCCACATGAGAATGACTCGAATATTGGTAGACCACTGACCATCGCACTTGCTCATATCTTACATGGTGACCCCCTCCTCCCACAAAATCTTAAGCTCATCGACTAATGGACAAAGATACACGTCCATATTTTTGACTTTGTAGCATGCAGGGATGAGTAAGCTAAGGATGAGATGTCCTTTCTTTGTAGAAAGCCATGGAGGGATATTATAGCTGACAAGGACTATAGGCCACACACTGTAAGAAGTTGAGCGTAGACCGAATGGGTTCACGCCATCCATTGCAAGACCGAGCCAAAGATTCCTTGGCTTTTCGGCAAAGCCTGGGAAGGTAGAGTCAATGTGGCTCCATGCGCGTAAATTCGCTGATATTCGTTGAACTCCATCCATGGACCTATTCTGTGCATGCCACGTCATCAAGCTCACCATGCCGGACGTACGAAACATGTGGTTTATGCAGGGGATAAGCGAAAAGTATCTGAGAACTTTTTGAGGGATGGTTTACCCTTGCAAGTCCTGTCGATGCCTGTGAGCACCACACTTTGGACATGTCTCCATAGTCTCATATTCTCCTCGAAACAATATGCAATCGTTGATACATGCATGGATGTTATTGTAGTCCATGCCAAGCTTTCGTAAAACATATCATGCATCATCACGAGACTCAGGCATGGTATTTGCAGGTGGTAATATATGATATTTTAGTAACCTGAAAATCATAAAACACCTTGAAAAAGCAAAAATATTTTTAATAATAGTGCCAAAAAAAAATCAACGAAGCGTATGTATAAGGTACCTGAACAACTCGGTCACACTCGCATTGCTCCACCCGTATTTTATTTGCACACTTAAGAGTGCAAGCAGTGTCTTCAGGTGAGATAATCGGCATCCATCATAAAATGGTATGGATGCTTCCTCTCTAAGCGGATGAGAAGTCTCGACATCCATGGAAATCAATGCATCGATCAGTGCCTCCATCTCAGGCTCCAAGATTATAGGTAGGTATGGAAGGCTGCCTATCTCCTTTGGCATTGACGATATAGATTGGCCTTGCAAGTGGTGGATTGGCTCATGCTCTCCATCCATTGCATGCTCACGAACTCTTCTAATTGGCCGCAAAGGATGCACTCCTCCTTGGGACGAGACGTCACCTCCCTGGATAGAAAATTTGCCAACCATACCCAATCTTATTGTATATGGTATTCAATTAGCTTGCGAGTACAATGCTTGATTGATATTAACATTTCTTACCGTTTGCTGAAAATCCGCAATCGCCTGATCAATGATCTCAGATTGAAACTCGCCAAATCATCATATTGTTCTATAGACAATCGACATTTTCGTCTAATTGCCAGCTTGCATTGAGAGCAAGGACATGGGACACGCCGATTAAGATACGCCTCGCGATCTTGAACAACAGGATCTTCATCGTTTTCCATTTTGTCTACGTTACAACAAACAATTTGTTTTTGTTATCATTCTTTTTTTTTCTTAAATTGTTATCCTCTCATTCCATCTCTCTCTTTTTTTTTTCTTTCTTAAGTTGTTATCCTCTCCTTCCATCTCTCTCTTTTTCTACGTTACGACTACGACCACGACCATGACTACGACCACGACCACGACCACGACCATGACCACGACCACGACCACGACCATGACCACGACGACCACGACGATGACTACGACCACGACGACGACTACGACTACGACTACAACTACGACCACGACTATGACTACGATGACTACGACCACGACCATGATCACGACTACGACCACGACCACGATCACAATCACGACCACAACCACCACGACTACGACTATGACTATGCCGGACGACTACGACCACGGCCACAACCACGACTACGACTATGACGACCACGACCACGACTACAATCATGATCACAACTACGACTATGACGATCACGACCATGACTACGACTACGACCACGACCACGACTACGATGACCACGACCATGACCATGACCTCGGCCATGACTACGACGACCACAACCATGACCATGACCATGACTACGACCATGACCATGACCACAACCATGACCACGACCACGACCACAACTACAACCACGACCTCGACCACGACTATGACTACAACTACGACTACTTATATAGAGATGAAGAGAGAGACAAGAGTTGAGAGAAGAGAGAGGAGAAAGAGAGAGAGATCCGACTAGAGTATTTAATACCCATAGTCAACACACCATGGAAAACACAAGCACAAATTGACATTGAATTATGGCAAGAAAATCCACCACAAAATAATAGTTATAATACTCGAGGTAGGATTTCAAAGTCTTATTGATTTCAATCGGTCATGGATGCCATACTATGGATAGGTTGCACTCACTAAGAATAGAATTGGCAATTCACCTCATCTTCTCTCCATCATCAATAGAATTCTCCTTTACCATTTACAACTCACCCACCTTCTCTCCACACTATTGCACACTACAATCTCTATGAGGGCATGAGATTGGGATCTCCACAGATACCAAAGCATGATCTCTAGCTTGATGGTTACATATATACTACTACTACTCGTGGAATAAACCTTAAAATAGTTATTATGCTCAAATATATGCTTGTTAGAGCAAAAATTTATTCCTAAGACTATTCTAAGAAAGAAATAGGATTAATGATAAAAGAGTGTCCTTCCTTGCAAGTGATTTTATATTATATTTATTATTTAAAATTGATAGTTGAAGATGAGTTTCCTAAGAGATCTTGTGGTGATGTTGTTTTAGTTTTGCGAAGCATATGAATGATGCTGTTTTAGTTTTTTGTATTTATCTTTTTAAGAAGAGATTGATTCTTATGGAATATCCAAAGTTATTTTTGGATTTACGTTATGAAAAATGAATGTTTTTCATTCTATTAGGCGGATTGTCTTCGTTGTATACTTGCGTGGTGGAGGCTAGGACAAGCCCCATGGATGAGAGGTCTCTTTGCAAGAAGAACATTATGCTAGGAGGCACAAGTATGCTAGGGCTCTCTAGCCATATATGCCTTAGGTTTGTTGAGGATCGGCCTAACCCCTATGAGCCTAAGATGAGATTATTGTAAGGTCCTATTTAATTTTCTCTCTCTCTCTCTCATTTTCTCTCTCTCCCTCACCCTCTCTTTCTCTCTTTCCCTATTAGGTTTAATGATTTTTCTCTCTTTTTCTCTCTCCTCTCCCTCTCTCATTTTTTTCTCTCTCCTCTCCCTCTCTCATTTCCTTTTCTCTCTTTCTCTCCCTCTCTCATTTCATCGTCCTCTCTTACCCTCATCCTCTCTTTCTCTCTTTCTCTATTAGGTTTAATGATTTTTTCTCTTTTTCTCTCTCCTCTCCCTCTCTCATTTCCTCTCCCTCCCTCACCCTCACCCTCTCTTTCTCTCTTTCCCTCTCTCATTTCCTCTCCCTCCCTCACCCTCACCCTCACCCACACCCTCTCTTTCTCTCTTTTCCTATTATGTCTAACATCTTTTCTCTCTTTTTCTCTCTCCTCTCATTCTCTCAATTTTTTCTCTCTCCTCTCCCTCTCTCATTTCCCTATTATGTTTAATGTCTCCCTCCCTCTCCCTCTCCCTCTCCCTCTCTCATTTTCCTATTATGTTTAATGTCTCCTTCTCCCTCTCTCATTTCCTCTCCCTCCCTCTCCCTCCCCCTCCCTCTTCCTTTCCCATTTCCTCCCCCTCTCCCTCTCCCTCTCTTTCTCTCCCTCTCCCTCTCCCTCTCCCTCTCCCTCTCTCATTTTCCTATTATGTTTAATGTCCCTCTCCCTCTCCCTCTCTCATTTCCTCCCCCTCCCCCTCCCTCTCCCTCTCCCTCTCTCTCTCATTTCCTCTCCCTCTCTCAATATACACAAGTTATAAAAAAAAAGTAAAAGAGAGAGAGAATGCACTCTCCCTCCCTCTCGTTCTCTCATTTCATCCCCCTCTCTCTTCCATTTCCTCCCTCTCCCTCTCCCTCTCCCTCTCTTTCTCTCCCTCTCTCTCCCTCCCTCTCCCTCTCTCATTTCCTCCCCCTCCCTCTCCCATTTCCTCCCTCTCCCTCTCTTTCTCTCTCATTTCCTCCCTCTCCTTCTCCCTCTCTTTCTCTATCATTTCCTCTCCCTCTCTCAATATACACAAATTAAACCCTAAACAAGGAAAAGAGAGAGAGAATGGACTCATGTAACGATTAGAAGGAGGGTTTGGTGGCTCCTCTTCGTGATGGCGGCTCCTCTTCGTGACAGCGGCTCCTCCTCTTCTTTGCGAACGGCGGCAACGGCCGCGGTGGTGAGAAGCCTTCTTCCTCTTCTTCTCTCACCCTCTATGCAAAACGGTCGCTCTCTCTCTCTCTCTCTCCATCTCAAAAACTTTCACGAGTGCACGAAATGAAACGCCCTTGGGTTTCGGCCCGCTTTTTTTTCTCTGTGGGGCATCGCTATTAGCGTCGCAATTAGCGTCGCATTTGCGATGCTAATAGCGACGCCACTATTTATCATCCCTAATCGGTGTCGCTATGGCCTAGTTTCCTTGTAGTATTAGTCCTTGGTCTGGGAGGCTAATGAGTAGCCCACACATGTGGTGATGCATCTGCTAATGTTATAGGTAATGACAAAGGGAAGAAGAAAGTGTCAAATGATAATAATACATCCACTAGTCATATAGTTCTTGTTGGAGACCCTAGTAGCTCAAAGAGCTTAGATGATAATGTAGGTATTCCTTTAGCCAAGACTAGATTTATAGAGAGCACATGGTAATATAAAGTCTCCTTTGAGTGATCCAATGGTATGCTGGTCTAGCAAGTTGAGATATTCTATTAGAAGATTTGGTTTTAAAGGTTGTGAAACTCACCATTATACTTGTATGCTAAAAGTATTTGAGAATGTTAAGTTCACTTATTTTGAGGAGCTTGCTTATTGGAATGTAGCAATGGATGAGGAGATGGCTGTATTATAGGCCAACATGACGTGGAATCTGGTATCATTGCAAGCCAAATGCAAGAAAGCTATTTTTTTGTAAGTGAACAATATAAAGTACAATTTGGATAGTTCTATTAGTGGGTATAAGCCATCCTGGTTGTAAAAGGCTATATATAGATATATGCCATAGATTATGAAGAGATATTTAGTCTAGTTGCTAGGATGGCAACTATCAAATGTGTGATTGCTAAATTAGTAGTAGCTAAAAGATAGAGTTTATATCAAATGGATGTGAAGAATTCCTTCTTATATGGTGATTTGCAAAAAGAGGTGTATCAGGAGCAATTGGCATGAAATGAGGATTTAGATCATCCCACATACATGTGCTACACATTGAAAAATGCACTCTATGGGTTGAAACAAGCACTTGGAGATGGTCTGACAGGATCAAAGAGTATCTTGTCAACATTGGTTTTTATGTTTCTAATGATAATCACTCACTTTTTGTGAGGAAGGATGATGTAGGTTTAGTCATCACAGTCATCTATGTAGATAACATAATAATTACAGGTGACAGTAACAATGGGATTGCTAATGTCAAGTCCCTTTTGAAGCAAAAGTTTGAGATGAAGGATTTGGGTGAGTTAAGTCACTTCCTTACTATTGAGGTGATCAGATGTGCATATGATATATGGTTGTCTCAAAGGTAGCATGAGTTAGATATATTATCTAATAATAGTATGATGGCATGTAAGTTTTTTTGGTGAAAAATGTAAAGTTGAGGACTAATGTTAGGGATGAGATAGAAGACCTTACTATGTTTAGAAAGAGAGTGGGCTATTTGATCTATATGATTAGCACAACATCAGACTTGAGCTATGTTATTGGACTTGTGAGTTAGTTCATGTAAGTACCTATGAAGCCTCATTTGGATGCAATCAGAGACATATGGTGAGATACATTAAGTCCACCTTGCATTATGGACCTTTTTATAAGGTAGATAAGGATGCTTAGGTATTTAGGTACACAAATGCAAATTAAACTAGTAGCAAATCTGATAGAAGACCTACTAGCAGATTCATGTTTTTTCTTGGTAGCATAATCATTACTTGGAGCAGCAAAAAGCAACCAACAATTTCTTTATCCAGTAGAGAGGTTGAGTATAGAGGTGTTGCTATGGTAGCATGTGAGGTGGTATGACTACAAATGTTATTGGTATGACCCCTTACTCTCTCTTACCCTCTCCTCCTCTCTGCTTTCTTAAAATCTCCCTACTTTTCTTATGCTCTCTTCCTCCCTTAATCTCTTTTTCTTCCTTTTAATCTCCCTCTCTTTCTCTTCCTCTCTCTTTGTTTTCCTCTCTCTTAACCTCTGTTTCTTTCCCTCCCTCTTACTCTTTTTCTCGCTTAGCTTTTTCTCCACTCTCTCTTAATCCGCCTCCCTCTTTATCTCCCTCTTTCCATCTCTCTCTTTCCCTCTTAATCTCTCTCTCTTACTCTCTCCCTCTTAATTTCCTTCTCTTTCTCTTCCCATCTTTCCATCTCTCCCTCCCTCTTAATTCCCCCCCTCTCTCTCTCTCTATTTCCACGTCTTCCTCTTTTACCATCTCCCTTTATCCATGTCTCTCTTCCTCTATTTTACTCTCTCCCTATTTTACCCTCTCTCTCTCTTTCTCTTCCACTCTCTCTTAATCTCACTCCCTCTCTTTTAGTCTCTCCCTTTCTCCCTCCCTTTCTCCTTGTCTTTCCATCTCTTCCTCCCTCTCCTTCTCTCTTAATCTCCCTCCCCCTTGCCATCTATCACTCCCTTCCTCTCTCTCTCTCTTTCTATCTCTCTCTATCTTATCCTCTTTCTCTCTTTTTTCATCCCTCTCTCCCCATCTATCTATCTGTCTCTTTCCATCTCTCTCTTTCTCTCTCTCTCTCTCTCTCTCTCTCTTTCTCTTTCTCTCTCTCTCTCTCTCTCTCTCTCTCTCTCTCTCTCTCTCTCTCTCTCTCTCTCTCCACATAAACTACAATGTAGTGAAAAAAATTATCCCACCCTCTCTTCCTTGTTCCCTTGCTCCGTTCTCGTGCTGTTACACGCACATCGTGTAAAAAAATCTAGAATGTGGCTTTCTTATTGATTTAGAGAGCTGATGCCATTTTGGACATTAGTGTTAGTGTCCATGGTTCAAAAATATTAGATTTTTGGACAAGTTTTAGCCAATTTTTGATATTTTAGATATTATCTCTTGTAAAAATCCATAAAACTATAGACAACTTCTAGATTAGAATGACATGTAAAAGAAAGCATGTAGCTTTCAACCAATTTGAGAGGATTTTATATAAAAAGAGAGATTGGAAAAATTGTGCGATGCCCGATCGCTGTTTTCAGGCAGTGAACAATACTCCAAAGTGGGAGATGAAGAAGGAGTGATTTGGCTGAGTTTTGGCTAGGTGTCTTGGTATTTTACCCCCCTTTTGAAGCAGATGGAAGCATTAGATTGGCGATCTGAGCTGCATAGAGAAATGTATTATTTTATATACGTTTTTGTCCATTAGAGTTTTATCTTCTCATAATGCAAGAATAAACTGACAGGCTTCATCTCTATTAGTATTCTTCTACAGTTACTAATTCCTTTTGGGAGTATTCTTCTACATCTTCAATTTCTTCGAACCCCTTCTCTTTCGCCTACTCCTCTCCTTGAATCTGCCTTCAGCTTGCTAACTCTTACCCCCGTGGAGGACTCTAGACACCAAACGCACTGACACCGTGTTAGGGAAAGTTTGTGCTATCATTAGAGGTGAATTCCAAAAGATATTTGGGGTGATTTGGGGCTGATATCTTTAGTCATATCCAAAGAATTGGCTAAAGCATTGTTCTTTTAATTCATTTCTTACTCTATAGAAGACATCTTGTCAAAATATGCAAGTATTATGTGTCCCTATGGCAGGGCAATGTTTGTAGATCATTCATAGATGCTTTGAGTTGAATTAAGAAGAGGCTTTTTCTCTTATTTCTTAGATGTGGTAACTTATCCTTATCAGGAACTCAATTTGAAGCTCTCTTGAAGCAAGTCTCTTTGCCCTGCAAGCCTTGTAATTGACTCATAAGCTTTTGTCCCTAACAATCTACATTGAATGTCATCATGCAAAGTTGATTCATGCTATGGTATCATGTATGAATGATGGAATGTAGAGTTTTTTAGTATACATGATAGCATATTGTACTTGATTTTATAATTTGTGATTACTCTTAAAGTCAAGAAAACAAGCTTGATTTGAGTTAGAACTTATGAGCTAATACTCTTATGATCTTTGCTAAGAACATGCAGTTGGAAGCTCTATCAATATCTTCAAGGACTTGGCTTGAAACCTTCAACCCTTCTCTTATCTCTACCATCCCCAGGGTCTAAGTTCTTGAGCCCCCATATATTCTTCTCTCTCAAACCCCTATGATTGACCGTGAAGTACCTCTTAAACCTTTAAACATTCACTTTAATCTACTTATCTCTTGAAGACACATCTCCATCTATCTTGTCCAGTTTTCTTGCCAAAACCCTGTCGTCACCTTCAACCCTACGTGCTACGACATTGATGAACTCGACGTGAAGGTCAGTGTAAGAGAACTCCAAGGTAGGGAATTCTTCAGGAGATACTCTACAACAATTGGTGCGCATACTTCAACAACTCCATTGATGGAGCTTGTTCCACCTTCAAAATCCCCTATTCCTTGACTAATCAGCCAACTCTTTCTTCTTCTATTCCTTCTAAAAATGATGTCATAGATGAACTCATTAAAAGCATGTGTGACCTTCATCTGAATCTTACAGAAATTAGTTCCAAGGTGGAGAAGCTGGATATCAAAGTTGAAGAACGAGGATGATCATCAACTCAAAGACCCATGAGAGAAGGCTTTAAGAGGCGTTGTATTTGGCGTGACAGCCAATAACATAACAAGAGGGAGTATTCTGCCTTCCGTGAGGTTAAAGTACAGAAGCTAGTCTTTTGGAAACATGGAAAAATTCGTGCAACTGAAACTGGTCTTCCTCTGGAGACAAATTTTGACAATGGTGGAATGAAGAAAAGATTAGAAGATTGATGGAACCTCAAATGGGCCGGCACTGGCTATGGCACTAGCCGGACCTCATGCTCATGACAGACAAACACACCCTCACGGCCTCGCGGGCTAGGAGCGTCTATCTGCTGTTAAAGGACGAACTGTCCTAAAGCCTAATCTATGCATTTATAGTTTTGTAGTCCAACGTTTCCCTTTCTATAAACTTCTCAGAGGGAGAAACCACACACATTGGCAATAAATGCCACGATAATCACATACATGGGAGACAACCTCTCGGTAGAATCACCACGGCCCCACTGCAGCTCTCCTACATCGCAGGAATCAGCCCCTTAATGCGCTGCTCAACATATAGAACAAACAAACAAACTCCACTCTTTCATTTTGAAAGTATTCCAGGAGATACCATGTGTCCTTACCAAATGATCCCCCAAGAAACGAGCGTCTATCCTACGGCTTAGGATGCATTTCCACGCTCAACCGTGGATCATTGTCATTGAAAACAGGTGTTATGCATCCAGTCATTCTTATTCTGATACCATGGTTGACATGCACATGCAAAGTGAGTGATCCTAAAGTGCTCAAACATACTTTTCAATCAGAAACGTGTTGTGTACAACCAGGCTTTCCAATGCTCATTCACTAACTCGTTGCGAGGATACAAGGATAGCACCGAGACAACACTCGTGCTACTATCCTCTTAATTAAAATACAAAAAACTCTATGTCATGATATGCATCAAAAAATCAGCAACAATTAGCACACAAATCACACCATTCAAACATCCCAACCCCCTATGTTTAGGTATTGCTTTCGTTGCATAGGTGTAGAGGTTCATTTTGTCATGTTTTGATGTATGAAAAGCAGTAAATCACAAAATTTGACAAGGAGATAGGGAAAACTGAGGCTAAACCTCATGCTTTGCCACTACCATACATCCACAATCAATCCTTATATTTTTTCTTATTTTTGTGAGCCGTATTTCTATTTTTTCTCCTTATTTTCTCCATTTTCTTGATTTATTTGGTAATAAAATATACTATTTTCTGATTTTTCTTGTTCCAATCACTTCAGCATACTAACTTTTAATTTATTTTTTATTTTTTCCCCATGGGGAACACATTTTACCCACTCGAAACGGAAAAACTATCATTTTACCGCTAAAAAACCGCATTTCGGGTTTACAGGAATTAAATAGAGCATGTAAATCATTGCAAAATCAAGATTTTCTGATGAACAACAATTAATCATGATGCAACCAGCACACAAAAAAATTTTCATCCAATAAGAACATCATTACCATCATAAACTATAAAAAATCCTTCATTTGTTTCATAAAAATGGTCATACCGTGTTTTTACGAAACTCGAGATGCCTTAAATGATTGCATGACTAGCAGACCGAGCCTCCATTGCTCTCAATCCAATGCTGCACATCACTCTTCAGCATCTCCATCAATCTCCATCACCGTTTCCTTCATTCTCCCTCCCCGATTCCTCCTTTAAGATAGTGCGCATGAACAACCCATAGAGGGGAGAGAGAGGGAGGAGAGAGAAAGACTAGATTCTGATCTCTTTATCCAGACAGCCATATCCCGCGCGAAGGCTAGCGATAGAGTCAGGAAAGAGGGAGAAGTTGATGACCATTGTCGGTTGCATGGGTTCTTTGCAGCCCAGAATCATGTTGTGTGAGGGGGAGGGGGGCGAAATTTGCGCCGCGCTGCTGCTGCCGTCATATCTCCACGAATTGTTAAAAAAAAAGGGGGGGGGGGGGGGGGGTTTAAAGTCCCAAAGGGCACCCCCCCCTTTGGTCTTAAATTTGTCCACCCTTTCAAATCTTGGTCCATTTTTTGCCTCTTCCTCATCCGGGCTCCGTTTCGACCTCTGAAAAATCTTGCGCATCCGTCTCGGCATCCCGCACTCACTGGCAACTCCTGACATCCCACCCAGTAGTCGAAAAAATTATCAAAAATCCACGAGTGTCACTCCGACGTCTTTTAAAAGCCATCTTTCACTTGGTGCTTAAAATCGTCCTAGCTGCAGCCGCCGCCTTCGATGTTAAATATTTTTCCCCTAAATTCTGGATTTTTTGGCAAATTTTAGGCGCATCCCAAGCTCAAAACTCCGCTCTCAAAGATTTAGCTGTAAAGAATGCTTATGCAACAATTGATGTAGCTACCTATGGACTGCAAATTGAACCAACTAAATCAAATTTGAAAGCATGTAAAACTAATGTGCAATCTAAAGTATGGATGGAAGCACTAGATCAAATGGAACGTGGGAAAGTAGCCAAAGAAGATTTGGCTAGTACCACTTAGTGCATTCGAGGAATAACTGGTTGGAAAGAACCGGTAGATTATTTTTTCGCCTTTGCACATTTGGCTGATGTCAATCATAAAGAAGTCTTGATTGAAGAAAATAGAAGAAGAGAAGATGAACCAGGGCCTTCCTCTTCTAGCCCTCCGAAACAGGTAACTAGAAGAATGCCTAAACGACCAAAGCTTGCTAAAAATATAACCCCAGATCAAGAGATGGAAGATGCACCACAAATAAAGAAGATCAAAGGAAAGAAGAAAGGCAAGCAGTCAGGCTACAAATTGCAGTCTGACATAAAATTTGCAACCGATCTCAAACGAGTTTTAGATGAATGAATTCTGGGAAGTAAAATTGAGTTCACCTTATGTAAATTTCTTGGAATTGCCAAATGTGAATTCCATGATGCAATTATTAATGTAATCAAAAGAAAAAGACAATATCTGAGCAATGATGCTGAAGAAACAGTGCATACTTTTTTGCAAGCCCTTTGAGTCTTTGTGTAGGATAAAGAGAAGCTGACTACACAAGGAATTCAACTTGAAGCAGTTAAAGAGTTAATTGCAGCAATTGAAGCTAAAGATAAAGAAAGCATGGATGTAAAAATTAAATAAGTGAAGGCTGAAAATGTAATGGTCGACTGGTCCAACCCAGTTGGGCAGCCCACCTCTCAAAAAGAAGGTCAGCTACAGCAGATGCATAATGAGAAAGAAGACTGATTCATTCCAAGCAGTCACTACTCCCGTACACATTGGGCAAGGGCAACAATGGAGATAGTCGTCAAAATTGGAGAAAAAGAAACACCATGTATTGCACTCTTAGACCATGGTTCTAAGATAAACGTCATAGCAAGGAGTCTCTATGAAAGCGGTGGAGGGCCCATAGATGTTGATACAGGTTGGTGAATGAGAGCTACAAACAATTCTTTTGAAGAGCTATATGCTGCATGTCCTAATGTGTAGGTAACTATTGGAGACATAAACAACAATTTTCACTTTTTTGTTTAAGACTCTTGTAGTTACCTAATCATTCTTGGGCAACCTTACGTTTCTAAAGCCCGCTTGGAAACAAAAGCTCTTGATGATGGTTTTTCCTATGCTCGAATCCGAAGCAAGGATAATGAACGAGCTGTCCAATTTCTTACTGTGTGTGTTAACCATCATCGAAATAGAGACCGATTGTGTGATTATCATGTGCCTCCTAATGCCCGAGAATTCAAGGGTTTTTGGGCTGCATTGCTATAAAAGGAGGCTATGGCAGTGCGTCATGTAAAAAGATTGAACCTCCTTATGCTATAGAAACTATGTCTCTAGCAAATCTGTATGTATGTATAGCCAATAGTATGGGCTATTATAAGTCTCCGCTAGCCATAACTAAAGTTGAAAGAAAATATTATGTCATGTAAAAAGAGAGTTGAAAACTTATGACATGATGGTTGAAAATGAAGATATTTTAGGCATTTTTTTTGGACTAATTACTACTGACACATTGACTGAAATATATGTAGTTGCTCATACAAAAAATCAAGCTAAAAATCAGTCCATAAAAGTATGTACATTGGATTTTATCAAACAATTCAAGAATTTGTTGAGTAGGAAGACATTGGTTTACTTAACAAGGCTGAAGCGCAAATGGAGACAAAATACAAGACGGTGGATAAGAAAGTCAAGCCTGTGGTAGTCCCACTGCCTCCTGAAAATGAAGGGCTCGCTGATAGGGTAGCAAATCAGTCAAGTCTTCGTGATTCTTCCAATATTGGTCAGAAGTTCACATCTGAAAGTATAAAAGAGCTCAAAATAGGTGAAAATTCTTTCCTTTCATCCGCTGAAAAACACTATTTTATGCAAATGCTAATGAAACATGGAAAAGCTTTTACATTTAAACCAAGTGAAATAGGTTGTGTGGATCCAAATATTGTGGCTCCTATGGTCATTTTTACGGTCCCACATGTGCCTTAGAACCTCAAGCCCATTTCCGTTCCAAGGGCACATTTGCCCAAATTATTGGAACTTCTAAATGAGAATCAGAATGAAGATTTTAGAACCTTCTTTAGTTCCTTATTCAAATCAATGGTTTACGATACCCAAGAAAAATGGATCTTTATGATTCATCCAAGATCTACAGCCTGTTAATCGTGTCACAATCCAAAATGTTGGTTTAGGTCCAATTGTTGAGGAGTTTGTTGAAGCTTTTGTAGTTAGAGCAATTTATTCTATGGACGACCTATATTCAGGATATTACCAATTTCAGCTTTCATTAGAAAGCCGAGACATTACCATAATGAAGGCACCTCTTGGATTGTTCTGCATGTGCACTCTGCCACAAGGTGCAACAAACTCCGTAGCCCATATGATGAATGCCATGCACAAAGTCTTAAGGGACTTTATTCCACAACTTACTCTTCCATTTCTTGATGATGTACCTATCAAGGGATGTGAAAAGAATGAGGATCTTGATGAACATGGCTACAGGATATTTGTAGTTAACCATATTCATGATTCTAACAGGATTTTGACAAGGCTAGAAGAGGCACATCTTACTCTTTCTGGAGCTAAGTCAATTTTTGGAGTAGAAGAAGTCCTAGTGGTCGGACATCTATGTGACCCTTACGGACGTAAACCTTCACCAATCAAGATAGATGCCATCAACAGAATGTAAGAAAAATGCACAAATATCTCAGAGGTGAGAAGATTTCTTGGCACATGTGTATTCTATCTCATATAGATACCACATTTTTCTCATGTTGCCGAAAATCTTTATCAATTATTAAGAAAAGGCCAAAGATTCTCTTGGGGGGAAGAGCATACTCTCATTGTATGCAAACTAAAGTAATTTCAGCCCCCACTCTCAAAAGGGCTGATTATTCAAATGGTCATACCATCATCCTTACTGTGGATACAAAGTCCCATTGGGATAGGATAGGCTGTTGGCCAAGAAGACCATGAAGATAACAGATACGCAATTCATTTTGGAGCAAATGTTCTCAATGAACATCAAAGAAGTTGTACACAAGTAAAAAGGGAATTGTGAGGAGTTGTAACAACATTAAAGTGTGATCGTGAATACTTTATAGGTGCTTCCGTAGTGGTAGAAACTGATTGTCTTACACTCTTGGGCATGATTGCCAACTGCTCTACACTCAACATTGCTATGCTAAGATGGATTGCATATATTAAATCTCTCAACCGCGAATTAAAGCATATTGCAAGAAAGGCGAATCCAATTGCTGACATGCTATCACATGCAAGATATGACAATGAAGAAGAGCTTATGGAAGAAGATAAAGCTAAAGAATCTATACTTGCTGAATTTCATTCCATGGCTACTGAAAGTACCTTTTCAGTTGCTGCATATACAAACCCAAAGCTGAATCTTCCAGGTGAAGATGTTCTTTCTAATGGTATAGCATTAAGTACAGTAAGAACAAGAAAATGTACTGTTGTTGTAAATCAACATACAGCAACAAAGATCGAAGATTTATCTATGAAAGAAGGGTGGTCAACTAGAAGCCGGCATGCTCATTGCATTGCTCAAGTTCTAGTTCATTTCCTTGAAGAAGATTGGTTGAAGATTGGCCAATATTTGAGCACAATGAAGAAGGAGGAGTCTTGGATTGATGAAGAGTTCAAGCATATTAAGAGGAAAGCTTATGGATTTTTTCTTAAAGAAGGGCATCTATGGAAGTACGCAAAGAAGAAGAAAGGAGCGCTTGTCCGAGTTTTAGGTAACAAAAGATTACAACAACAAGTAATGAAGGAATTTCATGAAAGCCTATGGACTGGCCATAGAGGCATATGGGGAACCTTTAGTAAAGTCAAAGAAAAATATTGGTGGCAAAATATGTATCGGGAGATAGCACATTTTGTTGAAACCTATTATGTGTATCAAATGTATTCTATGGTCAAGCATCAAGATGGGTTACAACCAACTTATCCTTTGTCTATACATTATAGATGGGTTATTCATATTATAACTATGTCTACAAGAATATGGAATATGCAATATTTAGTGCTTGCAAGAGAAGATCTAACCAATCAAGTTGAAGGCAAAGCCTTAACAACTAAGACCACTCAAGCTGTTTGTCGTTTTTTGCTTGAAGGTGTGTTTTGCAGATCTGGTTGTGTGGGTAAAGTAACTGTAGATAGAGGAGAGTTAGATGATGATGAGGCATGCAACTTCTTTGCTCAATTGGGTATTAAGTTGGCTTTAACATCAGCCTACAACCCTGAAGGCAATGGAAAAAGTGAGAGAGGGCACCTGCCTATTCTCAAAGCTCTAGCAAAGGCTTGTAAAGGAAAGATCAAAGAATGGCCTAAAATGCTACCTTTAGCATTATGGGCTGACCAGACTACTCACAATACACTGACTGGCTATATGCCAACTAGACTTATGCATGGACAACAACCAATTATGCCAATTGAAGAATCTATTCTCACATGGAGTCTTCTACCTTGGGAGGAAGGCTTCAGTAGAGAAGAATTACTGACTTTGAGCATATGGTAGCTAGAAAGAAGGTTGAAGATGTTCAAGCAGCTATTGAGAAGCTAAAGACATCAAGACTAAAGAACAAAAGAAGATTTGATAAGCGACATCGACTTCGGTCAAGAGCAATTCAAGAAAATAACTACGTGCTTGTCTATGACAACAGCCTAGACAATCAATACAGTGCTTCTAGAAAGATGGTAAAGCATTGGTTTGGCCGGTATGTGGTAAAGGTCATTCATGACAATGCCACATATTCATTGGATGAATTGGATGGAACAAGCATGAAGATACCCATAGCTGGAAAAAGAATCAAGATCTTCAAATGAAGAGAAAGTTCAACATATGAGTTAAATGACTTGGATATAATTCAAGAGCATAAAAACATAGAGGAAGAAGAAGAGGTAGAAGATGAAGACATTGATATGTCAGAAGATACTTCTTCTAACACTGCAAATCTATAAGACTTTGGCACATGCCAAAGGATGTGCATGTTAGGAGGGGGTGGATGTCGTGCTGATACGCGCACACCGTGTAAAAAAAAATCTAGAGTGTGGCTTTCTTATTGATTTAGAGAGCCAATGCCATTTTAGACATTAATGTTAGTGTCCATGGTTCAAAATATTAAATTTTTGGACAAGTTTTAGCCAATTTTTGATATTCTAGATATTATCTCTTGTAAAAATCCATAAAACTATAGAAAAATTCTAGATTAGGATGATATGTAAAAGAAATCATGTAGCTTTCAGCCAAATTGAGAGGATTTTATGTAAAAAGAGAGATTGACGAAATCGTGCGATGTGTGATGCTATTTTCAGGCAGTGAACGTCACTCCAAAGTGGGAGATGAAGAAGGAGTGATCTGGCTGAGTTTTGGCTAGGTGTCCTAGAATATTATCTCCCTTTCAAAGTCAATGGAAGTATCAGATTGGCGATCTAAGCAGCATAGAGGAATGTATTATTGTATACACGTTTTGGTCTACTAGGGTTTTATCTTCTCATAATGCGGGAATAAACTGACAGGCTTCATCTCTGTTAGTATTCTTCAACAATTTCTAATTCTATTTTGGAGTATTCTTCTACGTCTTCAATTTCTTCAAACCCCTTCTCTTCCGTCTACTCCTCTCCTTGAATCTACCTTCATCCTGCTATCTCTTATCCCAGTGGAGGACTCTCGACATCAAACACACCGACACCGTGTTAGGGGAAGTTTATGCTATTATCAGAGGTGAATTTCAAAAGATATTTGGGCTGATTTGGGGCTAATATCTTTAGCCACATTAAGAGAATTAGCTACAAAATTGTTCTTTTAATTCATTTCTTACTCTACAGAAGACATCTTGTCAAAATATGCAAGTATTATGTGTCCCTATGGCAGGGCAATGTTTGTAAATCATTCATAGATGCTTTGAGTTGAATTAAGAGGAGCTTTTTCTCTTATTTCTTGGATATAGTAACTTATCCTTATCAAGAACTCAATTTGAAGCTCTTTGATGGGACCTAAAATGGGCTGGCATTGGCTAAGGCACTAGCCGGACCTCATGCCCTCAACAGACAACCCCACCTCACGGCCTCGCGGACCAGGAGCGTCTATCGAGGGATATACTATCCTAAACACTAATCACTGTGTGTTCATAGTATGTAGTCCAACTGATATTCCATTTTTCCGTCTCCTCAGAGGGAGATTATACATATATCGGAAATAAATGCCATGTATTACACACACAAGGGCACCCCAGACTAGCTGATTGCCGTGGCCCTACCGCAGCTCTCCTACATCTTGAGGATTGGCCCCTCGATACGCTGCTTCCACACAGACACATTCGAAACAAACTCCCCTCTTAGTGCCAATATATTCAACGTTTCAGGAATGCACTTATCCTCACTTATCCATCCCCTTTCAACCCACCGTCTAAACCTAAAGCCGGATTGCTCACTCTCTCTATGTGGGTCAAGTCCTAAAGAAACCAAGTGCCATGCATCTAGGAGCTTGTAATTGATACCATTTAATGAGGCTTGATGAAAATGTGTATATGATTAAGTGCTCAAACAATTGAAATACAACCTCGTGCATTGTGCAAATCCATTATTTTCATGTTTCCATACACTAACGCATAATTGCTACGATGAGGCAAGACACCGAGCCTTACACTCATGCTATACTTCCCTTTATTTAACTTAACGTCATCCTATATGAATAATGCAGCAAATACATCATATTTTATATTATATTTCAATGCTCAAACTCCTCTCTTTTTCTACCGTTTAGAGTTTTGCTTACGGTGATAGGTAAAAGGGTAATTTCATGTGTATTTCGCACACAATAAGCAGTAAATACTCACAAAAACATATAAATGGAAATAACCTGAGGCAAACTCTCATTTTTTATCCTCATTATATACTCATAGACATATTCATAATTTTTCATACTTTTTCTCATCCATCTCCTATTTTTTCTCCTTTTAAAGAGCATTTTTTTCTCATTTTTTCTTATTCATTATCAATAAAAATTAAAGAAAATTAGCATTATTTCATATATGTGGCTCTTGAGTCCTTAAACAATAGCCATGTAGATTTTATTGGCGTTTTATTTCATGTTTTTCCGATTTTAAGCCCAAAACTTCCATTTTTTCTCTAAAAATCATACTTTTCGGATTTTTTCATTTATTTTCACATTTTAAGTGTATATTTTCTAAGTTTTTTATCATGAAAGACTAAAACCAACAAGAAACAATATGTCCATCAATTTTCAGCCCATATGAACATTGCTAACTTCATCAAATGCAAAAAAAGAGCCATTTTCTTTGTAAAAATGTCATTACCATGTATTTTTCAGTATTTCGGGTTTTGAAACTTATTGCGGGTCTGCAAATCAAGGCCCGTTTGATGCTCAGTCTGCCTCCATACTACCATTTTCAGCCCACCTCCAATTGGGAAGCAATCCGGTACCATGCTAGACGAGCATTCATCAACCAGGCTTCATTCTTCTTCACACGCAGGAATTGACCCTTGCAGGAGAGAGAGGGAGGAGAGATAAAGACTGAAATATCATCTTTTGAACGAGGCAGCCATTTGAGGAGTGGACTAGAGCGATAGAGGGTGAAGATCAAGAGTATCTCATGCATGTAATCGGTTGGGGGGGTTATTTGTAGCTCCCATATCCCATTTCTTGCCCAAGAATGATGGCGCCATCTTCTTCTTGGCATGAAAAAATAGCCGCCCTCTTCTTCCCTAAACCAAAACGTTTTTTTGATTGGGCCCCCCTTAAGGGAGCCCCCAAGGGTCATGCCCTTTGGCATCCCTTAAGTTCATTTCCACTTAACTTTATTCTTGACCTCTCGGGTGCTCCCATTTCCTCGTCCGGTGTCTGAATTATGATCCGAAAAATTTTGGACATTCGTCTTGAAGTCCTCCACTATCGAGCATCTCCCAAGGTCTTGTCTGATATGCCAAAAAACTATGAAATTTCACCAACTGTTGTCAAGTGGGTCTTTTAAGCCTTTTCCGGACATTGTCGCTTAAAATCGTACTGATTGCCACCGCCTCCTTCGACGAAGTCTATTTTTTCCCTGAAATTTATAAGTTTTGGCTATTTTTAAGAACTTCTCAGCATCAAAAATCACCTGTCATTGGCAACCACGGAATAGGGTGACTCACCCCGTCGAATCCCACGAACAACTGTGCACATAAACACAACCACAAAGAGCATTAAGCTGATATAAAATAGATACACAACAAAACACAACACAGCTTTCGCCCTACCCCCTTATCAAAACCAAGGCATGAAATCCACGAGGAGTAAGCCTAGCATAATTTGACAAAAAATCGAAAGCTAGTCACTAACCAACTGCTCCAACACAGTCAAGCTAAAAGGAACCATCAAAGAGGTCATCTTAAGTGGTGGTCTGAGCTACCTACCTAACTAAGGACAACTCAACTAGGAGCTCCTACTAGGTGAGGACTCTTATAGCCTGATTAACAAATATTGTCATTTAGCACATTGGGTCTTTAGCCTCTTATTTTTCACACTCGGGCGTGTAAAAAGGTGGGAGCTGAGCGTAGTGACCCAAGGAGAATAAGGCATCGGCCTCAGGTCTTGTCTCGGTACCCAAGAACCTACCAATCCGGCACAAGGCGATACTTAATACTTTTCTAACACTCACTTTTATTTTCGCTCCAAACTTCTTTTATTCTGATGTTTCTCAGCCAGAAGCCACCCCCAGGAAGACAAGGCATCGGCCCCGGGTCTGACTTGTCCCCAGGAACCTACCAAGCCTTCGCAAGGCAATAAAAACTCAAGGATTTTTCTTTCTTTCCATTTCTATTTTTTATAGGGGTTAGAATCCCTTTTTACACACCTCCGTATATTCATATATTGTCTTTCAGATATGTAGGGTTTTGTCTCTTTCCATCATTATTTTTGTAGGCTTCTCTAACTCACAACTAACAAGAAGTCCTAGAATGGCCACCTTACAGGTCAGCAGAACAGGGTCACTAGCATTCCCATCTAAAATAGGTCTTACAATGCCTAACAATGCCTTGCAGAAGGTAATGACTACTCACGCCTCCCCCAAACACAGAGCCTAAACCTAGGACTTCATGCCTCGATTGCCGGTCCCCACCAAACAAAAGAAAGTAACCCTTACACACACATATATCATTAATTGCTTAAGGAAATGACTCGGAAAGGAAAGGAAACCACTTGGAATGGCCACAAGAAGCTCCTTTGCAGCAAAGCCTCCCTCCAGCGACTTCGTGAACCTGTATAATGCAATCACTACAACAAAAAACCATTAACTGTACCCGCACTAAACAGACGAACGGCCCACTTGGCCTAAAGAAATAGCACATTTCATTGCAAACTAGCTGGCCCTCCTGGCCTAATAAGGAAATAGATCGATAAAATTTGACAACAACTAGCCCTCTTGGCCTAAAGAAATCAAGCAAACTTGCTCATATAGATCCCTCCTTGGAAGAAGGCGGATATACAAACACATGCTCCACTCCAAGGGGAAAGACAGGGCGCTCAGCCCTAAAACTAAATGCATCAAGTTATGACCCATACCTCCTGCATATACAGCAAGAGGCGTATGCATAACATGTTGTCAAATCAACCTATGGATCCAAGATAATAGTGGTAGATGGGTCTCGGCTACTCTTCTCGTTACCCATATCAACCATCGCCTGCCATATAACACATGGTCTGATAACATTCCCCACAGGCCACCAGGTCCCGTCTCATTATCAATAACAACATCTGGACTAGGAGCACAGTTGAAAAAGAGGCCCTCCTCATAAGCAAAATTGGCTAATGAATTCGCAAACTGATTCCAATAATGTGGAATGAGTTGAAGAGATATGCTCTCAAATTCATCAAGTAGGGTTATAGAAGTTTGATGGTACATACAAAGGAGAGGATTTTGGACTGTATATGTCCCAGTAAATTGATTTAAGATCAGATGGGAATCCCCTTTTACTAACAATCGCCTAATGCCACCTTTCTTGGCAATATTCAATCCCATAATCAGGGCTTTATACTCCACCATGTTGTTAGTGAATCCCACCCTGAGATAAGCAGCTAATTTCATCGAAACTCTACGTTGGGGATCTCAGATAACTACTCCAACACTCCCTTTTCTATTAGGCCCCCTGGACGCTCCATCAAAGTATAACGTATACGTCCATAATAGGTTTACACAGTCAGCCATCAGAAACTTCCCTATTCATAATTATGATAATCAAAATTCAACATATTTAGAGGATGAACTGACGGCTCTATCACACCTTCTTCATTAAACTCAACAGGGATACTTGTCAAGATTTGTAAACAGTGATGGCAAAAAACTTTAATCTCCCACACAAATGTACCGTCTTCTTGCTCAACCACTTTGTATCCTCCCCTCATGATATCTTTGCTCCAGATATGGGTGCTCCAAGTAAGGGATTAACTGCCTCATCAACTAGTTTAAGCTCTCATGCAGGTCTCAAATCAGCCCCAGCATGGACTTGCAATGCATTTAGCACGTTAGCATATTTAGAAATAATAAGGTTTAATCTTATTAAGATTAACTTTATTCTTAAATTCCACTCCTTGTAGATCACCTAATAAAATCGTGGACTTATTTTTACTATCCAAACTATCTTGTAAGGGCTATCCTAGCGAGGTTCCAGCATTCCTGGAAATAGCTCCCTACACGCATCGTAATACAGAACTAATTGCCCTTTTTTAAAGGTATACTTCTTCGCCTTTAGATCATGCAATCGCTTCATTCGATGTTTAGCTACCTCCTAGTGCAACAAACTCTACAATTTGAGCTCGTCCAAGTAGGCTATAGTCGTAAACCGCTCAAATAAGGCATCTTCATCACCCAAAGAATGATTGATTGTGAATCTTATGGTCGGCAACTCAATTTCTAAGGGCAATTCAAAGTAATCTCCCGCAACAAAAAAACCTTGGGCTAAGTACTCTCCCCTCGTGCATTAACAAACACCAGCCCCGCGTTGTGCATAGGAGACCGTGGCAAAAAAACGTAGCCCACCGCGGGAACACACCTTCACGAGAAAAAGGATAATGAATTGTTTGCAAAAAAATTTTATAACTTCCTCTCCTTCACCCTTTGCATGGTGGGGAGAGAGAGAGGGAGTAGTTGTATGGAGGGGCATGGGGGAGGGAAGCATGCAATTGCCACTTGTATGGCCACCCCCCCTTCACCCCATATAAACCCCCCTTGGGAGGGGTATGGTGGTGCTGCCCGGGATCGTGGAGCTGCTCGACGCCTTCTGCCTGCCGCTGCCATACTGCCGTGCCACCAGGCTGTTGTCGTCACCCCCATCGTCATCATCATCATCGTCCTCGTCATCATCTCCCTCATCGTCATCTTCACCATCATCATCACCTCCAATCATCTTCTCCACGTCATCTCCCTGTGTCCCAAAAGCTTGAGAAGCTTCTATTGAAGTTTCTCTAGGCCTTGTTTACTCGTGCCTCCCGGATTTTTGACCGTGTTTCCCAAGGCCTATTTCCCGTGCTGCGAGGGAGATCCTGGACTGAAGGCAATTTCTGAAATAAAAAAAGGGGACCAAGGAAGAGTTTGCTGATTCGAGATTTACTTTGTCAATGGCTCCCAAGAAAAAGTCGAGAGGAGCACACGTGGGAGCTTCCACCCAAAGTACGAGAGTGGACAACGCTCCGATATTGAATTCCCAGGTTCCGAATAATATTTTCGCATGGAAAGGTTGCATAAATCATGTTTTAAATTCACATAGGAAACTTAAATGCATTGGAAAATTTATATACTCGTTCAATTTATAAGGTTTAGTTGCATGACGAGTACTTACATTTGCTTGCACTTCGATGGTCAAGGGTAGTTGCATTCTTGAACGTATGATGCATAAGTTAAAAGATGGAATTGTGCAAAGGCGTCCTTGTTGCTTCACGCAAAGGATAGGGTTTATGACACATAATGCACTTATGAAATAAATTCCTAGTTGTGACTCGTGTAGAAGATAATCGTAGACAGTCATTAAATGATGTCCGAATAATTGCAATGCATGGAAAGGATTTATGAACTTTGCAAATCGCATGCGATGATATTTATATTCTAGGTTGGGTTAAGTGATAAAGGAAGGATTAAATCAATGATGGATTCATTGGCATCTGGTCATGAAATAATGGTGCATCCATGAATGGAGTTCTTTTATCAAAGTTTGAATTTGGAAAAGGATGCATCTTCATTAAAATACTAAAATCTTGAATACGATGCATAAAACGTAGGGATTATAAGAATAGCTCAAAATGTCAATCAGCGTCGCATAAGGCAAGGAAAAGAAAGATCACTATAGATCCTATAGTTGCATAAAGGCAAAAGGTCTATGGTCTTGAAATTGCATATTCGCATGAAATGATATATATCATACATCTTGCAGTTACTTACATCTTTTAGGGAAAGTATTTGCATCTCTAAGGGAAAGATCACCTTTAATCGTAAGACAATTAGATCAATTAGGTAGATCGCATGTAATCGTGTAATTCAAATGAGATTCATAAAGGCATGAATAGTTAGCATATGACGAACACCTCAATGTGCTGGGTTAGGTTAAGTTATGTTAAAATTCTGCCTAGTATCGCACTTAGGATGCCGATCTAATATTTTCGATCTCAAAGGTCCTACCCACATTCTCAAAATGTTAAGATTATCTAATCACCTGCGCAAGAACGATCTAGGGTTCTCACCCTAAGGATCAGTTGACCAAATACTAGACCTCCGCAAGGAACTTAGGGACCCTAGGGCCAAAACATTTATCAAGCCTAGTAGGGTTAGGGATTTGGATTGGGTCAATAGGACTCCCAAACCCCATATATTGATCAAAGATATTCTTGATCAAGAAATACCGTACGAACAAAGATATAATCCCCACAAGTTAGGTATTGGCACCTATCTCATGCAACAAGCTGCAATGTCATATGCTCTTGTGTCTAAATCACAAAAATGGTACTGTTACACCTTAGACCAAGTTTGGGAGTTTTAATTGTAAGTTAAAATTCCTACGAATTGAGTAGTCGTCATGTTTCAACACTCTTCCTTGAAGACTAATTTGTCAAGCCAGAGTAGTAATGAATTGCCAAGAAAGTAATTGATCAGCCAAGTTAGGGCAACGAGGTTAGTCAATGTGCGGAACTTGGAATAGCAATCCATAAGGATTACTGGGATAGCCTTCGGGCAGGTTTATTTGATGTATTCCAAAGACTGATAAATAAAGATCAAATGTTGAAAAAAGAACTTGCTTGACATTGTTTTTCTATGTCAGTGCTTAAGTTACGTGAAGAAAGCAGTGATTAATTTGGTTAATTAAGGAAGTTATTTTTACTTATCAAACTAAATGTGGTAGGTAATTAGATAACTAAAGCAACCCGAGGAAAGTGCGTGGACGTGACTCTGGGTCCATCCTATGGAAGGGTGGTCCCGGTTGGTCGAGAACTTTTCTCAAAGGAATTCACAGCGAGGTAACAATGACCTAGAATCTATAGGGCTAGATTCTCGATTTATGTTGTTTTAGGGGAATGGAATGGGACTATGCCTTATGGGCAGAGAGGTCGAGCTTCGTATCCCTCTTGTTTCCCATTCTCCTTGAACCAAGTGCAGTATAAATCCGCTTCGATCCTGATGTTTCTGTGCAAAGTAGTTCTTCTGGGGCTCGACGCTAGCTACCTCCGAGCAACTTGACTATTAGGAAAACCCTGATTCAGGTCGGTCCTAAGTGGAACATGGCAGACTCGGGAAGACCTAGATCTCAAACCCCGTGACATTCCTTGTGAGTGCCGGGCGGTGCTTTCTAGACTCTCTTCCCGATGGGCTGCTAAGGCGTGTCCTACAAGTGGACAGGGGGACACGTTACAGTTGGTATCAGAGCAAACCAACAGGATCTAATATTTACAAGGAAACTTAATGAGGGAAAGTAGAGCAAAGTTTCTGTTAAAAATATTTCATTACTCACTTATCGATACTTGCCTGCAGAGTCGCAAAGCATGGAATAAATTTTTGGTGTTCCAGGTTATGTTTATGACTGCAATGCGTGCTTCGGATTATCGATGGAGGCTAGCATGATGAATATTCTAGACAGCATCTACAATCCTTCACCCCTGTACGTGAAATGGAGATGGACGGGTGAATCAGGAATATATTACATAGCGGCCCATTGACTTGCATACCTTCAGACCAACTTGAAGAGAATCAAGTGGATGGAGGATTTAAAGATCGTGAAGCTGTTCATCTTTATCGAGGCTCACACAAACGCAACCCTACATGTCGGCGGTTGGAAGGTCGAGCAAAACAAGTATGTGTACGAGGAAGTGACTCGAATAATCCTTTCTGATAGAATCAAGGTGCTGGGACGTTATGAGAAGAACGGGTATCAAAGGAAGGATACCCCAAGCTTCCTATGACCTATCGATTCCTGAAAATCCATGACCCCACTCCATATTATTACTCAGTCCCCGTAGCTGAATGTAACACAATCCTATTTTTCCCAAACTGATGTATCAGCTTGTTCTACCTTCCCAAAATAAATATACTCGAAAGGGCTATGCCCACATGAATGAATAAGGTTTTTTTTATCACTGTCTGTCATGGCTGTAAGTGTTGGTAAAGGAGTTAAGTGATTAGGTCACTTGGCTAAAAGCTGAACTGGACATATTAATGTAATGTGAGAAACGTTTAGCAAGTTTTTAACGTAAAGAATCTTATTGCCCAGGTGCAACCTCAAATGCAGATTCCTAGTCCGACCCCTGCACTAAATATGGTTGTAATTCAAGAGAAGAAGTTCCTTCTCAAACAAATCAAGCCACCTGAATTCGATGATAAGGGAAGAACCGTCCAAACTGACGCCGAGGTTTGGATCGAATCCATGGAGGATTATTTCGAGACAGCAAGAACTGCACCCGCTAACCAAGTGATGCTCGCCAAACTGAATCTTACCGACGAAGTAAGACTTTCGTGGAAACAATGGTGCAGAGACCAAGGGATCTCAGAAGGGTCAGTTACTTGGGAGAAGCTTAAAAAAGCTGTGCGAGGGAGATATCTACCACCTGCCTACCGTACACAGAAGATGAACAAATTCTATGAATTAAAGCAGCTTGGACTATCCCTGGATGCATATTATTCAAAGTTCGTCTCTCTTTTAAAGTACACGCCTCAAATGGATATGACACAACATGTGTCAAAGTTTTGTGTTGGGTTAAATCCACCGATAAACACCCACTTGGAATCAATGCGCCCAACGGACCTACAAGATGCGCTCATTTAGGCTGCACCGATAATACAGGAGGTGCAGACCAAGCCAAGGAATAACAGAACTTGCTCTTACAAGGATCAGAATAAGGGAATGTATAGGTCTCAGGCTAAGAGAGCGCAGGGCCAAAATCAGGGAAAAAGAAAGAAAGCTAGGGCCAACACTCTCAACAAATTCGTTCCTACCCAAGGTAATGGCCGCAATCTCCGTTGCTTTCATTGCAACGTGCCTGGTCATTTTAAAAGGCAGTGTCCCAAGCTTAGCAGAGGACAATGTCAAAGGTCATTCCAAGGAGCCGTCCATGGCCAAGGAGCCACCGTCATGGCCAGAGGGAGAACCTCCAGTGTTGTCAACAAGGAGCTAGGTGATGAAAAAGATCCATCCATGGAAGCTGACATTGAGGGGCAACTGTTCATGCCGCTCTTCACAAGAAAGGCCCGAATCGCCAATTCTCGGTGATTCAGACTCCATCGGATTATCAAGGTAAAAGCTTCAAAACCTTGATTGATTGTGGCAGTACACATTCCTTCATTTCACCAGTCTGTGTAAGAAGATTAGGAATAGCTACAAAAGATGCACCTACCTTACTTGTGGAATTAGCAAATGGTCATGAGGTCTCTTGTACCAAGCAAACTGCTAAGGTGAAATTCCTACTGTGGAGAGTCGATTCAGGGTAATGAACCTAGGTATCCACCAATGTTTGCTCGGAATGGATTGGCTAATACCTAATGACGCCCACATTCACAGTGGAAAGGGCCAAGTCTTCTTCCGAAATTCTGAAGGGAAACTAGTCATAAATCAAGGAGAGGCTGGTAAGCCAAAATTTCAGCTGGCAAAAGCAACACGGATAATAAAAGGAGTTGGGAAGGGCCTACCTGTCTATTTGATTAAGCTAAATAAGCTAGATCAGAATCAAAAATCTAGGGAAGAACCTTCATGGTTAAAGGAATACGCAGATCTATTTCCTGAAGAGCTGGCAGAACTTCCTCCTCAAAGGGAAGTCGATCATGAAATCAAGGTAGTGCTAGGAGCTGCACCAATCGCAAAGAGACCATATAGGATGTCCATCCCGTTAGCAATTTAGCTGAAGGAGAAACTCAAGCAATTGTTAGACCAAGGCTATATCCATCCTAGCAGTTCGCCACGGGAAGCTCCAGTGCTGTTCCAGAAGAAGAAAGATGGAACGCTTCAGCTATGCATTGACTACAAAGGGTTGAATCAATCAACCATTGAAAAAAAATACCCCATTCCAAGAATAGATGAACTTCTTGACCGTCTTCAAGGTGTGAAGATCTTCTCTAAGAAAGATCTCAGGTCTGGATATTATCAGATAAGGATCAAGGAAGAAGATATCCCAAAGACGGCATTCAGCACAAGGTATGGACACTTTGAATTCCTAGTCATGTCATTCGGGCTGACAAATGCTCCTGCTACCTTCAACAGGTTAATGTAGGATATCTTTAGGCCCTATCTTGATGACTTCATACTCGTCTTCTTTGACAACACCCTAGTCTACTCCAAGCAGGAAAAAGACCATGAACCCTAGCTTCGCATTGTCCTTGAAACAATGAGGGCACACAAGCTTTATGCCAAGAAGAAGAAGTGTACATTTTTCAAGCGACAGATTGAATATTTGGGATTCATTGTATTAGCGGAAGAAATTTCAGTAGATCCAGCTAAGGTCAAAGACATTTTGGAATGGCCAACACCTACTTATGTCAAAGAAATACGTAGTTTTCTTGGATTGACAGGATGGTATATGGTCTTTATCAAAAACTATGCTTTGATTGCAGCATCTCTGACTAATCTACTAAAGAAGCAAGTATCTATTGTATGGTCACCTGTTGAACAGACCAGCTTTGACAAACTAAAGCAAAGCTTGGTATCAGCACCCATCCTGAAACTTCCTGATCTTAGTAAGAAATTTGAAGTGATAACTGATGCTAGCACACTTGCCTTAGGATGTGTAACCTCCTGCAATGGAAAAACCTTGGGCTAAGTGCTCCACCCTCGCACATTAACAAACACCAGCCCCGCATTGTGCATAGGAGACCGTGGAAAAAAACGTAGCCCACCGTGGGAACACCCCTTCACGGGCAAAAGGATAATGAATTGTTTGCAAAAAAATTTTATAACTCCCTCTCCTTCACCCTTTCCATGGCGGGGAGAGAGAGAGGGAGTAGCTGTATAAAGGGGCATGGGGGAGGGAAGCATGCAATTGCCACTTGTGTGGTCACCCCCCCCCCCTCACCCCATATAAACCCCCCTTGGGAGGGGCATGGTGGTGCTGCCCGGGATCATGGAGCTGCCCGCCGCCTTCTGTCTGCCGCTGCCATACTGCCGCGACACCAAGTTGTTGCCGTCTCCCCCATCGTCATCATCATCATCGTCGTCGTCGTCGTCGTCATCGTCGTCGTCATCATCTGCCTCATTGTCATCTTCACCATCATCATCACCTCCAATCATCTTCGCCACATCATCTCCATGTGTCCCAAAAGCTTGAGAAGCTTCTATTGAAGTTTCTCTAGGCCTTGTTCACCCGTGCCTCCTGGATTTTTGACCGTGTTTTCCAAGGCCTATTTTTCATGCCACGAGGGAGATCCCGGACTTCTGAAATCAAAAAAGGGGACCAAGAAAGAGTTTACTGAGTCGAGATTTACTTCGCCAATGAATATGATGCATAAAACGTAGGGATTATAAGAATAGCTCAGAATGTCAATCAGCGTCGCATAAGGCAAGGAAAAGAAAGATCACTATAGATCCTATAGTTGCATAAAGGCAAAAGGTCTATGGTCTTGAAATTGCATATTCGCATGGAATGATATATCTCATACATCTTGCAGTTACTTACATCTTTTAGAAAAAGTATTTGCATCTCTAAGGGAAAGATCACCTTTAATCGTAAGACAATTAGATCAATTAGGTAGATCGCATGTAATCGTGTAATTCAAATGAGATTCATAAAGGCGTGAATAGTTAGCATACGACGAACACCTCAATGTGCTGGGTTAGGTTAAGTTATGTTAAAATTCTGCCTAACATCGCACTTAGGATGCCAATCTAATATTTTCGATCTCAAAGGTCCTACCCACATTCTCAAAATGTTAAGATTATCTAATCACCTGCACAAGAATGATCTAGGGTTCTCACCCTAAGGATCAGTTGACCAAATACCAGACCTCCGCAGGGAACTTAGGGACCCTAGGGCCAAAACGTTTATCAAGCCTAGTAGGGTTAGGGATTTGGATTGGGTCAATAGGACTCCCAAACTCCATATCTTGATCAAAGATATTCTTGATCAAGAAACATCGTACGAAGTAAGATATAATCCCCACAAGTTAGGTATTGACACCTATCTCGTGCAACAAGCTGCAACGTCATATGCTCTTGTGTCTAAATCACAAAAATGGTACTGCTACACCTTAGACCAAGTTTGGCGAGTTTTAATTGCAAGTTAAAATTCCTACGAATTGAGTAGTCGTCCTATTTCAACACTCTTCCTTGAAGACTGATTTGTCAAGCCAGAGTAGTAATGAATTGCCAAGAAAGCAATTGACCAACCAAGTTAGGGCAACGAGGTTGCCCAGGAATTATTGACCATAATTTAAAGAAACCTAAAGTAGTGACAATTTGGATCAACAGGGTATAAACCCTAACCCAAGAAAAAAGGGTAAACAAGCAACTCAGCTTACGAAACCCTTGGGATCTTGCCAAGTCGCGATTGATCCAGGATCGAATGCTGGAAGCATTCGGGGAGAAGGAATCACACCTTAGCAGTTGGCCGTACGAACGACCTCTGGAATGCTCGTGATTGTACACTTAGGTGCACTGTTTGTACTTCTTTGCTCAAGGAACTAATTCAGGAAAAACAACTAATGCTTCAGGTTAAAATCCTGGAGGGAGAGGCAGTACCAGTTACCTTCGACTGTCTGCCTGACCCTATCCAAGGAGGTTGTTAGCCGCGCCGGTTACGTGGACCGAACCCGCCGCGAGAGGTCTCTCCGAGGGTGCTACTTGGGGCAGGAGGACGCTTGGGTGCCAGGGGAGGCTCTGGCCATAAATCTCTTGCCTCCGGATCCTGCACAAGTGGCCGACGTGACTTGAGATGGGATCTCGAGGCCCTCATACTAGTCAACGGGCGATACTTGGAATAGCGATCCCTGAGGATTGCTGGGATAGCCTTCGGGTAGGTTTATTTGATGTATTCCAAAGACTGATAAATAAAGATCAAATGTTGAAAAAAGGAAATTGCTTAACATTGTTTTTGTGTGTCAGTGCTTAAGTTACGTGAAGGAACCAATGATTAATTTGATTAATTAAGGAAGCTATTTTAACTTGTTAAACTAAATGTGGTAGGTAATTAGATAACTATAGCAACCCAAGGAAAGTGCGATGGACATGACTCTGGGTCCGTCCTACGGAAGGGTGGTCCTGGTTGGCCTGGAACTTTTCTCAAAGGAATTGACAGTGAGGTAACAATGACCTAGAATCTATAGGGCTAGAGTCCCGATTTATGCTGTTTTAGGGGAACGGAATGGGACTATGCCTTAGGGGCAGAGAGATCGAGCTTCGCATCTGTCTCCTTTCCCATTCCCCTTGAACCAAGTACAGTGTAAATCTGCTTCGACCCTGATGTTTCTGTGCAAAGTAGTTCGACGCTAACTACCTCCTAGGAACTTGACTATTAGGAAAACCCTGATTCAGGTCGGTCCTAAGTGGGAACGGCCAGGTGCTTCTGCTTCATGGCAGACTCGAGAAGACCTAGACTGCAAACCCTGTGACATTCCTTGTGAGCTACAAGTGGACAGGGGGACACGTTACAAATATACACTCCTCCCCGTAAAGTAATTTGAATGGGTTGTGGCCAATGGCTCGTTTAAAGGTCGTATTATACGCCCAAACCGCCACATATGATTTTGTATCCCAGTCCCGTTTCTTTTCAGAGACTATCTTGGATAGGATACCCACAAGCTGCTTATCGGTACTTTCAACTTGTCCATTGGCTTGCAGATTATAGGGGTCATCTTGTTATGTTTAATGCTCCATGCTTCAGTCAGGCTTTTAATTACCTTATTCAAAAAGTGTGTCCCATGGTCCTATACTATTTCCTTTGGGGGACCAAAACGGAAGATGATCTGCTCAAGTAGGAAACTAGCAATCTCTTTTGCATTGTTATGCCTCATTGCATGTGCTTCTGACCACTTTGTAAAGTAATCAGTTGCTACTTTAATGTATCTTTTCTGAGTAGTAGACGATGGGATAATAGGTCCCACAAAATCGATGCCCCACTTCTCAAATGGAAGGATAGCCATAATAGGCATAAGTGAACACTTCCTATTCTCTTGACTATCATGTCTTTGACATGTATCACATCTTTTAACATAGTCAAATGAATCCTAGAAGATGGATGGCCACCAATATCTAGCTCGTAAAGCCTTGTGTGCTGTCAACTGCCCAGCAAAGTGCCCTCCACAAGCGGAGTCATGGCACTCCTTCAAAATAAAGGGAACCTCGTCAGGCATCACACATCGGCGATAGATATCATCAACAGCTTGTCGATATAATGTCGCTGCGATCAAGGAAAATTTCAATGCATGCTGCTTAATCTTCCTCTTCTTGGGTTTTGATAGAGTAGCTCCAGTCTCTCCCGTAGAAAGATAGTGCGTTATAGCAGCATACCATGAGGGAATAGATACTGTATCAATCTTAAACAATGTTTCCATGTCACTTCCTTTAGCCACGACCTCTTTTGGCTCTCCGAAATCCATAAGACACTCGATAATGCCCTGAAGCTTCGGCAGCTTGCTCTTAATCTCGTAATTAAACTCCTGCAAAGTGATTAACCACTTTGCTAAACGATCACACGGCTATAACTTATTCAACAACAATCAAAGCCCTTCCACCTTCATATAAAAAACCACCCTCTCATAAAGAATGTAGTGCCTGAACTTCTTGGTCGCAAATATCATCGCAAGGCACAACTTCTCCATATAAGTGTAGTTAATTTTTGAGATGCCCAACTTTCGACTAGCAAAACTATCAGATGGTACCACTTTTCCTCCCAAATTTGGGCCAAACTGATACTATACATAGCTGTTGCTGAATATATATAGAACATTTCACCCCTTTTTGGTGCTTTTAAAATAGATGCTTTGGTAAGCTCCTGCTTTACATCGTCAAACGATCCTTTGCAAGCATCATTCCATGAAAACTGACAATTAGAGGACAATAGTTTTGTCAGTGGCAACGTTATTTTTGCCAAGGCATTGATAAATCTCCGATAATACCCTACCGATGACAGAAAGCTATGCACTTCCTTTGGAGTATGCGGTGGACTCATGGCGACTATGACCTTGATATTTTCAGGATCAGTCGCAATCCCTACGAAACAATGACCACATGCCTAACAAGAGCCCATAAGGAACTCTGAAGACGAACTTCCGTGGGTTGAGAGCTCTGCAATGCTCAAAACACTTCCGTAAGATAATTAATTGTCTATCCCTTATGGTGGCTACCCCCAAATCGTCAATGAATACTTTCAATTCCTCGGGGAAAATGTCACCAAAGGTCTTATCGACTGTTCTCTGCCACGAACCTGGTGCATTACATAACCCAAATGCCATGACATGGTAGGCAAAGGTACGGAAGACAGTAATAAACGTCATTTTTAGCTTGTCTTTCTCAACAATTGCCATTTGGTTATACCATGCAAAGCAGTCCATAAACGAATAGATTTTCCTACCTGCTAGTTGATCCAAAATTTGGTCAATAAACAGCAATGGGTAGTAATCTTTAACGGTTTGCTTATTCAACTCTCTAAAATCTACGCAAAGCTGGATCTGATTATTCTTCTTCTTCCTGATCACAACTGGTGAGCACCATTCAGTATGCTGAACAGGGAAGATCAAACCCGCTTTCCGCAACTTCTGTAGTTCCTCAAACAGCCCGTCCCTTAATTCAAAAGGCATACGCCTTACTTTCTGACATACAGGGCAGGTACCTTCCTTTACAAGAATAGTATGCACAACTAGATTGGGAGGGATATCCCTAAGTTCATCATAGCTCCAAGCAAAGATGTCGCGGAACTCCTGAATCAGGGACACATAGTCCTCTCTCTTCCGAACTGAGCATAGAACCCAATTTGATTGGCCGCGAATCATTAGGCGTACCAAGGTCCACCTCAATAACATCTGCGTCTCTTATTCGATCATGAGGCTCTATCGGCTCATTCAAGGTTATCTGATAAATATCCTCTATAGTAGTGGACCCTTCCTTAGATCCATTACTCAATGACATCTCACTATTAGCTATTTGTCGATACTGTTCAGAGATCATATCGGTGTAGTGCTTCATCATGTCCTTAACTTCACCAAGGACATTAGAGACACTCGACTCGTAGTCGCAATCGTCTGTTTGTCGTCCCATGGGCCTAACCACTTGATTAGGGATTGGCCGTTGACCTACTAGGACAACATTAGGATTCATTGTTTGGCCCCCACTATTTAGTGAGGCAGCCTGACTAGCCATGGGCATAGTCATGCTAGGAGGACCTGGTAACATAGGCAAATTCGGCATGATACCTCCTCTCCCATTCACGTTTGACATGGGATCCCCTTGACTCCCATTGGTCAAGGCCAAGTTATTACCATTCCAATTTATCCTTACTACATAAGCCGCTTGCAAGCACGACTCTACTCCTTCTGCTTGGATAATAGCAGTGTCAATGTCGGCCAAAGCAACACTACTTAGCTGCACCTGGATATTAAAATCCAATCCATGTAGGAAATATTGTAACTGGGAAGCCGCTGGAATGGGGATATAAGTATTTAGTTTACGAAGAACTTGCTTTAATTTCTTAGCATAGGCCTGAACATTCTCATTTGGCTCTTGGAGTGTTACATTTAAAACATGCAACCAATATTATCCACCCTTCTCAGGGGCAAACTCTCTACGGAAATCCATAAAGAATTGGGCATTGCTAGTTATGGTTCCGGCTTCGAGACCATGGTACCATACTACCGCTCTTCCTTTTAACGTCATGTTAAAGAACATCACTAGGTTTCCTTCATCTTGGATTCGATAATTGAACATGAGTGTTTAAAACTCCTTAATGTGGAGTTCTCCATCTTCTTCTGCTAACCCATGGAAAATGAGCAACGATGTTCCTAATGCCGGCAAATCCGATGTCCCTACTGGAATTGCGATAGGTTGTGCCATGGCTACAACCGAATTGACAACAGGAGTTTGTGTAGGTAAAACTACACCCCCACTTGTTGTTGGTTGATTAACTGGAAGTAGGAAAGTACTAGGACTTCCACTTGCACTCAAAGAGCTACTTGTAATACTCAAGTTACTAGAACCACAGCCTCTTATGCGCAACGGACTGCTTCTTTGAGAAGAATAACAACTTCCGATCTCCAACCGCCGTCTAGCCCTCTCAGCATGTTTTGCTTTTTGTAATTTGGCTTGACGGTCCTTGTCAAAGGACATGAACCAACTATCTGGTCCCTAGAAACCCTTAATTTGAGAACCACCACTTGTTGGCAGATCCCGACAGACGCACCACTGATGGGACCTAAAATGGGCCGGCACTGGCTAAGGCACTAGTTGGACCTCATGCCCTCAACAAACAACCCCACCTCATGACCTCACAAACCAAGAGCGTCTATCGAGGGATATACTATCCTAAACACTAATCATTGCGCATTTAAAGTCTGTAGTCCAACGGATATTCCCTTTTCTTGTCTCCTCAGAGGGATATTATACATATATCGACAATAAATGCCATGTATTACACACACAAGTGCACCCCACCGGCTGATTGCCGTGGCCCAACCGCAGCTCTCCTACATCTTGGAGATTGGTCCCTCGATGCGCTGCTTCCACACATAGACACATTCGAAACAAACTCCCCTCTTAGTGCCAATATATTCAACGTTCCAAGAATACACTTATCCATCTCCTTTTAACCCACCGTCTAAACCTACAGTCGGGTTGCTCACTCTCTCTACGTGGGTCAAGTCCTAAAGAAAACAAGTGTTATGCATCCAGGAGCTTGTAATTGATACCATTTAATGATGCTTGATGCAAATGTGTATATGATTAAGTGCTCAAACAATTGAAGAACAGCCTCGTACATTGTGCAAATCCATTATTTTCATGTTTCCATATACTAACACATACTATGTTGCGATGAGAGAAGACACCGAGCCTTACACTCATGTTGTACTTCCCTTTATTTAACTTAACGTCATCCTATATGAATAATGCAGTAAATACATTAGCTTTTATATCATATTTCAACGCTCAAACTCCCCTCTTTCCCTACCGTTTAGAGTTTTACTTGCGGTGATAGGTAAAAGGGTAATTTCATGTGTATTTCACACAAAATAAGCAATAAATACTCACAAAAACATATAAATGGGGATAACCAGAGGCAAACCCTCATGCTTTATCCTCATTATACACTCATAGACACATCCATAATTTTCCATAATTTTTCTCATCAATCTCTTATTTTTCTCCTTTTTAAAGAGCATTTTTTCTCAATTTTCCTTATTCTTTCCTATTTATTATCAATAAAAATGGAAGAAAATTAGCATTATTTCAGAGTTGTAACTCTTGAGTCCTTAAATAGCAACCATGTAGATTTTAT
This sequence comes from Lygodium microphyllum, assembly GCF_053477565.2. Classification (NCBI taxonomy): domain Eukaryota; kingdom Viridiplantae; phylum Streptophyta; class Polypodiopsida; order Schizaeales; family Lygodiaceae; genus Lygodium; species Lygodium microphyllum. The sequence goes on from NC_141153.1 coordinate 139,108,621, forward strand.
TGGTGTTTTGTTTCATGTTAGTGCGAAGATTCCAGGTGCTTTCAATACATATTGATTCAATTCATTGTGATTTGTCTTTGTAGTGTTTACCACTTGGGTATTCTCTATCTTCTCTTCCATCTCCTATCTCTACTTCCTTCTACTTCTGATCCCCGGTGGATTCGACCTTTTGACAAAAACCCCTCCGACAATGGACAAGTCTATTGATTAGTCCATCATCATTATATCAACATTCTTCTTTGGTCAGTGTAGTATTCTTCCCTATTCTTCTACTTCCTCTCTCTCTCTCTCTCTCTCTCTCTCTCTCTCTCTCTCTCTCTCTCTCTCTCTCTCTCTCTCTCTCTCTCTCTATACTTCACTCCATATTCATGTTTCTCTTCCGTTGTGCACTCTCACACAATCATTGCATTCTTGGTGGTGGTGGTAAAGGAATCTTAACGACTACAATGGTTAAGGCATTAGTGTTAGTGTCCATGGTTTAAAATATTAGATTTTTTTTGGACAAGTTTTTAGTTAATTTTTGGTATTCTAGATATTATCTCTTGTAAAAATCCATAAAAACTATAGACAACTTCTAGCTTAGGATGACATGTAAAAGAAAGCATGTAGCTTTCAACCAATTTCAGAAGATTTTATGTAAAAAGAGAGATTGACGAAATCGCACGACGCGTAAATGCTGTTTTTTGGTAGTGAACATCACTCCAAAGTGGGAGATGAAAAAGGAGTGATCTGGCTGAATTTTTCTACAAGTTTATTATACACTCAGGCAGTCTCTATCCTTTTATAATAATGAGGTTTTATAAAGGGTGTGGATACAAATTGGCAATTTGATTTAAGACATTGATGTGGCAGTAGGACATGAGCAAGATTTCACCAATGTGAATAGATTCCAGCCTTAAAGTGTGAAAGACAAGGTGCGAATGGCTTTAAAATTATCCACTTCAAGAAATCTCAAGGTGTAAATGAGGGTTTATGAGATGGAGCTAGTGTGAACGGGCTTTATAAGGAATAACCTTTAACCTTAGGTTTTAGTAGCTAGAGATTGAAGAGATTAAAAATTTTGATGAAGCATGAGCAACAAGCACAAGGTGTAGTTTTTCAATACCTCTTGGAATGCATTGATTTGTGATGTTTATGAAGAGAGAGACTCATGTACTATTCGATCGAACAAAGAGCCTTGAGCATTACTTGATAAGCCACAAAAAGCCACCTCTTCTTTCTCTTCTCTATCTCTGTCAGAGAGAAGTAGACCCTGAGCTTTTGGCAAGGAAGCTGAAACTCTACTTGTGACTCAAAGTAAGCCCTTAGCTTGACCTCAAGCAAGGCCCTAAGCTTCAAGCAAGCCCCTTGCTTAGCACCTCCAATGCGATCTTTGAACCAAGCCTCTTGAAGATATAGATATCACCACACATAGATCAAGAGATTGAGATGGAAACTAGACCTTTGATAACAAAGAAGAAGGATGAGATAGTGAAGGTTGAAGAGTATGCAAGGAAGAAGGAGAAAGCATCTAATTCTAACTAGCTAACTAGCTTAGCTAGCCTTGATACCCTATTAACAAACACATATCTAGAGCTAGATTAGCTATGGTGGATACATATCATAGACAAGATACATGAGTAAGGTGAGAGATTGTAAATCAAGTGAATTAGGTTCCAAGATTGATTAACTTGGACTCATAAACACAGTCTTGAGTGAAAAAAATGAGAGTACTATATTGCATTGAAATGAGAGCCAAATACATGCTTTTATAGCCTTTAGGTAGTTCCATCTCCTCCATTTTGCTTATGGGATTTTGAGCATCTCTTCCTAGAGTATGCATCCTTTATCTATTTTGCAACACATCATTTGTTCTATGTTTTAACATTTCCATCATCTTTTGTTTTAAAACCCTAACATTGTTCACTATTTGCCTTGTACACTCTTCTAGATCTTGGAGTAGACATTTGGTCTGAGAATATAGGACCAAACTTATGAGGGATTTTATAATAAAGGGCTATTTTCTAATACTAGGATGGAAATTGTGATAACCACACTTGGTATTTTGTAGTTCTCACCCTTGCCACCCACAAGGACCACCAACAAGAGATAAGAGGGAGCTCTACCAGCATTAGGGTGGGGCTCGTTTGCTTGGTGATGACCAATGTGGGGTTCACACCACGTGCAAGTTACCACTAAGCAATAATATGCCACAACGCCCTTGGGAGGCACCTCTCTAGCTTGGTGGTGACCCATTTTGAGCCCTCCACACATGATGGTCACCTCCTCAATATAAGATACCATAATCAATATTGACATTTTTAAAAGCCTGGAGATCACCACATATCACCATCCACAACATTGTATCTTAGCCTCGCTACCGACGAGGGTCAAGCAATAGGAGAAAACTCAACTACTATTATGGTGCTCTCTCGATTGATGGTGACCCATGTGGCATTCAGAGCATGCAAAGGTCACCACTAAGAAATAACATGCCATATTAACACGATGGTATTTTTGGCATCATAACTATAGGGAATCTTTTGACACACTTCATAATATTTCTAAGAGAATGAAACAAGAATGTAAGACTTGATCAGTCTATAGAATGACACATAAATACAAACGATCTTCAAGGAGCTTTTACCTATAAGAATTTTTTCATTAGCTAGTGTGTAGGGGAAGCATATAGACAAAATTTGTGTTAGCTTTGGCTTTCCACAAAACATCTCTAAACCATGATATTTGCTTTTGCTAGTAGGAACTCTTTGTCTTCATGCCTCACCATACAGTAGCAACCCTCACTAACTCAGACTAGTTTGGACCCCTCCCATAACCGGTCTTGTTTAAAAGGTTATTTTGATCCCTTTAAGAGCACCACATTGAAATCAATGATTATCAATCTATCCTTGGTTGAAAGCACATCACTTCAAAGCTTACTTTCCACATTAGACTCCTCTTCAAGGCATCGGGCTCTTAGGACTACAAAATAAGTTAACAAATTAGGTCTATGTATGAGACTAAACAAATAGATCAAGTCAAAAGTGACTAAGTTACATATTATATTCACTTGGTCTTTGCTCATTTTCAAGAATCATAGTAGACTCCCCTTCTCCCTCGATTTTCCCCTCTACTCTCCAAGGACAAGAACCACAGTGGGCTCCTCTTCCTCTAGCTCCCCCTTCTCCTTTTCATAGACAGCAAGCTCAGTGGGTAGTTTTGCGGGCATTTCCTTGTCACCCCATCATTGATAGGTTTAGGGTCCCCTAGCACCTCTTCCTTGACATCACTAGAGTCATGTCTAAGGCCTTGCAGGTCCTTATCTGCAGAATGGTTGTTTCCACAATCTACAATGTTTAGCAAGATGACCGATAACAATTAAGAAAAATGAGAATAAGGAATACATTATAGAAAAGAAGGAAATAGTTACTTACTCTCTTGAATATATTCCTTATGAGCGCAACTCTTGGCCGCTTTCAAGATTCAATGATTATATCTAACCTTTACACGTGTCACTTGTCATGAGAGTGGCAATGAAATAGAGGGAGTGGTATTGGTGCCTATAGGCTAGCATGAAAGGACCCACCATATAGGCAAAGTCTAAAGACTCCCCACAAGAAACACGTCTCCAAAACATAGATTGTGTTTCCTTCATCCACAACTTGGAGTCTAGGAAACAATGCGAGAATCTTGCCTCCCTCTAATTTTGCAATCAACATTTTAAGAAAATCACTCTCAGACCGGTCTTGTCTCTCAACTCTCGATCGTAAGCAATTCATATTCTATCTATAGGACAAACAAGAAAATGTCATCAGTAAAGAGTATCAAATAGTACCAATATTATCAAAAAGCACTAAAAGGCAAACCACAATGTACCAAAATATACCAAAATATTTAGAAGGTATCAAATGGACAAATAGTTGGATGCAAAATGCACTATAATGTATACAATAAAAGTGTGCAAAAAGTACCAATCAATATTTGATATTCAAAAATAAAAAAGGATCAAATTGTATCAAAAATACAAGAAAGTACTAAGTGATGGGGCATCCTCTACCAAAGGGTGATGGCAAAAGATAAGGCAAAAGTACCTATTGAGCTTCCACCTCTTGGGCAAGAATTAGTGAATCCTCAGTGATTCCAAGTTAACAGAGCATGTGCTTCAATGCATTCAAATCAGCCTCCACTTCATTTAGCTTTTCAGTGTCAGGCAAACCTTGTCGGTGTATCTCCTCTAGGTGTTACTCAAACATATAATATTGTGTTTTTTTTTCTTAATGTCATCACACAAGCTAGGTGCATACAATTAGTTTTTACATTGTCTTGATGTTGATGGGGTCCCTTCGAGTACTGAAAAAGAAAGATAATATTTGTCAAGTGTTTGTTCTAACTTTTGTGCTATTTTTTGACTTTTAATAGGGATTCATTGCTTTTAGATGGCATAAGGTAGAAGAGTATGCTAAACACCTCACAATGTTTCATGTGTCCTCTATCAATCAATCCTCGAATGTCAACTAGGACCTATGGTTTCTATCATTGGCTTTTTTCTCTTGATTGGTGAGATGAAGAGCCTATGTAGTTCTTGTCCCTATGCCTTCATATAAAGTACTACCTTTTCATATAGGATGTACTGTCTAAATTTCTTTGTTGCAAATAGCACTGCATAGAAAGCTTTGAGACCTAGATATTGGTGGTCATCCATTTTCTAGGATGCATTTGTATATGTCAAGAGATGTATTACATGTCAGAGACATGATAATAGGGAGAATAGGAAGCACCCACTAACTCCTATTATGGCTATAATACCCTTTGAGAAGTGGGGCATTGATGTCATTAGACCTATACATCCTTTGTCAACTACATGAAAGTGTTATATCACTGTGGCGACAGACTATTTCACAAAGTGGTCTGAAGCCCATGTTATGATGAAGGATAATGCCAGGGAAATAGCTAGTTTCGTTTTGAAACAGTTTGTTTGACATTTTGGTCCACCTAAGGAGCTTGTGTCTGATTGTCAGATACATTTTTTGAATAAAGTGATTGTGGCTTTGACGAAAGCTTTGAAGATTAAACATAATAAGACCCTCTTCAATAGGCCATTGCTACTACTCATAGGTCTTGGCCTCTACTTCAAGCCTTTTGAGGATGTCCTCACCCAACATCCATTTGTCATCTTTGACTATAATGTCATCCAAGATATGCAAATCTACACTCTCCACTTTCCACCCTAAGTTAGCTTCACTAAACTCAGCCAAGGTAGGAAGACTGTAATCCTTATAGATGTCTTATAAACTTATAATATCAACCTCTTGCAAGACATAGTCTTGGTCATCTAATATCGTAAATGTAGGCAAGTAAAATACAAGCATGTCTCCTTCCTCAACATATGAATCAAGATATAGTACATCCTCTAGGTCGGCAGGAATAGTAACTAGGGCTCTATCAAAACTTTGTCTTTACTAAGCAACCTCTTCTCTCTCCTTCTCTACATCAAAGGCTACAATCGCCTCTACCTCTTCAACCTCTCTATTATTAATAGCATGTTGTCTCCTATTGCGCCAATGTGCAGTGATTGTGAAGTCCCTTCTTGCGAGTTGTTTCCATCTAGTAGGAGATGCAAATAATAAAGGAATGCAAAGAAAGACTATAGTAGGCAACATCTCATTGAGTGTATTGGGAAATCCTCTATACTCTATGTGCATAGCATGTAGTTTATTTAGCACCCTAGCTAACTTTATCTTGGAAACTTTATTAGTTGTTGAGAATTCCTTTGGGTTAATATATTCCTTTGCATCAATGAAGTGCTAGATGATGTGATTCTTTAGTATTCCTCCATTTCCTTAGATAAAACATTCCCAAAGGAGCCCAATACTTTCTAAATAGGAAGTGGTGACTTGAACATGTGTGATAACTCAGGAGCATGGGAGTGATCTCCAATATTATAGAGGAATATATATAGCTCTTCATCCAAGGTCTTCTCCATGTTACCCTCAAACACTAGCTTGATCTTCCTCTTTTTTGTGCCCAATAGAAAAGTTTAAAACAAAAAATTATTGATTTGCTAAGACAAATAAACCACTTTTAGAAAAGTCTCTTTTTCTTGGTGGTGAATCATAATAAGTTCAAGTGCACATGAAGGTCAACAACAAGTGCTCCTCTTTTCCTATCACCCCAATGAGGAGCCTCTCTCACTCAATGGTGACCCATATGATGTTCAATGCACATGATGATCAAAATCAAGTGACATGGGGGGCTCTTAATCCTAAAGGAGAAGCCTCCTTTGCTTAGTGGTGAACCATACTTCATTCAAGTGTACATGAGGATTAACACCAAGTGATGCTCTTTGCCTACCATGCTGGTGAGGGGCTTTCATTTCTTGGTGGTGTTCCATAGTGTGTTTAGTGTACATAGGGTCAAAGCCAAGAAATTTAGGAGCTCTTATGCCTAGGAAGAAGCCTCCTTTTCTTAGTGGTGAGCCATATTGCATTCAAGTGCACATGAGGGTCAACACCAAGCAATGCTCTCTCACTCGGTGTTGACCCATATGGCATTCAATGCACATGAGGGTAAAAACCAAGTTATGTGGGAGCTCTTAAGCCTAGGAAGGAGCCTCCTTTACTTGGTGATAATCCATACTATGTTTAAGTGCACATGAGGATTAACATCAAGTGATGTGAGTGTCCTTAAACCTAGAGAGAAGCCATTGTTGCTCTGTGGTAACCCATATGATGTTCAATGCACACAAGGATCAAAACCAAGAAACATGGGGGCTTTGAAGACTAGGGAGAAGCATCTCTTGCTTGTTGGTAACCCATGTGACCTATATAGTATTCACTACTACACATGAGGCCTAAAACCAAACAATATGGGAGCTCTTAAGCCTAGGCAAGGATCTCCTTTGCTTGGTGGTGATCCAAACTACATTGAAGTATACATGAGGATCACCATCAAGTAATTAGAGGATCCTTAAGTCTAGGAAGAGGCCTTCCTTGCTCAGTGCTCACCCATATGGCATTCAATGCATACAAGGGTCAAAAGCAAGCGATGTGGGAGCTCTTATGGCGGCTAAAGAGAAGTCTCCTTTGCTTGATGGTGGCCCATACTATATTCAACTACACATGAAAGTCAACAACAAGCAATGTGGGGGACCTTAAGCCTAAGGAGAAGCCTCCCTTGCTTTGTGGTGGTCCATATGTCATTCAATGTATATGAGGGTCGAAACTAAGTGATGTGGAAGCTCTTAAGCACAAGGAGAAGCCTCCATTGCTTAGTAGTGATACATGTGACCCATATGGAATTTAGTGCACATAAAGTTCAAAACCAAGAAATATGGGAGCTCTTAAACCTAGGGATAAGCTCCTTCAATTGGTGGTGACCCATACTACATTCAAGAGCTAGGGAGGGTTAACACCAAGAGATGCTCTTTGCTCGTTGTCCCAATGAGGAGCCTCCCTCACTTAGTGGTATCCTATGTTGCATTCAGTGCACACAAGCATCAAAACCAAGCAATGTGGAAGCTCTTAAGCATAGAGAGAATTCTCCTTTCATTAGTGGTGACCCATAATATATTCAAGTGTGCATGAGGGTCAACACTGAGTGACGCTCTTTGCCCACCGCCATAGTTAGGGTCCTCCTTTGCTCAATGGTGACCCATATATACTCAAGTGGATACGATGTCAAAACCAAGTAACATGGAAACTCTTTAGCCTAGGGAGAAGCCTCCCTTGCTTGATGGTTATTCACACTACATTCAAGTGTGCTTAAGGCCTACAGGGGCTTTGTAACTAGGAGAGAATGATAAGATGACTCACCACTTCATGGATACTCCTCTCGCTTGGTGCTCAATAGAATTAGAAATAGCACAAAGGTAGAAGCAGCCCACATGTGCTCCATTGTCAGAAGGCACCTTACACAAAGAGCCAATATCCATCGCTAGGTGGATTAGTTCCTTAACTTACCATGTTAAGCGAGCAAGGGTGATTGAGCAAGCTTGAAGCAAGATCAAGATGATAGTAGATGTACTAGATGCAAGAGAGCATGCATGATTAAAAGAGGTCAAGAAAGTACGAGTATAAGGCATACCCTACACCATAAACTATTTGCACATATATGCTCAATAGTATCTCTTTAAATGATAGACCCATAATAATAAGGGAACCCCTTCTTAGGATTCTAATTTCTATCGTTCTTTTTTCTTGTCACTCAATAGTCTCTCTTTAAATGATAGACCCATAATAATAGAGGTGCCCTTTTTTAGGATTCTAAGTCCTATCTTTCTTTTTTTTGGTAATAAGCGATGGTGGGAAAATACAATCTTCCACAAGGATCATATAGCCCAAATCGATCAATGGAGAGTGGGGATCAATGGCTCAAATAAACACAGCTATTCTTAGCCAACAATACTTTATTGTTACTTTTTGTTGAACTCCTAGAAATAAGCATGTATCCAAACAATGATGTGCATCATGTCTCTATGGGTATCCATCTTAAAAAAATCTTAAAAATATCACATGTTAATACCAAAGCAATGAGTACTTAATGTCCACATCTTTAACAAATTAATGCAAGATACTCGATCCTCATGCCATAAACTAGTTATTATAATAGCTCCTCCAAATGGACTCTGCATGCATTTTGCAAATTTGTTACTCTTGCCTTCACCTAGTCCTATGCTCTAACTCTCATCTAGCCAACCGTCTATTGAGCCCTCATATTGAGCCAGCCCGCAAAAGGAGCATATCTGTGATCTATACACACCAAGAATCCGTTGCCAAACAAAGAGATTCTCCCACCACAATACCAATTCTGTTGTGACCTATTCGCCGGTAAGGCCGTGTTTTGTTTCCAATAAACATCCTTGAGCATTGCATATTTGAGATTTTTTTGCCCCCATGGCGATGGTCCTTGCACCAAGGTTTTTCTTTGGTGGATGATTTTTCAAGGTCACCATTGGTGCACAAATCGGATGTCGTATGTGTATGTAGTGAGCACCAAAAGGTCCCCAAAGAACAAAGAACACAACTTTTTGTTCAAAATCCAAGAGAGTAGACTTGCACGACATGAAGCAAGAAGACCAATTGGGTACAATGTCCCCCCATGCCTTGTGTGAGCACTCCACAAAGCATGTATATAATATATTATTTATCTTCAAGCTCAAAAATAGTCCAAATTTACAATTAGCATGCTTTAGCTTTTGTGTTTGCTTTTGTTCAAATAAAAAATAAAGTGATTGGGCGCCCCAAGAGTCGGGTTATGCCCAAATACAATGACCAATAATGAATATTTAAGTCATGAGCCCATGCGCATTCAAAATAATAAATATATATCAAATGCTTTAATAAATAAGCATGTCAAAATAAATATTGGCACCACGCCTAAGACGCGTGCCCATCAAAAATGATAATTTCTTCTAAATAACTTGAATACATGCTATCGCCCAGTGCTTCCCAGCACCACTGTTGCCTGCTCTACACATCAACTGAAGCATTCACAATTGATAGAAAATAATAAAATTAAACCAACAAAAGTGAATACCTAACAGTCTTCAGCTGCAAAATAAATAAATAGGTTAGAACTCTGTCTTAACCTTAATTTAATACGAGTGTGCACTCTAAACTCATAAACATCCATTAATTTAAATATGTATTTTGCAAAATCACCCGCTATGGAATCACCCACTTGCATATTAAATTAACGAGACGCCCAAATAGGATAGGCGTCCCCATCGACTTTTCGCACAAGGAATCCACCTTGTGTATGAGCCTCAGCAAATATAATTTTACGGATTCCACCACAAAACCTCACGGAATCCACCGTGGAATATACCTCTTGGCATCAACCATTGAGAGATATGTGGCAACCCATTTGCCATAGGCTATCTATTTTTCTTAGTAGTGGCTCTCGACCTTGTTATTGGCTTCGATAGTCCCATTAAGTAGTGCATGACTAACCATTGCTAGGAGAAGCCTCACAATCCATGGCTAGGAGAAGCCTCTCTTGCTCAATGCTAGCCCATGTTTCTTATCTTTTGGGTCGCCATTAAGTTGTACATGGCCATTCTCGATGAGAAGAAGCTTCTATGACTTGGTGGTGGTCCTTGTCCCATATATTTGTTTCCAAGGGTCCCCACCAACAAGTGGTACATGGCTACCCTCTACCAAGAAAAACTTCCATCTCTCAGTGGTGACCCCCATCCCAGGTTATTGTCTTTGACAATCACCATCAAGAAATATGTGGCTATCCATTGCAAGGGGAAGCCTATATCGCTTGGTGGTACCAGGCTCTCGTCCCAGAGCTATACATGATAGAAAATTTCATCTAGCCTACAGTACCACATTTGTACTTCCAAAGGTTGGTTCACAAAATTTATGAGGAATGGGACATTGACATGAGATAGAGTGTATCTGCAATTTTATATATTCAAGAGATTTTAGAGGAATTTCTCATGGAGTTTTTTGAGAATGCATATTTTCTTATAGTCCATGCTCACAGGGTGATAGTCATGCGTAGATATTTTCATAACTTGTGCCACTTGTGGCTGACAAACTACTAAATCCTATTGATATCTTAAACTAGCACATGAGGAAAATTCTTGCCATTCCACCTCTTCACCCTCAATAAAATGGATCTAATATCCCACATGAGAAGGACACATGCTCATAGAGAGCACAAGTAGTGGCTTAGAAGGTGGCCGAGATCTGGACATAGCTCTATGAGGCCAAGTGCCTCCTGCCCTTACCCCACCGCCCCAATTCCCATCATATTGAGCCCCTCTAGGAGATGATCCCCTCAAGGATAAGCCCCCCTAGACCCTCCAAGTCAATCCCACCACCCTAAGCCCCTCCATGTCTAGCCTCTCGAGGCCCTCTAGGACATGACCTACCACTCCAACCCCTCCAAGTCTTTGCCCTTGAGCCTCTCCAGATGAGAGCCCCTTTAGAAGAAGCCCCTCAAGGATGAGCCCCTCAAGGACAAGCCCCTACATGATAAGACCCCTAGGAATGAGCCCCTTCAAGACAAACCCTCTAAGGATGAGCCAACTAAGGATAAGTCCCTTTAGGGTGAGCCCCTCCAAGCCAACAAGCCCTCTAGGAGGAGCCCCTCAAGGATGAGCCTCTCTAGCTCGAGCCTCTCAAGGACAAGCCCCTTTTCAAGACGAGCCCCTCCAGGTCAAGCCCACCACCCACAATTGTTCTCAAAGAGTGGGGCCCCAAATTGCAAGAGTACCATCAACTCCTTGGACTTCTACCTCTATCTTAGCTCCTCAACATTCATCTATTTTGAGGGAGGACAAGCTTGCCCTCCATGTCCTTACACCATATAATCTCTAGCACTTAGAGTACTTTCACACACACACATACACACACACACACATGTGCGCGCGCACGCACACACACACACACACACACAGAACTTGCATTCTTAATGCCCCCTCTTAAGTGAGGTGTTTACTTTACCTTGTCACCATCCAATATAGCATTACATAACTATAATGGCTACCTCTCAACACTCCCCCTCAATGCTATATTGGAGTGTTTACACAAGTAGATACATCTAATCCACTATATGCATGTTACTATGCATGTACAATGTTCATTTGAGCACCAATTTCTTGGGTAAACCGCCCCATTATTCTTGAACTAGCATGGTGTTCAAAAAGGGTATGATAAACCCACTCATGTAGCTACATTACACACTCTCATGTACCATGTACTTACCAAATCTCTTTGAGATCTCAATCTCAAGTAGAGAACCTAGCATAAGACAATTTTCTTGACCAAATATCAAGATTTACATGCATATAAATAACCACCGTTGAGCTCTATGTGGCTTGGGTAGGAGAACCCTCATGTGATGGGTGAAATATAAATTTCTATTTTGAGGACTTAGACCTAGATATGCTTATCCCTTAACATGTGGTTGACTATACAAACATTCACAATATTGTCAATTTTTTTTTCCTTATATGTGGAAACAAGGCTTTCCAAAAATCAAAATATATTTAAAGGGTTTGTTAAGTGCTAAAATGACTGTCTTTTTAGCTAGTTTTTGTTGGATTTTTGGGTAGTTTTTATTTGATTTTGTGGTCTAGTGATTGGTTTTTGGATGGTTTTGAATTTTTTTAAAGCTTTTTGGAATGGATTGAGTAGGGTTGGGAAGTTCGAGTTATAATGCGATGATTGGTTCTATGATGTGTCTATTTAGTTCTAATAGGTCTGATTTGCTTCTATTTTGATCTATTTTCTTTCTAATTGAGAGGTTATAATTGTAGATGAATGATTTGAGGAGTGATTAAGAGTGAGTTGGATGATTTTTAATGGTTTGATTTGGTTTTGGTTTGAGCTATATGGTTTGTATACTTTCTATAGACCTTCTATAGTGTAGTGTTGAGCTTTTGTATGCATTTTGGTGTCTTTTGCATGCTTTTGTAAGTGGCACTCTTGAAGAGAAAGAAAAGTAATGGAAGATTGTAGAATTCCTACTACTATTGAAGAATTGGAGATATTCATTGCCAAATCCACTTTCTACAAGAAATGCACTCCCCAATGGCAAAAAAATGTCACTATTTTGATAGGACTCTATGTGATAGACTGATCCCACTATCTTCTAAAGCTACAAAAACTTGTATCACTATAGCCAATTGTTTCCAACAAAACTAAATAGCAAAACAAAAAAATGAGTATCAATGGAATATTTGGCCTTCATTTAAGAATTTTCAAACATCATCAAGTGAGAGATTGTAAAGAAGCTTCAAGAGTTAAGGTCTATTGAGGTTCACAATAATAAGAAGGAAAATAATTGAAATTTATTCGTGGATCCCCGACAACAAGATATTGGGATGCTTAGTACATTAACAACCTTTTTTTTTTCCAATGGAAAACCCACTAGAAGCCACTAAATAGAGTCTTCTTCACAACCTATACTATTGAAATCCTCCAAAGTTAGTATTATCTTAAGAAGAATTAATATTGATACCTTCAAAACTAATATTGATACCTTCAAAACTAATATCTTTCCCTATGCAGTGGAATGAAAGTCGAATTCAAAGACGTTGAAAAGAAAGACGTAGAAGAAATGTTGGCAAGAGAGTTCTATAGAGACTAAAGTCCTTCTAATTCCTTTTTGTTAAGTACACACAAATTGGGTGGAGCCAACTCCTTGATGAATGACATGATTAAGAGGTAAGCACTAGAACAAATTTAGAGGTATATGAGAAGAGAGAAGGCAAAAATCAAAGTTGAGAACAAGCTACCAATAGAAGCCTTCTTTGATGTCCTTGCGGCACTCTTTATAGAAGTTCCAACTAAGGTTCCCTTCTAAGCTAGATCCATTTTGGAAATTTTGATTGATAGGCCAGTGAATATAATCCCATTGCCAATATTTAAGGGAGAATACAATGAAGACCCCAATCTTCATGTAGCTGACTTCATGCTAGCATGAAATAATGAACAATGCTAGAGCTCTAAAGAATTGGTTGGAGATATGCTCTACCACTTTTAAATATGTGGCATTTCAGTGGTATGAGAGACAAGGAATAAGAACTTTTGGCACATGGGACCTTCCTCACCAAATTCAAGCACAAAGGTTTTGAAGAGTGGATGCGAGAGGAGTTCATGAACTTAAGTCAATCCTCTAGAGAATAGATAGAAGCATATGTCTCTAGAATGGAATCGATAGTGAAGAGATGAACCAACCATAACTTCGATGAAGGCATTCATAAGGGAGTTTTTCTTAGAGGTTTTAAACTAAACTAACCTAACCACTAACTAACTAAGCTACTAACAACTAACCTACCAACCAAACTAATAACATAAAATAAACAACAAAAGTAAACACACAATTTAAATAATCCAAACTAACTAACTAGCTAATTAAGTAACCTACTTACAAGTAACTTACAGTAACCTATCGACTAACAAACCTAACTATTTAAACAATTAAAATCACACGTCTAAGACAAACAAACCAATAATCGATAAGAAAATTAAACTAACACTAAACCACTAAGAAAATAATTTAAGCTAACCCCAAACTAATAATTTAAACTAAACTAACCTAACCACTAACTAACTAAGCTACCAACAACTAACCTACTTACAACTAACTTACAGTAACCTATCGACTAACTTACAACTAACTAATTAAATAATTAAAATGACATTTCTAAGATAAACAACTAACTAACCAACAATTGATTAAAAATTAAACTAATGCTAACTCACTAAGAAAACAATTTAAGGTAACCCCAATCTAACAATTTAAACTAAACTAGCCTAACCACTAACTAACTAAGGTACTAACAACTGACCTACCAACCAAACTAATAACATAAAATAAACAACTAACAACTAACGTTAAAAAACTAAAGTAAACACACAATTAAATAATGTAAAGTAACTAACTAACTAAACAATTAAAATCACATGTCTAAGATAAACAATTAACTAGCCAACCAATTGATAAAAAATTAAACTAATGCTAAACCACTAAGAAAACAATTTAAGCACCCCAAAAAAATGATTTAAACAAAACTAACCTAACCACTAACTAAGTAAGCTACTAACTCACTAACCTACTTACAACTAACTTACAGTAACCTACCGATTAATTTACAACTAAATAACTAATAACTAAAAACTAATCTACCTAACCACTAATTAAAATCACACGCTCTCTCTCTCTCTCTCTCTCTCTCTCTCTCTCTCTCTCTCTCTCTCTCTCTCTCTCTCTCTCTCTTTCGCTCTCTCTCTCTCTCTCACCACTAATAACTAACTCAACTAACCTAACCTAACCTACCTAACCACTAACTATTAAGCTACTTACAACTAGCTCACAACTAAATAACTAATAACTAATCTACCTAACCACTAACTAACTAAGCTACTAACAACTAGCCTACTCTCTCTCTCTCTCTCTCTCTCTCTCTCTCTCTCTCTCTCTCTCTCTCTCTCTCTCTCTCTCTCTCTCTCTCAACTAAACTAACCTACCTAACTACTAACAATTTAAGCTAACCCCAAAACAGCTAACCTAACCTAACCTACCTAACCACTAACTAACTAAGCTACTAACAACTAACCCACTCTCTCTCTCCCCCCCTCTCTCTCTCTCTCTCTCTCTCTCTCTCTCTCTCTTTCTCTCTCTCTCTCTCACTCTCACAACTAAACTAACCTATCTAACTACTAACAATTATAATCACATGCACTCACACACACACACACACACACACACACTCTCTCTCTCTCTCTCTCTCTCTCTCTCTCTCTCTCTCTCTCTCTCTCATCGTGGGAGCAAGGTCTGTCTCTCTATCGCTCTCTCTCCCCGCAAGACAATCCCAACACACACACAGACACACACACACACACACACACACTCTCTCTCTCTCTCTCTCTCTCTCTCTCTCTCTCTCTCTCTCTCTCTCTCTTTTTCTCTTTCTCTATTGGGGGTAAAGGCACCTCTACCTAGCCACTCGTGTATTACTACACTGATAGTATCCGCCACTTCACACTGCAGGTAGAAGGGCCGTAAAGCCATTCTTTCCTAAATGTACAATCTTGTACAATACATCCCATTTGGGTTTTAATTTTCTTGGAAAGAGCTCCCTTTGAGCATCATAATACAACACTAATTGACCTTTCACAAATTTGTACTTTTAAGCCTAAAGATCATGAAGGGCTTTTATTCTCCTCTTTCCTACGTCTTGAAGTAGTAAATCTTGCAATCAAATATCATCAAGATGTGCCAGAGAAGTATATCGTTCTTGTAATGTTTCTTCCTCTCCTAATGCATGATTGAGGGCAAAATCCACATGGAAAGCTCTATTTCTAATGGCAAAACACACTCCTCCCCATACACTAGCTTGAACAGGGTGTGGCCTATGGCTCTCTTGTATGTCATTTTGTAAGCCCACACTGCCACATATAATTTCTTATCCTAGTCTTGCTTACTTTTCGATACTATCTTGGACAAGATTCCCACCAATTGTTTATTTGTACTCTCAACTTGACCATTCGCTTGAGGATTATACGGGGTAGTCTTGTTGTGCTTAATCTTCAAAGCATCAGTTAGGGCCACTATAACCTTGTTCAAGAAGTGTGTCCCTCGATCAGACACAATCTCCTTTGGTGGACCGAAGTGGCAAACAATTTGCTCCATAATGAAATTGGCCATCTCCTTAGCATTTTCATTCACCGTTGCTCGAGCTTTAGACCACCACTTTGTAAAGTATTCCATTGCTACAATAATATACCGCTTTTGCGTAGTTGATGAAGAAGGATATATTGGTCCCACAAAATCAATACCCCATTTTTCAAAGGGTAACATAACCAAAATGGGATTTAGAGGTTCCTTACAATTTTCCCTCGTAGCATGTCTTTGACAGATATCACAATGCTTAACATAACCAAAAGCATCTTGGAAAATCAATGGCTACCAATATCCAGCATGAAGAGCTTTTTTGGGTAGTAAGCCATAATAGCCAGATTGGGAGGAATGCCTCTCAACTCATCATAACTCCAAGCAAAGATATCACGGAATTCTTGAATCAATGACACATAGTCCTTCCTTTCTTTCGAACTAAGCATGGACCCTAATTTAATTGTCCGTGAATCATTCATCGTACCAAGGTCAAGCTCAATTACATTCGTATCCCTTATCCTCTCCTAAGCCTCTATTATCTCATTCAAAGTCACTTTGGTAGATATTCTCTGTAATGGTCCCGTCATTGGATTTGTCACTTGATGATGTCTCACTAGTAGATGGAGCATCTAGCATATCAAACTCTGACAAAGATAAATGAACTCTTTCACTCTGAGGAGATTCAAGATAAGCATCTACTACTACACGTCTAGCACATCGACCAAAGATCAATCACCCAGTGGGTATATCAATATGACAATCTACTTGTAAGATCCATGGCTTGCCTAGCAATACTTCTAGGTCGCCCTCTGCAAACCTAATGACACTAAAGTCTAGAATGCATTCTACATTGGCGATGGTCACATGGACTTTAGTAATGCAACCTTTGGATTGTCTTAAACTATAATCATCCATTTGGAGGATCATGGAGGCATCTTTTTTTATTTTTAGTCCCAGTCTCTCCATCAATTCCAAACTCATAATGTTGACAAAGGATCATGTGTCCACAATAGCATAGTCCACTAATATTCCATCAACATATGTTGCTACCCTCGGACAATGCTTTTCAGCATGCTCAAACATATCATCTCCTGCTCGTGCTATTCCCAAGGGATCAATGATATACCCAGTGCATAGAATCTTCTCAAATTCCTTACGTACTCCTGAAGACAACTTAATCAACTTTAGAAGATTTACATCTAGCTTAACTTTGCAAAGAGGACTTGCTAAATCAAATTCATGATAGTTAGCAAGAGCTCGCACTATGGTTCATACACAATTGCATTGCATGCAACTCATGGTATCATTACTGGATGCATTGCAATTGTATTCATGGATATGACCTACGTTCACTACAAGGGAATGGGGCAATAGCGACGGCCATTTGCGACGCAAAAAGGCGGTGTCGCTAAAAGCGTCGCTATTTGCGTCTCTATTTTCGTCGCTAAAAGCGTCGCTATTTGCGTCGCTATTTGCGTCGCTAATATTAGCGACGCTAATAGCGACGAAAATAGAGACGCAAATAGCGACGCTTTTAGCGACGCAAATAGCGACGCCGGTCTGGGGAAAAATTTTCGAAAACCCGAGCGTAACATTCGTCGAGAGAACATTTGCGAGAAAGAATGAAAGAGAGAGCGAGAGAGCTTAAAGCTTTGCGAGAAAGAGAGAGAGAGAGAGAGAGAGAGAGAGAGAGAGAGAGAGAGAGAGAGGGGGAGCTCATCACCATGCCGCCGCCGCTATATGAAGAAGAAAGAGAAGTGTGCAATGGAGAAGGGAGGGAAGGTGCAAAGAGAAGGTACAAAGGGTTTCATCTTCAAGCCTTTGAGGTAGGTACATTGCCTCTTCTTGCTTTATTTTTGTGTTTCTTGTTTTCTTTTTTTGTTTTTCCTTTGCAAAGAGATACATGGAAAGAGAGGGAGGGAGGAAAGAAGGGAGAAGAATGAAGGGAGAGAAAGAGAGAAAAAGGTAGAGAAAGGAAATAAAGAGAAAGAGGAAGAGAGAAATGAGAGATGAAGGGAGGGATAGAGGATGAGTGAGAGAAACAACGAGAGAGAGAGGGGGAAAAAACAAAGAGAGAGGAAACAAAGAAAGGAAAATAGAGAGAGGGGGAGATAAATAGAGAGAGGGAGAGGGGAGGGGGAGAGAAATAGAGAGAGGGAGAGGGAAGGAAGAGAGGAGGACGTAGAAAAGAAGGGTGAGGTAAAGAGAGGAAGGAGAGTGAAAAGAAGAGAGAGAGAGAGGGAGAAAGAGAGATAGAGAGAAAAAATAGAGAGTGAGAGTGAGGGAGAGAGAAATAGGAAAACAATGAGAGAATGAGAGAGAAGGTTAATAAAGAAAAGTAAAGGGAGAGGGGGAAGAGAGAGATAAAGAGAGATGGGGTGACATTTCTTTCAATATCTTTGTTTCTTAAGCTTTTCATTTTCTATCTTTGATTGTCTTTGCAATGAGATGAGTTGAGTGAGAGTGGGGAGGGAAGGAGGGAGAGAAATAGAGAGAAGAAGGGAGGGGAAGGAAGAGAGAGATGGAGAGAAATAAAAAACAGGAGAGAGAGAGGGGCTTCATAAAAATTTGTCAAAACCCGAGCATGGCATTTTACAGGTTTGTAAACAAGCAAGAGAGAGAGAGAGAGAGGCTGTTCCCACTGCCACCATCCATGAAGAGGGAGGAGACAAGTGTAAAGGAGAAGGAAGGAACTCCCGAATAAGAAAAAAATGAGAGAAGTACGAAGGGATTCTTCTTCAAGCTTTGAGGTAAGTGCATTATCTATTCTCTCTTTGTTTTTCTCTTTTCTTTACTTCTCTCTTTCTTTTTGTTGATGAGTGTATTGAGAGAAGAAGTAAGATAGATCAACATGTACAAGAAAGATTGGGAGAGAGAGAGAGAGAGAGAGGTCGCTGCCACCGCCAATCCACCACAAAAAGAGAGGGGACAACTGCAAAGAAGAAGGAGGGAGCCCGTGAAGGAGAAGAAGAAGAAGGAGAGAAGCGCGAAGGGATTCTTCTTCAAGCTTTGAGGTAAGTGCATTATCTATTCTCTCTTTGTTTTTCTCTTTGAGATAAGTGTATTATCTATTCTCTCTTTGTTTTTCTCTTTGTTCTTCAAGCTTTGAGGTAAGTGTATTATCTCTTCTCTCTTTGTTTTTCTCTTTTCTTTACGTCTCTCTTTCTTTTTGTTGATGAAGAGTGTATAGAGAGAAGAAGTAAGAGAGATCAACATGCGCAAGGGAGATTGAGAGAGAGAGAGAGAGAGAGAGGTCGCTGCCACCACCAATCCACCACAAAAAGAGAGGGGACAACTCCAAAGAAGAAGGAGGGAACCCGTGAAGGAGAAGAAGAAGAAGGAGAGTAGCGCGAAGGGATTCTTCTTCAAGCTTTGAGGTAAGTGCATTATCTATTCTCTCTTTGTTTATCTCTTTTAGATAAGTGCATTATCTATTCTCTCTTTGTTTTTCTCTTTGTTCTTCAAGCTTTGAGGTAAGTGCATTATCTCTTCTCTCTTTGTTTTTCTATTTTCTTTACTTCTCTCTTTCTTTTTGTTGATGAAGAGTGTATAGAGAGAAGAAGTGAGAGAGATCAACATGCGCAAGGGAGATTGAGAGAGAGAGAGAGAGAGGTCGCTGCCACCACCAATCCACCACAAAAAGAGAGGGGACAACTGCAAAGAAGAAGGAGGGAACCCGTGAAGGAGAAGAAGAAGAAGGAGAGTAGCGTGAAGGGATTCTTCTTCAAGCTTTGAGGTAAGTGCATTATCTATTCTCTCTTTGTTTTTCTCTTTTCTTTACTTCTCTCTTTCTTTTTGTTGATGAAGAGTGTATAGAGAGAAAAAGTGAGAGAGATCAACGTGCGCAAGGGAGATTGAGAGAGAGAGAGAGAGAGAGAGAGAGAGAGAGAGAGAGAGAGAGAGAGGTCACTGCCACTGCCAATCCACCACAAAAATAGAGGGGACAACTGCAAAGAAGGATGAGGGAACCCGTGAAGGAGAAGAAGAAGAGATGTATAGAGAGAAGAAGGGAGACAAATCAACACAAGGGAGATTGAGAGAGAGGGAGAGAGAGAGAGAAGCTGCCATTGCCACTACCATTGCCAGCACATCCACTAAAAGAGAAGGGACAACTACAAAGGAAAAGCCAACCTCTGTCTCTTCTCCATCTTGCCCTCCTCGAGCTTGCATGGCAGGCACCAAGCAAGCATGTCCCCGTTTCTCGGCCATGGAGAGGCCTCATGCCAAAGCCCGCCACCTGGAGTACAAGGTGGAGCCTCCTCTAGTGCAGCAACAGGTACTCCCCATAGAGCACAATGACAACTAGAGAAGAAGAGGAGATGGAAACCAGGCACAAGTGTGAGACAGCCCACCAGTAGAAAGGTAGACTGCTACAGCTATGACGATAGAAAGAAGAGCCTACATGATGTACTACGTGTACCTTCTATTACCAAGAATCTATTGTCGATTGGACAGATGGCAGAACGAAATTTGCAAGAATCTAGTGTCGGTTGGATAGATGATTTCAACTGATACACATAGCTATACATTCGAAAGTACAAGGATGAGGTACTCGATGTCTTTAAGCAAATGGGTTTATAAAGAGAAATGCAAGTCAGATGGTTCGTTGGAAATGTATAAAGCCCGGCTCGTTACAAACGGATATGCACATCAATACATCCTAGATTATGAGGAGACTTTCAGCTTGGTTGCTAAGATGAAAATGGTGAGAATAGTCATTGCATTAGTGGCTTCTAAGGGCTGAAAATTATGAAAAGTGGATGTCAAAAATGCATTCATGAATGGTGACTTGCTTGAAGAGGTATATATGGAGTAGCATGAGGATTATGTATACAACCTGAGGTGTATATGGATATTAACTAGCAACCCCGTCTATCATGCTAGATCCAAACACATAGAGATTCATTACGATTTCATCAGAGAAATGATACTTGTAGGACAGATTGATCTACTTCATGTGAAGACACAAGACCAGGTAGCCGATATCTTTACCAAATCACTTGGTAAAGAGAAATTTGTTTGTTTCATGGATCTACTTGGAGTACAGTAACTAATCTGAGCTCAAGAAATGGAGTTTGAGAAGGGGGAGAATAAGCTGGAGTAAGCAGAAGATCAATGGGACTTATTCATACCTCAGGGTTCTGACTATAATGAAAGCTTGAAGTGAAGCTCTTCTTCTTGGGCCTAACAAGTGATAAAAAAGCTCCTTGATTAAAATTTTTTGAATTGATTATATCTAGCTTTTGTAATCACAATCTCTTTTTCTTCTCGGGCCTAAGCAAGTGATGAAAAAGCTCCTTGCGAAATACCTTTTCGAATTAACTATATCTTGCTTTTGCAATCAAAGGATTCAGACTTTTTTAAATAATCTGATACACAAATTTTAAACATTAGACGTAGCTGACATTGGCAAATGAATTATGCAAGAATATTTAGTGCATATAGCTAGAAGGGTGGCAGGGCTGTATGCCCTGCCACCTATTTTTTTCCCCTCTGTAACCGTCGCTGTTTGCGTCGCAAATTTACTCTGCAACCGTCGCTATATGCGTCGCTATTAGCGTCGCTATTTACGTCGCTATTTGCATCGCTAATTGGATTAGCGACGCAAATAGCGATGCATATAGCAACGAATCGATCGCGTCGTTAATAGCGACGCGAATAGCGATGACAGGGATAATTTTTTCCATGACTAATTCCGTCGCTTTAAACGTCGCTATTGGGTCTATATGTTGTAGTGGTTGAGTATATGAGATATCCTAACCTATAGGTTTAGATGATCCGTTTCCTTGGGGACTATTTAGTGAGGAAAATATCTATATCTCCTGGAACGTTTGAAAACAAGAGTGGAGTTTGTGACTTATGTGCTATTTGTGTTAGCGGCGCATCAAGGGGCCAATACTCAAGGTGTAGAAGAGCCGCAGTGGGGTAGCAGCATCAAACAAGAGGTGCCTCCTATGTATATACTTACGTGGTTTTTTACATTGATATGTGTAGGGACTCCCTCTAAGGAGTGTGGGGAAGGCTTAACTATTGGATTACAATCCAAAACAAACATGAAATTTATGGGGGTACTATTGTGTGGCCAAGAGGTTGACAGTGTATACATACCATGGAGTCATAGTCTCTATTATTAGGAATAGAGATACATTAGGAAGGTTAGGATAACCTTGCTTTCTTTCTTCACTCTGAGGGATTCACAATATATGATCAGTTAAGACATAGGAGTGACCATGTTTAGTGACCACTTCAAAATCAAAATCTTGCAATAGAAGGAGATATCTCCTCATTTTGGCCTTCACATCATTGTAAGGCACTCTAACTCAGTCAATGTATAGTTCCTCTCCCTATCAGTGACTTTTCAACTTGCATAATAAATGGGTTGATCTAGCTTTGAGGAGCCTTTCTAGTAAAGGACTATGCTTAAGCCTTCTACAAATGCATTAGTATGTACATAAAGCTCCTTTATCCAATCAAGAGATTGGAAGATGTGTGCTTTAATCAAACACTACTTCAAGGTATTAAAGGCTTCTTTGAAATCATCTGTCCAAATAAACTCTACATATTTTCTCAAGAGCTTATGCAAGGGGGCTACCTTTACTATAAAATGTGCAATGAACCTCCTATACTAGTCTATATGGCCAAGAAATCTTCTCAATTGTTCTAGATTAGTTGATGTAGCTAGGGCCGCAATCTTCTCAATCTTAGCAGGGTCTATTGATATTCCTTATGCAAAGACAATGTGGCCTAGCATAATGCCTATAGAGACTCCAAAGATGCATTTGTCAAGATTGAGAAAGATTTTATACTCCCAACATCAATCAAAGCACTACTCTAGGTGTCATCGATGCTTACAGCATAGAATGAAAACACAAAAATCATCTAGATATACCTCAATGAAATCATGTAGGTGATTTTGGAATACAACCATTATGACTTGTTGAAACAGCAGTACAAAGTCTAAACGGCATCACCCTACAGGCATAAATATATACCCCATTTTGTTGTGAAGGTCATCTTGAACTAGTCTTCTTCTATAATCTACACCTTATTGTATTAAGTAAAATCATCTAGCAAGGAATAGAGTTCATGACCTACCACTATGTCTAATAGTTGGTCGATGAAGGGGATTAAAGAATAAAGAACATGATTATTGATGTGACAAGATAGATTTTCTCATTTGATTTGAATCAACAAGCATGTTCTTCATACTCCCTTGAAGGAGTAGTATTCTCGTCATATTCAAATTTTATTGTATAGTTAATTACTTCTTGACTCGAGAACTCATTTTTTGAGGATGTACTGAGGAATGCCACATAACGAGGACCATCTAAGTTCTGTTTGGAATGCAGGACTGGTGCTTATTGGTAAGGTTCACCATCGTCATCATGAGATTAATTTATCAATCCAAAGGATACCATAGTCATTCTATCCAATAGCATGGGATCTTTAGCTTTTGTGGCCTCTAGGACATCCTCCTCATTAGTATCCTCTTCTGGTTGGATATCTTCTTCCATGTTACTTTCATAATTTGCACTCTCATCATTATCCTCTTCAAACTTTATCTCTGCCTCTGTAGGGGCTTTGTAAGAGAAGAACATGATCTCTATTTCTACTTTTGCTTCTACCTTTGACTTTACTATGGCCATGTAACAAAGAGAGTAGTACATCCATGCCTTTATCTCACTATCAGAGTTAATTTCAAAAAAATTTCATGGTTCCGTTAGGAGGTATTCACCCATTGATAAAGATTGTACATCTTTTGGGAGTTGGCTTTCAATGCCCACTGATAGGAACCGTACTTCTGGTTTCTTTGAGAAATTTTTCTTAACATCATCATCTTTAGTTGATGTTCCATTCTCTACTTCATTGGGAGAGTCAGAGGAGATTTCTATAGAGGTGAATTTGTTTCCTTTATGCAAACCATAGAGCTTCAACACCACTTTGTTGGGTGATCCCCTACCTAGGGTTAGGATTTCTTTAAAACTAATCCATCCTTGCTTGTGCTTTAAATAGCTATGATATTCTGAGTAACAAAGGGTAAGATATTTCATGAGAGTTGGGTTTTACCATTAGGTATGTCATCTACTAATCTCATCCTACAACTATGGTCTTGACTTATGGGATGATACCTAAAGGCTTGATCCTGCTTTGATCAGCTAATCTGATAAGCCACTGGGTAGGTTGCATGGTTTGTAGGCCTAGATCTTTCATTGTCACATCCATCAGGGTGTTCACTAAAGATGGGTGTTCACTAAAGAGCCTCCATCTATCAACACACTTGCAATGAAGCAACCTTCTATCCAAATGCTAGTCTCTAGAGTGCCACAATCTAAGAAGGCATTGGGCACCTCTACTTCTTTCACAAGCTTTGGGGCCTTACTATTTTTTGTAATAACAATTGTAGGGTTGGAAATCCTTAGGCCATGACTTCGCATGAGGATTCTTTTGAATCTCTTTTTGCAACTAGGAGAAAGCATCAACAGTTGTTAGAATATCAAATTAGGGTGAAAGGTATCCAAGTCCTTCACCAAGTCATACTCCTTGATAGGGTCCACGTGCCTTTCCAACCATCTAAGAAATGGAGCAATACACACTTTCATTTTTCCTTTTTCTTTAGGTGCAAGGGCTACTTCAGCACTGTGTCTATCACTGGAGGTGCATCCATCTCTTATGTATCCTAGTCCTTTAGTTCTACATCTTCGATCACTATACTATACTACTCTATGGCTCTATTGGGAGCTTAAATTTTACAATTATGGTAGGGGAGACTATTTTCCTTTTGGACGAGTGGTTCTTTCTTCTTAGCACACGTTACTATGGTAGCTTTGAATTCTACTAAATTTGAGGCAGGCTCTTGAGTCTTCTATTGGTGAGTCAGCGCTATTAGCCTTTAGAGGGGCCAGATTGGGATAGTACTTGTTGGTAGTGTGGCCCTCTCCTTTGCATTGGCTACTACAAAAGAGCATGTAATCCACGGATCTTCTAGGGTTTGGAAAATTTGGGGAGATGTGAATCTTCTCTCTGTATCTATAGTATTCCACTTTTGATCTTTGTCCACCACCAGACTATCTACCCCTATAACATCGGGCAAGGAATCTCCTTGGACCAAACTCTTTGGGCTTTGGGTTGATATCTTAGGTTATCATCTTGGATTCTAGCAATTTGAACCTTTCTTTCTCATCTTTCTTTCTTCTTTCATGCATCTTTTTCAAAGAGTAGATATTCTCTATATGGTTCTTTCTTAGATAGTAAGAATAGAATGCTCCAAGAATAGTTGATTTTTAGGTATATTCAGTTGCAAAATGTCCCGCTTGATGGCACTTTCTACACCATGTGTCCAATCACATAACATCTCTTCTAGCTCTTGTAGTACTTACTAGATATACTAGTGGTATTCACTTTCAGTGTTTGTAGCTCTTCTATGATCACATCCATAAGCTCTTTATTAATGCTTGTAACCGAATTGGACAAATAATCCTTCAAATTTTCTCCTCCTAGAGTACTTATAATATGGTTTTGGGAAGTCTCTATAATCACTATATAGATAGTTGGGTTGGTATAGAGGGTCCTTTGTTCTAATTTTGATTCAAAACTCTTGTTGAGACAGTTGATTTTGTTGTTTCCAGTTGATAGGATTCCATCATTGTTGTTAAGTTACCATTGGGGGAATGCATTGAGGCCACTATTATTATGGTTGAGCCATCATTTGAGGCACTATTGTTGAGGGAATAGGTAGGGAAGAGTCCCTAGGACTACATTTGGTGGATATAACATTCCTTGAATTGAAGGAGGCAGGAATTCTCTTCTTGAGGTCATCAAAAACATAGCTTCAACTTCATCATATAATTTTTCACCTTCCATTGTAGCTTGTAGGTTGATTGATCTTCTCAACTCTATAAAATTACAAACTTATAGTTGCATTAACTTTAATAAGCTGAAGCCTTACTATGTGTAAGGGCTAACATTGGGCTTGGTGCATGTGCAGCTGCTTCAGGTTTCAGCTTTAACATGCAGTAGGTACCAAGACGAGCGGATGGGACACATCATTCCCTATCTCGAGCATCCATACCTTGAGCAATGTTACCACCAAGGTCGGGTGATTTGGTGGAGCAAAGGGTATCAAGTTACTGAGTGGCAAGATAGAAACACAAATGTATTAGATAGTTAGATAACTAAAACACGCCCCAAGGAAAGTGGGAGGGAGAGATCCCCAATGGGTCCATCCTACATATGGGTGGTCTCAGTAAGATGAGAGTTTTCATTCAAGCTACTAGATTTAAGAAGTGGATGAATGCTTGAGTATCTAGTGTAGGCCCTAATCAATGTCGTTTTAGGAAAATAGACTCAATACTATACCCCACGAGCAGATGGTTCAATCCATATCACTCCCCCTTGTTCCTCATTCACTATGAACCAAGGGTGGTATGGATTTTCTTTGGTTTAAGTTGACTTGTGATTTTAGGTTTATCCTTATGGGTTATGACCTGGAACCTTCAATTGTGAAGTGGAATCAAGAGACCCTAGATGACAAACCGTGAGTTATTCTAAGGAGTACTAGAGGCGGCATTGCTTAGAAAATATCTTTCATTGGACCACCAAACCATGCCACTAAGGGGAATCGGGCACATTATACATATTATGAGAGCAAAAATGAATAAGTTAACAATAAGCTATGTTTGTGTTGCCCTAACATTTTGACTTGTAGAGTTCTAGAGTAAAAGACTTGAATCTATCCTAAAAAAAACTACCTAAATGATATGAATTTGATTATTAGGCACCTTCTATCACCATGGATATTGAGCTACAAGAAAAGAAATTCCTCTTGAAGCAAGTCAAGCTTCCTACGTTCATAGAAAAAGGATTCATATATTGAGATGGATGCTAAAGTCTAGATCAAAATCCTTGAAGATTATATTGATGTGGCAAGAATAAGCATAGCTAACAAAGCTATGATGCCAAGCTAAAGTTAGTAGATAAGACACGTTGATGGTGGAAGTAGTGGTGTAAAGACAATGCTACCACCAAAAGCCTTGTAAGCTCAAAAGAGAGAGAGAGAGAGAGAGAGAGAGAGAGAGAGAGAGAAGAAACTTCTAGAAGTTTCCAAGCCCCCCTTGAGAGGGATTCCCACACACTATCTTTTATATGGAGCAAGCCATCTACCAAGGATGCACGCGCAAGGAGTGGATTCAAGTTACCTTGATCAGAGATTGTTAAAGTCTTTGTCCTTAGCATAAAAGGCATGCTAGGACGAGAGTCGGTGAGCTTAATTCTTCACATTTGTTTTGGTGCCCATAATTTACATGAAGGGACTAGTGTTTAATGGGCAATTAAGAAAGCTATCTTTGTCTATTAAACATAAATGTGTTAGGATAATTAGATAACTAAAACACACCCCGGTCCTACATATGGTTGGTCTCGGTAAGCCAA
This sequence comes from Lygodium microphyllum, assembly GCF_053477565.2. Taxonomy (NCBI): domain Eukaryota; kingdom Viridiplantae; phylum Streptophyta; class Polypodiopsida; order Schizaeales; family Lygodiaceae; genus Lygodium; species Lygodium microphyllum. Next base: position 139,136,161 of record NC_141153.1, read on the forward strand.
GAGTTTTCCATCAAGGTGCTAGATTTAGAAGCGGCCTAATGCGTGAATGTTTAGTGTAGGCACCGATCAATGTTGTTTTAAGGTAACGGAGTCAAGACTATACCCTATGGGTAGAGGGGTCAATGAGTATCACTCCCCCTTATTTCTCACTCACTATGAACCAAGTGTGGCTTTGATTTGCTTCATTTTGAGTTGACTTGTGAATATAGTGGCTCAAGTACCAAGCTAATATGTGATCTTAGAATCGAATTTGGGACTAGGATTTAGGTTGATCCTAATGGGGTATGGCAAGAAACTTCCATTGTAAAGTGAACTTGAGGGAGCCTAGGTGACAAACCCTTAGTTATTCTAAGGAGCACTAGGTAGTATCACTTGGTAAAAGTCTTTCAATGGACCACTAAATCCTGACACTAAGAGGTCCTAACTTGGGCACATTACACAAAAAAAATCCAATTTTTTAAAAGAAAGTGATTATTGTAAGATTCAATACATGTTTTATCAAGAGTCAAGCTCCTTCTCATGAAAATTGTATCTGATCATGTAGCAGCATGTGGTTACAACTTGTATTAAGTTATAGCTTGTATCAATATTAAGATCTAGGTGCATGAAATAGGTGGTAAGTCTCACCATGAGATTAGAAAAAAGGGGCTAAATGGACAAGGGAGATGGAAAAACTATAACTTAGAATTCATGTATAAAAGATTAAAAAATAATGAAACATGCTATTCATGTGCGTGCAAAATTTTTCTTCTTGCCTTCTTGCTACTCTACTATCTTGAGAGTGAGAGTGAAGGAGAGGGAGTAAGAGTGTGTGTGTGTGTGTGTGGAGTTAGGGACATGTCAATGAGAAGCTCGTGGCATCCTTTTCCTTCTTAATCCTATCTATTTGGTGAGTGCAAACACAAGCAAGAGTGTATGAATTGAGAGTGCAAGAGAGTCAGGGACATGATTCATGAAGCTTTCTTCTTCTCTTCATCTCCTCGAGATCCTCAGTGACATGTCCTCTCATTCGTGGGCTACATCCCACCATAGATATCACCTCTTGCACTTCATTTTGGAGTTCTTTTCTCTTGCACCATACAATTTCTCAAGCTCATCCCACTTCTCCTTTGCAGTTGCAAGTTGATCAATGTGGCGGATTAAAGATTCATCTAAATGCAACATTATTATGGCTTGGGCTCTTTCATTATCTTTGACATCTATAGGGTTGGACGGGTGAATGGCATTGGTCCCTTTTGTTCAAAGAGTAGAGAGAGAAAAAGGGAAAGACTCCATATCCATGAGCCTTCAGGCTCTCAAGCTCATTCCTTCATTTCCACACGCTCAACTGAAAAGCACTCACACACACTACAAGATAAAGTGACCTAGTGTAAATGTAGACTAGACTGACTAACTCTAGTCAGGTCACTGACTGACTACTAACCCGACTTATTTAATGTAGTCACATGTAGACAGCTGTACACACTAGCTGTCATAGATGTCGGTCATAGATGAAGACACAATGACAGTGAGCTTGATTTCTAACACTCCCCCTCAAGCTCAAAAACAAAACTCAAATCATCTGCATCACTCCAAGTAGCTGTCTAAAGTGAATGAACTTATCTTTACCAAGTGATTTAGTAAAGATGTCTGCTACCTGGTCTTCAGTCTTCACATGCTCCAAGTCAATTTGATCTGCTAAAACCATTTCCCTGATGAAATGGTAGTGAACCTCAATGTGTTTTGATCTTGCATGATAAACAGGATTGCTTGCTAACATAACACTGCTCAAATTGTCACAGTACAGCTTGACTTTGCTGTCCAAGTGTACTTCCAAGTCATTCAGTAACTTCTGTAACCACTTAGCTTCACAGGCCGCTAAGGCCGCACCACGATACTCTGCTTCCGTACTGGACAATGCAGCTATAGGCTGTTTCTTACTCTGCCAACTGATCATGCTACTACCCAATCCAAATGCATAGCCACTGGTTGACCTCCTGTCATATATGCAACCAGCCCAGTGAGCATCAGTGTACCCCATCAAGTCAAGGGTTTTCCCATATGCATAAAACAGCCCATGATCTGTGGTACCCTTTACATATCTCAGAATTCTTCTGACTGCATCCAAGTGTGGTTTGCGAGGCTTCTGCATGAACTGACTGATCAGCCCCACAGCATAACTCAAGTCAGGTCTAGCGATCGTGAGATAGATCAAGCTGCCTACCATCTGTCTGTACATAGTAACATTCTCAATCTCTGTCCCAACATCAATCTGCAGCTTGACATTCTGCTCCAAAGGCATATCCATAGGCTTGCAATCAGCCATACCATATTTCTGTTACATGTCATGAGCATACTGCTTCTGTAGCAGCCATATGCCTCGAGGTGTAGAGACAACCTCAATCCCCAAAAAATATTTTAGCTCTCCAAGATCCTTGACCTTAAACTCAGCCTGTAAACATGTCTTTATTTCTGCAATCCCATTTTCATCATCTCCTGTAATGATTAAGTCATCAACATAGACAACTAGAAAAACATAGCCACTATCTGTCTTCTTCGCAAACAGACTATGATCAGCATCTCCCAATCGGAAACCATGTTGCTGTAAATAACTGCTGATGCGAGCATTCCATGCTCTGGGTGCCTGTTTCAACCCATATAATGCATTTTTCAGCCGACATACATGTGCTGGAAATTCTGGATGTACATAGCCTTCAGACTGTTCCATGTAAACCTCTTCCTATAATTCTCCATTGAGAAATGCGTTCTTTACATCCATCTGCCATAGTTTCCAGCCTCTAGCTGCTGCCAAAGCAATCACAGTTCTAACTGCAGCCATCTTTGCTACAGGGCTGAAAGTCTCCTCATAATCAAGACCATACTGCTGCGCATACCCTTTTGCAACCAGCTTGGCCTTATATCTTTCCAATGATCCATTTGATTTACATTTTACCTTATACACCCACTTACATCCAATAGGTGTTTTTCCCTCAGGCAACTGTACCAAATCCCATGTACAATTTTCAGCCAAAGCTAAATATTCCTCATCCATAGCAGCACGCCAATTCTCATCTGAAACTGCCTCATCAAACTTACTTGGTTCTCTAAAACCTGTTACTTTCGTCATATAAGCATAATGACGGGATGAATATCCAGTGTAAGTATACCTGTCAACAGGTCGTCTGACCCTCTCTGATCTCCTGAGCTGTGGCTCACTGTGAGCTTGCCTCTCATGAGGCGGCACATAATGGCTCTGTCTAGCACATGGCGTCATAACAGACGGAATCCCCAATTCACTATCTAAGCTGTCACTGCTAGATGAATCATAACCTGCAGTGAGTGGACCTGTTACATCTTCAAAAACCTTTTCTTTTCCCTTATCTGTTCTCCCCCTCACTGACATATCCATGTCAGTGGATGCAGTAGTGCGACTCCGTAATCGTCCTATCCAAGGACTCACTGTAGATGATACATCACCTGTCTGACCAGTCATGGAAGTACTCTCTGCAGGAGTATTTTGAGCATGACTCATATTGGGTGAGCCATCAGTAGGCACTGCAACAGGATTCCCATACCAAGATGCTAACTCATCAAATACCACATCTCTGCTTATGAGTGTTTCATGCGTAGAAGGTACATAACACTTATAAGCTTTCCATTCCTGTGCATATCCAATAAACACACTTTTCACTGCCTTAGGATCCAATTTCTTCCTCTTCTCATCCGGTATATGCACATATGCAATGCTGCCAAATACCTTCAAGTGTGAAATATCAGGTTTATGACCATACAGCCGTTCATACGGAGTGACATCATGAATCCCTGCTGTAGGGGTTCGATTCAGCACATATACAACAGTCACCACTGCTTTAGCCCAATAACCATTTGGCAGACATTTTTCATTCAGCATACTCCATCAAAACCCTGTTTTTCCTCTCTGCAACACCGTTTTGCTGCGGTGTATAACTGCATGTGAGCTGTCTTCTGATCCCATGTTTAGCAAGATACCTATCATAGTAGTTTGAGACATATTCACCTCCTCCATTTGATCTCAAATATGATATGTAACAGCCCAATTCATTTTCAGCATGTTTCTTGAAGTCTTTGAATGCATCAAACACATCATCCTTATGTTTCAAGATATAAAGCCAAGTGTACCTGCTGAAATCATCAATAAATGAGACATAATATCGTGCACCGCCAAAGGAAGCATTATGTGAAGGATCCCAGACATCAGAGTGTACCAACTGTAAAGGCCTAGTGCTGTTTTTTACATGTCTCATGAAAGGAAACTGTGCTTGCTTCCCAAACTGACATGTAGGGCATACATGACCAAAATCATTATACTTGAATTTAGGTAATCCAAGTACTACTTCTTTCTGTTGCATAGATTTCAGCCTTTGTACATTGACATGTCCGATTCTCTTCTGTCAGATCTCTACATCTCTGATGGCACTCTCATCATGAGCAAACATAGCTGCTTTAAGTTCAGGAATGGTCGCTTCCAAAGTAAACATCCTGCCATCCCTTCTGCCCTTGGCAATTAGCTTGCAGCCATTTCCATACTCCTCAATGAAACATCCATCCTTGTTAAACCTCACTTGCAGATTCTGTTCTGCCATTTGACCCACAGACAACAAATTCTTTCTTATGGTCGGTACATGTAAGACATCATGCAGGCCTTTCTTCTTGCCATCAGGCATCATCAATGGAACAATCCCTTTATGCTTTATGTCATGTTGGGTATCATCCCTAGTGCATACGTGACCATGTGTACCTGTAACCATCTCATCAAACCACTCTCCATGCGAGGTCATGTGGTTTGACGCACCAGAGTCAATGTACCACCTGTCATCTCTGTTCTGCCTTGACGCAATCTTGGACACATGCTGCATGGCAAAAAGTTTATCAACCTGATCATCTTGACCACCACTAGAGGATGCATAATGCCCATGTTGTTTCCCTTTTGTCTTCATGTCATTCTGCTTTTTGTAACATTCCTTCGCTATGTGCCCATACTTACCACAATAATGACAGTCCTGGTCCTTGTTGGACTGATCAGTAGACTGCCAAGATCCAGATCCACCTCGTCTTCCTCGAGGTGATCTCCCCCTGCCTCTAAACCCACCAGATCCACGCTGGCCTTGTGTATTTGCACCATGCCAATTACTCTGCTGCCGCTGCTGTCCATAAGTATTACGAGTGTCACCACGACCTCGAAATGAACCACGACCTCTAGATCCTCTGCCACGCTGGCTAGAGTACAACACAGTGTCTCTACTCTGAGATGCACTAGAACCTGTATTCAAACCAAGTTTGACTTCCTCATGCAGCAATAAAGCAACTAGCTCTTCCCAGGTAGGGGGCTCTTCTCTGACAAAAATGGAAGTATCAAAAGCTTTGTACTCTTTGCCTAAGCCATTCAAAGCAACAGCAATCATATCATCTTCTGATACACTTGAGCCAATAGTAGCAAGTTGATCAGCTATGGTCTTAATCTCTGTGGTATACGTCTGGATGCTCTTGCCATTCCTAGACATGTTGTTGAACTACTGTTTCAACTGGATCTTTCTTGCATGTATCATGGTTCCATAATTTTTCCTCAGTATGTCCCAAGCATCCTTCGGAGTCTCACATCCAGTGATTTGAATTACCATAGCATCAGATATACATAAGGAAAACCAATGCAGCACCTTGCATGCTCTTTCATTCCATAGCCTGTAGGCTCTTTTCTGTTCATTTGTTGGATTGTGTGCAAGCAACTCAGGAGCAACTTCATCTCCTGTACATAAATCCCAATAACCTCTACCAACCAGAAAGTTTTTCATTCTGAATTTCCATAATGTAAAGTTCTTATTATCCAACTTCTCTCCAACTATCTGAGTGATATTGTCAGTCCCATGTGTATTAGCCATGATGCAATAGACTGTCTATCAAGTGCATGACTCCCTGCAGTCCAATAAGTATGACTGACTAAGTTCAGTCCGTAACAGTTTATGACAGTTTTCTGCACTAAATTGGAGAAAAAAACCAGGGTATTTCAGCCCATTAACACCCCAAAACACTCCACAAACAAGTGATCTCAACTGTAGATATAAATGTCAATACATAAGCTATGTGTTTGCTTCAGCTTAAGCTTCTGTAACCTCACTGCCAGGGTACATACATGCAGTCTGAAAACTGTAAACTGTGAGTAACCAGCAGCAATTTCAAGTCCAAAACTGAGTGTGTCAACAAATTCAGTTTCAGGTTGCAGTTAACCAGAATTCAGCATACCAAGCTCCAAGCAGCTCCAAAATTTCTTTTGACCATGTCATACATTTACTTTGTAGTGGCAAGTTCAATACATGAGCATCTGAGTAGGCATAGACAACCTGTCTTCATTGACCAATGGCATAAACCTCATGAGCTATTTGTAATTAACCAGGACAGTGTAACTGCATTTATTTCAGCTTCAAAATTCAGTTTTCAATGATGCTCATTGCTTGCTTCAATTCTCCATGTATTCAACATGTATAGGCCAGTTCATATAGATGATGGAACACCCAAGATGACCTGTATTGCTTCAGTAATGCACAGTACTTGTCATTGACTGTGTATGACAGTTTTCAGCCTATCATTGATTTTTAGATCTGAGTATTCTGTCATTGACCGTGTATGACAGTTTTCAGATTTTCAGATCTGAGTATTCTGTCATTGACTGTGTATGACAGTTTTCAGATTTTCAGATCTGAGTATTCTGAGCAAGAGATCTCAACTCCAAGACATTTGATCCAATGTATACAAGCTTTGACACATTCTTGTGCTCCAAAGATGCTTTCTGAGTGTAGTACAAGGCTGTTGTGTGTCAGTAATGACTGAATGCATGCTGTCCATTCATGTTTATAGCAGTTCAAAAATGATTACAAGTCTGTGTCTGTCACTCCAGCTCATAACAGAGCTCCCACACAAGCATTTACTCCTTGCACACTTCAAATATCTTCAATAGTGAGCATACATGCTCTATGAACCTTGTCCAGGTGCCCCACTGAAGATTGACAGGTTGTTGTCCACTCAAATCAGCAGGCGCAGATTTTCAGATACAGGTTGCTATCCATTCAGATCAGCAGGCGCAGATTTTCAGATACAGGTTGGTGTCCATTCAGATCAGCAGGTGCAGATTTTCAGATACAGGTTGCTGTTTTTCAGGAGACAGTCCACGATTTTCAGACACAGGTTGCAGGAGGCAGTCCATGATTTTCAGACTCAGGAGCTAGTCCACAATTTTCAGACTCAAGAGGCAGTCCACGATTTTCAGACTCAGGAGGCAGTCCACGATTTTCAGACTCAGGAGGCAGTCCACACTGATTCCTTCCTTTGACTATGGCTTCATTTGCAAGTGTCCAGTTTCTTCCTCATTCCTTACTTCCATCTCCTTTGCACTGCAAGTTGTCATGCCCATTCTCCCACAGCCTCATGGATGAAGCTCTGATACCATGTTCAAAGAGTAGAGAGAGAGAAAGGGAAAGACTCCATATCCATGAACCTTCAAGCTCTCAAGCTCATTCCTTCATTTCCACACGCTCAACTGAAAAGCACTCACACACACTACAAGATAAAGTGACCTAGTGTAAATGTAGACTAGACTGACTAACTCAAGTCAGGTCACTGACTGACTACTAACCCGACTTATTTAATGTAGTCACATGTAGACAGCTATACACACTAGCTATCATAGATGTCGGTCATAGATGAAGACACACTGACGGTGAGCTTGATTTCTAACACCTTTGATGAAGGGCTAGTAACCCCTCTCCATCATTTTATATTTCATTAATACCTGCCATGGGTGAAAGTCTCACCCACCAAACTTGCAAATTTGAGGCTTTACATCAACATAGGCCATGATAGGAAAATCTTACCAATTGCCTTGGGAAATGGTAGTGTCTAATCCTTTAAAGGCACGTAATAAAAACATAAGTAATGAAATGATTCTTAGATAGCATGCTAAAATTAATTTAGAACAATTTGATGAAGATATGAAAATGGTCTATGTGTTTATATTTGACACATAGCCTTACAATGGCTAAGAAATATCATGGCAGTTAAGCGCTTAATGAATATGCTTAAGGTAAAAAACCTAATCTCCTCAAGATTGAGATTTAGCATAAAACATCTTCCAGATACTAATTGAAAACAAGATCGTGACTGAGAAATGTCGTACAATGTGCTTGCAAGCACTCATCTCATAGTATATGCTTACAAGTCAGCTTTTTATAAACTTAATGGTATCCACCAAGTGTGTTCAGACCTGAGATGGAGCTTCCAGATTTGTAATGAGTACCAAATATAGTTAATCACTAATTAGAATCACTATTAGAGTTGAAATAATGATTAGGTCTTTTTAAAAAATCCTAAAGCTTGCAATGAAGCTTTCATGGCCGTTAGGATCCACAGTTAGGGTTTTGCTTTGTGTGAGCAATGAAAAGGGAATTGATCCAAACCCTTTTAGGGTTAGAAGGTATAATTTGGGGGCCTTCAATGCCCCATGGAGGCTACCAACATTACACCACCCACAACACATAGCACCATGCTGAATGTCAAGCTAGAAAAATTACACCTAATGCTGGTTTTTCTACAATGTCAAGTAGTAGAGCACACAATGTGTGGAGGTTTTAAGCAACACGCTAGTGTGCCATGATTTGGAAAAAGATCTCCAGAAGGACACATGGGTTGAAATGGCCTCCTTTGCCCTCATGAGGTCCTCCACCACTGAGTGTTAGTCTAGTTTTGGCTATGGAGGTTGAGAGGCTCAAGTGAGAAACCACACACTCATGTGCACTTAGGTCAAGGTGGAGTTAGAGGAAGCTCAGTGAATTAGAGATGGCTCTGATACCATGTTGAAATATTAGAGTTGCAGAATAGAAGTGTGCACAAGAAGGAGAAGAAAGCTCAAGTATAAGAAAAAGTTAGTGATTAGTAAGTTGCTCAAGTACATCTAGAGTATACTCTCTCATCTACTTCAAAGTGACCTTTAGGCTATTTATATAGCCATTGGAAGCTGGGGTTAGGATTTTCCCTAGGATTTTCCCTGTCCTCTAGTCCATTCACACCTCATCTTCCTCATGCACCCTTGCTTACATAAGGTTCCCATGCTATACTTCTAACATCTCTCTCTCTCTCTCTCTCTCTCTCTCTCTCTCTCTCTCTCTCTCTCTCTCTCTCTCTATGCTCACCCTATTTGCAAGGGGGGGTACCAAGGGGAAGAAGTGGGAAGGAAGGTGGTACCTTGCAGTGGCCAATATCTAGTGCATTATACCTATACACAATATGCACATCCACTACATTCTAACACATACACACCTTACTAATGCACATGACATCCACACCCCATTTGCATCCACCTTACATAGCATAATGCAAGTAGCTTCTTGCACCTAGGTCTAAATGTATGATTGTTAGAATAGCCTATCATAGTGCACAATTCATAGTCCACGTACATTATATGGACATTGTGTACTAGTTACGATAGTGCACGTATAAATATATACCACCCTCGTGCATGGAAAAGAGATGCACACTTATGCACCTAATAGTTTCCCCTTTGTTCTCTCTCTTTCATCCAACATCTCCCCATTCACAAGAGGAGGGGGTCAACGAGAGAGAGGAAGAAGTAAGTGAACACCTTGTGGTGCACTAGCATAGGGTTCCACAACTCATTCTAGGACTACAACACATCTAGCCACCTTGCACATAGACCACAATACACATGCATCTCACCCTAGTACACATACCTTGTGTATTAGACACCATAATACACTCCATCTTTGTACACCTACAATAATGTGCACACTAACCACGTGTACCATGTCACCTTAGCCCATATAGACCACTCCCAATTGCACCTAGTTTACCACATCAAATACCACAGCCTTGAGCATAAGGCCACAACAACACTATAACCCATTGTTGCACCAAACCTAACCATTCACTTAGTGTACTATACTATGTGCTAGTGCACCCATTAGTGCACACTGCACAATGCGCAATGCATAACACACATGCTCTAGTGTACACATGCATTGGGCTACCTACCTTTGATCCACATCTTGTACACCCATCTAGGACTACTCAGGGCGTTCATCTTGCCTTACACGTGTCAATCATTAGCCATCAATTTAGCTCACCCTAGTATACAACATATAGTGCATAGTGTATGGTGCATGATATAAGAGGATAAAGCGTTGAAAGCCAAAACCACGAGGGTTTTGGAAATAAGGGTGCAGAGACTAGTGGTTGAAGAGAAGAAGAAGAGAGGAAGAAGAAATACATCGTATACCAAATGAGTTTCAAGCCAAGTCTTTGTATTATTGTCAATAACAACAATACTCGATTAAATTAACTCTTGTTGAGATAATTGATTAACTCAAAATCAATTGCCCCATATAAACCTAGACCTTGAATTATAAGAAAACATTGGAATCCTATTGTACATAAATCTATAAAATAGGTAAAAGCATTAAATCTCAATACAAATGCATGAATTTTAATGGGGAGGGGTCAATCCCATCACCTAGAAGCAACCAATCAGTAAGAATGATTAAAAATGAAGGAAACCTTGTATGGGCCTAAATTTTCTACTTCAGCCTTGTTTGCCATATGTATTATAGCTGACAGGTAGGACAGGATTCAACAAAGTGAGCAATATCCCTAAACATCCGTTGCCACATATATATTGTCAAAGGTGCCCCAAGAACCTCTATGACCAACCCATAGACTCTCATGAAACTCTTGCATCACTTGTATTCTATCACTGAGAACTCATAGTGGAATCCCTTTCTTCTTCTTTGCATGTTTCCACAAATACCCATCTTTCAAAAATAACCCATAGTCCTTTCTTTTAATCCTCTTGTGCTCTTCTTTAGAGCACTCTTATCTCTTTGTATGTGTGGTGATGTACATCCTACGCTTATGATGCCACTCAAATTTGCATAAATTTTGCATGGGAGCAAGCTCAACTCTCCATAAAATATCTAAAATGACCAATACAATGTTTTAATTTCAAAAACAGTTTCTTTCCAAAATATGTGAAGGATTTCCTTCCCAAAATTGAGAGCAAATCTATGGATACCCTTGGGATCAAAATTGAAGCATTTAACTTTCTCATGATAATATTGGAGCTAAGATAGAGAATGTTAGTACTATGTATAGGCAAGGAGTTGGAAGGAAGTTGGAAGTTCGATCTACTTGGCCATTGCAAGGCATGATTTGAGCTATGTGTTTGGTCTCATAAATCAATTTATGCAAAGCCATGGAGACCTCACTTGACCCTTATCTCATGAATCTTCATGGGAAGGCCTAATTTGAGCTACGATGTGAGTCCCATAAGTTACTCTATGGAAAAGACAGGAAAACCTCACTTGGATGTGGTAAGAAGGATGAGATATACTAAGGCATAATGTATAGACTCTTCTATGATTATGGCAAAGTTATAGAGATACTTAAATATACAAATGAAAATTGGGTAGGAAGCACATATGATACAAGATCTACCTATGAATATGCATTCAACCTTGATAGTATTATGGTGAGTTAGAGTAGCTAAAAGCAATCAATGATACCCTTATCTATTATGGGGGCAAATTATAGAGGAGCAACATCAGATTGCTTGCTTTAAAAGATCTTGTGAAATTGATGGTTGCATATGGATATGTTGAGATATCATGGGCACCGAAACTTTTTTGTAATTGAGTGTACAATGTAAGGCTAAAATACTCTTGTTAAAATCCCAAAATTACCCTCAAAGTTTCATGAAATACATCAAGATATCCCTTGAATTTGGTCAAAACTCCCAATATCACCCTTCATTCAAGTGGAATTTTCCAAAAGGTTCCTCAATTTCACTCCATTTCCTTACACACACAACTCATAAATTTCCAAAAGTTCTCAATACACCATACATTGCAAGCTTTTATTACTATAATTGTGTTCAATCAATGCATACACACATATATATTCATCTACACACACATATAGGTTATACTATTATCCACTAGCCTAGGAATCGTGCAGACAAAATACCGCTATCCTTTGATGTTGTTCTTGCGTGAACTAAAAACCCAAAACTTGTTTTTGAGGGATCCTTTTTATTTCAGACACCAAGTGTGAAGTGCTTGCAAGAAGAAATTGCAAATCAAGAGGTGATTATTTTCTAGTTATGAATGAAGCCCAAAATCACTGGTTTTAGGAATCAAGGTCATGTTGTTTGAATGGAAAACCACCCATCCAAAAACTTGTTGTGTTCATGGAAAATACGAGGGTTAATGTGGAGCAAAATTGTTATGTTTGGGAATGCTGGGAAGAATGAAGATTTATAACATTCAAAAATTAGGGTCATTTCAGTTGCAATATTACATAACCAAAGCGCATACAAAAGCTAAGGAAAAACCTGTAAATCGTCAAGCTTGAAGGTTTTTATATTTGAGCAATGTGTTCCATGCCCCGGCGTCGCACAATTTTGGGAACGATGAATTTCGTGCAATTTAAGGTTCTAGTTTTAGGGCTGATAGGAGGAGGTCCTTGAGCTCGTTCACAAGTCCATCAGTAGGCCTAGTGGGATGTAAAACAATGGACCTCCTATGAGCCCCCCGAGGTCATTCAGGAGTCTCGCTAAATTAATGGAATGGGAAACAGTGCACCAGCTAGTGGAATGAGAAACAAGGTGCCACCGCTGCTTTTTTCCCTCTCCCACTATAAAAACATTACTTTTCCTACAAACGTCTCTTAACCTTACCGCTTGAGAACATCTCTCTCTCCCTCTTCTCTCTCTCTCACTGTCTCAACTTCAAGTATTATCGCATCCGTCATGCTTGCCATTAATTCGCTCTTGTCTTTTGCTCTGTGGATCTTCTGTGTCATTGTTGACGACCCTCGATGGCTGGCAATCTTTTGTCTCCACTGACCTGACTGACAAACGAGCTGGACGTCTGTCTTGATCTTCATGGCAGATCGGCAGGTCATCGATTATCGGTCCCATTCACGGCAGGCTCGTCAAGCCATGATTTCAGAGGAATCAAGCGCCAGGACGCAAGGTAAGATTAGTTTCTGTTTGGTGTTTTCCCTCATCGGCACATGCCGATGTGCTCCAACTTCCATGCGCCTTCCCTTGTACAATAGTTTCCCCTCTCTCTCTCTCTCTCTCTCTCTCTCTCTCTCTCCCCCCTTATCATGATCATGTCCTGAGGATCCTTCCCCTATGGGTGCGCTTACGGGGTGGATTCACGTGCAGTTGATACAAAGGTCCATGTGTTAATTCGTCCGAGGGGGTTTTATCCCTTCATGATGCATGCATCTCTCTCTCTCTCTCTCTCTCTCTCTCTCTCTCGCAAACAAGAGATAATTACTGATGCGTATTTGTATTCCACGGTGATAGAGAGAGAGAGAGAGGGACACACACACACACACACACTCTCTCTCTCTCTCTCGCTGTGTCTGTCAATCTGTCAGGATTCTAGGCTTCTCTTTGCGTCCATCTAATCGCCATCTAACAATTAACTTCAAACGCGAATACTTTCGCTGCCTGTTACTACTGTGCAAAGTGGATTCTCCACTCGTCCATCCATCAAGCATGGAGTGACTACAGCATTCTCACAGGCTTTGTAGTGAAGGTCTGGATTTTGTTCATGGAGTGTTGTTTCTTACATTGGTTTCCGGACCCATATTGTCAGTATATATGTGGTGAGCTTTCCTGGCCAGACAATCGAATATTGTGGCAAGTTTCCCTGGCCAGATAATTGAAGAAGATACTTAATGCTAACAGAAGGTTATATGAGTAGGTTTGTCTGCTATTGATGTGGTTCTATGCGTAGAGGTCGAGCAAATATGGCAAAGAGGCTTTCCATTAGGGCTGCTAATGACCTGGTAATTCTAAAGCCATGGCTTGGTGATATAGTCTTCACATCATTCAAGTGTTTCTATATGTGCATTGCGCCTAAGAAGGTCCTTCTCCCATGGGGGTGAACCCCCAACTAATCCTTCAGATTATTTGGACCACCGTTGCACATATCATGCATCATTGGAAATATAAGATAACCAAATTGTGGCTATGGCTATTGAAGGTTAGTTTTTGAAAATGGAGGCACACCCCAATGTTCTCAAAAAACCCTCCTTTATAATATTCTTTCCAAGTTGGGATTCTAAAAATTGGTTATAATTTCACATTTTCTTGATGGCATTTACTAAATTTGTTGCATTTTGTTATAGATTTGATAACTTACTTTTTTCAAAAATTAATTATATTTTAACTATAATCTTTACTATTAGTTAACGAGAGGTGGGGGCAGGTGCCACGTGGCAGCACCCCCACCTCCCCACAAGAAAAAAAGAGAACGCGGGGGCGGGTGCCAAAATCGCGCCCGCCCCCCGACACGAAGCGCCGAGCTGAGTCTAGGCTCGAAGTTTCATTAAAGGGAAAACGATTTTTTGTAAAAGTGTAAAAGCTCCTAATGTCCCCATGTGACTCTTGCAAGTACGAGATGAACAATGCTTTTGACATTTCAATTTTTTTAAATTAAAAATCAAGCATATCTTAAACCTTTTCTTTTATTTCAATGGATGGAAAAAATGTTTTTTGTAAGTATTGGTGTACATAGCTAAAGAAAGCATAAGAGTTAGTTTCAAATTGAGGCTCACAAGTGGGAGATGAATATGGAGAAAACATTAGAAATACACATTTACTAAGACTCTTTGATCATGGGTTCCATTAAAAGCTAGAGTAGTATAATCTTTGCCCTAGCCTTTGTATAAAATTAGAACAATACAAGAATACACCATGGTACATATCTTTTACCAATCATTTGTAAATCTTATTTATCTTTGAGGATTTTCTTTTCATCTCTATTGGAGGTGTGTTTCCATGGTCACCATGCATTAGGTGTGTTTCATGTAGCCTATTTATAAGTGTTATTCTTGTTCTTGGCTATGGCTTTCTTTTGCCATAAGTAATTCAATCTCTAATGAAGGTGTGTTTCCATGGTCACCATGCATCATGTGTGTTTCATGCAGCCTATTTGTAAGTGTTATTCTTGTTCTTGGCTAGGGCTTCCTTTTGCCATAAGTAACACATTGAATGGATATATGGCTATGATCTTTTGAATATTTTTTATTTCTTGGATTGAGTAACAAGTTTTTTCCTTTTTTTAATTAGAAATCTTCCATTTCAGTTGATATCAAAGCATGGTCTTTTATCCAAATTTAAGGTTACTTTCAAGACATTTTTAAGTTACAATCCGTGCAGACAAAGTAGAGCAAGGTTAGGTTGGTCATAGTTGGGTTACAATGATATAACTATGACTAGCAAGGCATCACATAATTAACAATGGCTATTCTTGGTGCCCTTTTAAAAATATCAAGGTGAAATTTATGAGAGTTTGATGAATTTAGTAGATCATCACCAAGTTGAAGCCATTTTGAAGACCATTTCACTAAAATTAGGATTTTAGGATCTAAAGCCAACTAATTTTCCTTCTACTTTTGAAGCTAGTCTTTTTCTCTCTTTTTTTCTATGGAGAAAAATAGTTCATAAACCTCTCTACCTTACTTCAAATCCCTTGAGACATGAGGGGAAAGATTCGTGACCTCATAAGCTAGATATCGAGCATCATAAAGCTTTGAGCTTATTGTAAACAAGCAAGAGAAGAGAGGTCATGAAACAATCAATATCGCAAATAAATACAATAAACACTTAAGCACTCAGATAATTAGGGTTGAAATCTTATTTTTCTTTTTCTTTTTCTTCAACACAATAGTTTACAACATGATAAAAGACTAATATGAAAGTATTCGAACATATGTACATGTAGTTATTAAGTGTAAACCTATGAAGGATAGATGAAATGGTACAATGAATATGTTATAACCAAAAGTGGACTACATGGGTGTAGTCTAACTATAGAATCACCAGTATATCATCCAGGTCAATCACATAATGTTCTCGTGAGTAAAGGCTTGGCTCAACATCTCAACACTTTCCATTGAGCTTAGCATGAGCTCATGTACTTGAAGTGTAGTTTTGAAGCAGCGAAGCTTTTCAACTCTCAAAACCTTAGTGAAACTATATGCAGCTTGATCTTGTATATTGATATAAACCAAGTTGATATCACTTGCTAGAGTCCACTATTTAATGAGATTGTAATAGACCTCTGTATGTTTAGTTCAAGCATATTATACTAGGTTCTTGGCCAACTGGATGCTATTAAGATTATCATAATAGATGATAATTTTATTATCCACCTTCAGCCCCAAATCATCAAGTAGCTCATGTATCCAAGCTATTTCATATGTTACAACAAAACACTCCTATACTTTGCCTCAGTATTTAATATATAGCACAACTATATGCTATTTTTTGGCACACTCTCAAAGGAAAACATAAAACCATTGGTAGACATAATGTTTGAAATGCTACCAATCTATTTTTCATTTGTGTAATTATGCAAGTTCAATGATACATGTGCTACATAGAACAAGGCACAGTCAAGTGTAAACATGGTGTGGTGCAACATGCATCGTGTTGCATCTAAATGTAGCTTATGTGGAAGCTACATAAATTGACTCTTCAAACTAACTATGTTGTCTAGATTTGGTCTATTGATTATCAAATAAATAAGGTTGCTCACCATTTTTCTATGTATAGTTACATTCTCAATCACATCACCTTGGTACTAGACTTAGCATTGACATTCATAGGTATTGAGATTATCTTACAATCAGTCATACCATACTTTTTTAGCATATCCAAAAAATACGGTCTCTATGACAGCCATATACTCTATGGTGTCTTAATTATCTCTATACCAAGAAAACAATGAAGCTCTCCTAAAATTTTCATTTCAAATTCATCCTTGAGAAGACTCTTCACATGATGAATTTTTCTCTAAGTCGTCTACATATATAGTAATGACCATAGTATTCACATCACTCACATACATAAAGTGAGTGATCAGTCTATTCTCTATAGAATCCAATGCTAATAAGATATTGTGTAATCTTGTCATGTCTCAAAACTATTGGGCTTTATATCTTACACAACCTTAGCCATGTACGCATAGTGATGAGCTACATAGCTATTAAATATCAATCACTTCATGGGTTGGGTTACTCTTATTGACTTGCGTAGACCTAGATCACTACTAGGTGCCTTAGCATCATCTTGTACCTTTCTCACACCAAGTGTCTTAATACATTGATATATTAGTTAATAAGTGAGTTTTTATCTTTTTTTAAAATACTTTTTTGATACTTGTGACACGTGATTATAATCTATCACTCCAAGTTTTATTAATAGACCCATGACTAAGAGAGTCCTATGGTTCACTCAATATTGGTGACTTTTTTTTTTTTGGCACAATCACACTCTTGTGCATATCAACTTCAATTGTATCATGCGCATTGCTATACCAACTACTTATTTCATCAAAGATAACATCCTTGTTAACTCTCAACTCATGTGTAATAGGGTTATAATATCTATATCCCTTTTGAATAAGAGTATCTCACAAATATATATATATATATATATATATACATATATATATATGTATATATATATATACATATACATATATACATGTATATATTTTCTTAGGAATATGCATATAAGCAATGCATCTAAATACTTTCAGATGGGAGAGATTTGACTTTTTGCTTATATACTTCTCCTTAGGTGTCACACCATGTACAACAGTTATAGATGTCTTGTTCATGATGTATACAATAGTAGTAACTATTTTAGTCTAGTAGTAATGAGGCAAGTCTCTTTGAGACATCGATGCTTGGGCCACCTTTAGAATATGCTTGTAAAGTGTGTGGAAGAAGAAGAAACTGTGAAAGTGCACTGCGGAAGAGGGAATACGAACACAGAGAGAGAGAGAGAGAGAGAGAGAGAGAAAGCAAAAAATAAGGAAGAGAAATCTGCACTGACTGAAATGAATGTTGAATACAAACGGGAAGGTGAAAGGAGACTGATCAGTCCCTGCATGCAGCCCACAGCATCAGTGAGGGCACCAGATCAGGCTGATGATTATGGCAGCACCACCACGGGGGAGGAGTGTCAGAATTTGCAAGAAGACAAGTGATCAAGTGAGAAGGGGGACTGCCTATAAATAGGCAAAAGGACAAAACCTAATCCTAATCCTAAAATGGGCGCCCCACATCAGTGTGACAAAAAAAATAGTCGGGCAACCAGTGGGCTGCCCACTAAAAGAGGCCAAAAAGAAATACACATCCTAAGACAGTCAGTCGAGAGTGACTAGCCTCCCACATCATAACACATGACGAACATGTCAGAGCTCCTAATGTCCTCCTCTGACTCAGACTGAGGTTCACAGGCAAGAGATGACAAGGCATGACAAACATGACTGCTAACACCCCCTCTCAGATCCTAGATGTGGCTGAAGGTCGAAGAAGAAATAGATCCTGGGGTGGCAAGAGGAATGCCAATATCGATGAAGTCCGTCGATGTAGACTGCCACTGAAGGAGCTCCTCACGATCTTGGGAATCCCTCTCTAAAACACTAGGGGCCAGGGAATCCACAGCCGCATCATCAAGATTGTCCCCCGCTAAAAGGGATGGGGGGTACGAGAGAACCACCGGAGGAGAAGGTGGGGGATGGGAAGAAACCTGTGGAATAGAAGGTGCACAAGCGGGAACGGGTGTAGCAATAGACTGCCTCAAAGGACCCTGCATCAAAGAAGGGGAATGGAGCCTGTAAATCCCACTCTCCTACCTATAGATAAGACAGCTCTTGTAAAAGAATCCTCAATAACAACGGCATGCTCGGTGAAGATCACTCGTGTCCCAAGCCTCAAAGGCCATAAACTGAGAGGAGGGGAAGGCCCAAATCTGGAACATGTAGGGCCTATGAAAAGGAGCTCGAAGGTCGGTCGGTAAACAAAGGCAATGTGCCAACACCACTAATAGGCACCGATAAAATGTCACCAACAATGACTGAACCCTCTGATGGACGGAGATCCTGTAACAAATCACCTCGAGGAGTCATATGACTCGAAGCACCATTGTCCACTAACCAAGGCTGCGCAGAAGACACTGCAGCCACGGAAGAAGGATCCTCCTCCAAAGCATGGATATGAAGGAACATTGACTCATGGATAACAGCTAGTGTAGAGGTAGAAGAGGGCTCCGATGTAGATCCACCCTTCGCTCCTGTACGAAGGTGAGGGTACTTCTTCCAGTATTTCTTCTCGGGATGTGTCCCTTTCCCATAGTGTGGGCACTTCGGTCTCTCTGAATCTGAGTCAGAGCCTGAAGAACTGTCCTTCTTCTTAGCCTTTGACTTTTTCTTCTTCTTCTATCCTCTCGAACCTGCAACAAAGGCTCTAGTGGAGATCCACTAGCACTGACCTCTTTGAGTCGCTCGTCATGCTCCAAGACAAGCGGGGATAGCTCCTCCCATAGAAGCTTCACACGGGTCCTCGATGTAAGAAGGCTGGTGTAGAAGACATCAAACCGAGGCGATGGTAGCTGAATCAAGAGAATCATAGCCATGTCTTCAGAAGATATCGTCCGACCGAGGGATGCAAGCTCATCTCTCATATCTTATAATCTGTTGATGTGGTCCTTCATGGAAGGACTATCATCAATAGCGAGCATCCGCAACTTCTTTTCGAGAGTTATCTGGTGGGCAAACGTCTTCTGTTGATAGAGAGACGCAAGCTTTCTCCACACGTCTGCTGCAGTCTTCAACCTGTGAACATGAACAAGGACAGAATCCTGCAAATTCAAAAAGAGGAAAGATATGGCTCTAGAATTGAGCCGATCCCATAAGGCTGCACAATCCATAGATGTCCCATCTACGAGATCCACCTGAGGTCGGGGAATAGGAACAAAAACAAGCTCCCAAAGATCGAAGGAGTCCAAGATACACTCCACCTTGGAAGACCATAAAGAAAAGTTGGAGTCATCCAACCGATTCTCTTTGGGCAGCTGAAGAAGTACGGGTATCTGTACAGGGGGTACCAAAGGCTGCATCTTCGGCCCACTGGAAGGGGCTCGCCGAGATACATGAATAGAAGGGGGACGGGAAAGAGGAATAGATTCTGGACGACGGTCCTCGTGATAGAAATCACGCCTCCGTTCAGATGAGTGTCGAGACAAAAGCTCGTCATCTGAGTCACCAAAGCCCGTAAACTGATGAGAAGACATCTTCGATATCTGCAAATACCAAAACACAAGGGAAGGTTATCGGTGCCGAAACACAAACACCAAAAGCTCCTGAGTTGGGCACCTTGCACAGAACGCAAGGATGATATCAAATGCAAGTACTAACGATGTAATCACCACAGAAAAACAACCTCTTGCCTCAAAACGCAAGTAGGAATGAGGTCGCGAGTTGGAGAAGAGCCGCCAGAGGTTGAACGCAGCCACAGAAGCTGAAAACGCAGCTTGGTGGAGTATCGCCCAGCTGGAGAAGGGCCGCCCAGGCTGAAAACACAAATAGGAAGAGGTTGTTGATGATGTGGCAGCCACTGCAGAAGGCGCCAACAGCAAACGCAAAGATTTGGAACCTCCTGGAAGGGCCGCCTTGGCTGTTGGAAATGAGGCCAGCAGCAAACGCAAAGATGTGACACCAAAACAGACCGCCTTGATCAAGAAGATGGTGCAGAAGGTGACGCCTCAACTGTTGGAGACGTCTTGACCAGCAAACGCAAGGTTGTGGGTGTTCTCCCGCGTAAAACTCACCTCCGTGTACTCTCCTTCGGCTCTGATACCATGTGAGAGTGCGTTGCGGAAGAGGGAATACGAACACGGAGGGAGAGAGAGAGAGAGAAAGCAAAAAATAAGGAAGAGAAATCTGCACTGACTGAAATGAGTACTGAATACAAACCGGAAGGCGGAAGGAGACTGATCAGTCCCTGCACGCAGCCCACAACGTCAATGAGGGCACCAAATCAGGCTGATGATGATGGCAACACCACCACGAGGGAGTGTCAGAATCTGCAAGAAGACAAGTGATCAAGTGGGAAGGGGGGCTACCTATAAATAGGCAAAAAGACAAACCCTAATCCTAACCCTAAAATGGGCGCAAATCCTAAAAATGCCCTAAAATGGGCGTCCCACATCAGTGACCAAAAAACTGACCGGGCAGCCAGTGGTGGCTGCCCACTAAAAGAGGCCAAAAAGAAATACACATTCTAAGACAGCCAGTCGAGAGTGACTAGCCTCCCCCATCATAACACATGAAAGACATGTCAGAGCTCCTAATGTCCTCATCTGACTCAGAGTGAGGCTCACAGGCAGGAGATGACAAGGCATGACAAACATGATTGCTAACAGAAACCAGCAAGAAAACGTTTTGGCCTCCATCTCTCTTCTTGTCTCTTGAGTGAGCTTCTCCTTGTGTATTATGTGTGTGTTCGGCGTAGCATCTTGAGCAAATTCCCCCACCACGCGATTCTTGACATGGTATCAAAGCCGTGCCACTGAGAGGTTGATTTCGAAAACTGAAGTGAAGGAGAAGAAGCAAGGTTCGAGCAAGCAAGCAACGGGTAAGAAGCTCTCCCATTCTTCCACCCTCTCTCTTGAATAGTGCCTGTGGAGGCATCGGAAGCAGAGCAGAGCAAAAATCTCAGATTGCAGTGAGATTTGGTGTGCACGAAGAGCGTTGTGTATTCTGCAGATTAATCCTTTAGGGCTTTCCCGCTGCTATTTTGACCATCCGAGGTCATTTCAGGTCCCGTTTTAAACTCGCAAGGTTACCGACAACAGTTCGAGGCATCCTACAATTTCAGTTGTCTGCCGTATACAGGTGCACAGGTTACAGATTTCAAATCTGTAACTTCAAAGGTGTTTACAGCTAATAAACACAAGGTTTATTTGCAAACTGGTTGCAGATTGCATGTATTGTTAAGCAGACAGTGAAAAAGGTTGTCTGGTGTATTGTTGTACACTACAGGTGGAGGGTTGCAAAAGATTTGCTTGCTGTTTGGTATTAGTTTTGTGATAATGGCAAAGAACAGTGGAAATCCCATTATTAAGAAGTTCAACAAGAACAACTAACCTTCATGGAAGTTTCGTGTGACGAACTTCCTTATTGGAAAGGGCCTTCATGAATTTGTTTCAAGTAAAGAAAAGGAGCCAGATTTGGGAATCCCTCCGACTGCAGATGAGTTAAAAGCATGAAAAGAGTGGAATGCGAAAAACAAAAAGGTGATATACTGGCTATCTGCAGTAATTGATAATATTATGCTGGGACATATCAAGAATGCAGAAACTTCACATGCAGCTTGGACAATTTTTGAGAGCATGTTTTCAGTAAATACAAAGGCACGAAAGATTCAACTCAAGCAAGAGTTGAATGCCTTGAAGAAAGGAAAAATGTCTATCAATGAGTATGTTTTGAAGGTGAGGAGCATTACAGATGCCTTAGCAGCGATTGATGCAATGCCAGATGATAATGATTTGGTTTCATCCACTCTGAGTGGCCTTAACAATGAGAAAGCATAAAAATCATTTGTTACTTCAGTATATATACGGAAGCCATTTTCAGATTTTGATGAGCTGATCTCTCTCATGATTACTGAAGAGATCAATATGCAGGGTGATTCGTCTGAAAGAAATGGTGAACAGGTCCAAGCATTTTACTCGAGTTCAGGAAGGGAACGTGGAAGATCCTCTTCGAGAGGCCGTGGTATGGGACGTGCTGGCGATAACCAACAAAATAGGTTCAATCAACAGTTTGGTGAAATGTAGGCTTCTGGAGGTAGAGGAAACTTTAGAGGCAAGGAAAGCTCTAGAGGAAGAGACGGATGGCAGAACAGAGGCTCTAACAACTCTGGTATTGTGTATCACTATTGTGGCAAAACAGGTCATATTGCAGCCCAATGTTATGCTAAGAAAGATGATATTCGCAGTGGTAAGTTGCAGCAAGAAAACTATGCATCGTCTTCATGACAGAATAAAGACAAAAATGAATGTCTGTTTGTTATGCAGCATATGTTGAATGATGTTACAGGAAAGGGAACACATGATAATGTTTGGTATGTTGATTCAAGTGCATCCAATCATATGACCAGCCATGTAGAATGGTTTGGAGAGATGCAGAATTTGTAAAATACAGGTTATGTGCAAACGGGTGATGATTCATGCCACCCAATTTCACACATTGGAAAAGTTCCCTTATCCTTGCATGATGGTAAGACAAAGAGTCTTTCAAATGTATTACATGTGCCATCTATTACAAAGAACTTGGTGTCAGTCGATCACATGGTAGAGCAAGGGCTGCAAGTCAGATTTAATGCAAAGGACTGCTTTGTAGAAGACTTCAATGACAAGTGCAAGTTGGTTGCAAAGGGAAGTAGAGTTGGACGTATGTTTACTCTAGATGTTGGAATTCCTATTATGAATGCTGCTATATATACTAAAGGAAAAGGTGTTGTTGCAGATATTGAAATTTAGTACAAACACATTGGACATCCAAATGTACAAAGACTGAAATTAATACAGTCCAAAGGGTTGGTTACAGGTTTGCCTACATTTAGAGTTGCAAAATTTCATAAGATATGCGAAGCATGTCAGTTTGGTAAGCAAGCAAGAAAACCCTTTTCACGTGACAGAGATGTAAGCAAAAATGTCCTTGATGTTGTACATACATATATTTGGGGGCCTACACAAAATGTATCTCTTGGAGGCAGTTCATACTTTGTCACATTCATTGATGATTGTTCTAGAAAGCTGTGGGTATATTTTATGAAAGAAAAGAGTGAAGTGTTTGAGCACTTTAAAACTCTCAAGACTGCAGTTGAAAGAAAAACAGGCTTGAAAGTAAAGTGCTTGAGGTCAGATGGAGAGGGAGAGTATCTCTCGAATGAGTTCAGTGATTTTTTGAGGTCTCATGGGATAAAGAGACAATTCACATGCAGGTATACCCCACAGCAAAATGGGATTGCAGAAATGAAAAACGGGCATATTGCAGAAGTTGCACGCGCCTTGATGGCTGAAAAAAATATGCCTAAGCATTTTTTGTCTGAGGCTGTGCATATTGCTATCTACATTATGAATAGAACTACCACAGCTACAGTTCATGGAATGACTCCTGAAAAATGCTTTGCTAGCAAGAAGCCCGATGTATCGCACTTGAAGGTATTTGGCTGTGTTGCATGTGTTCATGTGACAGATGAGCTATGAAAGAAGCTTGATCTAAAGGCAGAACAGTGTGTCGTTATTGGATACTCTTTAGAGCAGAAAGGGTATCGCTGTTATAACCCTGTCACATGTAAGTTCACAGTGACCAGGGATGTCATCTTTTGATAAAATGAGCAGTTGTATGCATCTAGTGGTGATACTTGAATGATGATGATGATCATGACACTCATGTGCAGACTGAAAAGCAAGAATCACGGACTCTTAGTGGACCAGAGACATCATCTGGTAGTCCTTGGTCTGGGAGACTAAGGAGTAGCTCTACATCTTCAGATGCATCTAGTAGCACTATAAGTAAAGACAAAGGAAAGAATAAAGTGTCAGATGACATTGATACACTTCTTGATGGAGACTCTAGTTGCTCAGAGAGCTTGGATGATGAGCTTGATATTCCTTCTGTCAGGACACCAGGCGTACAAAGAGCTCATAATAATGTAAAGGCTCCATTGAGTAATCCGGTGGTACGCAGATCTAGCATGGTCAGATACCCTGTTAAAAGATTTGGTTTTGAAGGTTATGCAGCTCACCATTATGCTTATATGGTGAAACTAGTTGAGGATGTTGAGCCCACTTGTTTTGAGGATGTTGTTGATCATACTCATTGGGATGCAGTAATGGATGAGAAGATGGTTGCATTAGAGGCTAATAAGACTTGGGATCTAGTATCATTGCTGAAGGGCAAAAAAGCTATTGGATGTAAGTGGGTTTATAAGATTAAGCACAATTCAGATGGTTCTATTAGTAAGTACAAAGCTAGGCTGGTTGCAAAAGGCTATGCCCAAACATATGGCATAGATTATGAAGAAACCTTCATTCCAATTGCTAGGATGGCAACTGTCAGATGTGTGATTGCTTTGGCAGCAGCCAAAGGTTGGAGGTTGCAGCAAATGGATATGAAGAATGCCTTCTTGCATGGTGATTTGCAGGAAGAAGTGTATATGGATCAGCCAACAGGTTATGAAGATTTAAAGCATCCCACGTATGTGTGCAGGTTGAATAAAGCGCTCTATGGGCTCAAGCAAGCACCTAAAGCATGGTCTGACAAGATTAGAGAGTATCTTGTCAATATTGGCTTTTATGTTTCTGATACTGATCACTCACTTTATGTGAGAAAGGGAGATACAGGTTTGGTCATCATAGTCATCTATGTGGATAACTTGATTATTACAGATAATAGTAATAGTGGGATTACTGAAGTCAAGGATTTTTTGAAGAAGAAGTTTGAGATGAAGGATTTAGGTGAGCTAAGATACTTCCTTGGCATTGAGATGATCAGATCTGATGATAATATATGGCTATCCCAAAGACAATATGACTTGGATATGTTGTCCAAGTATGGTATGACAGCATGCAAACCACTTTCAGTTCCGTTGGAGCAGAATGTAAAGTTGAGTGCTGATGTTAGGGATGAGATAAAAGACCCTACTATGTTCAGGAGGATAGTAGGGAGTTTGATCTACATGACCATTTCAAGGCCAGACTTGAGCTACGCTGTTGGTCTTGTGAGTCAGTTTATGCAAGTACCTAGAAAGCCACATTTGGATGTAGTCAGACGCATATTGAGATATCTAAAGTCCACATTACATTATGGACTTTTCTATGAGACAGGTACAGATGTACAGGTGTTTGGATACACAGATGCAGATTGGACTGTTAGTATGTTTGATAGAAGATCTACCACCGGATACATGTCCTCTCTTGGTAGTGCAACAGTTAGTTGGAGCAGCAAAAAGCAATCTACAGTTGCTTTGTCGAGTACAGAGGCTGAGTATAGAGGTGCTACTGTTGCAACATGTGAGGTAGTATGGCTACAAAAGTTATTGGTTGATTTAGATGTGTAGGTGGAAGGCCCAGTTATCATTTATTGTGACAACATGAGCAGTATACATTTGGCTAGGAACCATGTGTTCTATGCCAGGACAAAACATATTAAGGTACACTACCACTTGTTGAGATATCGAGCTCCACTCGTGATATGCCAAGGTGACCGTTGTGCATTTATGTCACCGACTTGTCAGTTGTAGATGCGGTTGGTACACCGCCCATGAATAATAGCTAGATGACAGCTATCCTTATCTACTCTAGTTTGTGGCTCAGTTAGTATGCCACCTTAGTTGGTTGAGTTTGGTTTGAGACCCATATATAGGGTTCTTCTATTTCTATGTACTAGAATTCTTTTGGCTTACACAACTAAGAAGAGGAAAACTGTTTTCAGCCTCCACCTTTGTGTGTATTCCCCCATTGTGCAAGCAAGAAAGCTACAAGTGAGACTCCTTCCTTCTCTCCCACAATCTTGACATGGTATCAGAGCCTTGTTCGTGGTAAGGAGCTCAAGAAAGCAAGCCAAGCTCGCGGTGTTCTGGTAAGAGGAGCAGTGTTGCTTTCATTTTCTGTTCTGGGAGCAGATCTCTGCAGGTAGCACAGCCAGAAATTGCAAGAGTGCATTGTCTCAGGTTGAGACGCCCTTCGCGGTAAAGCAAGAGGGAAGTTTTCTGCACGCACTCAGGAAAAGGCCCAGTTTTATGCTGTGCGACTACTGTTCTACAGGTCGGTGAAAAGTTACCACAGAAATTGCATCGTATGCTTATGTGCAGAGACATTGGGAGTTACAGAATCATCCTTGGTTCCTGTTTATGCAAAATCGTCACTAGGAAGTGACTGTGTGGTCAAATACCACTTTCGTCAGTTTTGCAGATTTTCCCTTGTAAGGGTGAAGCTGTGTTTTTTGAGTGACAGAATTTTTTGCAGTATTCTGTAATGGCATCTGATTCTCTTTCACAGATTGTCACTGAAAAGCTTGACAAGAACAACTTCCAAGCATGGAAGTTTAGAATGACAAATTTCCTTATGGAAAAATGATATTGGGAATTTGTTGCAAGAAATGAAGAAGAACCAGTTCTTCCTGATGTTCCCAATCAACAGCAAATGCAGGCATTCAAAGCATGGCATGAGAGAGCCAGGAAAGTTATGTACTGGTTGTCTATCAGTATTTCAGACTCTATGATTGTGCATATTCAGGATGCAAGTACGCCAAAGGAGACATGGGATACTTTGTCAAAAATGTATAGCACAAATACGCAAGCCAAGAAAATGCAGCTCAAGCAAGAGTTGCATAATGTGCAAAGAGAAAGTATGAGCATCATTGACTACCACATGAAGGTGAAGAAGATTGCAGATGCACTTGCTTCCATTGGGTCGCCAGTGGAAGATGATTTAGTTTCCGTAACCTTGAATGGTCTAGGAAAGGATTACGCACAGTTTCGAACATCCATTTCCGTCCGTGAAAGATTTCCTGATTTTGAGGAATTGATTGCTCTTCTAATTTCTGAGGAGCAGAGAAATGGTGGTGCATCCTCTTCAGTAGGAACTTCAAAAGAAGTTGTCTTCTACTCAAATGCTGGAAGAGGTAGAGGCAGAGGTAGAGGAGGCCGATTTGGAGGCCGTGGTAGAAATCAGAATATGCAGCAAACTCAAGAAAACCAGTCCTATGGAGGAGGACGTGGTAACTCTAGAGACAGGGGGAGCCAAAGAGGTCGTGGTGGATGGCAAAGAGGCCAAAATGCAAACAGTAATGTTGAATGCTACTACTGTGGTAAAATGGGTCATATGGCTAAAGACTGCTATAAAAAGCAGAATGACATCATGAATGGAAAACTGCAAGGGAATTATGCATCTTCTAGTAGACAGGGTGATGACAGAAATGAGCATTTGTTTATGGTACAGCACATGAACAATTCTGTGACAAGTGCAGAAGAAAGCAATGATGTATGGTATGTTGACTCAGGTGCATCAAACCACATGACAGGTCATGCAGAATGGATGGAGGATGCAAGGAAAATGGAAAAACCAGAATTTGTGGAGACTGGTGATGATACTGCACATCCTATTGTGCAGATTGGAAAAATTCCTTTGTCTATGCAGGATGGGAAAAAGAAATACATGTCTGATGTATTTCATGTCCCGAATATCACCAAGAATCTGGTTTCTGTTGGTCAAATGGTTGAGCAGGGCTTGCAGGTCAGATTTAATCCTCATGGATGCTTTGTTGAGGATATGAAAAATAAAGATCGCTTGATAGCAAAAGGAAAGAAGAATGGCAGAATGTTTACGTTGGATGCAGACATGTCTGAATTGAGTGCAGCAATGTTTGCACATGGGATCGGTGTAGTTGCAGATATTGATATCTGGCATAAACGCATTGGTCATGTTAATGTACAGCGACTTAAATCAATGCAGGCCCAAAATATTGTTGCAGGATTGCCAAAATTCAAGGTTGCAGAAATGCATAAGGTATGTGAAGCCTGTCAGTTTGGAAAACAAGCAAGGAAACCATTTCCTAGACATGTTCAAGAGAGTAAGAAGCCATTGAAATTAATCCACTCTGATGTGTGGACTACTAAAGCTGCATCTCTTGGAGGCTGCATTACTTTGTCACTTTTATTGATAACTATAGCAGAAAAGTTTGGGTGTATTTTATGAAAAAGAAAAGTGAAGTTTTTGGGCATTTCAAAACTCTTAAAGCTATGGTTGAAAAAGAAACAGGCCTGCAAATAAAATGCCTAAGGTCAGATGGAGGGGGAGAGTACCTCTCAAATGAGTTTGCAAGGTTCTTGCAGGAGCATGGCATAAAGCAGCAATATTCATGCAGTCATACACCACAGCAAAATGGAATTGCAGAAAGAAAAAACAGGCATATTGGAGAGGTATCTCGTGCCATGCTCAATGAAAAAGACCTGCCAGATTTTTATTGGGCTGAGGCAGTTGCTACAGCAGTCTACATAATGAACATGACTCCCACTGCAGCAATACATGGGATGACTCCAGAGGAGAGGTATACTGGTAGAAAACCAGATATTTCTCATTTGAAGATTTTTGGCTGCATTGCCTATGTTCATGTGCCAGATGAGTTGAGATCCAAGTTGGATCCAAAAGCTGAGAAGTGCATCTTTATTGGTTACTCTTTGCAGCAGAAAGGGTATAGATGCTATAACCCTTCTACTCGTAAGTTTACAGTGAGCAGAGATGTTTTTGATGAGATGAGTAGCTGGTATAAACCAGTAAATGTGATTGATGATGTAGATGTACAAAATGGTAATGCTGCACAGAATTCACAGCAGCAGTCACAAAATAATAGTGGACTTGGAACGTCTTCTAACAGTGGTTCACATTCTTCGCCATGGACAGGCAGATTGAGATTAGGAGAATCTTCTCAAAGCAATGCAAATAGTGGTATGCAGGTGTCACGAAAAGGAAAAGAGAAGGTAGATCAGCCCATGTTTGATGTGAATGCAGGTCACTCTTATGTGGATGGTGAATCCAGTGGCTCAGAACAGAGCATTGATGATGAGTTGGGTATTCCTTCTATTGTTACACCTGGAGTAAGGAAGACCAGGGATGTTTTGAGAGCACCTGGGAGTGAACCTACTTTGCGCAGGTCAACCAGAGTTAGGTATCCTGTGGATAGGCTGAAATATAATGGATTTATAGCCATTCACTATGCATATATGGTCAAAGTGATACAGGAACCAGAACCCACTTCTTTTGAGCAAGCCATGGGAAAAGAAAAATGGGAGAAAGCCATGGATGAAGAAATGGATGCCTTGGAAGCAAATGCTACATGGGAATTGGTACCTTTGCCTAAAGGTAAGAATGCAATTGGCTGTAAGTGGGTTTATAAGGTGAAGCACAATGCAGATGGTTCTGTGAACAGATACAAGGCAAGATTAGTAGTCAAGGGGTATGCACAAACATATGGCATTGACTATGAAGAAACATTCAGTCCGGTTGCAAGGATGGCAACCGTAAGAGCAGTCATTGCTATGGCTGCATCAAGGGGATGGTCTTTACATCAGATGGATGTAAAGAATGCCTTCTTGCATGGTGATTTGCAAGAAGAGGTCTATATGGAGCAGCCACCAGGTTATGTGCATGCTGTTCATCCTGAGTTTGTTTGCAGGTTGAAGAAAGCATTGTATGGCTTGAAGCAAGCACCTAGAGTATGGTTTGACAAGATAGGACAGTATCTTGTCACTATTAGCTTTCAGATTTCCAAGGCAGATTTCTCACTTTATGTGAGAAAAACAGAGAAATGTATTATGCTGCTTGTCATTTATGTTGATTTGATTATGACAGGTGACAGTGATGAAGATATCCTTCATGTGAAAATGCTATTGAAGCAAAAGTTTGAGATGAAGGATTTGGGGGAGCTGCGTTATTTCTTGGGCATTGAGGTGATTAGATCACCAAGTGGGATACAGCTCTTGCAGAGGCAGTATGGATTGGACATGCTATCCAAATATGGGATGACAGGCTGTAAGCCTATTTCAGTTCCTTTGGAGCAGAATGTGAAGCTGAGCGCAGATGCAGGTGAGCTTCTGGAAGACCCTACTATGTACAGACGCATAGTAGGAAGCTTGATTTATATGACTATTACCAGGTCAGATTTGAGCTATGCTGTTGGATTGGTAAGTCAGTTTATGCAGGCTCCAAGGAAATCGCATTTGGATGCGGCTAGACGCATACTCAGGTATGTGAAGTCCACATTGCAGTATGGACTATTTTATGAGACTGGGGTTCAGATACAGTTACATGGATACACTGATGCTGATTGGGCTGGTAGTATTTCTGATAGACGATCTACCAGTGGATATGTGTTCTCTTTTGGGAGTGCTGCAGTCACTTGGAGCAGCAAGAAACAGCCTACAGTTGCCTTGTCGAGCACAGAGGCTGAGTACAGGGGCGCAGCAATGACTGCATGTGAGGTAGCTTGGTTGCATAAGCTACTTTATGATATGCATCACCCTACAGATGGGCCAATTGTCATTTATTGTGACAACATGAGCAGTATACACTTGGCAAATAACCCAGTCTATCATGCTAGAACAAAGCACATTGAGGTGCATTATCACTATGTGCGGGAGAAGGTTTTACTAGGTCTTATTGATCTAGTTTATGTCAGCACAGAGGATCAGGTAGCTGACATATTTACGAAGGCATTGGGCGCAGAGAAGCTGCGCAAATTCAGAGACCTGCTTGGTGTGCAGGAATTGGGATTGAGCTCGAGGGGGAGTGTTGAGATATCGAGCTCCACTCGTGATATGCCAGGGTGACCGTTGTGCATTTATGTCACCGACTTGTCAGTTGTAGATGCGGTTGGTACACCGCCCATGAATAATAGCTAGATGACAGCTATCCTTATCTACTCTAGTTTGTGGCTCAATTAGTATGCCACCTTAGTTGGTTGAGTTTGGTTTGAGACCCATATATAGGGTTCTTCTATTTCTATGTACTAGAATTCTTTTGGCTTACACAACTAAGAAGAGGAAAACTGTTTTCAGCCTCCACCTTTGTGTGTATTCCCCCATTGTGCAAGCAAGAAAGCTACAAGTGAGACTCCTTCCTTCTCTCCCACAATCTTGACACCACTTTGTAAGAGAGAATGTACTAGTAGGTGAGATTGACTTGGTGTATGTCAGCACACAGGATCAGATAGCTGACATCTTCACGAAGGCATTGGGTACAGAGAAGCTTCAAAAGTTTCGAAGCTTACTTGGAGTTGCAGAGATGCAGTTGAGCTTGAGGAGGAGTGTTAAGATGACAAGCTCAACACATGCGGACATTAATGATGGACCGCCTAGTTAGATGGGTCCACACGTCTACACTTAGTACGTTGGTGGTCATTATGACTCTCACATGGCCACTGACTCATTACTTATTATATTCAAGTTGTTACACCTATTTACAGCTGGCATAGTTAATAGCGTCAGTCGACTAGTGTAGTCAGGTATGCATTGTTTGACTTAGTAGGCCACTTTCCTTTATGTTGTATCTTATTTATACTTTGTGTATATTGTAAAGTGTGTGAAAGAAGAAGAAGAAACCAACAAGAAAACGTTTTTGCCTCTATCTCTCTTCTTGTCTCTTGAGTAAGCTTCTCCTTGTGCATTCGATGTGTGTTCGACGCAGCATCTTGAGCAAATCTCCCCATCACGCGATTCTTGACACATGAATTATGCAACATTTAAGTGTAAGAGATCCCAAAGTCTCAAGTATCTACAAAATGCTCAAAATAGCATAAACCTCTTGCTCAATGTCGGTCAAGCATGCAATATGCTCTCATTGGCTCAAAAGGCAGATAAACGAGCTCAACAACTCAAGCAAACCAAGTCAAAGTACTAAAGACAGGTAACCAAGACAATGCCTCATTAGCATCCAAGATCGTAATGGAAAAAGCCAAGTTGTAACGAAAAAATCCAAGTCAATGTCCAACTGCTCAAGGGAATACTCAAATGAATATCAAGACGAGCTCAAACAACTGTCATCCACAGCCAAAGCATAAAGCATTCACCAAGACATCATAACCCGTACTAGGTAGTCTAGGCATAAACCATGTCATAGATGAAATGCCAGCTACAAAGAAGTGACAATCAAACCCAAATCGAGCTCTAATCTCAGCTCAAAAGCATTCCGGAGCATAAACAAGACATATGGCATAGTCCAAATACATCATGACATCATACCGAGTAGCCGGGAGCACCCTGTGACCAATAGATATAACCCAACTGTAGCATAAATAGCTTCAGTCCCTAAGTTTTCAGTAGCATATAACCTCTGTAAACTGAGCAAATCAGTACTCAATCCAAGCTCAAATCCATAGGCAAACCATAAGCAAACATTCCCGTATGTATAGGTACCAACAACCAGACATAATCGGACATCAAATGCCAAGACCTGTAGGCATAAAATCGAAGTAACAGGTAGCTGCCCTCTTTTGGACAGATCTAGGATTGTTCAAAACAGTCAATGGCTGAGCTAAATCAGATCCAAATGTGTCTCACATAAGAGGCATAACATCCACAAGTGATCCGATATCAATAGACATCAATAGAAGTATCACTTAAGCCATAGACATACAAATACATGTTGTCTCAGACCTGAAATATGTTGCAAAATATTCTGTCATAAAAAATTTGGCAAATCCGACATCACCATCGCATCCGAAGCGCGCCAAAACCCCAACTTAGACTCTTACTTTGCCTGAATCAGGTTCCGAATGCCCGAGATATGACAAAAAAGTGATTTTTGGGCCGAATTTTAAAACAGGCGCAAAAAAAAACGTGAGTTGGTTGGGGGGATCTACTGTCCCATGTGTCAACAATAGGACCCAAAGGGAGTACAAATGGGAACCAAAGAATGCCTACACCAACCCTCAGCAAGCCTTGATAAGCTGGAAGCAAGATCTAAGTGAAGGAAGCTCCAAGAGGTGTGAGCTATGGCTACCCACAACCTGTGAAAACCCTGTTTACCTAGACCTATGGACCGAAGTAAAACTCTAAAATAATGAAGCAATACCTCAATGTCAATGCCCTGATAGTACCTCAATAAGCCGGGAAGAAGCTCGGGAAGGCGGGGAGTGACGGGAGCTCAAGAGAATGAGCTATGGCTACCGGGAAGGAGAACCAATGCAAGTAGGGAGTCAATGGGAAGCTGAAAATGCCATAAGCCAAGCTCAAAAGTCGGGAAGCCGTGCTCTGATACCAGTTGAAAGATGAGAAGCCGCATCTTCATTGGGACCACCTATTGATGGAACTGCTAAGGCTTTCTGGGAGCATTTTTACAGATTGCTAATGATGGTTGGTGCAAGTCCAACCACCACTACCAAGTGGGCCACCCCTCTTTTTGTATTCCTTTGAAGGGGCAAATGTGACACCAGTTCCACCTGTTGCACAATCTCAATCAATTAACTCTAGCTCAATGTTTGGGATTTTTCCTTTATCTGCTTCATAACCCTTCATGGCTACAAAGGTTTTACAACCTCCCCTTCCAACAAATCCACCACCTATGGCTTCACAAGTTGGAAGTTCAACGTTTCAGCCCTTTGTTGGGCCAACACCCAAATCAAACATCAACCCTGTTAACATTCGATAGCTCCTAAGCATCTAAATCCCCGATGGTTGGACCATAGATCTTGCTCCTAGTCTAGCTTTGCTTCTCATCTTGTTGAGTGCCCCATTTGCTTGAGCTTGAAGCCTTATGTGAAGCTCTTAGGTAAACCTTGTGAAGCAAAACAAATTGATCTCGTGATCCAAATCTCTATTTGAAAATGGCAAATATGGTAGTCTGTGGTTAGCAAGGTCTATGGGATACTTGCCCCAAGGTTGTGTAGGCAAATCTTGAGCATAAAGAGCAAGAGAGAAGTTGGAAGGCTGTCCTCGATGGCTATTTGAGAAAAAGCTTGGCAAGAACATAGAGAGAAGACCTCCTTTCAAAAAGTAATAGAGTTTTAGATTGTCACTAACTCCTAAGAGTCCTTCTTGGCGAGTTTACCTCTAAAATTTGACTAGCGGTTGAAAACGAGCTATCATTTTTGTCCCCTTGCCTCTAGATTTGTCCAAGCCTCTTGCCATAGCTTGTGTGGTCTTCAAGAAGTTGCCATCCCTAGCTGCAATACTTCTATGTATCTGCAATAAAATAGGGTTTTTAGTGTTCTGAAAGGGGAAAGGATCGAAGGCTGAAAAGAGGAGAAAATATGAAAATAGGACCCAGCATAGAAAAACTTGGAAAACACTTGCACAATGCAAGGAGTTAATGGCTGCAAATACATGCTTTACATGTGAACAAGAGGGACACATGGTAAGGGACTATCCCAATAGGCACCAAGTTGAAAGTAAGGAAGACTAGAGGTAAAGTTTCCAAGTCATATTGAACCAACACAAGTCTCTCCATTCTAAAGTGATTCCTGCCCTAACCCTTATGGCCCTCACATATGTGTGCTTCTACACTTTCAAACCAGCCAAAGACTATTAAAATTGTAGACCAGCAAAGTAAGTATTAAATGATGTATTTATTCTAGTGTGATCAGATAACGAGCATACAAATTTGAATATTAGTACTGACCGAGAGGTCCAATATCACCATCTAAAGCACATGATATACATAACTGTGGTTGATAGAATTTGAGATGAATGAGACCTATTAGACAAACTTTCAACAATTGTATTTATCCTTACAATAATAGATTAAGACGCTCTTGCCTTTAGATGACATGGAACATCCTAATCATAATAAACATGCAATCTCCAATTCTAATTGTAATTATTAAAAGCTAGGACCAATTTACAATTTTAGTCATACTGATATGCATCGTACATCTTCTCCATGACAACATCAAATATCTAATTGTAACCATCAACTCTTAAGAAACATAAACCCCACAAGTCTATGTACACTCACTTGTATTTATTCAGTTCTACTCATGTAGAAATAAGTTTTCCTAGACTTCTAAACTACTAAGTGCTACAACTAGTTTTAAATTCAACACTAATATCCAAAGTGGATGCAAGGCAATTTGCAAACCAAGTCAATGGAAGCAAAACTTTTTCAATGGCAGGCTTGTATGCTTTCACTTTGCATCAGCACCATCACGATTTAAAGGTGGGCTTGAACCATAATTTAGGCATCTCACGTGAAGCACAGACTTTAAATTGTTTATGCAAGCACTAATGACTTTAGATCATGCAAATAATAGGTGATGCAGAGTGCAATGCTTGATGCACTAGAAACTAGTCATTACTAAATGCATTGTAGACACAAACTATTTTTGTTACAACCAATAGGACCTTATCTAGTTTTCATCTATTAGGCTAAAGATGTCCATAAGAATAAGAAAGTCAGAAGCAAGACAATGAAAACCAATAATTGGAACCAGAGACATGTTTGATACAAATAAATATGGGCACATACCTATTCAACATCTATTGATATACATTCCTCTCCTTATTTGCAAGTATGTCATTTAAGGCTCATTTGAATGTGGAAAGGCTGCAAGAAAATGCGATAGACCAAAGCTTGTTTAAAGGAAACTCCTACAATATGACTTCCATTCAAAGTCTGCCATAACCTGTACAGAAAGGAGGTTAAGCTCAGTTAATAGTCTCAATTAGGAAATTTGCTTCAATTTCCCAACAAATGCAACATTAAATGATATATAAGCGAGGGGAGTAGAAAATGCAAAATAGTCCATTGATATATTATTACTAGTACTCCTTAGTATATCCCAATCTCTTATGATCTAGGTATACATGCTTGAAAGGTATTTTCTTACAAGGCATACACAAGCTGCCCCTAATGGTGCTCCACTACCACCTTCAACCGTCACATTATAGAGCAGATTTTTAATTGCGCATAATCCTAGTGGCTCCATTAAACCAAATGCTGAAACCCACTCAAAAGAACTCCTGCAAAGGGGCAAGGAAATCTCTGAGCAGGTTGAAGGATATGAATGCTATTGAATCAACAGAGAACCAGCTGTATCCAATTTGCAAGAAGGAGACGGGTGATTTACAGAGCACTCTTAACTTATACCATTAATGCCTCTAGAGCTAGATGCTTCAAGCATGAGCCCCTTTAACAATGAACAATACTCAACCATTCTTCTACTTCCTACCAAGAGAGAGGAGTATTCAGCATGTAGACTATCAAGCTTTGGTTCACAAGAGTGTCCATGTGCACTGGTTGTCTCCACTGGGTGATCTGATAATGTAACCGTACCTAAATCAACATTTCTACTACCTAGACATGTTGGAACCTCATCAAGGTATGTTGTTGTGAGGTTACAGAGCAGCTTCACCATGGCAATGCGAGATGAAATGTCATTGCTATGGGGCTTGAACGTCTTTGTTGCCATATGAAGCCGACTTTGAGGACTCCCATTAGACTTTTGCACATGTCTGGCCCTTAAACAAAAGAGTGGTGCAGTCCAATTCTACTCTTCGGCCAAGAGTTTCCATGATTTTTCTTCAATAGCCTGTCCAATACTTTCTCTTTGTCAGTGTCCTTTAGGTGTAACCTCAAAAGAGGGTATTGGAAAGGTGGACTTCCTTCTGACAAAGAAAAACTACTAAGAGGGAAACATTCTTCATCCTCTTTGTCAGAACTTACAGGTAACAACATAGAGTCTTCCATCATCACAGCAATATTGTTGTCACCGTTACATCTAAAACTTAATGGTGGTTTAGTTTTTCCTGCATTAGCCCTCAGTACATCCTCATTGAACACAATGGACCGCCTGGAATGGGCTGAACTAGAGCAAATCCTTTCAGATCTTCATCTGTTTGTCATAACTATAGTAGGCAGGCCGCCTTGCTATTTGCCTAGCTACTATACCATCTTTGATTGTTGATGTCATCTAGTTTGGCTTCATATCACAGTACCATGTATAAGCATTCCAAAAGCAACATGATTGTGAAAATATTAGGTGTCAAACCCTGAAGGGCAGATGCTTGTAAGTGCTTAGATTTTGCTCAAGGTCTTATTGACTAAGAGGCTGAAATAGTAGCACAAAGACCTAGCAATGCACTCTTTGTCAATCACAAAAGAGACCTATGGTAAAACTGAGCTTTCACCTCGTCTGTTTCTACTCCTGCTACCTGAAAATCCAAACATGCATTTTTCAGCCGATTAGAGTTTGGAAAGACATCTTACCTTACCTTGAGCAAGTCTACAAGTACTACAGAGCTTTGAATAGAGTCAGAAAACTTAGCTGCAAGCCTATAACATCGCACAAAATTCCTCCTTGCTTGCCTGTAGACGTAGTAATCTGCAAAGGTCAAACGTAGTATATGCATTTAGCAGAAGCTTCACCTCCATGTATGCGAGCTCCACTTCTCCTTTCTAAGAGCTCCAGCAAAATAAATATCCTCTTGCCTCAAACAATATGCAATAATGGCGCAAACTAATATCTCCTACCTGCGCGTTGTGTCTCTCTGGGGACAATACATCACCAATTGCTTCAGCTGAGAAATGACACCAAGGGTCCTACGCAGGCTTGCCGCCATAGCTCATCGTAGTAATCCCCTGAAAGCATAGTTAGAACAAAAAATCCATACTTATAACAGATCCTTGTCTTCAAGCCATCATCACGGCATCCTTCCATGCGAAGTATACGTATCGAATAAGCCACATTACAATAATGGAAAGAGCGATCTTACCTCTGGTATCATTGCGCCTGCACCACCGGCCAAGGCCATGGCACTGCACGGATCAATGATGGATGCGGGGATCAATGACGAATGCAATTGTAGGATGGACGTTGGTGGAGCCGCTGGCGAAAGTTGAAGAAGAAGTAATGGATGCAGAAGAAGAGGAAGCAGGGTACTATTGAGGTTGGGAAGGGGCAAGAGTTCCTAAAGGTGAAGTGATGAAGCCAGGGAAGAAGAATGGCAGAAGGAGGTGTCCTCTATATGAATGTCTAACAAGTTTTATTATGACAAAGAAACATGTCTTGGCAAGGAGGCTACTTTATCAAATATTTGATGTTAGCAAAGTACTATGAATATCAATGCATGCTAACACCTTCTAGTTCTAGTAGTGCAAGGTATCCTTTCCACGTACTTTATCTCATGTTTGAATTTGACATGTTCATACCTCTTTTCTTGATATGCTTCAAGAATGACCAAGAAAAGAACTTTTCGAATTTGTGATGTGGATGCCAAGATAAGAAACAATTGATTTTGTTTGAACACATAAATTCTAAAAATTGAAGTTTAAAAAAGTTACATTGGCACCACTATAGTCTTAAGTAGGGTGACCTCTCATGAAGTCACTAGTTACTCATAGCTTGAGTTTAGCGTATAGGTTCTTTGGTCAAAGCGGTCCCCATAGCTAGAACTTTAAGAGTCCGGCAATATCTTTGACATGAAAAATAAAGTTATAATGTAAGTACATCCAAAAAAGTAGCTCATTACATAGAAAGCATTCACATCACAAAAGTGGTCATACTAAACTTAAAGACTTGTTAGATCATCAATACGAAACTATAATCTAGCATCACTTACAATATTCATCAATATGAAATTATAGTACGTGACTTGGGCAATGTTTCTATAATTTTAATATGTTTCTTTAGAGGCTAGTTATGTTGAAGCTTTTCAGGGGTAGATGTAGTATGTTGGTCCTTGTTTTAGGACATATACCTTATGAGCTTGTGTTGATTGTTCACATGTTGAGATTTAGGGTGATGTGGATGTATTCTAATCTTGGGCCCTCTAGATGCAATAGACCCCACTCTAGCAATCATAGAGGATCTAATTCCTTTTGTTTTATTGTTTTAGCATTTTTTAGTTTTATCTATGGTTGCAAGTTAATGATGCAACACTATTCATTGGCTTTGGATTTTTGAGAATGACGATATTGTAACAAGCTAAACATCTTTGATAGCAATAGCCTATGGTCATACTTTCCATGATTATATGTATCTAACTTCACAATTTGTTTGGTTCATAAATAGCTACCCCCAATAATAAGGATGTGAATTGAATGCTTCATGTAGGTGGTTCAAATAAAAAGAGTCATTGCTAGTCCCATCTTTGAAACTAGGCAAATAGTAGCTCATCATATGACTCTTGATTCCTCGTTGATTCCCAAAGTTCCTTGGATATATTCATTATTTTTTCAATATTATTATCTAGAGATTAGCTAAGGACAAAAACTCAAGGAAGCGACTTCGACTTCTAGAGAGTGAGTGTAGAAAATGTCATTACCCAGGCACTAGTGTTATTCTTTGAATGCCAATAAAAAAACCCTTCGCTTGGCTTTAGACCCAAAATAGACTAAAATATTAGGAAATAAAGCTATTACAAAAATAGTAGGCCTATCTAAGATAGGCCTTTTCAAGTCTGTCAAAAATCTCATCCCTTAAGTTGCTCGGTTTGTAAGACATCCATTGGAGGATTCATTTATTCATCACATTAGTCATCCAATGGATTGGCTGATGTAACCATTGAAGTGAATTTCACAAATTTCCATATTTCCTAGACTATTAGCACCAAGTATCTTATTTTTTCTTCACGAGGAATACCATCACCTTTATCTTCTCAAATGATGGCCTATTA
Organism: Lygodium microphyllum; assembly: GCF_053477565.2. Classification (NCBI taxonomy): domain Eukaryota; kingdom Viridiplantae; phylum Streptophyta; class Polypodiopsida; order Schizaeales; family Lygodiaceae; genus Lygodium; species Lygodium microphyllum. The sequence continues at coordinate 139,176,226 of NC_141153.1, forward strand.
AGGAAGGAATTTGCTCGAGAAAGCAATATAACGTCTTAGTTATGACTTCCTTCTCATTGTGTTGCAACCTATGTATATGAGATTGAACTCTAGCACACAATATGAGATTGAACTCTAGTATGTGAAGTTATATCCTCCTTTTTCTTTTATAAGAAATTTTCAATGCATTACAATCACTAGCTTCCAATGCTCTCATTGTACCCTTCATATTGCACATCAAGCTCCACGTCCACTATCAACTCTACCTACATGTGGCCTCATACACATGTCAAATCTACTTGTGGAGATGTTGAAGAGCATGTGGTCTCATGTGGTTACCATTTGGCTACACATCTACAATACTCATGCTACTGAATATGTCCATACCCATGGCTTTTGGATGCCTCGCTTATGCAACCTCCACACTATTCCAAGAGCTCCAATGGCCTCTACCTATAACTATTGGCTTGTATCACATCTAAGTAGTTCTATTGTCTACAACCGACAACTCCATCATTACGTAAGTGGAAGGCATTATTCGAGACCCCTTTTTGGTAAGAAAATCCTAGCTGGTTTCATGAATTAATAATACCCTTATGTAAAAAATACACATATGGAATATAGATACTCCTTTTATGAATAAATTTATGAATTTTAAAAATTTTCCTTCTGTGAATGTATATTTGTAAGACTATCTTTTTTAATATTCCCTTCTTTTGAACTCACATGCTGCACATTTTTATACATAGTAACTTACTCGAGGCCCAACTTATTGAGAGGAATGGCCACATGAGCAAAAGATAAAGGTGATGCCCATGCTTGTGTATCTATCCAAGGAATCTCACAACAGTCCAATGGAGAATTAGAAACTTCCACCTACATAATAGTTGTAACCTTTCATGGGTTAATAACAATCCCATCTCTTGAAATCACATGCCCTAATAACGTTCCTCTCTTAGCAACAAAGACACTCTTCATGGGGTTGAGACTAACACTAACATCCCATCGGGTAACACACAATTGGAGATGGTATAAATGTAGGAGAACATTCCCAAACACAAATAATTCAAAAACACCCTCATGAACTCCATCAGATAAGGCCAAAAATTGTCATGAATATTATGTTGAAATGGTTCTATAGCATTCTTAAGACCAAACCACATTACTATACTGACACGCTATGATCAAGGTTTTCTTTAACTATTCTTTCCAAGGGAGCCAAACCTAGTTATACTCACTAAAGCCATCAAAGAAGGAGTATATCTTGTGACTAGCTACCTCACCTAGGGTATTGTCCAAATATGATAGGGGAAAGAGATCTAGAGTAGTTGCTTCATTATGCTTTCAATAATCCGTGCAAGTTCTGAGTTTCTTGTTCTCTTTTGGGACAATGACTATGGGAAAGATCCATTTTGTATGCTCCACCAAAGTAGTGAATACTATACACAAGGTCATTTGTCCAACTCCTCTTTCATCCTCTTAGCCATGTGTGGATTCATTCTATAGATCTGCATTCTATTCATTGCATCCAATTTCAGTGAACGTGCTAGTAATAGAAATAGGGATCTAGGCCATTTATGTCAAAATAGTCCCATGCAAATACATATTTAAATTTGATCAAGCAAAGAAATTAGCTATTCATAGAAGTTGAGATCCAAATGAGCATTGAGTTTTACTGGCTTGGTTTCATCCAAACCAATGTAAACTATAGATAATTTATCCTCTTTGGTCCTTGACACCTTTTGAAGTTGGGGCCTCAAATTCTTGCTCTTGCCTTAACAATTCTGTCACATCTAAGTTTGTAATAGCCTCAACTTTAGCTTCTTTCTCTTTGAATTATGGAACATTTGAATCAGCTAATACCTCTACCCATGCTCACTCTATAGCCTTTGATATTTTATCTAGAGGGGGAGGTTCCAAAGAATACAAATTAAGATATTGCTAACTTATTTGTAAGACATTCACAAGGCAAAAGGGTTCCAAAATAGCATTAACTATCAAATATGATGCTTTCTCATCATCCAAGCCTTCCATATATTGTAGAAGTTGCATGGGCATTGATGGCTGAAAAGAATATGGCAGATCATTTTTTATCTGAAGCTATTCAAATAATGATGTCTATTTTTTCTTTTTGCAACCCCATTTTTCTATAGGGTATACCTACAAGTAAACTGTCTCTTTATCCCATAAGACCTCAAGAAGCCACTAAACTCATTAGAGAGGTACTCTCCCCCTCCATTTGATCTCAAGCACTTAACTTTCAAGCCTATTTTTGTTTTAACAACTTCCTTGAACGATTTGAAGTACTCAAATATATTACTCTTTTCCTTCATAAAGTATACCCATAGCTTTCTTGAGCAATGATCAATAAACATGACAAAGTATTTGCTGCCACCAAGAGATACATTGTGTGTAAGCCCCCAAACATCTATATGCATAGCATCAAGTATATTTCTGTTGACATCTTTGCCATGCAAAAAGGGTTGTCTTGCCTACTTACCAAACTGGCATGCTTCATACACTTTATGAAATTTTGCAACTCTAAAAGCAAGCAATCCTATAACCAAACCTTTGGATTGCATTTATTTTAGCCTTTGCACATTATCAATAGAATTTATCATAAAATAATTAAATTTATGAGACTTACTCATAGAATTGCATGTTATAACATACATATATTGTGATTGGAGACCTGCTGATGCTTCCCAATAGCCGATGATCCTTCCAACCTCGATCTACTCTCCTTTACGCTCCAGCATCATCCCACAATCAAAATCTCTCATGTTAGCCTACCCCCTTCTCTCATAGAATCAACCATGGAAACATACAATAAGAGGAGAGGAGAGGAGAGAGAAAGATTGAAAACTAGCATTTTGATTCCTTGCATGATAACATGTGTGTCCACAATCAAATTGAAGCCCTTGATGAGTAGATCAGAGATATGCCATCATTCCTTGTTGATAATCCCTAGCCTTGAAGAGGCATGATTTCATGATTTTTGGGGAGCACAAAAAAAATTGCTCCCCCTCCCTGCCTGTCGAGCATAATTTACATGGTTTCTTGAGTTTCATTACATTTTCATTTCATTTATAAAATATCCATCTCATGATTCTCATGTTCACACAACAAACAAAGTGGATTTTTACATTTTGAAGGGGAAAACGGACTCAAATTTGCTATTCGACTAGATGGATAGCTCCATGGCATCAAAATCTATAAATGTGGCCTCCATCGCACACTTTTTGGCTCCTGGATCACATAGTTGCTTTAGAATGCCAAACCTTATGGGGATTAAATGGGGGGGCAAATGAACTCCAATTAACAAACCGAGACTTGTGTTGCATTCCTGGTATCAAACTCTATTTAGAAAAACTCTAGCTCATTGATCCACACCAATTCATTTTCCATGAAAAATTGGTATGTTTATGCCTCTCGAGCACTTTTTCACTTCAAAAACAAGTCCCAAAATTCAACTCTCACATGCAAAGTGTGAATCATTAAGCTTTGTCTTTATATTGTGTTAAGACTTTGGTAGACTTGGCAAAAGGTTTTATGATTGATTCATGATGTATAGGCATGTCTTATAGAACTTGATTTACAACATTCTTGGGATTCTTTTGAATCTCTTGCCTATTCTTTATCTTCTCTTCTATCTCTTATTTTCTACTTCCTTCTCTCTTTGATTCTTGGTGGATATGACCTTTCGACTAAAACCCCTTAGACATTGGTGAACTTGATGTGAAAGTTCATCGAAGGAGGAAAGGCAGGATAGGAGAACCGTCAAATATAGTTTTTAGTGATATTTTGCTTATGTAGGTACAACAACAACAAGTGATGTAGGCTTCTGCTTGAACATTAACTATTGTGATGAATGCTCTGCAGGCAATTGAGCATGAGATGAAGTTGTTTAATGGCAATAATGTATTTGTATATTTTTATATTTATATACCTATGCCCAAAAGATGAAGTCCTTTGGGATGGCTTAACTTGCATGGAGTCAATATTTTGTACAGGTCAATGTACATGAATTAAAAGCCAAAGTTATAACTTGTATATGTAGGATGTTGATTGGGTAGCTTTCAAGAAGACACTTTGAGAAGAATTTTACATTGAAGACACCAATTTAATACCCGCACGAGATTCAAGGAGTGGATTCTAAAACTCAATAAGGGTCTTGTGCCTACATAGTTATTAAGAAAATTTGAAAGTTAGTATGAGTAGCTAGATCTTGCAGAATAGTAGGCTCTGCAAGTCAAAAAATTGAATTGTTTCTACAAACAACAGATCTGGAGCTTCAAGAGAAGCTTGATGATTTTCTAGAGGATCAAACCATAGAAAAGAGCTTAAAATAGAGTGGAGGCATGTTACGGATATTGTTACTACACTGGTGAAAAAGCATAAAAGAAGATAAATATTGCATATATCTAGCTTGCCTACTGTTACAGGAAGAACAATTGATGTATCCAATAAGCCATCTACTTTTGTGGCTAACCTCATGGCTACACATGTTATTACCATTGTAGGGAAGATGTATTAGATGAATTGGTTAAAGGCATGCAAAGTCTTCAGTTGAAGGTCACAAAATTGGATGAGAGAGGACAAGACGAAAGGGAACGTATAGCAGCCCCTAAACCAAGGAAAAGATATATGTTGTATAATAGTTTGTAGATGAAAGGAAGGATTGCGATGCTTATCATAAGGCCTTGGTATGACAGCTCATATTTTGGAAAGATGGTAGGATCCATGCACAAGAAACAGGATTGCCTCTTGCTTTGAATTTTGGAAAGGGAGGTGTGCAAAAGTTATTGGAAGACTTGGCTGTCCAAAATGCTTATGTGACTATGCTACTACTTTTTGTCTACAATTGGATACAATGACTAGCCAAGTGATGGTGGTCCGAAGGCTGTAATATGGGTACGTGCTTTACATGTAGCTGAAAAGAGGAAAGCTACTGATAGTGAAATGTCTCATACTAATGCTAGGAGGCATATTCGATTGTGGATTCCGTGAGACCATGGTGGATTCTGTAAAACTATATTTATTTTCTGGGGCTCGTACACAAGGTGGATTCCTTATGTGAGAAGTTGATGGGGATGCCTGTCCTTTTCGAGTGTCATGTTAATTTAATGTGCACGTGGGTGATTCCATAGCGGGTGATTTCATAAAATACATATTTAAATTAATGGACGTTTATGAGTTTAGAGTGCACTCGTATTAAATTAAGGTTAGGACAGAGTTCCAACCTATTTATTTATTTTGTAGCTGAAGACTACTAGGTATTCACTTTTGTTGGTTTAATTTTATTATTTTTTTAACAATTGTGAATACTTTAGTTGATGTGTACAGCAGGTGGCGGTGGCATAGGAAGCACTGGGGAATAGTGTGTATTCAAATTACCTAGAAAAAATTATCATTTTTGATGGGCGCGCATCTTATCATTAAAGGCATGGCACTAATATTTATTTAGGTGCGCTTACTTATTGAAGTGCTTGATAAATATTTATTATTTTGTATGTGCATGGGCACATGGTTTAAATACTTTATTATTGGACATTGTACTTGGGCACAGCCTGACTTTTGGGTTACCCAACCGCTTTATTCTTTATTTGGACAAGAGCAAACACAAAAGCTAAAGCATACTTATTGTAAAATTGGGCTATTTGTGAACTTTGAGATGAATAAATTTATAAATACATGCCTTGTGAAGTGCTCACACAAGGCATGGGGGGAGATTGTACCCAAATTGTCTTTTTGTCTTATGTCGTGCAAATCTTCTTTCTTGCTTTTTGAGCTTAAGTAGAGTTCTTTATTCTTGGGAACCTTTCGACGCTTGCTACCTACACATCCAACATCCAATTTGTGCACCAGAAAAGTGAATACCTAGCAGTCTTCAACTACAAAATAAATAAATAGGTTGGAACTCTGTACTAACCTTAATTTAATACGAGTGCACTCTAAACTCATAAACATCCATTAATTTAAATATGTATTTTTCGGAATCACCCACTATGGAATCACCCACGTGCACATTAAATTAACATGATATCCAAAAAGGATAGGCGTCCCCATCAACTTCTCGCACAAGGAATCCACCTTGTGTACGAGCCGCGAAAAATAAATATAGCTTTATGGAATCCACCGTGGTCTCACAGAATCCACCGTGGAATATGCCTCCTAGCATCACATGTAGGGCAAGACATTCACGACATGATTGGTTGGGAATCATTGATAGATGCATATTCAATGTATGTATATTTAGGAAAAGTGCAAAACATAGATGTACTTGTGGAAGAGAAACGGAAGAGAGATGAAGATAATGTAAGGACATCTAAGAGAGTGACAAAAAGAAGTGTGAATTAGCCTAAAAGTGCAAATTAGCCACCTCTTGAGCATGTTATGAAAGAGGTTGCGCACGAGTAGAAATAAGATGGCAAACAAGAGGGCAAAGAAGGACAAGCAACCAGGACATAAGCTACAATCTAAAGACTGAGATAACCACACATCTCAAGAAGGTTCTTGAAGAATGGATTCTAAATACTTGGGTGGAATTCACCTTGTGAGAGATGCTTGGTATCACTAAGCAAGAATTTCATGACAAAATCATTGACATAATTAGGAGAAAGCATAAATTTCTTGGTGATACAATAGGATACAGGCTGAATATAAGCATGATGTAAGTGTTGGTTTATCAATGGAGGATGCTACTCATCAATGGATAGCATCTAAAAACAGAAGAAAGTGGTTGAAAATGCATTATCTTGTAGGAATATACATAGTGGAGTAAGGCAAGTACAACAATATAGGAAAGAGACTCCAGGATTTATTTCTTAGAGTCATTATACAAGAAATAACTGGGCAAGGGCCACCACCTAAACAATAGTGAAAATAGGGGAGCGTGAAACTCCTTGTGTTGCTTTGCTTGACCACATGTCCCAAGATCAATGTCATTGAGCATGGACTGTATGAGAATGGTGCATGGCTTGTGACATTGATCATGGTTGGCATATGAGGGCTACAAATAATTATTTAGGGAAACTCTATGTCACATGTCCTAATGTAAAAGTGACGATTGGTGATGTGCAAGATAGCTCCTCATATGCAGTGATTTTGGGAAAACCCTATATTATAGGAGTGCATATCAAAATAAAGGTGCTTGATGATGGTTTTGCTTATGCAAGAGTCACAAGCAAGGATGGAAGGAAAGCAGTCCCATTTCTTACCATTAGTGTTAATCGTCCTAGGAATCAGGATATGCTTTGAGAGTTTCCTTTGCCTCCCAAATGCAAGGAAATTCAAAGAATTGGATTTTCATTGAGCATTGTTATAATGCGGGGTTACAGTAGTATTGTTGAGAGGATGTACTCACCTCCTAATGGAATGAAGCATGTATTTACTACTGGTTATTCTCAATTTACAACAAATAGTTTATGTTGATTTAAGCCTATGGAAGCTATGTGCAAGGCTGAACATATATTTATGAAATGGGATGTTAAGAAACTGAGAGCATTAGGGTTGTTAGGAGAGCAGCAACGATACATAACAAGAAACAGTTTGATAAAAGGCATAGATTGAGGCAAAGAACCATACAAGATGGAGATTGGGTACTGGTTTATGACAACAGTTTGGAAAACCAGAATAGTATCATGTGTAAAGTCTTTTAATGATGGTCAGACCCTATGTGGTAAGACATGTGTTTGATAATGCTACTTATGCATTAAATGAGATGGATGAGAGTTAATGTCATATTAGTCATTAGTGTTAGTGTCCATAGTATGGATGGTTCAAAAATATAGGATTTAGGAATAATTTTAGTCTATTTTTTATATTTTGAATATTATTTCTTGTAAATATCAAATCTCATGAAAAAGAGCTCCCAAATTCAAAGTGCATGCGATCATAGTTTTCAAGTAGTAAACAATACTTTGGACGGGAGGAGAGGAAAAGTACCAATTCTGAAGAATTTTGATCAAGCATCCTACGATTTCACCCCACTTTTCAAAGAGCCAATGGAACCATCAGATTTACTATTTTAGTAGTAGCAGAGTGGAAGCTAGTGTTTGATGCGTTTTTTTGGGTATAATAGGGAGCTCCAGGAGATCTAGTGCTTGGAGATTGCTTCCAAGTAGTAGTAGACATTGTCTACATAATCCAATAATCATTTTCCTTGGAGCTTAGTCATCAAATGATCAACTTATGATTGCTGTAGTAACCAAAAATACACATGGCTAAAGTGTGTTTGGAGTCCCATACAAGGCTTTTTTGTTCTTCTTAGGTTCTATCAATACCTTGTGCTCCTCACGAGAGAAGTACTTGGGCTTTTCCTACCAAGAAGTCATCTAAACCTATTCACATTTGGATTGTTGGACTCTTTGTCTTGGATGTACAACAAAGTTTACATGTAATACATGCAAAGTGTGAATCATTGAGCTTTGTCTTTATTATGTATAAAGGCTTTGGCAAACTTGGCAAAAGGTTTTATGATTGGTTCATGATATATGGATATGATGAGAACTTGATGACCAACATTCTTGGGATTCATTTGAATCTCCTATCTATTATTTTTCTTCTCTTCTATCTCCTATTCTCTACTTGCTTCTCTCTCTAATCCCCGATGGATATGTCCTTTCGACTTAAACTCCTCCGATAACATATTAATTAATTAGTAGTTAATTTGTTATAAAGCTTCAAAAATATGTATATATCCAATCATTAGTTATGCATTAATTAATTATTAGTATTACATTTAATTAGTTAGTAGTATGCTAGATTAAGTTATCAAATTATAAGAATGAATGATTCCAAAACCAATGAATATTAGAGAATGGTAAGATTAGATTATAATAGATTAGTTGAATTAATAAATGGTTAATTGGATATTGATAGATTATAGTGGATTGTGGTAAGAGTAAATTTAAAATAAAATTAATAGATTTATAATAAATGTTATGATTAATAATAAATATTATTAGTTAGTAGTAGTTAGTTTTTAGTTTAATTAAACATTATTAATAGTATATTGTGCACCATCCAATATAGTTACTATATTTAATTATCACAGTCAACATGATTGTCTACTACTATGATAGTATAGTTTATAAGTTTAGTTTAATATGATAATGTGTAAATTAAGTAATGTGTTTATTAGTATAGTTGTTAAAGTATTTGTACAATAGTATTACTTATATATTATAATAATTAGTATAGATTTAGTAATTTAGTTAATGTATTTCATGTATAGATTAAGTTATTGTCTTTTGCAATTAGTTAATGCATTAATAATTAATGTTAACAATACTTTAGTTTAGAGAGAGAGAGAGAGAGAGAGAGAGAGAGAGAGAGAGAGAGAGAGAGAGAGAGAGAGAGAGAGTGCGTGTGTGTGTGTGTGTAAGAATCTATGTGTGTGCGTGCATGCGTGTAAGAATCTATGTGTGTAAGTAAAACATATAGGAAGTTATTTAATTACCTAGTTATTTATCATTGAATAGTTCTTTATTGGTTGTTATTTTAAATCTCAAACTGATAATGATCATACTTAGAATTAATGTATTTTTTCTCATTCAATTTTGTCTCATCATGTTGCAAGGTTCCCTTTATGGAAGGCAATCACAATCTTTATATATACAATCTCTCGTAAGGTTAGGATTCATCTTATTGTGTCTTTCACATAATCAATAGTAAAGAAATGTAAAGAAAAGCAAAGGGAAGTTCATATATTCTTGAAAGATGGGAAAATGACATCTTCCCCTATAATTATGAAACAATGAAGAGACCTGTGCCAACTCTTCGAGGACATGTTGCTTGTATAGCATGTGTGTGTGTGTGTGTGTGTGCAAAGGGAAGTTCATATCTTCTTGAAAGATGGGAAAATGACATATTCCCCTATGATTATGAAACAATGAAGAGACCTATGCCAACTCTTCGAGGACATGCTGCCTGTATAGCATGTGTGTGTGTGTGTGTGTGTGTGTGTGTGTGTGTGTGTGTGTGTGTGCGTGTGTGTGTACATGTGCGTGTGCATGTGCGTGTGCATGTGCATGCACGTGCGCGCATGTGCACGTGCATATGTGTGTGTGTTTTGGTCACTACTATACTTCTATGAAGTACTAAGTTAATTTTTAACCCCAAAATTTTTGAAAATGTGAAAGCCACCACATCTTAGAGCAAGTTTCTAGTTTTTGGTTGTATGTTTTGCAAGGTACTCTTTGTCAACATAGTGTCTCAAATTGTGCAACAAGTTTTTAGCCAATTTTGATTATCTTCAAAGACTTGTGAGTATTATTCATTTAATACATAGTTTAAAATAAACTTTTATTTTTTTAAGTGTGTGTTTTTTTTTTAATTTTAAATTTTAAATTTTAAAAATGTAAGGCTCTATGGAAATTAATCTTGTATAGCCAATGTTTAGTCTTTAGAGGCCCTAAGACTATAAGTACCTCATACCTTAGTTGTCCTAAGAAGTATTCCAATCTTTCCTTGCTCTTGATACTGAAAAGAGTATCATTCCTATTAAGTTAGATAAATTTGATAGCACCCAATGGACCATGTAATCAGTTGTAGCAATTGCGATCGTTGAGCTTGGCTTGGTCACTAAAAAAGGCTATAACCACCCTAAAGTTGTCATGAAGGTTAGTACTCTTGAGCAATCTCTTAACTAATTTCCAAACATGAACCACATGTATATAGTCCCAAAATAAGTGTTTCTCTATCTCTTTTAAGTGGCCCCAAAACGGACAAAGAGGGGAAATATTTCATTCTTTTGGTTAACCCAGTGTGCAGGGGGAGTTTCTTCAAGATCAACCCCACTGTAGCACATTTATTTGTAGGAGGGAATAGCCTTCTAAATGCTTTTAGCTCTTCTCTTCCACATAGCCATCTTGGCCATTGGAGACTCCTTCTTCCACTTTTGTTATATAAATTTAGCAAGACCACAAGGGACCATGGTATAAAGTCATGATATGATTTACAAAGTCAAAGTTGCTTACCTGTTGGACATGAAAGATTATTAGAAGATGGGGGTGAAATAGAGGCAAAAAAGTGGAGCAAAAATGGAGAGCTATGTTCTCTCATTTTTTCCCATTATTCTTACTTTATGTCTCAACACACTTAGTGTACAATAATATAATAAGATAGGTATAACTACTGACCATAATTAACTAACTAGAGTTGACCTACATGACTTATTGATGAAGTCACACATGGCTAGTAATAGCTAGTCTACAGCTGTCAATGTTAGGATAAGATGAGCTTGACTCTCAACACTCCCACTCAAGCTCAAGAAAGACACTATACCCTAAGTAGCTCTCTAAAATGAATAAACTTATCTTTACCTAGTAACTTGGTAAAGATATTGACTACTTGGCCTCTAATTCTGACATGCAGGAGATCTATTCGCCCTACAAGTACCATCTCTTATATGAAGTGATAGTGTACCTCTATGTGTTTAGTTCTGGCATGATAGACAGGATTCATTGCCATAAGTACAATGCTCATATTGTCACAATATAGTGTGACTCAAGCATCTACCTGCATACCCAAATCTATCAATAACTTTAGCAACCAAGCAATCTCAGAGGCTGCTATAATGAGGCACCTCTCTACTCTGCCTTAGTACTAGAGAGTGCAACTGTCAATTGCTTCATGCTCCTCTAGCTAATCATTCCACTGCCAAGGCTGAATGCATATCCATTAGTAGACCATCTATCATATGGACAACCTGCCCAATCTGCATTAGTATATCACATGAGTTTCAAGTGCTTACCACTCTCATAGAAGAGTCCATGGTCTACTATATCCTTGACATGGTGCATAATCCTCACTGCATCCAAGTGGGGTTTTCTAGGCTTCTACATGAACTGACTAATAAGTTAAACTTAGTAACTAAGATCAAACCTAGTGATGGTAAGGTAGATGAGACTTCCTACCATTTGCCTATACAAAGTAATATTTGAAAATTTAGCTCTAGTATTCACATTTACCTTAGTATTCTAATCCAATGGAGTATCCAAAAAAAGGTTTGCAATCTATTATACCATATTTCTTTAGCATCTCAAGTGTGTATTGTCTTTGCATCAACCAAAGTCCATTAGTTGAATTTATAACCTCAATGCCATAAAAGAACTTCATTTCTCCCAAATTCTTGATATCAAATGTTGTTTTTAGCATCGTTGTAACATATTGTATCCCAATATCGTCCTCTCCTACAATGATCAAATCATCTAGATAGATGACTAGGACCACAAGTCATGCATCTATTTTCTTCATAAAGAGACTATGATCAAGCTTGCCAACTATAAATTAGAGACTCTACAAGTAAGTAGTAATCCATGCATGTCAAGCTCTTAGACTTTATTTCAACCCATAGAGTTCTTTTTTCAGCTTGCAGACATAATATGGATACTAAGGGTGCACATACCCTTTTAAATAATCCATGAATACCTCTTTTGCTAAATCTCCATTCAAGTATATGCTCTTAACATCCATTTTTTGTAATTTCTTACTGGGAATGGGACTGAATGTCTTTTCATAATTATTGTTGTGCATAGCCTTTTGCCATTAACCTTGCTTTATACCTTTCAATGCTACCATCAAACTTGCACTTAACTTTATAAACCCATTTACAACCAATTGACTTCTTACCATTAGGCAATATAACCAATTCCCAAGTCTGATTTTTAGTCAATGCATTCATCTCCTCATCCATTTCTTTATACCAATTCGTGTCCATGAAAACTTCAGTGAATGTAGTAGGCTCTTTGTATTCCATGACCTTTGTTATATATGCATAATGCTTTGTTGAAAATCCACTGTATGTGAGCTAGTCAATAGGGTTCTCACCCTCTATGATCATCTCAAATGTGGTGGACTCCTTGATTCCCCTGTTTCATGAGGTGGTATATATCTAGTCTACCTAACTCCAAGAGTATACACAAACAATATTCGAATCTTATCCAAGTTTTTAATAGAGTCATACCCAGAAGTCAAAATCCCAAGAGCATCATTTAGAACTATATCTTTGCCTTTACCCTCTTTCCCTTCTACTTCATTTCTCTCCTCATTGACATAATGCTATTAGTGGATGGTGATGCATGATTGCATAGCCTACCAATCCAAGGAAAAACACTCAGAGATACATCACCTATAGGCCCATACATAGCAGTACTTTATGAAATATCAATAGATACATTATCTAAAGGTACATCATGTGGAATAGCAATAGATGGACCATACCACGATGCCAACTCATCAAAGATAACATTTGTGTTGATTATTGTTTCCCGTGTAGATGGTTCAAAGCATTTATACATTTTCTACTCCTAAGCATAGCCAATGAACACACACTTATGTGCTTTAGGATCCAACTTCCTTCTCTTCTCTTCTGGAATGTGTACATATGCAAGGCAACCTAATACTTTGAAATGGCTTATGTTAGTTATATTCATATAACTTTTAATATGGTTTCATGTCATAAATCCCTACTATAGGAGTACGATTCAGCACATATATAGCTGTCATAGCAACTTTAGTCCAATAATACAATGGCATATTCTTCTCATTAAGCATTGCACGTGCATTTTTCATAAAAACCCTATTCTTCCTTTTTGCTACTCCATTCTACTGTGGAGTATAACTGCAAGTAACTTACCTATGAATACCATTCTTTGCCAAGAATCTATCAACTTCATTGGATACATATTTACCACCATTGTCACATCTTAAGCAAGAGATTGAGCAATCAAAATATTTCTCAACCTCTCACTTAAAGTTCTTGAAAATAGCAAGTACCTCATATTTATGCTTCAAGATATACACCCATGTATATAATCTAAAATCATCAATGAGTGTCATATAATGTCTTGATCCACCAAGAGTAGCATTATGGGGTGGTCCGCAAACATCAAAGTGAATTAATTAGAGTGACCTAGAGCTATTGTAGACATGTTTCGTAAATGGAAACTGAGATTGCTTGCCGAACTGACATGCATAAAAAACATGAACTAAATCTATGTGGGTAAACTTTGGCAAGTTTATAACCAATTGCTTCTTCTGCATAGTATACACCCTTTGAACATTAACATGGCCAATCCTCTTATGCCAAATCTCGAGATATCTAAAGCCACCCTGTTGCGAATTGGATTTTAGGACCCGATTTTGACCCGTTCTTGAAGTGCTCGAGCTAGTTTTAGAGCCGAAAAGTGCCTGAGATGCATCAAAGACCAAATTTTCATAAAAAATCAAATGGTGGCGGATGGTTGGAGCTGGAGTTTTCCTAGATGCATTTCGACGTCAGGAATCCAACGCAAGTCTTGGTTCGTCGATACTAGGTCGTTTGATCCCCAATTTAATCCTGGGAAGGTTCAACATTCTAAAGTAGCTACTGAATCTAGGAGCCATAAAGTGCACGACGAGGCCCAAGTTTATACATTTTGACATCACGAATTCAGTCATCCAGTTAGCGGATCGTGAATCAAAGTTCGTTTACACCCCCAAATAGGCCAAAAATCTTTCTGCAACAATGTGAAAGTGGTTTTTTTGAAGTGGACATTTTATAGGTGAAATGAAACTCTAAATGAAGAAAACATACAAAAAACATGTCGAGATGCAAGGAGGGGGCGTTTTTTGATTGGCACCCCATTTTTTGGGGATTTGTGTGCCTCTTGGATGCTCAATCATGTAGAGAGAGAGAGAGGGAGAACCCTAATCTATGTAGAGAGGGCAACATTTTGATGGTAACCATGTGCAATATGATAAAGGGAATGAAATTATGATTTCTAGTCTTTCTCTCTCCTCTCTCCTCATGCTACCCATTCATATATATCAATTCAAGAGAGAAGGGGATGGGGTTTGATGACGAATTTGGATCAAATGATGATGCTGAAGTGGTAGAGGATATATATCAGGCAGGAGATTGCATTAGCAGCAAAGGAGAAGTGTGAATAGCCTCCCGATTTTGAGATACACGCCTCGACACTCGTAGTTCTTATGCCTAAACGATCCTTTTTTTTAAATGAAAAATGGTTGAAGGAAGTGTTTGATAGTTATTATTCTTGATTTGCTATGTTGCATTCTCTCTAAAAGATAGAAGAAAACCAGAAAATTTAATAATATAATGATTTTTTGCGAAACACACAAAACCTGCAAGTTGTGATTTTTATGAAAATGATGGAAATTGGGGGTTTTGTTGGGTTTTTTGGGGTCATATGAGATGAAAATTGATATTGAAATAATGCTGAGCATACTTGATCAGAAAAAACCAATAACTTTGAAATATCATAATTTTTGGAAAAATAAATAGGAAAAATAGAGAAAATGGAATAGAAAAATAGATTTTTACGCTCAATAATTAGGAAAAATTACGATTCATGTTTATAAATGTGTAACAAGAATGAGGCATGAGGGATAAGCCTCATTTAAGCCTTATTTTTATGTTAGAGTGTGTTTTTATTACCTTTTATATGAAAAATGATATAAAAATGAACCCTACACCTATGCAACGTTGCAAAACCTAAACGGTTAGGGAGAAGAGGGGTTGTGAAAGTGAGTAATCATTAAAAATGTTTTAAATTATTATTTATTTGATTTATGCAAAGCAACAAAGCATATAGGCTGATGATAATTTAAATTTAAAGAGACTAGTAGCACGAAGAAATTCGGTGCTAGCCTCTAGCAATGCCGCAATAACACGTAGGCTAAAAATCATTAAAGAATTGTCTTTGCACACCACGTGGTTGATTTCTAATCATAAAATTCTTTTGCACAATGGTCATACACTTCTGCATTTTGCATGCCACATGGTATAAAACCTGGATGCATAGCACTTGATTGCCTAATAAATGACCAACGTGGAGTGTGTAAGGATACCATTACTGTAGACTAGACGATTGTTTCTTGAGGAAAGTGCTTGGTGAGGAAATATTTAAGTCTCCTGGATCATTCAAAATCAAAGAGTGGAGTATGTTCGTATATTCTTTATGTTGAGGCAGTGCATCTTGGGGCCAATCCTTGGGATGTAGGAAAGCTACAGTGGGGCCACAATGATTCTGCAGAGAGGTTTCCTTCCTATGTTTGTGCTACAAGTACAAGGTATAGTATACCAAAATGTGTGGGATCTCCCTCTGAGGAGAAGAGAAGGGAAATCGTTGGATGAAGTTCCACTACAAACGCAATATCCATATTAGCAATTAGAGTAGAGTGTGCCTTAAACGCTCCTGGCCGTGAGGTCATGTGTGGGGGTTGTCTTAGAGTGTGAGAGGTCCCAACTAATGCTAGAGATCTAGTGTCAGGCCCATTTTTGGTCCTAACAGGCGGTGCATTTTCCAAGAGCTGCCTATAAGTGGCGGTCTCCAAATCTAGGTCATGAAGGGACCTATGTTTATTATGTCCATAAGGAGTGTGCTAAGATGCCCATAAAATGGGGTTCGTTCAAGAATGGAAAACCTTGGCTTTCCCTATACAAAACTTATTGATGGACTTAGTTATGTAAAGCATGAATCCTCTACATAAGATAAATTAGGTGATAAGAAGAGTAACCAATTAGTGGTTACCCCATCCTCTAATGCAGTGGCATGGGTTGAAGTTTGCCTTGGTGTGGTCTCTACCCAAGAGAAATCATATATAACCATCCATCAACCTAGAGGGCATGGAACAAGTATGTTGGAAGCTATGGCATTCATGGCATCAACAAGTGATTATGCTAAAGCCGTAGTGCCATGGGAAAAACTCGACATACAGTGGAGTGTAGTTATGGCTGAACATGTGAGATTCAAGCTCGTAGTCTTTGGTCAGTGTTCTACCTTAGCCATACTTACTTAACCATGATTAGATCTAGGTTACTTGGTTTTGTATGAGTGTGTTGTACACAATTGACTTCTGTGTGTGGAAGATGATGGATTGAATAGGGAGCATGTGTGCCACCCTTCTGGATTGACCTTTTTCCATCTCTCTCTCTCATTTTTAATATGGTATTAGAGTAGGTTGGTGGGCCTACATCACCTCATCAAAATTCCTTCCTTTTGAGCTTGGTATTGGGAAAGAGACAGAGACATAATTGTATGCCTCAATATCCTTGATCCAAGACTTGTCATTCTCCATAGAATCATTTGACACTGCAATCATTTTTTTACTTTGCGCTTCTGGATCTCTGACAGGATATTGTAGGTGTTTCGACATCAGCTCTAACAGCTACAATAGCAGCTAGGGACTATTTTTTTGAAGGAGCCCAAGAACGAGCATTTCTTTGTTGAAAGGCCATTCATTTCATGGTGTAGGAGCAACACGATACCCTCAAGTGAAGCACGACAAATCTCTGACTGACTGAAATCAGTAAAAGTGTCATTGTATACTACTGATGAGTAGAGATGATAACAGTGTCTTGGACCTATTCAACCTGCCCTGCTAGCCCCCATTGTGCTACCAATGCCTTATTTATCCATTGTATTTCATACTTCATACCTTGTCATACCACTTCCATGCTCATAAAATTTTTCCTTAGCTCTGTCATTTTCCACAATGTATCTCATACTAAGAATGGTGATAGATGTTTCAGCCACATTTGTTGCAACAACCACAAGCCAAGATCCTTCAGGTAGAACACTAAATACCTTCAGTTGTGATGCCATAGGAAGCATTGCATAAAGAGGTAGTACATGAAGTGGTCCAACAACCTTGCAGTGAGCTATTTTTCTAGAGTAGCTCAGCTTGTCATGTCTTTTTGGCCAATAAAAGCATCAAATGCTGCTTTTATGGCATCCAAACACTTAGAACCTTTAGGATCCCATCTGTTCTCACGGTTGCTGGTTGATCTCTTGCCTAAATAACAACAGTAGAAAAGGTAAAGAAGGAGGCTATACTGGCTCCTTTCAACAAGTCCAAATTTGCTGCTACCATTGCTTCCAAACCTTCTATAAGGAACAAATTCTACAGTTGTTGGGATTTTGATGTAACATTGGGTTTATTCACTGACTTGTCCTGGAAAACAGGACATAAGCTTGTTTTAAAAGGGCAACAAGAACTTTATCTTCCTCATCCATCTTCAGTGATTCATTTGTGAGTTATTCTCTTCTTTGGTCCCATATTCAGTATTAAGCAAAGTAGGAATAACACTAAAGTGGTGAATGGCATAGCATCTCTGAAAGGTGCTTTGCTCTCTTGATCAAGATTAGTCCCTTGGTTATCCATAAATAGGCACCCTGTTTATGGGCAGCAAATACAAGAATTATGCATAGACATTGTTCTCCTTTGCAAGCTGCAAAAAGAGAGTCTGTAATCTCTTTGCCAAGATTTGCAGTCATCATATCAAATTGGAATGCAAAGTTGTTGGAGGCATTGTAACTGCAATTGAATGAGAACAAAACACATGTATTGGCTAAGAATGCAATAGTGGTCATTGCTGCAATTTTTTGAGTAAAAACTAGTTGCACTATAGGTCGTTGAAGTGTATTGCCTACTTGCATGTTGGAAAATTGACTATTTTTGCAAAGCTAAAGACTTTGAAATGGCAAACACAGGAGAGGACACTATCACTCAGATAGTTAGTGAGAAGCTGAACTATAACAATTTTGTTCTATGGAAATTCATGATGTCTAATTTCTTAATTGGAAGAGGCTATTGAGACCTAATCACAGGTCTTGAAGATGAGCCCAAGCTACTGGAGGATAGACCTCCAACACAGGTTCAATTAAAGGCACATAGGACATGGTTGGAAAAGGCCAACAAGGTCTTGCATTGGCTGTCATTATGCGTGTCAGACACAAAATCTATGCAAATTGCAAACTATACTTCCCCAAAAGCTGCTTGGGACTTATTGATGAAGAATTATGGGCATGTCACTCATGCGAGAAAGACACAACTGAAGCAAAAATTCAGCCACATATCCAGGAATGGAAGGTCTATTGAAGACTATGTCAGTGAGATTAGAACCATTATAGAACAACTAGGCTCAATTGGAGCTGAAGTTGAGGATGATGATTTGGCGTCCACTACCCTCCATGGACTTGGAGAGGACTATAAGCAGCTTTGACACTTCCATATCAGTATGTCAGGAGTAGCCTGAATTTGATGAACTTTTGGCACTTCTATTGCATGAAGAAGTGAAACTTGGACTCAATACAGGTTCTAGTGGATTTAAAAATAGCAAGGATAGCGTCTTCTACTCAAATCAAAGAGGTAGAGGTGGAAGAGGAAGATCAAACTTTAGAGGAAGAGGTGTTGGAAATGCATATGCAGCTCGTGGACAACAAGCTACCAGATGGAAAAACATGCACCATCAAGCAAATAGAGGTGCCTCAAATGCTCGTGGAAGAGGGGGTTATTCAGATAGAGGAAGAGGCACTTGGTAGTAGCCTCAAATGAGTTGTGGACAGCAATCAAATGCAAATAAGGATTGTCGTTACTGTGACAAATACGGACATGTAGCTAAGGATTGCTACAAGAAGCAGAATGATCAGAAAGAAAGAGGGAGGCAACATGGTAATTATGCTTCTTTTAGTGGTATGCAGGAGGATGATAGGTTGTTTGCTATGCAACATGTGAAGAAAGGGTTGCCTACACAAGGCAAAGCAGATGATGTATGGTATATAGACTTAGGGGCATCTAACCACATGACTCCCCATGGAGAGAGGTTTGACACATTGGTACAAGGTGCTCATGGATATGTTTGCACAGGGGATGATACACAACATGACATTAAGCATACAGCTAGTGTTCCCTTGATGATGCATGGTGACAAGAAAAAGAGTCTCTATGATGTGTTACATGTACCCTCCATAACCAA
Organism: Lygodium microphyllum; assembly: GCF_053477565.2. Taxonomy (NCBI): domain Eukaryota; kingdom Viridiplantae; phylum Streptophyta; class Polypodiopsida; order Schizaeales; family Lygodiaceae; genus Lygodium; species Lygodium microphyllum. The sequence goes on from NC_141153.1 coordinate 139,195,973, forward strand.
AAACTTGCTTTCTATGGGACAAATGGCTGAATAAAATATACAAGTTACATTCAACAGAGATGGATGCTACATTGAAGAGTATGGTCAAGGATTCAAACTCATTGCTAAAGGCAAAACAAATGGCATGATGTTTACATTGAATTAAAAAAATCTAGCATTGAATGCTGCTATGTACTCACATGACAATGTTGCAATAAGGGACATTGAGATATGGCATAAAAGGATTGGTCATGTAAATGTTCAAAAGCTAAAGATTATGCAGCATAAGCAAGTTGTAATTGGACTCCCTAAGTTCAAGCATGTGGAATTGGGACATGTATGTTAGTCGTGTCAATTTGGGAAGAAATCAAGGCGTCCATTTATATTAGTTGTGACTCCTAGTGTGAGACATAGATACATACCACCTCATGAGAGAGGAGAGTCTCATACTGCACCGCAGTTGAGGAGATTAAGGAAGCCTATGGATAGGCTTACATACAGTGGTTATATAGTGAGGCACTATGCATATATGGCAAAAGTCACTAGCTTCAAGGAACCCACAAAGTTTTTTGAAGCTATTTTGGATGATCATTGGTGTAAGGCAATGGATGAGGAATATTCAACATTGGCTGAAAATGACACTTGGGATTTGGTTGATTTGCCTGAAGAAAAATTGGCTATTGGTTGCAAATGGGTATACAAAGTGAAGTGTAAATCAGATGGCACATTGGAAAGATACAAGGCAAGACTTGTGGCAAAAGGGTATGCACAACAATATGGTCTTGATTATGAGGAGACATTCAGCCCTGTTGCTAAAATGGCAACTGTGAGAATAGTGATTGCATTGGCAACATCTAAAGGATGGAGTATGTATCAGATGGATGTGAAGAATACTTTTCTCAATGGTGATTTGGTTGAGGAAGTATACATGGATCAACCCAAGGGCTATGTACATCCAGATTTTTCTACACCTGTGTGTAGATTGAAGAAAGCATTGTATGGGCTGAAGCAAGCACCTAGAGCTTGGAATGCTAAGATAAGCGCATGCTTACAGATACTTGGTTTCACTATGGGAAAGGCTGATCATAGTCTATTCACAAAGAAGACAAGGGCTGGTTATGTGATATTAGTCATCTATGTGTATGAGTTGATTATTAGAGGTGATGGTGTCACGGGAATTGGGGAGATCAAGGAAATGTTACATGCTGAATTTAAGGTCAAAGATTTGGGTGAATTGAAGTATTTCCATGGGATTGAGGTTGTATCTACACCTCATGGTACTTGGTTGTTGCAGAAGCAGTATGCACAAGACATGTTAACCAAGTATGGTATGTTGGATTGCAAGTCTTTGAGCACTCAATTGGAGAAAAATGTTAAGCTACTTGCAGATGTTGGACATGAGATTGAGAATGTCACTATGTATAGACAAATGGTGGGTAGCTTGATTTATCTTACCATTACTAGACCGGATCTTAGCTATTTAGTTGGACTAATTAGCCAATTCATGCAGAAGCCTATGAAGCCTCACTTGGATGCAATGAGGAGGATTTTGAGATATGTGAAGGCTACATTAGATTATGGTCTATTCTATGAGCATGGTAAGCCCTTGGAGCTTACAGGATAAACACATGCTGATTGGGCAGGAAGTGCCTATGACAGGAGATCTACTAATGGGTATGCTTTTTCCCTTGGTAGTAGTATGGTCAGCTGGAGCAGTAAGAAGCAACCAACAATTGCACTCTCTAGTACTGAGGCAGAGTATAGAGGTGCTACACTAGCTGCATGTGAGGCAGCATGGCCTCTCACACTCTATTGTGACAACATGAGTAGTGTGATCCTAGCCAGTAATCCTATCTATCATGCTAGGACTAAGCACATTGAGGTACACTATCACTTTATTAGAGAAAAAGTGATTACATGTGACATTGATTTGGTCCATGTGAGGACAGAAGACCAAGTTGCAGATATCTTTACCAAGTCATTGGGTAAAGATAAGTTTGTGCAATTCAGAGAGCTAGTTGGAGTGAAGTACCCCACTTGAGCTTGAGGGGGAGGGTTGAGATTCAAGCTCGTAGTCTTTGGTCAGTGTTCTACCTTAGTTGAATAAGGTTGAGTCAACAAACTTAACTATGATTACATCTAGGTTACTTGGTTTTGTATGAGTGTGTTGTACACAGTTGACTTTTGTGTGTGGAAGATGATGGATTGAACAGGGAGCATGTTTGCTACCCTTCTGGACTGACCTTTGTCCATCTCTCTCTCTCATTTTTAATAAAACATCCCATGTGGTGGGACATCATGCCAAAATTTTAGGAATCACAAGGATGTTAGAAGCCCTAGCTATAAAGGGAAAACTGTTGCTTAAAAGTCGCAGTCCTCAGGTCCTAAGTGCTAAGGATAAGTTTGCTTTTGATGAGAGGCAGAAGCTCCTAGATAAAGCTATCATGGAGCTGCCTAGGAAGGGGCAAGATATGGAAGATCCTCTAAGAAAGGATCGAAATGACATGCTAAAAGCTATAGGCCTCCCTAGACCACTTTATGAGTTGGCAGAAAGGGACGTTAAGAATAGTATTAACATTCCTACATCAGTAGAGGTGGAAACGGAAGAGGTCAAAGACCCTAAAAGGCTGGAACTAGGTCATGATGAATATGAAGATTTTAATGACCTAGTGTTGATCCCAAGAAAGAGGACTAAATGCCCTCCTCCTTATAGGGATCTCTGAGTGTTTCATGGGCTGGTAAATGAGGACCTGATGTTGCACTTAAAGGAATACAACCTAACATGCCTTGCAAGCGGGTTTGATGACACACATTGGATGCTTGTGTTCTCTAGCACCTAGAAGGGAGAAGCTAGGAAATGGTACTGGAGCCTCCCAAAAGGGTCGATTAAATCCCTTGATGAGCTATGTGATAAATTTTTAGATGAATATGAAAAGAAGTTCCCTATGACCCATGTTTTAGGACAGCTTATGTAGGTTAGACAAGAGTCCTATCCTTCTGCTAAAGAATATGCTAAAGTCTTTGATGATATTATTAGGATTTGGCCAATAAGAGCTACTACGTTACCATATGATGTGCTATGTGAGCTTTTTATGAGCGTCTTAGAGATTAATATGCAAATCACCAGCCTCTTTTGGCAAGCTCTCTTTGAGAACCTCGGGACAAAGTTAAGATTTTCATCCTCTTATCATCCTCAAATGGATGGATAGAGTGAAAGTGCTAATTCTACTATTTTGAACCTTTTGAAATCCTATGTCTCTGATAATCAAAGAGAATGGGAAAAGTATTTGCCTTTAGTAGAGTTTGCATACAATAATAAGGTGCACTCTAGTACTAGTAAGGCACCCTTTGAGATCATCTATGGTAAGCCTCATTTACCACACATTCTTCTTACGAAGGATAAGATCTTTGCAGCAGATGAGTTTGTTAGAGACATTGATACAACTTTCACTCAAGTAAAAGTTGCTATCCAAAGGACAGAAGAGAAGCATAAACACAAAGTTGATAAGCATCGCCGTAAGTTAGATCTTAAGTTGGGACAGTATATTCTTCCTAAGTTTGAGAAGGCTCGCTTGAAGAAGTAGAAAGGTCAAAAGGGTAAAGTGGCTAAGCTTTCTAATCACTGTTATGGCCCTTTCAAGATTACATATAAGATAAATGATGTGACTTTTTGTTTGGATCTATCAAGTCATTGGAACATTCATAACGCTTTCCATAGAAGTTTGCTACGTCCCTATATTGGAGAACCTCCAATGGAACCAATCAAGGAAGATTTACATGGCATAGAAGAAACAGAATAGTTCCTTGTGCGTGAAAGAATTTTACACCATTCGGACAATACTCTAAGGTCAAGTAAGGTATTATGGAAGTATCATGTTAAGTTTAAGAATGATCCCCCATTGGACGCTCAATTTATGACTAAGAGAGAACTACAAGACCTTCCAGATCTTCTTAAGGACTATGTATCCCCTCTACAATTAAGGTCAACTGTTTAGAAGCCAAAGGGATATCACTAAATTGATTACTTATTACACATTCTCTATTTAATAAATTTATGCTAATAAATTAATGACTCACTTTTCTTTAAGTGTTGATGATGATCTAGCATGGCCATGAGACCATTTAGAGACCATATTTCTAGTGCATCACTTAATGGGGTGATCAGAGCACTCTGATGGGGATATCTGGTACATGCAGTACAAGTTATGAAGGGGGAAAGAAGTGTCTGCCAAGTGTAAGAGTGTACACAAGAACTAATGAGTTACACATGAATGAAGATGGATTAAGTTCTAAGAAGAGGAAGTGCATTAGCATTGTGTATATGTATTTATGTGTGCATCCGGGGACGCCTAGGAATGTTTACTTGTGTGTAATGAGAATTGCATTCATTTGGGGTCATCCTCTCCCTTACAAGTCAAGGTTTAAGGTATTTTCTTTCATTAAGAAAGATGAGAGAGGTAATTCTCTCACTAAGAAAGACAAGATACATGATCCTCTGGAAGTGAGGAGAGAAGTGGTTTTCTCTTTCTAAGGTCCACTAATACCAAGACAACCTTGGCAAGGGACCTTGGTAGCTAGAATTTGCAAGTAGGAAATGGCAATTCGATGAGTAATGATAATATGCCTCTTGGGGATAAAAAGATTCCAAGCCCAGCAAGTCCCATCAAGGCTTGCAATGCTTCCATGAGAGGTAGTTGTGATGGCCACATTGATAGAACCAATGGGCCTACCATTGTGGATGTGTGTCCAATGAGTGGTTCCAGTTTTTCTCTTAGTAAGGCTCTTGAGAGACCTTTCCAATTTATGGATGAATCATGCTTTCGAGTAGATGTTGTTCCTTTTAGTAAAATCGTGGTTTCTATGAATAAGCACTTGCAGAGTGGACAAAGGAAAGTAAAGACATCTCATATAAAGAAGATGGAGCATGCCCAAGGTCCACTTGTGCTCAATGGAAGTCATAAGGATGTGAGGCCATATGGCTATAGCAATAAGTCCGCTTTGAGTCCATTAGACCAATGTGGCAAAATGAGGCAGTCTAAGAATATAAAAGGGAATATGAGATGGGTTTGGAGACCCAAAATTTATAAATGTGTGGTTGGTGTGTCAGATGAAGGGCCAGGAATTCCATGTGGACATGCTTTGATGGATTCCCAAGAGGATGTGACTAAAGGCAATAATGCTATATCTGACAATAGGGACTGCCCTGAGATGCATTTATGTTATGGGTCTAGGCTTGAAGCTCTATCTAGTTTGGATTGTACCATTGACATATGTAATGGTCCAATTAGAGAAGAGTTGAATTATCACAAATCCATGATTCTCCCTATAGGAGGAGATACTAGAAAGTCGGGACAAGCGATCCATTTGAATGACAACCAACAAGGTGAGATATATCAACCTAATGAGGTCATCCATTCAGCTCTCATAGTACCCAAGAAGAGATTGCCATTATTACAGAGATATCAGTAGGAAGGCTTGGGTTAGTGGATCTATAAAGGGCCTAGATCAACCTTTTAGCTGACTCGCATGAGTAGCATGGGGCTAGTCCTCCTATTTTATGCTATCCTTGGTATCCTGGTTAGGTTGATAGGATGTGATGTATATGCCAAGGAGATCATGTATTGCGTGGATTAGAATGACCTATGTATTTTAGGCTAGGAAGGCTAGCTACTTTGGATATTATGACCAGATTACGTTAAGGCCAAGAGGGCCAATTCATTTGCAGTAAAATGTTCTATTTCAATAGGCCAAGAGGGCCATTTGTTTGTTTAGTGTGGATGCATTTTACGGGTTTTGTTTTACTGCTATGCTAGACAGATTACAGGGAACCTGAGGGGAGCCTTTGCTACACTAGAGCTTCTTGTGGCCCAATCCACAGGTGATATCTTTCCTTTACGAGAACCTTATTTTTATGCTGCATATATATGTGTACTTGTGAGGGATTTCTTTTGTTAGGGACTGACAATCAAGGCATGAAGTCCCAGGTATAGGTCAGGTATGTCTGAGGGAGGTCTAAGTAGTTGTTGCCTCCTGTACAGGTATTGTTAGGCATTAAAAGACATATTTTAGAAGGCAGTTCTAGTGACCTTATTCTGCTAACCTACTAGGCAGCCGTTCTAGGAGTTTCTGTTAGTTGGGAGGTAGTTAGAAAAGCATGCCAAAACAAATATATGTAAAGAAGCAAAATCATGAATAGCTGAAGAATAAAAATATATGGAGGTGTGTAAAAAGGGGTTCTAACCCCTATAAAAAATAAAAAAGGAAAGAAAGAAAAGTGGTATGAGCTGTTGATCATTGCCTTGCAAAGGCCTAGTAGGTTTCTGGGGACGAGTCCCGGGGCCAATGCCTTGTCTTCCTAGGGGTAGCATCCGGCCAAAAAAGAAGAGAAATAAAGAAAGTTGGAGCGAAAATAAAAGTGAGCGTCAAAAAAGGATTAAGTGTCGCCTTGCGAGGGCTTGGTAGGCTCTTGGGTACCGAGATAGGACCCAAGGCCGATGCCCTGCTCTCCTTGGGTCACTACGCTTAGCTCCCTCCTTTTTACATGCCCGAGTATGGAAAAATAAAGGCCTAAAAGGAAAATGTGCTAAAAGACAATATTTCTTGATCAAGCTATAGGAGACCTCGCCTAGGAGGAGCTCATGTTTAAGTTGTTCTCAGTTCGGTAGGTAGTTCAAACCACCACTTCGGATGACTTCTTTAATAGTTCTTTTTAGCTTGGCCATGTTGGGGCAGTCGGTTAGCGACTAGCTTTAGGCTTTCTATCAGATTATGCCAGGCCTACTGCTCTTGGATTTCATGCTTTGGTTTTGTCAAGGGTAGGGTGAGAGCTGTGATGTGTTTTGTTGTGTATTTTTTTGTATCAGTTTGATACTCTTTGTGGTTGTGTTTATGTGTAGGTTTTTTCATGGGATTCGACAAGCTGAGTTGCCCTATCCCATGGCCACCAATGAGAGCTGCATTTTAGGACCCGATTTGGACCCATTCTTGAAGCTCTAAAGCCCATTTTGCAGTCGAAAAGTACCCAAGAGGTGTTAAAGAGCCAATTTTCATAGAAAATCAAACAGTGGCAGATGACTGAGCTAGACCTTTCCTAGATGCATTTCGATGTCAGGAATCCAATGCAAGTCTCGGTTTGTCGATCAGAGGTCGTTTGACCTCCCATTTAATCCCCGCAAGGTTCAGCATTCTAAAGCAGCTCTGGATCCAGGAGCCATAAAGTGTGTGATGAGGCCCAAGTTTATAGATTTCGATGTCACGAAGCCAGCCGTCCAGTCCGATCACAAATCAAAGTTCGTTTGCACCCGCAAAAAAAACCCTTTCACAGCAGTGTGAAAGTGGTTTTTGAAGTGAACATTTTATAGATGAAATGAAATGAAAGTCTAAATGAAGAAAACATATAAAAAACATGTTGAGATGCAGGGAGGGGCATTTTTTGATAGACACCCCATTTTTTGGGGATTTGTGTGCCTCTTGGATGCTCAATCATGTAGAGAGAGAGAGGGAGATTCCTGATCTATGTAGAAAGGGCAAGATTTTGATGGTAACCATGTGTAATATGATGAAGGGAATGAAATTTTGATTTCTAGTCTTTCTATCTCCTCTATCCTCTCTCCTCATGCTGCCCATTCATATAGATCAATTCAAGAGAGAAGAGGGTGGGATGTGATGACGAATTTGGATCAAATGATGATATGAAGTGGTAGAAGATATAGATCGGGCAGGAGAGTGCATCAGTAGCAAAGGAGAAGCCTCAGTAGGCCTCCCGATTTCGAGATACACGCCTCGAAACTCGTAGTTTTTATGCGTAAACGATCCTTTTTTTTGTTTTATGAAAAACGGTTGAAGGAAGTGTTTGATAATGATTGTTCTTGATTTCCTATGTTGCATTCTCTCTGAAATATAGAAGAAAACCAAAAAATTTAATAACATAATGATTTTCTGCAAAACACACAAAACCCGCAAGTTGTGATTTTTATGAAAATGATGGAAATTGGGGGTTTTGTTGGGTTTTTTGGGGTCATATGAGATGAAAATTGATAGGGAAATAATGCTGAGCATACTTGATCAGAAAAAACCAATAACTCTAAAATATCATACTTTTTGGGAAAATAAATAGGAAAAATAGAGAAAATGGAAGGAAAAATAGATTTTTACGCTGAATAATTAGGAAAAAATTGTAACAAGGATGAGGCATGAGGGATAAGCCTCATTTCAACATTGTTTTTATGTTAGTGTTCTTTTTTATTGCTTTTTATATGAAAAATGACATAAAAATGAACCCTACACCTATGCAATGTTGCAAAACCTAAACGGATAAGGGGAAGAGAGGTTGTGAAAGTGAGTAATCGTTGAAAATATTTTAAATTATGATTTATTTGATTTATGCAAAGTAGCAAAGCATATAGGCTGATGATAATTTAAATTTAAAGAGACTAGTAGCACGAAGAAATTCAGTGCTAGCCTAGCAATGCCGTAATAACGCGTAGGCTGAAAATCATTAAAGAATTGTCTTTGCACACCACGTGGTTGATTTCTAATCATAAAATGCTTTCACACAATGGTCATACACTTCTACATTTTGCATGCCACATGGTATAAAACTTGGATGCATAGCACTTGATTGCCTAATAAATGATCAATGTGGAGTGTGTAAGGATACCCTTGCTATAGGCTAGACGATCATTTCTTGAGGAAAGTGCTTGGCAAGGAAATATTGAAGTCTCTTGGATTGTTCAAAATCAAAGAGTGGAGTATGTTCGTATGTTCTTTAGGTTGCCCATTCATATGGATCAATTCAAGAGAGAAGGGAGTGGGGTGTGATGACGAATTTGGATCAAATGATGATGCTAAAGTGGTAGAGGACATGGATTGGGTAGGAGAGTGCATCAGTAGCAAAGAAGAAGTATCACCGGCCTCCAAATTTCAAGATACACATCTCGAAACCTGCGGTTCTTATACATAAACTATCATTCTTTTTGTTTTATGAGAAATGGTTGAAGGAAGTGTTTGATAATGATTGTTCTTGATTTCCTATGTTGCATTCTCTCTGAAATATAGAAGAAAACCAAAAAAATTAATGATATAATGATTTCGCACAAAACACACAAAACCCGCAAGTTGTAGTTTTTATGAAAGTGATGGAAATTGGGGATTTTGTTGGGTTTTTTGTGGTCATATGAGATGCAAATTGACAGGGAAATAGTGCTAAGCGTACTTGATCATAAAAAACTAATAACTTTGAAATATCATAATTTTTGGAAAAATAAATAAGAAAAATATATTTTTGCGCTTAATAATTATGAAAAAATATGATTTATGTTTGTGAATGTGTAACAAGGCTGAGGCATGAGCGATAAGCCTTAGTTTAGCCTTTTTTAAATGTTAGAGTGTATCTTTATTACTTTTTATATGAAAAATGATATAAAAATGAACCCTACACCTATGCAACGTTGCAAAACCTAAACGGTTAGGGGGAAGAGGGGTTGTGAAAGTGAATAATTGTTGAAAATGTTTTAAATTCTAATTTATTTAATTTATGCAAAGCAGCAAAGCATATAGGCTGATGATAATTTAAATTTAAAGAGACTAGTAGCACGAACCTCCAGCAATGCCGCAATAATGCGTAGGCTAAAAATCATTAAAGAATTGTCTTTGCACACCATGTGGTTGATTTCTAATCATAAAATGCTTTCACACAATGGTCATACACTTTTGCATTTTGTATGCCACATGGTATAAAACCTGGATGCATAGCACTTGATTACCTAACTTAGGTCTCTTGAGGAAAGTGCTTGGTGAGGAAATATTGAAGTCTCATGGATTGTTCAAAATCAAAGCGTGGAGTATGTTTGTATGTTCTTTATGTTGAGGCAGCACATCTTGGGGCCAATCCTTGGGGTGTAGGAGAGCTGTAGTGGGACCCGGTGATTTTGCTGAGAGGTTGCCTCCCTATGTTTGTGCTACGAGGTATAGTATACCAAAATGTGTGGGATCTCTCTCTTAGGAGAAGGGAAGAGAAATCGTTGGACTAAGTTCCACTACAAACATAATATCCATATTAACAATTAGAGTAGAGTGTGCCTTAGATGCTCATGGCCATGAGGCCATGTGTGGGGGTTGTCTTAGAGTGTGAGAGGTCCCGACTAGTGCTAGGGAGCCAGTGTCGGGCCTGTTTTTGTTCCCGACACCTATCCATGTGCAAACATAGTTGATTTTAGTTGAGGAAGACTAGTATCCAAGGTAAACACTTGACCATGTCTTTTGCACTTAGCAATTGGCTTGAACCCATTTCCAAACTCCTCAATAAAACATCCATTTTTATTAAATCAAACTTACAAATTTTGTAGCATCTTTAGCAATATGCCCATACTTCCCATAGTAGTGGCAATCCTTATCCTTATTTGCATTCTTGTGTGCATTCTGAGGTTTCCGTGAACTTTTGCCTCTAGATTTGGATCTCCCCCTTGCTTGAAAGTATCCACAACCTCTAGCATTTTGAGCTTGTTGATCATTCACATTTTGAGATGAAATATGATTAGTCCCTTGACCATGCGAGAGGGACCTCTACCACGGCTACCTTTGCCTCATTGATTTGAGTAAAAAACTACATCTCTATCTCTTGAGCTACTGGAGGTAGTAGCTAATCCAAGCTTAACCTCTTCATGAACAAGCAAAGTAACTAGCTCATTAAACTCAAGAATTTATGATAAATTGATATAGATGTATCAAATGACTTATACTCTGATCCAAGGTGATTCAGTATATCTGCAACCAAATCTTCATCATTGACTTCAACTCCAACAAATGCTAGCTAATTAGCAATGGTCTTTATCTCTATGACATAGTCTTGTACTAACTGTCCTTTCCTGACCATGTTATTAAACTTTTATTTTAGTTGGATTTTTTGTGCACTAGTAGTCGCACCATAGTACCACATCAAGATATCCCATGCATCCTTCAAGGACTTGCAATTCATGATCTACATGACCATTGCATCAGAGGTACATAATGAAAGCAGTGCAAAACTCCATGACCTCATTGAGGCCACACACGATGTGCTCTCTACTATTTAATGATGGGATTTCTTCCTCGAAGCTTAAGTTCAGCATCATCACCTGTAATCATATCCCAATATCCTTTTCCAATCAAGAAATTCTCCATAAGAAATTTCCATATTGCATGTTGTTGTTATCCATCTTTTCACCCACTATCTTGTGATATTGTCTATCATATCAACATTTGTCATATTTGCAGCTCTATATCTTTACTACAATATTCAAGTTGTTAATGGTTGACTCCCTGGGGAAGAACAAGATGTCTTTTCATTGATAAAATGCTTGCATACAATTCAAGAAACACATGTACATTTGTAAATACTCAGTATCCAGTTCAGTCCCAACTCATTTTGAATATGTAGCAGACATCAGCTCTTCAGTTGCAATCCCAAAATCTTTAGTTAAGTAGCATAGGTATGCCACTTTCTCAGACATGACAGTTTTAGTCCTAAAGCAAACAACAGTAAAAACTCTACAATAGCCAATGTATTTTAGCTCAATAACATGCCAAGACATCTCTAAACATCTTCCATAAGATCTATAAGTAGTAGCATAGCATGTAGATATCATTGATTGCATAAACCTTATGCATATATAAAGAAGAATCTTTCAATGACTAGTGATAAACAAGTAGTTTGAAGCAATCAACAATAAAACCTTTGCTATAACCAAGTTATTATCTACTCGTAATAGCCTCAAGTCATATTAGACATGTATCATAAACTCTGGAAGTTGATACGTGGACATATGAGCATCAATGCTTGTACATACTGTTAGCAGTCATGTTTGTCATGCCTTGTCATCTCCTGCCTGTGAGCCTCAGTCTGAGTCAGATGAGGACTTTAGGAGCTCTGACTTGTCTATCACTTGTTTTGACGGAGGAGGTAGCTCATTCTAGAGCACTCAGTTTATTGCATTTCAGTGCATTTTCTCCTCCAGTCGGGATTTTATGTGCATTTCCTGGGGCAGTTTCTGCATTCTTCAGCTTGCCTCACCTGCCGGACATTGTCCACCCTTTTCGGGATTTTTCTGAGCATTCCTGGCAGTTTTACCAGCATTAAATGCTGGTCGGATCAGCATTAAATGCTGGTCGGACATATTTATGGCCTCAAATTTCAGGTCGGCCAGTTTTTGGGTTTTTTGGCTATTTATAGCCATTTCCCACTTGCCAGTCAGTTGTATTATCATCTTCCCTCCTTCTTTGGCAGGTGCACACTCCGACTCCGTCATCTTCCTCCGTCTTCGGTGCTGCCGTCATCATCAGCCTGATCTGGTGCCCTCACTGACGCTTCGGGCTGCGTGCAGGGGGTGATCAGTCCACAGTTTTGTATTCAGCATTCATTACAGTCAGTGCAGATTTTCTTCCTTCATTTTCTGCTGTCTCTCTCTCCTCCTCTGTGTTCATGTTCTTCTTCCATTGCGCACTCTCACATGGTATCATCGCCTGACTGAGAGCACAGAGGACCTAACCTTGTGGAGAGATACCTCACCCCTCTTCTACTGTTGTCGCCTCATCTCCAACTGCCTAGGCGGCCCCTCCATGTGGCCATTCTTCTTGCGTTTGCTGCAGACGACTACTCCCGAGGCTGCCACATCATCAAACGACCCCTCCTGCTTGCGTTTACCATCAGGCGGCCCCTCCTTCAGTTGGGCGACACATCATCAGGCTGCGTTTTGCAGATCTGGTGGTCGTTTCCACTCCTGGTGGTTTATCTCCTGCTGGCGACCCACTCCCAGGCTGCGTTTTGGTGCTTTCGGCTTCTGTTCTGGTGATCTTCATCAGATACCCTTGCGTTTTGCAGCTCCAGGTGTTTGTAGGCTATCACAGCCTGCGTTTTGGTGGTTGGTGACCAGACTGTTGGTCATTATTCGACATCGGCAAAGTTTTCTTTGGTGTTTGGTGTTTTGGAGATTGGAAGATGTCTTTTCATTAGTTTACGGGCTTTGATGACTCAGATGACGAGCTTTTGTCTCGACACTCATCTGAACGAAGGCGTGATTTTTATCACGAGGACCGTCGTCCGGAGTCTATTCCTCTTTCCCGCCCCCCTTCTATTCATGTATCTCGGCGATCCCCTTCCAGCGGGCCGACGATGCAGCCTTTGGTACCCCCTATACAGGCATCCGTACTTCCTCAGCTGCCCAAAGAGGACCGGTTGGATGGCTCCAACTTTTCTCTATGGTCCTGCAAGGTGGAGTGTATCTTGGACTCCTTCGATCTTTGGGAGCTTGTTTCTATTCCTATTCCCCGGCCTAAGGTGGATCCTGCAGATGGGACATCTATGGATCATGCAGCCTTATGGGATCGGCTCAATTCTAGAGCCAGATCTTTCCTCTTTCTGAGTTTGCAGGATTCTGTCCTTATTCATGTTCACAGGTTGAAGACTGCAGCAGACGTGTGGAGAAAGCTCGCATCTCTCTACCATCAGAAGACGTTTGCCCACCGGATATCTCTCGAAAAGAAGTTGCGGATGCTCGCTATTGATGATAGTCCTTCCATGAAGGACCACATCAACAGATTACAGGATATGAGGGATGAGCTTGTATCCCTCGGTCGGACGATATCTTCTGAAGACATGGCTATGATTCTTTTGACTCAGCTGCCATCGCCTCGGTTTGATGTCTTCTACACCAGCCTTCTTACATTGAGGACTCGTGAGAAGCTTCTATGGGAGGAGCTATCCCCTCTTGTCTTGGAGCATGACGAGCGACTCAGAGAGGTCAGTGCTAGTGGATCCGACTCCACTAGAGCCTTTGTTGCAGGTTCGGGAGGACAGAAGAAGAAGAAGAAGTCAAAGGCTAAGAAGAAGGACAGTTCTTCAAGCTCTGACTCAGATTCAGAGAGACTGAAGTGCCCACACTGTGGGAAAGGGACACATCCAGAGGAGAAATGTTGGAAGAAGTACCCTCACCTTCGTCCATGAGCGAAGGGTGGATCTACGGAGCCTTCTTCTACCTCTACACCCGCTGTTACCCATGAGTCAGTGTTCCTTCATATCCATGCTTTGGAGGAGGATCCTTCTTGCATGGCTGCAGTGTCTTCTGCGCAGCCTTGGTTAGTGGACAGTGGTGCTTCGAGTCATATGACTCCCCGAGGTGATTTGTTACAGGATCTCCATCCATCAGAGGGTTCAGTCACTGTTGGTGACATTTTATCGGTGCCTATTAGTGGTGTTGGCACATTGCCTTTGTTTACCGACCGAGCTTCGAGCTCCTTTTCACAGGCCCTACATGTTCCGGATTTGGGCCTTCCACTCCTCTTAGTTTATGGCCTTACGAGGCTTGGCACACGAGTGATCTTCACCGAGCATGCCGTTGTTATTGAGGATTCTCTTACAGGAGCTGTCTTATCTACAGATTGGTAGGAGAGCGGGCTTTACAGGCTCCATTCCCCTTCTTTCAGGCAGGGTCCTCCGAGGCAGTCTATTGCTACACCCGTTCCCGCTTGTGCACCTTCTATTCCACAGGTTTCTTCCCATCCCCCACCTTCTCCTCCGCTGGTTCCCTCGTACCCCCCATCCCTTTCAGAGGGGGACGATCTCGGTGATGCGGCTGTGGATTCCCTGGCCCCTAGTGTTTTAGAGGGGGATTCCCAGGATCGTGAGGAGCTCCTTCAGCAGCAGTCTACATCGACAGACTTCATTGACCTTGGCATTTCTCTTGCCACCCCAGGATCCGTTTCTCCCTTGGCCTTCAGCCACATCCAGGATCTGAGAGGAGGTGTTAGCAGTCATGTTTGTCATGCCTTGTCATCTCCTGCCTGTGAGCCTCAGTCTGAGTCAAATGAGGACTTTAGGAGCTCTGACTTGTCTATCACTTGTTTTGACGGAGGAGGTAGCTCATTCTAGAGCACTCAGTTTATTGCATTTTAGTGTATTTTCTCCTCCAGTCGGGATTTTATGTGCATTTCCCGGGGCAGTTTCTGCATTCTTCAGCTTGCCTCACCTGCCGGACATTGTCCACCCTTTCCGGGATTTTTCTGAGCATTCTTGGCATTTTTACCAGCATTAAATGCTGGTCGGATCAGCATTAAATGCTGATCGCGACATATTTATGGCCTCAAATTTCAGGTCGGCCAGTTTTTGGGTTTTTTGGCTATTTATAGCCATTTTCCACTTGCCAGTCAGTTGTATTATCATCTTCCCTCCTTCTTTGGCAGGTGCACACTCCGACTCCGTCATCTTCCTCCGTCTTCGGTGCTGCCGTCATCATCAGCCTGATCTGGTGCCCTCACTGACGCTTCGGGCTGTGTGCAGGGGGTGATCAGTCCACAGTTTTGTATTCAGCATTCATTACAGTCAGTGCAGATTTTCTTCCTTCATTTTCTGCTGTCTCTCTCTCCTCCTCTGTGTTCGTGTTCTTCTTCCGTTGCGCACTCTCACACATACATCAAATAGTAGTGATAAATGAACTTCTCACATGCTGTGACCAGTCAATAGGCTTGTTAAAATAGTAGTAAATAAGTAAAAAACAATCATTCAATGCTTGCAAGCATTCATAAACCATCCACCAATCATGTGGCATCATCCAAGCATTACTAGACAACTACTCAAGCTTTAGGTGAGCCTAAACTAACAAGTTCAACTACCACAGACTTTATGACAACACATAGTCTATCATATACATCTAGTAGATGAATTTCAATCCATTCTAAGGATGCCCAAAATTATGAAAAAAATTCTATGATAGTTGCAAAACATCTCATTGATTTTTTAGTATACCATTATCAAGCATTGACTGGCTAGAATCTTTAGAAATTTGTGTCATGAATAGGCACAGTTTTCACATTGATTTCTGATGCGGTAAGTGGCTGCTTATAATGGACATGGTGAGTACTCCATTGAGCTAGATATTCTCAAGAAGAGATTGACACTAACATAGGAGTGCATTGACATGTTGAGATATTCAAGCTTAGTCTATGCACTATCTACCAACATGATAGCTGTATGGGTGTGTGTAATTGTCAATCATGTGTGTGTCTTGAATCATTCGATGATAGCTAACTTAAATGGAGTTAGAGTTAGTCAGTGGTTAGTCATTAGACCTAAGTTAGATGTACTTTGTACTTTGAGTGTGATGAATAATGAAAATGAACACAGAGATAAGTTTTTTTCTCTTTGTTCTCTCTCTCTCTCTCTCATTCTTCTAACATGGTATTAAAGCCATGAAACCCCATGACCCCATGAAGTATGTGAAGCTTGGAAGCTTGGCATTGGAGTTGCAAAATCTAGAATGGAGAGATTTGTGAGTGGTCTATAGGAGGAAAAAGCTATCTTCAAGTGTTGGCATCCATAGCTGAAGAACTAGGTATGTTTCTATGGTCTATATACCAAATAGCAATCAAAGCTTATTGAAGCTTTGTTTGAAGGGGTTATTGGCAAACAGTCAAGATCTTGACAATGCACGTTGACGGCAACCATCGCAGCAGCATAAAAAACATGGGCACAACAAGTTGCACATGTTTCTTGGCTGACAGGAAGAGGGTAGCAATAAACACAAGCTATGCTTGCATTTGGAGTTCCATGTTGAAGACAAATGCCATGCAAATTTTGTTAGGATTGAAGAAGACTCTATAGCATTGGCATTTTGGGGTCTTAGCTCATGTGTGGGATATTTGAATCAGACATTGGCTAGAAAATAGAGCAAGTCTACTGTTAATCATACAGAGACAACATACATCTACTTGATTGTAGCTCATTGGAAGCTATATTGAACTCCATTGTTGTCTATTGATGCTTGGCAATGTATATGCCTTTACTCTCATGCATTTGGGAATGGGATTAAAGAGTTTAAAACTTAGATCTAGAAGGCAAGAGTAGGACAAAATTTGTATGTGCATGTATGACAGATTATGGTTGACAATTGAAGCATTGTGATGCTTTCTTGGTACTCGTCACTCACAATGCCTAAACTTTGCCACATGGGATGTGGATGTCTTGTGAGATGTTGTGGGATATAAATATGAAGGGGATGCAATGGCAGTGGAGAAGGAGAAGAGGAAGATGTGGGAGAGAAGAGCACACACAATGTAGGTGCTGTCCAAAAGTGATTGACACTTAATGCACTATCTCATATATATGAATAAAGAATATGGGCGGTCACTATACACGGGCAGGCCTAAGGGCCTTTTATCCCAAAAACCTCCCACTAAAAGGCCAATGGGCCAAGAAGTGAAAAAACAAAGAAAAAAGGAAAAGAGACAAGGTGAGGAATCATGAAATCTCACCCAACGCCCAATCGGAAAGCGAGCTATGCAATAAGTGGGAACCTCTGTGAAAGAAGAGTCAAGCATCCTCGAGTCCATGACATCCAGGAGATAAGAGATCCCACAACTCCATACAAGGGAGCAATCCAAGAATGCTTCTCATGAAGCAAGCACAAATCATCAATGCATGGGAGTAAAAAGCATCATAGTCGTGCATAGCATCAACATGGCACATACAAGACAACAGAGAGTAGTCAAACTCTCGAAAGTCAATCACTGAAAGAGGGCCAATATCTTGGACACTCGTCCAATGGGGTCTCAAGACTACATGTGGCCTCAGTGAAGCGGAAGAGGCTGGCTGTCCAACCTACAAACCTATAAGAAAACGGCTCTCATGAGCTTGCAAGGGGTCTAGCAACTGACCACCAACATCTTGACCCTGACTACTATGCATAACTACGTCATCTGGGCCAATAAGTGCCTCATTTTTAGCATAAAAATCTTGTTGTAATGGCAATGTAGCTGCTGTAAAATCAGCCATAAAGCGTACTAAACTCTCATCAAGAGGCCTAAGAGGTATCTGCGTCTCATAGAAGATAGCATGACGGCTGCATGTGACCTACTGGGCATCCAAATCCCATAATATGTAGGACTTAAAGTCACCATCTCCATAACCAAGGAGGATACATCTATGTGACATAGGATCATGTGGCATACGTACAGATGCCTCGTAGCCAAACATCCTCAAGTAATCATAGGAGGGCCGCATGCCACTCCATGCCTTATGGGGTGTAATAGGATCCAAGGTCAAGCACGGCGTCGTGTTAACCAAATAGACTGCCATCATAAGGGCCTCAGCCCAAAAGCCATAAGACAACCTAGCTGTGGTAAGCATAGAAGCAACCTTTGCATGTAAGGTCAGGCACATGCCATGAGCAATCCCATAATACTGTGGGCACAAGAAATTAATGCCATACTACTAAAAATAGGTCCAAAAACTGGGAGAGAGAGCATGACTCTCATAATCCATCTATAAGCACCTAGGCTTGCTACCAACAAAATCCATAAACCTGTCAAGGATAACTACAACATCCTTAATCTACACCAAGGGAAAAACCCAAACACAATGGGTAGCATGATCAACAAAGGTCACAAAGTATGATGCTCCACCAAGTGAGTGGGAAGGCATAGGTCCATATACTGCACAATGGACAAGATCTAGAGGATCATGCCTCTCATGATCACCATGAGCCAAAGGGGCTCTACAAGGACCACAAGTACAATCAAGGCAAGCATTTAGATTTGCATGTGACAAAGGAGGTAGCATGGAGTCTGAACGAGACAAGATCTCCATCTCTCTGTGGTGTTGCATATAGCCTTGGCGATAATGCCCTAACAATGCATGTGATATCCGAATAATTGCAACCATAGAATCTCCCACATGAGAGACATACACTGAGTAATGAGAACCAACTCTAGAACCTCTAGCCAAAACCAAGCAACCACGAGACTGATCTTCCAAAATCAATTTGCAAGAGAGATACTAAAACCTGCATCATGCAATTGATAGATAGACATCAAGCTGTTACTGAGCATAGGAACATGTAAGACATCATGGAGCATAAGAGAAGTCCCATTAGGCAAAACTAGGTGTATGTCCCATGTACCAACAATAGCATAAGTCTTCTCAAGGCCCAAATCAATACATCCGTCAACCTCCCTGTAAGAAGAGGACCATGATCTATGAGGGGTAACATGACAAGATGCCATAGAGTCCGAAAGCCAATTAAAGGCACAAGCCTGATCATTGAGCAAGTAAGTTGTAGGGAAACAAGATGACAAGAGTGCATGCTCTACTGCATCATCATGGGTAACCACATGTACCTCACCACTAGAAAGAGTGGTAACACTTGCTGCATCACCGACTCTCTGCTCATCACGTTGAGTCCATATATGTCTTTGCTACTCTCTAATATGTCTAAAACATTTTCTTTTAGTATGCCCAAGATTTCCACAATGGAAGCATACAACATCTGCAAACAATTGAAGAACCTGTAGAAGACGACAAGGAATCCAAGTCATCATGAATAGGGCTATCCATAGCATCCATGGAGATCAAGGAGTTGAGGGCTATCCCAACGAAGGGAACCTGCTCATGAAGACAATCATATGCAAGTACATCAGTGGTAGAAGCATGCCACAAAGGCTCATGAAACCTCAATGGACGGGAGGACATAAAGGCATCAACCAAGGATGCAAAAGCTCCCACATGAAGAAGAGTTGTAGCCAATTGCATGATATAACCAACCACAATACGGTAAAGCATAAGACATCTGTCATAAGAGCATATGGATTTCAGTCATAAAATCAGCCCATAACCATACGCATATGCATAGCTTTGCAGTACATCATGCCACCTAGGAACATCTAAGTCAAGTAAAGATCGACAAGTGGCAAAGCATCCTACAAGATTCAAGCTCCAGGAGAAGCCTAAACACCTGTACAACATCATCCATACAAGTGGCTCTATAAGGTATACAACAGTAGACCATAGATGGGTAAGCATACATAGCATCTGCTCTCTAAGATGGACGGACAACAAGAGCCCAACTAGCATAGAAGCTAGACAACACAGAAGTAACAAAGCCATAACTGCTAAACCCAAGCACTGTCAAGAAGTCCACTGATCAAGGAGTAACCTGCAAATAACCAAGCATCAATGAGCAATGAAAGCTCAATAACCAACTACCAAGACAATGGAACAAGCACTACTCAAACATGTATTTGCATCCAAGTAAATCCAAGATCCATAATCGGGGCATTAAGGGCCAAATAACATCCAAGATGCATCAGTGATAAGCCAACCAAATGCAAACTGCTCCACAAAATTCTCAATTGCAAGTCGATTCAAGCCCAAACATTTTCCATACTACAACCAAACCCAAAGCATCCACATCAGACATCAGTCCCATAATGGGTAGCATGGGGCATAAACCTTGCTAAATGAAATGCTAGCTAGAAAGAAAATGACAATGAATCAATAATTGAGCTCTACTCTTTGCTTAAGAAGCATCCAAGAGCATAAACATCAAAGTGGCATCATCCAAATACATCAGTTTATCATCCCAAGTAGTCAGGAGCACCCGTAGACCATAGGCATAACCAAATTGGAGGTAAAATAACCTGTCAACCAAGGTAGCATAAATCCCAACCAACAACGAAGTGTTCGCATCCAAATCAAGGCTCAATAGCTCTCAAATAGCATATCCAGGCATAAACCACCAAGCATCAATACATCCAACAGGACACCCGAATGCCAACAAAGAGCATTATGCATAAGCCGTCCTTGATAAAACCTTGCTATACCCAAACAATATATATTAGTAAATCCATGCATAAATCAAGCTATGGAAGATCAAACCAAGTCCCAAAGCATCTCAAAACGTTGGGCAAACATCCCCAAAGCATCTGGGCATCAAATACCAAGCCTCGGGAGCATCACATAAGCTAAGAGCATGACATTTTCTTGCTATTAATCAACTCAGATCTGTTGCAGAAAATTCTATGATCAGAATTTTGCACATCTGACATCGCCATCGCATCCGGAGCATGCCTAAACCCTAAGTTAGACTCTTACCTTGCCTAAATCAAGTTCCGGATGCTCGAGATATGAGAAAAAATGGGATTTTTGAGCCAGATTTTGAAACAGGTGCAAAAAAAACGTGATCTGCTATTGTGGGGCTTGCGGGTTATGCTGAGGATAAGGAGGAAAATGGGGGCATACAAGGTGCCCAATGATGCCAAGGAACACCTGCAAAGAGTCTATGAGGGTTGGGGAGAGGCACGAGATGAAATCTTACCTCGGGGGGAAGAAGCCATGGCTGACATTGAAGCTTCAAGCTCTAGGCCTTCAATCCGGGCTAAAGTAATGCCAAGCCAAGCTCCACGATCAAGCTCTGATACCAGTTGAAGGGGATGCAATGGAAATGGAGAAGGAGAAGAGGAAGATGGGGGAGAGAAGAGCACACACAATGTAGGTGCTATCCAAAAGTGATATGACAGTCTTATTGCACTATCTCATATATATGAATAAAGAATATGGGCGGTCACTGTACACGGGCAGGCCCAAGGGCCTTTTATCCAACAAAATACTCCAAATTTGGATTGATTTCATTGATGGTTATATAGTGGGCTGGCTATTTACATCCTCTAAGAAGCTTGTTTGACATTACTATTGGTCATATACGCTGTTATTGATGCTTATATGTATGTGCATTGAATCCCGAGGGTTATGGGACATGTCAGAGATGTTTTGAGCTGAAAATACTTCAACTTTCATAGACAATACACTTTTGGTTACAACATCGAAATAGTTGAAAACTATCTATTATAATTATGGAAAACTAAGCAAGCATTTAAATCTTTGTGATCATGTATTGTTCTCGATGAGTCATGACACATATCTAATGTGATTTGAGGATGTTTGTGGCCTGAAATTGCTTCAGTTTTGCACAAAGAATTATGGCTAGAAATTGTAGACTATGATCTATAAATGGTTTTGGGAACATACATATATGTCCTACATGCAGTGAAAGAAACCTACTTAGCATGCTACTGAACATGGTTGTTATGACATATGTCTGGAGATGTTTGCCATGTTTTTGAGCTGAGAAATCATTGACTTTTGTAGTCAACTTACTGTCATAAATCTAAGGACTGAAACTATCCTATGGAAAGTGTACTTGGTCTGCAGTGAGTCAAGCACTATCTATTCCTAGACTGCATTGAATACATAGAGTTGCAAACGATGGAAAATACTGAGAGAACTAATAACATAACTTAAATAGTGGGTAACAAATTAGGCAACAACAACTATGCTATCTAGAAGTTCAGGATGGAGAACTTCCTCATTGGCAAGGGCTACCAAGATTTGGTCATCACAGGTCTGGAAGCTAAAGCTAAGCTTCATTCTAGTCATGTAGAGCTTGAGATTGCTATGACTTATGTATGCAATAACGGCAAGCAGCATGGAAAGTTTGATGATGTCTAGTATATAGATTTTTGTGCCTCAAACCACATGACACCACATAGTGAGTGGTTTGATGAGTTTAAAATAGGTGCTAATGGCTATGTATGTAAGTACTAGAAATGATTCTTAACATGACATAGCACATATACGGATTTTTCCCTTGGTTATGCTGCTTGATGGCAGAAAAAACACTTGCATGATGTATTGCATGTTCCATCAATCACTAAGAATTTATTGTCTATAGATCAAATGGTTGAGAAGAATCTACAGATATAATTTAATAGTGATGGTTGCTTCATTGAGGAGCATGGTAGAGGATGTAGATTGGTTGCCAAAGGCCAGAGACACGGTAGGATATTTACATTGGATGCAAACATCCCTAAATTGAATGTTGTTATGTTTGCTCATGATGGAGCAAGTATCCAAGACATTGAAATTTGGCATAAGAAGATTCAACATATAAATATTCAAAAATTGAAAAATATGTATGTTATAAGGCTAGCAAGGTTTAAGTATGTGAATTTGGGACATGTATGCTCAACATGTCAGTTTGGGAAAAAAGCTAGTTTCCATTTGCAAATAGTACATAGAATAGCAGCAGGCCATTACAGCTTGTGCACTTAGATATTTGGAGATCCACTCACAATGTATCACTTGGTGGGTCTAGATACTATGTGTCTTTTGTGGATAACTATAGCAGGTACACATGGATATACATCCTAAAGTATAAAGATGAGATTTTGGATAGCTTTATGGATTTTAAAGCTCATGCAAAAAGAGCTTAACTCTTATATCGCATGATTATAATCTGATGGTGGTGGAGAGTACATGTCAAAGGAGTTTGACATATACTTAGCAAAGCATCGGATCAAGAGGCGATTGACTTGCAACTATACTCTATATGGAGCCCCAAGAGGAGCACCAAGAAAATGGAGAATCTACCGCAAGAAAATCTATCTTCTATCATCAATAAGCATATTCTTCATATTTTATCAACCACAATAGGAAAAAAACACCAATCTTCTCAAATCTTCAAGAGGCAACATTATATAAAAATTCTCTCACAGATTTATCACCACAAAACTTCAGCACATTCTTCATATTATTCATCAAAAGAACAAGAGAATACAAAGGAATACTCCACTTTGAATGGAAATCATCACATAGTATTCATCTTCGATAGTTTCATAGTCTTCATAGTCTCTTTGATGATCTCTCACTCATAGATATATTGTTTTGTAGCCATTATCTGGAGTACCAGAGCTACATACGCACATACACATATACGACACTTATCACACTCACAACACCGTATTTTCAGTTTTCAGTTTTTAGCTTTTCATTCAGCACTTTTATTTTGGATAGCTGGACCTCATCAGTTGTATCACAGTTTGTCTCATAGGCCAGTTTTGGTCTTTAGAAGACGCTAATATAACTTTCTTTCTTTCTTTCTTTTTCTCTCTCTCTCTCTCTCTCTCTAATTAGTACATTGGAATCATCAAGAATAATAATCCATAAACCCTCTTTGGTTGTGGATATCCCTCCCAAGAGGTATGCCTGATATAAAAGGTCACCAAAGCCACTATTGTTTCCTTTCCTAGCTCTAACAATGTCACTCTCACTTCAGTCTTTACTCGAGTCTTCATCAGCTACTTTTTCCACTTCTTTGAGTTATTTTAAACTTGTATTCATCTCTTTCCAAGGTTTAAAAACTTCCCCAAGCTACACATTCATCCCACAGAACACTTATAGAGACATACAAAATAGAGATAGAGGCTCTACAACCAGAGGGTCTACAATATCATATAGAAAGCATTTAGCTCAACTACAACCATTCAAAACCATCAAGAATCATTCAACAATGTTCACCCCATTGCAAGATGGAAAAAATAAATAAATCAAAATAAGTAACAACGTGAAAAAAGGCAGCCTGGTAAATGAATAAGAGAGGAAAGGCCAAAAGCGCAAATTCAGATCAAGTCAAAGATAAAGGTGCATTTTAAAATGCAAAGGCATCACCAAAATTTTGTAAAAGAGCACCAGGCTCCCTCATATGCAAATTGTAAAATCTAGATGGGCATAGGTGAAGGGATAAGGCAACTAGAAGGGAATAGGGAAAGAAGACCTTGGCAAGATGCCTGGTCATGTAAAAAAGGGGATGGGTGCCCAAGGGATTTAGAGCTTGTATATAAACTCAAAAAGTGAATGGGAAGCTCATTATTTAGTTTGTGGCAAAAGTAGCTTCTTCTTCCTCTCTTCTTCTCTCCCTCTTGCTTGTGTATGCTTGTGCTTGAGAGAGGGAGTGTGAGAGTGTGAGGGAGTAAGTGTGAGGGACCATGGTGGAGAAGCTCACCATCTTCTTCTTTTCTCTTCTCTTCTCTTGACCCACACACGGCTATGGAGGATGGAGCTTGAAGGAGGAGGCATCAGGTTGCTTGAGCTTGCAACTAGGATCGTGGAGCTATTGGAGTGCTTGCAAGAGGAGGCCACTCAGTCGGGTATCAAGGTAAGCTCACTACACCTGTGGAATTAGAGGCATGTCGGATTGGTGAGAGATAGCCACATTAGAGTTTGCTTGAAATGCTTGAGCAATAAGTGGTCTATGGGTCTTGGTGGTTGAGCGTGAGCTCCCACTACATTTTGATTCTATTGTTGAGACTAATAGATTCAAGCTTGAGCAATTGCACGCTTCAAATCGAGTGTCGAAGTAGAGTTTTATCCTTGAATCGGTGCTTGATGTAGGTAGGAGATTTTGGAGTTTAATCTTCAATGCAAGTATTTTGAGGTTTTAATGACTAGGCTGTCAAGATTGTGGGAGAGAAGGAAGGAGTCTCGCTTGAAGCTTTCTTGCTTGCACAATGGGGGAAGACACACAAGGGTGGAGGCTGAAAACAGTTTTCCTCTTCTTAGTTGTGTAAGCCAAAAGAACTCAAGTACAAAGAAATAGAAGAACCCTAGATATGGGTCTCAAACCAAACTCAACTAACTAAGGTGGCATACTAACTGAGCCACGAACTAGAGTAGATAAGGATAGCTATCATGTAGCTATTATTCATGGACGGTGTACCAACCGCATCTGCAACTGACAAGTCGGTGACATAAATACACAACGGTCACCCTGGCGTATCACGAGTGGAGCTCGATATCTCAACACTCCCCCTCGAGCTCAATCCCAATTCCTGCACACCAAGCAGGTCTCTGAACTTGCGCAGCTTCTCTGCGCCCAATGCCTTCGTGAATATGTCAGCTACCTGATCCTCTGTGCTGACATAAACTAGATCAATAAGACCTAGTAAAACCCTCTCTCGCACATAGTGATAGTGCACCTCAATGTGCTTTGTTCTAGCATGATAGACTGGGTTATTTGCCAAGTGTATACTACTCATGTTGTCACAATAAATGACAACTGGCCCATCTGTAGACTGATGCATATCATAAAGTAGCTTATGCAACCAAGCTACCTCACATGCAGCCATTGCTGCACCCCTGTACTCAGCTTCTGTGCTCGACAAGGCAACTGTAGGCTGTTTCTTGCTGCTCCAAGTGACTGCAGCACTCCCAAAAGAGAACACATATCCACTGGTAGATCGTCTATCAGAAATACTACCAGCCCAATCAGCATCAGTGTATCCATGCAGCTGTATCTGAACCCCAGTCTCATCAAATAGTCCATACTGCAATGTGGACTTCACATACCTGAGTATGCGTCTAGCCACATCCAAATGCGGTTTCCTTGGAGCCTGCATAAACTGACTTACCAATCCAACAGCATAGCTCAAATCTGGCCTGGTAATAGTCATATAAATCAAGCTTCCTACTATGCGTCTGTACATAGTAGGGTCTTCCAGAAGCTCACTTGCATCTGCGCTCAGCTTCACATTTTGCTCCAAAGAAACTGAAATAGGCTTACAGCCTGTCATCCCATATTTGGACAGCATGTCCAATCCATACTGCCTCTGCAAGAGCTGTATCCCACTTGGTGATCTAATCACCTCAATGCCCAAGAAATAACGCAGCTCTCCCAAATCCTTCATCTCAAACTTCTGCTTCAATAGAATTTTCACATGAAGGATATCTTCATCACTGTCACCTGTCATAATCAAATCATCGACATAAATGACAAGTAGCATAATACCTTTCTCTATTTTTCTCACATAAAGTGAGAAATCTGCCTTGGAAATCTGAAAGCCAATAGTGACAAGATACTGTCCTATCTTGTCAGACCATGCTCTAGGTGCTTGCTTCAAGCCATACAAGGCTTTCTTCAACCTGCAAACAAACTCAGGATGAACAGCATGCACATAACCTGGTGGCTGCTCCATATAGACCTCTTCTTGCAAATCACCATGCAAGAAGGCATTCTTTACATCCATCTGATGTAAAGACCATCCCTTTGATGTAGCCATAGCAATGACTGCTCTTACGGTTGCCATCCTTGCAACCGGACTGAATGTTTCTTCATAGTCAATGCCATATGTTTGTGCATACCCCTTGACTACTAATCTTGCCTTGTATCTGTTCACAGAACCATCTGCATTGTGCTTTACCTTATAAACCCACTTACAGGCAATTGCATTTTTACCTTTAGGCAAAGGTACCAATTCCCATGTAGCATTTGCTTCCAAGGCATCCATTTCTTCATCCATGGCTTTCTCCCATTTTTCTTTTCCCATGGCTTGCTCAAAAGAAGTGGGTTCTGGTTCCTGTATCACCTTGACCATATATGCATAGTGAATGGCTGTAAATCCATCATATTTCAGCCTATCCACAGGATACCTAACTCTGGTAGACCTGCGCAAAGTGGGTTCACTTCCAGGTGCTCTCAAAACATCCCTGGTCTTCCTTACTCCAGGTGTAACAATAGAAGGAATACCCAACTCATCATCAATGCTCTGTTTTGAGCCACTGGATTCACCATCCACATAAGAATGACCTGCATTCACATCAAACATGGGCTGATCAACCTTCTCTTTTCCTTTTCGTGATACCTGCATACCAGTATCTGCATTACTTTGAGAAGATTCTCCTGATCTCAATCTGCCTGTCCATGGCGAAGAATGTGAACCACTGCTAGAGGACGCTCCAGGTCCACTAATATTTTGTGACTGCTGCTGTGAATTCTGTGCAGCATTACCATTTTGTGCATCTACATCATCAATCACATTTATTGGTTTATACCAGCTACTCATCTCATCAAAAACAACATCTCTGCTCACTGTAAACTTACGAGTAGAAGGGTTATAGCATCTATACCCTTTTTGCTGCAGAGAGTAACCAATAAAGATGCACTTCTCAGCTTTTGGATCCAACTTGGATCTCAACTCATCTGGCACATGTACATAGGCAATGCAACCAAAAATTTTCAAATGAGAAATATCTGGTTTCCTACCAGTATACCTCTCCTCTGGAGTCATTCCATGTATTGCTGCAGTGGGAGTCCTGTTCATTATGTAGACTGCTGTAGCAACTGCTTCAACCCAATAAAAATCTGGCAGGTCTTTTTCATTGAGCATGGCACGAGACACCTCTCCAATATGTCTGTTTTTTCTTTCTGCAATTCCATTTTGCTGTGGGGTATGACTGCATGAATATTGCTGCTTTATGCCATGCTCCTGCAGGAACCTTGCAAACTCATTTGAGAGGTACTCTCCCCCTCCATCTGACCTTAGGCATTTTACTTGCAGGCCTATTTCTTTTTCAACCATAGCTTTAAGAGTTTTGAAATGCCCAAAAACTTCACTTTTCTTTTTCATAAAATACACCCAAACTTTTCTGCTATAGTCATCAATAAAAGTAACAAAATAATGACAGCCTCCTAGAGATGCAGCTTTAGTAGTCCACACATTAGAGTGGATCAATTCCAATGGCTTCTCACTCTCTTGAACATGTCTAGGAAATGGTTTCCTTGCCTGTTTTCCAAACTGACAGGCTTCACATACCTTATGCATTTCTGCAACCTTGAATTTTGGCAATCCTGCAACAATATTTTGGGCCTGCATTGATTTAAGTCGCTGTATATTAACATGACCAATGCGTTTATGCCAGATATCAATATCTGCAACTACACCGGTCCCATGTGCAAACATTGCTGCACTCAATTCAGACATGTCTGTATCCAACGTAAACATTCTGCCCTTCTTCTTTCCTTTTGCTATCAAGCGACCTTTATTTTTCATATCCTCAACAAAGCATCCATGAGGATTAAATCTGACCTGCAAGCCCTGTTCAACCATTTGACCAACAGAAACCAGATTCTTGGTGATATTCGGGACATGAAATACATCGGACAGGTATTTCTTTTTCCCATCCTGCATAGACAAAGGAATTTTTCCAATCTGCACAATCGGATGTGCAGTATCATCACCAGTCTCCACAAATCCTGGTTTTTCCATTTTCCTTGCATCCTCCATCCATTCTGCATGACCTGTCATGTGGTTTGATGCACCTGAGTCAACATACCATACATCGTTGCTTTCTTCTGCACTTGTCACAGAATTGTTCATGTGCTGCACCATGAACAAATGCTCATTTCTGTCATCACCCTGTCTACTAGAAGATGCATAATTCCCTTGTTGCAGTTTTCCATTCATGATGTCATTCTGCTTTTTATAGCAGTCTTTAGCCATATGACCCATTTTACCACAGTAGTAGCATTCAACATTACTGTTTGCATTTTGACCTCTTTGCCATCCACCACGACCTCTTTGGCTCCCCTTGCCTCTAGAGTTACCACGTCCTCCTCCATAGGACTGGTTTTCTTGAGTTTGCTGCATATTCTGATTTCTACCACGGCCTCCAAATCGGTCTCCTCTACCTCTGCCTCTACCTCTTCCAGCATTTGAGTAGAAGACAGCTTCTTTTGAAGTTCCTCCTGAAGAAGATGCACCACCATTTCTCTGTTCCTCAGAAATTAGAAGAGCAATCAACTCCTCAAAATCAGGAAATCTTTCACGAACTGAAATGGATGTCCGAAACTGTGCATAATCCTTTCCTAGACCATTCAAGGTCACAGAAACTAAATCATCATCTTCCACTGGTGACCCAATGGAAGCAAGTGCATCTGCAATCTTCTTCACCTTCATGTGGTAGTCGTTGATGCTCATATTTTCTCTTTGCACATTGTGCAACTCTTGCTTGAGCTGCATTTTCCTGGCTTGCGTATTTGTGCTATACATTTTTGACAAAGTATCCCATGCCTCCTTTGGCGTACTTGCATCCTGAATATGCACAATCATAGAGTCTGAAATGCTGATAGATAGCCAGTACATAACTTTCCTGGCTCTCTCATGCCATGTTTTAAATGCCTGCATTTGCTGTTGATTGGGAACATCAGGAAGAACTGGTTCTTCTTCATTTCCTGCAACAAATTCCCAATATCCTTTTCCCATAAGGAAATTCGTCATTCTAAACTTCCATGCTTGGAAGTTGTTCTTGTCAAGCTTTTCAGTGACAATCTGTGAAAGAGAATCAGATGCCATTACAGAAGACTGCAAAAAATTCTGTCACTGCAAAAACCACAGCTTCACCCTCACAAGAGAAAATCTGCAAAATTGGCGAAAGTGGTATTTGACCACACAGTCACTTCCTAGTGACGATTTTGCATCAACAGGCAACAGGGATGATTCTGTAACTCCCAATGTCTCTGCGCACAAGCATACAATGCAATTTTTACAGTAACTATTCACCGACCTGTAGAACAGTGGCTGCACAGCATAAAACTGAGCCTTTTCCTGAGTGCGTGCAGAAAACTTCCGCCTCCAAAACAGGCCCCGAAATGGCCTCAAATAAAAAAAACAGGGTCGCCAAGCTCCTAAAGCTCTTACCCGCAGCATATACTGCCCTCTTGCTTCACCGCGAAGGGCGTCTCAACCTGAGACAATGCACTCCTGCAATTTTCGGCTGTGCTACCTGCAGAGATCTGCTCCCAAAACAGAAAATGAAAGCAACACTGCTCCTCTTACCAGAACACCGCGAGCTTGGCTTGCTTTCTTGAGCTCCTTACCACGAACAAGGCTCTGATACCATGTCAAGATTGTGGGAGAGAAGGAAGGAGTCTCGCTTGAAGCTTTCTTGCTTGCACAATGGGGGAAGACACACAAGGGTGGAGGCTGAAAACAGTTTTCCTCTTCTTAGTTGTGTAAGCCAAAAGAACTCAAGTACAAAGAAATAGAAGAACCCTAGATATGGGTCTCAAACCAAACTCAACTAACTAAGGTGGCATACTAACTGAGCCACGAACTAGAGTAGATAAGGATAGCTATCATGTAGCTATTATTCATGGACGGTGTACCAACCGCATCTGCAACTGACAAGTCGGTGACATAAATACACAACGGTCACCTTGGCGTATCACGAGTGGAGCTCGATATCTCAACATAGGCAAGTAGGATAAATCATTGCAGTACTTGAGTTGTAATTTTTGTTGCATTTAGAGTAGGATAGGATCGAGAGATCGAAACAAATCACTCTAGGGTTGCTACTATGAACAAGCCCAAAATAGGGAAAAAACAAGGGAAAAATGGGGTTGAAATCCATTGACAAGGCATGAGCACTAAAACAAGGCAATGATCGAGCATTAGAACAAAGGTTTAAGACCCAAGGAAGGGGGGTTGAAGGCTCATTTTTAGCTTATGTAGTGAGAGAGAGAAGAGAGAGTCCAGGTCCAAAACATGGAATAATCATCATGTGTATGGGTGTTTTTCAACCACACCAAGTATATAAAAACCTTTCCCCTTGTCTATTCTTGCATTCTGGAAGTTTTGTGGCCTAGCATGCCCAAAATGGTTGCCATCAATTAGATTTTTGTCTCGAGTGAAACCACAGTCTTGTCGGAATCAGACGTGACTGATAGAGTTCAATTCCCAAAATCGGACTTAGACCATCCGATTTCGTATAGTCAAATGGTCCGATTTTGGAAATGAGACCACTCGGACACCACCCAAACCATCCGATATATGACACGTGGCTCATCCCATTGGAACAATTGGACAATCCATCTCACAAAAATCAAACACTCAAAATCGGACAGCGTGAAAATCAAATACAGCAAAATCGGACCACCCGAATGTCCGATTCTCAGAATAAAAAAACATTGAGAATCGGACCCTGTCAAATCGGACCAAAGGTGGATGGTGTAAATTGACTGATCCAATGCATTTCGAGCAAAGTAGAGTACCTTCCGTAGTAGAAAAACCTTCAGATAGCCTTGCAGACACATTGGACAGCTTGTGGAGCCTCCTAACCACATGCACTGAGACCTACGGACCTAGAAGCAACACTAATTGACTCATTAGCTATCTAACCTTCTTAGAGCCACAAATCAAACCATAGACCCCAATTAAGATTTGACCAAGTTGAAAGATACAAAAGAGACGCTTGAGACCCCTGAGAGTGGCCAGCAACTAAGCCTAGAAGCCTACATGGCCAAGAACATACAAGGGAGTGGGAGACCTGCATCTATCATCCTGCATTCGCACCCCACAACCGTTTTTTACACTTGAAGTGTACTTAACAAAATTGAAAGCTTGATTTTGCACAGTGCACGAAAAGAACACCACACACACTCAGAGTGTACATAAAGTTGAGGGTTATTTATAATGAAGTAAGGAACACAACCATAAATAATAAGTAGAATGAACCCACGAATAGGGGACGGCCCTCAAACCTAGACACGGGCCATCAAGAATCCTAATTTGTAGGACCAAGAGAGAGAGACTCCATGAAAAGAGCCAAATGTAGGGAAGGATCAACTCCTTGGAGTGCAACACTGCCTGACCTGACCAACCACAGCAAAAACTTGGTGGAGCAAGAGGCCGTAGACATGGAAGGAACCAGTGCAACTCAGGGAAGCAACGAGCTTGACTTGGGAGATTTCCCAATTGAAATCTAGAAAATGGTGAGTAAATATGATCTCCAAACCCGGATGGACCACCATGGTAGACCATCAAAGGACATCATCGCAGACCTTTAGGAGGAGAGGAGATTAACACGTAAGACACTGTAGCAGAGCATCGTAGCCTATAACACTAGGAGTAGCAAGCTAGGAGATTGCTACAGGACATAGAGATGTGAGAAGTCCCCAGTGCGTGTTAGCTTTAGCAAATAGGAATCAAACATGACTGAACGTAGAGGGAGAGAGAGCGCTAGAGGCAAGGACTTAATGTTGAGCGAGATTCTTACAAAGTGGCTCATTGATAATATGTCAACACAGGCAGAGTAGAGTGCAGTAGCCTTAGCAACCTCATTGCTTGTAGGATTAGGAGTGACCCAGGGCTCTAAGAGCCAATCAAAGATCCCAGTAGTCACAAAGCAGCTAGACAAATAACAGCTACAAATATAAGTCGAGCAATGACATGTATAGTTTCGTAGAGCAATTTGAGCAGGTCTATGAGAGGCTAACAGCCTCACTGATCTTACTCAGTGCTTGCAAGCTTTCAGCCTACGCCTAGGTGATAAGGGTAGGACATGGTACACTAGCTTGGACATGGCAGAATGCAACAACTTCAACAACTTCAAGAATCTCTTCATTAAGAGATTCTCTGAGGTTGGGTACTTCGACAATCTCATAGTTTGACTAATGAATGCCAAGAACAATGACAGAGAGGAAATTAGGGACTATGTTACCCTCATGCTCTATAAGGGAATCTCAACTAATGGATGACCCACCAAGAGAGCAATCTCCACAGTATTTATCAGTAGAATACATAGTGAGGAACTCTACAAGGCCTTGACAGGGGACTCAAGCTTGTAGAGAGATTCACCAGCTAGGGTCTTTAAAAAGTCCATATGAGTGGATGACCAACTCAAGGAGAGAATCTCTCAAAGCCCTAATTGAGATGAAGCTAATTCTAGATCCTCAGAAAGAGCCACAATGTCTAGCAAAGCGTCAGTCCCAAGTGCCTAATATAAAGGAAAAAGTGTCGACCAGAGTTAAGAGCTTGTAGAAATTAAGATAGAGCTAGCTAGACTACAAGACATGGTAAGGAGACCTATGCGCCCACATGTCCAATGTGTGCATTACGGTGGAAACCACCTCCCAACAGAGTGTCAAGACCCTCAGTGTTGCCTTGCGCCAATTGCGATGGGTTTGGTCATGATGCCATGCATTGCAGACTTCCATACTCACAGTTGTACAACCAATCATACCTAGGAAGTAGGCCACCAAACTTCTTCAAGAGGGGAGTCCCATTGGCTCTTCTAGCACCACCTAATGATGCAAAACCAACCGTCCCCATGATGAAAGTTAACCCCATAAGCATATCTAGGTGGCCCAGACCTTTTGTAACCCACCCACACCGAGTGATGCTCCAGTCCACTAAGTGGAGCATCCAAATGAAAAAGAGGCATATGTGAACCCTTACGTCTCATATGATGAAGGGGGAAATCCAATCCTTATGGACTATCGACCAGTGGCGTCATGTTGCAGCGCTTTGATAGCTCCACCCAGCCACCGTGACATGGTCCCTTACTGAGCCCCGGCAAGCTTGTAAATGCTTTCTACCTATGAATATGATGTGATGCCCTCAAGATGGGCCCTTGGGTAAATCTTGTGCCGTGTTATGCTCCGTGTCACGTTCTGTGACGTGTTGGGGTACCTCGTGACGTGTTGAGGGGTTGAGATGGCAAAGTTGGGGGATGGGTCCAGAGCTGCTCCGGGGCCTAGACGGGGTCCCGAGGGGGTCCCGCACAGGTCTCTGGGGGCCGGACCTTCACACTTGCAATGCCGATGATAGTGTTAAGTAGAGATAGTGGTAGAGGCCTAGGAAGGCAGACCGTAGAGTTGGACCCTAGAGCACATTTCCTCACATTGCCTTAAGAGGGAGCAAGCTAACCGAGAAAAGGCTGACCTCAAATACAGAGTGTGGAATCACACACCTATTTGCTGATTAACACCATATTGGAAAATATGGGAATTTCCCATGTGGTCAAATCTTTGGATTTGTCATAACTTGAACACTATAACTCCAAATCAAGCGCTCTATAGCTCAATAGATTCCATTTTTCAAGAACTTTCCAATGATCACATCATATGGTTTTGAGAAACTAATGGGTATGTTATCCGGATGCCACCTTTTTAGTATTCAAAAAATGGAAATTGGGAGATTCCCAAACTCACTAATATTGTGTTCATTGCCCTGATGGAAACCATCCTCTAGTTTGGTGATTGTGCCATTAGTACCATTGGGGTTGTTCAGAGTTGAAACACTCAACGGAGAGGCTATGCCCATCTCGTTGCATGTTATGACTCGAGCATTGACAAGGTGGGTCGACATGTCACTGCCATGGCCTAGCAATCTTGATGCAACCTCAATAGGAAAGAAGAGTTGTAGGCGAAGGAAGAAGAAATGTGAAGCAAAGGTCACGCTTAAAATTGATAGTGCCATGACACTACCCGCAAGGAAGAAAGTCATGAAGGCAGAGGCAGAAACATCCACTCCAAATACTGCAAAAAAAGAAAGTATTAAGGTCAAGGGTACCCCAATGTGGCAACTCAAAGCCATAGATAAAGTCAAGGAGTGGGTGAAAGAAGCCCCAGAACACTTAAAGGATGCTAAGCCCATCTTAGAAGATGAAATCAATGATCTCTCTAGTGTGAGCACACTAGTTTCACCTACACAATTGAAGATGAGAGATGTCATTGCACCTCAAGCAGCACCAAATAGATGGATCTTGAATGCCACGGGCCAACAAGCTAGCCAGCACCATTGCCCAAGGAGAGCAGAATCAGGAGATAAGCAAGCAACTAGCAATCTTCTTACAACACTAGTAACCATCCCAATGACTTTGAGCTTAGGAGACTTGCTTAGGCAGGATCCAACATTGTGGCAAGATTTGAAACAGTGGGTGGAAGGGCCACTCTAGCAAGAGATAGTTGACTTGCATGACCACGACGTAGTGACACAGATACTGAGCTTGATGCTACACTCAATGCCTAAGTCCTTATATGTCAACACTTTCTAGGAAGGCACGGAGATGCATGCAGTCTTGCTAGTCCTAGCACTAGGAGACACAACAAGGAAAGGAGTCATAGACACAGGGGCAAGAATCAGTGTGCTTAGCCATGCGGTGCTCCAGGCCTGGGATGACCCGCCTATTGAGAACACTAGGTTTAATTTCACGCTCAACAATGGGATGAAGATTGAACCATTAGAGTGCTAAAAAATTGGCCATTGAAGATCGCAAGAGTTTTGTTTTCAATAGATTTCATAGTCATGAAGGGAGTCAACTACAATATCCTACTAGACTAACCCTAGATGCAGAATGCAAGAGTCCTAGAAGATTGGGGGAACAATCCGATCTTCTTAGAAAATCGAACAGAAGTAGTGAGGGTAGTAATGGACACGTGGAAGAGTATGCCAGTCGACCTCGACACCATCTCAGCCTTGCTGAAGGGTGACACTCAGGTTAAAAAATCTTACGGGCCACTAACAAAGTATATCCCTTCCTTGAGGATGAGTGTGATTGGATGCATGTGCTAGCCACTATTAATCAGCCATTCTTAGACAATGAGGAATATGGACAAGCTGTTAATACAATCGGAGAGCCCAAGGATGAATCCTCAGCACCACTATGCATGATAGCCAAAAGCCCTAGTGAATGGCCCACCCCTATCACATTTCATACCCTGAACAACAAACAAGAGCTCCACAAGATCTTAGAGCACAAGGGTTTATTAGACGAACCCAAGTGGAGGTGGACCAAGATGCACGATTTGAACTTGATGTACAATTAGACCTTAGTCACCAACAAGAAAGAAACGAAGCATTGAGGCTTGAGAGGTGACAAGAAATTAGATGAGGATAGTTCAAACAATGAGTATGAAGACTGCTACTCTACAAATGAGGACGGTGAAGAGGAGACCCAACACCAACATGGATGGTCAAGTGATCAAGCAGATCTAAGTAGATTCAAAGCCATAGAGCGCTAGCACATCTAGAATCAAAAGAGGAGTTTTTAGAATTGAATGTGATTGTACATGTAGGGGTGATAGACTATGAGCAAGCAAGGTTAGTTCAACCACGTGCCATGCCCCTATTGAGAATGGAGTCATCGTCAGAGCTATGACCACCAGGAGGCACTACCTCTTCTAGCAAAGACGGACAGTTTGATTTTGAGATAGAAGTAAGCTTAGATAGTGACCTTGACATACCTCGGCCTCCTAGTGAAAAATGCACCAAGGGAGACCTACTAGTCCACCTGATGCATCGATGCTTGAAGGAGGAAAGGAAGAGACAAACTTGGGAGTCAAATGCTAGAGAATAGAAAAAAATGCAAGACCTACCAAAATGATTCACGAAATTCAAGAAAGTTGATAAGGTAGTG
The DNA here is from genome assembly GCF_053477565.2 of Lygodium microphyllum. Lineage (NCBI taxonomy): Eukaryota > Viridiplantae > Streptophyta > Polypodiopsida > Schizaeales > Lygodiaceae > Lygodium > Lygodium microphyllum. The sequence goes on from NC_141153.1 coordinate 139,232,562, forward strand.
ACCTTGCTAGGAGCCAAATGACAAGGGCAAGCAAGGGAGCTAAAGAAGGACCTGCCAAAGTAAAAGAGGTTAATTTGGCTGAGGAAGGGGAGATGTCCCGACCGGTCTTTGTAGTCGATGAATTGAGCGGGCAAGAAGAAGCAAAACTCATTGCTCTCCTTACAAGAGTACATAGACATCTTCACTTGGTCGCTTCAGGAGCTGAAAGGAGTGGATCCGAGTATAGTGACTCATAACATCCCCATGACACATGATGCAATGCCAGTTAAGTAGCAATCGTAGCCGATGAATCCCAAGCATGCTCATGCGGTCAAGGTGAAGGATATAGAAAAACTCTTAAGAGCAGGATTCATCTATGAAATTGAGCACATGGATTGGGTTTCTCCCATTTTAGTTGTCCTAAAAAAGAACAAAAAATCAGAGTGTGTGTTAACTATAAGAAAGTCAGTGCTACTACGAAGAGAGACAACTATCCAATACCCATACACTTAGCATATGATCCAAAGAGTAGCTAGCAAGGAAACCTACAATTTCCTGGATGGCTTCTTAGCTTACAATAAGGTACAAGTGCACCCTGATGATAGGCATAAGACTGCATTTTCTATAGAGTGGGGTGTCTTTGCCTACATAGTCATGCCCTTTGGGTTGACTAATGCACCAGCCACATTTCAACGGATCATGTGTACCATCTTCAAGGACATGCTTCAGTGGGAGTTAGAAGTGTTGACCTATGTGTTCACTTGAGTTGGAAATAACACCTAAATAAACTCCACACAGACTTTGAATGATGCAGACTATATCATCTCTCGTTGAACCCCCTTAAGTGCCAGTTTTTTGGGTGAAGTATGGATGCATCTTAGGGCACATGATGGTGTCCAATAATGGGTTTGCCCCACTGACTTCTCAAAATTTACGGCGATTTTCACAGTATCATAGTAAATATCTCCCACGGATTTGATAGAATCAACCATAATCTTCAACATCTTCATAGAATCCATCAATAGAACAAAGAACATAGAAGAATACACCATCTTTGAATGGAAATCAATTACATATTATTCAACTTCAATGTCTTCATAGTTTTCATCACACGCATTCTACATGATTCTGCTACACTCAGTTTTCCACATCACACATACACGCACCCCCCTCGGACCGGTACCATGCCACAGAACAGGTGGTATGATGATGAGTGCAGAGATCTAGGTCGACAGCTATGCAATTTGGAGGCCAGAGGAGAGATCACACATAGACAGGCGCGCAGAGACGCATGCACCGCTTGACCCGCTATAAAAAGCGGGAATGGGAGGAGGAGAGATATTGGGATATATACCACCTTCTTATGAGCAGAGATTGTGCAGAGGCATGGAGGCAGATCAGAGAACCACGCTCACCCACACCGATACATGACCTTGCAGTATGGCATGGATACGCATAGAGTTTATATCATGTACCCGCACAGCCCGCTGATACCCACACCATGTACACCGAGACCGGGTATTTCATCCTTTTTCACCACTAGTATGGTGAAACATGCTATCTCACGGTTACAGCATGGCCGCGCTCGAGACCAGTTTGATCTTCAGGCAGAGCATATTATATATGGCAGAGACACATTGGCTCCACTTATTGCTCACCTCTTCAACCATGCATTGTCTGAGGGGTTCCCTGACTCGTGGACAGAGCACACCATTGTACCTATCCACAAGTCAGGGGATCCTATGGATCCTAACACATATAGGACCATCATGATTGGGCCAGTTTTGGCCAAACTTTATGGCACAGTGATGGAGGAGGAGCTCAGCACGCTGGCAGAGAGAGAGTGCATGTGCACACCCGGACAGGCAGGGTTCAGACAGGCATTTTCTACCATAGACCACATCTTCACTCTCTGTTGTCTGATCGACCAGACATGAGTGAAGAAACAGAGATTGTACTGTTGCTTTGTGGATTTTCGCAAAGCCTTTGACATGGTTCCGAGAGAGAGGCTTTTCAGACGCCTACTTGATCTGGGGGTGGACGATGACATGATGTGGGGTATTTATGCACTATATGAGTGGGTTACTGGCAAAGTCAGATGTCCGGGAGGTATATCAGATCCCCTTGTGAGCACCATTGGTGTGAAACAAGGATGCCCACTCTCATCGACTCTATTTGGGCTATACATTGATGAGATAGCAGAGTTTATTCAACAGCGAGCCGGTGGAGGTATAGATCTCAGTGGAGCCACAGTTCATATCTTACTATATGCAGATGACATTGTGTTGGTCTCAGACTCAGCTCAGGGATTACAGCAGCATTTATTAGCATTGGATAATTTTTGCATACAGAGAGGCATGACAGTGAACCTTGGTAAAACCAAGGTTCTTATATTCCATACATCAGCTCAGATACGCAGACAGAGTATTTTCATGGTAGCAGGAGGGAGTATTGAGGTCACTGGATCATATGTATATTTGAGAGTCACCTTTACAGCAGCTTCAGGGACTTTCTCGATGACACAGGCAGCTCGTGACCGCCTCACTAGAGGATACTCAGCATTGGCTCTTATGGAGCGACAGTGTCATCAGGCACATTTCCAGGAGCCCTGCACCAAGGGGTGGCTCTTTGATACTCTAGTCACTCCAGCACTGATGTATGGAGCAGCTATATGGGGGCCAGGCCTTGCCGATTATGTATGGACATTGATGGAGAGACCTCAGGTGATCATGATATCTAGATTGATTCGCAGCAAGGCCTCAGTCCCACATGACATTATGCAAGCAGAGCTTGCCGCACCGCCCATGCTAGTCGAGGCATTATTTCAGACAGTCTGCTTCCTACACAGATTTCAGGATATGGACAGAGATCGCATTGCATACAGAGCATATATGGCATCTCAGGAGATGGCTCGAGCGGGGGATACCACATCATGGTATGCACAGACTAGAGCTTGGTTTGACAGACATGGGCTAGACATTGATAGACTCCCACCTCTTCTATATGATACTCAGGCTCCCACTTACACCCTCTCTCTCTCTGAGAGGAACAGAGTCATCAGACAGGAGATATGGCATATTTATATACAGAGGACATGGGTCAGCCCTGCACAGCCACTGCCATCGAAGATGGCACATTATTATACACAGTTCTTGAGCATATCAGAGCAGGGATTCATAGAGATTCCGAGATATATGCAGATCTATATGCCACATGGATTGAGAGTTCTTATTGGACAGCTCAGGGTATCATCACATTAGCTTATGATTGAGAGTGGCAGAGCCAGTGGCATCCCACGGGAGGAGAGGATATGCCACCTTTGCAGATCAGAGGTGGAGAGTGAGGAGCATTTTGTTCTCAGATGCCCGGCATACTCAGAGTTGAGATCTAGATACACATTGAGCAGCTCACTTCAGGGATGTATGACTGATATGGATCAGAGATCATTTGGCCGTTTTCTGGGAGAGGCATGGCACATCAGAGAGCAGAGCACACAGCGGGTCCCAGTCAGAGAGGGGCCCACCCAGACGACTACAGTTCTTTCAGACAGACAGAGTGAGAGCTACTGTACCAGCCCCCAGCCAAACCTCCGCGCTCACACTATAGTAGGTTGAGGACCAGCGTACCCGACGCCGCACGAGGAACAGTGGGTTTCAGACCCCACAGCCACACCGACAGGAGATCCGGAGGATTCTTGATCTACATCGACAGCAGACTGAGATCCGACGACACTCGACACATTGGATCTCAGATCTCCAGTTTGCTCTTTCTCCACCGTCGATGTACCACATCCGGCATCCAGGAGGGATCACCTGCTATTAGCGACTTCGACGACTGCTACTACATCCCAGGATAGTATATCTCCCTGCATCTGTTACATATACACATCGCACCACTTTATCACAGCCGACAGTTGTTCCCCTATCACAGCCGACATTTGTTCCCCCTTTGTAGCCATTATCTGGAATACCAGAGCTACATACGCACATACATATACACGACACTTATCACACTCATAGCACCGTATTTTCAGTTTCCAGTTTTTAGCTTTTCATTCAGCACTTTTATTTTGGATAGCTGGACCTCATCAGTTGTATCACAGTTTGTCTCATAGGCCAGTTTTGGTCTTTAGAAGATGTTAATATAACTTTCTTTCTTTCTTTCTTTCTCTCAATCTCTCATATACAGTTACACTATTTTGATAGAATTGACTATCTCTGGCTCTCTCTCTCTCTCTCTCTCCAATAGTACATCATCTCCTCACTACAATGCTCTCATAATAACTCTCAATAATCCTTCTTAGGTCATGGATGCACCTCCCAAGAGGTATGTCTGATATGAAGAGGTACCAGAGCCACTACAGTGTCTCTTCACAACTCACTACTGTCACTGTCACTTCAGTCTTTGCTTCAGTCTTCAGTAGCTGCTTCTTCCATTTGTTTTTACTCTTTTGCACTTAGATTCATCTTTTCCAAAAGTTAGAAAAATTTTCCAAATTCACATATACATTCTACAGAACACTTACAGAAGATCTATAGAACAATACAGTAAGTACCAGAGCAGTTACAGAGCAGAGACAGAGCAGAGATAGAGGCTCTATAGAAGGCTTACGGAGGGTTACAGAAGGTCATCTGAACCTCATAACTCATACTAAAACCATTCCAAACTATAAAAAACTATTCAATAAGCTTCCAAAAGTTCTCAATCTTCATCAATCATCAATCCATGCTTCATACAGAAGAAAATTAGAACAAAATAGAAGCTATACAGAAGGTATACAGAACCAATCAGAACCTCAACAGAACCTATTAGAACATCACAGAGCTTCATATCTCTATTGAGAATCATCATGATCTTCCAAAACATAATCAATATCATCCAAAACACTTTCAAACACTTCCTTATCAACCATACATCACTCTAAATTCATCAAATATCAATCATTCAGTCCTCAAAATCAACAAAAATCAATCATCAAAAATTCAGTCTTTTTCCACTCTCAACATATCTCCACACTTAGAAAGGGAGCATCCTTGCGACCTAAGAAAAAGAAGAATATAAGTTCACTAAAGAGCTCAATTTTATCTTCTGTAGGATCTTCAATAATCTCGCCAAACCACGACCCCAACTTATCACCTGTATCTTTAAAAAAAATACTAAAGGAAAACTTCGTTATTCATTAACTCATCTGATAATCATTTTAAAAATCATAACAAATTTGTAAAGGATATAAGAGGTTCTTCTTCAACTTTCCACCATAGGATTTCCATCCACCATCAATAGTTTGAAAAGAGCTCTCGAACAAATGATTCTCAATCGGCACAAACTCATCACATACAATTATTACAACACACACACAAACACGAACACAACCATCTGAATGACACCTCCAAAAAGAGATATATATCATTAAGAATCATCCAAAATACATTGCAAAGGCATCAATGAAGGTGATCCCTTTTAAAGGCTTGGTGGTTTCGAAAATGATCCTTGGAGAAGGACTCATCTACAAATGTCTTTGGAGGATTTTGAAAGAACCGTAGGCAGCACATCCTTTCTAGCAAAACAAGGTATCTACTAGGGAGACATAGGGCATGAAAATATAGGACATCCAACTGTTGGGAGTTAATGTTCACATTGACATTCATACAAAGCTTTGGAATGGCCTTTTGATCGTTATGGGAATGCCTATGCATGTATGCTAGATACCAAGCAAAATGAGCTGTCAATCTCACTGAAGGATCTAGAGATTGTGAATATTGGTGAGCAAAATGAAGGTAGTTCTGGTATGCTTGACTGGCAGGTGTCCAATCCCCTAGAATTATTAGCTAGTTTATCTGAGGTCCCGTAAGAGAATCAGTCGAGCTCCATCCTCTTCTTCTTGGAATCTGCTAATCAAATCCTTCATATTCACTAACCAACTGAGGGGGTTGAGAAATAGAAGTGGCAGGAGATAGAAGTGGAATAAGTAAAAGAGGATGAAGAGATGGGTAGGCAAAGTCATAAAAGGAGGAATAAGTTAAAGGAGTGGCTGAAAATTTAAGTGAATCAGTTAGGAAAGGTGTTAATTGATAAATAGGAAAAGTAGAAGGTATATGGATAGATGGTGAAGGGCATGGTGGAGAAGGGGAAAATACTCGATCTTCAATAAAAGAACAATAGGTAAATATAGGAATTTGAGGAAAACATTGAGGTTGGAAAAGAAGAGGTAAGATTTCTGTTGAATTGGTTTGATAAAGGGAAAGATAAGTATCATAGCGATGGGCCATTTGTTGGTAGTATAATAGGCTAGGAACAGAGGGACCTAAAACAGATCTTCTCTGATAGGCATAAAAAAATGTTGAATCAAATGGATGGTTTTTGGAGAGATAAGCTAAGAGATCCACCCTCAGTTGGTTAGTGCTCTGTACATAAGTAGAAGCTGTATTCTGACGTTGATTCAGGACCATAGAATCAATCATTGAGTGCCAGGAATTGTCAGGACAAGTAGCCACTTTTGAGGAATAACACTGGAACATGTCTTCTATCCGCAATTCCAAATAGTTGACATATAAAACGACTTGCAAAACCATGTCCCCCACATACCAGGCCATATCTACATCATCTGAAATCAACAGATCACCTCGTAGATACATGTAAGACAGTAACATGGTATCCGTCATCACAGAATCTTCAAACACCATACGGACCACTTCTGTCAACAATTCAGGAGACCAAGCCCCACTCCAACCATCCTCTGGAAGAGAAAGGTTCATCGTCGAAAGCTTCATATAAGAGGCCAACTTCTACAATTGATAATGGATGAAGAAAGAATGGTTCGGAGAAACATACTCTTGAAAGTGCTCAAATATAGACCATAACAAATCCATCCTGAGCTGCAATCTTTCCACTTTATCTTTAAACAATGGACACAATGTAGCCTGTCTTTGGAGAACTGCCAAGTCCTGCTTAGAGATAGAAGGAATAATAGGAACATTGGGGCTTGGAGGAACAGACCGTGACTATGTCAGTTGGTCTTGCAACTGCTTGATCTGGGAAGCTTGTGATTCCACTGTGTTATGAGCAATCTATAAGGCTGACAGTTTTGCATCTAAAAGAGTCTGAAACTCTTGAGCTTCTTTGGACATTCTCTCTTTCTCCTCTGAGACTCTAGTGACCTCTAACTGAGCTTCTATTAATTGAACCTTCAAAGAAGATATTTCTTCTCTCTGGGTCTCAATCACTTGGGTCTGCTGCTCCATCTGCTTAAACAGATCTGCAAGTGTATCTTTAGCAGAGGCTAACTCTGAGGTTTCCTTATGCAACTGGTCTTTGGATTGCATCAGTTCTTCATAGAAAGAAGCATACAATTGTTGAACATAAGCTGTCACCGAAAGTTCAAAAATAGCCCTTTCCATGATCCGAAGAAGAGGATCCCTTCCGCACCTTGGACTTCGCCTTGGTCGGAGGAGTGGAATCGGAATCTAAGGCAGATGATGACTCATCGGAGGAGGATGCATCCCGCTTCGTCTTTTGCTCCTTTTTCTTCCTAGAAGCCGCTAACTCTTTGCAGTCCTTCCTTAAATGACCTTTCTTGCCATAGTGGTAACATTAGGCCTTCGACTTCTTCGAACCCCTCTCTGAAGAGAAGAAGAGAAGAAGAGAAAGAGAAGGACCATGAACCAGGCTCGACTTCTTGCAATATGATGCAAGGAACTCATCACACATGGATGGATCATCTGGAATAAATGGGAATGAAGTAGCAACGAAAGTCGCAAGTCCTGCTTTCGCTATAGGCTCAAAAGCCAACAGGGAAGAATAATCCCTACTGATCAGCGGGACATACTGGATAGGAGGAGCGTGAGGCGCCATTCAGATGGAAAACACACACGCCACAACACAAACAATCATAAAGAATGCCTGCAAAACAACCAAAGAGCTATAAAAAAGAAATCAATCAAAAGAAGGACATACACATAGACGTAACTAACCAATTTATCACCCCAAACAACCCACCTCCTAGAAAAAATTCGGCATGACCTCTACACATATGGGACCGAAAACTTCATGCGATGTAACAAATAGGCACCCAAAACCCCGTATCAGGCAAAAAAGAAAGAAAACTACAAACCGTACCTGTAATCGCAACACATAAGCAAACCACAATACCATAAAAATCTACATCAGGACCGGACCATAACTCTAATCAACAATTTCAACTAAGAGGACTTTAAGCGCCTATCCCATGAAGTGTGTTTATTAAAAAGGGAGAAAAAAAGTGCAGTAAGGGAAAATTGTTTTAGTGAAGGGTTCATTTTAAGAAATTATTAACAATGGATGATATTTTATTAGGTGACAAACCTTAATAAGAAAACGACAGTTCCTTCTTAGAATTTTAATTACAAATTATTAGGGTGAAACGATGCTTTATCGAAACCCGGACTACGATTCCCAGACTGGGGTCTCTAAATAAAAATTAATAGTGATGTGGAGCATTTTTTTGCCACAGCGCGTGCTTTTTTGTGACGGTCGGTTCATTTTTATTAAAAATTAAGGTGCTTCTTAAGCGCACGTAGCACGTCCAAAGTGAATGGCTAGTTGATTTTAATTATTAGAAACTGTGTGTTTAGCGCGAATGCGCGTGAAAGAGTAGGTGAATATAGTTCATTTTAGCAATTAATTGTGGTTAAGGAATTATCAAAATAAATAAAGCTCACAAAATAAACACATGGTAGGCGTGTGTATGCAATGGGCTAAAGGCGCACTGAGTAGTCCCCCACATGCAAGGAATCCAATCAAAAACACAAACACCACTGATGACTGGAAAAAATAAAATACCTTAGTATTTTTGTTGATTTTTATTTTATTTATATTTTTTAATGTTGTTTTAATGATTTTTTTAAATTTTATTTTAAGAGTGTTTGTGTTTTGTATATTGTTTGGTTTTGGCTTATTTTTTTGTTATTTTGTTTTTTTCTATTTTTGTTTGTTTTTTTTAATGATTAAATCGGGATATAGGACACATGAATGTGTTGTGAAGTGTAAGAGTGAGATTTCAGCAATCCAGCAAGTGTCAACAAGGTGTTATAATTTATCCATGATTTTTCAACTGATTTTTAAAATTTAAAATAAATTTTTATGAAGTGAAGTACCAAAATTAGGATTTTTGGCTTCAAATAATATTTTTGCCATTTATGGAAGCATTTTTAATTGGAAAATTATTGGCAAAAGGAGCAAAGGGATTTGTGGAAATTTTAAGAATTTTTTTGGATTTATTTTTGAAATTTTACCAATTTTTAATGAATTTTACTCATTTTACATGTAAATTTGAAGTAATTTTCAGATTTTATATTTTTTGCTATTTCTTTTTTTAAATTTCACGTTTAAAAATATTCCAAATGATTTCAACAATGTTGATAAATTTTTAAATTTTTTTTGGTAAATTTTTTGAATTTTAAATGAGTTTTTGGAATTTTTATGTGTTTTATGTTTATTTTTTTTATGTATTTTTATGTATTTTGCAGGTTGGAAAATAAAAGGCGGTCCCCGGACTGCGTGTGAACAACGAAGGATGATTGTGTGTGAACGGCTGACTGCAACACTCCACCGCACGGACAAGTCGGAAGCGCGTCCTCGCGCGTGAATGCCCGCTAGCACACCTGTACACAGCAGGAAAACAACGGAGGAAAAAGGGCAGGAACGGGTGCTGACTAAGTAGGTTAAGTTAATGAGGTTAGCTTAGTCTGAGAAAGTTAATTAAGTTAGTTTAGTTGGGTAAATCAATTAGGTTAGTTATGTGAGTTTAGTGTGGTAAGTTAGGTTAGTGTAAGTCATGTTAGTCTGTTTAATGTGGTTAAGTCATGTTAGTGAGGTTAGTCTGTTAAGTAATGTTAGTCAGGTTAAGCTGTAGTTAGTCTGTGTAAGTAAGGTTAGGTTAGTCTAACTAGGGTGAGTTTAATCTAACTAAGGTTAGTGTAAGTAACTATGGGTAAGTTAGTCTAACTATGGGTAGATTAGTCTAACTATGGTTAGTGTAATCTAACTAGAGGTGAGTTAGGTTCACTATGGGTTAGGGAGGTCTAACTAGGGGTTAGTTGTCTAACTAGGGTAAAGTTAATCTAACTAGGGTTAGATGATGTTAACTGTGGTTAGGTTAATTCAACTGGGGTTAGGTGAATTGACTAAGGTTAGTTGAGCTAACTAGGGTTAGTGAGAGTCACTAACCAGGGGTGGGGGAGAAGGGCGGTTGCAGAGGAGAAGGAGGAGGAGGAGGAGGAGGAGGGCGGCGACGGCCAACGACGACGGGCGACGGGAGGAGGTGGAGGACTTCGGCCGGGTAGCGGGTGGCGGAGCGAGGAGGACGGGAGGACTTCAGTGGATGGCGGGTGGCGGAGCGAGGAGGACGGGATGACTTCGGCGGGGCTAGCGGCTAGCGAAGCGAGGAGGACCGGCGGGAGGCGTCGAGGGCCGTCGACGGCGCGAGGGGGCGTCCACGGCAGCGGCAGGTGGCAGGCAATGTCGCAAGCGAGTGGCAGGCGGCAATGTTGCAGCAGAGGGCGGCGGCGATGGCGCAGGCGAGAGCGGCGACGTCTCGGCAGCAGGAGCAGGGAAGGAGGCGAGGGCGGTGACATCTCGGCACAAGCGATGGGAAGCAGGGGGACAGGAGATGGAGATGGTGGAGGGCGAGGAGAACGACAAGGCCGCGACGTGCAGGTAAGGCAGGTAAGTTTTTTTTTCTTTTTGTTCTTTTTATATATATTTTTGGTTTTTTTCCTGTTTTTTTCTTTCTTTTTTTTTCTTTTTTTCTTTTTTCTTTTTTTCTTTTTTTGTTTTTTTGTTTTGTTCTTTCCCTTTTTTTCTCTCTTTTTTGTTTTTTTCTATTTTTTTCTATTTTTTTCTTATTTTGTTCTTTTTTTTGTTTTTTGGTGGTTTGTTGTTACTTTTTTTCTTTTTTTATTAGTATTATTATTATTTTGTTATTGTTATTTATTTATATTTTTTAATTTATTTTTATTTTTATTATGTATATTTGGTTTGTGGTGTATTTGATTTTATTATTTGATTTTTTGGGTTTTTTTAAAAATAAAAAGAAATTGAATAGGCATGTGCAAAAGAATGCACCCCGTCCCGTGCGCATGCGTGGGGTGGGAGTAAAAAAATTTGCAGTGACGGGATCAAACGGGGCATGGACGGTGATGCGCGAGCCACGAACGCCACGGGGGCGCCCTGAGGTGCGCAAAACCAGAAATAGGCGCGTTCACGCGCGACACGAGAAACGCGGTCACACGGCCAAAAGGAATCAAAATTAATAAAATCCAAACTGTACGTCGGATCGAAAAACTATAAGAAGGAAAAATGTGCAGGGAGACGAGGAGAAGATGATAGCTAAATGCGACATGGGTTCCGGGTCAAAATCAGGGCGTTCACATGGAAAAAACACAAAAAAAAGCTCGAAAATACATACGTGTATTAATATCGAAAAATCCGCGCATCGGAACAAAGTGCGGAAACAAATAAAATTGTACAGAACAATGTGTCCAACAATCCTATCACAGCAAAAGATAGTTTCGAGCAAGATAGGATGTGTTCACATGGGAAAAACTCCAAAAACGGGCTTGAAAATGGACTCGAAAAGTAATACGGGAAGAACCGTGCACCGAAATAGAGGACGATAAAAAGGAAAAATATCTAGGAGAAAGGGATTCATAGGCATGGTGCATCAAAACTCAGTTTGGAAAGAATTAGGAGGGGTTCACGTGGAAAAACACAAAAAATACATCCGAAAACACTCGAAAAAATTAATAACTAAAATTTCGGTGGTCAGAAGAGGGGGGAGGAAAAAAGAAAAAGTGGGGGAAAGGCTGGCATGATAGTGCTGTCAAATTAAATTGAAATTCCAATGCAAATAGGGCAGGTTCACATGGAAAAATATGAAAAATAGGCACAAAAAAGGGCCCGAAAACCCGCAAAAAGTAATAACAGACCAATCGTGCATCGGAATGACACGGAGTAAAAAGGAAAATGTTAGGGGGAATGGGAAGGACAGGGCTAGCACATCAGATTAGGGTTCCGAAGCAATGAAGGCACGTTCACATGGAAAACCGTCAATTTTACGAGAATTGCTTCAAAAATTAATAACTTGAGAACCGTCTGTCGGAACAGGGGTTGGTAAAAAGGAAAAATAGGAAGTTCAAAGGGACAAACATGACTGTAAGATTGGATGTGAGTCTTAGTGAACGTAGGATACGTTCTCATGGAAAAATCACAAAACAAAGGTTAAAGGTAAACGGTCAAGGAACAACCCCAAGGATAGGGTGAAAGAGAACGAAAGAGTGGGGAAGGGACCCCAGCAGGGTAAAATGAAGTCATGGCATAGATACATGATCATAGCAGGGTATATGCACGGGGGTATGCAACATAGACGCACAGGGACACATCCCCACACTTAAAACCTTAGCAGGAATCGCACGAAATTCTTCGATGATGAGGGATATTGCACTCAACTCACAATCACTCAAATGGAATGACAGAACAGTCACTCGCCCCATGACTAACGTCACTCGAGGTAATAATAATGAAACCCAGAGCTCACACCCGCTTTAGGAATCGACAAGTAAATGGTGCAGAGAGAGTATGACAGGGTGCACAATTGATGGTGCATTTTTGCGTCCAACCCCTCTGGCATAAGTGCAAGCAGGAAGGCCAAGGAGCCTTGCAGTGCAGTGTACACAACAGAATGACATGTCCTATGCTGATGGCAGAGACCCATCCTGTGGGTGCATAGGGAAACAGAAACGTACTTGACTCCAATTGTCGTAACGTCCCTCAATCCTCACCTCTTGATAATTGATTGAAGAAACACCAATCACACTCAGCCCACCCTCTGTCTCACGCTCTATTGAAAGATACAAAGGGCAGCCCATTCCTGAAACCCATGGATGTAATCCTCACCGTCACTTGTGCAAAGGTTGTATGCCTTGTGCGCATTTGATGGTGCAACTGTGCATCCCGCCCTGTGCCGATATATAGTGCAAGAAGGAAGGCCAGGGAGCCTTATAGTGCAGTGCATAGGAATAGATCGTGCATTGTGCATTGAAAGGCCCATCCCGTGCATGCAACACTCTGTTCACACATCTCACCTCTCATTTGATTTGAAGGGAAAGACTGGTCACTCACCCCACCCTCTGTCTCACTCGCTAATAGATACATAGGGCAGCCCATGCTTACGTCCCCATCCTATTAGGATGAAAGCTCGCATCACTCAAGGGGTTGGTGATGAAGATCATGTCGGTTGTTGTTGTCATCAGGATCGTGAGGAGGAGGCATACCCAGGGAGGCAGCCAATAAATCCCATACTTCAATGACTTGTAAGAAGAGTCGTCTGTTAAGAAGGACAGACGGATTGATATTGCAGAAACAACGCACAAAGGGAGGTGGCTTCAAATTACTTGCTGAAGAAGTTCTGTTGATGAATCAACTATCCTGAACTGCGGGGTGTTACCACCTTTTCCATAGTCAGCTTCTCGCCCAAGGGTGTTTCCACCTTTTCTTGGAACGAGGCCTGTTATGACAGGGAATTTCTTCATTTTCTCTCATAACAGTTTGGTTTATTTTTTTTTCTTTTTTTTGTTTCTTGTTCCTTTTTTTTTTCATGAAGAAAGAGAATGGTAGAAATACCATGTGACAAGACCAACCTCGCCACTGTTGTTGGATCAGACGAGAAGAGAACAAGGTCGGGTTGAGATGTTTCTACGAGGGGTTAGCAGAACAAGACCGCCTCATGAGGAGAATCATAAGGGCTATCAGAAGCATGACGGGAAGGACAGTGCGACGCCCAAAAGAGGAAGGGTAGATCGAGTGTGATTGTCAGGATCCCTAGGGAGGGAAGTACATCTTCAGACAATAGCCATTGATCAGGAAAGGATCATCAGAGGCATCGCTGGTCTGTACACCTGAACAGAGCCGTTAGGATTGATAGCAAGTACCTTATATGGGCCCATCCACCGTTGTTGAAGCTTGCCAAGAAACTTGCCGAATCTCGAATCATAGGCCAGGACAAGATCACCTTCTTTGAACTCCTTGTGCTTGATGAAACTGTCATGATAGGCCTTGCATTGCGCCTGAGTAGTTTCCATGCACTATACGGCCATCTGCCGTATCCCATCCAAGCATTCCAAGTGCAGGAGGCGGCGTTGAAGTGACTCATCATCTCCCAAGGGTTCTTTAACTGGCACTCGCAAAGAGGGCGATTCCAGCTCAACAGGGAAGACGACTCCTATACCATACACTAGCTGGAAAGGGGTCTGTCCTGTAGCTGCCTTATGAGAGGTTCTGTATGCCCAGAGGGCCTTTGTAAGTCGATCGTCCCAGTCGTGACGATGTGCGGTAATCATTCTTGTCAGAATCGAGCAAAAGATGCGATTGATGACTTCAACTTGGCCATTGGCTTTGGGGTAATAAGGAGTGGACTTACGATGGCGGATCTTATACACTTCCGTCAGCTCCTCCATGATTTTCTTAAGGAAATGAGTAACTCGGTTACTTACCAACTCGAGGGGACTACCAAAACGAGTGATAATATTCTCGTACATGAACAGGGCTACACTGTTACCATCGTCCCGCTTCAGGGCTTTAGCTTCACACCACTTTGTGATATAATCCGTACACATTAAGATGCATCTGTTCTGCTTTCGTCTGGTAGGTGGATCAATGGGACCCACAAAATCAATTCCCCACTTCTCGAACGGCTTTAGGGGAAGAATGGATTGCAGTGGCATGGCACTTGTTTTGGTGGGTTTCCCCATTTGTTGACAAGCATCACATCTCTTGCAGTAGTCCTATGTATCCTTGTGGAGGGTCGGCCACCAGTATCCTGCTAATAGAGCCTTCCTGGCTGTCGCTTCTCCTGCGAAGTGTCCACCACATGGTTTGTCATGGCATGCTTTCAATACTATGCCGATTTCATCCCCTGCAACACATCTCCACAGCACTTCATCTTTGCCTCTCTTGTACAGTGCATCACCTAGCAAGGTGTAGGGGGCTGATTCTAACAGAAGCTTCTTCTTCTCACGGCTTGAGATGCCAGGAGGATATTGTTGAGTTGCCAAGAGGTTGGCTATGTCTGCATACCAGGGAGTAACTGTTTCAACTAGAAACAAGGAAGCATCTGGAAGGTCTGGATCATCCTGTTCCTCTTCTTCTATTTGAGGAATCCGTGATAGATGATCAGATAGGACATGGGAACGGCCAGGCTTACTGACTACTTCAAAATCGAACTCTTGGTATAGGAGTAACCATCTCATCAATCATCCTTCAACATCTACTTTGTTCATCAGGAAGGACAAGGCTTTGTGATCCACATAGAACTTGAAATGCGTTGACAATAGATAGTGTCTAAACTTCTCTAATACAAACACCATTTCCAAGTACTCAAGCTCTGTCACTGTGTAGTTTCGTTCCCTATGAGTGACCTTTCAGCTTGCATAATATATCGCTTGATCTAATTTAGAGGGGCCCTTTTGAAATAGGACATCACCTAGCCCTTCAATTGATGCATCTGTGTGCACATGGAACTCCTTCGTCCAGTCAAGAGGTTGTAAAATAGGTGCTTGGATAAGGCATTTTTAAAGGGTATTAAAGGCTTCTTCACAGCCTCAGTCCAAAGAAAATCAACATCTTTCCTTAGGAGCTTGTGCAGAGGGGCTACCTTGGTTGCAAAATGTGCAATGAATCTTCTGTAGTAGCCCACATGACCAAGAAATCCTCTCAATTGCTTGAGACTTGCTGGTGCTATTAAGGTGGCAATCTTCTCAATCTTTGCCGGGTCTATTGCAATCCCTTGTGCGGAGACAATATGGTCCAAAACTCCTGATGAGACACCAAAGACACATTTGTCGGGGTTGAGAGAAATCCCATACTCTCTGCATCTATCAAAACATTGCTCTAGGCGTCCCCAATGCTCTCGGATCAAGCTATAGACATAGAAATCATCAAGATACACCTCAATGAAATCATGCAGATGATTCTGGAAGGCAACCATCATTACTCGTTGGAAGGTGGAAAGAGCAACAGAGCCCAAATGGCATCACTCTATAGGCATAGGTCCCCCATTCTGTGGTGAAGGTTGTTTTGGATTGGTCCTCTTCTGCGATTTGGACTTGGTTATATTCGCTGAACCCATCCAAGAGGGAATAGAGCTCATGGCTTGCCACTGTGTCCAACAATTGGTCTGTAAAAGGGATAGGGAAATGATCCTTCTTTGTCTTCGAATTGAGCTTTCGAAAGTCCACACATATTTGAAGTTTCCCATTCTTCTTGGATACTATCACAATGGGCGAAACCCATTCACTGTTAGCCACAGGATAAATGAACTCTGCTTCAAGAAGTTTCAATAATTCAGCCTTCACAAGGGCAGAGTAATTAGGATTCATACGTCTTTGTCTTTGCCTTACAGGTTTGGCATCAGGCTCTAGGTCAATGTGATGTTGACATACTGTGGGATCAATCCCCTTTAGGTCTTTATATGGCCAAGCAAACACGTCTAAGTTCTCTTTGAATAGGTCTCGCAGGACCACTAGTTCTTCTTCTGGAAGATTGAGACCTACTTTTAGGTGACATTTAGTACCGTCAGTATCCAGGAACGTTACTTGTCTTTCACCTTCCACTTCGTGGATAAATGTCCCACGGATTGCTTCTGGATAGAGGTCTGACTCTTTCAAGAGAGTAGTATCCTCATCTGATGTTCTGCTACAACCAATGTCCTCCTTCTGAACAGATGATTCATTCATCTGTTGAGGTTGCTGGAAGGGTATCAGAGCTTTATTTACTTCTGTGTGAGTGGTGATTTCTTCTAGACTTAAGTATTCATCTTCAGAGGATACATCCAAGAATGTCACATAGCACGGACTATGGGCTGAGGCTTTGATAGCTCTGGCTTCTGTTGGCAGGGGGCATCATCATCATCTTTTCTCTGGACTGAACAGTTAGGGCGACAGGAGACACTAGTAAACTTAATTTTTATGCTTTTAATCCATTGCTTATACAGATTCTGCATACTTTGTGGTCCATTGATAGACCCAAATGGAACCATGGTCATTCTATCCAGTACCTTGAGATCTTCAGCCTCTGAGGTCTCTGTAGGGACATCAACAAGATCATCCGCTATCAGAGGAAAGTCTTCATCTGCACTTTCATAACCTGCTTCGTTTTCTTCCTCATCATTTTTATCCTCTTCCTCTAAAGGCTCTGTCTCTGCTTCTGTAGAGGCTCTGTAAGAGAAGAACAGATCTTTTGCCTCTGCATCTGCTTCTACTTCTGTCATAGCTTCTGACTCTGCTTCTATCTCTGGCTCTAGCTCTGGCTCTGTGTCTGTTACTGTCTCTATGAGTGCCTCTGTATCCACTCTCTGTCTCTGTTCTGCCTCTGCTCTGTATCTGTACTGTATCTGTACTGTCTCTGTTCTGTCTCTGTATCTGTCTCTGCTCTGTATCTGTTCTGCCTCTGTTCTGTCTCTGCGACTATCATGTAACAGGGAGAATAGTATATCCATGCTTTTATTTCACTGTCAGAGGTGGTTTCAGAAGTTAATTCTAGTTGAGATAGGAGGTATTCTCCCATCGACAAGGATTTTGCTTCCCTTGGCAGTTGGCTTACAGTGCCCACTATTAGGGAATGTGCCTCTGTTTTCTTAGGAAAGATCTGCTTAATAGCCTCTTCATCTCCTGATGTACCATCTGTTACCTCATTGGAGGAGTCAGTTATGACTTCGATGGATGTGGATCCATTGCCTTTTTGCGATCCATACAGTTTTAACACCACTTTGTTGGGTCCTCTGCCTAGGGTTAGGATTCCTTTGAACCAGTCCGTCCTGGCTCTTGCTTCAAAAAGCCAAGGTCTTCCCAACAGCTGAGGGTATGAGGTCCCATAAGAATTTGGTTTAACTACCAAATATATCAGCCAATAGTCTCTTCCTACAAGGGTTGTTTTTACATATGGGAGGATACCCAACGGTTTAATTCTGCTTTGGTCTACCAATCTGATAAGCCACTGTGTAGGTTGAATTCCTTGCAACCCTAAGTCCTTCATTGTCACATCCATCATTATGTTTAGTGATGAGCCTCCATCAGTCAATGCATCTGAAATGAAGCATCCTTCTATTCATACACTAATTTCTAGGGTTCCAGGATCTAGGAAGGCGTTAGCCACATTAACTTCCTTTACAGGCTCCAGAGCCTTATTGGTCTTAGTCGCTATTGAAGGAGCGATCCTTAGTCCACGTCTTCTTGTCAAGATACTTTTGAATTTCTTTCGGCAGTTGGGAGACAACATCAGCAACTACTGGAATGTTAAGTTTGGTTTAAAAGTGTCTAGGTCTTTGACTAAGTCATAATTTTTGATAGGATCCACAGGCTTCTCCAGCCAGCTGGCGAATGGGACTATACCCATTTTCATCTTTCCTTTTTCTTCTAATAATTGCAGCATCGATATATACAATCACACTGTTTTGATAGAATTGACTATCTCTGGCTCTCTCTCTCTCTCTCTCTCTCTCTCCAATAGTACATCATCTCCTCACTACAATGCTCTCATAATAACTCTCAATAATCCTTTTTAGGCCGTGGATGCACCTCCCAAGAGGTATGTCTGATATGAAGAGGTACCAGAGCCACTACAGTGTCTCTTCAGAGCTCACTACTGTCACTGTCACTTCAGTCTTCTCTTCAGTCTCTTCAGAAAGCTGCTTCTTCCATTTGTTTTAACTCTTTTGCACTTAGATTCATCTTTTCCAAATGTTAGAAAATTTTTCTAAATTCACACATACATTCTACAGAACACTTACAGAAGATCTACAGAACAGTACAGTACAGTACCAGAGCAGTTACATAACAGTTACAGAGCAGAGACAGAGCAGAGACAGAGATAGAGGCTCTACAAAAGGTTTACAGAGGGTTACAGAAGGTCATCAAAACCTCATAACTCATAATAAAACCATTCCAAACTATCAAAAACTATTCAATAAGCTTCCAAAAGATCTCAATCTTCATCAATAATCAATCCATGCTTCATACAGAAGAAAATCAGAACAAAACAGAAGCTATATAGAAGGTATATAGAACCAATCAGAACCTCAACAGAACCTATCAGAACATCACAGAGCTTCATATCTCTACTGAGAATCATCATGATCTTCCAAAACATAATCAATATCATCCAAAACACTCTCAAACACTTCCTTTATCAACCATATATCACTCTAAATTCATCAAAAATCAATCATTCAGTCCTCAAAATCAACAAAAATCAGTCAAAAATTCAATGTTTTTCCACTCTCAACAACATGAGCAACAACCATTTCACTAGCTACAACCATCCCTTTTTGTCTACCACCCCTCTCAATGTTTGAATGAGACTAAAAGGATATATGCAAGGGAAAAGCTTCCTTGGTAGGTCCCTTACGCCCCCCACTTCTCCCTCTCATGACCACGACAACGAAGACTAGCTTCTCATCACAATTTGTTTCAAAAAAAAAGAGGAAAAGAAGAAAAAAGAGAGAAAAAAGAAGAAATGTAGCAAAAGAAAGACAAAATAGAGGAGAAAAGGACAAGAACAAGACAACAAAGAAGAAAATCACAAGAAAAAGTAAGAAACTCATGAGTCTTATGGTCACTGCACCTATGCGTCCTGAAGTTAGGTGTGCTTGGTAACTTCTGTTGGCCGGCTCTATCCCTAACCCCCTAGCCTAGTTTGATCCCCCACTTTATACTTAGGGCACATCAAGGGCAAGGCACACCTAGGGAGGTTAACCTCGCCTATGGTTATAGACATGTCTTCCTAAGCTGAGCCCATTGCACCTCCTCACCACATGAATTGGGTCCTCAAGTGTGGGACAACACCCGACTTTCTTGTGGTTTGACCCAACTCCCAGTTCCACTAGGACGAGCACAATGCACCACACGGTAAGGTAGACACACCTCCCATGCCGTGCACTTTTCTTCTCTTTGTAGATGCATTTGAATGCTCCTAACCAGTGCCATTAGAGGCCTTTCCATCCACTTGGCATCCCCTCAACTTCCACTATCGCCACATCAATTGGCAAGCTTCTCTTCTATGACCAACCTCCACAAGGCCCCATCAATTGACAAGCTTTTCTTCTATGACCAACCTCCACAAGGGCCCATCATCAATTCACACAACCACCCTTCAAATTGCCAAGCCTCACCAAAGAAGACCCATAACTGCCATGGAACTGACGTCGACTAGGAGGGGAGTAATGTTCACCCCGATATGAGATGAAAAAAAAAAAGAAAATTCAAAATAAGGAACAATGTGGAAAAAAGTAACCCGGAAAACTAATAAGAGAGGAAAAGCCAAAAGTGCAAAAGGTCAAGTCAAAGGTCAAGGTGCATTTTAAAATACAAAGGCATCACCAAAATTTTGTAAAAGCGCACCAAGATCCCTCTTGTGCAAATTGTAAGATCTAGACAGGCATAGGTGAAGGGATAAGGCAACTAGAAGGGAATAGGGAAAGAAGACCTTGGCAAGACGCCCAGTCATGTAAAAAAGGAGATGGGTGCCCAAGGCATTTAGGGCTTGTACATAAACTCAAAAAGTGAATGAGAAGCTCATTCTTTGGTGTGTGGAAAAAGTGGCTTCTTCTGCCCTCTTCTTCTCTCCTTCTTGCTTGTGTGTGCTTGCACTTGAGAGAGGGAGTATGAGAGTGTGAGGGAGTGAGTGTGTGAGGGTAAGGGACAATGGTGGAGAAGCTCTCCATCTTCTCCTCTCTTCTTCTCTTCTCTTCTCTTCTCTTCTCTTGACCCATGCATGACTATGGAGGATGGAGCTTGAAGGAGGAAGCATGAGGTTGCTTGAGCTTACAACTAGGATCGTGGAGCTACTGAGTGCTTGTGAGAAGAGGCCACTCATTTGGGCATCAAGATAAGCTCACTACACCCATGGGATTGAAGGTGCGCAAGCTAGGTGTGAGAGATAGCCACTAGAGCTCACTTGAAATGCTTGAATAAGCAGTATATGGGTCTTGGTGGTTGAGAATGAGCTCCCACTACAAACAAGCTTCCAAACACTCTCAAACTCGATCAATCATCATTTCAACCTCTCATATAGAAGGAAATAAGAACAAAACAGAAGCTAAACAGACTCAATTAGAACCAATGAGACACTATTAGGATATCAATAGAATATATCAGAACATCATATCTCCTCGAAAACTATCATGAGCTTCTCAAACCTAATTAACCTTATCTAAAACACTCTAAACACTTCCAAATCAACTAATCAATATACAAAATCAATCAAAAATCAACCATTTGATCCACAAAAACCAAAAATCAAGTCATTTGAGCAGTCAACATATCCCCATATTTACTTAGGGAGCATCCTCACAAGCTTATAAAAAGAGAATAAAAGTTTAAAATAATAGCTTAGCTTGATATTCCACAACATCTTCATGAAACACCATCTAAGCACCACCCCAACTCATAATGTGCATCTAATAAAGAATATATCGAAAGGAAAACACCTTGACCCATGAACACAACTTAGAAACAGAAAAGCATGACAAACTTGTAAAGGATACAAGATGTTGTTCATCTTGAGTTATCCATCCATCATCATCACCAGGAATCTTCAAAAAGATGGATTCTTGAACATGGAAATCCAACCACCATGAACCCATCACAGAACAAAATAACCACCATACACAAACACTAAACACAAAACAATCATCTGAATGGCACCTCCAAGGGAGAGATATCATTATGAATAATACAAAATACATCCATGGGTATCAATAAAGATGATCCCACTTAAAATCTTGGTGATTACATAAATGATCCATGGATAAATATTCATCCACAAAAGTCTTGGGAGGATTTACAAAAAAACTAAACGCAACACATCCTCTCCATCAATACAAGTTATTGAGCTAGGCAAGTAAAGGGCATGAAGGTACAATACATCTAGTTGTTAGGAATCAATATCCGCATTTGTATTCATGCACAACTTTGGGATTGGCTTCTAATCATTATGAGAATGTCAGTACATGTATGCAAGATACCAAGCAAAGTGAGTAGTCAATCTCATTGAAGCATCTGAAGATTGATCTGAAAAGCTTGTCCATTCTCGTGGAATCAATAACCAATTTATTTGAGTTCTTGTAAGAGAATCTATTGAACTCTGTGCCCCTCATCTAAGAATCTTCTGATCAAAGCCTGTATAACCACTAATCAACTAAGGGGGATAGGGGATAAAAGTGGTAGGAGAGGGAAGAGGAACAAGTAAGAGAGGATGAAGGGACGTGTAAGCAAAATTATAAAATTAAGAATGAGATGAAGAGAAATTAGCAAAAAATTTAGGGAAATCAGTTAAAGAGGCTATTAACACGTTGTCACAGTGCGTAGGGTTGAAGGTCATCACAAGGGTTTGGCAAGAAAATTGGACAAGATAGATAAAGATGTGTCTTTAAGAGATAAGTAGATTACAATGAAATTTTAAAGGTTCAAGAGATACTTCATGGTCAATCACAACGGTTTGAGAGAGAAGAATGTATGGGGGTTCAAGAGCTTAGACTCCGGAGATGGTAGAGATAAGAGAAGGGTTGAAGGTTTCAAGCCAAGTTCTTGAAGATGTTAATAGAGCTTCCAACTGCATGTTCTTAGCAAAGATCACAAGAGTTATATCTCATAAGTTCTAACTCAAATCAAGCTTGTTTTCTTGATTGTAAGGAATGAAGTCAATCTGCCTTGTAAGAACCATTTCTCTGATGAAATGGTTGTGAACCTCAATGTGTTTGGACCTAGCATGGTAGATAGGATTGCTAGCCAAGATAACACTGCTGAGGTTATCACAATGCAATCTCACTCTGCTTTCTAGCTGTATTCCCACGTCTTTCAGTAGTTTCATCAACCAAACTACTTCGCAAGCCACTAAGGCAGCTCCTCTATACTCAACTTCTATACTAGACAATGCAATAGTAGGTTGTTTCTTACTCTACCAACTGATCATACTAACCACCCAATCCAAATGCATAACCATTGGTTGACCTCCTGTCATAGGCACAACCAGCCCAATCAGCATCAGTAAACCTTGTCAAGTCAAGAGATTTTCCATATGCATAAAACAACCGATAATCTATTGTACCCTTTACATATCTCATGATCCTCCTGACTGCATCTAAATGTGGTTTGCAAGGCTTCTGCATGAACTGGCTTATCAGCCCCACTGCATAACATAAGTCACGATAGGTAATAGTCAAGTATATCAAGCTGCCCACCATCTGTCAATACATGGTCACATTCTCTATGTCATTCCCAACATCAATCTGCAGCTTGACATTCTCATCAAGAGGTGTCTCCATAGGCTTGCATTCAGCCATACCATACATCTATAACATGTCATGAGCATACTGCTTCTATAACGCCATATACCTTAAGGCGTAGAGACTACCTCAATCCCAAGAAAATACTTTAGTTCACCAAGGTCTTTGACTCTGAATTCAGCATGTAACCATGATTTAATTTCAGCAATGCCCTCTTCATCATCTCATGTGATGATAAGATCATCTACATAAACCACTAGAAACATATATCCATGATCTGTCTTCTTCGTGAACAAACTGTGATTTGCATTACCCAATCTAAATCCATGTTGCTGTAAATAACTATTGATCTGAGCATTCCATGCTCTAGGTGCCTGTTTCAGTCCATATAAAGCCTTTTTCAGCTTACATACATGTATAAGAGAGTCCGAGTGAACATAGGCTTTAGGCTGCTCCATATATACTTCCTCAATCGAATCACCATTCAAGAAAGCATTCTTGACGTCTATTTGCCATAATTTCCAACCTTTGCATACTGCCAAAGCAATGATAGTTTTGACTATTGCCATTTTAGCAAAGTCTCCTCATAATCAAGGCCATATTGGTGTGCATACCCTTTTGCAACTAGCCTGGCCTTATAGCATTCTAACGAACCATCTGACTTGCACTTAACCTTGTACACCCATTTGCAACCAATGGGGACTTTACCTTCATGCAACTCAACCAATTCCCATGTCTCATTTTCTACTAGGGCTGCATACTCCTCATCCATGGCAGCACACCAGTTAATTATCATCTGTAACTGCATCATCAAACTTTGTAGGTTCTTTGTAGCCTATCACACTAGACATATATGCATAATGGCGGGCTGAATAACCAGTGTATGTAAACCTATCAACTGGTTTTCTGACTCTCTTAGGTTTCCATAACTGTGGCTCACTCTGAGTTTTCCTCTCATGAGGTGGTACATAATGACTTTGCCTTGCTCCAGGCATCATAGTAGATGGAATGCCCAACTCAATATCCAAACTATCACTGTTGGATAACTCATAACCTGTTGTAAGTGGAGCTATCACATCCTCAAGCATCTTTTCTTTTCCCTTATCCAATCTCCCTCTCACTGACATATCCGTGTTACTGGATGTAGGAGTACGACTCTGCAAGCGTCTTGACCAAGGACTTACTGTAGGTGACCCATCACCTATAGGACCACTCATAAATGTACTCACTGTAGGTGAATTTTTAGCATTACTAGTGCTGACTGATCCATTAGTAACCACTACAATAGGATTACTATACCATGATGCCAGCTCAGAAAAGCAACATCTCTACTAATCAATGTCTCATGTGTACATGGTACATAACACTTGTAAGCCTTTCGGTCTTGTGCATAACCAAGGAACATACTCTTGACAGCTTTAGGATCCAGTTTCTTCCTCTTTTCATTAGGAACATGCACATATGCAATGTTGCCAAATACCTTCAAGTGTGAAATGTCAAGTTTATGACCATACAACCTCTCATATGGAGTTACATCATGAATTCCTATTGTAGGGGTTCTATTCAACACATAGACAGCAATCACTACTACTTCAGCCCAATAACCATTTGGCAAACTCTTCTCATTCAACATAGCTCTTGCCGATTCCACTAGTACCCTATTTTTCCTTTCTGCTACACCATTTTGCTGCAGTGTATAGCTGCAAGTTAACTGTCTTATGATCCCATGTTTAGCAAAGTACTTGTCAAAGTAATTAGAGACATATTCTCCACCTCCATCTGATCTAAGTCATGAAATTTTATATTTCAACTCATTTTCAGCATGCTTCTTGAAGTCCTTGGATGCATCAAACACATCATCCTTATGTTTCAGTATGTAAAGCCAAGTATACCTACTGAAATCATCAATGAAGGATACCTAGTAATGAGCACCACCAAACGAAGCATTATGAGACAAACCCCATACATTTGAATGTACCAACTGCAAGGGTCGTGAGCTATTCTGTATATGTCTCATAAATGGAAACTGTGCTTTCTTTCCAAACTGACATGCATCACATACATGTCCAAAGTCATGATACTTGAACTTAGGTAGTCCAAGTACAATCTCCTTCTGCTACATAGATTTCAACTTTTGTTCATTCACATGGCCAATCCACTTATGCCATATCTCAACATCCCATATAGCACCATCATCATGTCCAAACATGGCTGCTTTCAATTTTGGAATTGACACATCAAGAGTAAACATTATGCAATCTCTTCGGCCTCTAGCACAATCAATTCACAGCCATTACCATATTCTTTAACAAAGCATCCATCTCTATTAAATCTCACCTGCAGATTTTGTTCTGCCATCTGTCCAATTGATAAAAGATTCTTGGTTATTGTAGGTACATGTAGTACATCATGCATGCTCTTTTTCTTGCCACCAAGCATCAACAACAGAACAATTCCTATGTGCTGAATGTCATGTTGGGTGTCATCCCTAGTACACACATAACCATGTGAACCTACAACCATCTCATCAAACCATTCTCCATGGGGTGTCATATGATTTGAAGCCCCTGAATCAATGTACCATCTCTCATCTCTATTATGTCTAGATGCATTCTTGGACACATGCTGCATGGCAAACAATCTGTCAACCTGCTCATCATTAGCACCGCTAGAATATGCGTAGTGCCCATGCTATTTGCCATTTTCCTTCATATCTCCCTGCTTCTTGTAACAATCCTTTGTAGTGTGTCCATATCTACCGCAATAATGACAATTCTTGTCTCTATGTGACTAATCATTTGACTACCATGAACTAGATCCACCACCTCTACCATGGGGTGATCTTCCCTTGCCTCTAAAGCCATTAGATCCATGCTGGCCCTGTGTATTTGTGCCATGCCAGTCATTCTGCTAATGCTGTCCATAAGTGTTTTGAGTGTCTCCTCGACCTCGAAAAGAGCCACGGCCTCTGCTGCCTCTACTACGCTAGCTAGAGTAAAGAACAATGTCTCTACTTTGAGACATACTAGAACATGTATTCATCCCAACTTAACTTCCTCATGTAGCAGCAAAGCAATCAGCTCATTCCAATCAGGGGATTTAGCTCTCATAGAAATAAACATATCAAATGCTTTATACTCTGTGCCAAGTCCATTCAATGTCACTGCAATCATATCATCCTCAGACACTGAAGATCCTCAGACACTGAAGATCCAATGGTGGCAAGCTGATCCACTATGTTCTTGATCTCTGTAGCGTAGGTCTGAATGCTTCTACCATTTCTAAACATGTTATTGAATTGTTGCTTTAGTTTAATCTTTCTTACATGTGTTACATTTCCATAATTCTTCATGAGTATGTCCCATGCATCCTTTGGGGAATTGCATACATTAATCTGTATAACCATAGCATCTGATATACATAAGGAAAACCAATGTAACACCTTGCATGCTCTCTCATTCCATAGCTTATGAGCCCTTTTGTGATCATTTGTCAAATTCCTTTCATGTATTTCAGGTTCAATCTCATCACCTGTACATAAGTCCCAATAACCTCTGCCAACCAAAAAATTCTTCATACAGAACTTTCATAAAGCAAAATTTTGGTTGTCTAGTTTTTCTCCCACAATTTGAGTGATATTGTCAGTGCCTTGAGCATTTTCCATAGTTGCAACTTAGGTATTCAGTGATGTATACAACCTGTAAGTATTTGACTCCTTTTCCTATAGTTTAGGACCTGTTTCCTACAATTCAGGACAGCTTTCCTGACAACTTGCTTACTATAAACTATATTCCAACAATGAAAAAATATAGTCAACTAAGCATAAGCCAAGCTCAAATCAATTCAAAACATTCTATGGTAGTGGCAAAACATCCTAGCAACAAACTATATCCATACAAGTATCAATGCTTGTACTATATGCAAGTAGCAGTACCAAATACAGCTAGCCCACTGCTATAACCAGCAGTATTTTCTCTGTTAAAATAAGAGTATTCAGACATCAAAACAGCCCCAAAACATCTCATTCAGTTTCCAATCTATGCAGGAGTTTATATATGTCCAACCGGTCAGAATATATTGTATCTATGTCAAGTGAAGATGATAGGTATCCTTCCTACAGACAATAACTAGTCAATACCCTAGTATAACTAGCAACAAATCAATCCAAACTTTGGACTTTCAGTACTCACAATATCCCAAAAAGCATATACCACTCAAATGGCATGATCCAAGCATTTGTCAATAGCAAATAAGCATCATAGATATTTCAACTATGTAGGTATATTGTTTCCAAATTCAGGACAACAACCAGTTCACTGTTTCTAGCCTGCAAATAAGCTCCAAAACTAAGCATTTAACACTCCAATATCATGCTCAAATGCATGATAATAAGGGCATATACATTGTTAGGATAAAAGCCAGCAGTGCCTTGGAATCACCTGTTGTTTACTACAGTAAACAACTAGTCTACACAGGTTTGTGCTGAATATCTCAAAATTTGTGAGGAATTAGAAAAAAAAATTCTTCTGCAAACTTGTAGACCACATTGAAATGGTCAGGAAGTGAGGGCCGTTTCTCCAAAAACCATTCTTATAGCAAGATATAGCTTTTAAAAAAAATGAGATGCAGGCATAGTCTCCTTTGATGATGTTTTCTTCAGATCTGATGTCTTGATGTCAAATGGCCAATACCGAGCCTTCAGGCTTCAGGCATTCAAGCTCTAATACCATGTTGGAAGAGAGGGGGAGAGACAGAGTTGAGTGGAAGATGAGCCTCAGTTCATTGTTGTTCTTCTTCCATTATTCTTCCATCATACTAGCTGAAAGAGACTTACACACATAGGTATAACTAACCAAGACTAACTATGATTGAGTCGCTGACTACATCGACTTATGGAATGTCACACATGTGTACAGTTGTATCCAGCTAATATCGGTCACATACATAAAAATAGACTGACTAAAGAGTAATAGGAGCTTGATATTCTAACAGTATTTTCATGCTTGTCCCATCCAATTCAACCAATGAATATGAGGCATTGTCATGAATGACTTTGACCACATACGAGCCAAACCAATGGTTTACTATCTTCCTAGAAGCATTGTATTGATTATCTAGGCTGCTGTCATAGACAAGCACCTAGTCATTTTCTTGGATAGCTCTTGGCCGAAGTCGATGTTTCCTATCAAATCTTCTTTTGTTTTTTAGTCTTGTTGTTTTTAAGTTCTTAATAGCTGCTTGAACATCTTCAAGCCTTCTTTCTAGCTGCCATATATGCAAAGTCAACAACTCTTCTCTATTGATGCCTTCCTCTCAAGGTAGAAGACTCCATGTGAGAATAGATTCTTCAATTGGCATAATTGGTTATTGTCTATGTATAAGTTCAGCTGGCATATAGCCAGTCATTGTACTGTGATTAGTCCGATCAACCCATAATGCAAAATGTAGCATTTTAGGCCATTCTTTGATCTTTTCTCTACAAGACTTTGCTAGAGCTTTGAGAATAGGTTGATGTCATCTCTCACTCTTTCCATTGCCTTCAGGATTGTAGGTTGATGTCAATGGCAACTTGATACCCAATTGAGCAAAGAAGTTGCATGCCTCATCAGCATCCAATTCTCCTCTATCTACGGTCACCTTGCCAACATAGCCATATCTGCAAAATACTTCTTCAAGCAAAAAGCGACAAACAGCTTGAGTGGTCTTGGTTGTTCAAACCTTTACCTTCAACTTAATTGGTTAGATCTTCTCTTGAAAGCACTAAATACCGCACATATTCCATATCCCTGTAGGTATGGTTATAAGATCAATAACCCATCTATAATGTATAGACAATGGATAAGTCAGTTGTAACCCATCTCGATGTTTGATCATATAATACATTTGACACACATAACAGGTTTCAACAAAATGCTTTATATCTCGATACATGTTCTACCACCAGTATTTTTCTTCGACTTTAATAAATGTTCCCCATATACCTCTATGGCCAGCCCACAAGCTTTCATGAAATTCCTTCATTACTTGTAGTTGCAACCTTTTATTACCTAAAACTTGGACATGCACTTCTTTCTTCTTCTTTGCATGCTTCCATAGATGCCCATTTTTAAGAAAGAAGCCATAATATTTCCTCTTAATATGCTTGAACTCTTCATCAGTCCAAGTCTCTTTCTTCATCATTGTGCTCAAATATTGGCCATCTTCTTCAAAGAAATGAACTAGAACTTGAGCAATGCAATGAGCATGATGTTGACCACCCTTCTTCCATAGATAAATCTTTGATCTTTGTTGTTGTATGCTGATTTACAGCAGTACCTTTTCCTGTTCTTACTGTACTTAATGCTATACCATTAAAAAGATCAGCTTCACTTGCAAGATTCAGCTTTGGGTTTGTATATGCAGCAATCAAACAAGTACTTTCAGCAGCCATGGAATGAAATTCAGCAAGTATAGATTCTTCAGCTTCATCTTCTGCCATCAAATTTTCTTCATTGTCATATCTTGCACGTGACATCATATCAGCAAATTGGATTCGCCTTTCCTACAATATGCTTTTATTCAGGGTTGAGAGATTTAATATATGCAATCCACCTATAAAGTATTCACGATCACACTTTAATGTTGTTACAACTCCTCACAATTCCCTTTTTACTTGTGCATACCTTCTTTGACGTTCATTGAGAACGTTTGCTCCAAAACGAATTGCATACCTCAAGGTCTTCTTGGCCAACATCCATCCTATCCCAACGGGACTTGTATCCACAGTAAGGATGATGGGTTGACCATTTGAATAATCAGCCCTTTTGAGAGTGGGGGTTGAAATTAACTTCTTTAATTTGCGTATAGTGAGAGTATACTCTTTCCCCCAAGAGAATCTTTAGCATTTTCTTAATATTGATAGAGATTTTTGGCTACATGAGCAAAATGTGGTATCTATACGAGATAGAATACACATGCGCTAAGAAATCTTCTCACCTTTGAAATATTTGTGCATTTTTCTTGCATTCT
Source organism: Lygodium microphyllum (assembly GCF_053477565.2). NCBI lineage: Eukaryota > Viridiplantae > Streptophyta > Polypodiopsida > Schizaeales > Lygodiaceae > Lygodium > Lygodium microphyllum. Next base: position 139,262,860 of record NC_141153.1, read on the forward strand.
GCTGATGGCATCTATCTTGATTGGTGAAGGTTTATGTCCGTAGGGGCCACACAGATGTCCAACCACTAGGACTTCTTCTACTCCAAAAATCATATTATCTCCAAAAAGAGTAAGATATGTACCTCTTCTAGCCTTGTCACAATCATGAATATGTTAAACTACAAATGTCCTGTAGCCATCTTCATCAAGCTCCTCATTCTTTTCATTGACTTCACATCCCTTGATAGGTACATCATCAAGAAATGGAAGAGTAAGTTGTGGAATAAAGTCCCTTAAGACTTTGTGCATGGCATTCATCATATGGGCTACAGAGTTTGTTGCACCTTGTGGTAGAGTGCACATGCGAACCAAGGTGTCTTCATTGTGGTAATGTCTCGGCTTTCTACTGAAAGCTAAAATTGGTTATATCCTGGATATAGGTCGCCCATAGAATAAATTGCTCTACCTGCAAAAGCTTCAGCAAACTCATCAATAATTGGACCCAAACCAACATTTCGGATTCTGAAACAATTAAGAGGCTATAGATCTTGAATGAATCGTAAGGATCCATTTTTCTTGGGCATGCTAAACCATCGATTTGAGTAAGGTGCTGAATAAGGTTCTAAAATCTTCATTCTGATCTTCTTATTTAGAAGTTTCAATAATTTGGGAAAATGCGCCCTTGGAACATGAATGGGCTTGAGGTTCCAAGGCACATGTGGGACCGTAAAAATGACCATAGGAGCCACAATATTTGGATCCACATAGCCTATTTCACTTGGCTGAAATGCAAAAGCTTTTCTATGTTTCATTAGCATTTGCATAAAAAAGTGTTTTTCAGCTGGTGAAAGGAAAGAATTTTCACCTATTTTGAGCTCTTTTATACTTTCAGATTTGAACTTGTGACCAATGTTGGAAGGATCACAAAGACTTGGCTAATTTGCTACCCTATCAGCCAGCCCTTCACTTTCAGGAGAGGCAATGGGATTGCCACATGCTTGAATTTCTTATCCACTGTCTTGTATTTTGTCTCCACTTGCACTTTAGCCTTATTGAGTAAACCAATGTCTTCCTGCTCAACAAATTCTTGAATTGTTTGATAAAAATTCAATGTACATACTTCTATGGACTAATTTTTAGCTTGATTTTCTATATGAGCAGCTACATATATTTTAGCCAATGTGTCAGTAGTAGTAATCAGTTCAAAAAAAATGCCAGAAATATCTTCATTTTCAACCATCATGTCATAAGTTTTTAGCACCCTTTTTACATGACATAAATACTTTCTTTCAGCTTTAATTATGGCTGGAAGAGACTTATAATAGCCCATAGTATTGGCTGTACATACATGCAGATTTGCTAGAGACACAGTTTCTATAGCATAAGGAGGTTCAATCTTTTTACATGACGCACTGCCATAGCCTCCTTTGACATCAATGCAGCCCGAAAACCCTTGAATTCTCGGGCATTAGGAGACACAAGATAATCACACAGTCAATCTATGTTTCGATGATGGTTAACACACACAGTAAGAATTTGGACAGCTCGTTCATTATCCTTGCTTCGGATTTGAGCATAGGAAGAATTATCATCAAGAGTTTTTGTTTCTAAGCGAGCTTCAAAAATGTAAGGTTGCCCAAGAATGATAGGGTAACTACAAGAGTCTTGAACAAAAAAGTGAAAATTGTATTTTATGTCTCTAATAGTTACCTGCACATTAGGACATGCAGCATATAACTGTCCAGAAGATTTGTTTGCAGCTCTCATTCGCCAACCTGGATCAACATCTATGGGCCATCTTCCGCTTTCATAGAGACTCCTTGCCATGACATTTATCTCATAACCATGGTCTAAGAGTGCAATACTTGGTGTTTCTTTTTCTCCAATTTTAATGATTTCTCAGTTGTTGCTCTTGCCCAATGTGCACAGGAGTAGTGACTGCTTGGAATGAATCGGGCTTCTTTCTCATCATGTATGTTCTGTAGACGATCTTCTATTTGAGAGGTGGGCTGCCCAACTGGTTTGGACTAGCCGACCATTACATTTTTAGCCTTCACTTCTTTAATTTTTGTATCCATAATTTCTTTATCTTCAGCTTCAATTGCTATAATTAACTCTTTAATTGCTTCAAGCTGGATTTCTTGTGCAGTCAGCTTCTCTTCAACCTGCACAAAGACTCAAAGAGTTTGCAAAAAAGCATGCACTGTTTCTTCAGCATCATCACCAACATATTATCTTTTTCTTTTGATTACATTAATAATTACATTATGAAATTCATGTTTGGCAATTCTAAGAACTTCACCTAAGGTAAACTCAATTTTACTTCCCAAAAATTGTTCTTCTAGAACTCATTTGAGATCGGTTATTCTATGTCAGATTACAATTTGTAGCCTGGCTACTTGCCTTTCTTCTTTTCTTCGGTCTTCTTCGTTTGTGGTGCATCTTGTATCTCTTGATCTGGGGTTATATTTTCAGCAAGCTTTGGTTGTTCAAGCGTTCTTCTAGTTACTCGTTTTGGAGGGCCAGAAGAGGAAGGCCTTGGTTCATCTTCTCTTCTTCTATTTTCTTCAATCAAGACTTCTTTATGATTGACGTCAGCCAAATGTGCAAAGGTAGAAAAAGAATCTACCAGTTCTTTCCAACTAGTTATTCCTCTAATGCACTGACTGGCGTTAGTCAAATCATCTTTGGCTACTTTGCCGTGTTCCATTTGATCTAATGCCTACATCCATACTTTAGATTGCACATTAACTTTACATGCTTTCAAATTTGATTTAGTTGGCTCAATTTGCAGCCCATAGGTAGTTGCATCAATTGTTGCATAGGGATTCTTTACAGCTAAATCTTCTAATCTTTTCTTCATTCCACCATTGCAAAAATTGGGCTCCCAGAGGAAGACCAGTTTCAGCTGTATGAATTTTTCCATCTTTCCAAAAGACGAGCTTTTGTGCTTTAGCCTCACGGAAGGCAGAACACTCCCTCTTTTCATGTTGTTGGCTGTCACACCAAATACAACGCCTCTTATAGCCTTCTCTTATGGGTCTTTCGGTTGATGATCATCCTCGTTCTTCAACTTTGACATCCAGCTTCTCCACCTTGGAACTAATTTCTGTAAGATTCAGATGAAGGTCACCCATGGTTTTAATGAGTTCATCCATGACATCATTTTTAGAAGGAACAGAAGAAGAAAGAGTTGGTTGATTAGTCAAAGGAATAGGGGATTTTGAAGGTGGAACAAGCTCCATCAATGGGGTTGTTGAAGTTGAAGTAGAACCCAATCTTAGTCGCATTCGCTCTCTTTGAGCAATCATGTTAACTACATCAGTAAAATCTGTCCATGCAGTCTTGACTCCTGATTCGGAGGTAGCATCTTCTAGGCGATCAGCAAGCTTCACTTGCAGAATGGGATCTACAGTCTTAAGGAATAATTCAATATTCTGACCTTCCATACTTTTTTGGTCTTCAGCATGAAGTTGTCCAAATTTACTTTCAAACTCATGGTATAAAGCTGTTGCAGCTAAACCTTTGTTGGGTTTCTCAACCCAATTAGTGAAACTTTTCTTTGTCATTAGGCCAGAATCTTCTAAGAAGAATTCTTCACGTAGGGATTTTTGGAATGCAGCCCAATCTGCATCTCTCTAAAAAAGACCATGGATTCTTTCTTTAATACCATTCTTGGCTAGTTTGGCAAAATAATGACTCCCTGCATGTTGCGGTATACCAAAGAATAGCATTTTCTCAACATACAAGCAAATGAAAACAGAGACATTTTTACCATTAAATTGTTCTAATTCCCGCCCAACTTCCTCTAGGGCCTTGATAGCTGTGGAATCAATCTTCTCTTTGTCTTGCCTTTGTTGTTGTTGTTGTAACATTTGGAATTTTTGTTGTTGAGTCTGTTGCAATATGCACACCAACTGTTATAGAGGATCTCCTAAAAAATCCCCCATCTTGGAGTTCCCTTACACCAGCCTTCACACGTCGACTTCACCAATGTCGCAGTGCGTAGGGTTGAAGGTCACCATAGGGGTTTGGCAAGAAAACTGGACAAGATAGATAGAGATGCGTCTTCAATCAAGAGATAAGTAGATTACAATGAATTTTTAAAGGTTCAAGAGATACTTCACGGTCAGCCATAGGGGTTTGAGAGATAAGAATGTATGGGGGTTTAAGAGCTTAGACTCCAAAGATGGTAGAGATAAGAGAATGGTTGAAAGTTTCAAGCCAAGTTCTTGAAAATGTTAATAGAGCTTCCAACCTCATGTTCTTAGCAAAGATCACAAGAGTATTATCTCATAAGTTCTAACTCAAATCAAGCTTGTTTTCTTGACTGTAAGAGCAATCAAAAATTATAAAATCAAGTACAATATACTGTCATGTATCATAAACAACCTTGCATCCCATCATTCATACACGATGCCATAGCACGAATCAACTTTGCATGATTACATTCAATGTAGACTGTTAGGGACAAAAGCTTATGAGTCAATTACAAGGCTTGTAGGGCAAAGAGACTTGCTTCAAGAGAGCTTCAAATTGAGTTCTTGATAAGGATAAGTTGCTACAGCCAAGAAATAAGAGAAAAAGCTCCTCTTAATTCAACTCAAAGCATCTATGAATGATCTACAAAGATTGCCCTACCATAAGGGCACATAATACTTGCATATTTTGACAAGATATCTTCTCTAGAGTAAGAAATGAATTAAAAGAACATTGCTGTAACTAATTCTCTGAATATGGCTAAGACATCAGCCCCAAATCATCCCAAATATCTTCAAGAATTCACCTTTGACGATAGCATAAACTTTCCCTAGCCTGATGTCGGTGCGTTTGGTGTCGAAAGTCTACCATGGGGGTAAGAGACAGTAGGGTGAAGGGAGATTTAGGGAGAGGAGTAGATGGAAGAGAAGGGGCTCGAAGAAATAGAAGACAAAGAAGAATACTCACATAAAGAAATATAAAATGTAGAAGAATACTAATAGAGATTAAGCTTGTTAGTTTATTTCTGCATTATGAGAAGATAAAACTCTTATAGACAAAAACGTGTATAAAATAATACCTTCCTCTATGTTGCTCAGATCGCCAATCTAATACTTCCATTGGCTTCAAAAGAGGGGTAAAATACCAGCACACCTGACAAGAATTCTGCCAGGTCACTCTCTCTTCATCTCCCACTTCAGAGTGTTATTCACTACCTGAAAGCAGCGATTGCGTGTCGTGCAATTTTGCTAATCTTTATTTTTACATAAAATCCTCTCAAAATAGTTGAAAGCTACATGCTTTCTTTTACATGTTATCCTAATCTAGAAGTTGTCTATAGTTTTATGGATTTTTACAAGAGATAATATCTAAAATATCTAAAATTGGCTAAAACTTGTCCAAAAATCTAATATTTTTTAACCATGAACACTAACACTAATACCTAAAGTGGCATTGGCTCTCTAGATCTATAAGGAAGCCACACTCTAGAGTTTTTCATACGATGTGCGCGTAGTGGCACGACAATGTATGCTAGAAAAGTGAAAAGAATGCCTGTGGATGGGGAAGGACAAGAAGGGAAAAAAATACGATTCTTAATAAAAGAAAAACGAGTTAAAATAGGGATCTAAGGAGCACCTTGGGGTTGAGAATGAAGGGGTAAAATATTCTGTGGACTAAATTAATAAAGTGAAATATAGGTTTCAGATCTATGGGCCATCTGCTAATAATAAGATAAACAAGGCACAAATGGACCTAAGACAGATTTGCGATGATAGGCATCAAAGAAGGAGGAATCACTATTGGCCACACTGAATAGATAAACTTGGCTTCAAGGAGCTTTAGTAATTCCTCTTTTACTAAGACAAAGTAATTTGGATTCATGTGCCTCTATCTTTGCCTCGCACGGGCTTGGCATCACGCTCTAGGTCTATGTGATGCTGGCACATAGTGGGATCAATCCCCTTTAGATCTTTACATGACTATGCAAACACGCCCAAGTTCTCCTTTAGAAGGTCATGCGAGACCAACAATTCCTCTTTTAGAAGACTGATATCCACCTTTAAGTGACATTTAGTACCATTAGCATCCACAAACGTTAATTAGTTTTCACCTTCCACTTCACAAATAAATGTCTCATAGACTTCTTTTGGGTATAGATCTGGCTCCTTCAAGGGAGTGGTCTCCTCTTCTAATGCTCCACCAGAACCAACTTCCTCTTTCAATGAGGGTTGGACTGACTCCTTGGGATACTGAAATGGTATGAGGGATGCTTTGGGTTTGGTTTAGGAATTAGTTACGTCTTGTCTTGAGGACTCATCTTCAAGGGATGCATCTAGGAATGTCACATAACAGGACTCTTTGGAGTTCTGTTTGGGTTGCAAGACTAGTAGTTGTTGGCACAGTGCGTTGTCATCATCCTCCCTTGAAAAGGGTAACTTCTGATGATGAGCCACTACTGAAGGAAGTCTTATTCTACTTAATCAATTTCTTATAAAGGTTTTTCATATGGGAAGATCCATTTACTCATCCAAAGGATACCATAGTCATTCCATCTAGCAGCATGGGATCTTCAGCTTCTATAGCCTCTGGAACTTCTTTCTTAGTTGTGTCTCCTATGAGTGTAGGATAGATTCTCCTAGCTCTTTCATAGTCTTCTTCTACACTGTCATCTTCCTTGTCTTGAACTTTGTCTTTGCCTCTATAGTAGGGGCTTTGTAAGAGAAGAATAGATTCTTTGTTGTATCCTCTGTCTCTGTTGCATCTGTCTCTGTCTCTGTTTCTATCTCTGTTATGGCCATGTAACAGGGAGAACAGTACATCCATGCCTCTATCTCACTATCAGAGGTGATTTCCAAAGTCATTCTTGGGTCATAGATGAGATATTCACCCATTGAAAAAGACATTTCTTCTTTTGAGAGTTAGTATATAGTGCCCATTGTCAGGGATTGTGCCTCTATTTTCTTAGGAAAAAACTGTTTGATAACTTCTTCATCTCCTAATATTCTATCTACTATTTCATTGGAATATTTTTTCAAGACTTCAATGGAGGTGGATCCATTACCTTTTTCCGATCCATACAACCTCATTACCACTTTCTTGAGTAATGTGCCTAGGATTAGGGTTCCTTTGAACCAATCCGTCCATGCCCTTACTTCAAAAAGCCCTGGCCTTCCCAACAATAGAGGGTAGGAGGTCTCGTGGGAATTTGGTTTTACCTGGTGCGCAGATCGGACGCAGATAGCTCACGTGGTGAATCCCTGAAGGTCCCCAAGAACAAAGTACTCTACTTTTTAGCACAAAAACCCATGTAAAAGCAAGCACGACAAGAGGCAAGAGACAAATTGGGTTCAATCTCCCCCATGCCTTGTGTGAGCGCTTCACAAAGCATGTATTTAATGTATATTTCCAATCTTCATGCTCAATAATAGCCCAATTACAAAAATATGATAAGCTTTTAGCTTTTGAGTTTGCTTTCTACCAAAAATAGGAAAATAAAGCTAATGGACGGTGCCCATAGTGTCTGGCACGCCCAATCTCAATGTCCAAATAGAAATAACATATCCAGGCGCATAAGCGCATACAAAATAATAATAAATAATCGATGTCTCAATAGACATAACAAAATATAGGCGTGGCGCCTATCAAAATCTAGTCCAAGAGTCGAAAACCCGCTAGACTCCAATGCTTTCCTCCGCCACTCCTGCTATCTCTACACATCAACTGAAGCATTCACAATCGTTAGTAAAATAACACAATTAAACCGACAAAAGTGAATACCTAGCAGTCTTCAGCTACATAAATAAATCAACTGGTTAGAAATAAATCCTAACCTTAATTTATTACGAGTGCGCACTCTAAACTCATAAACGTTTATTAATTTAATATGCATTTTGCGGAATCACCCGCTATGGAATCACCCATGTACACACTAAATTAATGAAACACCCGAAAAGGACAGGCGTCCCCATCAACTTCTCGCACAAAGAATCCTCTTTGCATATGAGCCCCGGTCATCTAAGTTTACGGAATCCACCGTAAAACCTCACGGAATCCACCGTGGAATATGCCTCCTGGCATCATACCCCCGGGGTGGGATAGCAATTGACCTCAATTGCTATTAGCTCAATGTGGAGCTAACAGAGTGGGAAAAGCATTTAGGTCTCTAGCGTGCATCCATTGTGCTTCCTCTACAGGATGGTTCTTAAATTTTACTAGATATCTAGAATACCTTCGGCCAGTTCTAGTGGTCATGTAGTCAGTGTCTATGATGGCTTCGGGTTCAAGTATTTCAGTCTCTTCTTCTAGTAAAGGTGGGTTTTCATAGACAGGGTGGATAGGTAATTGTCCTCTAAATGGTCTCAATAAACTAATATGGAATGTATTATGAATTTTCCAATGAGATGGCAATTCTAACTTGAATGCATTGTCATTAATCTTATGAATGATTCTAAATGGTCCGTAGAATCTAGGAGCTAATTTGATAACTGGATGTCTATCTACACTTTGCAGTCTACGCTTTTCTATTCTAAGCCAAACATAATCATCAACTTTGAAATTCATGGCTTGTCTTTTCTTGTTGGCTTGTTTGGTATATGATTGTTGGGCTTTAGCAATCATATCCTTTACCTCATCAAAAATAGTATTATGCATAACAGCAATATCATCGGCACTTTGTATTCTATTAGACAAAGATGCAACAGGTGTAGATAATCTATATCCATAAATAACTTCAAAAGGTGCTTTCTTTGTAGATGTGTGCGGTGTATTGTTATATGCAAACTGTAATAAATGTAAATGAGTATCCCATGTCTGAGGTTTAGAGATAGTGTATGCACGTAAAAGATCTAGAATGGTGCTATTTGTGGCTTCTGTTTGTCCATTTGTTTCTGGATGAAATGCAGATGAGAAATCAATCTTTGTGCCTAGATTTGCAAACAGTGTAATCCAAAAATTATTACAAAATCTAGAATCTCGATCTGAAATAATCACTTTCGGCAATCCATGGTTAGTAAAAACAGTTTTCAAAAATAACTGTGCTGCTTGTGATGCTGTTAAAGTTTTCTTACATGCAATAAAATATGCTTGCTTACTAAATCTATCTACAATTGTCCAAATCATGTCATGGTTAGATTTAGTATTTGGTAAACCAGTAATAAAATCCATAGATATATGTTCCCAAGGTTTAGATGGAATAGATAAAGGCATTAATAACCCATACTGTTTACCATGATGTCTCTTTATTCTTTGACAAATCAAACATTCAGAAACAAAATTAGATACATCTGCATCCATATGCGGCCAATAAAAATCTTCAGTTAACATGCGTAATGTAGAAATGATACCTCTATGACCTTGATATGGGGGACAATGAATTTCATTCAAAACAAAAGATCGGAATGGAATAGTAACACACAGTCTCTTTTCAAAGAACATGAATCCATCATTATATGACAATGAATCAACAGGAATGAAATTATTTTGAACTAATTTTTGCCAATCAGAATGAAAAGTAATATCCTGGTGATATGTGTCTTTCATAGCAATCAAAGAATCAAAAGATATGATAGAAATATTGTGAATTGTAGGTCTTCTACTCAATGCATCAGCAACTACATTTTCTTTTCCAGGTTGGTATTGAATGATAGGATGGAAACTTTGAATGAATGAAGCCCATTTGATATGACGGTCAGAAATTTGGGGTTGGCTAAGTAGATGTCTAATGCTTTGCTGGTCGGTCTTGATTATGAATTCTGAACCCATTAAATAATGCTTCCATTGTTTCAATGCTTGGACAACTGCTAAGAGTTCCTTGTCATAAGTGGAATATTTGAGCTCAGAGGGTTTCAACTTAGAACTAGAATATGCTATTGGATGGTTGTCTTGCATTAATACGGCTCCTATTCCTGATCCGCTAGCATCGGTCACAACTAAAAAGAATGGTCTGTTAAAGTCAGGCAATTGTAGAACAGGGGCATTGGTTAATGTACGTTTGAGTAAGTCAAAGGATTTCTGCTGGTTTTCAGTCCATTGATAAACAATGCCTTTCTTAAGAAGTTTGGTCAATGGTAAAGCAAGTAATGAGAAATTACGTACAAACTTCCTATAAAAACTAGCAAGACCAAGGAATGAGCGTAATTCATGTACATTTTTAGGAACAGGCCAATGCAATATTGGATCAATTTTCTTAGGATCAACTTTAATTCCTTCTTTTGATACAATATGACCTAGATATTCTATTTCTGTCTTAAAGAATTCACTCTTGTCAGGATTTGCAAACAATTGATTTTCTTTCAGTAATTGAAAAACTAATGATAAATGCTTATAATGCTCTTTTTCACTTTGACTGAACACTAAAATATCATCAAAGAAAACAATCACATAATATTGATATTTTAGAAAAATACGGTTCATCATTCTACTGAAAGTGGCAGGTGCATTAGTTAATCCAAATGGCATGACTAAGAATTCGTAATGGCCAAACTGTGTTCTGAATGCAGTCTTAAATATGTCGGATCTATCTAGCCTCACTTGATGATATCCAGACTTAAGATCAATTTTACTAAATATAGAAGATCCTTGCAGTTTGTCCATAAGGTCATCAACTCTAGGTATAGGATACCTATTCTTTACAGTGATCTTGTTTAATGCTCGGTAGTCAATACACATCCGATAAGTATTATTCTTTTTCTTGACTAAGAGCACAGGTGCACCGAATGGAGAACTGCTAGGTCGAATTAAGCCTCTATTGAGTAATTCTTCAACTTGACTCTGGATTTCTTTTTGCTCTATTTGATTGTGCCTATATGGGGCTTTGCAAGGTGGTTGTGTGCCAGGTATTAGGTCAATCTTATGGTCTTCTGGACGTGATGGAGGTAAACCTGGTGGTAGGTCTTCTGCAAAACAGTCTTTAAAATATGCGAGAAATTCCTTATGCCTAGGGTGCATATGATTTTCCTTTGCGTGCAATTCATTCACCCAAATGAGATATGATTTAGTATTCTTGCGTAGTGCACGTTTTGCTTGAGTATGCGAAAGCAGTGGAAAAATATGAGATGCATGCATACCAAATAATGTAATAGATTTTCCTTGAAAATTAATATTCATTGTGTGTGTGGAATAATCTATATTGGGATTATGTTGGTGTCTCCATGGCATTCCTAGAATAATGTCGCTTGACTGTAATGGGACAACTAAAAAATTTCTTCTTTCAATATATGGACCAATTTGAATTTCTAAATCTTGAACTTCTTGTGTGCCATTGTACCTAGTGCCTAAAAATGCAGCTTTTATGCGATAATGTGTAGGTACAGTATGCAGTTTCAATTCCTTTACCAATTTTGCTGAAATAAAGTCATGGGTACTACCGTCATCATGCAATATAGTTCTTTCTTTTCCATGCACCATACATTTCATAGTCAACAATGAATGTGAATTAGGCATACCTGGTAAAGTGTCGGAAGTAGTAGTAGGATCATCTTCTTCTTCAGTGAAATCCGGCATATCCTCATGCTCGTCTTCGTCCATGGCTCCAAGGTAGTTGATATGTGCTGATGGCTTCTTTGAATGACAATTTGTTGCGAGATGCCCTGGCTGGTGACACTTGTAGCATACAATGGGCTTGGCTTTGGTCACATTATTTGCAATGGCTGGGAGTCTGGGTACATTTGGATTTGCTTGTGGAATAGGCTTAGGATTTGAATTGACAGTGGATGGTAATGCAGGTGGTTTAGACCAATTCTTACGGAAAGATGGTGATGAGAAACGACCTGGATTAAACCTTCTGAAATTGGAATTGAATTGTTTAGATCCATAATTACCGTTGGCTTGGAATTGCTGTGGTCGTCGATCTCTTCCACGTAACTTATCTTCAGTGTCGTGAGCTAAGGAGATGGCGTCTTCAAGGGTAGCAGGCTTGAACATATTCACCTCAGCGTAGTAATGTCCAAGAAGTCCAGGCATATACTTCCGCTTATGTGTTGTCTCTGGTATGTCTTCAAGCATGTGTAGCTGTAGGAGTGCATTCCAAAAACGCTCTGTATACTGTGGAATAGGCTACGATCGCGCTGTTGAAGTAAATCCCATTGCTTGATAGCCTTCTCATGAAATTGCGGTGGAAGGAAATTTTGCATGAACTTCTTCTTAAAATCTTCCCAAGTAGCAGGACATTCTATGCTCTTGCGGACTACAGTCCACCAAAGTGATGCTCTGTCTATCAGATGATTAGTAACACACTTGATTTTATCTTTCTCGGGATAAGTTTCCTCATGGAAATAGTCATCAAACTGACTAATGAATGATAAAACAGTCTTTCCTTCTCTTATGCCATTGAAAGTGCGAAACTTGAAACTTCGTTTACTTATCTTGGATTCCTTGCGAATGGTTTGTGCTTCAAGAGTGGCGTCGATGGTACGGCGAATCAAATCTTCAGCTTGAGGTTCTTCTTTGTCGGTGGACGCTCCTTGTAGCTTTGTCAATTGCGCTTGCAAGGCTTGCCTAGCTCTTCGCTCTTCTTCCAGTTGTAGCATGATTAGATCCAGCTTTTGTTCCATGGTAGGCTCGGGTAGATCGTCTTCAGCCATAGGATCATCCATATGTGGGGTAGTCATCCTGTAAAACTCAACAAACCTTTCTCACTCAAAATCAGTTAGCGGGATGAGCGTAGCTCAAATTTGGGGTTACAAGGCTATGTATTTTTGGGTATTTTCTTCTTTAATTTTCAGAAATTCTGCAATATTTCTGTCTCCGTTTGCTGAAAGTACTTCAACGAACTTGTAGATAGGTAAAATAGCTTGCTGCGAACAACTTTCCAGTTCAGAGTTTTTGCATACGAACAAGTCTTCTATGAGTTTTAAGCACTAGTCAGTTCTGATTTAGTCTGACTTGCAGAGTTGCAGACTTAGCAGACTTGCAGAGTTGTGGACTTGGTGGACTTAGGCCGACTTGCAGAACTTGATTAGAGTCGACTTGCGGAACTTGACTTCTGATGTGCAGGACCCGGAGTTTACAGACTTGTTTGCCTTAACTGACTTGCAGAAAGCTTAATGATTTAAGCTTAGTAGCTTTAATAAATAAAGCTTATGATTTTTTTTGGATTTAGGACGTCGATATGTTGACGCCGAGATTGACGCCGCCTGACACATCCTCTTGCCGCCGATTGACGAATTGTTGGTTGAAGCTTTCTTAAGCTTATAACTAAGCTTATTAACTGATAACTTTAAGCTTTGAAGCTTAATGAAGAAAAAGAATTACTCTTTTTGTCTGTTATCCACGATTTTAGTGAAGAAGATGATTGCGTGGTCCTCCGCCTGCAGAGATTGGTCCTTCGCGATCTGACAGTGGAAACAGGGGTTCTTGATCGCCAGAAGTCTGCCTGTATCGACGGTTCGCGACGAGATTGACTGTAGAGCCCGTTTGTTCCTGGAGCTCCGCCTTCGCCCAAGATTGGTAGCGATTGGAAGCTCTTGATCTCTGCTCCGCTCTGATACCACTGGTGCGCAGATCGGACGCAGATAGCTCACGTGGTGAATCCCTGAAGGTCCCCAAGAACAAAGTACTCTACTTTTTAGCACAAAAACCCATGTAAAAGCAAGCACGACAAGAGGCAAGAGACAAATTGGGTTCAATCTCCCCCATGCCTTGTGTGAGCGCTTCACAAAGCATGTATTTAATGTATATTTCCAATCTTCATGCTCAATAATAGCCCAATTACAAAAATATGATAAGCTTTTAGCTTTTGAGTTTGCTTTCTACCAAAAATAGGAAAATAAAGCTAATGGACGGTGCCCATAGTGTCTGGCACGCCCAATCTCAATGTCCAAATAGAAATAACATATCCAGGCGCATAAGCGCATACAAAATAATAATAAATAATCGATGTCTCAATAGACATAACAAAATATAGGCGTGGCGCCTATCAAAATCTAGTCCAAGAGTCGAAAACCCGCTAGACTCCAATGCTTTCCTCCGCCACTGCTGCTATCTCTACACATCAACTGAAGCATTCACAATCGTTAGTAAAATAACACAATTAAACCGACAAAAGTGAATACCTAGCAGTCTTCAGCTACATAAATAAATCAACTGGTTAGAAATAAATCCTAACCTTAATTTATTACGAGTGCGCACTCTAAACTCATAAACGTTTATTAATTTAATATGCATTTTGCGGAATCACCCGCTATGGAATCACCCATGTACACACTCAATTAATGAAACGCCCGAAAAGGACAGGCGTCCCCATCAACTTCTCGCACAAAGAATCCTCTTTGCGTATGAGCCCCGGTCATCTAAGTTTACGGAATCCACCGTAAAACCTCACGGAATCCACCGTGGAATATGCCTCCTGGCATCATTACCACCAAATAGGTTAGCGAGTAGTCTCTTCCTATGAGGGTTATCTTGACATATGGGAGAATGCCCAAAGGGACTTAATTCGGCTTTGGTCTACCAGCCTGATAAGCCATTGTGTAGGCTGCATACCTTGCAAGCCTAGATCCTTCATTTTTACATGCGTCATTATGTTCACGGATGAACCTCCATCAATCAATGCATCTACATAAAGTACCTTCAATCCACACACCGATCTCTGGGGTACTAGGATCTAAGAAGACGTTAGCCACATCTACTTCTTTCACATGATCTAGGGCTTTCTTTGACTTAAGGAAAGTGGTAGAAGTAATCCTTAGGCCTCTTCTTCTTGTCAGTATGATTTTAAATTTATTTTGATAGCTAGGGGGCAACATCAACAATTGTAGGAATGTTAGGTTTGGTTTAAAGGTGTCTAGGTCTTTAACCAAGTTATATTCTTTGATAGGATCCACGAGATTTTCCAAGCGCCTAGGAAATAAGGCAATGCCTGCTTTTATCTTCCCTCTTTCTTCTAGTTGTGGCATCATGTGCACTTCTTCTACCATTGGAGGTACTTTGGCATCCTCTTTCTCTTGGACCTATAGTCTTATCCTTGTAACTCTTTCTGTATCCTTATGGTACTATTGGACGACTCTCAACTGTATCATTCATTCTATATTATTCTGGTTCTCCTTTGGAAGATTGACCTTCGCCATTTTGATAGAGGGAACGTTCTTTTTTGGAATTATGGGTTCTCTTTTTTTGGCATGCATTATTATGAAAACTTCCAATTCCACCAAGTTGGAGGTAGGTTCTTGGGTCTTTTGTTGGGTATCAGTCGTAGCTTTCACAAGAGCTGGACTAGAACAATCTTTTGTAGTGTGGCCTTCTCCTTTACATTGACTACATAAGGGTTTGTAGTCCATGGACCTTCTAGGGTTTGGACAATTTGGTGAGATATGACCCTTTTCTCCATATTTGTAATATTCAACCTCTGATATCTGGCCACTACTTGATTGTCATCCTTTGTAACTTTGAAAGGGAAAACTCATTGGGTCAAAACTAAGACCACAAAACTAAGATCGTCGAGCTCTCTAGGCTTTGGTCTGATATCCTAGGTAGTCATCTTGGATTCCAACAAGTTGAATCTTGCTTCTTCATCTCTCTTCCTTCTTTCATGCATCTCTTTCAAAGAGAAAATATCCTTTGTATGGTTCTTCCCTAAATAGTATGAACAGAAAGCTCCAGGGATGGTTGGTTTTCGAGTACATTCATGTTGAGACTTCAAGCTCAACTGCCTATATGTATGTGTGTGTGACCAACAGTACTGTAGCTGTGTCGAGTTGTCCTCATGTGTGGGATATTAAATAAGTCCTTGTTGACCTAACCACAGTTAGTCATGGTAGTGGTAACTGAATTGTACTATCTCTTTCATGTTAGTAGAGATTGAATAATGAAGATGAATGAGATGAGCCGATTGCTCACTCTTTGGCTCCACTCTCTCTCTCTCTCTCTCTCTCTCTTATCTTTGAACATGGTATCAGAGCCAACATAAATGGTCTCTTTGGACCATGGCATTAAAGGAGTCTAGATCTAGAGCTTGAAAAGAAGAGTCTCTGCTGAAAAAGAAAGGTTGACATTGTTCTTGTCAAGGTATGCACCCGCGTTTATGATTTGTGCTTGTGTAGGAGCTTGTTGTGGCTTGTTTGGGAGCTTCATAAGGCTTCATTGAGCACATGTGAGTGGCCATTTGACATCAAAGACATCATATCTGAAAAAATTCATCAAAGGAGACTGTGGTTGCAACCTTTTTTTTCTTGCAGAAGCCATATCTTGCTATAGAAATGGATTTTGGAGAAACGGCTCTAGATTCTTGACCATTTTGACATGTCTACAACTTTGCAGAAGAAATTTTTTTCAAATTCTTCACAGATTTTGAGATATTTAGCACAGACCTGTGCATACTTGCTATTTATTGCAGTAAATAGTAGGTGGTTCCAGGGCACTGGTGGCTTTCATCCTAACAATGTATATGCCCTTATTCTCATGCATTTGAACATGGTTCTAGTGTCAAATGCTTAGATTTAGAAGGTTTTAACAAGCTAGAAATCTGTCTCATGAATTGTGGACAGCAAGCATCTATTACTTCTTGAAGCAATCTATGACATTGGATAGTATATGTGGACCCTGATTATGGGCATATTTATGTTAAATGTTGTATGAACTAAAAAGAGCATTAAATGTTGAGCTGAAAATCAACTACATTGGCATAATTATTGGTTGTACATGAGCAATACATGAGTTATACGACATTGGTTCTTGAAGACATGGCATGTATGAATGTTGGTATGATCATGTCTTGGTCTCTACATGTTTTGGCATATGTAGGCTATGATTCAAGAAGCTTTTGAGCTTGGATTGCCCTTATTGTTGCATATTGGCTGATTGTTATCGGTCAAGAAGATATTTGGCATTTGTACTTGCTTTACATATATTATATTGTGCCTGAAAGGTCATGTATGGACTCCCGCATATAGTGGCAAATGTCTAGGATGTTTTAGGGCATGTTTGACACATAAATATCTCTATTTTGACTGAGAAAATGTTACTGGTTGTTTACTCATTGCTGATTGTAGATTGTATATTTCTCTACTATTAGTAAGATTGAATGTACACGGGGTATGCATCAACTACATGCTTTATGAACTGGTTGATGTACCTACATGCTATGCCACCTGATTGTGGATATATGTAACATGTTTGTGGGCTGAAAAGTATGGTATGGCTGAATGTAAGGCTATGGATACACCCCTAGAACAAAATGTCAAGCTACAGATTGATGTTAGGACTTAGATAAAGAATGTTACCATGTATAGACAGATCGACCTAGCTTGAGCTACGTTGTGGGGCTGATCAGTCAATTCATGTAGAAGCCTCACAAAACACATTTAGATGCAGTCAGGAGAATCATGAGATATGTAAAGGGTACGATAGGTTATGAGCTGTTTTATGCATATCAGAAACCCCTTCACTTGACAGGGTACACTAACGCTGACTGGGCTGGTTATGCCTATGAGAGGAGGTCAACAAGTGGATATGAATTTGGATTGGGCAACAACATGATCGGTTGGCAAAGTAAAAAATAGCCTATAGTTGCATTGTCTAGTACAGAAGCTGAGTACAGGGGTGCGACCGTAGCGGCCTGTGAAGCTGTTTGGTTGTGCTGAAGTTATTGAATGACTTGGGGATACACTTGGATAGCAAAGTGAAGTTGCATTGTGATAAGATGAGTAGTGTGATGCTTGCAATCAATCCCAACTACCATGCATGATCTAAACATATTGAAGTACATTACCATTTCATAAGAGAAATGGTACTAGTAGAGCAGACTAAGTTGATGCATCCGAGGACTAAAGTCCAGATAGAGAATATCTCTACCAAATCACTTGATAAAGAAAAGTTCATCTATTTTAGGCAGCTACTTGGAGTATTGCTGATTGTTTGAGCTTGAGGGGGGTGTTAGAAATCAAGCTCCACCCGTATCTCTTTAAGACTATGTGACTGACTGACATCAGCTGGATATAGTTGTCCATGTGTGTGACATTGAATAAGTCAATGTAGACTTAATCTAACCATAGTTACATGATGGTTAGTGTAAAACCTATTGTAGTCTCTTTTTTAGTTAGTAGTTTAGTATTGAATAACAAGAAGATAATGAAGATGAGTTGAAGCTCATGGTTATGCTCCCAGTCTCTCTCTCTCTCTCTCCCTCTCTTCCAATACTTCTACTCATGGATACATTTTTTTGCATGGAGAATTGGCTCTCTGTCTCTCTTTCTCTCTCTCTCTCCCTCCCTCCCTCTCTCTCTCTCATGCTCTCTCTCAATAGTACATTGGAATCATCAAGAATAATCACCCATAACCCCTCTTTGATCGCAGATACTGCTCCCAAGAGGTATGTCTGATATGAAAGGTCACTAGAGCCACTACAGTGTCCTTTCATAGCTCAACAATGTCACTCTCACTTTAGTATTTACTCGAGTCTTCAGCAGCTACTTCTTCCACTTCTTTAAGCTATTTGAACATGTATTCATCTCTATAGAAGCTCATCAGAGGGTCTATAGTACCATACAGAAAGCATTTAGCTCAACTACAACCATTCAAAACTATTAAGAATCATTCAACAAGCTTCCAAACACTCTCAAAATCCATCAATCATCATTCTAACCTCTCGTATAGAAGGAAATCTAAACAAAATAGAAGCTAAACAAACTCAATCAGAACCAATTAGACATTATCTAGACATTAACATAACATATCAAAACATCATATCTCCTCTAAGAACTATCATGAGCTTCCCAAACCTAGTCAACCTTATCCAAAACACTCCTAAACACTTCCAAATCAACTAATAAACATAAAAATCAATAAAAAATCAACCATTTAGTCCATAAAAACAATAAAAATCAGTCTAAAAATCAAGTCATTTCAGCAACCAACACCATAGTAGAATGGAGTTGCTAAAAGAAAGAACATGGTAATTATGGATGCAGCTAGGGCCATGTTAAATGAGAAGGATATGCCATTGCATTATTGAGCTAAAGAATCACTTATGATTATCTATGTGATGAACAGAACACCTATACAGGAATACATGAAAAGATACCTTATGACCAATTGTATGCCTACAAGCCTAATATTTGACATTTGAAAGTATTTGGCAGTATTGCATTATTCATGTTCCTAATAACAAATGGAAGAAACTTGACCCTAAAGTGATAAAGTATGTTTTCATTGGATACTCACACAAAACAAAGGCATATAACTGCATTGTTTAGACTAAACAAGAGATATTTCTTAGCCATGATGTCATGTTTGATGAGTTATCATGTTGGTATGGTGCTAAGTAGGCTATAGTATATGATGACAATTCACAGGTCATGTATATTGAAAATGGATTGCAAGGCACTACTTCTATCGGTGTACTTACTTAGGATGCATCTGTAGTGCAAGTCCCTAGACAAGAGAATCCATTGACATGGATATGTTAGTAAGGGGGAGAGATACAAGAAAAGAGAAGGTTTTTGATGATGTTACAGGTCCATTAACTTCAAATATGACTCCTCTGAGAGTTTGGATAGCAAGTTTGGTATATCTGTAGTGATTGTTGGGGGTAAAGGCGCCTTTGCCTAGCCGCCCATGTATTACTACACTGACAGTCACCGCCACTGCACACTACAGGTGGCGGGCGCCCATCACCATCACTTTATTCTTTATTCTTTTAGTGACAGTTTGAATAAAGGAAGGCCCGATCACACATTGTGACTATTGGAGTTCCCATTTCTAGTCTCTCCCTTTCTTGCTCTTGCTCTCCCGCCATAGCTCTCGAGTCCAACCTTCGATCCATCGCTCCCTTTCAACTGGTATCAGAGCTTTGCTTTCCGACTCTTGAGCTTGGTTTGTGGTATTCTCAGCATCCCATCGACTCCTACTTGCATTGGGTCTCCTTCCCGGCAGCCATATCTAACTCCTTCGAGCTCCTGTCACTCTTCGACTTCCTGAGCACCTTCCCGGCATTGTTGGGCACCTTCAAGGCATTATATCAGAGGTATTTGATCATTTTCTTCAAAGTTTTACTTCAGTTCTCAGGTCTCACAGGCTATAAACAAGTTGTGGGCAGCCATAGCTCACACCTCTTGGAGCTTCCTTCACCTGGATCTTGCTTTCAGCCTATCAAGGCTTGCTGAGGCTTGGTGTAGGCCTTCTTTGGCCCTCATTTGTGCCTTTGGGCCCCATTGTTGACACGTGGGATAGCAGACCCCCTAGCCAGCTCACGTTTTTTTTGCGCCTGTTTTAAAATCTGGCCCAAAAATCTCTCTTTTTGTCATATCTCGGGCATTCGGAACCTGATTCAGGCAAGGTAAGAGTCTAAGTTGGGGTTTTGGCACGCTCCAAACGTGGTGAAGATGTCAAATTTTCCAAATTCTGATGAAAAAATCTTCTGCAATAGATTTTAGATATGAGACAGCATGTATTTGTATGCCTATGCTTGTTTGAGCATGACTACATAACCAGTTTGATGCCTATTGCATCCCGATTGATTGGGGGATTGAAGCTACATGTAATGCTATGATTTTGGCCTGATTTTGGTGCTGAAATTCTCAATTTTAAACAGTAAATCATTGATGTACATAGTTGGGCTGAAGTCATTTTACTCATGTATACTTATGCCTATGCTTTTCGATCGGGCGTATATGGTGATGTATTGACACTTGGGGCTCGACATAGAGCTTGGTTTTGATTCGGGATCGTTGGTTGAGATTGAGCTCGCAAAGCATTTGGATGCTCCGTCTTGGATGTACTTATGGCATGTCTGTTGCTTATGTCGTTTGACCGGTCTTGACATGCTTAGCCTATGCCATTACTACATGCTAGTTACATTGTTTGGAGCCTATTGCTATTGGAGCTCAGTCTTGGCTTGACCTTGGATTCTCGGAGCTTACTTGAGCTATTTATTGGCTTGCCAGAGTTGTATCTTGGGATGTACTTGATGTCTTACATGCTTATGGATGCTACATACGGATGCTCTACCGACTACATGTTCGGGATGTACTATTGATGTATTGTCTTGGACTTATGTCATTGGCACTGTGTCTTGCCTTGGCTTGAGCTCTTGAGCTTGTACATATGGCTTTTGTGCCAATGGGAGCATTCTTGAATGCTTATCAGACATTGAGCAGGTGGTACTTTTATGCATTGAGCCGTTACATGCCATTGAGCAGTTATAGACACTTGAGACTTTGGGAATTCTTACCTTTTGGGATGATACATCATATGTCTTGGTTCACTGTATGCTTATGAGCTAAGTCTCAATTTTGGATCCGTATCTTTGTGAACTGACACCTACTTGTGTCAAGTTTTGGTAGTGGCAGGAACACTTTGCCCCGTTGCTTGGGGGTTGTGCCTAATCATCACTGGCAAATGTTTGTATGACATACTTGGGTGTTGGATTCATGCTTATGGACCGTCATATGCTTATGCTATGCCCGCATGATGTTGGCTTTGTTGAGATATCGAGCTCCACTCGTGATACGCCAGGGTGACCATTGTGTATTTATGTCACCGACTTGTCAGTTGTAGATGTGGTTGGTACACCGCCCATGAATAATAGCTAGATGACAGCTATCCTTATCTACTCTAGTTCGTGGCTTGGTTAGTATGCCACCTTAGTTAGTTGAGTTTGGTTTGAGACCCATATATAGGGTTCTTCTATTTCTTTGTATGAGAGTTCTTTTGGCTTACACAAACTAAGAAGAGGAAAACTGTTTTCAGCCTCCATCTCTGTGTGTATTCCCCCATTGTGCAAGCAAGAAAGCTTCAAGTGAGACTCCTTCCTTCTCTCCCATAATCTTGACATGGTATCAGAGCCTTGTTCGTGGTAAGGAGCTCAAGAAAGCAAGCCAAGCTCGCGGTGTTCTGGTAAGAGGAGCAGGACAGCGGAAATTGCAGGAGAGGTTGTGGTGGATGGCAAAGAGGCCAAAATGCAAACAGCAATGTTGAATGCTACTACTGTGGTAAAATGGGTCATATGGCTAAAGACTGCTATAAAAAGCAGAATGACATCATGAATGGAAAACTGCAACAAGGGAACTATGCATCTTCTAGTAGACAGGGTGATGACAGAAATGAGCATTTGTTTATGGTCCAGCACATGAACAATTCTGTGACAAGTGCAGAAGAAAGCAACGATGTGTGGTATGTTGACTCAGGTGCACCAAACCACATGACAGGTCATGCAGAATGGATGGAGGATGCAAGGAAAATGGAAAAACCAGGATTTGTGGAGACTGGTGATGATACTGCACATCCGATTGTGCAGATTGGAAAAATTCCTTTGTCTATGCAGGATGGGAAAAAGAAATACCTGTCCGATGTATTTCATGTCCCGAATATCACCAAGAATCTGGTTTCTATTGGTCAAATGGTTGAACAGGGCTTGCAAGTCAGATTTAATCCTCATGGATGCTTTGTTGAGGATATGAAAAATAAAGGTCGCTTGATAGCAAAAGGAAAGAAGAAGGGTAGAATGTTTACATTGGATGCAGACATGCCTGAATTGAGTGCAGCAATGTTTGCACATGGGACCGGTGTAGTTGCAGATATTGATATCTGGCATAAACGCATTGGTCATGTTAATGTACACCGACTTAAATCAATGCAGGCCCAAAACATTGTTGCAGGATTGCCTAAATTCAAGGTTGCAGAAATGCATAAGGTATGTGAAGCCTGTCAGTTTGGAAAACAGGCAAGGAAACCATTTCCTAGACATGTTCAAGAGAGTAAGAAGCCATTGGAATTAATCCACTCTGATGTGTGGACTACTAAAGCTGCATCTCTTGGAGGCTGTCATTATTTTGTTACTTTTATTGATGACTATAGCAGAAAAGTTTGGGTGTATTTTATGAAAAAGAAAAGTGAAGTTTTTGGGCATTTCAAAACTCTTAAAGCTATGGTTGAAAAAGAAACAGGCCTGCAAATAAAATGCCTAAGGTCAGATGGAGGGGGAGAGTACCTCTCAAATGAGTTTGCAAGGTTCTTGCAGGAGCATGGCATAAAGCAGCAATATTCATGCAGTCATACGCCACAGCAAAATGGAATTGCAGAAAGAAAAAACAGACATATTGGAGAGGTGTCTCGTGCCATGCTCAATGAAAAAGACCTGCCAGATTTTTATTGGGCTGAAGCAGTTGCTACAGCAGTCTACATAATGAACATGACTCCCACTGCAGCAATACATGGAATGACTCCAGAGGAGAGGTATACTGGTAGGAAACCAGATATTTCTCATTTGAAAATTTTTGGTTGCATTGCCTATGTACATGTGCCAGATGAGTTGAGATCCAAGTTGGATCCAAAAGCTGAGAAGTGCATCTTTATTGGTTACTCTCTGCAGCAAAAAGGGTATAGATGCTATAACCCTTCTACTCATAAGTTTACAGTGAGCAGAGATGTTGTTTTTGATGAGATGAGTAGCTGGTATAAACCAGTAAATGTGATTGATGATGTAGATGCACAAAATGGTAATGCTGCACAGAATTCACAGCAGCAGTCACAAAATATTAGTGGACCTGGAGCGTCCTCTAGTAGTGGTTCACATTCTTCGCCATGGACAGGCAGATTGAGATCAGGAGAATCTTCTGAAGGCAGCGCAAATAGTGGTATGCAGGTATCACGAAAAGGAAAAGAGAAGGTAGATCAGCCCATGTTTGATGTGAATGCAGGTCACTCTTATGTGGATGGTGAATCCAGTGGCTCAGAACAGAGCATTGATGATGAGTTGGGCATTCCTTCTATTGTTACACCTGGAGTAAGGAAAACCAGGGATGTTTTGAGAGCACCTGGGAGTGAACCTACTTTGCGCAGGTCTACGAGAGCTAGGTATCCTGTGGATAGGCTGAAATATGATGGATTTACAGCCATTCACTATGCATATATGGTCAAAGTGATACATGAACCAGAACCCACTTCTTTTGAGCAAGCCATGGGAAAAGAAAAATGGGAGAAAGCCATGGATGAAGAAATGGATGCCTTGGAAGCAAATGCTACATGGGAATTGGTACCTTTGCCTAAAGGTAAGAATGCAATTGGCTGTAAGTGGGTTTATAAAGTGAAGCACAATGCAGATGGTTCTGTGAACAGATACAAGGCAAGATTAGGAGTCAAGGGGTATGCACAAACATATGGCATTGACTATGAAGAAACATTCAGTCCGGTTGCAAGGATGGCAACCGTAAGAGCAGTCATTGCTATGGCTGCATCAAAGGAATGGTCTTTACATCAAATGGATGTAAAGAATGCCTTCTTGCATGGTGACTTGCAAGAAGAGGTCTATATGGAGCAGCCACCAGGTTATGTGCATGATGTTCATCCTGAGTTTGTTTGCAGGTTGAAGAAAGCCTTGTATGGCTTGAAGCAAGCACCTAGAGCATGGTCTGACAAGATAGGACAGTATCTTGTCACTATTGGCTTTCAGATTTCCAAGGCAGATTTCTCACTTTATGTGAGAAAAACAGAGAAAGGTATTATGCTACTTGTCATTTATGTTGATGATTTGATTATGACAGGTGACAGTGATGAAGATATCCTTCATGTGAAAATGCTATTGAAGCAGAAGTTTGAGATGAAGGATTTGGGAGAGCTGCGTTATTTCTTGGGCATTGAGGTGATTAGATCACCAAGTGGGATACAGCTCTTGCAGAGGCAGTATGGATTGGACATGCTGTCCAAATATGGGATGACAGGCTGTAAGCCTATTTCACTTCCTTTGGAGCAGAATGTGAAGCTGAGCGCAGATGCAGGTGAGCTTCTGGAAGATCCTACTATGTACAGACGCATAGTAGGAAGTTTGATTTATATGACTATTACCAGGCCAGATTTGAGCTATGCTGTTGGATTGGTAAGTCAGTTTATGCAGGCTCCAAGGAAACCGCATTTGGATGCGGCTAGACGCATACTCAGGTATGTGAAGTCCACATTGCAGTATGGACTATTTTATGAGACTGGGGTTCAGATACAGTTGCATGGATACACTGATGCTGATTGGGTTGGTAGCATTTCTGATAGACGATCTACCAGTGGATATGTGTTCTCTTTTAGGAGTGCTGCAGTCACTTGGAGCAGCAAGAAACAGCCTACAGTTGCCTTGTTGAGCACAGAGGCCGAGTACAGGGGTGCAGCAATGGCTGCATGTGAGGTAGCTTGGTTGCATAAGCTACTTTATGATATGCATCAGCCTACAGATGGGCCGGTTGTCATTTATTGTGACAACATGAGCAGTATACATTTGGCAAATAACCCAGTCTATCATGCTAGAACAAAGCACATTGAGGTGCATTATCACTATGTGCGGGAGAGGGTTTTACTAGGTCTTATTGATCTAGTTTATGTCAGCACAGAGGATCAGGTAGCTGATATATTCACGAAGGCATTGGGCGCAGAGAAGCTGCGCAAGTTCAGAGACCTGCTTGGTGTGCAAGAATTGGGATTGAGCTCGAGGGGGAGTATTGAGATATCGAGCTCCACTCGTGATACGCCAGGGTGACCGTTGTGTATTTATGTCACCGACTTGTCAGTTGTAGATGCGGTTGGTACACCGCCCATGAATAATAGCTAGATGACAGCTATCCTTATCTACTCTAGTTCGTGGCTTGGTTAGTATGCCACCTTAGTTAGTTGAGTTTGGTTTGAGACCCATATATAGGGTTCTTCTATTTCTTTGTATGAGAGTTCTTTTGGCTTACACAAACTAAGAAGAGGAAAACTGTTTTCAGCCTCCATCTCTGTGTGTATTCCCCCATTGTGCAAGCAAGAAAGCTTCAAGTGAGACTCCTTCCTTCTCTCCCATAATCTTGACAGGCTTTGGTCTTGGCAGTATCTGATTGCCTTGGGATCCGATTTTGGCACTGTTAGCTCTCTTTTACTGAAATCTGAAATTTATTACAGCAAGCATATATGTATGGACTGACATGGATTTTTCATGCTAAAACACTCTGAAATGATGTACTTTCACTAGTACTTGGTGGGTAGCAGCTTTGATTCCACTTTCCTTGCCATTTTCCCTCGAATTTGGTGATTTTTTGGTCATTTTCTGCAGTAAACACCAAGCAGTTTTGAACTGTCTACAGTCTTCCAGCTTGCATTATGGCGAGTTCGTCCACTGATCATGCTATTTTCAACATCACTAAGCTTGATGGTACGAATTACTCTTATTGGAAGAGCCAGATTTGGCACGTGTTGGTGCAAAAATCACAGATCAAACCTTTGAGGTTAAGCGGACATCCGCCTGCAACTATGCCAGATGAGGAATAGCTTGAGCTTGATGAGTTATGCAAGTCCACCATTGTATTGTCTCTCACAGAACAGGTTCACTACAATGTATTTGAGGAAGAACAGGGATCATGGCAGTTGTGGGATAAATTCAAGAATCTCTATGACAAGAAAAGTCCAGCGAGTCAAATGTATTGGCTGAAGCAGCTTATGGATCTGCGCATGAAGGAGAATGTGACTATGTCTGCTCACTTGAGCCAGTTCCATGCTATACTCAGGAACTTGACTTCGCAGGACATCACTTTTGTAGAGAATGTCACTCCTCTTTTCTTGCTTGGTACTCTTAATGAGTCATGGGTTGTATTCCACACTGCATTATGTGCCTCTACTGCTACCTTGAAATTATCTGATGTTGAGAGTGCTCTTCTACAGGAAGAGGTTAACCGTAAGAATTTGGATGCCTCTCGTGTGTCTCATGCTATGACAGTTAGAGGCAGGAATGATGGATATGGAAAGCATGGCAGTGGTAGTGGCTGTGGACGAAATTCTCAGAAATTTCGGTCCAAGTCTCGTGGGAAGTCGCGTAGCAAATTCCGTGGCAGGAATGCAAATGTTACTTGTCACCATTGTGGGAAAAAGGGCCATATTAGGCCACAATGCCATGAATTGCGCAATGAAAGGTGCAAAGATAAGGGGAAAGACAAAGTGCAGGATAAGTCTTTTGATCGCAGCATAGTACCTGCAAAGTCCAGTGTTAAAATTGAAGAGATATACACTCTTTGTATGCACACTGTTGGCTATTGGACTCAAGTGCATCCTTTCATGTGACACCTTGCTGAGAGTGGTTTCATTCATACCATACTGTTTCGGGTTTTGTGCGCTTGGGTGATGACAGATCTCTTGATATTGTGGGCATTGGTGATGTTAGGCTGCAGTTTCCTTCTGGCAATAGCTTTTTTATGTAGGATGTACGTCATGTACCTGCCTTGACATGCATTCTCATGTCAGCTGGACAACTTGATGATGCACGATATCATGTATGTTTTGGAGACTCTGCATGGAAGATCACTTGTGGTAGACTTGTGATTGCGAGAGGTGCCAAGGTTGGCAGTCTCTACCCCTTGATTGTATCAGCTTCTTCCCTTGATCATGTTTTGTCTGTGGGTTCTATCCCACATGTATCTCTTTGGCATGCCCGTTTGGGCCATATGTCTTTGAAGGGAATGAAAATGCTTTCCAGTTTGCAGTACTTATCGCCCTTTGATTATGCATGTTTTGATTCATGTGAGCATTGTCTTTATGGTAGGCAGACTAGGTCTACGCATAAGAAGTATGGTAGGCCACGCAAGAGTGAGCCCTTGGCATTGGTATATTCGAATGTCTGTGGGCCCATGCCTTGTCAGTCTATGGGTTGTGCAAAGTATTTTGTTACGTTCATAGATGATTTTTCACGGAAAGTTTGGGCTTATCCCATTAAGCTGAAATCCGATGTCTTGGCTGTGTTTCAGAGATGGCTTGCATTGGTTGAGAACCAGTCTGGGTATAGGCTAAAATGCCTAAGGACAGATAATGGGGGTGAGTATGTCTCACGTGCTTTTGAGCAGTTATGTGATGAGAGGGGTATTAAGCATCAGTTGACCGCCCCCTATATCCCCCCTCAGAATGGTTTGGCTGAACGGATGAATAGAACCATCCAAGAGTATGTACGTAGTATGCTTAGCCACGCAGGCCTACCACAGAGCTTTTGGGCTGAGGCAGTTAGTACAGCTGTGCATATCATAAACAGATCACCTTCTAGTGGTTTGGATTTCCAGGTTGCCGAGGAGGTATGGGCTGGGAAACCTCCCTCTTATGCGCATCTCCGTGTCTTTGGATATGAGGCATTTTGCCATGTGCCCAAGGACAAGAGAAGTAAGCTGGATCCTAAGAGTGTCAAATGCATTTTCATTGGTTATGGGGATGCAAGCGAGATGGGTTACCGTCTCTGGGATTCGCAGGCACGAAAAGTCATCCGCAGTCATGATGTAGTCTTCCATGAAGACAAGATGCATAGGCAGCCTGAAAGAGTTGTTGAGATCCACAGGGTCATATTTCAGGAGGAACCGAGAGCTCCCGCATAGCCAGTTGGACAACCTATAGCTACAACAGATGCTCATGGTCAAGGTGTTGGACAGGCAATTGGACACACAACAGAGCTTGCCATGAGACGGTCTACTAGAGACAGACATCCCCCTGATAGATTTCAGCCCTTGATGCATTATGTCTAGGTTATAGATACAGGAGAGCCTTTCACCTATGATGAGGCTATGCGTGTCACAAATCACGTGGTGGGGGGACTTGCTCAAGATGTTGCGCCGAAAACACATAGAATGCACAAGGAGAAGCTCACTCAAGAGACAAGAAGAGAGATGGAGGCCAAAATGTTTTCTTGCTGGTTTCTTCTTCTTCTTTCACACACTTTTACAATGTACACAAAGTATAGATAAGATACAACATAAAGGAAAGCGGCCTACTAAGTCAAACAATGCATAATCGACTACACTAGTCGATTGGCGCTATAACTATGCCAGCTGTAAATAGGTGTAACAACCTGAATATAATAAGTAATGAGTCAGTGGCCATGTGAGAGTCATAATGACCACCGATGTGCTAAGTGTAGATGTGTGGACCCATCTAACCAGGTGGTCCATCATTAATGTCTGCATGTGTTGAGCTTGTCATCTCAATAATGCGCAGGGGTGATAGTCACTCCTGGGAGAGGGCTATGCAGTCTGAGATAGACTCCCTGTATAAGAATGACACTTGGGATTTGGTTTCCTTGCCTACTGGCAAGAAGGCTTTGCCATGCAAGTGGGTGTACAAGCTAAAAAGTACCCCTGGACACCCCAAGCCGGCATATAAGGCTAGATTGGTAGCAAAGGGTTTTAAGCAGGAGCATGGTGTGGACTTTGACAAGGTCTTTTCTTCTGTGGTTAAGATGACCACCTTGCGCTTAGTCTTGGCTTTGGTTGCTCAACTTGACTTGGATTTATACCAGATGGATGTCAAGATGGCTTTCTTACATGGGGACTTGCATGATGAGATTTATATGAAGCAGCCTAAGGGCTTTGCAGAACCTGGCAGGCAGCACCTAGTGTGCAAATTGAAGAAAAGTCTTTACGGCTTGAAACAGGCACCTAGGGAGTGGTATCATAAGTTTGATGCCTTTATGCAGTCACAGGGCTACAATCGGAGTGCTATGGATCTAAGCTTTACACGAAGAAAGCCCGTGATGGTTCTTTATTGATTTTGGTACTCTATGTGGATGATATGCTGATAGTAGGGAAAGCTCATGATGAGCTAGATGCTCTTAAGGCTCAGCTCAAGAAGAGCTTTGAGATGAAAGATTTGGGGCAGGCCGCTCACATACTTGGTATGTGCATTAGATGCGACAGGCATCAGGGACTCATCTACTTGTCACAGAGGGAGTACATTCATAAAGTCCTTGAGCTCTTCCGCATACAGGACTTAAAGCCTATTGGCTGTCCATTGCCTTCTTATGTGAAGGTATCACAGGCTGATTTTCCGCAGACAGATGAGCAAAGGGCCAAGATGGCCAAGATTCCCTATGCATCCGCAGTGGGGGGGTGGGCAGTCTTATATATGCCATGATAGCCACTCATCCAGATATTGCCTTTGCAGTTGGTGTTGTGGCACGCTATATGGCTACACCTGGCAAGAAGCATTGGGATGCCGTGAAGGGTATCATGAGGTACCTGAAGGGCACTACAGATATGTGCATATGCTATGGCAGCCAGGATACAGGAGTCGTGGGGTACACTGACTCTGATTATACAAGACATGCAGATAGTAGGAAGTCCACTTCCGACTATGTATTCACATATGCTGGAGGTGCTGTTTCTTGGATGTCCAGGGTGCAAAAATGCATGACCCTTTCTACTACAGAGGCCAAGTATGTTGTAGCCACTGAGGCTTGCAAGAAGGCCATTTGGTTGGGTTGTTTAGTTGCTGACCTTGGTATTGATGCTATCCCTACACTGCATTCGGATTCTATGAGTGCTATTCAGTTAGCCAAGAGTCCGGTCTTCCATGCGAAGACGAAACACATTAAGGTGAGGTATCACTTCATATGTGCGGTCGTTGAGGACAATCTTGTCAAGATCTCGACTGACCAGAATCCTGCAGATCTGCTCACGAAAAGCCTTTCTACAGAGCGCTTTGCCTTCCTCAGGAGGTTGATGGGCGTGGGATGAGATGACGTCTTTCCTCATCCTGTTGTGCATGTGTACATGTTGTACTATCTTTTTTCTTTTTCTTTTCACTCCTCACTAGGGCAGATTTGCCTTTAAATGGGAGGTTGTTGGGGGTAAAGGCGCCTCTACCTAGCCGCCTGTGTATTACTACACTGACAGTCACTGCCACTGCACACTACAGGTGGCGGGCATCCGTCACCTCACTTTATTCTTTATTCTTTTAGTGACAGTTTGAATAAAGGAAGGCCCGGTCACACATTGTGACTGTTGGAGTTCCCATTTCTAGTCTCTCCCTTTCTTGCTCTTGCTCTCCCGCCATAGCTCTCGAGTCCAACCTTCAATCCGTCGCTCCCTTTCAGTGATTACACTTGAAGTTAAGCAAGGATACATACCACTTCATGAGGGAATGGAATCTAGTTCACCTCCATTTTTTGGAGATTATAGAGAGGGCATTTTCCTCTTCCATTTCAAGATGAGATTCTCAACAAGGTAGTAGGTCATGAAAGATACACAGTTTTCTAATGGATACTCAGGCAATTTTCAAATATGAATTGCTGAAGAAGATCAAAGAAAAACAACACTCATTACTCCTTGTGGATATTTTGCATATAGATTTATGTCCTTTGGCATAACCAATCAATGCTCCTATTATATTTCAATGCTTCATGAACTTTGTCTTCCAACATTTCTTTGGTAAGTTAATCAAGGTGTTTATTGATGACTTTTGTATCTACAATTCTCATGATCTCCACTTGGCTAGAATTGATAAAGGGCTAAGTAGATTAGCACAAATGGGTGGAAAACTCAACATAGATGAATGTCACATTGGGGAAAGGAAGGTGGTCTTATTAGTCCATGTGGTATCAAAAAATGGAATTGAAGCTAACCGGGCCGTACTCTCTTTAAACTAGGAGATCCTAACTTAATTAAGGAGCTAACTTCTTTTATCTAGAAGGTTAGGTAGCTAAGTCAATTTATTCATCTATTAGCACAATTGGTTTTAGGGCAATGCACCTAGATACCTTTTCTTAGTTGCTTGCATTTTCCTTGCGTAGATGATCCATACAAAGAGGCATACAAATGGGTGTGATTACCTAACTCTCAACATCCCTCCTCAATCACAACCAAGAGGGCACAGTGTGTAGAGGCTTTAGTGAATAACCACCTACAAAGTGTGGGCAGACCACAAACATGGCGATCAACCAGAGGCTATTGCTAAGTGCTGGCAATGGTAAGTGTGGGCACCAAAAACATAGTGGACATCAAGAGGCTATAACAACAGCTTCACATAGTGTACAGAGGTTGTAGTGCCAAAAGTTACATGAGGAGTTTTACAAAGCTTGTGAATGGAGCATTAAGGCAAATTCATACAAGACTTAAAGGAGTTAATCAGAGTAGTGGGTGTAGAAGGACTGGTGAGGCTTGTCCTTCTCTTGATGGTATTCTTTCTCCTCTTCTTCATTTCCATAGTCTTCTTCTTCCTTCACTATTGGAAGGTAGGCCTTCTGCTAGGGGTCTAGCAAGCTGTCTAGTTTTTTCTTTCCTAGAGCACATCGAGTGGACCATTCAAACATAGATTCAAGTGCAAGGTAGCATATAGTGGATGTTGATTTCCCTATGGTCGCAAAGTAAATGGTGGACTGTTCATGTAGTATCAATCCTATGACCTACTCATAGTGTAGATTAGGAAACAACAATAAATTTGTATAATACTGAGCTAAATGATCATCAATGTCTTAGTTTTAGGTGACAACAGGGAGCACCTTGAGCAAAGGAGGAGGTCCACGAAGAAATCATGAGCTAGTATGGCTTATTTCAAGAGATCTAGGAGCTCTAAGAAAACATGGTGCACACTTGCTATGGCTGCCAAGACGTAGAGGGTGTAGATGAAGTGAGAAATGGAATCATCAACTGGACTTGAGCTAGATAGAGGCAAAGAGGAGCTAAGATAAGAGTTTGCAGAGTTGAGCCATGATCATCATGGCTCTGGTACCATGTTGATGAGCATGGATGTAGAGCATGGCTATGCTATGGATGCTGAACCTCATGAACAAGAAGCATGATGGATATGGATTAGACAAGAAGCATGAGAGCAAACACTAACCACAATCTTGAGATGACAAAGAGATAAGACTGAGAGGAAAATGTACAATAGCATTTCCCTAAAAATGATAGTAATGTACATAGCTTTATAGTTCCATCATGGTAGCTCTCTTCCTCATTGTTCCTAGCACCTTTTCCTAATTGTTTGCATGCTTCATATAGAGAGGCATAGAAATGGGTGTGATTTCCTAACTCTAAACAAGAGTCTCTAGGACTAGTACTAGTACAAAAGAATCCAAAGATCCCACTCATGAGGCCTATCTACTTTGCTAGTAGAGTGTTGAAACCAATAGAGAAGAACTACACTCTTGTTGAGTAGGTGGTTTTAGCTCTTATGTTTGGTTTGAAGAAGTTTTGCTCCTATCTTTTGCCAAGGCACTTCATTGTTATTATTTTAGAGAAGAAACCAATAGAGAAGAACTACACTCTTGTTGAGTAGGTGGTTTTAGCTCTTATGTTTGGTTTGAAGAAGTTTTGCTCCTATCTTTTGCCAAGGCACTTCACTGTTATCATTTTAGAGGAAACATTTCTTTATGTCCTACAATACATGGATGTTTTAGCTAGGATTTCTAAGTGGGTGATCCAATTGTAAGAATTTGACTTGATAGTAATGGTAAAAGATTCAACTCAAGCATGCCTTGCCAATGTGCTTACTCAAAGATACCATGAGAAGAAGGTAAAAACCAATGAAAATCACATGCTACAACCACAAATGGAGCTATCCAAGGTACTAGATGAAACCTTTGCAATCTATTTTGATGGATCATATAAGAGAAAGGAAGGAAAAGTAACAACAGCTATAGAGGTTTTTAATAACCCTATGGGAGATAAGGTAATGGGAAGAGGAGTTTTCCTACAAGGGATAAGATCAAACAATGATGTAGATTATACAGCTCTTTCTAAGGGACTAGAATGGTGTCTAAATAATGGGATTCATAGATTGAATGTTTTTGACAATTCCATACTATTGATCAAACACATTCAAGGCACTTGGACTTGTAAGAATGTAAAATTTACCACTAGATTAGGAGAAGTGAGAAGTCTTATTAAGATATTTAAATATATACAGGTACACTTTGTTCCAAGAGACAAGAATCTAATTGGAGATACCTTAGCTAGTTTAAAAAATGGGAGATCAGATGGTGGGAGTTACATAGCTACAAGATCTTGAGTTTCAAGATAGGAAATATCTACACGACATTATTTGTTTTCTAGAGATAGGTGAGCATCTAGATCACTTAACCAATGAGAAATAGAGATGGCTAGTGTTGGGATAAAGGGCAGTACCCTATGTAGTGACTGTGCCCGCCCTAAGGGCTGTTGACTTATGTATATCTATCTGAAACCTTATTGGGTACTTTTGAGTACCACAAAAAACTATTATCTCATTTTCTCTCTCTCTCACTTGCATCTATAGCTTCACTCCTTTGATCTCTGCATTCAACAAAGTGGTATTCAGAGTGCAGGACTTGGAGCCGAAGCTTGGCATTGTGGAACTGAAGCTTGGCAACACGGTCAATAAGCCTTTTTTGAATTCTCATAGGTTGCACGACAACCATAGCTCAGATGTGTTGAAGCTTCTCCACCTCTATTTTGTCTACAACTCATATAGGATTGTGTGGGCATTGTGTAAGCCCTCTTTGGCTCTGTCTGTGCCCCTCCTTGGGCTCCATTGACTTTGCATAATGTTGTTTCCCTGCCTAAACAGTCCACATTGTTTGCGCCTGTAGATAGTAGGCCCTCTCCCGGCACTTTTCAACATATCCCTCATCATAGGCAATTAAGGAGTGCACACTTGAGCTCATGGATGCTTGGCATTGAGTCATGGCATTGACATGTTGGTCGTGACATTAGCTTGGAGCACCTACCTTTAGATTAGGGACTGTGGTTTACATAGTTTATGAGCTGCAAATAGGGCATCACATATCTTTGTGTTTATGGTGCATACAGATCATACTCATTTGATGGCTATTGGATGTGAGTGGGTGGATGATGGATGTCTCAAGGATCATGTGGCATTGTCTTGAGGTCATTTGGAGCTAATCTTGGCAATCATTTTGCTCAGTTTGCAGACTTGCTTGTGGCTAGAATACACAGACCACAACCTAGAATTTAGAAGTAGCTCTCTGTCCTTTAATTACGTTGGTCCTTGGACATGCATGATGATGCGTATACATGCTCAAGTGATGTCAAGACACTGAGGAATGATATGCCTATGTATTGAAGTGCATTTGGGATGATTTGGCATGATGATGCGTATACATGCTCAAGTGATGTCAAGACACTGAGGAATGATATGCCTATGTATTGACGTGCATTTGGGATGATTTTGATAGGGATTTGTTGGCTAGAACAAATAGGGTTGAATGCTATTTTGACAGTACATGTCTCATGCATTGCTTCTAAGCTTGATCTCAAGGGTTCAAAATGACGTATTGATGCTTGAATTTGATGTCATGTATGTGGAAATGGCCTTTGAAAGATCTTATGCTTGTTTTGGAGGATTGAAATCTTGCTCCTAACTGTCATAAAAATGCAGGTCACAAGAACAAATCTAAGAGAGTTTTACTTGGACTTTATGCTCCCCGCTTGAGTCAATAGTCACTGTTTTGGTACTGGATTACCCACACACACTTAGGGCAGAGATTGAACGTGCTTTATATGTCATCTTTGGCTGAAATGCATCAGTTTGTGTAGACATTTTGAAGCTGTAAATAGTGGACAACAAGTCTTGTCTGCATAGATAGGTCATATATGCAACTGTCAAATGCTTGTTGGACATACACTGATGTATGTAATTGAGTCCATATGCCATGGATATGCTAGGATATGGTCAGTAAACTAAATTGAATCAAAGATCTTGGAATCTCTTGTTGCTAGTTGAAATTTATAGTTCTTCTTAGTCACTTGTCTTTACAAAATTTTCGCTTGCATCTTTGTATTTTTGGGATGCAATTATGGCTAGAAGTAGTGACCGTAGCGATTTACTGCACACATCAAGAAGCTTGAAGGAGCAAAAACTTTGCAGTCTGGCAAAAGCAGTTTTATAACATCTTGTTGCAAAAGAAACAGAAAAAGCCAATCAAAGAGAAGGGGATAAAACCAGAAAGTGTAGATCAAGATGACTAGGATGAGCTGAATGAGCTTACATGCTTGACCATTGAGCTATTGATTTTTGATGCCTTGCTATTTAACATTGAAGGGTTGGGTTCTACTTATGACATTTGGAATCAACTGGAAGAATTATATGCCCAGAAGAGTGTTGCAAGCAAAGTCTACTGGCTAAAGAAACTCATGGATTTGCGTATGAAAGAGGGTACTGCAATGTCTAGTCACCTTAGTGAGTTTAACTCCATTTTCAACTAGCTTGCCACTTTGAAGTTCAATATTGATGATGAGTTCAAAGCTATGTTTTTTCTTTGCACTTTGCCAGAGAGCTGGGATACCTTCAGGACTGCTCTATGAGTAATTATGACGCTATGCTTTTGTATGCTGATGTAGAGAGTGCTCTACTCATGGAAGAAATGAATTGGCAAGACAATGAATCTAGTGCTTTTCATATTAGAGGTGGATCACAGTAGAAAGGAAAATCTAATAGCAAGGGACACAGTAAATCACGTAATAAGGATGTTGAATGCCATAACTGTGGCAAGAAGGGTCACTTCAAACGTGATTGCTATAAATGGAAGAAAGAGAAAGGGAAGGGCAAGAAGATGGATGACAGCAAGGAAGAGAAGAAAGAGAGTCATCCTACTAAGAAAAGCAGTGTAAGGATCGAAGAGGTGAATGTAGTTAGCCATGAGAGCGATAGTGGGAATGATGTACTCTTTGTCTCTTCATGTTTTAGTGCACATGCTTTGATAGCCGATACGGATGATGGCATGCACACTTGGATTTTGGATTCAGGTGCCTCTTTTCATGTCACCCCTCATCGTACGTGGTTTACAAACTATACAGGAGGTCGACATGGTGTTGTCCATCTTGGGAACAATTATTCATGTGGCATTGCATGCATTGGCAATGTGCAATTGCAGTTTTAGGATGGATTCGTCTTCACTTTTCAAAATGTAAGGCATGTACCACAGCTCAAGAAGAGCTTGATTAGTATTGGATAGCTAGATGACGATGGATTTCATACCACCTTTGGCAATGGAAAATGGAAGATTTGCAAAGGATCTAGGGTTATTGCCAGAGGCTCAAAGAGCGATACTTTGTATCCTCTCCATGTATCTAGTGTGTGTGACCATGTTGTTGTTGTGATCGAGCAGCCAAGTGTTTCCTTGTGGCATGGCCGATTGGGACACATGAGTCAAACAAGAATGAAAGTACTTTCTCATTGGAGTTACTTGCCTTGTCTTTGTTATGTTGATTTTGAGCATTGTGATCATTGTGTTTATGGTAAGCATGTGTGCAGACATCTCATAAAAAGTATCTTTCAGTGAAATCTTTGTCTCTAGAGTTAGTACATTCCAATGTATGTGAGATGCCATGGTTATCTCCAAGAGAAAAGAAATACTTTATTATATTTGTTGATGATGCTACTCTAAAGGTATGGGTTTACCCTATTCATAGCAAGGACGAAGTGCTTGACAAGTTTCAAAAGTTCTTGGCATTGGTTGAGAACCAGACTGATAAGACACTTAAGTGTCTTCACTTTGACAATGGTGGGGAGTATGTGTCCAAAGCCCTCGAGTAAGTTACTCATAAATATATGTGTGCATCACGTGGGTTGAAAATAAGGTATTTTAAAAATATCAATTTTATATATTTTTTTACATATAGAAGGGTGCAATATAGAGGGGTTATTTACAGATTGAATAGAAAAGAGTTATGTTTAATTTAAGAAAAATTCACATATAAGGATATTATAAATAGGCCTTGAACGCAGGTGATGTAGAGGATATACATATAGTAACTTCCCCAAGCCAAATACTTTCATGCGTTTTGTGATAGAAAGGGGATAAAGAGGAAGCTCATTGCCCCTCATAATCCACCCCATGGAGTTGCACAGCACATGAATCGGACAACACAGGATAAGGTCTGCACAATGATGTCTCATACTGCATTACCCCATGGCTTTTGGGCAAAGGTTGTTATGCTAGACATTCATCTAATTAATAGGTCACCAAATAGGTCTTTGGGGGGAAGAGTCTCTTAAGAAGAGTGGTCTAGCAAGCCACCTTCTGATACTCATTTGCGAGTGTTTGGCTGCGAGGCTTTTGTGTACATATCAAAAGAAGAATGCAACAAACTGGAACCAATGTCATGTAAATGCGTATTCCTAGGATACGATGACAAGGGTGAGATGGGGTATAAACTTTGGGATCCCGAGAAAAGAAAGATAGTACACAACAATGATGTCATCTTCCGTGAAGACTGCATGCATAAGTAGCTTAAGAAGACTGAGGAAGTTAGGAGGGTTGTTTCTAGGGAGGATGTACATTTTAGACAGTTGTTTGTATCCAGTGGGACAACAATGTATACTTGTTGTGAATGACCCTAAAAATGCAGGGAATGGTGCTAGAAATGACCAGCAAGGTATTTTCCAAGATGATCCACAGTTGCAGAAAGAAAACATGCAGTTATTAGGACAACCAACAGCATGCTCAAATCTTAGGGCAACAAGCTAAAAATATAGGTTTACAAGTTTCACAGCCTGTAAATGCTGAGCCTTCGCTCCATAGGTTGACCCGATCATCGAGACCACCTGAGAGGTTTGTTCCTAGTGTGTAGTATGCTACATATTATGTCATGGTTACTGATTGTGGTGAGCCATCATGCTTCAAGGAAGCAATGATGGCTAGACTCGATAGCAAGAAGTGGTTCAAGGCCATGTTGTAAAAAATGGAATCACTTAATAAGAATGGTACTTGGGACTTGGTGCAACTACCTAAAGGGAAGATAACTCTTCCATGCAAGTGGGTTTACAAGATGAAGGTCACTTTTGGTTCTTCACCAAAGTACAAAGCACGATTGGTTGCAAAGGGGTACAAGTAGGAAGATGGAATTGACTTTGATGAGATCTTCTCTCCCGCAGTCAAGATGACTACTCTAGGAACAATTTTGGGCTTGGTTGTAGAGCTGAAGATGTGGAGCTCATACAGATGGATGTAAAAGAATGCATTCTTGTATGGTGATTTGCATGAGGACATATATATGAAACAACCCTGAGGCCTTTGTTGCTAAAGTCAAAGAGACGATGGTCTATAAACTAAAATGGAGTTTGTATGGGCTGAAATAGGTACTGCAGGAATGGTCTATAAACTAAAATGGAGTTTGTATGGGCTGAAATAGGTACTGCAGGAATGGTATCATAAGTTTGATAGTTTCATGTAGTCTTACGGCTATCAAAGGAGTCAATTTGATCACTGCTTATACAGTGAGAAGGTAGCAAATGACAACTTGATTATCTTGGTTCAGTATGTAGATGGCATGCTGATTGCTGGCAGGGATACTCATGCTTTGGATTCATTGAACAAGAATCTACATGGTAGCTTTGACATGAAGGATCTTGGTGATGCAAATCACATTCTTGAGATGTGGATACTCAGAGATAGGTCAAAGGGGTTATGTGGCATCCCATAGGAATCTCCCCTTTCTTTTAATTTCAAGGAAAATTTTTATTATATCACCAGTTCAAAATTTTTTTACTCCCCCCTCTCTCCCCGCCGACGGCACGTCGAGGAGAGAGAGTGGGAGTGGTGGATGTTGGGGAGGAAGGCATGCAACCTCCAGGTGGAGGGGTGGCCATGCCACCTACCTCCTCCCCTCCCCTATATAAGGGGAGGCTTCTCTCCTTCTCAGGAAGAAGAAAGAGGCTACGTCGCCACCCAGCCTTCCTTGCGTTCCCCCCGTCAACTGCTGCGATTGGCACCCTCCCCTGTCAGCTGGTGCGCAGGGCCTTGGGGCCTCCGACTGTAGGCTCTTCTCCCTCCTCGCTTGGCGGCAGTCCGAGGCTATGGCCCCCATCATTACGCCACCCCCACCACTTGGTACATCATGTGATGCATACTCCTCCCTGGGCCTTCGAACTGGGCGATCCCCCCTCCCCCCCCGCCATTCTGCTGACTCAGGCCTTGGGCCTTTGGCTATAGTCAACCCCCCCTATTTGCTAACACTGCGGGACCCTCCCTGGGCCCTCCAAACAAGCCATCTCCCCCCATGAGTGGCATCCAATTCGACCTGTGAGAAGAGAAGGAGTGAGGAGAGAGAAGGAGTGGGGAAGAGAAGGGAAGAAGAGGGAGAGAAGGAGAAGGAGAGAAGAGAAAGAAGGAGGGAAGGAGCAGAAGGAGAAAAGAAGTGGGAGAAGGAGAAGAAGAGGAAGAGAGAGTAGGAGAATAAGTGAAAAGAAGAAGAAGAGAAAGAGGGAGAAAGAAGGAAGGAGAGGGAGTGAGAGTTGGTAACCGCAAACAAGCCACACCCAAACCACTCCCTCGGCGAAGG
Source organism: Lygodium microphyllum (assembly GCF_053477565.2). Taxonomy (NCBI): domain Eukaryota; kingdom Viridiplantae; phylum Streptophyta; class Polypodiopsida; order Schizaeales; family Lygodiaceae; genus Lygodium; species Lygodium microphyllum. The sequence continues at coordinate 139,302,792 of NC_141153.1, forward strand.
ACCCCATTCAACGGTCTTTCATACCAAACCCGAACAACCTGAAACCCGTTAAGGTCCGGACTGCCTAATCTCCGCGAGGCGAATGGCTCCCAAGAATAAAGTCGTGGGAAGTGTAGGCGCCCAAGCCACCGGTAATGCTGGAGGGGCGAGAGGAATGACCAACGCAGCACACACGAATCAAGCCTTATAATTTCTAAGCATGCTAATACAAAGAAAATGCATTGCAGGTCCATGGTAGGAATGATTTGAGACCTACGGAAGAGCTTAAAGCTGGTGGATGGGTCGGTTAATCCCTTATTTGGAGCACCCATATCTGGAGCAAAGATACCATCAGGGGAAACTCATCTGGTGGAGCAAAGGATATAAAGTGATTGAGCAAGAGGACGGAACCTTTGTGTGGGAGATCAAAGTCTTCTGCCATCACTGCTTATGACTGTTGACGAGTATCCCTGTTGAGTTCAATGAAGAAGGTGGGATGGAGCCGTCAGTTCATCCTCTCCATATGTTAAACTTTGACTATCATAACTACGAATAGAGGAGTTCGTGATGGCCGTCTGTGTAAACCCATTGTGGATGTATACATTATATTTTGACGGAGCATCCAGGGGCCCTAATAAAAAAGGAAGTGTTGGAGTAGTAATCCGAGACCCCCGACGTAGAGTTGTGATGAAGTTAGCTGCTTATCTCGGGGTAGGATTCACTAACAATATGGCAGAGTATAAAGCCTTGATTATGGGACTGTATATTGCCAAACAAGGTGGTATTCGTCGATTGTTAGTAAAAGGGGATTCCCAGTTGATCCTGAATCAGCTAGATGGGACATACACAGTGCGGAATCCCATTCTTTGTATGTATCATCGGACTGCTATGACCCTACTAGAGGAGTTTGAGAGAGTGTCTTTTCAGCTGATCCCACGTTACTGGAATCAGTTTGTAGATTCATTAGCAAATCTTGCTTATGAGGAAGACCTCTTCTTTAATTGTGGTCCTAGTCTAGATATTGTTATCAATGATGAAACATGACCCGGTCGCTTGTGGGGTATGTTATCAGAACATGCAATATATGGCAGACGATGGTTAATATGGGTGATGCAACGCGTAGCCGAGACCAATCTACCGTTATTATCTGGGACCCATAGGTTGATTAGATAACATATTATGCGTACACCTCTTGCTATCTATGCAGGAGGGATGGGTCATAACCTTATGCATTTAGTATAGGGCTACGAGCCTGTTTTTCCTCCTAGGGAGGGAGCCTCTTATTGTATATCTGGATTCTTCCAGGGAAGGTTGTGTAGGTGTTACTTTGTTTTATTTCATTAGGCCAAGAGGGCCAGTGTTGCGAGGTTTTGAATGCTTAATTTCATTAGGCCAAGAGGGCCCGTTGTCTGTTTAGTGCAGGTGCGGTTAATGGTTTCTTGTTTGAGTCCTGTGCTTGACAGATTCCGTGGAGTTGGATGGAGCCTTTGTCACGGCATCGACGCTTCTTGTGGCCCTATCCAGGTGATATCTTTCCTTTATGAGTACTGTGGTTTTTATGTTATATGTGTTTGTGTACTTGTTAAGGGGTTTTTCATTTCTTATTGGGGACCGGCATCTAAGGCATGAAGTCCCGAGGTTTAGGTTCAGTATGTTTGAGGGAGGTCAGAGTAGTCGTTGCCTCCTGCGAAGACATTGTTAGGCATTGGAAGAGCTATTTTAGAAGGGAGTCCTAGTGACCCTATTCTGCTAGCCTGCTAGGCAGCCGTTCTAGGAGTTCTTGTTAGTTGTGAGGCCGTTAGGGAAGCCTGCAAAAGGAAAAAGTTATAAAGAAAAAGGAACCCTGAAATATCTTAAAGAAACTAAAATATACGAAGGTGTGTAAAAAGGGGTTCTAACCCCTATCAAAGAAAAGAACAGAAAGAAATGAAAATGTATACGCAGTTGATCATTGCCTAGCGAAGGCCTGGTAGGTTCCTGGGGACGAGTCAGACCCGAGGCCGACGCCTTGTCTTCCTAGGGGTGGCATCTTGCTGGAGAAAAAAAAAAAGGTTGGAGCGAAAATAAAAGTGAGCGTCAGAAAAGGATTAAGTGTCGCCTTGCGAGGGCTTGGTAGGTTCTTGGGTACCGAGACAGGTCATGAGGCCAATGCCCTGTTCTCCTTGGGTCACCTCACTCAGCTCCCTCCTTTTTACATACCCGAGTATGTCAATAAAATAAAAACCCTAAAAGAAGACATGTGCTACAAGAAAATACTTCTTGATCTGCCTATAGGAGTCCTCGCCTAGTAGGAGCTCCTAGTTGTGTTGCTCTTAGTTAGGTAGGTAGTTCAGACCACCACTTAGGACAACCTCTTTGACAGTTCTTTTGAGTTTGGCTGTGTTGGAGCAGTTGGTTAGTGACTAGCTTTGGCTCTTTTATCAGATGATGCTAGGCCTACTCCTTGTGGATGTCATACCTTGGTTTTGTCAGGGGGTAGGGTGAGCATTGTGCTGTGATTTAAGTTTATGTCTATTTTGTCTCAGCTTGATGCTTCCTTTGGTTGTTTATGTGCAGATCTATCGTGGGATTCGACGGGTTGAGTCGCCCTATCCCGTGGTCGCCAATGAGAGCGGAATTTTGGTGCCAAGAAGTGCTTAAAAATAGCTAAAAATTATGAATATCAAGGGAAAAATATTCAACGTCGAAGGCGGCGGCTCGATCTAGGACGATTTTAAGCACCAAAGTGCTTTAAAGGCATCCGAGTGACACTTCTTGATTTTTCATAAGTTTTCAGAGAGTCGTGCGGGTTGACACGAGTTACTGGCCAATGCAAGATGCCGAGCCGAATGCCCAGGATTTTTCAGAGCTCAATTCTGAGTCCGGACGGGGAAGGGGCCAAGAAATGGTCAAGATTTGAAAGGGTGGCCACAACATGGACCAAAGGGGGGGTGCCCTTTGGGGGAATTTTAACCCCCCCAACCAAAAGACATGCATTATGGATGAAAAATCGTGGGAAGGAGAAGAAAACGTGGAGGAAGAACAACGCCGAATTTTGCGCCATGAATGGATGGAGGGCATCATGCAGCTTACACATACCCTGCCTAATGGATTATGGGGCTTCATTCCCCTCTATCTGTGGACTCTATCGCCTGTCTTCGCTCCTGCATTGGTGGCCTGAATGTTGAGATGGAAATCTAGTCTTTCTCTCTCCTCTCTCTCTCCCCCCTAAAGGCAGATTCATGTGGTGAAGAGGAAGAAGAAGAATGGATGCTTGTCCAATGAAGACCGGATTGCTTCGTGGTGTAAGAAGATTGAAGATTGCTGATTGTGGACTGTCATGAGCATTAATGGTGGCTGAAAATCATTCCCGAGATATGGCAAATAAAAACCCGCAACCCGCAAAGAACGGTAATCTCATTTATACAAAGGAAAATGGTGTTTTTATGCAATTTGCTTCATGAATACTTGTTCCCATGAGATGATTATGCATTACAATGTTGTTTGCAATGTTTTCCAACTGTTTGAGATCAGAAAATCAGAAAATTACAAGTGTTGTGGATGAAATTAATAGTGAAAAACCCGTAAAATGCATGGAATATGGGAAAATTGGGTGTTTTTGAGATATAAATGGAAAATACAATAAGACACACCAACTAAAGTTGTGATTTTGCTACAAATGAACCTAAGGGCCACAACCCATAACTCATTTTGAATTTTCAGTCATTAAATATTGCAAGAAATACAAGAAAAATAGGAAAAAACCACTAAAAATAGGGGAAAAATGGATTTTGAGTGCCGAAAATTAGGGAAAAATAAGATTCATGTTCGATATCTAAAAATTAAGAACCTAGTAGCACGAGGGTTTCCCGGTGCTAGGTTCATGCAACACCGCATACGAATAATAGTCAAATTCATTGAAAGAATGCTTTTGCACTAAGCACAAATGCTGAATTTTCTTTGTTTTAGCACGTGGACATTCACAATTTGCATGAAGCATGAATGATAAAAAGTATCAGATAATACCTCCTGGATGCATGGCAATTGCTTTCTAGAGACATGACCAACGGTGAGTGAGTAAGGTTGTCCTAAGCTGTAGGCTAGGCGTTGGGTCTAAGGGAAAGTAAAGTGAGGAAGCATGGTATATCTCCTAAAAATACGCGAATCATAAAAGAGAGAAGTTTGTGTGCGTATGTTATATATGTTTAGCGACGCATCGAGGGGCCAATCCCCAAGGTGTAGGAGAGTCGCAGTGAGGTAGCGGCAGTCAGCCATGGGAGGACCTCCTATGTTTGTGCTTCGTGCTATTTGGCAATGTGCTGGGACTCCCTCTGAGGAGTGTTAATTGGGTTAGAGTTGGACTACAAGACGTGATACAAACGCAAGATATTTAGGAAGATGATGTATGTGTCATCCACGCTCCTGGCCGCGAGGCCGTGGGGTTGTTGAGCGCATGATAGAGGTCCAGCTAGTGCATGAGCCAGTGCCGGCCCGTTTTAGGTCCCATCAGAAATCTTACTTTTGCATCATGTAAATTGCTTAACTGGAAAGGTAGTTGTAAAGGCTTAATGACCATGATTTGCCACGAATTGATTAAGCATCTACGGGTTGTTGCAATACTAAGCTGAGTATTATATTTAAATTTTTGCAAGTGCATCTTAGATTGCCAATGTATATAAATATTCCATTTAGGTCGATTGCATCATGTAGACCATTATAGGGAATTAACGCGCATTTACGTTAGGTATGATGAACTCATGTACACTCGCATTTAAATACTTAGGTCATGCTTTATGATTTGCATAAATGTACTAAAAAGAATTTTCATGAATGGGAATCCTACATCATATCATCAACTCAGGAAAATTTACATCTAGATTTGTGTGGCATCATGGACAGTTTCGATTGCACTACATAATAGAGATTCATCTTAAAATATAGATTTAAGATACACATGTGAATTGCTAAACTTAATTTCAAGAGGCAGTTCGGTAAATGAAACCCTATATGATAAGTAAGGCTAGGGTTTAACTAGACTTATTTAGGGTTAATTGTAAATAAGCTAAGTTATTTTTACCATCATAGGTTGACCTAGTATCAAGTAAATATGCTCACGGGTCTCTATCCTAGAAGCTAGCTGCGATAAGTCCAATAACACCTTTAGGGTTATCATTTTTAACCAATATACAACTCAAAACCAATACAAGAAAACTCAAGTGTCGTATCCGCAAGAAAGAATGACCATTTGCCACATGTTGTTTAATGCTCGTGTGACTGCTCAAGGGTTACAAAGGACTTAGTTTACTCTTGACTTATGGAAGGGATTAACAAAATTTACTGTCAAGAAATCTTAAAGGAGTGAAACCCCATGGAAAACTTAGAAACCTCGATAAGGTTCTAAGGAGAAAAATGATTACCAAATAACCAATTAAAATCCTAGAGTGAATTATTTAAGACTTGCGATTCCGAGACAAGAACTTTGGACTAAAGGCTAGCAAATTAGGGAAGCTACCATCCGAAAACTATTGGATGTAAATCCAATAGCAAAATTTCTCGCTCCTAAGAATGAGGTCAGAATAAGGGTATTCCCTGTCCCTTAGAAGACCATGGTAATTGACACCAAGGTAAGAAAGATCCAAGAAGGGGTGAACACTAAGCGTTCAAAAATAGGAACTCCACCTTAGCAAATGTCCTAAGCACTTGCCTTCATTGTTGTTTGTGCTTGTAAATTTAGGAACACTATCTGTGAAAGGATTTTATAACCCCAAACTCACAAAAGAAATTGGAATAATGAATTAGGTTGAATTCATGGAGGGCGCATCAAACCACCCCCAACCGCCAACCCTATCCAAGGGGGTTCTAAATAATCGTGACGAGAACATGGACCGAACCCACCATGAGAGGTCTCTCCGTGGGTTATTTTGAATGTAGGAGGGCACTTGGATGCGAGGGGGGATCTGGTTGTAAATTACCTGTCTTCGGGTCTACTCAAACGATCCACGTGACTCGAGATGGATTCTCGAGGCCCAGTTACTAGGGCAAGGGTGAAAACTTGAAGAAAATAAGATGGATCCTCATGGATTGCAGGAATCGTCCTTTTTGGACAAGACTTGTACCTCAATTAAAATGCCAATATAAAGTTTACTTTCAAGGAACATGTCTGAACTGTTTTCATGTCAATGCCATAAGTTACGCAAATGAATCATGTTCCCTAAAAGGCTTAATTAAGGAAGTTGATTTTAAATGTCACACATAAATGTAATAGGACCTAATTAGATAACTAAAGAATGCCTATTGAGGGAAGTGGGTGAATGTAACCTCTAACGGGTCCATCCTACGGAAGGGTGGTCCCAAAGGATTGGGAGCCTTCTCACAAGGTTCTACAGTCATATGACCTTTAGATATTGTTAAGTTAGAACCTGATTCATACCATTTTAGGGGACCAGAATGGGACTATGCCCTACGGGCAGAGAGGTTGAGTGGCGCATCCCTCTCGTTTCCAATTCTCTTTGAACCAAGTGCGGCTTGGGTGTCTTTGCGTAAAGTAGGATGTCTAGGACCCAATGTTGGAATGTTGTTAGAAGATCTTGACCACTAGGAACCCAAATTTTAGGTCGATCCTAGTGGGTTTTGTCACAAATGTTTCATTGCAAGGTGGACTCGAGAAACCCTAGGCGACAAACCCCATAACATTCCATGGGAGTGTCGGGCGGCGTCGCTTAGATTCATCTCTCGATGGACCACAAAAAACATACTTGGATAGCCGATAGGCGGGTACATTACAATTGGTATCAGAGCAAACCAATGAATATAACAATCATGATAGGACTAAATCGAGAAGAGTGAAGTGATGTTTTCACTAGAAAATATTTTTTCCTTTACTCACTTGTGGATTGTTGCCGCTTCCAGACTTACGAGGCATGGAGCAAGTTCCTCGTATTTCATATCATGTTCAGGACGGCTATGAACTATTCATGTTATTGCAGACGATTCGACATGATGGGGATCCTGGATCGACTCTACAACCCTTCACCATTGTATGTGGAAAGGCGTTGGACTTCGAGTGTGGGATTCTATGATTATTTGATTTGTTGCACAACAGTGATGAGAAATAATTTGTGCATTGATTTAAGTTATGTAGAGATGTGTAAATGCAATCCTAGCACAAAGGTTTAAATTGAAAACGAAATACAACCCCAAGTGCAGAACTAGAATCTTATTCCCGCACATTGGAGGCACAAGAGAAGAAGTTTCTTCTCAAACAAATTAAACCAATAGAATTTGATGGAAAATGAAAGACTGTTGAAGCCAATGCCAAAGTATGGATTGAATCCATGGAGGATTACTTCAGTGTAGCGGGAACAACACCTGTAAACCAGGCTATGATTGCCAAGCTCAAACTTACCGGTGAAGCTAGGCTCCGGTGGAAGCAATGGTGTAAAGACCAAGTAGTCACGCAAAGCACAATAACTTGGGATAAACTAAAGGGAGCAGTGCAGGGAAGGTACATGCCACCTGCATACAGAACTCAGAAGATGAATGAGTTCTTTAAGTTGAAATAGTTGGGCCAGTCTCTCGAGGCGTACTACTTGAGATTTGTCTCCTTGTTAAAATAGACCCCGACAATGAGTATTCCGCAACAAGTCTCAAATTTTTGTGATGGGCTGAATCCACCAATGAACACTCGGTTGGAATCAATACGTCCTTTAGATTTACAAGATGCATTGATAAGAGCGGGACCTATTGCTCAAGAGGTCCAAGAATAATAGGTCCTAGTCTCACAAAGACTAGAATCCAGGAATGTTGAAAGCTCAATTTAAAAGGGCGCAAGGACAGAGTCGAGGCCAAGGGAAGAAGCCGAGGGCAAATGCAATCCGTAAATTTGTCCCCACTCAAAGAAGTGACCAAAGCCTGCAATGTTTTCACTGCAATGAACCTAGATACTTCAAAAGGGAATGCTTCAAACTTGGCAAAGATCATCGTCAAGGAATATTCAGTGGGGCCAAGTCAGAGCTACCCGTGGCCATGATCGTGCAGCAATGGAAAGGGCAAAAACTTCCAATATCTCCACTAAGGGAATCAACTAAGAAGAAGGCCCATCCATGGAAGGTGAGATTGAGAAGGCTTCCATTCATGCCACTCTCCATAAAAAGGGGCCAAACTGCCAATTCTTGGTGATCCAAACACCATCAGATTACCAAGGTAAGAAATTCAAAACCCTGATTGACTATGGTGGCACTCATTCTTTCATTTCACTAGCTTGTGCAAGAAGGTTAGGGATAGCCACTATAGTTGCACCTACTTTACTTGTCAAACTAGCAAATGGGCAAGAAATCACTTGCACTAGACAAACTGCTAAGGTGGAATTCCTACTCAGAAATGAGCCCACTTCTGTTAAGTTCAGGGTAATGAATCTAGGAGTCCATGAGTGCCTACTTGGGATGGATTGGCTAATCCCCAACGACGCTCACATCAATTGTAGGAAAGGACAAGTCTCCTTTCGGAATCCTAAGGGTGAGTAGGTTACAACTCAACGAGAAGCAGGTAAAGCAAAAATCCAGCTAGCTAAAGTAACGTGAATAGCTCAAGAAATAAGAAAAGGATTACCCATCTATCTGATCAAGCTAAACAAACCAAAACAAGTAGATGACTCCAATGAAGAACCATCATGGCTAAAAGAGTATGAGGATGTGTTCCCAAAAGAATTGACTAAATTATCACCACCTACGAAAGTGGATCATGAGATTGAGCTAATATCAGGAGCTGCACCAGTCGCAAAAAGGCCCTACAAGATGTCCATTCTTTAAGCTATTGAGTTAAAGAAACAACTCAAATAGCTATTGGACCAGGGTACATACGCCCCAGTACTTTGCCTTGGGGGGACTCCAGTCTTGTTCCAAAAGAAGAAGGATGGTACACTTCACCTTTGCATCGATTATAGAGGCCTGAATCAAGTAACCATCGAAAATAAATACCCCATTCCAAGGACAAACGAGTTACTTGATCGATTGCAGGGAGCAAAAATCTTCTCCAAGATTGATTTGAGGTCAGGATACTACCAATCCGCATCAAGGAGGAGGATATTCCTAAGATGGCATTCAACACTAGATATGGTCATTTTGAATTCACAGTAATGTCTTTTGGATTGACTAATTCCCTTGCCACCTTTAGCAACCTAATGCATGGCATTTTTAGACCATATCTCAATGATTTTGTACTTGTCTTCTTTGATGACACCTTGGTTTATTCCAAGGAAGAGGAGGATCATGAATCCCAAGTTTGCATCATCCTTGAGACCATGAGGACTCATAAGCTCTAAGCTAAGAAGAAAAAGTGTGCCTTCCTCAAGAGGTAGATGGAATATCTTGGATTTATTATGTCAAATGAAGGAATCTCTGTAGATCCTACAAAGGTTAAGGATGTCCAAGAGCGTTATTCACCAACTACTGTTAAAGAAGTGCATAGCTTTCTTGGATTAACAGGTTGGTATAGGATCTTTATTAAGGACTATACCTTAATCGTAGCACCCCTCACAAATTTACTGAAAAAGCAGGTTGCCATAATGTGGACACCCACTGAACAATCAAGTTTTGATCAATGCAAGCATAGCTTAGTGACAATACCAATTCTAAAACTCCCTGACTTGGGCAAGGAATTCGAAGTTTTCACAAATGCTAGCTTACTTGCACTAGGCTGTGTACTAATGCAAGAAGGTCATCCTATAGCATATTCTTCGAGAAAGCTAAAAACCCATGAAAGAAATTACGCCACCCATGACCTGGAGCTATTAGTAGTTATTCATGCTCTTAAGCTTTTTCAACACTATTTGCTTGGCAAAAAGTTCTCTTTGGCCACGGACCATAAGAGCCTTAAATGGATCTTCACCTAGACTGACCTCAATATGAAGCAACACCATTGGATTGAGGTTATGTAAGAGTATGAATTTGAGATCAGTAGGTATCGACCCGGTAAAGAGAATGTGGTCACTAATTCCTTAAGTCGCAAGGCATTCCTCAACTCTCTTATCATGGATGAACCCTCAATGATGGAATCATTGGCAACTATGGTGTCAATACCTAGCAACCCTATCCTTGAATTAGCTAAGGAGGAAGCTAGCCATGACCCAAAATATCTAAAGATACTAGAGAAGATTTTGGAAAAGGACCAAAATCCTAGACTTAAGGTCAAGTATCAAGAATTTTCTGTCAATGAGGGACTTTTCTATTTTAGGACAAGATTATGCATAGCCTCAAGCAAGAAACTTGAACAAAGGATACTTTGGCAAGCACATGACTCCCCCTTTTCAGGCCATTCCGGATATATCAAGACCCTCAAAACAGTTAGAAAGAGCTACCATTGGGAAAGGCTTAAGGGAGACATTCTCAAATATGTCACGGAATGTTTGTATTGCCAATGCATTAAGGCAGAACATGTCAAGATGCCTGGGAAGCTACAACCTCTTGACATTCCCCAAATGAAGTGGGAATTTATCAGCATGGACTTTGTTCTTGGGCTACCTTCACTTCAAGGAGGATACAATTCAATTATGGTTATAGTTGATGCCAGGAGGCATATTTCAAGGTGGATTCCGTGCCACGGTGGATTCCGTGCCACGGTGGATTCCGTGCCACGGTGGATTCCGTGAGGTTTTACGGTGGATTCCGTAAACTTTGATGACCGGGGCTCATACACAAAGAGGATTCTTTGTGCGAAAAGTCGATGGGGACGCCTGTCCTTTTCGGGCGTTTCATTAATTTAGTGTGTACATGGGTGATTCCATAGCGGGTGATTCCGCAAAATGCATATTAAATTAATAAACGTTTATGAGTTTAGAGTGCGCACTCGTAATAAATTAAGGTTAGGATTTATTTCTAACCAGTTGATTTATTTATGTAGCTGAAGACTGCTAGGTATTCACTTTTGTCGGTTTAATTGTATTATTTTACTAACGATTGTGAATGCTTCAGTTGATGTGTAGAGATAGCAGCAGTGGCGGAGGAAAGCATTGGAGTCTAGCGAGTATTCGACCTATGGATAGGCGCCACGCCTATATTTTGTTATGTCTATTGAGGCATCGATTATTTATTATTATTTTGTATGCGCCTATGCGCACGGATATGTTATTTTTATTTGGACATTGTGTTGTATGAAGATGGAAATATATATAAAATACATGCTTTGTGAAGCGCTCACACAAGGCATGGGGGGAGATTGAACCCAATTGGTCTCTTGCTCTTGTCATTCATGCTTTTTACATTGTAATTTATGCAAAAAGGTAGAGTTCATTGTTCTTGGGGACCTTCCGGGATTCACTACGTGAGCATACAGCGTCCGATCTGCGTACCAGTGGTATCAGAGCGGAGCTGAGATCAAGAGCTTCCAATCGCTACCCATCTCGAGCGAAGGCGGAGCTCCTGGAACGATCGGGCTCTACGGTCAATCTCGTCGCGAACCGTTGATACAGGCAGACTTCTGGCGATCAAGAACCCCTGTTTCTGCTATCAGATCGCGAAGGACCAGGCTGTACAGGCGGAGGACCACGCATTTATCTCCTTCACCAAAGTTGTGGATTAACAGAGTAACTTCTTTCATCAAGCTTCAAAGCTTAATATTAATAATCAATAAGCTTATTAGAAGCTTAAGAAAGCTTCAATTCCAAAAATCGTGGCAAGCGGCAGCATCCCGAGAATTGCGGTGGCAAAAATGCCCCCCCCACGATCTGGGCCGTTTTTCACAGATTACCCATTAAGCTTAATTCATTAAGCAATTCAAATCAAGTCAGATTACTTAAATCAAGTCAGACAAGACAAGCAAGTCAACAAACTCCAGGTCCTGCACTCCAGAAATCAAGTTCTGCAAGTCAATTGTGATCAAGTTCTGCAAGTTCACTAAGTCGGCTAAGTCTGCAACTCTGCAAGTCACCTAAGTCTGCAACTCTGCAAGTCAGACTAGTCAATTAGAGTCAGAACTGATTTGTGCTCAAAACTCCTAGAAGGGTTGTTCCTGCGCAGAAACTCCGAACTGCAAAGTTGTTCGTGGCAAGGTATTCTACCCATACGCAGGTTTTGCTGAAGTATTTTCAGCACACGAAGAAGGAAAAATCGCAGATTTTCTGAAGATTGAGAAAGAAATACCCAAATACACATAGCCTTGTAACCCCGAATTTGAGCTACGCTCATCCCGCTAACCTGATTTTGAGTGAGAAAGGTCTTTTGAGTTTTACAGGATGACGGAACCACATATGGATGATCCTATGGCTGAAGACGACCTACCTGAGCCTACGATGGAGCAAAAGCTGGACTTAATCATAATGCAATTGGAAGAAGAACGAAGGGCTAGGCAAGCATTACAAGCGCAATTGGCAAAATTATAAAGAGCGTCCACCGACAAAGAAGAACCTCAAGCTGAAGATTTGATTCGACCTACCATCGACGCCACTCTTGAAGCTCAAACCATTCGCAAGGAATCAAAGATAAGTAAACGAAGTTTCAAATTTCGTACTTTCAATGGCATACGAGAAGGAAAGACTGTTTTATCATTCATTAGTCAATTTGATGGACTGTAGTACGCAAGAGCATAGAATGTCCTCCTACTTGGAAAGATTTCAAGAAAAAGTTCATGCAGAATTTCCTTCCACCGCAATTTCATGAGAAGGCTATCAAGCAATGGGATCTACTTCAACAACGGGATCGTGAGCTTATTCCTCAGTATACAGAGCGTTTTTGGAATGCACTCCTACAGCTACGCATGCTTGAAGACGTACAGAGACGACACATAAGCGGAAGTATATGTTTGGACTTCTTGGACATTATTACGCTGAAGTGAACATGTTCAAGCCTGCTACTCTTGAAGACGCCATATCACTAGCTCACGACACTGAAGATAAGCTACACGGTAGAGACAGACGACCACAGCAATTCCAAGCCAATGGTAATTATGGATCTAAACAATTCAATTCCAATTTTAGAAGATTTAATCCAGGTCGTTTCTCTTCATCATCTTTCCGCAAGAATTGGGCTAAACCACCTGCATTACCATCCAATGTCAATCCAAATCCTAAGCCTATTCCACAAGCAAATCCAAATGTACCTAGACTTCCCGCCATTGCAAATAATGTAACCAAAGCCAAGCCAATAGTATGCTATAAATGTCACCAGCCTGGACATCTCGCAGCAAATTGTCATTCAAAGAAGCCACCAGCTCATATAAACTATCTTGGAGCCATGGACGAAGACGAACATGAGGATATGCCTGATTTCACTGAAGATAAGGACGACACCACTACTACTTCTGACACTTTACCAGGTATGCCTACTCCACATTCATTATTGACTATGAAATGTTTAGTGCATGGAAAGGAAAAGACTATTTTGCATGATGACGGTAGTACTCATGATTTTATTTCAGCAAAATTGGTAAAAGAATTGAAATTACAGACTGTACCTACGCATTATCGCATAAAAGCTGCATTTTTAGGCACTAGGTATAATGGTACACAAGAAGTGCAAGATTTAGAGATTCAAATTGGTTCATACACTGAAAGAAGAAATTTCTTAGTTGTTCCATTACAGTCGAGTGACATTATTTTAGGAATGCCTTGGCGACACCAGCATAATCCAGATATAGATTATTCCACACACACAATGAATATTAATTTTCAAGGAAAATCTATTACATTATATGGTATGCATGCATCTAATGTTTTTCCACTGCTTTCGCATACTCAAGCTAAACGTGCATTACGCAAGAGTAGTAAATCATATCTCATTTGGGTGAATGAATTGCAAGTAAAGGAAAATCATATGCACCCTAGGCATAAGGAATTTATTGCATATTTTAAGGACTGTTTTGCAGAAGACCTACCACCAGGTTTACCTCCTTCACGACCAGAAGACCATAAGATAGATTTGATCCCTGGCACACAACCACCTTGCAAAGCACCATATAGGCACAACCAGATAGAGCAAAAAGAAATCCAGAGTCAAGTTGAGGAATTACTAAATAGAGGTTTAATTCGACCTAGCAGTTCTCCATTTGGTGCACCTGTATTGTTAGTCAAGAAAAAGAATAATACTTATCGTATGTGTATTGACTACCGAGCTTTAAATAAGATCACTGTAAAGAATAGGTATCCTATTCCTAGAGTTGATGACCTTATGGACAAACTGCAAGGATCTTCTATATTTAGTAAAATTGACCTTAAGTCTGGTTATCATCAGGTGAGGCTAGATAAGTCTGACATATTCAAGACTGCATTCAGAACACAGTTTGGTCATTACGAATTTTTAGTCATGCCATTCGGATTGACTAATGGACCTGCTACCTTTAGTAGAATGATGAACCGTATCTTTTTGAAATATCAGTATTGTGTAATTGTTTTCTTTGATGATATTTTGGTGTTTAGTTAAAATGAGAAAGAACATTATGAGCATTTGTCATTAGTTTTTCAGTTATTGAAAGAAAATCAACTGTACAATACACCGCACACATCTACAAAGAAAGCACCATTTGAAGTCATTTATGGATATAGATTATCTACACCTGTTGCATCTTTGTCTAATAGAATTCAGAGTGCTGATGATATTGCTAGTATGCATAACAGTATTTTTGATGAGGTTAAAGATATGATTGCTAAAGCCCAGTAATCATATACCAAACAAGCCAACAAGAAAAGACAAGCCATGAATTTTAAAGTTGATGATTATGTTTGGCTGAGAATAGAAAAACGTAGACTGCAAAGTGTAGATAGACATCCAGTTGTCAAATTAGCCCCTAGATTCTATGGACCATTTAGAATCATTCATAAAATTAATGATAATGCATTCAAGTTAGAATTACCATCTCATTGGAAAATTCACAATACATTTCACATTAGTCTATTGAGACCATTTAGAGGCCAATTACCTGTCCACCCTGTTTATGAAAACCCACCTTTATTAGAGGAAGAGACTGAAATACTTGAACCAAAAGCTATCATAGACACTGACTTTATGACCACTAGAACTGGCCGAAGGTATTCTAGATATCTAGTAAAATTTAAGAACCATCCTGTAGAGGAAGCACAATGGATGCACGCTAGAGACTTAAATGCGTTCCCCACTCTGTTAGCTCCACATTGAGCTAATAGCAATTGAGGTCAATTGCTATCCCACCCCGGGGGTATGATGCCAGGAGGCATATTTCAAGGTGGATTCCGTAAACTTTGATGACCGGGGCTCATACACAAAGAGGATTCTTTGTGCGAAAAGTCGATGGGGACGCCTGTCCTTTTCGGGCGTTTCATTAATTTAGTGTGTACATGGGTGATTCCATAGCGGGTGATTCCGCAAAATGCATATTAAATTAATAAACGTTTATGAGTTTAGAGTGCGCACTCGTAATAAATTAAGGTTAGGATTTATTTCTAACCAGTTGATTTATTTATGTAGCTGAAGACTGCTAGGTATTCACTTTTGTCGGTTTAATTGTATTATTTTACTAACGATTGTGAATGCTTCAGTTGATGTGTAGAGATAGCAGCAGTGGCGGAGGAAAGCATTGGAGTCTAGCGAGTATTCGACCTATGGATAGGCGCCACGCCTATATTTTGTTATGTCTATTGAGGCATCGATTATTTATTATTATTTTGTATGCGCCTATGCGCACGGATATGTTATTTCTATTTGGACATTGTGTTGGGCGTGCCAGACTCTATGGGCACCGTCCATTAGCTTTATTTTCTATTTTTGTAAAAGCAAACTCAAAAGCTAAAAGCTTGTCATATTTTTGTAAATTGGGCTATTATTGAGCATGAAGATGGAAATATACATAAAATACATGCTTTGTGAAGCGCTCACACAAGGCATGGGGGGAGATTGAACCCAATTGGTCTCTTGCTCTTGTCGTTCATGCTTTTTACATTGTAATTTGTGCAAAAAGGTAGAGTTCATTGTTCTTGGGGACCTTCCGGGATTCACTACGTGAGACAGCGTCCGATCTGCATACCAATAGTAGACATGCTCACCAAGGTTGCACACCTCATTTCTGAATATATGCATGAAAATCATGTATGACCTAGGATAGTTCAATGTGGGGTTATGTTGCATAGAGATATTTATATGTAAAATTGATAGGTTTCACAAAAAATCCAAAAAAAAGGATTGACTACAAAAGAATGAAAATGAAAGCTCATGAAAATAAAATCCTCAGGATTAATCCTCTTTAACTCTTTGTAAGACCAGGCAAAAACATTGAGTTTCTCCTTCAATAGGGTATGAAGGGTCAATAGCTCCTTTTTTGAAAGGCTGTATGCCCACTTTGGGATGTCTTTCCATGCCATCTACATCAATAAAAGTCAACTGATTTTCACCATGCACTTCTCAAATGAAGGTCCCACAAACTACTTCTTTTGGATATAAATCTGACCTCTTCAAGGGAGTAGCTTCTTCTTTTGATGCTCCACTAGAACCAACTTCGACCTTTAGTGGAGAATATTCTAGCTCTTTGGAATGATGAAATGATATTAAGGCTATTATAGATTATGTTTGAGATTACTTACTTACTTAATTGAGAACTCATCTTCTAAGGATGCATCTAGAAATGTCACATAACATGGACCATCTAAAATCTATTCAAGCTGTAAGACTAGTGCTTATTGGCAAGGTGAATCATCATTATCCTTTCTCAAGAAGGGTAGTTTAGGGTGAGAAGAGCCATTACTAAAGGAAGACTTATTTTTCTTAATCCACTTTTTATCAAGCTTTTTCCTATGATGAAATTCATTTACCAGTCCGAAGAATACCATAGTCATTTTGTCCAACACCATGGGATTTTCAGCTTCCATGACCTCTGGGTCATTCTTCGTGTAGTATTCTTTTATACTTGGATAGCTTGTTCTGTTAAAATATGTGGGATCTAGAGAATGGCAGATGTGGAAGCTATGGAGGTTGAAAGAGAGAGAAGAAACTCATGAAGACATTGATCTTGACAAAGACAAATTGTCTTATAAGTGATTTAGGTTCCAAGATTGAGACTTGGACTCATAAACACAATCTTGTGTGTTGACAGTGACAAGACACTTTATTGGAAAGAAAAGAGTACTATTATTGCCTTAGAAAAAGAGTACAAGTACAATGCTTTATAGGAATTGAGTGGTAGCACTTTCTCCTAATGTGCATATGGAATTCTGGTCCTGAGCCCTCACTGCTCCTTACAAAGGGACTTAAGTAGGTGTGATTGCAAATATCTCAAAATCCCTCCTCAATCACAACCAAAAGTACAAAGCTTATAGAGGCTTTAATGAAAGCAACAACTGCAAAGTGTGGGCACACCATAAACATGGCAAAATACCAGAGGCTGTCACAGAAAAGGCTAAGTGTGGGTACCACAAACATGATGGTTATCTAGAGGCTGTAGCAGGGGCCTCACAAAGTGTACAGAGATTGTAATGTTAGGCTAACTGAGGAGTTCACAAGTTTATGTCTAAAGCATTAGGGCTAGGAAATACAAAGCTAAAAAAGTCTAATTGAATAGAAGGAATGATGAGGTTTGTCCTTGTCCTAGTGGTTTTCTTCTTCTTCTTCTTCATTTGTTCCGTTTTCTTCTTCTTCTTTGACTACAACTAGATAGGATTTTTGGGACCTCCTTCTAGCATGGCAGAACTTCTTGGTGTGTCTGGTCCTTTTGCAGAAGTCATAGAAGAGATGATCCCTCTTGCCTTTGTACATGTTGCCAACATATAATGCATGTTCATCTCTAGAGGTTCTTGGTTGTTCCTTCGTTTTTAGCTTCTTTTCCTCCTCTATCAATGATGCTTATATTATCCTATACTATACTACTTTGTGGCTCTGTTGGGAGCTTGAACTTGACAATTTTTGTAGGTGGAACATTCTCTTTTGGAACTATTGGTTGTCTTTTCTTGGCACACATAACTGCAACAACCACCTCTAATTCTACTAGATTGGAGGTAGGCTCTTAATTCTTCTATTGGCTGTCTGTGGCATTAGCCTTGGGACTAGCACAATCTTTAGCAATGTAGCATTCTCCTTTCCATTGACTATTAGGACTAGGACAATCTTTAGCAGTGTGGCCTTCTCCTTAGCTACTAGTAGAGGGCCTTGTAATCCATGGATCTTTTAGGGTTTGGATAATTTGAGGAGTTGTGACCCTTCTCTCTACATCTATAGCATTCCACCTCTCATCTCTATGCACAATTAGAATATTTTTCTCTATAACTTTAGATAGGGAACCTCCTTAGACCAAAATTAGGATCAAACTCTCTAGGCCTTGGGTTGTCATCTTGGATTCTAGCAGGCTTGCTTCATCATCTTTCTTCCATCTGTCATGCATCTCCTTTAGAGAGCAAATAACCTCGTTTTACACCTTCCACTATAGCTTGCAAGTTGTGAT
Source organism: Lygodium microphyllum (assembly GCF_053477565.2). NCBI lineage: Eukaryota > Viridiplantae > Streptophyta > Polypodiopsida > Schizaeales > Lygodiaceae > Lygodium > Lygodium microphyllum. The sequence continues at coordinate 139,321,137 of NC_141153.1, forward strand.
TGAACCTTCTTAGCTCCACAAACTTACAAACTTTTGGTTGCAGGCCTCTAAGAAAAACTCCCTTTTGGATGCCTTCATCCAAGTTATAGTTTTTCCATCTCTTTATTATAGATTCCATTCTAGATATGTATGCTTCCATCGATTCTCCAAAGGATTGTGACTTAAGTTCATAAACTCCTCTTGCACTCGCTCTTCAAAACATTAGCACTTGAATTTGGTAAGAAAGGCCACCTTTAGGTCATCCCATCATGTGCCAAAATTTCCCACTACTTGTCTCTCTCAATCCAATGAAACATCACACCTTTGAAAGTGGGGAGGAATGTTGCCAATCAATGCTCTAGGGTTCTAGTACTATTGGCTACACATGTTATCATGAACTTGGCTGCATGAAGATCGGGGTCTTTGTTGTATTCTCCCTTAAATATTGGCACAACGGGACTACATTTGTTAGCTTGTCATCAATATTTTCAAGATGGATCTAGCTTGGAAGGAGACCTTGGTTCCCCATTAGGGCTTTTGTAAAGAGTGTTGCAAGGATGTCAAAGGAGGCTTCTATTTACTAGCTTATTCTCAACTTTGATTTTTACCTTTTCTCTTCTCACATATCTTAGGATTTATTCTAGGACTTGCCTCTTGATTGCATCATTCATCAAGAAGTTGATTGTACCCAATTAATTTGTACTCAATAGAAGAAAATCAAAAGTGCTTCAGTCTCTAGAGGACTCTCTTGTCAATATTTCTTCTACTTTCTTCTTTTCAATGTCTATTGAATTCATATTTCCTTCCATTCTGAGGGTTTCAATAGCACTAGATGTAAAGAACACTCTATCTACTAGCTTCCAATGAATTGCCCATTGGATAAACAGAAGATTATGAATATACCAAGTATCCCACATATCTTGCTATTGGGCATTTACAAACAAATTCCAACTTTTTTTCTTCTTATTCTTTTGAACCTCAATAGACCACAACTCTTGAAGCTTCTTTACAATCTCCCAACTTAATGATGCCTGAAAATTCTTAAATGAGTACCAAATCTTCCATTGATACTCATTTTGTCTATTTTGTTCTTCACTTTTGTGGGAAACAATTGGCTATAGTGATACAACTTTCTGTAGCTTCAAAAGATAGTGGGATCAGTCTGACACATAGAGCCTGCATCAAGATAGTGATATGTTTTTGCCATTGAGGAATGCACCTCTTGTAGGAAGTGGCTTTGGCAATGAAGATCTCAAATTCTTTAATAGTAGTAAGAATTCTACAATCTTCCATTGCTTGTCTTCTTCTTTAACAGTGCCACTGCTTTAATTTTTAACCTTTATTGATACTTGTTGATGGAAGTTTCCCTACCTACGCATCAAAAACATGGAGCTCCAAGAGGAATACCAAGAAAAAAAAAAGCTACTACAAGAAATTCTATCTTTTCACACCAACAAGCATGTTCTTCATACTTTAATCAACCATAAGAAGAAAAAGAACACCAAGAACAACCAATCTTCATGCAGCATCATATAGTGAATCTCCCATGGATTTATCATAACAAATCTTCAACATATTCTTTATAAAAACCATCAAAGAATCAAAAAAACACAAAGGAATGATCAAATTTGAATGGAAATTATCCCATAGTATTCATATTTCATAATCTTCATAGTCATTCTCTTAATCTCTCTCATATAGATACAATGTTTCTTTATAGAAATTTGCTATTTCTCATATAGTATCTCTCTCACATATGATCTCTCTCACTAGTATATGAAAATAACCAAGAATGACACTCAATAATCCTCTCTTGATCATGAATACCCATCCTAGGATATATGCATGATATGAAGGGGCACCAGAGCCACTACAGTGACTCTTGGGAGCTCATTAGTATCACTGTCACTTCAGTCTCTTCACTTTAAGTCCTTATTAGCTACTTCTTGTTGAGAGTTATGTAATCACACCCATGTGATAGTCTCTTTGTATGGAGCATTAGGCCAAGATTCATACAATTTACTAGAGAAGGATGCCTAAAATGCAAAATGCCTGAATCCCATAGACATAGTGGAGAAAAAGGGAACCATCATGAGCCTATAAAGTATTGGACTTTATTATCATTCAATGATGGAATATCATTGTACTTTATCCTTTAAGTTATAGTCAGTTTCATACTCAAGATTGTGTTTATGAGTCCAAGCTTTCATCTTGGAACCTAATGCACTTGGGTGACAATGAGTACTTCCTTGTCTATGTCATCATGAATATTATTTTTGTGTTCCATATGCCAAAGCCATGCTCTAGATCCATGCTTCTTAACATGGTATCAGAGCCATGGTAATCATGGATCAGCTCAACAGACTGCTCTCTCAACTCCTCTTCACCTCTCTACAGCTCAGTCTTAGCTCATGAGCTCATTTCTCACTTCATCTCCACTCCATGCTTCATGTCTACCATAGCCATCCTGCACCTTGCCTCCTTTGAGCTCTTGGATCTCTTTATAGAAGACATATCTCATCACAAATCCTGTAGAGATTTCTTCCTCAGCTAAAGGAGCTTCTTCTTGGCATATCATAGTGTTAACTGTCAGATGAACAAGGTGGAAAATCTGGAAAAGCTAAAGCAGAAGAAAAAGGCCAAGGCAAAGTGAAACGGAAGATGAACGCATGCCAAGAAAAATCTAGAAACACAAGAAGCATAGAAAAGTCCTAAATAATAGAAAAAGGCGCACAAGGAAAAGCACAAGTCAATACTTTTGAAAAAGAGCGCAAGCGCATCATGATTTAATTTAAGGAGTGCCGGGCTCTCACCCATGCAATTTGTAAATGTAGACGGGCGGTGGAAAGGAAGCTAGGAAGATAGAAAGACAATGGGAAAAAGGGCCTAGGCCACGGCCGACCATGTAAAAAAGCTCGTGGCTATGGAGCTTGGAGCGTGGAGCTTGAGGATGGAGCTTGCTTGAAGCTTGCACTTGGATCGTGGAGCTACCAAAGTGCGCGGGAGAGGAGGTAACTCATATCGACATGGAGATAAGCTCACTACACCCGTAGATATGGATGGCGCGTCAGCTATGTGAGAGGTAGCCATTAGTGGTTAGCTTGGAACGCTTGAAGTAATAAGCGGTCCATGGGTCTTAGCGGTTGAGTGAAAGCTCCCACACATAGTGTGACATTGCTCAATGTATGCTCTAGCATTTGTTTGTAGTATCAGCCCACTGTCCAGAAGACCACCAATAACCTGCTCTTAAAGCCTTCTGTGCTGTAAGCCGTCCAACAAAATGGCCTCCGCAAGCGGAATCATGGCACTTTTCCAAAATGAATGGCACCTCGTCAGGCATCACACATCGGCGATAGATGTCATCAAACCCTTGCCGATATAATGTACCTGCGATCAAGGCAAATTTTAACGCCTGCTGCTTAATTTTCCTTCTCTCAACTTTAGATAATTCGGATCCAGCCTCTCTTGTCGATAAATAATGCGTTATTGCAGCATACCAGGAGGGAATAGACGCCGTATCTATTTTAAATAACAACTCCATGTCACTACCTTCAGCCACAGATTCTTTCGGCTCCCCAAAGTCCACAAGACATTCCACGATGCCTTGCAACCTTGGTGGCTTACTCCTGATCTCATGATCAAACTCATGCAAAGTGATTAACCACTTCGCTAGACGATCAAGCGATTGCAGCTTATTCATCAATAATCGAAGCTCCTCCGCATTCGTATAAAGCACAACTTTCTCATAGAGTGGAATCGTAGCTTGTAGGCGGCAAACAACACTTCAAACATTTGGAGAAGAAGGAGTGATCTGGGAGAGTTCTGACTAGGTGTCCTGGTATTTTACCCCCCCTTTCAGAGCCAATGGGAGTAGTAGATTGGTAGTCTAAGTAGCAAAGAATAAGCTACTATTTGATGCACGTTTTTGGTCTACAAGGGATTTATCTTCTTAGGATGCAAAAATAAATTGATATGCTTTACCTCTATGAGTATTCTTCTACATATTCTATTTCTTAAAACTCCTTGTCTTTCAGCAATTGCTTTTCATGAATCTCCCTTCACCCTATTGTCTCTTACCCCCATGTTAGACTTTCGACCCCAACACTCCGACAACGGCTTTCGCACAGCACAACCACCATCTCTAGAGGCAAAATGTGGCTTCCCCTCAATAATACCTAAGCTGAGGTGTAGCTCCCCATTACAACATGGGGAACAATGGAGAGAATGTACCCATCCTAGTGGTTGTAGAGAGGAAGAAGAGCCAAGGATACATTGGAATATAGTGTGATCTAGAGCTATAAGGCAAATATTTTCATGATTTTTGGGTGGCTAGGTGGTGGTCTTGGGATAGAGAAAGTCAATATTCTCTTTTCTTTTACAACATAGAGGCAGTTAATCATATTCTTTTAGCAAAATTTTGGGTATGAAGAGGCTATCACCAGGCCATGAACTTGTAAGCTCCTTTTTCTCATGTGTCTTGGGTTGTGTGAGAGAGTTATTCTCAATCACCACTCGTGATACATCTTTTCTTTGGTGCCCTTGCTGAGGAGCATTGATTGTGGCTTGGTGTTATTCTTTGGCAGTTATTGGTCACAAGGGATGGCGACTTACCACAGAGATTGGATGAAGATGTTAATGCTTGGATCAATTATGTGGAGTAGAGAATGCACATGTTTCATATTGTGGATGATGAAGATATGATGGATTTTTCTTTGCAAGGATTTGAAGACTATGCCTTGGAAGTAATCAACTATGTACCGGATGACATTATCAGCAATTGGGAAAGCCTCTCATGGTTTATACATAGTTTCTTCGTTGTTCATCTTGCAGGTTCTAGTCGAGGTTCTAGTATGTTTCAGCAAACATATAGAAAGTTTCATGGATTGTACCAACTTTGAGTCAATGATATTAGAGAGATGGGATGCTATTATGAGGATTACATGGATGTATTGGATCCGATATGGAAAAAAGTACAAGATTTGGCATATGGGGTATGCTAGAAAAGTAGTGATTAGTATGGTGAGAGAAGTATACATATGAGAGGGAAAGATGTACGTCAGTGGATTATTCTTTTGCTTTAGAGAAAGCTTGTTTTTTGCAAGTATGATAGCCTTTCGTAGTAATAGAGAAGAGGAGGAGGGCTTCCATGAGTCCTCGACATCTTGTGATTATACAAGAGATGTTACATCTATTAAGTTTGGTTTGGACTCCTTGCTTTGTGAGGAGGATTTTTTTGTTTCTGCTAGATATGGTGAGGTGTTGAGTGATGTTGTGAATCATCATGATGAAGGTATCCATGGTGATGGTGGTGATATTTTTGGTATTGTAGATGGTGATGAGTTGGTTGTGGAGATGGTTGTCAAATGAAGTAAACTAGAGCACATGTCTTGTATGTTAGAGGATGAGGGAATTCTTGATGAGTACTCCTTGGAGTTGGATGATGCTTCTTGTGTGAAAAGATGTTTTTGGATAATTTGGGAAGTGGTAATGATGTTGATGAGCATGATGCATGCAAAGAATTGCAAAGTGATGTGCATGGAGTAAAATTTCCACTTGTTATTTTTTCCTTTACTTTTGATGCAGATGTGTTTTATGGCTTGTACTTGTAGGGTATGCTTTCAAATGATATATAGATAGTATTTCTAGAAAAGAACTTGTTATGGATATTTCTTGTGTTAGATATGCTCAATGCCCCACCCTCATATGGTGCCTCCAATGATGCATGGTGCTCAAAGTTGTAAGGCCTCCATTATGAGAAGAAGCCATATGTAAGCCCAGATATTGGTTGAGTCTTGAATTGTATGTTAGATGAGGTCTATGTGACTGGATGGCAAAAAGGTGACCATTGTGGGTCTAATCTTTGGGTTAGACGGAGTAGCGGAGGCTCATATGGTAGGTCGCTCATGCCGACCTAACCGCCTTTGCGGGCTATAAAAGCTAAACCCCTTCACACCCATCCATTATTTATCTTTCACCCAGTCAAAGTTATTCCAACTAAGGCTTAATATCTTCACCTATCTACTATCTAGATCGCCATCTAAGCTTCACAATGGAAGCACACATGTGGACAAAGCCATCTTTCTATTAGTTGTTTGGAGCTAAATAATTTTTTTAATTCTCTTCTTATCTGTTGTGTACTCTCTATCTCTTTCTCAGATTTTGTTCGATGTGCCGTGTAATTTTTTACATGATATTAGAGCCCAGGGGCTCTAGGGAGATCGAAGAGTATGCAAGAGGCAAAGGCTTCAATAGAAGCAAAGAGAAACAATGTCGTCTTCTAGAATAGGTTTTGGTGCATCAAGAAGCAATGCACCAGGAGAGGTGGTGCTGCAATACCGGCTATTCAAACACTGATGATTTATCCACCAACCTTCAACAAAGGCAAGTTAGATGGTACAAACTACACCTTGTGGAAGTTTAAAATTACAACTATCCTTGATTCTTATGAGTCTTTGGAGACTATGCTCGCGACTGACGCAGAACCATAACCTACCCCGACCCATCAAATTCTAGTGTGATGATTCCTCCGAATGTAGATCTTATACAAGCTTGGAAACGAAGGAATGTAGATGCATTGTGTGCCTTAGTTACAAGCTCTTTTGTTAGTGTTTTGGTTCGCATACAGCCAAAGCATCAAAGGCTTGGAATGTACTGAAGAGTCATTATGAAACACCAAACCAAACAAGGATTCACAACTTGGAGAATCAACTAGCAGCGGAGAAGTTTGCTAGGAAGAGACGGCTAAAGCATTCATCACTTGGATTAAGAATCTGCTCAACCAAATGGCTGGCGCTAAGATACAAAAGAGTAGTGAGGAGCTAGCTCGGAGGTGTCTTAGAATTTTTTCACAAAAGTTTGATGGACTAGTAATTGCCCTTAGTACTCATGTGAGACCTCAAGCTTTGACTTTTGAGGACTTTTCTACATTATTGATGGAGGAGGAGTTGCGATTGAAAGCCCGAGAAGGAAGTAACAATGGAGATGTTGCATTCTCTGCCAATGCAAAAGGCAAAGGTGGTTCCTCCACTAAAAATGATGGTGACAAAAAGAAGAAGGGCGGTAAGAAGAAGCTTCAAGGAGAGTGCTTCTACTACTGCAAGAAGAAAGGGCATGCAATTGCAGATTGTCGTGTCAAGAAGGCAGATGAAAAGAATGGTACCCTTAGAATTAAAGGGAAAGTGACAGCCAATATGGCTGAAGCAGAGTTGGAGTTATTCATAGCAACCATTGAGGAAGTATGCTCCTCTACAAGAATAATCTACCACTGACTCATGGGTGTTGGATAGTGGGGCCTCTCGTCACATGATTAACAAGAAAGGTCTATATAGTTCTATGCAGCCTCTACAAGAATCAATCACTATGACGGTTGAAAATGATGCAAAATGCCCTGCTGGGGGCACATGTACTATTTTTTTTGTTGCTGCAAATGGTTAAGTAAAAAAGCTTTCAAATGTGTTGTATGTTCCCAAAATTAGGAGAAATCTATTATCAGTTTGATGCCATAACTTATCTTGGTCATAAAGTGAGATTCAAGAAGATAGATGCAAAAATTCTCGACAGTGCTAGTAAAGTTGTTGGCAAAGGAGAAAGAAGGAACAATCTGTATGAGCTAAGTACTCTTGTTGAGAGTGGAAAAAGACTGAATTTTTGAATGATTTTTGTTGTTTTTGATGTCTGAATGATTGATTTTTGATGGATTTAGAGTGATGTATGGTTGTTAATGGAAGTATTTGAGAGTGTTTGGGATGATATTGATTATGTTTTGGAAGTTCATGATGATTTTTAGTGGAGATATGAAGCTCTGTGATGTTCTAGTAGGTTCTGTTGAGCTTCTGATTGGTTCTGTATACCTCCTATATAGCTTCTGTTTTGTTCTGATTTTCTTCTGTATGAAGCATGGATTGATGATTAATGAAGATTGAGATCTTTTGAAAGTTTATTGAATGGTTTTTGATAGTATGGAATGATTTGAGTATGAGTTATGAGGTTCTGTAGACCTTCTGTAGAGCCTCTATCTCTGCTCTGTCTCTGTACTGTAACTGTACTGTAGCTGCTCTGATGTTATACTGTAACTGTTCTGTAGACCTTCTGTAAGTGTTCTGTAGAAAGTATATGTGAATTTGGAAAAGTTTTCTAACCTTTGGAAATGATGAATCTAAGTTCAAAAGAGCTAAAACAAGTGGAAGAAGCAGCTTGCTGAAGACTGAAGAGAAGACTAAGTGACTGTGACTGTGACAGTAGTGAGCTATAAAAAGACACTGTAGTGGATCTGGTGACTCTTCATATCAGACATACCTCTTGGGAGGTGCATCCACGACCTAAGAAGGATTATTGAGAGTTATTATGAGAGTATTTTTGTGAGGAGATGATGTACTATTGATAGAGAGAGAGAGAGAGAGCCAGAGATAGTCAATTCTATCAAAACAGTGTAACTGTATATGAGAGATTGAGAGAGAAAACTATGAAGACATTGAAAATGCATAATATGTGATTGATTTCCATTCAAAATATGGTGTATTATTTTGTGTTCTTTTTTATATTGATGGATTATATGAAGATGTTGAAGATTATGGTTGATTCTATCAAATCCCCGGGAGAAATCTACTATGATGCTGCGTGAAGAATTGTTGTTTTCTTTGTTTTGATGATCAAAAGAATGAAATCAAAGCTTGTTGATGTTACAAGATATATTTTCTTGCAAGAGAATTTTCTTTTCCTTGGTGTTCCTCTTGGGGCTCCATGTTTTTGGTGCGCAGCCGAGGAAACTTGCCATCAACAAAGCATCAGAAGAGGCTGAAAATGAAGGAAATGGCATTGTCAAGAAGAGGAGAAATCAATGGATGTTTGCAAAGTTCCTTCTTCCACTGAAGAGTTGGAATTTCTCATAATCAAAGCCACTTTCCACAAGAATTTCATCCCACAATGGCGGAAACATATCACCATCATGATGCATGCTCTATCTGGTGGACTGTTTCCTCTTCCTGTTGAAGCAGCAGAAACTTGCATCTTGGTGGCAAACTGTTTGGGAACAAACTGAAGAGTAGAAAAAGAGAGAATGACCATCTATGGAAGATTTAGCATTCACTGAGAAGTTTCCAGACATCATCAAGTGGGAGATTGTGAAGAAGCTTCAGGAGTCGTGGTTTGTGGAGGTTCACAAAGACAAGAAGGAAAAAAGTTGGAATTTGTTCGTAGATGCTCAACAGCAAGATACATGGGATGTTTGGTGCACTAATAATCTTCTAGTTGTCCAATTAGCAACCCACTTAAAGTTGGTGGACAGAGTGTTTTTCACAACATATACTGTTGAAACCCTCAGAAGCTGGCATTATTATAATGACGCAACAACAATCCTAAGAAGAATGAGTTTTGATACTTTCAGAACGGAATATCTTCCCCTCTGTAGTGGTTTGAAAGCTGAATTTAGAGATGTTGAAAAGAAGGAAGTAGAAGAGATGTTGGCCAGAGAATCCCTCAGAGACTGAAGCCTCCTCTGATACTATCCTGTTGAGTCCAGACCAACTGGTTGAAGCCAACCCCCTGATGAATAACACAATAAAGAGGCAAGCATTAGAACGAGTCTAGAGGTATGTGAGAAGAGAGAGGGCAAAAATCAAAGCTGAGAACGAGCTCGCAGCAGCAGAAGCCTCCTTTGATGCCCTAAAAGCACTCTTTACAGAAGTCCCCATGGCGACTCAAGGTCCCCTTCCTAGTCAGATCCGTCCTGGAAATATTGATGACAAGACAGCAAATGTTGTCCCATTGCCAATTTTTACGAGAGAGTACAATGAAGACCCTGATCTTCATATAGCAGAGTTCATGGTAGCATGTGTGGCTAACAATGCCAGAACCCCTGAGCATTGATTAGAAATCTCCCCCGTCACTTTCAAAAGCACGGCGCTTCATGGTATGAGAGACAAGCAGCAGGAACTTTTGGCACATGGGATGACCTAAAGTTGCCCTTCCTCACTAAATTTAGGCGTGAAGGTTTTGAAGAGCGGATGCGAGAGGAGTTCATGAACCTAAGTCAGTCCTCTAGAGAAAGAGTAGAAGCTTATGTCTCGCGAATGGAATCCATCCTAAAGATATGGACTAACCATCATTTGGACGAAGGTGTCCAGAAAGGAGTGTTTCTCAGGGGCCTACAACCAAAAGTTCGCAAGTTTGTGGAATTGAGAAGACCAATCAATCTACAAGCTGCAATGGAAGGTGCAAGATTGTATGACGAAGTGGAAGCAAGGTTGTCAATGACTCCAGGAAGAGGAGTCTTACCTCCTCCCATGCCTAGAATGGTATACCTACCAAATGCAGTCCCAGGGACAGTTCCCTACCCCTATCCCCAGATGCAAACAGTGTCGCAGTATAATGCACCTAATCCAGTGTGGTCACCGCAGATGACAGTGCCTCAAATGATGGTTCAACCACAACAACAATGGCCTCAAACAGTTCCTTCAATGGAGAATCAACAATAGTGGAACCCTACCAACTGGAATCAACAACCCCAAGTCACAACAAGAGCTCTGAATCAGAGCCAGAACAGAGGACCTTCTGGATCGACCCAACCAGTGTATGCAGTAATTACAGATGCTTCCCAAAACCCTACTACAAGTACTTTAGGAGGTGAAAATGTGAAGGATTGCTTATCCAACTCAGTTGCAAGTATCACGAAAGAGCTTCTGGATGTGATTACAGAGCAGCTATAGATGCTGAATGTGAATACCACCAATATATCCACTCCTGCGGGAGTTGGAAGAGATGTGATGCGCTCTAATACATGGTGCGGAAAGTGTCATCAAGCAGGACATTTAGCCACTGAATGTACACGAAAACCAACCATTCTTGGAGCCTTCTGTTCCTACTATTTGCGAAAGAACCATACAGAGGATATTTGCTCTCTAAAAGAGATGCATGAACAAAGACAAAAGGATGAAAATGCAAGATTCAACTTGCTAGAATCCAAAATGACAACACAGGATATTGGATCAAAGCCTAGGAAATTTGGTCCTAATTTTGGTCCAAGGAGGTTTCCCTCTCAAAGTTACAAAGGACGACAGTCTGGTGTTGGTCAGAGATCAGAGGTGGAATGTTATAGGTGTGGAAAAAAGGGACATATCTCTCCAAATTGTCCAAACCCTAGACGATCTGTGGATTACAAGCCCTTGTGCAGTCGATGCAAAGGAGAAGGCCACACTGTAAAGGACTATCCCAGTCTAACCCCTGTAAAGGCCAATGCCACTGATATAGCCAACAGAAGGTACAAGAGCCTGCTTCCAATTTGGTCGAGTTTGGAAGTTGCCGCTGTTACGTGCACCAAGAAGAAGGAACCAGTGGCTCAGAACGAAAATGATTCTCCTGCCAAGACTGTGAAGTTCAACCTACCTATAGAGAGACAAAGCAATACAGAACAGTACAGTACAGTATAGAGCATTGTAGCGCCACAGAGAGCTACAGAGACAGTCTCAGAGACAGGACTAGAGGCCCAGGAGTTAGAAGATACAGAAGCACTTCCAGAAACAGAAGAAGTTTCGATGCTGCAATTGTTAGAAGAAAAAGGAAAGATGAAAATGGGTGTAGCCCCATTCCCCAGCCGGTTGGAGAAGCCTGTGGATCCTATTAAAGATTATGACTTGGTCAAAGACCTAGACACTTTTAAACCAAACTTAACATTCTGACAATTGCTGATGCTGTCTCCCAGCTGCCGAAAGAGATTCAAAAGCATCTTGACAAGAAGGCGTGGACTAAGGATCACTCCTTCAACAATGACCAAGACCAATAAGGCCCCAGAGCCTGTAAAGGAAGTCAATGTGGCTAATGCCTTCCTAGATCCTGGAACCCTAGAGATTAGTGTATGGATAGAAGGATGCTTCATTTCAGATGCATTGATTGATGGAGGATCATCAGTAAACATAATGACGGATGTCACAATGAAGGACTTAGGGTTGCAGGGAATTCAACCTACACAGTGGCTTATCAGATTGGCAGACCAAAGCACCGTTAGGCATCCTCCCATACGTAAAAACAACCCTTGCAGGAAGAGATTATTGGCTGACATATCTGGTGGTCAAAAAAAATTCTTATGGGACCTCATACCCTCTGTTGTTGGGAAGACCTTGGCTTTTTGAAGCAAGAGCTAGGATAGATTGGTTCAAAGGAACCCTAACCCTAGACAGAGGACCCAACAAAGCAATGTTAAAGATGTATGGATCGCAAAAAGGCAATGGATCCACATCCATTGAAGTCATAACTGACTCCTCCAATGAGGTAACAGATGGTACATCAGGAGATGAAGAGGGTATTAAGCAAATCTTTCCTAAGAAAACAGAGGCATAGTCACTAACACTGGGTACTGTAAGCCAACTGCCATGGGATGTAAAATCCTTGTCTATGGGTGAATACCTCCTGCCTCAACTAGAATTAACTTCGAAAATCACCTCTGACAGTGAAATAGCAGCATGGATGTATTGTTCTCCCTGTTACATGATAGTCGTAGAGACAGAGCAGAGACAATACAGTTACAGAGCAGAGACAGTACAGAGGCAGAGCAGATACAGAGCGGCTACAGAACAGAGATAGAGCGGATACAGAGACAGTTATAGAGACAGTAATAGATACAGAGCTAGAGCCAGAAGCAGAGTTAGAAGCTGTAGCAGAAGCATAAGTAGATGCAGAGGCAGAAGATCTGTTCTTCTCCTACATGGCTACTACAGAAGCAGAGAGAGTCTCCAGAGGAAGAGGATAAAAATGATGAGGAAGAAAATGAAGAGGGTTATGCAAGTGCAGATGAAGAATTCCCTTTGGTAGAGGATGATCTTTTTGATGTCCCTACAGAGACCTCAGAGACCGAAGATCTCAGGGTGTTGGATGGAATGACTATGGTTCCATTTGGGTTGATCAATGGACCACAAAGTATGTAGAATCTGTATAAGCAATGGATTAAAAGCATAAAAATTAAGTTCACCAGTGGCTCCTGTCGCCCTGACCATTCAGCCCAAAGAAAAGATGATGATGATTCCCCCTGCCAACAGAAGCCAAAGCCCTCCGAGCCCCAGCCCCTAGAAGGTCCGTGCTATGTGACATTCTTGGATGCATCTTCTGAAGATGAATCCCTAAGTCCAAAAGAAATCACTACTCACATAGAAGAAAACAATGCTCTGATACCCTTCAAACAACCTAAACAGACGAATGAGTCATCTGTTCAGAAGGAGGACAGTGGTTCTAGTGGGACATCAAACGAGGATACTACTCCCTTGAAAGAGTCAGACCTCTATCCAGAAGCAATCCGTGGAACGTTTATCCGTGAAGTGGAAGATGAAAGACAAGTAACATTCTTGGATACTGACAGTACTGAATGTCACCTAAAAGTGGGTCTCAATCTTCCAGAAGAAGAATTAGTGGTCCTGCAAGACCTACTCAAGGAGAACTTAGATGTGTTTGCTTGGTTATATAAAGACCTAAAGGGGATTGATCCCACAATATGCCAACATCACATTGACCTAGAGCCCGATGCCAAACCTGTAAGACAAAGACAAAGACGGATGAATCCTAATTATTCTACTCTGGTGAAGGGCGAATTATTGAAACTTCTTGAAGCAGAGTTTATTTATCCTGTGGCTAACAGTGAATGGGTTTTGCCCATTGTGGTAGTACCCAAGAAGAACGGGAAACTTCGAATATGTGTCGACTTACAAAAGCTCAATTCGAAGACGAAGAAGGATCATTTTCCTATCCCTTTTACAGACCAATTGTTGGACACAGTGGGCAGGCCATGGGCTGTGTTCCCTCTTGGATGGATTCAACGGATATAACCAAGTCCAAATTGCAGAAGAGGACCAATCTAAAACAACCTTCACCATAGAATGGGGGACCTATGCTTATAGAGTGATGCCATTTGGGCTCTGTAATGCTCCTGCCACCTTCCAATGAGTAATGATGGCTGCCTTCCAGAATCATTTGCATGATTTCATTGAGGTGTATCTTGATGACTTCTGTGTCTATAGTTTGATCCATGGGCACTAGGGACACCTAGAGCAATGTTTTGACAGATGTCGAGAGTATGGGATCTCTCTCAACCCTAACAAATGTGTCTTTGGCGTCTCCTCAGGAGTTCTGTTGGGCCATATTGTCTCGGCACAAGGGATTGCAATAGACCCGGCAAAGATTGAAAAGATTGCCGCCTTAACAGCACCAACAAACCTCAAGCAATTAAGAGGATTTCTTGGCCGTGTGGGCTACTACAGAAGATTTATTGCGCATTTTGTAACCAAGGCAGCCCCTCTGCACAAGCTTCTAAGGAAAGAAGCTGATTTTCTTGGGACTGATAACTGTGAAGAAGCCTTTAATACCCTAAAACAATGCCTGATCCAAGCATCTATTTTACAACCTTCTGATTGGACGAAGGAGTTCCATGTGCACACCGATGCATCAGTTGAAGGGCTAGGTGCTATCCTATGTCAAAAGGGCCCCTCTAAATTAGATCAACCGATATATTATGCAAGCCGAAAGGTCATTGATAGGGAATGGAACTATACAGTGACAAAGCTTGAGTGCTTGGCAATGGTGTTTGCACTAGAGAAGTTTTGACATTATCTATTGTCAATGCATTTCAAGTTCTATGTGGATCATGAAGCCCTGTCATTCTTGATGAACAAAGCAGATGTTAAAGGATGACTGATGAGATGGTTGCTCTTATTCTAGGAGTACTTTGAAGTAGTCAGTAAGCCTGGCCATTCCCATGTCCTAGCTGATCATCTATCACGGATTCCTCAAACAGAAGAAGAGGAACAGGATGATCCAAACCTTCCTGATGCTTCTTTGTTTCTAGTTGAAACAGTTACTCCCTGGTATGCAGACATAGCCAATCTCCTAGCAACTCAACAGTATCCTCCTAGCATCTCAAGCCGTGAGAAGAAGAAGCTTCTGTTAGAATCAGCCCCCTACACCTTGCTAGGCGGTGCACTGTACAAGAGAGGCAAAGATGAAGTGCTGCGAAGATGTGTTGCAAGAGATGAAATCGGCAAAGTATTGAAAGCATGCCATGACGAACCCTGTGGTGGACACTTCGCAGGAGAAGCGACAGCCAGGAAGGCTCTATTAGCAGGATACTAGTGGCCGACCCTCCACAAAGATGCATATGAATACTGTAGGAGATGTGATGCTTGTCAGCGACGATGGAAAAACCCACCAAAACAAGTGCCATGCCACTGCAACCCATTCTTCCCCTAAAGCCATTTGAGAAGTGGGGGATTGATTTTGTGGGTCCCATTGATCCACCCACCAGACAGAAGCAGGACAGATACATCTTAGTATGTAGGGATTATGTCACAAAGTGGTATGAAGCTAAAGCCTTGAAGCGGAATGATGGTAATAGTGTAGCCCTGTTCATGTACGAGAATATTATCACCCGTTTTGGCAGTCCCCTTGAGCTGGTAAGTGGCAGAGGTACTCATTTCCTTAAAAAAATCATGGAGGAGCTCACGGAACTGTATAAGATCTGCCATCGCAATTCCACTCCTTATTACCCTAGAGCCAATGGCCAAGTTGAAGTTACCAATCGCATCCTTTGCTCGATTCTAACAAGAACGATTGCCGCACATCGTCATGACTGGGACGATCAACTTACAGAGGCCCTCTGGGCGTACAGAACCTCTTATAAGGTAGCAACAGGGCAGACCCCTTTCCAGCTAGTGTATGGTACAGAAGCTGTCTTCCCTGTTGAGCTGGAATTGCCCTCTTTGTGAGTGGCAGTTAAAGAACGCTTGGGAGATAGTGAGTCACTGCAACGCCATCTCCTGCACTTGGAATGCTTGGATGAGATACGGCGGATGGCCTTACAGTGCATGGAAACTACTCAAGCACGACGTAAGGCCTATCATGACAGTTTCATCAAGCACAAGGAGTTCAAAGAAGGTGATCTTGTTCTAGCCTATGATTCAAGATTTGGCAAGTTTCCTGGCAAGCTCCAACAACGTAGATGGGCCCGTACAAGGTATTGGCCATCAATCCTAACGGCTTTGTTCAGATGCAGACCGTTGATGCCTCCGATGATCCTTTCCTCATCAATGGCTATCGTATGAAGATGTACTTACCTCCCTGGGGATCTTGACAATCACATTCGACCTACCCTCTCCCTTTTGGACGTTGCACCGTCCTTCTTATCGTGCTTCTGATAGCCATTATGATTCTCCTCATGAGGCGGTCTCGTTCTACTATCCCCTCGCAGAAACATCTCAACCCGACATTGTTCTCTTCTCGTCTGATCCAACAACGGTGGCGAGGTTGGTCTTGATATATGGTATTTCTACCATTCTCTTTCTTAAGAAAAAAAAACACAAAAAGAAAAAAAAAGGGAAAAAGAAAACAAAAAAGGAAAAGACGAAAGAAAAAGAAAAAAAAACAACAAATTTGTTATGGGAGAAAAGGAAGAAATTCCCTATCATAACAGGCCTCGTTCCAAGAAAAGGTGGAAACACCCTTGGACGAGAAGCTAACTGTGGAAAAGGTGGTAACACCCCACAGTTCAGGAGAGCTGACTCACCAGTAGAACCTCTTCAGAAAGTAATTTGAAGCCACCTCCCTTGGTGCACTGTCTCTACAATATCAATCTGTCTACCCTTGTTAACAGACGACTCTTCTTACAAGTCATTGAAGTACGAGATTTGTTGGCTGCCTCCCTGGGTACGCCTCATCCTCAAGATCCTCATGATAACAATAGGCAGATATGATCTTCATCACCAACCCCTTGAGTGATGTGAGCTTTCATTCTAACACGATAGGGATGTGAGTATGGGCTGCCCTCTATATCTATCAAAGAGTGAGACAGAGAGTGGGGTGAGTGACTAGTCTTTCCCTTTAAATCAAATGAGAGGTGAATATGTTTAAACAAAGTGTTGCATGCACGGGATGGGCCTCTCAATGCACAAAGCACGATTTGTTCCTTTGCACTGCACCATAAGGCTCCTTGGCCTTCCTTCTTGTATTGTACTGTATGCTGGCACAGGGTGGGATGCACAGTTGCACCATCAAATGCACACAAGACATACAACCTCTGCACAAGCGACAGTGAGGATTACATCAATGGGTTTCAGGAAAGGGCTGCCCTCTGTATCTATCAACAGAGCGTGAGACAGCAGGTGGGCTGAGTGTGACTGGTGTTTCTTTAATCAATTACCGAGAGGTGAGGATTGAGGGACATTATGACCTTTGAATTCAGGTACGTTCCTGTTTCCCTATGCACCCACGGGCTGGGTTTCTGCCATTAGCACAGGGCACATCACTCTGCTCTATACACTGCACTGCAAGACTCCCTGGCCTCTCTCCTTGCACCTATGCTAGACGGGTTGGACCCACTGATGCACCATCAATTGTGCACCCTGGCATACTCTTTCTATATCATTTCTTTGTTGATTTCTAAACCAGGTGTGAGCTCTGGGATTTCATCCTTATTTTCTCGAGTGATATTAGTAATGGAGCGAGTGACTATTCTTTCAATCCATTTAAGTGATCGCGAGTTGAGTGCAATATCCCTCGCCATCGACCAATTTCCTGTGATTCTTTCAATCAACTACCTCCCTAGGTGTTGCCACGTGGTCCCTGCCACGAAGGATGAAGGACGTGTGCTGTGAAGACACCTTGTTACCTCCTCCAACTGACACAATGACACCAGACGCAACCTCGATAATCGACATCCCTCCTCGGCAATATGGGCCAAGTTTTTCTAACCCTACACCTTTTGCTTCTCAACGATGGTTCTGTCTTAAGTGTGGGGAAGTTGTGGTTGGTCTGATGTGAGGTACCAAGTCATTGATGTTCGGTTTACCCTCCTTGCTAAGGTCTTAAGTGTGGGGACGCGTCCCTACGCATCCATGTTGCATACCCCCATGCATACACCCTGTTCTGATCATGTATCTATGCCGTGACTTTATTTTACCCTGATGGGGTCCCTTCCTCATCCTTACGTTCTACTTCACCCTGTCCTTGGGGTTGTTTCTTGATCATTTACCCTTATTCTTGGTTTTGCGCTTCTTTTATGTGAATGTACCCTACATTCACCGAAAACTCAATACAACCTTACAGCCCTGTTCGTCCCTTTGAATTGCCTATTTTTCCTTTTTACCAACCCTTATTCCGACAGACGATTTTCAAGTTATTAATTTTTGAAGCGATTCCCGTAAATGGGACGGTTTTCCATGTGAATGCATCTTTATTGCTTCGGAACCCTGATTTGACATGCCAGACCTATCCTATCCCTTCCCCCTGACATTTTTTCTTTTTATTCCATGTCATTCCGATGCATGGTTCATCCGTTATTAAATTTTTCGGGTTTTTGAGCCTTTTTCGTGCCTATTTTTCACATTTTTTCATGTGAACCTGCCCTATTTTCACAAGAATTCCAGTTTGATTTGACAACCGTGTCCTGTCAATCTTTCCTCCACTTTTTTCTTTTTCCTCCCCCTTCTTTCGACTGTCAGATTTTTTATTATTAAATTTTTCGAGTGTTTTCGGATGTATTTTTCGTGTTTTTTCCATGTGAACCCATCCTAATTTTCCCCAAACTGAGTTTTGATGCACCAAACCTGTGAATTCCTTTTTCTCGGATATTTTTCCTTTTTATTGTCCTCTATTCCGACATACGATTCTTCCCATATTAATTTTTGAGTCTTTTTTTTGGGATTTTTCCCATGTGAATGCATCCTATCTCAATCGAAACTGTGTTTTCTCATGATAGGGTTGTCGGACACATTCTTCTGTATGCTTTTGCTTCTTTTCGCACTTCATTCTGATGTGTGGATTTTCCGATATTAATTCTCGTATGTGTTTTTGGATTTGTTTTTTGTGTTTTTTCCATGTGAACACCCTGATTTTGTCCCAGAACCCGTGTTGCATGTTTCCAACATTTTTCCCTCGTCTCCTAGCCCATTTTTCCTTTTTATGGATTTTTGTTCTGACAAACGGTTTGGATTTTATTAATTTTTCTTCATTTTTTCCGTTAACTATGTTTCTCACCTCGCGCATGAATGTGCATGTTTTTGGTTTTACTCGCCTTGGGACTCCCGTGGCGTTCGTGGCTAGCGCGTCCCCGTCCCTGCCCGTTTGACCCCGTCACTGCAAATTTTTTTACCCCTACCCGTGCATGCGCGCGAGCCGGGGGGTTTTTTATTTTTCTTTTTCCATTTAAAAAAAAACCAACATAGTAAGACAAAAAAAAAAACCCTACCTCGAATAAGAAAAAGAAAAAAAAAACAACCAACACGGCCACAACACGAAGAAGCACGAAAAAAAAAAACAAAAAAACAAAAAAAAACACTTAACTATATAATCATAATAATACATTTAAAAACAAAAAAATTAAAAAAAACAAGAAACAACCATAGGTTTTCATCATAGCAAGAAAACCACAAAAAGGGGAAAAAAAGGAGAAAGAAAAAAGAAGAAGAAAAAAAACACACCAAAATCACCAAAAAAAAAACACAAAAGAAAAAGAAAAAAAAAACACCACCTACTTGTCGGCCGACACGTCTTCTCCCTTCCTCCTCTCCTTCTCCTTCCTCTTCTTTCCTCCCTTCCTCCCTCCTTCCTCCCCTTCCTCCCCTGCTTCTTCTTTTTCTTCTCCTCCTCCTCCTTCTTCTCTTTTTCCCCCTGCCATCGTGTGCCACCCCGGTCCTCCGTTGCAGCGCCTGTTACAGCGCCCGGCCCCCTCCGTTGCAACGTCCGTTGTAGCGCCTGGCCCCCTCTGTTGCAGAGCCTGTGTGCCACTCCAGTCGCAGAAGCCGCCGACGCCGTGTGCCGCCCCAACCCGCCCTGTCAGCACCGCCTGTGCCGCCATCGTCCACCGAGCACCACCTCCTCCTCCTCCCTCCCCCTCTTCCTCCTCCCCCTCCTCTTCCTTCTCCCTCCTCCTCCTCCCACCACCACCCTCCTCTTCCTCCTCCCTCTCCTCCCTCCTCCTCCTGCCCCCACCACCTAACTGCCCAGGTTACTAACTTAACTTTAGTTAAGCTAACCCAACTTTAGTTAATTAACCCCACTAAAATCAACCTAACCTACCTAGAGTTAACTAACCTAACTAGGGTTAGTCCCTACTAACCTAACTAGGGTTAAGTCCCTACTAACCTAACTGTAGTTAGGTCCTCACTAACCTAACTGTAGTTAGGTCCTCACTAACCTAACTCAGGTTAGTTCACCCCCCACTAACCTAACTTAGGGTTAGTTGACCCCAGTTAATTGACCCCAATTAGTTACCCCCACTAACTTAACCCCTAGTTAGTTTCCACCTTTACTAACTGAACCCTGGTTAGTTAGGACGTGACTAACTACCTTAACTTGACTAACTTACCTAGACTAACTTAATTGACCTAACTGGCCTAGACTAACTCAGACTAACCTAATTAACCCTGACTAACCTAACTAGATCAGACTTGACTTACCTTGAATTAACTGACTTATCTCGACTAACCTGACTTAGTTGACTTAACTTGACCTCACTTAACCAACCAACCTGATTTACATCATTTAATTGATTTAGTTAATTTCAAAAATTCATTTACATTCAGAAAAATTACCGAAAATTTTCTAAAAAATTTCCCATATTTCTATAATTATTTGGAATATTTGTAAGGTGGACATTAAAGCAAATAAATTATAGAAAATTTTAATTCTGAATATTCATTCAAAATTACATGAAAAATAGATAAAATTTATTTAAAATTAGTACAAATACAGAAATAAATTCAAAAAAATCTCAAAAAATTCCACACCTCCCTCTGCCCTTTTTTTACTAATTTTTCACTTAAAAAAATATTTTTATAAAAGGAAATAATATCTTTTGAAGCACCAAAACCCTAATTTTCATACTATCCATCATAAAAATTCATTTTAAATCCTACAAATCATCTGCAAATCATGGTTGAATTAACATAAATTGTGGATATTTTCTAAATGGCTGAAATTTCATTTTTTCCCTTCATCACATATCCATGTGCTATATATCTTGATTTAATTATTATTATTTTAAAGAAACAAACAAAAAAATACAAATAATTTATTAAAAAAACAAACAAATAAACAAACAAAAACACATCATAAAACAAATTAACCACACCCCACTATAAACACAAAACAAATACACCTCAAATACAAAACAAACACAATACAAAATAAAAAATAAAAAATACATTAAAGATCAACAAACACACTAAGGTGTTTTCTTTTTTGTTCAATCAGTGGTTTTTGATTTTGTTTGACTGGATTCATTACTTTTGGATGACTCCTCTGTGTGCCTTCAAGCCATTGCATATATACCCCTACCAAGTATTTATTTTTTTAGATTTATTTATTTTTATTACTCTCTTAATCACAATTAATTGCTAAAATAAACTATTTATTCACCCACCTTTTCCACGCACATTCGTGCTAAACACACAATTTAATAATTTTAAAATTCAACCAGCCGTTCACTTTGCACGCACTACGTGCGCTTAAGAGGCACCTTAATTGTTAATAAAAACGAACCAGCCCCATCACTAAAGAGCATGTGCTGGCAAAAATGTGGAATTTGCATTTAGAGACCCAGTCTGGAAATCGTAGTCCAGGTTGCGCTAAAGTACCGTTTCACCATAATAATTTGTAATTAAATTTTTAAGAAGGAGCCATCGTTTTCTTATTGAGGTTTATAACCTAATAAAATGTCACCCATTGTTAATAAATTCTTAAAATGAACCCTTCATTAAAATAATTTCCCCTCACTACACTTTTTCTCCTTTTTAATAAACCCACTTCATGGGATGGGTGCGTAAAGGTCTTTTAGTTGACATGGATGGTCAAGGTTATGGTCTGGTCTTAAGGTACATTTTTATGGTATTATGATTTGTCTATGTGTTACCATTACAGGTGCGGTGTGTAGTTCTTTCTTTCTTGCCTGATACGGGGATTTGGGTGCCTGTTTGTTGCATCGCATGAAGTTTTCAGTCGCATATGTATAGAGGTCATGCCAAATTTTTTTTTCTAGGCTGTGTATTGTCTGGGGTGGTAAATGGGTTAGTTATGTCTATGTATGTATATGTGTTCTTTTTTATTAATTCCTTTTTGATAGCCCTTTGGTTGTTTTGCAGGCATTCTTTGTGACTGTCTGTGTTGTGGTGTGTGTGTGTTTTCCATCTGAATGGCGCCTCACACTCCTCCTCCTATCCAGTATGTCCCGTTGATTAGTAGAGATTACTCTTTCCTACTGGCTTTTGAGGCTATAGTGAAAGCAGGACTTGCGACTTTCGTGGCTGCTTCATTCCCCTTGATTCCAGAAGATCCATCCATGCGTGATGAGTTCCTTGCCTCATACAGCAAGAAGTCAGAACTGGTCCATGGTACTTCCATGACATTGACACCCCGAGGGTTAGGGAAGGCTCTATCTCTTCCCTACAAAGGAAAGCCCTTTGTTACAGCTAGACAGCTATTCTCCAACGATGAGATTTTCAAGCTGTTACAGAAGCAGACCAAGGAAATTCTGGATGTCAAGAAAGTGATCAACACTTCAGGAGTTTCCTTTTCCATGATTACTGATCCTGTGTGGAAGTTAGTCTGCCAGTTTCTCCAAGACAGGTTTATGCCTACCAAAACACCATCCCATTACTTGTCCAAAGAGCTCTTTACAGCTTCTAGGATGGTATTAAAAGGAGTAGCTATTGATTGGAGCACTTACCTACTTACCAAGATGGATCAACATTTCGTCAAAGTAACTAGAAGAAATGTCACAAATGTCACCTATGGCTCCTACTTGTATGCTTTCTTGACATACTCAGGCTTAAAGAAGGGTGTGCTACCACCTCCTCCATCTGATCCAGTACCTCCCCCTCCACCTTCAGAAGAGTCAGAACCTATTGATATAGAGGATCTGGATTCTCCTCCTCCACTGGTCATTCAGCGAAAGCGCTTGAAGCGGGTGGCCGATAAAGCTCCTTCAGTTCTTCCTTCAGTTACAATTCCTGCTACATCTGGCAGTGACCTCCCTACTTATCTCACATGTAACAACCTGTTCAGGGCACATAGAGAGGGTTCCTTGGACATATCTGTCCCTTCATTGAACAGTTTAGTGTTGGGAGATGCCATTCCATTCCTCTGTAAAGACATCCAGAGTTCGATTGAACTTTCAGTGAGACAGCCTGTGTTCAACAGTTGTATGCTTCCTTTTATGAAGAACTGATGCAGTCCAACGATCAGTTGCATAAGGCAACATCAGAGTTAGCCTCTACTAAAGACACACTAGCAGATCTGTTTAAGCACATGGAGCAACAAATCCACATGATTGAGACCCAAAGAGAAGAGATATCTTCTTTGAAGATTCAGTTAACAGAAGCTCAATCAAAGGTCACTAAAATCTCAGAGGAGAAACAAAGGATGTCCAAAGAAGCTCAAGAGTTTCAGACTCTTTTAGATGTAAAACTCTCAGCCTTACAGACTGCTCATGACACAGTGGAATCACAAGCCTCCCAAATCAAGCAGTTGCAAGACCAACTGGCACAGTCACGGTCTATTCCTCCAAGCCCTAATGTTCCACTGATCCCTTCTCTCTCAAAGCAGGACTTGGCAGTTCTCTAGAGACAGGCTACCTTGTGTCCCTTATTCCAAGATAAAGTGGAAAGATTGCAGTCCAGGATGGATCTGCTATGGTCTACATTTGAACATTTCCAGGAATATGTTCCTCCGGACCATTCTTTCTTTGTCCACTATCAATTGCAGAAGTTGGCCTTTTACATGAAGCTTTCAACGATGGATCTTCCTCTTCTAGAGGTTGGTTGGAGTAGGACTTGGTCTCCTGAGTTACTGACAGAAGTGGTCCGTATGGTGTTTGAAGATTCTGTGACGACGGATACCATGTTGCTGTCATATATGTATCTACGAGGTGATCTGTTGATTCTAGATAAAGTAGATATGGCATGGTATGTGGGAGACGTGGTTTTACAAGCTGTTTTGTATGTCAACTATTTGGAGTTGCGAATAGATGACATGTTCCAGAGTTACTCTTCAAAAGTGGCTACTTGCCCTGATAATTCCTGGCACTCAATGATTGATTTTGTGGTCCTAAATCAACGTTAGAACACAGCTTCTACCTATGTACAGAGCACTAACCAACTGAGGGTGGATCTCTTAGCTCACCTTTCCAAACACCATCCATTTGATTTAACCTTTTTTTATTCCTATCAGAGAAGATCTATCTTAGGTCCCTCTGTTCCTAGCCTATTGTATTATCAACAAATGGCTTACCGTTATGATACCTATCTTTCCCTTTATCAAACCAATTCAATAGCAATCTTACCCCTTCTTTTCCAACCTCAATCTTTTCCTCAAATTCCCATATTTACATATTGCTCTTTTATCGAAGATAGAGTATTTTCCCCTTCTCCACTATGCCCTTCTCCATCCATCCATGTACCTTCTACCTTTCCTATTTATCAATTGACACCTTTTCTAACTGATTCCCTAAAATTTTCAGCCACTCATTCTTTAACTTATTCCTCCTTTTATGATTTTGCCTACCCATCTCTTCATCCACTTTTGCTTATTCCACTTCCATCTCCTACTACTTCTATCTCTCAACCCCTCAGTTGGTTAGTGAATATGAAGGGTTTGATCAGCAGATTCCTAGAAGAAGAGGATGGAGCTCGACTGATTCTCTTACAGGACCTCAGATAAACTGGCCACTAATTCCAGGAGATTGGACAACTGTCAGTCAAGTATACCAGAACTACCTTCATTTTGCTTACCGATATTCACAATCTCTAGATCCTTCAGTGAGATTGACAGCTCATTTTGCTTGGTATCTAGCATACATGCATAGGCATTCCCATAATGATCAAAAGGCCATTCCAAAACTTTGTATGAATGTTAATGTGAACATTGACTCCCACAGTTGGATGTCATGTATTTTCATGCCCTATGTCTACCTAGTAGATACCTTGTTTTGCTAGAAAGGATGTGTTGCCTGCAGTTCTTTCAAAATCCTCCAAAGACATTTGTAGATGAATCATTCTCCATGGATCGTTTTCAAAACCACCAAGCCTTCAAAAGAGATCACCTTCATTGATGACTTTGCAATGTATCTTGGATGATTCTTAATGATATATATCTATTTTTGGAGGTGTCATTTAGATGGTTGTGTTAGTGTTAGTGTGTGTGTGTTGTAATATTGATGGTGGATGAAAAGCCTATGATGGAAAGCTGACGAAAACCTCTTATATCCTTTACAAATTTGTTATGGCTTTTAAATGATTAATCAAAAGAGTTAATAAATAACGGAAGTTTTCCTTTAATAGTATTTTTCTATCAGATACAGGTGATAAGTTGGGGTTGTGGTTTGGAGAGATTATTGAAGATCCGATGGAAGATAAAATTGAGCTCTTTAATGAACTTATATTCTTCTTTTCCTTAGGTCGCAAGGGCGCTTCCTTTCTAAGTGTGGGGATATGTTGAGAGTGGAAAAAGACTGAAATTTTGACTGATTTTTGTTGTTTTTGAGGTTTGAATGATTGATTTTTGATCGATTTAGAGGGATGTATGGTTGTTAATGGAAGTATTTGAGAGTGTTTGGGTGATATTGATTATATTTTGGAAGTTCATGATGATTTTTAGTGGAGATATGAAGCTCTATGATGTTCTGGTAGGTTCTGTTGAGCTTCTGATTGGTTCTGTATAGCTTCTGTTTTGTTCTGATTTTCTTCTGTATGAAGCATGGATTGATGATTGATGAAGATTGAGATCTTTTGAAAGTTTATTGAATAGTTTTTGATAGTATGGAATGATTTGAATATGAGTTATGAGGTTTTGTAGACCTTCTGTAGAGCCTCTGTCTCTGCTCTGTCTCTGTACTGTAACTGTACTGTAGCTGCTCTGGTGCTGTACTGTAACTGTTCTGTAGACCTTCTGTAAGTGTTTTATAGAAAGTATGTGTGACTTTGGGAAAGTTTTCTAACCTTTTGAAAGGATGAATCTAAGTTCAAAAGAGCTAAAACAAGTGGAAGAAGCAGCTGCTGAAGACTGAAGAGAAGACTAAGTGACAGTGACAGTAGTGAGTTGTGAAAAGACACTGTAGTGGCTCTGGTGACTCTTCATATCAGACATATCTCTTGGGAGGTGCATCCACGACCTAAGAAGGATTATTGAGAGTTATTATGAGAGTATTGTAGTGAGGAGATGATGTACTATTGATAGAGAGAGAGAGAGAGAGTCAGAGATAGTCAATTATATCAAAATAGTGTAACTGTATATGAGAGATTGAGAGAGAAAACTAAGAAGACATTGAAGATGAATAATATGTGATTTATTTCCATTCAAAATATGGTGTATTCTTTTTTTTTCTTTGAAATATTGATGGATTATATGAAGATACTGAAGATTATGGTTGATTCTATCAAATCCGTGGGAGAAATCTACTATGATGCTGCGTGAAGAATTACTGTATTCTTTGTTTTGATGATCAAAAAAATGAAATCAAAGATTGTTGATGTTAGAAGATAGATTTTCTTGCAAGAGAATTCCCTTTTCCTTGGTGTTCCTCTTGGGGCTCCAGCTCTTACAGTCACCGCTGAAGTGGGTACAAGTAAGCTTTGGCATGAAAGGTTTGGACACATCAGATTTGTAGTGTTGAAGGAGATGCACAAGCAAGGTATGGTTGCTCACCTACTTGCAATGAGACTGAATTGAAGGAACCATGTGAAGCTTGTATGATGGGCAAGCAACAAAAAAATGCATTTCCACATGAAAGCAAGAATAGAGCACATGATCCTCTAGAGTTGGTGCATGCTGACTTGTGTGGTAAGATGCCTACAAAGGCCTTAGGGGGATCTTCTTACTTTATGTTGATTGTCTATGACTACAGTAGAAAGATGTGGGTGTACTTCCTTTGTGATAAGGCTCAAGCTTTTGGTAAGTTTAAAGAATGACTAAAACTTGTTGAGAATGAAACATGGAAAAGTGTGAAGAAATTTAGAATAAATGGTGGTGGTGAGTTCAACTCAGAGAATTTTGAAGAATTTTGCAAGAGCAAGGGATCAAGCGTCAATTGATGACACCTCACACACCTCAGTAGAATGGTGTTGTGGAATGTAGGAATCACACGATTTGGACATGGCAAGATGCATGCTAAAGGGCAAGGAATTGCCTAACCATTTTTGGGCTAAAGCTGTTAATACTACGGTCTACATTCTAAATCGGAGCTACAAAAAGGCTCTCAAGGGAAAAACAACTCATGAGGCTACTATCTGTCTCACATTTTAAAAAAATTTTATGTGAATATTTTGCACATATTCCAGATGAGAAGAGAAGTAAGTTAAAACCAAAAAGCAAAAAATGTGTCTTCTTGGGTTGTAGTGATCAGTAGAAGGCTTACAAATTATATGATCAAGAGGCAAAGAAGATCAAAGTGAGCCATGATGTGGTGTTCAAGGAGCAACTGCATAAAATAGAGGAGGAGAAGGCAAGTTCTTCCACTTTATCATCAAGCGAAAAAGTAGTCCACTATGAACCACCCCACCAAAAAAGCCATTGCTACGTTGGGTGAAGCAGCTCTATGACCACAAAAATCCTATGCATACATCTATTGAGAAAAAGGCAAACAGACCAAGGAGGTCTCGGAGAATAGAGGAGCAAAGGAGGGCTTCTACTCACATAGTCAATATAGTCTTGATGGGTGAGATTATGAGAGAAGTAAAGGAGCCAACTAACTTAGAAGAAGCACTTGCAGATCCAACATGGAAGGTAGTTATGCAAGCCGAGTATGACAGCATAATGAAGAATGACACTTGGGAGCTAGTGCCAGCAAAGTGAAAGGTTATTGACACCAAGTGGATCTGGAAGGTAAAGTACAAGGCTAATGGTACCTTAGAAAAGTACAAAGCTAGACTAGTTGCCCATGGATTTTCACAAGTTGAAGGGTTTGATTTTCAAGAGTCATTTTCTCCAATCGCTAGAATGACCACTATTCGCAGAGTACTTGCAGTGGCTACCCCCACAAGCAATGGCCAATTTATCAAATGGATGTTAAGTCATTGTTCTGAAATGGTGATCTCAAGGAGGAGGTGTCCTTGGCTCAGCCACCAAGGTTTAAGGCCCCCCATTCTGAGAACAAAATGTATAAGAAGTTGAAAAAGGCATTGTATGGGATGAAACAAGTCTCAAGAGCATGGTACCAGTGGATAGATAAGTTTTTTTAAAGCTTAAACTTCAAAAGATGTGCCTCAGATGCTAACTTGTATATTTACAAGGATGGTGAAAAGTTTGTAGTGATTGTCCTATATGTGGACGACCCTCTTATTACAAGTGACTATGAAGATATGATCAACCAAACTCGAAAGGCTTTGAATTCTAAGTTTAAAATGACAGACTTGGGCTTGTTGTACTATTGTTTGGGGATTGAAGTCTGGCAAGAGCCTAGAAAGATATTCATCTCTTAGAAGAAGTATGCATGGGAGATCTTGAAGGCATTTGGCATGACTGAATGCAATGAGATAACTACACCTATGGAGGTGAATGCAAGGAGATAGCTACACCTATGGAGGTGAATGCAAAGTTATCCATTGAGGATACATCAACACTATAGTAGAAATTGGGTAGACATTGGAAGGTACAGGAGGTTGGTCGGCAGTCTATGATCTACTTGTGTAACACTAGACTAGATATCAGTTTTGTTATTGGTGTTTTGAGTAGGTTCTCAAACAAACCTCATGAGAGTCATTGGAAAGTTGGGATGCGGGTTCTTAGATAATTGAAGAAAACTCTTGACTATGGTATCACATACAGTTCTGAAACTTCTCTTATGGGGAACTGTGACTCAGATTGCACAGGAGATAGTGATTCCAAGAAGTCAGTTTCTGGTTATTGTTTCTCTTTGGGTTCATGAATTTTCTCTTGGATTAGTAAGAAGCAACCAATAGTGATATTATCTTCTACCGAAGCAAAGTACAAGGCAGCTTGTTTTGCTGCATGTGAAGCAGTATGGTTGAGAAGGATCCTATGACATATGGGAGTGTAGGATGAAGAACCAACTGTGCTGAGATGTGACAATCAAAGTTGCATCGCCATTGCCAAAAATCCAATGTTTCATGCGCACCAAATATACAGAGATCTAGTATCACTATGTGCGTGATTTGATCAAGGATGGGATAGTGGAACTGGTCTACTGTCCAACAAAGGAGAATGGAGTAGATATCTTCACCAAAGCACTTATGAAGGATCTGCTTCAAGTTCATCTTCAAATACTTGGCATTGGTCCAATGAGATAGTTCACCTCGAGTGGACATTGAGGGGGGTGTTAGATATGTTAAATGCCCCACCCTCATAAGGTGCTACCAATGATCCATGGTGCTCAAAGTTGTAAGGTCCCCATTATGAGGGGAAGCCATATGTGAACCCGGATATTGGTTGAGTCCCGACTTGTATGTCATATGAGGTCTATGTGACTGGATGGCAAAAAGGTGACCATTGTGGGTCTAATATTTGGGTTAGACGGAGTAGTTAAGCTGGAAGCAACTCGAGGCACATTGCATCGAGTTGCGGGGTAAGGGAGTTATTAGGGGCCCCTATTTTGGGGTCCGGGGGTAGCGCCCTCGGCCTGATAGTAAAGGGAATATTCCTTAGCCGACTAATGGAGGCCCATATGGTAGGTTGGCTAGGCCAACCTAACTGCCTTCGCAGGCTATAAAATCTAAGCCCCTTCACAGCTATCCATTATCTATCTTTTACCTAGTCAGAGTTGTTCCAGCTAGCCTTAAGCTCTTCATCTATCTTCTGTCTAGATCACCATCTAAGATTCACAGTGGAAGCACAGGGGTGAACAGAGCCATCTTTGTATCAATTGTTTAGAGCTAAATAACTTTTTTTAATTCTCCTCTTATATGTTGTGTACTCTCTATCTCTTTCTTAGATTTTTTTCACTGTGCCGTGTAATTTTTTACATCTTGTGGAGGTTATCATCTATTGGAGTATGTTCAAAAATATGCTGGTACTACATTCTTGTTGGAAAAGGTAGCATAGGATGTGTCTATCAAAGAGGATCAAGGTACGTTGATAGAGAAGGATATTCCTAGTATTTGGCAAAGTATTTATTGGATGTATGTAGCAATGTGTGGTATACATGGTGAAGCCATTGGAATTACTTCTTGGTGAGGAAGTAATATGGGATTTGAGGTGTGATCACATATATTGCTTTGTGGAGACCAGGTGAAAGGAAGCAATTGTGCTTATTGATATGTATATGCTTACAAGGATGCAAAAGCTTGTTCAATACTTCTTGAATTTCATATTTAGATGCATATAAATGTTTGCAAAGCTTGAAGGCTTTAAGAAATTGGTTTTGGAGTTTAGTGGCAAGTATTGGAGACAGCAAAATGATGGTGGACATATTTTTTATGGAGCATATTGCTTGGGATGGCAAATTGGAGACTTTATGTGTATATGAGTTATATGGTTTTTCTATGTTTTCTTTAGGCCTACGGAAGTATCTTATATGGGATGAAGAGAATGCTATCTATGTGTTTGATCAAGGTACATGGAAGTTTGAGGAGGGCAGAATTATTTTTGTGTTTGATCCATGTACTTGAAAATTTTTCTTTATTGGTCATCACGATGAGAGTGGAATTATTTACACCTTTCATCCAAGTGGACCATTGCACATAAATGTTTGCAAACTGGGGGGAGGGCTAAGTATATCAGGAGTTTTTGTGATAGCTCATTCTAGTTCAAAAAAGTTTGAAACTACATCTGAGAAAAGTCAAAAATGGCACAAGCAAGAGTGCAAATAATACTTAAGAGAATCATTATTGTGGAAATTAACCATTTGCATTGGCATGGCCTGAGTAGCTTAAATGATTTTGAGATTTACTCTACAATGTGGTAACACTATGTTATAAGATCTGAGATATACACTCAACTTTCTTATACACTTAAAAGATATATGGTGGATTGTATACTGGCACAGAGGGAGAACAGATGAGAGAAAAGAAAGATGTAGAGAGAGAGAGAGAGAGAGAGAGAGAGAGAGAGAGAAAGAGAGAGAGAGAGAGAGAGAGAGAGAGATTGACAATACACTAGGGACTAGAAGATGGGCCAATTCCCCCCCCCCCCCCTTGTGGAGTTATATTATTGACAAGGAGCAAGCTCCTCTGTTAAACATAAACCAGTTCTTACTTGTAGATCTTGGGAACAAGAACATGGTTCCTTGCACGGTATATAACCGGTGCACAACTTAGAAGTTGGTATCTTTTGATTCTTCTTGAGTCTCTCCTACACAATATGTGTAGGGATCTCCTCTTGGAGCTTGATTTCAGCAAAGCTTCCACAGTACTTGCACCTTCTCTACTCCTCTTAGAACTTGATTTCAGTAGAGCTTTCATATCTCACACCTTGTCTTCTCCTCTTGGAACTTAATTTCAGCAAAGCTTCCGCAACACTTGCACTTCTCTTCTCCTCTTGGATGCATGCAAAGTGATGCTTCCTTTTACCCCCCAAGGCGAGCCTCCTCTTTTATAGGCTTTCAAGAGCTTTTCTTCTTGGAGAGAGACTTGAGTGCCAAGATTGGAAAGGTTGATCTTCATGCAAGATGTGGCTGTTCCAGGACCTACTCTGCAGCACCAATTTCGAGATATCTCTCTGTCCGTTGCTCAGATGAAAAAACGTCCAATACGAAAGCTGTAGATCTCGTTGTTTCCGCTAACCTTAGCAGGCCATTTTTAGAGATCGTCTTTTTATCGCGAGATATTTTAAAATTTGATTCACCATGTCTATTTTAAGAAAAATAGATTTTTAAACTGTACTCTTAACTTGTGGTCCATGCAATCACCTTAAGGAGAGTTCATTAGATTGCCTTGGGCCTCAACCTTAAGATTGACTTCCACACAAATGCTTGTGTCATTTTAGACCTTAGAAAGAGAAAATCACTTCTATTCTCACTTCCAGAGGATCACGTCTCTCATCTTTCTTAGTGAGACAATTACCTCTCTTATCTTTCTTAATGAAAGACCTTAAAACCTTGACTTGTGAGGGAGAGGATGACCCCAAATGAATGCAATGCTCATTACACACAAGTAAACGTTCCTGAGCGTCCCCGAATGCACACATAAATACATATACACAATGCTAATGCACTTCCTCTTCTTAGAACTCAATCCATCTTCATTTATGTGTAACTCCTTGGTTCTTGTGTACACTCTTACACTTGTTAGTCACTTATTTTCCCCTTCACAACATGTACTGCCTGCACTAAATATCCCCGTCACAGTGCTTCGATCACCCCATTAAGTGATGCACTAGGAATACTGATCTCTAAATGGTCTCATGGCCATGCTAGATCATCATCAATACTTAAAGAAAAGTGAGTCACTAATTTATCGCCATAAATGTATTAAATAAAGAATGCGTAATAAGGAATCAATTTAGTGACACACTACATAGACCGTAGTGAATGTTGGATATTTTGCCTAGTCCCATAATGAAGATATATACAGATGTCACAAAGTTTATCGAACACAAGGAAGGACTCTAGGTAGTGAAGAAATTGTGCAAGAAAAACACTTTGATAAATGTGTTTATCAAATAAGTGAGGTAAAGATGTGTGTTTAATGAAGGCTTAGGGCCTTAGAGAGTATTATTTTAATTCTGGAGGGGTGGTTTTGTTAGGAAAAAAGGTCTTGAAGGGTAAAAGCATTGTTTTCAATGGTAAAGGCTATTAAGCCTTAGAAAAAGCATTAAAGGTGATATATTCTTGGGGTGGCCAATGGCCATATAAAAGGGGGGGGGGGACATGCATGGCGAGAGAAGAATCTGCATCGATATTGGGGGCTACCTTGGCGTGTATGAAGGGTTTATGGGTGGATGTATAATTGCAGTTGAGGAGGCGGCTACATTTTCTGAGGTGATGGAGTCGAGTTTGAAGAAATCACATGGTTATTGGGTTTATATAGCCGCTGTGCTGCAGTACAAGTGATTGGGAAGAGGGCTTATCATTATGAAGTGGGGGAGAAACAGTCTGAGTTGGCAACAACATGAAGGGTTGGACTCTGTGCAAGAGGGGTCATAAGGGAAGCTTTCTCTCGGAGCTGCGTTTGCCGAGTTGCTGGGCATTATTACTGCGATATGTCTATACAAAATCAGCGAGCTATAAGCAGAGAAGCGTTAGGAGGATCACAACTAATCTTGGAGAAATCATACTTGTCATACTATGCTAATTGTTAGCGTAATTCTTGGGGCTCGTGAGTGCTTCATATACAAGTTGGGGAATAGTTGATCCGGATCTGCTCGTTTTGAAGGGAGGTTCATGGTTTGAGTCGATGAGTCGCAGAAGGCTTGCAACATGCATCTTGATATTGGTTGAATTGGTCGGGTGTGTTTAGTTGTTTTCTACATGTGTTTCTCATGGCACGCTGGAGTTGTGGAATATGCAAGGGCCGGATTAAAGTGTTAATCAAGGAGAGTGTTATCTATCAAACAACCGGAAGAACAACCGTGCCTGGTTTTACGAAAGATTAATTGGAGTTAGAGCTGCATGTCTTCAAGAGAGGCTATTATCTTGTAGAGCATCACATTATCTTCACCCTAAGTTAACAAAGGTGTTTTTTAATGCAATAGCCTCCCTAATGGAGAGATTCTTCTATTAGCATATGACCTTGTGGTGTGACTGATGTTGTAAGTGATAGCACAGGTGACAAAGTAGGTGTTGTCTAGGAGAAAGGCGGAGTTTTCTTGTCTTCCTTGTATTTATCATAGACTTGTGGAATTATCTTTCTTCTTTGGCACACTAGAATATAGTACGATCTAGAGCTACAAGGCAAATGTTTTCATGATTATTGGATGGCTGGGCTGGTAGTATTGGGATAGAGCAAGTCAATTTTCTCTTTTATTTTATAACATAGAGGCAGTTACTCATATTCTTTTAGCTAGATATTGGGTTTGGAGAGGCTATCACCAAGCCACGAACTTGTATCAACGCTCCTTTTTCTTCTGCGTCTTGGGTTGTGTGAGAGGGTTATCCTCGATCACCGCTTGTGATACAAAGTGCAACACATACACATACATATATACTAAGTGGTAGGATAGGACTGTGTTATGACATGCATACATCGAATTCATAGTGCATGTGAGTTGGAAGGCCTAACCTACCACTCACACCACACAAGGTAGGAGAGAGAGAGAGAGAGAGAGAGAGAGATTAACTAAAAGAAAGAGAAGAATAAAGCCCTATGGGTTCCTTGGGCTTACTCTTATATAGAAATTTAAAGCCGGTTGTTATCTAGCATGACGAGCTCAATGGGGTTTTTGATTTGGATGCATGCATGGATATTGACCACAGGAGCAAATTAGGGAGGAGCATCACTTGACATAGACGGAGACACAATGGATGTAGACAAATAAAAGCTAGGATTCCTAGATGTCTTCCTTTAGAGTTTCTAAGAGCCACCCATTATCCTATTGCTACTTTCAATGCTATGCAAGCATGGTGATAGTGAGAGTAAGATCTAACTTTTGGAAAGTTGATATGAGACTTAGATACACAAAGTCAAAAACAACTGGGGTCAATAGTTTCCTAATGACTCGATTATTGCTTGGAAACGTTAATCTAAAATAGTGTAGGACTCAGTACCTTACAATAAAATTAACATGTTTCTTTGGAGAGTATTGATGAGTAAGCTCCCCACAAAGGATAGAATACGAAAAAGTTTAACCATTTCCACTTATGTATCTTCAACATGAAGAAAGAAAAAAGCATATTCCACCTATTTTAAAAGTGTGCAATAGTCAAGAGGATACGATGAAAGATTTGAGAAGTTAATATTTGGTGCATGTTTCCTAAGCACAACTAAATCATGTAAGCAAGCTCTCGTCTAGGGGACGAGGGCAATCTGAATGAAGACACTTGGAAGATACGGGGAGTTATCAGAGGGGTAGTTGTGGGGAGGGTTTGGATCATTAGAAACACTAGGGTCCATGGAGGACCAAGGTTTTTCAAATGATGCCATTGGTAAATGTATTGCTAATGCAAAGGGGTGGTATTCTGGCTTTCATCTAAAGGTGGGTTAGCCTTGAACAAGTGTTTTCGTGAACACTTGAGGACACTTTGTTGCACCTAGAAAGGTATTAAACCGTGAATGAGGTACAATTTACTTAACATCACAATCTAGAATGTCCTTAAATGTTACCATCTAGGGTCATTTTATGTAACGTATGACCAAAGCACCTACCAAAACTCTCTTTGAGCCAGCCGTAAATCATGGAGGAGTTCTGCGTGGGGTTTGGAAGCACCGACGTTAAGCAGGTGACATTAGTGCCTTAGAGGCTTGTGTTCATCACTAGAAGAAGCCTTGTAATGTCCTCACACTTCAAGTAGTGGGGGGGTGACTGACAGTTTTTGTAGGACTGGACGTGGTTTCTGAGAAAGGATAAGAGAAGCGGGGTGTGTACAGTGCGCCCTGCATGCATGCATGCAAGCCAGCCATGATATCATGATCATGAATGATGGGAATGGTCCTTGCGAGACCTATCATGGAGTGTCTGTCTGGGATCTCGCACCCCCTTTGAGAGAAAAGTAAGTACACGATCTTTCATTGTTATCAATACTTTGGCATTGTTTTTGCTTTCCCGACGCGGCTCGCGTCCTTTACCCGCACAAAAATGACAAACGTGTTCTCGAGGAGTGAAAGCCTCTCTCTCTCTCGCCTTGATTACTCTGGACTCTGGATGGGCAATGGGCCCGAGCCCCGATGGGCCTCTTCTTGGTAATCGCAGCACCCGCCTCTCGAGACTTCCCTCCTCCCAACACCTTCACAATTTATATCGCTGCTCGTGATCGAAGAGCCACTGCAGTCATCATCGTCATCGTCATAATCGACTTCAGATCGGCAATCCTTCATCCCCATCATGCCACTTGCTATCCGGTAATAATTAGTAGTTACATCATTAGACCGCTCCATACCATTAAAGGCGATAATGGTATTAATTTATTCTCCAATGCATTTCGACCCGTGGCACTTTGATAATGGCGCTTTTTTAAAGCACATCACTTCCTATTGAAAGTTGCTTGAGTTGTTGGTTGATGCACCAAATCGGGGGACACAATTGCGTGTGCTAACAATGCCTCATATGCTCTAAAAGCGATCTAGCAAGTAGAGATTTTCATCGGTCTCAAGTGGTCTACCTACTAGGGTTCGGGAAAAAAACTTTGAGGAAGAGGAAGTAAATCCTTTTCATCATCATCTCAGAAGGAAGTATCCCCTGCTGAGACGGTATCTTATACATAAATTTAACAAATGTAACTATATTTTGAGAAAATTGAAGAGGATTTATTTCCTTCTTCTAAAGAATTGAGAAGGATTTTTGTTAAGGTGAACAAGTTCTAGGTTGAAGCGAACCCGCATTTTCTTGAACCCTGCTAACTACTCTATGTGAAGTTCTCTATGCTCCATGTATTAGGAAGGATGTGGTACCTATCTCGTCCATAAAGCACTTCAAGATTTAAGGTTGTCTTTGATTGTAATAGATATACTCTCTATGATATCTTATATATCTAGACCTGTTTCTAAATAAGTCCACATACAATATACATGGTTGAGGAACAATTCGATGTTGCTAGATATGCTATATTGATGACACACATATAGCTCATGATTTTGCTTGGAAGACATCTAGCTCATGATTTTTCTTTGATAAACACATACTTGAGATATCAAAGGAGGTTTTTGGCATCTCGAATGGCGAGCTTGCATAGTCATGATGTGATATTTGATCTTCCTAAGATACATACATATGCCTTGAAAACCTATGTTTGAAGAATCCTTGCTCAAAAAATGCATTAATTCTGTTTTGCCAAATATGAGAGTGTTTGTGTAGCTTGCAAAATGCAATTGTTTTATAGCACTATGTGTCCCCTACTATTTAACAAACTACCTACGTATTCTTAGGTTTTCGCCTTCAACCCCAACTTTGTATATTAAATATATATTATTGCTATGGTGGAGAATGAAAATGGATGCTCACAAATCCAAGTCAAAAAGTATTTGGTTGATTTATATATTGTTTGCTATGGAGGAGAAGGAAAGCATATGTAAAATTGTGCCTATTGGTACCGAGGGCAAATGAATATTTGTCTCACAAGTTCAATTTTTTTTTGACAATCACATAGGATTTCTATTCAATACATTTTTTCTTACACCTCCAAGAAAAATGTAGTTTTCGAGTTTAAAAATAAGCCAACCATGGAAATCGCAAAATGTATGTTGAAGAGCAAGTAGTTACCCAATAGATTTTGCTTGGATGTAGTTATGTGTGCTAATGACTTGTAGAAAATATGCCACTTAGGGCTTTATAGATTATTGCTCCTTATGAGGCTTACACATGCCATAAACCCAAAATCTCATATGAGAGTGTAGAGCTATCAAATGCATTTTCATTGGCTATATTACATGTAAAAAAGGGGGTACAAGATCTAGCAACCTAGTATTGGCAAAATCACTCTAAGTAGGGATAGTATATTTGATGTGAAATCATCTATACATCTCTCAAATTGTTATAAGTACATATGTAAGCTAATTGGCTCATTCAAAATGTAAATGTGCTATCTCAAAGAAGGAACAAGTTAGATGGCATAACTATTGAATGCATTGTCATTGGCTACAATATATAAATAAAAGGATATAAGCTCTACCATTGCTAGCATCATTTTGAGCGGAGATGTTAAATATGAACAAGAAATCATCTATGTCTCTATCAAATTGTCATAAACAACCCCTTCTTGATGCCTAAGATATCTTTGATACTTTTTTTCCATTATCAACTATTGGACACATGTTGAGACTAGTTTACTAAGACTTCTATTCCATCATCTATGAGCAATTTGCATCCCAATACACTAACTAAATTTTAGCCTTATTTGTAGCCTCATATACCTCTTCTTGATCAAGCCATTTCAATTAAATAGGACGATGGAATGACGAGGAGACATAAGTAAATAGCATAAATGGTATTCTATTGGCTACTAGAAACTCTCAAAGTCAACAAACAAGATACTCCAATGTCAACTTATATGAGAGGACTCCCATGAAGTAGAGGTACATTTACTGGTGTGTGCTATGGTTCACTACAATGGAGGTCGACAAATGACAAAATCTAAGAAAAAAATAGGTGTAAAATTATTTTGAAATATTAAGGCGCATCATTTGAAAGTGTTGGTAAACGGTGCTTTAATCTCTTGAATCAATATATGCATTGCAATAGTTAATAGAATAATTATTGGTGTAAACATCAATAAATATTTTGATGCAATATGGATCACATTTCGACATGTGTAGACATAAATACAGATGTATATATCAATGATTGTAGAGAGAGAAAAGAAATAGTAGAGATCTAATCCCTCATAGGGCTATTTCCCTCTACTGTGTTGAGATGATAGGCTCAACACTTGTGGACAACGATGATGGACCGCTTGGTTAGATGGGTTGGCACAGCTACACTTAGCACGTTGGTGGTCATTATGATCCTCACATGACCATTGACTATCACTTATTATATTTAGTTAGTCCTACCTACAACAACTGGCATAATTACAGCTCCAATTGATTAGTATAATCAATTATGCATAGTTTGATTTATTGGGCCAGTTTCCTTCATGTTATGTCTTATCTATACTTTGTGTACATCGCATTGTGAGAGGGCGAAGGAATAAAAATCACCAAGAAAACCTTATGGCTTCCACCTCTCGTCTTTTGTTCTTGAGTGAGATTCCTCTTATGTGTATTATGTGTGTTCAACGTAGTAACTTAAGTACGTACACCCATCTTACGATTTGTGACATGCTGACCATGTCAATGATCTTGTCACACATAAATTACTTGTTTTCTTGATAAAAGTTGTAAAAACCAAACAAATGTTGGGGGTAAAGGTGCCTTTGCCTAGCCGCTCGTATACTACTACACTACAGTACTCGCACCTATACATTGCAGGCAGCGGACGCCTATCACTGTCACTTCATTCTTTATTCTTTCAGTGAAATTTGAATAAAGGGAAGGCCGATCACACATTGTGAAGGTTGGAGTTCCCACATTTGGAGTCTATCTCTTTCTTACTCTTGCTCTATCTACCCCATAGCTCTCACCTCCATGCTCTCTTCCTCAATCCTTCTTACCTTTCAATTGAGCTTGGCTCTTTGAGGTCTTGAACGTGGTCAGACACTCCTTCAGCATTCATTCAAATACCTACACTCTTGTCTTCACTCTTGGCATCCATAGCCACACATTTTGAGCTTTCATTCGGGTCTCATCCTTCTTGGGCAAGCATTGGGCCTTCTTGGGCAACCTCAGGGCATTCATCTACAGGTATTTGAGCTCTCATTTCACTCTTTATTTCAGTCCACAGGGTTTGAAGAATAGGGCAGCCATGGCTCAGCCCATGAAGGTTTGAAATTGAGCTCTCTCTTTTCTGTACCTATTGAGGCCTCTTAGGAAGCTTCTTTGGGAGCCATAGAAGCTCCCTAACCATCAAGTAGTGCCCATCCCCCTCAACAACATAAAAAATGTGATTTCAACAAGTTGCGCCATTTTCTCAGCTTGTCAAAAACGTGGCCTTCATCTCCGGCATATCTTTAGGCCATTGGCACTATACAAAGGTCTAGCATACTTTAGTTCAGGACTGTCATAATAGTCCATAGGAAGCCCCAAATAGTGCTACATTAGCAGTTGATGTTTATGCTTGCCTGGTACTAGCTATTGATGCCATTTGGTACCAAAATCATGCCCGAATGTTATGGGAAGCTATGCATATGATATGCCATTGATTTGGTGCTGATTTTGGCCTTGTTTATGCTCACTTTGATAGTGAATTTTCTGCTGTAATAGAGCAAAGATGAAGCTATTTAACTCAGGTTATGTTATGCATATTAGTCCCAGGTGCTTCTCAAATACTTATTATGACTATTTGGATGCAAATGGAGGTTGGCAAATGTCTTGGATGGTTTCAGAATGTATTTTGAGCCTCGTTTGAGCTCCGTACTAGTTGGCACTTACTTGACATTGGTCTATGTGGGAGCTTTCACTCAACCGCCAAGACCCACGGACCGCTTATTGTTTCAAGCGTTCCAAGCCGAGCACTAATGGCTACCTCTCACATAGCCGACGCGCCATCCATATCTACGGGTGTAGTGAGCTTACCTCCGTGCCGTTCGAGTTACCTCCTCTCCCGCACACTCCGGTGGCTCCACGATCCAAGTGCAACCTTCAAGCAAGCTCCATCCTCAAGCTCCACGCTCCAAGCTCCATTGCCGCGAGCAAGACAAGAGAAGAGAAGAGAAAAGAAGAAGAGAGAAGAAGATGGAGAGCTTCTCCTCCTCGGTCCCTCACCCTCACACACTCACTCCCTCACACTCTCACACTCCCTCTCTCAAGCACAAGCTCAAGCAAGCAAGAACAAGAAGAAGAAGAAGAAGAGGAGAGCTACTTTTGGCCACACACAAGAATGAGCTTTTCATTCACTTTTCAACTTTATATACAAAACCCTAAATCCCTTTTGGGCGGTCATCCCCTTTTCCCCTTTTTACATGGCCGGCCATAGCCTAGGCCCTTTTTCCCATTGTCCTTCTATCTTCTTAGCTTCCTTTCCACCGCCCGTCTACATTTACAAATTGCACGGGTGAGAGCCCGGCGCTCTTTTACAAGATTTTAGGGTGCGCCTTTTTATTTAAAATGCGCCTTTCCCTTTTTGCCTTTGCCTTGGACTTTTAAGGTTGCCCTTGCACTTTTGGCCTTTTCTCCCTTTCTTTCTTCAGTCGGGCTACCTTTTTTCCGCCTTTGCCCTGCGTCTTTTCCACTTCTTTTTGCTTTCTTCGTGTTGGGGTTAACATTACCCCCTCCTAGACGAGTGCCAGTCCCATGGCACTCACCGTCGTAGGTAGCAGGCTGTAGCGTGCACCGAAGACATGGGTGTTAAGGACGCCGGTGGTTTCCGTGGAGGAGTGTTGATGGTGGTGTGGGAGAAGGTCCTGGGGGCCTGTTGGTAGCCAAGGTGGCTGGTGAAAGGTTGTTGGAGTTGGTGGTAGGGCTATGCTGTGTTGGGGATTGCATTGATGGCCAGCACAAGTGTTGGTTGGTTGGGGAGTCTGCACATGACGATTCTTTGCGGTCTTGTCGGATGGTAAGGGATAAACATTCAGAGTTGGGTGTTGATGAAGAGCGAACGACACTTGCGTTGGAGTCTTCAACACCTGCAATTGAAAACCTCTCCTGTGGTCTCTTCCTAAGGGGTAGTGCTAGTCTTCTTATCGTGCACAAGACATATTTTGATTAGTTTGGGAGACAGGTCGAACTCTGAGTAATCTTGGAGTATTGTCCTGCACTTGAGGACCCAAACCGTGTAAATGCTTTGGTGCAAATAGTATGTGAGTGCTCGTGAGTATTTAGGTTATACTTAATCAGAAGACTGTCGACCTGGTTCCTTGTATAGCAATGGGTTAGTGTAGCAAGGGGCTAAGTTGATGAAAAATTTGTCGATGAAGATGGGAAAAGTACACTTGAATATTGCTTGAGACATCATTATGGTCTTGTCAAGGCCATGTAGCATAATTGAGCTCCTTGATGTCTTAGCTTTTGGTAGCTAGTGGCTACTCGTAGAAAAGTATGTTGTACTTGTCCAATGTCTTTCATGCCTTGCTTACCACTATTGATTGTAATGGCATTGAGATGAGTGCGAGAGAATTGTGCAAATGTTTCAGGGTGACAAGTCTAACCATAGGCGAGGCGAGCTCCCGAGGTATGTCCTGCCCTTGATGTGCCATGAACAATTGTGGGGGATGTACAAAGGGCTAGGGGATTAGGGACGGAGTCAACCGACCAAGGTCATTGGACGTACCTAATTTGAGGACCCCTAGGTGCGGTGCTGTGATTGTGTGTGCTTTTTTCTTTTTTCTTTTTTTTTTTCTTTTTCTTTCTTTCTTTCTTTCTTTCTTCTTCTTTCTCTCTCTTTTTTTTTTCCTTTTTTTTTTTGGTGGGAAAAATGAATACAATCAATGCCATACATTGAGGCTGTTAACCTTTCATTTGGATTGAGAAATGTTGGGATCCAAAGGCTATGAAGGATGGATATTACAAAGATGATTGTGTCACCAGCCTTGATGCTAGAGTAACTGTTGTTGAGATGAAGAGATACACTTGAGATTTTGCAAACCTCTTTGTAACATGTGAGACATCGAACAATTGAGGTAGCACTTGGAGTGAGTTGTGCATGGACAAGGGCAGAGCATCTTGCGAGTTGAATCTTGGATGATGAAGAGACGCTTGCCATTGTTGAGAACGTGGCTCCTGCCCGAACATAGAGTTTGGCCAAGAAGGAGGAGGTAATCGATGATTATGCCTTAGCCATGCTCAATTGCAATATGTGCTTTTCCTGCAAGGGTGTCCTTGGGTTCCCATCCAGTGGCGTTTCCGTCATGGCTTTTGTTTTTTGGTATCCTGTCACTTCCTCCATAATGGTTCTTTGTGGGGTTGGTGGTCTTGTGGTGACTTGGATATTAAACGCTTCTAGCCCTTGACCTCTGTCATTCTTTTAAGAGTGGGCACATAGTGCACTGGCGGAGGGGCGTGCGCTGCATGTTCCCGTCGGATGCGGAGAGTGTCCTTGCAAGCTAGCTGCCCTTGGTTCTCCATGCTTTTCTCGCAAGGGGACCTGTA
The DNA here is from genome assembly GCF_053477565.2 of Lygodium microphyllum. Taxonomy (NCBI): domain Eukaryota; kingdom Viridiplantae; phylum Streptophyta; class Polypodiopsida; order Schizaeales; family Lygodiaceae; genus Lygodium; species Lygodium microphyllum. Next base: position 139,363,799 of record NC_141153.1, read on the forward strand.
AGATGAGAATCAAAAATTAGGATTTGTTACATGATAAGACCATTCATATGTAAGGGATTATAGAGCAGATCATCAAGCGCATAGGACGAGGAGGGGAGGGGTAGGGCATGCAATGCTTGTTGTAGAGGGATGGCCCCCGTGATGTATATTTAGCCTCCTGCCATTAGCAGATCTTGGTTCATGCCGAGTTACCTCGGCTGGCAGTCCTGGATTTAGGCAGGGCTCCTCCTCGGAAGGATAGACCGGAAAGGGAAGAAGGTGTATAGAAAGGGACTATACCCTGTCTACACCATCAGGGTTGTTGGTCACTTCCTGTGCTTGACTATCATTGCTTGTGTGTGTTGAGAGTATCTATACAGGGTAACATAAAAATCATTGTTTATATCTACATCTATACACATACGAATCCATGTCACCTCACGAGGATAGAAACCAATTGTAGAACTCAGGATTGTACTGGAGCGTGGCACACGCATCTAGTATTCGTGGCAGCTTACTCAATACCGATAGATATTTTGCCACATCGAGTAGCATGGAACCTTGTCCGAGTCTACTCGCTATATGTAACTCCTCCTCAGTGAGAACCTTATCAAACAGAGCATTCTCTTGGCTAGTTCCAGCTAAGTCCATACCCCGAATGGCAGTTAGCACTCGTAGGGAAGTTGGTGCCACATAGGTTGGGTCTCTTTGAGACCGCCATTTGGCCAATCGCTCCTCAGAGACTGTCATGATCTGAGCCCCTAGTTCGTCCATTGCAACGCGGTTCTCACACCAACGTTGTTCAAATTGACTTCGGCCCTTTGTTAGTCGCTTTAGTTGCTCTATGTCCACGAGATTCGGTCGGCAGAGCACTTCATTGAACGTGACAGTTAAGCGCAGTTCATCGGCTTCCTCGTCAGAGATGAGTCGCATATGTTCATGCAGGAGCCTGTCGTAGTGCCCGTTAAGATGTTCTTGTTCTTCCCACGATAGAGGAAAGGTCAAGTAATCTCCAAGCTGCTCCTTGGGGATCGTGCCCATGTCCGCAAGGATGTAGACACGCGCGACCACTTTGAGCTTAGCCTCCAACTCAGTTAAGCATTCTGCGACACTTCTATGTTCAACGAGGGCTTGCTCGGTTGCTATCTCATGCACAGTTCTAAGAGCTTCCTTAGGCTTTAGCATGGCTGGGGGCTCAGGCCTAGACAAGCAAGATTGGTCAACGCTAGGTTTTCTTATGCTCTTAGGGTTCTCACGGTTCTCCTGAGGTTTTGGTGCTATTTTGTCATGGTTCTCCTCGGATGTGACTGGTACAGATTGGTCACCCTGTTGTGACAGCGTTGTATCCACTCTTGATTGATCAATGTGAGTTCTATTGTCAGTGGATAGAGTGTTGTAAGCAACTGTTGATGGCAACGGTTGCTTTGGTTTTTCAGAGCACACGGATGTGTCTGAGGGTTCACCGCTATTAGGAGAGGCATTAATGGGTTCATTGGTGGGTGGACTCGATGCTTTATTCATAGGCTCTCCGGTGTTCTTCGTCTCAATGTTCTTGGGGTCCACAACCACCTGCAATTGCTGTTGTTTTCGCTATTTTCTCCTTTGTTTCCTGGTTCTTGAAGGTGCATCTCTCGTCGATTCAGGATTCTGGACTAGGCCACCCGTTGACGTGCTTGGTTGGGCCTCAGCATTCTCTCTCTCTAGTGTGTCCTTGTGGGACATAGTCGTGGCCTGCTGAATAGCCTTACCAAGCTGTGAGGGCACAACTGCCTCCCTTTTCCGGGAGTCTAGCTCTTCAGCCAACTCCCTTGAGTTTAACTCCTCCCGCCTAGGCTTTAGGCCCTCCGAAAGTGCTAGAGTTTTCGAGGAAGTTGGTTGCGACACTTCTTCCATAGGTGAACTTCTAAGGACATGTTCCACAAGGGGCATTGTCACGGCCAAGGGCTGTGACTGGTGTGATCCCTGATTGGAAGTCGGGGAAACTGGTTTAGCGGGCTGGCTACCCTTGCTGGGTTGCGGTGTCAAGTCCTTAGGGCCATTAGAAGTGGTCGTTGCTCTTAGAGCATTCCTTTGTGTAGGCCGAATAGTATCAGTTGAGCTAGCCACCTTAGGTTGCATAGGCATACCCTTGGGCCGAGAGCCACAGACGGTGTCGTGTCCTGCCTCTTGGACATTTGGAAGCCTTGATGTAGGTTGAGATTGGGATTGAATAGCCGCATCTGACGAGTGTTGTGCTTCCTGTGTCCGTGTAGGGGAAGTGGGTGTAGGAGACTTCGGACTCCTAAGTGGCTTTGACACTGGCTTGGAGATTTGCTCATGGCTGTTAGATGATTTTGCTATTTGCTTTGTTGAGCATTTAACCTTGCCATGAGCAATGTTGTGCCTATGATGCTTGCTATCCTCTTGGGGAATCAAAAGCTCCCTGGGTACTAGCGGCTTCTGCGTATCTTCAACGATTACATCTGGCATCTGCTTGTTGTCAAGCACGCTAGGCCGAGGATCTACCCTCCGATTGGTCCCGTTTGGCTTCTTGATTTCGGCCATGAGGGGCTCGATCACTCCAATATTTTTGGTTCGAGACTTGGCCTTTCGCTTAGTTTTCCTCCTATGCCTCTTTGCTTTGGACATAATTTGGGCTTCTGATAGAGGTGGCTTAGCAGGGAGTTTGGGTACCCAAATCCAATGATTGCCTGCATAATACCCTTGAGCACGAAGCAATGCCTTGGATATCCATCGTGGCATTGTGCTAGCTCTCCATCGATGCCTTTGCCTATAAGGCTTGGGCTTCTTTCGTGGTCTTCTACGATATTTTTGAGTCCAAACCCTATCTTTGGCCTTGTCTCCTAACCTTTTTGTCTCAAGTACGGCCTCACTCACTGGTTCTCTCCGTTCAACCTGCGCTTGTATCAACTCTTTCAACAACTCCTTGCTCTCATTACTAGGCTTGCTTGGTATGTCAGAATGCTCCTTCCCCTTCCTTCGAGGTTTGGTGAGGTCACCCTTGCTAAATGTTGTGATTATCCTCACACCTGGTAGTGTTAGGTGTATCCTCTGTGCTATATAGTCGGCTTCACACTTCGTTGCCTTTTTGAAGGGCCTTCCTAGGAGGATTTCCTTTCCACAATTCTTGCTATTTGGAGGAACATAGAACAGGACTGGCAAGCTTTCTGTTTCAATAGTTACAAGGATTCTGCACTTCCCTAGAAGTGCTTGTGGGTGTTCCCCGTAAGGGTTAAGAGTTGCATTAGTCGGTTTGAGCTCTGGTTGACCTAGTAGAGTCCATGCTTCGTAAGTCAAGATATTGAAATCTGCTCCTTCATCAGTGAGAGCATCAACACTATGCTCTCTTTCTGCGGTGAGTTTGACCCTAAGATAAGCAGGTGGTACTATGTCTTCATCTTCCGGGTCCTGGCTTGTAAATTTAAGCCTTCGGACAGATGCCCTTGAGTTCTCAACTGCACGACCAAATGTGGATTCTCCACTGCTGTCTTGGATCGTCAGTGCAGTGCCATTCAAGGTACATCTCTCGTCAAGAGTGTCATGTCTAGTCATCTTGGCATTTGCAGCTTACTGATGTTGCATTTCATTTTGACTAGACATGGTATGAACACAATGTCTTTGTGTTCTCGTGACGTGGCCTTTTTGCCCTTGATGGCTAGATTGGCCCATTGATGTTCTAGGGTCTCTGTTTGTCTCCGTTCGGGTATGGGCTTTTGGTTGCTCTATTGCAAGTGAGACTCCATGCTGGTGTAGAGCCATTACTTCACTAGGGTCCAATTTGGAAGACCTGTCACGGTGCGCGTTTTCTCTCCAACCTACTCGGGGGAGGTGCGGAGGGGGAAGAGCCCCCTCTGCGGGGGTCCGGGGGGGGCAGTCCCCCCCGGCCCGCAGGGCCGTTACGGTAGACGCCATATGCAATTTGGAGGACCATTTATAGCCAAATTTTGGACTACGTGCTCTAAATTTTAGCCCGGTTATGGATCTGTGATGTGCCTTCAGCTCTACGTAGCCTTAGGGGTCAATCTCGGGGTTTAGATGTATCAGAATTTGTGTTCTAGACACGTGCCTGATTTTGACAGTTTTTTGTCCGATTCTCAGATATCCGATTTTCAAGAGTCCGATTATCAGAATCGGACGTCCGATTATGGGTTGGTCCGATCGGCCCAGTGGTCCGATTTTGCTCACGTTCGATTCTAGCAGTCGGATCAAAAAGTGGTCCGATTTTAAAGTGGTCCGATTTTGGGAATCGGATCGGACAGGGTGGTCTGATTCTGGCTGGTCTGATTCTGGCTGGTCTAAGTCTGGGACTCGGACGGCCTGGTCCGATTATGAGTGGTTCGAGTATGGACTCATCCGAGTGTCCGAGTGTCAAAATCGGACAGGTTGGTCTGAGCGTCCGATTCTCAAAATCAAACGGGTTGGTCCGACTGCCACGTGGCACATCCGATCGGGCTGGTCCAATTTTGGGAATCGGACGGTCTGACTCCCGAACTCGGGTGGTCCGATTCTGGGAATCGGACCACAGTGAGTTGGTCCGAGTGTGTCGGCGGCGGGCGCTATTCCCGCGCGTTTGTCCCGTCCTCACTATCTGGTGCACAAAATCACCACAGACTTTCTAAATCTGATCAGGGCACTTGTTGGAAGACATCAGACTCACCTGGAACAGCACGAATCACCGATGCCTAGGAATCGGGGCAGCGCTTCCTCGTCCTGTGAACCAGAAGTTCTTTCTCTCTCTCTCTTTCTCACACAAGGCAAACCAAGGAAATGAGGTCTGTCCTGGCCTCCCAGGCCTCTTAAGGTCCTTTTCGAGCACTACAGAACCTCACAGCTAGTTCCTTGTCCCTATCTTACCCAGAAACTTGAATCTGGTCCCCTGTTTTCCTGTTTCAGCCTGTTATACAGTAACAGAAAACCCCACTGTTTGCCTGTTTTTTACTTCTTTTTCTTTGTTTTTTCCTATCCTAAATGCATCCAAATCAGAAAGTAAAATACCTACACTACTCCATTCCACAACATAAATCACAGAAAGCAAAAAACCTACTTGCCAAGGAGATCGAATACCCTCTTCAACCCCTCGCTTCCTACCTATCTACCTTAAGCACCAGTTCAGGGGAAACCCCTTACTTTGATGCTCGATTCGAAGCGTGCAAGCACTCAAGGCTTGAATCCGTTGGTCCCGGCAACGGAACCAAAATGTGGGAGCTTTCACTCAACCGCCAAGACCCACAGACCGCTTATTGTTTCAAGCGTTCCAAGGCGAGCACTAATGGCAACCTCTCACATAGCCGACGCGCCATCCATATCTACGGGTGTAGTGAGCTTACCTCCGTGCCGTTCGAGTTACCTCCTCTCCCGCACACTCCGGTGGCTCCACGATCCAAGTGCAAGCTTCAAGCAAGCTCCATCCTCAAGCTCCACGCTCCAAGCTCCATTGCCGCGAGTCATCTCTCTGAATCTCGCGAGCTGATCTGGAGACATGCGTGCCATCATGTCCTGAAACTCCTCATCGCTCATCCCTCGACTCATCCTGAAAATGTCGATACCTGCACATATAAAAAATGATGTTAGAATAATCAATTTAAACTATACAAAGCATATTAATATAAATCATTTTTGAAAAATCTCTCTTAAAATGCATATCTTGTCTACCTTTATGGAAGATCTAAACAACGAATTGAGTAATACAATTCTCCAAGAATGAAGTATTCTATGGTCCCATGTTAATCTCCTGACACAACTCTGCATACACTGGAAGGTCGATAGACATGTCACCACAAAAGAACGAGTCTGCCTCGTTCTCAAAAAATTCTACAACTTCTGTATTTCCATCATTGTTAGCCGATGCGAGCTCCAAGCTTGCGGTGGCCTCCACCCCTTGTAATATCAACCCCTCTATTTGCATATTTTCTTCATCTATGCCTGGAACATTGCTTTGATCATATACTCTCGCACCTCGAGGAGTGGAAGGTATAACATACCACCATCGAGGTTGTCGGGGGTTTGGATGGAAGATTACCTGTTCACAAACACTTACAAAGCGAGTTCAAACCATTGTGACATAAACCATGTCGTATTATAGTTAGCAAGCAAATGACTATTTGCACCTGTTCACAATGGGCCGGCAACACAAAGGTGTCGCACAAATCCGTCTATTTTTTTTCGGAATCTATTTCGAGAAATCCAGATGGACCTCGTCGAACTGTTACTCCAGCTCCTCCAAGTACCACTTTGAACCACTGCACATTGAATAGTATCATGGAGAAGCTACGGTAATCCACCGTAATAATACTTTGCAAGTTTCCAAAATACTCCATCTCATCCACAACCGTGCTCGGATCCGTTGCTCGTCACCGGCTCTCTTGCTCAAACCTTGCCATGACACCACAGTCCATTGTGGAGCGCATTTTGTCAATACGCTCCACCCGAAAATGCCGTCCGCGCGACCACACTGCACTATATATTTTTTACTGCACATTGAAACACTCAAATTAGATGTAGCAAGCAAATTTAAATACGACACATTCTAAACCCCTCATTACCTTTGGACTACATCCCCTCGAGAACTCCCACTCCTCCATTGAGACCTCTGTCCCTTCGCTGGATGCTGCGGTCAAGGCTCCATGCAACCATCGTGTTGACATAAACCGTGGCTTCTCCTCCATGCCTTCGGGATATCGAATCGGTCGGTGATGCGTACTGCGTCGGAATTCAGCTCGCGCTTCCTCTCGATCTTGCCTTGCAATCTGGTACTTGGCGAGCCACGTCTCCATGGAGGCATGGTGCAACATACAAAAGCGATTCACCTTCTCTTCCATTGAGGCAGCCATTCTTTTTTCTACCCCATTTCCAACCACCACATCTCTAGTCAGCCTATCATCGTCCATAGCATTTCATTGTCTGGTTTCACCGTTGGTAGCCATTGTGAGATATGCACTAACGCCTCTGACACCAACCAACCTTCCGCCATGCTACCTTCTGGACGAGCTCGTTGTCGCACAAAGCCTTTCAAGGTTTTCATGAAGCGCTCCAGGAAGAACATCCATCGCGTATGGACAGGTCCAGCAATCTCCACTTCGTCCACAAGATGCACAAGAAGGTGAGCTTGTATCGTGAGCATGCTAGTGGGCAGGTATTTCTCAAAGAGACAGACTGTCTCAACTGCTCCCCGCCTTGCGGATTCAATAGAGGACATCTTAATCTCTTTCTGTGAGATCCATTGTACCAAAGTCGACAACTTGTAAATGGCCCCGTGAATTTCTGGAGTTAGGCATCCCGCGATCGCGATCGGCAGGACAAACTGCCACAAATGAGAAAGCATTAAGAATAATGGTCACTTTTCAAATTTCAAAATGTCCACGCTAATTAAAATCCATTCTGTTCACAAACCTGACATATCTTATGCCAATCATGGGATTTTAGCCCAGACATTTGGTCATCTTTAGAAAATGCGGACCTGAGAGAACGCATCATACCCGTCGGAGTGCGGATAGACTTGATTACTTGCTTCACAATGCGCTCTTCTTTGGTAGACAAAACCCAGGGAGCGCGACGAAGCTGCACTCCCCCTTCAGCACTCGACTGCGGCCAAAGCGCCTCCATCTTACCTACCTCCTTTAAATCCATTCGTGACCCTATAGTGTCTCTCTTTCCTGTGATGTGGTCCCATAGCAAGCTGCCCACATTTTTGAAAATTTGCATGGGATCCAACAAGTGGTTGACCTGTAAGTGGGTCCAATATGGCAACTCGTAGAAAACTGAGAACCGTCGCATTCCATTTGGATGTGATTCCGGGTTTACCATTTTCAGCTCGTACCAGCTTGCAGCATTCATACGTACTGAAGGTCGTCCAGGAAAACCTTCCCTGAGTTCATGATCCTCCGGCAAGAAAGCGGTGTGTCCTTGATATACCATCTTCTTCATGGTTCGTGACCTTCAGGAGTCTATGATAACCTGAGGTAACCAGACCTGCAAGGCGATCCACGACCTAGTGAATACTTGATTGAATGAAATAAAATATAGATATTACCAACGAGAACAAAGGTCTGCTCACCTGAGCACTCTCCCAATCCCGAAAAGTCATGCATCGTCCACATGAGAATGGCTCGAATGTTGGCTGACCGCCGACCATCGCGCCTGCTCATATCTTGCACCGTGACCCCCTCCTCCCACAAAATCTTAAGCTCATCGACTAATGGACGAAGATACACGTCCATATTTTTTACTTTGTAGCGGCCCGGGACGAGCAAGCTAAGGATGAGATGTCCTTTCTTCGTAGAAAGCCATGGAGGGATATTGTAGTTGACAAGCACTATAGGCCACACACTGTAAGAAGTCGAGCGCAGACCGAATGGGTTCACACCATCCATGGCGAGACCGAGCCGAAGATTCCTTGGCTCTCGCGCAAAGCCTGGGAAGGTAGAGTCAATGTGGCTCCATGCGTGCGAATCTGCTGATATTCGTTCAACTCCATCCGTGGACCTATTCTGCACATGCCACGTTGTCAAGCTTGCCATGGCAGACGTGCGAAACATGTGGTTTATGCGGGGGATGAGCGGAAAGTGTCTGAGAACTTTTTGAGGGATGGTTTGCCCTTGCAAGTCCTATCGATACCTGTGAGCACCACACTTTGGACATGTCTCCATAGTCTCGTATTCATCTCGAAACAATATGCAGTCGTTGATACATGCATGGATGTTATTGTAGTCCATGCCAAGCTTCCGTAAAACATGTCGTGCATCATCACGAGACTCAGGCATAGTATTTGCAGGTGGCAACATATGATATTTCAATAACCTGAAAAAAATCATAAAACACCTTGAAAAAACACAAATGTTTGCAATAATACTGTTTAAAAAAAAATCAATGAAGCCTGTGTGCAAGGTATCTGAATAACTCAGTCACACTCGTATCGCTCCAACCGTATTTTGCTTGCACACTTAAGAGTGCAAGCAATGTCTTCAACCGAGATACTCGGCACCCATCATATAATGGTATGGATGCTTTCTCTCTAAGCGGGTCAGATGTCTCAACATCCATGGGAATCAATGCATCGATCATTGCCTCCATCTCAGGCTCCAAGATTGTAGGCAGGTCGGGAAGGTTGTCTGTCTCCTCTGGCATTGACGGTATAGATGGGCCTTGCGATGGTCGATTGGCTCCTGCAATCCATCCATCGCATGTCCACGAACTCTTCTAATTGGCCGCAAAGGGTGCACTCCCCCTTGGGTCGAGACATCACCCCCCTGGATAGAAAGTTTGCCAATAAGACCCAATCTTATTGTGTATGGTTTTCAATTAGCTTGAGAGTACAATGCATGAAAAATGCTAACTTCAAATTACCGTTTGCTAAAAATCCGCAATCGCCTGATCAATGATCTCAGATTGAAACTCGCCAAATCGTCGTACGTGTTCTATAGACAATCGGCGTTTTCGTCTAATTGCCAACTTGCATTGAGAGCAAGGACATGGGACACGCTGATTAAGATACGTCTCGCGGTCTTGAACAATAAGACCTTCTTCGTTTGCTATCTTATCTACATTACAGCAAACGAGGCTTAAATGGATAGCTTTATGGAGATGTACGTCAAGTTGCAAGTTGACCATAAATCTTGCATTGTATATAGTAGTTGAGAGATTTTCCGATGTTATATCTCGGCCTTGTATCATGCTCAAGGATTTGTTTGTCCCGGTAGATAATTATTTGTTATATCTCAGCTTTGAGTATAAGTAATCCATTTTAAAATTAATGCACGCCATCTATGAAATTTTATAACTATAGTATTATTTCAATCAATTCTACTCATAGTCATAAGACCTGAGAGAAATTATCCTATACTCAATTTAAGGGTTTCTTCTTCTATAACAATACTTTTGGGTTCATTTTGATGAAGTACCTTAATGACCATTAGCTAGGGTATCATTTTATTTTAGTCCTTCCGTTGACTAGTTGGCATGATTTCTAATTTGGCATGCCTATAAAGTTAATACAAAAACAATGAATTATGCATATCACAATTAGATCCCCTACTTGGACTTCATGAAGGAATTGACCATTTTTAAGCCATCTTAAAGAGTTACCAATGTACGTGGCCCATGGCAAAGCACATTGCATACCATTATCAATAAGTCTATTATCTTAAATTTCCTTCCCCTCCCTCTCCCTCTCTTTCTCTCCCTCTCTCTCCCTCTTTCTCTCTTTCTCTCACCCTCTCCCTCTTCCTCTCATTCTCTTTCTCTCCCTCTCTCATTTCCTTCCCCTCCCTCTCCCTCTCCCTCTCTTTCTCTTTTTCTCCCTCTCCCTCTCTATCTCTCTTTCTCTCTCATTTCCTAAACAAGCAACAAATAAAGTGATTTAAACATCCTCCAAGCAAAAGGGAGAGGGAGAGATACAATGCACTCTCCCTCTCTTTCTCTTTCTATCCCTCTCTCATTTCTTTCCCCTCCCTCTCCCTCTCCCTCTCTTTCTCTCTCATTTCCTCTCCTAAACAAGCAAAAAATAAAGTGATTTAAACATTAAACAAGCAAAAGGGAGAGGGAGAGAGAGAATGCACTCTCCCTCCTTCTCCCTCTCTTTCTCTTTCTCTCCCTCTCCCTCTCCCTCTCCCTCTCCCTCTCCCTCTCCCTCTCTTTCTCTCTTACTCTCTCATTTCCTTCCCCTCCCTCTCCCTCTCTCCTAAACAAGCAAAAAAGAAAGTGATTCAAACAACAAACAACCAAACCCGTCGTGAGAGAGAGAATGCACACACTCTCTCTCACCCTCTCCCTCTCCCTCTCGTTCTCTTTCTCTCCCTCTCTCATTTCCTTCCCCTCCCTCTCCCTCTCCCTCTCCCTCTCTTTCTCTTTTTCTCCCTCTCCCTCTCTATCTCTCTTTCTCTCTCATTTCCTAAACAAGCAAAAAATAAAGTGATTTAAACATCCTCCAAGCAAAAGGGAGAGGGAGAGATACAATGCACTCTCCCTCTCTTTCTCTTTCTATCCCTCTCTCATTTCCTTCCCCTCCCTCTCCCTCTCGCTCTTTCTCTCTCATTTCCTCTCCTAAACAAGCAAAAAATAAAGTGATTTAAACATTAAACAAGCAAAAGGGAGAGGGAGAGAGAGAATGCACTCTCCCTCCTTCTCCCTCTCTTTCTCTTTCTCTCCCTCTCTCATTTCCTCCCCCTCCCTCTCCCTCTCCCTCTCCCTCTATTTCTATTTCTCTTTCTCTTTCTCTTTCTCTCCCTCTCCCTCTCCCTCTCCCTCTCTTTCTCTTTTTCTCTCTCGTTTCCTCTCCTAAACAAGCAAAAAAGAAAGTAATTTAAACATTAAACCAGCAAAAGGGAGAGAGAGAGAGAGAATGCACTCTCCCTCTCTTTCTCTTTCTCTCCCTCTCCCTCTCCCTCTCTTTCTCTCCCTCTCTCTCCCTCTCCCTCTCCTTCTCTTTCATTTCCTCTCCTAAACAAGAAAAAGAGATCGATTTAAACCTTCAACAAGCAAAAGAAAGAGAGAGGGAGACTCACCAATGAGATATGGCGAGCGTGGGCGGCTTCTCTTTGCAACGAGGGCTCCTCCTCTCCTTCGCGAACAACGGCGGTGGCGGCGGCGGCAGCAGCAAGTCTCTTCCTCTTCTTCTCTCACAAAGCCTTCGCTCTCTCCCTCGCTCTCGCTCTCAAAAGGCGAAACAAAAGAAATGAAAACGGCGCTCGGGTTTCGGCCGCGTTTTTTTTCCTGCGGCGTCACTATTTGCATCGCAAATGCGACGCAAATAGCGATGCAAATAGCGATGCCCATAGCGACGCCAATAGCGGCGCCAATAGCGACGCCGATATCCGCCGTCGCTAATCGGCGTCGCTAATTGCCCAATTCCTTGTAGTGATTGACCCACAATATTATATTAGTTGGACAACTTGATGATGCTAGATCTCATGTGTCTTTTGGGGACTCTGCATGAAAAGTTACTTGTGGCAGGCTTGTACTTGTAAGAGGTGCCAAGTGTGGTAGCCTCTACCCCTTGGTTGTATTTGGTTCTACTGTTGATCATGTTTTGGCAGTGGATTCTATCCCACATGTATCTCTTTGGCATGCTTGTTTGGGGCATATGTCTCTTAAAGGAATGAAAATGCTTCATGCTTTACAGTATATCCCGCCTTTTGACTCTTTTGACTTTGTGTCATGTGATCATTATTTATATGGCAGGTAGACTAGGAACTCGCATAAGAAGTCTGTTATGTCATGCATGGGTGAGCCATTGGCTTTTGTGCATTTTGATGTTTGTGGACCCATGCCTTGTCAGTCACTAGGGCATGCGAAGTACTTTGTTACATTTATTGATGACTTTTCACATAAGGTTTTGGCTTATCCCATAAAAGCAAAAGTCTGATATCTTGGCAGCATTTCAGTGTTGGCTTACTTTAGCTGAGAACCAGTCTAGGCATAGGCTAAAATGCCTAAGGAAAAATAATGGGGATGAGTATGTCTCATGTCCCTTTGAGTAGTTTTGTCATGAGCAGGGTATTAAGCGTCAATTGACTGCCCCTTACATCCCTCCCCAGAATGGTATGGTGGCTGAGCACATGAATAGGACTATCGAGGAGAGGGTATGTAGTATTCTTAGCCATGTAGGCTTACCAAAGAATTTTTGGGCTGAGGCAGTTACGACTGCAATGCATATCATTAATAGATCACCTTGTAGTGTCATTGACTTCCAAGTTGCAGAGGAGGTATGGACAGGAAAGCCTCCCTCTTATACTCATTTGTGTGTCTTTGGATGTGAGAAATTTTTCCATGTGCCCAAGGACAAGTGCAATAAGTTGGATCATAAAAGTGTGAAATTTATATTCCATGGCTATGGAGATGCATGTGAGATGGGATATCCTCTTTGGGGTCCGTAGGCTTGGAAAGTCATCCGCATCCATGATGTTATGTTCCATGCAGAAAAAATGCATATGCAACCTAAAAAGGTAGTGGAGATATGTAGGGTTATCTTTCAAGAGGAGCTACAATTAGTACTCATGGTGAGGATGTTAGACATGATGTTACACAAGCTGCATAACTTGCAGTGAGGCGTTATACTAGAGATAGATGCCCTCCTATCCGCTTTGAGCCCTCTATGCACTATGTCCTAGTTATAGATGCAGGAGAGCCTCTCACCTATGAAGCTATGCACAGGGGTGACAGCCACTCCTGGGAGAGGGCTATGCAGTCTGAGATAGACTCATTACATAAGAATCATACTTGGGATTGCTTGTAATACATATACTTCACATATGCATAATACATGGAGTGAGAGGAGTCCCGTCCAAGTCTAAACATTTCCATCTATGCTATAAAACTCAACTAATAATGTATGACAAAACTCCATAAAGCAATTCCATCCGAATGATGATAATTTAAGTACTTGGATTTACATTTGCACATAGAAGATAGATAGATTTAGAGTAATCATACATCCTATCTCTCTCTCCTCTCTCTACCACAACTCTCTCTCCTCGATTTCTCACCCTCTCTCTCACTCTCTTCTCTCTCTTCCTCCTCAATTTCTCACCCTATCTCTACCCCCTCTCTTCCTCTCCGGCCACCACTCTTTTCTTTGTCCTCTCTCTCTACTCTCCTTCCTCTCTCCTCCCTCTACCTCCCCTCTTTTCTCTCTACCTTTGCCCTCTCTCTCCACCCTTTTCTCTCTCCTTTCTCTACTCTCTCTCTTCTCCCTTTACCCTCTTCTCTGTCCTCTATTAACCCACTCTATTTTTTCTCTCTCTCCCTTTGTTTCTCTATCTATCTTCTCTTTCTCTCTCCTCTTCTCTGTCTACCCTCTCTCTCTACTCTTTTCTACCTCCTCTATCTCTATTCTCTACTCTCTACTCTCTCTCATCCCTCTCTACTCTTTTTTGCTATCTCTCTCTCTCTCTCTCTCTCTCTCTCTCTCTCTCTCTCTCTCCAGGAGGGATCACCTGCTATTAGCGACTTCGACGACTGCTACTACATCCCAAGATAGTATATATCCCTGCATCTGTTACATATACACATCGCACCACTTTATCACAGCCGACAGTTGTTCCCCTATCACAGCCGACATTTGTTCCCCTTTTGTAGCCATTATCTGGAGTACCAGAGCTACATACGCACATACACATACACGACACTTATCACACTCACAACACCGTATTTTCAGTTTCCAGTTTTTAGCTTTTCATTCAGCACTTTTATTTTGGATAGCTGGGCCTCATCAGTTGTATCACAGTTTGTCTCATAGGCCAGTTTTGGTCTTTAGAAGACGTTAATATAACTTTCTTTCTTTCTTTCTTTCTCTCTCTCTCTCTCTCTCTCTCTCAAGATACATGTTTTTGTGTGTGCGCGTGTATGGAGAGACAGTGAGAGTTTTTCTTCCTCCTTCTTTCTCTCCACCTCCTCTCTTGTCTCTCTCTCTCTCTCTCTCTCTCTCTCTAGCCTCTTCTCTCCCTCCTCTCCATTGTCTGAGGGGTTCCCTGACTCGTGGACAGAGCACACCATTGTACCTATCCACAAGTCAGGGGATCCTATGGATCCTAACACATATAGGACCATCATGATTGGGCCAGTTTTGTCCAAACTTTATGGCACGGTGATGGAGGAGAAGCTCAGCACGCTGGCAGAGAGAGAGTGCATGCGCACACCTAGACAGGCAGGGTTCAGACGGGCATTTTCTACCATAGACCACATCTTCACTCTCCGTTGTCTGATCAACCAAACACGAGTGAAGAAATAGAGATTGTACTGTTGCTTTGTGGATTTCTGCAAAGCCTTTGACACGGTTCCGAGAGAGAGGCTTTTCAAACGCCTACTTGATCTGGGGGTGGATGATGACATGATGTGGGGTATTTATGCACTATATGAGTGGGTTACTGGCAGAGTCAGATGTCCGGGAGGTATATCAGATCCCCTTGTGAGCACCATTGGTGTGAAGCAAGGATGCCCACTCTCACCGACTCTATTTGGACTATACATTGATGAGATAGCAGAGTTTATTCAACAGCGAGCCGGTGGAGGTATAGATCTCAGTTGAGCCACAGTTCATATCTTACTATATGCACATGCCATTGTGTTGGTCTCAGACTCAGCTCAGGGATTACAGCAGCATTTATTAGCATTGGATGATTTTTGCATACAGAGAGGCATGACAGTGAACCTTGGTAAAACCAAGGTTCTTATATTCCATACATCAGCTCAGATACGCAGACAGAGTATTTTCATGGCAGCAGGAGGGATTATTGAGGTCACTGGATCATATGTATATTTGGGAGTCACCTTTACAATAGCTTTAGGGACTTTCTCGATGACACAGGCAGCTCGTGACCGCCTCACTAGAGGATACTCAGCATTGGCTCTTATGGAGCGACAGTGTCATCAGGCACATTTCCAGGAGCCCTGCACCAAGGGGTGGCTCTTTGATACTCTAGTCACTCCAGCACTAATGTATGGAGCAGCTATATGGGGGCCAGGCCTTGCCGATTATGTATGGACATTGATGGAGAGACCTCAGGTGATCATGATATCTAGATTGATTCGCAGCAAGGCCTCAGTCCCACATGACATTGTGCGAGCAGAGCTTGCCACACCACCCATGCTAGTCGAGGCATTATTTCAGACAGTCTGCTTCCTACACAGATTTCAGGATATGGACAGAGATCGCATTGCATATAGAGCATATATGGCATCTCAGGAGATGGCTCGAGCGGGGGATACCACATCATGGTATGCACAGACTAGAGCTTGGTTTGACAGACATGGGCTGGACATTGATAGACTCCCACCTCTTCTATATGATACTCAGGCTCCCACTTACACCCTCTCTCTCTCTGAGAGGAACAGAGTCATCAGACAGGAGATATGGCATATTTATATACAGAGGACATGGGTCAGCCCTGCACAGCCACTGCCATCGAAGATGGCACATTATTATACACAGTTCTTGAGGATATCAGAGCAGGGATTCATAGAGATTCCGAGATATATGCAGATCTATATGCCACATCGATTGAGAGTTCTTATTGGACAGCTCAGGGTATCATCACATCAGCTTATGATTGAGAGTGGCAGAGCCAGTGGCATTCCATGGGAGGAGAGGATATGCCCCCTTTGCAGATCAGAGGTGGAGAGTGAGGAGCATTTTGTTCTCAGATGCCCGGCATACTCAGAGTTGAGATCTAGATACACATTGAGCAGCTCACTTCAGGGATGTATGACTGATATAGATTAGAGATCATTTGGCCGTTTTCTGGGAGAGGCATGGCACATCAGAGAGCAGAGCACACAGCAGGTCCCAGTCAGAGAGGGGCCCACCCAGACGACTATTACACAGTTCTTTCAGACAGACAGAGTGAGAGAGCTACTGTACCAGCCTCCAGCCAGACCTCCGGGCTCACACTACAGCAGGCTGAGGACCAGCGTACCCGACGCCACACGAGGATCCGTAGGTTTCGGACCCCACAGCCACACCGACAGGAGATCCGGAGGATTCTTGATCTACATCGACAGCAGACTGAGATCCGACGACACTCGACACATTGGATCTCAGATCTCCAGTTTGCTCCTTCTCCACCGCCGATGTACCACATCCTGCATCCAGGAGGGATCACCTGCTATTAGCGACTTCGATGACATCCCAGGATAGTATATCTCCCTGCATCTGTTACATACACACATCGCACCACTTTATCACAGCCGACAGTTGTTCCCCTATCACAGTCGACATTTGTTCCCCTTTTGTACCCATTATCTGGAGTACCAGAGCTACATACGCACATACACATACACGACACTTATTACACTCACAGCACTGTATTTTCAGTTTCCAGTTTTTAGCTTTTCATTTAGCACTTTTATTTTGGATAGCTGGACCTCATCAGTTGTATCACAGTTTGTCTCATAGGCCAGTTTTGGTCTTTAGAAGACGTTAATATAACTTTCTTTCTTTCTTTTCTTTTTCTACCCTCTCTCCCCCTACTCTGTCTCTCCTCCCTCTCTCTCTCTCTCTCCTACTCTTTTGTTTCTCCTCTCCCTACCCTCTACTCTACTCTCTCTATCCCCCTCTCTCCATTCCCTCTATTTATCCTCTCCCAAATGTCCTCTCTCTCTCTCTCTCTCTCTCTCTCTCTCTCTCTCTCTCTCTCTCTCATGTTAACCCTCAGACAAATAAGGTGGAAAATCTAGAAATTCTAAAGCAAAAGACAGGACCGAGGCAAAGTGAAAAGGAAGAGGAAGGTGCGCCAAGAAACTAATGGAAACACAAGAAGTGTAGAAAAGTCCTAAATCAAGGAGAAATGTGCACAAGAAAAACTGCAAGTAAATAATTTTGTAAAAGAGCGCAAGGCACACCATGATTTATTTTAAGAGCGTCGGGCTTTTACCTATGCAAATTGTAAAAGTAGATAGACAGTAGGAAGGAAGCTAGGAAGATAGGAGGACAATGGGAAAAGAGGCCTAGGCCATGTGAAAAAGGAGAGAAGGGGATGACTGCCCAAAAGGGATTTAAGGCTTTATATATAAAGTTGAAAAGTGAATGAGAAGCTCATCTTGTGTGTGGCCAAAAGTGGCTCTCTTCTTTTCTTCTTCTTCTTCTTCTTCTTCTTGCTTGAGCTTGTGCTTGAGAAAGGGAGTGTGAGGAAGTGAGTATGTGAGGGTGAGGGACCATGGTGGAGAAGCTCTCCATCTTCTCCTCTCTTCTTCTCTTCTCTTCTCTTCTCTTCTCTTCTCTTCTCTTGCTCGTGACAATGAAGTTTGGAGTGTGGAGCTTTCTTGAAGCTTGCACTTGGATTGCGGAGCTACCAAAGTGGTCGAGAGAGAAGCAACTCAATCGGGCATCAAGGTAAGCTCACTACACTCGTAGGGATGGATAGCGCATTGGCTATATGAGAGGTAGCCATTACTACTCAGCTTGGAATGCTTGAAACAATAAGTGGTCCATGGGTCTCAGTGGATGATCACCTCTACATTTTGGTTCCATTGCTAGGACCAATGGATTCAAGCCATGAGTGCTTGCGCACTCCGAATCGAGCATTGAAGTAGGGTTTTTCGCAAACCAGTGCTTGAGGTAGATAGGTCGGAAGGGAGGGAGTTTGAAGAGGTATTCGATCTCCTTACCAAGTAAGTTTTTGGTTTTTTGGATTTGGAAAGGTAACTTGGAGTAGTGTAGGTGTTTACTTTGTGATTTGGATGCATTAGGGTAGGAAAAAATAAAGAAAAAATAAGGAAAACATGCATTGGGGTTTCTGCTATCATAACAAGGCAAGAGGGTTTAATTTGCTCGTCGACTTGTATTTTGGAGTTTATTTGCTATTCCAAATATATATAATCCTTTGTTAGGGTCTATTCTTACATTCTCGAAGTTTGTGTGATCCCTCATAACCAGACTCATTAGAATCGAGTGATTTTCATCATCCCTGGGAACTCATCCATAGGAATTGGACACTATTACCAGAGTCTGATTCCCAAAATTGGATGCAGACCGTCCGATTCCCAAAATCAGATGGTCCGATTTGTGGAATCGAACCAACCCATCATGTCTGATCGAACATACCCTATCCGATTTTGAAAATCAGACATCCCAGAATCATACACGAAAATCAGACCATCCAAACTTGGACACTTGTCAAATCGGTACACGAAAATTGGACGCATGAGAATCGGACACACAAAAGTCGGATATCCCATAATTGAACGTCTGATTCCTAGAATCAGACGCATGAAAATTGGACCATCAGAATCGGAACAACTCATAATTGAACCACTTGGACTCGGACCCATCCAACCGATCGATCGGATCAACCCAAAATTGGACGTCTGATTCTGTTGTTGGTTATGGGATTGCCATCCGCACATGACATTCTTTGCTTGGGGGACCATCGTCCGTAAGTAGACTCAGGAGAACATAGAGAACCCGTGAGCGAGGCCATGCATGAAATAAGAAGGTCAGGAGGCAATGCCAAGGATAGACTTTGGACTTACAAATATCATAGAAGACCACAAAAGAAGCCCAAGCCTTATAGACAAAGGTATCGATGGAAAGCCATCACAGCGCCGCGATGGATATCCAAAGTGTTGCTACATGCTAAAGGGTATTACGCAGGTAACCGATGGATTTGGGTACCAAAACCCCCTGCTAAGCCACCTCTATCAACTAAAGGCTAGATTGTATCAAAACCGAAGAAGCGTAGGAGGAAATCTAAACAAAAATACAAGTCTCGAGGCAAGAAACCAAACATGACTATTGGAAAGGTGGATCCTCAGCCTAGCAGGCTTAACAAGTGAATATCAGAAGTAATTGTCAAGTGTGCACAAAAGCCACTAGTGTCCAAGGACCCTTTGACTTCCTAAGAGGATGATGAGCATCACATGCACAACGTTGCTCATGGTAAGTTTGATTGCTCAACAAAGCAAATGGCAGAATCGTCTAACAACCAAGAGCAAATCTTCCAGCCCCAGTGCCCAAGTCCACCTAGGAGTCCCAAATCTCCTACACCCTCTTTTCCTAAATGGACACAGGAAGCACAACAGTAGTCATCAAGTGCAGCGGCTTAATCCCAATCTCTATCTCCATCTGAGCTTCTAAATGTCCAAGATGCGGGACATGACACCACCCTTAGCTCTCAGCCTAAGGATATACCCGTACAATCCACTGTGACTAGCTCAACTGATACTCGATCTGCACAAGTGAATGCGCAAAGGGAAATAAAAGACATGACCACTTATGATCTGCTTAAGGACTTGACACTATAGTCTATCAATAGTGGCCAGTCCACTGAACTAGCCGCTACTACTTCCAATCAGGAATCACATCAGTCACAACCTTTGGCTATGATGACGGTGCCCCTTGTGGAATGTGTCCTTAGCAATTCACATGTGGAAGAGGTGTCACAACCAACATCCTTGACATGTCCATCACTTTCGAAGCATCTAAAACCTAGGCTTGAGGAGAAATGTTTCAAAGATTTGGCCAAAGAGATAGCACATCTAACCAATGAACCAAATATGAAGTGCCTGATGAAGCTTGATCACACAAGCTAACATTGGAAGACCAACATTAGAGCACACAAAGCTCATAGCCGAACCCCTGACTTGGGATGAGCAACAACATGTTTGCTCCCACTATGCAGTTGTTGCTGAAGAAGTCATAAAGGACATCCCAAAGGCCACAACTAGAGAATTGCGCTTGACACCCTCACTCTATATTGCTCAATGTGAGACAAACAAGGAAAAGCTCAAAGCAATCAAACGAAAAGGGAAAGGACAAGGCAACTTTGTGTAGAAATGATACTCCAACCAGAGGTTGGCATCCAACTAATGATGCTCGCTGAGCAAAGGAAATCCCTTTGAAAATCAAGACATGATCCCATGTACATTGCCCCGACCTCAATAAGAGTATTGGCAATGGTCCATGAGGTCCAGCTTTCTGCCACTGTCCAAAAATATCCCTTGTACAATAAACTACTTCTAGAAGAATATCTACACGTGGCTAGCAGGCTAGGAGTAGGCATCATGGTGCTTGATGTTAGTGCATATGTCTTCTGCCTTACTCAAGATCGTGCAATCCTAGATCTCTATGCTTCCCATCAATACAACCTTGATTTCTTTAACTGGTTTTGTCCAAGTCTACATGACAAGAACCCTAAACCATCCCTCGGTTCTACACGAGAGTCACTCAAACCTCTAGAGCAAGAGAAAGGCACCTCTAAACAAAACAACTACTCTGATAAGAAGCAATGGAGGCATGTTCCAATGGGTAAGGACAAGAGTCTAGAGCAAATGCCTGACTAAGAGCAACTGCTAATGCAATTGGATGAGGGGCTAAACGGAGGGGAATTAGCTGAAAAGCTAGACTCTCCAAAAAGAGAGGCAATTGTGCCCTCACAACCTAGCGAAGTTGTCCAACAGGTCACAGCTACGTCCTATGAGGACACACAAAAAAAAGTGAATGTTGAGGCCCAACCAAGCACATCAATGAATAACCTAGTTCAGGGTCCTAAGTCTTTTAAGGATACATCTCAATTGCCCAAGAAAAAGAGGAGAAAACAGCGAAAACAATGGCAGCTGTGCAAGTGGCTGTAGGCACCAAGACCAAGAGAGTTGAAGAGGAGCAGAGGAAGAAAGCATTGAGTCCACCCACAAATGAACCGCTCCTAACAGCGGCAAAACCTCAGACACATCCGTGTGTTTTGATAGGTCAAAGCAACCATTACCATCAACAACAGTTGCTTGCAACCCTCAATCCACCGATAACAGAACTTGCATTGACCAATCAAGAGTGGATACAACACTGTCACCACACGTTGACAAAACTATACCAATCACATCCGAGGAGAACCATGACATAATAACCACAAAGCCTTAGGAGGAGAAACATGAAAACCCCAAGGACATAAGCAATTCTAGCATTGACCGATCTTAATCATCTAGGCCTGAACCCCCAGCTATGCTAAAGCCTAGGGAAACTCCCAGAACCTTGCATGAGATAGTAACCAAGCAAGCCCTCATTGAACATAGAAGTGTCATAGAGTGCTTGACTAAGTTGGATACTAAACTCAAATTATTCCACCTGTCTACGTCCTTGCAGATATGTGCACACTTGAGGAATACTTACCATATCCGTTGTCATATCCACTATCCTGGAAAGAGCAAGAATACATTAATGAGCACTATGACAAGAGCCTACGTGAATGCATATGACTCATCTCTGACAAGGAAGCTAACAAACTATGCTTAATTGTGACATTCAATGGTGTGCTTTGCCAACCAAATCTCTTAGAGATAGAGAAGCTAAAGCAACAATCAGAGGGTCGAAGTCAGTTTGAAAAACATTGGTTTAGAAACTGTGCTACAATGGCCGAACTTGGAGCCCAAATTATGACAATCTCAAAGGAGCAATTGGCCAAATGGCGGTCTCAAAGAGACCCGACCTATGTGGCGCCAACTTTCTTTCGAGTATTGACTACCATTCGGGGTATGGACTTAGCCGGAACAAGCCAAGAAAACTCTCAGATTGATAAAATTCTCACTAAGGAGGAGCTATATGTTGCCAGCAAACTCGAACAAGGTATCATGCTACTTGATGTTGCAAAATGTCTGTTGTTAGTGGGTAGGCTGCCACAAGTACTAGATGGGTGTGCTACACTCCAGTACAATCCCGAGTTCTACAATTGGTTTTTATCCTCCACGAAGTGACATGGATTCATAATATGTACATAAATAAACAATGTGTTTTGTGACTGTGTATAGGTTGATATTAAAAAAAATGTAAAGTTAGCACATACACACAAGTAATGATAATCAAGCGCAAGTGATATGCATCGAAGTCAACACCATGGGATTTAGAAAAGTGATGTATTTTTGAGCTGCACATGTTCATTATGATTGAAGCATATGACTTGCATGTACTCTCATGAGTTGTCAAGTGGGTATAGGATGACACAGGTCTCCGTACAAAAGCATTCAATGTCTAAGTCACCACAAGACTACCAACCCCACAAAGAGCCATTACAGAAAAAGCAATAGAAATACCAAGAGCAAAGAGCCATGACAGAAGCCCCACTGTTGGAAGAGAAAATAACCCTTGTAGAAAATCCACATTGCATTTGAGCATGGCCCAAAGCATAGTCATTGGCTACTCTCTCTTTCTTGGCCAAACTCTACATTTGGCTGACTGCAATTGCTACCTCAATTGTACCGATATCTCACATGTTACAAAGAGCTTTGAAAAATCTCAAGAGTATCTCTCCATCTCAACAACTATTCCTCTACAATCGAGGCTAGTAACACAATCATCCTTGTAATATCCATTTTTCATAGCCTTTGGATCTCGATATTTCTCAGTCCAAATGAAAGGTTGATAGCCTCAATGTATTGCATTGGTTGTACTCATTTTATCCACACAAAAAAAGAGGAAAAAAAAGAGAAGAAGAAGAGAAAAGAAAAAGAAAAGAAAAAGAAAAGAAAAGAAAAAAGCAACCACAATCACAGCACAGCATCTAGGGGTCTTTAAATTATGTACATCTAGTGACCTTGGTCGGCTAGCTCCGTCCCTAATCCCCTAGCCTTTTTACACATCCCCCATAATTGTTCAGGGCACATCAAGGGCAGGAAATAATTAGGTAGCTCGTCTCGCCTATGGTTTGTGACCTGCCACCTTGAACCATTTGTACAATTCTTTTTCACACTCCATCTTAGTGCCATTGCAATAAACAGGGGTAAGCAAGGTATGGAAGACCATGGAAAGTACATTGTACTCTTCAAGCACTACATGTAGCCACTAGCTACCAAAGCTAAGGCATCAATGAGCTCAATTATGCTACATCGTGTTGTCAAAATCACAAATGATGTCTCAAGAAGCCTTCAAGTGTACTTCTCCTCAACATCGACAATTTTTCCCACCCCATCGAATCCTTGCTTCATCCACCCATTGCTATGAGAAACTAGACCAACAATCTTCTAACTACATAATATTTAAGTATGCATGTGCACTCACATAATATTTGCACCACAATATATACATAGTTTGGGTCCTCACGTGCAAGACAATACTCTCAGCTTCAACCTGTCTCCCAAGCTAATCAAACTACATCTTATGCATGATAAGAAGACTAGCACTATCCCAAGGAGAGACCACATATGAGAGGTTTTCAATTGCAGGTATTGGAGACTCCAACGAAAGTACTGTCAGCTCTTCATCAACACTCAACTCTGAATTCTTATCATTTATCATCCTGCAAGCCCACCAAAGAATCATCGCCTGCTGTAGAATCCCCAGAATATCCACATCTGTTCCAACCCATGAGTGCAATTCCCAACAAAACCCAGCCCTATCACCAACTTCAACAAACCTATCACCAACCAATCAAGCCAACAAAGTGCCACCAACCATCTTCATCTGTACCATCAAAACTCCAAGGCAAATTGCAGCAGTCCCTTCCGCCCACGTCTTCGATGCATACCAAAGCCTACTACCTACGACGGTGAGTGCCATGGGAATGGCACTCATCTAGGAGGAGGGTAATGTTAACCCTCAAACAAACAAGGTGGAAAATCTAGAAAATCTAAAGCGAAATACAAGGTCAAGGCAAAGTGAAACGGAAGACAAAGGGCGATAAGAAAAATATGGAAACACAAGAAGTGCAAAAAAGTCCTAAATCAAGGAGAAAGGTGCACAAGAAAAAGTGCAAGTCAATACTTTTGTAAAAGAGTGCAAGGCACACTATGATTTATTTTGAGAGCATTGGGCTCTCACCCATGCAAATTGTAAAAGTAGATGGGTAGTAGGAAGGAAGCTAGGAAGATAGGTAGATAGGAGAACAATGGGAAAAAGGGGCTAGGCCATGTAAAAAAGGGGATAGGGGATGACTGCCCAAAAGGGATTTAGGGCTTTGTATATAAGTTGAAAAGTGAATGAGAAGCTCATTCTTGTGTGTGGCCAAAAGTGGCTCTCTTCTTCTTCTTCTTCTTGCTTGCTTGCTTGCTTGAGCTTGTGCTTGAGAGAGGGTGTGTGGGAGTGTGAGGGAGTGAGTATGTGAGGGTAAGGGACCATGGTGGAGAAGCTCTCCATCTTCTTATCTCTTCTTCTCTTCTCTTCTCTTGCTCGCGACAATGGAGCTTGGAGTATGGAGCTTGAGGATGGAGCTTGCTTGAAGCTTGCACTTAGATCGTGGAGCTATCGGAGTGCTTGGGAGAGAAGGCAACTCGATTCGGCATCAAGGTAAGCTCACTACACTCGTAGGGATGGATAACGCATCGGCTATGTGAGAGGTAGCCATTAGTGCTCGGCTTGGAATGCTTGAAACAATAAGAAATCCATGGGTCTCGGTGGTTGATTGCATCTACACTCCCCTTTAGTTTGCTCTTGCTACTATTTCTACTCTCTCCTCTCCACACTTCTCTCTCTCCTCTCTTATATCTTTTCTCTGATCTCTCTCTCTCTCTCTCTCTTTACACAAAAAAAGTGAAAGATTAAATTTTATAGCTGTTTGTAGCTTATATTTCCTTCCATTCATTTTCCTACCTCTCAAATGGCCATAATAGGGGGGGGGAGGAGAGAAGGACAAAGTAGGGTTTTACAAGCAAATATATAAGCTTGATGGTGGCAAAATGAAAAAGAAGAGAAACTCTTAGCTTAGGTAATTTTTGTCAATATTATTATATACCTCGGGATATCTATTGTCAAGAATCGTGTGGTGGGGGGACTTGCTCAAGATGCTACGCCGAACACACACAGAATGCACAAGAAGAAGCTCACTCAAGAGACAAGAAGAGAGATGGATGCCAAAACGTTTTCTTGCTGGTTTCTTCTTCTTCTTTTCACACACTTTACAATGTACACAAAGCATAGATAAGATACAACATAAAGGAAAGTGGCCTACTAAGTCAAACAATGCATAACCGACTGCACTAGTCGACTGGCGCTATAACTATGCCAACTGTAAATAGGTGTAAAAACCTGAATATAATAAGTAATGAGTCAATGGCTATGTGAGAGTCATAATGACCACTGACGTGCTAAGTGTAGACGTGTGGACCCATCTAACCAGGCAGTCCATCTCATTAATGTCTGCATGTGTTGAGCTTGTCATCTCAACACTCCCCCTCAAGCTCAACTGCATCTCTGAAACTCCAAGTAAGCTTCGAAACTTTTGAAGCTTCTCTATACCCAATGCCTTCGTGAAGATGTCAGCTATCTGATCCTGTGTGCTAACATACACCAAGTCAATCTCACCTGCTAGTACCTTCTCTCTCTAAAGTGATAGTGTACCTCAATATGTTTTGTCCTCACATGGAACACATGGTTCCTAGCCAACTCTATACCACTCATGTTGTCACAATAAATGACAACTAGACCTTCCACCTGCACATCTAAATCAGCCAATAACTTTTGCAGCCATACTACCTCACATGCTGCAACAACAGCACCTCTATACTCAGCCTCTGTACTCGACAAGGCAACTGTAGATTGCTTTTTGCTGCTCCAAGTAACTGCTGCACTACCAAGAGAGAACATGTATCCGCTGGTAGATCTTCTATCAAACATACTACCAGCCCAATCTACATCTGTATATCCAAACAACTGTACATCTGTACTACCTGCCTCATAGAAAAGTCCATAATGTAATGTGGACTTCACATATCTCAATATGTGTCTGACTGCATCCAAATGTGGATTTCTAGGTACTTGCATAAACTGACTCACAAGACCAACAACGTAGCTTAAGTCCTAGCCTTGTAATGGTAATGTAGATCAAACTCCCCACTATCCTCCTGAACATAGTAGGATCTTCTATCTCATCCCCAACATCAGCACTCAACTTTACAATCTGCTCCAACGGGACTGAAAGTGGTTTGCATGCTGCCATACCATACTTGGACAACATATCCAAGCCATACTGTCTTTGGGACAGCCATATACCATCATCACATATGATCACCTCAATGCCAAGGAAGTACCTTAGCTCACCTAAATCCTTCATCTCAAACTTCTTCTTTAAAAAGTCATTGACTTCAGCAATCCCACTATCACTATCACCTATAATAATCAAGTCATCCACATAGATGACTATGATAACCAAAACTGCATCTTCCTTTCTCACATAAAGTGAGTGATCAGCATCAGAAACATAAAAGCCAATATTGACAAGATACTCTTTGATATTCTCAGACCATGCTCTAGGTGCTTGCTTGAGCCCATAGAGCGCCTTCTTCAACCTGCACACATACATGGGATGCTCTAAATCTTCATAACCTGTTGGCTGATCCATATACACTTCTTCCTGCAAATCACCACGCAAGAAGGCATTGTTCACATCCATTTGCTGCAACCTCCAACCTTTGGATGCTGCTAAAGCAATCACACATCTGACAGTTGCCATCCTAGCAACTGGACTGAAGGTTTCTTCATAATCTATGCCATATATCTAGGCATAGCCTTTTGCAACCAGCCTAGCTTTGTATCTACTAATAGAACCATCTGCATTGTGCTTAATCTTATAAACCCACTTACATCCAATAGCTTTCTTGCCCTTCGGCAATGATACTAGATCCCAAGTCTTATTGGCCTCTAATGCAGACATCTCCTCATCCATTGCTGCATCCCAATGAGCATGACCAACAGCCTCCTCAAAACATGTGGGATCAACATCCTCAATCACTTTCACCATATAAGCATAATGGTGAGTTGCATAACCTTCAAAACCAAATTTGTTAACAGGGTATCTCACCTTGCTAGACCTACGTACCACTGGATCACTCAATGCATTCTTTGCATTGACGCGTGCTCTCTGTACATCTGGAGTCCTCACTAAAGGAATGCCAAGCTCATCATCCAAGCTCTCTGAGCCACTGGAGTCTCCATCAAGAACTAAATCAATGCCATCTAACACTTTATTCTTTCCTTTGTCTTTACCTGTAGTGCTATTAGATGCACCTGAAGATGTAGAGCTACTCCTTAGTCTCCCAGACCAAGGACTATCAGATGATGTCTCTGGTCCACTAAGAGTTTGTGATTCTTGCTTTTCAGCCTGCACATGAGTGTCATGATCATCATCATCATCATCCAATGCATCACCACTAGATACATACCAACTGCTCATTTCATCAAAGATGACATCCTTGCTCACTCTGAACTTACATGTGACAGGGTTATAACAACGATACCCTTTCTGCTCTAAAGAGTATCCAATAAAAACACATTTTTCTCCCTTTGGATCAAGCTTCTTCCGTAGCTCATCTGGCACATGAACGTATGCAACACAGCCAAATACCTTCAAGTGCGATACATCAGGCTTCTTGCCAGTAAAGCATTCTTCAGGAGTCATACCATGAACTGCAGCTGTGGGAGTTCTGTTCATAATATAAACAGTAGTATGAACAGCCTCAGACCAAAAATGCTTAGGCATATTCTTTTCAACCATCAAGGCACGTGCAACTTCTGCAATATGCTTGTTTTTCCTTTCTGCAATCCCATTTTGCTGTGGGGTATACCTGCATGTGAACTGTCTCTTTATCCCATGAGACCTCAAAAAATCACTGAACTCATTTGAGAGGTACTCTCCCCCTCTATCTAACCTCAAGCACTTTACTTTCAAGCATGTTTCTCTTTCAACTATAGCCTTGAAAGTTCTAAAGTGCTCAAACGCTTCACTCTTTTTCTTCATAAAATATATCCACAGATTTCTAGAACAATCATCAATGAATGTGACAAAGTATGAACTGCCTCCAAGAGATACATTTTGTGTAGGCCCCCAAATATCTGTATGCACAACATCAAGGATATTTCTGCTTACATCTCTATCATGTGAAAAGGGTTGTCTTGCCTGCTTACCAAACTGACATGCTTCACATACCTTATGAAATTCTGCAATTCTAAATGTAGGCAAACCTATAACCAACCCTTTGGACTGCATTAATTTCAGCCTTTGTACATTTGCATGTCCAATGCGTTTGTGCCAAATTTTAATATCTGCAACAATACCTTTTCCTTTAGCATACGTAGCAGCATTCATAGTAGGAATTCTAGCATCCAGAGTAAACATATGTCCAACTCTACTTCCCTTTGCAACTAACCTGCACTTGTCATTGAAGTCTTCTACAAAGCAGCCCTTTGCGTTATATCTGACTTGCAGCCCTTTCTCTACCATTTGACCGACTGATGCCAAGTTCTTTGTAGTAGATGGCACATGTAATACATCTGAAAGAATCTTTGTCTTACCATCATGCAAGGACAAGGAAACTTTTTCAATGTGTGAAATTGGGTGGCATGAATCATCACCCGTCTGCACATAACCTGTATTTTGCAAATCCTGCATCGCTCCAAACCATTCTGCATGGCTTGTCATATGATTGGATGCACCTGAATCAACATACTAAACATCATCATGTGTTCCCTTTCCTGTAACAGCATTCAGCATATGTTGCATAACAAACAAATATTCATTTTTGTCTTCATTCTGTCGTGAAGACGATGCATAGTTTCCTTGCTGCAACTTACCACTGTGAATATCATCTTTCTTAGCATAACATTGGGCTGCAATATGACCTGTTTTGCCACAGTAGTGACACACAATACCAGAGTTGTTAGAACCTCTATTCTGCCATCTATCTCTTCCTCTAAAGCTCCCCCTACCTCTAAAGTTACCACGACCTCCTGAAACCTACATATCACCAAATTGTTGATTCAATCTATTTTGCTGGTTGTCACTACCACGTCCTGTACCACGGCCTCTTGAAGAGGATCTACCACGTCCCCTTCCTGAACTCGAGTAAAATGCTTAGACCTGTTCACAATTTCTTTCAGACAAATCACCCTGCATATTGATCTCTTCAGTAATCATGAGAGGGATCAGCTCATCAAAATCTGGAAATGGCTTCCGTACATATACTGAAGTAACAAATGATTTCCATGCTTTCTCATTGTTAAGGCCACTCAGAGTGGATGAAACCAAATCATCATCATCCGACATTGCATCAATCGCTGCTAAAGCATCTGCTATGCTCCTCACCTTCAACACATACACATTGACAGACATTTTTCCTTTCTTCAAGGCATTCAACTCTTGCTTGAGTTGAATCTTTCGTGCCTTTATGTTTACTGAAAACATACTCTCAAAAATCATCCAAGCTGCATGTGAAGTTTCTGCATTCCTGATATGTTCCAGCATAGTATTATCAATTACTGCAGATAGCCAGTACATCACCTTTTTGTCTTTTGAATTCCACTCTTTCCATGCTTTTAACTCATCTGTAGTAGTCAAAGGGATACCCAGCTCTGGCTCCTTTTCTTCAGCTGAGAGAAACTCATAAAGGCCCTTTCCAATGAGGAAGTTCGTCACATGAAACTTCCAGGAAGGGTAGTTGTTCTTGTCGAGCTTCTCAATAATGGGATTTCCACTGTTCTCTGCCATTATCACAAACAAGGATATAGCACAGTAAGCTAGTCTTCTGCAATCTTCCACAACACATGCACAGTAATTCACCAAGCAACCTTTTTCACTAATTGCTCAACAATACATATAATCTGCAACCTATTTACAGATAAACCTTATGTTTGCTTCCTGCAAATACCTCAAAAATTACAGATTCGCAATCTGTAACCTATGCATCCACTTTCGGTCAATACAACCGAAATCACAATATACCCTGAAACTACTGTCCACAACCTTGCGGCTCTAAAACGGGGCCTGAAACGGCCTCAGATGCCCAAAATAACTGCGGGACAGCCCTAAAGGGCTACTTTGCAGAATATACAGTGCTCTGCTTGCACACCAAATCTCACAGTAATCTGAGATTTTTTGCTCAACCTTGCTTCCAGTGCCTCCACAGGCACTATCCAAGAGAGAGAGTGGAAGGATGGGAGATCTTCTTACCCGTGGCTTGCTTACTCGAACCTTGCTTCTTCTCCTTCACTTCAGCCTTCGAAATCAGCCTTTCTCAGTGGCGTGGCTCTGATACCATGTCAAGAATCCTATGGTGGGGGGACTTGCTTAAGATGCTACATCGAACACACACAGAATGCACAAGAAGAAGCTCACTCAAGAGACAAGAAGAGAGATGGATGCCAAAACGTTTTCTTGCTGGATTCTTCTTCTTTTCACACACTTTACAATGTACACAAAGTATAGATAAGATACAACATAAAGGAAAGTGGCCTACTAAGTCAAACAATGCATAATCGACTGCACTAGTCGACTGGCACTATAACTATGCCAGCTGTAAATAGATGTAACAACCTGAATATAATAAGTAATGAGTCAGTGGCCATGTGAGAGTCATAATGACCACCGATGTGCTAAGTGTAGACGTGTGGACCCATCTAACCAGGCGGTCCATCATTAATGTCCACATGTGTTGAGCTTGTCATCTCAACATCTATGAGTAGTTTTTTTAAACATAGACATAATATGCATGGAAATGTATGTTGCTATTTTTCTATATTATTAATGAAAAATATTTTGACATGTATATTGACAAGTGTATGAAGTATATACCCACATTAACATATTTTTTTAAAGTGCATTGGAAATAAAAGTAAATATACCCACCATCTATTTTAGTGGTTGCTAGTGCATGCAAGAGGAAGAGCTATTGAGTCGCAAAGATGCTTTTAACAAAGAACACTAGATAAATGTTATGTAGTGAATTAAATCTATTCACCAAAAATGGCACATGGGAATTGTGTTACCTTGTTATTGACAAACATGACATTGATTCTAAGTGGGTATACAAGCTCATGGAAAAAGTTAATGGTTTAATAGATTAGTATGAAACCAACCTTGTAGTAAAGGGTTATGCGTAGTAATAGGGCATTGAATTTGTAGAGACATTTACATGTATACCATGCAATGCTAGTATTTACTCTTTCATTATTGCAATTGCAACCCATATCCATTGATAGTGATATGAAGATTGCATTTTTTACATGAAAATTTGACAAAGAGATATATGTTATCCAATGTCTTGCATTTGAGAGTGATGGTTTCAAAGGAGAATATATATGTCTTTTTTCTTTTTCTTTTTTTTTTGGGGGTTTGGAATGGGGGGAAAGGTAGAGGGAGGAAAAAATGTGAAGAGTCATTATGAAATTTCAAACATCACATAACTTCTTATATATTTTTGAATATCTTATGATATGAGAAAATCAATAAATTGCTTTTATCTTCAATTTCATGTGTTCCCTAGGTCATATTTTTTTTAAATTACTTTATGTGTACTTCTAAGAAATGAGAGGGGAGATAGGTGATGCAATCACAAGCACGCAAACACAATGGAGACTTGAGCACATAGAGAAGTAGGGTTTAGATTTTCTTCTTCTATATGAGCAAATCAATCAATTGCTTTTATCTTTAGTTTGATGTGTTCTGCTGGTCATCTTTTTTTGAGAGTATCTCATGTGTGATCTTCCTATATGAAAAGAAACAAGAGGGGAGAGAGGTAATGCAACCATGAGTGTGGGCACTCATATACACAATGTAGACTTGAGCACATAAAGAAGTAGGATTGAAATCTTGTTCTTCTTCTTCTTTCTTTTTCTTCCACACAAAAAGAATTAGTCTACAATATGATAATAAACTAATATCAAAGTAATAAAACATACATACATGGGATCATCAAATTGAACTTGCTATAAGGATAGAAAAGGTGGTATAATGGCTATGTCATAACCAAGAGTGGGCTATGTAGGCATAGTCCAACTACAAGATCACTAGCATATCCTCCATGTTTGTTAACCAATGTGCTAGTATCTAAAATCATGTCATATTACCAAAGCATGAAGTGGATGCTAACTCATATGAAGCTCAACATCTCAACATTTTTCATCGAGCTTAGCATGAGCTCATGGACTCCAACCTTAGTCTTGAAACATCAAAGTATCTTAGCTCCCAAGGCCCTAGTGAAAATATTTAAAACCTAACCCTCCATATTAATATAAGATAAGTTAATATTACAAGTAGAACCCGCTCTTTAAAAAAATGATAGTGGACCTCAGTTTAGTTGGTGTATGATATAGTAGGTTCATGATCAATGGAATGCTACTAAGGTTATCATAGTAGATGATAACTTTCTTGTCCACTTGTAGCCCCATAAAATCACCAATCTTTTGTAGCCAAGCCACCTCGCATGTTGCAATTGTCGTACCCTTGTACTTTGCCTCAATACTAGACGATGCAACTAAATGTTGTTTCTTGATACTCCAAGTAATAATAACACTCCCAAATGAATATATAAATCACAAGTAGATCTTTGTCTAAAATACTACTAGCCTAGTCTATATGCATGTAATCATGCAAGCCCAATGGTATACATGTATTGTAGAGCAAAACATTACATCCAAATGGGACTTTTGTAGAAGCTACATGAACAATGACTCTCCAAGTAAAGTTCTAGCCTAGTAAAGTTGATGATAATCTTTTGACGCATAGTGGCATCCTCAATCATATCACTTTCATATGCATTAAGCTTAGCATTAATATCAAAAGGCATAGGAATTTAATTACAATAAACCATATCTTACTTTTTCAACATATCCAAAGCATACTATCTCTGTGATGACAAACATATCCCCTTTCAAGGCTTGATTATCTTTATGGGAAAAAAATAGTGTAGCTCACTATTACCCATCATAATCAAGTTATCTACATACATGTTGATGACCACCACAATAATGGCTTCACTCTCATATACATAGAGTGAGTGATCAATATACACTCTATGAAACCCAATGCAACCATACTATTCCACAATCCTATCATGCCATGCTCTACAAGCTTGCTTAAACCCATACAAGTCCTTATAAAACCTACATACATAATTAGGATAACTCTCATCCACATAACTACATGGTTTCTCCACATAAAATTATTTTTGCAACTCCTTATGGAAGAAGGCATTTGTAATATCCATTTGTTATATAATCCAACCCTTTGACATAGCCATTGCTATGACAGCCCTTATAGTAGCCATTGGAGCAATGGTCTCCTCATAATCAATGCCATGAACTTGCACATGCCCTCTTGCAACCAATTGTGCTATCTTACAACATTCAGTAGATCCGTCCAATTTATCCTTTACTTCCTATACCTATTAATTACAACAAATATATTTCTTTCCATTAGATACAAATACCAAATCCTATGTGATTTTTCTTAAATTCATCCATTTCTTGATCTACAACGTAATCCCAATGCTAATTACCAATTATATCTTCAAAATAAGTGGGCTCTACTCCTACACAACCGTAGCCATGTATGGCATGATGATGAGCTACATAACTATCATACATCAACCATTATATTAGTTTTTTCCATTTGGTTGACTTCTATGGGCCCAGATCTCTACAAGTGCCTTATTATCCTCTTGTGCCTTATGTGTACCTAGTGTCCTGATAGCTGGAATTCTAAAATTTTCATCAAAGCTCTAACCTGATGATACATTAGCCATAAAGAGGCCTTATTATCCTCTTGTGCCTTATGTATACACAACATCCTAATAGCTGGAATCCTAAAATTTTCATTAAAGCTCTAATCTGATGATACATTAGCCATAAAGAGTAAGTCCTTGACCTTCTCTTAACTTTTCTTGCCTTTTATGATCTAATTGATGGATTGACTTGTGTGATTGTAATATATGAATCCAAGGTCTATCAATAGACCCATAACTTGGAGACTCCTTTGGCCCATTTGATAGCTGTGGCTTCCAATCTATTTTTTGCACAATCACACTCATGTATATCAATGTCAATTATATCTTGCACATTGCCATACTAGTTGCTCATCACGGAAAAGATAACATCCTTGCTAATTGTCAAGTCCTATGTAATATGGTTGTAGCATTTGTATCCCTTTCTTCTAATCAAGGAAATACCCCATATAATACACATTTTAAAATCTAGGATCCAATTTTCTATGCAACTTCATGTGTAAAAAGGTGGGGCACAAGCTTGACAAAATGTTGATTTAAATGCTATTCTCAACACTCAAACATGCATTTTGTCAATTGTTTCCATGCACAATTAGATGCACCATCTATTTTACAAATCCAAAAGGTGCTATTTTTTGCTTTCCTTTTGAACGAAATGATGAAAATCCAACAAACTCAACACACACACACACACACACACACACACACACACACACACACACACACACACACACACACACACACACACACACACACACACACACACACACACACACACACACACACACACACACAGAGTTTAAGCTTTGAAGAGGTCTTGCAATGGAGAGAGCACTTGCTAGCAATTGAAGCTTACAACAAAAAGTGTTTATTTCTTAATGTCAAACTCTTACCTTATTGTGTTTACAAATATATGTTGGGGGTAAAGGCATCTCTGCCTAGCCACACGTGTATTAGTACATTGACAGTACCTGTGCCTACACAATGCAGGTGGTGGGTGCCCATCATTATCACTTCATTCTTTAATATTTCAGTGACATTTGAATAAAGGAAAGGCCAATCACACATTGTGATTATTGGAGTTCCCACATTGTGTGTGTGTCTCTCTCTCTTACTCTTGCTCCTCCTTTCACCATAGCTCTTACTCCCGCTCATGCTTCCACATCAAGGCTAACCTCCCTTCAACTAGTATTAGAGCCTTCTTCTTTGCGAGCTTCTACACACTCTCAGCTTCCATTCGAATACCTACAATATTCATCTCTTTGTTGGCAACCATAGCCACTCCATTCAAGCTTTCTATCGGTTGCATTCTTCTTGAGTGTTCTTTGAGCCTTCTCGAGCAAGTTGGTGCAGCATCATGTTGTGTGAAACAAGCCCTTTTTTCAGCAACAACTCATGTTTTTCATCTCCTACAGCATATCTTCTTCATTGGGTAGCTATACAAGTACTTATACACTTGGTTTTGATGATTGGCATTGATCCTTCCACTCTTGGCATTCAATTTGAGTGCTAAGCTTTAGTTTTGTATGGGTCTAAAAAATGCAAGGACTTTGCATGAGTACGTGTGTAATAAATTTATTTTGATGCATTTATTAGAGAAGACAAAATACTACTTTTGCAAATCTATTAGAGTAGAGTGTGTTTGGACTTATTTGTGTCAAGATTGTGGGAGAGAAGGAAGGAGTCTCACTTGTAGCTTTCTTGCTTGCACAATGGGGGGAGACACACAAGGGTGGAGGCTGAAAACAGTTTTCCTCTTCTTAGTTGTGTAAGCCAAAAGAACTCTCTTACAAAGAAATAGAAGAACCCTATATGGGTCTCAAAACCAAACTCAACTAACTAAGGTGGCATACTAACTGAGCCACGAACTAGAGTAGATAAAGATAGCTATCATGTAGCTATTATTCATCGGCGGTGTACCAACCGCGTCTGCAACTGACAAGTCGATGACATAAGTACTCAACGGTCACCCTGGCGTATCACGAGTGGAGCTCGATATCTCAACACTCCCCCTCGAGCTCAATCCCAATTCCTGCACACCAAGCAGGTCTCTGAACTTGCGCAGCTTCTCTGCGCCCAATGCCTTCGTGAATATGTCAGCTACCTGATCCTCTGTGCTGACATAAACTAGATCAATAAGACCTAGTAAAACCCTCTCCCGCACATAGTGATAATGCACCTCAATGTGCTTTGTTCTAGCATGATAGACTGGGTTATTTGCCAAATGTATACTGCTCATGTTGTCACAATAAATGACAACCGGCCCATCTGTAGGCTGATGCATATCATAAAGTAGCTTATGCAACCAAGCTACCTCACATGCAGCCATTGCTGCACCCCTGTACTCGGCCTCTGTGCTCGACAAGGCAACTGTAGGCTGTTTCTTGCTGCTCCAAGTGACTGCAGCACTCCCGAAAGAGAACACAAATCCACTGGTAGATCGTCTAT
The DNA here is from genome assembly GCF_053477565.2 of Lygodium microphyllum. Classification (NCBI taxonomy): domain Eukaryota; kingdom Viridiplantae; phylum Streptophyta; class Polypodiopsida; order Schizaeales; family Lygodiaceae; genus Lygodium; species Lygodium microphyllum. The sequence goes on from NC_141153.1 coordinate 139,400,126, forward strand.
CAGAAATGCTACCAGCCCAATCAGCATCAGTGTATCCATGCAACTGTATCTGAACCCCAGTCTCATAAAATAGTCCATACTGCAATGTGGACTTCACATACCTGAGTATGCGTTTAGCCACATCCAAATGCGGTTTCCTTGGAGCCTGCATAAACTGACTTACCAATCCAACATCATAGCTCAAATCTGGCCTGGTAATAGTCATATAAATCAAACTTCCTACTATGCGTCTGTACATAGTAGGGTCTTCCAGAAGCTCACCTGCATCTGCGCTCAGCTTCACATTCTGCTCCAAAGGAACTGAAATAGGCTTACAGCCTGTCATCCCATATTTGGACAGCATGTCCAATCCATACTGCCTCTGCAAGAGCTGTATCCCACTTGGTGATCTAATCACCTCAATGCCCAAGAAATAACGCAGCTCTCCCAAATCCTTCATCTCAAACTTCTGCTTCAATAGCATTTTCACATGAAGGATATCTTCATCACTGTCACCTGTCATAATCAAATCATCAACATAAATGACAAGTAGCATAATACCTTTCTCTGTTTTTCTCACATAAAGTGAGAAATCTGCCTTGGAAATCTGAAAGCCAATAGTGACAAGATACTGTCCTATCTTGTCAGACCATGCTCTAGGTGCTTGCTTCAAGCCATACAAGGCTTTCTTCAACCTGCAAACAAACTCAGGATGAACATCATGCACATAACCTGGTGGCTGCTCTATATAGACCTCTTCTTGCAAGTCACCATGCAAGAAGGCATTCTTTACATCCATTTGATGTAAAGACCATTCCTTTGATGCAGCCATAGCAATGACTGCTCTTACGGTTGCCATCCTTGCAACCAGACTGAATGTTTCTTCATAGTCAATGCCATATGTTTGTGCATACCCCTTGACTACTAATCTTGCCTTGTATCTGTTCACAGAACCATCTGCATTGTGCTTCACTTTATAAACCCACTTACAGCCAATTGCATTCTTACCTTTAGGCAAAGGTACCAATTCCCATGTAGCATTTGCTTCCAAGGCATCCATTTCTTCATCCATGGCTTTCTCCCATTTTTCTTTTCCCATGGCTTGCTCAAAAGAAGTGGGTTCTGGTTCATGTATCACTTTGACCATATATGCATAGTGAATGGCTGTAAATCCATCATATTTCAGCCTATCCACAGGATACCTAGCTCTCGTAGACCTGCGCAAAGTAGGTTCACTCCCAGGTGCTCTCAAAACATCCCTGGTTTTTCTTACTCCAGGTGTAACAATAGAAGGAATGCCCAACTCATCATCAATGCTCTGTTCTGAGCCACTGGATTCACCATCCACATAAGAGTGACCTGCATTCACATCAAACATGGGCTGATCAACCTTCTCTTTTCCTTTTCGTGATACCTGCATACCACTATCTGCATTGCTTTGAGAAGATTCTCCTGATCTCAATCTACCTGTCCATGGTGAAGAATGTGAACCACTGCTAGAGGGTGCTCCAGGTCCACTAATATTTTGTGACTGCTGCTGTGAATTCTGTGCAGCATTACCATTTTGTGCATCTACATCATCAATCACATTTACTGGTTTATACCAGCTACTCATCTCATCAAAAACAACATCTCTGCTCACTGTAAACTTACGAATAGAAGGGTTATAGCATCTATACCCTTTTTGCTGCAGAGAGTAACCAATAAAGATGCACTTCTCAGCTTTTGGATCCAACTTGGATCTCAACTCATCTGGCACATGTACATAGGCAATGCAACCAAAAATTTTCAAATGAGAAATATCTGGTTTCCTACCAGTATACCTCTCCTCTGGAGTCACCCCATGTATTGCTGCAGTGGGAGTCCTGTTCATTATATAGACTGTTGTAGCAACTGCTTCAGCCCAATAAAAATCTGGCAGGTCTTTTTCATTGAGCATGGCATGAGATACCTCTCCAATATGCCTGTTTTTCCTTTCTGCAATTCCATTTTGTTGTGGGGTATGACTGCATGAATATTGCTGCTTTATGCCATGCTCCTGCAGGAACCTTGCAAACTCATTTGAGAGGTACTCTCCCCCTCCATCTGACCTTAGGCATTTTATTTGCAGGCCTGTTTCTTTTTCAACCATAGCTTTAAGAGTTTTGAAATGCCCAAAAACTTCACTTTTCTTTTTCATAAAATACACCCAAACTTTTCTGCTATAGTCATCAATAAAACTGACAAAATAATGATAGCCTCCAAGAGATGCAGCTTTAGTAGTCCACACATCAGAGTGGATTAATTCCAATGGCTTCTTACTCTCTTGAACATGTCTAGGAAATGGTTTCCTTACCTGTTTTCCAAACTGACAGGCTTCACATACCTTATGCATTTCTGCAACCTTGAATTTAGGCAATCCTACAACAATGTTTTGGGCCTGCATTGATTTAAGTCGCTGTACATTAACATGACCAATGCGTTTATGCCAGATATCAATATCTGCAACTACACCGGTCCCATGTGCAAACATTGCTGCACTCAATTCAGGCATGTCTGCATCCAATGTAAACATTCTGCCCTTCTTCTTTCCTTTTGCTATCAAGCGACCTTTATTTTTCATATCCTCAACAAAGCATCCATGAGGATTAAATCTGACCTGCAAGCCCTGCTCAACCATTTGACCAACAGAAACCAGATTCTTGGTGATATTCGGGACATGAAATACATCGGACAGGTATTTCTTTTTCCCATCCTGCATAGACAAGGGAATTTTTCCAATCTGCACACTAGGATGTGCAGTATCATCACCAGTCTCCACAAATCCTGGTTTTTCCATTTTCCTTGCATCCTCCATCCATTCTGCATGACCTGTCATGTGGTTTGATGCACCTGAGTCAACATACCATACATCATTGCTTTCTTCTGCACTTGTCACAGAATTGTTCTTATGCTGTACCATGAACAAATGCTCATTTCTGTCATCACCCTGTCTACTAGAAGATGCATAATTTCCTTGTTGCAGTTTTCCATTCATGATGTCATTCTGCTTTTTATAGCAGTCTTTAGCCATATGACCCATTTTACCACAGTAGTAGCATTCAACATTACTGTTTGCATTTTGACCTCTTTGCCATCCATCACGACCTCTTTGGCTCCCCCTGCCTCTAGAGTTACCACGTCCTCCTCCATAGGACTGGTTTTCTTGAGTTTGCTGCATATTCTGATTTCTACCACGGCCTCCAAATCGGCCTCCTCTACCTCTGCCTCTACCTCTTCCAGCATTTGAGTAGAAGATAGCTTCTTTTGAAGTTCCTCCTAAAGAAGATGCACCACCATTTCTCTGCTCCTCAGAAATTAGAAGAGCAATCAATTCCTCAAAATCAGGAAATCTTTCACGGACAGAAATGGATGTTCGAAACTGTGCATAATCCTTTCCTAGACCATTCAAGGTCACAGAAACTAAATCATCATCTTCCACTGGCGACCCAATGGAAGCAAGTGCATCTGCAATCTTCTTCACCTTCATGTGGTAGTCATTGATGCTCATATTTTCTCTTTGCACATTATGCAACTCTTTCTTGAGCTGCATTTTCCTGGCTTGAGTATTTGTACTATACATTTTTGACAAAGTATCCCATGCCTCCTTTGGCGTACTTGCATCCTGAATATGCACAATCATAGAGTCTGAAATACTGATAGACAGCCAGTACATAACTTTCCTGGCTCTCTCATGCCATGCTTTAAATGCCTGCATTTGCTGTTGATTGGGAACATCAGGAAGAACTGGTTCTTCTTCATTTCCTGCAACAAATTGCCAATATCCTTTTCCCATAAGGAAATTCGTCATTCTAAACTTCCATGCTTGGAAGTTGTTATTGTCAAGCTTTTCAGTGACAATCTGTAAGAGAGAATCAGATGCCATTACAGAATACTGCAAAAAATTCTGTCACTGCAAAAAACACAGCTTCACCCTCACAAGGGCAAATCTGCAAAACTGGCGAAAGTGGTATTTGACCACACAGTCACTTCCTAGTGACGATTTTGCATCAACAAGCAACAGGGATGATTCTGTAACTCCCAATGTCTCTGCACACAAGCATACGATGCAATCTCTGTGGTAACTTTTCACCGACCTGTAGAACAGTGGTCGCACAGCGTAAAACAGGGCCTTTTCCTGAGTGCGTGCAGAAAACTTCCGCCTTCAAAACAGGCCCCGAAATGGCCTCAAATCAAAAAAACAGGGTCGCCAAGAGCTAAAGCTCTAACCCGCAGCATATACTGCCCTCTTGCTTCAACGCGAAGGGCGTCTCAACCTGAGACAATGCACTCTTGCAATTTTCGGCTGTGCTACCTGCAGAGATCTGCTCCCAAAACAGAAAATGAAAGCAACACTGCTCCTCTTACCAGACCACCGCGAGCTTGGCTTGCTTTCTTGAGCTCCTTACCAGGAACAAGGCTCTGATACCATGTCAAGATTGTGGGAGAGAAGGAAGGAGTCTCACTTGTAGCTTTCTTGCTTGCACAATGGGGGAAGACACACAAGGGTGGAGGCTGAAAACAGTTTTTCTCTTCTTAGTTGTGTAAGCCAAAAGAACTCTCTTACAAAGAAATAGAAGAACCCTATATGGGTCTCAAAACCAAACTCAACTAACTAAGGTGGCATACTAACTGAGCCACGAACTAGAGTAGATAAAGATAGCTATCATGTAGCTATTATTCATCGGCGGTGTACCAACCGCGTCTGCAACAACTGACAAGTCGGTGACATAAGTACTCAACAGTCACCCTGGCGTATCACGAGTGGAGCTCGATATCTCAACAATTTGCACAAAAGCAAGTTGTTCAAAGTGAGAAAAAGCAAGAAACACAAAATGATGCTTTCAATATATTTTGGATATGAAAGCTTATTCTAATATTATAAATACATGCATGGGAGAGGTGCTTACCCATGCATGGGGAGAGATTATAACCAATCTTGTGTTGAATAGCCTTTTGGCGTTTTCCTTTCTCATGCTATTTGTCCACTCTTTATTTTGTTCTCCATTATTGTTTATCTTGTGGTGAAGGTAAGCAACAAGTTATGCTTAACATGTTGTCTAATTTTTTTAATAGAGTATATTGATTATATTTTTCAAATTTTTATGTTAAGTTTTTGTGTATATAGGGTACAACTCATCATTCAGCTATCAAAGGTACAATTATCTATATTTAATTTAATGTTTGGTTTAGTTTTTTCATACTTATGGTTTATTAAAAATATAGTTGAATAGGTCAAGGTATCTAGGCCATTGAGTGGCATTGTACAATAGTTTGGTGTGATAGATGTGAGGATTTTTGGAGTTAATGTGCGTGACATTAAATGTGTTTAGATAGGGGTGGTTGGGTGTCTAATCCCTAAGCCGTATAGTGTTCTCATTTTAGAGGCCATGGTAGTTAAGCTACCAGGAGAAGCCTAGTGTTTTGGCATAGCGGCATATTCACCAATGTGTTTCAAAAAATCCAAAATATTAGATTTGGGATTCGTAATCAATAGAAAGTGATTAAGTCATGCTTATGCATATATGTATGTATATGGCTAGGCACATGTATATCCATGAGGATGAGCTATCTTGCAAGAGTGGCAGTAGTAGCAGCCCTGGGTATAAGTATCAAGATAGAGGTTGGTTTGTGGTAGAGATTGTTTCGGTGGTGATTTGAGCCCCTCTCCATGGAAAAATAGAGAGAGGCCCTAATAGCATAGAGAGGAAGGTAGAACCCTAACCATATGTGTACTACCAACTAAATCCTTTGGGTTGGGTCATTCAAGATTCTATGATGAACAAGGAGGACTTGAGATGCTTGCACATCGTAGTGTGGGAAAACTATAGAGATTTCTTCTTAGCCTTTAAAAACCAAGACCTAGATGCACAAAAGGCAACCATTGCTACAATGCATGAGAAATATCCTAGGCCCCCCACATATGAGATTTGTAGACCATTGGGTTCAAAGAAAAGATTAGAAAGGCACGTTCCAACAAGAGAGCCATGGTCAAATATTAATTGTGTCTAATACTCTTAGTATTTTCATTTTGCAATTGAGTATTGTTGGCCAAATGTAGATGGCTTATTAGCATCATCATAATAGTCTCAACACATGGACACACTTATGGTAACAAGGCGTCATCATAGAGCATCAATGGCATGAAATCATGATATGAAGAATTTGTTAAGTTTTCTCTTTTGTTAAATACATTGTAAGACCTAAGTTATTCTAAGATTGAATCTTTTGTATTTACAAGGACAAAAACCTAACGAGGCAATTCAAGAGGGAGGAAGCAGAGTAGGGGTGATGCAAATCAAAGTGAAGAGGACTACGAGCATGAGCAAGATAGAAATGACGATGATGAGAGTGATAATGTAGAGGGAGGGGATGGTGGTGATATCTCTTCTCAAGACATATAAGCTTTGATGTACATAGTAGCCTATTGGGTACTAGAAGCCATACTAGCTAGCTTCAAAATCATGCATGCATATTTTGTATATTCTAAGCAATACTAGCTACTCTTTGTCATTTTCAAGTAATTATACAAGCTACTCTTGGTCATTTTTATTGTCTATATTCAATTGTCTTAATCTTTGTTAATATGTGTAATATTTTTCTGATATATGCATGCAATTTGTAACGTTGGCACTTAACCCAATGAGTATAAAAGAAGGATTGAAAAAAAAGGAGGGAGTTGGTGGTTGTAGAATTGTGGCTATTAGGCATAGCTCTACGACTAGCAAATCCTTGTATTTTTTTTCCTACATAGAGCACATTTATAGTAGCATAAAATGCATGTGAAAATTGCATGTCTTGTCTTGTATAAAAAAGCATAAAGAATCATGTTTATAAGTCACAAAATGAGCTCTTGTCTTGATCAGTTAAGAAAATGCATCAATAATGCCATTTTTGGGCCTAATCCCTTGTAGTGAGCCATGGATCACATGTTCATATTTTACATAATCATTGTAATTGCTTTAGCTCAATAATGAGACAAGTTTGTTTCAAACGACAACACATTTGTTCTTCACTCAGTAACTCAATTTTGTGCATAAGAGTATGTCTATTTGTAAACCACATCTATAATATACCATTTTTGGTAAAAAGACTCAAACCTTGTCGAAGAATTATTCTCCCCCCATCAGACCCTTAGGTATTTAATCTGCAACCTTGTCTCCTCGACCAAAGCTTTTAAGCTTTTAAACTGAGTGAATATCTCTCTTTTTTAATGTATAAAACAAACCCATAATTCTTAATATGATCATAAATGAAAGAGACATAATAATTGTATCCACCCATAGTTGTAATCTTTGCAAGATCCCACATGTTAAAAAGCATAAACTCAAGTGGCTTCTTGCATCCATTCTTTTTATGCAAAAGTGTGTGTATTGCTTGCTTTCCAAATTGACATGCTGCATATACATTTTGCATCCTATCAACTCAAAACTTTGGCAAGCCATCCACAGTCTATTTTGACTATAGGTTTTTTAAATGTTGCACATTTACATGAACAATCTACTTGTGCCAAATCTCAATATCATATATGACATCTAAACCTTGTTAAAACATGGCGGTTTCATTTTATGTACACTCATATCAAGGATAAATGATTTGTTAGCATGCTTACCTTTTCTATTTAACTTGTAACCATTTCCAAAGTCCTCTACATAACAACCATCAAGTGTAAACAAATTCTACCATCCCATCTAATCAATAAAAACCACGTTATTAGTTATATTTGTTATATGGTTCACATTAGCCAAGTAGTTTGTTTTACTAGTTTTCTTATCAAATGAACATTGCCATTGTGAGATATCTAGTGAGTTGTGTCATCCCTTATCTCCAAATAGCTTAGATACCCTAGGGTACACATTGTTGAGATATCGAGCTCCACTCGTGATATGCCAGGGTGACCGTTGTGCATTTATGTCACCGACTTGTCAGTTGTAGATGCGGTTGGTACACCGCCCATGAATAATAGCTACATGATAGCTATCCTTATCTACTCTAGTTCGTGGCTCAGTTAGTATGCCACCTTAGTTAGTTGAGTTTGGTTTGAGACCCATATATAGGGTTCTTCTATTTCTTTGTATGAGAGTTCTTTTTTGGCTTACACAACTAAGAAGAGGAAAAACTGTTTTCAGCCTCCACCCTTATGTGTATTCCCCCATTGTGCAAGCAAGAAAGCTACAAGTGAGACTCCTTCCTTCTCTCCCACAATCTTGACATGGTATCAGAGCCTTGTTCGTGGTAAGGAGCTCAAGAAAGCAAGCCAAGCTCGCGGTGTTCTGGTAAGAGGAGTAGTGTTGCTTTCATTTTCTGTTTTGGGAGCAGATCTCTGCAGGTAGCACAGCCGGAAATTGCAAGAGTGCACTGTCTCAGGTTGAGACGCCCTTCGCGGTGAAGCAAGAGGGCAATATATGCTGCGGGAGAGGGCTTTAGCCCTTGGCGACCCTGTTTTTTTTTATTTGAGGCCATTTCGGGGCCTGTTTTGGAGGCGGAAGTTTTATGCACGCACTCAGGAAAAGACCCTATTTTATGCTGTGCGACCACTGTTCTACAGGTCGGTGAAAAGTTTCTGTAGAAATTGCATCGTATGCTTGTGCGCAGAGACATTGGGAGTTACAGAATCATCCCTATTGCCTGTTGATGCAAAATCGTCACTAGGAAGTGACTGTGTGGTCAAATACCACTTTCGTCAGTTTTGCAAATTTGCCTTTGTGAGGCTGAAGCTGTGTTGTTTGCAGTGACAGAATTTTTTGCAGTGTTCTGTAATGGCGTCTGATTCTCTCTCACAGATTGTCACTGAAAAGCTTGACAAGAACAACTTCCAAGCATGGAAGTTTAGAATGACGAATTTCCTTATGGGAAAAGGATATTGGGAATTTGTTGCAGGAAATGAAGAAGAACCAGTTCTTCCTGATATTCCCAATCAACAGCAAATACAGGCATTTAAAGCATGGCATGAGAGAGCCAGGAAAGTTATGTACTGGCTGTCTATCAGTATTTCAGACTCTATGATTGTGCATATTCAGGATGCAAGTACGCCAAAGGAGGCATGGGATACTTTGTCAAAAATGTATAGCACGAATACGCAAGCCAGGAAAATGCAGCTCAAGCAAGAGTTGCATAATGTGCAAAGAGAAAATATGAGCATCAATGACTACCACATGAAGGTGAAGAAGATTGCAGATGCACTTGCTTCCATTGGGTCGCCAGTGGAAGATGATGATTTAGTTTCTGTGACCTTGAATGGTCTAGGAAAGGATTATGCACAGTTTCGGACATCCATTTCAGTTCGTGAAAGATTTCCTGATTTTGAGGAGTTGATTGCTCTTCTAATTTCTGAGGAGCAGAGAAATGGTGGTGCATATTCTTCAGGAGGAACTTCAAAAGAAACTGTCTTCTACTCAAATGCTGGAAGAGGTAGAGGCAGAGGTAGAGGAGGCCGATTTGGAGGCCGTGGCAGAAATCAGAATATGCAGCAAACTCAAGAAAACCAGTCCTATGGAGGAGGACGTGGTAACTCTAGAGGCAGGGGGAGCCAAAGAGGTCGTGGTGGATGGCAAAGAGGCCAAAATGCAAACAGTAATGTTGAATGCTACTACTGTGGTAAAATGGGTCATATGGCTAAACACTGCTATAAAAAGCAGAATGACATCATGAATGGAAAACTGCAACAAGGAAATTATGCATCTTCTAGTAGACAGGATGACAGAAATGAGCATTTGTTCATGGTGCAGCACATGAACAATTCTGTGACAAGTGCAGAAGAAAGCAACGATGTGTGGTATGTTGACTCAGGTGCATCAAACCACATGACAGGTCATGCAGAATGGATGGAGGATGCAAGGAAAATGGAAAAACCAGGATTTGTGGAGACTGGTGATGATACTGCACATCCTATTGTGCAGATTGGAAAAATTCCTTTGTCTATGCAGGATGGGAAAAAGAAATACCTGTCCGATGTATTTCATGTCCCGAATATCACCAAGAATCTAGTTTCTGTTGGTCAAATGGTTGAACAGGGCTTGCAGGTCAGATTTAATCCTCATGGATGCTTTGTTGAGGATATGAAAAATAAAGGTCACTTGATAGCAAAAGGAAAGAAGAAGGGCAGAATGTTTACATTGGATGCAGACATGTCTGAATTGAGTGCATCAATGTTTGCACATGGGACCGGTGTAGTTGCAGATATTGATATCTGGCATAAACGCATTGGTCACGTTAATGTACAACGACTTAAATCAATGCAGGCCCAAAATATTGTTGCAGGATTGCCTAAATTCAAGGTTGCAGAAATGCATAAGGTATGTGGAGCCTGTCAGTTTGGAAAACAGGCAAGGAAACCATTTCCTAGACATGTTCAAGAGAGTAAGAAGCCATTGGAATTAATCCACTCTGATGTGTGGACTACTAAAGCTGCGTCTCTTGGAGGCTGTCATTATTTTGTCACTTTTATTGATGACTATAGCAGAAAAGTTTGGGTGTATTTTATGAAGAAGAAAAGTGAAGTGTTTGGGCATTTCAAAACTCTTAAAGCTATGGTTGAAAAAGAAACAGGCCTGCAAATAAAATGCCTAAGGTCAGATGGAGGGGGAGAGTACCTCTCAAATGAGTTTGCAAGGTCCTTGCAGGAGCATGGCATAAAGCAGCAATATTCATGTAGTCATACCCCACAACAAAATGGAATTGCAGAAAGGAAAAACAGGCATATTGGAGAGGTATCTCATGCCATGCTCAATGAAAAAGACCTACCAGATTTTTATTGGGCTGAGGCAATTGCTACAGCAGTCTACATAATGAACAGGACTCCCACTGCAGCAATACATGGAATGACTCCAGAGGAGAGGTATACTGGTAGGAAACCAGATATTTCTCATTTGAAAATTTTTGGCTGCATTGCCTATGTACATGTGCCAGATGAGTTGAGATCCAAGTTGGATCCAAAAGCTGAGAAGTGCATCTTTATTGGTTACTCTCTGCAGCAAAAAGGGTATAGATGCTATAACCCTTCTACTCGTAAGTTTACAGTGAGCAGAGATGTTGTTTTTGATGAGATGAGTAGCTGGTATAAACCAGTAAATGTGATTGATGATGTAGATGCACAAAATGGTAATGCTGCACAGAATTCACAGCAGCAGTCACAAAATATTAGTGAACCTGGAGCGTCCTCTAGCAGTGGTTCACATTCTTCGCCATGGACAGGTAGATTGAGATCAGGAGAATCTTCTCAAAGCAATGCAGATAGTGGTATGCAGGTATCACGAAAAGGAAAAGAGAAGGTTGATCAGCCCATGTTTGATGTGAATGCAGGTCACTCTTATGTGGATGGTGAATCCAGTGGCTCAGAACAGAGCATTGATGATGAGTTGGGTATTCCTTCTATTGTTACACCTGGAGTAAGGAAAACCAGGGATGTTTTGAGAGCACCTGGGAGTGAACCTACTTTGCGTAGGTCTACGAGATCTAGGTATCCTGTGGATAGGCTGAAATATGATGGATTTACAGCCATTCACTATGCATATATGGTCAAAGTGATACAGGAACCAGAACCCACTTCTTTTGAGCAAGCCATGGGAAAAGAAAAATGGGAGAAAGCCATGGATGAAGAAATGGATGCCTTGGAAGCAAATGCTACATGGGAGTTAGTACCTTTGCCTAAAGGTAAGAATGCAATTGGCTGTAAGTGGGTTTATAAGGTGAAGCACAATGCAGATGGTTTTGTGAACAGATACAAGGCAAGATTAGTAGTCAAGGGGTATGCACAAACATATGGCATTGACTATGAAGAAACATTCAGTCCGGTTGCAAGGATGGCAACCGTAAGAGCAGTCATTGCTATGGCTGCATCAAAGGGATGGTCTTTACATCAGATGGATGTAAAGAATGCTTTCTTGCATGGTGATTTGCAAGAAGAGGTCTATATGGAGCAGCCACCAGGTTATGTGCATGCTGTTCATCCTGAGTTTGTTTGCAGGTTGAAGAAAGCCTTGTATGGCTTGAAGCAAGCACCTAGAGCATGGTCTGACAAGATAGGACAGTATCTTGTCACTATTGGCTTTCAGATTTCCAAGGCAGATTTCTCACTTTATGTGAGAAAAACAGAGAAAGGTATCATGCTACTTGTCATTTATGTTGATGATTTGATTATGACAGGTGACAGTGATGAAGATATCCTTCATGTGAAAATGCTATTGAAGCAGAAGTTTGAGATGAAGGATTTGGGAGAGCTGCGTTATTTCTTGGGCATTGAGGTGATTAGATCACCAAGTGGGATACAGCTCTTGCAGAGGCAGTATGGATTGGACATGCTGTCCAAATATGGGATGACAGGCTGTAAGCCTATTTCAGTTCCTTTGGAGCAGAATGTGAAGCTGAGCACAGATGCAGGTGAGCTTCTAGAAGACCCTACTATGTAGAGACGCATAGTAGGAAGTTTGATTTATATGACTATTACCAGGCCAGATTTGAGCTATGCTGTTGGATTGGTAAGTCAGTTTATGCAGGCTCCAAGGAAACCACATTTGGATGTGGCTAGACGCATACTCAGGTATGTGAAGTCCACATTGCAGTATGGACTATTTTATGAGACTGGGGTTCAGATACAGTTGCATGGATACACTGATGCTGATTGGGCTGGTAGTATTTCTGATAGACGATCTACCAGTGGATATGTGTTCTCTTTTGGGAGTGCTGCAGTCACTTGGAGCAGCAAGAAACAGCCTACAGTTGCCTTGTCGAGCACAAAGGCCGAGTACAGGGGTGCAGCAATGGCTGCATGTGAGGTAGCTTGGTTGCATAAGCTACTTTATGATATGCATCAGTCTACAGATGGACCAGTTGTCATTTATTGTGACAACATGAGCAGTATACACTTGGAAAATAACCCAGTCTATCATGCTAGAACAAAGCACATTGAGGTGGATTATCACTATGTGCGGGAGAGGGTTTTACTAGGTCTTATTGATCTAGTTTATGTCAGCACAGAGGATCAGGTAGCTGACATATTCACGAAGGCATTGGGCGCAGAGAAGCTGCGTAAGTTCAGAGACCTGCTTGGTGTGCAGGAATTGGGATTGAGCTCGAGGGGGAATGTTGAGATATCGAGCTCCACTCGTGATATGCCAGGGTGACCGTTGTGCATTTATGTCACCGACTTGTCAGTTGTAGATGCGGTTGGTACACCGCCCATGAATAATAGCTACATGATAGCTATCCTTATCTACTCTAGTTCGTGGCTCAGTTAGTATGCCACCTTAGTTAGTTGAGTTTGGTTTGAGACCCATATATAGGGTTCTTCTATTTCTTTGTATGAGAGTTCTTTTTTGGCTTACACAACTAAGAAGAGGAAAAACTGTTTTCAGCCTCCACCCTTGTGTGTATTCCCCCATTGTTCAAGCAAGAAAGCTACAAGTGAGACTCCTTCCTTCTCTCCCACAATCTTGACACACATCTCTCTAAACGAGCCAATGAGATATAATGTACCTAGTATTGAGCTAAAATATGCATTACATGATGAACCAACCTCTTGAAAAACCCGATCAATGTTTAATTAATGAAAACCCTAAAACAAAGAGTAATTTGAGAGAGTTAAAATAGGGAGATGTTCAAGATCCCAAAACTTTCTATAAATAGCCAAGCTACCCTCCATTCAATTCAGTCTTGTTTTTGCAAGTTTTAAGTCCTCTAGCTGTACTACACCCACACCCCGTTCACTGGGGACATCTTGGCCAAAGCTTCCTAACATTGTCTACACCCATCTTATGCATGTTCCTAGCCTTTATCACATAGTTTACACCATCTATTACTACTGTATGACCCTAACTATTGCTATTGATCACTTGCCTTGCGACCAACTATTACATGGTAGCAATTGCTGCATTTACACCTACTGAATACTACCCTATATCCTAGTCAATTGTTGTTGTACTAGTTTCCATATAATCACTCTCAACTACATTGACTATTTTCTCTCTCCTTTGTGCATTCGCTATACTGCATTTTGATGTTGTCGAACATCACATCTTGGACATTGCCTTGTTGTATTTTGGGATTGGATAGGAGTATAACACACTCTCGAGCTCATTGCCTCTGTGTTAGTCCTCAAGACATGAGAGTTTGGGGTATAGTTCTTGCTCCTTGCATGGTTTGTTTACTACATGAGCATCATATTATATTTATATTGGACAGGAGTACAACACACTCTCGAGCCCATTGCCTTTGTCTTAGTCCTCAAGACATGAGAGTTTGGGGTATAGTTCTTGCTCCTTGCATGGTTTGTTTACTACATGAACATCATATTATATTTATTCATTCATTTAGATATTCATTTGTTCATTGTCTCTGAGTTACCCTAACCCTAGCTGTGTTCTATTGAGTTTATGCTTTGTCATACACTTTCATTTATGTTTCTATGTTAAGATCTTTCTTGATATGGTATCAGAGAGCAAGGATCTCTTTAACAAAACCTTGATCTTTGATCTAAAAGCCCTTTGCACGAAGCATGAACAACAAAAGAACATTGTCAAGATGACTTCGGAAACATCTTCACCACATCATGATGCTCCCATGCCTAGCATATCGAGACATGAGATGAAGTGGGCCTCACAACTTGCTCCTCCAACTTTTGGCATGGCTAGAGAGACTTTGAACTACCATGGATTCCATAGACCATATGAGATCTCATGAGCCAAATATGATCTTATCCTCGTGTATCATGCTTCAACAACAAATTGAAGGTAATTTTGAATTTCCCCTTTTAGATTCGGTGCACCGGTCTAATGATTTTGTTAGAAGGATGGAAGCTCCACAAAGGATTGGCCATCTTGAGGTGGAAACTAGCACGGAGTACAAACCATTTTCCTCTCTACAACATTCATCTCCATCTTTATCCATTTCATCGCTTTCATTAACATCTCCACCTTCATTCACTCTCATGTCAAGCACAGAAATCAATACTTCTTAATCTTTTTTATCTATCTCCTCTTTTCTGCAAGATATTGGTGATACTCAAGATGAATGAACTCTTCGTAGCAAGTATTGGTGCATAAGCCCTAAAAAAGATAGGGTTTTCTATTTCAACTAAAGAAAAGGTAAGGAAAAGTTGGAAGATTCATCGGTGAGTGCTTCTTCCTCATCTTTTCCTTCAGCTTTTACATCTCATGGTAAATTTGTTTTCAACCCACTAGTTCCACTGCACCTTCCTTTTAGCCTCCATTAAGTGCACCTTTCATATCTTCACACATCACATGGGGGCCTTGGGAATGCCACCCAACCATCACCAAGTGTTGATCAATTGGTACCATAGTTTGCCTCCATGGCATTACCTAGAGGATCTTTTGGTCATTTTGCACTAGTTTTATTGCACCTTTCTTTTAGCCTCCACCATTAAGTGCACCTGTCATATTTTCACACATCACATGGGGGGGGGGGGGGGGCTTCATCCTTAGGCATGCCCTTTAGGACCTCATCTTTTCCTTAGTTAGGTGGTGTCTCCATGATGGAGGTTCATCCTCCTATACACATTTTTCATGGCCTGGGAATGCCACCCTTCTTGCATACCCTCATCATCGTTTCTAAGAGCTACGGACGGGACCCCGGCCCCTCTCTAAAGAGTTCCAGATATTGACAGACATGTAGAGAAGGCTGCATGAAAGTGAGGGGGAGGGGGAAATGCTGCTGCAGTGGGGAGGGAGGAGTTGTCGAGCTGGCGGGCCGAAAGGCAGCAGTCCCTGCACGTGCACGGGGATGGCCAAGTGTGGGTACAACCCCGTCCACTTCGGCTTGACCTTCTAGATCCTCCTCACAGCCACCGCTCGACATATTTAGTAAATGTCCGCATGATCAAGCGACATCGGCGGTGCAGAAAACTCTGCCCAGGCGGCCGTCCTGGAAAACGCAGAATCTATCTGAACTTTGTATTGTCAACCTTTCAAACTCTTGTTAAAATGTACACCTCATGCATTTGCTGCCCAAGTTTACTTTTCTATTTTTATTTTTGTGTTTTGCAGGGGGGGGGGGGATAATTATTGTTAGCTAGAGGCATGTGCTTGATATTGTTAGCATATTGGGAATGACCCTCTCTAACAAGCATTGAAGTGTGAGAGTATAAAAATGTAGAAGTAAATAGGTATATTAACAATGGTGTGGCTATCTAATGAGCATTGAAGTGTGAGCTACACTCTTAAAGAAGGCATGACTCTCTCCAATAGGCATTGAAATTGAGAGATGGTAGAAATGTAGAAGTCAGGTATAGCATTAACACATGCAAGATAGTTGGGATGAGAGAGTGTATGTATCTGTTGTTGTTGGGGGGGGGGGGGGGGGGGGGGGGGGATGGAGTGTATATGGTCATTAATGTTAAGTGCAGAAAAATGCATGGGTATGCCAATATAGGGGAATGCCTTTTTTATTTTTGTGTGTGCGTGTATGTGTGTGTGTGTGAGGCCTCAACAAGGTCTTAGAACATAGTTGCAAACCTTTTGGGTAAGTTGCATGGTTTTCTAAGGAGATTCCTCAAAAAATATGCAAAAAGAATCAATTTCTAAGAACTAGTAAAAAATCAATGTGTTCTTTTTTCAAACATCAGTAAATTTCAAGTGTTTTTAAAATATTATTACAAGAGTTCTAAGTGTGATTGGGAAAACCTTGCTTTTTAAAATATCATTCTCATTTGGAATCAGTTTATCAAAAACTTGGGGATAGAATATGCATAAGATTACATTCAATCAAACTCGAAGCTTTCTAATGAAAAAGGGTGTGAATGGTGACTAAATAAAATTGGTTCCCTTCTTGAAAGTGTGAACACAAAAATAAATCATAAGCTAATGATTTATCTTATCAATGATTGAAAAAGCTTTGAAAAAGTATTTAGATTTAAATGAAGAAAAATGTCACTCTACGCATAAAACAGCTCCTATCGGACTATTTTTTTCTACTGCCACCATTAAAGCTTTTAAGCTTTGAAGATTATGGGGAAAGCAAAGCTAATGATAGCTATGTAGGTAAAAGCTATGATCTGTGACAATTTTGGAAAAACTCAATACATGAAAAAGGCATTGTCTAGAAATGAGGAAAAAAAGGGAAGGAGATGATGCAAAAAAGTCTAAATTGAAGTGATCAGCTAAGGGAAAAAAGCAGGAATCTTGAGCCTCTTTAAGTTTTTGAACATGAGCTCTCAAGCTTTGAACTGAGAGTATATGAAGCAAAGAAGAGGGAGACGAGTTGCTTTGATATCTCTACTTATGAAGATCTGAAGGCTTTAAAGAATTGCTAGAACAGAGTACTTGAAGCAAAAGAAGGTTTTTTTTGGATGCTCTTGATAAAGAGATTACAAAGAGTCTATTTTTCTTAAACATATTGGTCTTGGCTTGGAAGTTGGCAAGTTCGTTTGCAAGTTGCTGAAGATCTATCTACTTGGAGAACTTGGCTTGGATTCTTAAGGACAAGCACTTGGATTTGGGATTTATTCATGACTAGAAGCTCTTGAACTTCATTGAATACTCGACTTGGCATTTATGGCTATGGGTTTAGCTCTCCTGATTGAGCTTTGGTTTTGTAATCTGGCTTTGGATTTGTACTTGGAATAGAACTGCAATATACTAGACCTTTGTCATCAAATCTGTTGTCTTGAATCAATCTTGCTTCCATCTCGCATAGCATCCCTATGTGATGAGTGACTTTCCCAAAATCCTACACGAATTTTGGTGCAACATCTGGATTTTGTGCTACATCTGGTAAACCCAAATCCCGATGTGAAAGCATCGCTTCTCTTCATCGAGATGGGAGACCCTTTGAATAATCCACCTTCATCATTGATTGTTCCTTCCTCTTCAACCAATGAGATGAAGACTTTGTTACAAACTCTTTTTTCAGCCATTATGATGCAAAATCAATAGATGCAATTATCTATGCAGCAGTAGTAGGCAGTTGCATCACCAACAGTAGTTGGATCAACAATAGTTATTGCATCCATAACAGGAGCATACGCTTGGTGCGACCAAGGCGATCGAGGCTATGGTTAGTGAGCGAAAATTATTTGATGGCAAGAATGTTTCAACCTACATTAAGGCCTTTGAAAGCCAAATGCGCTTCTTCGGAGTTCTAACAAAGTGGAGCAACTATTTCTTACAGCTTGTCATGCCTGCTTTGCGGGTTAGAGTGATAGATGTGTTTGTACAAGACTCTCACTGGAATGCTTTCAAGAAAGTGCTCAAAGACGAATATTTTCTAGAGGATTACGATATTGCTACACGAAAGACATTTCGAAAGTGGGTTTATCATCCCAACAAAGAACTTGTTGCCTCTAAATTGTTGCGGGAGTTCGAAGAGCGATACAACCAATTGGATGCACTAGAGCAAAGAGCTCTGAACTCAAAGAAAGTGAAGTTATTCTTAGAAGCGGCCGATCCTGCACTTCAGGATGAATTGGGAGAGCTACTAAAGGACTGTACGCAGCCTATGGGATTGAAGATGAATTGGCAGGACACTATCGATGCAATTTCTACACTGATAACAAAGAGGCGAAGATGGAAGGCTCACTTTTGCAGAATAGGATGTAGTCACCACCAGTGATGTCTTCTCCTACCACGACTTCTCCTATTGCACCACCACTGTTAGAAATGCGGGATCTAGAGCATGACATAACCGGAAGCTATGGAGGATGGAAGGAGAAGTGTAGACTCATGATGGAATGGACACTGTTTGTTACACAAGTGAATTAGGTTCCAAGATTGAGACTTGGACTCATAAACACAATCTTGTGTATGTGGACAATGGCATTGACGCTTTACTGAAATGAAAAGAGTACTATCATTGCATTAAGAAAGGAAGCAAGTACAATGCTTTATAGGAAAGTAGGAAACTGCAGTAGGCACCATTGTGCATATGGGATAAGTTAGCCTGCATATCCTTGACCCTGAGACTCCATACAAAGAGGCTGTTTGAGTGTGATTGCTGATTCTCAACACCCCTCCTCAATCACAACTAGAAAAGGCACAAAGTGTGTAGAGGCTGTAATGAGAACCACCTGCAAAGTGTGGGCATACCACAGACATGGCAAAACACCAGAGGCTATCACAAAAAAAAAGCTAAGTGTGGGTACCATAAACATGGTGGACATCCAGAGGCTGTAACAGGGGCCTCACAAAGTGTACAGGGACTGTAATGCCAAGTTACATAAGGAGTTTACAAGGCTTATGGCAGGAAGCATTAGGGCAAGGAAGTACAAGGCTTTTAAAACAGTCTATCAGAATTATGAGAGTACAAGGACTGATGAGTCTTGTCCTTCCGATCCTGGTGATCTTCATCTTCTTCTTCCTTTGCTTCATTTTCTTCTTCTTCTTTGACTGCGACTAGATAGGCCTTTTGGGATCTCTTTCTTGCGTGGCAGAACTTCTCGGTGTGTCCGGTCCTTTTGCAGAAGTCACAAAAGAGCTGATCTTTCTTGCCACACATCTCAATTACATGGAAGGACTCCTAACCCAACTTGCAGGAATAAACATTAAAATGGATGAAGATGTTTGCATCGGTGTTCTACTTAAGAGCTTGCCTCCTGAATATAATAACGTATCAACAACTTTAATCAACATGCCAAATCCTGAACTTGTTGATATCCAGGCATCACTGTTAGAAGAAGAAAAGAAGCTAAAAACTAAAGAAGAACCAAGTACCTCTAGAGATGAGCATGCATTATATGTTGGCAACAGGTACAAAGGAGCATGACATAACCGGAAGCTATGGAGGATGGAAGGAGAAGTGTAGACTCATGATGGAATGGACACTGTTTGTTACACAAGTGAATTAGGTTCCAAGATTGAGACTTGGACTCATAAACACAATCTTGTGTATGTGGACAATGACATTGACGCTTTACTGAAATGAAAAGAGTACTATCATTGCATTAAGAAAGGAAGCAAGTACAATGCTTTATAGGAAAGTAGGAAACTGCAGTAGGCACCATTGTGCATATGGGATAAGTTAGCCTACATATCCTTGACCCTGAGACTCCATACAAAGAGGCTGTTTGAGTGTGATTGCTGATTCTCAACAACCACTACTTCTCCTATTTCTCAGCATGTGTCTATGCCTATGCCTATTCCTGCTATAGTTGTCAGACCAACTGCAAAACCAACAGTCAAAGATATGGTGGAGGAGATATCAAAGAACTTAAAATACCTACAAATCAAGATGACTAGAATGGAGCAGCAGTCGCTTAGTCTAGCTCCGGCAGTTTCAGTCCCAACTTCTTCTACTCCTGCAAATTCTTCTAGGAGTGATTGTGTCCGTCTTTGCATGTGGTGTGATAGTCCAGATCATGATCGAAAGGACTGTCAAGATTTTGAAGAGGTGAGAAGGCTGAAGTTGGTAGTTTGGAAAGACAACATGATATGTTTTGGAGATACAACGAAGCTAATCAAACCAAATTTCAGTAAGGGTGGTATGAAGAAATCGTTAGAGGAGTCTCTTTTGTGCTCTTCTTATGTGATGTAAGAGGTGGCAAGAGAAGCTGCTGCCTATGGCCTTCAGTTAGAGTAGTTGTTGAAGGACAAATCTCCTTTATGGTCCTATGCACTACATACAGAGAAAAATGGGAAAGCTTCAACATTCGAACTTTCAGTCACCATAAGTGATGAGATCAAGAAAGGGACTAGATGGGATGATTGAGTTGATGTCTTTTCTATCTATGCCTATATGGAAAAATCTCAGGGATTCAAAGTGCTTGTTGAGGAGAAGCGGAAAATAGATGATGATCAGCGTGAAAGTTTGAAGAGGGTGACTAGGAGGAGTGATCCAATTTCTTAGCCGTTTTCTTCAGGACCAGAGCAGAGTATGGCTGATGTTTAGAAGAAGCCAAAAGTACAAGAAGATCATAAAGCCCCAAAGCCAAAAAAGCAACCTGGATTCAAGCTGCTTTCCAACATTGAGATAACTACAAACTTGAATAAGGTGCATGAGGATCAGATTCTTAACTGCAAAATTGAATTCACTCTTGGAGAAGTCTTGGGAATTTCCAAAAGAGAATTTTATGATGTTATCATCAACATCATTAAAACAAAACGATAAATTACTAGAGAGCTGACATAGGATATGATCCATCGAGAGGCTTTAGCAATATTGCTGAGGCTATTATCTATGGTTTGCATATTGAGGAGATTACTAAGGAGTCTACAGATGGAGCTTTATGTATGCAAACTAAGAAGACTCTTGAGCCTTTACTTCAGCTTGTACAGTATACAGAGAGTGATGACGCACCTAGATTGGTGCCTCGTAGCCATTTTTCTCGCAGTCACTAGGCTCATGCAACTACGGAGACAATAATCAAGCTTGGTGAGGCAGAGACCCCTTGTGTTGCTCTTTTGGATCGCGGCTCCGAGATTAATGTCATAGTGCATGGATTGTATGATATCGGTAGATGGTCAATTGATGTGGATCATGGTTGGCACATGCGTGCGGCCAACAACACTGCAGGAGATTTGTATGCTGCTTGTCCAAACTTGAAGATTTCTATTGGAGATGTGGATGAGACTTATCATTTCTTTGTGTAGAAATCTTGTTCCTATCCTATTATTTTGGGGCAGCCATTCATTGCTGAGTCTTGAATGGAGACTAAGGTTCTACACAATGGGTCTGCCTATGAGTGGATTCGAAGCAAGGATGGAAAGAGGGCTATCTAGTTCATGATAGTTTGTGTCAACAATCAACGGAATAAGGATTCTTTGAGAGATTCCCCTCTTCCAGTAGGAGAGCCAAAGTTTTGTTAGGTATCATTGTCTTGCGAGACGACAGTGGTACGAGATAGGGAAAGCTCTCGCCTCCTGGCAGCGACAGTTTTTCCCTAGGAGTTTATGGTGTGTCTATTGAAAGTACTTTGTGTTTTCAGCATATTACCGACATACCTAGAGTTGCCATGCAGTACTTGAAGAGAAAAGAAAAAGCATTGAAGCTTGCAAGGCTTTAACATGAAGATTGGGATTGAAAATTTTTTACTTCCAGCAGAGGTGAAATGTTTTGAGGAGATGTTGAGTAGATATGGGAGACCCTTTGCTTTTTTCTCACATGAGATAGGTTGTGTTGATCCTATGGTTGTGACGTCTATGGTTATTTTTACTATTCCGCATGTCCCTTGGAATCTATGGCCTATTTCTATGCCTAGGGCTCACTTGCCCAAATTGATGGAGATTTTGAATGAGCGGATTATGATGGGGATTCTAGAACCATCTTCAGCTCCATATTCTAATAGATGGTTCACAGTTCCCAAGAATAATGGGACCTACAGCTGGTAAACATGGTCACTATACAAAATGTTGGTGTTGGACCTATTGTGGATGAGTTTGCATAGGCTTTTGCTAGACATGCTATCTATTCACTTGGGTCTTTATTCCAGGTATGACCAGTTCCAGCTTGCCCTTGAGAGTACAAATTTGACTAGGATGAAGACACCTTTAGGCCTTATCTAGATGTGTACGCTTCCATAGGGAGCTACTAATTCGGTTGCCCATATGACGAATGGGATGAACAAGGTCTTACATGATTTTATTATAGAGCTTACCATGCCTTTCATTGATGATCTGCCTATCAAGGATTGTTTGGAGAAAGAGAAAGATGAGACTTTAGATGATCATGGATGCATGTACTTTCTAACCACACATATTAGAGATGTTGAGAGGATCTTTTGCACGCTAGAGGAAGTCAATTTGACCTTCTTGGGGCTAAAGTCTATTTTTTGGTGCCAGAGAGGTTTTAATTGCTGGACATATGTGTGGTTATTATGGCAGGAGGCCTTCCCCTGTGAAGGTTGATGCCATAGAGAAGATTGCGAAGACTTTCTCTTGTACTTCAGAGGTTCACATGCTTCTTAAATCTTGTGTATTTTATCTTATTTAAATTCCTCATTTCGCTCATATTTCATATGATGTCTACAAGCTCTTGAGGAAAGGGCAACGTTTTTCTTGGGACATGAGACACACTAGAGCTATGCTGAAGTTGAAGAGATTGTTGAGAGTCGCTCCGACTCTTTGGAAAGCAGATTATGAGTGTGGGAGACCTATTGTACTCACTATTGATACTAGTCCTATTGGCATTGGATGGGCTATTGGCTAGGATGATGCAGATGGGAATAGGTATGCCATTCGGTTTGGGGCAAAAGTCCTAAATGAGTAGTAGCATAGATATCCACAAATTAAGAGGGAGCTCTTGGGAGTTGTCACGGCTCTCAAGAATGATAAAGAGTACTTCATTGGTGTTGTTGTGGTGGTCAAGACTGATTTCTTACCTCTTCTAGGTATGATCACGAGTTGTTCTACTCCATACATTGCTATGCTTAGGTGGATTGGGTACATAAAATCCATGAACCGTAAGTTCAAGCATATACAAGGTAAAGACAACCCAGCCGATATGCTTTTAGGAGTGAGGTATGATGATATGGATTCTTTTTGCACTGGTGATGTTGATGATGGGGCTGATCTTTTAGCCATGCATGCTGATCGTACTTGTCATGTATCTACTTTGGAGAGCTTTGATGAGTCTTTGTATATAGGAGAGTATTTGCAGATTGGCCATTATATGAGTACCATGTCTAGATAGAATGGATGGACTGATGCAGACTTCAAGAAGATCAGGAGGAAAGCTTATAGTTTCTTCTTGCAGAGTGGACTGCTTTGGAAGCATCCACAAAAGCAAGGAGGATAACCATTGAGAGTTGTATGTGGCAGAGCTTCATAGGTGCGAATCATGAGAGAGTTTCATGAAAGTCTTTGGGTAGGACATAGAGCTGTTTGGGCAACCTATGAGAAGATTAGAGAGTGCTATTAGTGGAGAGGAATGTATAGAGATATCTCACAAGTTGTTGAGACATGCAGTAATTGTCAGTTGTTTTCTTCAATAAGGCATAGAGACGAGCTTCACCCTACGTACCCGCTATGTATTCACTACAAGTGGATTCTTGATTTGATTACTATGCCTGTTGGATTGTGGCAGATGCATTACATTGTTTTGGCACGAGAGGATCTCATGAATTAGGTGGAAGGAAGAGCATTGAGGACAAATACTACTTCAGTGGTTTGTAAGTTTCTATTGGATAGTGTTATTTGCAAGTATGGCTACATTGGGAAAATTACAGCCGATAGAGGTGAGTTGGATGCTGATGAGGCTAGGGATTTTTTCCCTCACCTTGGCATTAAACTTTCTTTGACTATAGCATATAATCTAGAAGGCAACGGGAAGAGCGAGAGAGGTCATCCAGTACCAATTGTGAAAGCCTTGGCCAAAGCATGAGGTGGAAGGGTCAGAGAGTGGCCTAGATTGTTGCCTTATGCCTTATGGGTTGATCACACTATACATAGTGTGACCACAAGCTATATGCCATCTAAGTTTATGTATGGACAGAAACCAATCATGCCTATAGAGACTTGCGCACTCACTTGGAGTGCTTTACCGTGGCAGCATGATGAGATGACTAGAGAGGATCTTTTGGCTCTTCATATTCGTCAGTTAGAGGAGATCTGTGGATATTGAGAGCGTTGCCTAGAAGTTCAAAGAGGCTAGAATTTGCAGCAAAGTCCGATTTGATAGCAGACAAAGATTGAGACCTAGAGAGATTGAGGAGGGAGATTGGGTGTTGGTCTACGTGATAGCAGTCTAGACAACCAACACAGTATTATCCGCAAGGTTTCGAGACGATGGTTTGGGCCTTATTTGGTGTAGCATGTCCATGAAAATGCTACGTATTCCTTAGCAGAAATTGATGGTACGGCCTCGCGGATACCAATTTCAAGAGAGAGAATCAAACTATTTAAGAGGTGAGATGATGCAGCCTATGCAGCAGTTGAGGAGTTGGATGATGAGTTTTATGATGGACTTGAGGAAGGAGATGATGTAGATGAGGATGTGGATATTGCATATGATTTTATAGAAGATGAGGAGATTGCATTGACCGTCGAGCTTGGAAGTGATGAGGATGGGTAGTTGTGGCCCATCCGAAGGATGTGCATGTTAGGAGGGGGCAGATGTCGTGACATTGCGCATCCACAACTGCGAACGTGAGGGTGGAGTTTTTCGCCAGGAACTTAAACTCATTATTTAATGTCAAGACAAGCGGGAATGCCAGATTTGTATGGAATTCTTACGACCATATGAACTCTATCTAATCCAAAGTCAATTCAGCAAGACATAAAGAGCAGTTGCTTAAACTAAAGCAACATCTTGGAATGAGCCTATCAAAACTCGAGGACAGAAGATACATAAGATTACATTCGATCAAACCCGAAGCTTTCCATGAAAAAGGGTGACTAAATAAAACAGGTTCCCTTCTTGAAAGTGTGAACAAAAAAACAAATAATTGGAATACATTATAAGCTAATGATTTAGCTTGTCAATGATTAAAAAAGCTTTGAAAAAGCTTTTAGATTGAAATGAAGAAAGACAGCATCACTCTGCGCATAAAATGGCTCCTGTCGAACTATTTTTTCTGTTGCCATCATTAAAGCTTTTAAGCTTTGAAGATTGTGGGAAAAGCAAAGCTAATGATAGCTATGTAAGTAAAAGCTATAATTTGTGATGATTTTGAAAAAATGCAAGACAAGAAAAAGGCATTGTCTGGAAATGAGGAAAAAAAGGGGAGGAGATGATGCAAAAAAGTATGAATTGAAGTGATCAACGGAGGGAAAAAATAGGAATCTGGAGCTTCTTTAAGTTTTTGAGCTTGAGCATTCAAGCTTTGAATTGAGAGTATATGAAGCAAAGAAGAGGGAGACAAGAGTTGCTTTGATATCTCTACTTATGAAGTTCTGAAGGCTTTGAAGAATTGCTGGAACAGAGTACTTGAAGCAAAAGAAGATTTTTTTTGGATGCTCTTGATAAAGAGATTACAAAGAGTCTATTTTTCTTAAACATATTGGTATTGTCTTGGAAGTTGGCAAGTTTGTTTGCAAGACACTGAAGATCTATCTACTTGGAGAGCTTGGCTTAGATTCTTAAGGATAAGCACTTGGATTTGGGATTTATTCATGACTAGAAGCTCTTGAACTTCATTGAATACTCGACTTGGCATTTATGGCTATGGGTTTAGCTCTCCTGATTGAGCTTTGGTTTTGTAATATGGCTTTGGATTTGTACTTGGCATAGAACTGCAATATACTAGACCTTTGTCATCAAATCTGTTGTCTTGAATCAATCTTGCTTCCATCTTGCATAGCATCCCTATGTGATGAGTGACTTTTCCAAACTCCTACACGAATTCTGGTGCAACATCTGGATTCTGTGCGACAATGTTAGCATAAAAAAGATAGAATATTCTCTGTAGCTTGATGGAGATCAAGTTAAATCCAAAACTTGCATAATTTAGAAGGCAATTTGATGCATCACATCAAGTTTTTACAAAAAACATACAATATTCTATATAGCTTGATACTGTACATCAAGTTGATACAAAAACTTGGATAATTTAAAAGGCAATTTGATTATTGCATCAAGACAATATGAGAAAGTATGCAACATTCCATCTAGCTTGATGCATTGCATCAAGTTGGCGTAAAAATTTGCATGATTTACAAAGGAAATTGATGCATTGCATCAAGTTGGTACCAAAAAATGCATGATTTACAAGGCAACTTGATGCATTACATCAAATGAAACATGAAAAAATACATAATATTACATCTATATGAAATATACATAATATTGCATGTATCTTAATGGATTGTGAGAAGTTATGGAATGTTACTAAATTTTTTTTAGATAACTTAATGCATCACATCAACTAGTTTTTTTTTTTTAAGAAAAGAGATTTATAGTTATCTTGATGCAATGCAACAGGATGTAAAACTTACATGGAATCTTAGTGCGTTATATCAAGTTTATCATACAAGCATGAAAAATTTGAGGAGGTTTGTGGAAAGATTAATAGCATTTTGGGCTCAAAAGACAAAGTATAAAAGAGGGAAACCTATATAACTCGACCTAAAATATACTAGTGTTTAGAGAAAACCAATGTAGATTTGAAGCAAAGCATCAACCATAGCATGCCTAATAGGCTACTAAGAACAACCACAGTACAAAAACTACATTTAGAATGACATATACTTCAATCCTCAAAACAAGACAAGATCTACCAATTTGTGTTTTGGTTGTAGTTGGAATGGGGAGCAATAACATTTAAGATCCTTATAAAAATACTAATTATCCAAGGTTTTATTTCCAAGTTAGTGTAAGAAGATAAACTTGTGAAACTTGAGACAAGGCATTGATCCAATTGTTGTGTTAAGAGGAAAAAATGGTTTGATTTTGAAATTTTTGGAAAAAACGGTATACCAATTATGAAAAATTAATGCATTGTATCAAGATTGACAGTAAAGGGTGATTTTGATACGTGTTGGAAAAAGTGTGCATTAATGATGTAGAGTTGATGCAATGCATCAAGATTGACTATAAAGAGGATGATCTTGGCAAGTTTTGAAAAAAGTGTGCATCAGTGATGCAAAGTTGATGCACTACATCAAGAAGGACTTTAAAAAAGAGTGATTTTGACAAGTTATGAAAAAATTCTCCATCAGTTATGCAAAGTTGATGCAATGCATCAAGATTGGCAAAAAAAATGGTAATTTTGGCTAGTTTTGGAAAAAGAGTGCATCAACAATGCAAAGTTAATGCATTGCATCAAGATGGACTAAAACAATAGTAAAAATTTGATGACAAGGCTCAATCCATCATAAAGCTTGAGCTGGATGACAACTATATCCACCATGTTTACTTCGATGATGCAAATTTGATGCATTGTATCAAGATGGATGGAAAAAGGTGCAAAATTTGACACTTTTCAATTTTAACAACAACGAAAAAGCAAGATCATCAACAAAAGAACTAACGAAAAAGAAGCAAAGCAATGGAAATAGTAGACAAAAAACCCTTGGTTAAAGCTTCCAAAAGCTAGTATTTAGGGTATTGTCATGCCATTATCAACAATATATGATCATCCATAAGCAAGATCAACAGGTCATGTTATAGAGAGCTTGTCACGGTAATCAAACACAATCGGCTAATAACGTGTGCTTTCTTTTTTTCCTTATCCCTATGTCTAGTGGATGCATTATGTATGGTTGTAAAGAATTGCAAATATGCTTTGGCAACCAATAGTTATGAAATTTAGCTTATAGATATGAGAATTAGCTTTTAATGCTAGCATCATAATCTTCGATTTGTGATAGCGGTAATTTGTAGCAATCAGTATAGGGTGAATGTGGTGATATTAAAAAATCCAATTAGCTCGATAATAGCTTTGGGATTCATAAAATCATTCTTGTTGTTAGTGGGAATCTTGCATGTATAGCAATCAATAAGTGGTGAATGGACAATAATGAAAATTAGGCCTAGATGATGTTTTGTCGATTTACAATAATGATATTGTGATGATAGCAAGATGGGATGGACTTAGCACAAGAAGCTTGCAATGTGATCTTCATTTATATTACATGGACTTGCCACAATTGATCGAATACTTCAGAATCTAGAAGGGTACCTTGCTAGTTTTTAGAAGAGTATTCAAGGGCATTCCCCATGGCTAGCAAAGTTTTACCTAGGATTGCAAATAAGCTAGCTAGCTTTTAGAAATTTGTATTTTTGTTAGTAGCTATAATTTATGCTAACAGTTAGGACACTCAACATGACTCATTAGATCACAAGTTAGGATTCAATAGCTTGAAGGAGCAAAGATCATGTCCATGATCTCAAATGTAAATAGTATCCTCCAAAATGTTATGTATCTAAAGCTAATATGTGTCCTTAAGGCAACAACGGATCAAATGTTTGCATGACATGCATGGTGGAGTAAATTTAAAGATCAAATCAACCATGGGTGCTTATTCTTTATGCATAAATCTTTAGTTATACTTTGTCTATGATGGTTTGAGCTTACATTCCACCATGGAGCATTTCTCATGGCTATACTTATGATATAGATCATGGGTGGTTAGATTGAGTTATGAAGCATGATTCTAAGAGGAATTATACTAAGGTAGAATTCATACTAGCCTATGGTCATTTTGAAAAATGCTTAGATATACCTAGTGATATAATGTGTTGGTGGATTACTGCACAAAATGTTGGATTCCATATAAAAACATTCATATCTCGAGACAACATGGTGCGTTGCAAATTCTACATGTACAAAGGTTATGAACATCATCCTATCCATAGATGTAGTCCAATTGATCCATAGAATTTCTAAGTAGCAAGACAACTCTCATATGGATGTAGATCCTTGATCAGAGAGAGATATGCTTGTGTGAACACAATGCTCATTAGGTCTTAAAAATGCCTTTTAAGAGATAGAGAGAGAGTGTGCTAGACTAATAGGAGCAGAGCCTCTGTAACGAAAGTTCTATTTTTAAAAATACAAAAAATCATTTTACAAAAAGATATGTCTTAGCTTTTATTATAGTAGATGGTATTATGTTGGTGGTAATTTGGTTGTTTTAGACCAAAATCTTGATAATTTTAGCAAAGATCCTATAGTGGATCTTGATGTTTGGTACAATGAGGAGATTATTGCAATCCTAAAGGTTAGATCATCATGTATGCTACATCAATTGAGGATGGATTTACAAAATGAAGATATTGAACTACCATACTCATTTGTGTTCCAACTTAATAACAAATGAGTAAGTTTTTAAATCATATTATATCCACTTAGTTGTATATCTGATTTAACTTCCTAATTAATAAATATTTGTAACATTTTTTTACATACATCAACGAGGAGAGAGAAGAATATACAATGCAAGAATATTGAAGAAAATATCTCTTTATTATTAGTATAAAATACATGTACAAATTTTGTGGCAAATTTTTGTCAGCCATCTCCATGACTTATACACAAGGTCTTACAATCAAAGAGGCAAAGCTACTTTTTTTGAGAACTTTTCTTAGGAGAAGGGACATCTTTTATAAGAGTTCTTTTGCCTATCTTTGATGCTTTGGTTGCCTTGGGTGTTGAAGGCATAGCTTCACCTGCTGTAGTTGCATGCACCTCCTCTCCTTCAATGTCGAAGCCCCCACTATTGTCCATTCTTGTCGGTTTTATACAATTGACCATTATGTACTTCATGAGCTTTGCTCTTATATACTAAGCATGCTTACTTGTATAACAATCCCTTGTAAATTTTCATACATTTATAAGAAAAGGTTTTTAGTTCATTGTTATTTTTTACAATGGACTATATTATTATCATCAATGGACTATTTTGCAATAAACCTCTATCTCAAAATTTAGTATGTTTCACGTTACCTTTATAAGTTTATCATCATTGAGATAAATAAATTGAACCAATCTTCTAGTATTTACAACTACTCTCTAGCCACAAGAGTAACTATCCTGATGAGGACATTGCAATCAACAATATAAAGTAAAACTATGAAACTTTTTTATGGTAGTTTTTAGAATAAATTTTCTTAGACGTATGTTCCAACCATATTAATCAAGACATTACCACAACTTGTCTATATTGCATTGTTGCAAGTAAGTCAGAAAGAATGGGAGGCTTTTTCTCTAGCACTTTAATCAATATTTTTACAGCTTGTATGGTCATAAGGATAATTAGATTTATTTACAATTAAGGTCCTAGTTGGGTCAAGCTGAATCTTGGCTTCACTCATCGGCCAGGACTTCATTTACCAAACTATTCCTTTCAAATAAGCTCAACACTTCACATGCACACCTTAATCTACCTTATTAGATGCATATCTCATTATGTGGTGCAATTGAGGCTATTCCTGATGCCATGCAAGTCCCACTACAAGTCTTCCCTAAGTTGTTGATGTGATGCGAGGTCCCTAATCATAGAAATCCCTTCCAGTACATTTATGCTACTTAAAAGGCATGACTTAATTACTCAAATGCGAGTGTACATGCATTCATTAAAAATGCAAGTTAATTCTCTATGATGGTCTATGGAGTACAATTGACCTAGATGGAATATTTATGTACCCGGACAATGTATGATGCATCTGCAGTGTACCAAAAGGCAATAAAATTTAAAGTGATTACAAAAGAAATATCAAAATATTTAGAGTACCTGCAAAAACAAAAATCAAAATATGAAGGAGACCCTAGATTACATATCTTACAACTTGGCATTTCCATGGCTTCCTTTTATAGAATTAATGAGGAAACATTGCCTCTCCACACAGTCTATTCCAATTAGGCTCCAATGAGAATTAAAAACAAAAATATTTCAATAATCTAGCAAAAAAGATATCATAAAATCTAACCAAATATTAAATTACTTACTTTTCATTGTATGGAATTAGAAGAACCTCCAAAGTTTCAAAGTCAATTGAATTGAACAAATGGTCAAATGCACTTGCATCAAGCTCACTCCTCATATAGTATGAGATAGATGGATCAAGAACCTCGGTCTTTTGTTGTATATCAAAGGTGAGCTCATGCATTACACACCTAGCAAAGGAATGGAGATAGTAAGCATCAACATAAAAGTCTATTTTTAGAAAAATATAGTGAGTAAAAACAAATTTTGGTATACTATACCTCATCCCAGCAAGAAGAATAGAGTCATTCACTTCTCTCACTTTATTCTTGAGAATTTGAACACAGTCATAGTCTAAAAATACCATATCAGATATTTTGTTGATATCACCATGTAAAAAGCAACAAACATTGAATCCCTTAGGGTCATCCCATTCAAGAAGGGTAGATAACTCCTCTTCAAAAGATTGGAGTTTTTTTGCTTCCTTTTCTTCTTCCTTCTTTCTTTTATACTCCCCCCATTTATCTGCCTACTCTTCTATGGCCTTTTCCACTTTCTCATGTTGTCTTGTGTCCTTTTCATGGGTGACATCTTCAACCTTAAGATCTAGATCATTTTTCTTCTTTCTATATGGAGGCACATTTAAAATATTGAAAGCCTTCACATCAAAAAAAGGGGGACTGGCTCAAGGACCTTTGAAAACCTGTATCTCAATCTTTTGAGAATTATCATGTCTTTATCCATAAGTGTAAGCCTATGTACATGAGTAGCACAAATATAAGAATCTTGGAAAAACTCAATCAAAAAATCTTATGTAGCCTCCTGAATACAATTGAGAACTACCCTAGTCCATCTAAAACTATCAAGGTTATGCTTGTCACAAATTTCTCTGACAAGCCTCTGAAAATACAGTTTGGGAATTGCATTATTTAGAGCCTTCATTGCACTCCTAATCTCCTTTAGACATCTAACATGCTGTGAGAACCTTCTCATTGGCTTTGATTTCCTTGTAATTTTGGAAGGCTTGGAGGACTGATGAATCTTTGAAGCAAGACCTCTAGGATCAACTTTTTGCTTCCTTGCAGTGGCCTTAGTTCTAGCCAATCTGAAACATCAAGGAAAACAAACAATACAACTAAATTAGGAAAAATATCAAAATCTATGATATAATATTATCTAAAATCATTTAGCAAACAAACACTAATCACATAGTCTACCTCCAATTAACAGATATGAGTAGATGCACGAGCAGGTGAACAACAGAAACCATAGGACCTCCCTAAGAGATTTATGAAGTTCATGAAGGGTGATAGGGTAGTGATCTTGCTAGGTGCCAAATGTCAAGGTCAAGCAAGTGAACCTATCGAGGGACCTGCCAAAGTTAAGGAGGTGAATCTAGCCCAGGAAGGGGAGATACCCTGCCATGTAGGCACAAGACCTATGAAACCCGAGGAGGCCTTCTGAACAAGAGAAACAAATATCCCATCGCGTTTCACACATCACTTCTTTTTTGCATACATATTTGATCAAAGATAATTAATGTTATGAAGTTTTATAAGTCTCACAATAGAACAGTTCTCATCCTACAAAATCTCACATCTTATTCTCAATGAGTTCAAGCCTTGAGAGAAGATCTATCTGAATGTTCACATCAATAATATTTAAATCTTATCCAAGTAATTATTTTCAACATTAGTGGAAAAAAAATTATCCTTCTTTGTCATCAAGCTCTATTGAGCCATGATTCTATTTCAAGAAACTTGCATCCCAGGAGAGATGTATGAACACGAAAGAACTCTTGTCAATCAATGGGAAGAGCCATGACTTATCACGTTTCTGTTAAAAATCACAAATCTAGAACATGGCAAGAGCTATGGAGGATGAAAGATGAAGAGAAGACTCATGTTCAATAGACAAAGATAGACCAATTGTTGCACAAGTGAATTAGGTTCCAAGATAGATTAGCTTAGACTCATAAAGACAATCTTGTGTAATGAACTGACACTGACAAGACACTAAGTGAAAGTACAAAGCATCATGATATTGTATTCATTCAATAGTCAAGTACAATGCTTTATAGAAGTCGGGTTGTTCCACTCTCCTCACTGTGCATATGAGATTTAGGACATCTCTTCCTGGGGTATACATCATTTATTATTTCTCAACACCCCCTCTCAAATCATGAGTTCCTACACTTGCTGGCTTTTGTCCCCCCACATGATAACATGGCACAGGAAACTAGTTCATAGGCAGCCTAGTCAAGTTAAAGCTTGAAACTTTACATCTTTGGCAAGGGTTTTTACAAAGCAAATCCACTAAGGGAAACATAGAGATCCATTACGGGAAAAACATATGAAAGATACAAGAATTTCCTTAGAACAATCTGTCAGAATTGTTGATGGTAGCGAAAGCATCTTCTTCTTCTTCTTCATTCATGAATTGCTTCTAGTGGTGAACATTTTGTATCTACTATGCTCTTTTCTTGTGGAAACATTCACTGGCTATTCTTACCACAATAATGAAATGTCATCCAACTTTTGTTGTCAGTGTTGAATCCTTGACCTCTTCCTTTGGGTCCAGTAGCTCCTTTGGTGTATAAGAGATTTTCCCTAGATGGAATACCATCTTTTGCATTCTTGTTCTTCTGTTTTTTCTCTTCATCAAGAAGAGAGTGCTCAATATCTTTAAGTGACAGACTTGGAACATTACTTAGGGTGGACACAAGATTCTCATATGGATCCTTATTTACACTTGCAAGCAGTACGGCTATTGCTTCATCTTCATCAATATTCTTCTTAAGAGTTGCAAGCTGGGTTTTTAGGCGCTTGAACTTGTTAATGTGTATGGTCATGGAAGCACTGCCTTTTATACCTAGTTTATAAAATTGTAGGAGTAATTTCACCTTTGAATTCTTTGCTTGGGTACCAAACATCCTGTCAAGTTCCTCCCAAGCGGTTCTAGTATCTCTAATGCCAGAGATATGATGTAGCACAGCATCACTTAGTCCCCAAGCAATGATGCCTAGTGCCTTGTTATTCATATTCTTCCATTCTTTGGTTTTTGATGAAGTCACTACAAGGATTCCAAATTCTGAATCTTATTCCATGTCATCTGCATCACCTTCATCATTTTCAAAGAGATCCTAGAGGTCTTTCCTCATGAGGTGGTACATGGTCTTTTCCTTCGAGTCATGGAAACCTTCTCCATTAAACTTTGCTATTTGCTCAAGTTCTTCCATGTGGATAAGCTTCAATTATTCAACAAAAGAGTTGTATTTCAATGTGTCAAGAGACACAAGTGCAAGGTAATGTGAAGGCACACTCTATAGTATCAAGAGATACTATGTTTGGTCTTTAAGCTTGAATCTTCTTCCTTCTTGATGATGATTATTTGATGCTTGTCTTTTCCTTCAAATTGAGTCCCCTCCTTGCTAGTAAAATAACTGAGTAAACACTCAAATCAAAGTGACAATATTTGCCTTGCCAAATGGAGGAAGAACGAGGCAAAGAAAGAAGCCTTGGTGTTGATGCTACTGCTTGAGGTCTTCAAGACTTAAAAAGAATCTTCAGAATAGCCCAATTCTTGTTGAAACTTTCAAATTTAGTGCAATTAGAGTGGCAGTAGCCTTAGTGTACTGCAGACAGTGAGGGAGTGAGATGAGAATGAGCTTGTAGTTGAAGTGGCTATGGTGGAATTAGGGTTAATCAAGCAGGCGGCTGGTTTTCCACTTGGGGCAGCTCATAAACACACTTATATGGCAAATTGTTTGATGAGGAGGAAGCTTATGAACCAAGCTTCCAAATCCCTATGGTTACAGGGCATCCAGCAATGCACACGCGGAGATTTGACTGTACGACAGTTTGCTGTCGTGTTTCTGGCAGTGAGCTGCAATCTCTACAATGCCAGGTGCTGGGGTGCACAATGTTGATGTTTGACATGACAAGGAGGAGTGCCTAAAGATGGGAAACAACTCTCTTGAAGAGAGAAATTTGAGATATGCTCTAATTGAGAAGATCCAAGAGCTCAGTGGGTGAAGGTTGGCTATGGCAGCCACAATGTCAAGCTAAAGGTAAAGCTGGAAATGGAGCCATAAGTTGGCTGTGAACTAAACAAAGATGACCAGAGGTGAAGAGAAACTAGGAGAGCATTGTTAGGAGCTATGCCATGCTCAGCTAAGCTCTGATACCATGTTAAAAAACACAGATCTAGAGCATGGCAGGAGCTATGGAGGATGAAAGATGAAGATAAGACTCATGTTGAATAGACAAAGATAGACCAACTATTGCACAAGTGAATTAAGTTCCAAGATAGATTAACTTGGACTCATACACTACAAGGAATTGGGCAATTAGCGACTCCGATTAGCGACGGCGGATATCGGCGTCACTATTGGCGTTGCTATGGGCATCGCTATTTGCGTCGCTATTTGCGACGCAAATGCGACGCAAATAGCGACGCCAATAGCGACGCCGCAGGGAAAAAAACGCGGCCAAAATCCGAGCGCCGTTTTCATTTCTTTTGTTTCGACTTTTGAGAGCGAGAGCGAAGGAGAGAGCGAAGGCTTTGTGAGAGAAGAAGAGGAAGAGACTTGCTGCCGCCACCACCGCCGTTGTTCGCGAAGGAGAGGAGGAGCCCTCATTGCAAAGAGAAGCCACCCACGCTCGCCATATCTCATTGGTGAGTCTCCCTCTCTCTTTCTTTTGCTTGTTGAAGGTTTAAATCGTTCTCTTTTGCTTGTTTAGGAGAGGAAATGAAAGAGAAGGAGAGGGAGAGGGAGAGGGAGAGAGAGGGAGAGAAAGAGAGGGAGAGGGAGAGGGAGAGGGAGAGAAAGAGAAAGAGAGGGAGAGTGCATTCTCTCTCTCTCTCTCTCCCTTTTGCTTGTTTAATGTTTAAATTACTTTCTTTTTTGCTTGTTTAGGAGAGGAAACGAGAGAGTAAGAAAGAAAGAGAGGGAGAGGGAGAGGGAGAGGGAGAGAAAGAGAAAGAGAAAGAGAAAGAGAAATAGAGGGAGAGGGAGAGGGAGGGAGAGGAAATGAGAGAGGGAGAGAAAGAGAAAGAGAGAGAGAAGGAGGGAGAGTGCATTCTCTCTCTCCCTCTCCCTTTTGCTTGTTTAATGTTTAAATCACTTTATTTTTTGCTTGTTTAGGAGAGGAAATGAGAGAGAAAGAGAGTAAGAGGGAGAGGGAGGGGAAGGAAATGAGAGAGGGATAGAAAGAGAAAGAGAGGGAGAGTGCATTGTATCTCTCCCTCTCCCTTTTGCTTGGAGGATGTTTAAATCACTTTATTTTTTGCTTGTTTAGGAAATGAGAGAGAAAGAGAGATAGAGAGGGAGAGGGAGAAAAAGAGAAAGAGAGGGAGAGGGAGAGGGAGAGGGAGGGGAAGGAAATGAGAGAGGGAGAGAAAGAGAACGAGAGGGAGAGGGAGAGGGTGAGAGAGAGTGTGTGCATTCTCTCTCTCACGACGGGTTTGGTTGTTGTTTGAATCACTTTCTTTTTTTCTTGTTTAGGAGAGAGGGAGAGGGAGGGGAAGGAAACGAGAGAGTAAGAGAGAAAGAGAGGGAGAGGGAGAGGGAGAGGGAGAGAAAGAGAAAGAGAGGGAGAAGGAGGGAGAGTGCATTCTCTCTCTCCCTCTCCCTTTTGCTTGTTTAATGTTTAAATCACTTTATTTTTTGCTTGTTTAGGAGAGGAAATGAGAGAGAAAGAGAGCAAGAGGGAGAGGGAGGGGAAGGAAATGAGAGAGTGATAGAAAGAGAAAGAGAGGGAGAGTGCATTGTATCTCTCCCTCTCCCTTTTGCTTGGAGGATGTTTAAATCACTTTATTTGTTGCTTGTTTAGGAAATGAGAGAGAAAGAGAGATAGAGAGGGAGAGGGAGAAAAAGAGAAAGAGAGGGAGAGGGAGAGGGAGAGGGAGGGGAAGGAAATGAGAGAGGGAGAGAAAGAGAACGAGAGGGAGAGGGAGAGGGTGAGAGAGAGTGTGTGCATTCTCTCTCTCACGACGGGTTTGGTTGTTGTTTGAATCACTTTCTTTTTTGCTTGTTTAGGAGAGAGGGAGAGGGAGGGGAAGGAAATGAGAGAGTAAGAGAGAAAGAGAGGGAGAGGGAGAGGGAGAGGGAGAGAAAGAGAAAGAGAGGGAGAAGGAGGGAGAGTGCATTCTCTCTCTCCCTCTCCCTTTTGCTTGTTTAATGTTTAAATCACTTTATTTTTTGCTTGTTTAGGAGAGGAAATGAGAGAGAAAGAGAGCGAGAGGGAGAGGGAGGGGAAGGAAATGAGAGAGGGATAGAAAGAGAAAGAGAGGGAGAGTGCATTGTATCTCTCCCTCTCCCTTTTGCTTGGAGGATGTTTAAATCACTTTATTTGTTACTTGTTTAGGAAATGAGAGAGAAAGAGAGAGGGAGAGGGAGAGGGAGAAAAAGAGAAAGAGAGGGAGAGGGAGAGGGAGGGGAAGGAAATGAGAGAGGGAGAGAAAGAGAACGAGAGGGAGAGGGTGAGGGTGAGAGAAAGAGAGAAAGAGAGGGAGAGGGAGAGAGAGGGAGAGAAAGAGAGGGAGAGGGAGGGGAAGGAAATTTAAGATAATAGACTTATTGATAATGGTATGCAATGTGCTTTGCCATGGGCCACGTACATTGGTAACTCTTTAAGATGGCTTAAAAATGGTCAATTTCTTCATGAAGTCCAAGTAGGGGATCTAATTGTGATATGCATAATTCATTGTTTTTGTATTAACTTTATAGGCATGCCAAATTAGAAATCATGCCAACTAGTCAACGGAAGGACTAAAAGAAAATGATACCCTAGCTAATTGTCATTAAGGTACTTCATCAAAATGAACCCAAAAGTATTGTTATAGAAGAAGAAACCCTTAAATTGAGTATAGGATAATTTCTCTCAGGTCTTATGACTATGAGTAGAATTGATTGAAATAAATTTTATTACTATAGTTATAAAATTTCATAGATGGCGCGCATTAATTTTAAAATGGATTACTTATACTCAAAGCCGAGATATAACAAAGAATTATCTACCGGGACAAACAAATCCTTGAGCATGATACAAGGCCGAGATATAACATCGGAAAATCTCTCAACTACTATATACAATGCAAGATTTATGGTCAACTTGCAACTTGACATACATCTCCATAAAGCTATCCATTTAAGCCTCGTTTGCTGTAATGTAGATAAGATGGCAAACGAAGAAGGTCTTATTGTTCAAGACCGCGAGACATATCTTAATCAGCGTGTCCCATGTCCTTGCTCTCAATGCAAGTTGGCAATTAGACGAAAACGCCGATTGTCTATAGAACACGTACGACGATTTAGTGAGTTTCAATCTGAGATCATTGATCAGGCGATTGCGGATTTTCAGCAAACGGTAATTTGAAGTTAGCATTTTTCATGCATTGTACTCTCAAGCTAATTGAAAACCATACACAATAAGATTGGGCCTTGTTGGCAAATTTTCTATCCAGGGGGGGCTACCAACGGTGGAACCAGACAATGAAATGCTATGGACGCTGAAGGACGATGATAGGCTGACTGGAGATGTGGTTGTTGGAAATGGGGTAGAAAAAAGAATGGATGCCTCAATGGAAGAGAAGGTGAATCGCTTTTGTATGTTGTACCATGCCTCCATGGAGACGTGGTTCGCCAAGTACCAGATTGCAAGGCAAGATCGAGAGGAAGCGCGAGCTGAATTCCGACGCAGTACGTGTCACCGACCGATTCGATATCCCGAAGGCATGGAGGAGATGCCACGGTTTATGTCAACACGATGGTTGCATGGAGCCTTGACCGCAGCATCCAGCGAAGGGACAGAGGTCTCAATGGAGGAGTGGGAGTTCTCGAGGGGATGTAGTCCAAAGGTAATGAGGGGTTTAGAATGTGTCGTATCTAAATTTGCTTGCTACATCTAATTGGAGTGTTTCAATGTGCAGTACAAAATATATAGTGCAGCGTGGTCACGCGGACGACGAGCCTATTGACAAAATGCGCTCCACAATGGACTGTGGTGTCATGGCAAGGTTTGAGCAAGAGAGCCGGCAACCAGCAACGGATTCGAACACGGTTGTGGATGAGATGGAGTATTTTGGGAACTTGCAAAGTATTATTACGGTGGATTACCGTAGCTTCTCCATGATACTATTCGATGTGCAGTGGTTCAAAGTGGTACTTGGAGGAGCTGGAGCAACAGTTCGACGAGGTCCATCTGGATTTCTCGAAATAGATTCCGAAAAAAAATGGACGGATTTGCGCGACACCTTTGTGTTGCCGGCCCATTGTGAACAGGTGCAAATAGTCATTTGCTTGCTAATTGTAATACGACATGGTTTATGTCACAATGGTTTGAACTCGCTTTGTAAGTGTTTGTGAACAGGTAATCTTCCATCCAAACCCCCGACAACCTCGATGGTGGTATGTTATACCTTCAAGTCCTCGAGGTGCAAGAGTATATGATCAAAGCGATGTTCCAGGCATAGATGAAGAAAATATGCAAATAGAGGGGTCGATATTACAAGGGGTGGAGGCCACCGCAAGCTTGGAGCCCGCATCGGCTAACAATGATGGAAATACAGAAGTCGTAGAATTTTTTGAGAACGAGGCAGACTCGTTCTTTTGTGGTGACATGTCTATCGACCTTCCAGTGTATGCAGAGTTGTGTCAGGAGATTAACATGGGACCATAGAATACTTCATTCTTGGAGAATTGTATTACTCAATTCGTTGTTTAGATCTTCCATAAAGGTAGACAAGATATGCATTTTAAGAGAGATTTTTCAAAAATGATTTATATTAATGTGCTTTGTATAGTTTAAATTGATTATTCTAACATCATTTTTTATCTGTGCAGGTATCGACATTTTCAAGATGAGTCGAGGGATGAGCGATGAGGAGTTTCAGGACATGATGGCACGCATGTCTCCAGATCAGCTCGCGAGATTCAGAGAGATGGCAAACCAGGAGCTGTCTCGTTCTTCGTCAGGGCGCTCTGCTAGATCAGCTTCAGCGCGATCAGATGCTTCAGCTTCGAGCAGACGATCTCGACGCTCGCGACTTGGGCCAGAGGGAGGGACTGTGACTGCAGGAGGATCAGGGGGGTGCTGCTGTGGAGACATGGACGTGGTGTCTCCGTCTCGTCGTTCAGCTGGAGCTGCGTCACCTCCAGGATTTGTCACACCTGTGGAGACGTCCACTCCAATTACTCCGGCTTTTGCGCAGCCGTCGGCAGATGGCACGCCTTTTGGTGGCACTCCTTTTGGTGGCACCCCTTTGAGTGGCACTCCGGAGAGGGTACCCCCGTCGGTACACCGGATGTACAGGGATCTCCTGGATATGCCCAGGAGCGTGGACGGAGATGGGAGAGGGCCCATCTTAGGCAGACTCCTAGGGGTTATGGATACCCAGTGGATAGTAGGTCAGGAGCCATCATCATGAATGATGAGGGGAGGAGGGTGATGGCTCGCATGAGGGAGTTGTGCCGACAAGTTTTTCGGCACAACGTCCTGGATCATTGGAGGAACATACCGGAGGGGAGCAAGGACTATATAGTAGCATCCTTGCACGAGGAGTTCCCAGTGCCAGCCGTAGTAGATAGATTCTCTACGGGCTGGATGATGGATTGCATGCGTGTATACATGTCACATAGACGATACGACACATGCAAGGCAATCAAGAGTGGGGCTCCAAAGCCCGAGTGGTTAGATGCAGACGACTGGCGCCGACTGAGGGAGGAGGCTATAAATTCGCCAGGATGTTGGAGTCAGCAGCAGCAGGAGGCGGCGAGGGCACGAATCGAGGCCGGATCGGTGCATCATCTTGGGAGTGGCGGCCACAGGACATATTTGGAGGACTTTGTAAGTTTCTCTTTTGTTTTGCTTATTTGTTTTTTTGAGATATTCTTTGTACTGACAATCATGTTTCTAACAGTTAGCATTTTGTTTTCTTTGCAGCACTCCGTTACAAATCGCGATCCGCAAGGCCTTGAGACTCGATATGCAGAGAGGCACGATCTCAGGGCATTGATCGACCGATTGTATAGACGCGGCGGCCCTGTAAGTCACTCATCTTTCTTGTCCGTAGTTACCATGAGATATTTGAATGCATTATTGTATGGTGGATTAATATGTTGTTTCTTTTTCTACAGAATCCGTTT
Organism: Lygodium microphyllum; assembly: GCF_053477565.2. Taxonomy (NCBI): domain Eukaryota; kingdom Viridiplantae; phylum Streptophyta; class Polypodiopsida; order Schizaeales; family Lygodiaceae; genus Lygodium; species Lygodium microphyllum. The sequence continues at coordinate 139,441,514 of NC_141153.1, forward strand.
GATGCTCCTTTGCAGCGAGACGAGCTTTCGGGGGACGAGGATTTGTAGCTCGCCCTTGGATCCTTAGAGCTCACATACCTTTAGTTTTTAGTCGCCTGATCTATGTAGACATTTTCTATGTATTAGTGATATCGTTTCATGATTGTACCAATCGCATTTTATGCGATCATGTATTTATTTCATGTATCAGTTTTATGATTTCAGTATACATTCTTTTTGTTTGCAAACGCTTTGTATGCAGCAGCGCAGAAACTATTTTGTATGGCTCTCATACAGCACATATTGCAAGCTGCCCTGCCACAAAAAATTTTTTTTCTCTGTTACCGTCGCTATTTGCGTCGCAAATTTACTGCTCGCGTCGCTATTGGCGTCGCTATGAGCGTCGCAAATTCGTGTAACCGTCGCTATATGCGTCGCTATATGCGTCGCAAATGCATTTGCGACGCATATAGCGATGCATATAGCAACGATTCTATGGCGTCGTCAATAACGACGCTTTTTGCGATGACGGGGGCAAATTTTATTGTTTGTATTTTCATCGCTTTAAACGTCGCTATAAGGTCTATATCTTGTAGTAATAAAGACAATCTTGTGTAATGAACTGACAATGACAAGACACTAAGTGAAAGTACAAAGAATCATGATATTGTATTCATTCCATAGTCAAGTACAATGCTTTATAGAAGTTAGATTATTCCACTCTCCTCATTCTGCACATGGGATTAAGGATATCTCTTCTTGGAGAATACATCATTTTTATTTCTCAACACTTTCATACGTTGAGCTTTTTTGGGATAATTTGAGGAAACTTGCATTAGTGGAAAAAATTTCCATTTGAAGAAATTTATCGAGCAATGACCATTCGTGGAAAAAAAATCATTTGAAGGAACTTGCATTCTAAGCGACGTATGAAACACGAAAGAACTCTTGTCCATCGCAAGACCATGACTAATCGCCTTTCATATGTTGGGATTCAGAGCTAACTTATATTTGTCAAAGAACTTACATTGTCGAGGGTTCAAGGCATATGCTAGGCGATGAAACCTTATTTAGTCACCTTGTGCTAAAGAATAATTTTGCACTGTGACCAAGTTAGTGTTTGTTAACCCCAACATGAAGAAAGCAAAAGAAAGCGGAAAAGATGCAGGGCAAAGGCGAAAAAAAGGTAGCCCGACATGTTAACCCCAACACGAAGAAAGCAAAAGAAATCGGAAAAGACGCAGGGCAAAGGCGGAAAAAAAGTAGCCCGACTGAAGAAAGATGAGGAAAAAAGACCAAAAGTGCAAGGGAAACCTTAAAAGTCCAAGGCAAATGCAAAAGGGGAAAGGCACATTTCAAAATAAAAAGGCGCACCCTGAAATCTTATAAAAGAGCGATGGACTCTCACCCGTGCAATTGGTAAATGTAGATAGGCATTGGAAAGGAAGCTAGGAAGATAGACGGACAATGAGAAAAGGGGCCTAGGCTAATGGCCGGCCATGTAAAAAAGGGGGATGACCGCCCATGGAAATTAGGGCATGTATATAAAGTTGAAAAATGAATGAGAAGCTCATTCTTGTGTGTGGCAAAAGCTTCTTCTTCTTCTTCTCTTGTTTCTGGCCTCCTTGCTTGTGCGTGAGAGAGGGATTGAGAGAGTGTGAAGGAGTGAGGGAGTGATTGTGTGAGAGTGAGGGATCTTGGAGAAGAAGCTCTCCATCTTCTCCTCCTCTCTTCTCTTCTCTTGTCTCTCGCATGGCTATGGAGGATGAAGCTCATGGGAGAGGGATTGAGGTTGCTTGAGCTTGCCTCAAGGATCATGGAGCTGCCGGTGTGCAAGTGAGAGGAGGGTACTCGATCAAGTATCAAGGTAAGCTCACTACACCCGTAAGGTAGGCATTGCGCATCGGCTATGTGAGAGGTAGCCATGGCTGCTCGGTTCGAAACACTTGAGCAATAAGTGGTCCGTAGGTCTCGGGGTAGAGCTTGAAGCTCCTCTACATTTTGGTTCTGTTGCCGGGACCGACGGAATCGAGCCTTGAGCGCCCTGCACATCAGATCGAGCATGGAAGTAGGGTTTGCAGCCTGAACCAATACTCGAGATAACTAGGAGATTTAGGAGGTTTTAATCTGTGGAACAGGTAAGTATTTGGGTTTGTTGCAAGAATTAGATTAGGATACTATTCTGCATTTCTGTTTTTCATATTGCCTGCACTAGATTAAGGTTAGATTAGGGTAGGAAAAGAGAAAACAGGGGTTCTGGTTACTGCTGGAAACAGGAAAACAGGGGCCCAGATTCAAGTTTTTGGGTGAAACAGGGACAAGGAACTGGCTGTAAGGTTCTGCAGTGCTGGGAAAGGACCTTAAGAGGTTTGGGAAGCCAGGACAGACCTCATTTCTTTAGTTGGCCCTGGAGAGAGAGAGAGAGAGAGAGAGATTTTCTGGTTCACAGGATGAGGAAACGCGACCCCGATTCTAGGCGCATTCAATTCGTGTTGCTTCAGGTGAGTCCAGTGTGTTCCATTGGCGCTCTAATCGGTTATGTCCAAGGTAGACCTGTAGAGGAAGTGGTGGCTAACCTGGAAGAAGAGAGAAGAGCTATCAAGAGAGCGTTGGAAGGCATAATTGCCTACAACCATGAGCAAAGGGCTAGAAGGCTGTAGCAGGACGTGGATATATACGAGGCTAGATGAGTACTAGACCTAGCTGGGGCAGCCAAGTTCGGACCGAACGTAGAGAGGGAACGGGCAGCAGAGGTTGGCATGACGTTGAGTGTGTCAAGATTGTGGGAGATAAGGAAGGAGTCTCACTTGTAGCTTTCTTGCTTGCACAATGGGGGAATACACACAAAGGTGGAGGCTGAAAACAGTTTTCCTCTTTTTAGTTGTGTAAGCCAAAAAGAAGTCTCATACAAAGAAATAGAAGAACCCTATATATGGGTCTCAAACCAAAGACAACTAACTAAGGTGGCATACTAACTGAGCCACGAACTAGAGTAGATAAGGATAGCTGTCATCTAGCTATTATTCATGGGCGGTGTACCAACCGCATCTACAACAGACAAGTCGGTGATATAAATGCACAACGGTCACCCTGGCATATCACGAGTGGAGCTCGATATCTCAACACTCCCGCTCGAGCTCAATCCCAATTCCTGCACACCAAGCAAGTCTCTGAACTTGCGCAGCTTCTCTACACCCAATGCCTTCGTAAATATGTCAGCTACCTGATCCTCTGTGCTGACATAAACTAGATCAATAAGACCTAGTAAAACCCTCTCCCGCACATAGTGATAATGCACCTCAATGTGCTTTGTTCTAGCATGATAGACTGGGTTATTTGCCAAGTGTATACTGCTCATGTTATCACAATAAATGACAACTGGCCCATCTGTAGGCTGATGCATATCATAAAGTAGCTTATGCAACCAAGCTATCTCACATGCAGCCATTGCTGCATCCCTATACTCGGCCTCTGTGCTCGACAAGGCAACTGTAGGCTGTTTCTTGCTGCTCCAAGTGACTGCAGCACTCCCAAAAGAGAACACATATCCACTGGTAGATCGTCTATCAGAAATACTACCAACCCAATCAGCATCAGTGTATCCATGCAGCTGTATCTGAACCCCAGTCTCATAAAATAGTCCATACTGCAATGTGGACTTCACATACCTGAGTATGCGTCTAGCCGCATCCAAATGCGGTTTCCTTGGAGCCTGCATAAACTGACTTACCAATCCAACAGCATAGCTCAAATCTGGCCTGGTAATAGTCATATAAATCAAACTTCCTACTATGCGTCTGTACATAGTAGGGTCTTCTAGAAGCTCACCTGCATCTGTGCTCCGCTTCACATTCTGCTCCAAAGGAACTGAAATAGGCTTACAGCCTGTCATCCCATATTTGGACAGCATGTCCAATCCATACTGCCTCTGCAAGCGCTGTATCCACTTGGTGATCTAATCACCTCAATGCCCAAGAAATAATGTAGCTCTCCCAAATCCTTTATCTCAAACTTTTGCTTCAATAGCATTTTCACATGAAGGATATCTTCATCACTGTCACCTGTCATAATCAAATCATCAACATAAATGACAAGTAGCATAATACCTTTCTCTGTTCTTCTCACATAAAGTGAGAAATCTGCCTTGGAAATATGAAAGCCAATAGTGAGAAGATACTGTCCTATCTTGTCAGACCATGCTCTAGGTGCTTGCTTCAAGCCATACAATGCTTTCTTCAACCTACAAACAAACTCAGGATGAACATCATGCACATAACCTGGTGGCTGCTCCATATATACCTCTTCTTGCAAATCACCATGCAAGAAGGCATTCTTTACATCCATCTGATGTAAAGACCATTCCTTTGATGCAGCCATAGCAATGACTGCTCTTACGGTTGTCATCCTTGCAACCGGACTGAATGTTTCTTCATAATCAATGCCATATGTTTGTGCATACCCCTTGACTACTAATCTTGCCTTGTATCTATTCACAAAACCATCTGCATTGTGCTTCACCTTATAAACCCACTTACAGCCAATTGCATTCTTACCTTTAGGCAAAGGTACCAATTCCCATGTAGCATTTTCTTCCAAGGCATCCATTTCTTCATCCATGGCTTTCTCCCATTTTTCTTTTCCCATGGCTTGCTCAAAAGAAGTGGGTTCTGGTTCCTGTATCACTTTGACCATATATGCATAGTGAAAGGCTGTAAATCCATCATATTTCAGCCTATCCACAGGATACCTAGCTCTGGTAGACCTGCGCAAAGTAGGTTCACTCCCAGGTGCTTTCAAAACATCCCTGGTCTTCCTTACTCCAAGTGTAACAATAGAAGGAATACCCAACTCATCATCAATGCTCTGTTCTGAGCCACTGGATTCACCATCCACATAAGAGTGACCTGCATTCACATCAAACATGGGCTGATCTACCTTCTCTTTTCCTTTTCGTGATACCTATATACCACTATCTGCATTTCTTTGAGAAGATTCTCCTGATCTCAATCTGCCTGTCCATGGCGAAGAATGTGAACCACTGCTAGAGGACGCTCCAGGTCCACTAATATTTTGTGACTGCTGCTGTGAATTCTGTGCAGCCTTACCGTTTTGTGCATCTACATCATCAATCACATTTACTGGTTTATACCAGCTACTCATCTCATCAAAAACAACATCTCTGCTCACTGTAAACTTACGAGTAGAAGGGTTATAGCATCTATACCCTTTTTGCTGTAGAGAGTAACCAATAAAGATGCACTTCTCAGCTTTTGGATCCAACTTGGATCTCAACTCATCTGGCACATGTACATAGGCAATGCAACCAAAAATTTTCAAATGAGAAATATCTGGTTTCCTACCAGTATACCTCTCCTCTGGAGTCATCCCATGTATTGCTACAGTGGGAATCCTGTTCATTATATAGACTGCTGTAGCAACTGCTTCAGCCCAGTAAAAATCTGGCATCTTCATCACTGTCACCTGTCATAATCAAATCATCAACATAAATGACAAGTAGCATAATACCTTTCTCTGTTTTTCTCACATAAAGTGAGAAATCTGCCTTAGAAATCTGAAAACCAATAGTGACAAGATATTATCCTATCTTGTCAAACCATGCTCTAGGTACTTGCTTCAAGCCATACAAGGCTTTCTTCAACCTGCAAACAAACTCAGAATGAACAGCATGCACATAACCTGGTGGCTGCTCCATATAGACCTCTTCTTGCAAATCACCATGCAAGAAGGCATTCTTTACATCCATCTGATGTAAAGACCATCCCTTTGATGCAGCCATAGCAGTGACTGCTCTTACGGTTGCCATCCTTGCAACCGAACTGAATGTTTCTTCATAATCAATGCCATATGTTTGTGCATATCCCTTGACTACTAATCTTGCCTTGTATCTGTTCACAGAACCATCTACATTGTGCTTCACCTTATAAACCCACTTACAACCAATTGCATTCTTATCTTTAGGCAAAGGTACCAATTTCCATGTAGCATTTGCTTCCAAGGCATCCATTTCTTCATCCATGGCTTTCTCCCATTTTTCTTTTCCCATGGCTTGCTCAAAAGAAGTGGGTTCTGGTTCCTGTATCATTTTGACCATATAGGCATAGTGAATGGCTGTAAATCCATCATATTTCAGCCTATCCACAGGATACCTAGCTCTGGTAGACCTGTGCAAAGTAGGTTCACTTCCAGATGCTCTCAAAACATCCCTGGTCTTCCTTACTCCAGGTGTAACAATAGAAGGAATACCCAACTCATCATCAATGCTCTGTTCTGAGCCACTGGATTCACCATCCACATAAGAGTGACCTACATTCATATCAAACATGGGCTGATCTACCTTCTCTTTTCCTTTTCGTGATACCTACATATCACTATCTACATTGCTTTGAGAAGATTCTCCTGATCTCAATCTGCCTGTCCATGGTGAAGAATGTGAACCACTGCTAGAGGACGCTCCAGGTCCACTAATATCTTGTGACTGCTGCTGTGAATTCTGTGCAGCATTATCATTTTGTGCATCTACATTATCAATCACATTTACTGGTTTATACCAGCTACTCATCTCATCAAAAACAACATCTCTGCTCACTGTAAACTTACGAGTAGAAGGGTTATAGCATCTATACCCTTTTTGCTGTAGAGAGTAACCAATAAAGATGCACTTCTCAACTTTTGGATCCAACTTGGATCTCAACTCATCTGGCACATGAACATAGGCAATGCAACCAAAAATTTTCAAATGAGAAATATCTGGTTTCCTACCAGTATACCTCTCCTCTAGAGTCATCCCATGTATTGCTGCAGTGGGAGTCCTGTTCATTATGTAGGCTGCTGTAGCAACTGCTTCAGCCCAGTAAAAATCTGGCAAGTCTTTTTTGTTGAGCATGGCACGAGATACCTCTCCAATATGCCTGTTTTTCCTTTCTGCAATTCCATTTTGTTGTGGGGTATGACTGCATAAATATTGCTGCTTTATGCCATGCTCATGCAGGAACCTTGCAAATTTCTGCAATTCCATTTTGTTGTGGGGTATGACTGCATAAATATTGCTGCTTTATGCCATGCTCATGCAGGAACCTTGCAAACTCATTTGAGAGGTACTCTCCCCCTCCATCTGACCTTAGGCATTTTATTTGCAGGCCTGTTTCTTTTTCAACCATAGCTTTAAGAGTTTTGAAATGCCCAAAAACTTCACTTTTCTTTTTCATAAAATATACCCAAACTTTTCTGCTATAGTCATCAATAAAAGTGACAAAATAATGACAGCCTCTAAGAGATGCAGCTTTAGTAATCCACACATCAGAGTGGATTAATTCCAACGGCTTCTTACTCTCTTGAACATGTCTAGGAAATGGTTTCCTTGCCTGTTTTCCAAACTGACAGGCTTCACATACCTTATGCATTTCTGTAACCTTGAATTTAGGTAATCCTGCAACAATATTTTGGGCTTGCATTGATTTAAGTCACTGTACATTAACATGACCAATGCGTTTATGCCAGATATCAATATCTACAACTACACCGGTCCCATGTGCAAACATTGCTGCACTCAATTCAGGCATGTCTGCATCCAACATAAACATTCCGCCCTTCTTCTTTCCTCTTGCTATCAAGCGACCTTTATTTTTCATATCCTCAACAAAGCATCCATGAGAATTAAATCTGACCTGCAAGCCCTGCTCAACCATTTGACCAACAGAAACCAGGTTCTTGGTGATATTCGGGACATGAAATATATTTGACAGGTATTTCTTTTTCCCATCCTGCATAGACAAAGGAATTTTTCCAATCTGCACAATAGGATGTGTAGTATCATCACCAGTCTCCACAAATCCTGGTTTTTCCATTTTCCTTGCATCCTGCATCCATTCTGCATGACCTGTCATGTGGTTTGATGCACCTGAGTCAACATGCCACACATCGTTGCTTTTTTCTGTACTTATCACAGAATTGATCATGTGCTGTACCATAAACAAATGCTCATTTCTGTCATCAACCTGTCTACTAGAAAATGCATAATTCCCTTGTTGCAATTTTCCATTTATGATGTCATTCTGCTTTTTATAGCAGTCTTTAGCCATATGACCCATTTTACCACAGTAGTAGCATTCAACATTACTATTTGCATTTTGTCCTCTTTGCCATCCACCACGACCTCTTTGGCTCCCCTTGCCTCTAGAGTTACCAGGTCCTCCTCCATAGGACTGGTTTTCTTGAGTTTGCTGCATATTCTGATTTCTATCACGGCCTCTAGATTAGCCTCCTCTACCTCTGCCTCTACCTCTTCCAGCATTTGAGTAGAAGATAGCTTCTTTTGAAGTTCCTCCTGAAGAAGATGCACCACCATTTCTCTACTCCTCAGAAATTAGAAGAGCAATCAACTCCACAAAATCAGAAAATCTTTCACGGACGGAAATGGATGTTCAGAACTGTGCATAATCCTTGCCTAGACCATTCAAGGTCACAGAAACTAAATCATCATCTTCCACTGGCGACCCAATGGAAGCAACGCATCTGCAATCTTCTTCACCTTCATGTGGTAGTCATTGATGCTCATATTTTCTCTTTGCACATTGTGCAACTCTTGCTTGAGCTGCATTTTCCTGGCTTGCGTATTTGTGCTATACATTTTTTACAAAGTATCCCATGCCTCCTTTGGCGTACTTGCATCTTGAATATGCACAATCATAGAGTCTGAAATGCTGATAGACAGCCAGTACATAACTTTCCTGGCTCTCTCATGCCATTCTTTAAATGCCTGCATTTGCTGTTGATTGGGAACATCAGGAAGAACTGGTTCTTCTTCATTTCCTGTAACAAATTTCCAATATCATTTTCCCATAAGGAAATTCGTCATTCTAAACTTCCATGCTTGGAAGTTGTTCTTGTCAAGCTTTTCAGTGACAATCTGTGAAAGAGAATCAGATGCCATTACAGAACACTGCAAAAAAATTTTGTCACTGCAAAGAACACAGCTTCAGCCTCACAAGGGCAAATCTGCAAAACTGACGAAAGTGGTATTTGACCACACAGTCACTTCCTAGTGACGATTTTGCATCAACAGGCAACAAGGATGATTCTGTAACTCCTAATGTCTTTGCGCACAGGCATACGATGCAATTTCTACAATAACTTTTCACCGACCTATAGAACAATGGTCGCACAACACAAAACTGGGCCTTTTCCTAAGTGCGTGCAGAAAACTTCCGCCTCCAAAACAGGCCCCGAAATGGCCTCAAATCAAAAAAACAGAGCAACTTAGGGCTAAAGCCCTTACCCGCAGCATATACTGTCCTCTTGCTACACCGCGAAGGGCGTCTCAATCTGAGACAATGCACTCTTGCACTTTCCGGCTGTGCTACCTGCAGAGACTTGCTCCCAAAATAGAAAAATGAAAGCAACACTGGTCCTCTTACCAAAACACCACGAACTTGGTTTGCTTTCTTGAGCTCCTTACCACGAACAAGGCTCTGATACCATGTCAAGATTGTGGGAGAGAAGGAAGGAGTCTCACTTGTAGCTTTCTTGCTTGCACAATGGGGGAATACACATAAGGGTGGAGGCTGAAAACAGTTTTCCTCTTCTTAGTTGTGTAAGCCAAAAAGTACTCTAGTACATAGAAATAGAAGAACCCTATATATGGGTCTCAAACCAAACTCAACTAGCTAAGGTGGCATACTAACTGAGCCACAAACTAGAGTAGATAATGATAGCTGTCATCTAGCTATTATTCATGGGCGGTGTACTAACCGCATTTGCAACTAACAAGTCGGTGACATAAATGCACAATGGTCACCCTGGCATATCACGAGTGGAGCTCGATATCTCAACACATTTCCCAAGTCTCCATCCAACCATCTACTCTGGATTGTCATGCCCAACTCGAATACAATCCAAGCTTCTATGATTGGCTATTGGCTAGGTAAGTCAACCCACGCGAAACAGTGCTTACCTCGCCCTTCCTGTGCTAATCCTAGGAAGGATTCTTTTAAAGATCCCTGACGGAGGGGGAAGTAAGGTGAGCAAGAGCAGAGCAAAGATTAAAAGTCATGTTATCTAGCTAGCAGATTGTTATAATTAAGAAAGTTTCTATGGAAGAATACTGCAGAATAAAACAATAGCAATGGTCAAGTCTCTAAGCAAGTACCCATGCATAATGCTCTTTTTTGACATTCGGGTGTCCTGTTGGATGTATTGATGCTTGGTCATCATGGTTTATGCCCGGATATGCTATTTGAGAGGTATTGAGCATTGATTTGGATGCGTACACTTTGTTGTTGGTTGGGATTTCTGCTAGCTTGGTTGACAAGTTATTTTACCTCTAGTTTGGTTACGCCTATTGGTTCCGGGCTATGTCTTTGGGATATGCAATGAAGTATTGACCTTCAGGGTATAACATCGAGCTTGTCTTTGGTTCCAAATCTTCATTTGAGCTTGAGCTTGGCTTTGGAATGCATTTGATTCTATGTCTTGAATGTGCATATGGCATGTATGTTACCTATGTCTGACCGGTCTTGACATGCTTGGCTTATGCCACTACTACATGCTACTTAAATTGTTTGGAGCCGATTGCTACTAGTGCATTGTCTTGGCTTGCATCTGGCTTCCGGGAACTTACTTGGGATATTTCTTGGCTTGCCAAAGTTGTATTTGAGATATAGTTTATGTATATGGATGCTCTAATTGGAGGCTACAAAGCCTATATGCTCATGATGTCTTATTGATGTCTGGTCTTGGATCTTTTGTCGTTGGTGCTCTCATATGCCCTTCTTGAGCTTCTTGGCTTGATCCATACGGCTTTTGTGCTAGTGGGAACATTGTTGGATGTTTGACGGACATTGAGCAGGTGGTTTATGCTATTGAGCTTTGAGTCTTTTGAGACTAGGATCTTCTTCACTTGGATGTTGCATGGTTGATATGCCATGGTCCGCATACATGTACTTGGGCTGATTTGGGCTTCGCACTCCCTGAGCATACACCTCTTTGTGTCAAGTCTTGCTACTGTCGTGTACACTTTGCCCTATTACACAGGGGGTGTGCCGGCCGGATACCTACGCAGGGCCCTCTCTTAACCCCGTATAGGCTCCAGAGAAGCGCTAGACCCATTCCCCAATGTTGCCATTTCAACCCCTCAACATGTCACGAGGCACCGACACCCCAACATGACATGAAACACAACATGACACGCACAATGCTTACTATTTGCAGAGTGGCCAATCATGAGGGCAGAAAGTCATATTCATCATCAAAAGTATATATAGGACAAATGGAGGCATAACAAGGGACTTTCTCATGGGTGGAGGGTGGAGCTATCAACACGATGTGATAGGACTCAAACACAGTGGATGAGGGAGCTACAAGAGGCATCAAATGCACAACCTTAAGCGGTAGGGAGAAGGAGGGTGTTAAGAGTTTATAATACGCTAAATTTTGATATTTTTTTGATGCATGGAATATAGGACACTTGTGGTTTAAAATTAAGAGGGTCTGGTAGCATGAGCATGCTCAATGCTGGCCCTAGGCAACGTAGTAATCTCATTTAGAGAGAAAGCATGAAAATAAATGTTTTTTCACCTTCGCAATGCTAGTTGTTGATGAATAAAATTATTTGAGTACTATAAATCATACACAATTGCATTGCACGCAACACATGGTATCATCCTGGATGCACAATAATTGTTTTCATGAACAATGACCTACGTTGAGCAGGTGAGGTACCCTAAGATGTAGGGTTAGTAGTTGGTTCCTTGGGGGAGTATTAAGTGTGGACTATCTATTATCTCTTGGATCGACTAATTAAAAGAGAGGAATATGTATCATAAATATTTTATGTGTTCACGATGTATCTTGGGGCCAGTCCCTGAGGTGTAGGAGAGCCATAGTGGGGTTGCATGGCAATCCATCGAGGGGCGCTCCCTTTGTCTATGGTTATGTGGTGTATTACACCAATATGTATAGGGCTCCCTCTAAGGAGTGTAGGAAGGGTTATTTGTTGGATTAAATCCATACGAACGCAAAGTTCTACATTAGAGGTGAGGGTAGTATACCCCTTAGGTGCTCCTGGTGGCTATGAGGCTATGAGGGGTGGTTTGGTTGTGTAGTAGAGGCCCCTGACTAGTGCCATAGAGCCAATGTTGAGCCCGTTTTAAGTCCCAATAGGTGGTGCCTTTGCTGAGAGCTGCTAATAAGTGGAAATATCTGAATCTCGGTCTCAATAGTGACTAGTTTATTAGTGTATACCAAAAGGTAGTGAGATAGATCCGAAAGATCATTAAGCCAGGCTTCAAAAGCAAGAAAGAGCTAAACGGGATAGACGATGGGCCAAAATTATTAGGAGATATTTTCCAAAAAGGAGTGGTTTGATATCTCTATAAGGGAGGGATCTTAGTAACCCTAGCCCCACGCATAGTCCATTAGGAGGAGGAGGAAGTTCTAGCACTTCCCCTCTTCCAGTTAGTCATCCCACTTTGAGTGGAATAATAGTTTCCATTGTGCAAACTCCTTTAGCGAATCTAGTCACCATGGCACAACTCGTTGCAATCCCAGCAGGAACTTCGGACTTGCCAGCCTTGGGATTCCCTCTACTATCTAGTTTTAATGGGTTAGTAGAGGAAGATGCAAAAATTCGTATTAATGAATTCCAAAAGTTAATGTTTAACTCTTGAATCCAAGATGAAGGACACTTGATGATGTTCTTTAATATGACTCTAAAAGGACGAGCTATAGTATGGTATCACAGCCTAGAGGCTGGAACCATAACTATGATTGATTTATTCTTTGTGGCCTTCTGGAGAGAGTTTTCCCCTAAAAAGGGAGGTCAGTATTGGCTATGTGTTCTCAATGTAACACGTCAAGAACCTCACGAGAATATTCAAGTCTATGCCAATAAACTGAAGGAAGTATTTCATCAGTTGTGTAAACCTATATTCCTATTTCAGCTCTACTACTTAGGTGCAATACTTTTTGAATGGGGTGAACTTTAATATTTAGGTGAAATTGAGCATTGTTGCTCTCATCATTGACATTGATACGACTATTATACAAGCAAAGGAGGTAGAGTCGAAATTACAAGCGGCCTATACCTCTAGAGAGAACTGGAATCTGAGTCTAGGTGCCATAAATTCTTTAGCGCTGACAAATGAAGGTCAAGGGATACCCATGAGTACTTCTAATGGGAGAGGAAGCATGATTCAAAATGTGCCCATATTGCTAGCTCCTTCTAGTGTGACCATGCCCATGGCTAGTCAAATGGCTCCACCAAATGTTGGAGGCCAAACAATGAATCCTAATGTTGTTCCAAGGAATCAACTGCAGCCAATTCCTAATCGAGTGGTTAGGCCAACCATCAATGGGATATTATCAAAGATTTATCAATGCATTGGCAGAAAGAACATTGCCCTTGACGAACTTGTTATCTTTCAACTGTCTGATTAATTGGAGCGAAGCTTATCAAGTATCTTTTGAGGATGTGAAGAAGTGAACTAGCAAAAGCACCAATCCTAAAAGCACTCAAAAGATATGAAGTTTTCTATATATTTTTAGAGCAATAATGTATAGTATTAGCTGCTATTTAGCCCAAATTTAAAAAAAGAAATGGTATCATCCAATTGCCTTTGCTAGTTGTAAATTGGGGATATATGAAGTCAATTATACTTATATGGAGAAATTATGCCTTGGAATGATTTTGCGACAAAGAAATTTAGGCACTATATTCTATATGAGAAGGTGGTATTTTTTATGAAGACGGAGGGGCTTAGACTGTTGATGAATAAGTTGTAGCCACCTGACCATTTAGCAAAGTGGTTAATTATTTTTTTCAGGAGTTCAATTATGAGATTAGGAGTAAGCCACCAAAGCTGAATGGCATTGTGGAATCTCTTATGGATTTCGGGGAGCCAAAGGCAATTTTAGCCCAAGAAAGTGGCATCGAAGTTCACTCAGAATTGATACAGCTTCCATCCCTTCCTGATATGTAGCTATAACATATTACCTATCTACAAGGGGATTTGGGGATGCTCTATCAGAGTCAAAGAAGAGTAAGATTAAACAACAAAAGCACTATGCTTCTCAAGGTTTATTATGGAGCAGATTGTTTGCCGTTTTGGTCCACCTAAGGAGATAGTGTTTGATTGAGGGGCACACTTCTTGAATAAGGTTATAGTAGCCTTGATGGAAGCTCTAAAGAATAAACATAATAAAACTATCCCATATAATCTGCAAGCAAATGGTCAAGTTGAGAGTATGAATAAATAGCCTGTAGGGATCTTATCCAAGATAGTGTTTGAAAGTAAGTGAAATTGGGATAAGAAATTGTATGTGGCAGTTTAGGCTTACAATAAGTCATTCAAAAGAGCTACATGCCACACCCTATTCAAGGTGGTATATGGGGACGAGTGTGTCTTATCATTGGAAATAGAGCTACCCACTGTGTGATTTGCTCTCAATCATTTATTGGGTGAGGCAGAAGCATTATAGAAAAGATTTATTTCTCTTGCACATCTTGATGAAATTCGATTGTAGGCTTTATTACATCAAGAGGTAGGGAAGAAGAGAATGAAAGTACTTCATGACCTTCGGGCTAAGAAATATAAATTTGTGAAAGGTCAGTTGGTGTTGTACTATGATGCTCATCGTGAGCTATTTCCTAGTAAACTATAACCCAAATGGGACAGGTTGTATAAAATTGTGTGTATAGGAAAGAATGGCTCTACAGCCCTTTTAGCAGACTTGCAAGGGATAGAGTTTAAAAATAAACTTTAATAAGTTGAAGCCTTACTACGTGTAAGGGCTAATGTCGGACTTGGTGCCTGTGCAAGTCCTTCATGAATCAACTTTAACTTGTAGTAGGTACCAAGAAAATCAGATGGGGAGAATCATTCCTTATCTTGACCATTTGTATTTAGAGTAGCGTAACCAAAAAGGTCGAGTGATCTAGTAGAGTAAAGGTTATCAAGTTATTGAGTGCCAAGACAGATCTTTCACATGGGATATTAGGGTCTACTACCACCACTGTCATCAGATTTTGACAAGCATTCCTATCAATTTTAGTAAGGAGAGAGGGATTGTATCTGTTATACATCCTCTCTCTCAGCTTGACTTTGATTATCATAAGTACAAGTGAGCTAGTCAGTATTGCGTGGCCTATCAATGAAGACTGGGTCTATACTTTGTATTTTGATGGAGCTTCTAGAGGGCCCGCTAAGCATGCGAGTGTTGGTGTGGTCATTAAAGATCCCCAACATAGGGTTGTTATGAAAATGGGAGTATATTTAGGATACTCTTTTACTAATAATATGGCAAAATACGAGGCCTTGACTATGGGACTGAATGTAGCCCGATGTGGTAGTATCCGTTGGTTATAGGTGAAAGCTTACTCGCAGTTAGTGATCAACAAGTTGAATGGGACCTATAGTGCGTGGGATCCCATCCTATGAATATACCATCATGCAGCCTTAGATATATTGCATATTTTTGAGATGGTGACTTGTCAGTTAGTTCCTCAAGAGTGGAATCGCTTTGCGGATTCCTTGGCCAATTATGCTTTTGTGTTGAGGATATATTTTTCAATTATGGTTCGCGGAGCTCTTACAATTACCTTCTAATATTAGGTAAGGACAACTTTGGGGTCTTCTTGTTGCTGACACGTCCTATTTTGGCCATCGATGGGGCTAGTTTGGGTTATGAGTTAGGTAGCAATTGAGCACCTTCCTATTCTATCATGGACGCATATGATCATTTATCATCATATTCGTGGGTGGGACATCCCTTGCTATTTATGCAGGGGGTTAGCCAATAACTTGATGCATTTAGTGTAGGGCTTGAGGAGCCCTTATCCTTGGTTGGTCTTATGCTTCAGTAGAGTTATGTTAGGACTAAGGGTTTGTTTCATCAGTACGCTCTACTCAATGGTCATTTTGTCTCGTTAGGCCAAGAGAGCCAGTCATTCTGTAGTGAAATGTCACATTTTGTTAGGCCAAGAGGGCCATGTGTTTGTTTAGTGTGGGTGCAATTAATGATTTTTATTTTAGTGCTGTGCTAAACAGATTTAACAGGACCTGGAGGGAGCCTTTTGTTGCACAAAAGCTTCTTGTGACCAAGTCTAGGTGATGTTCTTCCTTTATGAGTACTTTTCTTTTATACTATATGTGTTTATGTACTAGGAACACCATATTGGGAAATATGGGAATTTCCCATAAGTTTGGGACACGTGGTCAAATCATTGGATTTGTCATAACTTGAACACTATAACTCCAAATTGAGTGCTCTATAGCTCAATAGATTCCATTTTTCAAGCACTTTCCAATGATAGGTCACATCATATGGTTTTGAGAAACTTATGGGCATGTTATCCGGGTGCCACCTTTTTAGTATTCAAAAAATGGAAATTGGGAGATTCCCAAACGCACTAATATTGTGTTTAGGGGAGAATTGTTCTTTTGTTGGGGAATCGACAATCAAGGCATGAAGTCCTAGGGTTAGGTTAGGTATATCTGGATTTTTAAAAGGCAGTTCTAGTGACCTTGTTCTACTAACATCCTAGACAATTGTTCTAGAAGTCCCTACTAGTGTAAGGCAGTTAGAGAAGCCTATTGAAATAAAAAGAAGAGAAAATTTTGAGTCTGTTTGCAATATAGAAAAATACAGAGGTGTGTAAAAAGGGGTTCTAAGCCCCTAAATTAGAAAAGGAAAAAGAAGAAAAATCTTAAGAGAAGTTGATCATCACCTCACGAGGGCTTGGTAAGTTCCTAGAGACGAGTTAGACCCAGAGCTAATGCCTTGTTTTCCTAGGGGTGGCATCTGGCTAAAAAAGAAATTCTAAGGAAGATTGGAGGGAAAATAAAAGTGAGCGGAAAAGAAAAAGATTGAAGTGTTACCTTGCAAGAGCCTGGTAGGTTCTTAGGTATCGAGTCAGGACTTGAGGCCAATGCCCTGTTCTCCTTGGGTCACTATGCTCACCTCCCTCATTTTTACACGCCCGAGTATGGAAGCTTGAAAGAGAAAAATGTGTTAAAAGAAATGATGACCATGCTATAAGAGTCCTTGCCTAGTAGGAGTTTTTGATCTAGTTGTTCCTCAATTGGGTCCATACTTCAGACTACCACTTAGGATGACTTCTTTGATGGTTCCTTTTAGCGGGCATGTATTGGAGTAGCTGGTTAGCAACTCGCTCTAGATTTTTGTTAGATAACTCTAGGCCTATCCCTTAAGGATTTTCATGCCTTGATTTTGTTGGGGGTGGGGTGAGAGCTATTGCTATGCTTTGTTGAGTATTTTGTTTTGGAGTAGCTTGATGCTTTTTACGATTGTTGTCTGTACAAATCAGTTTGTGGGATTCGACGAGTTGAGTCGCCCTATCCTGTGGGATCGCCAATGCGATCTGGATTTTGGGACCCATTTTTGAAGTGAAAAAGCGGTCAAGGAGAGGTGTAAAAGACTAATTTTTCATGCAAAATGACATGGTTGCAGATCGATGAGCTAGAGAACCAAGCGCGGCATGGGTTTGCTTCGGCTTGGGTATCTCTATGTAAAGTAGGATGTCAAAGATTCGATGCTAGAATGCTATTAGGAGACCTTGGCCACTAGGACCCCAAAATTCAGGTCGATCCTAGTGGGTTCGGCCGTGAACGTTCTGTTGCGAGGCGGATTCGGGAAACCCTAAGCGACAAAACTCAGAACATTCCATGGGAGTACTGAGCAGCGACTCTTAGATTCGTTTCTCGATAGAATGTTAAAAGCATGCTTGAATAGCCGATGGGTGGGCACCTTACAAGAGAGGAGAGAGGAGAGAGAAAGTGCGAAAATCATAATTTCGATTTCCTTCATGAAAATCTTCATGCTCACTACCAAATTGAAGCCTTTGAGGAGTAGATTAGGGATGTGCAATCATCTCTTAATGATTCCCAACATTGGAAAGGCATCAAATCTCCCAAATTTGGGGCGCAAAAGAATTTGCACCCCCTCCTCATGGATTATTTTTGCATGTTTTGTAATCATTCACATGTCATTTCATTTATAAAAATATTCGGTTCACACTATTTGTTTGCATTGCCCGACAAGTGGATTTTTGCATTTTGGCGAGGCAAATGAACTCAGATTCAAGATTCGACTGGCCAGGGGAACTCTCTGGCATCAAAATCTATAAACCCGACCTCTGTCACGTACTTTCTGGCTCTTGAATCACATAGCTACTTTCGAATGCCAAGCCTTGTGGGGATTAAATGGGGGGTCAAACAGACTCCGATCGACGAACCGGAACATGCATTGTGTTCTTCGCAACCTCCAAGGAGAATGGGGAATGAGAGGGATGTGCTGCTCAACCTCTCTGCCCATAGGGGATAGTCCTATTCAGGTCCCCTAAAACAACATGAATCAAGGTTCTATCCTAACAACTTCTAAGGTCAAAGACTATAAAACCTTGTGAGAAGCCTCCCCATCTTTGGGACCACCCTTTCGTAGGACAAACCCGTCAGGGATTCCGCCCACCCACTTCCCTCAATGGGCGTTCTTTAGTTATCTAACTAGGTCCTTTCACATTTATGTGTGACACTTAAAGTCAGCTTCATTAATTTAGCCTTTTAGAAAACAGGGTTCATTCACATAACTTATAGCATAGACACAAAAACAGAGCAAGCAATCCTTTGACAAACAAGTTCAAACAAGTTCCTTAACTCATCTTTAAGTTAATCTTTGTCTCCTACCCATACAGCAGAAATTATATATCCCTTCTATCCAACAAAAGTATCCCTTCTACCATGCAAAAGTAACTATTCCAAATCACATGGCACCACAAATTCCATATCCTTCTGTCCTAGCAAAAGATACATAGAATTCCACAAGGGTATTCTGCCCACTAAGATTCCACCCTTGTAACTAGTATTTAGGGTTCCAGGATCCCATCGTGGGTCACAAAGAGGCTTGTCATATTCTAGAAATAATACAGGATTTACAGCCAGATCCCCCTCTGGTACCTACATTTTCTACTGCCCGAGGCTATCCCTGCTGGCAGACCTTTTGCCTACCGAGCCAGTCCAAGCCTCTCAAAGTGATAACCATGACCCCCTTGGAGTAGAGTCTTGCTGTTAGCTTGGGGTTAGCCTGGCCCAATACTTCCTTAATTAAATCCTTTAGGAATCCAGCACAACAAGGCATTTAATCCTAATATCTAAAACATTCCTTTATCCCCATGGCAACTTGTCATCACAGACGCTTGCCATGCATTTACCATAAATCACAAGCACTTGGAACATCATCCAAACAACAAACTAACAACCACTTGAATGTAAAAGCATTTAGGATGTTGTTAGTTCAACCAACAAAAAACCAATTGTATTCTTGCCAAACAATGCAAGAATAGTCGCGATAACATTCCCTTCACATATATGCTCTTCTCCTTGGGATCAAAGAGTGATTCTATGTAAAGTTTACTTAACACTTGTATGCACAATTTTTAATGTCATGATTATGCCATTCATAACCCTTGACCGACTTCACTTGGAGGCCATCGTCCGCATGTCGATTCAAGAGATAAAGAAGGCGGAATAGATTCGAGATAGGAGAGTGTAAGAGAAGATGGCTTAGTCAAAGACTGAGATAAGGAAAAATTGAACTAACTCTCTCCCTCGCAGCCTCTTGGGATAACTCCTGTCTCTCTCTCTCTCCTTCTCTCTCTCTCTCTCTCTCTCTCTCTCTCTCTCTTTCTCTCTCTAAAGCTCCTTCTCGTAATCTCTTGGAGAGGTATCCTTCTCTCTATCTCTCTCTCATAGCCTCTCGCGGTCTCCTTATGCTTCTTGTGCCTCCCCATGCGTCATGTTTATAGTGACTTAGAGAAGAGGGCTTGTGGCTGAGAAGTGGAGCTCTTTGTGGAGGGGGATCTTGGAAAGATCAGTGATCTGATGCTCAGATCATAAATCTGATGGTTCCATTGGCTCTCCGAAAGGGGGGTAAAACCTCAAGACACTTGGTTAGAAAGCTCTCAGTTCAATCCTTCTTTTCTTTGTTCGAAGTGTTGTTTTCTGTCTGTAAACTGCGATCGCAGCACACGCAATTTCGCAAATCCCTCTCTTTATTTTTTCATTTTTATAAAATCTCAAAAACTAACTAAAACATCACTTGTCTTTTCTTTTAAATGACATCCAGTTCTAGAAATCTCCATATCCTTTTAGGATAATATCTAAAATATCTAGAATATGCTAGTTTTGCCCAAAAATTGATATTTTTGGACCATCCAAACTATACACATTAATACTAGTGATTAATATAGCTCATAAGTCTCGTTCATGTTGTAACTTCCAAGAAGGGTGGCTACAATCCTGGTCAATCCGAGAAAAATATAGGATTTACGACTCTCGATTTTTTTAACATATATTTTTAATTAAATAAAAATATTTAATTATTAACATTAGTTAATTTTTGTACTTTAGTTAGTCTTTAGTTAGTAAACTTACTAACTTATTAATTGACTAACTAACTTTCAAACTAACCAACTAACTTTTATTGTGCGGAAATATTACATCCTCCTCCCCTTAGAGAAATCGAGATGTCCTCATCTCGAGAGAAACCAGCGGTATCCTTTTGGAACCTGTGGGTTATGGGCCCACCACACTTTCGCTGTGCTACTTTGATTACTCATAGGCATCCGGTCTTTTGAAACAACAACCTATTGTATCTGATATATCGGAGTCTTGATTACAAGAGAAAATTTATTGTAGTTACATCTCATGAATATCTTCTAGGTTTTTCCTAAGTATCAGATAATTTCTTGGTAGGTTCTAGATCACTTGAGCTTGTACAACTTTATTCCTCGTAAGCTCGTTCTCTTCGAGTTCTGTTGGGACAATTGACGTAGTTATGTCCAATGTTGTGGCACTCGAAGCATTGGTGTTTAGGGTACTTTGGACATTCCCTTTTGAAATGACCTAACTCCTTGCAATAGAAACATCGTAGAACTTTATCACTTGTGGTCACAAGATTCTTGGTTGTCCTTGGTAGGATTTTTTTCTTTAGACAAAATTGTCCTAGGATCCTTTTAGCATATTGGAGTGGTCCTTTGTCTCGGAAACTATGTTCCCAAATTGTCCTCTTCTTAGTTCGAGATTGAGCTCCATGGACAATTGGCTTTACTTGTAATACTAAAGAATACTTCTAAGCTTCGACATTCTGGTAAGACTCAATCTATATTAGTTGAGAAGGAACGACTTTAAAAAAATTCATTGCAAGTTATAACTGTCATTCCTTGCTAGAGTATCTCTAATCATTTGCAAGTTCTAGGCTTAAAATAGATGTAACTCATATGATGCAAATTAACTGTAGGTATAAGAGTAGGATTTATTGGGGTATTCTCAATACCAAATGTATTACATTTTTGAAAGATATCTAGGGTTTCTAATCATCCTGAAGAGGTGTTGTAGGTTCCAGGTCTTTGTCTTCATCTGATTCCTCTATATATCCAAAGATTGCACTTGCGTAGCTTCGTTTTCTTGGAGTTTAATGTCTTCCAGACTTAAGTCACGATAGTCTACTTGGACATGCCCTAGCATATTGCAATAGAAGCATTGACGGTAGAGACATCTCCTATGGATGTGCCCTATCACTCTGCACATGCGGCATCTCTTTCCCTAATCTCGAGAAACATCTTTGTCATAATTTCCCGATCCAAGTTCTTGGACAATTGGATTTACTCGGAGTAATGCATCTTACAAGTCCATTGGACACATTGCTTCAAGACAGTGATTCAGAGGAGTGTTTAGGCCATGGCAAAACTTGAATACTTGCTGCGCAATATCCATAGGTGATGCATCTTTTGGTAGGGTTACAAACTTTGAGTAGTAAGCTTCCAAGGTTAATTCCAGCTCCTTGAGCTTGAAAAATTCATTCATCCTCAAAGTCTGGTAGGTTGGTGGAAGGTATCGTCCGCATATAGCATCTTTCAGCTGAACCCATGTGACCCCGGCTTCTGAAATACCTTGATCCTTGCACCATTCCTTCCACCATAACCAAGCCTGGCCAACTAGCTTAAGTTTGGTTATCATTGCTTGATTGGTAGAAGTAGTTCTCGAAGCAAAGAAATAATCACCCATTGACTCAATCCATATCTCCGCCTCTGCTGTGACGTCTGTTCCTTCTCCATCAAATTCGGGTGCCTTAATTTGCTTGAGAAGAAATTTCTTCTCTTGTATGTTAGCATTTGTAGGTGGAGCAGGTTCCTAACAATCAAGCCATACCACTTAGATTATTTTGTTGAGGATATGCCTATGAACGATACATTAATCAATCACATGTCATTACGAAGTTTCGCTTTGATACCAACTGTAAGGTGCTCGCACATCGATTGTCCAGGCACGCTTTTAGCGGTCTATCGAGAAACGAATCTAAGCTTTGCTTCTCGTCACTCCCATGGAATGTTCCAGGTTTTGTCACCTAGGGTTTCCCAAATCTGCCTCGCAATGGAACGTTCAAATCCGAACCCACTAGGATCGATCTAAATTTTGGACTCCTAGTGGCCAAGGTCTCCTAACAGCATTGTAGTGTCCGATCCTTGACATCTTACTTTACATAGAGATACCCAAGCCGACGAAACTCATGCAGCACTTGGTTCAAAGAGAATGGGAAACGAGAGGGATGCATTGCTCAACCTCTTTGCCCGTAGGGCATAGTCCCATTCGGGTCCCCTAAAATAACATGAATTAGGGTTCTATCCTAATTACTTATAAGATCAAAGACAGTAAAACCTTGTGAGAAGCCTCCCAGTCTCTGGGACCACCCTACCGTAGGACGAACCTGTCAGGGTTTCCGCCCACCCACTTCCCTCAATGGGCATTCTTTAGCTATCTAACTATGTGCTATCACATTTATATGTGACACTTAAAGTCGGCTTCATTAATTAAGCCTTTTAGGGAACAGGTTTGTTCGCATAACTTATAGCACAGACATGAAAACAGAGCAAAAAATCCTTTGACAAACAAGTTCAAACAAGTTCCTTAACTTATCTTCAAGTTAATCTTTGTCTCCTGCCCATACAGGAGAAATTATATATCCCTTCTGTTCAATAGAAGTATCCCTTCTGCACTACAAAAGTAACCGGTCCAAATCACATGGCACCACAAATTCCATATCTTTCTGTCCCAGTGGAAGATACACAGAATTCAATGAGGGTATTCTGCCCACCAAGATTCCACCCTTGTAACTAGTATTTAGGGTTCTAGGATCCCATTCTGGGTCACGAAGGGGCTCATCAGATTCTAGGAACAATGCACGATTTATGGCCCAAGCCCCCTCTTGCACCTACATTTTCTATTGCACGAGGCTATTCCTACTAACAGACCCTTCGCCTACGGAGCCGGTCCAAGCCTCTCGTAGCGATAACCATGAACCCCTTGAAGTAGGGTCTCGCCGCTAGCTTGGGGGTAGCCTAGCGCGATCCTTTCTTAATTAAATCCTTTAGGAATCCAGCACAACAAGGCATTCAATCCTAATATCATTTTCTAGGAAAACATTCATTTATCCCTATGGCAACTTGTCATCGTAGACCCTTACCATGCATTTACCATAAATCACAAGCACTTGGAACATCATCCAAAAAACAAACTAACAACCACTTAAATGTAAAAGCATTTAGGATGTTGTTAGTTCAACCAACAAAAAACCAATTGTATTCTTGCCAAAGAATGCAAGAATAGTTGTGATAACATTCCCATCCCATATATGCTCTTCTCCTTGGGATTAAAGAGCGATTCTATGTAAAATTTACTTAACACTTGTGTACAAAATTTTTAATGTCATGATTATGCCATTCATAACCCTTGACCAATTCCTCCTTGTACTTGCTCTATCAATGAACAAGCCATATGCAACTAGGTGCAATTAACTTCCCTTGATACATGCACTTTGCAAGCTTGATCTTTTGAATACGTGAGATGAATTTTATCCTTTTCGATGACCGATACTCGTGCATCATAGTATGGGGCCTAACTTATCTTATATGAGAATCAAAACAAGCATCTATCAATTTGGAAATACATTACTTACTATTGGATCCATAGTTGGATTGACACTGATGCCTTTGCCCAAAGCTTCGTTTATGGTTGTGGGATTGCCATCCGTATGCAACATTCTTCGCTTGGAGGCCATCGTCGACAAGTAGATTCAAGAGATAAAGAAGGAGGAATATATTTGAGATAGGAGAGTGTAAGAGAAGATGGCTTAGTCGAAGACCGAGATAGGGAAAAATTGAACTAACTCTCTCCCTCATAGACTCTTGGGATAACTCCTCTCTCTCTCTCTTTCCTTCTCTCTCTGTCTCTTTCTCTCTTTCTCTCAAGCTCCTTGTCCTAATATCTTGGAGGGGTATCCTTCTCTCTATCTCTCTCTCGCAGTCTCTCGGGGTCTTCTTATGCTTCTTGTGCCCCCCCATGCCTCATATTTATAGTGACTTAGAGAAGAGGGCTTGTGGCTTAGAAGTGGAGCTCTTTGTGGAGGGGGATCTTGGAAAGATCAATGATCTGATGCTTAGATAATAAATCTAATGGTTCCATTGGCTCTTAAAGGGGGATAAAACTCCAAGACACTTGATTAGAAAGCTCTCAGTTCACTCTTTCTTCTTCTATGTTCGAAGTGTTGTTTTCTATCTGTAGATTGCGATCAATGCACGTGTGATTTTGCAAATTCCTCTCTTTATTTTTTTTCCTTTTTATAAAATATCCAAAACTAACTAGAACATCACTTGTCGTTTCTTTTAAATGACATCTGGTTTTAAAAATCTCCATATCTTTTTAGGATAATATCTAAAATATCTAGAATATGCTAGTTTTGCCCGAAATCTAATATTTTTGGACCATCCAAACCATACACATTAATACTAGTGATTAATAAAGCTCATAAGTGTCGTTCACATTGTAACTTCCAAGAAGAGTGGCTATGGTCATTGTCAATCTGAGAAAAATATAGGATTTACGACTCTCGATTTTTTAACATATATTTTTAATTAAATAAAAATCATTAATTATTAACATTAGTTAGTTTTTTTACTTTAGTTAGTCTTTAGTTAGTAATCTTACTAACTTATTAATTGACCAACTAACTTTCAAACTAACCAACTAACTTTGATTGTGTGGAAATATTACATCCTCCTCCCCTTAGATAAATTGAGATGTCCTCATCTCAAGAGAAACCAGGGGTATCATTTTGGAACCTGTGGGTTATGGGCCCACCACACTTTCACTGCGCTACTCTGATTACTCATAGGCATGCGGTCTTTTGATACAACAACCTATTGTATATGATATATTGGAGTCTTGATTACAAGAGAAAATTTATTGTAGTTACATCTCATGAATATCGTCTAGGTTTTTCCTAAGTATCAAATAATTTCCTGGTAGGTTCTAGATCACTTGAGCTTGTACAACTTCATTCCTCTCGTAAGCTCGTTCTCTTTGAGTTTTGTTGGGACAATTGATGTAGTTATGTCCAATGTTGTGGCACTCGAAGCATTGGTGTTAGGGTGCTTTGGACATTCCCTTTTGAAATGACCTAACTCCTTGCAATAGAAACATTGTGGAACTTTATCACTTGTGGTCACAAGATTCTTGGTTGTCCTTGGTAGGATTTTCTTCTTTAGACGAAATTTTCCTAGGATCCTTTTAGTAGATTGGAGTGGTTCTTTGTCTCGGAAACTATGTTCCCAGATTGTCCTCTTCTTAGTTCGAGATTGAGCTCCATGGACAATTGGCTTTACTTGTAATACTAAAGAATACTTCTAAGCTTCGACATTCTAGCAAGACTCAATCTATATTAGTTGAGAAGGAACGACTTAAGAAAAATTCATTGCAAGTTATAATCGTCATTCCTTGCTAGAGTATCTCTAATAATTTGCAAGTTCCAGGCTCAAAATAGATGCAACTCATATGATGCAAATTAACTATAGGTATAAGAGTAGGATTTATTGGGGTATTCTCAATACCAAATGTATTACATTTTTGAAAGATATCTATGGTTTGTAATCATCCTGAAGAGGTGTTGTAGGTTCCAGGTCTTCGACTTCATGTGATTCCTCTATATATCCAAAGATTGCACTTATGTAGTTTCATTTTCTTGGAGGTTTAATGTCTTCTGGACTTATGTCAAGGCAGTCTGATTTAGCTCATTGCAATGGAAGCATTGACGGTAGGGACATCTCCTACGGATGTGCCTTATCTCTTCGTACGTGTGGCATCTCTTTCCTTGATCTCGGGAAAAATCTTTGTCATAATTTCTCGATCGAATTTCTTGGACGATTAGATTCGCTCAGAGTAATACATCTTGCAAGTCCATTGGACGCATTGCTTCAAGATGGAGGAGTGTTTAGGCCATGAAAAAACTTGGATACTTGCTGCGTAATATCCATAGGTGGCACATCTTTTAGTAGGGTAGAAAGCTTACAAGGTTAATTCCAGCTCCTTGAGCTTGAAAAATTCATTCATCCTCAAAGTCTAGTAGGTTGGTGGAAGGTATCATCCGCTTACAACATCTTTGAGCTGAACCCATGTGACAGCGGCTTTAGAAATACCTTGATCCTTGCACCATTGCTTCCACCATAACCGAGCCTGGCCAATTGGCTATCATTGCTTGATTGGTAGAAGCAGTTCCCGAAGCAGAGAAATAATCACCCATTGACTCAATCCATATCTCCGCCTTTGCTGCGACATCTATTCCTTCTCCATCAAACTCGGGTGCCTTAATTTGCTTGAGAATAAATTTCTTCTCTTGCATGTATGCATTTGTGGGTGGAGGAGGTGCCTAACAATCAAGCAATACCACTTAGATTATTATTTTTAGGATATGCCTATGAACCATACATTAATCAATCACGTGTCATTACGAAGTTTCGCTTTGATATCAACTATAAGGTACTCGCCCATCCACTGTCCAGGCATGCTTGAATCTAAGCATTGCTGCCCGACACTCCCATGGAATGTTTCGAGTTCTTTTGCCTAGGGTGTCCCGAATTCCCCTCGCAACGAAACGTTCATAGCCAAACCTACTAGGATTGACCTAAATTTTGGACTCCTAGTGGCCAAGGTCTCCTAGTGGCATTCTAGCACGGATCCTGGACATCCTACTTTATGCAGAGATACCCAAGACGAAGTAGACCCATGCTACACTAGGTTCAAAGAGAATTGGAAACAAGATGGATATGCTGCTCGACCTCTCTGCTCATAGGGCATAGTCCCATTCCAATCCCCTAAAACAACATGAAATAGGGTTCTATCCTAATAGCTTCTAAGGTGAAAAACGGTAAAACCTTGTGAGAAGCCTCCCAGTCTCTGGGACCACCCTACCGTAGGACGAACCTGTCAGTGTTTTTGCCCACCCACGTCTCTCAATGGGCATTATTTAGCTATCTAATTAGGTCCTATCACATTTATGTGTGACAGTTATAGTCAACTTCATTAATTAAGCTTTTTAGGGAACAAGGTTCGTTCGCATAACTTATAGCATGTACACAAAAACAGAGCAAGCAATCCTTTGACAAACAAGTTCAAACAAGTTCCTTTAACTTATCTTCAAGTTAATCTTTGTCTCCTGCCCATATAGGAGAAATTATGTATCCATTCTGTCCAACAGAAGTATCCCTTCTGCCTTGCAGAAGTAATTGGTCCAAATCACATGGCACCACAAATTCCATATCTTTCAGTCCGAGCGGAAGATACACAAAATTCGATGAGGGTATTCTGCCCACCAAGATTCGACCCTTGTAATTAGTATTTAGGGTTCTAGGATCCCATCTTGGGTCACTAAGAGGCTCGTCAGATTCTAGGAACAATGCAGGATTTACAGCCAGAGCCCCCTCTGGCACCTACATTTTCTATTGCGCGAGGCTATCCCTACTAACAAACCTTTCGCCTACGGAGCAGGTCCAAGTCTCTCCTAGCAATAACCATGACCCTCTTGGAGTAGGGTCTTGCCGCTAGCTTAGGGGTAGCCTAGCACGATACTTCCTTAATTAAATGCTTTAGGAATCTAGCACAACAAGGCATTCAATCCTAATATCTTTTTCTAGGAAAACATTCCTTTATCCCCATGGCAACTTGTCATCGCAAACGCTTGCCATGCATTTACCATAAATCACAAGCACTTGGAACATCATCCAAACAACAAACTAACAATCACTTGAATGTAAAAGCATTTAGGATGTTGTTAGTTAACCAACAAAAAACCAATTGGATTCTTTCCAAACAATGCAAGAATAGTCGCAATAACATTCCCATCGCATATATGCTCTTCTCCCTGGGATCAAAGAGTGATTCTATGTAAAGTTTACTTAACACTTGTATGCACAATTTTTAATGTCATGATTATGCCATTCATAACCCTTGACCGATTCCTCCTTGTAATTGTTGTAACAACGAGCAAGCCATATGCAACTAGGTGCAATTAACTTTCATTGATACATGCACTTTGCAAGCTTGATCTTTTGAATACGTGAGATGAAATTTATCCTTTTCGATAACCTATACTCGTGCATCGTAGTATGGGGCCTAACGTATCTCATACGAGAATCAAAACAAGCATCTATCAATTTGAAAATACATTACTTACGACCGGAACCACAATTGGATTGACAATTATGCCTTTGCCTGAAGCTTCGTTTCTGGCTGTGGGATTGCCATCCATATGCAATATTCTTCACTTGGAGACCATCATCCGCATGTAGATTCAAGAGATAAAGAAGGCAGAATAGATTCGAGATAGGAGAGTGTAAGAGAAGATGGCTTAGCTTTTAAAAAGCTTAAGAATCTTATCAATTTGTTGCAGGACGGCGGCATGCCCTGGTCAAATTCGGCGACCATGAGTACATGCTGCCACCATCGATCGTGTCAGATTCTGGAGAGCTTAAGCTCTTTTAGCTTTTTAAGCTTTTTAAGTTCAAACTTAATGAATTTCTTATTTGCTTCTCTGTGTCAACAAAAAACTTACAAAGGATCTTCAAAGGTGGTCCTCCACCCTCCTGGGTGAGGTTCTTCGTGATCTGAGAATACAGCAATGGATTCTTCACTACTAGGAACACACTGGTATTGACGGATTGTCACGAGACTAACTATAGATCTCGTTCATTCCAGGAGCTTCGCCTTTGCGCGAGATGGTAAGCGATTGGAAGCCCTTGATATTAGCTTCTCTCTTATACCAGCACTGGTTCGCAAATCAGATGCTGGATGCGTACGTAGTGAGCGCCACAAGGTCCCCAAGAACAAAGAACTCTACTTTAAGCTCAAAACTCAAGAGAATAGACTTGCACGACATGAGAAAAAAAGACCAATTGAATACAATCTCCCCCATGCCTTGTGTGAGCGCTTCACAAGGCATGTATTTATAAATTTATTCATATCAAAGCTCAAAAATAGCCCAATTTTACAATAAGCACGCTTTAGCTTTTGTATTTTCTTTTGTTCAAATAAAGAATAAAGCGGTTGGGCGGCCCAAGAGTCGGGATGTGCCCAAATACAATGTCTAATAATCCACGCCTTTAATGATAAGATGCGTGCCCATAAAAAATGATAATTCCTTCTAGATAATTTGAATACACGCTATCATCCAGTGCTTCCCAACACAACCACCGCTTGCTCTGCACATCAACCAACTAAAGCATTCACAATTGTTAGAAAATAATAAAATTAAACTGAAAAAAGTGAATACCTAGCAATCTTCAGCTATAAAATAAATAAATAGGTTGAAACTCTGTCCTAACCTTAATTTAATATGAATGCACTCTAAACTCATAAACATCCATTAATTTAAATATGTATTTTGTGGAATCACTCACTGTGGAGTCACCCACATGCACATTAAATTAACATTATGCCCAAAAAGGACAGGCATCCCCGTCAACTTCTCGCACAAGGAATCCATCTTGTGTACGAGCCCCGACAAATAAATATAGTTTTACGAAATCCACTGCAAAACTTCACAGAATCCACCGTGGTCTCATGAAATCCACTATGGAATATGCCTCCTGGCATCAGATAATGTGTCTACCACATTAATCAACATGCCAAAACCAAAGCTAGTGGATATCAAAGCTTCTCTCCTTGAAGAGGAAAACAAGATCAAGAGCAAAGGAGAAGCAAGCACCCCAAGAGGAGACCAACAACTCCTCTATGTGAAGGACAAAGGGAAGAATGACATATTTTATGATTTTTGTAAAAGAACTAGGCATATTGAGAAGTTTTGTCATGCTAGGAAAATATCTCAAAGAGCATACCTTGCAATAGTTAAAGAAGATGAAGACAACAATGGAGAAGAAGAAGAAGAAGAAGAAGAAGGCACCCAATAGCAAAAGGATATGACTCACCAGTCCCTCTTTTGCAGTTCATTTTCTGATAGAATTTTTTAGGTTTTGAATGTGTATTTTTCTAATGTTCTTGCCATAAGCTCATGTACTCCTTATATAGCCTTTGCACTATAGCCTCTATACACTAAGTGAGACCTTGTGACAACCTCAAGCTTTATATGGTTGGTGGTTTTTTTCCATGTCTATACTTAGTAAGTTTCTACTCATGATAGCCTCTATATACACAGTGTTTTTCTTGGTTGTGATTGAGGAGGGGTATTGAGAAATGTGAAATCACACCCACTCTATAGCCCCTTTGTAATGAATAATAAGGCAAAGGATCACATTGCAAATAAAGCCTTAGACTAGGTCATGTACGTATGGATTATTAAAACCACAATTAGTGAATACCATGGTCCCTTTTCACATTTTTCCATGTACCAATACCACCTACTATAAGTCTATAAAAGGTACTCATCCATACACTCATTCTATCTATCATTCTCATTTGATTGTACTTACATTCACTACAAGGGAATGGAGCAATAGCAACGGCCATTTGTGATGCAAAAAAGCGGTGTCGCTAAAAGCATCGCTAATTCTATTAGTGACGCAAATAGCGACGCAAATAACGACTTAAATAGCGATACTAATAGCAACGTTAATAGAGACACTAATAGCGACGCATATAGCGACGCTTATAGCGATGCCGGTCTGAGAAAAAAATTTCGAAAACCCGAGTGTAACATTTGCCGAGAAAACATTTGCGAGAAAGAATGAAAGAGAGAGCGAGAGAGCTTAAATCTTTGAGAGGGAGAGAGAGAGAGAGGGAGAGAGAGAGAGAGAGAGAAAGAGAGAGAGAGAGAGAGAGAGAGAGAGAGGGAGCTCATCACCATCGTCACCGCCACCACCGCTATACACGAAAGAAGAAAGAGGTGTGCAAGGGAGAAGGGAGGGAAGGTGCAAAGAGAAGGTACAAATGGTTTCATCTTTAGGCCTTTGAGGTAGGTACATTGCCTCTTCTTGCTTTATTTTTGGGTTCTCTTGTTTTCTTTTTTTGTTTTTCTTTGCAAAGAGATATGTGGAAAGAGAGAGGGGGAGGAAGGGAGGAGAAGAATGAAGGGAGAGAGAGAGGGAGAAAGAGAGATAGAGAGAAAAAAATAGAGAGCGAGAGAGAGAAAGAGAGAAATAGGAAAACAATGAGAGAATGAGAGAGAAGGTTAAGAAAGAAAAGTAAAGGGAGAGGGGGGAGAGAGAGATAAAGAGAGGTGGGGTGACATTTCTTTCAATATCTTTGTTTCTTAAGATTTTTATTTTCTATCTTTGATTGTCTTTGCAATGAGATGAGTTGAGTGAGAGTGGGGAGGGAAGGAGGGAGAGAAACAGAGAGAAGAAGGGAGGGGAAGGAAGAGAGAGGTGGAGAGAAATAAAAAACAGGAGAGAGAGGGACTTCATAAAAAAAGTATCAAAACCCGAACATGGCATTTTACATGTTTGTAAACAAGCGTTGTAAACAAGCAAGAGAGAGAGAGAGAGAGAGAGAGAGAGAGAGAGGCCGCCGCCACTACCGCCATCCACGAAGAGTGTATTATCTCTTCTCTCTTTGTTTTTGTCTTTTCTTTACTTCTCTCTTTCTTTTTGTTGATGAAGAGTATATAGAGAGAAGAAGTAAGAGAGATCAACGTGCGTAAGGGAGATTGAGAGAGAGAGAGAGAGATAAAGAGAGAAAGAGAGAGAGAGAGGTCGCTGCCACCACCAATCCACCACAAAAAAAGATGGGACAACTGCAAAAAAGAAGGAGGGAACCCGTGAAGAGAAGAAGAAGAAGGAGAGAAGCGCGAAAGGATTCTTCTTCAAGCTTTGAGGTAAGTATATTATCTCTTCTCTCTTTGTTTTTCTCTTTTCTTTACTTCTCTCTTTCTTTTTGTTGATGAAGAGTGTATAGAGAGAAGAAGTGAGAGAGATCAATGTGCACAAGGGAGAGAGAGAGAGAGAGAGAGAGAGAGAGGTCATTGCCACCGCCAATCCACCACAAAAAGAGAGGGGACAACTGCAAAGAAGAAGGAGGGAGCCCATGAACGAGAAGAAGAAGAAGGAGAGAAGCGCAAAAGGATTCTTCTTCAAGCTTTGAGATAAGTGCATTATCTCTTCTCTCTTTATTTTTCTCTTTTCTTTACTTCTCTCTTTCTTTTTGTTGATGAAGAGTGTATAGAGAGAAGAAGCGAGAGAGATCAACGTGCGCAAGGGAGATTGAGAGAGAGGGAGAGAGAGAGGTTGCTTCCACCGCCAATCCACCACAAAAAGAGAGGGGAAAACTGCAAAGAAGAAGGAGAGAATTCGTGAAGGAGAAGAAGAAGAAGGAGAGAAGTGCGAAAGGATTCTTCTTCAAGCTTTGAGGTAAGTGCATTCTCTCTTCTCTCTTTGTTTTTCTCTTTTCTTTACTTATCTCTTTCTTTTTGTTGATGAAGAGTGTATAGAGAGAAGAAGTGAGAGAGATCAACATGCGCAAGGGAGATTGAGAGAGAGAGAGAGAGAGGTCACTGCCACTGCCAATCCAACACAAAAAGAGAGGGGACAACTGCAAAGAAGAAGGAGGGAACCCGTGAAGGAGAAGAAGAAGAAGGAGAGAAGCGCGAAAGGATTCTTCTTCAAGCTTTGAGGTAAGTGCATTCTCTCTTCTCTCTTTGTTTTTCTCTTTTCTTTACTTCTCTCTTTCTTTTTGTTGATGAAGAGATGTATAGAGAGAAGAAGGGAGACAAATCAACATAAGGGAGATTGAGAGAGAGAGAGAGAGAGGCTGCCACTACCACTACCATTTCCATTGCATCCACTAAAAGAGAGGGGACAACTACAAAGGAGAAGGAGGGAACCCCCAACCTCTGTCTCTTCTCCATCTTGCCCTCCTCGAGCTTGCATGGCAGGCACCAAGCAAGCATGTCCCCGTTTCTTGGCCATGGGAAGGCCTCATGCCAAAGCCCGCCACTTGGAGCACAAGGTGGAGCCTCCTCTAGTGCAGCAAACAGGTGCTCCCCATAGAGCACAATGACCACCAGAGAAGAAGAGGAGATGGAAACTGGGCACTATCGCCCTTCGGGAGATAAGGAGAATGCAGTGAGGATACAAGCTTCTCATCCTGAAAAGATCTTTTCATAAGGACATTGTTCGGGAAGTCGTGCAAGACTTGGAGCTGAAAGAGATGGAAAGATTTTGGGCACAAGTGTGGGACGGCCCATCAGTAGGAAGGTAGACTACTGTAGCTACGACGACAAAAAGAAGAGCCTACATGATGTACTACATGTACCTTCTATTACCAAGAATCTATTGTCGATTAGACAGATGCAGAACAAAATTTGCAAGAATCTACTGTCGGTTGGATAGATGATTTCAACAGATACACATGGCTATACATTCGAAACTACAAGGATGAGATACTTGATGTCTTTAAGCAAATGGGTTTATAAAGAGAAATGCAAGTCAGATGGTTTGTTGGAAAGGTATAAATCCCGGCTCGTTGCAAAGGGATATGCATAGCAATATAGCCTAGATTATGAGGAGACTTTCAGCTCGGTTGCCAAGATGGAAATGGTGAGAATAGTCATTGCATTAGTGGCTTCTAAGGGCTGAAAATTATGATAGATGGATGTTAAAAATGCATTCCTGAATGGTGGCTTGCTTGAAGAGATATATATGGAGTAGCGTGAGGGTTATGTACACAACCTGAGGCGTATATGGATGCTGGCTAGCAACCATGTCTATCATGCTAGATCCAAACACATAGAGATTCATTACAATTTCATTAGAGAAATGGTACTTGCAGGACAAATTGATCTACTTCATGTGAAGACAGAAGACCAAGTAGCAGATATCTTTACCAAATCACTTGGTAAAGAGAAATTTGTTCGTTTCAGGGATCTACTTGGAGTACAACAACTAGTCTGAGCTCAAGAAATGGAGTTTGAGAAGGGGGAGAATGAGCTTGATTCTTTTGATCTTAAAACACCTCCATCCATTGAGATTGAGGGTGAAGGCAAGAAAGAAGAGATAGAAGATGACTTAGACGTAGGTAAAAACAAGAAGGAAGAAGTAGAGCTTAGAGACACTACCACTCCCTATATAAGTGTTTCTGGCTCCAACACCATGGTATAACTCTTACAAATGTCCAAATGCTCCCCTAAAAAGACTTGAACAAGTTTGGAATAAGCTGAAGTGAGCAGAAGATCAATGGGACTTATTCATACCTCAAGGTCCTGACTATAATGACAGCTTGAAGTGAAGCTCTTCTTCTTGGGCCTAACAAGGGATAAAAAAGCTCCTTGAGTAATATTTTTTTAAATTGATTATATCTAGATTTTGCAATCACAAGCTCTTTTTCTTCTCGAGCCTAAGCAAGTGATGAAAAAACTCATTGCGAAATACCTTTTTGAATTGATTATATCTAGCTTTTGCAATCAAAGGATTCAGTTTTTTTTTTTAAATCTGATACACAATTTTTAGACATTAGGTGTAGGTGGCATTGGCAAATGAATTATGCAAGAATATTTAGTGCATATAGCTAGAAGGGTGGCAGGGTTGCATGCCCTGCCACCTATTTTTTTTCCCCTCTGTCATCGTCGCTATTTGCGTCGAAAATTTACTCTGCAACCGTCGCTATAAGCGTCGCTAACCCAATTAGCGACGCTAATAGTGACGCTAATAGAGACGCTAATAGCGACGCTAATAGCGAGCTAATAGCGATGACGGGGGTAATTTTTTCCATGAATAATTCCGTTGCTTTAAACATAGCTATTGGGTCTATATGTTGTAGTGATTATGCTTGAGAAATATCAATTGTTCTCTTTTGTCATTACTTATGTCTCATTATTTATGATTGGTCATTATTTTTCTTGAGGGGGACATGGACATGAAGACTAATGCAACTAATGCAAGCAAAGTCAATAAAGAAGAAGACCAAGAGAACTTAGAACAAGAGGACCAAAAGATCAAAGCAGTGGACACTGAATCTGCAAGCAAAGTGAAGAACAAGGACAAGATCAAAAAGAGAAAGCTAGACTACACCGACAAGAAGACCTGCAATGAATTGAAGATCTATGTAAATGCTAAAAATCGCAAGGACCTTAGGGTCATTGACCCAATTTTTTAATGACTTTTATTTAATCATTGTATTACCTAGCCCAAAATGCTCCAGACATAAGCTTGTAAACACCTCATGTAGCCTTGTACTACAGCCTTTGTACACTTTGTGAGGCCCGTGTTACAACCTCTGGATGTCCACCATGTTTGTGGTACCCACACTTAGCCTTTTCTGTGATAGCCTCTGGTGTTTTTCCATGTTTATGGTGTGCCCACACTTTGTAGGTGTTGCTCTCACTAAAGTCTCTACACACTTTGTACTTTTTGGTTGTGATTGAGGAGGGGTGTTGAGATATTTGCAATCACATCCATTGTGGCCTCTTTGTATGAGGCAGTTTGGGTTGAAGACCTATAGGTTGCAGGAATCCCATATGCACAGAGAGAGAAAACTGCCACCCATCCAGCAACTATAAATCATTGTACTTGACTACCACTTTTTCATATATATGATGAATACAATATCATGATGCTTTTCCATCTCAGTTGGTGTCTTGGTCATTGCCAGTCTAAACTCAAGATTGTGTTTATGAGTTCAAGCTTTCATCTTCACTTGAGTAACAGTTGGTCAAGTCTTCAATCTATGCCATCATGAACATTCTCTTTGTGTTCCATCTGCCATAGCCATGCTCTAGATCTCGTCTTTTCACAGCAATTGGGCAACAAGTGAAATAGGAATAAAGGCTTGAAACTTGCAAAAGACCTCTTTCATCTTCTTGGTATATGCTTGGGCATTTTCATGGGGCTCTTAACATCTCACATTTAGAACACGTAGCCAATATTTTCCACCTCTCTCAAGGGAAAATTCTCTTCGAAAGGCTGCAAAAAAAAATCAATTGTGGTTATGGTATTGACTTCTAAATTGTGATATCACATTATAGCCCCCCATTTTAGGATCATGTTAAAGAAATCATTAGATCTCCCTCATCTTGAACTCCGCAATTAAACATGAGCTTGTGGAAATCACTAATGTGAAGCTCCGTATCCTCCTCCCCTAACCCATTAAAGATGGGTAGAGGAAAACCTAAGGCTAGCAAATGTGGCGTGCTTGTAGGAATTGCAATAGGCTACACCATAATGACAACCCGATTTATTGTAGGAGTTTGTAACAATGTGACTACAACTCCATTTGAAGTGGGTTGACTTACTCGAAGAAGTGGAGCACTAGAGCTTCCTCCTCCTAATGGACTATGTATGGCACTCGGGTCACTAAGACCTCTCCCTCGTAGGGGTATCGAGTTGCTACATTGAGGGGAATACCTCCTAACTATTTTAGCCCATTGTCTAGCCCTTTCATCTCTTTCTTATTTTTGGATCTCTACTTGATGATGTTTATTAAGAAATAAGGGGTCTATCTTGATGCTCTTTGGCATAAACTAACTGACTAGTCCCTATTTAACTAGGAATCGGAAACTACCACTTATTATTAGTGGCTCCTAGCAAATGCACCACTTGTTGGGACGAAAAATGGGCTCAACACTAGCTCTAGGGCTTTAGCCGAGGCTCCTAAACTCACTTAAGCAACCCCATGGCCTCGCGTCCAAGAACATATAGACACTATGAAGAACTGATTTATCCAAAGAATGTGTTTTGTTGGATGCAAAGTAGATGACATAGAGTACACAAGTAAGTAAACTTATAAATTAATTAGTGTGAATGTTCAAAAACAATCCTTTCATGATTTCACTCTAACGTATTGCTTCATTGCTAAGGTAGCACTACCGGAATAACCCGCGCTACTGTCCTTTTTATAGCTTAAATCAAACGAATCCTGTATGATATAACATGCAAAAAATTAGAATTTCAATGATAACTCCCTCAATCCCCTCCCCCCTACTATTTTAGATTTTGCATTCATTGGATAGGTTGAATGAGTATTTTATGTATATTCATTTGTGATAAAAGTGATAAACATACACTTTGACAAACAAAAGGTGGTAAATTGAGGCCAATCCTTGTTTTCGGCCTTCATTACATGTGCACAAATATATTTCTAATTTTCCATAATTTTTGGATGTAAATTTTTTTTCTAATTTTCTTTGCCCAAATCCACATTTTTTGAGTAATTTTTCTTAATTTCCTTATCTAAAATGCTATATTTTCTTATTTTTCTAAGTCAAAAATTTGGATCACACTCTAATCCATCACACATTTGATTTTATCCCATATGAACAAGATTTGATTCTCCAAAACAAAAAAACATCATTTTTATGCTTAAAACATGCATTTCGGATTTTAGAGATTTAATAACCCACATGCATTGACATAGGTTCTATATTTTATTACACAAGCCCTCAAACAAATTCCAACCAAGCCTCAATTAACATAATTATTAGATCACTCTTCTTGAACTTCATGAAGCGTGGGAGTAAGTTACATTGTTTCTTTTGACTTCAAATTTTAGACTTGGTGTTGCATGTGTCATTTTTCAGGTGTTTTCTTGGTAGATGGATAGGGAACTTGGTCTTAGTTTTCACAAATTGGGATGGTTGGGAAACTTTGGATTAAAATATTGTCTTGATCTGTATCTCAGTTAGAAATTGTACAATATCCTCCTAGACCTTTTTTTAGTCGTTTTGACTAGTAGTATATCAGGATATGGATATAGATCATTGATCTAATGTACCATTTGTTCATAGTCAAGAACCTTGAGATAATCAAGCCATTCCAATTTTGAAGTCACTCTAACAACTCCAACATCAATGAGTGATCTCTCAAGTGGAGAGGGTTTTGGGTCTAGGTAGAGTACGACCATTAGTGTCATAGTCTACAGAAAAGTCTGACTCAAAATCCTCACTGTCCTTAATTAACAAGTAGTCCTTAAAGTCACTCATACCCTTAGCATCTATGTCTTGCACCTGCATTAGCGAGGCAAAGAGGTCATTGTGAAAATCAAACAAAACTTTGTGTAGGCTCATTCATTGCCATGTGGGGTTGTTCAAGTGCTCTTCAAAGAATAGTTGGTGGAGCCATCTGACTAGTCATAGGCATGGTCACACTAGGCAGAGCTGGCAACATGGGCACATTTGGAATTATGCTTTCTCTCACATTAGGAGGACTCATGGGCATCCATTGACCTCCATTCATCAGTGCTAAAGAATTTCCAAACCCTAAACTCAGATTCCAGTTTGCCGTAGAGGTATAAGCCATTTGTAATCGTGATTCTACCTCTTCTGCTCGTGTAATAGCCGTATCATGTCGACAAGAGTAACAATGCTTAATTGCACTTGAATGTTAAAGTCTAGCCCATTCAAAAAGTATTGCAACTAAGAAACAGTTGGAATAGGAATATAGGTTTGCAACTTATGAAATATCTCCTTCACTTTCTTGGCATACCCACGGACATTCTCATGAGGTTCTTGACGTGTAACATTGAGGACATGTAGCCAATACTGGTCTCCCCTTTCAGAGGCAAACTCTCTTTGAAATGCCGCAAGTAATAAGTCAATCATAGTTATGGTTCGAGCCTCCTCTAGGCTATGATACCACATTGTAGCTCGTCCTTTCAGAGTCATGTTGAAGAACATCATCAAGTGTCCATCTTGAATTTGACAACTAAACATTAACTTTTGGAATTCATTGATGTGAAATTCCGCATCTTCTTCTGCTAAACCATTAAAAATGGGTAGAGGAAACCCTAAGGCTAGCAAGTCCAATGCCCCTGCTGGGATTACAATGGGTTGCACCACCATTGTCAGAGGGTTTTTTGTCGAAAGGTCGAATCCACCGGGGATCAGAGGTAGAAGGAAGTAGAGATAGGAGATGGAAGAGAAGAAAGAGAATAGACAAGAAGTAAACACAACAAAGACAAAGCACAATGAACTGAATCAATATGTATTGAAAGAATGTGGAATCTTTGCACTACTCAGAAGCAATCTCTAGGCATTAGATCTCCTGGAGCTTCATCGTAGAACAAGACGTGCATCAAAATTACAGCTCCTTCTCTGCTGCTCAGAACCCAAATTTGATGGCTCCATTGGCTCCAAGAGGGGGGTAAATTCCCATGACACCTAGTCACGGATCTCCCAGATCACTTCTTCTTCCTCTTCCAGTTCAAACTACAGTTTTCAACCTGTGAACAGCAATCGCGATGCACGCGATTTCGTCAATCTGTCCTTCTTATGAAAATCCCATAACTGGGTGAAAAATCAACTTGCTTTTTGCATGCCATCCTAATCTAGAAGCTTTTTCTAACTTTTTACAATAAATAATATTAAAAACAGT
Organism: Lygodium microphyllum; assembly: GCF_053477565.2. Classification (NCBI taxonomy): domain Eukaryota; kingdom Viridiplantae; phylum Streptophyta; class Polypodiopsida; order Schizaeales; family Lygodiaceae; genus Lygodium; species Lygodium microphyllum. The sequence goes on from NC_141153.1 coordinate 139,481,163, forward strand.
CTAAAATTATCCAAAAATCTAGTATTTTTTAATAATCCGTGCAACTCACACTAGTACTAATGACTTAGATCACATTGACTCTCTATATCAATAAAGAAGTTGGATGATGATGCATTCCATGCTTTTTCACACTGTGTCCGCGTAGCATCATGATATCCACCCCCTCTGAACCTGCGCATCCTCCAATATGTGCCACCAATGCACCACCCAAATCAAACACCCATAGCATCAATTTTTTGTCATCATGCATATAAGAAAGCATCCCCCTGGATCATAGATCAAAATACTTAGCATTTGCATAACTCTTGAGCCATACTTTGTATCCCCTCTAGGGTAACAAGGCCTTGGGTGCATATCATACATTAGAGGTTGTTGAATCTCCATATACATGCTATTAATACACCCATCAACAAATACATAACAACATGCCTGCTCTTTCAAAATCCATTGCATGGGAAGTTGCTTTTGATAACCTTTTTGCTCCTTATCCAACATAAACTAAGTCTCACTTGCATTCAACACATTCTCACCATCACCGAAAATAGTGAAACAATCCATATCTTGAAGCATCTTTGATTTGTCTATCAAGGCCTTTGTTAAAGCATCTGAAACAGTTTCCAATTGTGGAGCATCATATCTAACGTCCTCTAATACAGGCATATCCTCAATCCATATCTTGAAGCATCTTTGATTTGTCTATCAAGGCCTTTGTTAAAGCATCTGAAATAGTTTCCAATTGTGGAGCATCATATCTAACGTCCTCTAATACAGGCATATCCTCAAGCTCATGAACAGTCTCATGGGTAATAACTTTCTCCTCATCAATCTCCCTTCGACTCCCTGCATCAACAAGTAAAACATTATCTTCACAAACCTCTTCAGATGCATTATGAAAATCTATAGGTGCAATTGCTGAATCTTCCAGTACAAGGTCTTCCAAGGTATCCATAACTGTCTCAATATTAGACTGTAGCTTATATCCCTGTTCTTTGTCCTCTTACTTGCTATCATGTTTCTGCTTCTGCAAAACTTCTTCCATAACATGCTTGAGAGATGACTGATTTGTAGCTTTAGACAAATCCATACTTCTTCTTGTCACTTCCTTAGATATCCCTGCATTATCTTCATCTCTTATCTGTTTCTCTTCAACAACTGCATCCATATTTTTCCATTTTTCCAAATATGCATCCACTAAATATGCATCTATCGATGATTCCCAACCAGTTATGTCACGAATATCTTGCCCTGCATGAGACATTTCACTATTAGTAACCTTTCTCTTTTCAGCTACATGTAAAGAATGTGTCCATATTGCATTCTTTGGTCCAACCGTCACTTGGTCATGCATTCTATCCAACTGTAGACCAAAAGTAGATGCATGTACCGCCGCATAAGCATTTCGAACTGCCAAGTCTTCTAACAACTTCTGCATACCTCCCTTTTTTGAAATTCAAAGCAAGAGGCAATCCCGTTTCTTATGCATGGATCTTGCCATCTTTCCAAAAAATGAAATGTCGTGCCAAGGCCTCATGATAGGTAGCACAATCCTTTCTCTCATGCTGCAAACTGTCACACCACATACATCTTTTTCCTGGCTTAGGGGCTGCTGCCCGTCCCCTTTCCTCTTGTCCTTTTTCATCCAATTTTGCAACCTTCAATTGAAGATCCCGCATACCTTTGACCAATTCATCTCAGACATCTTCCCTAATAGAGGGAACAATAGCAGGTATAGCCATAGGGTTAGCCATAAAAGTAGAAGGCTTACTATATACATCAATTGTCTTGCCCGTAATAGTAGGCAAGTTAGAGACATGCAGTCTTTCTCTTCTTCTATGCTTCTTCACAAGTGCAGTAATAGCTTCCTTGACATGTCTCCATTCTGTTTTCAAACCTTATTGGGTTGAAGATCAGCTGCCTATAGAAACAATTCAATTTTCTGGCTTGCAAGAGCTTGTTGTTATGCAAGATCCAATTGTTCAAATCGACTTTCAAATTCTCTTAACAATTCTGTAGCCATAAGACCCTTATTGGGTTGTAAAACCCACTCCTGAAAAGTCTTTCTCACTTAAACAACCCTTATTGGGTTGTAAAACCCACTACTTATGCATAGAATCACGCTTTTGGAGACATGTATTTCATGGTTGGGAGGCCGCTGACGCTCGTTCTTAGCTCTTGACGCTCTCTCACAGCCCAATCTATGATCTCCTTTGCTTTGGTTCCGTATGCCTTTGTAAACTTTGCTCCAAATGAAAAAGACAAGAGCATTCTCTCCCTTCTATTATGTTATGTGATCCTCCATTGTATACATCCCTTATTGCCAACCAATTTGCACTTGCCTCATCGGACATGAACCTAGCAAAGTCAGGAGGATCATGACCACATCGAACCATGACGAAATTCAGATTTTCCCAAAACAAGATTTGAGACTCTTCATCCTCCTCTTTAAATTCACATATTGCAATGACCTCCAATGCTCTCATGCTAGTTGATGATTGATACATTAGCATAGTATTTGTTGGAAACAATTCAATTTTAATGTAACCTATAATAATGTTATCACATACCCAAGATCATAAATAGAACAAGACATCGTTGCCCATCCATCAACCCTATGGGTGTGATCAAAGTGCACCCATGCACTTCGTAGATCTCCGATTCCTGTTCACCTCATATGATTCACTAATTCCACCCCTGATATGCTGGTCCCTTAGTGGACATGTTAAACAAGAAGCACTTCTCCTTGGAATGACCTTGCCCAAGAAATCTACTTCCGTCGAAAAATGGAAAGACACAATGTCTTTGCAAAAGAAGTATCAACATCTTTTATTAAACCCCACCCCCTTCTCTCATGAATTGATCCATAGAAAGAAGCAATAAGAGGAGAGAGGAGAGAGGAGAGAGAAAGACTAAAAATAGACCTCTTTGTTTAATGCATCAAATTCGATCATTTTTTAGCAATAACAGGCGAAAAAATTCAAGATCTGATGTCCTAGAGCATTCCTCCTGATTTCCTCCTGATTTACAACCCAATAAGGGTCTTGTGGCTATAGAATTGTTAAGAGAATTTGAAAGTCGATTTGAACAATTGGATCTTGCAGAACAACAAGCTCTTGCAAGCCAGAAAATTGAATTGTTTCTACAGGCAGCTGATCCTGAGCTTCAAGAGAAAGACTAGGACATGAGATCTTGAATTCTAGGTTCTTTCAATACATATTGATTCAGTTCATTGTGCTTTTTCTTTGTCATGTTTACCTCGTCTATTCTCTTTCATCTCCTATCTCTACTTCCTTCTACCTCCTCTGATCCCTGGTGGATTCGACCTTTCGACAAAAACCCCTCTAACATTGGTGAACCCGACATGAAAGGTTGTCAGAAGAAGGAAAGACAAGATGGGAGAATCTTTGAATACAATCTCCAATGATGTTTTGCAACAGTTGGTGCAAAATATGAATATGCTTATGCAGGTACAACAACAACAATAGGTGATGCAAGCTTCTACTCAAACAGAAAGTGTTGGGATGAATGCTTTACAAGCAGTTGAGCATGAGGTGAAGTTATTCAATGGCAGGAATGTATCTGCATATGTACATACCTATCCTCAAAAGATGGAATTCCTTGGGATGGCTCAACCTGTATGGAGCCGGTATTTTGTACGTGTTACTGTACATAAATTGAAAGCACGAATTACTGAATTATACATGCAGGATGCTAGCTGGGTAGCTCTCAAGAAGACACTAAGGGAAGAATTTTATACTGAAGATACTAGTTTGATTACGCGCAAGACTTTTCAGGAGTGGGTTTTACAATCCAATAAGGGTCTTGTGGCTACTGAATTATTAAGAGAATTTGAAAGTCGATTTGAACAATTGGATCTTGCAGAACAACAAGCTCTTGCAAGCCAGAAAATTGAATTTGTTTCTACAGGCAGCTGATCCTGAGCTTCAAGAGAAAGACTGGGACATGAGATCTTGAATTTTGACACTCAAGTTGGGATTATCATAGCTAATTGTAAGTAATAGGTAATGAAACACCTACACTATGACTCTTAGCTCTTCATTTGGGGTCACCTTCAAAAGAAGCTCTTTATTTGGGATAATCTTGAAAATGACTTTTTTTGTTGTTCACCACCACTGAGTGATTCATTCCATCTTTTTGGGACTTGGGGTGTTCTTTGTGCTATGCTATACTCTCTTATTCTAGCCTTGGTCCCCAATGTCTTAGCACTTTTCTTTTCGGCCGTCTTAGGGGCTGAAGTTTCTGCCTCTGCATCAGTGACCTTCTTTCCAGCAGGCGGAGTAGTAGCACTCTCAATTTTCAGTGCAACCTTAGCTTCAGGCCTCTTCTTTCTCTGCCTACGGCTCTTCTTTCCTATCGATGCTGCATTGAGGTTGCTAGGCCCTGGAACTAATATGCCTGCCTACTTCGTCTAGGCATGAGTCATGACCCGCAATAAGGAGGAAATCAGGAGGAATGTCCCAGGCGAAAAAATTCAAGATCTCATGTCCCAATCTTTCTCTTGAAGCTCAGGATCAGCTGCCTGTAGAAACAATTCAATTTTCTAGCTTGCAAGAGCTTGTTGTTCTGCAAGATCCAATTGTTCAAATCGACTTTCAAATTCTCTTAACAATTCTATAGCCACAAGACCCTTATTGGGTTGTAAAACCCACTCCTGAAAAGTTTTGTGCATAATCAAACTAGTATCTTCAGTATAAAATTCTTCCCTTAGTGTCTTCTTGAAAGCTACCCAGTTAGCATCCTGCATGTATAATTCAGTAATTCGTACTTTTAATTTATGTATAGTAACACGTACAAAATACCGGCTCCATACAAGTTGAGCCACCCCAAGGAATTCCATCTTTTGAGGATAGGTATGTACATATGCAAATACATTCCTGCCATTGAATAACTTCACCTCATGCTTAACTGCTTGCAAAGCATTCATCACAACACTTTTTGTTTGAGCAGAAGCTTGCATCACCTATTGTTGTTGTTGTACCTGCATAAGCATATTCATATTTTGCACCAACTGTTGCAAAACATCACTGGAGATTGTATTCAAAGATTCTCCCATCTTATCTTTCCTTATTCTGACAACCTTTCATGTCGGGTTCACCAATGTTAGAGGGGTTTTTGTCGAAAGGTCGAATCCACCAGGGATCAGAGGAGGTAGAAGGAAGTAGAGATAGGAGATGAAAGAGAATAGATGAGGTAAACATGACAAAGAAAAAGCACAATGAACTGAATCAATATGTATTGAAAGAACCTGGAATCTTTGCACTACTTAGAAGCAATCTCTAGGCATTAGATCTCTTGGAGCTTCTTCGTAGAACAAGCATGCATCAAAATTACTACTCCTTCTCTGCTGCTTGAAACCCAAATCTGATGGCTCCGTTGGCTCCGAAAGGGGGGTAAAGCCTCAGGGCACCTGCTTTCACAGATCTTCCAAATCACTTCTTCTTCCTCTGCCAATTCAAATTGTAGTTTTCAGCCTGTGAACAGCGATCGCGACGCACGCGATTTTGTCAATCTGTCCTTCTTATGAAAATCCCATAACTGGCCAAAAAAAGCAACTTGCTTTTTGCATGCCATCCTAATCTAGAATCTTTTTCTAAAATATTTATATGTTTTTACAATAAATAATATTAAAAATAGACTAAAATTATCAAAAAATCTAGTATTTTTGGATAATCCATGCAACTCACACTAGTACTAATGACTCAGATCACATTGAATCTCTAGATCAATAAAGAAGTCGGATGATGATGCATTCCATGCTTTTTCACACTGTGTCTGCGTAGTATCATGACACCGTGGTAATAAATGGATTTGCAAAAGGAGTTTGAATAATTGTAACTATCACTCGACTCAAAGTGGATAGACTGATTAGAAGGGGGAAAGTACTAGAGCTTTCTCCCCCTAACCGACTATGTGTCAAGCTAGGGTTACTAAGACTCCGCCCTTGTAAGAATATTGGACCACTCCTTTGCGGAGAATATCTTCTAATTATTTCGGCCTGCCATCTATCCCGCTCAACTCTTTCTTGCTTTTGAAGCTCGGCTTGATGGTCTTGTGAGATTGTCTCACTGACTTTTGGCATACACTAATGAATTGGTCCCAATTGACCAAGATTCAAAAACCACCACTTATTAGCAGCTCCCAAAAAATGCGCCACCTGTCAGGACCTAAAATGGGCCCGCCAACACTAGCTCTAAGTACTAGCTGGGCCTCTCTACACTCAAAGAACACACCACCTTGGCCTCACGACCAGGAGTGTCTAAGGGACACAGTGCCCTAATAACTTCTATCATAAGTTTTGTGTTTGTTTTGGATTGTAATCCAACGGTTTAGCCTTCCCCACGCTCCTCAAAGGGAGTCTCTACATATATATTGGTGTAAAACACCTCATAAATACAGACAAAAGGAGGCACCCCTTGGCTAAATGCCGTGGACCCATTGCAGCTCTCCTACACCTCCAGGATTGGCCCCTCGATGCGCGGCTAACACAAATAGCACGTACATCACAAACTCCACTCTTGCTTTCAAACGTTCCACGTGATACATACATTTTCCTCACTAAATAGTCCCCAAGGAAACTGATCATCTAAATGTATAGCTTATGTATCTCACATACTCAACGTAGGTCGTATGCATGAATACAATTGCAATGCATACAAGAATGACACCATGAGTTGTGTGCAATGCAACTATGTATGAACCGTAGTGCTCAATCATTTTATCACTTAGAAATCAGCATTGTGAGGTGCAAAGACATTTCTTTCAATGATTTCAGTCTATACGTAACATTGCATTGCTAAGGGTCAGTACCAAGCATTCTCGTGCTGCTAGAACCTCTTAAACTGAAACCATAAACATCTTATATGGTATGCATCAGCAAAAGATTAAAATTTAGAACCTTATTATCCATTACTCACCCTCAAAACCCCTCCTTTTCCCTATCGTTTAGTTATACAAGGGTTGATAAGTGTAGAAGATATTTTTTTTCATGTGTTTTTCTTGTAAAAGGGGTAAAAACTATGACATAGGTACAAGGCTGAACTGAGGCTTATTCCTCATGCTCCAACCATGTCATACATCCACGAACATAAAGTATATTTTTTCTTAATTTTCTAATGCAAAAACCTAAAATTTTTCATTTTTCATGATTTTTCTTCATTTATTTAAATAAAAATTTTGATATTTTTTATTTATGGATTGGGACTAATCACAATCACTAAGAATTGATTTTATATTCATTTATAATCCACATGAACCCCAAAATCACAACAAAACCCCCAAAATTTATCATTTCTATGAAAACCGCATAATTGCGGGTTTTGCGTGTTTTGGTATAAATTATTATATGACAAATTTTTTGGTTTTCTTCAAGATTTCCAATAGATTTCAGCATTCATACCCAAAGGCAACCATTTTCAAACAATTTCATCAAATATATATCATAAAACAAAGAAATCTACTACTTACACACAGAATCACACTTTTGGAGACATGTATTTCATGGTTGGGAGGCCGCTAATGCTCGTTCTTAGCTCTTGATGCTCTCTCACAGCCCAATCTATGATCCCCTTTGCTTTGGTTCCATTACTTCATCAACATCTTTCATTAAACCCCACCCCCTTCTCTCATGAATTGATCCATAGAAAGAAGCAATAAGAGGAGAGAGGAGAGAGGAGAGAGGAGAGAGGAGAGAGGAGAGAGGAGAGAGAAATACTAAAAATAGATCTCTTTGTTTAATGCATCAAATTCGATCATTTTTTGAGCAATAACAGGTGAAAAATTTCAAGATCTCATGTCCCAGAGCATTCCTCCTGATTTCCATGATTTAAAAAACTCATTTTTTGGCCATGAAAGGATGCGCCAAAAAATGGCACCCCTTCTCCCCAAAAACTTTTTTTTTGTGTGTTTATGGCCCCCTTAATTAAGTTATTAAGGCTTAACATTAAAATATCTAGCTCAATCCTCAAGTTTTCACATTGTAAGCAAGTGGATTTTTTGCTTTCCGGGGGGCAGACGACCTCGGACTCGAGATCCATCTAGACCGCTAGCTTCGTGACATCGAAATCTATAAACCTGGGACCATTGACACACTTTTTGGCTCTCGGATCATGTAGCTACTTCATAATAGAAAACCTTGTGAGCATTAAAAGGGGGGTCAAATGGACTCCGATCGATAAACCGAGACTTGCATTGGATTCCTGGCATCAAACTCCATCTAGGAAAACTCCTGATGCATAGACCGGATGTTGGATACGTGCGTAGTGAATGGCAGAAGGTCCCCAAGAACAAAAAGCTCTATAAACCTTCATAATTTCAAGTACAAAGCAAAAGCAAATTTGCACGACATGAGACAAAAGAGACAAATTGGGTGCAATCTGTGACCTAACTGCTTACCCCTCACTGCTGGCTCCACATTGAGCTAATAGCAATTGAGGACAATTGCTATCCCACCTCGGGGATATGATGCTAGGAGGCATATTTCACGATGGATTCCGTGAGGTTTTTTAGTGGATTTCGTAAAACTATTTATTTGTCGGGGCTCGTACACAAGGAAGATTCCTTGTGCAAGAAGTTGACGGGGACGCTTGTCCTTTTTGAGCGTTAGAATAATTTAATGTGCACGTGGGTGATTCCGTAGCGGGTGATTCCATAAAATACATATTAAATTAATGGACACTTACAAGTTTAGAGTGTGTACTTGAATTAAATTAAGGTTAGGACAGAGTTCCAACCTATTTAATTATTTTGTAGCTGAAGACTGTTAGGTATTCACTTTTGTTGGGTTTTATTTAATTATTTTCTAACAATTATGAATGCTTCAGTTGATGTGTAGAGTAGGTGGCAGTGGCGTTGGTAGCACTGGGTCATAGCATAAATCCAAATGCCTAGAAGAATTACTACTTTTGATGGGTGCATGCCTTATCGCTAAAGGCGTGGCACCAATATTTATTTAAGCGTACTTATTTATTAAAGCACTTGACAAAACATTTATTATATTGTATATGCATAGGCGCTCGATTAAATATTTTATTATTTGATATTTGTATTTAGGCACAGCTCGACTTTTGGATGCCTAAATGCTTTACTTTATATATGGGCAATTGCAAACGCCAAAAGAAAAAGCATTGTATTTGTAAAGTGGGCTATTTTTTAGCTTGAAGGTAAATAAATCTATAAATACATGCCTTGTGAAGCGCTCAAGAAAGACATGGGGGGAGCAAAAAAAGGACAGAAAAAGAGCAAAGATACAGCGGTGGCCCCTAAAGCTAAGTTGAAAAAAAAAGTGTAATTTTAAATGGAAGGCACCTCAAAAAAATCTAAAAACTCTTGTAAAAGAGCGCCAGGCTCCCTCCTGTTCCATTTGTAAAAGAATAGATGGATGTAGGCTTAAGGCATAAAGTAAGAAGAGGAAAATAGGAAAAAAAGACCTTGCATAGCGGTCGGTCATGTAAAAAGGAATGGGTGCCTATGGGATTTTAGGGCTTGTATATAAAGTTCAAAAAGTGAATGGAAGCTCATTCTTTGGTATTTGGCTAACAAGAGTCCTCTCTTCTTCTCTTCACCTTGCTTGTGTGTGTGATCTTGAGAGAGTGAGTGAGGGAGTGTGAGTGAGTGAGTGCATGGGAGTGAGGAATCGAGAGGGTGAAGCTCTTCACCATCTCCTCTTCTCTTCTATTTTCTTTTCTCGCGCACGTGCAACTATGGTGGATGGAGCTTGATGGAGGAGGCTTTAGGATGCTTGAGCTAGCATCTAAGATTGTGGAGCTACCATTGTGTGTGAGGGAGGAGGCAACTTACTTCGGCATCGCGGTAAGCTCACTACACTCGTAGGTTCCAAGGCGTGTCGGCTAGGTGAGAGATAGCCATTAGAGAGATTGCTTGAAATGCTTGAACAATAAGTGGTCCCTCCATGGGTCTTAATGGTTGAGCGTGAGCTCTCTCTACATTTTGGTTCCATTGTCGGGACCAACGGATTCAAGCTTGAGGACTTGCACACCTCATATCGAGCCTCGAAGTAAGGGATTCATCCCCAAAACAGAGCTTGAGATAGGTAGGAAGTTTGGGTTTTTTGATCTTCAATACAAGTAAGTATTTTGGTTATTTTGGTTGTTTGATGATTGGAAAAGAAGGGGAAATCATTTCCATTATTTGCTTTCGATTCTTGTTGCATTTAGCATAGGTTAGGATTAAGAAATTGGATTGGAAAAGTGTAGAGTTACCCGCTGTAAAACAGGGCACAAATTGTGGTAAACGGGAAAAAAAGAGTGTTTGAAATTATTAATGTCAGCAAGTGAGTGATTGTAGCAAGACCTTGCCCAAGAAGGGGCTTAACACCTAGGAGAACATAGAAGAGCTCATTTTTCACGCGAGCATTGAGAGAGAGAGAGAGAGAGCTTCCATTGGTGATTCGATTCGATCTTGCCATCGAGGAGCTCTTTGCATGCATCAGGTATATCAAACTCTTCATCCTATATCCTTGTTGTGATCTGGAAGTTTGTGTGCCTTGTGATTGCTTGGATCGCTGTATTTAATGAAATCATCCTCAGCGCTACCCATCACACGCAACTCGGCTCGTCCGAGTGGCTTGGTTCTGGGTCGAGTCCCAGAATCGGCCCTCAGCCCTCTTGTTGTTGGCCAAATCGGCCCGTCTGAACAGAAAACTCGATCAACTTAATTCGGCCCAAACAAACTCGGCCACTTCCACTCTGCCCCGAACAATCAACTCGGCCCACTGACCTGACTTTGCCCTCGGCCATGTCCATTAAGCCACCCAAGCTGCAAATTTGGCCACTGTTCCTATTCGGCCCTCGGCCCGTTCGAATCAACCACTTGGCCCCTGCAATTTGGATGAGTTGGGCCGAGTCAAATTTTTATAAATTTTTGGAATATTGCACCAGACCCAGCTAGATTTCCACACAAACCCTTGTGAGCCATCCCGACGCCCAAAACTTGATTCTACCACAAGGAATAAGCGAATTCACAAGACGCAGCTACTTAGCAGCTTGAGTAGGTTGTTGAGAGTCTCAACGCCTTAACGACAGCCAGTGGAGTCATAAACCCCAAAACAAACCTAAAACTAGTAAGAGGATGCAGCAAGAAACCCTAAAACCTATCAAGACGGCTAGAAATTGATCGAACAAGCCTATCAGCCCTAAGATGAAACGAGAGTGTGTAAGCCACTCAGACACTTGTTTTTCGCACTCACCTTGATTTCAACACTTGAAGTACACCTAAGAACAACCGAAAGCTTGATTGAGCACAAGTGCATGAAAAAGAGCACACACACACTAAGTGGAGGTAATTTGAGGATTGTGTACAATGATTAAGGAACTCACTCGGATAAAAAAAACTTGAAAGAAACCACCAATAGGAGAAGATCCCAAGACATAGACGGGCAATCGGAGCCTAGCATAGAACCAAGCGAACAACAACAGAGATGTGGATCTACCCGATCTACTTAACCTTATCGACAGCTGGGTGGAGCACGAGAATGCAATCATGTCTGAAGAAATCTTAGACCTCAGGCAAAACGAGAAACTTGACTTGGGAGTTTTCCTAGAAGCAATCCAGCAGTTGGTAAACAGCTATGATTCTCACGCTTGGTATGAGCACCGCGGTAGAACAGCTAAAGCCATCATAGCTGACCTGGAGGAGGAAAGGAAGCTAGCCCATAAAGCACTGCAAGGCATAGTGGAAAACAATCGAGACCAACAAACTAGGAGCCTGAGGCAGAATACTGAGATGCGAGAGGTATAGTGAGTGATGAACCTAGCAGGCACAAATCAAACTGACCATGAGAGAGCGCTAGAAGGGGACTTGATGCTGAGTGAGCTTCTCATGAAGCGATTGCTAGACAACACAGCAGCAAAGCAGAGTGGTGCAGCGTTAGCGATGTCACTACTAGCAGGGCTAGGGGTAAACCAAGGCTCTAAGAGCCATCCTAAGATACCAGTGTTGCTAAGAAACTCGACAAGTACCATCCCCACGATGATACATACAGCTTCATAGAGCAATTCAAGCAGGTCTACGAGGCCAACGGTCTCACCGACTTGACTCAATGCTCTCAAGCATTTGGGCTTTGCTTAGGCGACAAGGGTCGGCGACTTGGTACACGAGTCTCAGTGTTGCAGAGCAAGCAAACTTCAATGGCCTAAAAAACCTCTTCATTAAGAGATTTTCCTAGCAAAATACTCTGACAACCTGCTAGTACGACTTATGAATGCCAAGCAAAAAGAAAAAGAGGACATCTGCTATGTGATCCATGTGAGGAGTCTCTTCAAGAGAATCATGATGGGCAAATGGTCGACCGAAAGTGCAGTGTCAACAGTATTCATCAATGGAATATGAAATGAGGAGCTTTATAAAGCCTTGGCAAGCAACTCGAGAGCTTGCAGCGAGACGTGCTAGCTAGGGTGTTCGAAGAAGCCGTTCGAGTAGACGACCAGTTGAAGGAGAGGAGTTCCAAGAACTTGAACCAAGAAGAGATTAACTCTAGAAGTTTGGAGAGAGCTTCAGCATCCAACGAGTGATCAGGCACAAGTACCCAATATAAGGGAAAGGCCATGGACACCAACCAGGAATTGGCTGGCATGAAAATGGAAATAGCCAAGATGTAGGAGATGCTAAGATGACCAATGTGCCCACAGATCCAATGTGTGTACTATGGCAGAAACCACTTTCCAGCCAAGTGTCAAGACCCCAAGTCATGACCTTGTGATAATTGTGATAGGTTTGGTCACGACATTGCACATTGTAGATTGCCTAGAAGACTTTCGTACTCACAACCATACAGTCAACCTTACCTAGCGAATAGGCTGCAACAATTCTTCGGAAGGCAAGTCCCCCTTAGCCCTTCCTGCGCCGAACAATATTAAGCCAGCTGTTCCTAGAATGGACATAAATCCTATCGGAATATCGAGACCGCCTGGTCCCTATGTGACCCATCCATCAAGCCAATCCACTATGTGGAAGAGCCAAATTAGAAATAGGCTTATGTATACCCTTACGTCTCACACGACGACGAGGGAAACACAGTCCTTATAGACTATTAACCAGTCCCGGTGATGGCATTAGGTAGAGGATGAGATAGAGGTCTAGGAGGGCAAACCCAAGAACCAATCATGTGTTGGATTTGCGGTCACTCACGACACATCTCATCACGCTGTCCTAAAAGGGAGCAACAAAATAAATACAAGGCTGACCTAAGATGCCCTAAGTGCAGAATCACTTACCTCTTTGTTGACTTCCCAAAGCAAAAACCATCCTCAAGTTTGGCTAACGTGCCATCCGTCCCATTGGGGTTGTTCGGTGTCGAGCATCTCAATGGGGAGACTATACCTATCCCATTGCATGTCATGACCTGTGCACAAATGAAGCAATCCGATATATCACTGCCAAGTCCTAGCAATCTTGACGCAGCCTCGATAGGAAAGAAGAGCCATAGGCAAATGAAGAAGAGATCTGAAGCTAAAATCACACTCAAAACTAAGAATGCCACAATGCTATCTGTTGGAAATAAAGTCAATGATGCTGAGGTAGAAACATTAGCCCTAAAGATGGCTGAAAAGGAAAGTGCTAAGGTCGGGGAGTACCCCAACCCGAAGCGCCAACTAGAGGTCATCGCGAAGGTGAATGAGTGGGTAAAGGAGGCCCAAGAACACTTGAAAGATGCTGAGCCCATCTTAGAGGATGAGATTGAGGATCTCTCTAGCATAAGCATGCCAATCTCACCCCCTTGATCAAAATTGAGAGATGCGATTGCACCACAAGCAGTACCGCTTAGGCAAAGCCTTAACGCTATGGGCTAGCAAATCAGTCGACCATTGGCCGGGGCAATTCGGAATAGGAGAAAGGTGAGTAGCCAGTGACCTCCTCACTACTCTAGTGACCACCCCTATGACGCTAAGCCTCGAAGATCTGCTTAGGCAGCATCCGACCCTATGGCAAGGCTTGAAGCAGTGAGTTGAAGCATCACAAGAGCAAGCTGCTGCAGACCTACAAGAACATGATGCAGAGATGCAGATACCAAGTTTGATGTTGCACTCCGTGCCTAAGTCCTTGCACATTAATACTTTTTGGGAAGGCACCGAGATACATACATTCTTACCAATCTTAACCCTAGGCGACACAATGAGGAAAGGGATTGTAGAAACAGGGGTGGGAGTTAGTGTATTGAGCCATGCAGTGCTCCAAACTTGGGGCAACCCACCTCTCGAGACTGCTAGGTTCAATGCCACGTTAGCTAATGGAATGAAAGTGAAGCCATTCGGGGTGCTAAAAAACTAGCCAGTGAAAATCGCAGGAGTCTGATTCTCAGTTGACTTTATAGTCATGAAGGGAGTAGACTACGATATCCTATAGGGCCAACCTTGGATGCGCAATGCCATAGTGATCAAAGATTTGGGGAATGGTCTCATCTTCCTAGAAAATAGAACGAAAGTCGTAAGGGTAGAAATGGACTCCTGGAAGACTACACCAGTCGACCTTGATGCCATTTCTGCGATTCTTAAGGGTGATACTCAAATCAAGAAATCCTGCAGGCCCTTGACTAAGTATATCCCATGTCTTGAAGACGAGCAAGATTGGATGCATGTCCTTGCTACCATCAACCTGCCGCTCTCAAATAATGAGGAGTATGAATAAGCCATTAAAATGACCAGCAAGCGCAAGGGTACACCCTTGGTACCGGTCTGCATGATGGTAGGGAATCTTCGCAGAAGACCCAACCCTATCACTTTCCAAGTGTCAAACAACAAGAGGGAACTCCGTGAGATTTTAGAGTATTTGACCAGCAAAATAGCTAGCAACCTAGCAGCAAATTTCAAGCCACTCCAAGATCTCTTAGATGAACCAAGGTGGCAGTGGACCAAGGTGCATGACCTTAACCTCATGTACAATTGGGCCCTAGTCCCCGATCAAAGACAGGAGACATACCAAGACCTAGAGACGATGAGTAGTCAGATGAAGGTGCTTTCGATGATGAATACAAAGAATGTCGCTCCTTCAGTGTGACGAGAGCGAGGGTGAGATAGATACCATAGAATACGGCATTGAAGGGTGAGAGATAGAACAGATACGAGCAGACTCCAAGCCACAGAGAAAAAACACCTTCAGGATAAAGCGAGGGGCCATACGCGCGGATTGTGACTACGATTGGTTGGAATAGATAGGAGCCATATACTTTGAACAAGCAGGCCTAACCCAACCAAGTACCACACCAGTGGTTAAAACAAAGTCACCCTCTAAGCTGCAACCACAGGAGAGACTACCTCTTCTAGCGAAGACATGGTGTTCGATTCTGAGTTGGAAGTGAGTTTAGAGAGTGACCCAGAAATACCTAGACTCTTCAAGACTAGATGTACCAAGGGGGCCCTACCTGTCCACCTGAGGCATAGACGGTTAAAGGAAGAGAGGGTAAAACAGCCTAAGGACGCATGAGCAGACAAACAATGAAAACCACATGACCTCCCTAAGAGATTTATGAAGTTCAAGAATGGTGATAGGGTAGTGATCCTGCTAGGTGCCAAACATCAAGGCCAAGCAAGTGAACCCATCGAGGGATCTGACAAAGTCAAGGAGGTGAACCTAGCCCAGGAAGGGAAGACACCCTGACCTGTCTTTATTGCTGATGACTTGACAAAGGAAGAGGAGACAAGTCTCATTGCTCTCTTGCGAGAGTATATAGACGTATTGGCTTGGTCCTTAGAAGAGCTTAAGGGGGTAGATCCAAGTGTAGTGACTCATAACATACCCATTACGCCAAACACAATGCTGCTCAAGTAGCGACCCTACCCTATGAATCCAAAACACTCTCATATAGTCGAGGAAGAGATTGACAAGCTTATGAGAGTAGGAGTCATCTACAAAATTAAGCACATAGACTGGGTGTCACCCATAGTCATTGTAATGAAGAAAAATGGAAACATTAGAGTGTGCGTCAATTACAAGAAGGTGAATGCTGCCAGTAAGATGGAGAACTACCCATTGCCGCACACCGAGCACATGCTTCTCTGGATACAATCAGGTACAGGTGCATCCTGACGATAGGCATAAGACCGCATTTGCCACTGAGTGGGGTGTCTTTGCCTACATAGTCATGCCGACATGATCAGGAAAGAGTTAGAAGTTTTCGTAGACGACTTGTGTATTCACTTGACTTAGAGAGAACACTTGGACAAACTTTGAGCAGTCTTTGAACAGTGCTGCCTATATCGTCTCTCTCTGAATCCCTTAAAGTGCCTGTTTTGGGTAAAGCATAGATGCATCCTAGGGCACGTGGTGTTGAAAAATAGCATTGCCACGGACTTTTCAAAAGTCAGGGTCTTTGTTGATCTTCCACCCCCAACCAACTATAAGGGAGTTCAATGCTTCTTAGGTCATACGGGGTATTATCGATGGTTTGTGCTGAATTATGCATTGATTGCTAGATCTCTGTGATTATTTTCCAATGGACTGAAGAATGCAATGCGCATATGAGGAATTGAAAAAGGCTCTAACCACACCACCAATTCTACAAGCCCCAGACTGGACCATTACCTTCCACGTGCATATTGATGCTTCAAAATTCACCGTGAGGGCAATGTTGTGCCAAACTAGCAAACACAATCTCGACTATCCAGTGAGCTTTACTAGTAGACAACTCACTGAGATGACCAAGATGAACTACTCGATGAAAAAAAGAGAAGTTATGGCCATGGTATTTGCCATGAAGAAATTTTGGCATTATTTATTAGCCACGCCTTTCACTTTCTTTGTGGACCATCAAGTCTTGCTATATTTAGTAAACAAACATTGTGCTATAGGATGCATAGCTCAATGGCTCCTTTTGCTTTCATAATTTGACTTCTCCATGGTTTTACGAAAGGGAAAGCAGCACTACATGGCCGATCACATGTCACGCGCATCCCCACGGGAGAGGCCACTGGACAATGCATTGTCAATGAGTTGCTGCGTAGATGTGTATGCAAGCATGAGATGCACGATGCACTCTCAAAGATGCACAACAGAATTGCGAGAGGACACTTTAGCGGAGATACGACAGCCCTGCAAGGTGCTGTAGTCTCAACTATGGTGGCCCACGCTTTTTCGCGATGCGACACGATTCGTTAAGCACTGTGATGAGTGTCAGCAGACAAGAATCCCAATTTGCAAGGATCAGATGGAGCTAACCTCAATAATTGCATGACAACCCTTCGAAAAATGGGGCATTGACTTCATAAGACCCATTAGTCCTACGGCACAATACTTGCAAGCCAAGTACGGCCCCATCACCCACTTGACAGTATTGCCCACACTCCCATGGCAGCCCATCCCGCCTATGGCCCTACCACGGCCTATCCTTCCCCAACAAACAGCTCACGTTCCATGGGACTGGCACAAACGACTTTGAACAAGCAGGCCTAACCCAACCAAGTACCAGACCAGTGGTTAAAACAAAGTCACCCTCTGAGCTGCAACCACTGGAGAGACTACCTCTTCTAGCAAAGACATGGTGTTCGATTCTGAGTTGGAAGTGAGTTTAGAGAGTGACCCAGAAACACCTAGACTCTTCAAGACTAGATGTACCAAGGGGGACCTACCTGTCCACCTGAGGCATAGACGGTTAAAGGAAGAGAGGGCAAAACAGCCTAAGGACACATGAGCAGACAAACAATGAAATCCACATGACCTCCCTAAGAGATTTATGAAGTTCAAGAATGGTGATAGGGTAGTGATCCTGCTAGGTGCCAAACATCAAGGCCAAGCAAGTGAACCCATCGAGGGATCTGACAAAGTCAAGGAGGTGAACCTATCCCAGGAAGGGAAGATACCCTGACCTGTCTTTATTGCTGATGACTTGACAAAGGAAGAGGAGACAAGTCTCATTGCTCTCTTGCGAGAGTATATAGACGTATTGGCTTGGTCCTTAGAAGAGCTTAAGGGGGTAGATCCAAGTGTAGTGACTCATAACATACCCATTACGCCAAACACAATGCTGCTCAAGTAGCGACCCTACCCTATGAATCCAAAACACTCTCATGTAGTCGAGGAAGAGATTAACAAGCTTATGAGAGTAGGAGTCATCTACAAAATTAAGCACATAGACTGGGTGTCACCCATAGTCATTGTAATGAAGAAAAATGGAAACATTAGAGTGTGCGTCAATTACAAGAAGGTGAATGCTGCCAGTAAGATGGAGAACTACCCATTGCCACACACCGAGCACATGCTTCTCTGGATACAATCAGGTACAGGTGCATCCTGACGATAGGCATAAGACCGCATTTGCCACTGAATGGGGTGTCTTTGCCTACATAGTCATGCCCTTCGGGTTGACTAACGCTCCAGCCTCCTTTCAATGCCTTATGTACACTATATTTAAGGACATGATCAGGAAAGAGTTAGAAGTTTTCATAGACGACTTGTGTATTCACTTGACTTAGAGAGAACACTTGGACAAACTTCGAGCAGTCTTTGAATAGTGCCGCCTATATCGTCTCTCTTTGAATCCGTTAAAGTGCCTGTTTTGGGTAAAGCATAGATGCATCCTAGGGCACGTGGTGTTGAAAAATGGCATTGCCACGGATTTTTCAAAAGGCAGGGTCTTTGTTGATCTTCCACCCCCAACCAACTATAAGGGAGTTCAATGCTTCTTAGGTCATACGGGGTATTATCGATGGTTTGTGCTGAATTATGCATTGATTGCTAGATCTCTATACAAATTGTTGATTATTTTCGAATGAACTGAAGAATGCAATGCGCATATGAGGAATTGAAAAAGGCTCTAACCACACCACCAATTCTACAAGCCCCAGACTGGACCATTACCTTCCACGTGCATATTGATGCTTCAAAATTCACCGTGGGGGCAATGTTGTGCCAAACTAGCAAACACAATCTCGACTATCCAGTGAGCTTTACTAGTAGACAACTCACTGAGATGACCAAGATGAACTACTCGATGAAAAAAAGAGAAGTTATGGCCATGGTATTTGCCATGAAGAAATTTTGGCATTATTTATTAGCCACGCCTTTCACTTTCTTTGTGGACCATCAAGTCTTGCTATATTTAGTAAACAAACATTGTGCTATAGGATGCATAGCTCAATGGCTCCTTTTGCTTTTATAATTTGACTTCTCCATGGTTTTACGAAAGGGAAAGCAGCACTACATGGCCGATCACATGTCACGCGCATCCCCACGGGAGAGGCCACTGGACAATGCATTGTCAATGAGTTGCTGCGTAGATGTGTATGCAAGCATGAGATGCACGATGCACTCTCAAAGATGCACAACAGAATTGCGGGAGGACACTTTAGCGGAGATACGACAGCCCTGCAAGGTGCTGTAGTCTCAACTATAGTGGCCCACGCTTTTCCACGATGCGACACGATTCGTTAAGCACTCTGATGAGTGTCAGCAGACAAGAATCCCAATTTGCAAGGATCAGATGGAGCTAACCTCAATAATTGCATGACAACCCTTCGAAAAATGGGGCATTGACTTCATAAGACCCATTAGTCCTGCGGCACAATACTTGCAAGCCAAGTACGGCCCCATCACCCACTTGACAGTATTGCCCACACTCCCATGGCAGCCCATCCCGCCTATGGCCCTACCACGGCCTATCCTTCCCCAACAAACAGCTCGACGTTCCATGGGACTGGCACCCATCTCGAAGGGGGATAATGTTTACCTCAAATCGGAATGGCGAAAAAATAAAGGAAAAAGCACAAAAAGAATAGAAAGAGAGCAAAGGCATAGAGGCGGCCTCGAAAACTAAACTGAGGCAAAAAGAGAAAGTTTAAAGGAAAGGCACCTGAAAAACTCTTAAAACTCTTGTAAAAGAGCGTCAGGCTCCCTCCTGTGCCACTTGTAAAGGAATAGACGGGTATAGGCATGAAGCAAGAAGAGGAAATTAGGAAAAGGGACCTTGCCACCCACGATGGTCGGTCATGTAACAAGGGATGGGCGCCCATGGGGGTTTTAGGGTTTGTATTCAAAAAGTGAAGTGCAATCCTCATGCTAGGAACAAAGAACTCTATAAGTAGAATTGCTTCAGTTTCATAGGTCAACCTAAAAGGCATCTGGCCTACAGTCGTTTTATAGGCTGTGTGATAAGCCCACAAAACTGCCATCAACTTGTTATCCTAGTCATTACGCAAAGTAGAGACCACCTTGGTCAGGATGTTTACTAGAATTTTATTCATGGATTCCGCCTAGTTGTTTTCCTGAGGCTAGTATGGCGAGGATTTCCGATGGATAATTAGAAAGGTGGATAAAAAATGCACAATCACTTCATTAATGAAGTGTGTGCCATGGTCACTAACTAGTTTGATGGGGCAACCGAATTGTGAGATTACCTGTTCCCATAGGAACTTGGCAGTCGTTCTAGCGTCATTCTTTCTCGTAGCTCTTACTTTTGCTCATTTTGTTAGATAGTCAGTGGCTAAAGTCTAGGATGGGCTCCTCATCTTTTAGGTGCTCTTGGGCCTCTCTTACCCATTCCTTCACTTTCTCAATAGCCTCTAGTTGGCTCTTAGGATGCGGGTACTTCCCTACCCTAGCACTTCCCTTTTCAGCCGTCTTAGGGGCTGAGTTTTCTGCCTCCACGTCAATAACCTTCTTTCCTGCAGGTAGAGTGGTAGCAGTCTCGATTTTCAGTGTGATCTTAGCTTCAAGTTTCTTCTTTCTCCATCTATGGATCTTCTTCCCAATCGAGGCTGCATCAAGGTTGCTCAGACTTGGCAACGATATGCCAGCCTGTTTGTTTGTGCTCGGGTCATGACACGCAATGGGATAGGTGTGGCCTCCCCATCAAGATTCTCGACGTCAAACAGCCCCAATGGGACAGATGGCACGTTGGCTGAGCTTGAGGATGGTTTTTGCTTGGGACAGTCAATGAAGAGGTGAGTGATTCCACACTCTAGGCATCTTAGGTCTACCTTATCTCTATTTGGTTGCTCCCGTTCAGGGCAACGTGATGAGACATGCCGTGAATGACCGCAAGTCCAATATATGATTGGATCCTGCATCTGCCCTCCTAGGTCTCTACCTCAGCCTCTTCCTAACACCATCACCGGCATTGGCATCGTCCATAATAAGGATTGTGTTGCCCTCCTCGTCCTGTGAGACATATGGGTATACCTAAGTCTCTTCCTCATTTGGCTTCTCCACATAGTAGACTAGCGCGTCAATTGGTGGATGAGTCACGTGTAGGGACCAAGCGGTCTTGGTATACGTGTAGGATTTATGTCCATTCTAGGAACAGTCGGTTTAACATCGTTAGGCACAGGAAGGGCCAATGGGACTGTCCTTCCGAAGAATTGTTGGGGTCTGCTCGCTAGGTATGGCTGGCCATAGGTTGTGAGTAAGGGAGTCTTCTTGGTAATCTGCAATGCGCAACGTTGTGACCAAATCTACTGCAATTAGCGCAAGGTCGTGACCTAGGGTCTTGACACTTGGCCGGCAAGTGGCTTCTGTCACAATACACGCATTGTACGTGCGGGCACATTGTTCATCTCAACATATCCTGCAGTTTGGCTATCTTCATTTTCACCTCAATCAAGTCTTGGTTTGTCTCAGAGGCCTTCCCCTTGTCCTAGGCTGTTGGACCTAATCATTCGCTAGAGGCTGACGCTCTCTTTGAACTTTGCGAGTTGCTTTCTTCTAAATTTGAGCTCCTGGATCTCTGCTCTTTCATCTGGTCATCCACTCAAATTTCCTATTCAAACACCCTAGCCATTAAGTCTCAATGCAAGCTCGAATTACCTGCCAAGGCCTTATACAGCTCCTCGCTCCGTATTCCACTAATAAATAGAGTGGACAACGCTCTCTCGGTAGGCCATTCGCCCATGGGGATTCTCTTGATGAAGAGGCTCCTTACGTGGGTGACATAGTCGTGAATGTCCTCTTTCTCCTTCTGCTTGACATTCATCAGTCTCACTAGCAGATTGTCAGAGTATCTGAGCTCGGAGAACCTCTTCATGAAGAGGTCTTTGAGGCCGTTGAAATCCGCTCATTCTCTGGTATCTAGACTCGTGTACCAAGTCCTATCCTTGTCACCTAAGCAAAGCCCGAATGCTTGAGAGCAGTGAGTCAAGTCTGTGAGGCCGTTGGCCTCGCAAACTTGCTCGAATTGCTCCACAAAGCTGTATGGGTCGTCGTGGGGTTGGTACTTGTCGAGTTGCTTTGCAACGATTGGGATTCTAGACTGGCCCTTAGAGCCTTGATTTGTTCCTAATCCTGTTAGTAATGATGTCGCTAGTGCTACAGCACTCTGCTCTATTGGGGTGTTATCGAGCAATCGCTTCATGAGAAGCTCACTCAATGTCAAGTATCCTTCTAGGGCTCTCTCATGATCGGTCCAATTCCCACTTGCCAGGTTCAGCACCCGCTATACCTCGCGCAATTCTGCATTCTGCCTTAAGATCCTAGCACGCTGGTCCTGGTTGTATTTCACTATGCCTTGCAGTGCCTTGTGGGCTAGCTTCTGTTCATGATGGCTTCTGATGTTCTACCGTGGTGCTCATATCGAGCGTGCGCAGCTACTTAGCAACTGCTAGATCGCCTCTGGAAAAATTCCTAAGTCGAGTTTCTTGTTCGGCCTGCGGTCTGAGCTTTCCTCTGACATGATCACATTCTCTTGCTCCACCAAGCTATCGATCAGGTTGCACAAGCTGGTGAGATCCATTTCTCTAGTGCTGCTCGCTTGGTCCTACTCTGTGCCTTGGTTGTTCGTCTATGTCTTGGGATCTTCTCCTACTCATGGGTTCCTTGAGGTGTTTATTTGAGTGAGTTCCTTGACTTATTGCATCCAATCCTCAATTTACCCCTCCTCAATGTGTGTATTCTTTCCCGTGCACTTGTGCTCAATCAGGCTTTCCACTGTCCTTAAGTGTACTTCAAGTGTGGAAATTCAGGGTAAGTGTAGAAAACAAGTGTCTAAACACACAAACTCCACTATTTTCTTATTTTTTACGATCCAGGATTATATAAATCCTCACCAAACTGTTCGAAGGAAAGCATACAACTGACCTACAACAACAAAGGCCCCTTTCCACTCAACGTATAAGTCATATTCTAGGAAGACAATTGCTATGTAATCCAGGACTGATACCATGTCATGCGCCATGCATAGTGCATATGATCCTAGTGCACAAACAATATTTATCCAATCATCATTTTGTGATGTGGAAAAAACCAACCCTTTCATGATTTTCACTAAACGTATGCTTCGATGTATGGAGACTAGCACCGATTCCTCATGCTACTACCCCTCTTAAACTAAAATATCGCAATTCTAAATGGAATGCACAATAAATTATTTCAAATATTCACACCCTCTCAGCCCTCTTAATCTCTTAACATCACCCTTTCCCTCTAATGTTTAGGTTACGCTGTGTTGCATAGGTGTAGGGTATTATTTTGTATGTATTTTTTGCATAAAACAAAAAAAACATGAACTATAATGCATAAACAAAGCCGAATTGAAGCCAAACTTCATGCCTCAGCTTTGTTATACAACCACAACCACGAATCATAATTTTTAGATTTTTATAATGCGAAAATCCTATTTTTTTCATTTTTAGCTATTTTTCTCTATTTATTTGTGCATAAAAATAGATTATTTTTTAATTTATGATTAGTGATTGATTATGATAGCTGAAAGATATTTTGTCTCAGAATTTTATCCCATGCACATCTCTTTTCCCCACCCGAAACCAATAAATCCTTCATTTTTACACTAAAAAGACGCTTTTCGAGCTATAATTTAATTATTATGACTACTTATCATTACGGGTCTTTAATTTTTTTATGCCTAACCCTTAATCATAATAGAAACAAGCTCCATTTATTTTTGTTCCATATGAATTCCATTTCAACCATTAAACATCAACAAGAAGCAAATTTCCTTTGTAAAAATGACGCATACCGCTTACTTGCGTGTTGGGGGTTTTTTTATTATTTTTTCGCATTGCCAATGGACCGACCATTAACAAATCTTCAATTCTGAACATCTCCTCTCAGCCTCCTCTTGATCTTGGAGCAATCTGGGGTAAGCATCCTTCAACCGGTCTTCATTCTTCTTCATGTGCATGAACTGCCCCTTAAGGGGAGAGAGAGGGAAGAGAGAGAAAGACTAAAAATGAGATTTTAAAATCCTCTATTAAAATAGGTAAGCTTACATCCATCTTGTTCCTCTCTCAGCTCTGATCGAGAATCTCTCTCTTTCTCCAAACATGCTTGAATTGGAGAGGCATCGAGCAAAAATGAGGAGGCGCATTGACGCTTCCCTCTATTCGACAGTTTTTGCATTAGTTTCAAGGCTTTTATTAAGCCTAAGGTTTAAAACATTAAAATAACCGATTCATCTTTTTGTGTTCACATTGTCCCACAAGTGGATTTTCCAATTTTGAAGGCCCAAACAAACTCCGATTTGCAATCAGATTGGACAAGTGTCTTCATGGTGTCAAACTCCATCAATCTGGCCTCTCCCATGCACTTTACGGCTTCCTGATCCAGCAGATGCTTTATAACACTGAACTTGGCGGGGATTAAATGGGGGATCAAATGACCTCCGATTGACAAACCGAGACTTGTGTTGGATTCTTGATGTCGTAATGCATCTAGAAAAACTCTAACTCGTCCATCCGCCACCGTTTGATTTTTCATAAAAATTGGCTCGTTGACTCATCTCGGCCATGTTTCCGCTTTAAAATGGGCTCCAATGCTCCAAGAACGGATCCAAATCGGGTCGCAAAATCTAGCTCTCATTGGCACCAGGGGATAGGGTGACTTAGTCCGTCGAATCCCACAAATAGATCTGCACATAAACATAACCACAAAGAGCATCAAGCTGATACAAAATAGATGTACAACAAAACACATCACAACTCTCACCCTACCCCTTGACAAAACCAAGGCATAAAATCCACAAGGATTAGGCCTAGCACAATCTGAAAGCTAGTCACAAGCCTGTTGCTTCAACACGCCAAGCTACAAAGAACTATCAAAGAGGTCATCCTCAGTGGTGGTTTGAACTACCTTTCTAACTAAGGACAACTCAACCAAGAGCTCCTCCTAGGCGAGGACTCCTATAGCATGAGCAAGAAATATTGTCTTTTAGCACATTGTCCTTTTAGGCTTTTATGTTCCATACTCAGGCATCTAAAAAAGAGGGAGCTGAGCGTAGTGACCCAAGGAGAACAAGGCATCGGCCTCAGGTCCTATCTCAGTACTCAAGAACCTACCAAGCCCTCGTGAGGTGAAACTTAATCCTTTTCTAACGCTCACTTTTATTTTTGCTCCAAACTTCTTTTATTTCCTTTGCTTTTCAGCTAGTTACCACCCCTAGGAAGACAAGGCATCAACATCGGGTCATGTCTCGTCCCCAGGAACCTACCAGGCCTTCGCAAGGCGATGAACAATTGCTCAAGGATTTTTCATTCTTTCTTTTTCTATTTTTATAGGGGTTAGAACTCCTTTTTAAACACCTCTGTATATTTTTATTATTCAGCTATTCAAGATTTTGCTTCTTTGCATCATCATTTTTTCTGGTTGGTTTTTTTAAATGCCTCACAACTAACAGAAACTCCTAGAACGGCTGCCTAGCAAGTTAGCAGAACAAGGTCACTAGGATTTCCTTCTAAAACAGGTCTTTTAATGCCTACCAATGCCTTTACAAGAGGCAGCAACTACTCAAACCTCCCACAAACATACTTAACCTAAACCTGGGACTTTATGCCTTGATTGTCAGTCCCCAACAAGAAAAGAAATCCCTCACAAGTAACCAAACATATATAGTATAAAAACAAGGTTCTCATAACTGAAAGATATCACCTGGATTGGGCCACGAGAAGAGTCAATGCCACAAATCCCCCCCCCCCCCCCCAAGGTTCCATGTAATTTGTCTTGCACAGCACTAAAAGAGAAAATCGTAAAATGCACCCGCACTACATAGACAAATGTCCCTCTTGGCCTAAAGAAATAGCACATTTTAGTAAAAACTAACTGGCCCTCTTGGCCTAACAAAAGTAGCTCATTTGGCTACATCTAATGGATGGTCTTTTTGGCATATATAGTGCATCTTAAGGATAGCATACAATAGGAGGACTAGCACAAGAGGCCATGGGGGAGATGGACAGAGAAGAGAAAGGGGAGGAAACACCGAAACAATCTCCAATCCATGAGTATCATTCATCCATTCCAATGGGCCCTCCCATCTCTTTCTCCACAGGGAAACTTGGGAAAGAAGAAGCAAACAAAGTTCAGCAGAGGAAGAAGTAGAGCAAGCAGCTAAGAAGAGGAAAGATGACCACCAAACTCAACAAGAAGGAACCTCAAGCGAGAGAACAGTTAGCGAGCAAGCGGAGTAAGGCTTAGCACCATCTAGCTAGGGAGAGAGGCAAAGAATTATGCTGAGGATTCCCATTAGGAAGACTAGATCCACCAATGAAGAAAATAGAGAATTGCAGAGAAGATCTTATTATTTAATTTCTTCTTTTCTTGGTAGTAGTGGTAGTGGTAGTAGTAGTAGTAGTAGTAGTAGTTCTTTAATTTTTTCTTTTTTTGTTTGTAGTAGTAGTGGTAGTGGTAGTAGTTCTTTAATTTATTCTTTTCTTGTTTTTTATAGTAGTGGTAGTAGTTATTTAATTTCTTCTTTTCTTGTTTTTTGTTGTAGTAGTAGTTCTTTAATTTTTTATTTTCTTGTTTGTAGTAGTGGTAGTGGTAGTAGTTCTTTAATTTCTTCTTTTCTTATTTTTTGTAGTAGTGGTAGTGGTAGTGGTAGTAGTTCTTTAATTTCTTCTTTTCTTGTTTTTTATTGTAGTAGTAGTAGTAGTAGTAGTAGTAGTAGTAGTAGTTCTTTAATTTTTTCTTTTCTTGTTTTTTCTAGTAGTAGTAGTAGTAGGAGAGAGAGAGAGAGAGAGAGAGAGAGAGAGATAGAGACAGAGAGAGCTTTTGTTAAAGGTTCACCTTTGGTGTGTTCGAGAAGGCAAGTATTAGTAGTAGTACTGGTTCAGTGCAATACCACGGGACAAGAAATACTCCGACATAGGGTAGCTACTCTCTCGTCCCCATGCATAGCATATTAGACTTTACGTACTGTAGGCCCGTCCATAGACAGGTAGAGACTTTACATACGTTAATTTTGTTGAGTTACAAGAGAAGAAATCCCTTCTCAAAAATTTTAAGAAAGAAAAAAAGAATGATAACAAAAACAAATTGTTGGTCGTAACGTAGACCAAATGGAAAATGATAAAGGCCATGATGTTTAAGATTGCGAGGCGTATCTTAATCAGTGTGTCCCATGTCCTTGCTCTCAATGTAAGTTGGCAATTAGATGAAAATGTCAATTATCTATGGAACACATACGACGCTTCAGCGAGTTTCAATCAGAGATCATTGATCAGGCAATCTCATATTTTGAGCAAACGGTAAGAAAAGTGTATATCAATCATGCATTGTATTCGCAAACTAATTGAATATCATATACAAAAACATTGGATGTGGTCATAAAATTTATTACAGGGAGGTGATGTCTCATCTTGAGGAGGAGTGCACCATTTGCGGCTAGTTAGAAGAGTTCGCGGGTGTGCGATGGATGGAGTGCCTAAGCCAATCCACCACTTGGAAGGTACTACCCAATCTATACTGCCAATACCAAAGGAGATAGGTAGCCTTTCAGAATTTTCTACAATCTTGGAGCTTGAGATGGAGGCAATGATCGATGCATTGATGCCCATGAATGTCGAGACATCTGATCCACTTAGAGAGAAAGCATCCATACCATTATATGATGGATGCCGAGTATCTCGCCTAAAGACACTGCTTGCACTCCTAAGTGTGCAAGCGAAATATGGGTGGAGCAATGCAAGTGTGACCGAGTTGTTCAGGTATCTTCTACGTACGTTTCATTGATTTCTTTTCGACACTATCATAAAAAATAATTATGTTTTTTCAAGATATTTTATGATTTTTTTTAGATTACTAAAGTATCATATATTATCACTTGCAAATATCATACCTGAGTCTCATGATGTGCGACATATTTTACGAAATCTTGGCATGGACTACAACAGCATCCATACATGTATCAACGATTGCGTGCTGTTTCGAGGAAAATACGAGACTATAGAGACATCTCCAAAGTGTAGTGCTCATAAGTATCGACAGGACTTGCAATGGCAAATCATCCCTCAAAAAGTTCTTAGACACTTTTCGCTTATCTCCCGTATACATCACGTGTTTTGTACATTCGGCATGGCGATCTTGATAATGTGGCATGTGCAGAATAGATCCACAGATGGAGTCCAATGAATATCAGCAGATTCATGCGCATGGAGCCACATTAACTACCTTTTCAGGCTTTGTCGAGAGCCAAGGAATCTTCGGTTCGATCTTGCTATGGATGGCGTGAACCCATTTGGTCTACGCTCAACTTCTTATAGTGTGTGAGCTATAGCCCTTGTTAAGCAAATTATCAAGTCTATCCGTATTCCGACGAGTATGATGCGTTCTCTCAGGTCTGCATTTTCTAAAGACAACCAATTATCAGGGCTAAAACCCCATTATTGACATAAGATATGTCATGTTTGTACTACAAATGGATTGTAAGTGGCCTACGTATTTTTCTATTTGGAGTGTAGTTGTTCGTAATGCTTCTTCATTTGTGGCAGTTTGTACTATCGATCGTGATTGTAATATGCCTTACTCCAGAAATATACGGAGTGATTTATAGGTTATCAAATTTAGTACAATGGATCTCATAGAAGGAGATCAAGACATCTTTTATTGAATCCGCAAGGTGAAAAGCAGTGGAGAGAGTCTGTCTCTTTGAAAAGTACCTACCCACCAGCATGCTCACGATACAAACTCACCTTCTGGTGCATCTTATAGATGAAGTGGAGATTGCTAGACCTGTACATACGCGATGGATGTTATTCTTGGAGTGCTTCATGCAAACCCTGAAAGTCTTTGTGCGACAATGAGCTCGGCAAGAAGGTAGCATGGCTGAAGGTTGGTTGGTGTCTTAGGTGTTAGTACATATTTCATAGTGGCTACCAACGGCGGATTCAGACAACAGTATGCTATGGTCGCTAAATAACGATGATAGACTGACCGGAGATGTGGTGATTGAAAATGGGGTAGAAAAAAGAATAGATACTGCAATGGAGGAGAATGTGAATCGTTTTTATATGTTGCACCATGCCTCCATGGAGACATGGCTCGCTAGGTACGAGCAAGCTAGGAAAGATTGGGAGCATCTCACGAAGGGGTTAAGGTCTCAACTGAGAAGTGGAAATTCTCAAGGGAATGTAGTCTAAAGGTGACGACGTGTTTAGGGCTTGTCGTATCTAGATTTTATATGCGACAATTAATTGACTGTTTCAATGTACATTACAAAATATAGAGTGCGGTGTGGTCGTGCGGACGGCATGTCTGCTTACGTGGAGCATATCAATAAAATGCGCTCCACAACAGATTATGGTATCATGGTAAAGTTCGAGCAAAAGAGCAAATGACAAGCAACAAATCCAAACACCATTATAGATGAGATGGAGTATTTCAGAAACTTGCAAAGTATTGTTATGGTAGATTACTGTAGCTTCTCCATGATCCTATTCGATGTGCAATGGTTCAAAGTGGTACTTGAAGGACTTGAGGCAAAAGTTTGATGAGGTCCACCTGGATTTCTTGAAATAGATTCTAAAAAAAGATAGACGGATTTGTGCGACACGTTTGTATCGCCAGTCCATTGTGAACATGTACATGAACTCATGTTTTTTTTAATTTTATTATGATACGATACATGTCACAAAAGTTAAATCTCTCTTGTACGTGATTTTAAACATTTAATTTTCTATCTAAACCCCCGACAACCTCGATGGTGGTATGGTGTACCTTTAGCTCCCCGAAATATGAGAGTATATGATCAAAGCAATGTTTCCATCATAGATGAGGACAATATTCAAATAGAGGGGTCGTTATTGCAAGGGGTGGAGACCGTTGAAAACTTGGAGCATGTAGAGGAGCCAGAATCGAGAAACAATGATGGAAATATAGGAGTCCAAGAATTCTTTGAGAATGATGTCAACTCATACTTTTGTGGTGGCCTATCTATCGACCTTCCAATGTATGCGAAGTTGTGTCAAGAGATTGATATGAGACCATAGGGTACTTCATACTTGAAGCATCCACCTACTCAATTCGTTCACGAATCACTTATAAGGATACATAAGATATGTATTTTAAGTAAGATCATTTTTTGAAGATTTATATTACCGTGCTTTGCCTGATTTATATTGATTATATTAACATCAATTTTTGTCTGTGTACATGACCTTTGTGTATATTTGGATCTGCACGATGAGTCGAGGGATGAGTGATAAGAAGCTACATGAGATCTTCACACGTATGTCTCCAGATTAGATGGCTCAATTCAGAGATATGACAGACCAGGAGTTGTCTTGGACACCATCAGGCCGTTCTGTTAGATCTACTTCGACGCACTCTGATGTTTTAGTTTCCAATAGACGAGATCGATGCTCCAAACTCGGACGGAGGGAGTAGTTCTGAGAAATGCTACGGAGATGTGGATGCAGTGAGCCGGCGGTCGTCTTGGGATACAGATGCTACTTCTCGCTCTCATACAAGTTCAAGAGAGCATGGCTCAGGTGATTATTGTGGAGGTACCAATGTAGTGTCTCTATCTCATCGTGCTGCATCACCTATGGGATTTGTCTTACCCGTGGGGACGTCTACTCCAATCACTCCAGCTTTTGCCCAGCTTTTGCTCATTCGTCCGCAGGTGACACCTCTATGGGTACTACTCCGAGAGATATTACCCCCGTAGGTACACCAAATGTACATGGGTCTCCTGGATATGCCCAAGAGCGTAGTCGCAAGTGGGAGAGGACATATCTTAGGCATACCCCAGAGGGGTATGAATACCTTGTAGATAATAGGACATGAGTCATCATCATGAATGATGAGGAGAGGAGAGTGATGGCTCGTATGAGAGTTGTGCCAAGTTTTTTTACACAATGTTTTGGATCATTGGAAGAACATACCGGAGGGAAGCAAGGACTATATAGTAGCATTTTTACATGAGGAGTTTCTGATACCGCCACAGCAGATAGGTTTTTCACTGGCTGGATGATGGAGTGCGTGCATGCGTATATACCACACACACGATCAGACGCACACAAGGCACTTAAGAGTGGGACCTCAAAGCCCAAGTGGCTAGATGTAGATGACTGGCGCCGACTTAGGGAGGCTACAGATTCTCCAAGATATTGGAGACAACAACACAAGGCGACGAGAACACGACTAGAGGCAGGAGTGGTCCATCATCTTGGAATTGACGGCCACAAGACTTATCTGGAGGACTTTGTAAGTTTTTCTTTTATTTTGATTGCTTATTTTTTTGCAATATCCCTTGTACTGACATCCTGTTTCTAACAATTGTATTTTGTTTTCTTTGCAACACTCCATTATAAACCGCGATCCTACTGACCTAGAGACTCGATATGCAGAGAGACATGGTCTCACTGCATTGATTGACCAATTGTATGGACGCGGTGGCCCAATAAGTCACTCATCTTTCTTGTCCGTAGTTACTAAATTTAATTAAAATGCATTATTGTATGGTGGACTGATGTGTAGTTGTTTCTTTTTTTGCAGAATCTATTTGATGCTCCTTTGCGGCAAGACAAGGTTTTGGATGGCGAGGATCTATAGCTCGCCCTTGGATCTGTGGAGCGAACATCCTCTTCTTTTTTGGTCATGTGATTTATGTAAGCATTTTTTATGCAATATCTTATTATCATCCTTTGTATCTTGCCATAATTGTACCATTGCTTTCATTACGCGATCTTATATTTATTTTATGTATTAATCTTATGGATTCAAGTATACTTTGCCTTCATGGAGACGAACATCGTACACTTTACTAA
The DNA here is from genome assembly GCF_053477565.2 of Lygodium microphyllum. Classification (NCBI taxonomy): domain Eukaryota; kingdom Viridiplantae; phylum Streptophyta; class Polypodiopsida; order Schizaeales; family Lygodiaceae; genus Lygodium; species Lygodium microphyllum. The sequence continues at coordinate 139,513,115 of NC_141153.1, forward strand.
CTCTTTTGTGTGGCCCAAATAAAGCACATAGTGCAAGCTGTACTGCCACAATTTTTTTTCCCTGTAACCGTCGCTATTAGCGTCGCAAATTTACTATACGCATCGCTATTAGAGTCACAGTTAGCGTTGTAAATCATCACTACATGCGACACTGATAGCAACGCTCCTATGGCATCGCTAATACCAACCTTTTTTGTGATGACGGGGATAAATTTTTTTATGAACATTTTTGTCGCTTTGAACGTCGGTATGAGGTCTATATCTTGTAGTGTATATTAATAGTATATTCTTCTCTCTCATTGATAATATCCTTGCATTGTATATTCTTCTCTCTCCTCATTGATATCTACAAATAATATATTACAAATATTTGTTAATCAATAAGTAAAATCAGATATACACCTAAGTAGATATAATATGATATAAAAACTTACTCGTTTGTTATTAAGTTAAAATACAAATGAGCATGGTAATTCAATAACTTCATTCTGTAATAAATGGATTCTCACTTGATGTAGCATGCATGATTATCTAACCTTTATGATTGCAACAATATCCTCATTGAACCAAACATCAAGATCCACTATAAAATATTTGCTAAAGTTATCAAGATTTTAGTCTAAAGTAACCAAAGTACCACTAATATAATGTCATCTACTTTAATAAAAGCTAAATATAAAAATGAGTAGCAATAATATATTTACAAGCTAATATTGATCTATATTATATATCTTTTTTCTCTTAGATAAGTTACTCATGAATATGTATGCATCACATAGATTCAAAATAAAGTATTTTTAAAATATCATTTTTATACATTTTTTATATATAAAAGGATATAATATTAAGAAATTATTTATAGATTGAATTAAAAAAAGTCATATTTTATTCATAAAATATTCACAGATAAGGATATTTATAAATAGGCCTTGAATGCACATGATGTAGAGGATATACATATAGTAACTTCCCTGAGTTTTTTCTTTAGTCCTAATGTATCATCCTTCATTAACAAATTGTATAACATGATCATATAACGTCTCTTCATTGAAATCATAGCCTTTGATTTTCTTCTCTATATTTTTTAAAAAAAATCAACAAATATATTAATAGACATAATAAAGTAACTTTGCTTAGCCTACTTGAGATATTAATACTCTCTATATCTCAGAAAATATTTTACATCTATAACCCTCACTAGTGCTAGATTTAGCAAAGGCCACTCGAAGCTTTATAAATCTAGCAAAGAAAGGAGGGATATTAATTCCCATTGACTGCACTGCATGGAGACAATATAAGAATGGTCATAAAAGAATATTCCATTCTCTACAAGCTTTGTCTTCTTTCTACCTTTGTATATTTATTCTCCAATCGAACCATACGTAACATCAATAACATCAACAATAGACTCGACCAGTTGCCATTCCTCAAGATTAGAGGAATAAACATCTATAAGACAAAAAAATGTTATAATGAAAAACCTTAAACCAAGTTCAAGAAAAGAAAGACTTTAAGAATCAAATTCTTACAATTTGGTCTATACATTGGAAGATTTGAAGTTTTAAGTTCCAAATATAGCTCTCTATGTATAAACATATGTTGTTCCAGTACCTCTTTTATGCTATTCTTATTTATTCCAAGCTTAAAATCTCAAAATCTACCATTCTAAGCAAAGATAAATGAGCTCTAATATCTTCGTCTTTTCTCACGTTTTACGTGCTCATGGTGATCCAACTACCTTTGCTAATGATAGTAAGAATCGATCTTCAATCTATTTGGAATAAGTTGAACACTAATATGGATGTGATTTGAGAGCTTGAATGCCTTGTTAAAAGTCGAATTTCTATATATATGGCACATACACACAAGACTAGACTACCACAAAGGCGAAAAAAGTACAAGAGGAATAAAATAAGAGGAAAAAAAATGAGTGCCAAGCTTTTTATTAATTTAAATTTAGATTAATCGATCATTATTATTGAAAGTGACTAAAAATGTATGTCATTAATGCAAAGGATGTCATAATCACGAATATAAAAGGCTAAAAATAGATATTGATAATACAATTTTGTAATGCTATAATGTATATATCTTTTTGTAAAATAATTTTTTGCCTTTTAAAAAATAAGTGTTTCATTACGAAGACTAGAGCACTCTCTTTCTTTCTCTAAAAAGCATTTTCGAGACCTCAAAACTCCCCTAATGAGTGGATATTAATTTTACTAGTAATGGGCTACATTTTCAAAAGCATGTTTAGAGGATTCACACTAAAGCCACTTGCTAAAGACTCCTATGGCGTTTTTCTAGGAGCAACTTCTCTAGGCCCTCTTTTAAAGAGCACAAACGCGCAAAGCCATCTCCTCTCCATACAAAGAGCAAAAGGATTATTAAAGGTCAGATGGATCTTTATTCCAACTTGCTCACATAATGATATGTGGATTGATCTGCTATACAATTGTGATAAATGTAACGGAGTAGTATAGTTTTCTAGCTTTTGTGTCTTTTTTCAAAAGGTACAACAGAAGTCACAAAACAAGCCTGAATGTTATGATTCACTACTTTTTTGGGCCTCTATGTGTTGTAAAAAGGGCTCACGAGAAGCCCCTCGATGGCTAATAGTGTGGACTATCCCAAGAATGGATTGTAAGGGCTTCTCAAAAGGGTTCTTCCAATTATCAATCCCATTGCTTCTCACGATACCAACATTACATTACATTACATTTAATGGAATGGGACCACATGCATCCATGACTGCTGCAGGAAGCAACGCAAAGTTGCAAACTTTGCTTTTTTAGTAAGTAGGCAAAGAAGTTGGCACATGCTCAGGTGCAAGCTCGTCGGAGCTGCAAAAATTGCAGGGCCAATTGGGTGCTGCCATTTGGAGTGATTCCCCTGTGCTTTTTTTGCGCACACATTCTCTCTCCTCGGAAGGAATTCTGCTCACAGCGCATCAAATGATCGACAAGCCACTTTAGGAGACGCGACCCGTTAATCAGCAGGCCCAAAGGCCTTGTCAGGGGGGGAGCAGCAGGGTGTGAATGCATCCTTTTCTCTCTCTCTTGCCCTCCCCCGGGGCCCCCTCTCTCTCTCTCTCTCTCTCTCTCTCTCTCTCTCTCTCTAAATTCGTACTCACGTTTGGAGTGATCTATAAAATACTTGGAAGTACCGCGCGCGCGCGCGAGCGCGCGAGAGAGAGAGAGAGAGAGAGAGAGAGTCTCTAGAGATCCTTGGATTTGACAGCGGGAGCAACGGTTCAAACTTCAGACAAGATACGTACCTCGGTAGTTGGAATATTTGGTTTACTAAAAGTCCAATTTTTTAAAAAGCAGCACCAGCGAATGAGCGATGCGGCATTTGCAATTTGCGACTTTCTCTATCGATACAAACAAAATCGGGAGTTTATGATTTCATGCAGCCAGGAAACATTCAATCAGACACCCAATTCCGAGACCCGATGTACGTGGTACCCTGATCGACACCCCACCCCAGCAGGCTGCAGCAGCTGCATGTTTGTCTCGATTAAAGTATTCTTCAATGCATGAGCCCATGGATTATTGCTTGTATCTCGAATTTCGCATTCCTTTACTATTATTATTATTATGGGCTCTTTGTGAACAGAGTCCAGACGTATAATATGTGAATGCTGGCAAAAGCTGAATCTGAGCGGGACATGATTTCCCATTCCGCTTTGAATATTCTGTTTGTAAAGGGAAGCCAACACCCAACCAGACAAAGCTGCAACCAACGAAAAGGAACTCACTTACACCCCTGCGACCCCCTCCCTCCTCCCCCTTCCCCCCCTCATGTGCCTGCGCCAAAAGCATGCATATGCAATTATGAAATGCAATGCACCTAACGACGAAACATGGTTTGATCCAGTAAGTAATGGCCCTGCATTAGGACTATATATGCCCATCCATGACGTTCTTCTCTCATCCAATGTTCCGCATTTCTGTTTGCACTTATATTCTTCAATCTATCAGGCCTGATTCTTCCTTGGATGCCAAAACTGATTCTTCCTTGGATTTTTGGCATTCTCGGATGAGTTTCTTCCAAAATTTTAGATAGCCCACCAAAAAAATGTCCTGGAATCTAGAATGAATGAAAAGTTTTTAGATTTTGACCTTTCCCCTCAAAAAGCAGGCCTGGCTGTGTGTTACATGCATGCATCTGCTAGTGAAATCACATGGCGGATTCTGGACTCTGCAGTGATGGGCTCTTTCTTACCTGCAAAGACTCACTTTGGAACTTGGATCGAAAGGGAGCCTAAAACCTACTCAATTAGGTAGCGGACAGGACTAGCCACCTTGAGTTAACAAATACGTATGGAAACCCTCCAGACAGCTAAGAACTTCAACGTGCAGCAATATGAGCAATCCTACTCACACGTCAATCTCAGGGCAGTAGGCTACTACCACTTCACACTCAAGTACCATTCCAGTACACAGTTGGGACTTGCACATGGGTGCTGGAGAAGGTCACTTTTATATGTATGTAGATGACAGCTGCTTTTGAAAACCCTAGTACCTAGCCATGAAACCTACAACTACTTGTAACTTAGGCACAGATCGGTACTTCTGAGTACCAGGGCAACTTGCTCTTGTTGTTGTCAACACCTGCAATGTATCGTTCAAGCGCACACATTCAGAGCATAAAAGTATATATGGAATATGGATTTCAATACAAATATGGCATTAGCATGCCTCTCTTTCTCTCTCTGTCTCTGCTCGTAAACAGAAAAACATGTACTCTTCTGCCCTGTGTTGGTCCACACTCATGAATCTATTTGTAGCCTGAAGATACCACAAAATCAGAGAACCAACACTGTTTAATAAGTAAACAAACCTCGCATATAATTTATGACAAGACCGAGCTGCTCAATGTCAAAATTGGAGTTCTGTGTAAGTAGACCCTGCATCAACATCTCAGGGAGATTAGTCATGCTTAAAGAGCAGCTGCGTGAAGTTCCTGAGTAATCAACTATTGCCTACACTCGTAAACTGCTAGCTTGTGTTATATCATGTTTTTGCCTACGGAAGAGAGCCCATGGTGCAAAAGGAGGCTAGTCAACATGATCAATCGAGCTTCTTTTGAACCTCCAATTTTTGGGGCACGTGATGGTCCTTCTCAACACACACAGCATCATCATCATGGATATCAAGTTTATGCTTTTCCATTGCTTCAGTGACCACCTCTGTATCAGCCTTCCTGCATCTTAAAGACTCAATCCTGTTCGAGGGGATCTCCTCCAGGGAATTGCCATCTAAAAGGACCGCTCTTTTGACTTGCTCGACATCTTGATCATCGCAATCAAGGCCAGACTTAATTGATGATGATGCATCTTTCTCCTTCCATGGGCTCTGAGGCCATGGTTTGGCCTTGGCCACCTCGAGCGCTGCAATAAGCTCCTGCAATGCACGGTCAGGGGACTCGCGATGGCGCACGAGGATTTCACTAACCTCTGCAGGAGTAACATGAGCATCATCTATCATCTCCTCCACCTTGTGGAACAAGATGTGCTCCTCAATCCCCAAGTAATTTGATGCCAGTATTTTGAAGGCTTCAAAAGTGCAATAGGACATGAAGATATGCATGTCCATCCGCCCCGACCGAAGCAAGGCCGGGTCGAGGCTCTCTATGTGGTTGGTAGTGAACACGAAGATCCTTTCATCCCCACAGCAAGACCACAGGCCATCAGTGAAATTGAGAAGGCCAGACAGTGTGACTGCACTAGACATGGGAGCAGACTCGTCCTGAGGTTTGCTGCCGCTGCCGCCATATTCAGAACCAATGTAATCGTGAGCACCCTTATAAGGCTCTGCTTTTCTGAGCCTCTTGGAGCCGAGGTCCAAGGAGCAGTCGATGTCCTCGATGACGATGATGGATTTGTTGGTGGTCCGGAGGAGCAGCTTCCGGAGCTCGGCATTAGACCTAACTTGAGTGAGCTCGAGGTCATAGACGTCGTATCGGAGGAGGTTGGCCATGGCGGCGATGAGGCTGGATTTGCCGGTGCCGGGGGGGCCATGGAGGAGGTAGCCGCGCTTCCAGGCGCGGCCCGTGCGCTTGTAGAAGGCCTCGCCTTTGGCGAAGGCCTCCAGGTCGGAGCGGATGAGGGCCTTGCGGGAGGGGTCGAGGGCCAGGGTGTCGAATGTGGAGGGGTGCCGGAACGGGACGGACTCCCAGGGGTGCCGGTACAGAGAGTCGTGCCGGCTGCCGTTGGTGTACAGGAACCTCTCCCGGCTGCGGTGCCGGATGTCCCGAGCCTGCGACAGGATGTGCCGGACGTACGGCACCAGCACACGAGCCTGATCGCTCCGCTGGAGCTTCAGCATGTAGAAGCGGCGCTCGTCTGCGTCAGAGCCGGCGCGCGGCCAGTAGCCGGGCGCCGCGTGGCCGCCCCGGCCCGGCGCCCCGGGCGAAATGTGGTGCTCCCACCAGAGGCGGGCCCCCTGGAAGGTGACGGCGACGGGCTGGCCGCTAGCGGGGCTCCACGTGTACGCGCCGTCGCGACTGGCGAAGAGCTTGAGACGGGGGGACCACGCGCAGCTGGGGCCGCTTGGGGGGGCTGGGTCGGCTCCTCCGCCGGCGGCTGCCACGTGGGCGCTGAGGTGGAGACGGACCGCCGCGTAGAGCTCGTTGCAGCAGAGCATGGTGGCCCCCGCGGACGACGAGGGCGCCGACGAGGAGCTGACGTGGCACTGGATGTCGCCGTCGTCGTACTCCGGGACCTCCACGTAGACGTGGTATGGCTGCCACAGGCGCCCCGCCAGCCTCCCCGCCCACTCCGCCAGCGCCCCCCTCAGAGCCGCCGGCAGCAGTGCCTGCACCATCGTCTGCACCACCGTTACCAGCCCTATCATCGCAGTCACGTAACCCACTACCTCCGAGGCTTTCATCATCATCATCATCATTCTTCTTTTTCTTTGCAGCAGCAGCAGCTTGATCAGTAGTCGAAATTACTCGTACTAATTGAGCCACAAAATCAATAAAAGTCACACTGCTGCTGCCTGACTTGCACGATGATGGCCATCGCTAGCTGCATAAACGAAGGCCGTAGCTCAGACGGATCACCGTAGACGGGGGGAGTGACAGACAGACAAACAGACAGACGATAGAGAGAGAGAGTGTGTGTGTGTGAGTGAGTGAGTGAGTGAGTGAGTGTATGTATGTGTCTGCGCGGGGCCTGTTGCGGCTTGAATGTGGTTGTGGCTGAGCGTCGCGACAGAGAAACAATCAGCTGCAAGATGCTCTTCGAGCTTTTGCATGAGAGAGAAAGCGAGGACCTGCGCTTCACAGAGTGTGAGAGAGACTTTGGAGAGAGAGAGCGAGAGCGCCGGGTAACCAACACAGCCAATAAATCCATCGTGGCACGCAGCCAGAAGCTCAACAGCTCGGCCACGTAGATCCCTGTTTCTTTTTTGGCCAACCAATCAAAATACAAGGCCAAGCTCTAAAGCAGTTTTCCCACGCACAATCTGATTTCCACAGTTCAACATTTAAGCAAGGTGACAAAAACCTCACACTCGTCTCCTTTGAAGTGTATTATCTCAATAAATTAGAACTCTGGCATGGGCAGAAACACCCACTGCTGCGCTATGTGTGGTTGGCATCATTGTGAAGCTTCCGAGGCCCCGCTCACTTCACATTTTGGTGAGCAAAGGGAAGCAACCACGTTGTGATGCGACCACTTTCTTGTCATCAACAACCTTATCATTGAAACTAAAGACGAATGTGAGCAAAGGGAGTCAAAGGGGAGGTTTCGGAGGTGGAGAAGGCGAATGGGCCTTGGGAAATGGCCCAATCAACATGGGAGGCCCTTCGGACACACTGGGAAGAAGCGGTGGAGGCAGCCCCTACCTCCAAAGGGAGAGCCTCAAAGAAGCTGAGAGGTCTGACAACCATGCAGCTTCTGGAGGTCAGCAGAGCTTTCCTCAACGAAGCGAACATCAGGCTGAGGGTGGACCACAAAAAGGGCAATCTGACACCAACAACGGCATCCCCAAAGCGGGCCAAACTCCAAGTAACTCAGAAACGGACTCCACAACCATAGCAGGTAACAAAGTACCTCTTTTGGTTCCAGTAGGTGAGTTAAAAAAATGCAATTTGTCGTATCAGTCTAGGGCTCTAATAGGATTATGTCATGGTGCCCGACCCCCAATGGAATTTCTAAGGACATGGGTGCGTACCAACTGGGAACCAATTGGGGCTAAACCAATAGTCATGCATTATCTCCCAAATAGTTATTTCTTCTTCTTGTTTGAGAATGAACAAGCTGCCCCGACCATCTTGAGCTTGTCAAGATTGTGGGAGAGAAGGAAGGAGTCTCACTTGTAGCTTTCTTGCTTGCACAATGGGGGAATACACACAAAGATGGAGGCTGAAAACAGTTTTCCTCTTCTTAGTTGTGTAAGCCAAAAAGAACTCTAGTACAAAGAAATAGAAGAACCCTATATATGGGTCTCAAACCAAACTCAACTAACTAAGGTGGCATACTAACTGAGCCACGAACTAGAGTAGATAAGGATAGCTGTCATCTAGCTATTATTCATGGGCGGTGTACCAACCGCATCTGCAATTGACAAGTCGGTGACATAAATGCACAACGGTCACCCTGGCATATCACGAGTGGAGCTCGATATCTCAACACTCCCCCTCGAGCTCAGTCCCAATTCCTGCACACCAAGCAGGTCTCTGAACTTGCGCAGCTTCTCTGCGCCCAATGCCTTCGTGAATATGTCAGCTACCTGATTCTCTATGCTGACATAAACTAGATCAATAAGACCTAGTAAAACCCTCTCCCGCACATAGTGGTAATGCATCTCAATGTGCTTTGTTCTAACATGATAGACTGGGTTATTTGCCAAGTGTATACTGCTCATGTTGTCACAATAAATGACAACTGGTCCAATTGTAGGCTGATGCATATCATAAAGTAGCTTATGCAACCAAGCTACCTCACATGCAGCCATTGATGCACCCCTGTACTCAGCCTCTGTGCTCGACAAGGCAACTATAGGCTGTTTCTTGCTACTCCAAGTGACTGCAGCACTCCCAAAAGAGAACACATATCCACTGGTAGATCGTCTATCAGAAATACTACCAGCCCAATCAGCATCAGTGTATCCATGCAACTGTATCTGAACCCCAGTCTCATAAAATAGTCAATACTGCAATGTGGACTTCACATACCTGAGTATGCGTCTAGCCGCATCCAAATGTGGTTTCCTTGGAGCCTGCTTAAACTGACTTACCAATCCAACAGCATAGCTCAAATTTGGCCTGGTAATAGTCATATAAATCAAACTTCCTATTATGCATATGTACATAGTAGGGTCTTCGAGAAGCTCACCTGCATCTGCGCTCAGCTTCACATTCTGCTCCAAAGGAACTGAAATAGGCTTACAGCCTGTCATCCCATATTTGGACAGCATGTCCAATCCATACTGCCTCTGCAAGAGCCATATCCCACTTGGTGATCTAATCACCTCAATGCCCAAGAAATAACGCAGCTCTCCCAAATCCTTCATCTCAAACTTCTGCTTCAATAGCATTTTCACATGAAGGATATCTTCATCACTATCGCCTGTGATAATCAAATCATCAACATAAATGACAAGCAACTAATATCTTTCTCTGTTTTTCTCACATAAAGTGAGAAATCTGCATTGGAAATCTGAAAGCCAATAGTGACAAGATACTGTCCTATCTTGTCAGACCATGCTCTAGGTGCTTGCTTCAAGCCATATAAGGCTTTCTTAAACCTGCAAACAAACTCAGAATGAACAGCATGCACATAGCCTGGTGGCTGCTCCATATAGACCTCTTCTTGCAAGAAGGCATTCTTTACATCCATCTGATGTAAAGACCATCCCTTTGATGCAGCCATAGCAATGACTGCTCTTACGGTTTCCATCCTTGCAACCGGACTGAATGTTTCTTCATAATCAATGCCATATGTTTGTGCATACCCCTTGACTACTAATCTTGCCTTGTATCTGTTCACAGAACCATCTACATTGTGCTTCACCTTATAAACCCACTTACAACCAATTGCATTCTTATCTTTAGGCAAAGGTACCAATTCCCATATAGCATTTGCTTCCAAAGCATCCATTTCTTCATCCATGGCTTTCTCCCATTTTTCTTTTCCCATGGCTTGCTCAAAAAAAGTGGGTTTTGGTTCCTGTATCACTTTGACTATATAGGCATAGTGAATGGCTGTAAATCCATCATATTTCAGCCTATCCACAGGATACCTAACTCTGGTAGACCTGCACAAAGTAGGCTCACTTCCAGATGCTCTCAAAACATCCCTGGTCTTCCTTACTTCAGGTGTAACAACAGAAGGAATACCCAACTTATCATCAATGCTCTGTTCTGAGCCACTCGATTCACCATCCACATAAGAGTGACCTGCATTCACATCAAACATGGGCTGATCTACGTTCTCTTTTCCTTTTCGTGATACTTACATACCACTATCTGCATTGCTTTGAGAAGATTCTCCTGATCTCAATCTGTCTATCCATGGTGAAGAATGTGAACCACTGCTAGAGGACACTCCAGGTCCACTAATATCTTGTGACTGCTGCTGTGAATTCTATGCAGCATTACCATTTTGTGCATCTACATTATCAATCACATTTACTGGTTTATACCAAATACTCATCTCATCAAAAACATCTCTGCTCACTGTAAACTTATGAGTAGAAGGATTATAGCATCTATACCCTTTCTGCTGCAGAGAGTAACCAATAAAGATGCACTTCTCAGCTTTTGGATCCAACTTGGATCTCAACTCATCTGGCACATGAACATAGGCAATGCAATCAAAAATTTTCAAATGAGAAATATCTGGTTTCCTACCAGTATACCTCTCCTCTGGAGTCATGCCATGTATTGCTGCAGTGGGAGTCCTGTTCATTATGTAGACTACTGTAGCAACTGCTTCAGCCCAATAAAAATCTGGCAGGTCTTTTTCATTGAGCATGGCACGAGATACCTCTCCAATATGCCTATTTTTCCTTTCTGTAATTCCATTTTGTTGTGGGGTATGACTGCATGAATATTGCTGCTTTATGCCATGCTCCTGCAGGAACCTTCCAAACTCATTTGAGAGGTACTCTCCCCCTCCATCTGACCTTAGGCATTTTATTTGCAGGCCTATTTCTTTTTCAACCATAGCTTTAAGAGTTTTGAAATGCCCAAACACTTCACTTTTCTTTTTCATAAAATACACCCAAACTTTTCTGCTATAGTCATCAATAAAAGTGACAAAATAATGACAGCCTTCAATAGATGCAGCTTTAGTAGTCCACACATCAGAGTGGATTAATTCCAATGGCTTCTTACTCTCTTGAACATGTCTAGGAAATGGTTTCCTTGCCTGTTTTCCAAATTGACAGGCTTCACATACGTTATGCATTTCTGCAACCTTGAATTTAGGCAATCCTGCAACAATATTTTGGGCCTGTATTGATTTAAGTCGCTGTACATTAACATGACCAATGCGTTTATGCCAGATATCAATATCTACAACTACACCGGTCCCATGTGCAAACATTACTGCACTCAATTCAGGCATGACTGCATCCAACGTAAACATTATGCCCTTCTTCTTTCCTTTTTCTATCAAGCGACCTTTATTTTTCATATCCTCAACAAAACATCCATGAGGATTAAATCTGACTTGCAAGCCCTGCTCAACCATTTGATCAACAGAAACCAGGTTCTTGGTGATATTCGGGACATGAAATACATCTGATAGGTATTTCTTTTTCCCATCCTGCATAGACAAATGAATTTTTCCAATCTGCACAATAGGATGTGCAGTATCATCACCAGTCTCCATAAATCCTGGTTTTTCCATTTTCCTTGCATCTTGCATCCATTCTGCATGACCTGTCATGTGGTTTGATGCACCTGAGTCAACATACCACACATCGTTGCTTTCTTCTGCACTTGTCACAGAATTGGTCATGTGCTGCACCATAAACAAATGCTCATTTCTGTCATCACCCTGTCTACTAGAAGATGCATAATTCCCTTGTTGCAATTTTCCATTCATGATGTCATTTTGCTTTTTATAGCAGTCTTTAGCCATATGACCCATTTTACCACAGTAGTAGCATTCAACATTGCTGTTTGCATTTTGGCCTCTTTGCCATCCACCACGACCTCTTTGGCTCCCCCTGCCTCTAGAGTTACCACGTCCTCCTCCATAGGACTGGTTTTCTTGAGTTTGCTGCATATTCTGATTTCTACCACGGCCTCCAGATCGGCCTCCTCTATCTCTGCCTCTACCTCTTCCAGCATTTGAGTAGAGGACAGCTTCTTTTGAAGTTCCTCCTGAAGAAGATGCACCACCATTTCTCTGCTTCTCAGAAATTAGAAGAGCAATCAACTCCTCAAAATCAGGAAATCTTTCACGGATGGAAATCGATGTTCGGTACTGTGCATAATCCTTTCCTAGACCATTCAAGGTCACAGAAACTAAATCATCATCTTCCACTGGCGACCCAATGGAAGCAAGTGCATCTGCAATCTTCTTCACCTTCATGTGGTAGTCATTGATGCTCATACTTTATCTTTGCACATTGTGCAACTCTTGCTTGAGCTGCATTTTCCTGACTTGCGTATTTGTCCTATACATTTTTGACAGAGTATCCCATGCCTGCTTTGGCGTACTTGCATCCTGAATATGCACAATCATAGAGTCTAAAATGCTAATAGACAGCCAATACATAACTTTTCTGGCTCTCTCATGCCATCCTTTAAATGCATGCATTTGCTGTTGATTGGGAACATCAGGAAGAACTGGTCCTTCTTCATTTCCTGCAACAAATTCCCAATATCCTTTTCCCATAAGGAAATTCATCATTCTAAACTTCCATGCTTGGAAGTTGTTCTTGTCAAGCTTCTCAGTGACAATCTGTGAAAAGAATCAGATGCCATTACAGAACACTCCAAAGAATTCTGTCACTGCAAAAAACACAGCTTCAGCCTCACAAGGGCAAATCTTCAAAACTGACGAAAGTGGTATTTGACCACAAAGTCACTTCCTAGTGACGATTTTGCATCAACAGGCAACAAGGATGATTCTGTAACTCCCAATGTCTCTGCGCATAGGCATACGATGCAATTTCTACAGTAACTTTTCACCGACCTGTAGAACAGTGGTCGCATAGCAAAAAATAGGGCCTTTTCCTGAGTGTGTGCAGAAAACTTTCGTCTCCAAAACAGGCACCGAAATGGCCTCAAATTAAAAAAACAGAGCAACCAAGGGCTAAAGCCCTTTCCCGCAACATATACTGCCCTCTTGCTACACCGCGAAGGGCGTCTCAATCTGAGTTGCACTTTTCGGCTGTGCTACCTGTAGAGACTTGCTCCCAAAACAGAAAAATGAAAGCAACACTGGTCCTCTTACCAGAACACCGCGAACTTGGTTTGAGCTCCTTACCACGAACAAGGCTCTGATACCATGTCAAGATTGTGGGAGAGAAGGAAGGAGTCTCACTTGTAGCTTTCTTGCTTGCACAATGGGGGAATACACACAAAGGTGGAGGCTGAAAACAGTTTTCCTCTTCTTAGTTGTGTCATCCAAAAAGAACTCTAGTACAAAGAAATAGAAGAACCCTATATATGGGTCTCAAACCAAACTCAACTAACTAAGATGGCATACTAACTGAGCCACGAACTAGAGTAGATAAGGATAGCTGTCATCTAGCTATTATTCATGGGCGGTGTACCAACCACATCTGCAACTGACAAGTCGGTGACATAAATGCACAACGGTCACCCTGGCATATCACGAGTGGAGCTCGATATCTCAACAGAGCTATGGGCAATGGATGCTAAAAAGCTCACCGTTATCTCTGTTTAAATGGGCCCCGGAATTCGACCCTACATGCCCAAAGCCTACTTGTATACCTGTGTGGGTAGAGTTTCCCAATCTCCCACTGAATTTGTACCCATTCCTTAAGATGTTATCATCCCCAATAGGCAAACTTCTGGGACAAAGACCATACACGGACATCAATCCTAGATGGCACCCCCAGCTATTGATAGAAGTAGATCTCAGTAAAAAACTTGTAGAATCTTTGTTAATCTCTGACTCGGAGGGAAATTTTATAAAGGACCAGCCAGTCCTCTATAAAAATCTCCCCAACGCATGTTTTAAATGTCTCAAAACATGGCATTTTATTAGAAATTGCCCAGAATGGAAAAATAAGGAAAGACAGAGCCCCAAAAGGAACAAACCCCTCTTCAAACTGAGAAAGCCCAGGATGATGGCTTTCAGACAGTAAATAAGAAGGGGAAAAACAAGAATCAGTCAGCCCATAAAAACAGTAACCCAACTAAGAGTAAAAACAATAATGCCAATAGATTTCAGCACTTCTAATGAATATAGACGAGGAGCCCACTAGTACATTTGAGAAAGGAGAATCTAGTAAAGATAAGGAGGGTAAACCCACGGAATCTGATAATGATGATGTGATTATTGAAGAGACTCAAATGGAGGCCAATGATGAAGGAAAAAATAGGGAGAACCCCATCATAGACCTCAACACTCAGGATGACACTGAACTGACTCAGGCGGAAGAGGAGGAACTACCAGATGGGGGAGACATTCCCCTAAGTCCCCCTTTAGGGGAAAGCCCAAGAAAAGATGGAACTGGGGCACAAAACTCTAAAAGAAGATACTCGAGAGTAGGCCAGAGTGCTAGTAATCCATCTGGTCAGGGTAAAGAAGCTAGTAAAAAGGGAAAATCTAAAAAGAACTAGAATTACTATGATGATGGACAAACTGAAAATTATTTCTTATAACACAAAAGGGCTGACATACCCTAAAAGGGCATTAATCATCAGGGAATGGCTTAAAACTGATGCCATTTCCCTTGATATAATATACCTACAAGAGATTAAAGTCACTGAAACCCCTCTACTTAAGAACTTAGATAGAGTATCAAGAGAACACATATGGTTCTCAACCAAACACACAAATAGGAGAGGGGGAGCCTGCATTGGAATCTCATCAAAGCTGAATGACAAATTGCTCAAAGTCACTCATGATGATAATGCTAACTGGGTTGCAGTGCACTTCAAGGATAAAGATGAGTTTGCAATTGTGTCTATCTATGCACCCAATTCCTCTATGGAGAGAGCTAGAGTTTGGGATACCTTACAGGTAATCAGCTGTCCCATCATTTTGGCTGGAGACTTCAACATGGTGGAAACCTCCAAAGATAGGTATTTGGAAAAAGGGCATAGTATTTCAGGTAAGGAAAAAGATAAATGGTTAATCACTAAAGCATTTCATGGTCTTACTGATGTCAGTGAGGATTTGGGGTTCACTTGGGGAAATAATCAAAGTGACTGTCACCTAAGAAAGGCTAGGCTTGATAGGTTTTATGTTTCAGCAGGGTTGCTGGCCTCATATGTCAATTGTAGGTCCAAAGTCCTAGATAATATTGTGTTGTCAGACTATAAACCCATTCAACTTGTCCTTTCAAATTCTGGGCATACCATTAAGGCTGGGTGGTTTCATACAGACCCTAGGCTTTTCAAGAACCAGGATGTAAGAGACACTTTTTGCATGATATGGTCTCTATCCTTTCTACAAGATTGGTCACCTGCCCAAGCCTGGACTAGAGCCATTAGAGACACCCAACAATACCTTAAAGAGGTTAAGCTACAGCAAGTTAAAAGTACAAGGATTAGTAGAGCAAGAAAATATGCTGAATGTCAAACACTTGAAATAAGGGTTGACCAAGGGGAAACATACCTTCAGCCTCAGCTACTAAGGGTTAAAAATGAACTGAGGTTAGCAGAAGACAAAGAGGCCTCTAGTATTCAACTCTTTACGAGGCATTGGTGGGCTGGAAAGGCTGACAGACCCACCAAAGAAATGTTTCAGATCCTTAAAAAGAAAAAAGACAAAGACACAATCCCCCTGCTTAGAAGAGAGGATGGAACTTATGCCCAGAACAATGGGGAGAACCTCCTTATTGCTAAGGAGTTCTTCTCCAAAATGTTTAGTACTCCTAGGAAGAGCTGTTTGGATGACACTGCAGCTAAAGCCAAGATAGCAAGGGTAAGGAAGAAGGTGGTACCTTCTAGCTTAGCTAGCATCCTAGAGGGGGACATCACAGAAATTGAACTAAAAGACACCATAGATTCTTTAGCAAATGGAAAGAGCCCAGGGCTTGACAATGAATTCTTTAAAGAATTCAAAGACATCCTTATTCAGGGCCTTTACTAAAAGTCTGGAGAGAGTCTCTCAAATATGGGGCTTTGCCACATATTATAAATGAAGAAGTAGTAAAACTAGTACATAAAAAAGATGAGAAGGAAAGCCTAACTAATTGGAGACCCATTACCTGCTTGACCTCAGCTTATAAAGTATTTGCAAAAACTCTAGCTAGAAGATTATCAAACCATCTAGATAAGTGGATCAGAAAGGAACAAAAAGGTTTTATAAAAGGAAGATTTATACTTGATGCTATCATTGCCCTTTGGGAAGGCATTGAGCATGCTCAGAAAGAAAACCAAGATTTTGTCTTCTTCAAAATTGATTTTGATAAGGCATATGACAAGTTAGAATGGGATTTCATACTACAGTCCCTTCAAGATATGGGACTTGGTAAGAGGTTTATTAAATTTGTTAGCACCTTGTTTGGCAATGCATCCACAAGGATTGCAGTCAATGGACAAATGACAGACTCTTTTCCTCTGAGAAGATCCATTAGGCAAGGCTGCCCCCTGGCGCCACTCCTGTTTGCCATTGCTGCAGACTCTCTAGGGTGGTTAATACAAGATGGAGTGGATAAAGGGAATATTCAAAGAATCAAACTTCCAAATAAAAAGGATATGGTACTTAATCAGTTTGCCGATGATACAAACAGCACGGTCAACAATGATCCTGCTTCCCTTGTTGCATTCTGGCAATGTCTACAAATTTTCTGTAGAGCTTCAGGGTCAGTCATAAATCCTCAAAAGACAGGAATTAAAACCCTGATAAGACCCTCTCCTAGGTGGCTGATAGAAGCTGGTTGCAAAGAAATAGAATCTGGTAAAGTTTTCAGGTTGCTAGGTATTCCTATGGGCTTTGATGTGACTATGAAGCAAAGGTGGGACTGGGTGATAGATAAGATAAGCAAAAAATTTGAGAAATGGAAGGGCTGTCAGCTCAACAAAGACAGGGATGAAACAACTTGAGAGGTTGGGTAGAAATTTCTTATGGAGTGGGGATGGGGATAAATTCAAGGTACCTAAAGTGTCTTGGAAGATATGCACAACACCCAAAAAGTTGGGAGGGCTAGGTCTTCCTGATCTTCATAGCCTAGCTGAAAAGCTAGCGGCTAAGTGGATTGCAAGAAGCCTGAACAGAGAGGAGGAAGATTGGATACACCTTCTGCATGCTGCAACCAAACAATTCCAAGTGTCAATATGCTCCAAGTGGAAGGGACTTGATCCTCTAATAGTAGCAATAAGCCCTGTTAATATAAAAACCAAAAATTGTTCTCAACTAGCTAAAGGAATTTGGGAAGCCTGGTTCAAATACAAGGGTCTCCTTAGGCCTTCTTCCCAAATCAATCTCACACTCCCTTGGAGCTCCAGAGATTCTATCTGGTTCAGCTTCTTTCATGGAGCAATAGAAGACCAACATGCTAATCTGGCCTATAAACTATATAAAAAGGGGATTAAAAAGTGGGGAGACATATGGGACTATAAAGACAAAAACTGGATTCAAGAGGAAAATATGGGTGAACTGTTTAGCCTCAAACAACATGAAATTGATTTTTTAAGGGGAAGGAAAATGTTATGGGACCAACATAGAGCAAAAGGAGTAAATCTCAACCAACAATTCAACTACAGAGGAGTGTGTTTGCAAGGAGATAAGTCACTACTTCCACTGCCTGATCTTAAGATAAACAATGCTCAACTGTGCTACAAACTTAATGCTAGATGGCATATTAATTGGAATGTAGATCAATGGAACTACAGATTCAACAACCTGTGGTCTGCCTCTATTCAGCCTAAAATTTCTTGTCTGATGTGGTTGATCACGATGAAAGGCCTCTGGACCAATGAGAGGGCTTTGAAAGTTGGCATAGGAAATGGAATATGCCAAAGGTGTGGTATCCAGGTAGAATCTATCCCTCATTTGTTTCTTAATTGCTCTCAGAATACTAACATATTTTGTTTACTGCAGGTTTTAATCTTGAAGTGGCACCCCACTAAGATCACTTGGAAAGAAGTATTGTTAGGGGAAATTTATGGTTTACCCCCCCCCCCGTCTGGAACTGGCTGAGAAGCCTCTATTTATGGAACATATGGATATGCAGGAATAAAATGGTTTTTGAAAAGCAATTTGCTGATCCTATCTGGGGTTTTAAGTCTGATTTGTTTTTGCAGGATGAAAATGATGCAAAGAAGATCATTCAACAATGTGAAGACATCAAGAAAGACATCAAGAAAGAATATCAGGAGATGGAGGTGGCAGCCATGCTTGCAGAAATTTAAAAAAAGGCTGCAGAGTAGAATCATGAAGATTGAAGAGAAGACACCTTCTCTAGGGACTGTAGGATTAGATGAAATTAGTCGAAAAGCTCATGCTTTTTTGGACTTGTTCAAGGATAAAGATATGGTCTTTTTTGATCCAGGTTGCTCCCCTGTAATGGAGCCTGAACTACTACACATCTTGTAAACTTTCCTTTTAATACATACTTAAAGCTTCCTACCAAAAAAAAAAAGAAATTAAAGACCAATATTTATTTATCATTATCATACATTATCTATGCCATCCCAATATTTACCGTTAGGTTGAACCGAGTGTGAACATGATAATGAGTGGTGGTGGGAGTGGAGCTAATGAAGACTTATGTGTTCAAATAACTTTGGAGGCTTGAGACTCACAGATAAAGATGAGTGATTGGGTATATTATGATCAAATGGTTGAGAAAAGGAAGAAAAAATTATTTTCCAATCGGTGGATAAGGTTTTGAAATGGGGAGAAGAAACTTGAGGTCAAGCAAAGGGAGGCAACTATGCTATTGTGGTGCTACTTTCCTTTGCTTGCAAAAATACAAATAGCACATACTAGCTAGCCTAGCCAATGTTGCCACGGCAAGGCCCACTAATCGTGCTTCACACAGTTAGCATCATTACAAAGCTCATGAGGTTATGCTGCGCTTGCTTCACATTTTTGTGAGCAAAGGGAAGCAATCCTACTATCACACATTGCTTCCCTTTGCTCACAAAACCTTAATCAAACAACATGCTTTGTGCGTGACTGCGAAAAACAATCTTCTCATACTACAAACTCACTCTCAATTACAAATCAATGATAAAATGACATAGACTCTCTCTCTCTCTCTCTCTCTCTCTCTCTCTCTCTCTCTCTCTCTCTCTCTCTCTCTCTCTCTCTCTCTCTCTCTCTCTCTCTCTCTCTCTCTCTCTCTCTCTCTCTCTCTCTCTCTCGTGAGTTTCTACCCACCAAGCACTTGATATCCACTAGTCAAAGCACAACACTATCATGCAACCAAAAATTGTTTCGAAGTCTATGAATATTCTTCCAATAAGAATTCCTTCCATCATTCTCCCTTTCTTTAGTCTATTGTCTCAAACATCCATTAAGGAGTTCACATATCTTGGATACCACATTTCAATTGACTATACCCAATGCTAGAACGTTTGCCCTTGTCATGTGAATCCCTTTCAACTATTGATTGCTCCATTTCCACCAATCCACGTGCTTAGGCAAGTATCAAATGTTTGATCTTCTCAAGTATATCCATCTCCCTTAGGTTGCTCTCCTGATTGTGTTTAGGTTGAGGTGCAAGAATAGAAGGGAGAATGGACGTGCTTTCAAGTTGATAAGCTAGGGTAGAGAGAGGGGAAAAGAAGAAGAGCAGTTTTTACATCAACTACTTGTCATGAATGCTACAACAAGTGACCTCATTAGCAACATCGAGTTCATCTTCATCTCTAACGATTTGGTCTTTATCATCAATAAGTTTACATCATACATAATATAGAAAAATGGTCAGTGGAGAAATACTTTTCTTGAAATAATATATCATTCAAAAAATGCAAAAAGTACCCTTTCAACTTTAGCAAAGCATCTTTGAGTCATCACCTCCCTGCGATACTTGATATCTGATCTACTTTCATCAATACTTGAGTATTCCCTTTTATAGAAATACAAAGAGACCATATGGTCAAAATATTGTGGCATGCAAAGCTCTCTCTCTCTCTCTCTCTCTCTCTCTCTCTCTCTCTCTCTCTCTCTCTCGCTCTCTCTTTCTCTCTCTCTCTCTCTCTCTCTCTGTGCACCAAAGCCAAGTTACAAATAGTGGAGCATATTTTCTTCTCACGAGAGAGAGAAAAAGACAATGCAAAGTTTACTGATGGCAAGAATGATGGGTGGCTATGGCTTAGCGTCCAATGAGTCAGATCATTGACACATGGCATACAAATATAATTAATGAGAGAAAGAGATGTTACCTATTGTTGGCTAGGAATGAGAGAGAGAGAGAGAGAGAGAGAGAGAGAGAGAGACAATCCATTTGCTATTGCCATAAAGAGAGAGAGAGAGAGAGAGAGAGAGAGAGAGAGAGAGAGAGAGAGAGAGAGAGAGAGAGAGAGAGAGAGAGATCTTACATATCATTGTCCACAAATGACAAAGAGATGCCCCTTTTGCTACTTCAAAACATCACCTCCTCAAGAAGAATACATCATCTCCTTCCTCTTGCACATGTATGAGAGAATGAGAGAGATAAAGAGAGCTCCATCATCATGACAATAAATCAAAAGCTATGCAGTTGTCCTAGTCCAAGAAACATCGAGCACATGTCCTTCCCAAGTTCCATCAAGCATCTATCACTCATGCAATATTCTAAAGCATATTGCTAATGTTGATCATATCAGTTTATACTTGCTAGTATACAACTAAAATTCACCTTACCTTTAGTAGCATTGTCTTTAGCCTCACCTCCTTGGTTATTGGGGATAATATCATGGGGCTCGTATTTGTTGTCAAAACACTAGGACTGCTAGCTAATACTAGAGCAGAGATTATGTTAACCATACAGGATAGACTCTCTATGTCCAACATCCTCTACATTCATGGTCTCCCATGTGGGCATTAGACTACCCCCCCACCCCCAAGATCTCCTCCATTCCCTTCAACCTTACATTGATGAAGATAAAATCAAGAATAGCTATGAAAAACACCTTTGATGGCCTCCAAGTTGACCATGTTTTAGCTTGTGCAGTCAAGCAATTCATCCTGACACATATGCACAAACAACATAGAAATCAAAATTCAATATAACACAAGTGGCAAGAAATCCCAAGTTTGTCTAGGCAATTGACATCCTCACCTTCCTTCTGTAATAAAGCATAAGTTACCTTAGTCTAGGGAGGCTAGGGTTAAGTATAAAAGGTGGAGATGTAACATGTGAAGGATCTTTTTTCCATTTTTCAAGAAATACATGCTTTGATATTCCTTCCCCACCAACTAAGAGGGTGCATACTCTTAGCCACCAAGATATGGGGTGCATAGCATGTCCCACCTTTACATGAGGTGAGTATTCATGTTGCAGCATTGATGTATGATTCTCAGCCTTCTATGGCAATATAATTTCATGCCTAGCTACCTTGGCTATGGCTTCCTTGCAAACATGGTGTATCTCTTGTATTTCTTTGCAAGAATGGTGTATTTTGTTAGAATATCAAGCTCCCGTTACTCTTCAGCCAGTCTATCTTTATGTGTGTGACCAACATTAGCTGGTGGATACAGTTGTACACATATGTGACCTTCAATAAGTTGGTGCAGTCAGTGACTTAACCACAGTTAGTCTTGGTTAGTCATACCTATGTGTGTAAGTCTCTGTGAGTATGATGGTAGAATAATGGAAGAAGAACAACAATGAGTTGAGGCTCATCTTCTACTCCACTCTTTCTCTCTCCCTCTCAACTATCCTAAATTGCAGAAAAATGTCCTGAATAGCACGAAACTAGTCCTGAACTATAGGAAAATGAGTCAAATACTTACAAGTTGTATACATCACTAAATACCTAAGCTACAACTATGGAAAATGCTCAAGGCACTAACAATATCACTCAATTTATGGGTGAAAAGCTAGACAACAAAAATTTTTCTTTATGGAAGTTCCATATGAAGAATTTTTTGGTTGGCAGAAGTTATTGGGACTTATGTACAGGTGATGAGGTTGAACCTGAAATGCCTGAAAGGGATTTGACAAATGATCAGAAAAGGGCTCATAAGCTATGGACAGAGAGAGCATGCAAGGTGTTACATTTGTTTTCCTTATGTATATCAGATGCTATGGTTATACAGATTACTGGATGCAGTTTCCTAAAG
Source organism: Lygodium microphyllum (assembly GCF_053477565.2). NCBI lineage: Eukaryota > Viridiplantae > Streptophyta > Polypodiopsida > Schizaeales > Lygodiaceae > Lygodium > Lygodium microphyllum. Next base: position 139,535,505 of record NC_141153.1, read on the forward strand.
GATGCATGGGACATGTAACATATGCAAGAAAGATTCAACTAAAGCAATAGTTCAATAACATGTCTAGTAATGACGGAAGCAAACAAGTCTACACTACAGAGATCAAGAACATAACGGATTAGCTTGCCACCATTAGATCTTCAGTGTCTGAGGATGATATGATTGCACTGACATTGAATGGACTTAGCAAAGAGTATAAAGCATTTGATACGTCTATTTTTGTGAGAGTTGAATCCCTTGATTGGGATGAGCTGATTGCTTTCTTGTTGCGTGAGGAAGTTAAGCTTGGGCTGAATACATGTTCTAGTATATCTCAAAGCAGAGACATTGTTCTTTACTCGAGCTAGCATGGCAGAGGAAGCAAAAACCATGGCCCTTTTCGATGTCAAGGAGACACTCGAAACACTTATGGATAGCAACAATAGAATGCCTGGCATGGCACAAATACACAGGGCCAACATGGATCTAGTGGTTTTTGAGGTAGGGGGAGATTCCCTAGAGGCAGAGGAGAATCCTGACAGTCAAATGATTAGTCCAACAGGGACAAGGACTATCATTATTGCGGTAGATATGGGCATATAGCCAAAGATTTTGATAAGAAGTAGGCTGACATGAAAGCCAAGGGTAGACAGCATGGAAATTATGCTTCATCTAGCGGAGTTCCTGATGATCATGGTGACAGCTTGTTTGCCATGCAGCAAATGTCTAAGAATGCATCTAGGCAAAACAGAGATGAGAGATGGTACATTGATTCAAGGGCTTCAAATCATATGACACCCCATGGAGAATGGTTTGATGAGATGGTTGCAGGTTTGCATGGACATGTTTGTACCAGGGATGACACCCAGCATACTATTCAACATAAAGGATTTATACCTCTATTGATGCCTGATGGCAAGAAAAAGAGCTTGCATGATGTACTATATGTACCTACAATAACCAAGAATCTTTTGTCAGTTGGACAGATGGCAAAACAAAATTTGCAGGTGAGATTTAATAGAGATGGATGCTTTGTTAAAGAATATGGTAATGGCTACAAATTGATTGCTAGAGGCCAAAGAGATGGCATAATGTTTACTCTTGATGCGTTAATTCCAGAACGTCAATTCCAAAATTGAAAGCAGCCATGTTTGCACATGATAGTGGTGCTATACGGGATGTTGAGATATAGCATAAGCGGATTGGCCATGTGAATGTATAAAAGCTGAAATCTATGCAGCAAAATGAGATTGTGCTTGGATTGCCTAAGTTCAAGTATCACGGACATGTATGTGATGCATGTCAGTTTGGAAAGCAGACACGGTTTGCATTTATGAGACATGTACGGAATAGCTCACGACCCTTGCAGTTGGTATATTCAAATGTATAGGTTTCGTCTCATAATGCTTTGTTTGGTGGTGCTCGTTACTATGTATCCTTCATTGATGATTTCCGCAGGTACACTTGGCTTTACATACTGAAACATAAGGATGATGTGTTTGATGCATTTAAGGACTTCAAGAGGCATGCTGAAAATGAGTTGAGCTTTAAAATTGCATGTCTTAGATCAGATGGAGGTGGAGAATATGTCTCTAATTACTTTGGCAAGTACCTTGCTAAATATGGGAACAGAAGACAGTTAACTTGCAACTATATACCACAGCAAAATGGTGTAGCAGAAATGAAAAATAGGGTACTAATGGAATCGGCAAGAGCTATGCTGAATGAGAAGAGTTTGCCAAATGGTTATTGGGCTGAATCAGTAGTGACTGCTGTCTATGTGCTGAATAGAACACCTATAACAGGGATTCATGATGTAACTCCATATGAGAGGTTGTATGGTCATAAGCTTGACAATTCACACTTGAAGATATTTGGTAGTATTGCATATGTGCATGTTCCTAATGAAAAGAGGAAAAAATTGGATCCTAAAGCTGTCAAGAGTGTGTTCCTTGGTTATGCACAAGACCAGAAAGCTTACAAGTGTTATGTACCATCTACATATGAGGCATTGATTAGCAGAGATGTTGTTTTTGATGAGTTGGCATCATGGTATGGTAATTCTATTGCAGTGGCTATTGATGGATCAACCAGCATTAGTAATGTTGAAAATACACCTACAGTGAGTACATCTATGAGTGGTCCTACAGGTGATGGGTCACCTACAGTAAGTCCTTGGTCAGGACACTTGCGGAGTTGTACTCCTATGTCCACTGACACAGATATGTTAGTGAGGGGGAGTTGTATAAGGGAAAAGAAAAGATGCTTAAGGATGTGATAGGTCCACTTACAGTAGGATATGAGTCATCCAACAGTGACAGTTTGGATAGTGAGTTGGGTATTCTGTCTATTATAACGCCTAGAGCAAGGTAGAGTCATTATGTACTGCCTCATGAGAGGCAACCTCAGAGTGAGCCACAGTTACAGAGATTTGAGAGAGTTAGAAAACCAATTGACAAGTTTACATACACTGGTTATTCAGCTCGCCATTATGCATATATGGCTAGTGTGACAGGTTACAAAGAACCTACAAAGGTTGATGATGTAGTTACAGATGATAATTGGCGTGCTGCCATGGATGATGATTATGCAGCCCTAGCTAAAAATGAGACATGGGAATTGGTTGAGTTTTCTGAAGGCAATGTCCCCATTGACTGCAAATGGGTGTACAAGGTTAAGTGCAAGTCAGATGGTTCGTTAGAATGCTATAAGGCCATGCTAGTTACAAAAGGGTATGCGCAGTAGTATGGCCTTGACTATGAGGAGACTTTTAGTCCGGTAGCTAAAATGGCAACAATCAGAACTGCCATTGCTTTGGCAGCATGCAAAGGATGGAAATTATGGCAAATGGATGTCAATAATGCTTTCTTGAACAGTGATTTGGTTGAGGAAGTATATATGGAGCAGCTTGAAGGCTATGCTCACCCGAACTTTCTTGCACATGTATGTAAGTTGAAAAAGACTTTATATGGCTGAAACAGGCACCTAGAGCATGGAATGCTCAGATCAGCAGTTATTTGCAACAACATGGATTTAGATTGGATGATGCAAATCACAGTCTGTTCACGAAGAAGACAGATCATGGATATGTGTTTCTAGTGGTTTATGTAGATGATCTTATCATCATTGGAGATGATGAAGAGGGCATTGCTGAAATTAAATCATGTTTAAAAGATGAATGCAGAGTCAAAGACCTTGGTGAGCTGAAGTATTTTCTTGGGATTGAGATAGTCTCTACGCCTCAAGGTATATGGCTGCTACAGAAGTAGTATGCTCATGACATGTTACAGAAGTATGATATGGATGAATGCAAGCCTATGGAGATACCTTTTGATCAGAATGTCAAGCCGCAGATTGATGTTGGGAATGACATAGAGAATTTGACCATATATCGACAGATGGTGGGTAGCTTGATATACTTGACTATTACCCATCCTGACTTATGTTATGTAGTGGGGATGATTAGTCAGTTCATGCAGAAGCCTCACAAACCACATTTAGATGCAGTCTGGAGGATCATGCGATATGTAAAGGGTACTATAGATTATGGGTTGTTTTATGGATATGAAAAATCCCTTGACTTGACAGGGTTTACTGATGCTGATTGGGTTGGTTATGCCTATGACAGGAGGTCAACCAGTGATTATGCATTTGGATTGGGTAGTAGTATGATCAGTTGGCAGAAAAAAAAATAGCCTACTATTGCATTGTCCAGTATAGAAGCAGAGTACAGACGAGCTGCCTTAGCGGCTTGCGAAGCAGTTTGGTTGATGAAACTGCTAAAATACTTGGGAATACAATTGGAAAGTAGAGTGAGATTGCATTGTGATAACCTCAGCAGTGTTATGTTGGCTACCAATCCTGTCTACCATGCGAGGTCCAAAGATATTGAGGTTCACTACCATTTCATCAGAGAAATGGTTCTTACAAGGCAGATTGACTTGATTCATGTGAAGACTAAAGACCAGGTAGCAAATATATTACCAAGTCTCTTGGTAAAGAAAAGTTCATATACTTCAGACAGCTACTTGGAGTTTATTAGATGGTTTGAGCTTGAGGGGGAGTGTTAGAATATCAAGCTCCCGTTACTCTTCAGTCGGTCTATCTTTATGTGTGTGACTGACATTAGCTGGATACAGTTGTACACGTGTGTGACATTCAATAAGTCGGTGTAGTCAGTGACTTAATCACCATTAGTCTTGGTTAGTCATACCTATGTGTGTAAGTCTCTTTCTGTGAGTATGATGGTAGAATAATGGAAGAAGAACAACAATGAGCTGAGGCTCATCTTTTGCTCCACTCTGTCTCTCTCCCTCTCTTCCAACATATTTCATGAATTTCCAGTTATTTTGTTTACTATGAGAACTAGCTATTTTACATTGGTATCAGAGCAATAGTTTAGATCCTTATAAGGAGTCATTTTCTTGTACTTGATCTAGTTTCACAGACTAGGGAGTGAAAACCGCAGTTAAAAATTAGTCACAACAGTTAGTTCTTCCATAATCGTGGTCCCACATGGAGATCTGTCACAAACCATGACTAAGATGGGGTTTCTTGGCATGAACCAGTGGATAATGGCAGGCTCCAGCTATTTTGGCAAGTCATGACAAAAAATTTAACCAAAAATTGAGGTAAGTTGGACAAAATGAAGGATACATGGTTTAGTATGGGGTAAGCTTGAGTTACTTTTCAAGAACAGGGATTCTTTCTCTTCCTTTTCAACATTCCCTCAAGAATCCATGGCCAAATCTTCTTCCCATGATTTCTATAATTCAAATAGACTCCATAATCTTGTTATTGACATCTTGAGATGCATGTAGAGTAGTGATTTTGGCTTACTTAGCCTATTTCTTCTTCCTCATCTCATGGAATGTAGTGGTGTTAACTGTGGCTGATCAAATGCACAAGATCTTTTGGAGTTTTTTCTAAAAGGAGGGGGGGGAATCTAGAATACTGAGTGGATCTTGTCGTGTATCTTGAATCTCCTCATGTTCCTCTTTAATTAGCAAAAGGTTTGATCGAGATCGGGTAGTTGGTTTGTTATACTATTGTGGTGCCGTAGGCGAAGGCAGTGCAAAATCAAGGAAGCTGACACATAGATCTTCTTCTTTGCTATCCATCATTTGGTTTTAGAGATGAGATAGATCGGAGACCAGGCAAGGGAGCGATTTGCCTCGTGGCCATTTTACTTATGCAATGGAAGCTATGGTGCCCGAAGACTTGCATCGTGGCCATTTTTCTTATGCGATGGAAGCTATGGTGTCAAAGGCTTCGACTGATGCTTAATCTGTAAGCGATGGAATCTATGGTGCTTGAATGCTTCGATTGATGCTTAATTCATAAATGGCAAAAATTGATGAAACTCGTATCTACGCTTCGAATCTGTAAATGGTGAAAACTGATGAAGCTCGTATATGCCTCAACGATGGAAGCTATGGTGCTTGATCAAGATTGATTAAGATAGAAGGAAGACACGAGAGGTTGTAGAAGGATTCGAAAGCTATGGTGCCCGATCAAGCTCGATTAAGATAGAAGGAAGACACGAGAGGTTGTAGAAGGATTCTATTCTTGGACAAGAGAAATACCAATTCATTTCAAGATTTCTTACAATCTGCAAGGTCCTAAACTCCATATTTGCTAACTCAAGCCAATTGTACTTTTGTGTTGTTGTACCATATGCCCTCTCTGATTCACAAATACAGAATCTAAAAGCTATCTTCTCAGATTTTTCAATCCAAGTCAAGGGGGTTATGAGAATAAACCATTACTGGAGTATCTTCATACTCATGACTTCAATCTTTGGGCAAGATTGAACCGACATTGAAGAGATTTGGACCTATCTTGACCTATGGAGGTTATGGACAGCATAGGTTTCAATTTCCACTAAAGTCATTGAGTTTCTCTTCAGTCTTGAACTCTTCAACCATCATTGGAATGCCTATTTCCAATATCCAAGGTCTCTTATCAAATGGAAGAGGATTTTTCCTTCCATCAACCATATATGAAGAAATAGAGCAAAATGGAGTTCATAAGAGAAGAGTATGAAGCTGGGAGCTTATTCTATATTGAAGCATGTTTAAATTGGGACTTCTTTGGATCAGTTGAAGTTGAAGACAAGTCATCTTTATGAGGGATATCTACATCAACCACACTCTTCACATATAAGCATAAGAGGTACTTCCAATCGTCTTTAATCTCTCCTTTTGAATCCAATTGTGCTGAGCTGATCCAATTGATGAAAGAGGGATTAAAATGATTTCATAAAAATCCATAGAGCTACTTTAGTGATTAATCATTGCTTGATCACTTTCATTCACTGAAATAATCATTCTCAATGCTTCTAATTCTCATCCATTCTGTCCTAACCCTGACATTGAATTGTTTACCTCTTGTTTCATTGACATGAATGAAAATTTTTCCCAATAAGTGGAATAAAAATCGTAAAGTAGTAAGTCACTGTTGTAGGTATTCCTTACCTATTCCAATTTCATTTTCAGCCCAGTTCCATTCCAGTTCTTGCATATCATGAAATGGCAAAATCTTGATTCAACCATACATATTATGCTTTGATTGTTAGAACACTAGCTCTGCCATGTATATTTCAACCGAGGAAAAAGGTCGAAGTCGGACATGATAGCAAGACAATAGTGAGGTGACCCTCCCTTGTTATTTATGACTCCATAGGGGTGCACAACCTAGCCCAGAAGGACACCTTCTAGAGTTTCAAAGCCCATTTAGGTGTGTGTCCTGCCGTTTTATCCCTCATCATAGGTGGTGGACCATGGAAGACCACTTGGGAAAGAGTAGATGAAGACTTGAAGACTTATGGTACCAAACATGGCAGTTTGTGATATCTTTGAACAGATATACAGGTCTACATGTGCTTTGAAGTTGATTCCACGTGGATGATTGAGCCTCCAGGTTATACTTTAGTGCCCACATGTGGTTCTTGATGAACTTTGCCCACCTCCCGTAGTCTTGGAGCCCACACAAATTTTAAGTTTAGGTGCAGGTGCAAGTACATTCTTTTGAGCCAAGAGTTGATAGTGGTATTTCAGTAAGATTAGAGATTCATAGGGCTACAGACATTTAGCACAACAAGAGAGCAACCCTCTTGATTACTACAGTTGGCAGGGTAACTATAGATCTTTCCAATAGGTACCTATTGGAAAGATCAAGCCATGGAGACCATTCAAGAAGACATCAAAGAGTATGTCAACGATCAAAACAACATTAATGAAGCCTTCAATCATGACCAACAAGATGATGGTGTAAGTATTGGTAATGCTCATAGTGCACGAGTGGGTAATGATAGAAATCCCTTGTCTCACAAATCTTTTGAAGACTCTATGCTTTGAAGAGAGATGCGTATGTTGAACATTGGGGTGCATGATACTTATGAGCAACTATCCAAATCCTTGGGAAAGGTTGAGAACACATCCAACAAAGTGAATGAAGGACTTCAACAGTAGTCAAGTTTATGAAGAGTGGATTTGAAGATGTAGTAGCAACTATCAAGGACTTGAAGACTCAAACCACATCTTTTACACAAAATGTACCCACTTCTCATATTGAAAATACTTCAGCCCAGCCCTTCAATATGAAAGGAAAGGGGATTGATCAGCCTATAATGTCAACCTTTGAGAAATGAGGAGTGCTCATTATCAGCCACCACCAATATCATCCAAGCATCATGCCCATCCTTAATTCAATTCAAGACATGAGGCTACTTATGAAGAAGAGGAGGACGTAAGAGAAGAAGAGAGTGAAGAGTTTCATGGATGTGACCCCTTCTTCAAATATTTCCCCCTCAATCTACCATCAAGCAAAAAGAATCTGAGTTTCATGATAAGAGTGGAAGATTTGATGAAAGAAGGATTGACAGATGATTTTTGATGCTGAGAAGTACTTAAAAATAATCAAAAATTACGAATTTCAAGGGAAAAATAGACTTCGTCGAAGGCGGTGGTGGCAATCAGTACGATTTTAAGCGGCAAGTCCCTAAAGCGCTAGTGCTAATCTTCATGGAGAATGAAATGATGGCGGATGGTCAAGCTAGAGTTCACCTAGATGCAAAACAACGTCAGAAATCCAACGCAAGTCTCGGATCTCCATTCCGAGGTCGTTTGATCCCCCATTTAATCCTCGCAAGGTTCGGGGTTGTGAAGTAGCTATTGGATCTGGAAGCCAAGAAGAGCATGAGGGAGTCCAGATTTGTAGATTTCGATGTCACGGAGCCACCCGTCCAGACGGATCTCGAATTCGATGTCGTTTGCCCCCTCAAAACTGAAAAATCCATTTGTCGGAAGTGTGAAAGCAAAAGGACATGAACTAGATAAGTTGATTAAGAGCTTAAAAGCTCTTAACAAAGAGCTTAATGCTCACGAAATAAAACGTTGGGGGAGGGGGGGGGATGTCAGTATTTTCCGCCCCATTTTTCCCCCATTTTTAATGGATTTTCTGATTGGTGGAGGTAGGAGGAATCCTCCTGGCCTTGAGATGCTTCTATCCTTCGCCCTTCATCACCACAAACGGATCAAGGAATGATGCACTGAGCAAAGAGATAAAAAACTAGTCTTTCTCTCTCCTCCCTCCCTCTCCTGCATAGAGGCAATTCATGTGCAAGAAATTAAGAAGAAGAGGGGCTGAAGAATGCTTGTCCGGCTGTGATGATTGGATTGCTTCAAGATGAAGAGGAGGCTGAGGAAAGAGGTTCAACACTGAAGAATGGTTGTTGATTGGTCTGTGGCTGCCCATAATAATTAAAAACCTACAACATGCAAGACACGCGGTATGCTTCAATTTCACAAAGAAATTTGATTGTTTTTGTTGTTTCATGGTCCAAATATTGTTCATATACAATGAATTTTTGTTTGAATATTGTTTGCATCATGTTTGAGGGCTGTAACTACAAAAATGCAGAACCCACAATGATTTATAGCCGTTATTAATTCTTTAAAACCCGTAAAATGTCATTTTTAATGAAAATTAGTGGTTTTTTTTATTTTGAGTTGGGAGAAAGGAGTGGAAATGGGATAAACTCAGAGAAAATGTTAAGTTTCAATCAAAATAATAAGCCAATACAAATAAGTAAGAAAATACCTATTTTCCATGAATAATAAATATAAAAAATAGCAAAAAATAAAGAAAATTAAAATTTTCGTGCTAAAAAAATATGAAAAATAAGATTTATGTGCGTGAATGTTTGGCGAGGTTAAAGCATGAGGTTAAGCCTCATTTTGGCATCGTTCTTTGTGTTATAGTACATGTTTATTGCTTTTTACATACAAAAATGATACAAAATAACTATTTACACCTATGCACCGCAGCAACACCTAAACGGTGAGGGGGGGATAAAGTTTGCGCGACGACCTATTTGCTAAAGAGATACAAATTCTGATTTCCTTATTTTTTCATAGCATTTAGGGATCCTTCCATAATTAAATATAGGTGACTAGTAGCACGGAAGTTCCGGTGCTAAGTAGTGCAGCACGTAACGCTTAGTTAAAATTCATGAAAGGGCTATTTTTTGCACCTCACATGGCTGGTTTTTTAATCATAAAATGGTTGTGCACAATCATCATACACCTTGCATCAAGCATACCATGTGGTATCTCCTGGAATGCATTGCAATTGGTTGATAAACTTTGACCAACACTGAGAGGACAAAAAACCTAAGTCGTAGGTTAGACGGGTGCTTCCGTTGGGGAAAGTTTTGTGAGGCAAATCAAAATCTCCTGGAATGCTGAATTATGAAAGAGTGGAGTTTGTGTAAATGTTATATGTGTTAGCGACGCATCTTGGGGCCAATCCCCGAGGTGTAGGAGAGTCGCAGTGGAGCTGCGGCAATCAGCCGAGAGGTGCTTCCCTATGTGTGTATTACGAGGCATTATACCTATATGTTATGGGATCTCCCTCTGAGAAGAAGGGAAGGTGAACGTTGGACTACATATTGGATACAAACACAAAATCTTCATAAGCATTTAGTGCAGAGTGAGTCTTAGACGCTCCTGGCCCGCGAGGCTGTGTGGGGGTTGTCTGTCGTATGCATGAGGTCCGGCTAGTGCCATAGCCAGTGCCGGCCCATTTTAGGTCCCATCAAGGTCATTTCATGATATCACCAACAAAGACAATTCATTTCATGGTCAGCCTACTAATGGACATCATCATTCTTTTGGATTGGGACAACCGAATCATGGTGGTAATACTTCTAGACTAAACTCTTTTGAAGAGATTCAATGTATAGAGATTCTAGGAGACAATCATCTTTTGGGTAGCACTCCAACAATTTCCAGCCAATCTATAATGAAAGGGAGTACAAAGAAAAGATTACCATTTCCAACTTCAAGGGGGACAATGCATCTCCAATGGAGTGGGAAGAATGGGTAAACAAATTAGAGATGTACTTCAGACATTTCCCTCACCATGATAAAGCCAAGATCTATTTTTCAGCACTCCATCTTGAAGGCTACGCGCATACATGGTGGAGATATATGCAAAGAGTTGGTCACAATTTTGCTTCTTGGGAGGATTTGAAGAAGGAAATGTTGGAGGTATTTGTCTCTCCAATGGAGAAAGAAAGATTACAAAGAAGATGGTATGGTCTTCAACAAAGGGGCATGTCTGTCTGGGATTACTCCAATATGTTCCTTAATCTTTCTATGTACATTGAAGGGATTGATGATTTGGTCAAGTTAAACAAATACATCTTTGGTCTAGATTCAGCCCTCTCTTCGGAAGTAGGTGCAATGCAGTCCAAGACAATTCATGAAGCCATTTTATATGCTGAAAGGTATGGATAAAAATATAGAAGAGACTCAATGGGGGTTCAGCCAAAAAGTACAAGGTATTCAATACCTAATCATCCTTCAAGGGTTGGAGCTCATTTTAGCCAACAAAGGGATGTTTATAGGCAAGAAGGCAAGGGAATTAATACCTACAACAGTAATTACAACAAGTTGCCTACATATCCAACAGTCTATGGATCAAAACCAAGTGGAGGAAATGGTCATAGGCCAATGGATGAAGCAAAACAAAGCTTTGCAAGGGCTGAAAATGTACAAAAGGGATCTCAAAATATCACTTATAGCAAGGTCCTTTCAAATGATCAAATAAGGGACATGAGGGCCAAAGGGTTATGCTTCAAGTGCGGAGAAAAGTGGACACAAGACCATAGGCTGAAATGCGAATCCAAAAATAGCAAGCTTAACTTTGTCATCATCGATGAGCCGGATGAAGATGAAAGTGAAGAGGGGAATGTATTTCATGTGGAAGCAAACCCTATGGTTGAAGAAATGCATGATGAGGATGAAGGAAATAATGATGAATTTTATGATATTATGGACAACTTTCCTTTTGATCCAGATGATTCTTTATGTGCAATTTATCATGATGCATGGACCAATTGTAAGGGAGAAAACACCCTTCGACATGAGGGGCTGATCAATGGAAGAATGGTTCACCTTTTGATTGATACAGGCAACACCCATAGATTCATTAATACCAAATCTTTGCATGGGTTGAGATTGCTTCCTCAACAAATGCAAGTGCCGTTGAAGATCCAAGTGGCTAATGAAGCTTATGAGTGAAGTAATGAAGTATGCTTACACACTCCTATCACTCTATCTCCTTCATATACTTTGGAAGTGGACTTGATCACTTTGGAAATGGGACCCATAGATATTGTCATTGGCTGCGATTGGTTGAAAACCATTGGAAAATTTTCTTTGGACTTGGAAAATATGTTGATGGAGTTCAAATGGAAAGGACAGTATATAATATTGAAGGGCATTGGTCAAAAGCAAATGGAACTCATCTCTATGAAGAAGATGCGTAAAGAAATCAATGCACTATCATGCATATTCACTCTTTTGCTTGTGAAGTGGATAAAGAGTAGCCACCAAACCAGCCATCATCTTCTTCAAAACAAAAGAATCCAAGAATGGAAGAGCTATTGGAGGAATACAAATATTTATTCAACTATCATCAAATTTTAATGAATGAAGGGGATGAGCATAAAACAACTTTTATGATTGAAAGAGGGTTATACCACTTCTTGGTCATGCCATTTGGGTTTTCAAATGCGGCTGCTACTTTTTAAGCACTCATGAATAAGATATTACAACCTTTCTTGTTCAAAATAGTCATTGTATTCTTTGATGATATCCTCATTTATAGAAAATCCAAGGATGAGCATTTGATGCATGTGCGAGAGGTCTTTGACACATTAAGAAGACACACACTCTTTGCCAAAATGTCAAAGTGTTCTTTCATGGAAGATGAAGTGGAATACTTGGGTCAGATTGTGGGAGAGCAAGGCATTCGTGTGGATCCTAACAAGGTGAAATGTGTCAAAGATTGGCCAACTCCTACGAATTCTACTTCTTTGAGGGGTTTTCTTGGATTGTCTTCATTCTATGGGAGGTTTATAAAAAATTATGCTAATGTGGCGGCTCCTTTGACTGATAGGCTAAAGAAAGAAGCTTTCTTTTGGGACTCCATAGCTGATAAGAGCTTCAATGAGCTAAAATCTCTCTTAGTTTCAGCACCTATTCTTGTATGCCCAGATTTCTCTAAGGAATTCATTATATCCGTGGATGTTAGTGGAAGAGGAGTTGGGGCTGTTTTGTATCAAGACCATAGAGTTATAGCCTATGAAAGTCGCAAGCTTGATGACAAGGAGCATCAATTACATGTCTATGAGCAAGAGATGTTGGCAATTTTGCATGCTATCAAAGAGTGACATCACTATATATATGGAAACCATTTCAAGGTGAAGAGCGATCACTGTGTGTTGAAATACCTCCTTTCCCAACCAAATTTGTCCCCTAAACAAAGGAGGTGGCTAGCAACTCTTCAAATCTATGATTTTGAAATATTCTACATGGCCGAAAAAGATAATGTTGTGGCGGATGCTTTATCATAGATGTGGGCATGTTCTATCTCTTCAATTTCAATTGTACATAAGGATAGGATTCATGACATCCAAGAAGAATATTTGCTTGATGAGCAAGCATCAAAGATGATGAAGGAATTTCAGCAAGGTAAAGTAGAAGAGTATCCCAATTTCAATTGGCACAAGTCTTTTATGGTATCATGGTAGAGTCTACTTGACACCTGGAGCCCCAAGAGGAACACCAAGGAAAAGGGAATTCTCTTGCAAGAAAATCTATCTTGTAACATCAACAAGCTTTTTTATTAGGGTTTATATGATCACAATGAAGAAAAGAACACCAGGCACAACAAATCTTCATGCAACATCATGTAGATCTCCCACGGATTTGATAGAATCAACCATATTCTTCAATATCTTCACAAAATCCATCAATAGAACAAAGAAAGCAAAGGAATACACCATCTTTGAATGGAAATACATCACATAGTATTCATCTTCAATGTCTTCATAGTCTTCTCTCTCAATCTTTCACATACAATCACTCTGTTTTGATAGATTTGGCTATCTCTGACTCTCTCTCTCTCTCTCCATCAATAGTACATCATATCCTCACTACAATCTCTCATAATCACTCACAATAATCCTTCTTAGGTCATGGATACCCCTCCCAAGAGGTGTGTTTGATATGAAGAGGCACCAGAGCCACTACAGTGTCCTTTCGTAGCTCACCACTGTCACTTCACTCCAGTCTTCACTTGAGTCTTCAGCAGCTACTTCTTTCACTTCTTTTAGCTCTTTTGCACTTGTATTCACCTCTTTCCAAGGCTAGAAAACTTTCCCAAGCTACACTCTCATCCATCAGAACACACACAGAAGCATACAGAAGGTCTACAGAAGCTCATCAGAGAGTTACAGAAGGTCAACAGAAAGCATCAGAACCACACAACTCATACCAAAACCATTCCAAACCATCAAAAATCACTCAGTAAGCTTTCAAACAATCTCAAACCCTTTCAATCAATACTCCATCCCTCCTTACAGAGAGAAAACAGAACAAAACAGAAGCTCAATAGAACCAATCAGGACCAATCAGAACATATCAGAACATCATCAGAACTTCACATCTCTACTAATAAACATCATGAGCTTAATAAAACCATTCCAACCTATCCAAAACACTCTCAAAACACTTCCAAACCAATCAATCGTCTCATAAAATCAACCATTCAGCTCTCAAAAACAACAAAAATCAACCAAAAAATAGGTCATTTCAACACTCAACATATCCCCACACTTAATAAGGAAGCGTCCTCGCGACCCAGGAAAAAGGAAATACAAGTTCATTCAAAAGCTCAACTTTGATCTTCAATAAATCTTCAAAAACAGTCCATCCAACCACGACCCCAACTTATAACCTGTATCTGATATAAAGATACAACGAAAGGAAAACCCTTTATACATTAACACTTCTTATCAAACTGGAAATCACAACAAACTTGTAAAGGATATAAGAGGTTTCTTCTTTTTCTGCATCAGCATCTTCAACTATCCAACCAGCAACACCATCACCACAATTCTCCAAAAATGTAACTCGCACGAAAGAAAATCGAATAGACAACCACCACGATCTTATTACATAAATTAACCCACAACACAAATACTACACACAACACAACCATCTGAATGACTCCTCCAAAAAGAGAGATTTATCATTAAAAAATCATCCACCATACATTGGAAAAGGTATCAATGAAGATGATCCCTCTTGAAAGATTGGTGATTTCGGAAACGATCCATAGACAAGGATTCATCTACAAATGTCTTGGGAGGATTCTGAAAAAACTGAAGGCAGCACATCCTTTCCAACAGGACAAGGTATCTGCTAGGCAAACAGAGGGCATGGAAGTACAATACATCCAATTGCTGGGAATCAATGCTCACATTGACATTCATGCACAACTTTGGAATAGGCTTTGAATCATTATGAGAATGCCTATGCATATATGCCAGGTACCAAGTAAAATGAGCAGTTAAGCGCACAGAAGGATCTGCAGACTGAGAATACTGCTGAGCAAAATGCAGATAATTCTGATAAGCCTGACTAGCACTTATCCATTCTCCTGGGATCAATGGCCAATTGATTTGAGGTCCAGTAAGGGAATCATTTGAACTCCAGCCTCTTCGTCGAAGAATCTTCTGATCAAATCCTGGATACCCACTAACCAACTGAGGAGGATTAGGAATAGAAGTGTTAGGAAATGGAAGGGGGACTAATGAAGGAGGATGAAGCGATGGATAGGCAAAATCATAAAATGAAGAATGAATTAAAGATGGATTGGTTGAAAATTGAGGAGATTCTGTTAAGAAAGGTGTTAAAAGATAAGGAGAAAAAGTTGATAGAATATCAGGGGATGGGGAAGGACAAGGATCAGGAGGTAGAAAAACTCTATCTTCAATAAAAGAACAATGGGTAAAGATAGGAATTTGAGGAGATCCTTGAGGTTGGAAAAGAAGGGGTAAAATGACTTTTGGGTTAGATTGAAAAAGGAAAATATAAGCATCATACCTATGAGCCATTTGTTGATAATGAGTTAAGCATGGTGAGGATGGACCTAAAGCTGATCTACGATGATAGGCTTCAAAGAAAGAAGTATCAAATGGGGGTTGATTGGAAAGATAGGCTAAAAGATCCACCCTCAGTTGGTTAGTGTTCTGGGCATGAGCTGAAGCTTTGACCTGACGGTGATTCAAAATGACAGAATCAACCATAGGGTGCCATGAAAACTCAGGACACTCAGCCACCTTGGAAAGATATCCCTGGAACATCTCATCAATCCTCAACTCCAAATGTCGGACATACAAAGAAGCTTGCAATACCACATCTCCGACATACCAAGCCAGATCTTCCTCATCTGGAATCAGTAAATCACCCCTCAAATACATGTAGGACAGAAGCATTGTATCTGGAGTGACAGAGTCTTCAAAAACCATCCTTACGACTTCGATCAGCAAATCTGATGACCAGGCTCCACTCCATCCATCCTCTGGAATAGGTAAATCCATCGTGGAAAGCTTTATATAGAAGGCCAACTTCTGTTGTTGATAATGGACAAAAAAGGAATGATCTAGTGGAACATATTCTTGATACTGCTCAAAAGAAGACCATAACAAATCCATACGAGATTGCAATCTTTCCACCTTGGCCTGGAATAAGGTACATAAGGTAGCCTGTCTTTGAAGAGCTGCCAAGTCTGCAGGGGATAAAAGAGAAACTGGCTGCACAGGACTCTGTGTATTAGACCGAGACTGAGTCAACTGATCTTTGAGTTGCTGGATTTGAACAATGCTCTGGTCTAAGATAGCTATGGTGGATTTCAACTTCTCTGCTTGGGCAGCTATCACCTCCTTTATCTCGTGACTCTCCTTCTGTAACTTATCCCTCTCCTCTGTTACAGCAACCACTTGAGACCTAGCTTCTGCCAACTCAGCTTTCAACTTAGAAATTTCAGCGTTCTGAGTATCTACGAGCTTAATCTGCTGCTCCATTTGCATACAAAGGTCAGAGAATTTCTCCTGAGCAGAGGCTAACTCAGTAGTGGTCTTATTCAATTCCTCCTTAGACTACTGAACTTCATCATAAAATGAAGAATATAACTGCTGGATACAGGCAGTCATCGAAAGTTCAATAGAACTCTAGATATCCTTGCACAGGAATGGAATAGCATCTCCTGTTACCAGGCGGTGAACATAAGGAATATTAAGATCGAGCATCCCATCTCTATGGGCTCTGAAAAGGTTTGGCGTCTAAAGGAATGCAGGCAATCTGCTGCAAGATTGGGCAGGAATCGTCACTGGAACTGGAGGAACAGGCATTGAATCAGCCACCCTCTTGAGGCGTTTTCTCTGAATGACTAGGGGAGGAGGAGAATCATCATCCTCAATTATCACTTCATCATCTTCATTATCAGGCAGAGGAGGAACTTCTGGAGGATCAACTGGAGGTAAAGGAACTTCCTTTGCTGGGGCAGCATGTAGAAGAAAACATAGAGGAAGGACCCAAATGTAACATTAGTCACATTTCCTCGAGTAGCTCGGATAAAGTGGTGATCCATCTTGGAGAGGAGGTAGGTACTCCAATCAATGGTTATGCCTTTCAAAATCATTCGAGAAGCTGTAAACAACTCCTTAGAAAGATAATGAGATGGGGATTTTGCAGGCATGAACCTGTCCTGAAGGAATTGGCAAATCTGTTTCCATAAGGGATTGGAAATCATGGAAACACCCACTCCTGATGTGGTAATGACATTCTTCGGATCAAGAACATCTTGAGTCTGCTTCTGCAACAGCTTCAAAATATCATCATTGGTAAACAACTGTCTGGCAGCAGGGACAGATTCCCCATGATATGGCAAACCAAGAGCCTTGTCTAGACTCTTCGGTGTCAAAAGAACATTTGTGCCACGGACTGGACCAGACCTCTTGCTGTAAGAGGTTAGAAACTCGTCACAAATGGAAGGATCATCTGGAACCAGGGGGAAAGACAGGCTGACAAACTTGGACAAGCCCGCTTTAGCAACAATGTCCGAATCCAGTAATAAAGAATAATCATGGACAGCCAAAGGAACATACTGAATCGGGGGAGGAGTACGAGAGGGCGCCATTCAGATGGTTACACACACACCACAAACACAGACAAACAAAAGAGAATGCTTGCAAAGCAACAAACAAAAACCAAGGATAAGATATCAACCAAAGTGATAAAACGTGACTCGACCAACTATCCCCAAGCAAACCACTGCCTAGAAAAAATTCGACATGACCTCTACACATATGCGACCGAAAGCTTCATGCTATGCAACATGCAAACACCCAAATCCCCGTATCAGGCAATAAAGAAAAAACTACACACCATACCCTTAACCGTAACAAAGAAACTGAACCAAAACATAACAACAACCCACACATATCAAGACCACAACTTTGATAGGCAAGTTTTGACCATGAAGACAACTCCAAAGACTTCGCGTACCCATCCCACGAAACAAGTTCATTAAAAAGGGAAAATAAGTGCAGTGAGGGAGAATTAATTTAATGAAAGGTTCATTTTATGAATTATTAAGAAATGGGTGAATTTTTATTAAGTGATAAACCTTATCAAGAAAACGGCGGTTCCTTCTTAAAATTTTAATTACCAATTATTAGGTTGAAGCGGTGCTTTAATCCGAATCCCAGACTTCGATACCCAGACTGGGTCTCTAAATGCAAATTCATTTCTTAAAAATTAAGGTGATGTGGAGCGCTTTTTTGCCAGCGCGTGCTCTTGTGAACAGCTGGTTCATTTTTAATTAAAAATGTTAAAGTACCTCTTAAGCGCACTTAGCGCGTGCTAAGTGAACGACGGGTTTATTTTTATTATAAAATGGTGTGTTAGGCGCGAATGCGCGTGCCATGGTGGTGTTTAGGGTTCATTTTTAAAAATTAACCGTGAATTTTTGGGTTAGCGAAAAAAAATAAAAATATAAAAGGAAAAATACTTGATAGTGGGTGTATGTGAATGCAAAGAATGCGCACTTCTCAATCCAAAATATACGTCAGCAATCCAAAAAGAACCAAGGTATTTGGATGTTTTTAGAATTTTCAGTTTGTATTTTGAATGAAAGAGGATTGTTTTTTATGAATTTAGGTATTTAATGAAGTATTTTTACCATAAAATAATTATGGAATAAAATGACACATCATTTTCAGCTTAGAAAATATTCCAAAAATAAGTAAAAAGTCAATGGAATTTTTAGGAATTTTTTTGCAATTAAATTGAAAAATTTTACAAATTTTAATTATTTTTTTCATTTTGTGGGTATTTTTAAAAAAGAATTTCTAATTTTAAAATGTTCTGAATTTTTTTGTGAAATTTTCAGTTTAGAAAAATATGGCAATTTACTGCAGAAATATTGGGAATTGTTCAAGATTTTTCTGTAATTTTGTTTGAATTTTAAGTATTTTTAATGATTTTTTTTAATTTTTCAATGTATTTTAAAGGTTTTCGGGTATTGGAATTAAAAATCCGGGAATATACCCAGAAATAGACTGTGTGTCAGCTGCGTGTGAACAGCCGGCTGCACACCACCTCACGGACCAGCTAATGCGCGGCCCCGCGCGTGAACATCCGCGAACGGACTCCCTCACACGCACACGAACAACCACACTCACACGTTCGTGTGTCAAGGGGCTGAGATAAGGTGCCTGCGGGTTGCTATGTAGTTCATGAAGTTCTACTGGTGCTGCTGGTTTCGGCGGGTGAAAGGGGGGCGTAAAGGGGGTGTTCTGCGGGTGAAAAGGGGCTGACGGGGAGTTTTCTGCGGGTGAAAGGGGGCTTACAAGGAGTTTTCTGCAGGTGTCTGCGTCTCGAGGGAGAACAGGGGTTTAGAGGGTGGTTTTCTGCGGGGTGTGTTTTTGCGAGGGGGAACAAGGGCTTAGAGGGTGGTTTTTGCGGGTGGGACGGGTGTGGTGGGGTTCTGCGGGTCTGTGGGGTGTGAACAGGGGCTTGGGTGGGGTTCTGCGGGTCTGCGGGACGGGGGGCTTATGGAGGGGTTTGGTGGGTTATGGGGTTGGTGGGGTTGGAGTGGGGCTGAGGTGGGGTGAATAGGTGTGGTGGCGGAGTGTGTCTTGGGGGGGAAAGAGGGCTTACAGGGGGGTTGGAGGTGGGTTGTGATTGTGGGGGGGGGGAAGGGGGGCTTGTGTGGGGGTAAGGGGGGTTTGGTGTGCTTGGGGGGAAGGGGGGCTTACAGGGGGGTTAGTGGGTGGGGTGGACAGGGCACGTGGTGGGCGATAGCAGGCAGCGGGCGGGCAGGGGACCGTGGCGGGAGGGCACAAGGCGTGGGCAGGGTGCAACACAGGGCGTACAGGGCCACAGGCGGCGTGGGGCACAGGGCCCACGAGGAGGCGCAGTGGCGGCGGCAGAGGCGGGTACAGGGCGGGCGCGGGCGTCGTTGGCAACGGCGGCAGAGGCCACAGGGCTGGAGGCCACGAGCGTCACGGCGGCGCTTCAAAGGCGAAGGGGGAGGGGGCAAATGGCGTGGAGGAGGGAGGGGGCGCCCGAGGGATGGCATCCAGGGCGCAAACGGCGACATCAGAGGCGGGGCCCAGCGACGGCACAAGGCGGTGCGTCAGCGGGCTTCACGGCGGGGTCCACGAGGAGGGGGGCAGGTTTCATGGTGGAGGAGAGGAGGGAGGAGACGAGGAGAAGGAGGGAGATGGAGGAAAGGAGGAGGAAACACGTAGGGGGAGGGAGATGGAGAGAGGGATGGAGGTAGTTGGGGAGGGAAGGGTCGAGGAGAGAGAAGGGTGGGGTTGGGGGGGATAGGGAAGGGTGTGGGGGGGTGGGGTTGAAAGGGCGCCCGGGGGGTGGGGGGGGCCATGGATGGGGGGGTTAGAGAAGGGTGCCCAGGGGTGGGAATGGGCGGGGTGCCCATAGGGGGGAAGGTTAGGGGATAGGGGTGCCCAGGGGTGGGAATGGGATGGGCGGGGGGCCCATGGGAAAGAATGGTACCCAAGGAAGGGGGTAGGGAGATGCCCGCCATAAAGGAAAGGCGTACCCTCGTCCCGCGCGCATGCGCGGGGCGGGGTAAAAAAATTTGCCGTGACGGGATCGAAGTAGCGCTGGGATGGTGAGACAGGGCATGGGACGCGACCGGGCCGCGTGGAGGTGCGGGAAATTGAAAACGGGCGCGTTCACGCGCGGGACGAGGCGCACGAAAATATGGAAAAAGAAAGAAAAATGAATATCTCCCAATCCGAGAATCAAAACGAAATGTCGTAAAAACAAAAACTGGGCAGACGGCAGGGGGAAGACAGGGAAAATGTGCAACGGGGGTTCCGGGGGAAAGACAGGGCGTTCACATGCAAAAAACACAAAAACGGGTCCAAAAACACAAATGAAAATTAATATCGGAAGATCCGTGCATCGGAACAAGGTGCACGAAAAAGGAAAAATGTGCAAAAGGACGTGTCCGACAATCCTATCACGTCAAAACATAGTTCCGACTGAGATAAGATGCGTTCACATGGGAAAAACCCAAAAAATAGACCTGAAAATGGAATCAGAAATTAATATTGGACGAACCGCTTGCCGGAATGTCATGTAGTAAAAAGAAAAAATGTTCGTAGGAAGGGGGGGTATAGGGTTGTTATGTCAAAATGCAGTTCTGGTGGAAGTAGGAGGGGTCACATGTGAAAAACACCAAAAATACGTCCGAAAACACATTGAAAAATTAATAATTAAAAATCCAGAAGTCGAAAGAGGGTGGAGGAAAAAGGAAAAAGGTGGGGGAAAGCACGAGGGACACGGCTGTCAAATCAAATTGGAATTCTGATGCAAACAAGGCAGGTTCACATGGAAAAATGTCAAAAAAATGCATGAGAAAGTCTCAAGAAACAGCAAAAATTAATATTGGACAAACCATGCATCGAAAGGACACGGAGTAAAAAGGAAAAATGTCAAGGAGAAAGCGATTATCAGGGCTATGATGTCAGATCACGGTTCCGAAGCAAGCAATGCACGTTCACATGGAAAATCGTCTAATGTGCGCAAAATGCTTCAAAAATTAATAACGCGAGAACGGTGCACCGGAACAGGGGTAGCTAAAAAGAAAAAATGGTCAGTTCAAAGGGACGAACAGGGCTATAAGGTTGGATATGGATGTTGGTAAACGTAGGATACGTTCACATGGCAAGACAACAAAATCAGGGAATGAAGGAAAACTGCAAGGGAACAGCCCCAAGGGTGGGTGAAAAATGGACGGGTGGGTGGGAAGGGACCCGAGCAAGGTAAAAGCAAGTCATGGCATATATGCATGAGCAGGTTGAGGCATATGCAGCGGGGTATGCAATGTAGACGCGCAGGGATGCGTCCCCACACTTAAAACCTTAAGGGATAGGGTGAACCGAGCAACAGGGACCTAGGACTACACAACAGACCAACCACTAACGTCCCCACACTTAAAACATGAACGTCACTGAGAAACAGAAGGTGTAGGGTTAGAAAAACTTGGCCCATATTGTCGAGGATCAAGGTTGATTGTCGATGGCACGCCCTGTGTTGTTGTCGGCTGCAGGAGGTACCAAGGCATCGTCACAGCACTCGTCCTTCATGGCAGGGACCATGCAGCAGCACCTAGGGAGGTAGCTGGTTGAAGGAATCGCCAGAAATTCATCAATGGCGAGGGATATTACACACAACTCACAATCACTCATATGGAATGAAAGAGATGTCACTCACCCCATGACTAATATCACTTAAGGAATAATGATTGAAACCCATATCTCATACCCGGTTTAGAAATCGACAGGGGAATGGTGCAGAGGGAGTATGCCAGGGTGCACAGTTGATGGTGCATCAGTGCGTCCAACCCGTCTGGTATAAGTGCAAGGAGGAAGGCAAGGGAGCCTTACAGTGCAGTGTACAGAACAAGGTGACGTGTCCTGTACTGATGGTAGAGATCCACCCCATGGGTGCATAGGGAAACGGGAACATACTTGACTCCAAGTGTCGTAACGTCCCTCAATCTCACCTCTCGGTAATTGATTGAAGAAACTTCAGTCACACTCAGCCCACCCTATGTCTCACGCTCTGTTGAAAGATACAGGAGGGCAACCATGTCCTGAAACCCATTGATGTAATCCTCACGGTCACTTGTGCAAATGTTGTATGCCTTGTGCGCATTTAATGGTGCAACTGTGCATCCCGCCATGTGCCGGCATACGGTGCGAGAAGAAAGGCCAGGGAGCCTTATGGTGTAGTGCACAGAAACAAATTGTGCTTTGTGCATTGAGAGGCCCATCCCGTGCGTGCAATACTTCATTCACATGTCTCACCTCTCATTTGATTTGAAGGGAAAAGACTGGTCTCTCGCCCACCCTCTGTCTCACTCTTTGTTGATAGTTACAGAGGGCAACCATACTCACGTCCCCATCCAGTTAGGATGAAAGCTCACGTCACTCGATTGTTTGCCGATGAAGATCGCGTCGTCAGTTGTTGAAGAGGCGTACCCAGGGAGGCAGCCATCAAATCGAACGTTGTGTTGGATAGGAACATGGCATCTGCTAGAGGACAGTTAGACACTTTGCAGAAAGACCCAGGACACAGCGTACCAAGGGAGGCAGCTTCGGAACTGGATCCTGGGGATATCAATTGATGAATCCACTTTCTGGACTGCTGGGTGTTGCCATCTTTTCCACAGCTAGCTTTCCGCCCAAGGGTGTTAAACACCTTTTCTTGGAACGAGGCCTGCTATGACAGGGAATTTCTTCATTTTCTCCCATAACAGATTTGTTTTTTTTTCTTGTTTTTTTTTTCTTCTTTGCTCTTTTTTTTCTTGTTTTCCCCTATTCCTGAGGGTGTCTCCACCTTTTCTCGAAGAATAGGTCCGCATGACAGGGACATAAGTCCTTTTCTCCCATGACCGATATATGTTTTTTTTCTTTCGAATTAAGCAAGGAAATGGTGGAAATACCATGTGTCAGAACCCACCTCGCCACTGTCGCTGGTGGAAAATAGAGGATAAGAGATCAAGGCTAGAAGATAGGGTTGAGGGGACAGAGGGTGGCGTCCACCTCATCAGAAGTGGCTGAAGAATGGCTATCAGAACTAGCATCATAAGAGTGACAGTGCCACGCCAACGAGGGAAAGGATCAGGTGACCGTGATTGTCAAGATCCCCAAGGAGGGAAGTACTTCTTCAGGCGATATCCATTGATCAGGAAGGGATCATCAGAGGCATCAACGGTCTGTACTTGGACAGAGCCATTAGGGTTGACAGCAAGTACCTTATATGGGCCCATCCACCGCTGTTGAAACTTGCCAAATTGTGAATCATAGGCTAGGACCAAATCACCTTCTTTGAACTCCTTGTGCTTGATGAAGCTGTCATGGTAAGTCTTACATCGAGCTTGCGTGGCTTCCATGCACTGTAGAGCCATCCTGCGAGTTTCGTCCAAACATTCCAGGTACAGGAGACGGCGTTGTAGTGAATCATCGTTCCCCAAACGCTCTTTGATAGCCACTCGCAAAGAGGGTAATTCCAGTTCAACAGGAAAAATAGCTTCTGTACCATACACCAGCTGGAAGGGCGTCTGTCCTGTTGTTGCTTTATGGGAGGTTCTGTACGCCCAGAGGGCCTCTGTAAGTCGATCGTCCCAATCACGACGATGTGCGGCAATCGTCCTTGTCAGGATCAAGCAGAGGATGCGATTGGTGATTTCAACTTGGCCGTTGGTTCTGGGGTAGTAAGGAGTGGACTTGTGATGACAGATCTTGTACAACTCTGTCAACTCTTCCATGACTTTATTAATGAAATGAGTGCCTCTGTCACTTACTAACTCTAAGGGACTGCCAAAACGGGTGATGATATTCTCGTACATGAACAGGGCCACGCTGTTACCATCGTCTCGCTTTACAACCGATGAACACCATTCAGTATGCTGAACAAGGAAGATCAAACCCGCTTTTCGCAACTTTTGAAGCTCCTCAAACAACCCATCCCTTAGTTCAAAAGGAATACACCTTACTTTTTGACGTACGGCCCCACGTTCTTCCTTTAGAGGAATGGTATACATAGCCAGTCTGGGAGGAATGCCTCTAAGTTCATCATAGCTCCAAGCGAAGATGTCACAGAACTCCTGAATCAGAGACACATAATCCTCTTTGTCTTCTAAACTAAGCATGGAACCTAATTTGATTGGCCATGAATCAGTAGGCATACCGAGGTCCAACTCAATAATGTCCGCGTCTCTTACTCTATCTTGAGGTTCTATCGGCTCATTCAATGTTATCTAATAAATGTCCTCTATATAGTGGATCCTTCCTTAGATCCATCACTCGATGATGTCTCACTACTAGATGGATTATCTACTATTTCTAGTTTATTAGAGGATAAAAGAGCTCTCTGAGGAGACTCAGGGTAAGCATCCACTATTACACAATTAACACCTCTACCTAGAATCGCTCGACCAACAGGTATATCAACTTGACAATCTATTTGTAAACTCCATGGCCTGTCTAGCAAAACTCGATAGATAGGACGTCCTGCAAACCTTATCACCCTAAAGTCCAGTAGCATTCCATGCTTGCAATAGTAATGTGGACTTTAGTGATGCAACCTTCTGGTTGTCTTAAATAGTCATCAGCCATCCTAAGAAGTGTGGAGCCGTCTTTTTGAATTTCTAGACCTAGCTTCTCCATCAAGTCTGAACTCATGATATTGAGGGAGGATCCACTATCCACGATAGCATGCTCAACTAATATTCCATCCACATATGATGGAACCCTGTGACAATGCTTTTCAACATGATCAAACCAATCTTCTCCTACTCGTGCTATGCCGAAAGGTTCTACAATATACCCAATATACAGGATTTTCTTGAATTCCTTGCGTATTCCTGGAGACAGTTTAATCAATTGCAAAAGATTCACATCTAGTTTAACTTCGCAAAGAGAACTTGCTAAGTCAAAGTCATGGTAGTTAGCCAAAGTTCTCTTCTCGCGCCAAACCATTCTCTCTTTTGGTCTTTGGATCGGCTTTGGTACCTCTTTTTTAACTTTTGCCTTCTTTCTTGGCCACTCTTTATCCTTCTCAGGATCAACTTTACTATCAACAGGCCTTAGAGGTCCACCTTCCATATCAGGATTCAGAACTTACTTTCCCCTAGCATCTTGCTTAAGGTTTTCCTCGACAGGTTTTACAATTCCTTTGTCACAATCTTTAGTCTTTGGACCTCTTGTTACGGTTCATAGATTAGAATTTTCAGTGTCATTGACACGTATGGTCTCAATAAGACTGACTCCACTGCCATGAGGCAACTCCTCTACATTAGCCTTTCCTTGTTGCAGTATTTGCCTTGGTCCCTCATCTTGGTGGAGATTATTCCCTTGTGCGCGATGATTAACTAGACCTAGTTATTTACTTCCTTGTTGGAGGGAACTAATCTTATTCCAATAGGTAGCAGCTAAGTGGCAAGACTTTCCACAAATATCGCATTTAACATTCAAACAATTCCTAGGGAAATGTTGGCCACCACACCACTTACAGCTAAATCTTGAGGGGGCACCCTCTTCAGGGCGTCGACTCCCTATCAAATTCTACTGTCTTAAGGAAATTGACATCCACAGCTATTTGTCTATATTGTTCGCTAATCATATTGGTGTAGTGCTTCATCATGTCCTTAACTTCGCCAAGGACATTAGAGGCACTCGACTCATAGCCACAATTATCTGTCTGTCGTCCCATCAGCCTAACCACTTGATTAGAAATTGGCCGCTGACCTACTGGGACAACATTTGGCCTCCACCATTTAGTGGGGCTATCTGACTATCCATATGCATAGTCATACTGGAAGGAACTGGTAACATAGGAAAATTTGGCATGATACTCCCTTTTCCATTCGCATTCATCATGGGGTCCCCTTGACTCCCATTAGTCAGTGCCAAATTATTACCATTCTAATTTATCCTTGCTGCATAAGCCGCTTGCAAGCATGACTCTACTCCTTCTGCTTGGGTAATAGCAGGGTCAATGTCGGCCAAAGCAACACTTGGATATTGAAATCTAATCCATGTAGTAAATATTGCAACTGTGTAGCCGATGGAATGGGGATATAAGTATTAAGTTTGCAAAGAACTTGCTTTAGTTTCTTGGCATAGGCCTAGACATTCTCATTTGGCTCTTGGCGTGTTACATTCAAGACTTGCAACAAATACTGTCCACCCCTCTCAGGAGAAAACTCTCTACGGAAGGCCATGAAGAATTGGTCAATGCTAGTTATGGTTCCGGCCTCTAGACCGTGATACCATACTGCTGCCCTTCCTTTTAACATCATATTGAAGAATATCATTAAGTGTCCTTCATCTTGGATTCGAAAGTTGAACATGAGCGTTTGAAACTCCTTAATATGGAGTTCCCCATCTTCTTCTGCTAACCCATGGAAGATGGGCAAAGGTTCTCCTAATGCCGCTAAATCCAGTGTCCCTACTAGAATTGTGATGGGTTGTGCCATGGCTACAACCGGATTGACAACAGGAGTTTGTGTAGGTAAAACTACACCCCCACTTGCAGTGGGTTGATTGACTGGAAGAGGGAAAGTATTAAGATTTCCTCTTGCACTCACAGGGCTGCTTATGACACTTAGGTTATTAGAACCACTACCGCTTATGCATAATGGGCTGCTCTTTTGAGGAGAATAGTGCCTTAGAATCTCCAACCACTGTCTAGCCCTCTCAACACATTCCTCTTTTTGTATTTCGGCTTGATGGTTCTTGTTAAATGACATAAATTGACTATTTGGTCCCTAGAAACCCTAGATTCGGAACCACCACTTATTGGCGGCTCCTAGAAAACGCACCACTGATGGGACCTAAAACGGGCCGGCACTGGCTATGGCATTAGCTAGACCTCATGCACACCACAAACAACCCCACCACATGGTCTCGCAGGCCAGGAGTGTTTAAGACTCACTCTACACTAAATGCTAATGTCAATTCTACATTTGTTTTGGGTCATAGTCCAATGTTTACCATCCCTTCTCCTCAGAGGGAGATCCCATAACATATAGGCATAATACCTCGTAGCATAAACATAGGGAAGCACCTCTCACCTGATTGCCGGGGCTCCACTACGACTCTCCTATACCTCGGGGATTGGCCCCAGGTTGCGTCGCTCCAACATAAAGTATGCACGATACAAGCTCCACTCTTTCGTTTCGAAAGTATTCTAGGAGATACCATGTGTCCTTACCAAACAATTCTCAAAAACCGATCGACTAGCCTATAGATTAGGTTGTCTCACACACTCAAGCATATATCCTAATGTGCTCAAACATAAATTTCAATGAGAAACATGTTGTGTACAACCAGGCTTTCCAATGCTCATTTACTAACTCATTGTGGCAATGTAAAGATAGTACCAAGACAATGCTCATGCTACTATCCTCTTAATTAAAATACAATGAACCCTATATCATGCTATGCATTAGTAAAATTAGCAATAATCAGCACCCAAATCGCATCATTCAAACACCCCACCCCTACTCTTAGGTATTGCTTCCGTTGCGTAGGTGTAGGGGTTCATTTTGTCATATTTTGATGTATGAAAAGCAATAAATCATGAACTTTGACAAAGAGATAGGAAAAACTGAGGCTAAACCTCATGCTCCGCCACTACCATACATTCATAAATACTCATTATATTTCTCCTTATTTTTATGAAGCATAATTTTATTTTTTCCCTATATTTTCTTTTTTTAAATCACTATTATTTTTTGATTTTTCTTATACCAATCATTTTAGCATACTAAAATTCAATTTATTTTTCAATTTTTCCCATAGGAATACATTTCACCCACCTGAAATGACAAAACCATCATTGTACCCTTAAAAACTACATTTTGGATTTTATGGGATTTAAATAGCTCATGTAAATCATTTTGAAATTAGATTTTTTTTATATACAACAATTAAACATGATGCAACTAGCACTCAAACAAATTTTCATCCCATAAGAATATCATTTCTATCATAAAATGTCAAAAAATCTTCATTTCCTTCATTAACAATAGTCATACTATGTTTCTACGAAACCCGGATGCATTAAATGACTGTCTGACTAGCGGACAGAGCCTCCATTGCTCTCAATTCCATGCTGCACATCAAGCTTCAACATCTCCATTAATCTCCATCCTCATTTGCTTCAATCTCCTTCCCGATTCTTCCTTCAAGGTAATGCGCATGAACAACCCATAGAGGGGAGAGAGAGGGAGGAGAGAGAAAGACAAGATCTAGCTCTTTTGATTTGGGTAGCCATTGGAGGAGCGAAGAGTGGCAATGGAGGGCGAAGAAAGACACAAGATCACTACTGCAATTGCTCCCCCCCACGAAATCGATTTTGGGATGGCCCCAAGGGTCATGCCCTTTCAATTCTTGTCTTGAGGCCACCCCTTTACATCAATTTGGTCATTTTCCCTGGCCGTCCGATGTCCAATTAGAGGTTCGAAAAATCCTGTGCGTCTATCCGAGGTCTTGCACTACCTGGTACTTCCTAGAGTCTCATCCGATAATCGAAAAAATTATGAAAATTTTCCAACCGTTGCTCAGTGGGTCTTTAAAGCACTTTTGGAACCCGTTGACTGCTTGCTGCTTAAAATCGACTCGATTGCCTATGCTGCTTTAATGAAGCCTATTTTCCCTTGAAATTCGAAATTTTGCCTAATTTTAAGCACTTCTCGAAGTCAAAAATCATCTCTCATTATGAGACGTTAATGCACTGAAATACCCTATTTTTAGCAGTGAACTTGTTACAAAAAATTGTCATAAATAGTCAAAAATTGTAGTTAATTAGTCGAACTTGTTGGATTGTAGGAACATAGTCTGTTGCAACATGGCAAAATTCACAGGGCACTGATAACATTACACAAATTGTTGGTCAAAAGCTGGATAACAAGAATTTTACCTTGTGGAAGTTTCGTATGAAGAATTTCTTGGTCGACAGAGGTTATTGGGATCTATGCATTGGTGATGAAGCTGAACCTGAATTGCTTGAACAGCCGACACATGATCAGAGAAGAGCTCATAAACAATAGACAAAGAGAGAATGCAAAGTGCTACATTGGTTTTTCTTATGTATATCTGATGCTATGGCAATATAGATCATTGGATGTGATTCCCCGAAAGATGCTTGAGACATACTCATAAAGAGCTATGGAAATGTAATACATACCAAAAAGATACAGTTAAAGTAACAATTTAACAACATGTCTAGGAATGGCAGAATCATCCATGTTTACATGACGGAGATTAAGACCATAGCAGACTAGCTTGCCACTATTGGATCTGCAGTGTCTGAAGATGATATGATAGTAGTCACTCTAAATGGACTTGGCAAAGAGTACACAGCATTTGACACTTCTATTTCTGTTAGAGTTGAACCCCCTGACTGGGATGAGTTGCTTGCCCTGTTGTTGCACGAAGAAGTGAAGCTTGGGCTAAACACAGGTTCTAGTACGTCTCAAATCAAAGACACTATCCTTTATTCTAGCTAGCATGGCTGAGGCGATAGAGACCGTGGCTCTTTTTGAGGTCATGCAAACACTTAAAACACCTATGGACTAGAGCAGTAGCGTAATTGGCATGGCACGAATACATAGGGCCAACGTGGATCTGACCCTGTGTATTTGTGCCAGGAAGATACAGTTAAAGTAACAATTTAACAACATGTCTAGGAATGGCAGAAGCATCCATGTTTACACGACGGAGATTAAGACCATAACAGACCAGCTTGCCACTATTGGACTGCAGTGTCTGACGATGATATGATAGTAGTCACTCTAAATGGACTTGGCAAAGAGTACAAAGCATTTGACACTTCTATTTCTGTTAGAGCTGAACCCCCTGATTGGGATGAGTTGCTTGCCCTGCTATTGCATGAAGAAGTGAAGCTTGGGCTGAACACAGGTTTTAGTACGTCTCAAATCAAAGACACTATCCTTTATTCTTGCTAGCATGGTAGAGGCGATAGAGATCGTGGCTCTTTTCGAGGTCATGCAAACACTTGAAACACCTATGGACTAGAGCAATAGCGTAATTGGCATGGCACGAATACACATGGTCAGCGTGGATCTGGATTTCTGTCTCTCTCTCTCTCTCTCTCTCTCTCTCTCTCTCTCTCTCTCTCTCTATCTATCTAGTACTGTAGTCTGTCTGTCTGTCTGTAGTATGCCAAACAGACATTGTATACACAAGAGGAAGCTCACTCAAGAACACAAGAAGAGAGATGGAGGCCAAAACGTTTTTTTGCTGGTTTCTTCTTCTTCCACACACTATACAATGTACGCAAAGTATAGATAAGATACAACATAAAGAAAAGTGGCCTACTAAGTCAAACAGTGCATAATCGACTACACTAATCGACTGGCGCTATGTCTTTTGCCAGTAGGTGTAACAAACTAAATATAATAAGTGATGAGTCAGTAGTCATGTGAGTATCATAATGACCACCAACGTGCTAAGTGTAGACATACAGACCCATCTAGCCAGGCAGTCCATCATCAATATCCGCACGTGTTGAGCTTGCCATCTCAACACTCCCCCTCAAGCTCAACTCTATCTTTGCAACTCCAAGTAAGCTTTGAAACTTTCGAAGCTTCTCTGCACCGTGAAAATGTTAGCTATCCGATCCTGTGTGCTGACATATACCAAGTCAATCTCTCCTACAAGTACCTTCTCTCTCACAAAGTGGTAGTGTACCTCAATATGTTTTGTCCTAGCACATGGAACACTGGATTCCTAGCTAGCTGTATGCTGCTCATGTTGTCACAATGAATGACGACTGGACCATTTCCTTGCACGTCCAAATCACCTAATAACTTTTGCAACCATACCACCTCACATGCTGCCATAGCAGCACCTCTGTACTCAGCC
Organism: Lygodium microphyllum; assembly: GCF_053477565.2. NCBI lineage: Eukaryota > Viridiplantae > Streptophyta > Polypodiopsida > Schizaeales > Lygodiaceae > Lygodium > Lygodium microphyllum. The sequence goes on from NC_141153.1 coordinate 139,566,838, forward strand.
GTTGTACTGGATAAAACAACTGTAGGTTGCTTTTTGCTGCTCCATGTAGCTGCTGCACTACCAAGGGAAAACATGAATCCACTTGTAGATCTTCTGTCTGACATGCTACTAGCCCAATCTACATCTGTGTATCCAAAGACCTGTACATCATTACCTGCCTCATAAAAAAGTCCATAATGTAAAGTGGACTTCACATACCTCAATATACGTCTAACTACATCCAAACGAGGCTTTTTAGGCATCTGCATAAACTGACTGACAAGGCCAACAACATAGCTCAAGTCTGGCCTTGTGATAGTCATGTAAATCAAACTCCCTACTATCCTCTTGAACATAGTAGGGTCTTCTATCTCATCCCCAAACATCAACACTCAGCTTCACATTTTGCTTCAATGGTACTGAAAGAGGCTTACATGCTGTCATACCATACTTGGATAACATATCCAAGCCATACTACCTTTGGGACAGCCATATACCATCATCACATATGATCACTTCAATACCAAGAAAGTATCTCAGCTCACCCAAATCTTTCATCTCAAAATTCTTCTTCAAGAAGTCCTTAACTTCAGCAATCCCATTGTCACTGTCACCTGTAATAATCAAGTCATCCACATAGATGACTATGATGACCAAACCTGCATCTCCCTTTCTCACATAAAGTGAGTGATCAGCATCAGAAATACAAAATCCAATATTGACAAGATACTCTCCAATCTTATCAGACCATGCTCTAGGTGCTTGCTTCAGCCCATAGAGTGCCTTCTTTAACCTGCACACATATGTGGGATGCTCTAAATCCTCATAACCTGCTGGCTGCTCCACATACACTTCTTCTTGCAATTCACTATGCAAGAAGGCATTCTTAACATCCATTTTCTGCGAACTCCAACCTTTGGCTGCTGCCAAGGCAATCACACACCTAACAGTTGTTGCCATCCTAGCAACTGGGCTGAATGTCTCTTCATAATCTATGCCATATATTTGAGCATAGCCTTTTGCAACCACCCTAGCCTTATACCTGCTAACTGAACCGTCTGCATTATGCTTGACTTTGTAAACCCACTTACAACCAATAGCTTTCTTGCCCTTAGGTAAGGGTACCAAATCCCAACTCTTATTGGCTTCTAATGCAGCCATCTCCTCATCGATTGCTGCATCCCAATGAGCATGACCAATAGTATCCTCAAAACAGGTGGGCTCAACATCCTCAACTAGTTTCACCATATAAGCATAATGGTGAGCTGCATAACCTTCAAAACCAAATCTTTTAACAGGGTATCTGACCCTGCTAGATCTACGTACCACTAGATCACTCAATGGAGTCTTTACATTATTATGAACTCTCTGTACACCTGGTGTCTTGACTGAAGGAATGCCAAGCTCATCATCCAAACTCTCCGAACCACTAGAATCTCCATCAAATCCCAAATGATTGGTAGATGCATCATTACCATCCAGCACTTTCTTCTTTTCTTTGTCCTTCCCTACAACACTTATAGATCCACCTGAAGATGTGGGGCTACTCCTTAGTTTTCCAGACCAAGGGCTCACTGTAGGTGTAGTACCAAATGATGTTTCTGGTCCACTAAGACTCCATGATTCTTGTTTTTCTTTTTGCACATAACTGTCCTGATCATTATCATCATCTAATATATCACCAGTAAGTGCATATCAACTGCCCATCTCATCAAAGATAACATCCCTGCTCACTTTGAACTCACCTGTGACAGGGTTATAACAGCGATACCCTTTCTGCTCTAAAGGGTAGCCAATAAAAATACATTTTTCAGCCTTTGGATCAAGCTTCTTCCGTAGCTCATCTGGCACATGAACATATGCAACACATCCAAATACCTTCAAGTGTGATACATCGGGCTTCTTGCCAGTAAAGCACTCTTCAAGAGTCATCCCATGAACTGCAGCTGTGGGAGTTCTGTTCATAATGTAAACAGCTGTATGGACATCCTCAGACCAAAAATGTTTGGGCATATTCTTTTCAGCCATTAATGCTCGTGCCACTTCTGCAATATGCCTATTTTTTCTTTCTGCAACACCATTTTGTTGTGGGGTATACCTGCAAGTAAATTGGCTTTTTATCCACTGAGTCCTCAAGAAGCCACTGAATTCATTAGAGAGGTACTCTCCCCCTCCATTTGATCTCAAGCACTTTACTTTTAAGCTTGTTTCTATTTCAATAGCTGCCTTAAAAGATTTGAAGTGTTCAAACACATCACTTTTTTCCTTCATGAAGTATACCCATAACTTCCTTGAACATTCATCAATAAATGTGACAAAGTATTTGCTACTACCAAGAGATACATTCTGTGTAGGCTCCCAAACATCTGTATGTACTACATCAAGTATATTTCTGCTCACTTCTCTATCATGCGAGAAGGGTTGTCTTGCCTACTTACCAAATTGGCATGCTTCACAGACTTTATGTAATTCTGCAACTCTAAAAGAAGGCACCCCTGTAACCAATCCTCTAGACTACATCAATTTCAGCCTTTGCACGTGCATGTCCAATACGTTTATGCCATATTTCAATATCTGCAACTACTCCTTTTCCTTTAGCATACATAGCAGTATCCATTGCAGGAATTCCAGCATCTAAAGTGAATATTCGGCCAACTCCACTTCCTTTTGCGACCAACTTGCACTTATCATTAAAGTCTTCTACAAAACAAACTTTTGCATTGAGTCGGACCTGCAATCCCTGCTCTATCATTTGGCCAACAGACACTAGATTCTTTGTAATTGATGGCACATGTAATACATCTGTCAGAATCTTTGTCTAGCCATCATACAAGGACAAGGGAACCTTTCCAATGTGTGAAATTGGGTGGCATGAATCATCACCTGTCTCCACATGACCTGGTTTTGTAAGTCATGCATCTCTCCAAACCATTCAACATGATTGATCATATGATTAGATGTGCCTGAATCGACATACCATACATAATCATATGTCCCCTTTCCTGTAACTGCATTCATCATATGCTGCATAACAAACAGACGCTCATTTTTGTCTTCATTTTGTCGTGAAGACGATGCATAGTTTCCTTGCTACAATGTACCACTGCGAATATCATCCTTCTTTGTATAGCAATGGGCTGCAATTGGTGCGCAGATCGGTCACTGTATGCTCACGTAGTGAATCCCGGAAGGTCCCCAAGAACAATGAACTCTACTTTTTGCACAAATTACAATGTAAAAAGCATGAACGACAAGAGCAAGAGACCAATTGGGTTCAATCTCCCCCCATGCCTTGTGTGAGCGCTTCACAAAGCATGTATTTTTTATGTATATTCCATCTTCATGCTCAATAATAGCCCAATTTACAAAAATATATCAAGCTTTTAGCTTTTGAGTTTGCTTTTACAAAAATAGGAATAAAGCTAATGGACGGTGCCCAAAGAGTCTGGCACGCCCAATATAATGTCCAAATAGAAATAACATACCCGTGCGCATAGGCGCATACAAAATAATAATAAATAATCGATGCCTCAATAGACATAACAAAATATAGGCATGGCGCCTATCAAAATATAATCCATAGATCGAATACTCGCTAGACTCCAATGCTTTCCTCCGCCACTGCTGCTATCTCTACACATCAATTGAAGCATTCACAATTGTTAGTAAAATAATACAATTAAACCGACAAAAGTGAATACCTAGCAGTCTTCAGCTACATAAATAAATCAACTGGTTAGAAATAAATCCTAACCTTAATTTATTACGAGTGCGCACTCTAAACTCATAAACGTTTATTAATTTAATATGCATTTTGCGGAATCACCCGCTATGGAATCACCCATGTACACACTAAATTAATGAAACGCCCGAAAAGGACAGGCGTCCCTATCAACTTCTCGCACAAAGAATCCTCTTTGTGTATGAGCCCCGATCATCAAAGTTTACGGAATCCACCGTAAAACCTCACGGAACCCACCGTGGCACGGAATCCACCGTGGAATATGCCTCCTGGCATCATACCCCCGGGGTGGGATAGCAATTGACCTCAATTGCTATTAGCTCAATGTGGAGCTAACAGAGTGGGGAAAGCATTTAAGTCTCTAGCGTGCATCCATTGTGTTTCTTCTACAGGATGGTTCTTAAATTTAACTAGATATCTAGAATACCTTCGGCCAGTTCTAGTGGTCATAAAGTCAGTGTCTATAATAGCTTCTGGTTCAAGTATTTCAGTGTCTTCCTCTAATAAAGGTGGGTTTTCATAAACAGGGTGGACAGGTAATTGGCCTCTAAATGGTCTCAATAAACTAATGTGAAATGTATTATGAATTTTCCAATGAGATGGTAATTCTAACTTGAATGCATTATCATTAATTTTATAAATGATTCTAAATGGTCCATAGAATCTGGGTGCTAATTTGACAACTGGATGTCTATCTACACTTTGCAGTCTACGTTTTTCTATTCTCAGCCAAACATAATCATCAACTTTGAAATTCATGGCTTGTCTTTTCTTGTTGGCTTGTTTGGTATATGATTGCTAGGCTTTAGCAATCATATCTTTAACCTCATCAAATATACTGTTATGCATACTAGCAATATCATCAGCACTCTGAATTCTATTTGACAAAGATGCAACAGGTGTAGATAATCTATATCCATAAATGACTTCAAACGGTGCTTTCTTTGTAGATGTGTGCGGTGTATTGTTATATGCAAACTATAATAAATGCAAATGAGTGTCCCATGTCTGAGGTTTAGAGATAGTATATGCACGTAAAAGATCTAGAATGGTGCTGTTTGTGGCTTCTGTTTGTCCATTAGTTTCTAGATGAAATACAGATGAGAAATCAATCTTTGTGCCTAGGTTAGCAAACAGAGTAATCCAAAAGTTGTTACAAAATCTAGAATCACGATTTGAAATGATAACTTTTGGCAATCCATGGTTAGTAAAAACAGTTTTCAAAAATAATTGTGATGCTTGTGATGCTGTTAAAGTTTTCTTACATGGAATGAAATATGCTTGTTTACTAAATCTATCTACAACTGTCCAAATCATATCATGGTTAGATTTAGTATTTGGTAAACCAGTAATGAAATCCATAGAAATTTGTTCCCAAGGTTTAGATGGAATAGACAAAGGCATAAGTAATCCATACTGTTTACCATGATGTCTCTTAACTCTTTGACAAATCAAACATTCAGAAACGAAGTTAGATACATCAGTATCCATATGTGGCCAATAAAAATCTTCAGTTAACATACGTAATGTAGATATGATACCTCTATGACCTTGATATGGGGGACAATGAATTTCATTCAAAACAAAAGATCGGAATGGAATGGTAACACACAGTCTCTTTTCATAAAACATAAATCTATCATTATATGAGAATGAATCAACAGGAATGAAATTATTTTGAACTAATTTGTTCCAATCAGAATGAAAAGTAATATCCTGGTGATATGTATCTTTCATAGCAATCAAAGAATCAAAAGATATGACAGAAATATTATGAATGGCAGGTCTTCTACTCAATGCATCAGCCACTACATTTTCTTTTCCAGGTTGGTATTGAATGATAGGATGAAAACTTTGAATGAAGGAAGCGCATTTGATATGACGGTCAGAGATTTGGGGTTGGCTAAGTAAATGTCTAATACTTTGCTGATCGGTCTTTATCATAAATTCTGAACCCATTAAGTAGTGTTTCCACTGTCTTAATGCTTGTACAACTGCTAATAGTTCTTTGTCATATGTGGAATATTTCAGCTCAGAGGGTTTCAGCTTACAACTAGGATATGCTATAGGATGATTGTCTTGCATAAGTACAGCTCCTATTCCTGATCCACTAGCATCGGTCACTACTAGAAAGAATGGTCTATTAAAGTCAGGCAACTGTAAAACAGGGGCATGGGTTAATGCATGTTTCAGTAAGTCAAAGGATTTCTGTTGATTTTCGGTCCATTGATAAACAATTCCTTTCTTCAGAAGTTTGGTTAATGGTAAAGCAAGTAATGAAAAATTACGTACAAACTTCCTATAGAAACTAGCAAGACCAAGGAATGAGCGTAACTCATGCACGTTTTTAGGGACAGGCCAATTCAATATTGCATCAATTTTCTTAGGATCAACTTTAATTCCATCAAATGATACAATATGACCTAAATACTCAATTTCTGTCTTAAAGAATTCACTCTTTTCAGGATTTACATACAGTTGATTTTCTTTCAATAATTGAAAAACTAATGACAAATGCTCATAATGTTCTTTCTCATTTTGACTAAACACCAAAATATCATCAAAGAAACAATTACACAATACTGATATTTCAAAAAGATACGGTTCATCATTCTACTAAAGGTAGCAGGTGGATTAGTCAATCCGAATGGCATGACTAAAAATTCGTAATGACCAAACTGTGTTCTGAATGCAGTCTTGAATATGTCAGACTTATCTAGCCTCACCTCATGATAACTAGAATTAAGGTCAATTTTACTAAATATAGAAGATCCTTGGAGTTTGTCCATAAGGTCATCAACTCTAGGAATAGGATACCTATTCTTTACAGTGATCTTATTTAAAGCTTGGTAGTCAATACACATACGATAGGTATTATTCTTTTTCTTGACTAACAATACATGTGCACCGAATGGAGAACTGCTAGGTCGAATTAAACCTCTATTTAGTAATTCCTCAACTTGACTCTGGATTTCTTTTTGCTCTATCTGGTTATGCCTATATGGTGCTTTGCAAGGTGGTTGTGTTCCAGGGATCAAATCTATCTTATGGTCTTCTGGACGTGAAGGAGGTAAACCTGGTGGTAGGTCTTCTGCAAAACAATCCTTAAAATATGCAAGAAATTCCTTATGCCTAGGGTGCATATGATTTTCCCTTACTTGCAATTCATTCACCCAAATGAGATAGGATTTACTACTCTTGCGTAATGCACGTTTAGCTTGAGTATGCGAAAGCAATGGAAAAACATTAGATGCATGCATACCATATAATGTAATAGATTTTCCTTGAAAATTAATATTCATTGTGTGTGTGGAATAATCTATATCTGGGTTATGCTGGTGTCGCCAAGGCATACCTAAAATAATGTCACTCGACTGTAATGGAACAACTAAGAAATTTCTTCTTTCAGTGTATGAACCAATTTGAATCTCTAAGTCTTGCACTTCTTGTGTACCATTATACCTAGTGCTTAAAAATGCAGCTTTTATGCGATAATGTGTAGGTACAGTCTGTAATTTCAATTCTTTTACCAATTTTGCTGAAATAAAATCATGAGTACTACCGTCATCATGCAAAATAGTCTTTTCCTTTCCATGCACCAAACATTTCATAGTCAATAAAGAATATGGAGTAGGCATACCTGGTAAAGTATCGGAAGTAGTAGTAGTGTCATCCTCATCTTCAGTGAAATCAGGCATATCCTCATGTTCGTCTTCGTCCATGGCTCCAAGATAGTTGATATGAACTGGTGGCTTCTTTGAATGAAAATTTGCTGCGAGATGTCCAGGCTGGTGGCATTTATAGCATACTATTGGCTTGGCTTTGGTTACATTATTTGCAATGGCAGGAAGTCTAGGTACATTTGGATTTGGCTGTGGAATAGGCTTAGGATTTGGATTGACATTGGATGGTAATGCAGGAGGTTTAGCCCAATTCTTGCGGAAAGATGATGAAGAGAAACAACCTGGATTAAATCTTCTAAAATTGGAATTGAATTGTTTAGATCCATAATTACCATTGGCTTGGAATTGCTGTGGTCGTCTGTCTCTACCGCGTAGCTTATCTTCAGTGTCGTGAGCTAGTGAAATGGCGTCTTCAAGAGTAGCAGGCTTGAACATGTTAACTTCAGCGTAGTAATGCCCAAGAAGTCCAGACATATACTTCCGCTTATGTGTCGCTTCTGGTACGTCTTCAAGCATGCGTAAATGGATGAGTGCATTCCAAAAACGCTCTGTATACTGAGGTATAGGCTCACGATCCCGTTGTTGGAGTAGATCCCATTGCTTGATAGCTTTCTCATGAAATTGCGGTGGAAGGAAATTCTGCATGAACTTCTTCTTGAAATCTTCCCAAGTAGCAGGACATTCTATGCTCTTGCGTACTACAGTCCACCAAAGTGATACTCTGTCTACCAAATGATTAGTAACACACTTGATTTTATCTTTTTCTGCATAGGTTTCCTCATGGAAATAGTCATCAAACTGACTAATGAATGCTAGAACAGTCTTTCCTTCTCGTATGCCATTGAAAGTACGGAATTTGAAACTTCGTTTACTTATCTGTGATTCCTTGCGAATGGTTTGAGCTTCAAGGGTGGCATCGATGGTACGTCGAATCAAATCTTCAGCTTGAGGTTCTTCTTTGTCGGTAGACGCTCTTTGTAATTTTGCCAGTTGCTCTTGCAATGCTTGCCTAGCCCTTCGTTCTTCTTCCAATTGCATCATGATTAAGTCTAGCTTTTGCTCCATCGTAGGTTTAGGTAGGTCGTCTTCAGCCATAAGATCATCCATATGTGGTTCCGTCATCCTATAAAACTCAAAAGACCTTTCTCACTCAAAATCAAGTTAGCGGGATGAGCGTAGCTCAAATTCGGGGTTACAAGGCTTATGTGTTTTTGGGTATTTCTTTCTCAATCTTCAAAAAATCTGCGATTTTTCCTTCTTCGTATGCTGAAAATGCTTCAGCAAACCTGCGTATGGGTAGAATACCTTCCAACGAACAACTTTGCAGTTCGGAGTTTCTGCACAGGAACAGCCCTTCTAGGAGTTTTGAGCACAAGTCAGTTCTGACTCTAGTTGACTAGTCTGACTTGCAGAGTTGCAGACTTAGGTGACTTGCAGAGTTGCAGACTTGCAGAACTTAGCCGACTTAGTGAACTTGCAGAACTTGATCACAGATTACTTGCAGAACTTGATCTCTGAGGTGCGGGACCTGGAGTTTGATGACTTGCAGGAGATGACTTGTCTTACTTGATTTGATTAACCTTAATGGATTAAGCTTAGTGGGGGGGGGGGGGGGGGGGGGGTTTTGATAAAAAAAAACATCGAATTCGTGGGGGGGGCCCGTTTTTTTCGCCGCGCGAAAAATTCGGACATACTCCAAGACCAGGCAGATCGATTTGTGAAGCTTAAAGCTTCTAACCAAGCTTATAAGCTTATTCTTAAGCTTTTTGAAAGAAGGAATTATAAAAATAATAGAGCTTATCTCTCTCTGTTTGACGACTTGATGAAGGAGATGTAGGAGTGGTCCTCCGCCTGTACAGCCCGGTCCTTCGCGATCTGATGACGGAAACAGGGGTTCTTGATCGCCAGAAGTCTGCCTGTATTGATGGTTCGCGACAAGATTGACCGTAGAGCCCGATCATTCCAGGAGCTCTGCCTTCACACGAGATGGGTAGCGATTGGAAGCTCTTGATCTCAGCTCCGCTCTAATACCACTGGTGCGCAGATCGGTCGCTGTATGCTCACGTAGTGAATCCCGGAAGGTCCCCAAGAACAATGAACTCTACTTTTTGCATAAATTACAATGTAAAAAGCATGAACGACAAGAGCAAGAGACCAATTGGGTTCAATCTCCCCCCATGCCTTGTGTGAGCGCTTCACAAAGCATGTATTTTTATGTATATTCCATCTTCATGCTCAATAATAGCCCAATTTACAAAAATATATCAAGCTTTTAGCTTTTGAGTTTGCTTTTACAAAAATAGGAATAAAGCTAATGGACAGTGCCCAAAGAGTCTGGCACGCCCAATATAATGTCCAAATAGAAATAACATATCCGTGCGCATAGGCGCATACAAAATAATAATAAATAATCAATGCCTCAATAGACATAACAAAATATAGGCGTGGCGCCTATCAAAATATAATCCATAGATCGAATACTCGCTAGACTCCAATGCTTTCCTCCGCCACTGCTGCTATCTCTACACATCAATTGAAGCATTCACAATCGTTAGTAAAATAATACAATTAAACCGACAAAAGTGAATACCTAGCAGTCTTCAGCTACATAAATAAATCAACTGGTTAGAAATAAATCCTAACCTTAATTTATTACGAGTGCGCACTCTAAACTCATAAACGTTTATTAATTTAATATGCATTTTGCGGAATCACCCGCTATGGAATCACCCATGTACACACTAAATTAATGAAACGCTCGAAAAGGACAGGTGTCCCCATCAACTTCTCGCACAAAGAATCCTCTTTGTGTATGAGCCCCGGTCATCAAAGTTTACGGAATCCACCGTAAAACCTCACAGAATCCACCGTGGCACGGAATCCATCGTGGAATATGCCTTCTAGCATCAGCAATATGGCATGTTTTACCACAATAATGGCGAACAATAGCAAAATTTCCAGAACCTCTATTCTGCCATCCACCTCTTCCTCTAGAGCTCCCTCTGCCTCTAAAGTTTCCTTTGCCTCCAGAATCCTACATTTCACCAAATTGTTGATTGAATCTATTTTGCTGGTTATCGCCAGCACGTCCCATACCACGGCCTCTCGAAGAGGATCTACCACATCCCCTTCCTGAACTCGAGTAAAGTGCTTGGACCTGTTCACCATTTCTTTTAGACGAATCACCCTGCATATTGATCTCTTCAATAATCATGAGAGAGATTAGCTCATCAAAATCTGGAAATGGCTTCCATACATATGCTGAAGTAACAAATGATTTCCATGCCTTCTCATTGTTAAGGCCACTCAGAGTGGATGAAACCAAATCATCATCATCCGGCATTGCATCAATCGCTGCTAAAGTATCTGCAATGCTTCTCACCTTCAACACATACTCATTGACAGATATTTTTCCTTTCTTCAAGGCATTCAACTCTTACTTGCATTGAAACTTTCGTGCCTTTGTATTTACTGAAAACATGCTCTCAAAAATTGTCCAAGCTGCATGTGAAGTTTCTGCATTCTTGATATGTCCCAGCATAGTATTATCAATGATTGTAAATAGCCAGTACATCACCTTTTTGTCTTTTGCATTCCACTCTTTCCATGCTTTTAACTCATCTGCAGTCAGAGGGATACGCAGCTTTGGCTCCTTTTCTTCACCTGAGACAAACTCATAAAGGCCCTTTCCAATGAGGAAGTTCGTCACATGAAACTTCCATGAAGGGTAGTTATTCTTGTTGAGCTTCTCAATAATGGGATTTCCATTGTTCTCTACCATTATCACAAACAAGGATACAACACAACAAGCTAGTCTTTTGCAATCTTTCACAACGCGTGCACAGCAATGCACCAAGCAACCTTTTTCATTGATTGCTCAATAGTACATGTAATCTGCAACTTGTTTGTTGCTGGTAAACCTTATGTTTGCTTCCTGAAAACACCTCAAAAATTACATATTTGCAATTTGTAACCTACGCACCCACTTTCGGTCAATATAGCCGAAATCACAGTGTACCTTGAAACTGTTGTCCACAACCTTGCGACTCTAAAACAGGGCCTGAAACGGCTTCAGATGCCCAAAATAACTGCGGGATAACCCTTAAGGGCTTATTTGCAGAATATACAGTGCTCTGCTTGCACACCAAATCTCACAACAATCTGAGATTTTTGCTCGACCCTACTTCTGGTGCCTCCACAAGCACTATCCAAGAGAGAGAGTGGAAGAATGGGAGAGCTTCTTACCCGTTACTTGCTTGCTCTAACCTTGCTTCTTCTTCTTTACTTCAGCCTTTGAAATCAACCTCTCTCAGTGGCGCGGCTCTGATACCATGTCAAGAATCGCGTGGTGGGGGGATTTGCTTGAGCTGCTGTGCCAAACACACACTGTATACACAAGAGGATGCTCACTCAAGAACACAAGAAGAGAGATGGAGGCCAAAACATTTTCTTGTTGGTTTCTTCTTCTTCTTCCACACACTATACAATATACACAAAGTATAGATAAGATACAACATAAAGGAAAGTGGCCTACTAAGTCAAACAGTGCATAACCGACTACACTAATCGACTAGTGCTATGTCTTTTGCCAGCTGTAGGTAGTGTAACAAACTAAATATAATAAGTGATAAGTCAATGGCCATGTGAGTATCATAATGACCACCAATGTGCTAAGTGTAGACGTGCGGGCCCATCTAGCCAGGCGGTCCATCATCAATGTCCGCACGTGTTGAGCTTGCCATCTCAACACATGGCAGTCAAATGATCAATCCAACAAAGATAAAGACTGTCATTACTACGGCAGATATGGTCACATTGACAAGTATTGTCATAAGAAACAAGCAAACATGAAAGCTAAAGGAAGACAACATGGGAATTATGCATCATCTAGTGGTGCTCATGATGATCAGGGTGATAGATTGTTTGCCATGCAGCATGTGTCCAAGAATGCACCTAGGCAGAGCAGAGATGAGAGATGGTACATTGACTCTAGGGCTTCTAAACATATGACACCCCATGGAGAGTGGTTCAAAAAGTTGGTTGCAAGTTCACATGGTTATGTGTGTACTGGGGATGACACCCAGCATGATGCAATTTATGCACCAATACCTACCAAACTTGGCTCTTCCAATAGGCATAATTCGTACCATCAAGCTTAGTGATGTTGAAGATAGCATTGTCAATGGAAGAAGAACCCATAATCTAGTCCAAAATAGTGCATATAGTTCAAAACTACCTGCTGTTTTCTACTATAAACAGTCAAAAAATACCACAAAAACCAAGGCAAAATGACCATGAACTAATAGCTAATAATGCTGCCCTCCATAAAATCAGATGATTTAGTATGAAAATTCTATCAAATATGCGGGATCTAGAGCATGGCAAATGTTAAAGCTATGGAGGTTGAAAGAGAAAGAAGAAACTCATATAGACATTGATCTCAACAAAGATAAATTGTCACACAAGTGAATTAGGTTCCAAGATTGAGACTTGGACTCATAAACACAATCTTGTCTATTGACACAGTGACAAGACACTTTACTGGAAAGAAAAGAGTACTATCATTGCATTAGAAAAAGAGTGCAAGTACAATGCTTTATAGGAAATGAGTGGTGGTACTTTCTTCTACTGTGCATATGGGATTCTGAACCTGAGCCCTCACTACTCCTCACAAAGGGACTGAAGTAGGTGTGATTGCAAATATCTCAACACCCCTCCTCAATCACAACCAGAAGTACAAAGCATATAGAGGCTTTAGTGAAAGCAACACCTGGAAAGTGTGGGCACACCATAAACATGGAAAAACACCAGAGGATGTCACAGAAAAAGGCTAGGTGTGGGTACCACAAACATGATGGACATCCAGAGGCTGTAGCAGGGGCCTCACAAAGTGTATAGAGGCTGTAGTACAAGGCTAACTGAGGAGTTTACAAGTTTATGTTTGAGGCATTAGGGCTAGGAAATACAAAACTAAAAAAGTCTATCTGAATAGAAGGACTGATGAGATTTGTCCTTCTCCTAGTGGTCTTCTTCTTCTTCTTCTTCTTCTTCCTTTGCTCCATTTTCTTCTTCTTCTTCGACTACAACTAGATAGCTTTTTGGGACCTCTTTTTGGCATGGCAGAACTTCTCGGTGTGTCCGATCCTAGAAGTCACAGAAGAGCTAATCCTTCTTGCCTTTGTACCTCTTGCCAACATATAATGCATGTTCATCTCTAGAGGTATTTGGTTCTTTCTTAGTTTTTAGCTTCTTTTCCTCCTCTAACAGTGATGCTTGGATATTAACAAGTTCAGGGTTTGGCATATTAATTAGAGTTGTTGATACATTGTTATATTTAGGAGGCAAACTCTTAAGTAGAACACTGATGCAAACATATTCTTCCATTTTAATGTTGATTCCTGCAAGTTGGGTTAGAAGTACTTCCATGTAATTTAGATGTGTGGCAAGTGATGTGTTGGACTTCATTTCAAGCCTGAAAAACTCAATCAGGAGACCATACTTTGATGATTTAGACTATGCACCGAACAAAGTGTCAAGTCTCTTCCATGTATCCTGTGAGTTCTCATAGTTATCCACATGGTGGATATAGCTATCATCTAGCTCTAGTTTGATAATGGCCTGAGCCTTATCATTGTTCTTTTGCCAAGTGACAGCAAGATCCGCATCACGAGGCTTCTTTTCTTTTCTAGTGGTAATGGCCCAGATTCCCTTCTTCATCAGGATGAGTTTGATGTAGGTTTACCAGGTATGAAACCCGACTCCATTGAAATGAGCAGTTGGAGAGTCTTTGCACATGTTAGACTTGCAGGAACAACAGCAAATCAGCTTCAAAATTATCAGATTTAAGCAGCACAAGAGATAATTATGAGTGTGCTAACAAGCAAAAAGTGCCAAAAAACACTAAGTGATCAGTATCAAGAGATACTTGTGGAGCCAAATGCTTGGTAAATGCTCAATAGGTCTTCATCGGTCTTCTATTCCCCTCCTTGATTTGCTTACTGAACTGCTTGTTGGGAACTCAAAGTGATAGAACTTTGAGTAGGGTAAGAAGGATGGGAAGAATAAGATGTTTGATTTCTTCAAGACCTCAAAGGATCTTCAAGCACTTAAAAATTTTCTTCAAGACCTCAAAGGATCTTCAAGCACTTCCCCTCCTCAATGATTTGATGGCCCAAAGTTTTGCTGAGACCTCTATTTTGAAATAGATCAGAATGACAAGATGTTAGTTTTGCCCAATGGGAGTGAAGGAAGAAGTGGAGAATGAGCTTATGATAGAGTGGCTATGGCGGATTGTTTCTAGGGTTTTAGAACTGTTTGTATTTTTGATTGCAACGAGTCACAGACGAAGGCATTTGCCACAACACTTAGTGGACAAGGAGCTTAAGCCATGGGCTATAATTGCCCTATGGTTAGTTGGGCGATTGAGCCCTGTAGTTCCGCCGCCAGCTGTACGACCAGACATGGCGCAGATTTGGGCTGCAGTGGAGAATGTCACCAATGCCGGACCAAAATGGCACCAATGTCGTGATGTAAGGTAATAGAATGCTGCGCCCTGAGTAGAAGAACACATTCACAGAAGAAATTGTGATGTATTACGGCCTCTAGAGTGAGAACAAGAGGCTCCAAGCAAGGTAGGTTCCACAAGATATGGCTACCATGGAAGGTCACTTGGAGATAGGGATAGAGATGAAGTTAGATACACACCCTAAGCTTGGATTGAGCTAGAGAGGGACTAAGAGAATAGATAAGAAGCTTTGCCATGCCCAACTGGGCTTTGATACCATGTCAAATATGCGAGATCTAGAGCATGGAAAATGCTAAAGCTATGGAGATTGAAAGAGAAAGAAGAAACTCATGTAGATATTGATCTCAACAAAGACAAATTGTCACACAAGTGAATTAGGTTCCAAGATTGAGACTTGGAATCATAAACAAAATCTTGTGTATTGAGAGTGACAATACACTTTACTAGAAAGAAAAGAGTACTATCATTGCATTAGAAAAAGAGTGCAAGTATAATGCTTTATAGGAAATGAGTGGTGGTACTTTCTTCTACTGTGCATATGGGATTTTGGTCGTGAGCCCTCATTGCTCCTCATAAAGGGACTAAAGTAGGTATGATTGCAAATATCTCAACAAATTCCACCTCAGTCCATACATAACTGCTTGCTGTAATAAATTACAGTCAGGTACAATGAGAGCAAATTGTAGGCAAAATCAATGCACCAAGTCAACCACTGATTGTCAAGCATAACCATCATCAAGCGGGCATAAATCAGCATATGACAGTCATATGGACATCGAGCAAACACCCAAGCATGTCAAATGAATCCGTCAGTAAGGGCTGGACCATCACACTTGGTAGGTTTAGAGAGCATTTTTAAATGTATTTTTCATTTGAAAAAGTAGTAAATACCCACTTTAACATAAAGATAGAGTTGAAATGAGACTAAATCTCATGCCTTAGCCTTATCATACACATTCACAAATACAAACATTATTTTTTTCTATTTTTTGGATGAAAAAACCTATTTTTTCTCTATTTTCTTTATTTTTTGCTATTTATTTATTGATAAATATTGATATTTCTTGATTTATTAATATATACTAATCAAGCTTGCTGAGAATTATTTTTCTATCACATTCCATCCCATAGGAACAACATATGCACAACAAAACCCCAAAATCGCATGATTTTTCTTAAAACTACTATTTAGCATAAACTTATTAGATGACTGATTGTTCTTGATTTTCTTGATATTTTTGATAGATCAGAGCATTGGCAATCAAATGCAACCATTTCTAACCAAAATTTATCATTAAAAAATAAAATCTACGACTTACTCATAAAATCACGTCTTATGTCGTACATATCTCGTGATTGGAGGCACGCTGACGCATCCCAATAGTCGTTGACAATCCTTCCAACCTCGATTTATGCTCTTTCATGCCTGAGCATCATTCATCGATCAAAATCTCTCATCTCAGCTCATCTCCTTCTCTCATAGAATCAAGCATGGGAACACACACTAAGAGGAGAGAGGAGAGAGGAGGGAGAAAGACTAAATATTAGAATTTTGATTCCCTTCATGAAAATTTGCATGCTCACAACCAAATCGAAGCCCTCGAGGAGTAGATCAGGGATGTGCAATCATCTCTTGATGATTCCTAGCATTGGAAATGTATCAAATCCCCAAATTTGGGGCGCAAAAAAATTTGTGTCCCCCTCCTTCCTCATGCTGATTTTTGCATGTTTTTTTAATAATTCACATGTCATTTCATTTATAAAAATATATTGCTTACACTTTGGATGTTCACATTACCCGACAAGTGGATTTTTGCATTTTGGCAGGGCAAATGCAATCAGATTCAAGATCTGACTGGCCCCTAGGTCGCTCCATGGCATCAAAATCTATAAAGTTGGCCTCAGTTATGCACTTTCTAGCTCGCAGATTACATAGTTGCTTTAGAACACCAAACCTTGCAAGGACTAAATGGGGAGTCAAATAGATTCCAATCGATGCATTGTGACTTGCATTGCGTTCTTGGCATTGAACTCTATTTAGGAAAACTCTAGCTCATCGATCCACAACTGTTTCATTTTGCATGAAAAATTGGTCTCTTACGCTCTCAGGCCACTTTTCTACTTCAAAAACGAGTCCCAAAATCCAATTCTAATATCTGACATAGAGGATCCGATTATTTTAAGTCTTTAAAGGAAAGGCAATAGCACGAATTATTTCGGTGCTGCCTTACTGCATCAGGTTTAAATCATGAAAAGAATTGGTTTTGCATATCAACCCTATTTGATTTATTAGTTTCTTGTTTGTGCACTCTACGACATTCGCTTTTCATCTGCATACGTAGTATCATGAGAATTGTCTCCTAGATGCATAGCACTTGTTTTCAAATGACTGAGTGCGAGGTTTCCTAAGTTGTAGGTCTAGTCAAATCGTTTCCTTTGGGGGGTTGATGTAGTGAGGATTAAATTATCTCCTGTAACGTATATTATATAGAGAGGACTATGTTGCGTAAGTGTTATATGTTGAAACAGTGCATATTATGTTTGGGTATTCCAAGTGCTTGGAGCTAGGAAGGGCAACACATTGGACTACGATTTAGAAATAGTAACTACAAACACATTAAACTAATTCATAGTATTTATACACTCCTAGTCACGAGGTCGTGGGATTATTTAGGTGAGTTTAGGAGGCCCACCAGCTAGAGCCCTAAAGCTAGTGTGTCGGGCCCATTTTTTGTCCCAACATTATGGCTTCTAAATGTGCAGATATGTTCGTGGATTCGACGGGCTGAGTTGCCATATCCCGTGATCACCAATAAGAGTAGATTTTTCAACACAAAGACTGCTAGAATTGGACCAAATTTTTTCAATTCAAAGTGGAAATTAAAGCTCAAAGAGAGCGGCAGATGTGGATCTAACAATTTTAAGTAGTTGTGGAAGATAACAATTCAAATCATTTCTAAAGATGGACTTCACAGTGGTCGTAGATTTTTCATAAAATTTTTGGGTGCCAAAAATGTAGTGGGAGAAGATCTACGCATTGTGGGACTTTGAGAAGGACACGAAAAAAAATTTGGTTAGTAAATCGAGCGCCAGATGCAGAGTAGCCAAGGCTGGGCACGAAGGATTGAAAGAAAGTGTGAAAGTGACTTTTGGTGGTGACCCTTGGGAGCCAAGTGGCCCCAAAAATTGATGAATTGGTGGGGGGGGTGGGGGCATTTTCAATAGCATGTGTAGTAAAAAAATGGTGACCTCTTCTCCACGATGACAATTTGATGATGAGGAACTATGGGGGGTGAAAGCAAGCCCATAATTTGATCATCATGGCAGTCTACTTCTCGATTTTTTCGCTCCATATCACTCGTTTCTGGTTTGAGAATGATGCATTGTGCAAAAAATTTAGAAATCAGTATTTCTCTCTCCTCCCTATCTCTCCTCCAAAGGGTTGTTTTCATGCGCAAACGAATTTGAAGAGATTGGAATGAAGACCGCGGTTGTTCGGCTTCAACTGAATTCACATGAAATTATGCCAACCCTGAGGAGTGATGATCAATGTTGATTGGGGATCAATGGTGGTCTAATGGCTGCCCAAAAATTCAAATCTTGAAATCCGAAACCCGAAAATGGTTGTAAGCCTCTTTTCAATGAAAATTCGAATTTTTCTTGACATTTCATGATGCAAATCTTATTCATATGCAATGAAAATTTGTTTGAGACTTGGTTACAATGTGTTTGAGGGTTGTGTGTAATAAAATACAGAACCTATATCCATGCGTGTGAGTTATTAGATTTCTTAAATTTGAAATGCATGTTTTAAGAAGAAAAATGATGTTTTTTTTTGTTTCGAGGAATTGAATATTGTTCACATGGGATAAAATCAAATGTGTGATGGATCAGAGTGTGATTTAATTTGCTGACTCAAAAAAATAAAAAATAAAGTATTTTATATCAAAAAATTTACTCAAGCAATATGGTTTTGGACATAGAAAATAGGAAAAAAAAACTTTTTACATTCAAAATTTGAAATATGTCTGTGCACGTATAATGAAGGTAAAGCATGAGGATTGGCCTTATGTTACCCCCCGTTTGTATGTCAAAGTGCATGTTTGTCACTTTTATCACAAAGAAATATACATAAAATACCCATTTAACCTACCCAATGAATGCAAAATCTTAAATGGTAGGGGGAAGGGGATTGTGGAAGTTATCATTCGAATTTTGATTTTTTGCATATTCTATAATATAGGATCCATTCGATTTAAGCTATGAAAATGACATTATCACAGGTTATTCTGATGTTGCCTTAGCAACGAAGCAATGCATTAAGTGAAATCATGAAAGGGTTGTTTGTGCACATTCACATTGATTGATTTATAAGTTGACTTGTTTGTGCAATCTATGTCATCCACTTTGCATCCACATTTTTATACATGGTATCAAGAGAATTATCTCTTGAATGCATAACACTTGTTTTCGAACAATTGACCCATGTTGAGTGTAAGGAACCCTTGCGCTATAGGTTAGTGTTATCATTTCCTTTCGGAACTCATATGGTAAGGATTAAATTATCTCTTGTAACATTTTATTAAAAGAGAGGACTATGTTGCATATGTGCTTTATGTTGAAACAACACATCCTAGAGCTAATCCCTAGGGTGTAGGAGGAGAGCCGTAGTGAGGCCACAACAATAAGTTGGGGGTGCTCCCTTTGTTTGTATTCGAAGGTGCTAGTCACCAATATGATTGGGTACTCCTACTGCTTGGAGTTGGGAAGGGCATCACATTGGACTACAATCTAGAGATGTTATCTACAAACACATTCTTTGAATAAATCATTTCTTCATAGTGTCTATATATTCCTGGCCACAAGGTCGTGCGATTGTTTAAGTGAGTTTAGGAGCCCCGGCTAGAGCCCTAGAGCCAGTGTGTGTTGGGCCCAATTTTGGTCTTGACAACATCCAATGAGCCCATTGAGGGATTTGCAATGGTCAAAGAGGTGCATACAAAATCCCCTAAGCCTATATACATCGTTGAAGACCTCAATGAAGAGAATGAAGTAGCCCAGGGTAATTCACTATATGTATATCCTCTATAGCATGGGCGTTTAAGGCCTATTTATAAATATCCTTATCTATGAAATTTTCATTAATAAAACATAATCCTTTTCTATTAAATTTGTAAGTAATCACTTTATATGGGACTCTTCTATATGTAAAAGATATGTAAAAATGGTATTTTAAAAATCCTTTTTGTTGAACCCACATGATACATACTAGCCTTCCCAAGGAAGTATAGCTTATGGATTTGCTAAGGGAATATCGAGATATCTTTGCTTTTGGAACTACTTAAACCCCAAGGATGTACCCCTACAAGTGCTTACATACACTATTCCACTCAACCCTAATGCCAAGCCCATGAAATAGAGATCCTATTTCATGAATCCTTGCTATGCTCACCATATCAAGGATGTAACATGCCCGCCCGAGCTTTCCTTGTGTACATTCTTGGTAGTCCATCAAGAGTTATCCTAGAAAGTGCTGTTCGGGATTTTTGTGAAAACCCTCAGAGTTTGCTATTAACTAGGCTTTCTTGAGTCTACCTCACAGTGGAAGTTCCGGCCCTTCCCACGAGGATCGACCTGAGTCTTTTTGGTGAAATCAATTACTAACGGTTGATTAGTATTAGCGACTCAAGATTCCATTCCCTATAGGAATTGCTGACTAAATTGGACTTACGTTGTGTTGGGTTCAAAGTGGATGGGAGAAGTATGACACTTTAATCCCTTTTTCCTAGGGTTCTAAAGTGATGGGAGTCAAGATTTTTGGTTTCTAATGGTCCATCAAAAGTGTGATTTTTATTCCTTGTTAGGAAAGCTCTCAGCTTACGTAGACCACCTAGCCATAGGTATGGATCTGTTGGGGTTTCATCCTCCTACTTTCCTCGAGATAGTAGTTTTAATTAACTAATTACCTACCACTTTAGGTACAACATATCAAAATAGCTTCTTTGAATTATCTCCTATTACAAATTTGTTACATGCCTTTAACTCACAACGCAAAAAAAAGTAAAGCAATTCCTTCTTAATAGTTCCTTTTTTTAAAAATGACTTTTTACTATGTTTTTTGTTCGAAGGTATTATTCTCTCCAAGTTTTGTTCCCCAACTAGTATTGGAACTTCAAGGACAGTCTAGAAATCGAAGGGTAGTTGGAAGTTTGTAAGAGCCTAAGGAGTTTATGACTAGAGCCCTTGGTATCCTCACCTCCTCCTGTCGACCAGAATTCCCTATACAACAAGAATTTTCGTATCATGATTGGTCTAAACTCACTAACGTGAAAAAAAAAGAAAACAAATCCCTTGCAGTAGGTTTTATTCACGTTGGCCTTGGGGAGGTCTAGCACCATCAAGAATATTGCCTTCGTTGGTGTTCTGTGCTCACCAAAATACTACCTCAATCGACGATCTATACTCAGTCATCCATCTTTTCGCTTGATGATTTTAGGAAAGATCAATACCTAACTTACAATCCCAAACATCTTATTTCAAATGCATTATACATAAACTTTTTGACAAGTTTATTTCCAAGACAAATCTTTTCTTTCAAAAATAATAACATCAAGGAAAATTAGCATGAGTGGCAAAATTAGCTTAAGTGGCAATACATTTTAATAGTCTCATGGATTTTCCCTTTCTCAAGGTCTAGATGGACTGAATCTAAACAAGAATTTTATTGAGGATAACCCCTTTGGAGTTTCATGGGTCCTTGCTCGCAATAAAAGAACATCTTGGTTAGTTTAATTACAAACAATATCCCTTGGCAATTTCATCTCAAGGTCTCTTATATACCAAGGATTAACATCAGTGATTACGCATTACATGTTTTATTCAATCAACACAAATAAATAATATTAAATCTTTTAGGGACACTGTACCTTCCTGGTACTTGCTTAGGTTCATCTTGTACATACCCAAGTTACCTCTTGGAATTTGTGGTTAAGAATTCTTTTAAAAATATTATATGCAGGAATTGAATAAAATCTTATTTCATGAATGTAGCTTTTGTTGCCCATTCATGGGATGAAGACCTGCTACGCTATTTTTATTAAGAAAAATAGTACTTGAGGATCCGTGTTGACAAGTGCTTGGTTGATGGGTATTCACGACTTCATTTCTAATCCCCGTACTCGCCTTTCTGTTTGTAGTAATTGTGTCCGCGGTGTTATTGAAAGCTCTTGCCTTTGCAACCTTCGTAACTTTCTTCTTCGGGATCATGGTCTTTCATTGCAAGTATTAAAAAGGGGATTTTGGCAAAGGAGCTTGGGGATAACTAGATTGAGAGAATTTTTTATTGATGGGGGAAGGTGATCACCAAGAATTTAGAAAATTTGAGAAGAGTCTTGATTCCATAGAGAAATAGGATAGAAGGGATGGAGAATTTTATTCCAAGAGATCCCGAAATATCCTACTTCTCTTTGTGACGAGGGTTCCCATCCTCACGCTTCTCTTGCCACACTTCCTCTCGCTCCATACTCCTGAGAGGGGACTCTCCTCTCTTGTTTTGGCTCCTCAACGGTTGTCGATACCTTTTATTTATATCTAAATTGAAGAAGAAGGGTTGTGGCCAAGAAGAAGAGCTCTTTATGGAGGGTATCTTGGAAAATCAACAATCTAGAAGCTTTCAAGATGTAATCTGATGCTAGCAATTTGATTTTTGAGGTCTAAAGAGGCTACCGGAGATGGCATGACTAATTTTCTTGGCTCTTTGATGATCTTGCTTCAATCCAAGCCTCTCGTCGAGCTAAGAAGAGGGGGAGATTGCTTGAGCTTTTTGGTTGAGATTGAGAAGGGAGATTTCAGGATTTTTTTCTTGTTTTGATTTACCGAATTTGGGGATGATGAGGGTGCCATTTTTTTCAATTAAAAAAAGGGGGGCGGCCTGTTCGTGATGTCTTCCTCTCCTTCTATATTTTTCAAGCTTTTTACGCTTTAAATCTTAAGGCTTTGTGATTTATTTTACTTGCCAAGTTTTAAATATGTTTGATCAAATTCGACTTATGGCTCACAAGTCTTGTTCAGGCGGTAACCTCCCTGACGGATGGCTATAGTCCTTCTTAATCCGAAAAAATGTCAAGTTATAAGCCTCGGGTCATTTTGCTTGAGATCTTCTCTATTTAATGACTTAGAGTTCTTCAAGTCCATTTTGCAAGAAGTTGGAGAGATTTGATATTAAAGTCGGGATATCACATCCTCTCCCCCTTAGAGGAATCTATATGCCCTCATCTTGAATGAAACTGGGGATATTGGTTACATAGTGATTTCTGGTCAATTCAAGTGGCATCCTCTTCAAGGTAGTCTTTCCACTCGACAAGATACTCTCTAAGGGTTTTGCAGAGTCTTCTCCTGCATGCCAAGTTTTTTTTTTCTTTTTGTTGAAGTTCGAGGACTCCTTGACTTGGCATTACAATTTGTTGGCCGTTAAGTACATGGTTTGGGTTAGGAACATATGCTTTCAATAGAGTGACATGAAATACATTATGTACTTTTAAGTTATTAGGGAGTTGCAGCTTGTAGAAATTTGGTCCTAGACACTTTAGCATCTTATATGGTCCACAATACCTAGGACTTAACTTCTTGAATTCCCCCAAAGATAAAGAACTTTTCTTTGGATGAACTCGAAGGAAAACCATGTCACCTTCTTTGAAAGTGTGTTCTTGACTTCGTTAATCGGCATATGCCTTCTGTCGATCCTTGGTGACTTGAATGTTTTGCCTTATAGCTTTCACTTGCTACTGGTCCATTTCTTCTAGCATTTGCCTAGAGGCTTCTACCCAGTAGGATAAGAAAAATTTAATGGTGTAAGACAATCTTGCCCATATAGTGCGTGAAAAGGAGTCCTTTGAATACTTTGATGGTATGATGGATTGTAGGCAAATTTGACTAAGGGTAGGTATTGAATCCATTTTTTGGGTTTCCTATTACAATAAGCTATTTGTATGTCTTCAATAACTTGGTTGACCCGCTCTATTTGACCATTGGTTTGGGGATAGTAAGTAATACTGAAGCAGAGCTAGGTTCCTAGAGCTTCGAACAGACTCTTCAAAAAATTTGAGGTGAAGAGAGAATAGCGCTCGTTGATTAAAATCCCACTTTAGGCTTTTATGATTAGTGACTAGAGAAAACTTATTACCAAGTAGGTAATGTCTCCATAATTTAAAGGTATGAATTACATCAAGTAATTCTAGATCATGTATGGAATAGTTTCTTTCTGGATCTTTAATTTTCTTAAAGCATAGGCTATTGGATATCCTTCTTGCATAAGCATGCAATCCAAAGCAAGAGAGCGTGTGTTAGTTATTATGACTTTGAATTCTTTGCTTAGGTCGGGTAGCCTTAAGATAGGGGCGATTACCAAACTCTGCTTAAGTTTCTCAAAGCTAGATTGTTTGACAGACATCCATGTAATGGAGATCTGGTTTTTGAGAAGGTCAATGAGAGGCACAATGATTGAGGAATAGTCTTTAATGAAGACTCTATACCAACCCATTAGCCCTAGAAAACTTTGCACTTCCTTGACCGTTGTTGGGGGTGGCCAATCTTGTACATCTCAGACCTTGGTAAGTTCTACTAAAATGTCATGTGATGATACTATGAATCCTAGATATTTAATCTGATTCTTGAAGAAGGCACATTTCTTTCTTTTAGCATATAATTTGTGGGCTCTCATTCTTTCAAGAAATATTCATAGCTATGGTCCATGGTCTTCTTCATTCTTGGAATATGTTAAGATATCATCAAAGAAGATAAGGACAAAGTTGTCAAGGTAGGGTTGGAAAATGCCTTACATCAACCTGTTGAAGGTGGCAGGAGCATTTGCTAACCCAAATGACATCACAATAAATTCGTAATGACTGTACCTTGTGTTAAAAGCAGTTTTAGGGATATCTTTCTCCCTAGTTCTTATTTGATAATATCCTCATCTGAGATCGATCTTGGAAAATACCTTTGCTCCCTAGAGTCAGTCAAGGAACTCGTTTATCTTGGGAATTGGATATTTTTTTTTCACTATCACCTGGTCTAATCCACGATAATCGATATAAAAGCCCTTGGTATCCTCACCTCCTCCTACCTACTAGAATTTCCTACACAACAAGAATTTTTGTATCATGATTGGTCTAAAATCACTAACACGAAAAAAGAAGAAGAAAAAATCCCTTGGAGTAGGTTTTATTCATGTTGGCCTTGGAGAGGTCTAGCGCCATCAAGAACATTGCCTCCGTTGGCATTTTGTGCTCACCGAAATATTGCCTTAGTCAACAATCTATCCTTAGTCATCCATCTTTTAGCTTGATGATTTTAGGAAAGATCAGTACCTAACTTACAATCCCAAACATCTTATTTCAAATGCATTATATAAACTTTTTGACAAGTTTATTTCCAAGAAAAATCTTTTCTTTCCAAAAATAATAACATCAAGGAAAATTAGCATAAGTGGCAAAATTAGCATAAGTGGAAATATGTTCCAATAGTCTCCTGGATTTTCCCTTTCGTGGGATCTAGTTGGAATGAATCTAAACAAGAATTTTATTAAGGATAACCCCTTTGGATTTTCATGGATCGTTGCCCGCGATAAAAGAACATCTTGGTTAGTTTAATTACAAAAAATATCCATTGGCAATTTCATCTCAAGATCTCTTATATACCGAGGATTAACATCTGTGATTATGCATCAGAGGTTTCGTTCAATCAACATAAATAAATAATATTAAATCTTTTAGGGACACAGTACCTTCCTTGTACTCGCTTAATTTCGTCTTATATAGACCCAAGTTAACCCTTGGAATTTGTGATTAAAAATTCTTTTAAAAATATTATATGCAGGAATTGAATAAAATCTTATTTCATGAATGTAGCTTTTGTTGCCCATTCATGGGATGAAGACCTGTTAGGCTATATTTATTAAGAAAAATAGTACCTAAGGATCCGTGTTGACAGGTGCTTGGTTGATGGGTGTTCACGACTTTGTTTGTAATCCCTGTACTCGCCATTCTCTTTGTAGTAATTGTGTCCGCGGTGTTATTGGCAGCTCTTGCCTTTGCAACCTTCGTAACTTTTTTCTCCGAGGTCATGGTCTCTAATTGCAAGTATTTAAAAGGGGATTTTGGCAAAGGAGCTTGGGGGTAACTAGATTGAGAGAATTTTTTATTGATGGGAGAAGGTAATCACCAAGAACTTAGAAAATTTGAGAAGAGTCTTGATTCCATAGAGAAATAGGATAGAAGGAATCGAGAATTTGATTCCAAGAGTTCGCACAATATCCTTCTTCTCTTCTTGACGAGGGTTCCCATCCTCACGCTTCTCTTGCTCCACTTCCTCTTGCTCTATACTCCTAAGAGGGGACTCTCCTCTCTTGTTTTGGCTCCTCAACGGCTGTCGATACCTTGTATTTATATCTAAATCGAAGAAGAAGGGTTGTGGTCAAGAAGAAGAGCTCTTTATAGAGGGTATTTTGGAAAATCAACAATCTAAAAGCTTTCAAGATGTAATCTGATGCTAGCAATTTGATCTTTGAGGTCTAGAGAGGCTGCCAGAGATGGCATGATTGATTTGCTCTGCTCTTGGATGATCTTGCTTCAATCCAAGCCTCTCGTCGAACTAAGAAGAGGGGGAGATTGCTTAAGCTTTTTGGTTGAGATTGAGAAGGGAGATTTCAGGATTTTTTTCTTGTTTTGATTTGCCAAATTTGGGGATCATTAGAGCACCATTTTTTTCATTAAAGAAGGGGGGCGGCTTGTTCACAATGTCTTCCTCTTCTTCTTCTATTTTTCTCAAGACTTTTAAGCTTTACATCTTAAGGCTTTGTGATTTATTTTACTTGCCAAGTTTTAAATGTGTTTGGTTAAATTCGACTTATGGCTCACAACTCTCGTTCACGCGGTAACTTCTGTAACAGATGGCTATAGTGCTTGTCAATCCCAAAAATTTTTGGGTTACGATCCTTGGGTCATTTTGCTCGAGATCTTCTCTATTTAATGATTTAGAGTTCTTCAAGTCCATTTTGCAAGAAGTTGGAAAGATTTGAAATTAAAGTCAGGATATCACATCCTCTCCCCCTTAGAGGAATCGATATGTCCTCATCTTGAATGAAACTTGGGATATTGGTTACATAGTGATTTTTGGTGAATACATGTCGCATCCTCTTCAAGGTAGTCTTTCCACTCGACAAGATACTCTCTAAGGGTTTTGCTTCTTAGCGTCTTCTCCTACATGTCAAGTTTTTTTTTTGGGTTGAATTTCGAGGACTCCCTGACTTGGCATTACAATTTGTTGGCCGTTAAGTACATGGTCCGAGTTAGAAACATATGCTTTCAATAGAGTGACGTAAAATACATTATGTACTTTTAAGTTATTAGGGAGTTGCAGCTTATAGGCATTTGGTCCTAGACACTTTAGCATCTTATATGGCCCACAATACCTAGGACTTAGCTTCTTGAATTCCCCCAAGGATAAGGAACTTTTCTTTGGACGAACTCATAGGAAAACCATGTCACCTTCTTTGAAAGTGTATTCTTGACTTTGTTGATCAGCATATGCCTTCTGTCCATCCTTGGCGGCTTGAATGTTTTGCCTTATAGCTTTCACTTGTTACTGGTCCATTTCTTCTAGCATTTTCCTAGATGCTTCTACCCGTAGGGTAGGATCAGAAAAATTTAATGGTGTAAGACAATATTGCCCATATAGTGTGTGAAAAGGAGTCATTTGAATACTTTGATGGTATGATGCATTGTAGGCGAATTTGACTAAGGGTAGGTATTGGATCCATTGTTTGGGTACTCAGTATGTCTTCAATAACTTGGTTGACCCACTCTATTTGACCATCGGTTTGGAGATGGTAAGCAGTACTGAAGCAGAGCTGTGTTCTTAGAGCTTTGAACAGACTCTTCCAAAAATTTGAGGTGAAGAGAGAATCGTGGTCTCGCTGATGATTCTTTGGAGTAGTGCATGCAACCTGAAAATTTCCCTAATGAAAAGCATGGTGATATCATAAACCTTGTAATTGGTTTTTATAGGAATAATGCATGCAACTTTTGTTAATATATCAATGACTACCATTATGGAGTTATATCCTCCTTGTACCCGGAAATTTCTCTTAACAAGTTCTGATAGCTTGGATCATTTGCTGCCTCTTCTTTAGCCATTTCTATGAGAGGATTACTAGGCATTGAAATCATTGTAGCAAGAGTTCCAACCCTAGAGGGTACTTCTAGGATTAGAGCATTAAGGAATGATTTAGGGCTTAGGGCATCCGCAATCACATTCTCTTTGCTTGGTCTATACTTGATTTCAAAGTCAATTTCATGCAAGGTCTCAATCCATCAGTGTTGTCTCATATTGAGATCTCGTTGAGTAAAATCCCACTTTAGGCTTTTATGATCAGTGACTAGAGAAAACTTATTATCAAGTAGGTAATGTCTCCATAATTTAAAGGTATGAATTACAACAAGTAAATCTGATCATGTATGGAATAGTTTCTTTCGTGGATCTTTAATTTTCTTAAAGCATAGGCTACTAGATGTCCTTCTTGCATAAGCACGCAATCCAAAGCAAGAGAGCTTGCATCAGTTATTATGACTTCGAATTCTTTGCTTAGGTCAGGTAGCCTTAAGATAGGGGTGGTTACCAAACTTTGCTTAAGCTTCTCAAAGCTAGATTGTTCCACAAACGTCCATGTAATGGGGATACCTACTTTTTGAGAAGGTCAATGAGAGGCACAGTGATTGAGACATAGTCTTTAATGAAGACTCTATATCAACCCATTAGCCCTAGAAAGCTTTGCACTTCCTTGACCATTGTTGGGAGTGGCCAATCTTGTACATCTCGGGACCTTGGTAAGTTCTAATAAAATGTCATCTGATGATACTATTGTTGAGATATCGAGCTCCACTCGTGATATGCCAGGGTGACCGTTGTGCATTTATGTCACCGACTTGTTAGTTGCAGATGCGGTTGGTACACCGCCCATGAATAATAGCTAGATGACATCTATCCTTATCTACTCTAGTTCGTGGCTCAGTTAGTATGTGTGGGAGCTTTCGCTCAACCGCCAAGACCCACGGACCGCTTATTGTTTCAAGCGTTCCAAGCGAGCTCTAATGGCTATCTCTCACCTAGCCGACGCGCCGTCGATCCTACAAATACAGTGAACTTACCTTGATGCTCGATCGAGTACCCTCCTCTCTCTTGCACTCCGGTAGCTCCACGATTCTAGATGTTAGCTCAAGCATCCTCAAGCCTCCTCCATCTCCAAGCTCCATCCTCCATAGCCTCGTGCGCAAGAGAAGAGAAGAGAAGAGAAGAAAAGTAGAGAAGAGGAGATGGTGAAGAGCTTCACGCTCTTGATCCCTCACTCTCACACACACTCACTCCCTCACACTCTCACACTCCCTCTCTCAAGAGCACACACAAGCAAGAAGGGGAGAAGAAGAGAGGAAGAAGAAGACTAGTTTTGCCACACACCAAAGAATGAGCTCCTCATTCACTTTTCAACTTTATATACAAAACCCTACTTCCCTTTTGGGCAGTCATCCCCTTTTCCCTTTTTTACATGGCCGGTCATAGCCTAGGCCCTGTTTTCCATTGTCCTTTTATCTTCCTAGCTTCCTTTTCACCGCCCTTCTACATTTACAAATTGCACGGGTGAGAGCCCAGCGCTCTTTTACAAGATTTTGGGGTGCGCATTTTTATTCAAAAATGCGCCTTTCCCTTTTTGTGTTTGCCTTGGACTTTTAAGGTTGTCCTTGCGCTTTTGGCCTTTTCCCCTTTTCTTTCTTCAGTCGAGCTACCTTTTTTCCGCCTTTACCCTGTGTCTTTTCCACTTTCTTTTGCTTTCTTTGTGTTGGGGTTAACAGTATGCCACCTTAGTTAGTTGAGTTTGGTTTGAGACCCATATATAGGGTTCTTCTATTTCTCTGTACTTGAGTTCTTTTGGCTTACACAACTAAGAAGAGGAAAACTATTTTCAGCCTCCACCTTTGTGTGTATTCCCCCATTGTGTAAGTGAGAAAGCTACAAGTGAGACTCCTTCCTTCTCTCCCACAATCTTGACATGGTATCAGAGCCGGGGGTCGTGGTAAGGAGCTCAAGAAAGCAAACCAAGTTTGCAGTGTTCTGGTAAGAGGACCAGTGTTGCTTTCATTTTTTGAGTTTGGGAGCAAGTCTCTGCAGGTAGCACAACCAGAAAGTACAAGAGTGCATTGTCTCAGATTGAGACGCCCTTCGCGATGTAGCAGGAGGGCAGTATATGCTGCGGGTAGGGGCTTTAGCCCTTGGTTGCCCTGTTTTTTTAATTCGAGGCCATTTTCGGGCCTGTTTTGGAGGTGGAAGTTTTTCGCACGCACTCAAGAAAAGGCCCTGTGGTCGGTGAAAAGTTACCGTAGAAATTGCATCTTATGCCTGTGCGCAGAGACATTGGGAGTTACAGAATCATCCTTGTTGCTTGTTGATGCAAAATTGTCACTAGAAAGTGATTGTGTGGTCAAATACCACTTTTGTCAGTTTTGCAGATTTGCCCGTGTGAGGCTGAAGCTGTGTTTTTTGCAGTGACAGAATTATTTGCAATGTTCTGTAATGGCGTCTGATTCTCTTTCACAGATTTCCACTGAAAAGCTTGACAAGAACAACTTCCAAGCATGGAAGTTTAGAATGACAAATTTCCTTATGGGAAAAGAATATTGGGAATTCGTTGCAGGAAATGAAGAAGAACCAGTTCTTCCTAATGTTCCCAATCAACAGCAAATGCAGGCATTTAAAGGATGGCATGAGAGAGCCAGAAAAGTTATGTACTGGCTGTCTATCAGTATTTCAGACTCTATGATTATGCATATTCATGATGCAAGTACACCAAAGGAGGCATGGGATACTCTGTCAAAAATGTATAGCACAAATACGCAAGCCAGGAAAATGCAGCTCAAGCAAGAGTTGCACAATGTGCAAAGAGAAAGTATGAGCATCAATGACTATCACATGAAGGTGAAGAAGATTGCAGATGCACTTGCTTCCATTGGGTCGCCAGTGGAAGATGATGATTTAGTTTCTGTGACCTTGAATGGTCTAGGAAAGGATTATGCACAGTTTCGAACATCCATTTCCATCCGTGAAAGATTTCCTGATTTTGAGGAGTTGATTGCTCTTCTAATTTTTGAGGAGCAGAGAAATGGTGGTGCATCTTCATCAGGAGGAACTTCAAAAGAAGTTGTCTTCTACTCAAATGCTGGAAGAGGTAGAGGCAGAGGTAGAGGAGGCCGATCTGGAGGTCGTGGTAGAAATCAGAATACGCAATAAACTCAAGAAAACTAGTCCTATGGAGGAGGACGTGGTAACTCTAGAGGCAGAGGGAGCCAAAGAGGTCGTGGTGGATGGCAAAGAGGCCAAAATGCAAACAGCAATGTTGAATGCTACTACTGTGGTAAAATGGGTCATATGGCTAAAGACTGCTATAAAAAGCAGAATGACATCATGAATGGAAAATTGCAACAAGGGAATTATGCATCTTCTAGTAGACAGGGTGATGACAGAAATGAGCATTTGTTTATGGTACAGCACATGACTAATTCTGTGACAAGTGCAGAAGAAAGCAACGATGTGTGGTATATTGACTCAGGTGCATCAAACCAAGAATGGATGGAGGATGAAAGGAAAATGGAAAAACCACGATTTGTGGAGACTGGTGATGATACTGCACATCCTATTGTGCAAATTGGAAAAATTCCTTTATCTATGCAGGATGGGAAAAAGAAATACCTGTCGGATGTATTTCATGTCCCGAATATCACCAAGAACCTGGTTTCTGTTGGTCAAATGGTTGAGCAGGGCTTGCAGGTCAGATTTAATCCTCATGGATGCTTTGTTGAGGATATGAAAAATAAAGGTTGCTTGATAGCAAAAGGAAAGAAGAAGGGTAGAATGTTTACGCTGGATGCAGACATGCCTGAATTGACTGCAGCAATGTTTGCATATGGGACCGGTGTAGTTGCAAATATTGATATCTGGCATAAACGCATTGGTCATGTTAATGTACAACGACTTAAATCAATGCAAGCCCAAAATATTATTGCAGGATTGCCTAAATTCAAGGTTGCAAAAATGCATAAGGTATGTGAAGCTTGTCAATTTGGAAAACAGGCAAGGAAACCATTTCCTAGACATGTTCAAGAGAGTAAGAAGCCATTGGAATTAATCCACTCTGATGTGTGGACTACTAAAGCTACATCTATTGGAGGCTATCATTATTTTGTCACTTTTATTGATGACTATAGTAGAAAAGTTTGGGTGTATTTTATGAAAAAGAAAAGTGAAGTTTTTGGGCATTTCAAAACTCTTAAAGCTATGGTTGAAAAAGAAACAGGCCAGCAAATAAAATGCCTAAGGTCAGCTGGAGGGGGAGAGTACCTCTCAAATGAGTTTGCAAGGTTCTTGTAGAAGCATGGCATAAAGCAACAGTATTCATGTAGTCATACCCCACAGCAAAATGGAATTGCAGAAAGAAAAAACAGGCATATTGGAGAGGTATCTCGTGCCATGCTCAATGAAAAAGACCTGCCGGATTTTTATTGGGCTGAGGCATATTGGAGAGGTAGTCTACATAATGAACAGGACTCCCACTGTAGCAATACATGGCATGACTCCAGAGGAGAGGTATACTGGTAGGAAACTAGATATTTCTCATTTGAAAATTTTTTGTTGCATTGCCTATGTTCATGTGCCAGATGAGTTGAGATCCAAGTTGGATCCAAAAGCTGAGAAGTGCATCTTTATTGGTTACTCTCTGCAGAGCAGAAAGGGTATAGATGCTATAACCCTTCTATTCGTAAGTTTACAGTGGGCAGAGATGTTTTTTTAATGAGATGAGTAGCTGGTATAAACCCGTAAATGTGATTGATAATGTAGATGCACAAAATGGTAATGTTGCACAGAATTCACAGCAGCAGTCAAGATATTAGTGGACCTGGAGTGTCCTCTAGCAGTGGTTCACATTCTTTGCCATGGACGGGCAGATTGAGATCAGGAGAATCTCCTCAAAGCAATGCAGATAGTGGTATGCAGGTATCACGAAAAGGAAAAGAGAAGGTAGATCAGCCCATGTTTGATGTGAATGTAGGTCACTCTTATGTGGATGGTGAATCCAGTGGCTCAGAATAGAGCATTGATGATGAGTTGGGTATTCCTTCTGTTGTTACACCTAGAGTAAGGAAGACCAGGGATGTTTTGAGAGCACCTAGAAGTGAGCCTACTTTGCGCAGGTCTACCAGAGCTAGGTATCCTGTGGATAGGCTGAAATATGATGGATGTATAGCCATTCAATATGCTTATATAGTCAAAGTGATACAGGAACCAGAACCCACTTCTTTTGAGCAAGCCATAGGAAAAGAAAAATGGGAGAAAGCCATGGATGAAGAAATAGATGCCTTGGAAGTAAATGCTACATGGGAATTGGTATCTTTGCCTAAAGATAAGAATGCAATTCGTTGTAAGTGGGTTTATAAGGTGAAGCACAATGCAGATGGTTCTGTGAACAGATACAAGGCAAGATTAGTAGTCAAGGGGTATGCACAAACATATGGCATTGGTTATGAAGAAACATTCAGTCCGGTTGCAAGGATGACAACCGTAAGAGCAGTCATTGCTATGGCTATATCAAAGGGATGCTCTTTACATCAGATGGATGTAAAGAATGCCTTCTTGCATGGTGATTTGCAAGAAGAGGTCTATATGGAGCAACCACCAGGTTATGTGCATGCTGTTCATCCTGAGTTTGTTTGCAGGTTGAAGAAAGTCTTGTATGGCTTGAAGCAAGCACCTAGAGCATGGTCTAACAAGATAGGAAAGTATCTTGTCACTATTGGCTTTAAGATTTCCAAGGCAGATTTCTCACTTTATGTGAGAAAAACAGAGAAAGGTATTATGCTGCTTGTCATTTATGTTGATGATTTGATTATCACAGGTGATAGTGATGAAGATATCCTTCATGTGAAAATGCTATTGAAGCAGAAGTTTGAGATGAAGGATTTGGGAGAGCTGCATTATTTCTTGGGCATTGAGGTGATTAGATCACCAAGTGGGATATGGCTCCTGCAGAGGCAGTATGGATTGGACATGCTGTCCAAATATGGGATGACAGGCTGTAAGCCTATTTCAGTTCCTTTGGAGCAGAATGTGAAGCTGAGCGGGGCAGATGCAGGTGAGCTTCTGGAAGATCCTACTATGTACAGATGCATAGTAGGAAGTTTGATTTATATGACTATTACCAGGCTAGATTTGAGCTATGCTATTGGATTGGTAAGTTAGTTTATGCAGGCTCCAAGGAAACTGCATTTGGATGCAGCTAGACACATACTCAGGTATGTGAAGTCCACATTGCAGTATGGACTATTTTATGAGACTGGGGTTCAGATACAGTTGCATGGATACACTGATGCTGATTGGGCTGGTAATATTTCTGATAGACGATCTACC
The DNA here is from genome assembly GCF_053477565.2 of Lygodium microphyllum. NCBI lineage: Eukaryota > Viridiplantae > Streptophyta > Polypodiopsida > Schizaeales > Lygodiaceae > Lygodium > Lygodium microphyllum. Next base: position 139,601,270 of record NC_141153.1, read on the forward strand.
AGTGGATATGTGTTCTCTTTTGGGAGTGCTGCAGTCACTTGGAACAGCAAGAAACAACCCACAGTTGCCTTGTCGAGCACAGAGGCTGAGTACAGGGGTGCAGCAATGGCTGCATGTGAGGTAGCTTGGTTGCATAAGCTACTTTATGATATAGATCAGCCTACAGATGGGCCAGTTGTCATTTATTGTGACAACATGAGTAGTATACACTTGGCAAATAACCCAGTCTATCATGCTAGAACAAAGCACATTGAGGTGCATTATCACTATGTGCGGGAGAGAATTTTACTAGGTCTTATTGATCTAGTTTATGTCAACACAGAGGATCAGGTAGCTGACATATTCACGAAGGCGTTGGGCGTAGAGAAGCTGCGCAAGTTCAGAGACCTTCTTGGTGTGCAGGAATTGGGATTGAGCTCGAGGGGGAGTGTTGAGATATTGAGCTCCACTGGTGATATGCCAGGGTGACCGTTGTGCATTTATGTCACCAACTTGTTAGCTGCAGATGCGGTTGGTACACCGCCCATGAATAATAGCTAGATGACAACTATCCTTATCTACTCTAGTTCGTGGCTCAGTTAGTATGCCACCTTAGTTAGTTGAGTTTGGTTTGAGACCCATATATAAGGTTCTTCTATTTCTATGTACTTGAGTTCTTTTGGCTTACACAACTAAGAAGAGGAAAACTGTTTTCAACCTCCACCTTTGTGTGTATTCCCCCATTGTGTAAGTGAGAAAGCTACATGTGAGACTCCTTCCTTCTCTCCCACAATCTTGACAACTATGAATCCTAGATATTTAATCTGATTCTTGAAGAAGGCACATTTCTTTCTTTTAGCATATAGTTTGTGGGCTCTCATTCTTTCAAGAACTATTCGTAGTTATGGTCCATGGTCTTCTTCATTCTTGGAATATGTTAAGATATCATCAAAGAAGATAAGGATGAAGTCATCAAGGTAGGGTTGGAAAATGCCTTGCATCAACCTGTTGAAGGTGGCAGGAGCATTTGCTAAACCAAATGGCATCACAATAAATTCGTAATGACCGTACCTTGTGTTAAAAGCAGTTTTAGGGATATCTTAATTCTTATTTGATAATATCCTCATCTAATATCAATCTTTGAAAAGACCTTTGCTCCTTGGATTCAGTCAAGGAACTAATTTATCTTGGGAATTGGATATTTGTTTTTCACTATCACCTGGTTTAATCCACGATAATCGATACAAAGACGAAGCATTTCGTCTTTTTTTTTTTGAAATAGTATCGGGGCTCCCCATTGTGAATTACCTGGCCGGATATATCCTTTTGGTCTAATAGCTACTTGAGTTGTTCTTTTAGCTCAATGGCTTCAGGCATTGACATTCGATAGGGTTGTTTGGTGACAAGGGCAACGTCTAGAATTAGTTGAATTTTGTGATCTACTTCCCTTGTTGGTGGGAGCTCTGTCAGGTCTTTTGGATAAACATCCGTATATTCTTTTAGCCAAGATGGTTGATCCTCTGCTTCACTATCCTGCTCAGCCTTGTTGAAGCTCATTTTGGAAGCATTGCCACCCAAGCTAAATTAACCTTGCTAGTTTGTTGTGTTGATAGAAGTTCTTTGCTGTTTGCTAACTCCACAAGCAATCTAGATGCAAGAGTAGAGTCTATGCCTAGCCTTTTCGCACATTTTGATGATACAAAAGAGTGGGTACTTCCACAATCAATTAAAATTCGAAAGGGTTTACCTTGATAATTTACCGATGTTTGAATTATTGAGAATTGGCAATTTGAACCCTTCTTATTAAGAGTGGCGTGTACTCTAGCTCTTTCCATATCCGATTTCATTGTGGGATCTTTATCATTATTGACATCCTTTAAGTTTATTCTAGCAACCTTTCCCTTGACATCTTGGCCTTGCCCACGAAACTAACCTTGGCCAAGCTTTAGGCATAGCCTCTTGAAATGTCTTGGTTCCTTGCAATAGTAGCACCTTGGAGTCTCATTGATCTTTCATGTGGACATAAAGCTTCCCACTACCTTTGATTTGGCTTTCTTCATCTTGTTGGGTTGGTACTGCCCTTGGGCTCTTTTCACATAACCTTGGAAGTTTCCCTTACCTTGGTTGTTTCTGTTCCAAATGTTTACACTTCTTGGCCTTTGTTTGATCTCATGAACTATTGGAGCTACTAGAATCAATGCATCCTATAAATTCGATGGTCTCATTGATTCAATACGCGTATTCATGGGCAAATTTAGGTCATTACAAAATTTGGATACTTGCTGTGAAACATCCATCATAGGTGCATATTTTAGAAGTGTTACGAATTTGGAGTAGTAGGCTTCTAGGCTTAGGCTTAACTACTTTAGATTGAGGAACTCGTTCATCTTCTGGGGGACTTGATATGTGGGCAGAAGATATCTCCCACACACAACGTCCTTAATCTTGTCCCAAGTGATAGTGCTTTCGGACGTTCTTTGGTCCTTGCACCACTGTTTTCACCAAAGATGGGCATCTCCTGTGAGATTTTAGTTTGGTGATCATGGCTTGATTTGATGGTGCAGTCCATGCAGCAGTGAAATAGTCTTCCATGTATTCTATCCATGTTTCTGCTTCAATTGGAATGTCCCTCCCTTTACCATCAAACTCTGATGGCTTGTACTGTGCTTGACAAGAAATTTCTTCTCTTGAGCTTCCATAGTATTGAGATTCAAGGTGATGATATGGGGAATTATGCAATTTTTTGATCAATTTTCTTCCCTAACCATATTCAAAAATAATATGTTTACTTACTTAATCTACCCCATTAATTTAGAAATGAAATTGCGTACCACTTGTCCTTCCAATAATGATCAGGGTTTACACTTCAAAAGAGAGTTTTAATTTTTTAATCAGAAAAAGAAATCTCATCAAACAAATAATATCTATCCACTATTTATGATTTATCAAACAGATGGATAAAAATAATTCTTTACGTCAATAGGAAGGAAGTACATTATTCGAGTAGTTTGAGAGCTCATGTTATTCTTGGAAAAGGTTCTTCTACCACAATCTAGGCATGGCATTGCGATACATCCATTGCATAGTAATTAGGATTGTGAAAATAGATATCCCGAAATCTATATTTCAAGGGGGAAGATCAGGTAATCAATCTTTCTTATAGTTGCAACAACTAGAGCATCCTACAACCATGATTCGATTAGCCGGTATAACCCTTGTAACCTCCTCATAGATATACCAGTTTAGTTTGACCTATCGCCCTCTAGTGAACATGTTTGAGTTTACTCTAGCCTTATAGAGGAGATAAATCTTAAGGGCTTCCATCCACCTTAGCCTCTTTAAATTATTCTGGAGGTAAGCAAGATGGTTTGCGCCAATGTAACAATATCCTGCTCTTAACATCCATCCCTTTCATAGTACAGGGGTGAAGGATTGTATATCTGATCTAATATTCACATCATCTAATTTCTCCAATTGAAACTAGAGGAGTGCATGGCTGACATAAACATAACTTGGAAAATCAAGAATCGTTCCCAAGGTTTGTCTTCCTAGTAGAAATGAAGAACATATATCTGGTTGTTCCCACGAGGATCGACCTAAGTCTTTCTGGTCAAATCAATTACTAATGGTTGATCAATATTAGCAGCTCAAGATTCCATTCCCTATAGGAATTGCTGACTAAAACAGACTTACATTGTGATGGGTTCAAAGAGGATGGGAGAAGTATGACACTTTAATCCCTTCTGTCCAGGATTCTAAAGTGATGTGAGTCAAGCTTTCTAGTTTCTAATGGTCCATCAAAAGTGTGATTTTCATTCCTTCTTAGGAAAGCTCTCGGCTTATTGAGACCACCCAGGTCTAGATCGGGGGTCCATCCTCCTGTTTCCCTCGAGAGAGTAGTTTTAGTTATCTAATTACCTACCACTTTAGGTTCAATATATAAAAACAGCTTCTTTGAGTTATCTCCTGATACAAATTCATGACACGCCTTTAACTCACAACACAAAAATAGAGTAAAGTAATTCCTTCTTAATAATTCCTTTCAGAAAAATAACTTTTTACTATGTTTTCTATTCGAATGTATTATTCTATCCAAGTTTCGTTTCCCAACTAGTATTGGAACTTCCACGACACAGTCTGAAAATCGAAGGGTAGTTGGCAATTCATAAGAGCCTAAGGAGTTTATGACCAGAGCCCCTTTGTATCCTCACCTCCTCCTACCGACTAGAATTTCCTACGACAAGACCTTTCACATCATGATTAGTCTAAACTCACTAATGTGAAAGAAAGAAAAAATCCCTTGGAATAGATTTTACTGACGCTAGTCTTGGGGAGGTCTAGTGCCATCAAGAACACTACCTCAGTTGGCATTTTGTGCTCATCGAAATACTGCCTCAGTCGAAAATCTCTACTCACTCATCCATCTTTTAGCCTGATGATTTTAGGAAAGATTAGTACCTAACTTACAATCACAAACATCTTATTTTGAATGCATTATACATAAACTTTTTTATAAGTCTATTTCCCAAGAGAGAATTTGATTCCAAGAGTTTGCAGAATATCCTTATTGTCTTTGTGATGAGGTTTCCCATCCTCGTGCTTCTCTTGCCCCACTTCCTCTCACTCTATACTCTTGAGAAGGGCCTCTCCTCTCTTGGCTTGGCTCCTCAACAACTCCCCATGCCTCATATTTATAGCTAAATTGATGAAGAAGGTTTGTGGCCAAGAAGAAGAGCTCTTTATAGAGGGTATCTTGGCAAATGAGCAATCTAGAAGCTTTCAAGATGCAATCTGATGTTGGCAATTTGATCTTTGAGGTCCAGAGAGACTGCCAGAGATGCCATGATTGATTCATTTGGCTCTTGGATGATCTTGTTTCAATCCAAGCCTCTTGTCAAACTGAGCAGAGGGGAAGATTGCTGGAGCTTTCTGGTTGAGATTGAGAAGGGAGATTTTAGGATTTTTTTCTTGTTTTGATTTTCCAAATTTGGGGATGATGAGGGTGTCATTTTTTACAATAAAAAAGGAGGGGGGAGCGGCCTATTTGCGACGTCTTCCTCTCCTTCTTCTATTTTTTTCAAACTTTTTAAGCTTTAAAGCTTAAAGCTTTGTGATTTATTTTACTTGCCAAGTTTTAAATGTGTTTGGTCAAATTCGACTTATGGCTCACAGCAATATAAGGATAAGGCATCAATAGTATAGTGATGCTTTCAATCCTAAAATTTGTCTACATTACAATCAAAGTTCTAAGAGAAGAAATTAAGTCAATTCCTCTCTATGTTTTCCTACATATCAAGGGGAGAGATCTTAAGAGAGTACTAAGGATAGGATAGCATAGGCATTATCACCCCATGATATCAAGCTACCATTCGTGTATTGAAATTTGATAGTGCTACTAAGAATCTAGTTGAGGATATTGCCATTTCATAGTGCTATTAAGAATGATAGTTAGGGTATGATGAGAAAAGGAATCCCAAGAGCTAATATCAAGTAAAAAGTTGTATCCTTCATATTCTCTGTAGTATCCTGCACACATGAGATCCTCTTAGTCCTGAAGTGGATATGATGCACGATGTCATTAATACTTTTATCTAGTGCTAGGTTAAATTTTTAAATATTATAATAGGCTAAAAATTGAACAATACACATTAAAAAAGAAGGCTTACAAGTAGTAGTAGGATTGTTTGAATCAATGTTTTTATCTCTAAAAAATCAAAGTACTTCCTTTCTTTTAATCATAATATGTTACCCTTGTCTTATCTATCACTGTTTGCTTTAAAAAGTTGACATTAATATACAATATAATAAAGATCTATTTTCAATTACTAAGATTAGTGTGAACCTTTTCACTTTTTATTCTATTAGCTTAAGGTTTATCCTTAGTATTATCTATCCCTACCACTTTGTGTGAATATCATGAGTCTCTTTTAACCATTTTCTTATGAATCAAATTGAAGAGATAGAAGAAAAAGCTTGCATTTGGCTAAAATAAAATTACCAAATGGATGAATTGGGAAATGAAGTAAATGGCTTTAATGTCCCAACCCACTCAAATCTGCTGAAAATTGATGAGCTGATCTTGTTTTAGGTCTATGAAGGCCCATACCTCAGTAGCTAAGTCATCAAGTGGTGCAAGTCCTTTGATTGTTGATCATCTTCTCAAGGATTTGTGAAAGGAGATGAAGGGAGACTAAAGTGGACTGGTGGTAAGAACCGGATGTGATTTTGATGAGAAAATTTACAATAGAGTATAATTTTCTTTGAGAACCAAGAAACAAAGAGAAGAGGAGAAAACAATGATTCAAATGATTATAGACAAAAAACAAAATGTGATTTTGGTGGAGAAATGTGATAGTAGAATATTTAACCATTCAAAAAGAAAGAATAATGTCTTAAAAGTGACCCCTAACATGAGTTAACGTCCTTAGATATTTAATGGAAAATCTCTTAAACGAATAATATATTCTTTCATTAATCACATGTGAATGACTAAATTTGGAGGGTTCATTATTCTAAAATCTTAGCTAATTAGTGACCTAATTATTTTCTTATAAGGACAATTTCTAAATGTTTTGGTTCAGATGCATTGCTACATGGGGCATCTTTGTCTATACAATGATGTGGTTCAGTTTGAAGAATGCTGTAGCTTCTTTTCAGCAGGATATGTAGGAAATCTTTAGGCCTTACTTGACAAACTTCATGTGGGTGTTTCCAGATGACTTCAGTGTCTTTGGCACACTACTTCTCCACTTGCATCATCTTTGGCTTTGTTTCACTAGATGTCACAAAGTAAGTCTTATTCTTAACCCCATGAAGTAGTGTTTTGTTCGGCCATATTATTTGAGAAGATGGAATTATTGTTGATCTCCACAAGGTGGCTACCATTATGCAAGCACTGGTTCTAGATTCTCAATCCATTGTCTTATGATACTTGCGGCAAGTTTGTTGGCTATGCCTCTTAGCCCTTGTTTCTATCCCTCTGAATCAATTGACCCACATTCCTAAACTGGCCTTTATCTAGAATGAGGTGGTGGATTTGGCCTTCTAACATCTATGGCTCTTAGTTTCCAAGGCCCCAATCCTAGTTCCTTAGAATTGGACAAATAATTTCATGTCTTTGTGGATGAGTTAGATATTGCAATTGGTAATGTCATAATGCAACAAGACACTAATGGATGGTTCTGGCCTATTTTCTATGCTAGGAGAAGGCTCTCCTTAGGTGCAAAAAATTGTTTGGTTATTGAAAGATAATACTTGGAAATGATATTTTCAATTAAGAAATTTCAAGATTATTTATTTAGCCATTCCCTTGTCTTTCATGTGGACCACTCTCCTCGTGTCTACTTGGTCAAGTAGAAAAATATAACTAGAAGATTGCCTGGATGGATCCTCTTGCTCCAAGAATTTGACTTCAAGTGGTGTATAGGCCCAAAGCACAAATGTAATTGATGACTTCCTTTCCCATATAGATTCTAGAGAAGCTTCTTTGGGAGTGGATGATGACTTTCCTGATGTCAAATTGTTTTTTGCAACAAATGACACTCCAGAACCTCATCCACCCAACCCTCCATGGGTGTGGTATTAAGAAATGCTGGTCTATATGGACTCATGATAAATCCTAGACCACATTCTAGTGGACTAGTGCAAATGACTAGCTCTTCAAAGTCGGCATTTTGAATCCGTCAGCTCTATCACAGGATTGTGTCCGAAGCGCTACAACATATCAGTCTCCCTATGAAGAAAGATGCTGTAATGGAAGATGTTACCATCTGAAAAATTTAGCAAGCATGACGCTAGTGTCCTACCATGTATGAATATGTTTACCAATGTGTCACAAAATGTGATTATTACCAATGGTTTATTCAACCCCTTTACCAAGATTGTTACTATCTGAAAAATTTAGCAAGCATGACGCTAGTGTCCTACCATGCATGAATATGTTTACCAATGTGTCACAAAATGTGATTATTACCAATGGTTTATTCAATCCCTTTACCAAGATTGGTTACCCCCCACCTAATTTTGCTCTGGAACCCTTTCAGAAATGGGGGCTAGACTTTTATTGCCCTATCACAAACATGTAGTATCTTACATAAAAAATAGATATATTCTCACTACAACAAATTAATATAGCAAGTGGGTAGAAGCTTGGGCACTTCTAAATAATTCAGCTTAGGTCATACCTAAGTATCTATTCAAAGATATCTTCACCCGCTATGGTTGCCTAGTAGAATTAGTGAGTGATTGAGGGAGCCACTTTGTAAATTGAGTAATCAATCTTATAACTTCTTTCTTCATGATAATTCATAAGAAACCCTCCCCCTACTAGCCCCAAGCAAGCAGCCTTGCCAAATCAACAAACAAAACCATGTGTAAAAATTTTACAAAGCTAGTAAAGCATCATAAGAAAGATTGGGATACCAAGCTCCTAGCGGCATTGTGGGATTACTTCACATCCTTCAAGGTGGCAACATGCCTAAAACCTTACAAGTTTGTGTTCGGTATCGAGGAAATTACACCTCTAGAATTTATAGTTCATGGTCCTTGAATTATAGTCAAAGATTGCCTTCTTCCACAAGAATCCCTTCCCTTCCAAATGGAGAATCTCACAGATTTGGATGAAGACCAGATTCAGGGTTTGTCTTGTCCAAGATTCAATTTGGGTAGAAGCACCAAGCAGATCACCTCTCCAAGAAGTGGCTCTTCAAGCAAAGATAAGCACTACTCAGCTTCAAGACTTGACTTGGATGGGCAAGCTTCTGCGATGGAGTAGCCTGTTTTGGATTTTTCACATAATCACATCTAATTCTATCTACTTGATTAATTTATATGGAAATCTCTTCCACACCTAATGAATAGATCTCAATTGCGGCACTACTATGTGGATGGATTGGTATGACCCTTTTTTATCACTTTAGAGTGCCATGGAGGGTTGGGTGGATGAGGTTCTGGAGTGCCATGGATGGACTGGTATGCCCCTTTTTGATCACTTTAGAGTGCCCCTTTTTGATCACTACTATGTGGATGGACTAGTATGCTCCTTCCATGCACAATTCAGAGTATCCCTAGTCCGATCACGACATCTTGACAATTTTCAGTATCCAAGTTGAATGTGATTTTGACTCCACCACTTCTGGTGTCATGGTCTTTATTCAATGTCCTCCATTCGTCTCTATTACAGGTGGCAATACAATGCATTAAGATGTGTGTGTCACTCATTATTCCCCGTGATCACATAGTTGACGTGGTAAACATACATTGGCCACATTCAAACCCCTCAACCCCCATGCATCTAGTCCTCTCAAAAGCACTTTGCTCATCATCTTTCTTTTCATTATTTCTTCTATTATTAACGTTGCTCCCTTGTGCCCTTGATGCACTGTGCATCTCTTATCTCCTTTTTCATTGCCACTTGCCCACCATTGCCAGCCATGGCTACCTCCATTCTTTGCTTCAATAGGGTCACCCTAGTACTCCTAGAGCAAAATGATGTGGTCAACCAATGGGTGCACCACCTGCACCTCAAGGCCTTTCTTGCACTACCATGGGGGGAGAGCACCCTAGTCCACCCGGAGGTTGAGTCAATTCTTCTATAGTTAAACTAAGGTTCTCAAGTCGAAGTGGGAGGATATGCCTATGACCTTACTCCTCTACATGTGTACAAGTACCTTCATCTCCCTGTGAATGGCACATTAGAGATCCCCTCTCTACTCCCCACCCATGACATGAAAGTCATCTTCAGCCATGCTATCAAGAATGAGTATTGCCTCAGTGGCATTACAGGTAGCCAAAAGCTTTGTATTTGTAGGCCAAGGCCTTTAGCATCTCTCACAGGGTGGCCTCCATGTTCTTCCTACCAAATGCTCTTGTTGTTGCTTGGTAAAGTTTCTTCTTGATCACCTCTGTATGGAGTGCGAATACGTGGCCACCTGCTCCTTAGATGTAAGTCGTTAAAGGTAATGTGTGGCCAACATTTCACCTTCCTCTTTTCACCCCCTGTCATAATGAATCATGCATGCTCCATTTCCACCACTGATGCCAACCACCCCTCCACTTCATCCCCAAAGGCTACTACTCTGACTGAAATAAATGGAAATCCCAATGCAGTATAGAAGGAGCTGGCAACTACTTTTGCTAGATATCCCAAAAAGGATACTAGCAAAGATAAAAATACATCCTTGGATGCCCCCCAAGATACCCCCAATCCACCTCTGTAGTAGCAAAACCCTTCAGCTCTCTAACTAGGGCAAGCTTTACTTTAAGTCTCATTGTGATCTATTGGTTTAGTCCTCCCAAGATCAAAAGTGTAATAGGGAGAAAGATTCATAGATAGCCATCTAGTCTGTGGCCATTGTCGCACCGAGACTACCATTGAGATTGTTCCAACCCCAACCCTCACCATAGACCCCATCTTTGCCACCACCAAAGTGATTATGTTGATAGAGTTCTACCCCAAAATTTCCCAATGCTACCTAAATTATGTGGCAAGAGGAATTCATCGGCATGAGCAAGTGAAACAACAGCTTCTGATGCTTTGAACAAAAATGGAGCACATGCGGCTAGAAAATGAGACTCTTTGTTGGGTCCAAGTTCAATAGGAAAAGGCAGGACTCCATGAGCAGTAACAATAGTTGCTAGTGTGCCACGAGGCTCAACTAGACTTTGCAGACTTCATATAGGACCAAGTTAAACAAGCACAAACAAAATTTTATTCTTGCAGACAACTGATAGTGGTCATAATCTCAAAGTTTTTGTGCCCATCTCTCCCAGCATCTTGCAAGAGCTATAGGAGTCCTTCTAGGTGTACTTGCATGACACCTAGGATGAAGCGATACATTGGTTCTGGGCTACATTGAGGGATCCTTATTCCCAACTACCACCTCTACCACCCCAGTATGAGGATGTGGATGTTGATGGGTTAATTAAGAGTCCAAGTCTAGCTATCACAAATGTAGCATGAGTCTATAACCCCACCCCAACCTATGTTTCCTAAGGCTTGCCTACATAGCTTAGCAAGGCAACAACAACCTCGACTCCAAGTCTAGCTATCACAAATGTAGAAACTCTTGGTAGGGTAGGCATAAATCCCCTCCTGATCCATAGAAATTAGACTCAAGAGGAGAGGGAGCATGCCTTGCTACAAACACCCAAGGCATAGCATGGAACCACCCCAATGCCAGTTGGTAAAGGTAAGAATGTAATCAAGGATGAGTCCATTCCCCTTAGCGAGAAAGATGAAGCAATACAAAGAAGACCTATCCATGACTTTTTTGATTTCTCAAGAGGCAATTTCTAAGAAGACCCCAAATGGCTTCTACTCATGGAGCACCACAAGGCCCTTGAGTAACATCATAACGAGGTTCTAGAGCGAGTTGAAGTGCTCTAGAGTGATCATCGCCAACTAGTGATTAATGCGGATGCAGGGGCAAAGTACCTATGGAAGCACATCCCACCATTGATTTGAAAAACCTTAGATCAGATGATGCACTGATAACTACTTATTGTGTGCCATTTTTACACTATTTTTTGGTAAAACTGAAGGGCTTTGGCTCTATATTATACATTATTTTTCATAAAATTTAATTAAAAATAAGGTTGTAAAGCTGTATTTGGGCTTGTGCTGAGGTGGAATTAGAAGTTGAGAGTCAGGGTATCTTTAGACGAAGAATTTAGGGAGCGGAAAAATAATAAGTGATAGAAGGCGAATGCGGAATTTTCTTTAGTGAAAAGCGTAGATATTTTGGAGGGTAGAAATACAGGTATAATTTAGCTTGCATGTATGGAGTTTGGGTCAAGAAGTTGTGGGCATGGACAAATTAGGTCAAGAGATGTCAAAGAAACCAGTTCAAGTGGGAAAACGGTCATTTTTGAAAAGAGGTTATTCAAGAAGTTGATGGGGGGTGGGGGGGCTGTCAAGTGAAGAGAAGGGAGTTGTAGAGAGAGAAAGAAGACAAGAAAAATGGAAGCCATCATTTTGGGGGTTTCTTGCTGATTTGCTACAGGTTTTGGCTCATTTCCAGCATGGATTGGTTGCATTTGATCCTATCTTCATCTTCTTTAGTCTCATACCATTCTTGATCATGATTCTTGAGTGTAGAGAGAGAAATTTTCAGCAAGATTAAAAAGATATTAGTGTGTAGTATTAGAGGAAGAAGTGAAATATTAAGGATTCTAAAGATTGCTAGAAGTGAAGGGAGAAGAGAAGCAAGCACCAACACTCTCAAATATAGTGGATCATCCTTAATTATCCTCTTAATCAGGTATGAACATTTTCATTGAAAAGTGAATAAGAAATGGATAGAATGTATGATTTATAGTTGTATGCATTCATTTTATGATCTTTGAAGGTAAAATGGAAGAGAAGAATTAAAGTTCTTGCATTAGAATGATTGAAATGGTAGAGAAATGGCTGAAATTAGAGTAAAATCTACATTTTTAAGCCATAATTAGGGAAAATTGAGAGTTTCATATAATTTTGATAATAAGTAAATCAAAAAAGAGTTAGAATGCATTGAAAGGAACCTAAAAACAAAGTTTCATGTGTTGGAGATGAATCTACTAAAATATATATGCATTTAAGTATCAAAAGTGATAGTTTTTTACTATAATTAATGATAATAAAGAGTATTAGTGAAAGATTAAGGATGACAACAAAAATAGAGTTAAATAAGGTTATGATGGATTTATTTACTAAATCTTAACTTAAACAGACTTTTGAAATTAAAATTATTGAGTTTTAATGGTGAAAATAGCAGTTTTTTGGTGTTTTTGGATAGTAATTAGTAAATATTAAGAGTACATGGAAAATTTTATGGATGAAAATTGGTATTGAAACTACATTCAATATAAGGAATGTCTGGTTAATAGGATTTGATGTATTATGATTAGGTGTAATTATTATTAATATTTTTATTTTTATGGATAGTAGTAATGAAAAAGTAATAACTTTTGATAATGAGTGATTTAGAAGAAAGATTGAAAGGATACTATAGTTTATTTATTTTTTAAAATTTTCTCATAAAATTTTATTAAGAATGGACTTCATTTGTATGTACTTTCTTTGTTAAATATAATTCAGGGCTGAAATAGCAATTAGTAAATATCAATGATAGTATTAAGGTATTAGTAAAAATTAATTATGGATTAAGAGTTTTTAAGTAAGTTCTTTCTCTGGTAGAATTCTTGAAGATAATGGAATTTATATATTATAGGTTGTAGTTCAAAATGAAAGTTAAAAAGTGATGTTTAGTTAATTGTAAGTATGCAAAGAAGGTTATTAGAGTTGGACTACTAAGAACGAGGATAATATGACTTTTATGATGATAATTTAAATATGAAGAATATATAAATATCCACCTTAAACCTTAATTAATACAATGTCTTTACACATAGCCATTTTGTCTATGTAACTGGGAGCTTTCTAGAGGGCCGTCATGCACTGAGGTGCACCGAGGTGTTGTTTCTTTTTCTGACCCAGACCTAGTTACAAGAATAGGACCTCTCACTCAAGCATGAGCATATGTTTCTCAATGTTGAGATATTCAAGCTAAGTCTACCTACTACCTACCAACATGAGAGCTGGGTGTGTGTAGCTATCAATCATGTGTGTGCCTTGAATAAGTCGGTAGTTAACTTAACTAGAGTTAGAGTTAATTATTGGTTAGTCATTAGACCTAATTAGATGTACTTTGTACTTTGAGTGTGATAAATAATGAAGATGAACATTTAGAGCTGTTTGCTCTCTATTACCCTTATCTCTCTCTCATTCTTCTAACGTGGTATCAGAGCCATGAACCCCCATGACCTTGAGAAGTGTGTGAAGCCTGGAAGCTTGGCATTGGAGTTGCAAGAATTGGAATGAAGAGACCTATGAGTGATTTGTAGGAGTAAAGAGCTATCCTAGAATGTTGGTAGCCATAGCTCAAGATCTAGGTATGTTTCTATGGTCTACCTACCAAACAGGATTAGAGCCTGTTGAGGCTTGTTTGCAAGGATTATTGGCAAGCATTGGAGCTCTTGACAATGAGCATTGGCCTCAACAAGTGCAACATCATTAAAAAACATGGGTAGGAAAACATACATCTACTTGGTTGTAGCTCATTGGGAGCTATATTGAACTCCATTGTTGTCTCTACTAATGCCTGGCAATGTATATGCCTTTATTCTCATGCATTTGGGGATGGCCTTTGTAATATTTCCACACAATAAAAGTTAGTTGGTTATTTTGAAATTTAGTTAGTCAAATAATAAGTTAGTAATATTACTAACTAAACACTAACTAAAGTAAAAAACTAACTAATGTTAATAATTAATGATTTTTATTTAATTAAAAATATATGTAAAAAATTTGAGAGTCGTAAATCTGATATTTTTCTCAGATTAACAAGGACCGTAGCCACCCTTCACGTAAGTTACAATGTGAACGAGACTTATGAGCTATATTAATCACTAATATTAATGTGTATAGTTTGGATGGTCCAAAAATATTAGATTTTGAGCAAAACTAGTATATTTTACATATTATCCAAAAAAAAAGATATGGAGATTTCTAAAACTGGATGTCATTTAAAAGAAAAGACAAGTGATGTTTTAGTTAGTTTTGGAGAATTTATAAAAAGAAAAATAAAGAAAAGTGACTGGCGAAATCACATGCGTCGTGATCGCAGTCTACAGACAGAAAACAACACTTTGAATAGAGAAAAGGAGTGAACTAAGAGCTTTCTAATCAAGTGTCTTGGGGTTTTACCTCCCTTTCAGAGCCAATAGAACCATCAAATTTATGATCTGAGCATCAGATCACTGATCTTTCCAAGATCCCCCTCCACAAAGACTCCACTTCTCAGCCACAAGCCCTCTTCTCTAATTCACTATAAATATGAGGCATGGGGAGGCACAAGGAAGCATAAGGAGACCCCGAGAGGCTGCGAGAGAGAGGTAGAGAGAAGGATACCCCTCCAAGAGATTGTGAGGGAGTGCTTGAGAGAGAGAGAGAGAGAGAGAGAGAGAGAGAGAGAGAGAGAGAGAGAGAGAGAGAGAGAGAGAGAGAGAGAGAGAGAGAGAGAGAGAGAGAGAGAGAGAGAGAGAGAGAGAGAGAGAGAGAGAGAGAGAAAGAGAGAGAGAGAGAGAGAGAGAAGAGTTACCCCGAGAGGCTGCACAATTCCCTCTATCTCGATCCTCGACTTAACCATCTTCTCTTACGCTCTCCCATCTCGAATCTATTCCGCCTTCTTAATATCTTGAGTCTACTTGCGGACGATGGCCCCCAGCCGAAGAATGTCATGTGCGGATGATGACAAGCCCACAACCAGCAACGAAGCTTCGGGCAAAGGCATCATTGTCAATCCAACTGGGGTTCCAGTCGTAAGTAATGTATTTCCAAATTGATAGATGCTTGTTTTGATTCTTGTATGAGATATGTTAGGCCCCATACTACGATGCACGAGTATAGGCCATCGGAAGGGATAAATTTCATCTCACTTATTCAAAAGATCAAGCTTGCAAAGTGCATGTATCAAAGTGCATGTATCAAGGAAAGTTAATTGCACCTAATTGCATATGGCTTGTTCGTTGATAGAGCAATTACAAGGAGGAATGTGTGAAGAGTTATGAATGGCATAATCATGACATTAAAAATTGTGCGTATAAGTGTTAAGTAAATTTTACATAGAATCGCTCTTTGATCCCAAGGAAGAGAGCATATATGCGATGGGAATGTTATCGCGACTATTCTTGTATTGTTTGGAAAGAATACAATTGGTTTTTTGTTGGTT
The DNA here is from genome assembly GCF_053477565.2 of Lygodium microphyllum. Lineage (NCBI taxonomy): Eukaryota > Viridiplantae > Streptophyta > Polypodiopsida > Schizaeales > Lygodiaceae > Lygodium > Lygodium microphyllum. Next base: position 139,617,019 of record NC_141153.1, read on the forward strand.
GAACTAACAACATCCTAAATGCTTTTACATTCAACTGGTTGTTAGTTTGTTGTTTGGATGATGTTCCAAGTGCTTGTGATTTATGGTAAATGCATGGCAAGGGTCTGTGATGACAAGTTTCCATGGGGATAAAGGAATGTTTTCCTAGAAAATGATATTAGGATTGAATGCCTTGTTGTGCTGGATTCCTAAAGGATTTAATTAAGGAAGGATATTTTGCATGGGTGGATCACATCCATGATTGCATCGTAGATTAACCCAAAGAGGGCATTGCTCGATTTATGGACCGAAGGTCGAGTGGTGAAAAGGCCAATCAGAGGAATGATGTTTCGCTCCTAGATAGCTTGCAGGTCAGTTGGAGCTTTGGACACCCCTCGCTAGGTCTAGAATGGAGTTGAAGACCTCCGTGGCCCCCAACATCTAGGCATGTTGGGAGATCCTATTTTAGATAAAGGATTGAATTGTTGGTGCCATGTGATTTGGACCAGTTACTTCTGCAGGGCAGAAGGGATACTTTTGTTGGACAGAAGGAATACATAATTTCTCCTGTATGGGCGGGAGACAAAGATTAACTTGAAGATAAGTTAAGAAACTTGTTTGAACTTGTTTGTCAAATAGATTGCTTGCTCTGTTTTTGTGTCTGTGCTATAAGTTATGAGAATGAACCATGTTCCCTAAAAGGCTTAATTAATGAAGCTGGCTTTAAGTGTCATGCATAAATGTGGTAGGACCTAATTAGAAAACTAAATCTATTAAGGGAAGCGGGTGGGTGAAACCCCCGATGGGTCCGTCCTACGACAGGGTGGTCCTAGAGGACTGGGAGGCTTCTCACAAGATTTTTACCTTCGTTCGACCTTTAGGTATTGTTAGGTTAGAACCCGATTCATGCCATTTTAGGAGACCGGAATGGGACTATGCCCTACGGGCTTAGAGGTTGAGTGGTGCATCCCTCTCATTTCCCATTCTCTTTGAACCAACTGCGGCATGGGTCTGCTTTGGCTTGGATATCTCTGCATAAAGTAGGATGTCCAGGATCCGACGCTACAATGCTGTTAGGAGACCTTGGCCACTAGGAGCCCAGATTTCAGGTTGATCCTAATGGGTTCGGCCGTGAACGTTCTGTTGCGAGGCGGATTCGGGAAACCCTAGGCGAAAAAACTCAGAATACTCCCTGGGAGTTTTGGGCAGTGATACTTAGATTCGTTTCTTGATAGACCGCTAAAAGCATGCCTGGACAGCCAATGGGCGGGCACCTTACAACCTTGAAGAATTTAAAACTCAAATCTGAAAGGCAAGATCAAGCTATAAATTATGCTTGATAGTTGAAGCACTGTGATGCTTGCTTGGCACCCGTTATGCCTAAACTTTGCCACATGGAATGTGGATGTCTTGTGAGATGTTGTGGGATGTAAATACTCCAAATTTGGATTGATTTTATTGTTGGTTATATAGTGGGCTGACTGTTTATTATAGCATGTAAGAAGCTTGTGTGTCATTGCTACTGGTCATATACACCAATGTTGATGCTTGTATGTACCTGCATTGAACCCCTAGGGTTATGGTACATGTCAGAGATGTTTTGAGGTTGTTTTGAGCTGAAAATATAGTTTGCATAGACAATACACTGCTGGTTACAACATTGAATTGGTTGAAAACTGTCTATTACAGTTATGGAAAACTGAGCAAGCATTTATGCCTATGTGATCATGTATTGTTCCCTATGAGTCATGACACATGTCTAATGTAATTTGAGGATGTTTGTGGCCTAAAATTGCTTCAATTTTGCATAGAGAATTGTTGCTAGATATTGTAGATGTGATCTGTAAATGTTTTTGGGAACATACATATATGAAACCTACTTAGCATGCTATTGAACATGCTTGTTATGACACATGTTTGGAGATGTTTGCCATGTTTTTGAGTTTAGAAATCATTGATTTTTATAGTCACCTTACTGTCATAAATCTAAAGACCAAAATTGTCATGTGTAAAGAGTACTTGATTTATATGGAGTCATGCACTGTCTATTTTTCAGCCTGCATTGAATACACAGAGTTGTAGAGATGGCAAATGCTGATAGGACTGATAATATAACTCAAATAGTGGGTAAGAAACTCGATAACAACAACTATGCTATCTAAAAAAAGTTCAGGATGGAGAATTTTCTCATCGACAAGGGTTAGTGGGACTTGGTTACATGCCCAATATCCCTGATAGGAGTGCAACTCTTGATCAACTTAGGGCACATCGAGCATGGACTGAGAGATCTTGAAGGGTACTGCATTGGCTATCCCTATGTATTTCCGATGCTATGGTTATGCAAATAATGAATTGCAAGTCACCGAAGGATGCATGGGATATTTTGACAAGATACTATGGTACTACCACTAGTGCCAGAAAAATACAACTAAAGCAAAAGTTTAATATAATGGACAAGAAAATATGGTCCATTCAGGATTATGCAACTATGATAAAGAATATTGCAGATCAGCTAGCATCCATTGGGACTGAGGTAGATAATGAGAATTTGGTGGCTATGACCTTGAATTGTCTAGGGCTAGAATATAAGTCATTTGATACGACAATTTCAATCACAACTGAAATGCTTGGCTTTAATGAACTTGTATCCTTGCTTATCCATGAAGAAGTGAAATTAGATTTGACTACAAACTTGAGTAGCTCTAAAAACAAAGATGGAGATTTTTACTCTAATCAGAGAGGCCCTGGTCATCATGGCAAAGGTTTGAGCTGTGGTGGCAAGGGAACCCAACGTAGCATGCATCTTAGCATGGGCAGAGTCAGCAGGGATTTGTTGGTAGAGGTGGTGGATACTCCCATGCAAAAGGAGAGATCTCAGTCTAGGGGCCAAGGATCCTAGCATACTCAGTCTACTCATGAAAATGCTAATAAGGATAAAGATTGTCATTACTGTCACAAGCATGGCCACATTGCAAAAAAGTGCTGGAAAAAGTAGGCTTATTAGAAGGGTAGATAGCAATGTCATTATGCATCTTCTAGTCATGTAGAGCTTGAGACTAGTGAGAGACAGTTTGCTATGACTTATGCATGTAACAAAGGAAAGCAGCAAGGAAAGTCTGATGACATCTAGTATATAGATTCTAGTGCCTCAAACCACATGACACCACATGGTGAAGTGGTTTGATGAGTTGAAAACATGTGCTAATGGCTATGTATGTATTGGAGATGATTCTTAGCATGACATAGTGCACATAGGGATTATTCCCTTGGTTATTCCTGATAGTAGGAAAAAGTAGTTGCGTGATGTATTGCATGTTTCATCGATCATCAAGAATCTTCTATCTGTCGGTTAGATGGTTGAGCATAATCTGTAAGTATGATTTAAAAGACATGGTTGCTTCATAAAGGAGCATGGCAGGGAATGTAGATTGGTTGCTAAAGGCCAGAGACATGGCAGAATGTTTACACTAGATGAAACATCCTTGAATTGAATGCTGCTATGTTTGTTCATTGGTGAAAAAGAGCTTAGCTGTTATGTCTCATGCTTATAGTCTCATGGTGGTGGAGAGTATGTCTCAAAGGAGTTTGACAGATACTTAGGAGAGCATGGGATCAAGAGGCAATTGACTTGCGGCTACACTCCATAGTAGAACGGAGTTGCTAAGAGAAAAAATAGGGTGATTATGGAGGCAACTAGGACCATGTTAAATGAGAAGGATATGCAGTTGCATTGTTGGGTTGAAGCAGCACTTACGGCTTTCTATGTGATGAATAGAACACCAACTGTAGGAATACATGAAAAGACACCTTATGAACAATTGTATGGCTATAAGATTGATATTCAAAATTTGTAAGTATTTGTCACTATTGCATATGTTCATGTTCTCACGACGACAAACGGAAGAAACTTGACCCTAAACCGATGAAGTGTGTTTTCCTTGGATACTCATAGGAAAGAAATGCATATAAGTGCATTGTTCTGACTACACAAGAGATCTTGCTAAGCCGTGATTTTGTGTTTGATGAGTTAGCATATTGGTATGGTGCTAAGCAAGCTATAGTATACGATGACACTTCACAAGGCACGTATGTTGAAAATAGACAACAAGACTATTTCTACTAATGGACCTTCTCATGATGCATTTGGCAGTGTAAGTCCTTAGACAGGATGGCTCCATAGCCATGGGTTTACATCCACTACCATGGTACTTGGTGAAACATTATGTATACATGACAGAGGTACATAAATACAAAGAGCCTACATCTTTTGCAGAAGCAGTTAAGGATGAGAACTGGTGCAAGGCTATGGATGATGAATATGAGGTTTTGCTAGAAAATAGAACATGGGATTTGGTTGAGTTGCTTCAGGGCAAAATGCATATTGGATGAAAGTGGGTCTATAAGGTAAAATGTAAGTTTGATGGCTCACTACAGGAGGTATAAAGCCAGATTGGTCTCGTGAAAGGATATGCCTAGTAGTATGGGCTAGAATATGAGGAAATCTTTAGTTTGGTTGCTAAGATGGCAATTGGAATCTTTATCAAATGGACGTCAAAATGCTTTCCTAAATGGCGATTTGGTAGAAGAGGTTTATATGGATCAGCTAGAGGGCTATGTGCATCTCGACTATCCATCATATGTATGCAGATTGAAGAAAGCATTGTACAGCTTAAAGCATGCCCCAGAGGCCTAGAATGCAAGGATTACTTCCTACTTGTAGACACTTGGATTTTGAGCCAGGTAAAGTTGATCACATCCTATTTATCGGGAAAATAGAGATAGGATATGTGATTTTGGTGCTCTATGTAGATGATTTGGTGATCACAAGTGATGATATACAAGGCATTGATGACATAAAAGCTATGTTGCAGAAAGAAATTTAGATTACAAACTTAGGAGAGCTGAAAATTTTCTTAGGGATTGAATTTTTGTGTACATCTCATGGGATATGGATGATATAGAAATAGTATGCACAGAATATGTTGGAGAAGTATTGCATGCTAGAATGCAAACCCATGGATACACCACTAGAACAGAATGTAAAGCTAGATGCTGATACAAAAAATGTGATAGAGAATGTGACTATGTATAGACAAATGGTTGGGAGTTTAATATATCTCACTATCACTAGACTAGACTTGTGTTATGCAATTGGTTTGATCAGCTAGTTTATGCAACAGCCAAGGAAAGATAAATTTTGAGATATGTGAAGGATACATTGTCTTATGGGATGTTCTATGAGATGGTAAGCCTATTGAGCTTATAGGTTATAGTGATGTGGATTGGGCTAGATGTATGCATGACAAGAGATCGACCAATGGATATGTATTTTGTCTTGGAAGTAGCATGGTCCGTTGGAGTAGTTTAAAAAACCTACTGTGGCTCTCTCAAGTATAGAAGCCAAATATAGGGGTGCAGCATTGGCTGCATGTGAGGCTGCTTGGCTAGTTAAGTTGATGGATGACTTGGGGGTTCATGTGGATAAACTAGTCAAGTTGTATTCTGATAACATGAGCAGTGTGCTTTTGGCAAGCAATCGAGTTTGTCATGCCAGGTCAAAGCACATAGAGGTACATTACCATTTCATCAGAAAAATGGTTCTTGGAGGCAGGATAGACCTCATACATGTGAAGACTAAAGGACCAGTGGTCGACATATTTACCAAATCACTTGGTAGAGAGAAGTTCACTCATTTTAGATTGCTACTTGGGATACAAGAAGTGACTTGAGCTTGAGGGGGAGTGTTGAGATATTCAAGCTTAGTCTACCTACTACCTTACCGACATGACAATGGGGTGTGTATAGCTATCAATCATGTGTGTGTCTTGAATAAGTCAGTAGAGCTGACTTAACTAGAGTTAGAGTTAGTCAGTGGTAGTCACTAGACCTAAGTTAGATGTACTTTGTACTTTGAGTGTGTGATAAATAATGAAGATGAACACTAAGAGCTTTCTACTCTCTATTGCCTCTATCTCTCTCTCATTCTTCTACCACTCAAGGCCCCAAGTAGAATAAGTGAACCTTGTAGAAGAATTCCATGCAGGATCCCAAAGATCACCAATACCCAGAGGTGAAGCTGCTTGAGCCCGACATCAAGTTACACATTGAGCTGGAGTAACTGAAAGGGAGGTCGATGCATGTAGAGGCCATATCTTCAAAGTGCATGATGTGCATTTACTCCTTGGAGGATGCTGCTAACTGCCAAGTAGATGGATCGAGCATTTAGAGCAATACCTCAGGATGGCTAGAGTGGAGTAGAAGCATGCTATTCAAATGGGTGCCTACTTCCTGTAAATCTTGTCTATGAAACTCTTCTCTCACTATGTTTTTCCGCATTGGAACTGCATGAACATTTGGCTCTGAAAGCACCATTTGAACCACAATCCACTTCCTCCCTTAGCACTACCACTTCCTTGATACCCATGAGGTGTAAAAAGAAAGAGTATTTCGTTTAGTAAAATTTGGAAAAAATCTATAAGTTTAATAATGTAAAAGGGGTCATTTTATGGCCTTATAGCATGTAAAGAAAGGCTATTTCTTCGACTCCCATGGTTTGAGTCCTCCATGCATGGCATGTGTTGGCCCAATTAGCAATCCAAAATAGCATTCATGGAATGGTCGCCAAAGAGGTCATCAATACTAATGACAACAGTGTAGTAATAGAAGGTGATGGATTAGCCATGGATTATGGTAGATGAACTTCATGGCATCTTAGGCACCAAAATCTATAAAAGAATCAAAGAAGAACTATTGTGTTCTCTCTTCCTCTTCACTTCCCCTTCATCCCTCTTCGACTCTCTATTTGGATATTGACCTTTCCATACATTGTAATGCTATGATGGCAACCATGATTGTCTAGTCCATTATCATGTATTTCTTTTGAGTGTGATTACTCTTTTGGGATATACCCCATGCTCTGCGTGTGCTATTAAACTCTATAAACCCTTGCTAGAATATATAAGTGTTTCTTTTCTTAATTAAGTACTTGTCTCAATAAATGCATTTGGTAGTCCCTTCTTTTGATATGTTGTATTGTTGAAGTTGCGATGCTAGCATACCCTTGTGTTGTCAAGTTGGGTATGTTAAGGCTCTACTATCCTACAAAGAAGGTGTAACCAATTTGCACCTAGCAACCATAGCCACAACTTGGACCTGATTACACATGGCAACCATGTTGATCTTTCACCTGAGCAACGGTGTCAAATTTCATCTTTTGATAAGACTTCATTCCTAAGCAATGATGATTTTTTAGCAAAACCATCCACTCATAGCCTCATAGGCTCTATTTCTAGACCTCAAGATGTGCACCCTAGTCCACCAATCGCTCCTACTATGATACCACTAAAGCTAGTGAGAGCTGAAAAGATGAGTGGGTTGCCTCTTACCCACCCCGCCTCCAATCACTAAGAGAGCTAAAGAAGGGCACCATCTAGCCAAAGGGAGGATGGACTAGGACATCACTTTCCTTATAGAGAATGGAAAGAACCAAAACACAACTTCACGAGAGAGAATTTGTAGCCCATCTTAAGGGAAATGAAGATGATGGAAGGCTAAGAGAGGTGATGGCTCCTAATTTCTCCCATGAGCATATATATAACATGAGGAAATAAGGATTCCCTACCAATAAAGCATATGGCAAGTCTTACTTAATAATTTTAAGTATGAATGTAGAGGGAGAATTAGAAGAGAGTACATATGATCTAGACACCATATTAGAATATGAGGGAGAGGGAGAGAGATTAGAAGAGAGGGAGAAAAGAGGAGAAGAGGTAGAGGAAGCTTGCCATTATGTATCCATAGAATGCTACATAATAAAAGAGACTTACTCATAGCTTACCTCAAAGAGATGGACTAGCATGAGGGTGTTCTAGAGTGCTCTCATGTGCTTTTGTCATTGTCTTTTTACATCTCAATGGTGGGTACCTTATATAGCCTCCATGAGGGATTAGATTAAGCTAATCTTCTTGATTAACATAATCCTAGATGATGTATGGCATCTTTGAAAATATGGAGAATAGTGGATGGGGCAAGTCCCCACCGTGGTTATCATGCAAGAAGCCAAGGGTGGTGGTAGACAAGCTAGAGAAAGGGAACTAGATTACAAGAGGTGGGTGCCAAAAGCACATTATTATAATATATTTACAAGAAGGATAAAATGGGAAGTTGATGTGATAAGGGTGAAAGAGAGAATAAAACAACAAGAAGGTAATAGTCAGAACTAGGAGAATCAAGAGTAACATGACAAAGACAACTCCGACGATGAATATGAGGACTATTGTTCGTTCAGTGATGGGAGAAAAAAGGGAATCGATACCCTAAAGTATGAAACTGGGGGAAATATAATTGAAAAAATACAAGTAGACCCTAGACCACGCAAGAAAAGTGCACTTAAAGGTGGAGTCAAACATAAGGACTGCGATCAAACTTGGTTGGAGCACATGGGTGCAATTGACTATGATCAGGCAGGCCTAGCTCCCCCAAATGATGCACCACTACTGCAAACAAACTCACCTTCTGAACTATGACCACCAGGGGAGATCCCCTCTTCTAGCAAAGATGGAGAGTTCGATTCCGAATCAAAAGTCAACTCAGATAGTGATCATGAAATACCTCGACCTCCCAAGACTAGACGCACCAAGGGGGACCTACCTATCCACCTAAGGCGCCAATAGTTGAGCAAGGAATGATGAAAGTTACGTAAAGAGATGCAAATAGAAGAACAATGAAAACTGCAAGACCTAGAGAAATGATTCACAAAGTTCAAAAAGGAAGATAGGATGGTGATCTTGCTTGGAGCCAAATGATAGGGGTAGGCAAGTGAACCAATCGAGGGACTCGCCAAGGTCAAGGAGGTCAATTTAGCCTGGGAAGGGGAGACCCCGAAACCTATCTTTATAGCAGATGACTTGGCTGAGCAAAATAAAGAAAGTTTCGTTACTCTCCTGCGAGAGTATATAGACGTCTTTGCTTGGTCCCTAGAAGAGCTCAAAGGAGTAGACTTGAGCGTGGTGACTCACAACATACCCATGGCACCCACCTGATGCAACGCTTGCCAAGCAACGACCGTATCCCATGAATCCAAATCATGCTCATGTTGTTAAGGAGGAAATTGAAAAACTGATGAGAGCAAGATTTATCTATGAAATTGAACACACGGACTGGGTCTTGCCCATAATCATCATACTAAAGAAGAATGGGAAGATTAGAGTGTGTGCCAATGACAAGAAGGTAAACGCAACTACCAAGAGAGATAACTACCCACTGTTATACACTAAGTATATGCTCGAGAGAGTAGCTGGCAAGGAGACATACATTTTTGTAGATGGTTTCTTTGGATACAATCAAGTGCAAGTGCATCCTAACGATAGGCATAAGACTATATTCGCCACTGAATGGGGAGTCTTTGCCTACATAGTCATTTGATTGACTAATGCGGCAGCCACTTTCCAACGATTGATGTGTAAAATATTCAAAGATATGATAAGGAAGGAGTTAGAAGTCTTCATAGATAACTTGTGTGTTCACTCCACGTGGCGAGAACACATGGATAGACTCCGAGTGGTTTCTGAAAGGTGTCGACTATACCATCTCTCATTGAACCCCTTGAAGTGCCATATTTGGGTGAAACATGGATGTATCCTAGGACACATGGTGTCGAAGAATGGCATTGCCATATATTTTTCAAAGATCAAGGTCATTGTTGATCTTCCATCCCCAACTAATTACAAGGGTGTTCAGTGCTTCTTAGGACATACCAGGTACTATCGATGGTTTGTGTTAAACTACGCGTTGATTGCTAGGCCTCTATACAAGCTGTTAATTATATTCAAATGGACCGCGTAATGCTAACGCACGTATGAAGAATAAAAAAGACTCTAACCATCAATCTGTTACTATGAGCCCCAAATTTGGACACTCACATTCCATGTGCACATTGATGCTTCGAAATTCATCGTAGGAGCTATGTTGTGCTGACTTGGTGAGCACAATCTCAATTATCTAGTGAGCTTTGCTCTAGCAGACAACTCATTGAGACTGAAATGAATTACTCAACAACGGAGAGAGAGGGCTTGGCCATGGTATTGGCTGTAAAGAAATTTTGACACTATCTTTTGGTCACGCCTTTTACTTTCTTTGTCAACCACCATCAAGCCTTGATGTATCTAGTTAATAAACCATGCACTACCACACGCATTGCTAGATGGCTTCTTCTGCTTTTGGAGTTTGACTTCTCCATGATGGTGCGTAAGGGGAAACAACATTACATGGCTGACCATCTATCTCACATCCCCACGGGAGAACCGGCTACACAAGGCATTGTGGGCAAACTACTAAATGCACATCTATTCTGCTTGTCCAACAAAAAAGATTTGTTTAGTGCTGACATGACACCTTATTGGGCAGATGACATAGTTCAAGTGCTTGAACACGGACTACTAGAATGACCAATAGAAAAGGCCCCGACTTAGGCAGCTTATCTTGAAAATACAACCCTGTCAATTGATAGTTGGCTAACTTTGCAGGCTGGGTACTGCGCAGATGTGTGTGTGAGCATGAGATGCATAATGTATTGACAGAGGCATACGGCAGAGTCACAAGAGGTCATTTCAACGGAGACACGACATCTCGCAAAGTGTTGCAGTCCCAACTATGGTGGCCTACCCTCTTTCGAGATGCGACACGATTCGTGAAGCATTGTGATGAGTGCCAACGAACTAAAGTACCTATCCGTAAAGATCGCATGGAGCTAACCCCAATTATCGCATGACAACCTTTCGAGAAATGGGGGGATTGACTTCATTGGCCCTATTAGTCCTGGGCACAATATTCATAGGCTAAATACATCATTGTAGCCATCAACTATCTAACGGAATAGACAGAAGAGTGAGCTACAAGAAAGAATGATTCTCGGACCACCGCTAAGCTCCTATGGGAGCAGGTGATCTCACGATTCGGCTGCCCCATTGAACTAGTTAGAAACCAAGGCACCCACTTCATCAACGAAGTGATAGCTCACCTCCTATCTTCCTTCCTAATCATCCATCGAAAATCTTCACCATATTACCCACAGGCAAACGGTCAAGCTGAATCAACAAATAAAATCATAGTGAACATCTTAACCAAGGTCGTGTCCACTTCACGTAGTGATTGGGATAACAGGTTGATGGCGGCCTTATGGGCCTATAGCATTGCTTACAAGACAGCTATAGGAAACACCCCCTTTAGATTGACATATGGCACAGAGGCAATTCTCCCCTTGGAATTCTTCGTACCAATCCTCAGGATAGCCCTTCAAGAAAGATGGGATGGGAAGGGGGCATGGATAGAACGCTTGATTGAACTTGAATGCTCAAAACAGAAACCTGGCTTCTAGCCACCCATGCGCTAATATGCAAGAAGGCAAGACACAAAAGCTGGTTCGACAATCATGTCAAGCAACGCAACTTGGAATAGGGTGACTTAGTACTGCTATACTCAATCAAAGGACATAAGCAAAAACTGAAATTCCAAGGGCTAGGACTTTTCAAGGTTTGAACCATTAGCCAAACTAGCAACGTAGAACTTGAAACCCTAGAGGGTGAGGGTATAGGCATCTTCAATAGCAGTTGCATAAAGAAGTACTTTCCCCCCACGCACCCATTGCATGAGCCCCAATGTCAACTCTACCTGTCAACGTACAAGTAGCCACTATCACTAAGATGGACAGTGAGGATGAGGAAACAATACCACCACCTTACCTATGCATGATGATCACTGCCAAATACACATGCACCATCAACACATTGATTGACGAGGGAGATAATTTTAATATCTTAACCCATGACCATTGGACCCAAATTGGTAAATCGTCGTTGTAGCCTACTAATGCTAGTCTCACCCCTTATGGAGGCTGACCCTACAAACTTCTGGGAAAGTGCAAGGTTGCAGTTTCTCTCGAGTCTGAGAGCATGCCAATAATTTTCTATGTGTTGCCCAACACTAAAGATGCAAGCAGAGAATCTCTGTTAGGATGAACTTTCAAGAAGAAAACTCGTTGCAATGTTGACTAAGAGTCACAATGCATCCGCTTAGTCGTGGGTAACATTTGCATAGTTACAGCTTTCAGCAAGGGCAGTGTGACTCTTTCCAAGTCCATGAAGCCACCGGTAGAGAAACCACCACCAAGTCTCAAGGGGGAGGTCGTGACTTGTCACAACCTATCTAGTCTTGTGGCCAGCAAACCCACTAGAACGGCCACTAAAACCCATGAACCCCAGTTCCAATGGGTACCTAAACAGGGAGCGCCACCTTGGAATAGAAACCTACGGCCTTGCAAGGCTAACAATCCGCACCCAAAACTTAGGAGGCCAAGGCGGAACCATAAACATCAATGCACGGTCAAGCCACAATGGGTTCCTACGTCCTTATTGCGCGTGCGAGGCTACTATGAGGGTAAAACCTAGATTTGGCTACCTAAAGCCAAAATAACCAAAGGCCCTACTCAAATGCCACCCTCAAATGCCACCCTCAAACTTGACCACACAAAACATCATGCCATAGACACTCACAACACAAGAGAATCAAACCGCTAAGTCCATAGAACCTCCAAAGTCTAGCTCAGCAGGGCCTAAACCGATCTATCGCCCAAAATTGAAGTGCAACCCGCTATTAGCAAAATGCCCAGCTCTAGCGCTAATGATACCTCTCACATCTCGAATGCATCTACTGACACAAAAATCGCAACTCCCACTAAACCCATCAAATGTGAGGCCAAATTCCAACCTAAAGAACAACCCAAACTGCGATTATTGGCTGCTAAACTGTCTAGTCCTGTTAAGCCTCAACCCCCCACCGGCCTCTTATGAGCGACGATCAATCTTAACCTTGGCTGCGGGACTTAGTTGAAAATACGGGGGACGATGTGGTTGCTTGCCTCTGATGCTTGGATGCTACTTTCATGACCTTAGCTAAAAGCTATGAACAACTAGACTTAGGCCTCTTGGAGGAACCTATAGCAACGGAAGTATGAACACTCCCTTGCTCTTGGGAAGAGTCAGAATTTGTATTCGTCAAGGCTTCTGAAGAAGCTCAAGAATTAATTACAACTAAGATATCCCACGAGCAAGCCATCAAGCAACGTCTCATTATGTCATATAACAAGACTACAACCCTAGCCACAAATCAAGAAATCACGGAGTTGGAATAGCTTATCGACCATGACTCCTTCTTATGGAAATGGTATACTCTACGATTCCAATGGGAGTAAGTGGGATTCCAAATAATTACCAGTGTTGAACAACAACGCGCAAGCAAGGCATCTGAATATGACCCAACCTATGTCACTTCAACTTCCTATAGGGTGTTGACTTCTATTCGTAACCAACCCCTAAAAGAACACATTGGGGGACATCCATATTTAGATCGCAACATCACTGAGGAGGAGTTGCATGTCGCTAGTTGAATGGACTCCGATGACTTCTTGCTTGACGTTCTCACTTATATTACGCATGTAGGCATCCGCCCTTTCGACATGGATAGCTATGCTAACCTCGAGTATAATCCAAATTTCTATGCCTAGCTCATGCGAAGGTAAAGCACTCACATTGTGTGTTGAACGGTCCTCATCCTCTAAAATGTGAGTGCTGAATGGCCCTCATCCTCTAACCCCCTAATCTTAGGAAGGATTCTTCTCAATTCCAAGAGGGGGGGCATGGTGAAACAAACCAAAACACATAACAAAAACCATAAAGGAAAATAACACATGCGAGACATGAGGGGCCTCAATGGTAGGACGAAGCAATTTGTGAGACTGAGGAATTGACAATAAAACTTGAAAGCAATGGACTTAGACTATTGAAGGAAAAAGTCTAATCATGTACTAAAAATAGGTTTATCTTCCAAGCATGAAGTCTTTTCTTTTAGTAAAACTAGGTGGAAAGCACTAATGGCAAACCATGACTTAAGACAAGAGTTGAGGATGTCGCAGCAAGGCTGAGCCCACCACCTACCTTTCACGGAAGAGGAAAGAGCAAAGTACGGCCTATCCCTTGAAAATTGGGCGTACAACCAACTCAGATTTAGGAGCATCCACAACATCAAAGGGGTGGTGACTAGAGAAGAAGCTATTAAGAGGATTGTGGATCAGTGCAACCTCGCCATATATATCAAAAAGTTCAGACAAGAGCCTGACCCCACTAAGTGTGTGGAATTTCTAAGGACGTATGACCCTGACAAGGAGAGTGGGACAGTGTCCTTGGCAAGTAGGGAAGGAACCAAGTAGGTGCAAGTCCCACTCTCAATAAATCCTTAGTGAAAAAGGCACTAGGATTGGAACCAAAGATGCAGAAGAGGCACAAAAGAGACGTCTATGCCATGCTGGGGATAAAGAGGGAAATTGTCTTAACAAATGATGGCATAAGCATCCAGAACATCCCCAATGTGGAGATTAGATTGCAAGCAAAGGTGATCCACACCTTCTTCTCTAGCCTAAGGTACAATTTGCTCATGCATAGATTCAGCATGCCCGTGCTGGAGAGCGTGGTGGCTCATTCGTTGCATGAAGTGGATTAGAATGGCTATGTTAGGAAAACCATAGACCAATCAGCCAAGACACTTGACCTGGGAAGTAGACCACCCGACGGGTGGAGAATCCCCAGCATCAAAGGGAACTGATAGGAAAAATCCCTCGGCCAAGGCCACATTCATAGGGTATGGAGGAGTCTTGACTGCCCTCATCCGAGAGGCTATGAAATAGGCACAAGATGGAGAAGAGGGATCATATGAAACACCTAAGAAGTCACCTCCTCGTCACGACTGTTGAGATGGCAAGCTCAACACATGCAAACATTGATAATAGACCGCCTGGCTAGATAGGTCCATATGTCTACACTTAGCACGTTGGTGGTCATTATGATACTCACATGGCCACTAACTTGTCACTTATTATATTTAGTTTGTTACACCTACCTACAGCTGGCATATGAGGGTGATTCGTCTGAAAGAAATGGTGAACAGGTCCAAGAATTTTACTCGATTTTAGGAAGGGGACGTGGTAGATCCTCTTCAAGAGGCCGTGGTATGGGACGTCCTGGCGATAACCAGCAAAACATGTTCAATCAATAGTTTGGTGAAATGCAGGTTTCTAGAGGTAGAGGAAACTTTAGAGGCACGGGGAGCTCTAGAGGAAGAGGTGGATGGCAGAACAGAGGCTCTGGAATTTCTGCTATTGTTTGCCATTATTGTGGCAAAACAGGACATAGCCAATTGTTATGCTAAGAAGGATGATATTCGCAATGGTAAATTGCAGCAAGGAAACTATGCATCATCTTCACAATAGAATGAAGACAAAAATGAGCGTATGTTTGTTATGCAGCATACGATGAATGCAATTATAGAAAAAGGGACACATGATGATCTATGGTATGTCGATTCAGGTGTATCTAATCATATGACCAATCATGTTGAATGGTTTGGAGAGATGCAGGACTTACAAAATCCAGGTTATGTGCAGACGGGTGATGATTCATGCCACCTAATTTTACACATTGGAAAGGTTCCCTTGTCCTTGTATGATGGTCCGACAAAGAGTCTGACAAATGTATTACATGTGCCTTCAATTACAAAGAATCTAGTGTCTATTGGCCAAATTGTAGAGCAGGGGTTGCAAGTTCGATTCAATGCAAAAGGTTGTTTTATAGAAGACTTTAATGATAAGTACAAGTTGGTCGCAAAAGGAAGTAGAGTTGGCCGAGTGTTCACTTTAGATGCTGGAATTCTTGCAATGGATGCTGCTATGTATGCTAAAGGAAGAGTAGTTGTTGCAGATATTGAAATATGGCATAAACGTATTGGACATGCAAATGTGCAAACGCTGAAATTAATGCAGTCCATAGGATTGGTTATAGAGTTGCCTTCTTTTAGAGTTGCAGAATTGCATAAAGTCTGTGAAGCATGCCAATTTGGTAAGCAGGCAAGACAACCCTTCTCGCATGATAGAAAAGTAAGTAGAAAAATACTTGATGTAGTGCATACAGATGTTTGGGGACCTACACAAAATGTATCTCTTGGTGACAGCAAATACTTTGTCACATTTATTGATCACTGTTCAAGAAAGTTATGGGTATACTTCATGAAGGAAAAAAGTGATGTGTTTGAGCACTTCAAATCTTTTAAGGCAACTGTTGAAACAGAAACATGCTTAAAAGTAAAGTGCTTGAGATCAGATGCAGGGGGAGAGTACCTCTCCAATGAGTTCAGTGGCTTCTTGAGGACTCATGGGATAAAGAGGCAATTTACTTGTAGGTATATCCCACAGCAAAATGGTGTTGCAAAAAGAAAAAACAGGCATATTGTAGAAGTCGCAGGGGCATTAATGGCTAAAAAGAATATGCCCAAACATTTTTTGTCTGAGGCTGTCCAGACTACTGTTTACATTATGAACAGAGCTCCCACAGCTGCACTTCATGGGATGACTCCTGAAGAATGCTTTACTGGCAAGAAGCTTGATGTATCGCACTTGAAGGTATTTGACTGTATTGCATACATTCATGTGCTAGATGAGCTACAGAAGAAGCTTGATCCAAAGGCAAAAAAATGTGTTTTTATTGGATACTCTTTAGAGCAAAAAAGGGCATCGCTGTTATAATCATGTCATAGGTGAGTTCAGAGTGAGGAGGGATGTTTTGAGGCCACCTATTTTGAGGATGCTGTTGGTCATGCTCATTGGGATGCAGCAATGGATAAGGAGATGGCTGCATTAGAAGCCAATAAGACTTGGGATTTGATACCCTTACCTAAGGGTAAGGAAGCTATTGGCTATAAGTAGGTTTACAAAGTCAAGCATAATGCAGATGGTTCAGTTTTAGCAGGTATAAGGCTAGGTTGGTTGCAAAAGGCTATGCTCAAACATATGGCATAAATTATGAAGAGACATTCATTCCAGTTGCTAGGATGGCAACAATTAGGTGTGTGATTGCCTTGGCAGTAGCCAAAGGTTAGAATTTCCAGCAAATGGATGTTAAGAATGCCTTCTTGTATGGTGAATTGCAAGAAGAAGTGTATATGGAGCAGCCAGCAGGTTATGAGGATTTAGAGCATCCCACATATGTGTGCAGGTTAAAGAAGGCACTCTATGGGCTGAAGCAAGCACCTAGAGCATGGTCTGACAAGATTGGAGAGTATCTTGTCAATATTGGATTTTGTATTTCTGATGCTGATCACTCACTTTATGTGAGAAAGGGAGATGCATGTTTGGTCATCATAGTCATCTATGTGGATGACTTGATTATTATAGGTGACAGTGACACTGGGATTGCTAAAGTTAAGGACTTCTTGAAAAAGAAGTTTGAGATGAAAGATTTGGGTGAGCTGAGATACTTTCTTGGTATTGAGGTGATCAGATGTGATGATGGTATATGGCTATCCCAAAGGCAGTATGGCTTGGATATGTTATCCAAGTATGGTATGACAGCATGTAAGCCTCTTTCAGTACCATTGGAGCAAAATGTGAAGTTGAGTACTGACGTTGGGGATGAGATAGAAGACCCTACTATGTTCAGGAGGATAGTAGGGAGTTTGATTTACATGACTATCACAAGGTCAGACTTGAGTTATGATGTTGGCCTTGTTAGTCAGTTTATACAGATGCCTAGAAAGTTTCATTTGGATGCAGTTAGACGTATATTGAGGTATATGAAGTCCACTTTACATTATGGACTTTTTTATGAGGCAAGTAAGGACGTACAAGTCTTTGGATACACAGATGCAGATTGGGCTGGTAGCATGTCAGACAGAAGATCTATGAGTGGATTCATGTTTTCCCTTGGTAGTGCAGCAGTCACATGGATGAGCAAAAAGCAACCTATAGTTGCTTTATCGAGTACAGAGGTTGAATATAGAGGTGCTGCTATGGTAGCATGTGAGGTGGAATGGCTGTAAAAGTTATTAGGTGATTTGGACATGTAGGGAGATGGTCCAGTTGTCATTCATTATGACAACATGAGCAGCATACATGTAGCTAGGAATCTAGTGTTCCATGCTAGAACAAAACACATTGAGGTGCACTACCACTTTGTGAGAGAGAAGGTACTTGCAAGAGAGATTGATTTGGTATATGTCAGCACACAGGATCAGATAGCTGACATTTTCACAAAGTCATTGGGTGTAGAGAAGATTCGAAAGTTCCAAACTTTACTTGGAGTTGCAGAGATAGAGTTGAGCTTGAGGGGGAGTGTTGAGATGGCAAGCTCAACACGTGTGGACATTGATGATAGACTGCCTGGCTAGATGGGTCCGCATGTCTTCACTTAGCACGTTGGTGGTCATTATGATACTCACATGGCTACTGACTTATCACTTATTATATTTAGTTTGTTACACCTACCTACAGCTGGCAAAGACAGCGCTAGTCGATTAATGTAGTCGGTTATGCACTGTTTGACTTAATAGGCCACTTTCCTTTATGTTGTATCTTATCTATACTTTGTGTACATTGTATAGTGTGTGGAAGAAGAAGAAGAAACCAGCAAGAAAACATTTTGGCCTCCATCTCTCTTCTTGTGTTCTTGAGTGAGCTTCCTCTTGTGTGTACAGTGTGTGTGTTTGGCGTAGCAGCTCAAGCAAGTCCCCCCACCACGCGATTCTTGACAACGATAAAGAATCATCAAGTGAGAGGACAATTAGTGAAGAAGAGAGAGAGCAAGAAGCTCAATCTAGCAAATGGAAGGAGAAGACGCCTAAAAAGAAGACAACGAAGAAGCTTGAGGAAGAAAGGAAGAAGAAAGAGGAAGCAAACCTACTTAAAGCCAAGGCTGAGTCAAAAAGAGCTGCGGAACAAGAAGAGGAGTTAAGAAGGAAAGAAGAGGAGGACATGGCACAAGCTGTGCACATGTCCATTGAATAGTAGTGCAGGTAGGAGGAACTAGCAGCAATGAGCCTTCCTAGGTAGGGTAGAGTGCCCAAGTGGCAGAAGACTTGACTCCACCCATCCCTGAAGGGAAGGGCAAAGCTGCACTCTACCCGACCCCGCCTACCCTCTTGCCCACTACCCCAACCATTACAGCAACGTCAGGTACCCCAACCACAGTGGACACCAACAACTTCATGGCATGGGTGCAGTTCTTAGTCATCAATAAGGCACATACTTCAATGCGCACCTCCAATACGGGAACCCCAACTATAGGAGTAAAAAGATTGGTTGTTGTAGATGCTGAATCTCAACAGGGACCCAAGCAACCAAAGGTAGATGCTATCACCATGGAGCCGCAGGCCGCGAACCAGGACGAGCATGTTAGGGAGCTCTACACTCAGTTGGAAAGGGCAGAGGAGAAGAGAGCGACAGTGGCGACGTTGGAAATGGAAAGGGAAATGGAAAATGCCTCCTAGCTAGAAAAGACCCGTCAAGTGACCTTGCAACAAAAATAAATCCATGCGCTAAAAGTAGAGCTAAGGGCCAAGGAAGACGACGAAGAACAGTGGCAAAAAAGACTAGAGGAAGAGAACCACGAGCTAGTCACAATGCAAAGGGAATACAAGCTCCTGGTTCTATAGCAGGCAACGCAGTTCGAAGCACAGGTGAGAAAACTTCAAGAGGGCATGGAAGATCTTGCCGCATGGGAAGCAAAGAGAGCACAAGAGCAGAAAGAATGGAAAAAAGAGAGAGAAGAAGTAGAACGTGGAATGCAACAACAAAGGGAAGAACGAGCAACACTAGAGGAGAAGATCGGGCTCCTAACAGAAGAAAAAGAGGACCTTGTAAAAAAATTGAAAAGGCAGGAGCCGATGATAGTGATTCTATCACAAAGGCAAAGCGAGGGCATGGAAGAAATGAAAAAGAAGGTAAGGGAATGGGAAGCCAAGAGCGAGAAGCAAGTGAAGCATCTAGCGAGCCACTTCTCCCTTGCAGAGGGAGACCAAATATTAACAAAAGGCATAGCAAGCACCGCTCAAGCTAGCCTCAAAATCCAACAACGTGCCTTCCTCAACACAATCGAGGAGGAGGAAGAGGCAGTTGATGTGCTTAAAAGGAAACTAGAAATAGCCTAGAAGGCAATAAAAAAAGGGTTGTGCTCCAAGGTCTGAGATGCAAGCCTTGACTCGATCAGTCAAGATCAACAAGAGAAATGGTTAGGAGTAGGCTTGACACCACAGGAGATTGATGCCCTGGAGCTTCAAGAATGACAACCCCAGGAGGCAGAGGTAGGGTCAATCCGTGAAGGAAAGCAACAAGCTGAGGAGTGGATCCCACCACCCCCCTCACCACAACCAAAGCACCCTCAAGAACAAGATGCCATAGTAGAAAGGAAGACAGAAGCAAAAAAGAAGAGGGAAAAAATGTTAGATCAAGCACACAAAAGAGCTCAAGCACAACCACTTATAGTTCCACAGCCGCCCATCCCACTAGAAAGAGACTACTCACCCATGAACTGGAATACAGAGCTATCAATGTGTGGGAGTAGTGGGAAAATCGTCGCCAACCCTTTGACTTCACCTTTCGATATCCAATGGGTTTGAGCAAAGTGCTATCCACAAGCAATAACGAAGGTAATCACCATGGGAAAAAGGCTTGGTGAAAGATGACTCATTGAAAGAGCAAAAAAACCAACAGCTTGGGGGACAGAGTCCCCAGATCACTGGGAAAACAAGGTTGAGAAGGTACCCGCATGGTGAAGGGCTACGAATCCCAACCTAAGTGGAGGAGAAGAGTCTAGAACGGAAACGTGGATGCGTGGATGTCGTTTTGTGGCTCCCTACCCTTCAAACGGAATGACTCGACCTATCTACCATATCCTCGAAGGGTGGGAGTAGATTTTGACCTTGACATCCATGGTCGATATGACTTCCTGAGGATCTACAATGTCAATGCCACAAAACCAAAGGAGGCACGTGCCTTCTCAGAACAAGATCTATGGGACTCCATGGCCCATTTCCTAATGGAATTCTCCTCTTACCCAAACCTCGCCTTTGTAACAACATGTAACTATATTAGATTACTTAGAACTCTCCTCAAGCAACCCCCCGCATCGGCAAAGTACCATCTTCTGCCACTCTTTTTTTACATCAATGCAGGAATAGATAGGTGCACCATGACTTGGCTAATGTTGCGCACTACTTCACTCCCATCCTTTTGCATGGCCCTTCTTGAGGACATGAACGACAACAAATTTACCAAATGGAGCCATCCATTCTTGTCCACCACACCTCTCCACATTGTTAGAATAGGCCAAAAAGGGTATATGCTAAGCATGCACTTCCTTAACAAATCATTAAAGTCCCCCAACTTCCCCATCTCACGTCCACGAACCCAAAAAATGAATATGTCATCTTGTACTACTACTCCAAATTCAAGAATTGTTTATTAAAAAAAAAACAAAAAAATGCAAGCTACACATCGATCACCGTCACTGCACCTAGGGGTTCTCAAGTTGGGTGCGCTCGATGACCCCGGTCGAGGCTCCGTCCCTAACCCCCTAACCCCCTAGCCTCATTTTGATTCCTCACTTCACGCTTAGGGCACATCAAGGACAGGACACACCTAGGGATGCAATTCACCCTAAGCTACACGTCCCTAACCCCCTAGCCTCATTTTGATTCCTCACTTCACGCTTAGGGCACATCAAGGACAGGACACACCTAGGGATGCAATTCACCCTAAGCTACACACACCGCACCTCCCTTATGCACGAACTGTTGGGTTCTCAAGTGTGGGACACACCGAGGGCTTGTGGACCCATCTTCTAGTCCCACAAGCATCAGCACCAACCACGTCACGATAAGGCAGATACATCCCCAGGTAGTGCACCTTCTTTTCTTTCCAGGAACAAGTGAAGGCCCAACCACTAGCTTCAGAGACCCTATCATCCATGCAATGTATTCCCCATATTATGCAGCCTGTCACTATGCATGCACAACAAAGCAAGGGAAAAACGCAACAGGCCAGTCAAAAGTGAATGAAGAGGCTCATTTCAAATAGCACAGGAAAATGCAGCCACGGAGAGGCAACCAATGGATTCGTCCAACTTCAAAGGCATAAATCCCTCCAACACACCTTCCACCAGGGCTAGTATAAGGGCCTTTCAATTTCCATAAACCCCTCCAACACCAGGGCTCATTCGCAACTTAAGGGCCTTCCAGTTTCATAAATCCCTCCAACGCGGCTTGTATACAAACTCAAAAATCCACTTGGCTTCCCTAGCAACACTGTCCAACTCAGCAAGTCCCATGGGATCGGCACTCAACTAGGAGGGGGTAATGTTAACCCTCACACGAACAAGTTGGAAAATCCAAAAAATCTAAAGCAAAAGACAAGGCCAAGGCAAAAGTGGAATGGAAGACGAATGCGCGCCAAGAAAAATATGAAAACATAAGTAGTACCAAAAAATCCTAAATCAAGGAGAAAGGCACACAAGAAAATGCGCAAGTCAATACTTTTGTAGAAAGAGGAGGCGCATTGTGATTTATTTTAAGAGCACCGGGCTCTCACCCGTGCAAATTGTAAAGGTAGATGGGCGGTAGGAAGTAAGTTAAGGAGATAGGAGGACAATGGGAAAAAGAGCCTAGGCCACAGCCGTCCATGTAAAAAAGGGGATAAGGGGATGACTGCCCAAAAGGGATTTAGGGCTTTGTATATAAAGTTCAAAAAGTGAATGAGAGCTCATTCTTTGGTGTGTGGCAAAGTGGATTCTTCTTCTTCTCTCCTTCTCTTCTCTTGCTTGCTTGTGAGTGCTTGAGGGAGGGAGTGCAATGGAGTGAGGGAGTGAGCTTGTGAGAGTGAGGGATCTTGGAGGTGAAGCTCTCCACCTTCTCCTCTCTTCTTCTTCTCTTCTCTTCTTTTCTCTTGTCTCGCGTGTAGCCATGGAGGATGGAGCTTGGAGGAAGAGGCTTGAGGATGCTTGAGCTTGCATCATGGATCTGGAGCTATTGGAGTGCTTGAGAGAGGAAACAACTCAATCGAGCATCAAGGTAAGCTCACTACACTCGTAGAGAGGGATAGCATGTCGGCTATGTGAGAGGTAGCCATTAGTGCTCGCTTGAAATGCTTGAACAATAACCAGTCTGTGGGTCTTGGCAGTTGATCTTGTGCTTGCCTCTACATCTCAGGTATAAAGTTTGCTTTGTAAAGTTCCTTTTCATTAGATACCTTGAAAAGGTGAGCATCATGCAAATCATCCATGATGCCTTTCCTTAGCACATGTTCTCAAATGGTTATGCGAGACATGTGATTTGCCATATAATACTACTTTCCCTTTTGCACCACCACTGAGAAATCAAATTCCAACAAGAGCGGAAACCATCTAGCAATGCATCATATTATGCAAGGCTTGTTAACCAAATAAAGCAATACTTGATGACAAAGAAGGTGAATGGTATAGTCAAAAGATAATGTATAAACTTTTTATTCACAAACACCATTTCCAACCCTTCTTTCTTTATTGTGGAGTAGTTCATCTCTGCATTAGTGAGTTAGTTGCTGGTGAAGCTCACTGGGAAATCCATGTTATATTCACCAGGTTGGCACAACGCTATCCCCATGGCTAATTTTGAAGCATCAATGTGCACATGAAAAGCCATGGACCAATCTAGGGCTCTTAAGATAGGAGCTGATGTTAGAGGCTTTTTGAGCCATTCATAGGCTTATTGGCACTTCTTTGACCATTCAAACACGATCAACAAATTGTATAGGGGCTTAGCAATTAGTACGCAGTTCAACACAAATTGCCAATAGTATCCATAATATGACCTAAGAAGCACTAAACTCCCTTGTAGTTTGTTGAAGGTGGTGGAAGATCAACAATCATCTTCACTTTTGAGAAGTCTATAACAATTCTATTCCTTGACACCATGTTCCCTCCACCATGAAATGTCAAAAAAACTATTTGAATTTCCATTAAAAAGAGGCTTATTGCCATTTTTTGGGTTTCAGGTTTCAAGAATTGAATTTTCAGGCAGCCACCAGACCTGCCACTAATCTTCAAACTATGTTGGTCATTACTCCTCAGCATCGGCATAATCTAATATTAATCCAATTCAAGTCAGATAATCAGTCTTCATTCCAATCTCTTCCAATTCATTCCCGCATGAACAACCCATTGAAGAAGAGAGAGGAAGGAGAGAGAAAGACTGATTTTTCAACTTTCTGATCAAGCCACCATTCTCGGATCTGACACCGGTGATTTGAAGCATAAAATTTATACAAGACCTTAGTATCTTCAAATTATGGGGGTCTTCTTCAGCACCAAGACCCCCCCTCTCAAATCGACATGGTGCCTTTAGGCAACCATTTTTCCTACATGCCTCTTGAAAATGCCCCCCCCCCCCCCCCCCCCCCCCGCCTCCACATCACGAAAAATTTTAGGCTCTTTTGGTCCCAAAGGGCATGACCCTTTGATTTTTAAAGCTCCTTTATATTAAATTTGGTCCTTTGTCCCGTACTTCCACGTCCAATGTCTGATTCTCGATCCAATAGTTACTACCTAACCATCTCAAAGTCCTACACTGCTTGGAACTTGTTTCGCTTCATTTTATCATCTGAAAAAATTATTAAACATTTGAAACCACTGCAAATTCCATCTTTTGAAGTGCTTTGAATTTTCATCTTCTACAACCACTTAAAACTATCAAATCCGCATCTGCTACTTTCATCAAGCTTTAATGGCCACTTCAAATTGACAAAATTTGGCATGTATATGGCTTCCTTTGGGTCATAAAATTTGCTCTCACATGTGTGAGATAAGCTGGGTTGTTAGAGAGGCAGCCTCCCCCCAGTCTCTTTCTCTTTAATGTAGTCAAAGCTCCCCATCAAGCATATACAACCAATCTAAATTAAAAGCTTACTATAACCTTTAATAAATTCCTACTTGCTATCAAACATATGGCTATAGCTTCTCCTCTAGCATTGCCTGTGGTGGTTCCACTTCTTCTCTTGGTGGCTTCCTCCCTTTATGGAAGCTCTTTCTCTCTCTCAATCTTTCCTTGCCACATCAATAGTGCTGCAAGTATGGTGGATGTGGCAAGAAGATGTTAGAGAGAAGGAGGGGTAAGAGAAGATCACATGTGGCTTTGGCACTAGATGAAGAAGTTGAAGCTTCAACCTGAGATAGAGGGATTGAAGACATGGTTATGGGTGTTTCTATAATCTCTCAAGCCTCCTCATAGAGGTTCTCGATGGTGATGATGTTGCTTCTGATGAATTTTGTGTTAATTGGGGATGATGATATTTATTTTGTTGAAGAAGATAACACTTGTGGTTAAGATTTGCAAATAGCTTGTTGGTGCGATCTATAGACACAATCTTAAAGTGTGGTGTTTTAGACCAACATGTACAGATAGTCTTCAACAGCAAGCTCTAGCTCTTGATGAAGATAATCAAGGTCAGCAAGATGACTATGCCAATGAAAAGAAGGGTCTTACTAAGAGCAGAGTTTCGAGGATGAAATTGTGGCCTACAAGCACCTATTTAGCCAGTGTGGGAAGGTCTAGATAGCATGTAGAGATCAGGTACCTTCATTTTGGTTGTTGGTGATGATCAGGATGGAGGTTTGTTGTAATGAATAGGGTTTATGGCTATTATTTTTTATATAGAGAGAGATGTAAATGTTCCTAGGCTAAAAGTGCGATTAGGGAAAGTTGTTATGCGCATGTGTGGACAATAGGTGCTTTCAATCTTGTGTTGGAGATGATCACAATGCCTCTTTTTTTTAATGTAGGAAACTAATTTGCTATTGCCTTTGGTATAGTAGATATAAATGATAATCTTGGCTAAAATTGAAAGTAGGGGAGCTAGTTTTACCTGTGTGGAACACCTAGAATTTAGCATGATAGCAAGGACCTTCAATCTGGGATGGCTATATGGCACTTTTGTTGATGAAGAGAACTTGTTACTGCAAATCTTTATGCAAAGAATGATGATGACTCCCAGGAAAAAATTGTGAGCAAGTGACCTATTCTAGATAGAATGGGTCACCAAGGGGTCAGTGTGGATAGATTGGGACAACTTTTGGAGATGATGACAACCATAGCAATCCTAAAAAGTGTGCATGTGCTTCTTCCATCCTTCCTTATTTCTCCCCTTTATTCTTTGCAATCTTCTCTTATGTCAAAGTAGGCTAAATAACCTAAAGTGTACCTTCTCTCTATCTCCTTCTTATCTTTCCAGATCTAATGCTCGGCTCTTGTAGCAAAAGTGTCAGACACCATGTAACCCTTTAAGAATTTAAATGTCTTTTTTAATCATTCCTAGTCATTCTTTTCTCAAGCTTGCTACAATTATCATAACGATGTTTACCACTTACCTAACTCATTCATTATTTAACTAATACCATGGATAATAACTTTTTAATCATGGCACCTTAGACTATGAACTATCTACTACCCATCTTTTGAACTACGCACGCGAGTATATTATCCTATTTCGTAGTTTTGGCATGCATGAGCAGCTTCATCATTGATGTGTCCAAGACTTGAGAATGACATCATATCATGCTCTATGAGCTTAATATCAGACCATTGGATACACTCTTATTATTTCAAGAGTTCAAGGTATGCAACCCATGACTAGCTCTCACCTAGCCTACTCATACGATGGATCCATACAACATAGGAGAATGTGCTTATCTATACTTATGATCCCCTTCGTTGTAGTCCATATATTGGTTTGCCTCGTTCTTGATCCAAGCACACACTTCTTCTAATGTTGTCTCCTTATCACCGTAATGGAGAGGAGATGCCAACAATGAGCTCAAGGAGAAGAATGTGATTTCTCACTACACATCCCTCATCCTCTCACACTCTTAATTCATGCACTGTTGTTCATGAAGACACTCACAATGATATGATGGAGAAGAAAAGATAGCATGCAAAGAGCTCCACACTCACAGTCACTTCCTAGTGACGATTTTGCATCAACAGGCAACAGGGATGATTCTGTAACTCCCAATGTCTCTGCGCACAAGCATACGATTCAATTTCTATAGTAACTTTTTATCGACCTGTAGAACAGTGGCTGCACAGCATAAAACTGGGCCTTTTCCTGAGTGCGTGCAGAAAACTTCCGCCTCCAAAACAGGCCCCGAAATGGCCTCAAATAAAAAAAACAGGGTCGCCAAGGGCTAAAGCCCTTTCCCGCAGCATATACTACCCTCTTGCTTCACCGCGAAGGGCGTCTCAACCTGAGACAATGCACTCTTGCAATTTCTGGCTGTGCTACCTGCAGAGATCTGCTCCCAAAACAGAAAATGAAAGCAACACTGCTCCTCTTACCAGAACACCGCGAGCTTGGCTTGCTTTCTTGAGCTCCTTACCACGAACAAGGCTCTGATACCATGTCAAGATTGTGGGAGAGAAAGAAGGAGTCTCACTTGTAGCTTTCTTGCTTGCACAATGGGGGAATACACACAAGGGTGGAGGCTCAAAACAGTTTTCCTCTTCTCAGTTGTGTAAGCCAAAAGAACTCTCTTACAAAGAAATAGAAGAACCCTATATATGGGTCTCAAACCAAACTCAAATAACTAAGGTGGCATACTAACTGAGCCACGAACTAGAGTAGATAAGGATAGCTATCATCTAGCTATTATTCATGGGCGGTGTACCAACCACATCTGCAACTGACAAGTCGGTGACATAAATGCACAACGGTCACCCTGGCATATCACGAGTGGAGCTCGATATCTCAACACCTTGTTGGTCTATATCTGGAGAAGAATTTTCCATATACTGAAGATACACAATAAATCCAACGTCCTTGTGGATTAGAAGGCATTGGTGTTGATACCCGTGGAAAGGGCAACATGTTTCTCTTTCTGAATTCCTCATCAATGAGGTTGAACCTGCCTAGCAAAGTTGACCTGGATGTACTGGTGGCTCGCATGACATCACTATAATGAACAAATCCATTGACTTCTAAACCTTGCACATGTCTATCATAAAAATATATGTACTCCTTAAGTTTATCTTCAAGATCCTCCAATAACTCCTTCAAATCAAAAGGAACATTGAAAATTTTCCTGATATAGCTAAACTTGGAAGAATTTATTTCCAGTTGTGTGTAAGAAATCAAAGAGCCTATCATCAGAAGTCTCCACTAGCTCCTCCTCATCCATTCCTTCCAAAGATAGCTTTCTCTTTGTCATCTTGACCAACAAAAGATTTATCCTTGAAAACAAAGCAGAATGGCAACAATGTCCAATAAAACAAGATGGAACCATGGAAAGAGGCCCCAAAATTGCATTTTTCAAGACAAAAAATCAAAAAAGGAGAAATTTTTTTAATTGACTGGTGAAACGCGAAAATAAGGTGTTCAAGGCAAATGCCGATGAAGAAATCGCATTTCACCGGACACTACTTAAAAACGAAAGTTATTTGAAGATCTCACCAGGGAAACATGATAGTCAGCAAAATACCACTATAACCAGAGACATTATTTCGCTTTTCACCGGTCAAAAGATGCAAAACAAGAAGAGAAACATGAACTATGAATTAATTCTATTAAAACACAGAAATTTATGATAAAATCCTTTCTGGAAGTGCTATGCTCCTTTTAAAAGATACAAGGCACATGACATCTGTAATTTTTCAAGTGTTATTAAAAATTCTTTCTATATTAATCAAATTGATTTTACTCAAATACTTGTAATAACAAAATTTTGTTACCTATCAGAAATTGTTGAACTGCTCTTCAAACAGGAAGCAAGGACCTTGAAAGGAAGTCGAAACAAAATTTCAGGAGAAAGGAAGACAATATCGGAGAGAATGGCTTCCAAAAGCTTTTATGTTGATAGTTCCAACGAAAAAGTTTTCGTAATGATGGGAAAATAAACGCGACCGTAAATTTGGACGAAATTTCCAATATTTTTGCACGCACGAAATACCTCAGAATACGTGCGCACATGTCTCACTTAACATACCGTATCAAATTTCTCAGAAGACGTGTGTACTCCCTTTTTTCGAGAATACGTCACACGTGTTTTACTTAACACTTCGCCAAGTAATGCATATACCATCAAAATCCCCCAATAAAGGGAAGCAACGGCCAAATTCGTTTCATATTTTCGTGGTCATGCAGTAGGGACTTCGAGCATATTTTCGTGGTCATGCTGTGGTTGTGAAGCGCGTATTCGCGTTTCACCAGACCTATTGACAAAATTGGTTCTAAATGGATTTTTCCTAGCAAAGCGCCAAAAAAGGTATGGTTTTCTGCATCTGTCCTTCTCAATGCCCAAGCATCCATTCAATGCATTTTTTTGATACTTTTTCTTAATGTTTTATATTATTATGAGCTTATGAGCACTATAAATGAATTTTTTCCATAGTGTGAGTATTCCTTAATGTTGTGGAGATTTTAGGTAATGGTAATGTTGTGGAGATTTTAGGTAATGTTGTGGAGATTTTAGACAATCCTTCAAACTTTTTCCTAAATGTTGTGGATATTTCAAGTAATTTTAATAGCATTCCTTAGATCAACTTTTTTTTTTCTTTATTTTGTTGATTCCTTTGCTATTTATGTGTTGTCCGGTGAAACGCGAAAACAACATGCTGCAAGGAGGCCTCTTGTCTGAAACTCGCGTTTCACTGGACACACTGGACAAGAAGTCCGGTGAAACACGAAAACAACATGCTGCAAGGAGGCCTCTTGTCTGAAACTCACATTTCACTGGACACACTGGATACACTCGACAAGAAGTCCGGTTAAACGCGAAAACAACATGCTGCAAGGAGGCCTCTTATCTGAAACTCGCATTTCGCTGGACATACTAGACAAGAAGTAACATGTCTTTTTTTGGCAGATGGCTAGGACTAAAGCAACAGCAAGGAAGGAGAAGATTGATCCTAGGGGTTTAACATCAAAGATTCATGAATCTTCAAAGCCTCCAAAGCTCTCTAGAAAGTTAAAGCCAAAGAGAAAGTTTTCTCAAAATGTCAGGTGCCTAAGGGAGATTAGGAAGGCAATAAAGGCTCTTGACAATGGAATTCCAAAGTTGTCTTTTCAGAGGCTTATCAGGGAGATTTGTGACAAATATAGTTTGGATAGTTTCAGATGGACAAGAACAGCCCTTAATTGTATACAAGAAGCCACAGAGGATTTTTTAGTTGAGTTTTTTCAAGATGCCTATATTTGTGCTACTCATGCTCATAGGATCACACTCATGGACAAGGACATGGTAATTCTTAGGAGGCTAAGATATAGATTTTCAAAGGTCCTTGAGCCAATTCCCCTCACTGATGAGAAGACATTTAATATCCTTAATGTGCCCCCAGCTAGGAGAAAGAAAGATGATTCTGGTCCCAAGGTTGAGGATATCACCCATGAGAGGGATACAAGGCAACATGAAAAAGAGGAGAAAGCTAAAGAGGAACATGCAGATAAATGGAGAGAGTATAGGAGGCAAAGGGCTGAAGAAAGGGAAGCAGAGCAACTAGAATCCTTTGAAAATGAGTTATCGACCCTTCTTGAAGCAGCTAATCCAAAAGGATTCAGGGTGTTTTGTTTCTTACCTGGTGACTTAGGCAAAAGAACTGAGATTATCTCCTTTGATGCTGCATGTGTTCAGATTCTTAAGGATAAAAGAAGAGAAATAAATGACAATATTATTCTTGTTGGCCTAAGGTATATCCACCCATAATTACTTCTACTTTTTGATATTTTTTTAACAATAAGATTTTTCTTGTTTATACTCACTATTTCTATGCCTTTTCTAGGTATGTAATGCATGAGTTTCCTTTGGATATGCAACAAAAAATTGAGGTTCTTGATCCATCTATCTCATTCTTTATGAGGAACGAGCTTGATACAAGTTTTGTTGAGTAGTGGTTCAATCTAATTGACTTCGATACTTTGGAGCTCCTTATAATTCCATATAATGAAAAGTAAGTGATTCAATATTCTATTAGAGTTTTTGAGATTTTATCCTACTAATTTGTTGAGATATGATTGCTTTTAGTTCTCATTGGAGCTTGATTGCAATAGACTGTGTGGATAAGCAATGTTTTTAAACCAACTCTATGAAAGGAAGCCATGGAAATGCTAAATTGTAAGTTATATTATCCAAGGGCTCCTTGATATTTCAATTCTTTTTTTTTTGTAAGTACTCTAAATTTCAATATATTTTATATATAGAGGTGCAAAAAGATTAATTGAAGAGCTAGAGAAAATACCCCCTATGCCGTCTGATTTGCTTGCAACAATGCAATATAGACAAGTTGCGGTAAGTTATTGATTAAAATAATTGAAACATAAGTTTATTCTATGAACTACCATCCGTCCTCTTTATAGTTTTACTTGTGTTGGTGGTTGCAGTGTCCTCATCAGGATGATAGCCATTCATCAGGATGATAGCCATTCTTGTGTGGCTGGAGGGTGATTGCAAATGCTAGAAGAATGCTTAACTTTATTTATCTTAATGATGATAAACATGTAACGGTAATATGAAAGATGCTAAACTTTAAGATAGATATTAATTGCAAATAGTCCATTGATGATAAAATATAGTCTATTGTAAGAACAATAATGAACTAAAACTCTTTTTTCTATAAATGTGTGACAGTTTTAGAAGGATTGCTATGCATCTGAGCATGTTTGGTATGTCAGAGCAAAGCTCTTGAAGTATATAATGGTCAATTGTATACAACCAACAACATAGATTGGTGGGGATTTGCACCATGAAGGAGATGCGGTGCCTATAACCACAGAAGGTGAAGCCACAACTTCAACACCTTTACCCACACCTTCTATACCCAAGACATCAAAGAAAGGCAAAAGGACTCCTAGAAAGGATAGTTCTCCAAAAAAGAAATAGCTTTGCCATATCGCCTTGTAAACCTTCATATATAGAAATTTGCTCTTCATTCCTTGTATATCTCATAGAGATGGCAGATAGACATCTGCTACAAAATTTGTACATATATTTTATATTGATAGTAAAGATATCTTTTCTTGAATGTCCTTGCAGTGTATATTATTTTCTCTCCTTTTTGATATCTGCAAAAAATAAATTACAAATGTTGTTAGTTAGGAAGTGAGATCTTGACATACATCTAAGTAGATATAATATGATGTGAAAACTTACTCGTTTCTTGTCAAGTTGGAATACAAAGGAGCATGGTAGTTCAATGTTTTCATTTTGTAAATCCATCCTCACTTGATGTAGCGTACATGATTTTCTGATCTTTAAGATTGCAATAATATCCTCGTTGAACCAAATATCAAGATCCACTATAGGATCTTTGCTGAAATCATTAAGATTCTGGTCTAAAGCAACTAGACTACTACCAACAAAATGCCATCAACTATAGTAAAAGTTAAGGATAAAATTTTGAGTAGCAATCATATATTTACAAGCTATAGAGTCTTGATCTATCTTACATATAATTTTTCATTCTGTCCTTGTATCCCATCCTTCATCAACAAATTGTATGATATGATCATATGTTAGTCTCTTCATTGAAAGCATGGTTTTTGTTATTCTTATCTCCATATTAGAGAAGAAATCAATAAATATATTAATAGACATAAACAAAGCATTTTTTCTTAGCCTACTTGAGATATTAGATTTTAGTGCTTTCTGGATCTCAGAAAATATCTTACATCTATAGCCCTCACTAGTAGCTGGACTTGGCAAAGGCCACTCAAAGCTTGAAAAATCTGGCAAAGGAAGGAGGTTTATTGATCCCCATTGGCAACGCTGCATAGGAATAACATAAGAATGGTCATAAAAGAATATTCCATTCTCTGTAAGCTCTGTCTTCTTTCTGCCTCTATACATTTCTTCTCCAATTGAACCATGTATAACATCAATAACATCAATAATAGACTCCACTGGTTGCCATTCCTCAAGATTAGAGGGATAGACATCTACAAGACAAACAAATATTATAATGAAAAAACCTAAACCATGTTTAAGAAAGGAAAAACTTTAAGAATCAAATTATTACAATTTGGTCTATGCATTGGAAGCTTTGAAGATCCAGGTTTCAAACACAGCTCTCTATGGATGAACACATGTTGCACTAGTACCTCTTTGATGCTATTCTTATTTGCTCCAAGCTTAAAATATCGGATTCTGCCCTTCCAAGCAGAGATAAATGAGCTCTCATGTCTTTGCCTTTTTCCACGTTTTGCTTGTTGCATGGTGATCCAACTACCTTTGCTAATGATAGTAGGAATCCATCTTCCATCAGTTTGGAATGAGTTAAACACTGATATGGATGTGATTTGGGAGCTTGGACGCCTTGTTGAAGGTCGAATTTCTATATCCATGGTAGAAGAGAGAGAGAGAGAGAGAGAGAGAGAGAGAGAGAGAGAGAGAGAGAGAGAGAGAGAGAGAGAGAGAGAGAGAGAGAGAGAGAGAGAGAGAGAGAGAAAGAGAGAGAGAACTAGGCTACCATAACAGAGGGAAAAATAATAGAGGAATAAAAGAAAGGAGGGAAAAAACTGAGCGCCATGCTTTTCACTAATTTGAATTTCGATTACATCAATCATTATTATTAATCTAGATACATCATTCAATAAAAGTAGCCGAGACTCTATACCATTAATGCAAAAGATGTCATAATCACGAATATAAGAGACTAAAAATAGATAATAAAAATACAAATTCGTAATATTATTATATTTATATGTTTTTTAAAAATAATTTTTTAATTTTTTTTAAATAGAAGTTCCGTTACGGAGGCTTTGCTCTTATTGGTCCAGAGCACTCTCTCTCCACATCCTAAAAGGCATTTTCGAGACCTCAAAACTCCCCTAATGCTTGGGATCCAATCACCTTCTTACAGATAGCTTTCAAAGCCATCATTTGGCAGGCTTGGAGAGCTTGACAATCTACTATGACAAATTGAAACTGTTTGATTATTTAAGCTTCCAATAAAATGACCAAGGCCTAGACTTTTGCCAAGCTTCAATGGCCTTGAGCACTTGGCTCTTCCAAGAAAGTTGTCTAGATCTTTAATTTCTGTTTGCACAATAAACCACAATAGTGTAAGATGTCAATAGATAAATATCCTATAATATTTGTCTATAATGTATAACAAACTCTAATATAAATCTCAATGGATACCTTAAAATTATCTTTCAAACCTTAGGCTTTTCATCTTCTTTAAGAAGATTATCATCATAAAGATTTATTGAACTTTTTGGTTTCCCCTCTAACGGAGACTTCAGTTTCGCTTCATACCCCATGTCATCAATACCAAGTCTCTACTGAACATGTGAGAATTCTTCTTTTGTAGGTAGCCCCTCCTTTTCATATTCCACAATCTAATTAATACATGAATGCAAGGCTACGAAGCTCTCTTGAAAAATCTCTCCCTCAACATCAAGACTTGCTAGCAATTCCGATTTATAACCTATAAAATTCTTATCAATTTGACCCCATCCTGCAAGGATTACTAATCAGTAATCTTCTCTAAGATAAAAAAGGTGTTGAATATCATTTAGCAATACATACCTCTTTTGTTGATGAGGTAAGTGGGAAATGTTGGGACACAATCAAGAGGACCTTCTTCAATCTTTGCACTTAACTCTATCTCATTTTCTTCTAGTTTTGTAATATTCTCACTTTTAAACAAAGCAACATCAAATCCCTGCACTAGTTGGTTCTCAACATCCTCCTGAAACATTTTATCATTCTCTTCAACCTCTTTATCTTTACTTGCAATATCCTTTGTCTTCTTCTCTTGTATTGTATCTAAAGAAGAACTGTCCATAATACTAAAGATTTACAAGAAATCTAACATCCTTGTGGACAAGACGACATTGATGTTAATCTTGATGAAAAGGGCAATCTGCTTCCCACTTCTTGAATTCCTCATCTCAATGAGGCGACTAAACCTTGTTTACAAAGTTATTCTAGTTGCATTGGTAGCTTCCACTACATCACTGTAATGGACAAATCCCTCAATCTCTAGGCCATGCACATGTCTATCATAATACTCCCTATAATCCTTTAATTTGTCTTCAAGATCCTTCAAGAACTCTTAAAAATCAAAGAGAACATTGAGCATATCTTTGATATAGTTGAACATGGATGGATTTCCAATTACATGGAGGAAATCAAAGAGCTTCTCATCACATGTATCCTCTAGATCCTCTTCCTCCATTCCCTCTAGGGAAAGCTTCCTTTTAGTCATCATGATTCCTCATAAAACGAAATTCTGAAACAACAAGACAAGTTTAAGAATGCAAAAAGAACCTTGACTTATGAAACACGAAATTATAAGCCAAGCAGTAAAGTGTTTCATCTAGCATCAGCAAAAAAAACTTTGTGGATTTTTCTGTGATTTATGAAATGCAATTATAGAAGTCTCAAAGGATATTTCAAGAGTCTTATCGCATTTGATCGGACAAAATATACCTTACGGAAATGGAAAAAGATAACACAAAGTAAAGATTAACTCCTTACTTATACATCTTTAAAATAAAGTATTCAATCATTTCTAATTCTTCCAGGGAAATTAAGAACAAATCACAATGTCTGTGCATAAGAGAAATAACCAACAGAAGTTTGTTACCTTAGAAATGTATTACTTTGTGAGTATGAATTGGTTTTGTCAAGAGTACGCGTATTCTTGGCTTACAATGCACAAGATCTATGGTTGTGGGAGAGAGAAAAAAATGCGTAGAAGAAAATTTTGTGTATACAACAACTTGAATTGGCTTCACAATGTGTATTTATTTATAAACAGTTGCCTTAGAACTCGCTTAAAAGGTACCATGCTCTAATTAGAATTGAATGTATTTATACTAAAAAAATAAGGCTCAAATACCTTTTCTTTCACCCGAAAAATTATGCCATAAAAGTACCATAACGTTCGAAAAAGTCAATGACACATGGCACAAGTTTCGAGGCAACAATGATATACTCGCTACACATGTGGAGTAAATTACTCATTATACTTTGAAGAAATGTCATTTTAAACAGAATTTTCAAACTACAAAGTACATTTTTCTAAAAACAGCTCCTTTCTTTCTCCGACTTTACCAACGCAAGGTAGCTTCATCACAAGGCAAACTTTTTCACTACGTAAGGAGATCAAGAATTTCAATACCCAACACACAAGGTAAGATTTCAACACATTACATAATGCACAAAATTTATTTTTTATAGCTACCTATAATCTATTGTTGATCAAAACATGATATATTTGTTTCATAACTTTCCTTCTCCCATTAATTATTGCTAGTCAAACTTGCAAAACAGTAGAATGGTACTTGGGAAGTCTTTGATAGATCTTGTTTCACATTTCATAGAACTCTTTGCTCTATAGTAATGGTGACATATGAAAAGCAAAACCAAAGGTTCTCTGCCACCATGGACAAGCTTTCATTTCACATTTCATGCGTCAGCTCTTCTAATTTTGAGTTTTGTTGTTATTTTTTGAGATTTTAGAGGGCTAGAACTAAGTCAATTGTAAGAAAGTAGAAAGTTGATCATCCTTGAGGCCCTACTTCAAAGATCCATCAGTCCTCCAAGCCTTCTAAACTTCCAAGGAAATCAAAGCCAAGGAGAAACTTTTCATAGCATGTTAGAATCCTGAAGGAGATTAGAACTGCATTAAAGACTCTCAATAATATAATTCCAAAACTGCCCTTTCAAAGGCTTGTTCAAGAAATTTGTGGCAAGCATAGTCTCGATAGTTTTAGATGGACAAGAACGGCTCTCAATTGCATCGAGGAGGCTACATAAGATTTTTTTTTAATTGAGTTTTTTTAGATTCATATATCTGTACTACTCATGCACATAGATTTACAATTATGGGCAAAGACATGATAATTCTTAGGAGAGGTTGAGATACAGATTTTCAAAGGTCCTTGAGCAAATCCCTCTTACTAATGAGAAGACTTTCAATATTTTAAATGTGCCTCCATATAGAAAAAAGAAAGATGATCCAAGTCCTAAGGTTGAAGATGTCACCCATGAAAAAGACACAAAACAACATAAGAAAGAGAAAAAGGCCACAGAAGAGCAAGCAAATAAATGGAGGGAATATAGAAGGAAAAAGACAGAAAAAAAAGAAGCTGCAAAGCATGTACCATCTTTTAAAAAAGAGCTATCTACCCTTCTTGAAAGGATTGATCCCTGAGGACTTTAATGTGTCTTACTTTTTACCTGGTGATATTAACAAAAGATCTTATATGTGATTTTTTTAACTCTGATTGTGTTCAAATCCTCAAGAATAAGATGAGAGAAGCTCGGGTAAGTTACTCATGAATATATATGTGCATCATGTGGGTTCAAAATAAGGTATTTTAAAATACCATTTTTATATATTTTTTACACACAGAAGGGTATAATATAAAGGGATTATTTACAGATTGAATAGAAAAGGGCTATATTTTATTAGGAAAAAATTCATAGATAATGATATTTATAAATAGGCTTTGAATGCTCGTGATATAGAGGGCATACATATAGTAACTTCCCCGAGGAGAGAAGTAAATAACTATATTCTTATGTTGGGATGATATATAATATACCCTAATTTATTTTTACTTACCTTATTTTTCTAGCAATAGGTGTTTTATGTTTATACTCAGTATCTCCATACCTTTACTAGGTGTGTAATGCATGAGCTTCCCTTTGATATATAATAAAAATTTGAGGTTCTTGATACATCTGTCTTACACTCTATGTGAAGTGAGCTTGATGCAAGTGCCTTTTATCATTGGTTCAATCTAATTGACTTTGATACTTTGAAGCTTCTTCTAATTTTATATAATGAGAAGTAAGTAATTTGATATTTTGATAGATTTTATGAGATTTTATTTTACTAAATTATTGAAATAAGTTATATAATCTAGGGTCTCCTTTTGATATTTTGATCTTTTTTTAAACAAGTAATCTAAAATTTATTGTCTTTTTGGTATGGAGCTATAAAAGGATTGATTGAAGTGCTAGAGAAAATTTCTCCCATGCCTTCCAATTTACTTGCAATAATGTAAGATAGACAAGTTCTGGTAAGATCTTGATTAATATGGTTGGAACATAATAAGAAAATTTATTTTATAAACTATCATAAACAAGTTTCGTAGTTTTACTTTACATTGTTGGTTGTAGTGTCCTCATCAAGATGATAGTCATTCTTATGGCTGGAAAGTAATTACAAATGTCAAAAGATTGGTTAAGTTTATTTATCTTAATGATGATAAACTTGTAAAGGTAATGTGAAAGATACTAAACTTTAAGATAGAGGTTCATTGCAAAATAGTCCATTGATGACAATAATATAGTCAGTTGTTAAAAATAACAATAAACTAAAAATCTTTTCTTACAATTGTATAAAATTTTTCAAGGGATTGCTATACAACTGAGCATGTTTGGTATGTAAGAGCAAAGCTCATGAAGTACATAATGGCTAATTATATGAAACTTAGAACGGACAGTAGTGGGGGCTTAGACAATGAAGGAAAAAAATGCGTGTAACTGTAGCAGATGAAGCTATGCCTTCAACACCTAAGGCAACCAAAGCATCAAAGAAAGGCAAGAGGACTCCTAAAAAGTATGTCCATTCTCCTAGAAAAAGTCCTTGAAAAAAGAAGTAGCTTTACCATATTTCTTGTAAGCCCTTGTGTATATAAGTTATGGAGATGGTTGATAAAAATTTGTCATATAATGTGTACATGTATTTTATCACTGCAAGGATATAGGGGAATAGCGATTGCCATCTCCAACGCATATTAGCGGCGTCACTATTTGCGTCGCTATAGCGATGGTACTCAGAAGAAAAAAAGCGGGCCGAAACCCAAGCGCAATATTTTGAGCGAAAGAGCAAAAGAGAGAGCAAACTACATCGTGTGTTTGAGAGGGAGAGGGAGAGAAAGAGAGAAAGAGGGAGAATGAGAGATTCTCACTACCGCCACTACCGTTTGCAAAGAAGAGGAGGAAGTGTACGAAGGG
Source organism: Lygodium microphyllum (assembly GCF_053477565.2). Taxonomy (NCBI): domain Eukaryota; kingdom Viridiplantae; phylum Streptophyta; class Polypodiopsida; order Schizaeales; family Lygodiaceae; genus Lygodium; species Lygodium microphyllum. The sequence continues at coordinate 139,655,862 of NC_141153.1, forward strand.
TGAAGAGGAGCCGCCCTCACGAAGAGGAGCCATCGAATCCATCCTCGAAACTTTGCGGTGAGTGCATTGCTCCCTCTTCCTTTGTTTTTGTTTATTATCATATTCTTTTTCTTGTTTTTGTTAAAAATGATGTGTATTGAGAGAGAAAGAGAGAAAATGAGAGAGGGAGAGGAAGAGAAAAAAAGAATGAAAGAATGAGAGAGAGAGGAAATAAACATGAAACATAATAAAAAAAGAGAGAAAGAGAGAGGGAGGGTGGGAGAGAGGAGAATGAATCGATGAAAAACAAAGAGAAAGCCCACTTACATATAAAATCACATATGTATTCATCGTATTTCGAGAACAGGAAGCCGCTGTTGATGCTCATTTACTACCATTCCTGATGCTTCCTTGGTGCTTTTTTAATCTATCACTTGCATTTTGTCGTGAACCAGCACCCATTTTTCCTCATTCTCTCAGCACATATATAAACCACATTTATGGGCAAGAGAGAAAGAGGAGAGAAAGATTAAAATTTGTTCTTGTTGAATACTACATTTCTCCACAGGTCGGAGTGATGGAGAGTGAAAAATTCATAGATCCAATGCCTAGGAGCAGGAAGAGAATGGTTGTTGAACTGAAAATTGCAATTTTGGGGGGGGAGATGGAGGAAGCACCGAAAAAAATGCAGTCCCCCTCTCCCCCATAGTGTTTCATTTTTCATGCATCTCCTCTTCTAATCAAGGGTTACTACTAACCCCTCAAATAACTAGTTCATTTTGGCACTTTCACACTTGACCTGAAGTGGTTCCGATCCGGTTGAGGGGACAAACGATCTCAGAATTATGATCCTCTGGACATGAAACTTTCTAGCATTGAAATATATCACCTTCACCTCCATCACATGTTTTTGGCTTATGGATCCAGTAGAGTTGCTTCATAACATTAGACCTGAAGTCAAGGTGCAATTAGTACACCTATGAACAATTCAAATGAAAGAGGACACGTAATGCAGAATGTGCTCATATTGTTGGGTCCTCCTAATGTTGCTATGCCTATGGTTAGCCAAATGTTTCCACTAAATAATAGAATCCAAATTATGAACCCTAATGTTATGCCAACGAATCAGATGTTGTTGATCCCTAATCAGGTGGTTAGGCCAACTGAATGGCAAGCAGATGATCACGTCTATGAATATAGTGCATCAAATGTTCTTGGCCAAGTCAAGGACATGATGAAGCATTATACCAATATGATAATGGAACAATATAGACAAATAGATGTAGATGTTAATTTCCTAAAGAAGTACCAAAATTTGATAGGAAGTCGACATCCTGAAGAGGGTGGTCCATCAAAATTCAGCAATAAGTCGTGCGGTGGTCAGAACTTTCTGAGAAACCACCCTAATGTCAAACGTGACATATGTGGGAAGTCGGGCCGTCTAGCTAGTACTTGTTGGAGTAAGATTAGCTCTCTTCAACAAGGAAGTAAGCAATCAGGTCCAATTAATTATTGAGCATTGCCTAGTGGTAGTGGTGTCTGTGTCTTATAGAAGCTATGCATGTCAACACCATTGAGGCTTCTAATTTATGACCCATTACAAGAGGACATAAGGTTAAAGAAGGTGTTAGAGATAATGTAAAACCTATTGAGGCCCTAAATAGGACGATAAGGGAACGCAATTCCTTCACCCTGACGTGGAAGCCAATCCTCTAAAAATTGCTCATGCCAAAGCTGACTCCAATAAGAAGCTACCAAAGAAGAAGGTAAAATCCAAGAAAGAGGTACCTAAGCCTATTCAACGACCAAGAGAAAGAATGGTCTGGCAGCAGAAGAGAAACATTGCTAATTATCATGTATTTGACTTAATCAATTCTCTTTACAAGGTAAAGCCTAGTGTGAATCTCCTGCAATTGATCAAGTTATCTCCAGGAGTGCGTAAAGAGTTTAAGGAGATCCTTCACACTAGGTATATCATTAAACCCTTGGGAATAGTCCATGTGGGAGATGACTGGTTTGAAGCTGAAAAGCTTTATCCAAGGGGTGGCAACATATGTTGATGGCATATTAATGGATCATGCCATTGTGGATATGAGATCATCCATCAACATTATGAGTTCAGAATTGATGGAAAGGTTGGGATTGGAAATCCAAAAGGATACCTCCACAATTCTCCAAATGGCTAATGACAGTTTAAGACAACCGAAAGGTTGCATTACCAAAGTCCAGGTAATTGTTGCTAATGTGGAATGCATTTTGGACTTTAGGATTATTAGGCTTGCAGGGCGGCTAAGCTATCAAGTATTATTAGAAAGGCCATGGATCTTGCGAACCAAGTGTCAAGTTGATATACCCATTGGTCATCTGATTTTTAGCAAAGGTGCCAAACATATACTAGTGGATGCATATCCTGAATCTCCTCAAAGTGAGAGAGTATCCTTATCTTTAACAGAATTAAATGCATGAGAGGATCCTTCTGGTAGTGAGACTTCGTCAAGTGATGAATCAAGAGAGGGGTCAACTACAAAAGATGTCTATCAGGTGACTCTGAATGAGCCAATAGAAACTCAAGTCAAAATTAGAGATGCAGATGTGATTGAGCTAGATCTCGGTATTTTGGATGAGCCACAACCAATTAAATTAGGATCTATGCTCAACTCAGATGAGAGGAAGGACTACACGTCCTTGATCCAAGAATTCCATGATATTTTTGCCTTGATGAGCTAACCCATTCCTCCTAGTTTGGTTGTGCATACTATTCCCTTGAAGGAGGGTAACCATCCTGTTTGATAAAAAGTGAGACATATACCTTTTGAGCTAAGTGGAGCCCCAAAAGAAACATCAAGGAAATAGGGTTCCTACTGTAAGAAAATCTATATTGTAGCATCAACAATCATCGCTTTTATCTTTTATATAATCTCAACAAAAAAAACAATACCAAGAATAGAAAACCTTCACGCAGCTTCATAAAAACAATTCTTCAACGGCTTTATCTTTAACAAATTTCATCATATTCTTCATAGGATTCTTTGATAGACATTGAAAACACAAAACGATACTCCACTTTGAATTGAAAAATATCACATATAATTCATCTTCAAAGATCTCATGGGTTTCTCTCACAATCTCTCATAGATAGATACATTGTTTGACATAGAATTGGCTGTCTCTGAATCTCTCTTTCTCTCTCCATCAATAGTACATTATCTCCTCACTATAATACTCAATAATCACTCATAATAATCCTTATTTGGTCGTGGATGCCTCTTCCAAGAGGTGTGTCTGATATGAAAGGTCACCAGAGCCACTATAGTGACTCTTCATAGCTCATCACTGTCACTTCACTCCAATCTTCTCTTGAGTCTTCATCAGCCACTTCTTCCACTTCCTTGAGATATTTTGAACTTATACTCACCTTTTTCTAAGGCTTAAAAACTTTCCCAAAGTCACACGTACATTCTACACAACACGTACAGAGGCATACATAACAAAACATAACAAAAATAGAGGCTCTATAGAAGCTCAATAGAGGGTTACAAAAGGTCAACAAAAAGCATCATAAACATATAACTCATACTAAAACCATTCCAAACTATCAAAAACCATTCAATGAGCTTTCAAGCATCCTCAATCTTCATCAATCATTACTCCATGCTTCATACAGAAGATAAACAAAACAAAATAAAAGCTAAACAGAACCAATCAAAACCTCAACAAAATCTATTAGAACATCACAGAGCCTCATATCTCTACTATAAAACATCATGAGCTTCCAAAACATAATCAACTTCATCTAAAATACTCTCAAACACTTCCAAAAAAACTAAACATAATTCAAAATCCATCAAAATTCAACCATTCAACCCTCAAAAACAACAAAAATCATCTAAAATATTAAGTCATTTCAGCATTCAACATATCCCCACACTTAATAAGGGAGCGTCCTCGCAACCTAGGAAAAAGGGAATACAAGTTCATTAAAGAGCTCAACTCGATCTTCTTTTTCATATTCAATAAACCACCCAACCACGACCCCAACTTATAACATGTATCTAATAAAGAATACAACGAAAGAAAAACCCTTTATCGATTAAGACATCTTATAAACAATAGCAAATCATTACAAATTCGTAAAGGATATAAGAGGTTCTATAGCTTTGCTTCTTAAGATTTCCATCTACCATCATCATCACTGCAACTCTCCAAAAATATAGCTCTCAAACAAATCCAATATTCAGCCATCACGAACTCATCACATAGAAATTAATACAACAAAACAACCATCTGAATGGCACCTCCAAAAGAGAGATATATCATTATGAATCATAAAAGATACATCTAGAGGTATTAATGAAGATGATCCTCTTGAAGGCTTGATGATTAAGAAAATGATCCATGGATAAGGATTCATCTACAAAAGTTTTTTGAAGATTCTGGAAAAATTGAAGACATCACATCCTTTCTAGCAAAACAACGTATTTGCTAGTAGGCAGACAAAGGGCATGAAAATACAATACATCCAATTGTTGGGAATCAATGTTCACATTGACATTGATACATAACTTTGGAATGGCCTTTGGATCATTATGTGAATGCCTATGAATATATGCTAGGTACCAAGCAAAGTGAGCTGTCAATCTCACTGAAGGATCTGTAGATTGTGAATATTGTTGAGCAAAAGGAGATAATTCTGATAAGCTTGATTGGCAGTCATTCACTCTCCTAGAATTAATATCCAATTAATCTGTGGTCCAGTAAGGGAATTAGCTGAGTTCCATTCTCTTCTTCTTGGAATCTTCTGATCAAACCCTTCATATCCACTAACCAAATGAGGGGGTTGAGGAATAGTAGTAGGAGATGGAAGAGGAATTGGTACAAGAGGATGAAGAGATGGGTAGGCAAAATCATAAAATGAGGAATAAGCTGAAGAGGGATAGTTGAGAATTTAGATGAATCGGTTAAGAAAGGTGTTAATTGATAAGCAGGAAAAGTGGAATGAATATGTATGGATGGGGAAGGACAAGACAGAGAAGGGAAAAATACTGGATCTTCAATGAAAGAACAATAAGTAAAAATTGGAATTTGAGGGGAACCTTGAGGTTAAAAAAGAAGAGGTAAAATGACTTTTGAGTTGGATTTATAAAGGAAAAAATAAGCATCATATCGATGGGCCTTTTGTTTATAATAAAATAAGCTAGGAACATATAGATCTAAAGTAGATTGGCGATGGTAAGCATCAAAGAAAGATGAATCAAATGGATGTTGTTTGGAAAGATAGGCTAAAAGATCCACCCTCACTTGGTTAATGTTCTGTATATGATTAGAGGCTTTGTTATGTCTTTGGTTCATGACTACAAAATCAATCATTATATGCCATAAAGTGTCAAGGCAAGCAGCCGCTTTGGAAGAATAACACTGAAACATTTCATCTATTAGCAACTCCAAATGTTTTACGTACAATACAACTTTTGTAAGACCACATCCCCAACATACCAAGCTAGATCTTCATCGTCTAGAATCAATAGATCGCCTCTCAAATACATATAAGACATCAACATTGTATCCGAAGTCACAGAGTCTTCAAAGACCATTTGGACTACTTTAGTCAATAAGTTATAAGACCACTCCATCCATCCTCTAGAAGAGATAGATCCATTGTTGAGAGCTTACTATAGAAGGCCAACTTTTGTAGCTGATAGTGCACAAAATGAGTCATCTAGAGGAACATACTTTTGGAATTGCTCAAATGAAGACCATAATAAGTCTATCCTGCCCTAAAGGCTTTCCACTTTAGCTTGAAACAAAGGGCATAATGTGGCTTGTCATTGGAGAACTGCCAAGTCCATATGGGACAAAGAAGGAACTGGATGTATAATAGGACTTTGTGAATAAGAATGTGACTAAATCAACTGATCATTAAGCTGCTAAATTTGGATGCTACTCTGTTTTAGGGTGGTATGTGCCAATTTAATCTTCTCTATCTGGGCAGTTATCAAAGCTTGAAGCTCTTGAGATTCCTTTAACAATCTATCCCTCTCCTTAGTCACACTAACCACTTGGGTTTTAATGTCAACCAACTAAGTGTGCAAACTAGAAATTTCCATTTTCTGAACATCAATGATCTTAGTTTGATGCTCCATTTGGGTACAAAGATCAGAAAATCGTTCTCATGAGCAAAAGCTAGCTCTTCATTTGCTTTTGTCAGCTCTTCTTTGGTATGTTGAACTTCATCATAGCAAGAGGAATAGAGCTAGATACAGGCAGCCACCACCGAGAGCTCAATAGAACTCTGGATGTCTTGACATATGAAGGGAATTGCATCTCCTGCTGCCAAGTCACAATGTGCTCTGAAAAGATTCGACGTTATGAGAAAAGCTGATAGTTGACTGCTAGATTGAATAGGAATGGAGACTAGAGGAATTGGGGCTGATTCAGCCACTCGTTTAAGGTGTTTCCTTTGAACTACCATAGGGGGGATAGGATCAAGATCATCAATGACAACATCAAATGTGTTTAGTAGGAGGAGGAGTCTAGTGGATCAACTATCAAGGGGGGAACTTCCTTCGAAGGGGCGGCATATGCCAAGAAGACAAAAAGGTAGGAACCAAATGTAACATTAGTTACATTACCCCTTGTGACAAAGTGTTGATCCATCTTTGACAAAAGGTAGGAACTCCAATCAATAGTTATGTCTTTAAACACCATTCTGGAAGGTGTAAACAACTCCTTCGAAAGGTAATTAGAGGGTGTCTTGGTAGGCATAAACCTGTCCTGAAGAAATTGACATAGCTGCTTTTCCACATAGGATTAGAGATCATGGAGACACTGATGCGTGAGGTAATAAGAACCTTCTTGGGGTCCAACACATCTTTTGTCTGCTTGTGCAACAACTTAAGGATATCCTCGTTTGAGAATAATTGTCAAGCAGTAGGGAAAGAGTCTCCCAAATAGGGTAAAGATAGAGCCTTGACCAAACTTTTAAGCATCAGTTGGATAATTGTTCCTCTTACAGGGCCACACCTCTTACTATAAGAGGCTAGAAACTGATCACAAGTATCAGTATTCTCTGGGATAAGTGGCAATGAGAGTGTTACAAACTTGGCTAAGCCCGCTTTCCTGATAAGATCAGAATCTACTAATAAAGAATAGTCATGAGACACCAATGGAATGTACTGAAATGGAGGAGGAGTACAAGGCACCATTCAGATGGATTACACACACACACACACACACACACACAGACAATCACAACAAATGCCTACAAAACAACATGATAGGAATGAGAGAGCAATATGAAAGAACTGACACGGACTCGACCGACTAACTGACCACTCGAAGCAATCCACATCCTAGAAAAAATTTGGCCTGACCTCTACACACGTGAAACCGAAAGCTTCATGCGATGCAATACAATCGAACGCCCTGAATTCCCATATTAGGCCTAAAAGAAAACATAATAAGGCATACCGTATCCCTAACATATCCATATAGCTAATAAAAAAGAAAAATCTAAAAAAAAACTAAGCACGTTGATATGACATTGGAAATATTAACCACCATTAATGACAATAGACACTAGACAAGACTCTATCATGACCCATCCCCACGAATCACGTTTATTAAAAAGACAATGTGTAGTGTAGGGGAATTAAACATAATGAAGGGTTCATTTTACTAAAGTTATTAATAATGGGTGAGATTTTATTAGGTTATAAACCTTTATATAAGAAAACAACGATTCTTTCTTATCCGTTTGTTAAAAATTATTAAGTGTGAAACAATGCTTTTTTATCGTAACCCTGACTTCCAACCTCAACTGGGGTCTCTAAATAAAAATTCATTGATTAAAAAGTAAGTGTGTGTTTAGTACTTTTTGTTTAGTGCATGCATTTATGATGGTGCGTTTATTTTTAAATAAACTTAAATGTGTTTGTAGTGCACAAAGCGTATGCTAAGTGAACGAGAGGTTTAGTCTAAAATTAAAAATATGTGTGTTTAGCAGAGATGCGTGTGAAAACGTGTGGATTAAAGTTTTTTTAAAATAATTAATCGTGGTTTTAGGGGAACAAAAAATAAAAGAAATAGAAAAAGAAATACCTGGCAAGGGTGTGTATGCAAGCACAGTCGGAATACACTAGAGTAATGAAGATGATGGAACCACAATATAATCCAATCAACAAAATCCAACCGACTGAAAAAGTTTACCAATAGTAATGAATTTGGATATAAATGGTGAACTAATATTTTTTTTGTGGTTAATCAAAAATATTAATTAAAAGTGAAGCAAAAAAGTCCAATAAATTTTCAGAATTTTTTCAAATTTCGTTTGCTATTTTTGGAGTGGAAAAGAATTTTGCAAAGAATTTACATTTAAAAAATGAGATTTTTAAATTAATCGTTTCTTATTAATTTCGATGATGTCAACCTATACAAGTAATTTAAAAATATGATAATGATTTTTTGAAAATTTTTTGGGAAATTTTTTTATTGTTTCCACCATTTTTAGGTAAATTTTCATGAAATTAAGGGTTTTTAATGATTTTTAATTTGTTGTGATCATTATCATCAAAGAAAAAAATTGAAAATATTTAAAAAGTTAATAAATTATTTGAATATTTTTCTAGAATTCTTTCATAATACTTTTGGCATTTTATGGCATTTTTATAATTTTTAAATATTTTTATAAGATTTATTATGTTTTGAATATTTCCAACTTTGATTATTTGCTCATCGGGTTTTTAAATTTAATATTGAATTTTAGAAATTGGTTGGAATTTTTTTATTTTTATTGTCATTTTGAGCATTTTAATGAAAATTTAATTGATTTTTACACATTTTGCCAATTTTTTGAATGAGTTTATGGTTTTCTAATTGATGGAAATAAAATAAGCAACATTGGGACAAGGTACCAACAATAGCTGCACGCGAACGGCAACTCCGCAATAGTTCCAATGCGAAAAGAGTGCATTCAGATGGAAATATATGAAATGGACAAAAAATTCTTCAACAATTAATAACTCAAGATCCGTGCCTCAAAACATGGGGTTGTAAAAAGTAAAAGTAGCCTGGTTGAAGGGACAATCAGGGCTACAAGGTTGGATGTGGGTTTCAGTGAATGTAGAATGCGTTCTCATGGAAAAACCACAAAATATGGGATAAAGGGAAACAGACAAAGAACAATCCCGGGAGCGGGGTAAAAGAGGACAGGGGGCGGGAAAGGGGCCCCATCAAAGTACAATCAAGACATGGCATACATGCATGAGTAAATCATGCTAGATGCATAAGGATATGCAACATAGACGCACAGGGATGCGTCCCCACACTTAAAACCCTACCAGAAAGGGTGAACTGAGCAACACTGACCTAAGACCACACACCAACCACGGATGTCCCCACACTTAAAACATGACCATCACGAGAAACAAAAGGTGTAAGGTTAGAAAAAGTTAGCCCGTGTTTTCGAGGATTGAAGCTGATTGTCGATGTCATGTGGTCGTGACACTGCATATTCACCATTGCGAAGTCACTTTGAAGTCTCCTAATTCAGTCACTTTTCTTTTGTGCTTAAAAGATGTTGGTGTCACAAACGATTTAGGGTCTGGCCATCTTTTACATGTTGAAATAACCAGCAGAGGATTTGGTAGAGAGCTTTATGTGGGAAGCCCATTATTAGACATGTACTACAAATGTGGTTTGCTTAAAACAGCACATTGTGTGCTTGAGAGGCTATCAGTTCGAAATACAGTCTCATGGACTACATTGATTGCAAGATATGCTGAACATGTTCTTGATGATGAGGTACTCATGGTTTTCAAAGAAATGCAACTCGAAGATGTCTTTGTGGATACACTTATGTATGTTTTCATCTTGAAAGCTTGCAGTACAATGGGAGTTTCTGAATTAGGTGAATTCAGATACTCTAAAATAGTGAAATGGGCAATGGGAAAAGAGCCTCACTTATACAAAGAACAAGCTATTATGTATATGCCATGTGGCCTGCTAACAGAGGCAACCAAGGCATTTGGAGCTTTGCTACTTCAAGATACAGTTGTATGGAAAGCACTGATTGTGCATTACATAGGGTAGGGGCTTGAGGAGGTAGTGTTGAATTGTTATCAACAGTTGCAATTAGAGGGGACTTCTTGTGATTTTGTAACCTTTGCTTGCATCTTGAAAATTTGTGGCACCATAGGAACTCTAGACAAGGGCAAAGAAATACATGCTGAGATCATTAGAGGAGGTCTGCTGACTAAAGATATTGTTGTTGGCACAGCATTGGTAGATATGTACTCCAAATGTGGGCTACTTGTAGAACTTTAGCAAGTGTTTGATGAACTTCCAGTTCAAAATGTCATTTCATGGACTACACTAATGACAGGATACGTCCAACATGGGCATGGTGAGAAAGCACTAAAGTGTTTTGAAAGCATGTAGCATGAGGATCTCTCTCCAAATGCAATCACCTATGTTTGTGTATTGCAAGCGTGTGGCAGCATAGGACCAGTCAAAAGAGGTAAATAAATACATGCTAAGATTGTTAGAAAAGAGTTGCTGGAAATAGATGTTGTTGACACTGCATTAGTAGACATGTATGCAAAGTGTGGGCTACTTGCAAAAGCATAAGATGTGTTTGACGAGCTGTCAAGGCAGGATGTGATAACATGGAATGTCCTAATGGTAGGGTATGCCCTCCTTGGAAAAGTTGAACATGTTTTCCAGATGTTTGACAAAATGATTCAAAAATGTTCAAAGCTAGATATGATTACATTTACCATTGTGCTCAATGCATGTGGTCATACAGGTCTGTTGAATAAAGGGCAGATGTACTTAGAGAGTATGAGGTTAAATATGGTTTTTCTGCAACTTTAGAGCATTATACTTGCATGGCGAATCTCTTTGCTTGTGCAGGACATCTAAGCAAGGCATTGCCAATGATCAAGGACATGATTTTTTCTACTGATCTTAGAGTATAGCTCACTATGTTGGGTGCTTGTAGAAAGTGGGGTTTGGTCAAATTGATAGCCCAAACAAGGATTCTGATTGTAATCATGAAATGGAGCTCAACAATGCCAGTGATGTGGTAGCTCCTACTGGCCAAGAAGCGATACCACACAAGATTCATATGAGGGCTAGGGAACACAATAAGGAGGGATTGCAGTCCTTTGTACTGTGTGATTGGATTGAGGATGCAGAATGGGGAGAGAAAAACTTTTGGACATAAAACGCGCAGGCTCACTGTTGCAGCAGCAACTGTAGCCTAGTCAAGCTTGGTACCAGCATCTTCATCGTCTTAATCGACATCAACATCTGCATTCTTGGAATCCACCACCATCCATAGATTTTCTGGGATCATTTACCCAACCGGTGCGAACTAGGCAGATGACGTATCGGTTAATCAGCGATCAAAAAGACAGATGCTGAAGTTGCAAAAAGCGAGTCTGAATCCATATCCGGAAGAGCTTCAGATCCAAGGCGGAGAAGTTTGAATTCCAGGCTGAAGTATCATGCCTAATGGATATTATCATTAATTCTCTATACAGCAACAAAGATATTTTTCTTCGTGAGCTTATTCTGAATGCATCTGATGGACTGGACAAAATTCGTTTCTTGGCTTTGTCATCAATCACGTGGAGGATCTAATTTGATTCAGTCTAAGCTAATGCCTGAAGGTTATTGGCATGCATGTGCAAGAACTGATCAAAATCATATCTAATGCTACAGCTTGGAGTGGCAAAGTATTCAGGATTCATATCCCAAGTGCATCTTAGAGTTGCAAGGTGAGACACAGGTCAGAGTTGGATTCTTCTCCTGAAGAACACTGTGGACAGAGAACAACCAAATTTCAGTAAGCAACCTGAAGAGGTTGGAGGAATCCTCACTAGAAAGGACGTCTATGCATGGATGTGATTCTTGTTGGGCAACCAGCTTACAAGTTTAAGTGATACTTCTATGCTTCACAGATGTTTGGTTCCCTTCACCGTCTTCCACCAGTTTTGCAGCATGGCTTGCTACAGTGGTTACAATCAGAAGCTGGATTACGTTTTCAAAGTCATCCTCATCGTTAATTTTGTAGTCGAGAAATCACAGTTGCTCAATCGTTTTGCAAGAAACGAGTTCACCCTAGACTTCAAGGCTACCATTAGGGAAAAATTTTAGACCAGGAGCATCTCTATGGATAACAAGACGAACAAAGCTCAAATTTGGGATACTGTTGACCAGGAGAGATATGCCTCATGAGCACCCCTTAACTATAGAGGAGCGACAGCTGCAGTTGTAGTTAATGTTATTACAAACCAGGAAACATATCAAAAAGCTCATTTTTGGGTCAAGGAACTTCAGAGACATGGAAGTCCAATCATTGTCATAGCACTTATGAGAAATAAAATAGATTTGAATGAATCAAGAGTTGTTGAAAATAAAAAAGGCTTCATGATGAAGCACTATAATCGTGTGACTGCAGTGGACTACCATGAAATGTGCACTGAAGTCAAAGAGTTGGCGCGAGCATCATGGAGTGCGAGCACAACTCTGAATTGTGTTTAGAATTTGTTCCGAGCATTCAAAATCCAAACGAATTCAAATTTGGGTAAACAAATTTTGTGAATCAAATTGTTTTGAGTTCTTTGAGTGTTTACTTTCTTCGTGCTTGTGATCATGAGTAAACATAGGCTCTCGGCGCCTTTCGGCAATCCACTCGGTGAGACGAGAAACCTAGATCCGTCTCACAACGTGATGTGTCATCCTCAGAGTTGCTTCTGCAACAGGAGGTTCCAAAGTGTCTTCATAGCACACATTCAACGTGGTATGGACACGCAGTAGTTCCCAGGGAGGTAGAGTTGCGGAGGGAATTGTGGGAAATCATCCATGGTGAAGGCTATTGCACTCGGCTCACAACCACTCATATAAGAATGAAACAACAGTCACTCGCCCCACAACAGACATCACTCGATGGGATACTGATGAAAACCCAACCATCTTGGAAATCAACAAGGGAGATGGTTCAGAGGGAGGATACCAGTGTGCACAATTGATGGTGCATTAGTGCGTTCAACCCTATCTGGCATAGGTACAAGTAGGAAGGCCAGGGAGCCTTGTAGCATAGTGTACAGAGTAGGGTAATGTGTCCTAGGGTTGTGGTAGAAACCCATCCTGTATGTGCATAGGGAAACAAGAATGTACCTGACGCCAAGTGTCGTAACATCCCTCAATCTGCACATCTCAATAATTGTTTGAGAAAATCAAACCCGCATCAAGCTCATTCTGATGAAGAAGGGTCTTTGGGCCATTACCAATGGCAAGGAGAAGAAGACTCCAGATGCGGACCTTGTAGTTACTTGGCAAAAGAATGATGACAAAGCATAGGCCATTATTAAGCTGGAATTGGATGATAGCTACATCCACCATGTGGATACTTGTGAAACCTCTAATGATATATGGAAGAGATTAGATACTTTTTTTGGTGTACAATCAAAGTCATCTAAGTATGGATTACTGATTGAATTTTTCAGGATAAATATGAAATCAAACAGATCTCTTGCAACTCACTTAAACTACATGGAAAGTCTCTTACCTTAGCTTGCAAGAATTGATCTCAAGATGGATGAAGATATTTGTAGTGGTGTGTTGTTAAAAAGCTTGCCTCCTAACTATAATAATGTGTCAACTATATTGATCAACATGCCTAGTCCTAAACTAGTTGACATTAAGGACTCCCTACTAGAAAAAGAAAAGAAGGTAAAATCCAAAGAAGAACCAAGCACCTGTAAAGATGAACAAATGTTATATGTAGGTACCAAGTACAAGGGCATGAAAGATCAGCTGGTATGTGACTTCTGCAAAAGGATTGTGCACACACAGAGAAATTCTGTCATGCCAAGAAGGGGTCCCAAAAGGCCTATCTAGTTGTTGTTAAGTAAAGAAGAAGAAAACCATGGAGCAAAATAAGAATAAGAAGAAGGAGAAGACCACTAGGAGAAGGACAAGCCTCATTAGTCCTTCTATTCTGATAGACGTTTTAGCCTTGTATTACCTATCCCTAATGCTTCTGACATAATCTTGTAAACTCGTTATGTAACCTTGTACTACAACCTCTGTAGACTTTGTGAGGCCCCTGTTATAGCCTTTGGATGTCCACCACATCTTTGACATCCATACTTAGCCTTTTCTATGATAGCCTCTAGTGTTTACCATGTTTGTGGTGTGCCCACACTTTTCAGGTGGTTGCTCACTAAAGCCTCTACACACCTTGTACTTCTCTAGTTGTGATTGAGGAGGGGTGTTGAGATATTGGCAATCACACTCAACTTAGCCTCTTTGTATGGAGCACCTTGAGCTTAGGATGCAAAATCCCATATACACAGTGATGGAAAGTGCAGCCTAGTCTATTCCTATAAAGCATTGTTCTTGCTCTCTTTTTGAATGCAATGTCATAGTACTTTTGTACATCACAATGAATGGTAAACATCTTAGAGAAGTTAGGGCAGATAAGGATGGGGGCGAAAGTAAGCATTTCCTCTGACTGATTGAAGCCATGATCAGCAGCAGTGGTATCCCAAAAGAATGATTTCTTTTTTAATCGATTGAGAGAGTAAAGAAAAGAAAACTAAATCTTGGAAAAAAATGTGTCTCTAACCTAATGGGCATTAATATCCGAGAGAGTGAGGAGAGAATCAATCTTTTAAAAGAGACCATGAATAAGAAATATATTTTGAGAATTCTTAAGTCGCCTCATAATGTGGATTTGAGAGGCCCAACTCTCAAAGAATTGGTAAAAGGACTTAAAAGTCATAGTAAAACCAAAGACATATCGGTCGTCGCTGCAAGGATTGCTATAAATCATAAGATTCCATATGTTTTCCGGGAATACATTCATATTGAAGTGTCTATGCCATACGAAAAGACAAAAAGAAAATCTAGTTTTGAATACAATGTGTTTAACAATATAGGACCGTATCATGGGTTTGCAAGAAAAAACAAGTCCCAAAAAACTGTACATGACATTTTCACATCATACGGTTTCGTTCCAAAAAGAAAAAGCTGGGGGATTCCATGGAGTACGAATAACATCTCTATTTTTTCAAATATTCTTTTTCTCGACCTCACTTTGTTTTATTAAAAGAAAAAGGGTCAAGAAATTCTTTTATGGGTTGATCTAAGAAGAGTGCAGATTGCAATGGTTTACATGTATAGACTCATACTCATAGTAAAGGAATGTCAAGGTGTTTTGAAGTTTTCCATGAAGTTAGATGAAGCATAGATTCAAAAAGGACAGAAGATGGAAAGAGACAGTATTTGCATCATGAACATCGTATTGGACTATCGTAATGGTGGGGGTTAAGCATCTGTGCATAAGTTCCAATTTGAGATGGAGTTTTGGTGAGTTGGTGCAACTCAAGTACCAATTGAGAATAATAAAAAATTGAAATGGTTGCTCACTCATATAGATATTCCAAATATTATTAAGCCACAAAGTGAAGGAGAAATATTGGTGATTAATGGGGTTTGTAATTTTAATGTGGAATTGCATATGAGTGGTGACTTAAAAACTATCAAATGTATGCTTGGAATATGTCATGGGAAAAATGTAAAATATCTTTGTGTTTATTCCATGGAAAGTATTGGGTCTAAAGATTGGAGAAACTTGCAGCCTACAAAAAGAGCCCCAACTAGAGACTCTAAAGATTTAAGTAAATTTAAAAATATAAAAGACATATGGTATCCCATTCTTTCAATTCCTCTTAGAAATGTTCATATTTGTACTTTTCATGTAGAGATTAGAATAACTGACAAACTTGCCAGGTTGCATCTTGACTATGCATACTCGATTAAGCCTTTGTCTTTATCAGATGAGTGTATTGACAAATGTGAGACATTACTCTAGAAAATGGGTTTTCATGGAGGTCAAGTTCACTTAAGAAAATATCCAATACTTTTAGGAAAAACAAGAGATATCTTAGTTGATGTCTCAATGTTGGGAGGCTCAAAAGCGAGATGCTTTTTAGAAAACCATACATGAAAACATGTGAGCATTACTTAGGAGTATTGGAGAGAGTTGTGGGGGATAAAGACAAATGTTGCAAGCACACCGTGACTTGCATTTCTAAGGATGGAGGTTTGAAGACACCTCCATGTCTTTCTAAAGCTCTTCAAGCAGTAAAAGTCAACATACACATATCCAAAAGAGTTCAAATGTTCGATTAAAAATCTTGTTCAAGCAATAAAGGAGGCATGGGGAGAAAAGGGTATCACATTTTATTTGGTAAGAGAGAATATTTAATCCAAGTTTTCTTTGACAAATTTTCCAATGGTGTAAAGTGATTGTTATCTCTTGTATTTGCAGCATATCCTTCATATCCATGGGCCTTACTTTGTGGAGGAGTAAGGCCCCCTAGCAACTTATAGTGGCGAATGCATGGAAAAATCGCACCCTCAAGCATGTACAAGTTTTTTTCAAAGCACAAGACATGCAGGAGTTATGACAAGCAATGCTCCTGAGGAGGTATTCAATTGGTTTTTTCGACAACAAATTCAAAGAATGAATACTAAAGATGACAATGAAACTTAAAAATTCATAGTATTTTTCAAGATAGAAAAGTATAAAGCTAGCTCTCAAGAGCCTTTACATCTTCCTCCTCCTCAAGCATCTTTCTTCTATAATGTAGTAATTTTCTTCTCTAGCCAACTATGGATTTTATATCAATTCGACCAACCATAAGATGAGAGGGCCAAAAAGTATCCTCCTTTAGAGGCAAATAAATGAGGACCATAACCAAAAATCCTAATTAATGTTCTCTTCTCCAAAAACATCACCTTGTGCACATTATAGTGTAACCAAAAGAAACCAAGTAGCTTTGTAAGGGCCCTAATACATAGTATAGGCCATGTTGCTTCCTCTAAGAACATGCTATGGAATACTAAGAAAACATGAGGATCAATCCTTGCCAAGTAACAACCAAGTGTAACATCTTTCAATGTACTACCACCAGCTCTCGACCCTTTCCTCTGTCCCAAGAAGTTATCAAAATCTTCAATCTCCAATTGCAAAAAAGATGAATATCAAATGAAAGTTGAAATCAAACATATTAATGTATCTTACAAAATTGGAGATACTAGTACCAATTAATTTTCATCATGCTCTAGCTTAGTTGGATTCCATATATTAATTGATGATGATGTCTCATCGGTATATTGCAATTCTTTAACATACTCCGACTACTCTATTCCAAAATTGGAAATTCCAAGTCGATCTTGAAGACGGTTGAACTCCTCATTAGTAATCCCCATCAGCATCCTTTGCCTTATTGAAACAAAGAGAAAAGACATCCCCTGCATCAATAAACTTCTCATCTGCAATTTCAGTGTGTCCAATTTAAGTAACTCTTCTTTCAATTCATTTTCGACATCAACTATGCCATTTGCAACATCAAAAGCCTCTACAATGATTGTTAAACAATAATTCTCCCTAAAATTAAAGATCCCTTGGATGTTTGATAGTATTAGGTATTCCTTTTTCTTAATAGAAAAAGTTGGAAGAGAATGAACAAGATAGAAAGAAGGGGAGTTAGACACAATATTTACATTTACATGGCTTTCTTCAATAATGGTCTCAGCTTTGAGTTGGACAACATCTATTTTGTCAGTAATATATGCTTCTTCCTGAGGGTCCAAACATACCTTTGCATCCTTCTCATTTGCCACCTCATCCAAAAGACACAAGCTAGAAGATCTTGTTACATCCAATTGTTGTTCTCATCAGATTTGATAGGACATTTAACAAAAGTATATACAATGAATGCAGTTACTTTTGACATAAGCCTCCATTTCCTAGAATGAACAGAACAAAACACATGTGGTGCACAAAACGTGTTGAAAAGATGAGCTCCATACTTCCTTGTGAATGGTGACTTCTTTGAAGGTGAGGTTCCAATAGATATATGAACATATTCATTTGTATCCTTTTCAACCACATGCAATGCTAGAATTTAGAACTCAAAAAACCCCCCCATGAATTTTTTTTTACGAGAATTCACTACATGGTCATTATCCTAATTAAGGTTGAAAATGTCATTTGCAATTGCATAGTAAGATAACTCCATGCCATTCTGAAGAAGAAATTCTAGGAGCTTTTCTGAGGGAGAAACCTCTATGATTTGAGGCAATCCAAAAACCCTCAATATTGACTTACCTTTTCTTGAAGATCTCTTAGGCATTCCCACACTTGATGTTGAGCAAGGAGAAGAAGCAGAGGGAATTTCAAAAGAAAAGCCAGCATAATCTGAACCCCTTGACCCTGAAGACAACCTTCTTCTTTTCTTTGGACTAACCACATCTAGGGAGCCTTGAATATCTTTTTCATCAAACATCGTAGGGTCCACAATATGACGCAAGGAAAAGAACCCGAACACACGAAAAATGTGTCCTCGCTTCGTATTGTAAAATGTCAATATGACGGAAAAACAAACGCGCGTGTAATGAATCGTATGCCTCACTTCATATCGACCTACTCACAACAAGTGAAAGGAAACAACATCTAACATAGTAGAGACGACTCGAAAATAGCTTCAGAATACTAGAACAATTAAAGTGCAAGATCCGATAAAAAAGCAAACAAAAGCCTTGTCACTTTTATTTATACAAAACTAGGGTACCTTGCCACATGGAGGACAGCCACATGGATAGCCGTGACAAACCCTAGCCAATTATACAATGCCACATGTCACGGGTCACACCAAGTATATAAGATGGGCCCTCGCTTACATGGCTCATTTTAGTCATTTAGCAATGATTGAGCTCCCTCATTATCCACGATACGAGGCGAGGAAGACCCCTTGCAACTTCACGTTCCTTGCCTCTTGTGCCATATAGGCTCCTTTGTCTGTTCATGTTGGCTGCTACATGATTGTTGGAAAATAGGTCAAATGATGTATGATGCAAGATGAGGAGACTTGTATCCCATAAGCATAGTGAGGAGAGTGGAGAAGCTCGAAAGCTATAAAGGCATGTACTTGGTTCACTTTTCAATGCAATGCTATCATACTTACTTCACTGTGAGTCCTTGTCATATCCTACTCGGGATTGTGTTTATGAGTCCAAGCATTCTATCTTGGAACCTAATTCAATTGAGTAACTAATTCAATATGGCACAATCCAAGATAGAATTCAATGGCACAAGCATTCTATCCTACTCGGGATTGTGTTTATGAGTGCCATTTGCCTATGTTGTCATGGTTCTAGTTATTACATTCCAACCTCCATAGCTACAACCATGCTCAATATCCATGTGCTTCAATATGGTATCAGAGCCTAGTTGGGCATGGCCTAGCTCAACTTAGCTCCATTCTCTGCTCTCTTAGCTTTGCGTGACCGTAATCTAGCTCAGGTCAAGTCTATGACCTCATCTCTCACTTCTTCTTCTCATTGTTTACCTTGGCAGCCATAGCCAAGCAACACCTACCTTGCTTAAAGCTCTCATATCTCTCTCTACAGGCCAAATCTCACTAAGATTCCTTCTAGAGAATTGTTCCCTTGCTAATAAAGATTTTTTGTATTACTTCAAAAATAAGCATACCCTTGGCTATAGCTTAGCATTGTCAATTTTCTCAATTTCTGCCCTGTGTGTCTGCCATAGCCAGGATGACCCAGTCAACTTGGAGCTTCTAGATATCATCACATAGTCCATATCTTTGAGAACTTTCTTCTAGGGAGATTTTCCTAAGCTCAGGGTGCCCCTCTTTGTTATCTCATAGTAAGACATTGTGTATTCTACAACTCGGCATTGTCGTTGTTGGAGCTCGTTGTCCTTGTCAGGCGCATGTATGCTCGTTCGCTTCCTTCTTTTGAAGCCCATGTCACAAGCTTTCTTTCCATAATTTTTTTTTGAAAATGATCAAGTATCCAGCTCACAGAGAGAAAAAACCAAGTTGCCCCAGAAACCCTACCTGCAGACTCCATAGCCAGAAACTTGAAAGCTTGGTATCCTTGTTCTTTTCTCATGTCATCATCAATAGTGATTTTGATCACTCTGACATTTATTGCAGATCTAGAAGTGCCCAAGGAAGCTCAAAATTTACCCACCAACATCAAGCCCAATATCAAGATCTTCAAGACATAGTAGCTATTGATACTCAATCAGTGTCTCTTGGCACTTGTGTATTTAGCTCACTCATGAACAAGCTATTCGTTGATTTTAACTCAACTACTCAAAAAACTCATTCTCAGCACTTGTAATGATTTAAAGCCATATTGATCAAATCCATTTGTAAGTCTCAATTTTAAAAGGATAGACATTGCCCGAGTGTTCTCGTGGTAAGACCTCCTTCTAAGATGACTCAACTGGAGTAGATAGCAAAGTTTAATGGTGAAGGCTTTTACACCTGGAAGGAGAAAACCATGTACCATCTCATGAGGAAAGACCTCTAGGATCTCTTTGAGGAAGATGATGCAGATGACAAGAAAGAAGATGCTAAAGAGGAAGATGCTGCAGAAGACCCCACCCTAAAACAAAGGCATGGAAGAAGAAGAACAACAAAGCTCTAGGTATTATTTCATGGGGTCTATCAGATGATGTATTACACCATATCTTTGGCACTCACTACTTGAGCACTCACTACTTGATGGAGAAAGTAAATTTAAAAGCAAGGATGTAAAAGAAACCACCTCAAGGGATAACCTCTTGTACACCAAGGGTACTTATGTACCAAAAGGATGTGGTCGAGGATTCACCACCACCAACAGCAAGGACTGAATTATTTGTCATTATTGTGGCAAGACTGGCCATGTAGCCAATGAATGTTTCCACAAGAAGAGAGCACAACATGTGCAAGATGATCACCATCAAGGTCAGTTTATGAATGAAGAAGAAGAAGCAGATGCTTCCGCTATCATAAAAAACTTTGACAGATTATTCTAAAGAAATTTTCATTATATCTTTCCCATAGTGGATCATGTTTTTTCCCATAGTGGATATTTTCTTTCCCTTAGTGGATTTGTATTGAAAAAAAAACCCTTGCCAAAAATGTAAATTTTCAAGATTGACTTGACTAGGCTACCCATGAGCTAGTTTCCTAGGCCATGTCATCATGTGGGGGGGGGGGGGGGGGATATTGGAAAATAGGTCAAATGATGTATGTTGCAGGATGAGGAAACTTGTATCCCATAAGCACAGTGAGGAGATTGTAGAAGTTGGAAAGCTATAGAGGTATGTACTTGGTTCACTTTTCAATGTAATGCTATTGTACTTTGTACTTCACACTGAGTCCCTCTCATGTCCTACTCACGATTGTGTTTATGAGTCCAAGCATTCTATCTTGGAACCTAATTCAATCGAGTAACAGTTAGTGTCATTTGCCTATGTTTTCATGGTTCTAGTTACTACATTCCAATCTCCATAGCTACATCCATGCTCAAGATACATGTCCTTCAACAATGAAACGGAGCGAGGAGGACCCTCGCAGAGATTTCACTTTGCCGCTCTCGTGCCACATTAGCTCCTCCACGAGACGGAGTGAAAAGAATCGTGCAGGGATTAGGCTTTGCTACCCTCGTGCCATATCGGCTTCTCCATGATATGGCATGAAAAAGACCCTGCAGAGATTAGACTTTGCTACCCTCGCGTCTCCATGATAGGGCACAAAAAGGACCCTGTGGAGATTAGGCTTTTCCACCCTCATGCCATATCAGTTGCTCCACGATACAATACGTAAAGGACCCTATGAAGATTTGGCTTCGCTGCTCTCATGTCGTATCGACTTATCCTCTACGCGTGTTGTATCGATGATACCTCTAGTGAATACTTTTTTATTGCTCTTCATGTCATTTTCTATCAAGCAGTGATGGCAAGGACAAAGCAAATAGTAAGGAGAAATTATATAGAGAGCAAGGATAGTGAACAAGAGGCAAGGCCATTAAAGATTCCATAAGATATGCCTCCTGAGAATCCTTCTACCCATGTTTTTTCCTAGTCTTCTACCATGCAATCAAAGTAATCAAGTGTAGAGATTGTGTCTTCTCCTCCTGCCCAAGGAAAGATCCATGTGGTTAATGACCAACCCTATGATCTTGTTGGACAGTCCTCTCCTATAGCTGCCAAGGTTCCAACCTCCCGTAGAGCATCTGATCAACCCAACTGATCAAGTTAGACCCTCTTCAGCTCAAGAAAGTGAGTCTTCCAAGCCAAGGAGAAATAGAAGGTCTAGGTTTTACTATATGCAAAAGTCTTTTATTGAGATAAGGAAGGCCCAGAGAGAGCCACACAACATGTCATTCCAAAGACAGATTTTATTGAAGGTGTAAAGGATATTTTTGACACATTATCAAGCGTGTCGAGATTGAAACTGACCTTCAAAAGAAATGGAAACTTGCAATGATTCTTTATCTTTAGGAGGCAGCTGAAGACTTTGTTATTAACTTTATGAATGATGCTTACATTGTTGTTGGTCATACTCATAGAATCACCTTGATGAACAAAGATTTTAGTATGGTCGGCAAAATCAGGTACAGGTTTGCACAAGGTATTGAGGCCCTTGCCCACTACTTATAAAAAAGCCTTTGAGATCCTTATTATTCTCCCAAAATTGTCCAAGAAAGAAAAAGGACCAAAGATCGAGGATGTGACATATCTATACCCAACAAGGATTGCATCCAAGTAAAACTTTGTCCTAGAAGAAAAATACAAGATATCATAGAAATCAAGGATGATGTTTGCAAGAGAAAAATCATTGTGATTGGCACTGTTAATTATAAGAGGATGGGTAAGGTGTATGGACAGATGGTTGTCAATGTTTCTTGCACTTCCGAGGAAGAGAATTATCTTAGCAAATCTCTTGAGGATAAGTCTATGCTAGTTAAAAAGGATATTAAACAACAAAGAAGTATAAGTTAGTCCTTTTAGAAAATTACATACATTTCAACATGGTAGTTTGTGATGGAATCGAAAGATTTGAAAAGATTGCTATGTTTGAGCGAGATCTCCAAAACAATTCCACTGATAATAATGGATTAATAATAAATATACTTTTAGAGAATTCTTGGCTAAGAGAAGCAATCAACACCTTAAAGCCAATAACAAATATAAAGGAGTGTTATTTGAAATCAACAGCACAATCATTATATATACTAAAAATTTTGAGAATCAAAATGTCTTACCTTATACAACAATTTCTTACTAACATTTTACTTTGTAGAGGACATTGAAGTCTTATATATATCGATATACTCACCAGAGAAATTATCCTCATAAACTCTCTAAGTGATATCCATGGACAAGTAAAAATGTGCATTGAATGGAAATATGCTTGTTTTTTGGTTAATTGTTTATTTATTATCTATTTCAGTTATATGTTTCTATTTGCAGTGCTGGCAAGCTCGTGGCTACCTTCTTGGATACCACATATGAGGATATTACTGATCTTGAAAAACCATACAACTTTCTCTAATAAGAAGTACCATTGCAAAGTAATGCACATACTTGTGGATGAAGAGTGATTTCAAATATCTGTAGGACAATATATTCAAAGATACTCAAGATAAATGGGGTGAATGTAAGTCTCTTTCATATTGTTTGTTTTTTTAGGGACTCCTTTTTAGTTTACCAACTTGTTACATTTTTTCTCAAAGTGTTGAGATTACTGTGACTCATATATGTGGTGGATAAGGGAGTGATGTATTGAGTTGACTTTGGATAGGACAATCACACTAGTCGATCTCGACTCCCCTCCACAAAAATCTTCAACTAAGAGTAAGGGTAAGGGCAATAACAAGTCATTTGGAAATACTAGTAAGATGAACTTTAAAAAGAAAGAAATGCCAATACTTTCTTCTATGAAGTTTCATCCATCTCCTCTTCAGCTCGAATAGGAGAGAGAATCTGTCAAATTCAAATTCTTCCAGCAAACCAAAGAAAAAAAGCCACTGTTAGGAGACTAGAGATCTTTCTTGTAGAAAATGACGAAGAAGTTACAATGCCAAAGAAAAAGAAGATGCCAGAGATAGAAAAAGAAAAATAGATGCAAATAGAAACTTGGAGGAATCTCCTTTATTATTTTGCATCCTTGTATATTTTCACTTTAATTTTTTAGCTCTTAATTTAATGAAAAGTTTTTTATCCTATGTAAATATAATAATTATTTTCATATTTTTTGCTCAAAACTTACAATTATGGAATGCAAACAACTCATAGAAGAGAAAAAGCGTTCAACTCTTTTCCCAATTATTTTATCGTTGACTTTGAACTTATATCTCGAGGATGTATTATCTAGTAGCTCCAATATATTCCTTACATCCTTTAGACTCCAATTGAAAGTAATATTTATCTCATTTTTATATTTATGTACAATAACTTGGACCTTAAATTTAAAAGACATGCAATCTATATCAAAATCCAATAAAGTTTCAATGCCTAGTAGTTTAAGTTTGTATCTATTGTAATCGAAGCCCAAAGCAAGAGTTTGTTGTACCATGTTGTAAGACAAAGACAAGGATTGGAGGCATACAATACACATCGTGGTATTGCACTTATAATCATACTCTCTAGATTTTCAAAGCCTTCTTATAATGTTGTCAAGTTCCTCTTTTGTGAAATTTCTACTTAGCCAATATACATTTGTCGTTTGTAAATGTGCTATTTTGAAGCAAGCCACAAAGATATGTAAAGGTATGAATCATGGTAAGTGTATTCTTCTTGAAATCCTTCCAATTATCATGATATTTTGACATTTTAAATTTAAAATTGTGCATCGTTACAATCTTCCAATTTAGAGATAAAAAACTTGACAATGGCAAAACCTTGATATATCCATATGTACTTACTCTAGACAGAACCACATATCATGTATTATATATAAAAATCATTTGCTTACTAAAAAAACCCACAATCTAATCAAGGTAGATGTCTGCGAAGAGGAACATCTTATGAATCACATAGAAGGTTCCACTTAGGCTTTCCGCAAGTTGTGATTTAATACTTGTTGACGAAAATATCTCTACAACCAAGAATTCATTATTAGTACTTGCTTAAATTTAAAAAAATTTACTTACGTTATAACCTCAAGACTTACAATGAGTTTATTGAAAAACATGTCCGTTTAGAGGTAAATACATATTCTTGGCCATGTAAACATATTACACTTTAACAAACCACTCTTCAACATAAATTTGAAAGCAATGATACGTCCCTTCCAGTGATGTTTATATTCTCTTGTTTTCTTCTTTTCACCTTGTGAGAGCCCTTGCACAAAAGACTGTATAATAACTCAATCAATTATTCTAAGGGTTTTTTGCTCCCAATTTTTGTAAACTCCCTAACTAAAGATAATGCAAGAGTTTACTGAATGAGAAATACACCTTTTGGATGCTATACATAGATTGAATTCACAAAGAAAGAAACTCATCGAGAAATGTAAATAAACTTTAAATTTTTTAATAAAAACTAATGAAAATATATTGAACTCCAAAAAGCTCTCAACTTTCAATAAAGTCATTAACTTTAAGCAACTTTATCATGTTCTTTATCAAATTTTATAAGTAAATAAAAACTTCAAGACTACCAAAACATGTCAAACTTTAAAAATTTTGGCAAAAAGAAAAAAATCACGAACTAGACTCTACTATCTCCAAAAAAGAAACATGAATACCATATTCTTGCATACATGAAAAACTCTCTTTGGCTCTTTTCTTAATCTCGTGATTAACAAAAATGCATTTTTTCAAGTGTTTTTTAATCATAATGCAATTTTATATTTGTTCACCAAAATTTGGGTCTTTTTATCTTGGATCGTCTACCACTGAATTGAGGCCTCAAAAATGTTGAAAACTATCCAATCACTTGTAACATTGATCATAAAATGACTCCCCAAGGATCCACTGCTCTCATTTTGATCTTTTTCACACACACACACACACACACACACACACACATGTAAGACAAATAAAGATGATCATTTAATACATATAATATTATATACGATTCATATACAAGCATACCAATTTTTTCTAATGAACTAGGAAAACTAAATCATAGAATAAACTATACATTTAAAAACTTTTACATCCAAATACATCTAATCTCTAAGCAGGTAGTATATTCCAAAATATTTGATCCATGAACACTGGTCCCGAAGACTCAGATGACTCCAAGCAACAATTAATACTCTTTAAACAAATTAAATGTGATCCCAAGTATTCCATGCCATCAAAACTCGCTCCAAGATGATATGGCAAGACGTTTAAGTGTTTGATAGATCCCTTGACATGAGCCAAGGTTATATCGTGCAAAACATTCGAACCACTATATCTCAAATGTTCAAGCACATTGCTACAATAATAGCAATATTACAAAAGGACGATCAAATAAGAAAGCTATCAAAGTTGGTTGCATCCACATAGTTACTTTTATAGTCATCCTTTTTGTAGAGTATACCCTTAATTCTTCTCTTGCATATGAATTGTTTTTTAAGAGACTAAAGCATGCTCAAGTAGTAGAGCAACGAAGACATGCTCTTTGACATTTTCTAAAGGTTGTATGGCGACAAAAGCACCCCCATTATAAACAATCATTAGTGTGTACCCTACATATATATCAAACGACATGATTTTTCATTCTACTCATTCTAATACTTATGCCCATATGGATGCCATTACTTCATTTGTATGCTACCACACTTTATTTATTAAGACAACACACTCACAATACAAACCACCTCCCCCTTGAATTTGACATTGGAGGGATAAAAGCAATGTTGGCATTGTTATAATGGTTAGATAGGAAAGCTCACAATCTAAATATAAATTTGAGCTTTGATCATACCGAGACACTCGTGGACAACTCTACAAAGAACTAAGAATTAAGCATTGAAAGGATAAAAGCCATGTTGGCATTGCTCCTATGTTTATATTAAAAAAGGTCACAACTCCACTAAAAATTTAAGCTTCATCATACAAGGATACCTCTAGATGACTCTATAAAGGACCAAGTGGGTGTTGATTAGGCAGCCCAAACTTTCACTCGTAGGCGCACACAAAACATGGATATACATATACAACCATGTGATAAACCTAGTACTTCAACCCACGATCTCACAATTATGAACTCAAGTATAAATTGCTAGCCCATCACCTCTAGGTACACTACTAGTTTGACACTTTTAGCAAATGAGCAATGACCATTGCATTTACCATGAAAATCATAATTCCCAATGTTCATAGGGAAACAATGTAATTTTAGCCACATCAAACATTTTAAAACCCAATACATATTCCTTTACACGCACATTATTTATCAAAAGAACATATTTTGTTGCTTATTTTAGCCTTCACCAATACAATTGGACATAAATTTTGATTACATCCCCCAATCTTCGTTCTTTTGTATGGCAACATCCAATAACCTCTTTAGTAGCCACAAGTACATATAGTCGTAGATGGACACTACGGGTTCCCCTTTAACCTTTACCTAGTAAAATGCGTGAATCCTAGAACCTTACAACCATGTAGTAGAGCCAAATGCTGCATTAATGCATAACGATCCTAAGACAACATGTGGGTTGAGTACTAGGATCCCCACTATGACCATTGATATCCTTTCAAACAATGTACCCATCTTCCTCAATACTAATCCAATCAAACTATGAAAGAGATCCCTACACAAGGTTTTGGAAACCACCAAAAAGCAAGAATTTGGTTCCACTAGAACATGAACGCCTTAAATAATCTTGTTTCAAGGGCGGATATGGTCAACTCCTCATCATCCAGGACCATGAGCACTCAAACCATTTCAGAGCATGAGCATGATGAGAAAAGGATTGAACACATTGAACATCGAAACAACCTCGCAACAAAAATTGTAAAACGCATAGAACCAATAATACAAGCATCTTAGTATATTTTGAAGACGCTACACAAATGACAAGTTGACAACCCTCAGAAGCACTTTCCCGAAGCATTTTTGTGTTGGCCTTTTTGAAGAAATAGGATATCAACTCTTATCAATATCTGCTTAGCCCAGATGTCTTTCTTTTCTTGGAGAGTCCCAAAAATAGGTACAAGACCGGGTAAAAACCAGAGGAAGTCATCCACATCTCCTTGCCCATTCCTTCACCGATTAGCTTTTACTAGCTGGTGAGGCCAATGAGCCATGTATCGTCAACTGATCATTGACCTGGATGCAAGTGCTCTCACACAGTTTGCTAATTAAACAGACCGCAATTTGGATTAGCTTTCACCTAGAACATTCATCCAGGCTTGATATTACTTGACATCATGGTGAGGTCCAATGCGCCATTTGTACACTCAAAATCTTGTTCCAAACTCTGAGCAAATAAAGACGGGACTCGCAAAAAATGATTACATTATCATAGCAACTGCGCTGGGCAGCAACTAAGGCTACTCCTTACAAATTGCAGACACCTCAATAAAACTTGCCTCCAGGACTCTCCCACCACGAGACCAAAAAAGGAATATAGATTATGCAATGTACTCATCCATTTGTGGCTGGAAAAGACTTTAAGAAGCTTTCACTCACCGCATGAAAAGACTGCTGAATGGCCCAACCACTACAACAAATGTTGTAGCCTCATTTTAGTTGGCCTTTCATGCATGTTCTTTGCCACATCTCCGCAGACAGACCCAAGCCTCAATCATGATCTTGCTTCCGGCAAACCTGTAACAGAAACACGAAGCACACTAGCATCGGGCTGAAAGATGGTTCTTTCCACGACATTCAAAGACTGCATCATCTTTGAGAACCTTGGACTGAAACAACTAATTGCTGGGTGTTTCCAGAATGAACAGCCTCCCCTTTTACTAACACCTGCAAATCAACATCTAGCTCAGCCTACAGACAACCTAGTGGTGCAAATCTATGGCTCAGACAACTCTAACTCTTTTATCACAATTTCAGCAAGGCTCTACAGGTACCTCAGTTGAAGAGGAATCGGATGAGAACCAGCCCATCAGAATGCCAAGGTGCATTATCATTGGAATGAATTTGAAAAGCAAGGGAGTTGTTACCTGCGGCAAAGCAAATCTATGAGCAAAATATCACAATGCCAACTTAACAAGAGAACTACAAATAATACAATGCACAAATCATACTCACCAAACTTAGTGCTGTCGTACCTAGCAGCAAAAGGTAAAGTTTATTCTGCACAAAACCAAACATGAAAGACTTACTGTCTCAGTCCCCAAAATGGTCACCCTTCCCTCCATCAAGCAGTGCAGATGATATCCAAACTCTTAAATTGCCCACCTACCACCAGAAAGAGATCCAGACATTCTCAAACAACATTACGGCTCCCAAGAGGAATGGATCATTTGTACCTATTTGAGAGATGAGGACTCTATCCCATAGACGAAGATTAAAGACCACTAAACCCAATAGACACACCCCCTCAGAAGACATTCCTTTTTCTGTTTTTCTTCAATGGACCATTCATACCTATTCGAGAGATAAGAGACCCTACCTTATAGACAAAAATGACAGACCACTTTGGGGGATCAGACTAAGGAAGATAGGCCAAACCCAATAGTCTCCTGCCGTCATAAGACAGCTTTTTCTCTCTCTCTTTTTGTTTCCTTCTTTTTCTGTCTGAAGGGCGAGCATTTCATACAAGAATCAACTCTCCATTGTCATTAACCTCTCATTCTCAAATCCAAGGATCCTTGCCCAGCGCTGTCTCAAGTATTTGAAATAGATAAAGAGGCAAGAAGGCAAGAAGCCAAGAAGAGACTTTAATCAGCCTACTCAATTGAAGGAAACAAGCACTTCATGCATAGCTTCCATATAGTTGACTATCACAATGCTTTGTCTGCATGTACTGTTCAGTTTGCAGGACCAAGATCTAGCCTTAGCCCAGGTATATGCAAATATGTTTTTCACTCACTCCATGGTACCCCCCATGCTACATAGCAAGATTTGCATTACTCGAGAGGTTATCTTCCCATAGATCTTACAATTAATATAATTGAATTCAGGGTCGTTATTTCTACATTAACAGCATCGTCCTTTAGTCATGGGTATGGGCATGGTCATGGTCATCACTGGTGAAAATGTTACCTCTACAAGGTGCATGTTGGAAGCACGGCTTAAAAGTACAAAAGCGAACTCTCCAATCTGAGCCAAGGACATTCCCACCTACACACCAGTAAATCAAAGACAATAAAGAAATCACAAAAATGTTCTCATAAATACACTAGGGCTTGCAAAACAGTCTACAAACTCTCCCCCTTGTGAAGGGCAAACTTATAACCTACTCAAAATAAGTGTGAGAAACTTTGCACTGCCTCTCAGAAATAACACAGCAAGCTACATCAATCAACATCATAATTCAATATAGACGAATTTAATTATAGAGATTCTTGAGAAGCATACAAGGAATGAATTCTTGATACTGTAGCCAAATGCTCTGACCACAAGAGTAACAACTGCAGTTTTAGCAATGATGACCAGGATCACAGATGCAAGAAGTATATCCATGTGACTGAATAGGAATTGCACATTGATCAGCATTCCTATACTTGAAAGGAACAGTGCTGCAAAGAGGTTACGAATAGGTTCCACCTGCCACCAGCCCAAAGGAACAAATAGACATTAGCTACCACTCCACAAATATCTGATAGATTTGGGATAATCAATACATTCTAGATAAGCATAAGATGGAACGATTGCTAATATGACCATCTTTAACATATGGCATGCACACATGCATGAAAAAGTGATTAAGCATGTCAGACTGTTACACACGTCTGGTTTCACTACCACAAAGCAAAAAGCATTAGATATATTAGATACACTCAATGATTGCGCAGCTGCCATCCTCCTACAATAAGCCGCATAATTTGCTGAATAAGCAAATGAGATGTTCATAAGGGTGTGAAAGGGCATCTCTCCTAGTCCACAAATAGAAAATAAATGTACATTAATCAAGGTATGCCATAAAGTGGCTTAACACTAGAGAAAATAAATGTCATGACCAAAGAAAGGGGTAAATAGCCACACATATGTGAGATGGACGAAATGCGGCTGATAACTTTGCCAGATCAGTTGGATTTCACATTGTGAATGTTTTTGAGCAACTTCCATGTGTCTTCACCTGCCTTATCACAAGCTAGCCCTAGACAAGGACCACAATAAAGTTCTCGCAATGTGGCCCTTGTTCTTATCAGTGAAGCATTGGCCTCTACCAATGCAACACTCCAACTCTTCCACTGATCATTAGCTTCGTCAACTAGATGTTATCCACTTCTTAAGAGAAAACAAGGGTTTCCTTAGATGCAAAGAACAGAAGAATAGTAGATCAATTATGTCTCTGCTATGGCACTCAAAAGAAATATGAAATATGGACTTCATGCTTGGGAAACTGCATAAAAGGGCTTCTATAATAGTGAAGGGAACAAAAGCGGAGGCAATAACTGAATCATAATTGTGTGGTGACAAAAAAAGTGCACACAACTCATGTACAAATAGAAAGGAAATGTGCATTAATCAAGGTATGCCATGAAGTAGCCTAACCCTAGAGAAAATACACCTCACCATGTTACATCCTTGGAAATTTGGATGGGTGCTAGTAGCATTGGTGACACTGGTCATAAAGTGACCTAGTGTGAATGGACCAGGTACAATTTAGGGTTAGGGTTGTTAGCAAATTACTCAGCTGATGAGTGAATCTATGCATCTGTACCTGTGGCTGGGCCCATGAGATTATTTTAGTTATTTTTCTAGTGCTCATTTTTACTTCTGGGACATCATGATACTGGCTGAGACTTGGTTTATAATGGGCATTATTTTATGCCTATTTACTCGGCCTCGGTGATTCATTCACTTATAGTCTTCCAGTGCATATCCTATTGGCAAGGAGCTCCTAAGCATTTTTCCAAGCTCTTCTTTGCACTGTTCTTCTGTTTTCCCTTTTCTCTTGTGTTGTGGATTTTATTACAAAACTCTTCTTCGCTTTCATTGCTGCACCCACTTTTGACATGTTTTCTAACGACTGTGTTGGGTCCATGCATGCCGTTGAACACCTCCACTATGAATCATTCAGTCTACAGCCCTCCTTTGCCTGTGTTTTGTCTACACCTGTCTGCATTTTAATTTCTACATTGTTTAATTTCTGTCTGGCCTGCATTTGATGTGCTCGTGACTGCTTTTCCTGTTCAGCATCTGCCTTCCACATCTGTTCATCCCTGCAAGTTGGGGTACTGATTTTTCAAGGTCTGTTGGCTGTTTTTGATCTGATTGTGTCTATCTGCAGCAGTCATCTTATTTTCCTGATTAGATTTTGTCTTTTACACTGCATGTGAACTCGTGCAAGTGCATTCTTTGCTGGGTTTGGCTGTACTCTCTCTTTTTTTCGTGAAGATAATTGAATTAAGTAGTAAATATTTACATGAGACCATCAGGTCAACATTCTCACTGTATCTCTTACATGCTATTACATCAGACCATCAGGTCAGCATACTCAATCTCTCTCACACTGTCACTGTAGAAATTTACAAGATGTGAGCAGGCTTCTCAGAACAACCTATTACATAGCCAATTCTAAATTCTAATAAATCAGACAGAAAGAACAGCTGGAGTAGAGCGAACAATCGCCAGCCAGGGAGCAACAATGTCCGGAAGGACCAGGTCTGCTGACATCATAGAA
The DNA here is from genome assembly GCF_053477565.2 of Lygodium microphyllum. NCBI lineage: Eukaryota > Viridiplantae > Streptophyta > Polypodiopsida > Schizaeales > Lygodiaceae > Lygodium > Lygodium microphyllum. Next base: position 139,688,474 of record NC_141153.1, read on the forward strand.
GTGATTTGCCATAAGACCAATCCACGCACATGGGCCACATGCCCATGGATGCCCGATGTCGAATAAAAAATAAAGGCATTGCGAGTACGCCATATGTGCCACAGGGCTGTCCATTTAAGAAAATGGAATAGGCAAGAACAACTTGAAGACAAAGAGGGCTGTACTCTCTCTCTCTCTCTCTCTCTCTCTCTCTCTCTCTCTCTCTCATCCTATCCTCTCCATATGGCACCTCTTTGCTATTCCATTGATGATAAACTTCATGGTCCAATTATTTAACTTCGAGCGCTGTTATGAAAGCATGGTTTCTGCAAAAGCAACTATGGTACGTGGTTTTAGGAGTTATTGAGGTGTCATTCAAATTACAAAGGAGGTTTCCATCTTGGTATGGTGGCCATGGTGAGAAGTCAAAGGTCCAATGCTATCTGAAACCAACCTCCTTCCGTGGAAGGGTGGTAATTCCCTGACTACAACCTAGTTACAACAGTAACATTTATTACAAAATTGAGAAAATGCAAAATAACTTACAATCTTGGACAATGGACAATGGACAATGGACACCCTGTTGGCCCCAAAACTTGGACAATGGACACCTTGTTGACCCCAAAACTGGCCACCTTTTCAGTATTTCCTTAACTTAATTGAAGAAGAAGTTGATGTACAATGGGATTCTCCCAATCCATTTCGGTATTCCAACTCCCCTTGCTATCCAAAATGACCAACAAGTCTTCAATCTGATTTGCCCCTTCATTCGAGGAATCAATTGGACTTCATCCACTTTGATGGAGATGGAAAATGCCCAAATTCATTGATTTGCTGGTCCCTCCACCTGAATTTGACTGAAAACAACTTCAGCCCTGTTGAATCCAAGTCTTAGAGCTTCCAATTTTTGGCTTTCTCAAGGCTATTGCTAAACCCTAATTTATGTTGCAAAATTAGGATTTACAGTAGAGAAATCTGAAATTTCTCAGTCTCTAATGATGTCAATGCTATAATCTTTGAAGCAAGGCTGTGGAAAGGCTGCAAGATGAGAGAGAATGCCGAGGAGAGAAAAAATTCAGACTTCCTTTGCGAAGAACTGAAGAAAGTCGGTCATTTAGTAATGTTGCCCCGTTCTCAACAACTTGTAGATGCAAAGAACTAAAGAAAATTAGTCATTTACTATTGATGCCCTGTCTCAACAACCTGTAGATGGTGTCACCTGCTATTGATTGGTTTTCTCTTGCCCAAGCCTGCCTCAGAAGGTCCTTCAATGGCTGCAAATCGGATGAGCAGCATCCTCTCCGTCTCTCTTGCATGTTAAATGCACTAAAATGCCTCTCTCTAGCCTCCAAAGACGTTTTTTAGTCTTGCATGGGCATTTTTGGCAACGGCAATCTTGCCAAATGGTTTTTCAACATTTTTCATAATTAAATATTAATTTTCAATCTTTAAATACTGAAAATTAATCTAATAATTATTTCGGTGCTCAGAAAAATAATCTGGCTGGCCAATAATTAAATTGGCTGGGCAACTTCCATTCCCGAGTGTCTCTGCGTCACCTTTGACCATCAGATTGGCATTAGGTATCATTAAACACTACTTCTCTAGTGTCACCAATTGACACTTATGGCCGAATGAATGACCTAGGCTAATAACTAGCACCAGATACCACAAAGTACCTATGTGGCATAACTTATAGCAACTTTTGCGTTTGGCATCCCGTGATTTCCTTGGGCCCCGAGCTCATTCATTCACTCTAACCCCAATTACACCTTACATGTGTAACATTTACTTAACCATGTGATTAAAAATTAATCCACATGTTAAGTGAGGTTTGAAAAATACATGTCCTCATGGCAGTCCTTCCCCTTAAAATCCTTACAATCGTTCTCGATTGCACTGCCAGATGCATCAAAAGCAAAATAATGAACTAGAATTTCCATAAGGCATCATCGTTAACACAATATTGTGCACTGCTGCTCAACCATTCCATATGCCCAACACATGCTGAAAATTACCCGCCAACATAACATAACATAAGGCTCACAAAGAATCTCAAAAACATTGCCAAATTATCACATGACATGTGACCATAGCATAGGATAACCAAGTATAAGCCATGGCCAAAACATCAATGGCATCATAACATATGTTGTTGTCCATGCAACCAGATGTAAACCATTGAAAACAGAGCATAATCTGATCATAAACTGATCACTTGCTGATCTGAGAACTGATCACAAACTTCTGCAAATGTGACCCCAAAGTGATCACAAACTCATTGCAAAAGCTGACCAGCAATCGATCATAAGCTTATGCAAAAAAAATAGTTCCAGTAGTCCAGTGAAACTCATACTTATCTGCAAATATCTCACAATGACTAGTACACTAAGTAATGACCTCATGGCAATTATACTGTCAGCATAGTACCTTGAATGCATGCAGAATACATTGGAGATCCACTAGATACAAAAGCTATCCATAGCTAGAGGAGTGGAAGTACTACCTCCCCCTTGAGCATCAGGTAATACTTCGGACCCTCGTTCTACTGAACCTGATGAAGCCCGACTAGAGTCGGCTCTAACTGGAAGGCATCTAGATAAAGCTACAACAACTGAGGATAGTCGGCCAAGTCATCCTCTTCCTACCATTTGGCATCCATTGGTGAAGAATTCAGAAATTTCACGAAGTATCTCCTGGAAACTTTACCTTTGCCAATTTTTTTCCTTATATGCTAAAATCTACTCGTGCACCAAAATCTCATCCAACTCCTCAACCTCAGGCTGGATTTCAGCAGACATATCCTCTGGCACATCACCATGAAAAGGCCTCAATAAGCTCACATGAAAGGCATTGTGTATCCGCCAATGTGGTGGTAATTTTAGCTGATAATCCACATCGTTGATCTTCTCCAACACCTGGAAGGGCCCATAATATCTCATACTTAACTTTGAATACAATCTTTCTTTTCCTTTCATCTTTTTGAGCCTTGCCTTTTCAAAATGCAGCAATACATAATCACCCTTTGCAAACTCTAAAGTACATCTGTGGCGATCAGCTATTCCCTTTTGCTCTTCTTGCGATCTTTGAAGTACATATTTTATCTTTGTATAGACTACATCCAAGTTTTTCACATAACGATCAACCTCAAAGATCTTATCCTTAGTTTACAAAATACGTGGTACCTTCTTGCCACTCTCAACCACCTCAAATGGAGCTTTACCCGTGGAAGTATGCATTGTGTTGTTGTAAGCAAACTCAACCAAGGGCAAATACTGCTCCCACTGTGTCTTGTGGTTTGAAACATAGCACCTCAAAAGATCTAACACTTTGGAATTTGCTTCCTCAGACTGACCATCTATCTACGGATGGAAGGATAATGAGAATTTCAGCATAGTACCCATATTCTCAAACAACCGTTCCAAAGTAAAATGGTCATCCAAGGGTCTCAATCACTAATGATTGACTTAAGCATACCACGATACTTAAAGATGTACTGCAAAAACAATTGTGCCATATGATCATTCTTATTTTCTTCCTCATCGGAATAAAATGGGCTTGTTTGCCAAACCTGTAAATGATAGTCCATATCCCATCATTCTCCATAGGTATCTTAGGAAGCTAAAAAATAAAGTCCATTACAATGCTTTGCTAAGGCCTATCTAGAATAGACAAGGGCTGCAACAAACCCGGCAGCTTTTACCTATCATGCTTTACCTTTTGACATACGATGCATGTCCTAACAAACTTTTCTACATCATGTCTCAAGCTGGCCAATAAAAGAAATGCTCCACTCCCTTGACCGTGCCATCAATACCTTTGTGTCCTACATACACAGGAGCATGACTTTCAGTGATAACTCTAGGTCTTAACTCCTTTGTGACACACAATCGTCCATGCATCATCAGAAATTCATCTCTTAGCACAAAGTGTTCATGCCTTTGGCCATTGCAAAGTTGATCATAAACATTAGCAAAGTCCGAATGAGCAATAGATTGCTCTTCTATAGCAACCAAGTGTAATAAACCGTATTGACGGCTGAAATTTGTGGCTTGCGTGACAGTGCATTAGCGACAACATACTTTTTACCATCGATATGTATAATCTAAAATTGAAACATAGAGAGAAAATTTACCCATCTCATATGTTTCTTTGACAACTTTGTCTACGTCAGAAAGTATCTTTAAAGTTTGATGGTCTGTCTACACTGTAAAATCAGTCCCTCAACAAATAATGTTTCCACATCGATAGTGCATGAATTACAGCCAATAGCTCTTTCTCATAAACCTGTTAATTCTTTTCTGCATTGTGAAGAATTTGGCTCTCATAAGCTACGACTAGGCTGTCTTGCATAAGAACAACCCCAATGCTGTTATGAAATGGATCACATTAAACTACCAATGACTTCCTTAGATCGGACAACACAAGCAAAGGATTTGATATCATCTTTTCCTTCAACTTTTCAAGTGCTGAAATTTCCACTATTATTTATCTAAATGGTACATCCTTCTTTTGCAAAGCATACAATGAAAATGCAATTTAAGCAAAAGCAGTAAGAACCTAATCCAAGAAGCTACGGATCTCATGCACATTCCTCAAAGGTGGCCATGATCGTATTACCTCAACCTTTACAAGGTTCATGCGAATACCATTAGCCAATACAATATGCCCCAAGAAGTGGATTTCATGCAAGAAGAATTCACTTTTCTTATCATTGATAACCAACCTATGCTCAAACAGTTCATTGAGCACAATGTCCAAGTGTCTTCTATGCTCTGCCTCGTTCTTTGAATAGACAATCATGTCATCAAAGAAAGTGCCTCTATGTGACTTGAAAATCTGATCGATCATCCGATTAAACGTGGCAGAAGCATTTGTAAGTCAAAAAGGCATAGCAAGAAACTCCTACAATTTAAAAGATGACTTGAAAGTTGTCTTAGGCACATCTTCCAATCTAATGTATATCTGATGATACCCACTTTTTAAATCTATATAGCTGAATATGGCTGTCCCCTGCAATGTATCCATAACATCATTGATGCAAGGAATTGGAAAGAGATTCTTTATCATGATCTTGTTCAAAGCACGATAATCAATGTACATATGCTATGGACCATCCTTTTTCTACACCAAAAGCACTAGAGAAAAAAAAAGAGATGAGATGGGCTGAAACAATGGGCTACTTTCAGAGATAAGATCTATGCCATGATCTTCTAGCCGTTCGGGCGGTAGCTGCCCTAGAAGTGATTGAGAGAAGCAATCAACATATATTTTCAAAAATGACATGTAATCCTTCTCTAACTTAGACATGTTTTCAACATTCTCACTATTATCTTTATTCTTAGTAAAATCCAAGTACCCTGAAAGATGATTTTTCATTACTTTAAAATGACAACTGTAGATACAACAAGGATAGATTCACCTTTTAACTTTACATCAAGTGTGAGTACCTTTTCCTTATGCTAAATAGTGATTTTTTTTGCACAAGAATCAATCATCGCATGCATACGATGACACCATGGCATACCACTCAGTACATCATAATCCTGAAGTGGAACAATGAAGAGCTCTTTGTTGTCCACATATCCCTATATATGCAACCGAAACTTTCCAATGAGTGGTGTGACAGACTCTGCATGGCCTTTACATGTCATTCAAACTTCCCCCATGGGTCCATCTCATCCTCTCTGATGTCTAGATGGATTGCCATGTCAACATAGATGAAGTTAGCTCAGCATCATTATCAAAGAAAATTAATGCATGTTGATCCCTAATTTTCCCGCATGGTCTACACAACTCAATAGCATCATCATTGGGCTAATCACTAACACCATCCGACACCAATCCATTGATGTTTTGGGCTTCTTTCCTTAGGAATCTCCTTGATTTTCTGATTTTTCAGCTTGCTGTCTATTGGAACAGTTTATTTGCAGCCATCGATTCCCTACATTGTGCCACTATTTTCTAGCTCTTTCTTTGTTGTTTTCAGCCTTAAACAACTTTTTATTGGGCTTGTCTCCACTCTCTAGGAAGCCCGCACAGCAAAGCATCGGTTGTAGCAGCAGTCTCTATGAGCAAAGACATGCTAGACACCATGGATTTAATGCAAAAATCCTTGATTCCTTTGAGCAAACCACAAACATAATTTTTTTGTCATGTTGTCCACCTTAAAGGTACTTCTCAACTAATTCGATACAAACATTTACTTGAATTGTACACACATTGACACTGTTCTACCTTGCATCAAAAGAGTGGACCACCACTGTAATGCATTCCCTTTGAAGTAAGGGACTGCCTTTCGAATCAAGGACTCGGTGAAGTTCTCCCTTGAATAGACTACATCAAACTCCTGAATGAAAGTCAAAGCTTTCACCCCTATCTTGTGCACCACTAAAGGACTCAAACTTCACTACTTTTCCACCCTCATCAGCCTTTTGCTGTCCCTTTGGGTATCAAGTTGTCATACACAGGTTGCTGCAAAAATGGTGCATTTGCTGAATTTACATCAAAACCAGCACCAAACGGAGCATTTGCATTAGAGCATTCATTCCTTGAGCCCCATAAGCATTCGAGGGTGCAGATGCAGTACGAAACACACTACTTTGTTCCCCAGGCATCAAGTCAATGCTGCCACACATAGGGTTCTGTATATTTCCAATGATACCCGAATACATGGTGCCTTACACACCATGCATTGGTTGCTGCATACCATAGCGATATGTACCATACATTCCTGTATGCGGTCCTCTACACATAGCATCAAAAATCATACTTCCACCAAATATCCTTGCTGCCCCATCATGGCATACATGCCCGGATGTCCAAAATCCATTAGATTAGCACTTCTGTGATGGCCATGCATTTGCATTCCTTGCCCTGTAGGTACCAACTGTTTTATTTCATTACCATCTTTGGGATCTTCAAATGAAGGGTTTGGCATTATCTTCGGTGCATCTTGTTGTCCCAAAGGTGTAGAAGACATCTTCTTCTTCTTGCCTTTGCTATCCTTCTTTGGAGCATTCAAAAATCGGGTAAATTGAGAATCCTTCGCTAATTCAGCAAAGAGATTTGCTACTATCCTCATCTAATTCTTGAACTGGTCATCAAATTCCTCTTCACTTTGCTGGTCATCAGCCTCCTTATGCCCTGAAGGTCGTGCATCTTGCCCAATAGCAACATTTTTAGCTTGTTGTCCATGGTCTAAGCCTTGTCCAAGGTCAAGCATTGCAATTCCTTCATTTCCATGTGAATATTCATACAAAGAGGCATCATCACTGCTTGAGTCCATCTCACTGTATGAAGACATATTGTTGTAATTTCTCACCTAAGAATAAAAATATACAGTAGCACAAAGCTTTGGCTTGCAATCAAGTGCCTCGGGCCCACCAAATCAAGCGATTGAGTGGTATCCCGTGTTAAAATGGCAAGCTCAACACCTAAGGACATTGATGACCGACTGCCAAGCTAGATGGGTCCGCATGTCTACACTTAGCACGTCCGTGGTCATTATGATCCTCACATGGCCATTGACTTATCACTTATTATATTTAGTTTGTTTGTTTTTTTGCAAATAAAGTGTGGCCAGTTATATTACTTCAGAAAAAACTTGAATACAAGGAAATGCTCATGCTCAACATACTAGTTGGAGCTGATGCAAACTCACAGATATATCAAATGTACAAGCCTCTCAGAGCGGTCTAGGGGGGACGGGGGCAAGAAGCCATGGAAGGGGGATGTATCGCCATGTGGGGCTGCCTACCTGCATCACGAAAAACAGGACCTGGCTGCCCCAAGTCTGCATAAAATTAAACTGGAGCTCCTAACGAGCTCGAGACTCGCCCTGCACCTGGTTCCATTGGCCATGGACGGAGTGGATGATGGAGGTTCAAAGCTCTGCTAAGGTCCCTTGTACTGAAAGCCTCTCTCCACCAAAAACCTCCTGACACCGCGTCTTCCACATATGCCATCTAGTAAGACCCCTTATGATCTCCCATACCTCAGAGCGCTCTGCTTTGAGCTCCAGTACCTGGCAGATGGATAGAGCCTCCAATCCGACCACTGTGCACGACCCTGCCTCAATAATGAATATTGTATCCTGCATCCCAGCCTCATACAAAAGGTGACGGCCCTGGCTGACTGCTTGGCAGCAAAAAGCTCCCCATGAGATACATTCAAGGCTGGGTGCTATAGGGCAGAGGATGCGACATGCTCCTCTCCACACGAGCTGCGCCACCTCACACGACCAAAGGCAGTGCTTTGAAGTTTCCAGAGGCTAATGTGTACAACGCTTACAACCTCCCTCCTTCTGCATCTGGGCTAGCCAACTTCCCACCGCCAGACCTCTATGTGCCACCAGCCATAAGAAATACGACACCCTCCTCGGCCTCCAACTATGCCATAGGCGGCGTCAAAAGCTCCGTTGGAAAGCCTTCGTGATGATGTGCTCTGCCCAGTACCTGCTACATCACGGCACCTAATCCATGTCCTCTTGCATAAGTGCGTATGTGCCAATCCTCGTTGTGTACTCCAGAAACCTCGATGGCTTCTTGGCGACCGCAGTGGCCGGCTATAGCCACTCTCTCGGATCCCACTCTAGCTCATTGAGTGGCCTGCCCTCCCAAATCCAGAGGAGCCACTCCCTAAGCTCCTCCCAGAAAACATAAGGGTCCACCAGCCGCCATGTCTTCCCCTGAAGGCCAACCACCTAAATCATTCTCCATGAAAGGACAGCTATCCCCTCATCCCGCTGCCCTCTGTCAAGGGCTAGACACCCTCATCCTGCACAGTGAAGAAAGTCCCATGTGGAGCGCAATACCTACTCTACCTGCCACCTATAGGGTGATGCCTGCTAATGAAAACCTAGTGGCCCATACCTCCCCGAGCTGTACCGGCTCTAGTAACGGGGGGCAAGCCACTCCTGAAGTATTGTTGTGTCTATCTCCCTTCTCAACTCAACTCCTCTCTACCAGTCTGATGCTCACTGCACCACTATCCTGTACACCTCCCGCCATGTCCTAATGGTTCGCTAATCTGTACCCTATCCCGATCTTTGACCTGGGGGTTCCAAATCACCGACTAGCGCTCTATCTCCTCTTGACATCCTGGGGGGCTCTGAATTAGAGCAATACGAAGGCCTTGCCACACATGAAGTAGACTGCGTAAAAAGGGGAATCTGGGCCATCGTGAAGATCCATCTCAGGGACGACCCCCAATCACCGCCAAGGCTCGGTCTACAATCTTGGAGACCCTCCTACAGTAGCACCTTCCAGGTCTGCCCTCCTAGTGTGAGGCCGCAGACTATTAGCTTGCCCAAGAGGGCCATACTCTGATACTCTGCATCTATGATCGCAAACTCTCCCTCTGACTGATGCTAGATGATGATCGCCCATGCCACCTTGGCCCGGGAATCCTTGGAACCAATTGACCCGGCCCAAAAGAAATTCCGCACCGGGCGGCGAAGCTGAACTGCGCAGGATGAGAAAAAGCATCAACACAAGGCAATCTACCTAGCCATCGCTAGGAGAACCTGGTTAACCACTAGGGCTCGCCCTGCTAGGGAAAGCCACCTTGGCCTGGGAATCCTTGGAACCATCTGACCCGGCCCAAAGGAAGTTCCGCACTAGGCGGCGAAGCTGAACTGTGCAGGATGAGAAAAAGCATCAACACGAGGCAATGTACCTAGCCGTCGCTAGGAGGACCATGTTAACCACCAGGGCTCGGCCTGCTAGGGAAAGGCGATCCGTACTCCAATAGGTCAGTTTCCTCCAAATAGAGTCAAGGACTGGAAGAAAGTGTTGGGCAGGAGTGATGTGGAGTCCCACTTGGAACCCTAAACCCATCTAAATCCCAAATGGAGACTCCACTCCATGCTAGAGTCCGAGTCTGTAAGGAAACCAACCGACTTTTGCTAGTTGATTTTCGCTCCCGTTGCAGTACAGAACACCTCAAGAGCTAGTCTCACTCTCTCTAACATCAACTCATCGTCCTCTATGTAGAGTGTTGTATCATTTGTATACTTGGAGTCTAACAGCTCTGTCTCCTCTCTCACTGAAAGTCGGAGGCCGCGTAACCCACTCACACGTGACCTAGGGAAGTGAAACATCGCCTCTGCAAAGAGTAAGATCAGGTACCGGCCAGGAGGCAGCCTTGCCAAACAGATCTCTCCAGCAGAAACTCCTCCCCTCGCCTGCCACCTATGAGAACCCTGCTGGTAGCTGATCTGTAAAGTGCGGAAGCCCCGCGGATCCATGCCTGGGAGAAACCCAACCTCACCATGGTGCCCTCTAAGAAGTCCCAATCCACCCTGTCGTAGGCTTTCTCGAAGTCAAGGAGTAATATAGCCAGTCCCTAATCATTGTGTCGGGCCCACTCTGTCGCCTCAAAGAAGGTGAATATATTGTCTAGGATGCTCCTATCTCGCACAAACCTTGTCTGTGTGTCATGAATGATGTCAAGAAGCACAGGGCGGAGTCGCCTACCAATCATCTTTGACAGTGTCTTATAGGCCACTGACAATAAGGTGATCGGTCTCCACTGGGATAGCTCCAACCGGCCTCCCCCAAGGAGACTCATAAGGCCAGCCGAAAGACTCCCTAGCATCTGTCCTGAAGTGAAAATCTCCTAGAAGGTCAACAATGAGGGGTCCTTCACCATCTCCTAGTAGGTACTGAAGAAAGCCTTAGAGAGGCCATGCTCTCCCCGGCACTTCTGCCCGTCCTCTGTATGGAAAGCCTCCTCTAGCTTGATCTCTGTAAAGGGGGCTAAGAGGGAGCGTTCCATCTCCTCTATGATGAGGGACGAGATGTGATCCTAGACCTGTTGTCTACATCACTGAGACTGTCTCCTGCTGGAAAAGACATCTATAGTAGTTGGTGGCAATCTCCATCACCTCGTCTAGGCTACGACGAGTCCTCCCATATTGATCCTAAAGGCTGCGTATCTGCTCTCTTGAGGTGCGAGGCTTGTGCACCTAGAAAAATTCCTTGCAAATCATATCTCCCTTCCGAGCCTAGAAGGCTGCTAAGGTGCAAAATGAGAACTCCAAGCGCCTGTCCTCTAGGCCACATGGAGGGTGGGATCCCCTGGTGCCTCTTGTAGTAATCTCTACATGGCTGCAAGGTCCCACCGGAGTGCTCTCTCCTCCTCTCAGCTCTGTTGCTTGGCTTGTAGGGCTGCCTCCTAGCAGATATTGCTTGACTCGGCTAGGACCTCTGCAACTACTTCTGCGATCCGGTCCCTCCTGCCCCATTCTCTAGTCCAGATCTGCTCAATCTATCTCTTTACCTCCTCCCTCCTATAGATCGAGTCAGGGATCCAACAGGATCGCATATCTAGGGCAGATGGTGGGGGGTCAAGTGTCAGGAGAACCGGGCAATGATCGGACAAAGTGGTGCCCGCCAACTGCCCTACCTGGCCTCCGCGAGAGCATCCCCACTCTCCCACATAGAACCTGCCCAACCGCTCTAGCAAGACTTCGCCTAGTCGCCTGTATCCCAAAGAGAAATCCAACAATCTCTTCCTCTTGTGAAAAGCTGGGTCTCTCCAAGGATAGCGTGCTCCTACCGCCAATAGGAAGACCTTTCATGCCTTCTGCTCCTCCCCAACCATGCCCTGATAGTTTCTGCCTCTACCCTGCTAGTCCTCCAAGGCCTCCAGATTGTTGAAGTCTCCTCCAACAATCCAGGGGTCCACCTCTGGGAGTCCTACTGCAATCTCCACTCAGAACCTGTTGCGTGCCCTAATCTCAATAGGGGCATAGACATTGAAGGCTCCAAGACACGAGTCCCCAATATCCAATCTGATCCATAGAACCCTCCCTGCCATGATCGTCCCATGGTCTCATACACAGACAGTGAGGCGGCTCGAGATGCATATCATTGGACTCCTATCGTGGGCACCGATGGCGTGCTCCCAGTAAGTGTGTGAATTGCCCAAGAGTACCTTCCCTACCCGCTAGGCCTGGGCAGGGGTGAGCTTGTGCTCCTGTAGAAGTAAGAAGTCGATCCGTGCGGTAAGGGCAGGCTGCAGCTTCTGTCGAACAATCAACTTCCTGGAACCACGTGCTCCACTATAGTAGAGGCTATTCACATTCCAGGATGCAAGGTGTAAACTCATAGGGAAACCTGTGACTGACCGAACAAGCATCTATTCGGTGTGAAAGCTGTTGACGATGAAAAGGAGCTACGAGACATGCGGATAAGCTTTGCTTCCGACCTAGACGGTGAACTCCATTCCCCATGGTAGCCCTCGGAGGACCATGGGGGTGATGGATGCGCATGGTGGTACTACCAAGGCATCTATCAACCAGGCTGAAAGGCGAGACTCTATACACTGGTAGAAACAGGCTGCCTGTTCCAAGGGCCACTCAATACTTCGGCCCAAGCCCACGAATTAATGTCCATCATACAACCTGACCACTGCTAGGAAAAAAGTCCCAGTCCACCTTCTCCCATCCACTGGGAGATGTGGTTTGGTATCTGGCTCTTCACCTCCTCCTTTATCTGAGTCGTCATCCAGTCTATAGTATGAGAGGTCTAAAGGAGGAAAGCGTAGTTTGGTTCATCCGGTGGTGCTAGTAGATGGACCTTACCGCTCCTTGACTTGCGTACCACGAATATTCCCACCTTCAGGGGTAGTGGCATCTCTCCATGCTCCACAACTCTTAGGTAAGATTGCGGTCCACTCCGAAAAAACTCTCGTGGTAGCAGCTGCATCTATCTCGAGAAAGTGTGACGGGCAGCATGAACGCATGAGCTCGTGGCTGTGTGGGGAGGGAAACGGGGGCTAGACTGCCAGTGAGTGGAGGATGTCGGCGATGGGGCTTGTTGCCTCCTATTGAGGGGGGGGGGGGGGGGGGGGGGGGGGGGGGGGATCCATTGTTAAAAAAATCTCGTGGTAGCAGCTTCGCCTGTCTCGGGAAAGTGTGACGGGTAGCATGAACACATAACCTCGTGGCTGTGTGGGGAGGGGAACGGGGGCTAGACTGCCAGTGAGTGGAGGATGTCGGCGATGGGGCTTGTTGCCTCCTATTGGGGGGGGAGGGGGGTGTGGTGTTTGTGGGGGAGAGGGGAGTCACCTGTGCTGGGTGGGGATTAGGGGGCTTGGTCAACGGGGGTGATGGTAAGGAGGGGGAGAATCAAGGGATGGGATGGTCGGAGACACACGACTAGTGTGGGGGAGGGGGCTATAGACTAGGATCAAGGAGAGGGAACCGTGGGGAGAGGGAGGGGGAACGGGAAGAGCGGATGGGGGATGTGGGCTCTCGAGTGAGGCGACCTGTGACGCCTCCATGGGGACTGGATGCGTAGACCTATGGTCTTGTTGGATGGGGGGAGGAGGGGGAGCCCTACTGTTGTGGCTGTCTCTAAGAAGTTGCATCGCCTGGTGCTCTGCCGAGGGGGTGACACAGGTCTAGAGATGACATAGAGGGAGATGAGAGGGGGGCCGGAATCACAAGTGGCACTCTGCCGAGGGAGCCACAACAGTAGGGTGCTCACCCTCTATGTCGTCTCTAGACCCGTGTAAAGCTGTCTGCGTCCACCTGTGGGCCTGTGGGCGAAGCCGCCTTAGCTCCAAAGCGTATGTACTCTACTGCCAGATGTCCAAAGTCACGGCAACATAGGCACTGTCTTGGTTGCCTAGTCACAATGACCTACTGCCTAAAGTAGTGTCTGCTTGCCTCAATCTCTAGTAACTATGGTATATTCTTTTTCTCTTTCACTGCCACACGTACCTTTGGCACTCCTGCGGCTGTCAGTGCGTCCACGAAAGAGGCAAGAAACACAGTGCTGCAGAGTCGTCCAAAGTCTTCCATAAGCTGGGGATATTCTATCGCCAGTCCAAGGAAGAGTAGGATGACCGGGTGTCTAAGGAAACTGTTGTGGAGCGCGAATGCCTTCAGTATGAAGCCACTGTACCCGAGGAACCATGTGGATGATCCCTATAATGGAGGCATAGTGTGAGCTAGCCTGTAGCTCACATTCTGCTTGTGTTGAGGTGAGTCGTACTATGAAGATCCGTTGACCCATTAGAACCACCTCCACTATCTGCATTGTGCTGATGTGCAACGTGGAGTGAAGCCAATCCCAAAGCTGGGCCTTGGATGGGAAGTGTCCTACTACCTGAACAAAGATCGTTGTTTCTTTAAGCTCCACCTCTGTGGCATGGACGGCTAAGAGTTGTTCCTTAGAGAGCACGACGCGCAAGGTGTTTGACTAGGGGATACTAGTAAAATGCACCAGCATCTGACCAAAAGTTTCCATTGCGCGTGCCTACTGAGGACATACCACTCATACTGCTGTGCTGTCGGAGGAGGGATGCTTTTTTCCATGGTGGTGGAGGTGTTGGACACTACTGTAAGCCGGCTCGCTACCGAACGACACGTGTGTTGGGCTTGTCGAACGGAGCCGGGCCGCAATATGGATAAGGCGGAGTGACAGGGTGGAGGAGGCGAGGGGATCAAGGAGGAGGGACGAGGAATCAAGTCCTCAAATGAGAGGATAAGGCAGGTTCAAGTGTGGAAGAGTTGGCCGTGATGGGTGGTTGTTCAGGCGGGGAAGAGCAGGCGTAGTAGCCGCGAGTAGAGGCAGCGCTAGGGGGGGGTCACACTAGGGGGGTGACAGGGGGGAGGCAGAGCAGAAGGCGAGGGAGTGCGTGGGGCAGAAAGCAGGGGGAGCTGGTGCGATGGCGAGGGTGGAGCAACAGCACACGCGACAGTAGGAGCTTTTCCAAATCTATGTCTACTCTTGCCATCTACCCTATATTTAGTTTATTACACCTACCTACATTTGGCATAGATATAGTGTCAGTCGATTAGTATAGTCAGCTATGTACTGTTTGACTTAATAGGCCACTTTCCTTCATATTGTATCTTATCTATACTTTCTATATATTGTATTGTGTGTAGAAGAAAAAGAAAAAACCAGCAAGAAAACGTTTTGGTCTCCATCTCTCTTCTTGTGTTATTGAGGAGCTTCTTCTTATGTGTGTGGTGTGTTTGGTGCAACAGCTCAAGCAAGTCCCCCCACCATGCGATTCTTGACATGGTATCAGAGTTGCGCCACTGAGAGTGCCTGGTTTTAAAGGCTGCACTAAAGGAGAAGAAGCAAGGATTCGTACAAGCAAGCAACCGGTAAGAAGCTCTCCCATTCCTCCTCTCTCTTGGATACTGTCTACGAAGGCACCGAAAGCAGGGCAGAGTGAAAATCTCAAATTGCTCTGAGATTTGGTGTGCAAGCAAAGCACTGTATATTCTGCAAATAAGTCCTCTGGGGCTTACCCACTGCTTTTTTGGACATCTGAGGCCATTTCGGGCTCCATTGTAGACCCGCAAGGTTACGGACAACAGTTTCAAGATATATTGTGATTTTGGCTGTATCAACCAAAAGTGGATACACGGGTTGCAAATTTCAAATCTATAATTTTTGAAGCGTTTGCCAGAAAGCAAACGTAAGTTTTATTTGCAAATAGGTTGGAGATTACATGTACTATTGAGCAATCAGTGAAAAACGTTGCTTGGTGTATTGTTGTGGACTTGTGAAAGCTTGCAGAAGACTTGCTTGTTCTTTTATATCACAGTATATCATTTCAAGATATATTGTGATTTTGACTGTATCGACCAAAAGAGGGTGCACAGGTTGCAGATTTCAAATCTATAATTTATGAAGTATTTACCATAAAGCAAACATAAGTTTTATTTACAAATAGGTTGGAGATAACATGTACTATTGAGCGATCAGTGAAAAAGATTGCTTGGTGTATTGCTGTGGACTTATTGTGAAAGCTTGCAGAAGACTTGCTTGTTATTTTGTATCATTTTTATGATAAGGCAAAGAACAATGAATATCCGATCATTGAGAAGCTGGATAAGAACAACTACCCGTCATGGAAGTTCTGTATGACAAACTTTCTCATTGGAAAGGGCCTCTATGAGTTCATTTGAGGTGAAGAAAAGCATCCAAAGCTGAGTATCCTTGCTACTGCAAATAAATTAAAAGTGTGGAAAGAATGAACTGCAAAAGACAAAAAGGTAATGTATCGCATATCTGCGGTCATTGATAATACTATGTTGGGACATATTAGGAAGGCTGAAACTTCACATGCAGAATGGTCAATTTTTGAGAACTTATTTTCAATAAATACAAAAGCACGAAATTTCCAACTCAAGCAAGAGTTGAATACCTTGAAGAAAGGGAAAATGTCTATCAATGAGAATATTTTGAAGGTGAGAAGCATTCCATATGCTTTAGCAACGATTGATGCAATGCCAAAGAATGATGATTTGGTTTCATCTACTTTGGGTGGCCTTTAAAATGAGAAGGCTTGGAAATCATTTATCACTTTGTATATATACGGAAGCCATTTCTAGACCTTGATGAGTTGGACTCTCATAATTACCGAAGAGATCAATATGTAGCGTGACTCATCTGACAGAAATGGTGAATAGGTCCAACCATTTTACTCAAGTTCAGGAAGGAGACTTGGTAGATCCTCTTTAAGAGGCCATGGTATGGGACGTGCTAGTGATAACCAACAAGACATGTTAAATTAGCAATTTGGTAAAACGCAAATTTTACGAGGCCATGGAAACTTTAGAGTCAAGGGGAGCTCTAGAGGAAGAGGTGTATAGAAAAAAAAAGGTTTTGGAAATTCTACTATTGTTTGTCATTTATGTGGCAAAACAGGTCATATTGCAACCCATTGTTATGCTAAGAAGGATAATATTCGTAGTTGTAAATTACAGCAAGAAAACTATGTGTCATCATCACAATAGAATAAAGAAAAAAATCGGTGTCTGTTTGTTATGCAAGATATGGTAAATGCTGTTACAGAGAAAGATGTGGATGGCAAAACAAAGGTTTTGGATATTCTACTATTGTTTGCCATTTATGTGGCAAAACATGTCATATAGCAATCCATTGTTATACTAAGAAGGATAACATCCGCAATGGTAAATTGCAGCAAGAAAACTATGCGTTGTCCTCACGATAGAATAAAGAAAAAAATCGACATCTGTTTGTTATGCGCGATATGGTGAATGCTTTTATGGAAAAATGAACACATGATGATTTAGGTGCATCTAATCATATGACCACTCATGTTGAATGGTTTGGAGAGATGCAAGACTTACAAAATCCAGGTTATGTGCAGAAAGCTGATGATTCATGCCACCCAATTTTATACATTGAAAAGATTTCCTTCTTGCATGATGGCCATACAAAGAGTCTGTCAAATGTATTACATGTGCCATCAATCACAAAGAATTTAGTGTCTCTTGGCCAAATGATAGAGCAAGGGTTGCAAGTTCGATTTAATGCAAAAGGTTGTTATGTAGAAGACTTTAATGATAAGTACAGGTTGGTCGCAAAAGGAAGTAGAGTTGGTCGCATGTTCACTTTAGATGCTGGAATTTCTGCAATGAATGCCGCTATGTTTGCTAAAGGAAAAGAAGTGGTTGGAGACATTGAAATATCACATAAACATATTGGACATGTAAATGTGCCAAGGTTAAAATTCATGCAATCCAAAGGATTGGTTACTCGGTTGCTTTTAGAGATGCCAAATTTCATAAAGTGTATGAAGCATGCCAGTTTGGTAAGCAAGCAAGGCAACCCTTTTCACATCACAAAGATGTGAGCAGAAATATACTTGATGTTGTGCATATAGATCTTTCGGGGTCCACATAGAATCTATCTCGTGGTAGCATCAAATACTTTGTCGCGCATTTATTGATAATTGTTCAAGGAAGCTATGGGTATACTTCATAACGGAGAAGAGTTATATATTTAAGTAGCTTAAATCTTTCAAGGCGGTTGTTGAAATAGAAACAAGCTTGAAAGTTAAGTGCATAAGATTAGATGGATCGGGAGAGTACCTCTCTAATGAGTTTAGTGGCTTCTTGACGTCTCATGGGATAAAGAGACAATTTACTTCTAGGTATACCCCACAGCAAAATGGGGTTGCACAAAGAAAGAATAAACATATTGCAAAAGTTGCACGAGCATTGATGGCTGAAAAAAATATACCAAAATATTTTTTGTCTAAAGTTATTTATACTATTGTCTATATTATGAACAGAACTTTCACAACTGCAATTCATGGAATGACCTTCGAAAAATGCTTTACAAGCAAGAAGCACAATGTGTCACAATTGAAAGTGTTTGGCTGTATTACATATGTTCATGTGCCAGATAATCTATGAAAAAAGCTTGATTCAAAGGCTGAAAAATGTATTTTTATTGGATACTCTTTAGAGAAGAATGGATATCATTGTTATAACCCTGTCACAGGTTAGCTCAGAGTGAGCAAAGACGTTATTTTTTATGAGATGAGCAGTTGGTATGCATCTACAGGTGATGTATTAGATTATCATAATGAACATGATAGCTATGTGCAGAAAGAAAAGCAAGAATCACAAAGCCTTATGAGACTAGAAACATCATCTAATACTACACCTACAATTAGTCCTTGGTCTGGGAGACTAAGCAGTAGCC
The DNA here is from genome assembly GCF_053477565.2 of Lygodium microphyllum. NCBI lineage: Eukaryota > Viridiplantae > Streptophyta > Polypodiopsida > Schizaeales > Lygodiaceae > Lygodium > Lygodium microphyllum. The sequence goes on from NC_141153.1 coordinate 139,706,944, forward strand.
CCATATCTTCAGGTGGATCTACAAGTGTTGCAGGTAAAAACAAAGGAAAGAAGGAAGTGTGGTATTCCTTTAGCCAAGACATCAACTGTACATAGAGCACATAGTAATGTAAAAGCTCCACTGAGCGATCCAGCAATACACAGGTCTAGTAGGGTCAGATAGCCTGTTAAAAATTTTGGTTTTAAAGGTTATGCAGCTCATCATTATACTTATATGGCAAAGGTAGTTGAGGATGTTGAGTCCACTTGTTTTGAGAATGCTATTGGTTATGCTCATTGGGATGCAACAATGGATGAGGAGATGATTGCATTAGAAGCCAATAAGACTTGGAATTTGATACCCTTAGCTAAAGGCAAGAAAGCTATTGATTGTAAGTAGGTTTACAAAATCAAGCATAATGCAAATGATTTGGTTAGCACCTATAAGGCTAGGCTGGTTGCAAAAGGCTATGCTTGAATATATGCCATAGATTATAAAGAGACATTCACACCAGTTGCTAGGATAGCAACTGTTAGATGCGTGATTACTTTGCCAGAAGCCAATGGTTGGGGTTTGCAACAAATGGATGTTAAGAATGCTTTCTTGTATGGTGAATTACAAGAATAGGTGTATATAGACTAGCGAGCGGATTATGAGGATTGAGAGCATCCCACATATGTATGCAGGTTAAAGAAGGCACTGTATTGGCTGAAGCAAGCACCTAAAGCATAGTCTGACAAGTTCAAAGAGTATCTTGTCAATAGTGGCTTTTATATTTCCCATGTTGATCGCTTACTTTATGTGAGAAAGAGGAGATGCATGTTTGGTCATCATAGTCATCTATGTGGATGACTTCATTATTACAGGTGACAATGGCAATGGAAATTCCTAAAGGACTTCTTGAAGAAGTTTGAGATAGAGAACTTTCTTGGTATTGAAGTGATTAGATGTGATGATGGTATATGGCTATCCCAAAGGCAGTATGGCTTGGATATATTATCCAAGTATCGTATGACAGCATGTAAGCCTCTTTCAATCCCATTGGAGCAAAATGTGAAGTTCAATGCCAACATTAGGGATGAGATAGAAGACCCTACTATGTTCAAAAGGATAGTAGGGAGTCTGATTTACATGACTATCTTACAGCTAGACTTCAACTATGTTGTTGGCCTTGTCAGTCTGTTTATATAGATGCCTAGAAAGCCTCATTTGGATGTAGTTAGATGCATATTGAGATATGTGAAGTGCACTTTACATTATGGACTTTTTTATAAGGCAAGTAAGGATATATAGGTGTTTGGATACACAGATACAAATTGGGTTGGTAGCATGTCAAACAGAAGATCTATCACTGGATTCATGTTTTCCCTCGGTAGTGGAGCAATAAGATAGAGCAGCATAAGGCAACCTACAATTGCTTTATCGAGTACAGAGGCTGAGTATAGAAGTGCTACTATAGTAGCATGTGAGTTGGTATGATTGCAAAAGTTATTGGATGACTTGGATGTTCAAGGAGATAGTCCAGTTATCATTCCTTGTGACAACATGGGCAACATATAGCTAGCTATGAACCCAATGTTTCATACTAGGAGAAAACACATTGAGATGCACTACCACTTTGTGAGAGAGAAGGTATTTGCACGAGAGATTGACTTGATGCACAGGATCAGATAGCTGACATTTTCACAAAGACATTCAATGTAAGGAAGCTTCGACAGTTTCGAAGCTTTTTTGATATTGCAGAGATAGAGTTAAGCTTAAGGGGGAGTGTTGAGATGGCAAGCTCAATACGTGCGGATATTTATGATAAACCGCCTCGCTAGATGGATCCGCACGTCAACACTTAGTACGTCCGTGGTTATTATGATCCTCACATGGCCACTAACTTATCACTTATTATATTTAGTTTGTTACACCTACCTACAGCTGGCATAGATATAGCGCCAGTCGATTAGTATAGTCAACTTTGCACTATTTGACTTAATAGGCCACTTTTCTTTATGTTGTATATTATCTATACTTTGTATATATTGTATTGTCTATGAAAGAAGAAGAAAAAACCAGCAGGAAAACATTCTGGTCTCCATCTCTCCTCTTGTGTTCTTGAGTGAGCTTTCTCATATGTGTATGATGTGCATTTGGTGCAACAACTCAAGTAAGTCCCCCCACCATGTGATTCTTGGCATCCCGACAATGGAACCATGAAATCAGTTTTCCTTATATCCATGGGTGGTAATTCTCTGATTACAACTTAGTTACAGTAGTAACATTTATTACAAAACTAAGAAATGCAAAATAACTTGCAATCTTGGACAATGGACACCCTATTAGCCCCAAAAAGTGACGCTCTTTTGACTATTTCTTTAACTTAATTGAAGAAGAAGTTGATGTACAACGGGATTCTCCCAGCCCCTTTCGGTATTTCAGCTCCCCTTGCTATCCCAAATGGCCAACAGGTCTTCAATTTTATTCGCCCCTTGATTTAAGCAATCAATTGGCTTTCCCCCACTTTGATAGATATCAAAAATGTCCCAAATTCATTGTTTTGCTGGTCCCTCCACCTGAATTTGACTAGAAACAGCTTCAGCCCTATCGAATCCAAGTCTTGCAACTTCCTTTTTTTTTACACGCTTCCTAAGGCTGCTGCTACACCCTGATTTCTGCTATAGATTAGGATTTACAGCATAGAAATCTGAAATTTCTCAACCTCTGGTAATACTTTCTTCGCGAAGAACCGAAGAAAATCAGTCATTTACTGTTGTTGCCCTGTCTCAACAGCCTGTAGATGCTGTCACCTGCTGTTGATTAATCTTCTCCTGCCCTTGGCTGTCTCAGAAGGTCCTCCAATGGCTGCAAGTCAGACTAGCAACATCTCCTCCCTCTCTCTTGCAGGCTGAATGCACTAAAATGCCTCTCTCTAGCCTCTAAAGATGTCTTTCAATCTTGCATGGGCATTTTTGGCATGTGGCAACCTTACCAAATGGTTTTTCCAACATTATCCATAATTACATATTTATTTTCAGCCTTTAAATACTGAATATTAATCTAATAATTATTTCGGTGCCTAGAAAAATAATCTGACTAGCCAATAATAAAATTGGCTAGGAAACTTCCATTCCCGAGTGTCTTTGCGCCATCTTTAACCATTAGATTGGCGTTAGGTACCATTAAATACCACTTCTCTAGTATCACCAACTACCACTTATGGCCAAATGAATGACCTAGGCCAACAACTGGCACCTAATAGCACCAAGTACCTGTGCGGCATAACTCATAGCAACTTTTGTCTTTGACATCACGTGATGTCCTCGGGTCCCAAGATCATGAATTTACTCTAACCCTAGTTACACCTCACATGTACAACATTCACTTAACCATGTGATTAAAAATTAATCCACATGTTATGTGAGGTTTCAAAAATACATGTCCTCATGACACTATCACTGTTGTAAGGAGGGACATTTACACAAGGATTGTAAGAAGCTAGCGGCTTTGTAGAAGAAATGCAAAAGAAGAAGAAGAAGGATACGGACTCTTCTAACAAGTCATCCTTATCCTCCTTTGACTCCAACTTCAACTCCAACTTAAATCCTCGAACCAAGGTAAAGGCCAAGGCGTACAAGGGGATATCCTTTTTAGAGAAGGAGAAGGGACCAGTTGTAGCTCCTTCTACTGCTTTCTAGTATAGGAAATATAGTCATCCCTCACAACTCTCCAGTGCTAGGAAGGGAGTGGAAGAGGGTGGTCTATTGGGGCAAGTGTGTGTCATCTATATAGGTATACATGTGCAAAGGACTCAGAGAGGGACTTCCCTTCCGCATTGACTAAAGTATAACAAGTTCACAAATCTTGGAGCTCAGATGAGGTACACTTTGGTAGTCCCCCGACCGAAGGCGGAAATCTATGGTCATGCATGCTTAAAGCCATTGTTGGCAAGCTGGCTATGTATGCATTGCAAGGCATGGTTAAGAAACATAGAGAGCTACTATGATTCTTCTCTATTCTCTGGCTTTGGTATGGTCGACATCAACATCACGTTCTCTTCAAGGCACCTTGGTGGTAGCTTGATTACCCTCTACTTGGGTATCTATGGTTCTATTTTGATCATTGTATGGACTATGATGAGTTATTATCATTGTATTCTTGTATTGTATCATATCACTCATGATTTGACTTTCTAAGAGAGGGTGTTAGGAGATTAGTCAATTCATGAGTAAGTGTGTACATGTGTATTTATGGGTTGGGTATAAAATATTACTTTCAATATTTGTCTTGTGCTCATTTTTATTTCTCGGTCATCATGATGGTGGCTGACCTAATTTATTTTGGGTATTATTTTATGTATGTTTATTTGGTCTCCCTCCTCAGCAATTCATTCACTTGCAATCTTCCAAAGCAAGTCTTGCTAGAGAAAGTTGGCGCCAATGCTCACACAACCAATAACACATTGTTGTACGCGATTGTTTCATGTTTAGTATATGGATTCCATTTCCCTAGCATTTGAGTTCTTTGCAGTGTTTTTCTATTTTCTCTTTTCTCTTGTGTTGTGCAATCTTTTACAACAGTCTTTTACGCTTTCATCACTACACCCACTTCTGAAAATGGCAACCAAATCCTATTTATATACTCAAGGCCCTACTGTCAATGTCATCCTCCAAACATCTTGGAGCCAATAGACAAGCCAACACGCCAAATCAAACCAAGGAAGATATGCTACGTGCATGTCTCCCATAGACAATCTAATTGGGAGTATTATCTTCCTCGCATTGAGTTGGCATATAACAATTCTAAGCATTCGGCTACTACCATGAGTTGAGACCACCAATAGCCATCAAGCTCAAGTAAATGCAATCTATGGTCGACTTTCTACATGACACGCAAGAGTGGTTGATGATTGCAAGGGAAAGCATCAAAATGGCCTAGGATCGTGTTACATTTTATGCTAACCAAAATTATACTCCTCGAGAGCTAGGATATGGGTTTATCTCCAAGTCCCAAAGGACTTTGATCCAATAGCCCTTGGCAAGTGCCACAAGTTACGTTAAGGTATTCTCGTCTTTTCCAAATTACCAAGAAGATAAGAAACATGCCTTACAAGTTCGATTTACCTCCAAATATCTAAGTTTACTTGGTGTTTCATGCAAATCGCTTGAAAGAACAACTCGGTCAAGTAAACTGATAGTGCCTATTGAGAAAGTCTTGCAACTCGAGGACGTTTCCCCTGCTTTATTCGTGAAGATATTGCTAAGGACAACAATCATTCATAAGGAGAAAACAATACATCCTTGGACATATAGATGAACACTAGGAGCATTGGTCAAATTGGTCCTAAAGTAACCTAGTGCAAATGCAATGGGGACACTTTAGGGTTAGGGCAATTGAATCCTATTTATAAACTCAAGGCCCTACACTTTAGGGTTAGGGCAATTGAATCCTATTTATAAACTCAAGTCCCTATCAAGCACATCCTTGTAAGATCACCAATCTTGGACTCTAGGCTTGTAGGCTGATAAGTCTGTACACTCAAACACCATGGGACTGGCGGCAAGGGATGCCAACCACGGGGACATGATCGTGACCCGATCTACAAGTAGCTCTTAGGCTTGGCAGTGAGCCCGTTTGGCTCTATCCCCCCAAGGTGAGTCTCATGTCCATTTCTTTTATGTTCTTTGCCATTGGTATGGCTTGCATCATGTCTTGTGTGCAGGTTGGATCCTAGGCAGATGTTAACCACCTGAGGAGGTAAAAAGGCATGCATCTGTGAGGTGGAAAATCTTCATCCGATACCTCAAGAAAACGTCATCATATCAGCTGGGATTGCTGAGCAAGTTGCATTTGTTTTAACTGCTGACTGCAAGGTGGCCCTTGGCATGGGCCACAATAAAGCTCTTGCTATGTGGCTCTTGCTCTTATCAATAGAACACTAGCCTCTACCATTGCAATACTCCAACCCCTCTATTGATTGTTAGCCTACTCGACTTGATGTTATCTGCTTCTTAAGAAAAACTAAGGGTCGCTCAAGAACCGAAGGACACAAGAACAGCAGACAATTATGTCTTTGCAAAGGCACTGAAAACGAATATGGTCTTCTTGCTTCAGATTCTGGCACCTCTATACGGTTTGGCATTACAACCTGACAGCGTTCCTGTTTACTCAGCCCCTGTATTGGACCTCTGATTTGTTTGAAATATGAAGTACAGGGCTTATTTTACAGTTTTACTGCAGGAAGCTTTTCCTAAGGAGCTCAGAAATATGTTTTACTCTTCTTTGACAAAACAAGTTGCTATGGACTTCATGTAGCCATCATTCTTCACAATGAGACTGCGAGCAGTACTGCACCAGCAGGCCACCATGGGATTCTCGTTCTATCACAACTTTACCAGCCCAAGCCCCCATCAAGAACACAGAGTAGCTGACCTGGTTAGAAATCCTGCTAGTTGGGTTCTACATCTATTATGCTCCCAGCGTATCACTTTCCTTCTTTTACTATGAATGACAGATCCATGAGTGATTACCCATGACTATAATCATATAGGAATACATTAAAAAGACAAATCACTAACAGTCTCAATTCTAAGCTCTCTGCCAGAATTGAAACAGACAGAGTTAAATTTGTGGACAGGGGTTTCCTTTGAGGTGTGCACTGGTCAAGTGCTCAAGAAGACTGGAGGAGAAAGATCTGATTGTAAACCCAATTGCAACATACAGAAAAAGCCTACAAGCTACAAGTTCTGTGGACAATGAGACACAGAGCTTAAACAGAAAAGTTGCCAAAGATGGTTCAGAATTATTAAATACAGCAAGACCTTAAGCAAAGACCTCCACCAACTTCTGCAAAACAGAAACTAAGCAGGGGTAAAATATGCCTTAAAAAGAAACGGCAGTTGCAGGTAGAAAAAAAAACTGAAAACAAATCAAAGGAAATTTGCCTGCACCACTGATTGGATTTCCAAAGCTAAATCTACATTCAAATGAGACATGCCATGGCAACTACAGAAAGTAAAAATCCTTTATCCAGATCTTCTAGCCCTTTTATCTTCCAATATGAATGCATATACACATAAGATAAACATACACAACTACCCTCAGCATCATGAAAACATCTTATGACAACCTTGCTGATGCCCAAAAGTTAGTCACATGATATGGCAGGTTCATAAACCAGCAGCCTTAGCTATCAAATTAATAAATCTTTAGAAAACCCACTTATCAATGTCTACAACCTACTTGCTGAAGGGTGTGCTCGGCGAAATCTGTTGTTGAGATCATAATACCAGCTATAAATGAGCCAAGCTCAAGACTCAATCCCAACTTATCGCTGCACTGAACCCGCACCCACAAAGGAACACATCAATAACAGGTTTAAAATAAAGTTCATACTTTACTTGCACATAAGACAGTTCAACCTAATTCAGATCTAGTTTGTTCTCGCAGCTCATCTTATCCACATAATTGTAACAATGGCATATCTACATAGTGTCTCTGGTTACTAAGACACCGGCATGACTACATTTCAGTGGCCAATATTCACCAGCTAGCTATACCTCTAAATGTCACGTATCATTCAAAACACTTAAGATTCATCTAACTTTGACAGCTATAGCTAATTTATAGCAACTTACCCAAGCCACCACTAGACAAAATGCCACCACTGCTAACTGATACAGTTCATTTGTCTAAAACCCAAAGACATACAAAAGTTAGAATTTAATCATGTATCACTATGTCCGCAAACAGAACTGAAACAACCATACATGAAATGTTCACATCAACCGCTTCTTGCCTGCTGAGACGATAACCGCATCATCAGCTTCAAAAACCGAGGAACAAATGACCTGGCGACGATCATCGACAGTGAAAGAAATATAGCAAGTACCAACAACCTGCAGTAGGTTTACATAACTTATCAATTCAATCAATCTCACACCAAATATTACCACATTCAACACATATGGCTAGCTGAAAGTATTGGTTTCAAGATTCAAATAAATGCCACCGTGCACCCCACCCTGCCCTGCCCTGCCGTCCCTGCCCTTCCCCTGCCCCTGACCCCACCCTTCTCCCTGCCCCAACCATGCCCTGCCCCTCACCCCGCAGGCCCCATCCCACCTTGCCCTGCCCCTCGCCTTGCAGACCCCACCCTGGCTCTGATTCAGTCACAAATGACACAGGTGACAGAATGGGACACGGACAGGGGACGAACAAGGAGGAATTGACATCACTTTCAAGGGGAACCGAGAAGATACCATCACTGCAACTAAAGAGGAAATCCACAAAGCAATGGACCTCAAGCTTGAAGCCACACAAGAAGGATAGGTCGAGGTCATGAAGAACACAAGAAGGAACTAGAGGAGGAGCATCATAAAAAGAGCTACACATTATCAATACTATCCTCGAGGAAGAGAAAATGAGGCAACCAAGAAGACTAAAGATGAGGTGAATGGTATCTCGGAATGTTGGGAGTAAAGGGCCATCATGCCATTTATATGTGCTCAAGTGTTAACACATCCTTAGCACTTGTACTTTACATATAACTATCACAAAAACCTAAAAGAGGTACAACTCATTGTACCCACACATCGTGCATCACTCTCACTCTCAGTCTCACTCTCACTCCGCCATTGCTATTGCTGAACATCTCATCTCCACTACGCACCCGGCACTACAAACTCGTATCAGAGTTGAAGCCATCCAAACCGCGCTTCCCAGAGCCAGTCCAAGCCCAGCCAACAGCAGGTCATCAGTTTGAGTCACGCGCATGTCACAAGTCACGAGGACTGTCCGGCGATTCGGCGCAGGTAGCAGTCAGTAGAGGTAGTCAGGCAACAGGTCACAGTCAGCACAGGCAGTCAGGCAACAAGTCTCAAGAGTTCAGTGAAGGTTACGGGGCTCAGGCCAGGTCAACGCAGGTCTTATGCATCTGTCGACCCGTCCACAGTCAAGTTTTTAAAAGAAATCATGTTTTTGTAAAGGGCTTATCCTTGGTTAAAATTCTGTGGCCTGTCACACGTGTACAAGCACAGTTTGACAAATCTGAAAGATTGGGTACGTATCTACTCCCGGAAATTGGGGCTTTTGGTGTATGCTTGAAATTTTACTCGACTTAGTAGAATCTGTGTAATTTGCACACTCCCGGGTCTGAAAAATTGGAGCTTTTCACGTAAATGTGGAAATTGCAGTGGGACAAGTACATTTTCTAAAAATTTTGACACATTGGACTCCGCATAGTTTGGGACTTTTGCAAACTTTGCAAAATTTGCGTCAATTTTGGTCTTGGTCTGTACTTGCAGTGCAATTTCTATGCAAATTGAGCACATTGGACCCTAGACACATTTGGGGCTTTTGCAAAATTTGTGAAATTTTGGAAAATTTGGCTTGTGCAATCTTCTTGAGAGTTATGTGTGATGTAATTTGAGCAATTTGAGTAGGGAAATTTTAATTTTGATCATGTGAGTCAAATTTTTGCCCATGGATGCATTTGGAGCAGAAATTGCAGCTAAAATTTGGGGCTTTCTCATGAAATTGATGTATTAGCCGGTTGTACAGCTGCAATTGCTTGTGGTGCGCTGTAGCACACATTTTATGCCTTTGAAAATTGATTTGCAGATCTGAAATCTCTGCAATTACTTATTTTTTCATTGCTGGTTGCTACTTGCTTTGAACCTTGGTCATTTCTCTGACAATTGGGCTCACATTTGTTTACTTTTGAGTCACTTTTGAGGTGTAAAGCATGGCCGGGAGCAATGATAGCAACAATCTTTTTCACGTTAAGAAGCTTGACATGCACAGCACTTTGCTATATGGCAAAAGCAGTGCTATAATGTCTTGGTGCAAAAGAAACACCGAAAGCCCATAAAGACAAAAGGAGTAAAACCAACAACTATGGATCCAGATGGGTGAGATGAGTTAGATGAGCTTGCACGCTCTACCATAAAACTTCCAATATCAGACACTTGCTCTTTAACATAGAGAAATGGAAATCTACCTATGATATTAGGCAAAGATTAGAGGAGTTATATGCTCAGAAAAGTGCAGCAAGCAAGGTTTACTGGTTGAAATTTTTGCTATGCAGATACGTAAGGGACAACATAGAAAATTGGACCCAAAGTCCTGTAAATGCATTTTCCTTGGATATCGTGACGAGAGTGAACTGGGATATAAATTATAGGATCCTAACAAAAGAAAAATTGTACCCAGCGATCATATTATGTTTCAAGAAAATCGCATGCATAAACCTATACAACAGCAAATACCTATAGGATAACAAAGGGTTGTGTTTCAAGAAGAGATACCTATAGGACAACAAAGACTGCCCACTATACAACAGCAAATACCTGCTGTAAATGACCCTATAAATGCCAAGAATGATGTCGAAATCGGTCAACAAGAAGTTGCCCATGAAATGGTATAAAGCTATACTATCATAGATGGAATCTCTAAAGAACAATGGTACTTCAGATTTGGTGCATTTGCCCAAGGGGCAGAAAGTCCTACCATGCAAATGGGTTTACAAGATAAAGGCCACTTCGAGTTCCTTACCAACGTACAAAGCACGACTTGTTGCAAAAGGGTATAAGAAGGAACATGGGATTGACTTTGACAATATCTTTTCTCTTGTAGTCAAGATGACTACTTTGCAAACCATATGGCGCTTGGTGGATATGGAACTCATGCAGATGGCTGTAAAAACTGCTTTCTTACATGTTGATTTGCATGAGGACATATATATGCCAAGTAGGCAGCAAATGGCAACCTTATTATACTGATTTTGTATGTGAATGACATGCTAATTGGTAGTAGGGATGTTCATGCATTGCACACAATGAAGCAGAACCTACACAACAATTTTGACATGAAGAATCTTAGTGAGGCAAATCACATTCTTGGCATGTGTATACTAAGGGACAGATTGAAAGGTCTTCTTTATCTGTCACAATTGGAGTATGTATCCAAGATTTTGGAGTGTTCAAATATGGAGGAGGGGAAAAGTCACAGTGTACCATTGCCTCCATATGTGAAACTCAATGCAAAGGACAACCCTATATCTCATGATAAAAAGGCTCAAATGGCCAAGATTCTATATGCTTCAGCTGTGGGTAGCTTGAAGTATGCTATGGTTGCTACACGTCCTGACATTGCATTTGCAGTGGGAGTGGTTAGCAGGTACATGGCACATCCTGGTAGAAAGCATTGGGAAGCACTGAAAGGTATCATGAGATATCTTAAGGGCACAAAGGATTTATGCATCTACTATGAAAAGCAAAAGGCATGTGTCGTTAGCTTTACGAATGCAAACTATGTTGGTCATGCTGATTGTACGAAGTTTACTTCAAGTTATGTATTCACCTTCACAAGGGGAGAACTTTCCTGAATCTCCAAGCTACAAAACTGTGTTGCATTGTCTACTATAGAGGCAAAGCATGTGACTGCCACTAAGTCATGCAAGGAGGCTTTATGGCTTTCACGTCTGGTAGGAAAGCTTGGCATTACCGAGACTCCTATCCTCCATTGCCATAGACAAAGTACTATCATGCTAGCACAGAATCTCGTCTTTCATGCAAAGACAAAGCACATACTGGTTAAGTATCATTTTATCAGGGATATACTTAACAGCAAAAGTATCGAGCTTGTTAATGTACATGCAGATAATAATCCTACAGATTTTCTTGGGAAGGGTCTTCCATCAAAGTGGCTTGCCCATTGCCGAAAAATGATGGAAGTTGGATAGTGTATGTATTTCAGCTTTGTGCATACTTAGACTTAGCTGATTCTTTTCTCAACCTTAAGGCACGCTGCCTTTAGGAGGTAATTTGTTGTTGGAAATCAAGGGCCACCATGCCTTTTACAAGTGCTCGGATGTGGACACACCCTTAACACTTGTACTCTACATATAATTGTTACAAAAACCTAAAAAAAGTACAACTCATTGTACATACACATCGTCTCTCTCTTTTTTTTCGTAAAATCCTCTCTCTCTCTCTCTCTCTCTCTCTCTCTCTCTCTCTCTCTCTCTCTCTCTCTTCGTGAAGATAATTGAAATAGATAGTGAATATTTACATCAGACCATCAGGTCAACATTCTGTCTATAGCAGTTATTTTCTATTGCATCAGACCAAGAGATCAGCATACTCTGTCTCTCTCACTCTTTGTGTAACTAAGTAACTAATATTTAAATGAGGCCTGCACGCTATCAACACAACCAATTACATGAACAGTACTATCAGATCACACAGAAGGAGCAGCTGGAGTAGAGCAAACAATCGCTATCCAGCGAGGGGCAATATCCGGAAGAACCACATCCGCTGACATCATAGAGGAGACTTGCAATAACACTATTTCTCGCACACGGGCCACATGCCCATGGATGCCCGATGCTGAATCAAAAATAAAGGCATTGAGAATACGCCATATATGCCACAGGGCTGTCCACCTAAGGAAATGAAATAGGCAAGAACAATCTGAACTTAAAGAGGGCATAGAGGACATATCTCCCATAATCCACGAACGAACTGATAGGCGGTGTTGAGTCATCGAGGACTAGACACGGGAAATGAAATTCCAAATCTATCACGCAACAGGACAAGAGACAAAGAGGTATATTTCTAATGCAGAAGAGAAAAAAATTGATGAGTTTAACAGTTGTCATCATGTAAAGCTTCAGCTCTGGCCAACAGTTTATATTTTGCATATTCCTCTTCCTGAAGAGATTGGACCCTGCCTTTCAGCCATTCAATGCATGTGAGTAAATCATTGTTAGAGTCCCCAGTCTGACACAGAGACAAGGAATGAGCTAACAAGGATTGAGCATGCTGCAATTCAGCTCGAAACAAGGAAGCATACTGAATACCATATTGTCAGGATAACGCTCGCACATTATCCCTAAAAACCGCCCATGCTTCCATCCCTATAGAGAGGACCGTGGAGCGAAGAGAGGCTATCAGTTGTTGAACACCTACTAAAAACTGATTGTGCTTGAAAAAAGATTGATTAAACCGAAGGGGCAAACGGGCAAGGAGAGTCTTAAATGCATGAACAGGTCTGTGGCTCATTTCCGGGGTAATGATCTGACAAAACATGCTGTTTTTCCACGCGCATATCGATGACTGCAGGAAGAAAAGGGTCACTTTGACAGATGTATATCCTATCGAGTCGGGCCTAAGTGTTTGGATGCTGAAAAGAACGATAAGTGTATCCAGCTTGTGATGGATACATCCAAGACAACATGTCCTGTTTCAAAGATGCAACTGCAAGAGCGTCCCAAGCCTGTCGCTCAGGACCATCCATAACCGAATGCGAAGAGAACGATTTCTCTACAGAAACACATGCATTAAAATCCCCCATAACAAAGCTTGGACGAGCCATGGCAAGGCAGTGCAGATCTTCCCAAAGCTGACAACATTCCCTTACATTAGAAGGAGCATACACGCCTACAATCCACAAAACCTCACCCTCATAAATTATTTCGAGAATCAAAAATCAGCCACGTGGGTCTTGAGAGACCAACAATGGTTGTAGGGAGGATTTGACATTCAACATAACTCACGATCTGTGCGGAGGACGACTACTAAAGAAAATTGTCTAATCCTTATATACATACAAAGATCTAGCCAAAGCATGTTGTTTATGCTCCATAGCACAGAAAACATCCCATTTTCCAGCTAGCACCACTTTCCACAACCGATACTGTTTTCCACCCGGACAAATGCCTTTCACATTCCACAAAGCAATTTTCATGATAAATCTCAAATGAAAAGAACTACTAAACCACCGCTTTTCCTTTCCTTTTACATCAAAAGCTTTGGCAGCCCGGAATCTCTCTAATTCACCTCGAATAACATCAACAAGATCTACCTTTTGCAAACCAGCAATGGAAGCACGGGAAGGGAAGTGCTGTTTTGCTAGGAGAGCAGAAACCATCCCGAGGAGGCACAAGCCTCCCACGCACATCGACTCGCAAAGTAAAATCAAAAGGTCTTTTATCTTCTACTGCCAAAGCACGCGAAAATTGGGGTTTCATATAAAACCCCTTTCCTCTACGTTGAAAGGTTTGAGTAATATGGGGCCGCAGAAGATGGGCAAGAATGGGGTGAGAATCCTGTCTTGCATTACGACGAACCATAGTAACTCAAGAATCCTCCTAAAGAGGCAAATTCCAACCATCCGCAAGCAAAGCACACTCCCCATCAATATGAGAAACGACCTTCTGGCCATCATCATGGGCATGTTGGAAAAGCTGCTCAAGGTCAGCCATGGGCTTCTGAAACATCTACTAAGGGAGATGGTCTTGCATTTCCCTATCTGGGTCCATGGGGCATTGCCCTACCTCCATATATTTGGCGCATTCTGAAATGAAATGGCCCAACTGGCCACATCGGAAACAGTGTCCTGCAAAAGTACCCCATTTCAGCTCATATACCAACATTTGTAACCCTGGAACCTCAAAGCGAATCTTCGTCGGACGGGGTTTCCCTGTATTCCAAAGCATACATGCCCTTTTCCGATTGCGGGAAGCCAGTCGAGGTTCTACCAAAACCTCCCCAATGGATCTCAAAACCAGAGGGAGGAGTCTCCAGAGAAGCGCAAGAAAATCCACCACCTCTACCCAAATTGGGCATGCTTGTCTCAGTACCTCCTAAAACTCAGCCATGGGCCTCCAAGGGACCACATGAACTAATAGCCCATCCATAAACAGAGGAATGCGTTGTATAATAAGAGCCCGTACTTCTGCGGAATGAAAAAGAACCTCAAAGAACCCCATCGAGCCATCACATATCTCTTCCACCAGGGGGACCTGCATACGCCCTGAAACATCTTCGGAGGAGCATTGTTCAAATCTAGCAAGCATGGACTATAGCCAAGCACGAATTCGGGTGATCAAAGGAGACCTTCCAGAAAAATAAACTAGGGCTGCCCTCTCATGGAAAGCGGCTATCTGTTGTAAAACCAGGTTGGTTCCCATGACTCCAACTACTTGTTCCTCATCTGGTAGTGCATTAGCTTTATCCTCATTACAATGGACATAATCTGACATAAGATGATTGGCAGTGGCTAGCATAAACTGTAAACAACCATTGAGCTGTGAACAGGAAACATGAATCTCTGGCTAAGACGAATTCGGACCCAGGACCGCTTCTTCAACCGACATCCTATGAGTTTGCCCATCTATTCACTTTCCTGCAACGGCTCGAATTCATCAACCGAGGAATCACCATCCGGATCGGCGAAGTCTTTGTCATTCCCTTGCCCAATCTGCTGATCGAGAAAGGCCATATCGATGCAATTGGATTCCTGCAGATTAGCCATAGCAGCCCCAGATTCCGAACACAATTATATTTCTGTCACACTCTCGCACTCTCTCTCTTGCCCACTCTTTCACTATACAGGGGCAGGTCTGCTCTCGTTATCGGTGCACAAGGGCAGCTTGCACTCATACTAAATGTCTGGTCCGCAAGCTCAGGATAAGGGCGCTCAGAGGATGCGCAGCAGACGACAGGACTGCAAGTCGGGTACAGCTTGAAAACGTGAAGGCATGCCACGCAAGGCAGGGCAGAGCTGACCCTTCACCTCACTCAAGGACTGTGAACGAGGAGATCTGGGGGAAACCCTGATCACAGAGAAGAAATGGTACCGACAGATGACACACGTGCAGGGGCAGGGCTCACGGAAGGCTGGAACAGGCCAGGCAGAGGCAGTGAAACACACTCTCTCTCGCGCACCCTGACAAGGACCCGTTGACCTTATGCAGATTGGTCGCAGAGCAAGGCACCACATGAAGGAAGGACGCACGTCAAGTCGCACAGCAGGTCAATGGTTGTTCGCAGTGCAGGTCAACGGCTATTCCCAGACAGGGCAGGGCTCAAGCAGAGAACGGAACCTGCACAGGTCAGACAAAAGAGCTCAGGCAGCGCGCGAGGTAGAAACGCCATCTGCTGGTCAGAGGAAGCACGTCCGTTGGTAGGTGTCCTCAGGTCCGCCATCGCTAATGGAAGGAAGGACGCATGTCAGATCGCAGAGCAGGTCAATGGTTGTTCGCACTGCAGGTCAACGGCTATTCGCAGACAGGGCAGGGCTCGAGCAGAGAAGAACAGACCCTAAACAGGTCAGCCAAAAGAGCTCAAGCAGCACGCGAGGTAGAAACGCCCATCCACTGGTCAGAGGAAGTACCTCCGTTGGTAGGTAAACACGTCCTCAGGTCTGCCATCGCTAATGGAAGGAAGGACGCACGTCAGGTCACAAAGCAGGTCAATGGTTGTTCGCAGTGCAGGTCAACGGCTATTCGCAGACAGGACAGGGCTCGAGGAGAGAAGAATGGACCCTACACAGGTCAGACAAAAGAGCTCAGGTAGCACGCGAGGTAGAAACGCCCATCTGCTGGTCAGAGAAAGCACATTCGTTGGTAGGTAAACACGTCCTCAGGTCCCCCATCGCTAATCTCTCTCTCTCTCTCTCTCTCTCTCTCTCTCTCTCTCTCTCTCTCTCTGTGTCATGAAGGTAATTGAATTAAGTAAGTATTTTACATCAGACCATCAAGTCACCTTAGAACTCTCTCTCCAGAAAATATATACATCAGACCATCCGGTTAGGATTCTCACTAAATCTCTTACGTTCTGTTACATCAGACCATCAGGTCCTCCAAGAAGGTGACGAAAAACTATCAGGACTTTAACACAAGAAAAAAATCACACTGCTGGTGCAGAGCGAACAATAGCCACCAGGGGGCGGCAATGTCAGGAAGAACGAGATCAGCTGATATCATAGAAGAAATCTGCCATAACACCAAACCTCGAATACGGGCCACATGACCATGCATGCCCGAGACCGAATCAAATAAAAAGGCATTCCGAGTACGCCAGATCTGCCACAGGGCAGTCCATCTCCGGAACTGGAACAGGTAGGAATAATCAGAATGCAAAGAAAGCATGGAGGGAAGCTTTCCCATAATTCAAGAACGGGCTGATATACGTAGCTGAGTAGCCGAGAGCCACACGCGGGAAATAAAACACCAGATCTGTCGCGCAACTGGACAAGAGGCAAAAAGATGAAGCAATGTTTCATCACATGTAGTGTAGAATACACAACGTCCAACAGAAATCTTCCGAGCACACAGCACCTCTCCAGTTGGAAGACCACCAATCAGCAATCTCCACAAGAAGTCTTTCCCCTGATAGGGAACCTTGGACTTCCATAGCTGAAGGAATCTTTCCTGCGACTTCTTTTTGCTATCCCTGATATACCATAACTTATTCACCTTTGTAGCGACCCATCTGTTGGCCTCCACCATCTGATGGTAAATCTGGTTAGCACACCTCTTCTCAAAATCATCCGGTATCACAAACTTCCAGTCACGCCATGGATACAAAGGCTGTAGCACTGGTAACGGAGAGAACCTCTATAGTTTGGCCTGTATCGATGACCAGATATCACCATATCCTCGGGGTACCCGAAAATGTTGACAAATACACCGAAAAGAGTAAGCCGGGACTGCACCAGAATAACACCGTCCAAAACTGTCTGCAACCCCAAACGAGCCATTAGATTAAACTTGAGTCTGTGCAAATCTTTGTTCGGCCAATCTAACAATCTGGAGGAGGCCAAGACTTCTCCTTGCAAGGAATTCGCGTCCTTACGAATCTTAGGAGGGCGCCAAACTGAAAAACGTACGATCTCCTGCCAGGATGCAATCGAATGAGAAAGGAGAAAAGACTGGGTGATCTTAAGAGGCCTTGAGAAATTAAGCACATGCCACCAGGAGGCACGAATGACCGTGTTACCATGGGAGATGCCAATCTTTTCAATGAAAAATTTTGCAATGTCTAACCAAGGATGACTC
Source organism: Lygodium microphyllum (assembly GCF_053477565.2). NCBI lineage: Eukaryota > Viridiplantae > Streptophyta > Polypodiopsida > Schizaeales > Lygodiaceae > Lygodium > Lygodium microphyllum. The sequence continues at coordinate 139,724,753 of NC_141153.1, forward strand.
TGTACACATAACGCCTGCAAAAGGGTCAACCTCAAGGCTTTTATATGCAAATTAACATCCCGCAAAGCTGCTCCCCCCATTCGTTTAGGCGCAGTCACATGTTGCCATGAAATCCAGACCTGTCCCAAACGGTTCCCCTTCTTTTTCCACAGCATGAACTTGATAGGCTAAACAAGTTTCAAAAGGGACTTCTTAGTCCAGGAAAGCAGAGGCAAAAAGAATGATATCATACTGATCATAATACTTTGAGCAACTTTCTGTCTTACATGTAAAGGCCGACCTTGAGATTTCCAGTACATGAACCTGTCATGAATCCGGAAGCCCATCCAATCCAATAAGGCCCGGGGTGCTACCTCCACACCAATAGGGTATCCCAAGTGTCTGGTGATATTTTCCTTTGAGATCACAATTCCATGCAAGCCCAAGGCCTGCAGATCAGTCTCCGTACAGGATAGAAGCGTAAATTTCTGAGTATTAATATGAAGACCAAATGTCAAAGCAAAAAGATTCCACACCACCAATGGCCGATTAACATTAGTGCGATCAGCCTTAAGGAACATGAAAGAATCGTCTGTCAAAGATTGACCCACAAGTTGAGTGCCACAGGGAAGAGACAAGCCAACTATCTCACCTTGATCAGGCAGCTTATCCACCAAGGAGAGCATCGGGTGAGTGACCAAGGCAAACAACAAAGGGCTGAGAGGGCAACCTTGCCTAAGGGACCGAGATAAGGCAATTTCTTCCGTGATCCCTCCATTAAGAGCAATACGAGCCACAGCTCCCTGACCAATAGTGTCAATAAGAGAAACCATGCGAGGGCCAAATCTCATTGTAGACAATAATTGCCGCAAAAAAGACCAGCTAACATGATCAAATGCCTTCTCAATATCAAGCTGTAGCATAATTACTTGCTGTCCTAAAGCTTTAGCATAGTCAATACCCAATTGAACATTCAAGATGTTATGCATTATATTGCAGCCTTTAATGAAACCATATTGGCATGGATGAACCAAGTGCGGAAAAGCTTTCTGCAATCTGTTGGCAATGATTTTGGAGAAAATTTTGTATAACGAATCCATAACAGAAATAGGTCTCCATTGTTTCAAAGAGGTTGTAAAGGAAACCTTAGGCAACAACCGAATGACAGCAATCTTCCAATCTAATGACATAATACCAAAATTCCACGCTTGGTGACACAGACGAGTCAATGGGTCTTTAAGCTGCTGCACATTAGTTGAAAAGAGCTCATTAGGAAGCCCATCCCAGCCAGGGCTTTTCCTTCGCGGTAGGTGAGATAGCACTTCTTCCACTTCATCTTCAAAAATATCTGCCTCCATTAAGTCCACCCATTCTTGTTTGACCTGATTGCTTACCAACTCGCAAATATATCGGCAAGCGCAAGTACAGCATCAGAAAAATTATCTTGCGGACCCAGCAAGGACTTAAAAAAGTCGACACACATACTAATGATGGAGGCCGGGTCAATCACCATAACACCCTATTCATCCATTAAGCGCACAATATTCTCTCAGGCATATTTCTGGTGCAGGGGAGCAAAGAATTGATGGGATTGACAGTTATTATCGTATAAAGCTTCAGCTCTGGCCAACAGTTTGTATTTAGCAAATTCATGTTCTTGAAGAGAATGAACCCTCCCTTTCAACCATTCAATGTTTGTCATTTTCTGTGGGCTGATCTGTAATTTCTGCAGTAAACCCTAATTTACAGCAGAAATTAGGGTTTAGCAACCACCTTGGGATCTGTGCCAGAGATTGAAGGCTCAAGGGACTGAAATCAGCAGCTGATAATTGAAGATTATCAAGGGATTTCAAGGGCCAGCCAAGGGTCAAATTGGAGAAGAAGTCCTCAGTGAATCAAGGGGCAAATGACCCAAAAGGCTTGCTGGTCATTTATGACAGCAAGAGCAATTGTTAGCAGGAGGAGATTGAAGAATCTCCAGTTGTAGTCCTTCCAATTGAATGAAAGCTAAAGAAATACCGCAAGGGGTGCCAATTTTGGGGCCAATAGGGTGTCTACTGTCCAAGAATGTTCTGGTAAAGTGTATATTTCATTTTATATGCATTTATTTATTGTTGTAATTAACTCTTAAATCAAGTTATCACCACCCATTCCAAGAAGGAAGGTTGGTTTCACACACACTCTCTCTCCCTCTCTCTCTCTCTCCGTAATGAGTTGTTATAGAAAAGAATACAAAAGTCAAGGCAAGGTCACTGAGGAGACCACCTGATGCCAAGAAACTAAATCATCTCTGACCAAGATATTAGTATGTTGTATAAGGTCATGCAGCCACTAGAGAAGTCTCTTGTGCTTCGCAAAATGATGTTGAATTACTGAGGCAACATAAAAAATGAACGCATTGCAAGTGACCCAAATATGCCAGCAACCCCAAAATCTCAAAAAGTGAAATAGAACATCCATATGAGATTAGGCCAAACCATTATATTTAGCTTTACCAAATACCAAATCATGAGGATACACCCTAGCCCCCACCACAACATGCCAAAAGTCCGAGAGGAGGGCCCAAACCTTCCGAGCAAAAAGGCAAGAAATGAATCTGTGACGGGAAGACTCAACCATAGTGGTATAGAAGAAACAATCCCCATTAGACTTACCTCTATGGTGAAGAGCTAACACAAGAGGAAGGCTGCCCATCAACATTTTCCAAACGTCTTATTGATTCATCCCTCCATTATTCTTGATTTCCACCAAGCTTTACATTTGTGCAATCCCCAAAGTGCACTTACTTTGGTGGTCAACCATAAATGGTTTCTCATCATGAAATGATAAATGTGATTAAATGAAGAAAATGGAAGGGACAAACGCCTTGTGAGACCCCAATCCTGCTAAGGGCAATCAAAATCTAGGACAGGATAGGGTTGCTGGTCCTGCAAAAAGATCAGCAAGTCTGCCCCGAAGATCCTCATAGCCACGAGGTACCCAAAAGACTTGTCTGATAGTGTGAAAGAACATCAGAGTGCCTCGAGGCAAGAGAGTGCCATCAGCCACCAAGGTCAATCCAAGACGAACCATGCAATTAAATGTAGGTCTCTCCTCAAATTTTTCCTCCCAAGGAAGAAGAGGAGACACTGCTAGAATTCCCATCTGCAATAAATTAGCAGCCTATCTGTCCTATGTCCAATCCCATTGGGCCTTGAAAATCCTCCCTCCCTCCCTCCCTCTCTCCCTCTCTCTCTCTCTCTCTCTCTCTCTCTCTCTCTCTCTGGTACTAAAGAGCACCAAAGGAGAGGAAGGAGAGGTCCAAGAGGACACAATCACTGCCATAAAGGAGGAAATCTCCAAAGTGGTGGACCTTCAGCTAGAGGCCATGAAACAAGGGTGGGTGGAGATAGGGAAGAAAAACACAAAAAAGGAGGTAGAGAAGAACCATACCCTAGGACTCATTGCCTGACGAGGATGATAAGAATTTGTGCATACGCATCAAACACAAAGAGGAAGAAACACTCCCCTTTACGAATTGGGAAGGAGCTGAAAAAGCACACACTTATCCTAACGTTTTGGGATGAAATGGAGAGAATGGCATTCATGAGGAGGAAAGCCACCTACACCGACTCCCAGGGAATCCCATCTACCTGGACGATTACCTTACCGGGATGTAGGTGGAGTAGATACATGCAAGCATGCCGAAAATAAATCAAGGCTAGAAAAGAGGGCAACAAGGCAATATATAGAGATGGCCCAATGATCACTGATGGCAAGGAATTGGATGGGGACATGCGGCCTATAAGACAAACACCAAAGAGGAACTTGGTCATGCAATATGATCTCTACTAGTTGTACATATAGCATAAATGGATATCACCCATGCAGCCCCTCCCCTCGAAGATGTCATACTATAGAGACCACTTCATGAAGACTACCATGGATGGTTTCATTGAGAGACCGGGATATCTAGATGTATACATGCCACATTAGAGGCAAGTAGCCATTGGCGAATCTTCAGTATCCTCTCACCAACTCGAGATGGAGACCGAGAGGGCAGCCCACACCCCTAGAGTTGAGCAGATCTGCACATTACGCCAAAAGGAGGTAGAGAGCAAGGAGCACTACATCTACAAATGCAAAGCCTACAACAGACTCTGTCCTAAATACCCCACACTATTTGAAGGAGGCACCTTGCTCACACTAGCTATGGAGTCCCCACACCAAGGCCAATTGGGCTAGTTTCTAGTTGAGATTCACAGGCTCCGCACATCACTACTACAAGCTGGCACTACACAAAGAGGGAGACGTCAATTACAACTTACTAATTTCTTCCAGACAATGACTACCCACACAGCACCTACACAAAGAGGGATGAGAGCTCAGAGAGCAAAGAGATCAAAGCAACACGCCACCCATGGATACAAGGGTACCAGACACAGATACCACATCAATGAGTGATGAGGCAGATCCACCAACAACATGAGCAGTAGCTTATAGAGCTCACGGCCCAACCCTGACGCTAACCTCATACTATTTCATTCAGGATGTATGACATAGTGTACCCTTTGATTGTGAATGGGTGAAACTAAATATACAAGTATCGTTTAGCAACACAGCTAGACATGTACTATCTCATCCTCCCATTATATCCCTATATGATAACTATTTGGCCTTCTACACCACCCTAGCTTCTTTAATAGTATTTCACTTTCAACACATCACATTTTGATGTCCAGTGACAATCAACATTGTACATGATTTTGTCTCATAGACTGATTTTGGCCTCAGAAGACGTTAAGATATCTTTCTTAGAGGGGATTGCCCAAAGTACATGGATATGTATGGGAGTCCACATACAGAAGCTGCACAAGACATCAAGGCACCACTCGAGGATCAACAGGAGTGGTGGTACTAATCAAGCAACAACATAGAGTCTACATCATGGCACAAGATCCAAACGTACGATACACGTGGATCAGGGTAGAGATCTTCCGCAGCCGGATGTTGTATATTTCCCTTTGCTACTTCCCCCCATTGGGGTTGAGATATGTCACCGAGAAACCCCAGCAGCAAGAGGGAGAGGGGGATGGAAGAGGAGAGTCCCCTTTCACGAACTTATTAGATGAGATTATACACTATTGAAGATAGAGATTCTCATGGTAGAAGATTTTAATGCTAGGAGGCAGAGCAAACAGTGGGACACATGATTTTGAGGATCCACAAAAGCCAAAAGTGATGCATATGGAGGAGGCAAGCACATGTAGGATATCCATTGATACTGGAGGGGATAGTACTCACTACGGCCAGTACTTATTAGAGCTAGGATCACGACACCATGTCATCATTTACAATGGGATGAAGAAATGGCATGGATCTAGAGCACTGACTTGCTTTCAGCTCGTTGGCTCTAGTACATTAGATTATGTACTAGGCTCCATTGAGACAATGCAACTAGTTTAATCCTTCACCATCCCCACCTATCCGATTGGAGTAGACCATACCAACCTATCCCGATATCCTCCTCTCCACACCCACAAATGCGAGCCACATCCCATATCCATTCCACCACTTTCTATTTTAGGCATGAGCTAGCTAACATATACAACCATCACATATATGATGGGCTCACACAGTTTGAACATACGGTCCCCCCTACGAACACTCACCTCCATCCTCCACTCGACTACTCTTCAATGCTTTCTACACTCCACACACACTAGCAAATTCACCCGATCGGCTACTATGCCTCAAAAAAGATGATACGATGTTGAGTGCAAAGAATTGCACAAGCATCTCCGGATTCAGTAAGAATTAGGGACCATTACAAAGAGAGAAACCCGCAAGGAGATGCAAACCTTGACTTGTCGTAAACGACAAGCATATGAGCAGGCACTATATTGGGTTCTATACCATTTATTCATGAGCAAAGATGTAGCCACAGCATCACATAGATTGCAAGAGCCACACAGCCCCACACCCACTAGTGACCAAGAGACATAGCACTCCTATGCACATAGACTATATGATGTACCACATCAACCATCGATCTCCCACCCACCAAAGTCCCACCCTACCATATCCACCTTCTTCACACAAGATATGGAGAGGAGAGCGATCGAGCCTCTACAACATGGGCATTCAATGGATCACACAAGTAGACAAGGTGAGCACTTCATTTATGCAGTGGGCATTTCGGCTCCTCTCCTTGCCTTTACGCTCAATAGGGCTCTAGCAGAGGGATCCCCAAAGGAGTGGAGCATGCATACCATCATGCCATCCACAAGTCTAGAGACCCCCTAGATCCAAGTAACTATAAAACCATCATGGTGGGCCACACATTGGCAAAGATACATGGAGCAAGACTAGAAGCCAAACTCATTGCATATGCAGAGAGAGGAAGATTGCAAGCAGAAGGACAGGCTCATTTCCGATGGGAGTTCTCTACACTCAACCACATCTTCAACTTGAGCAACATGATTGAGCAGGCAAAAATGAGAAAGAAGAGGCTTTATTGCCGCTTTCTGGATTCCCACAAAGCCTTTGATAAAGTTCCACGAGATAGACTATTACAAAGGTTGCATACACTAGGGATCCCATCAAACATGATTTGGGAATCTATGCATTGTATGAGAGGGTCATACGCCGAGTGAGATGTCCAGGAGGACTTTCAGACATGGTCTCTAGCACCATTGGAGTGAAGTACGGTTGTCCTCTCTCCCCCACAATCTTTGGTATCTACATCGATGAGATGGAATATCACATCACACTAAGAGGCGGTGATGGGGTAGAGATAGGACGTATACTTGTCTCCATTATGCTTTATGTTGATGATATTGTTCTGGTCTTTGAATCACAAGAAGGTCTAAAGCAGCATCTCCATATCCTTCGTGACTTCTGCACAAGGAGCATGTTGACGGTTACTCTTGGGGAAACCAAGACCTTGATCTTCCACACATTAGCCCCAATGAGGAGGAGATCATTCTTCCTCTAGGAGCCAGACAAGTGGAGGTTCTACACTCTCTACTTAGGGATCACTTTCACTACATCTGCCGAGAGATTAAGGCACAGGTAGCCACAGACCAACCCACACGAGGATACGCATAATTGGCCATGATGGAGAGATAGTGCCACCAAGAACCTCCACATGGAGATGGCTCTTTGACACATTGGTCACACCAGCCATGATGTATGGTGCACCTATTTGAGCCCCCGGCCTGCAGGCTACATACCTTTGGACACAAATTGAGAGACCACAAATCATTATGCTCTCACGGATGATCCGTAGCAAGCCATCAGTAACACATGAGATCATTAGAGCAAAGTTCATTGCAACCCCCATGATGATGGAGACCCTCTTTCAGACCATCAAATTCATACACAGAGTATGTGACATGCACTCGGACAAACTACCTAGGAGGGCCTTCGAGGCCTCTAGGCAGCTAGCCCAAGATAGATATGAGACTTCATGGTATGCACAGGTTGAGCAATCACTTACAAGATATGGGATCGACATAGAAAATCTCCTCCCCTTCTAGTATGATCCACACTCCCCCTATGAAGAAAACTATTAGGCTTTGCATTAAGGACACAAAGAGTGTACGACCACGATAGAAACACAAAGAGACAGACACAAACACAGAGGGCACAACTCAAACCCTAAACGCAAAAATCAAAAACTCAAACCCTAAACACAAAACTCAAAACTAAAACACAAACTGAAGAAGGGAGAGAGAGAGAACACAACTCTTAGGTGAAAGAATGCTGTAAATGAATGTAAGAGTGTATAGTGTGCTCAAGGGCAAAGCAATGTCAGAGTGTGACGTCCATCGGAGATGGATCCCAAGTCTCTAACCACCAGTCGGAGTGTAGGAGTGCTGAATAGTGAATGACAGCAAGCTAGTCACCAAAACGCAACAGTCTCGAGACTGGAAACTGGTAAATGCAGCAATGTACCACCAATCAGAGGCTAGAAACTGTGCACAATCTGCTGTAAACAATAGGCTAAAACCGTGTCTAATGTGGCTAGTGATGACTGGATAATCAGATCGCAGCAGATGATGATGTCGGCAATAGCTGACGTCAGCATGGATGAAGGCGCCAGCAGCAGGAACAAACACGTATGGAGCGGCAGTAACCTTGAGGTCTGGACAGGCACGTGGGAGGCTGATAGCTGAAATCTGCACGTGGAGTGAGAAACGTGCATAGACGGTTCTAAATGGGGGCAACTTGTCTATTTATAGATGTGGAAGGGTGCCCCAAAAATTGAAGTTTCCATTGAACTCTCTTGAACCGCTCCCCGTTTTAGAGTTTCCACTGAACTCTCTCAAACTGCTCCCAATTTTAGGGCTTTTACTCTAAAAGCGCATTTTTTAGTGTGTTTTAGTGTGAGGTCCACCGGAGACAAATCCTAAGTCTGTGACCACCATTCGGAGTGTACGAGTGCTGAATAGTGAATGGCAGCAGGCTGTTCACCAAACACAGCAGTCTGGAGGCTGGAAACTGGTAAATGCAACAATGTACTACCAATAGGAGGCTGGAAACTGCACACAATTTGCTGTAAACAGCAGACTGAAACAGTGTCTGATATGGCTCGCGATGACTGGATGATCAGATCGCAGTAGATGATGATGTTGCCAGCAGCTGACGTCAGCATGGATGAAGGCGCCAGCAATAAGAGCAAACATAGATGGAGTGGCAATAGTCTCAAGGGCTGGACAGCCACGTGGGAGGAAGCTGATAGCTGAAATCTGCATGTGGAGTAAGAAACCTGCACAAACGGAATGAATCTGAATGGGGGCAGCCTGTCTATGGGCACCCCAAAAATTAGGGTTTCCACTGAACTCTCTCGAACCGCTCCCCGTTTTAGGGTTTCCACTGAATTCTCTCGAACCACTCCCCATTTTAGGGTTTTTACTCTAAAAGAGCATTTTTTTTTAGTGTGTTTTGGGGCTGTTTAAGAGGCTAATCAGCAAGTAATGCATATTTTAGCTCAACACCCCCTTCATACACCTCTCTCACATAGAGAGGACTTGGTCATACAACATGATCTCTACCACTTGTACATACAACATACATGGCTATCACTCAGGCACCCCCTCCCCCAAAAGATGTCTTTCTATAGAGACCACTTCATGAAGACTACAACACGGTCCAAGCTAGATACCCCATGCTATTTGGAGGAGGCACCTTGCTCAAACTAGTTATGTTGTCCCCACACCAATGCCACTTAGGCTAGTTTCAAATTGAGATTCAAAGGCTCTACACATCACTACTACATGCTGGCACTACACAAAGAGGGGGGGTATTTGTCACAACTTACCGAACAGTGGCTTACACAATATGGGATCAACATGGACGATCTCCCCCCCTTCTAGTATGATCCGCACTCCCCCTTCATACACCTCTCCCACATAGAGAGGATTTGGTCATGCGACAAGATCTCTACCACTTATACATACATCATAAATGGCTATCACCCAAGCAGCCCCTCCCCCTGAAGATGTCTTACTATGGAGACCACTTCATGAAGACTACTGTAGACAGCTTCATTCAGAGCACTACGTCTGCAGATGCAAAGCCTACGACACAGTCCAAGCTAGATACCCCACACTATTTGGAGGACGCACCTCGCTCAGACTAGTTATGGAGTCCCCACACCAGCACCACTAAGGCTAGTTTAAAATTGAGATTCAAAGGATCTGCACATCACTACTACATGCTGGCACTACACAGAGAGGGGGTGTCTGTCACAACTTACCGACTTCTTCCAGACTGTGACCACCCACAGCACCTACACAGAGAACGGTGACAGTGCCAACAGCTGAGGAGATCAGGGCAGCACGCCACCCACCGATGCAACGGTACCAGACACAGATACTACATCAGAGAGCGATGAGGGAGATCCAACAGCGACATGAGTGGCAGCTAATAGAGCTGAGCGCCCAGCCCAAACGCTTACCTCGTACAATTTCATTCAGGATGTATGACATAGTCTACCCACCAATCCTGACTAGGTGGAACTAGAATCTAGATACATGAGTATCATTTAGCCACACAGCTAGATATGCACTATCTCATCCTCCCATTGTATCCCTATACGAGCACTATTGAGCTTTGTACACCACCCTGGCTCCGTTTATAGTATTTCACTTTCAGCATGTCACATTTTGATGTCCACTAACAATCAACATTGTACATGATTTTGTTGGCCTTAGAATATGTTAATATATCTTTCTTGCTGTCTCCATCCATATCCTCCAATGGAGTGCCATCAACCATAGCTACTGGTCTGATCTCCCCCATGCTTCAACACTTATCAATTACTGCCTCACCTTTGCCTTTATTTTAAATGCAGCTAGTAAGTCTTCATCCAAAAAATCACCCAACAATGCATATACATTTTGCCCATGAGGATTGAGACTCTTGGATAAAGGAATAACAATTCAATTACGAACTTTGATATTGAGCCACCGAGAAGTCTTCAAACAAGAAGGCACCAAGAGAGCAAGCAGCAACCAAGAATCAGATACTATGTGTGATACAAAGTACAAGTGTGCACATCAAAAACACTCCATGTGACAAGCGTATCAAAAAATCCCCTCCATGTATAAGGATATATTAAAACACTGTCTAGAGAAATTCTGGCTTCAGTTTCTTTAAAGTGGGAGAGAGACAGAAACTAGAAAAACTGTCCTTCTACCTTCAGAATGTCACTAAAGTTATGTTGTCTTAACTCTGACCATGTGAAATTTACTTACAACTTTAGCAGCATAAGAATTTATATACGAAACTTGAAACTGAAATAAAGCCAGCCTAAGGTACCTTTCCCACTTTCTTATAAGTACTACCTAGTCTTGTTAGTAATTATTAACAATTCAGTTTGGATATACATAACATACGATCGAAGCATTGAAATGACTCCCTGAAAAAGCCCACTACTTCCTCCAAGTACTGGAAGCAGAGCAAACAGCAAGCCTACACAGCAATCCTGAAAAATGTGCATAAATATATAAGCAACCAGCAGAAGACATAGGCCATGGGTGAGTGCACACAAACATGAATACATGCACCACTCTCTCATTAAGAAACTGCAAAGGCATTCAGCATACTTGTAAGATCAGGGTGCCAATAGTAATTTGTCCATGAAGGGCATTTACACTGTTTCGCTCCATCAAAAATTTCAAAACCTGAACAATATATCATCAAAAAACTGCTGTTAGACTCACAACCACATAACTGCAGCTTTTGAATGAACATTCATGCATACACAATTCTGCCCATATGATTGCAATTTCCACAAAATGAAGCTCAGAAAACAAACATGAAAGCAGCTTCGTAGGTTTGCAAAAACAAGCTACACATTCTATTAAGAAATACATCTGGGTGAACATTCATGCATACAGAATTCTGCCCATAGGATTGCGATTTCCACAAAATGAACCTCAGAAAACAACAACGAAAGCAGCCTTGTAGATTTGTGAAAACGAGCTACACATTCTTTTTCTCTTTTTTTTTTGCAAATAAAGTGTGGTTATTTATATTACTTCAGTAAAAACATGAATACAAGGAAGTGCTCTTGCTCAACAGACTAGCTGGAGCTGATCCAGAGTCACACATATATCAAATGTACAAGCCTCTCAGGGCGGTCTAGGAGGGATAAGGGCAAGAAACCATCGAAGGGGTGTATCACCATCTGGAGGTGCCTGCCTGCAATACCAAAAATAGGTCCTGGCCGCCCCAAGTGCGCATGAAATGAGAACGGAGCTCCTCACGAGCTCTAGCCTCGCCCTGCACCTGGTCCCATCGGCCGCACAGGGAGTGGATGATAGAGGTTTAGAGTTCTGCTAAGGTCACTTGTGCTGAAAATCTCTCTCCGCCAAAACCCTCTTGACACCGCACCTTCCAAATATGCCATCCAGTAAGACTCCCTATGATCTCCCATACCTCCGAACGGTCTATTGTGGGCTCCAATACCTGGCGAATGGGAAGAGCCTCCAATCCCAAACCACTACACACGATTCTAGCTCAAAAATGAATATCATGTCCTGCATCCCGGCCTCATACTGAAGGTGATGGCCCTGAAAGACTGCCTGCCAGCAGAAAGCTCCCCATGAGATACATCCCAAGCTGGGTGCTATACAGCAGAGGATGCAGCATGCTCCTCTCCACACGAGCTACGCCGCCTCACACGACCAAAGGCAGTGCTTTCAAGTTTCCGGAGGCTACTGTGTACAGTGCTTACAATCTCCCTCCTACATCTGAGCTAGACAACTTCCCAGTGCCAGACCTCCATGTGCCACCAGCCATAAGAAATACGACACCCTCCTCGGCCTCCAACTATCCCATAGGTGACGCCAAAAGGTCCATCAGAAAGCCTCTGTAATGCTGTGCTCCACCCAGTGCCAGCTACATGACGAGACCCAATCCATGTTCTCCTGCATCAGTACGTGTCTGCCAATCCTCACTGTGTACTCCAGGAACTTCGGTGGCTTCTTGGTGACCGTAGTGGCCAACCATAGACACTCTCCCAGATCCCACTCTAGCTCATCAAGTGGCCTACCCTCCTAGATCCAAACATGCCACTACTTGAGCTCCTCCCAGAAGACATAAGGATCCATCCGCCATGTCTTCCCCTGAAGGCCAACCACCCGAAACGTCCTCCATGGAAGGATAACTATCCCCTCATCCTGCTGCCCTCTGTCAAGGGCTAGACGCCCCCCCTCCAATACGGTGAAGAAAGTCCATGTGGGGCGCCTTGCACTCTACCTACCACCTATAGAGGGTACCTGCTGGTGTGAACCTGGCAGCCCATACCTCCCTGGGCTCTACTGGCTCTCATCTCGATGAAACAAGCCACTCCTAAGGTATAGTTGCATCTATCTCCTTTCTCCACAGCTCCACTCCTCTCTTGCAACCTGATGCCCACTGCAACACCCCCTCGTCCATCATCTTATACACCTCGTGCCATGTCCTGATGCTACAAGCTGGGCTGGCCTCCCACCCAACCCATTGGAGCGCTCACTAATCTATACCCCCTCCCAATCTTCGACCTGGGGGTTCGAGATCATCGGCTAGCAATCTATCTCCTCATGACAGCCTACGAGGCTCTGAATTAGGGACTTGCGGAGGCCCTAGCATACGCGAAGCAAACTGCGTAGGAAGGGGAATCTGGGGCGGGTGTTCTAGGTTGTCGTGAAGATCCATCTCAGGGATGGCCTCCACTCACCGTGCCAAGCCTCAATCTACACTCTTGGAGACCCTCCTACAATAGGACTGAAAGGCGACTGAGAAGATAAAGAAGAAGAATTCTAGAGAAATACAATCCGACACTCGAAGGGCAGGAGATCCGTTTCTCCTCCTAGCCTTGCCTAGTTAATTGCTGGCAACTCACATCGTGATCCGATTGCCAGCCGTCAATTCTTGGTGAGTCCTACTATTCTTGGACTCTCTTTAATTCTAGGCTCCCCTAAACCCCGTTGGGCGCCCAAGGCCCCGGACGGTCATGCCTCGTGCCTGTTTCCTGTAATTTACCTTATAAATATAATATTTCCTTCCCCTTAAGAATCGGTTTCATCCTCGAAAACGATACTTGGAAGGTCTAACTGTAAATTGGGAAACCTTTTGTTTAAGGTACTTACTCGCTCCCATGTTGAGCTTTCTTCTAAACAATCTTTCCACTTAACCAAACATTCTTGATAAATAGTATTCCTTATTCGTCTACTATGAACATTTCATATTCTTTCTGGTTCATGTGGATTAGATTGGTCATTTAATAGCTCCTCAATATTATCATTTAAAATTAAATTATCCAAATCACCCAGCTTCTTCCTTAACTTACTTACATGAAAAACTGGATGTATTTTACTACCAACAGGTAGTTGGAGCTTGTAAGCCAGTTCTCCCACCTTTTTAAGTATTGTGAAAGGACCACAATACCTGGGTGAAAGCTTTGGACATTGTCCCGTTTTCATGGTTTTAGTTTGTTCAAGCACCTTAAGATAGACCAATTTTCCTTCTTCAAAGGAGATGTCTCTTCGGTGAGGATCTGCATATGCTCTAGCTCGATTTTGAGCTTTTTTAATATTTTCTTGAGCAAATTTTAACATTCTATTCATATCCTCCAAAAAATCCTTGGCTGCCTGAACCTTTTCCTGCATGAAGGAGCTCTGGGCTGAAACCCATACATTAACATAAATGGACTATATCCAGTGGAAGAGTGCTTGGCACTATTATATGCAAACTTTGCTATCGATAGATACTCTTCCCAATTAGTTTGCATTTTACTTGCATATGCCCTAAGCATATCTTCAAGGATTTGGTTAACCCTTTCAGTTTGCCCATCAAATTGCGGATGATCCGCCGTACTCATGCTAAGTTTAGTATCCAACTTCCTAAATACCGCACGCCAAAATTGACTATCAAATTTTCTATCCCGATCAGAAACTATATTTGCCGCAAGGCCATACAATCGGTATATGTTCTCTACAAACAATCTAGCCAATTCTGGTGTTTTAACATCAGTTGAAGTTGGAATGAACCTAGCCATTTTGGTTAACCTATCCACAATCACCCACACAGAGTCATGCCCCCTCTGTGTTCTAGGTAAAGCAACAATAAAATCCATGGAGATACTCTCCCATTTTCCCGAAGGAATCTCCAGTGGATGGAGAAGTCCTCCCATTTTCAATCTTTCAGCTTTATTAACCTGGCATTTATTACATTTGACCACATAGTCAAGGACGTCCTTATTCATTCCAGGCCAATAGAACTGCCTTTTAATAAGACTATCAGTCTTATTAACTCCTGGATGTCCCGCGCTAGGGGTATCATGACACTCAAAGAGTATCTGGCGCCTTATTTCTGTATCTTTCGGGACACATACCCTAGCCTTGTAGAGTAAATAACCATTATCAATGGTAAAATTCTTCGACTTGTATCTGGTTTGAGCAACCCCTAATGCTTCATTTCCTTGTTGAACATCCTCAGATATTCCTTCCTCAGTAGAAGCACTTTCATTTGGATCCCCATTTTTTATTGCTTCCCATATGTTGAAATATGCCGGATCAATCTGGCATTTCCCTTTTAAAGATTCAAGCAAGTTGGAAGTGAACTAAGTAAAACTCAATTCATTTATGATGGGCATTCTGCTCAGTGCATCAGCTACTATATTATACTTTCCTTTTCTATATCTTATCTCATAGTCGAACTCTTGGAGGAGTTTGGCCCATCTGGCTTTACACCCATGTAAATCCAGTTGATCATTAAGCCACTTAATGCTTTCATGATCCGATAAAATCAAAAGTTTGGCACCGTACAGATAGTGCCTCCATTTCTTCATTGCATGTACTACTGCATACAGCTCCCTCTTATAAACAGAATAATTCTGTTTTGCACGGTCTAATTTCTTGCTTTCAAAAGCAACTGGTCGACCTTCTTGTAACAAGACCACACCTATCGCCTTATCACTGGCATCGGCTTCAACCACAAATGGTTTATTGGGATCCACTATTAATAATACTAGAGTTGTAGCAATAGCTACTTTAAGTTTTTGAAAACTTTCATTTTGGTCTGTTCCCCAATTAAAGCTCTTTCCTTTCCCTTTAAGTTGGTCTGTGATTGGAACAGCTATTTTGGCATAATCTCGAATGAATCTACGATAAAATCCAGATAAACCTAGGAAGATCTGCAGCTCTTCCAAGTTCCTTGGAGATGGCCATTCAATAATTACCCTAACGTTTTCTGGATCCATCTTGATTCCCTCTTTCGAGATAATATGCCCCAAATATTTGACCTCTTGTGCAAAGAATTCACATTTAGTTTTCTTCGCATAAAGGAAATGTGTTCTTAACAGTTTGAATACTAATTGTAAATGTTCCAAATGTTCTTCTCTTGATTCCTAAAGATCAAGATATCATCCAAGAAGACTACTACAAAATGTCCTAGATAGGGCCGTAAGACACTATTCATCAGCTTCATAAAGGTAGCTGGTGCATTAGTCAGGCCAAAAGGCATCACCAAAAAATCATAGTGCTCGTATCTAGTACGAAATGCTGTCTTAGGAACATCCTGTGCCTTAATTCTTACTTGGTGATAGCCTGATCTTAAATCTATCTTTGTGAAGAATTTTGCCCCTTGTAATTGATCAAAAAGATCTTTCATTCTGGGCATAGGAAATTTATTCTTCACCGTATTAAGTGCTCTATAATCAACACAAAGTCGTATAAAACCATCTTTTTTTTTAACTAATAAAATTGGCGAAGCCCAAGGTGAATTACTGGGTTGAATAAACTCTTTATCAAGGTAATCCTTAATTTGTCTTTCAACTTCTTGGTGCTGCGTTTCACTTAACTTATAAGGTGGTTTAGAAATAGGGTGAGTATCCTTATTTGTATCAATTGGGTGATTTATATCACCCCTATCTGGTGGAAGGCCACTTGGTAAATCAGAAGGAAACACATCTTTAAATTCATCTAACAAACTACTTAATTCATTATTTATATTCAACTCACAAACATAAGAAAATTGTTGCTTTATATTACAAAAAGTAAAAGTGTTTTGTACAGGAAGAGACCATAACATATATACCTCACAAACTTCCTTCTTTATCAGCTTCTGAACCTCAGTGGAACACAACAAAGGATTATCCGATACTTCATGTTCACCTTGAATGACAAAAGTCTTACCATCCCTTTCAAATTCCAGTGTATTATGATAATAACTACATTTTAAGGATGGTTCCAATCCCCATAGCCACTCCCTCCCTAGAGCAATATTGGCTCTTTCCATGTTCATAATTTGGAAATCAAGTTTATCTTTATATCCTTGAATCTCAATTTCCAAATTGGATACCATTGTGTCCCATATTTTATTATCTTGACCTTGCATCATACGAACAACATATTGATGCCCACTCTTTTGTTGGGGAAGTTGTAATTTTTTGACAAGTGCATAATTTATAAAATTATGTGTAGCAGAGTCATCAATCATGACTCTAACCCTCTTTCCAGCTATCAATCCATGCACTCTAACTAAATCATGTGGGCCAAAGGTAGGCTGCCACATAGAAGTTGACATACAACACTTGTGTTGTACATCCATGTGCAAGACCTCTAAAGATTTATACCATTCATGCCCCTTTAATTCTAAGGTCTGCACTAGATGGATTTGTTTTTCTTTTCCCTTGCCCTTGTCCTTATCCTTTCCTTTGTCTTCCCCCTTTTTTCCTTTGAAGGCAATTCCAAGCAGCATGGTTAGGGGATAGGCAATTGAAACACAGCTTTTCTTTTTTGGCTTTGTCAAAGTCATCTGAACTTAACTTTGGCCTCACATATTGTTTCTTTTCAAAAGGTTATTTTTTTCCCTTTAAAAATGGCATTTTTCTTTTAAATTTGCCCACAAATTTTGAGGTTTCCAATTCCTTAGACTTGGGCTCCGTATCAATGAGACTAGTGAGTGTACCTGGACGCATACTATCTTCATTGATTAATGCAAATTTAATTGCCTCTTCCAGCATCTTAGGTGAACTCCTTTTTACTTCCTTTTTACAGGCTTTATCTAGTCCCCTAATGAATCCTCTTGTCTTTTGAAATTCATCTATTCCTTCCAATTTGAGGATTATCTCACGATATTCCTCCAAATATGTCAGCAGGGGTCTTCCCTTTTGTCTAACATAATCCCAATCTTCCCAATTTCTTTCCATTTCATTTTCAAGAAGGAATTCTTTCAAAAAGACGGATTCAAATTGAGCCCAAGTTTCAGGTATTTTATTTGCCTCCTTTAAAGTTCGCCACCATTTATACGCTTTGGGCCCCAAAGTTAAACTAGCCTCCAACGCTTGGAGATGTGGTGGAGTATTTTTAAGTTTATGTAAATCTTTCCATTTTTGGAGAAAATTAAAGATTGTATCTTTATTTCTATCTTTTTCCTCCCCGTGAAACTGAGGGGCTTTTATATCGTTTAGAACTGGATTATTCCTCAACTTGTGGTGGGGTTCCTTAGGATCTCGCATAGTCACATCTAAATCTTTCGATGAAGATGGGATATCCGAGGTTTCTATCTTATTTTTATCCCTTTCTAACAATAAAGTTAATTGAGATTTTATTTCAGTGAGTGTTTGAGTTAAAAATTCCATTTGAACCCCCTGAGCCTGCACACGAGCAGTAAGATCATCAAATTGTTCTCGTGTAGCAAAGAATTCTTCCCACTGTTCTTCTTGCATTTCTGTTTCATGGGGATCTACCATAGGGTGGTCCCCAAAACGAGAACTTTCCATTACTCCCTCTTTCCTTTTTTCTGCCATTAATACACTGGAATTGGAAAGCAAAGATAAAAAATTTGCATACAAGGTAAAGTACTTCCCTGGTTATAATGGCAGGGCAACTGTTGCTGGTTTTGCTAATAAGCCCGAAGAGTAAGGAACAATTTTGTCTTCCCGGACTAAACCAGAAAACCAGTCACGCTGGAAATGAAGTTCTTTGGCAGAAACGGAACAATCACATGAACCACCGGTATATCTTCTAAATATAAAGCGGGTCTGACTGACTTCAGTCATCTGGTAACGATTTAACTCCTGGCTTCAGTCGAGTGGAGACGAATCTGCTGAAAAACTGGTCTTCGTAAATAGCCGTGTGACGTGTAGGACCTGAAGTACCTTCTCATGCTTTTCGTTATGGCTTACAGCAGTCGCCTCACACCTTTCGTCTCCTTGCTGCATGTCACACTTTCGTGACGTCACACGACCACGGTTTACAACTTCGTGTGGTGACCTTAAACGACTGACGGACGACGTGCGGCGACCTTAAACGATTGACGGATGACGTGTCAGTCGAATCGTCTGGCCCTTGCGCTTGTAATCGCCTGAACAAGGCTTCACGAATGACTAGCAAGATTAGAACCCGACGGCTCCAGCGAGATGCGATGGCGGCTCTGATACCAATGGAAGGCGACTGAGAAGATGAAGAAGAAGAATTCTAGAGGAATACAGTCCGACACTCAAAGGGCACGAGATCCGTTTCTCCTCCCAGCCTTGCCTAGTTAATTGCTGGCAACTCACATCGTGATCCGATTGCCAGCCGTCAATTCTTGGTGAGTCCTACTATTCTTGGACTCTCTTTAATTCTAGGCTCCCCTAAACCCCGTTCGGGCGCCCAAGGCCCCGGACGGTCATGCCTCGTGTCTGTTTCCTGTAATTTACCTTATAAATATAACAAGAACCTTCCAGGTCTACCCTCCTAGTGTGAGGCCGCGAACTACTAGCTTGCCCAAGAGAGTCATACTCTGATACTCTCGATCTATGATCCCCATCCCTCCCTCTGACCGATGCCGGATGATGGTCACCCACACCACCTTCCCCCAGAAATCCCTGGAGCCGTCTGACCAAGCCCACAGGAAGCTCTGCACTAGGCGGTGAACCTGTACTGCACAGGACAAGGAGAAGCACCAACACGAGGCGATGTACCAAGACGTCACTAGGAGGACCTAGTTAACCACTAGGGCTCGGCCTGCTAGGGACAGGCGAGCGGTACTCCAGTAGGTTAGCTTCCTCCGAATAGAGTCAAGGACTAGAAAAAACTATTGCACGAGAGTGATGTCAAGTCCCACCTGGAACACTAGGTAATGAACGGTCTTCCCTCTGCACACCCATCTAAATCTCAAGTGAACGCCCCACTCTGTGCTAGAGTCTGGGTCTGTAAGGAAACCAAGCTACTTTCGCCAGTCGATTTTCGCTCCCACTGCAATACTGAACACTTCGAGAGCCAGTCTCACTCTCTCCAACATCAACTCATCGTCCTCTACGTAGAGTGCTATATCATCTGCATACTCTTGAGTTTAACAACTCTGTCTCCTCTCATTTGAAGTCGAAGGCTGCGTAACCCACTCACACATGACCTGAGGAAGTGGGACTGCCTCTGCAAAGAGTAGGAACAGGTACGGGGCCAGGGGATAGCCTTGCCGAACCGATCTTTCTGGTCAAAACTCCTCCCCTCGCCTACCACCTATGAGAACCTTGCTAGTAGCCAATCTGTAAAGTGTTGAGACCCCACAGATCCATGCCTGGGGGAAGCCCAACCTCACTGTAGAGCCCTCTAAGAGGTCCCAATCCACCCTGTCATTGGCCTTCTCGAAATCCAGGAGTAGTACAACCAATCCCTGACCACTATGTTGAGCCCACTCTGTCGCCTCAAACAAAGTGAAGACATTGTCAGGGATGCTCCTATCCTAAAGAAAGCATGTCTGTGTGTCATGAATGATGTCTGGAAGCACAAGGCGAAGTCACCTACCAATCATCTTTGCCAGTGCCTTATAGGCCACTAATAACAAGGCGATAAGTCTCCACTGGGATAACTCCAATGGGTATCCACCTTTGGGAGGAGACTAATAAGACCTACTGAAAGACTCCCTTGCATCCGTCCAGAAGTGAAAATCTCATCGAAGGCCAGCAGTAAGGGGTCCTTCACCACCTCCCAATAGGTAGTGAAAAAGGCCTTAGAGAGGCCATCCTCTCCCGCGCTTTTCCGCCCGTCTTGTGAATGAAAAGGCTCCTCTAGTTCCTTGTCTATGACGGGGGCTAGAAGGGAGCATCCCATCTCCTCTGTGACGAGGGACAGGATGTGATCCGAGACCTACTATCTACATCGTTGTCCTCTAGCTCAGGCTCTCTCCTGCTGAAACAGGACTGCGTATCCGCTCTCCTGAAGTGCAGGGCTGATGCACTTGGAAAAATTGATTGCACATTGTCTCTCCTTTCTATGCCCAGAATGCTTCTCAGGTACAGAATGACCGAACATCTGTCCTCTAGGCCAGGAATGGCTGCTCGTGCCCGCACCTCCTGTGCATGGAGGATGGGATCCCCTGGTGCCTCGTGTAGTAATCTCTGCGTGGCTGCTAGCTCCCGTCGGAGTGCTCTCTCCCCCTCTCAACTCTGCTACCTAGCCTCTAAGACTGCCTCCTGGCAGATAGTGCTCAACTCCGCTAGGAACTCTACAACTTCTCTGATCCAGTCCCTCCTGCCCCATTCCCTAGTCCAAATCTTCTCAATCTGTCTCTTCACCTCCTCCCTCCTATAGATCGAGTCAGGGATCCAATAGGATCGCGTATCTAGGGCAGATGGTGGGGGGTCAAGTGTCAGGAGAACCGGGCAATGATTGGACAAAGTGGTGCCCGCCAACTGTCCTACCTAGCCTCTGCAAGAGCATCCCCACTCTCCCACATAGCACCTGCCCAGCCGCTCCATTAGGACTCTGCCTAGCCGCCTATATCCCCAAGAGAAATCCAACAATCTCTCCCTCCTGTGAAAAAGCTGGGTCTCTCCAAGGATAGCGTGCTCCTACTGCCAGTAGGAAGACCTCCCATGCCTCTTGCTCCTCCCCAACCATGCCCAGGTAGTTTCTGCCTCTACCCTGCTAGTCCTCTAAGGCCTCCAGATTGTTGTAGTCTCCTCCAACGATCCAAGGGTCCACCTTTGGGAGTCCTGCTGCGATCTCCACCCTAAACCAGTTGCATGCCCTAACCTCAGTAGGAGCATAGACATTAAGGACTCCAAGACACGAGTCCCCAATATCCAATCTGATCCATAGAACCCGCCCTGCCACAAATGTCCCGTGGTTTCATACACTAGCGGTGAGGCTCAGGCCAATAGAGGTGCATACACCTCCACTCTTGCCGTGGGCAAGGCACCAATGGCGTGCTCCCAGTAAGTATGTGAACTGTCCGAGTGAACCTTTCCTATCCACTAGGCCTTGGCGAGAGTGAGCTTGTGCTCCTATATAAGTAAAAAGTCGACCCGTCCGGCAAGGGCAGGCTGCAGCTATTGCCAAACAATCAACTTCTTGGAACCACGCGCTCCACTATAGTGGAGGTAAATGTATTTATACTTAGGGCACGTAAAAGGTGCATTCACATATACAATGTGTGTGCGCTATACACGGAGGTCGCCGGGCCTTTATATCCCAACAACCTCCCACTTAAAGGTCCGAAATGAACCTCTAGCTAACCAACTCCCACTAGTTGAATACAATGCTCGTGCAGAGCTAGAACATCTGCAGGGTTATCTTGTGTTTTAATTTTGGTCAATGTGATTTGACCATCTTCGAGAATCTATATGATGAAGTGATATCGCACATCTATATGCTTTGTACATGAATGATACATGGCATTATTAGCCAGATATACAGCACTCTAGCTATCACATCCCAAAACTCCGGTACCCATAGACATGCCGAGATCATCTGCAAGTCTGCTCAACCATATAGCTTCCTTAGAAGCTTCAGTAGCTGATATATATTCAGCTTCAATGGTACTAAGTGCAACAATATTCTGCAACCTGAAACAGCCCCACCAGCAACTGTAAAGACATACCCGCTGGTGGACCTATGAGTGTCCAAGTCACCTACCATGTCTGCATCACAATCACCCTGCAAACTAAGTATACCTTGCCCATAGCAAATACTTTTTCTTTGTGTACCCTTAAGGTATCAAAGAATACACTTGATAGCCTCCCAATGTGCTTTGCCAAGATTTGACATAAACCTACTAACAACTCCCACTGCATGAGCAATGTCTGGATGAGTAGCAACCATAGCATACAAAAGAGAGCCACAAGCTGATGCATAAGGAACTCCATAGCATTTGCTTCCACATCATCTTTCGGGCTGTTGGCTTTGCTAAGCTTGAGATAAGGAGGTAAAGGTACCCCAAAAGGCTTAGCTTCAGCCATGTTAAACCTGTCTAGTATCTTTCCAATGTACTTTTCTTGAGATAAAAACAGCAATTTCTGCATTCTATCTCTACGAATCCTCATGCCCAAAATATGCTCTGCATTCCCCAAATCTTTCATGAAGAAAGCTGATTTCAGCTGATTTTTTAGAGCATCCAAGCTAGTCTTTCTTTTCCCAACTAGTAATATATCATCCACATACAAAACAAGTATGATGGGGCTGCCATCTGTATCCTTTTTCATGTACAGGCAATGATCTGCATGGCTGCGTGTAAACTCATGAGATAGCATAAAAGTGTCAAACTTTTTGTACCACTGCCGTGGTGCTTGCTTCAGCCCATACAGGCTGCGTTTTAGCTTACGCACCATCTGCTATTTTCCAAGAACTACAAAGCCCTCGGGCTGTTTCATGTAGATTTCCTCATCAATGTCACCATGCAAGAAAGTTGTTTTTACATCCATTTGATACAGCTCTAAATCCAAAACAGCAGTAAGAGCAAAAAGCACACGTAAAGTAGTCATCTTCACAACAGGTGAGAAGACCTCTTGGAAGTCAATCCCTTCCTTTTGCGCATAACCTTTGGCAATTATCCTTGCCTTGTACTTGGGTTTCCCATCAACTATTTTGACTTTGTACACCCATTTGTTTGGAAGTGGCTTTCTTCTCTTGGATAGTGACACAAGATCCCAAGTATCATTTTCATATAAAGATTTAATCTCTTCCTGCATAGCTAGCTCCCACTTACTGCTGAACTCACATGACTTGGCCTCTTTCTATGTAAGAGGCTCACCCTCATCTGTAAGCATCACATAATGCAAGGAGAGCTCAAACCTATGTGGTTGCCTTCTTACACATATAGACCTGCGTACCCAATGATCAACATTTTCAGGAATTGGATCTACATCTGGAGGTATATTATTTTCAGCATTTATTGGCTGCTGTAAGCCATTTTCAGCATGCTGTTCATGCTGTACAGCACCTTCATTTTCATTTCCAGCACCTGCATTTTCATAATCAGCAAGCCTATCTTGCTGTCCATGACTTCCTTGTGCTTCTATTTGCTGTCCATCATCATCTACCTCAAAGATAACCGGCTGATCATCAATTTCAACCTGTGATATAGCACCTTGAGGCTCATTTTCTAAAGTAATAGGTGGCTGCAAACTCTGAAACTTCACCTTTTTCAAATCTTCATTAGAGGCTAAAGTGGCTTTCAGCAATTTTGCCTCATTGAACACAACATTACGGCTGCGAATAATTTTCTTGGATTGAGGTAACCACACTCTGTAGCCAAATTCACCCTCATCATTATAGCCCATAAAGATGCCTTTGGTGGATTTTGAGTCAAGTTTGTTCCTCACCTCATCCCTGACATGCACAAAAGCATCACAGCCAAATATGCAAAAATGGTCATACGAGGCCGATTTGCCAGACAAAACCTCCTCAGGAATGCCATTATTTAAGGACTTGTTTGGAGAGCAGTTGCAAATACGAACTGCGGTTTTGAGTGCCTCTCCCCAAAATGCATGAGGAAGATTAGCAATGGACAGCATGCACCACACTCTTTCACATAAAGTCCTGTTATATCTTTCAGCCACCCCATTTAAAGAAGAGCTGTAAGGAGCTGTAAGCTCCCTCCCAATACCATGCAAGTCACAAAAGGACTTAAATTCATTCGATGTGAACTCACCCCCATTATCAGTTCTCAAGCATTTCAACTTTCTGCCTATCTGAGTGGTCACAAATGCATGAAAAGTTTTAAAAACAGCAAGCACTTTACTTTTCTTTTTCAGCAAATACACCCAAATCTTCTTGTAACAGTCATCAATAAATGAGACAAAATATGCAGCACCACCCATCGATTTCACGGGTATACTACATACATCAGAATGCACTAAGTCCAAGACATTGGACTTATGTGAGACACCAGAGTAAAAGGAATTTTTTATTTGCTTTCCACACTAACACTCATTACAAAAATCAAGTTTAGAGCCTTTTCCATCAACCCTCTTCATAGAGATAAGGACATCAAGTCCTTTTTGGCTCATATGGCCTAATCTCTTATGCCATAACTCCAAGTGGCTGCAAATTTGTTATGCTTGCACCCGATCAGTCGTTGTCTGTACGTTACACCTGACCAATCACTCGACCTGATGCATGCTCGTCTACTCCTCAACGGCTTGCTTGAGCACTTGGCTCTAATACCAGTTTGCAAAGGTGAAGCGGAAGCAGATAGATAGAGAGAATTGGGCTAAAACGAATAAAAAAAGTCATTATTTACATTAAAATGGCCGTCACAGATGATATCTTGGTTGATATAAAGGGGCTTGATTCTGCCTATGTAGTTTGGGAAAAGTTGAAGGCTACTTATGACAATCCAACTCCTGTCAATCAAGTACATCTCATGCGGAAGTTGGTCAACTTAAAGCTTGATGAGTCCAAACCTGCCTCAGAGCATTTGAATGCTTTCGCTGGTATTTTGAGTTAGTTATAGGATGCAGGATTGCCATCTTTTAATCCTAAATTAAGGGCCATCTTCTTGCTCATGACCTTGCCCGATTCATGGGAAGCGTTGCTGGTGTCATTGACCAATAACCCCAACTTGACATTAGATGATGTGCGTGGTTCTATCCTGAATGAAGAGATTAGACGCAAGGCAAGTGGGAAAAACGGTGGATCAACGTGCAATGTCAGAGAAAGACTTGAAAAAAGATATAATGCAACAAATAAAAACAAAAATCACAGCAAAAGCAAGGAAAAACAGCAAGATGTAACTTGTTATCTATGTGGTCTTAAAGGGCATTAAAAGCTCGATTGCAGATACTTTAAAAAGGAACAAGAAAGTAAGAAGCAAGCTAATCCAAAAGGCCAAAAGAATGACAAGGATGGCAGCTCTACCCCTAAAGAGATAGAAAAAGCAAATGTGGTACCTAGTGTTGGTATTGAGGAAATAGAAGATGATAAAGATGCTGATTTGCTGGTTGCATTTTCACATCCGCTTGCTGTGACAGTGGAGGACATGTATATCACTAAAATAGATGTGATAGATGCTTTGTTGTCAGCTCATGATGGTTTGTCACAATCGTGGATTGTTCACAGCGGTGCTTCTTTTCATGTAACTCCATCTCTAGAGTGATTTTCTACTTATGCAGAAGGTAATCTTGGAAAAGTCTACCTTGGCAACAATCATGCATATGATATTCAAGGAATGGACACCATACACCTGGCTATAGAAAATGGTCTAGAATTGATTCTTCATGATGTTGGGTTTGTTCCTTGCATCAAGAAGAGCTTGCTTTCTGTTGGGCAGCTAGACTGTAATCGACCCGAACAACGTAGTATGCTTAACAATTATGATATTCACTTGTTTTCGAGATTTAATATAAAAGAGAATGAACACTTAAAGCTGAAAATGAAAATTACTCACAAAATTACAGCCATGAAAATATAAAAGTAATAGAGACAAGATTGAGGGTTGAAGATGGGCTACCCCCCGCCCTCCCTCCCCCCCCGAAGGAATGTATTTCTCCTCAACCCAAGTCCCTTAGGGAAGAGCTCAATTACAATCAACTTGAGAGTGAGGATAAGTAATTCTCACTCTCACAAGATCATGCAAAGATGTACAAACACACATGCATTATCTATTACGCAATGATAAGAACTGATTTCTTTACAGTATGAGAGAAGAAAGAGGGGAAATCAGCCTTTCTCTATCGTTGATCAGCAGTACATGGATAGGGCTTGCTTTTTGTTGCTAAAATGGAAGAAAGAGCTCGAGAAGGAGGTGTTGTAATGAATTTACAAGCTTGTTGTCCTGTAAAACAGCAATGATAGAAGAGAGAATATGGAGAAATTTGATAATGGAGAAGTGGGGGATGATGATGGGGATGGATGGGACCAATTTCTGGCTATTTGTGGGTGTTGTACATGAGTTTACAGCAAAGAAAAATGATGTTGAATGAAGAAAAACGAGCTCTTATTTATAGGAGAGGGAAGAACTAGTACAAAAGGGGAAAGTGGAGTAGCACAAGACAAGTGTCCAGCCACATGTCATGAGATGTGACAAGTGGTGGGACACTTGGAAACTTGTGTGACAAGTGTCTTGACACTTGTCTCTTCTCTATGGCCTTCCTTTTTGGGCTCAATACTGTCAAGAATAGAAACAACCAAATTTAGTGAGCACAGTCAGAGTACAGAATTTACTATTTTTAGAATGACATCTCTACTTTTTAGGACTAGCATTTTTAGGCTAATTCGAGGCTCCTAAAATTTAGGGATCTCCTAAAATTTAGGAACCCCCCAATATGGGTATCATATGAAAGCTTTTTCCGTGTACATCGCAAAAACGGTATCAGAATCTTCATGTGACTTTTCTATGCAAAGAAATGTGCACTTCAAGCTTTCAGCCCACACATGCACATTGTACAAGCATTTCATGATCATGCCATCTTGTTGATTGTACCTGTCTGTTCTGGCGGATCTAGCCTACACTTCAAGGCATCAATTCTTTCTGTGTGCGAGTCTAACCCTGATATGCGTGAGTTCTGGTCACAGGCGCCCAATCAGGCCATATAGGTGGAAGTGTGAACTATCTTTTCTCTAACCCACCGCGTGGGTCCACCATAGCCTGTGACTACTCATCAGTGGCCAGCTCCAATGCACTTTTCTTTATATCTAATTAGTGCAAAGGAAACAAATTTAATAAATCATTATATAGACAAATTAATGAAAAAGGATACAAATTTTGTTTCTATAGAGTTGTGACATAGACAGTAAAAGTTACTTCACTACTTTTGCAGGTGGTATGTGGAAAATACAAAAAGGATCTATGCTAGTCACTAGAGGTGGTAAAAAGGGAACTTTGTATTATTTCTACTGCAAAGCGCTTCTTAGAAAGTTTATTGCGGTTGCTGAAGTACAGTCACATGGAGTTATGGCACAAGCGTCTTGGACATATGAGCCAAAAGGGTTTGCAAGCACTCCCTTCACTTGGAAGAGTTGATGTGAAAAGCTCAAAGCTTGACTTTTGTGATGATTATATTTTTGGTAAATATATAAAGGATTCCTAGTCTCATGGAGCCTCTAGAAAGGCATGTATCTTGGATTTAGTCCATTCTGATGTTTACATCATGCCAATAAAAACTCCTAGTGGTTTCTATTATTTTGTATTTTATTGATAACCACTCTAGGAAGCTATGGGTCTACTTGCTTAAGCAGAAAAGTGAGGCATTGGATGCTTTTAAAAGGTTCTATGCATTGATTAATACTCAAAAAGACCTAAAGTTAAAATGCATAAGAATAGATAATGGGGAAGAGTATGTATCTAAAGAATTCAATAAGTTTTGTGACGACAATGGGATTAAACGACAGCTTACAGCTCCTTACAACGCATCTTCTAACGGTGTGGCTGAGTGAACGAATCGCAAGTTATGTGAGAAGATTCGGTGCATGTTGTCCACAGCTAATCTCTCGCAATCGTTTCGGGGAGAGGCACTTAAAACCGCAATGCATATTTGCAACCGATCTCCATATCATGCACTTGACAGTGGCATTCGTGAAGAGGTTTGATCTGGCAAACCTACTTCATATGACCACCTAAGACTCTTTGGTTGCGAATGTTATGTACATGTACCTGTTGATAGCAAAATCAAACTTGACATGAAATCTCATAGAGGCATCTTCATGGGTTATGGAGATGAAGGTAAAATGGGCTATCGAGTTTAGGTTCCAAGCATAAAAAAGGTGCTACACAACCGGGATGTGATATTCAATGAGTCAAAACTGCTGAAAAATGTCACATCTAATGACTCAGACAAAAAAAAAAATTAAATTTCAACATGATCAATTACTTGAGCAACCATCAACCACTGAAAATTCAGCACCTTTTCATGCTGATTATGACAATTAGCATATCATCATTGAGCCAGATGAAAATGGGCGGCAAGGGAAGGCTGAACATCAGCTTGAGCACCAAAATCAGCATGCTCAAAATGAATTACAGCAACCTGACATTGTATTTCAGCAACCTGAACATGCAATTCAGCAGCCAAACAATGAGACCATTGGCATTCCCTTGGATGTGGATCCACTAACTGATAACACAGATCATTGGGTAAGAAGGTCTACACGTGTTAGAAGACCTATAGAAAGATTTGATCCTTCTTTGGACTGCATTTTGCTCACAGACGAAGGTGAGCCTCTTCTGTATAAAGAGGTTGTATCATGTGAGGTTAAAGAAAAAGTGGGAGCTAGCTATGCAGGAAGAAATGAAGTCATTGTATCAGAATGATACTTGGGATTTGGTTACATTGCCCAAGGATAGAAAAGCCATTCCTAACAAATGGGTCTATAAAATCAAATGTGTGGATGGCCAACCCAAATACAAAGCCAGACTTGTGGCTAAGGGCTATACACAAAAGGAGGGCATTGATTTCCAGGAACTATTTTCTCTTGTTGTCAAAATGATCACTCTTCGAGTGTTATTTGCCATTGTAGCATCTATGGATCTTGAACTTGATCAAATGGATGTTAGAACTGTATTTCTGCATCGTGATCTAGAAGAAGAGCTGTACATGAAACAGCTCGAAGGCTTTGTTATACATGGAAAGGAGCATTTGGCATGTAAGCTTAAGAGAAGCTTGTATGGTTTGAAACAAGCTCCTACACAATGGTAAAAAAAATTTGATGCCTTCATGCTCTCACATGGTTTTAAAAGGAGTAGTGCAGATCACTGCTTATATATTAAGAAGGCTGATGATGGAAGCCTTATTATACTTGTGCTTTATGTGGATGATATGCTTATTGCCGGTAAGCATAAAAGCCACATTGATGCATTGAAAAGGCATTTGAATTCAGTCTTTTCTAGAAAGGATTTGGGTGCAGTTGATCATATTTTGGGCATGCGTGTCACACGAGATAGAGAGCAACAACTCTTATTTCTCTCACAAGAAAAGTACATCAGCAAAGTACTTGATCGTTTTTCTATGTCTGATGCTAAGCCTCTTGCTGTACCTTTTCCACCCTATCTTAAGCTTGTGGTTCACTCATGTATGCCATGGTTACTACTAGACCTAGCATTGCTTATGCACTGGGAGTTGTAAGGAGCTTCATGTAAAATCCGGAGAAAGCACATTGGGAAGTAGTGAAATGTATCTTACGGTACCTTAAGGGCGCACAAAGAAAATGTATTTGCTATAGCAAGGGCACGTTGGATCTACAAGGGTATTGTGATGCAGAAATGGCATGTGACTTGGATACTCGCAAAACTACTAGCGGGTATATCTTTATGTTGACGGAGGGGACGGTTTCTTGGTCACAAGATACACGATAATCACAAGATACACGATGGCTCTAAGCCACCATGTGTAAACTGTCAGTACAAAACGCAGACAGAGATACACAACATGGCAAAGACATAGAGGAAATTGCTATATGCCAGGGAAGTCTCTCTTTTTTTCTTCTTCTTCTTCTTTTCTTTTTAAAAGATCAAGGGTTTGTCACCAGGGACTGAGAGGAGGCCGACGAGGTCGGCCTGCAGACAAGGTGGCCTTAGTTCAGGGAACTCTCTTTTTTTTTCGTAAATTCAGGGAACTCTCTCTCTCTCTCTCTCTCTCTCTCTCTCTCTCTCTCTCTCTCTCTCTCTCTCTCTCTCTCTCTCTCTCTCTCTCTCTCTCTCTCTCTTGTTCAGCACCCAGCTCCATCTCCATCATTGCTCCATATATCTTAGCTGATGTGTGCCCCACCATGATGGTCCTCTAGTTACCAAGATCTAGGGGATCACCAAACTTGTGGGTGGGCATGATGGTATGCATGATCTACTCATCTAGAAAGCCTTCTGTTGGGGCCCTCTTCAATATAAAAGCATGAAGAGGAGACAAATTGTTAACTACATAAATGAAGTGCTCACTGTGTATACAATTGTCATCCATCGATCATCCATGTTGTATGCACTCTATCACTGTCCTCACCATATCATGTGTGAAGAAGGTGGATGTGGTAGGGCCAAGCTCCAATAGGTGAGGAATCGGTGGCTTGTGTGGTACATTGTATAGTCTCTCTACACAAGAGTATCATATCTACAGGACATCGATGGGTGTAAGGCGATCTGGCTCCTATAGTCTGTGTGATATTGTGGCTACATATCTGCTCATGAATAACTCGTACAGATCTCAATAATCTGCCTCCTTCTATACCCGCCATTTACAGTGAGTCAAGGTTCTCATATATCTGCTAGCCTCTCTCTATGTAATACACCCTAATTCTTTCTCGATCTAAAGGTGTCTATATAGCTCACTGCACTCATCACTGTACCATCTATTCTAAGGCATCGTCCAAGGTCATCTAAGTCTGCTAATGTGAGTAGACTGTGAGAAGCTCCAAAGGGCGATTGAGTGTAGGATGGAAGTAAGCTGGAAGATAAGTACCCCTAGAGGAGCAACATGTTCGAACTATGTGAGCCCATCATCGAGGCAATGGTTGTATATGTCAACTAGCTCGTACATGAAATAGAAAGGGGTGGATTGGATGTGAGTGGTGGCGCACACTTGTGGGCATGGGGAGGAGGATATGATGTTGGTTTGATCTTCTTCGATAGGGCAAGCAGGGATCGTGAAGGATCTAACTAGTTATATCATCCCAATGGAACCTAGTACATAATCCACTATGGTGGAGCTAGTAAGTTGGAAGCAAGTCAATGCTCTAGACGCAAGCACTTCTTCATCCTGTTATAAATAACGAGATGGTCTCATAACCCCACCTCTAGCAGGTACTTGCCATATCGCGAGTACTATATTCCCTAGCATTAGCTAAAACCCTCCTTGTGTCTACCTTCTCAATCTCCATCACCTGTAGCCGTCCTAGATCCTCAAAATCATATGTCACACTATCTGCTCTATGTCCTGGCATTAAAATACCCTACGAGACAATCTCTACCAGTCTAGAGTAGTATACAATCTCATCTGAGAGGTGTGTGAAAGGGGACTCTCTCTCTCTCTCTCTCTCTCTCTCTCTCTCTCTCTCTCTCTCTCTCTCTCTCTCTCTCTCTCTCTCTCTCTCTCTCTCTCTCTCTCTCTCTCTCTCTCTCTCTCTCTCTCTCTCTCTCTCTCTCTCTCTCTCAATTTGTGCATGTCATCCTTGCGCAGGGACCGTGCTAATCTTCTCTGTATCGTTCCAATTTTATCAGATGTCTCCGAAGAGACCTCTCTCTCTCTCTCTCTCTCTCTCTCTCTCTCTCTCTCTCTCTCTCTCTCTCTCTCTCTCTCTCTCTCTCTCTCGCGCGCGCTGCTAGGGCTCGCTAATAGCATATATCAACTCCCGCAAGGGTCTCGTGCCAAGATGCAAACTCTATACTATAGCTCCTGTTTGATCAACACCACCACTCCTCGTCCTCGGGTGGTGCCCTGGTGTTACATTTATGGTGCAATACTGGGAGAAACAGACACAACTCTCTCATGCTTCATGACTAATAACAGAGGGGGCACTAAGGAGAAGTCCCCCCTGCATCTAATACTGACCGACATCTAACACTTAGGGAAAGTCTAGCCAGCACTTCCTAGACGTGGTTGGGGGGAGAAACAGAGACAACTCTCTCGTGCTTTATGACTAATAGCAGAGGGGGCACTTATGAGAAGCCCCCCCACATCTAATACTGACCGGCATCTAACACTGGTATCAGAGCAATTTTTGTTCCGTTGAAACCTGATCAGGACCCGTCTCAACTGCTTCAATCACGCTTCGTCTGCAGTCTTCGTGTCGTGATCACGGTGGAACGGCGCAAGTCGTGTCGGGCGAAATCCCGCATAAAGTTACAACGGTGATCACAATTTGTTCATACATAACCTGGCCGGGGGGTGTTTAATCCCATCCTTATCCTGCGTTCCTGCCTGACAGGTCTTATTCCCACGCAACCTGCTCAAATTGGAGGAAAGTCGTAATGTTCCTCATGTCTTTTGCTATCACTAAGCTGTAAACGCCATCAACATCTGCCCTATTACTGTAATCAGGGAAGTACCTCATCTTGTATGCAAATTTCTTATATTTACTTTCTAATTCTAGTGTATTAATATAGGGAAAAGAGAGAGAGAGGGGATAACCGAAGGCTCTAATTCCGAGGACCATCCTATGGTGGATTCCCATGAAATGAAAATACAAGAAGAACAATGGGAAGAATTTTTTGCTACACGAGAACAATTTGATGGCCTAACTGCTCACGTGCAAGCACAGGGGTTTCAAATGGAGTTGCTAACTCAA
This sequence comes from Lygodium microphyllum, assembly GCF_053477565.2. Classification (NCBI taxonomy): domain Eukaryota; kingdom Viridiplantae; phylum Streptophyta; class Polypodiopsida; order Schizaeales; family Lygodiaceae; genus Lygodium; species Lygodium microphyllum. Next base: position 139,757,680 of record NC_141153.1, read on the forward strand.
CCACTCACAGAAATAAAATCAAAATTAGCCTTATTACTAGAAAGGGATAAAGGTAAGATAGAAACCTCAGACATTCCATCTTCATCAAAAGATCTAGATGTGACTATGCAAGACTTTAGGGAACCCCACCAAAAGTTGAGGGATAACCCAATGTTAAAAGATATGAAACCCCCTCAGTTTCATGGGGAGGAAAATGATAAAAATAAAGATACTATCTTTAATTTCCTCCAAAAATGGAAAAATTTGCATAAATTAAAGAATACTTCACCACATCTTCAAGCGATGGAGGCTAGTTTAACCTTGGAGCCAAAAGGCATATAAATGGTGGAGAACTTTAAAGGAGGCAAATAAAATACCTGAAACTTGGACTCAATTTGAATCGGTCTTTTTGAAAAAATTCCTTCCTGAAAATGAAATGGAAAGAAATTGGGAAGATTGGGATTTTGTCAAACAAAAGGGAAGACCTTTGCTAACATATCTTGAGGAGTATCATGAGATAATCCTCAAACTGGAGGGAATAGATGAATTTCAAAAGACAAGAGGATTCATAAGGGGACTAGATAAGGCCTGTAAAAAGGAAGGGAAAAGGAGTTCACCTAAGATGCTTGAAGAGGCAATTAAATTTGCATTAATCAATGAAGATAATACACGTACAAGTGCACTCACTAGTCTCACTCATACAGAGCCCAAGACTAAGGAATTTGAAGCCTCAAAATTTGTAGGCAAATTTAAAAGGAAAATGCCATTCCTTAAGGGTAAGAAACAACCCTTTAAAAAGAAAAAATATGTAAGGCCGTAGTTAAGTCAACATGACTTTGATAAGGCTAAAAAAAAAAGGTTGTGTTTCAATTGTCTATCTCCTAACCATGCTGCCTCAAATTGCCCTCAAAGAAAAAAGAGGGAAGATAAAGGAAAGGATAAGGACAAGAGCAAGGGAAAAGAGAAACAAATCCATGTAGTGCAAACCCTGGAATTAAAGGGTCATGAAAAGTATAAATCTTTAGAGGTCTTGCACATGGATGTACAACACACATATTGTATGTCAACTTCTATGTGGCAGCCTACTTTTGGGCCACATGATTTAGTTAGAGTGAATGGATTGATAGTTGGAAAGAGGGTTAGAGTCATGATTGATGACTCTGCTACCCACAACTTCATAAATAATGCACTTGTCAAAAAATTGAAACTTCCCCAACAAAAGAGTAGGCATCAATATGTTGTTCGTATGATGCAAGGTCAAGATAATAAAATATGGGATACAATGGTATCCAATTTGGAAATTGAGATCCAAGGATATAAAGATAAACCTGATTTCCAAATTATGAATATGAAAAGAGCTGATATTGCTTTAGGGAGGGAGTGGCTATGGGGATTGGAACCATCCTTAAACCGTAGTTATCATCATAATACAATGGAATTTGAAAGGGATGGTAAGACTTTTGTGATTCAAGGTGAACATGAAGTATCTAATAACCCTTTGATGTGTTCCATTGAAGTTCAGAAGCTGATAAAGAAGGAAGCTTGTGAGGTAAATATGTTATGGTCCCTTCCTGTACAAGACACTTTTACATTTTGTAATATAAAGCAACAATTTTCTTATGTTTGTGAGTTGAATGTAAGTAATGAATTAAGTGGTTTGTTAGATGAATTTAAAGATGTGTTTCCTTCTGATTTACCAAGTGGCCTTCCACCAGATAGAGATGATATAAATCACCCAATTGATACAAATAAGAATACTCACCCTATTTCTAAACCACCTTATAAGTTAAGTGAAACGCAGCACCAAGAAAGACAAATTAAGGATTACCTTGATAAACGGTTTATACAACCCAACAATTCACCTTGGACTTCGCCAATTTTATTGGTAAAGAAAAAAGATGGTTCTATACGACTTTGTGTTGATTATAGAGCACTTAATAAAATAACGGCGAAGAATAAATTTCCTATGCCTAGAATGGAAGATCTTTTTGATCAATTACAAGGGGCAAAATTCTTCACAAAGATTGACTTAAGATCAGGCTATCACCAAGTAAGAATTAAGGCACAAGATGTTCCTAAGATAGCATTTCGTACTAGATATGGGCATTATGATTTTTTGGTGATGCCTTTTGGCCTCACTAATGCACTAGCTACTTTATGAAGCTGATGAATAGTGTGTTACGGCCCTATCTAGGACACTTTGTAGTAGTCTTCTTAGATGATATCTTGATCTTTAGTAAATCAAGAAAAGAACATTTGAAACACTTACGATTAGTATTTCAATTGTTAAGAACACATTCTCTTTATACGAAGAAAACTAAATGTGAATTCTTCGCACAAGAGATCAAATATTTGGAGCATATTATCTCGAAAGAGGAAATCAAGATAGATCCAAAAAAAGTTAGGGAAATTATTGAATGGCCATCTCCAAGCAACCTAGAAGAGCTACAGATCTTCCTAGGTTTATCTGGATTTTATCGTAGATTCATTTGAGATTATGCCAAGATAGTTGTTCCAATGATGGACCAACTTAAAGGGAAAGGGAAGAGTTTTAATTGGGGAACAAACCAAAATGAAAGTTTTCAAAAACTTAAGGTAGCTATTGCTACAGCTCCAGTACTATTAATTGTGGATCCCAATAAACCATTCTGGTTGAAGTTGATGCTAGTGATAGGGCAGTAGGCGCGGTCTTATTACAAGAAGGTCGACTAATTGCTTTTGAAAGCAAGAAACTAGACTGTACAAAACGGAATTATTTTGTTTATGAGAGAGAGCTGTATGTAATAGTACATGCAATGAAGAAATGGAGGCACTATCTGAACGGATCTTGTCGGATCATGAAAGCATTAAGTGGCTTAATGACCAACCAGATCGACAATGGCGTAAAGCCAGATGGGCCAAACTCCTCCAAGAGTTCGACTACAAAATAAGGTATAGAAAGGGAAAGTACAATATAGTGGCTGATGCACTCAGCAGAATGCCCATCATAAATGAATTGAGTTTTACTCAGTTCACTTCCGATTTACTTAAAACCTTAAAAGAAAAATGCCAAGTTGACCCAGCATATTCCAACATATGGGAAGCAATAGAAAATGGGGATCCAAATGAAAGGGCCTCCACTGAGGAAGGAATATCTAAGGATGTTCAACAAGAAAATGGAGCATCAGGGGTTGCTTAAATGGGATTCAAGTGAAAGAATTTTACCATTGATAATGGTTATTTACTCTACAAGTGCTATATTTAGAAAGTTGGATACTAAACTTAGCATGAGTACGGCAGAGCATCCGCAAACTGATGGGCAAACTGAAAGGGTTAACCAAATCCTTGAAGATATGCTCAAAGCATATGTAAATAAAAGGCAAACTAATTGGAAAGAGTATCTACCGATAGCAGAGTTTGCATATAATAGTGCCAAGCACTCTTCCACTGGATATAGTCCATTTATGCTAATGTATGGGTTTCAGCCCAGAGCTCCTCATGCAGTAGGGCTACGTAAGGAAAAGGTTCAAGCAGCCAAGGACTTTTTGGAGGATATGAATAATATGTTAAAATTTGCACAAGAAAATATTAAGAAAGCTCAAAATCGAGTAAGAGCTTATACAGATCCTCATCGAAGAGACATCTCCTTTGAGGAAGGAGAATTGGTCTATCTTAAGGTGCCTGAACAAACTAAAACCATGAAAACGGGACAATGTCCAAAGCTTTCACCTAGGTATTGTGGTCCTTTCACAATACTTAAGAGGGTGGGGGAAAAGGCTTACAAGCTCCAACTACCAGTTGGTAGTAAAACGCGTCCAGTTTTTCATGTAAGTAAGCTAAGAAAGAAGCTGGGTGATATAGATAATCTAATCTTAAATGATAACATTGAGGAGCTATTAGATGACCAATCTAATCCACATGAACCAAAAAGAATTTTGAATGTTCGTAACAGACGAACAAGGAATACTATTTATCAAGAATATCTGGTCAAATGGAAAGATTGTTCAAAAGAAAGCTCAACATGGGAGCAAGTAAGTACTTTAAGGAAAAGGTTTCCCAATTTACAGTTGGACCTTCCAAGTATCGTTTTCGAGGACGAAACCGGACGAAACCGATTCTTAAGGGGGAGGAAATGTTACAGTTATGGCGTAATACTGGGAGAAACAGAGACAACTCTCTCGTGCTTTGACTGATAACAGAGGGGCCACTTAGGAGAAGCCCCCCCGCATCTAATACTGACAGGCATCTAACACTTGGGGAAAGTCTAGCCAGCACTTCCTGGACGTGGCTGGGGGGAGAAACAGAGAACTCTCTCGTGCTTTATGACTGATAACAGAGGGGGCACTTAGGAGCAGCCCCCCCGCATCTAATACTGACCGGCATCTAACACCTGGTTTCACATGCAACTCGTGTATGTAGATTCCCAGACATATCTCTGCACTCTAAGGTAGTCCTCCCAAGCCTCTAATGTGTCTTTGTGATTAGAATCAACTCATGCTTCTCCATCACCTCCTCCATCCTCCCTGAGTATGTTCATAGTGAGCCATTATTGTTCCATATTGTCATCTGTATCTCTGAGGTGTCTGCCTCATAGGCCGCGCATCCCTAATTCCACTACCTTGTGGGGGCAGGCAGGCAGGCTGGGTCAGTGGGTGTTGTTTAGGGGCCCAGCATCCCATTAAACGATGAGGTGCAAATAAAGATGAGCTTACAGTAGATACCTTAGGCACCCAGAGAAGGGGCGGGGTGGGGGGGCGCCGTCACTTAGTCACCGTCACTTAGTCACCCATGACCAACCAGTCCAAACAGGTGATGCATTTGATGAGCAGGGCAAAACATGACAGGCAAGGAGTAAATATCTGGAGTTGATGCAGTTTGATGGGTGGGGTGGAATGTGACAGGTTACATGTCAGATGATGATGGAATGATACGAAAGGTCATAGACAGGCATGGCAAGATCAATTCTTCTCTTTGGCATGATCCTAATATCTTGCATCCAATTGTGGTGCAATTCAATCCACAATCTCAGTCTAAGCAAAAGTCTGTACTGTATACTCCAGGCGTTACACGTTCAAGCTATCTTCATCAACACAACTTAACTGCCTTGAATGGAGTTGATGCAGTTTGATGGGTGGGGTGGAATGTCAAAGGTGACATGTGAGATGATGATGGAATGATACACGAAAGGTCAGAGACAGGCATGGCAAGATCAATTCTTCTCTTTGGCACAGTCCTGGTATCTTGCATCCAATTGTGGTGCAATACAATCCACGAGCTCACTCTAAGCAAAAGTCTGTGCTGTATACTCCAGGCATTACATGTTCAAGCTATCTTCATCAACACAACTTAACTGCCTTGAATGGCTTTGGGACCTTTCTCCTCTCTTTGCTTACGATCAATCTCAGATTTCATCCACTTCTACTTTGCACCTGTTTAAAGCTGATTGTTTCAAGTTCACTACAGGATAGCTTGAATCACATGTCAAGCTGCTGCATGTGACACAGTGGCAAAGCTACAAAGGCAGTATGAGGCTGAAGTTAGGGAATCCTTGAAGCTCCCAAGTGTGTAAAGGCAATCCCTAAAGAATGCATGTCAATGCCAAGCTCACAGATAATCTTCGAGAACATACTCCCTTTGTAGCTGATTAAGCAAGATATAGGGACATGGGTATTCATGAAGGTATTAAACATTCCAGAAAGGTTCCCCATCCACCAGTAGGTCAGATAGCCCATGTATGCCACAATTAGTGCCCAAATTCCAGGTTTATAATTTCCTGAGCAATCTCCAGACATTGCATCCAATCTAGATGTGCACAACCCAGCACCCCAAATTGACTTCACAGAACATGAGCAAACAATCCAACACCCTAAATTAGCTTCACAGAACTTCAAAAATGATGCAAACAGGCGATACACCACCAAACTACCTTTGCCTTAGATTCTTTCACAGATTTGCACAGAGATCGTCCATGTCCCCAAAAAGGACAGATTTCAAGTTCATTCTGAGACTATGCAGAGGATATAACAAGCTTTCTTAGCAATTTGTATTCCCCTGAGAAATCTCCAGACATTCCAACCAATCTAGATGTGCACAACCCAGCACCCCAAATTGACTTCACAGAACATGAGCAAACAATCCAACACCCTAAATTAGCTTCACAAAACTTCAAAAATGATGCAAACAGGCGATACACCACCAAACTACCTTTACCTTGAAATCTTTCACAGATTTGCACAGAGATCATCCATGTCCCCAAAAAGGACAGATTTCAAGTTCATTCTGAGACTATGCAGAGGATATAACAAGCTTTCTAAGCAATTTGTATTCCCCTACTTTGTTCAGACATATCCTTCTATGTTTATTTTAACTGGGTTTTGTTACAAGCTAAGTGCATTTAATAGAAAATCACTTTTTCTACTGTTGAAAACTAAGAGCTGTTAAATCGATTGCTTGCTTGTCTTACCACTGCCGTTGAGGACATGGAGAGAAATGCCCCTACAAAAACTCCTTCCGTGGCTTTTGCTCCAGACATCTGTAAATATCAGTAGTATGCATCAATGCAGAAAATGCTGAAAGCTGCTCAGTTCCAAAAAATATATCAAGCAATTTGTAAACTTCAACTTCCCAGAATCCAGAAACCCTAATATTACATCAGATTCTACAAAGATCTGAAATATACCAGGGCAGTTATACCACAAAGGCACATGAACAACACTATCTGGAGAAGGCCCCCAAAGATTGCTACAGATCGCACAACCCTAAGCTGCAAAAGAACCATTGAAAACAATGTATAAAACACTTCATGAAACATACACACAATACCAAGCATTTTTTAAAACTCAAATATGATGCACCATATACAAATAGATATTGAAATTTTAAAGTAGCCCTACAGTCTCCATGCTCCAAAAGTGATCCTGGTTCCCATCAGGTGTGACTCTCAGTGCAGTGAAGCTGATCCTGTTTTTAAAAGAGCTACACAGCAGTTTCCTGCACAGAAATACTGCTAAAGGTACATGTTTGTGTCACCATAAAACAGTCCTCCATGGCATTGTATAGATGTTGGCCTAGGCGTGGAGCAATTGTGCAAAAATTTAAAGGAAAATTAATGAGAACGAAAAATTTAATCGATGCACAAAGATACTCCATGACACATGAGAAGCAATGTAATTAATGAGTGAAAAAGACTACAACGCTCAAGGCGATCACACTGAATAATGCCATGCTTATATCTGGCGGACAGGGCAATGACAAGGCACCCTCTGTGCGCAAGTCAGCAGATCATCAGAGAGTACAACGTTCAAGGTGATTACACTGAATAATGCCACACTTATGAGCTAAAGAGGCATAAAGTGTTTTTTTATGATAAATAAAAACTCTAATGGCTTAACCGTCATAGGAAACCCTAAAATAAACGCTAATACTAGTGTCACTTGGTGCCTAGTACACTAGTGTCACTTAGTGCCTAGGACATTAGGAGCAACAACTATGTTAAATGGCAGTTTAAATGGCTAGCGAGCCTGGATCATGGATCAAAGGGCAACAAGTAGTGTACGAGATGGCCCACAATAGAAAGTTCATTTCAAAAGAATTGCTTAAACCAACACAAACTTGGTTTGCGTATATATTTATTCTTTTGGCAAACATGGATGGATGAAAGAGCCTTCACTAGATTGCGCCGCATGGTCATTAGTGATGAGTACTACCGAAAAAAAGTAAGTAGAAATATCAAGGCTTTGGAGATTTCATCTATTCCCTTTGATTCTTCATTTTGGACCAATGCCAAGATGATTGTGAAGCTATATGCTCCAATTTTAAAGATTTTGCATCTTGCTAATAAAGAGGGTGCCACAATGGGATTGGTGTATGAGCTCACTAATCACATGATAGAAAAGATTGAAAGTCTTGAAGGTATTGAGGCTTCCAAGCTACAACAAGTCAAGGCACTTTGTGTAGAACGACAAAACATTATGCACTCTCCATTGCATGTTGTTGCTTTGTCCTCCATCCTATTTGGAGAGCAAAGAATCTTAATAGCGCAACACTGAGGTAGGACTAGATAGATGTGATTGAGCACGTTACAAACTATGATGCAACTACTCAAGGGGAGTTATATGCTGAAGTAGATAAGTCTAAGTCACATGTGTTTGTGCATCCTATTGCAAAGGATGAGAAGAGTTGTTGGCACTTAGGATGCTCCCTCAAGGCACTTGTGTTTCACCATGAGAGAGAAATTGAGGCAAATATTCATGTTCAATGGCTTGATGTTCCCATTTTTTCATATCATCCATTCCCATAGTGACTTGAGATCACCCTCTCCCCAAAGTCACTGAGCATTTACTTCGTCCACATCAAATTATCAATGTCTATGATTTCTCGGATTTTAAGTTTCTTTCCCCCTCCAATTTTGCAAGCCCCATAACCTTGTACACGCACAATTGCCTTCACTACTACACCAATGGTTCACATGTGCCTTTACTGTTTAGAGTTGGAAATCACCATTACATTGACTATATCCACTCTTGCATTCCTTATTGGTTTCAATGTTTAATGCTGCATTCAATACTTTGTTTATTGTTGCAGAAATGTTTATGGAGTATCATAAGACCTCACAATTACCTTCATTGTTTCCAGTATGCTATGTGCATTAGATGTATTAAGAAGTACATCAATGCGAAGGTCACCCACTCTAGGTCACAATTCATGTCACAACATCAGACCACAAAGCATACATGTGCCAAAAGTGGATGCAGCAACTGAAGCATACACGTATGCTGAAATAGATTGTTGAAGACAAGACTGAGAGAAAAGAAAACACTCCAAAAGAAGAGAACTCAAAAGAAGACTCGGGAAATAGAATCCATATATCAAGACTTAGTCACATACAAAAGTGAGTCACTAGTTGCGCAGGCACTAGAATTGGCTCCTCTCTCCTCCAAGACCTCCAGGCCATGAATGATAATGACTATAGAGGAAGAGCCTTAATACATAGGCCAAATGGCAGTAAGTCGGCCAACATAAAATGCTAAAATAGCCATCATAAACAGCCAGATAAAATGTTTAAATAATCAAGATAATATCATGGTGCCCTAGCCCACTGAATCACATACACAAACTCAACCAAGAACTAACATAGCTGCTAACACCCTCTCTTGGATCATGGGTGATCTAATACAATATAATATACAATGATAATGTCCCATCATAGTATATACAACAATTTCCACCAAAGTAGAATCATGGATACCCAAGCAATGGGTGTGCAAGCCACCACCAAAGTGTCTCAAAGAGAACCTAATGTCGACGTCGATCGTACCATCTCTTGAAAATAGAGAAGAAATCAAAGCAACTCTCAATGTTTGTCAACAATGTCTCACAATGACAGACAAGACCATCTTGTCAAAAATGCCTTTGAACATATGTGACCATGGATTACTCACCTTTGGCCAGTCACCTTTGGCCAGACTCCCAAAGTGTCCCCTCAGGTAAGCGCAAACTAGGAGTCGATTTGCTCTTTGTCAAATCCTAGCTAATCATGAGCTTGGAAGTCAATCCCACCTCCAAGATTTGAACCTACCAGACTTGTTCGGTGTAAAGGCCCTTTCGCCACTCCCATGTATATAGTTACTTGTACATGTGAGCACCCCCTTATGGGTGTAAGTGTAGCGTACCCTAAGTATAAATACATTCTTTTATTCGTTGTGTGTAGCACATAGGTACACAACCATCTCTCAAATCTCCACTCTCTTTGCATTACACTGCTGAATACACCTTGATTGACGTGCACACTACCTGATTCCTGCCTCTCGCACCCCTTCAAACCAGTATCAGAGCTTCTGCAAGAGTGTGCACGCTTCCTGAGGATTGAACGGATCAATCTGTGCATGTGAGTGTGAGCCGACAAGCAGTGGAGATCAATCAGTGGTCAGTCTGACCAGACGGCAACTGGTGTGAAGTGCAAGTCGTATTTTCTGCAGGGCGACACATAGGCATGATAGTCTGCAGTAAGTGTGACTAGTTGGCGGTCAATTTTTGACCACGCGACAATGTTCTCCATGCTGTCGGCGGCACCATGCGCACGTCAAATAGGTCAGCGGCAACCAACGGTACAATCCCAACACACATCAGGTGACACGCGACACATCACAAGTCAACAACTAGTTAATTTAGCACATTTGAATCATTTTTTGACAATTTTTATTTATTTCCAACAAGTAGTCCCCCTGCTCAGTGACAGGGGTTCGCAAGAGCAAGCACAAGTCATAGATGATATATTGGTTGATATCAAGGGATTTACCACTGCTTATGCAGTTTGAGAGAAACTCAAGGCTACATATGAGAATACAACTCATTTGAATGAGATCCATCTCATGGGAAAGTTAGTCAACTTGAAGCTTGATAAGTCTAAGCTCGCCTCAAAGCATTTAAATGCTTTCACTAGTATTTTGAGTCAGTTACAGGATGCAGGCTTGCCGGCTTTTGATCCTAAGCTGAGGGATTTGATGCTGGTTTTGATAATCAGTGTATCATTATTGAACTAGATGATAATGGGTAGCAAAGAGAAGCTGAAAATCGGCTTGGGCAACAAAATCAGCATGCTGAAAATGAATTACAGCAGCCTGAAAATGTATTACAGCAACCTGAAAATGCAATTCAGCAGCCAAATAATGAGGTCATTGACATTCCTTTGGATGTGGATCCATTACCTAATAGCACAAATCATTGGGTGAGAAGGTTTACACCTGTTAAGAGACCTATACAGAGGTTTGATCCCACTTTGGACTGCATTTTGTTCACAAATCAGGGTGAGCCTCTCCACATAAAGAGAGGCATTATCATGTGAGTTAAAGAAAAAGTGGAAGCTAGCTATGCAGGAAGAAATGAAATCTTTGTATCAGAATGATACTTGGGATTTGGTTCCATTGCCCAAAGATAGGAAAACAAATCCAAACAAATGAGTCGATAAAATCAAGTGTGTAGATGGCAAACCCAAATACAAAGCCAAGCTTGTGCCTAAGGGTTACACACAAAATAGCAGATTCACTTTCAAGAAGTCTTTTCACCTATTGTCAAAATGACCAGTCTTTGGATACTGTTTTCTTTCGTAGCATCTATGGATCTTGAACTTAATCAGATGGATGTTCGAACTGCATTTCTATATGAAACAGCCAGAGGGTTTTGTTATGCCAAGAAAGAAGCACTTGGTGTGTAGGCTTTAGAGAAGCTTGTATGGTTTGAAACAACCTCCTAGACAATGGTATGAAAAGTTTAATGTCTTCATGCTCTCACATGGTTTTAAAAGGAGTAGTGCAGATCACTGCTTATATATTAAGAAGGCTGATAATGGAAGCCTTATTATACTTGTGCTTTATGTGGATGATTTGCTTATTGCTGGTAAGCATAAAAGCTAGGTTAATGCACTAAAAAGACAACCGAATTCAGCCTTTTCCATGAAGGACTTGGGTTCAGCTGAACACATTTTGGGCATACGTGCGACAAGAGATAGAGAGCAACAGCCCTTATTTCTCTCAAAAGAAAAGTACATCAACAAAGTACTTGATCGTTTTTCTATGGCAGATGCTAAGCCACTTGGTGTTCCTTTACCACCATACCTTAAGCTTAGCAAAGCAGATTGCCCAAAAGATGATAAGCCAACCAGCTCTATGAAGGGTGTTCCTTATGCTTCAGCATGTGGATCCCTCATGTGTTGCCACTAGACCTGACATTGCTCATGCAGTGGGAGTTGTGAGCAGGTTTATATCAAATCCTAGCAAAGCACATTGGAAGGCAGTGCAATGCATCTTTCGGTACCTTAAGGGCACACAAAGAAAATGTATTAACTATGGAGAGGGTATGTTAGATCTGCAATGGTATTGTGATGCAGAGATGGTAGGTGACTTGGATACTTGCAAGTCTACTAGCGGGTACATATTTACTTTGACTGGTGGGGCCATTTCTTGGTGCTCTAGATTGCAAAATATAGTAGCACTTTCTACCACTAAGGGGAAATATATTTCAGCCACTGAAGTTTCGAAAGAAGCTATTTGGCTTGGTCGTTTGGTCAATGATTTTGGGCTGCCCACCAAAACACCTATACTTGGATGTGATAGTCAAAGTATTGTATGCCTGGCTAAGAATGCCATGTTTCATGCACGTACCAAACATATCAATGTGCGGTATCACTTTATCAAACAAGTTCTAGATGATGGTCTAGTCACACGACTAGCATCAAAATACACGATAACCTTGCCGATGTTCTCACTAAAAGTCTTGCAAAGGCTCAACATGAGCATTCCATTCAGCTAGTGGGAGTTGGTTAAAGGTTCGCTTAGGAGTCTAGGACCTTTAAGTGCGACGTTGTTGGGTGTACAGGTCCTTTCGCTACTCCTATGGTTCGCTTAGGAGTCTAGGACCTTTAAGTGGGACGTTGGGTGTAAAGGCCCTTTCGCTACTCCTATGTATATGGTTACTTGCACATGTGAACACACCCTTGCAGATGTAACTATATTGTATCCCAAGTATAAATACATTCTTTTATTCTTTGTGTGTATCACACTGGTACACACCCATCTCTCGAATCTCCACTCTCTACACTACACTGCTGAATACACCTCGATTGACACACTCGCATCCCTTCAAGACATTGATCGATGAATCAAGGGCGTCCCTCTCTCGAAACTTGTGTATCAATATACCTATATAGATGAGGCTCACCTACCCCACCGCACCACCCTCTCACACTTTCTCTCTACCACTAGAGAGTCATGACGGGTAACTGCATCATATATACTGGAAAGCGGCAGAGAAAGGAACAAACAAGCCTTTCCCTTGATCTGAAGAAGTGGACCTCTTCCACACCTTGGCCTTCCCCTAGGCCGAGAGATTCGAATCGAAATCTACGAAAGAGGATGACTCAATAGAATAGTCCAAATCCTACTTCTTCTTCTCCTTCTTCCTCGAAGCTGCTAACTCTTTACAGTCAATTTACAAGTGTCCCTTCTTACCATAGAGATAAGACTGGGCCTTCGACTTCTTCTCCCTAACACGCCTCTCTAAAGCTGCAAGAGCCTCACCAAAACTTGTATAAGTAGACGAAAGCTTGCCCTATAGATGCAAAGATGCATCACGCTCAAGCAGCATGGAGAACATATAGGTAAAGCTTACTGATGTCGAGGATGTTTGCACCCTCAAAGCATTGGCCACTCCATCAAACTCCAAGGGGAGCTTGTAAAGTATCATCCCTACAAGATGTGCCTCTATAAGAGCAAGCTGCACGTATCAAAGATAGTCATGTACCTCTGTAACACAAAGCAAAAATAATTGAATAGTGTCTTTAGGCTCAAACTTCATCTACTAGAATTGTCCATAAAGAGTCACTACATGCATGGTGGAAGGTGCCTCGTACAAGTTCTGAGCTTTGACCATACTTCTACAGATGTCCTACAACACGTAACCACTGTTAGAACTGTAGAAATACATTGAAGAAGAGCAGAACAGGCACGTGCATCATCCGTATCCCATGTAAGCATAGCTTCCTCATGATTGTCCTAATCAAATCTTCTCGAACTAGAAAAGGTCCTTGAGGATATAGAATAGCTCCACAAACGATGTACCATAACCACTTCTGCACAAGCCAAGCTTTCATAACAGCACTCCAAGTTAGATAGTCAAGGCCATGTAACTTATCATCAGTAGAAGTGCACGAAGGAGCCATCTGGAGAGGATAGGAAGAGAAGATAGAGGATAGGAGGTAGATAGAGAGAGAGAAAACCACCAAACCGACAGCAAAGACTACACAAAATGAGAGTTCACACGCAATGGAAACCAAAATCTGATCAAAAGAGGAGGGAGACTGCTACAAAGGGTAAAAAATACAGCCAAAAAATGCCCAAAACAGCAAAAACGACATGTACAAATAGTTGCCCAACCACAGCAATCAGGGTTAGAAAACCAAAACACACGCTAAATTAAGCAATAACTGCAGCAAACTGATGAAAACAGGGCCAGATGCTGATGCAGGCTGAAGACCCAGATTCTATATCTATGCACGACCCTCGACTAGCTCACCCTGACTACATCCATCAATGGACAGCCCGCAATGCCACAGCCAATGTTGAGCTCATGCAGGGATTGCTTCCTGAGTTTCACTCTCAGTTGCAGCACTTCCCGCTCGCGTGAGAGCAATGGAGTCACCTGCATTACTTGCTGATTAGCCTCTTAAACAACCCCAAAACACACTAAAAAATACTCTTTTAAAGTAAAAACCCTGAAACGGGGAGCAGTTCAAGAGAGTTCAATGGACACCCTAAAACGAGGAGGGGTTCGAGAGAACCCTAATTTTTGGGGCACCCTTCCACATCTATAAATAGACAAGATGCCCCCATTCAGATTTATTCCATCTGTGCAGGTTTATCACTCCACGTGTAGATTTCAACCATCAACCTCCTCCCACGTGGCTGTCTAGACCTTGAGACTGCTGCCACTCCATACGTGTTTGCTCCTACTGCTGACATCTTCATCCATGCTAACGTCAACTACTGGTGACATCATCATCTGCTGGGATCTGATCATCCAATATCGCCAACCACATTAGACACTGTTTCAGCCTACTATTTACAGCAAACTGTGCACAATTTCCAGCCTCCGATCGGTGGTACACTGCTGCGTTTACGAGTTTCCAGCCTCCAGACTGCTGCGTTTTGGTGACCAGCCTATTGTCATTCACTATTCAGCACTCCTACACTCCAACTGGTGGTCGCAGACTTGGGATCCATCTCCGTTGGACGTCACACTCCGACATTGCTCTGCCCTTGAGCACACTATATACTCTTACATTAATTTACAGCATTCATTCACTTCAAAGTTGTGTTCTCTCTCTCCCTTCTTCTATTTGTGTTTGAGTTTCTATGTTTGAGTTTTGAGTTTTGAGTTTTGCGTTTAGGGTTTGAGTTTTGCCCTCTGTGTCTGTGTCTGTATCTTTGTGTTTCTGCCATGGTCGTAGACTCTGTGTGTCCTCAATGCAAACCCTAGCAGTTTTCTTGACACACCAATGTCAGTAAATTCAGCTCAGCTGAGCAAAATTTCACTAATACATGAAAATCCCCAAAAATTTCCAAAGCCAATGTGCACAATTTCTACACTTTTCGGGTCCAATGTCACTGTTATGCATGAACAGCACCAAATCTGGGAAAAGCCCAAAAATTTAGGCACAAACTTGCAAACTATGCTTGCACGCACGAACTGGGGCTTAGGTAGATGTGCCAAGTCACCAAAAGAATGTCGAGCTAAGAGTCAACTAGCTGTCACGTGCTGCCGCCTGGGTCCTACTGACTGTCCGGCATTTTGCTTTTAGTTTTGACCTTTAACAACTTCCACTGACTGGGATCATCAATTGGATGATTCTAAAATTTGATAACATATCGAGAATAAGTATTGCATCTATGGGATAGTCATATGGTTAATATCTATGAGGGCCTCAAGTTCTGAAATTTCAATATCCTCATCAAGTAGAGGAGGAGGATCATAGATTGGATAAACAGGTAAAGTTTGGTAGAGATTCTGTCTTTCCTACATGGTCATTAGTTCTCTATGCATCGAATCTAAAGGAGAAAACTCAGTCTTACCTTTAATCTATTGTTGAGCCCTAGGCATAAGGATGAGATCGTACTACGCAACTAAAATCCTGTATGATCGGTGGACTCCATGGTAGTCTAAAATCTCTCCAACCATGCTAGATCTATTGGCCACAAGATAGGAGGCCCACTCCTGATTGATTCATGTTTGCTATGGAGACTAAAGCAATGTGGAAGTGTTCGAAGTCATCTGACCCTTCTGTAGTTCCTTCTTCTACAAATGAGTTGTCTGATTAAAGTCCTAGGTATCTCAAAGAAAACTTGGCTCTAATATCATATGAAGAAATGCTCTCGAACTCCTGTCTCAAGGAGCAAGGCAGAGATAATGAGCTGGAGTGTGTGCCATACTCCAAACAGATCCAGAAATCCACCAACGCAGCCTCCGAGGGTTGAAAACTAGCAAACGTAGCTATGGAAGCTAGATCTGATGCAGATGGGCAGTGAGAGGCGAGAAATACTGAAAAACGCATGTACCTAAGCAGAGATAAAAATTGTGTGCCATCAGAAAACTGAAAATGCAAATGCTGATGTGGTCCTCCCAACCAGGCGACAGCAAAAACCACAAGGCGATGGTGTTTGGATGATCCCAAGCAGCAAGAAGTGGTCTAGAAGCAATCGCCAACTCTCCAGAAGGGTCATCAAGCAATGAACATAGCAACTGTGTGGCTGGATCAGCAAGGCGTGGCTAGAAGGTGAGAGAGCACCAAGGTGGAGACTGGAAACAAGCGCCAAATTGATGTAGACAACAATGGGCACCTTTGGATCATATGTCCTCCGCGGACAAGATGTGGGCAGCAAAGCTAGAGGGCCTGAAACCTACAAAAACGAGATTGACGCTGAATGGAGGGAGGCATGCCTATTTATAGAAAGTTTGCAGACCTCATACCACACACTATTTTAAAACTCTCTCAAACCACGCACCATTTTAGGGTTTTCATTAATCAAGTATTTTTGGGGCTGTTTAAGTGGCTAATTCAACATGTAATGCATATGTTACCTCAAGAGGGGAGAGAAGGGTTAGGGATAGGGGGCAGCTGGTGGTGGTGGGAAAAGGGGGGAGAGGCAACAAACTGGACTACAGTAACCTAGGTTGGACTATGGACATTGCATTAATGGGTAGAGTGATGATACAGGACAAGAGTTGGAGTGGATGATGACAAGACATGCAAGTAGCAGGATGAGAAAAAAGGGAGCTTTTCCACCAACTCTAAGGCACAGGAGCACCATCAAAGACATGCTCTGCAGGATCCTTATGCTTATGAGTCATAAGTGATATTGCTAATTTTGTAGACAGGGTTCGGAGACCAAGATCAGCACTTGCAAGAGTCTTGGTTCTAATTCTACTCCCACGAGAGAGAAAGCACATAAATTGAATTCCAAGAGGTGAGAAACAAGCTAAGCCATTTTAATGCACTAGTCACCCCAACAGCAATATGGAAAAGTGGATGGCAAAATAGGGAGAGGCCATTGCTTCTGATGATTGCAAGGATGATGCACACCAAATCATCAATATGACGTGAGATACTGTGAGCAGAGCTAGCTATCACCCCCATGGTGATTGACTCTCATTCCGAGTGGTCACATATGTCATTCACGTATTGCTACCTGCATACACAGCATTAAGAGTCAAAGAGAACCACTTGCAAGAGTCTTGATCCTAATCCTACATGGAGAATGATAATATCCTCTCAACTTCATACTCTCTCAAGGGATCTAGACCCAAGCTGTCAATAAGCAGAGCTGCTAATGCTAGACTTGCAACAAGGCCTTCAAACCTCACTCCCTGAAGGATAGGGCACTCAAATTCAGTTCCAATAGCCTAGAAAGAAGGACACTAATTTAGTACACCAGTCACCCCAGTCACAATGTACAAATATGGATGGCATTGGCAAAACATGGAGAGGACACTAGTTTTGATGCTTGCTAGGATGATACAAAGCACACCATCAACACCACATGAGATCCCACGAGCAGAGCTAAATGCCACGCCCACAGTGGATGAACCTCATTTTGCAGTGATCACACACACCCGTAGACTACAGGAGCTGACTCCATTGAAGCACCCCCAGTTACACTACACTCTTCACAGAAGCTGGCCAGCAGGAGGAAAAGGGATGTTCGTTTGTGCAAACTTATTGCTTCTCTCCGGAACCATAGCTTCTACATGGGTACACTACCACCAAACTATCCTGAGCTGAATTGTGGGACCAGGACAAATATCACCCACATAGAGATTGACAAGACTTGGATTTCATCATAAAAACAACTTGATATGCAGATAGCCTTCTCCAAGACTTGGACTTCACCATAAGCACAACTTGATATGCAGATGGCCTTCTACAAGGACCATCCTCTCCAGCTTTCTCAGGATGCTTCAGGATTAGACCAAGATCTATGAATGTGCACATCACTTCAGATGCGGCATGCTGTAGGCCAGATGCAGCCCTCCTTGCACCAGCTCCAAATTAAGACAGAGAGACACTGTCTCAAGGCACAAGAGGACACAACATGTCTGAGTTGCCAGATATAGCTAAAGGTAGAAGAACAATACATATTTGGTTAATGCCTCATCAAAACTAGATAATAGTTAAGCTCATGCTGGTCACTAAAAGATAAAACTTGGATACCAACCTTGAACAGAAAATGCAAGAGACATTGGAGTGTAGCGTGTATAGACCACAAACATAGACTCAATATAGAAACAAGTAAATGAAGTAAACGGTGGAACTGGAACCACCCACAAAAATATATGAACATGCATGCACTTTATAGGGTAACCTCCCCCATCCTGCACCCCCTTGCAAACACTCCCCTGAACACCCCCTAACAATCACATACACTAGACGTAATCATTAGGCTGTTCGGTTGATACAGCAGGGTACACACATTCTAAGCAGACAGAAATTACTACAACATGCTTTCACACTGAGAGGTGCAGCACACCTTGCTTGCTGAGAATTCTAAACCCAAAGCAAACAGTAGGAATACCACACCAAATTGAGCCACTGTCTCTACCTGCAAACATCAAGACGGCAAGGAGATTATTGCTGAATCTTAATCTCAACAAAACTGTTTTAAAATATACCTACTCTGCAATTATATCACCTACTTGCCTGAACAAGCTCACTAACAAAGCTCAAACCACCAGGTCCGATTGCCGATCCAGCTAAAAGATAGCCAGTGATGACCTGTCCATTAATACAAATAGCATTAGAAACATATGCCCACATCAGTCCCCCAACTCTCTTGTTTTTCTCATGGAAAAGTTTGAGCTGATGAATCCAAATATTTACAAAGGGCTTTCTAGCAAACTAAGCTAACCCAAAGACAAGTAGGAAAAAACACATGGAGCCAAAAGGCTACAAAAAGACATTGGACTACAATGACACGAGAAGAAAATCACAAAGCTAGCACAAGTGGGGTAGTATGGATGATGGCCATCCACAAAGCGGCCACCTCTTTGAGGATCACACCAGCAGAAACCATGGAACTAGCATACCAAATGACAATGCACCTCCCACCTAAACTCTCTCTTTTAAAAGAGAGGAAGGGGAGATGATGGAGAATATGTCCGAAAATATGCAAACATGTGGAGACGGAAATCAACACATGGACAGCAATAGTAAAAAAGGCTCAAGATGATGTAGCAGAAAATTCCAAATGGATCAAAGTGGTGAGGAAAGCCCCACCAAACAAAGATGAGTTTCTAAATGCTGCACTAGAAGAGGAAAAGGGGAGAAAAATTAGAGCCTTTCACATTCATACAATGGGGTGGAAAGAATGAGACAGCCCACTAGACGATGTCTAAGGGTCCCCAACACTTCTATTGTGTTTAACATTCATGACAAGTCGGCAAGGACCCTGTCAAAAATAACATGTATGCTTTGATACCATGTCAAAATAAGCAACAATGTAGAGAGACAGTCAGGTTTGCAGGGAGTAACACAGATTCTGTACAGCAAACACTTAGAAAGGAGAATCTTAAAAACATAAGAACACGGTGATGATGCACTGAATCATGCTATGAGAAGAAAAGCTAATACAGCGGAGCCCAAGCTACTGCATTCTCCTGTCTGAATCAAGCGACAGCACCTATGGAAAATTTGCACAGTGAAGAGAGCGGGATGGAGACCTTCGGGCAATGGGCTATCAAAGTAATCACTGGAAGGTGAAGGACAGTTGTCGAGGGAGCAAACCACAATTCTCTGATGCTGTCGGAGATGTGGAAGATGATCACCAGCTATCGTGGGAGCGAACCGCAGTCCTTTGATGCCCTGGAGTAACCTGGGAAGCGAAATGCAAATCCCAGAGCATCAGAACTGTCAAACACAAGGTAAGCAGCCCAAATGCCGACGCCAGATGATGGAAGATGAGCCGGGCTGCAAAACGCAGGTCCCAGCAGCCTCTATGATAGGCGAGTGACGCCAAGTGATGGAGGAGGAGCCAAGCTATAAAAACGCAGGTCTTCGCAGCCTCTGTGATAAACAAGTGACACCATGTGATGGAGGAGAAGCCAAGCTGCAAAAACGCGGGTCCCAACAGCCCCTATGATAAACAAGTAATGAAATCACCAACGCTCGATGATAGAGACAATCGTCGGAGCCTAGGATGCAGACACCAACCTGGAGATGACAACGCCAAGCAAGGAGAAGGTCTCCACACTTAAAAAAAACGCAGGTGAAGGTGGATCCTAATGGAAAAGGGTATTGAGACCAAGCAGATGATGATGACACCAGGTGAAAGATGCTCCAAACGCAAAGCCTGATGCTGGAACAGGGCCCCTCAAGCTGAAGAGGCACGGTGAAGGCAGCCACGAGCCATGAACTACAATGTCCTCTTGAAGGGGTGTGAGGGCACTAGAGATGGCCTCTCGAACCTAAGTAGTCGAGGGTGGGGAAAGGTGAGACTTGTGCAGACCCAAGGGTGGGCAAAAATCACTATCTCTCAGTGGAGAAGATGGCAAAACCGAAGTAATAAAAGGGGTCGAACAATCATTGTCTCTCAAAGGAGTAGACTGCCAAGGGAACGGTATCCAACAATCACTCTCTCGATGGAGCAGATTGCAGAACCACAGGTTGTTGAGGTGGCATTCCTGAGACCCTAGACAAAGTAGAAAAAACCTCCATAGCGCATTGTGGCGGTCACAAGGAGGCCGTGGTACCAGTCGATCCTCATGGCTCGAAAGGGCTAAGTGTGCATTAGATGCATCTTATTGCCTTGAGCATAAAAATCTGAAATCCGGTGCAGAATAAACTATGTGGCCCAAAAGGGAGAGGTGGTAGAATGAGTGCCTAGATGTAGACGCATATACTCCGACAAGGTAAGGAGCAAAGGTCCATTGTGGCAAGCATCATTAGGGGTCCCGATGATGCTAGAAAAGAAGCACCTCGTGGTTTGTCCATATGCCTGTGACGAAGACATAGCATTGGAGTATCATCATGTAAAAGGGTAGGTGGATATGCCTGTGAAGAAGACATAGCATTGGAGTATCAGCATGTAAAAAGGGTCGGTGGATAGGAGAGAAGAGAAGGATATCTCTGTCTCCTAGTGATGCAGTAGAAATGAAGGGGGAAATCAGTAGATGATGCCAAACCCGCAACCTATCTTTGCCTTCTCTGATCAACACGGTCTTTAGCTCTCTAAGCTCGTGCGCTCTGATACCATGTCAAAAATGACATGTATGCTCTAATACCATGTCAAAACAAGCAACAGTGCATAGAGACAATAGGGTCAGCAAGGAGTAACACACAGTGTGTACGGAAAACACTAAGAGAGAACAGAAACTCGGAAACACAAGAACACAATGATGATGCAGTAAATTATGCTATGAGAAAAAAAGTTGAACCAGTGGAGCTAAAGCTCAGAAGATAATTGCATTGTCATGTCTGAATCAAGCGATAGCACCTATGGAAAATCTGCACAGTGAAAGGAGCGGAACACAATCCTCCAAGCAGTGGGCTATCGAAGTAATCACTGGAAGGTGAAGGACAGCTATTGAGGGAGTAAACCCCAATCCTCTGATGCTGTCGAAGATGTGGAAGATGATCACCCGCTATCGTGGGAGCGAACTGCAATTCTCTGATGCCGAGGAGTGACTTGGGAAGCGAAATGCAAATCCAAGACTGTCAGAACTATCAAATACAAGGAGAGCAACTCAAATGCTGAAGCCAAATGATGAAAGATGAGCCAAGCTGCAAAAACGCAAGTTGCAACAGCCTCTATGACAGATGAGTGACGCAAGGTGATGGAGAAGTAGCCAAGCTGCAAAAACGCAGGCCCCAGGAGCCCCTGCGATAGATGAGTGACGCCAGGTGATGGAGGAGCCAAGCTACAAAAACCCAAGTCCTAGCAGCCCATGTGATAGAGGAGTGATGAAGTCACCGATGCTCGATGAAGGAGACTATCGCCAAAGGCTAGGATGTTGACACCAACTTGGAGATGATGACGCCATGCAAGGAGGTCTCCACATTGAAAAACGCAGAGATGAAGGTGAAGCGCAATGGAAAAGGGTGTTGACGCCAAGCAGATGATGGTGATGCCAAGTGAAGGATGCTCCAAACACAAAGCTTAATGCTGGAACATGGCCCTAAAGCTGAAGAGACTGGGTGAAGGCAGCCACAAGCCACGAACCACAATGTCCTCCTGAAGGGGTGTGAGGGCGGTGGAAGGGGCTGGTGAGAGAAGCGAAGTGGTGGTGGTGACCAAAGAAGGTGGTCAAGAATGACTGAAGAGAAAGCGGTGACCAAAGAACGTGATGAAGAATGACTGAAGAGTGGTAGAAGTGGTAGGAGTGAAAAATGAATGAAGTGACTACATTTATACACATAAGCTGTCTAGGGTGGCGCATCACTGTGTGGGTACCCACTAATAAAGTGGCCAAAATGTGGACACCATCCCTTTTTGGGGTTGTCAGTGCGAAACCCTAAAATAAAGTGTGTGAACTAAAGAGGTGGTTTCTCAACAGACCCAACCAAGGATAAACCCCTTATCCTCAAATCTACTAATTTGGAGACACAAAGAGATTCTCTCTCCAAAATGAAAACCCTCAACGAGGAGAAGATCTTCCTTGAGGATGACCTCACCCCACCACAAGTAGCAAGCATAGAGGCTCGAAGCAAGCACAATGGATTACCTATTAGGATCCTTATCTCTCATCCCCAATATGCAATCTTTTATCATCTCCCTACACCCCTTTTTGGGGTTGTCAGTGCGAAACCCTAAAATGAAGTGTGTGAACTAAAGAGGTGGTTTCTCAACAGACCCAACCAAGGATAAACCCCTTATCCTCAAATCTACTAATTTGGAGACACAAAGAGATTCTCTCTCTAAAATAAAAACCCTCAACGAGGAGAAGATCTTCCTTGAGGATGACCTCACCCCACCACAAGTAGCAAGCATAGAGGCTCGAAGCAAGCACAATGGATTACCTATTAGGATCCTTATCTCTCATCCCCAATATGCAATCTTTTATCATCTCCCCACACCCCATTGAAGTGGATGCATATCATGCCTACCTCCATTTTAGTATGACTTGTTGGTATGATTGGACCTCACCATGAAGATACTTGTAGTGATTCCCTAGGTATCATTTTACCAAAGAGATGACAAGTACCTACTCAAACCACCTCCTCGGCTACCATGCATTTTTCTCACATGCCCTCCTCTCACCGTCCAAGCAAGAATGTCCCATAGAATAGTTGGTAAGATGAGAGACACCAAGAAACTTCTGCTTGCCTCCAAAAAGAGTAGGCATAAGGAAACTACACACATGGCCAAGCATGCATGATCTTATGCCACCTAGTGTGAAGGAAGAAAGTTTAGAGCAGTTTTATCAACTACTTGCCAGGTATGATTGCATTTGGCCATGTATGATATTATGCCACCTAGTATAAAGAAAGAAAAAGGTATTCTTAGCCAAGTTAAGAGTAGTTTTATCAATCATTTGTGAGGCATGATCGCAAGGTAGTGTGGAAGGCATTTCAAAAGCCTAGAGCACATACCCTATTACATCTCCAAAGACATGGCACACATATACTACATCGCTCAATTAGGTGTCTTGAGAGCCTTCTCTACCCCGACCACAAGAGAGCAAATCGACCTTCTTCACCACATTTATGGTTCGAGGCACCATCGACAAACTCGAGAATTGTCAAGCACAAGACCATGATGAACTAGTAACATAGCGCCTCATATGCCAGAGACCCAATGTTGTCACTTCTAGCCCAACTATTCGACAGGACCTTTGTGAAGGCTTCTTTGCTAGCTAATACTGTAGTATCAATTCTAAAAGCCTGAGACCCTATGGTTTCCACCAACTATAGAACCATCATGATCAACCACATGTTAGCCAAGCTTCATGAATCCGTACTGGAAAATAAGCTAACAAATGAATATAGATGCATCAACAACAGGTATATGGATAGGCAAGGATCAAGAGAGTATATTCCACACTCAACCACATGCTTACATTTCAAGCTATCATTGAGGAGGGTAGAGCAAAGGGGAGACAGATGTATTGTTGCTTTGTAGACTTTCACTTTCCTTGCAACAAGGTTAGCCAGAAAGTGCACTAGGCTTGAAATCTCAAAGAAGAGGAGAGGATCTCTACTTGTAGTGCTGTATAACTTGATTTTTTTATATTAAGATGAAAAACAGCAACAAATCTTACTATAAATGGAGTTAGAAAGCTACTCAATTCATTTCCCATGCCAAGAGAAGAAGATTGGTTGTTGTCCATACTCCTGTGAGAGTGCGCAGCGAAAGAAGAACACGAACACAGAGGAGAGGAGAGATGAAGCAGAGAATGAAGGAAGAAAATCTGCACTGACTGAGATGAATGCTGAATACACTGGAATGGACAGAACAGTCCCTGCACGCAGCCCGGAGCGTCAGTGAGGGAACCGGGACAGACTGGAAGCAGAGGCAGCACCAATGCCGGAGACGGAGACGGAGGGAGCAGTGCTGAACCTGCAGAGCATGAAAGAGATGAATGCTGGACTGACTGGGGGGGCAGCTATAAATAGCCCCCAGCCAGAAAACTGGCCGACCAGCTAAACTGGCCGACCTGGCCAGATCTGGTCCGACTGGCCAGATCTGGTCCGACTGGCCAGTTCTGGTCCGACTGACCAGAACTGGTCCGACTGCCCAAAATAATGGGCAGTCACCCCAAAAACAGCCCAGAACTGGGCTGTAAAATGCCCAGGGCTGCATACATACTAAGGCAGCCTGAAAACACACTGACAGAGCTCCTCTGTCTCCTGTCAGACTCTGACAGGAGCTCACAACCAGGAGATGACAGTCTGAGACTGAATAAGAGCAGGCTAACACCCCCTCTCAACTCCTGGGAGAGACTGAAGACCCAAGAACCGCATGTGATGAAGCAAAGAAGCCTGAGGCAAAGGCTTCGTAAAGAGATCAGCTGCATTGGCCGCCGTAGGACAATAGACCACCACCAGCTCCGAATCCACGATCCGCTCTCGAACATAGTGATACTGAACCTCAATGTGCTTCGTACGAGCATGAAACACCGGGTTCTTGGCCAGAGCAAGAGCACTCTGGTTATCCACGCGCAGCTCCGTAGGTCCGGTCTGGGTAAAGCCAATCTCCGCGAGTAAGCGACGGAGCCAAACTGCCTCCATAGCGGTCGAACATAGGGCCCGATACTCAGCCTCTGTAGAAGAAAGTGCCACAGTAGGCTGCTTCTTGCTGCTCCAAGAGACAGCACCAGATCCAAGGGTGAAAGCATAACCTGTAGTGGATCGTCGCGAATCCACATCACCTGCCCAATCAGAATCACTCCATCTAGAAAGGGTAATCCCATCTCCATACATGATCCCAAAGGATCGAGTCCCTTGCAAATAGCGAAGAACCCGTAGGGCCGCCTGCCAGTGATCCTGGGTAGGAGTCTGCATAAAGGAAGACAATAAAGCCACCACAAAGGAGATATCCGGCCGAGTGTGAAGCAGCCAGATAAGAGAGCCGACAAGGCACCTGTAACGGGTGGGATCGGTAAGAGGAACGCCAGCTGTCAAAAGCTTGGACTCAGGGTCCATAGGGCATGAGATAGGCCGACACTCAGCCATATCAAACTCCGAAAGAAGCTCGGAGATGTACCTGTGCTGCGAGATAAAAATGCCCTGTGCCATCTGATAGATCTCCAGACCTAGAAAGAAGTGAAGGATCCCTAGATCCGTCATGTCAAACTCCTGCTGTAGAATGGACCGTGTATGCTCCACCTGCTGAGTGTGGCTCCCTGTAATAATAAGATCATCCACATACAAGATGAGAAACACCGAAAGAGAATCCACAACCCGGAAGTAGAGGTTGGGATCATAAGCGGAGCGTGCAAAACCACTCTGTAGAAAGAAGCGGTCAATCCGCTGGTACCAAGCACGAGGAGCCTGCTTTAGGCCATAAAGAGCCTTCCGCAGCCTGTAGACATGATCCTCCTTCCCCTGCACAAGAAAACCAGGAGGCTGTGAAACATAAATCTCCTCCTCAAGAACGCCATTCAGAAAAGCAGACTTGACGTCCATCTGATAGACAGGCCAACGGTGATGTGCAGCAAGAGCCAAAAGCACTCGGATGGTGGACATCCTAGCTGTAGGAGCAAAAGTCTCAAAGTAATCCAACCCTGCACGCTGGGCAAAACCCTTGGCAACAAGCCTAGCTTTATGCTTGTCCAAGGAGCCATCTGCAAGATATTTGGTCTTAAAGACCCATTTCACACCAATCACCTTCCGTTTCGCGGGACGCGGTACAAGCTCCCACGTATGGTTTCGCTCGATGGAGTCGAGCTCGGCCTGCATAGCCTGTCTCCAAATATCCTGTGCAAGAGCCTCCTCCACTGTGGAAGGCTCAGAATCCTGAAGAATCTGTGACATAAGAGCATAGTTCACACATAGTGAACTGTCCCGCTGGGCCTGTAAACGGGCTGATCGACGAGGACCTGTAGAAGAGGCAGGAAAGTGTGTAACACTTGAATCCTGCATGAGCTGGCGATACCATAAAGGAATCCTAAGAGACTCCTTCTGTGAGGGAGACCGGGGGGTCGCTGGAACCTGTAAAGCACCCAAATCGGAGAGGGACTCCCCCTCACCGAGTGAAGGTAAATCCTCCGCATCTGAAGAAGGCTGTATATCCCGTGAAGATCCCGAAGAGGCGGTAGAAGAGCTCGTAGAAGACGAAGGCACATCCACCAAAGGGGAAAGGGAAGCCGAAGGAGGAGGAGGAGTAGGGGGGGTGCTAAGGGTGATCCTGGAAGGAAGTGAAGGGAGAGAAGGTGGGGGGGGGTCCGTCGATGATGAAGAAACATCGGAAATAGAACCATCAATCGGATCCTCAGAGGCCGAAGCCTCATCAAAGATCACATCCCTGCTCACCTCAACCTGCCGCGTCGTCGGGTCGTAGAGCCGATATCCCTTCGTGGTCGTACTATAACCAACGAAGATAAGCTTTCTCGACTTAGAGTCGAACTTCGTCTTCCTCTTCTTCTTGTCCACATGGACAAACGCATCGCACCCAAAGATGCGAAAATGGGACACGGAAGGCTTCTTCCCAAAGAAAGCCTCATATGGAGTCATGTCCTGTAACGCCGAAGTCGGAGAGCGGTTGCGTATATGCACCGCTGTAGCCACCGCCTCACCCCAAAGGAAATGAGGAAGACTCCTATGCTCCAGCATAGATCGGGCCATCTCAATCATGGTCCGATTCGCACGCTCCACCACACCATTCTCTGATGGTGTGTTCGGATGGGAATACTCCACCCGAATACCATGATCCCTGCAAAACTGAGAGAAAAGGTGAGAAGTGAACTCTCCACCGTGATCAGCTCGAACACCACGGACTTTGGAAGTGGTTTGGGTCTCCACAAACACCTGCCACTCACAGAAACGGGAGTACGCCTCGCTCTTGTACTCCAAGAAATAAGGCCACACATAACGACTAAAGTCGTCCACAATCAGCATCAAATACTTGGCCTTCCCAAGGGAGGCCGTGCCCATAGGTCCGCAAAGGTCGGTATGGACCAACTCAAGCGGTGAAGTAGCCCTCCTAGAAGCAACCTGCGGGTGAGGCTGCCTGTGCTGCTTGCCCCTCAAGCAGCTAGGGCACAAAGTGTGAAGAGGAGGGAAATCAGGAAGTCCCTCCACCATCTTCCTCCTAGAAGCCCGGCGAAGAGAATCAAGGTTCAAATGACCATACCGAGCATGCCAGAGTAGCCCAAGCTCATGGGAAGTCCGCGCAGCCAAGGCTGTGAGCGTATAAAGCCCACCCTCCTGTGTACCTGTCCAAAGGGCATCACCTGTAGAAGCATCCTCCACTGTGACTGCATCCTGAGTAAAAATAACGCGGGTACCTAACTGAGTAAGACCATGCACAGATAATAGGTTAAAACCCAAATCAGGCACATAGAGCACTTTGGCGGAGGAAGACCGCCTGTCAGAAAACATAGGTAAAGTCCCCACTCCATGAACAGGAACTGTAGAATTGTCACCAATGGTGACTGTACCCCCTCTGGAACGAAGATCCTGAAGCCAATCCTGACGGAAGGTCATATGTGAAGATGCGCCACTGTCGACAAGCCAAGGCTTCTCCGGAGTGGTAGAAGCTAGGGCAGTGTCTTCCTCAACAAAGAGATGCACAAACGCAGATTCTGTTGTGGCTGGGGCTGCCTTCGAGTCCTTCTCCTTAGGCTTCAAATGGGGATACTTCTGCCAACACTTCTCCTCGGGATGAGTGCCCTTCCCACAATGGGGACACTTGGGCTTCTTCTCCTTCGCATCCTTCTTATCTTCCTCCTTCTTGTCCTTGGACTTCTCCTTCTTTTGTTTCTTCTTCTTGCCACCACCTGTGGCAGCCGTAAATACCTTGGTGGAGCCACTGGCTCCCACCTCTTTGAGTCGCTCGTCATGCTCCAAGACAAGCGGGGAAAGCTCCTCCCATAGGAGAGTCTCACGGGTTCTCGTGGTGATGAGGCTGGTGTAGAAGACATCATAGCGGGGTGATGGCAGCTGAGTCAACAGAATCATCGCCATATCCTCAGACGATATCAGACGACCAAGAGAGGCAAGCTCGCCTCGCATATCCTCCATCTTCGTGATGTGCTCCTTCATGGAAGAAGAACCATCAAGACTGAGCATCCGCAACTTCTTCTCCAGGGAAATCTTGTGGGCAAATGTCTTGTGCTGATACAAAGACGCAAGCTTTGTCCATACTTCCGCCGCGGTCTTTAACCTGTGAACATGTACAAGAACAGAATCATGGAGACTCATAAAAAGAAAGGAACGGGCTCGAGAGTTGAGCCGATCCCATAAGGCTGCACGGTCCATAGAGGTGCCATCGGACGAATCCACGGGGGGTCGGTCGATGGGCGAAGAAACAAGATCCCACAGATCAAAGGTATCAAGGATGCAAGCCACCTTGCATGACCATAGGGAATAGTTGGAACCATCCAACTTGTCTTCCTTCGGAAAGGAAGGGAGAATCGGCACCTGGATAGAGGGAATCAGAGAAGGCATCCGCACAGTAGATGCAGTCTTCACTGAAGAAACCTTCGCAGTAGATGGAACCCTCTGAGATGCATGGACTGAAGAAGGCCGAGTGCGAGGAGGGTCATCCCGTTGTCGAACTTCACGATAGTCCCGCCTCCGCTCAGAGGAATGATGAGAAAGAAGCTCATCCTCTGAGTCTTCAAAGCCTGAAAACTGGTAAGACATCTTCCAATCTGCAAAATACCAAAGAAAATTGTGCCGCTGACGAAATAGGACCAACAGTGTGGTCACCAACCACCAAGATGCAGGCAGAAAGTGCCTACAGCCACCTGGATCTGCAAAACGCAAATAGATCTGATGGCGAACACCAGAAACGAGACCACCAGCACCGGGAACTTGCCCAGACAGAGGTCGCCTACAGGAGAGGAGCAGCCAGGGTAGAAGCGACCTGCAAAACAGCAAAACGCAGGCTGTAGGAGGGTCGCCCTGCAGCAGAGGAGGTCGCCTGGCAGCAAACGCAGGTTTGCTGCGTCACTGGATGACGTGGCAGCCCCTGTGTACAGCAAACGCAGGCTGTACAGCCTTCTGATGCAGTCGCCTGGCTGGTGTAGACCTGTTGGCAGCCTCCTGAAGGAATCGCCTGGCTGTTGTGGGACTGTGAACAGCAGCAGTAAGGTATTTCTCGCGTCCTCCGTGCTCTCAATCAGGCGATGATACCATGTGAGAGTGCGCAGCGAAAGAAGAACACGAACACAGAGGAGAGGAGAGATGAAGCAGAGAATGAAGGAAGAAAATCTGCACTGACTGAGATGAATGCTGAATACACTGGAATGGACAGAACAGTCCCTGCACGCAGCCCGGAGCGTCAGTGAGGGAACCGGGACAGACTGGAAGCAGAGGCAGCACCAATGCCGGAGACGGAGACGGAGGGAGCAGTGCTGAACCTGCAGAGCATGAAAGAGATGAATGCTGGACTGACTGGGGGGGCAGCTATAAATAGCCCCCAGCCAGAAAACTGGCCGACCAGCTAAACTGGCCGACCTGGCCAGATCTGGTCCGACTGGCCAGATCTGGTCCGACTGGCCAGTTCTGGTCCGACTGACCAGAACTGGTCCGACTGCCCAAAATAATGGGCAGTCACCCCAAAAACAGCCCAGAACTGGGCTGTAAAATGCCCAGGGCTGCATACATACTAAGGCAGCCTGAAAACACACTGACAGAGCTCCTCTGTCTCCTGTCAGACTCTGACAGGAGCTCACAACCAGGAGATGACAGTCTGAGACTGAATAAGAGCAGGCTAACAACTCCCTCCATGTTGTCTATGACTCAAACCTACAATTTCTGCAACAAATAAGAGAAAAAGAGCTATCTCCAAACTTGGGATATGTAGGGACCGGTTAGGCACGGAGATCGAGACAGAATGTCGCTATGCGCAGTGAGAGAGAGCAGAGTAGAGAGTGAGCACATTTTCACATACAATGACAAGTGTGTACCTTTAGGTTTCTAGATAGACATATATGTGTAAGTACAAGTGCTAAGGGTGTATTCACA
The DNA here is from genome assembly GCF_053477565.2 of Lygodium microphyllum. Lineage (NCBI taxonomy): Eukaryota > Viridiplantae > Streptophyta > Polypodiopsida > Schizaeales > Lygodiaceae > Lygodium > Lygodium microphyllum. The sequence continues at coordinate 139,788,311 of NC_141153.1, forward strand.
CCCAAGCACATTTAAAAGGCACGAGGCCTTTATTCCCAACAACCTCCCACCTAAAGGCAATGTGCCTTAAGAGGAGAAAAGGATCAGCTAAGTCTAGGTATATACAAAGCTGAAATGTATAATCTATCCAACTCCCATCATCTGTCGGCAATGAGCAAACCGCTCTACTGGAAGAACCTTTGTGAGAAGGTCTGCAGGGTTATCATCTGTATCCACTTTGACAAGCGCAATGCTCTTGCTGTCAAGTACATCTCTAATAAAGTGGTACTTCACCTGTATGTGCTTTGTCTCTGCATGAAAGACAGGATTCCGTGCTAGCATGATAGAACTCTAACTATCACAATGGAGAGCAGGTAACTATGAGATGCCAAGCTCTCCAACCAGACGTGAAAGCCATAAAGCCTCCTTGCATGCCTCAGTGGCATCCACATACTCTGCCTCTGTAGTAGACAATGCAACACACTTTTGTAGCCTGGAGATTAAAGAGACTGCTCCTCCTGTGAAAGTAAACACATACCCAGAAGTGGACTTCCTGCAGTCCGCATGACCAGCATAGTCTACATCCGTAAAGCCAACAGCAAATGCCTTTTGCTTTCCAAAGCAGATGCACGACTCCTTTGTGCCTTTGAGATATCTCATAATACATTTCACTGCATCCCAATGCTTCTTGCCAGGGGTTCCCATGTATCTGCTAACCACTCCCACTGCAAAGGCAATGTCAGGACGTGTAGCAACCATAGCGTACATCAAACTGCCAACAGCTGAAGTATATGGTATCTTGGCCATTTCAGCCTTCTCATCATCAGATGAAGGACTGTCCTCTGCACTAAGTTTCACATATGGAGGCAATGCAACCCCAATTGCTTTCCCCCCCTCCATATTGAAACGCTACAAAACTTTGGAATATACTCCTACTAAGAGAGATAGAGTAAGCCTTTCGATCTATCTTTGAGAATTCGCATGCCAAGAATGTGATTTGCATCACCAAGATCCTTCATGTCAAATCTACCATGACTGTGCTTCAATAAATCCAAGGCATGAGTATCCCCACCAACAATCAGCATGTCATCAACATACAAAACCAAGATAATCAGGCTGCCATCTGCTGCCTTATTCGTATACAAGCAGTGATCCACTTGACTTCTATGAAAGCCTTGGGACTGCATGAATGTATCAAACTTATGATACATTCTCTTGGTGCTTGTTTCAGCCCATACAAACTCCTTTTGAATTTACATACCATTTTTTCTTCCCTTGTTCAACAAACCCTTCAAGCTGCTACATATATATGTCTTCATGCAGATCACCATGTGAAAACGCAGTCTTTACATCCACCTGTATGAGCTCCATATCCTCTACTGCAACCAAGCCCAAAATGATTCTCAATGTAGTCATCTTGACTACAGGAGAGAAAATCTCATCAAAGTCAATTTCATGCTCCTGCTTGTACCCCTTTGCAACCAATCTTGCTTTGTACTTTGGTGAGGAACCAGAAGTGACCATCTTCTAAACCCATTTGCATGGAAGGGTTTTTTGCCCTTTAGGCAACTGCACCAAGTCTCAAGTGCAATTTTTTTCAAGAGATTCCATCTCTGACAGCATGGCTTTATACCATTTCTTACTATTTTGTCTGTCCATTGCTTCCTTGAAGCAAGACGGTTCACCACAATCTATCAACATGACATAATCAGCCACATTATTTGCACCAAAAACAAACATGTCAGGTTGTCTAGTAGCCCTAGACGATCTCCTAACCCAATGGTCATTGTTTGCTGGTTGTTGCTGCAAATTTCCATTTTCAGCATGCTGTTTTGGCATTTCAGCCTGCAAATCAGCATTAACAGCTTCCTATCCTGGCTGTTCCTGCACATGTAATGGCTCATTTTCATGGGCTATTTGCAATAGCTGGCTGATCATTTCCAGAATCATTTTCTGTATTCACAAGTTCATTTACAGCAGGTGTTTGCTGCTGTACAGCGGGCACATTTTGCTTCCAAAAGGTATTTCTTCCCGAAATACAACCCTACGGACCTCCTGAGTCTTTTCGAGTTGTTTATGCATGTGATCTTCCCGGAAGATAACGTCATTGCTGCGTACTACTTTCCTTTTCTCGAGATCCCACAATCTATACCCCATTTCACCTTCGTCATCATATCCTAGGAAAATGCATTTGCAGGGCTTTGGCTTAAGTTTGTTGTATTTTTCTTTACAAATGTGCACAAAAGCCTCGCAACCAAACACTTTCAAATGAGCATATGAAGGTGGCTTGCCCGACCACGCTTCTGTTAGAGATCAGATCAGCACAGGGCAGCAGGTGGCCTGGTGCAGTCGGACTGCACAGTGCAGCGGTGCGGAAGCGTAGGACTGAGAGAGAGAGAACACAGAGAGAGAAGAGAGAGAAAGAGACAGTGGACGATGAAGATCTGCTGTATAAAGAATGCTGAATACAAAGATATGCAGATATATACACGGGCGCAGTGCACTGGACTGCGTGTCTCCACCTCGACGATGCAACCTGTAACTGCACACTGCTAATACCTGCAATCTCACATGCATAGTTGTCCCCAAGATGGACAACACCATGTCGACCCCCTGTATAGACGGAAAACCACTCACAATGAGGAGTGACATGAAAGGAAGCACCTGAATCGAGAATCCAGGTATACATGTCATCATCTGTATCTGCAAGTAAAGCATGTGCAACAAAGTGTGAAGAGACAAACAGTACGTCATTCCAACTGTCACTGTCATGAGTGACTACATTCACCTCTTTAATTTTTACACTACTCTTCTTAGACTGACTGCCCTTCTCTTCCTTGCTATCATATGTCTTCTTGCCTTTTCCTTTCTCTTTCTTCCATTTGTAACAGTCACATTTAAAGTGACCCTTCTTGCCACAATGATGGCATTCAACATCTTTGCCATGTGATTTGCTGCGTCCCTTGCCATTATATTTTCCCTTTTGATGTGATCTGCCCCTAGTATGCAAAGCAGTAGAAGACTTACTGGATGCATTGTTATGCCGATTCATCTCTTCCATGAGTAGAGCACTCTCTATATCAACATACAAAAGGATCACATTAGAATTGCTCATAGCAGTCCTGAATGTATCCCAGCTCTCTGGTAGAGTGAAAAGAAAGAAAGTAGCCTTAAATTCCTCATCAATCATGAACTTCGAGGCAACCAACTGGTTGAAAATGGAGTTAAACTCACTCAATTGAGTAGACATTCATGTACTCTCTTTCATATGCAAATCCATAAGCCTTTTCAGCCAATACACTTTGCTTGCAGCACTCTTTTGTGCATATAGTTCTTCCAGTCTAGTCCATATAGTATATGCAGAATCCAAACCTTCAATGTTGAACAGCAACGCATCAGAAATCGATAGCTCCATGGTTGAGCATGCAATCTCATTTAACTCATCCCAATCATCCTTATCCATATCCGCGGGCTTTGCCCCTTTGGTTTTAGTCAGCTTTGCTTGCTTCTTTTGTAACAGGATATTGTAGCACTGCTTTTGCCAAACTGCAAAGTTATGTGCGCCTTCAAGCTTCTTTATGTGCATCAGATTACTGCTGTCATTGCTGCCAGCCATGATTTTCAGCCCAAATGTGACCAAAAAACCAGCAAATGCAGGCCCAAACTGTCACCCAAGTGACCAAGGTACAAACAAGTACCAATCAGCAATAAATGACCATGCAGAAGGATAGATTTCAAATCTGTAATTAAATTTTCAGAAGCACCAAACCATGTGCTACAGCATTATCCAACCTATTACAGTTGTTCCAAGGGCATATGCATCACATTACATGAGGAATCCCAAAATTTCAGCTGCAATTTCTGTTGTACATGTACCCACGGACATAAAATTTGACACGAACGGTCAAAAGCCCAAAAAATTTTGTGCTCAAAGCATCAAACACACATCTGCCAAAATAGAGCAATTTCAGCAAAACCCCCAAATTTTACCAACTGTTGATGTCCAAATTGTGCGGAATTCAACCTGCAAGTACATAAAATGCCCAAATGTTGCACAGATTTTGCCCAAACTGCAAAAGCTCCAAATTGCACGGGGTCCAATGTGCATCAATGTCGAGAAATTAGGTAAATTTCAGCCCACTTTGCGCATATACATTAAAAGCCCCAAATCTCGGGGACAAAATGTCACAAATTCCTGCAATTTCCGAGACAAATATTATTGTTGCATCTTGGTCACATCAAATCTGGACAAATCCCCAAATTTTCCAAGTCCTGCGTGCACTAATTTCAGTGAAATTGAAAGAATTTCACTAAAATGTGAAAAGCCCCAAAATTCCTGGGCAAATGTGCATCGACTTTGCAATTTCTGAGTCAAATTGTCCAATTTTGCGTTAAGATCCCCAGATTCAGGAAAAGCCCCAAATTTCTAGGCCTAAATCTGCCCAGATTTGCACCCTGTGCTTGTGCGCACGAACACCCAAACGAGAGGAGGTAAATCAGACTGAAAATTTTCAATTTTTTTAAAAAAATATTGAACCGTTGACCTGCCGATCGTCCGTGCAGTCATATCGCATGATGGCTTGTCACTCGTGCAGCCCGACCGTCACGCCACCTGACCTAGTCGCGACTGCTGGCCGTCGCTAGTCCAACAGTCATCGCCTCGTTTGCAACATCGCCTACAGAAGTCGCTTCTTGCATTATCTCAAAGGCACTCAAACATTGGCCATTTTTTAATCTAAAGACACTTCTCTTTACTTGAATGCATTCACAAACAGTGATTGGCCTAGTTGTTTTGACACATAGGTGTCTAGTAGTGGTAATTGTTTTATTCTTGGTGATTCATGTATTTCTTGGATGAGCAAGAAGCAGTCTACGGTGGCCACATCTAGCTGTGAAGCTAAATACAAGGCAGCATTTACAGCTACATTGGAATGCGTATGGCTCAAACGCCTTTTGGTCAATCTTAGTGTGGCAAAGCAATCAGCCACTCCTATCTATACCAACAATCAAAGTGCCATGGTAGTTGCAAGAATCCAGTTTTTCATGCTCGCACTAAGCACATTGAGGTGCATTATCGTTATGTCAAAGACACGCTCCATTCAAGGGAAATTGACTTGGTTTATGTCCCTACACATGACAACTTGGCAAATGTGTTTACAAAATCTCTCTCTAGAGAAAGGTTTGAAAACTTTTGCAAGGCTCTAGGCTTGATACCATTTGGAGATTGATCTGCCTATTCCCTGTAAACATTTACATCATTCACTCGAGAGGGGTCTACTACCCTTATCGTGTTCCTCCTTTATTGAATTGGCCACCATCATATCCACAATTAGTTGAACAAGCATTTAAAAAGGCCTCACGAGGCCATCAACTAAGCCGAATAGGCCCATCTCCTCAAATTTGGTCAATTTATTTACGAGGCCATCTTAAGCCATCAATTTATTTATAAATTTGATTCTCTATGGGGGTCAATTAACTGACAATTGGGGCCAACTTTTTATTATAGTAGGCCGACTATAATCACATAGGCCGATATATTAACGAAGGGCTAACTTGTTGTGAATTATCAGATTTTGATTAAGTGGGTTGTCAAATGAGTGGTTTGAGTGGGATGAGGGCTACTCAAAAGGCCTCAATCCCTTTTTCTTGATTATTATTATTATGTGAAAATTTGACTACCACCATGATGATAAATCCCAGTTGCAAAAGCAATACCATAACAACCCATCCATAAGGCAGGCGACCCTACAAAGTCCGGAAGATCATGACCGGTCATCCATTGGACGGGATTTTTGGTTATACTCTTGAACACAATTCTACACATGCACATCCGCACACACATGCACATGCACAAAATCAAAAATGAAAGTACTGACCAATTTCCTCTACATGCCCCCCCCCAACCCGGGTGGAGAAAAGCATGCACACGCACAAGGCAAAAATCTGCAAGCCACATATTGCAATTAACACTTACTGGCTGGCCAAGACAGGCAAAAATTATCCCCCCCACAGTTGCTGAGACTATCACCACCACCATGTCTGAAATAAACCTGCAACGTCACCACCCAATAACAGATCAGATATTGACTATGCAGTGCTCATTAAGTCCAATGAAAAAGGTACTGTAAAACCATCAAATAGAAGTGCTGAATATTGAAAAACCATGGTCATCATGGCTATGATGTGAATTCTAATTTAACACCTTAAATCAAGCTGAAGCACAGGATATTTGGACTTGCGGTTGGACATAACAAAGATATTATCCTGCAAGTGCAAACTCAGACCATCAGATATTGATGTCAGGTGTATCAAGGACACAACATTAGATCAATACACACAAAAAGAGATAAACTTGTGACTTCTTTTGATGTATGTTAAACGCAAGATAGACAGTTAGATTGGATTCTTAGTCTCATCCTATACTATGTCCAAAATTGTTCCAAATTTGAGTAGAAATGAATTAAACCTTTTTATCAATCAATGTTGGCAACTCCTCAGCTCCATTATCGGGATCAACCCTAAAGACATCTTGGATCTGAAATGGCTTTGCTGTCCCGCTGTGCCACAAACCAGAATTATAGTTTTCTTAGGAAGTTTTAAGCAGGTGAAGCCACTTATTTCCCTGCTCATATCCTTAACATATACTTCAACAACCAAAATATGAGAAGATCTACACAGGATACATGCTAATAAAAGAAAACATGAGCAGAATACAAACTTATTGAGAAAATGAAAAGCAGAATACTAAGTTGGTGTTCCATTGTGACAGAGAACAGCAAAAGAAGCTGTCATAAGCTTAAAAGATCCCACTTCCATTTTGTGATAGAGAAAAAGACAAAATGCTTAATAGGAGATAAGAAATGGGGCACCAGCATAATCTCAGCTCAAGAGAGATTAGACTAGAACAGCATATACCTTCTAAGGAGCTTATAAGCATGATATGCTGAAACTGAAAATTGAAATGCTTACATAGATTCAACCTGCAACAACATGACACAAGAAATACAAACATCTCATAGAAACATTCCTCTGCCCAATCCTAACACCATCAACTTATTAGGCTAAACCCATTGGGCAGAACTGATATCTCTACCACCCCTGCACTGTTCTAGTCAGTCAGTGAGACTGCCTAAAGGCTTGGAGTCTGATAGTAATGAACCAATGAAAATGTTGCACAAATGAGAACCAGACTGTTAGATTTATTTATCCCCGTGTGTGAACACGCATTATTATGTCTAAAAGTACATCTCTCTCTCTCTCTCTCTCTCTCTCTCTCTCTCTCTCTCTCTCTCTATATATATATATATATATATATATATATGCAGAGATTACAGCACACTTCACCTCTTGGAAGGTGGACATTGAAACATCCCTCCAAGAGAGAAATAGGGTGATTGAAGAGCTGAGGCACGAACTTGATGGCTACAAAAACCAGCTTGAACTCCTCAAGAAGGAGGAAGGGGAAATTACCGAAACAACGCCCACAAAGGTGCTAACCGAGATCTACGAGCTGAAGACACACATGACAAAGGAGCTCAACACATGGGCAAACATAGTGAAACAAGGACAAGCCGAGGTGGTCGAAAACTCCAAGTGGATTGAAGTAGCGAAGAAGGCACCAACAAAGAAGGAGGAATTTGTGAATGCAGCATTGGAGGAGGAGAAAAGGAGAAAACTTAGAGCGCTCCACATCCGGGTGGTAGGATGGACGGAGGGTGACAGCCCCCTGGCAAACGCCAAGAAGATATGTGAAAAGCTGGGAGTTGAGGACCCCACAATAGTGGAGAACGCATGGCGCATAGGGAAAGACCTCACCAAAAGCCGACCTCTCATCCTCAAATTCGCCAACCTGGAATCCCGACGAGTCTTCCTCTCTAAAAGGACAGCACTAAAAGGGAAAAAGGTCTATCTAGAGGATGACCTCACATCCGCACAGGTAGCACACCGTAAGGAATGCATGCCACAAATCCTAGAAGCACGCAAAGCCAGGAAATGGGCAATATACCGAGATGGCCATGTCATCATCACAGAAAAATGCCAATGACGGGGCGCGGCCTATGAGACCCGCCTGAGGGTTGCAGTATGGAGCTGCAATGGAGCTATGAAGACAGACGTAGGACTATTCCAAGAGACCTTCACCGACAAGGATATCATCCTATACACAGAAACCCACCAGAGCCCATGCACACACCTACCTAAAGTAAGGGGATACAAATGGGAGACAACATGCCACCCTAGAGCCCCGAACAAAAGAAGGGACCCGAGGGTCCCGAGGAGTCGCAGTGCTATACAGGGATGAGTTACAGCCCATGGTGCAAGTCATGCGGAAAGATGAGGAGGCCCGGTTCATGTGGATCCGGATACACAAATCGCCCTCGAGACATCTACATGGCAATGTGCTACTTCCCCCAACACACTCCCCCTACGCCCCACAGAAGGAGGAGTCACCATACCTACCACTGTACGAGGACATCATGCACTACTCCAACTTGGCGGATGCCATGTTGGCCGGAGACTTCAATGCCCGCACAACACAGAGACAAACTCCCTTTTTCGAGAGCAAAGACCACATATACAAAGAGATAGCACCGGAGGAGATAGGGCTCAACCATACATCACAAGATACAGTTGAATGCACCGAGTATGGTGACCACCTATTGGCGCTAGGGGGCGCGCAAGGATTAGCCATCCTAAATGTGCTAGACAGATGGCCGGGATCGGACACCCTCACATGCTTTCCACATAAGCATGCGGCTAATTGCAACAAATGAGGGGCACCAAGAGCACCTACACAGAAACTGGGAGCAAGCATAGTGGATTACATACTCGGGCCCCTATCACTTATCCCTGACATCCAGTCCTTCAGAATATCACCCCACCCGCTCACAGTGGCTACCGAGCATGCCTACCTGCAATTTGACATCGCATGTAGATATGACCCAGCCCCCCTAGCAAGCAGCCTACCAAGATTCCCCATGTACCACTTCACCAAGTTAACTGTGAGCGCTTATTCCGACCACCTCTATTGAAGCCCGCAAGAAATGAACCCTTACTCGCCCTTGGAGGAGATCACAACACAACTCGCGATAACACTCCACACCTCGGCAGCCAAGTACTTCCCCCACACATCCCCGGACAAGAATGTCTCACAGAATAGCTGGTACGACGCAGAGTGCAAGGAAACCCGGCTTTGTCTTCAACAGGACGAAGCACGGGGAGTACACACGCACAAACAAGCATGCCTGATCTTCCGTCGCCTCATACGAAGGAAGAAACGGGCCTACCTATCCAAAGTGGAACGCGAATTCTACCAGCTATTCTGGGGACATGACAGCAAGGAGGCGTGGAAGGCATTCCAAGAGCCCCGTGCTTAAGACACCCATTACCTCCCCGGACACATGGCATGCATATGTGACCTCACTGTATCAAATACCCGAGAAACCCCCACTGCCCCGACCACCAGGGAGCAAACCCGAGTCATCTACATTCTTTAGCACAGAGTGGGTTCAGGGCGCCATTGAGAAACTACAAAATGGCCAAGCCCAAGACCATTAGGGCTTAGTAGCAGAGCACCTAACCCATGCCTGGGACGTACTTGCACCCCTTCTAGCCCACATGTTCAATAGAGCCTTATATCAGGGAGTCCCTACCAGCCGATCGGCCAACACCATAATACCTATCCTGAAGGCTGGAGATCCCATGGCCCCCACGAACTACCGAACAGTCATGGTTGGCCATGCACTGGCCAAGATCTATGGATCCATCCTGGACCATGAGCTGAGCAAGTGGGCAGAGCAACACCAGCATCGAGCGACTAAACAAGCAACGTTCAGGAGGGGGTACTCCACTCTTGACCATATCCTCACACTTAGAGCCATTATAGAGGACGGCAGGGCACACAAGAGGCGGATATACTCCTCCTTCGTGGACTTCCGCAAGGCCTTCGACATGGTACCACGAGCCAAGCTCATGCAGAGACTACAAGAATAGGAGGTCCCACCCAAAATGCGTTGGGGGATACCCGCACTATACGAATCGGTCATGGGCCAAGTCCAAACACCAAGGGGGCTGTTAAAGGAGATAACCAGCACCATTAGAGTTAAACAAGGATGTCCACTCTCACCTACTTTATTTGGTCTCTACATTGATGAGATATCAGAGTACATGGATGGATTGGGAGGGGAGGAATCTAGCCTAGGAGGGATACTGATACCCATCTTACTATATACAAACGACATAGTTCTCATCTCTAGCACGCCCGAAGGGCTACATCGCCAATTCAAGGCACTCTAAGCTTTTTGCTAGGATAAAGACCACACCGTGAACCTGGGGAAGACCAAAGTCATGGTGTTCAACACTTCAACCCAATGGATTCCACCGTCAGTATCCCCCTTCACATACGGCGGGGAAATCATGGAAGTGGTCCAAAGATACGTCTATCTGGGGATTACATTTTTAGGACCAAGATTCACTTTGATAAAGGCAACTAAAGATAGATTGACACGAGGCTATCCAGCCCTCGGATCCATGGAGAACCAATGCGCTCGCATACAATTCCAGGAGCCTCATACAAAGCTCTGGCTGTTTGACACTCTAATCACATCAGCACTCTTGTACGGGGATCCAGTCTCTACCACACAAGGAGGGCCACACAGGACCAGCCATTGCCTCAAGAAGAGGCCATCTATGAGGGATGGGAGCAGATGGAGAGACCCCTAGTACTTATGATCTCACGGATGATGCGGAGCAAGCCCTCTATGCCACACAAGATCATCAGATCAGAGATGGGGGCACGCCCATCGTAGTTGAGGCCCTCTTCCAAACAGTGGTCTTCTTGCATCGACTATGGGACTTGCCACGGCATCGATACCCCAGACTCGCACTACAGTCATCCAAACAACTAGCACTGCAAGGGGACACTGAATGCTGGCATGCCCAAACAGAGACCTAGCTGTGGCCACACGGCCTACACATGGACCACCTCCCCCCACTATAATACAGCCTAGACTGCCCTCACCTGGAGCTCAGACGGGAGGAAGTGAACCGCATCATCAAAATGGACATCATTTAGCTACACATGGTTAAGACATGGGGTGACTCCTACAGAAGACCTAGGGACAAAGAAGGCTTTCTACCAGGAGCACTTCTTGCACATATCCACAAACGGCTTCATTACCCGCCCAAGCTACATGGACACACAATTGTCCTATGGAGTTACAAGCCCCATCGAACAAATCCATACATCTTCACACCAACTACGGATCGAGACAGGTAGATACAAGGCCCACCTCCTCCCCCTAGAAGATTGGATCTGTCAAATCTGCCAGCTCGAGCCGGAGATAGAAGAACACTACATATGGAGGTGCCCACCGTACTACGAAATCCGAGGACGCTTCCACTGCCTATTCAAAGAAGGATTCGAGCCACTCTCCAAAGTGATGGATTTCAAGGACCAGAGATGCCTTGGGCTCTTCCTGCTCGAAATACGGCGCCACGAAGACCACCTCCTCCGGACCTCGGAGCAAAGACAAGGAGCCGCCCAACGCGTGCTAACAGAATTCTATCGAGAGCCAGCTACCATCCCCACCCCTAAGCCCCCACCAGCCCCACTAACTTCCCGACAGCGACGGACCACCCTAGCCATGGCTACGGCAAGAAGTAAAGCCCGGCGCCTACACCCAACCGGTCCCCCGCCCCCGCATGAGGCATATGTCCAGGATACAAGGGATACTACACTGCCACCGAAGGGCCCTACCCTGCCGATTCAACCTCTCGATGTTAGATAGACCCATACGGGACATTTTAGGATGACCAAGCTCCATGAGCAATTCCACACCATACTTGGAACACATATGAATTGTACCCAGCCTGTATACCATTTTGTAACTAGCAGGCACATGCCCCTGCAGGAGACATCACCTACAGATACAACGGATAATACTACAACACCACCGGGGAGCCATACCCCGCCACTTCAGTCTCTCCATGCTAGACAGGCCCATGCGGAACATCTTAAGATGACCACGCTCCATGAGCAGTTCCACACTGCACTTAAAGTGCATCTAGATTGTATCGAGTCTGTATACCATTTTGTACCTACTCACCTAGCTCACCATAACACTAGATAGTAGCTTTACTGGGACTTGGAAAACTTCCCAAACATTTTGTATGTAACCTTTTGGTCTCATAGGCCAACTTGGCCTTTTGTAGGTGTTAATATAACTCTCTCTCTCTCTCTCTCTCTCTCTCTCTCTCTCTCTCTCTCTCTCTCCACCATGGAACTTCATCCTTCATAGCCTACTAGGCACACATCAGCTCCATACCCAACAGTGGTATCAGAGCCAAGTTCAACTCTAGCTTCACCCACAGCTGCCCAATATTCTGCTGGTCCGCTTCATGTGCCCATTGTGCATGTTTGCCACTATCTGTTCACTGCACAACGTCTGGAGGAGGAAATACTGCACTTCCTGTCTATGCCCGTGTTCTACACTTGTCATTCACGTCAGTCATACCGATCGTGCGCCCTGGTCAGATGTGCCCCATCACCTGCCCCACAGCTGCCGTTTGACAATCTGCTACGCCAACTGTGCCGCCACAATCTGTCCATCATGTGTTTCATCTGCCTCCTGTCTGCCCATCAAACGTCACGCATTTCATCTGGCGGCTGTGAAAGACAGCTGACTCTCCACATCAGATGAACAACCTGCCTGACCTGTTGAGCTGCCCACATGCCGCCTACCTGATCCATGAAATCGTAACAACTCTCAAGATGGCTCGAGAGATGAAATATGAAGATATGCCATTCTTTTAGATGACGAAAGACGCAACAAAGATGCTGGAATTAGACACTGGCCATGCCCATGCATGTGTTAAGACCTCTCCAAACACTTACTGTGTGGAGTACTCTTTCCAAATTTTTATCCAAAATGATTTATACTTTCCTTTTATGATTCTATTAGGAGCTATATTTCAAGAGGGGATTGTAACCACTTCCTGCATGACCGCTGAGTTGATCCCGAAAGCTATACCTATGTATTTCACCTCTCATCATGTGCCTAGTGCCTCCGAGCCACGTTGGCTTTTGATCAGCCTCTAAGCCACACACACGTACTTCTAAACCATGTCTTACTTCGGATCCTTGAGCTTTTTGATAGACCGTGTCATGATCTTCCTCACAATATATCTCTCTCACTTATGTATGTCATTTCCAGAATCATTGTATGAAATTAGACACTGCCTCTTAGAGGTAAGATCTTCTCTTTTCCTTTTTCATATATTTCGTGTCACGCTCATGGTCTCATAGGTCATTTTGGCCTTTTGTAGACGTTAATATATCATTTCATTTCATCTCTCTCTCTCTCTCTCTCTCTCTCTCTCTCTCTCTCTCTCTCTCTCTCTCTCTCTCACATTTTGTACCTACTCAATTAGTTTATCATAGCATTAGATGGAATCTTTACTGGGACCTAGAAAGTTTCCCAAACATTTTGTATGTAACGTTTTGGTCTCATAAGCCAACTTGGCCTTTCGTAGACGTTAATATAACTCTCTCTCTCTCTCTCTCTCTCTCTCTCGGAAATACGGCACCACAGAGACCACCTCCTCCGGAGCTCGAAGCAAAGACGAGTAGCCACCCAACGCCTACTCACAGAATTCTACCGAGAGCCAACTACCATCCCCACCCCTGAGCCCCCACCAGCCCTTCTAACCTCGCGGCCGCGAGCCATAGCCACGACAAGAAGCAAAGCCATGCGCCCACGCCCAACCGGCCCCAGCCCCGGCCCCCACAGGAGCCACATGTCAAGGATACAAGGGATACTACGCCGCCACTGAAGGGCCCTATCCTGCCGATTTAGCCTCTCGACGTTAGATAGACCCATGCGGGACATTTTAGGATGACCAAGCTCCATGAGCAGTTCCATACCATACTTGGAACACATATGAATTGTATCCATCCTATATATCATTTTGTACCTACTCAATTAGTTTATCATAGCATTAGATGGTAGCTTTACTGGGACCTGGAAAGTTTTCCAAACATTTGTATGTAACATTTTGGTCTCACAGGCCAACTTAGCCTCTCGTAGACGTTAATATAACTTTCTTTCTTTCTTCTCTCTCTCCACCTTGCCCCACCCTGAGCCCGCCCTCTCCCCCACCGTAACCTTTGCCTTGATCCCACCCCTGCCCCCACCATGTCCCTCTGCTTGTCTCGCCCCACCCTATCCCTACCCTGACCCGCCCCGCCCCGCCCCTACCCTAACCTTGCCCTATGACCTTTCCTTTGCCTTGCCCCCCTACCTGAGTCCGCCCTCTCCCTCGCCCTATCCCTACCCTCACCTTGCCATGCCCCGCCCTAGCCCTTCCCCACCCCGTCTCTTTGTCTGTTTCTATACTTTGTCTATTTCTTTTCTTTTCTCCTTGTCCATCGCCAACAAGGCTAGCATAACTAAAGAAATCCCCCCCTCCCAAGGAAAAGGGAAGCACCCTTGGAGGCGATACTCTTCTCCAACAACCCTCGCTTCTATTAGACACATCCAAATGGAGCAACGAAGGAAATCCTTCTCGTCCACCCTTTCACAATCTACACCTGCACTACTGCCACCCCCCGCAAAACCATCAGCATGGTATTCGTATCTCCTTCAAGAAATAAAGAAATTGCAAGCAAAGCTTCTCAATGTTAAGTAAAAAGTAACCAAGAAATATGAACAAATAGGAGAGCTCCAACTGCAAATACAATAAATGAAGATGGAGCAACACACAAAAGTGGCTTCCACACCACCAGTCATAGTTACCATGTGTTTCGAAAACTAGAAGAAACACAGTTTTGGAGTTTCCGCCATTTGAAATTTTTGTGAAAATGGTGTTTCGAAATATACCAATAAATTATGATATAAATAATAATATATATTTTAATGCGTACACACACACACATACTAAGCATAGTAGAGACAAGAGTCACTAAACAATCTTAACTTTTAATACAAGAATCCAAGATCTATGATTCACATTGCACAATTTCACATAGTTATTAGTTTTGCAAGCTACAACTTGCAAGATTCTTTAGTATTAAGTAATCTTAAACCACCCAACATAACTTACAATATTTGAAACAAAACAACCCACATGTGATATGTCACATGAAACCTGAATCAAAAGTGTAACATCATTTTCGCGGATAACTCAAAACTTAAAAGTCAAGTTCATAAGAGTAACATGGCAACATCCCCTTACATTTGTGTAGATGGAAGGCCTCATGTTGCAAGAGGAACAGACTCGGAAGAATGTTGCATTACATTCAAGAGATGTAACTATGCCTTTCAAGTTCAAATGCAAAGGAAAAGTCAAGCAAAATGCAAAAAATCAGCAAAAGAGTGACGTTGGATAGCCATCAAATACAACTGGCCAAGACATAGAAAAGTCTAAAAAGATGAAGAAATGTCATTATTGCAAGAAGCCAAGTCACTATATTGATGAATGTCGTAAGAGATTAGTCAAAGAGAAGAGAAAGAACTCTGGTTTCGCTATCGAAGAGACATCAGCCCGCAAATCTACTAATGGTGATGCTTCAACCAACTTTGTGGAGAAAAACTATGCATTTCTGACTTACAGTTACGATTCTTCAATGCTTGGTTCAATATTTAGTGCTGCTGAAATGCAACAAACATGGTATTTTGATATTGGAGCTTTAAAGCACATCACTTTTGGGAAGTGTTTATTTTCCTATTTGCATTCAATCCCTACTCGGAAGCATGTTACATGTGCAAACAACAGTAGTTATGATGTTTGTAGCATTGAGACAGTCAATATTACTGCTGCAGATGGTTTTGACTTCATGCTTCTAGATGTCTTGTTTGTGCCTAGCATTACAAAGAACTTGTTGTACTCTTTAGGAGAGTAAAATGGATGCTCCTTCAGCTCAACACGTATTTATGAGCTCACTA
Source organism: Lygodium microphyllum (assembly GCF_053477565.2). Taxonomy (NCBI): domain Eukaryota; kingdom Viridiplantae; phylum Streptophyta; class Polypodiopsida; order Schizaeales; family Lygodiaceae; genus Lygodium; species Lygodium microphyllum. The sequence goes on from NC_141153.1 coordinate 139,804,231, forward strand.
TTGGATGATGATGATGAGCCTACTTCCTTGGATGCAGCTCAACAAGCTATACATTGCATGCAAGCCGTGCACGATGAGTTGGACTCTATTGCCACTAACTCTACATGGCATCTTGTGGATTTACCACTTGGCAAGAAGGCCATTGGCACAAAATGGGTTTTTAAACTCAAACGCAAGGTTGATGGTACCATGGACAAGTACAAAGCATGGTTGATAGCAAAAGGCTATGCATAGAAGAAGGGCATAGATTATGAAGAGACTTTTGCTCCTACATCCCGTATGAGAACGATGAGATGTGTAATTGCTATGGCTGGAAATTATGGTTGGAAGGCACATCAGTTGGACATTAAGACTGTATTCTTGAATGGGGATTTGCATGAGGATATTTGTGTGTCACAACCTCCAAGGTTTGTGGTAAGGGGAACGAGCACATGATATGCAAGTTAAAGAAAGCTCTTTATGGTCTCACACAAGCTCCTCATGCATGGTACTCTAAAATTAATGCATATTTGGCCAGCAAAGGGTTCAAAAACAATCCAACTTCTCCCACTCTATTAAGAATGAAGGGGGCCAGGGGGCCGCTGAACCTTCAAAAGTAAAAATTGCAGATTTCAAGGCTGAATTGAAACATGCATTTGATATGTCAGATATGGGTTGTTTACACTATTATTTGGGGATTCAATTCACCCAAAATCAGCATGGTATCATCATGTCACAATCACAATATATCGATAAGTTGTTTAATATGCAAGATTGCAAACCTATGTGCACTCCTACGGAGCCAGGTTTAAGCTATCTATGCATGATGGTGAAGAGATGTCTGTTGTTGCAATTTTACAGCCAAGGCTATTGGCTGTCTTATTTATCTTTGCAACACACGCCCTGAGATTCAGTATACAGTAACTCAGGTGAGCAAGTATATGTATAGCCCACGGACTATACATTGACAAGTTGTTAAGCAGTTCGTCAGATACTTGCAAGGCACTCAATCACATGCAAAATTATTTCCTAGTGGGGAGACTTGCAATTACAAGCTTACAGTGATTCAAATTGGGCTTGTGATGCAGACACTAGGCAATCTACTATTGGACACTATTTCCTTTTGGGCCGTTCATACATTTCATGGCTAAGCAAGAAACAGCCTACAGTGGCTACCTCGTCCTGTGAGGTTGAGTACAAGGCAACCTTCACGGCAACAGTCGAATGTGTATGGTTAAGCAAATTGTTGGCTGATCTATATTTACCATTGGAGGGTCCTACACCCATTCTTTCTAACAGTCAGAGTGCTATTGCAGTGGCACAAAATCCTCTATTTCATGCTTGCATGAAACATATTGAGGCGCATTACCATTATGTCAAAGAGAGATGCTATGTAGAAAAGATCAGCTTGATGTATGTTACTACATAGGAAAATGTAGCAAACATTTTCACCAAGGCACTACTTCATGAGAAGTTTGAGCCTTTTCGCAACCTTTGGTGATTGATCATTCCTGTACTTTACCACGTTGGCACTGCAGGGGGTGTTAGAATTTGTCAATTCTATGGGCAGTGCCCAATGTTTAAGTCTTTAGTTGTTTTTCATTTCTTAGTATAAACGCAACTAAAGTTATAAGTTGTGTCACCACTCTTAGAGTTAGAGTTAGAGTCAAATAACTCTATTTGAGTTAGAGCTAGATCTATCTTAGAACTATCTTGTACCTTTCATTCTCATTCTTTCAATTTAGCAACTACACTCTACTCTTTTGCTTTAGCACACTCTCATTGTCTCTCTTCCCTCTCCTCCATAGTTGGCTGTCATTTTCCAACACCTACTCAAAACACCATTTCCAAGAAATGGAAATGGCCAAAAACAATTGTTCCATTTCGACAACTCCAAAACACCGTTTTTGGAAACTATGCCACCAGTTGAGATAACAACCCCATCTCCACCACCAGTAAAGTTCACAAAAGAAGTTTTATCAACAAGGAAAAGGCAAGGGCTGTAAGGAATCAGAGATACATTAGGATCGGTGGCCTCCATCTCAGGTGGGACAGAGCCATACTTCCTCAAGAAGAGCAAGGAAATTATATTCTTAGCACAGATGTACTCTAGGAACTAGTAGGAAAGATTGTCCCATTTGTGGAGTTGGGAGATTTAATGTTCATTGAAGTGAAGGAAAAGGAGGCAAGAGTTGAGTATTTTGATCTGGAAGAGAATATAAAGGTCATGAAGCAAACCAAGTCATTAGCAAGGACATCAGTATGGATATCAGATGAACTGACACCACTCCAACTCAAGAGAAGAGCAATAGAAGTTAGCAAAGTTAGAGAAGCTAAGAAGGAAGGGAAGTGGGCCATTTACAGAGGAGGGAAAGCTATCATTACAGAATTCCTTATGAAAGTCCCTAACAAAGGGACAAGACTTTAGTTCTTCTCTCTCTTGGCTAATGGATCATTTGTAATGTAGTGGCAACTCTTATGAGTCATAAGAGTTTTTTAGGATCTCAAATTTTGCCTTTTCTTTTTAACTCTTGCATATATGGCGATGACCCAAAGTGGAATGTAAATGGAACCATCTATGTCCCATGGGTCAAGTTCGGCCTCCCATGGACATTATTGACTCTCTCTCTCTCTCTCTCTCATATGGAACTTCATCCTCCATAGCCTATTGGGCACACATCAGCTGCATACCCACCACAGACTTCGCTTCTATATATAGTCACAAAAGACGTGGGATGGGGATGGTGACAAGGATAGGGATGTAATAGAGATTGCTGAAAATAGGGGATGGCAATGAGGGACCACGACAACATTAAAAAAACTCAAAATATCCTTAAAGATTAACAAATTTTGTACTTAACTTTGTTTGAAATAAGAATATGCAACATCAAAGTAACATAGAAAGATGTAACTTGAGCAATCACACAATACATACTAATAACACGATACAAATATCCCAACGGACCACCCCCAAGGCAAGTTGATTAATGTTGAATAATAAAGTCCATAAATTGTAGACAATACCAAGTACATATGTCATGACTCATGTGACAAGTTAACATTTGCCATTGATGATCAAATTTTCAATAAGTACATACTACAAAGATTTAACATGTAAATAAAAGCCCAAGGGCCAGTGGATGTGGCTAGCCACTTAACCACAAAATACTGAGCACTAAGACTAGAGACTAAAATAGACAATCTACTCTGACAAAGTCAAAAAGACAAACGGCTAAAGCAAATCCAAATGACAAAATGGCATATCATACATGTCAAGGCCCAAAATACATGGAGCATATACATATCAAAATGGGCCATCAATCATGCCAAAGCTGAAAGTATCACTCAGAATCCTCCTCATCAAGATCATCACTATGATCCTCATCATCCTCATCCTGATGATGCTCTTGTGGCTCTTCTATCCACTACTCTTTGCACTCTACAAAAGGATCCGCTTTAGCAATTATGCTCTTACCAAGTATGTGCAAGTTGGCACTCACAAAAACCAAATCACTTGCCTTTTATGTGCCAAGGCAATTTCTTTTTTTAGATGCTATGTGGCTATAGAAGCTCCATAACTGCTATAGACAAAAGTCGAAGGCATTACTAACAGGATGGTCACGTATGCTACTGCATATGCATTCTTTGACAAACATATTTTATAATTCTTCTCTATTTTCAAGAGCTGGTATAATCAACATCGACATCAAACTTTCTCCGAGACACTTTGGTGGTACCTTGATCACCCACTACTTAGGTATCCATGGTCCATTCTTGTATGCACTATGATGAGTCATTATCATTGTATCATTGCATTGTACCAAATAACCCATGATCTAAGAGAGGGTGTACGCAGATTAATCAGCCCATGTGTGAGTCTTGTTGTGTTTCAATGGGTTGAGTGATTCTTTTCCAGAGTGGATTGATGGATTATGGGTGCCAATTATTTAGCCTTATTTAATGGGTGACTAGTTATTAAACAATTTGGTTGGCCAATTGCATTTCTTGACCCTTCAAAGGCTCACCGGCCTAACCTAGATCTTTGGATATTTATAGCCAGGCTCTCTCCTCCTACAACACATCATCAACATACTCTCTTACTTTGAGGTCCTATTGGAGAGACGGAACCGGTGTTAGTGCCCACTCAACTCGTGACTTACTGTTGTATTCAACTATCTCATGCCTTGGTGTATGGATTCCATTTCCGCAGCATTCTTGTAAGTTCTTTCTTTGCAATGCTCTTCTCTATCTTTGCAGTCTCTCTCACTTTCCTGTGTTGTGCAGTCTATTACAGCAATTTCATACACTTCCATCGCTAGTTCTGATAGCGGGGGAGGGGTATCCAAAGGTGAAGAACAAGATCCACCAATGGAAATACCATCCTAGGGGAGATGCCACGGTTTGATCCCACAAAAGAGAAAACATCCTCATAAAACATAACATCCCAGCTCACCACCACCTTGCCCAAATTGTCATTAGATAATACTCCTTGATAACATTGTTGGTGCCAACAAAGATATGCCAATTTGACTTGGCAGCTAACTTCCTCCACTTATTCTTCGGCATGTACGTATGTATCACATCCAAACACACAAAAATGGGCAACAGAAGGCTTTCGCCCAAAGGCGGCCTCATAGGGAGTCCAGTGTTGTAGTGCAACAGTCAATGACTCATTTGGGATGTGAACCAGCCGTAGCTCAAAGAGTAAGAGATTGTGATAGTGCATTGTGAAGGAGGAGAGGAAGCTCAAGATATACAAGCCATGAGGGAAGACATCCTATAATCAGGTTGGAGCCGCATTATAGCAGACCAATAGAGAAGCAATCAGCCACAAAACAGAACACCCACATTTTTAAAAAAAAGATGCTTACCCCCACTACCATAAATGGCGCTGACATAAATGCCCAATACCAGCCCATAAAACCCATAAAATGACTAACATGCTAACCACCTCTCACTCTAGGGCAACACCACAACTGCTTATAAATGCACACTCCACCTCCATTCTCTGGATTGTCATCTTTCATCAATCTCATCCTCTTGAAGAGGGGAGGGGGGAGAGACGGAGAGAGGGACTGGAGATTACTGCTGGTCACTATGCTGGTAACCTGATGGTATTTTATTGTTCATCTCATGCTTCCTTTAAAGGACATTGCCCATCCATTCTGAGTTCTTGTGTTCATCTCTCACTGTTTATTCTGTTAGCTGCTCTAACCCTTAGCATGCGAAAGTGAATGGCTGAACTGTAAGGCTCGTATGCAAATTGGAAGAATTAGTGGTTGTGAGGCACACACGGGGATGAGGCAATAGGTGCTTGGGTGCTACTCTAATACCTAGGAGTCAAAGCACGCAAACATAGAGCTGCCAGAGGTTATGGACATCCAGGTGCTGCAACAATATGTTTTGTCACATCATTTCCCTTTGAAGTTCAACATGCTCACCCACCCTATCGAACCTTTTGTGTGGACAGCTCCCATTGCATTTTAATTCATCCTATCTAAAGCACCTAGTCTTTTTTGGTTATATGGAGTAGTTGGTTGACAGCTTTTTGCTCGATTTCCCCTCTAGGGACATTGCCTCTTTTGAGCAATAGTTCCATAATGTGCAAAGGGTTGCCAAGCATTATGGTATTCATCATGCTTCTCTTTGCAGGCAACATCAGCACGCTACTGAAGCAATGCTCGCATTGGTCCACTCCTTACTAATTGATTCTCCAAATGATCCGTTCCTGCTCCCATTGGCCACAAGGCTGAAAAACTCTTTCAGCAGTTCAATTGAGATCCTGCCAGCAAGCTAAGTTGCAAAGCTTGACTAAGAATTTACAAGCTGCTTCATGTCAGTTGCATAAATTTGTTTGAGGCTTGCATGCCTCTCTTGCTTGCGAGAATATGGTGCGTCTCCAACATGCGCACGGCTCGATGCTTATAGATCTGTAGTCCATTGTGCAAACGTATCAAGAATACTTCCTTGACCTTCTCGGCTCTTTCTCTCCTTCTGCACAGTAGACTACTCAGGCCCTTCCTATGCCTTGGTCAAGGATCAAGTGTCGCTCGATATACATGACAATTTGGATAGGGATATCTCAGAGGGAGAGGTCATGGATATTTTATTACATCTGCCCAATTAGATGGCTTGACTAATGAGTTTTTTGAAGCCTATGCTGCCAGTATGGCAAAAACCCTTGGCAGCTATGTGCCAACAAGTATGGGAGACTAGAATTATGCCTACCTCATGGAAGATGGGAGTCATTAAGCTGATTCCAGTGTCGTCACCCTCAATGCTGAAACATTGGCAACCAATCTCATTGATGGGATCTATGTACAATATCTTCTCTAAAGTCGTGGCTAATCGTCTCCACAAGCACTTCCCGACCTTGTATACCATAATTAATATGGATTTATCAAGGGCCAAAATATGTTGCACAAGATATTGAACATTCAACTAGCCATAGATTATGTGAAGCACTCTCAACACGAAGTAGTGCTAGTTCAATTGGATCTCACAAAGGCTTTTGACTATTTTGGATTGGGTCTTTTGTGGCAAAGTTCATGCATGTTATGGGTTTTGGTCCACACATGTCCTGTCTAATATACACAATCAGCACAAATGCCTCTTCAAGGGTCATGCTAATTGGTGGGGTCACTAAGCCATTTATGCTTGCATGCTTAGTTCGGCAGGGTTGCCCTTTGAGCCCCTTGTTCTTTGCCCTAGCCACCCATCCGGTCCTCTCCATGCTTTTACATTTGGTGGGGACAAGATAGCTGGCTAGTCTCTCTCTTCCCTTTGGCGAGCATTTCGTAGGCCAATCATTAGGAGATAACACGTTCATGACTCTCAAAGTGGAATAAGAGAACCTTCACAAGGCGATAGCTGGCTAGTCTCTCTCTTCCATTTGGCGAGCATTTCCTAGGCCAATCATTAGGAGAGAAAACGTTCATGACTCTCAAAGCGGAATAAGAGAACCTTCACAAGGCATTCCATGTATAAAAGCCTTTTGGACAAGCCTCTAATATTCGTATCAATACATCCAAATCCTCCCCCATCAGCTATACTGAACCAAATTTGCAATCTTTACAATGGCAAGGTATGGTGATCCCCCATGGGAATGTTGTGCAGCATTTGGTTTACCCCATGGGTGTGGATATTCAACCCAAGGAATTGTTATAATGGATTTCTTAGAAATTGGAGAATAAGTTTTTTTATTGGAAATTGTGTGCCTAGCCTTTACATGTCCACCTTAAAGTAGCACAATCCATCGCACTCCCTACGCTCACGTATTTTTTGCAACTCTAGCCTTGGATTGCCTCCACCTTGAGGGTTCTCATCAAAAATATTCGCTTTATGCCATGGAAAAAGTACACTTTGCATGTGGATATCTCATGGATCTCTTGGAGCCATGCCGGCACTTCTAAAAGTATGGGTGGTGGGGCTATTCTAGATGCGCATACAGACATCATTGCTCTTTAGTGGTCTCTCGTTCATGCCACATGCACTAATTGACACCCCTAGGTCTTTGTTGCCCAGTTCTTTTTGGAAGAGCAAGGCATGGCTCATAGTATTTCAACCATTCACAGCTCATGGTAGCAAGTTCTTAATGCAGATGCTCCCTTTTCATACCCTCTTCTTCCTTGATCACTCAACTTGTGGTGTTGGTCCTTCAAAAGGCCCATTGGAACCCTGCGGAGCATCATCTAGCAACTAACTCTTTTCAAATGGAATTGCTGGCAATGTCCAAGTTGATTTTATAGGATGGGAAGCAAGAGGTTTTGTCCTAGATTCAATCAAATGGCATGACTAGGCTTATCCTCCATCTCTAATACCACTCTAGTGAGTCGTCGGGGGGGTGATATCTTTCTGCACTGCCAAGAGGCACTTTCTCATCCCTAGAGCTTATCGAGATTTGTGGGACCATCTTTTGACAGCATTGCAGCCTAGAGAGTCCTTCATTGCTTTCAATTTTCCCCATCCGAAGTTAAGGCTCCATCTGATGTGAAGATGCCTTCTTTGATACCCTCTACTCAGGTTCATGTTCTCCCTTCTTTGCCCAAAGAAGACAAACCCAATGGTTCCAACTATTCGTTGTGGTCGTGCAAGGTGGAGTGCATACTTGACACATTTGATCTTTGGTAGCTTGTTTCTTCACCTATTCCACATCCCCACGAGGATCCCAAAGATGGGCCCTCCATGGACCATGTAGCCTTATGGGATTAGTAAACTCTAGAGTTGGATCCTTTCTCTTCATGAGTTTGCAAGACTCTGTTCTTGTGCATGTCCGCAGGTTGAGGACTACCGCAGAAGTGTGGAGTAAGCTTGCGTCTTTGTATTAGCACAAGACATTTGCCCAGAAGATTTCCCTTGAGAAAAATTTGCGGATACTCAATCTTGATGACTCTCCTTCTATGAAAGAGCACATCACAAAGATGCAGGATACATCACAAAGATGCAGGATATGAGAGGTGAGTTTGCCTCTCTTGGATGGAAGATCTCTTTAAGGATATGGCTATGATCTTCTTGACTCAGTTGCCATCTCCCTGGTTTGATGTCTTCTACACAAGCCTTATCATCTCGAGGACCCACAAGAAACTCTTATGGGAGGAGCTTTCATCGCTTGTCTTGGAGCATGACGAGCAACTCAAAGAGGTGGAGGCCAGTGGCTCTGGCTCCACCAAGGCATTTAGTGTAGGTACAAGTGGAGGGAAGAAGAAGAAACAAAAGGAGAAGGCCAAGAACAAGGACAAGAAGAAAGAGGACAAGAAGGATTCTAAGGAGAAGAAACCCAAGTGCCCACACTCTAGGAAGGACACTCACCCCAAGGAGAAGTACCCCCATTTGAAGCCAACGCAGAAGGATTCGAAGGATTCGAAGGTGACCCCACCTACGATAGAGTTTGTCTTTGTGCATGTGTTTGCCGAGGAGGATACAGCTCTTGCTTCCACACAGGAGAAGCCATGGCTCGTGGATAGTGGGGCTTCTTCTCACATGACCTATAGACAGGATTGGCTTTAAGACATTTGTTTCGGAGGAGGCACCGTCACCATTGGTGACAACTCTACTGTTCTCGTTCAAAGAGTGGGGACTATTCCTTTATTGCCTGACCGACCATCTTCTTCCGCGACGGTTCTTTATGTATCAAATTCAGGGTTTAACCTATTTTATGTTCATGGTTTCACACAACTAGGTATGCGAGTTGTCTTTACTCAGAATGCAGTTACCATGGAGGATACTTCTATAGGTGCAACTCTTTGGACAAGTACACAAGAGGGCGGACTCTATGCGCTCACAACCTTAGCCGCAAGGTCTTTCCATGAGCTTGGATTGCTTTGTCATGCTCATTATGGGCATCTGAACCTTGATGCGATTCAGCGGGCTTCTTGGAAGAAGATGGTGGAGACTTCCTAATTTCCCTCCTCTTCACACTTAGTGTCCTACCTGCTTGAGGGGCAAGCAACATCAACCGCCACATCCCCAAGTTGCCACTAGGAGGGCTTCTACGCCACTGGAGTTTGTGCACACCAACCTTTGCGGACCTATGGGCATGGCCTCCCTTGGGGAGGACCAGTATTTGATACTGATTGTCAACAACTTCAGTCGTTATGTGTGGCCTTATTTTCTAGAGTACAAGAGCGAGGCATACTCCTGATTCTGTGAGTGAAAGGTGTTTAAACAAACACAGACTACTTCCAAAGTCCGTGGCATACGAGTAGATCATGGTGGCAAGTTTAGTTTTCATCTCTTTTCGCAGTTTTATAAGGATCAAGGCATTCGGGTGGAGTATACCCATCCGAACACACCTTCAGAGAATGGTGTTGGAACGTGTGAATCGAACCATGCTTCCGATCAATGTTGGAGCATAGGGGTCTTCCTCATTTCTTTTGGAATGACACAGCAGCTACTGCGGTCCACATCCGCAACCAATCTCCGACTTCAACTTTACAAGACATGACTCCATATGAGGCTTTCTTTGGTAAGAAGCCTTCCGTGTCTCATTTTCGCATCTTTGGGTGTAATGCATTTGTCCATGTGGACAAGAAGAAGAGGAAGATGAAACTCGACTCGAAGTCAAGGAAGCTCATCTTCGTGGGCTATAGCACTACCATGAAGGGATACCAGCTCTACGACCCACAGACACGGAAGATTGAGTTGAGAAGGGATGTGATCTTTCATGAGGTTGCCGCCTCCGAGGATCCCATTGATGGTTCTTTTGCACGTGTTTCTTCGTCATCAACTGACCCTCCCCCACCTTCAGTACCTCGTCTTCCTTCCAAGTTGCCTCTTAGCATCCCTTCTTTGTCTTCGACTCCTCCCCCTCCTATTCGTCCTCCCTCTACACCAGCTTCCCTTCCACCCTTGACACTTGCGACCACTTCTTTGGTAAGTACTTCCACCCCTTCAACATCCCTTCAAGAGTCTTCGAGGGCTACTCAACTATCAATAGGGGAGCCTTCTTCAAATGAGGAGGATCTCCCTTCCCTTAGTCAGGGGGAGTCCCTTACCCAAACAAGTGCCTTGCAAGTTGCGAAGGCTACTCGATCTCTCTCACAACAGGAGGAGTCTATTTAGATTCCTCGTTCATACAAGAAGCTCATGCAGGATTCAAGTGTTACTCACTTTCCTACTACTCCTTCAGGGCCACGCAGATCTGTCCGATTAGAGGCCCAACGGGATGGTTCTTTTTGTGTGACCTGTGCTCTTATGTCACAGATTCTCCAAGATTACAAGCCTACTACAGTTGAGGAGGCTCTTGCACAGGATGTTTCGCGGCAAGCTATGCAGGATAAGCTTGATTCCATCAAGCAAAATCAAACTTGGGAGTTGGTTCTGTGTCCCGAGAAGCGGAAGGTGATAGGTGTGGAGTGGGTCTGTAAGACCAAGTATCTTGCAGATGCTTTTCCTTGGACAAGCATAAAGCTCGACTTGTTGCCAAGAGTTTTACATAGAGGACAAGTTTGGATTATTTTGAAACTTTTGCACCTATGGCTCGAATGTCTACTATTCGGGCTATTTTGACTCTTGCAACCCACCATTGTTGGCCTGTTTATCAAATGGATGTCAAGTCTGCCTTCTTACATGGCGTCCTTAAGAACGAGATTGTTGGGTGTAAAGGCCCCTTACACTCTCCCATGTGTATATTACTTTACACATGTGAACTCACCCTAGCGGATGTAAGTGTATCGTATCCTAAGTATAAATACATTCTTTTATTCTTTGTGTGTACCACACTGGTACACACCTCTCTCTTAACTCTCACTCTCATACTCCCACACTGTTCACTAAACTCCTATTGCACCACAATTGACGTCTATGCTCTCCCTACTTCTGCTTGTACTCATCAAACTGGCATCAAAGGTGATGGTCCACGCAGGCAATTGCAACATCAACAACCACAGGCAATAGTCGCCAGTTGCAAGCGACAACCACAATTGCTAGTTGTAGGCGGCAGCACGCACCTAAGTGACCCACGAGCAGCACAAGCCTAGGCGAGAGGCGCGGCAAAGCACAGGCCCAACCAGCAAGCAATCAACCGGACTAGTGCCAAGTGGCATTGCCTACCGAGCTACAGCAGACGGGCAACCATGTGGATGGGACCAACACATGGGGGTAGAGCAGACCAACATGCACCAGGTGGCAAACCGAATACAACCAATCGACGGGACCAGCATGCGGTGTCAAACAGGAGCCAGCAGGCGGCTAATGGGCAACACGTGTCGGGCTAACGAGAGCCAGGTGGGAAACGGACAAGTCAATGACCTTTATTTTTAATCAGGAATTTTCAATTTCTCTTCCTTCTCTACCAAGTGTTCACATGCCTAAGCACAGAACATAAATTTGTGCAAATTTGCTCCTGCAAATTTGGGGCTTTTTTCAGATTTGGTGCAAGTCACATATTTCAATGACACTTGACCCATAAATTGTAGACATTCAATGCCCAAGCATTTGAAATTTTGAAGATTTTCAAATGTAAGTGAAATTTTGCTTGGTTGAGCCAATTTCTTTGAAATTTGTACACTCTTGGATACCAAAATTTGGGGCTTTTGCAAAATTCGTAAAATTTCTGCAACATTTGCCCGCATTTGATGCTCAGGAAGATCTATTGATGCAATTGGGAAAATTTTACTGTAAAATTTTTGGGGCTTTCAAAATTTTGGGGCTTTCCATATCGGTCATGCGTTTTGAGTTGATTTGAGACTGGACAGTGAAATTTGTAGCAGATTCACTGCTGAGTGGAAGAAACTTGAACTTTGGATGTTTCAAATATTGTAAAAGGGCAGCTTCTCTTGGTACATGTATTGCTGAATGCTCATTATGTAGTGAAATAGTGGTATATACAGCATTTGGGTTATTGCATTTGGGCATTATGATGATGTATTACTAAAGTAGGAGTTGTCATTAATGCAAATATATCAGATTTGATTTGTGTATATGTTGTAATTAGTACTTGAGACTGAAATTGCAGCTAAACATATGCTTCTTGGACACCTTGGAAGTACAAGTGTGTGTACTTGCTGTTACATTCAGCAACCTTGCTATTAGCTAAAAGCATTCAGCCCTTTATTGTAATTTTTTATTACTGAAGATGGCTGGCATTGCATCTTCATCTGACACAAAGAATCTCTTTGAGATTCGCAAATTCGATGGCAATGGCTTTGATCTTTGGAAAGATCGTATGCAGGGTATACTCTTTCTAAAGGACTGTAATGATGCTTTGGCAAAACATAAGCCTGTTGCTTTGCCAGATGAGGATTGGGCTAAAATGAATAAAAAGGCCATTATTTACATTAAAATGGCAATCATAGATGATATCTTGGTTGATATAAAGGGACTTGATACTACCTATGCAGTTTGGGAGAAACTCAAGGCTACTTATGAGAATACAACTCCTGTCAATCATGTACATCTCACGCAAAAGTAGGTCAACTTGAAGCTTGATGAGTCTAAGCCTGCCTCAGAGCATTTGAATCCTTTCACTAGTATTTTGAGTCAATTACAGGATGCAGGCTTACCAGCTTTTGACCCTAAATTAAGGGCTATCTTCTTGCTCATGACTTTGCTCGATTCATGGAAAGCATTGGTTGTGTCACTAAGCAAAAACCCCAACTTGACATTTGATGGTGTGTGTGGTTCTATTCTCAATGAAGAGATTAGACACAAGGCAAGTGGAGAAAACAATGGATCAACCTACAATGTAAGAGAAAGAACTGAAAAAAGATATAATGCTACAAATAAGAACAAAAATTGAAGTAAAAGCAAGAAAAAATAGCAAGATGTAACTTGTTCTCAATGTGGTCGCAAAGGGCATAAAAAGCACGATTGCAGGTACGTTAAAAGGGAACAAAAACGCAAGAAGCAAGCTAGTGCAAAAGGCAAAAAGAATGAAAAGGATGGCAGCTCTACCCCTAAAGAGACAAAAAAAGCAAACGTGGTATCTAGTGTTGTTATTGAGGAGATAGAAGAGGATAAAGATGTTGACTTATTAGTTGCATTTTTAAATCCACATGCTATGATAGTGAAGGGTTGTATATCACTAAAACGGATGTGATAGATGCTTTGTTGTCAAGTCATGATGGTTTGTCGCAATCGTGGATTGTTGACAGCGGTGCTTCATTTCATGTAACTCCATCTTTGGTGTGTTTTTCTTCTTATACAGAAGGTAATCTTGGAAAAGTCTACCTTGGCAACAATCATGCATGTGATATTGAAGAAATGGGCACCATACACCTGGCTCTTGAAAATGGTCAAAAATTAATCATTCATGATGTTAAGTATGTACCTAGCATCAAGAAGAGCTTGCTTTCTGTTGGACAGCTAGACAGCAAAGGTTACTTCACTACTTTTGATGGTGGAATGTGGAAAATATAGAAAGAGTCTATGCTAGTCACTAAAGGTGGTAAAAAGGGGACTCTATATTATCTCTACTACATGGCACTTCTTGGAAAGTTTGCTGCAGTTGCTGAAGTGTAGTCACACATGGAGTTATGGCACAAGCGTCTTGGACACATGAGCCAAAAGGGTTTGCAAGCACTTTCTTCACTTGGAAGAGTTGATGTAAAAAACTCAAAGCTTGACTTTTGTGATGACTGTGTTCTGGGTAAACATGTAAAGAGTACATACTCTCATGGAGCCTCTAAGAAGGCATGTATCTTGGATTTAGTCCATGGCCGCACACCAAAACACTTGTACTTGGATGCAATAGCCAGAGTATTGTAAGCCTCGCTAAGAATGCCATGTTTCATACACGTACCAAACATATTGATGTTCAGTACCATTTTATCATATAGGTTCTGGATAATGGTCTAGTCACACTAACTAAGATCAAATCACAGGATAACCCTACAAATGTTCTCACTAAAAGTCTTGCAAAGGCTCAATCTGTGCATTGCATTAGACTTGTGGGAGTTTGTTAAAGGTTCGCTTAGGACCTTTAAGTGGGAGGTTGTTGGGTGTAAAGGCCCCTTACGCTCTCCCATGCATATATTACTTTACACATGTGGACTCACCCTAGCGGGTGTAAGTGTACCGTACCCTAAGTATAAATACATTCTTTTATTCTTTGTGTGTACCACACTGGTACACACCTATCTCTCAACTCTCACTCTCACACTCACACACTGTTCACTAAACTCCTATTGCATCTCGATTGACGTGTGTGCTCTCCTCACTTCCGCTCATACTCATCAAAGATCTATGTCTCATAATCTCTAGGTTTTCTTATGCAAGGGAAGGAGGACCATGTCTACAAATTGTGGAAGGTCCTCTATGGCTTGAAGCAGGCTCCTAGATCTTGGTACCAAAGGATTGATCGCTTCATGACCCCAACCTATACTACAAGGTTAAGAGAGTTAGATGTATTTTGGTTATCTTGTATATGGATGATCTCATCATTACAAGGAGCAATACTCAAGAGATTGATTGTACTCAGGACATTTTGAGATAGGAGTTTGACATGACGGATCTGAAAGATGGAATGGATCGAAGCTTGCTTGGAAGAGTTGTGACGGGAGAGCAACAGCAAGAAAGAGAGACACAAAATGGAAACTCCAACAGTCACAATGGGTGACCGGGCCTTTCTTTATTCAAACTGTCACTAAAAGAATAAAGAATAAAGTGACGATGATGAGCACCCGCCACTTGCAATGTGCAATGGCGGATACTGTCAGTGTAGTAATACACAAGCGGCTAGGCGGAGGCGCCTTTAACCCCAAAAACCGACGAATCTGTCCCAGTGAGGAGTGAAAAGAAAAAAGAAAAGGCAGTACAATGTACACATGTACAATAGGATAAGGAAAAACATCATCTCATCCAACGCCCATTAATCTCCTAAGGAAGGCAAAGCGCTTAATAGTAAGGCTTTTCATGAGCAAATCTGCAGGATTTTTGTTAGTGGAGATCTTGACAAGGTCAACAGACCTGTCCTCCACGACCCCACGTATGAAGTGATACCTCACCTCAATGTATTTTGTCTTCGCATGGAAGACCGGATTCTTGGCTAGCTGAATAGCACTCATAGAATCTGAATGCAACGTAGGTATAGCATCAATCCCAAGGTCATGAACCAAATGGCCCAACCATATGGTCTCCTTGCAAGCCTCAATGCCTGCAACATACTTGGCCTCAATAGTAGAGAGAGCCGTACACTTCTGAACTCGGGACATCCAAGAGATAGCATCTCTAGCATAGGTGAATACATAGCTAGAAGTGGACTTCTTACTATCTGCATATCCTGCATAATCGAAGTCTATGTATCCCACAACTCCTGTATCCTAGCTGCCATAGCAAATATACATATCTGATGCGCCCTCCAGGTATCTCATGATACCCTTCACGACATCCCAATGCTGCTTGCCAGGTGTAGCCATATAGCGTGCCACAATACCAACTACAAAGGCAATATCTGGATGAGTGGCTATCATGGCATACATCAAACTGCCCATAGCTGATGCATAAGGAATCTTGGCCAACTCGACCCTCTGCTCATCTGTTTGTGGACAATCGGCCTGTAAGACCTTCACATAAGGTAATGGACAGCCAATAGGCTTCATGTTCTGCATGCGGAAACGCTCAAGGACTTTATGAATGTACTCCCTCTGCGAGAGGTAGAGTAGTCCCTAATGCCTGTCGCACTCAATACACATATCAAGAATGTGAGAGACCTATCCCAAATCCTTGATCTCAAAGCTCTTCTTTAGCTCAAATTTAAGAGCATCCAGTTCCTTATGAGCTTTCCTTGCTATCAACATATCATCCACATAAAGTAGCAAAATAAGCAATGAGCCATCATGGGCTTTCTTCGTGTAAAGACACGGATCCATAGCACTCCTGTTGTAGCCCTATGACTGCATAAAGGCATGAAACTAATGATTCCACTCCCTAGCTGTCTACTTCAAGCCATAAAGACTTTTCTTCAATTTACACACTAGGTGCTCCCTGCCAGGTTCTGCAAAGCCCTTAGGCTGCTCCATGAAAATCTCATCATGCAAATCCCCATGCAAGAATGAAGTCTTAACATCCATCTGATATATATCCAAGTCAAGTTGCACGACTAGGGCCAAAACCAAGCGTAGAGTGGTCATCTTGACCACAAGAGAAAAGACTTCATCAAAGTCAACTCCATTGTCAGTCCTAAGGCATTTCAGCCTATGCCCAGTCTGGTTTTCAACCAATGCAAGTCATCTCTGAAACACAACCAAGACATCTAACTTGAGCTTAATAGAATAAGCCCAGACTTTACCTGAAAAATCGTCGAGAAACGTCATAAAATACTTTGCACCACCCATAGACTGACAGGGCATGGGCCCACAGACATTCAAATGTACACAGCCAAGGGCTCACTCATGCGTGTCCTACCAGACTTCTTATGCATATTCCTAATCTGTCTACCATAAAGACAATGCTCGCCTAAATCAAAACATGAATAGTCAAGGGGCGGTAAGTACTGTAAACCAGAAAGCATTTTCATTCCCTTCAAAGACATATAGCCCAAATGGGCATACCAAAGAGATACATGTGGGATGGAACCCAGTAACAAAACATGGTCAACAAAGAACCCATCAACTACAAGAGGATAGAGGCTGCTAGTCTTGGCACCTCTAGCAAGCACAAGTCTGCCACGTGTGATCTTCCAAGCAGAATCCCCAAAAGAGACATGAAACCCAGCATCATTAAGCTGCCCTACAAACATAAGACTGCGTGTAAGTATAAGTACATAGCGTACATCTTGTAACAGATAAGTACTGCTAGTAGAGAACTGCAATCGTACATCCCTAATGCCAACAATAGCAAGTGACCTGTCATCACCCAACAGAACTGAACCATAGACAGTGCGGTCGGAGTGGAACCACTCACGGCATGGTGTAACATGAAATGAAGCACCAGAATCTAAAAGCCAGCACTGCGCAAACATAGAGTGAACCTCGGTCAACGGCATAGCATCACAAAAACTATCTGCCAGTATGTACTCCCCATCGGATTCGTTAGCCTGCATGACATTTATTTCCTCGAATTTCACACTGGATTTCGCAAGTACCATGCTACGATCAGAAAACTTTTCCTCTACTTTGTCTTTCATTTTCTCTTTGCACTTCTCATTACGCGACTCATGATACTATGGGCATATATGACCCTTCTTGCCACAATGATGACATATCACATTACCATTTCTCCCACGAGACTTGCTACGCGACTTACCACACGACCTAGACCTAAACTTCTACGAGTCTCTGCCACGGCCATTTCCACGGCCATTCTTTCCATTACCATCTCTGCCTCTAACAATCAAAGCATGTGACACACGGGAGGCATCCAAGTTCTTACAGTTAATCTCTTCCTGCAGGAGGCACTCTCTACATCAGACAAGTTCAAAATAGTAGCAGGAGCACATAAGGTAGTGCGGAATACATCCCATGACTCACTCAGAGTCCCAAGCAAAAACAATAGAGTAACCTCATCATTAAAGGTAATGCCCTGCGAAGTCAAGTTCTTGAGGATAGTATGGAACTCGCTCAAATGAGCAGACATCGTCATATTCTCCTTCATGCGCACATCCATAAGTTGCTTCAGCCAATACATTTAACTTACTAAACTTTTCTTGTCATAGAGGTTCTTGATCTTATCCCAAAGCTGCCAAGCACTTTGTGCTTCCTCAACCACATTGTAATGCACCTGTTCAGTGAGAGACAAGATGAGGATAGACTTGCATAACTCATCAAGCTCCATCCATTCATCATCAATCATAGTTTCAGGCTGCTCTCTATGCAACCTTAGCGGTTTTATCTGCGATTTTTGTACCAATACCTATCAAACTTGGCTCTTCCAATAGGCATAATTCGTACCATTAAGTTTAGTGATGTTGAAGATAGCACTGTCAGTGGAAGATGTCATGCTGTAGTCCAAAACGGTGTAAACAATTCAAAACTGCCTGTTGTTTTCTGCTATAAACAACCAAAATACCACCAAAACCAAGGCAAAATGACCACGAACTTATAGCTAATGATGCTGCCCACCAAGTATCATCAAAAGTACATAAAATCAGGATGATTTAGCATGAAAAATACATCACAATCTATGCATAACTTCTTGCTGTAATAAATTACAGTCAAGTACAATGAGAGCAAACTGTAAGCAAAATGAATACACCAAGTCAACTACTGACTATCAAAGCATAACTAGCATCAAGTGGACATAAATCAGCAAGTGACAATCGTACGGACATCGAGCGAACACCCAAGCATGTCAAATGAATCTGTCAGTAAGCTGGCACACCCCCTGTGTAATAGGACAAAGTGTACACAACATTGGCAAGACCTAACACAAATAGGTGTATGCTTAGGGAGTGCAAAGCCCAAATCAGCCCAAGTACAGTCTATGCATAACTGCTTGATGTAATAAATTACAGTCAAGTACAATGAGAGCAAACTATAGGCAAAATGAATACACCAAGTCAACTACTAACTACCAAAGCATGACCAGCATCAAGCGGGCACAAATCAGCAAGTGACAGTCGTACGGACATCGAGCAAACACCCAAGCATGTTAAACGAATACGTCGGTAAGCCGGAACACCCCCTATGTAATAGGACAATAGGACAAAGTGTACACAACATTGGCACGAACTGACACAAATAGGCATATGCTTAGGGAGTGCAAAGCCCAAATCAGCCCAAGTACATCTGTGAGAACCACGGTATATCAACCATACAACATCTAAGTGAAAATCCCAGTCTCAAGTGTCAGAATGCTCAAGTAGCATAAACCGCGTCAAGCATCCAAAGACACTCCCACTCGCACAAAAGCCGTAAGTGTCAAGCAAGAAAGCTCGAACAAAGCATGTAAGAGTACACCAATGACAAGTGTCCAAGATCAAGCATCAATGAGACATCCCGAGCATATAGGCTCCATAGCATCCAAGCATAGCATCCATAGACATCAAGTACATCCAAATTGTAACTCTGGCAAGCCAAGAAATAGCCAAAGTAAGCTCCGGATAATCAAATGTCAAGCCCAAGTAAGCCGCAGTAGCAATCAACTCCAAGACAATGTAACTAGCATGTATAAGTGGCATAAGCTAAGCATGTCAAGACCGGTCAGACATAAGCAAAGTACATGCCATAAGTACATCAAAGATGGAGATCCAAATGCTATGCGAAGCAAGCTCAAGCTCTACCAATGATCCGAGAGCAAATCCAAGCTCTATGTCAATCCCCGAGAGTCACTACATCAATGTATACACCCAAGACATAGCTCCAATCCAATAGGCATATCCAAACATAAGCAAATGAGCTTTAGCCCTGAATATTCCAGCAACAAATAAATATCCAAAACTAAGCAAACAGTGGCTCAATCCAAGCTCAATACCATAGGCAAACCATAGGCATACTTTCCCATATATATAGGCACCAACCGGGCATAATCGGACATCAAATGACCATGAGCATAAGCATAAAATGTAATGACAGGGGGTTGCGTTGTTTTGGGCTGCCTGTGGACTGTGTAAAATAGTCAAAGATTGAGTAAATTCAGCCCCAAAAGCATCTCACATCATAGGCATACATTCCCCTAGCATTTGGGGAGCATTCGAGACCAACCAGGCAACCAATGTCAATGCCAAAGTGGTCCAGACATAAAATGCTAGTGTAGCACTGCTGTGGGCTACCTGTAAACTATGTATAACAATCTCAAACCTGAAGTAAATCACATCAATGCTCAATGCCAAGGCTCAGGATCAAATGCCAAGCATACACCAAGTGTATAGTGCCCAAATGAGGCTGCCAATGACTGGGATGAGCTGTCCAGGGGCTGCCATGAACTGGCGCAAATTCACGCTGATTTTCCTGGGTTGCTACTCACGTTTTTGGGCTGGTCAACGTGGTAGGAAGCTCAAGGGGGTGCCAAAGAAGGCACACAACAAGCCTAAGGTGCCCCACAAAGGCCTATGTCAAGATATTGAGTCAACAAGATACAATGGTACTGCCCCTTTCTTCTTCTTAGACCTGTATACCTGTGACCAGCATGAAACCCTAAAGTAAATGGAGAAATACCTCTGATACAATGCCCTGAGGGTGCCCAAAGGGGCCGGATAGGTGCTCGGGAAGCCGCGGAGTAACGGGAGCTTGAGAGAGTCGGCTATGGCTGCCAGGAAGGAGACCCAATGAGTGTAGGTAATCAATAGGAAGCTGAAGATGCCACAAACCAAGCTTGAGTAGTCATGAATCCAAGCTCTGATACTAGTTGAAAGGTGAGAAGAATCAAAGCTTGCTTGGAAGAGCTATAGTGGGAGAGCAAGAGCAAGAAAGAGAGACACAAAATGGAAACTCCAACAGTCACAATGTGTGACCACGCCTTCCTTTATTCAAACTATCACTAAGAGAATAAAGAATAAAGTGACAGTGACGGGCGCCCGCCACTTGTAGTGTGCAGTGGCGGGTACTATCAGTACAATAATACACGGGCAGCTAGGCGGAGGCGCCCTTACCCCCAACATGATCATGGGATCCTACACTTCTTTCTTGTTTTGTAGATCTATCAAATGCACACGGCAATTTCATTTCCAAGCATAGATACATCTCCGAGCTAGTTTCGAAGTTTGATATGGCTGAGTGTCGGCCTATTTCTTACCCCATGGACCCTAAGTCTAAGCTTGTGGCAGCAAGAGATCCCCTTTCAAATGCTACCCATTATAGGTGCCTTATTAGCTCTCTTATCTGGCTCATTCACACTCGATCGAATATTTCTTTTGTGGTGGCTTTGTTGTCTTCTTTTATACAGACTCCTACACAAGATCACTAGAGCGCAGCCTTCTGTGTTCTTCCATATTTATAGGGGACTTGCTCCTACTGGATTATGTATGGAGAGGGGGTTACTCTTTCTCGATGGAGTGACTCTAATTGGGTAGGTGATGTGGATTCTAGACAATCCACTATAGATTATATCTTCTCCCTTGGATCGGGAGCTATCTCTTGGAGCAACAAGAAGCAGTCTACTGTGGCTCTTTCTTCTACAAAGGCCAAGTATCATGCCTTATGTTCGATCACTATGGAGGCAGTTTGGCTACGTCGTATGTTGGTGGAGATTGGCTTTCCACAGACAGGACCTACGAAGCTTCGCATGGACAACCAAAGTGCCCTTGCTCTAGTGAAAAACCCACTGTTTCATCGCATGAAGTACATTGAGGTTCGGTATCACTGTGTTTGTGAGCGGATCGTATATTTCGAGCTAGCAGTGGCCTATTGTCCCACAGAGGACAATGCAGCGAATCTCTTCGTGAAGCCTTTGCCCAAGGCTTCTATGCTTCATCACCATACTCCCAAGAACCCAATGTTTCATGTTCGCATGAAGTACATTGAGGTTCGGTATCACTGTGTTTGTGAGCGGATCGTATATTTCGAGCTAGCAGTGGCCTATTGTCCCACGGAGGACAATGCGGCGGATCTCTTCATGAAGCCTTTGCCCAAGGCTTCTATGCTTCATCACACGAGGTTGTTGGGTCTTCAAACACTCCCAAGATCTCAAAGGAGGTGTTAGCCTGCCTATTTTACTCGTGAATCTGTCATCTCTTGGTTGTGAGCTCCTGTCACAGTCTAATGGAGACATGGGAGCTCTAGCATTCTAGAGTACATTTCTTCTATTTTAGGCACATTTATTATGCATTTCCATGGTTTGTTAGTTGGTTGACACTTACTGCCACCATCTTTTTGGTCCACGACTGCCTGGGCGAGATTATCATCATTTTTCCATTTTTTCTACAATCGAATTGCATTTATTGCAGTCGTACCTTCATCTGCTAGCAATCATATAGATTTAGGGCATATCTTTTTGGTCCACGGCTGCTTGGGAGAGATTGGCATCATTTTTTCTATGCAATGGAACTGCATTTATTGCAATCGTACCTTCATCTACTGGCAGTCGTCCAGATTTAGGGCATAGTCCTATATGCAATCGGCCAGTTTTTGGTGGAGATGGCGACATATAGTACACCTCCCACACTTGGCAAATCACTCTTTTGCAGATTCAGCACACTCCATTTTTCGAACACTCCAACATTCGTGTTGCCATCATCTCAGCCTAATTTGGCGCCCTTACTGACACCTACGTGCAGGGACTGATTAGTCCTCATCATTGAATTCAGCATTCATCTTCAGTCAGTGCAATATTTCTTCCTTCATCTTCTGCTTTCTCTCTCTCTGTGTTCGTGTTCCTTCTTCCATTGCGCACTCTCACAGTATTGGCTTATAATTAAGGACTGCCATTGGCTGGTTGCTAAGGTTAATATTGTTTGGGACTTGCATAAATCTCGATATTGGTTGAAAATGAGTATCATGGAGGGTTGGTTCAATAAGACACATACAAAAGAAAGTCTGCCTTTGACACATCATGGTTGGTTCCAACACATATGCCAACATTTTGAGGTGCCTGGAGGCTATAGACAGATCTGGTCGACCCTGCAAGACCAGCTTCAATGGTATAATCCACTACCTGCTTTTCAGTGTACTTCACCGTGGCACAATTGGATGTTTGTGAAACCAAATGATTTTCAAAAAAAGTCCACTAATCAAATCTAACACAAGATAGTAGAAGATGAGCGATGGATCACTGAGAAAGCAAATAAAGTTTCGTGTGCCCAGGACATAGTAGAGAGAAGTGGCGAAATAGATTTCTTCAATTGTGGAGGTCCAAGATTCCTTATCATGGGAAAGTTTTTGTGTGGAGGCTACTTATTAGTGGTCTTCCCACTAGGGATGTCCTCCATGCCCACAAGATCTCATGGGGCCATTGTGTCTTTTGCACTACTTGTAATGAGACACCAATTCACCTCTTCGTCTCTTGCCCTCTAGCAAGACACATTTGGAGCTTTGTTTCCCGTGTGTGGACCTTGGCGACCCGTCAGCAACATACACCCATCTCTTCTTGGGTCTTGGGCAAGATGCCTTCATTGTATTCTTTGCACTCGGATCATGCCTACCTTTTCCAATTTCTCAGATCGACAGCCCTCTGACACATTTGGCGTACTCGTACTGCCTTTATTTTCGACTCAGCCTCGGGTATTCGTGGTCATGTGACCCATGTTCGCAGATTAATCTTATGGCACATTTCTTCCATGATTTCAGTAGATGTGGTCCTCCCTGATGTGGCTGCTCCTTGGCTGGATATTGTTCGCTCTACTCCAGTTCTGCAGCCAGCATGATATTTGTTTGTTACTTTATAGTACCCTTTAGGCTTTGACTTGTGCTTGACAGGATTTACATGGCAGGCCAGTAGGCCTGATGTGAGACTTGTATCCTTTCTGTTTGGATGGCCTGAAGGCCTGACGTAAATATTCCAACATTAATATACATTTATTCACGAAAAAAGAGAGAGAGACTCACTTCTCTACTTGAGTATCATTTTTTTTGGGCTTATCATGACTGACTCTTGCAACAGTTTCAAGAACAGCCTGTCAAAAAACAAAGAAAAGCCAGTTACTGCTTTGTCTGCAGCCAATTTAATGATACGTCCATCTTTGCTGACTGTATACACAAGCTACCTGGAAATGCTACTGCTTATATTATTGGCAGAAACACCCAAAGGGAGAAAATACAAATTTTATAACCAGAAAAAATAGAACAAATTTTAGAATGTGATGTTACATTAAACAATATGGACGGCTGAATCAAGGGCCAGCATATGACAGAAACCTCAAGCACTTAAAATTTCACACAACACCAAGTTCAAATGAAGAAATGTGACCTGTTGTTCGGTTACACTGCTGTTGAAACTGCTTCCATTTCCTTCATTGCCTGTAAATATGAAACAAAACGTGGTTGGATAATCACTAAACATTACGTTTTGAAAGTTCAGTATTTGCATCTTTGAGCACTGTTGTTATGCAACCTCAGAAGAATCTCAACATCTAGGTTGCCATCTGCCAAAAATTATATCCTCTAAATAAGAGGATGTGAGCACATAAAAGGCTGTCCAGCCACAACCTAACAGCAGTATGAATACATGTCATGTTGCCATCATGACAAAATAACTACTGCAATGCCAAATCATAGGCTTACTTTACAGTCACCGGATTGAGTTAACTCTGTGCTTAAACTCTGAATAAGCCATGTGTCACAGAAGCAGCCTGAGGAGAGGTTAGAAGACCAAGCGACCAGATAATGGTTAGCTGGGTGCTTTGAAACAAAAGTTGTGAAGAGAATTCAGAGGCCCCTTGTTACATCCATGGGACATCCTGCATGGACAACAGCAACGCTCGCCATTGACAACTAACCATTTGGTAATGAGGTGTGAAAATGCATTCTTAATAATGCCCTAAACATTAAGATGGTAAAGATTCTAATAGTGTGGATGTACCCTAAAGATAGGGTGTTTAACCAGTCCTACAAAAAGGTTCATTTGTGTGACATCTTACACAACTCACGAGATCCGCTCATGGACTCCAGAGTCTAGACCCTATGAGGCTCCATCCACATAGCATAACGGTGTTGGCTAACGGTATGGGATGTTAGTCCTTGTGCAATGGGAGCATGACCTGATATACTGCAGATGCCCGCCCATTCAAGATGTCCAAGCATGTAAGGTACAACCTTGGACATCCTGGACAGCCACCCGCAGCATTGGCCATTCAACATTGACTATTTGGTCACCAGGTATGAACGTGTCATAAAAGTTAGGACTGGTAAGGGGCCTTGTAGTGTGAAGGAACCCTAAGGCTAGGGCAATTAATGAGTTTTATAAAAAGGACACAGTCTCAGCAGTTCCAAAACATGTTTATGAGACACTCAAGGCGCAAAAGGCTGAGCAGCTAGGCATAGATTTGCATCCAGTGGAAGACCCTAAATATCTCAGTAAGCCCTCCGTTCACATTGGCATGGACCTGGCTAAAATGCAAAGCCAAGGCTCCAACTTTGGAGTAAGCGAAGGGAGTCACAATAATGTTGCAAGTGTGAGTTCGGGCAATGCACCACGACAAAAAAGAACAGCCGTTCCTTTGTTGAGGAGGCAAAACTGCAAAAGCTGGATTTCAAAAGCAAGCAATGAAAGACGCCACAAGGGAGTTGACCAAGCTGTTCATCCAATATGCCTGGTCTTTCAACATTGTGCACACAACTCATTGGGAGAAAGTTACGCTAGCAATCTCTTGCATAGGTTGTGAATGGGACGGACCTTCCTATAAAGCTCTTCGTACTACAAAGCTTTGAAAGGAAAAGACAACTATGACTACAGTGTTGGAGCTTTTTAAGGGCACATGGGTAAAATACAGATGCTTTGTATTATGTGATGGATGATATTTAATATTTTCATTAATAATGATATTAATAGTTATACATTGTAATGTGATTTAGAGATGGCTGGTAACACCTAGTTTGTTCAACATTTGACAAGGTTTACATGTTAACATTGTACAACATGATCATAAGTCGTGTAGGTAATGGATCAATAGGTTATTTCTTTCAATATTTCATGAATATGGATTTTGTAACCCATATTGTTTACTATATGGGTAAGAAAACATTGTCAAACATTTCCTAAAAATTAATACCATAAGGAACTTGTTTGAAACATGTTTCTATGATAGTCCACAACACAAGAAGAACATGCACACGGAGAGAGAAGGAAAGAGATGACTGCACTCAATTGAATGAAAGCAGAATACAAAGGTGGACTAATCAATGTTAGCTTGCCTATGTTAGTCATGTTGGTTTGTCATCTCCTGGTTGTGAGCTCTTGTTAGAGTCTAACGAAGACATATGAGCTCTAGCAGTTTAGGTGCATTTTCTTCAATTGTCAACTTCCTATGTGCATTCCTAGGCCAAATTCTGCTTTCCATGGTTTGTCTACACTTGTCTGATATTGTCATTGTCATCTGGGATTTTTTTTAGGGCCTCCCTTTTTTTTTTGGCATTTTTCAAAGAGTGACCAGCATTTATTACTGGTCGGCCAGCATTTATGGCCCCTACAAGTGCAGGTCGGCCAGTTTTCCCCAGTCTTTTGGCTATTTATAGCCACACACCCCACTTGGTAGACACATACTCTTCAATCTTCAGTCTTCTGTTTGTAGGTGCACACTCCATGCTTGGTGCTACCATCGACAACAGCCTGATCTAGTGCCCTCACTAATGGTTTCAGGTCGGCCAGTTTTCCCCAGTCTTTTGGCTATTTATAGCCACACACCCCACTTGGTAGACACATACTCTTCAATCTTCAATCTTCTGTTTGTAAGTGCACACTCCATGCTTGGTGCTACCATCGACAACAGCCTGATCTAGTGCCCTCACTAATGGTTTGGGCTACCAGCAAGGATTGATCAATTCATCTCCATTGTATTAGCATTCTTCTTCAATCAGTGCCGTATTCTTCCTTCATCTCTCTCTCTTTTTTTTTTCCGTAAAAGGCCTCTCTCTCTCTCTCTCTCTCTCTCTCTCTCTCTCTCTCTCTCTCTCTCTCTCTCTCTGTGTGTGTGTGTGTGTGTGTGTGTGTGTGTGTGTGTGTGTGTGTCTCTTTGTTTATCATAGCATTAGATGGTAACTTTACTGGGACCTGGAAAGTTTCCCAGACATTTTGTATGTAACGCTTTGGTCTCATAGGCCAACTTGGCCTTTCGTAGACGTTATTATAACTTTCTTTCTTTCTTTCTTTCTTCTATTGTGCACTCTCACATGGTAACATCACCTAAGTGAGGACACAATCTGGAGATTTCTTGCAAAAGGGCAAGATTTCATCACAAAGGAGCAGCCTAGATTTATTAAATGCAGATTTTCAGCCTGCATTTGCTGCATTCACAACCCGTACAGCTGGTCCGCTACCCGTTTGAACTTCCTGGCAACCAGGCAACTTCTCCAAAAGGCTAGGCAACAGCATCCAAGACCCAACAACAATATCCAAACATTGGCCCCTCTTTTCTACATTTTACAAGTGGCAGCTTTCTTGCAAAAAAGCCAGCTTCCTGGTGCAGGCAACTCCCTTCTAGTGGCAGGCCACAGCTTTTCCTTGACAAACAACATATCTACAATCCGTGTAGCTGACTACTTTCTGTCTCCCGCGTTATCTCCATTAAAACACAACTTTTTGGGTGATTGCAAGATCAAAGATGTCTTACCAGCTCACGAGCTTTGATGACTCAAAGGAGGAGAAGACACTTGCCCAGAAGATTTTCCTTGAGAAAAAGTTGTGCATGCTCAGTCTTGATGACTCCTCTATGAAGGAGCACATCACAAAGATGGAGGACATGAGGGGTGAGCTTGCCTCTCTTGGTCGAATGATATCCTCTAAAGACATAGCTATGATCCTTTTGACTCAGCTGCCATCTCCTCAGTTCGATGTCTTCTATACCAACCTTATCACATCGGACCCAAGACACTCTTATGGGAGGAGCTTTCACCGCTTGTCTTGGAGCATGATGAGCCACTTAGAGAGGTCGAGGCCAGTCGTTCTAGCTCCACCAAGGCATTTATTGCATGTACAAGTAGAGGGAAGAAGAAGAAGGCACAGACCAAGGACAAAAAGTAGGAGGATAAAAAGGATGAAAAGAAGGAGAAAAGTCTCAAGTACTCACATAGTGGAAAGGGCACTCATCCCAACGAGAAGTGTTGGCAAAAGTACCCCCATTTGAAGCCAAAGGAGAAGGATTCGAAGGATACAAAGACTGCCCCCGTGATGATAGTGTCCGCCTTTGTGCATGTATTTGCAAAGGAGAATACAGCTCTAGATCTTCTGCCTAGGAGAAGCCTTCGCTCGTTGACAATGGGGCCTCTTCTCTCATGACCTAAAGACAAGATTGGCTTCAGGACCTAAGTTTCAAAGGAGGCACCGTCACCATTGGTGACAACTCTACCATTCCCATTCGAGGAGTAGGGACTATTCCTATATTGCCAAACAGGTAGTCTTCTTCAGCCAAAGTTCTCTATATACCCGATTTAGGTTTTAACCTCTTGTGTGTTCATGGTCTTAAACGGCTTGGTATCCACGTGGTCTTTACACACGATGCAGTGACAGTGGAGGGTGAGTCTACCGGTGTCATTCTTTGGACAAGATCCTAGGAGGGTGGGCATTACAAGCTTATAGCCTTAGCTGCGAGGTCTTCCCACGAGCTTGGGCTGCTTTGGCATACTCGTTATGGTCATCTCAACTTTGATGCTATCTGGCAGGCTTCTCAGAAGAAGATGGTGGAGGGACTTGCTAATTTTCCTCCTATTCACACTTTGTGACATAGCTGTTTGAGGGGCAAGCATCATAGGCAGCCATATCCCAGGTTGCCACTAGGAGGGCTTCTATCCGCTTAAGTTGGTTCACACCGACCTTTGTGGACCTATGGGTCGGGCCTCCCTTGGAAAGGCCAAGTATTTTATGCTAATTATAGATGACTTCAATCGTTATGTGTGGCCTTATTTTCTGGAGTACAAGAGCGAGGTGTACTCCTGTTTCTGCAAGTGGAAGGTGTTTGTGGAGACATAGACTACTTCCAAAGTTCAAAGGGTACGAGTCGATCATGGTGGAGAGTTTACTTCAAACCTCTTTTCTCAATTTTGCAAGGATCACACTATTCGAGTGGAGTATATCCATCCGAACACCTTCACAGGATGGTATAGTGAAGCGAGCGAATCAGAATGTGCTCAAGATGGCCCAATCGATGTTGGAGCATCAAGGTCTTCCTCATACCCTTTGGGGTGAGGCGATGGCTACTGCGGTTCACATTCGCAACCGCTCCTCAACTTCTGCATTACAAAATATGACTTCTGCAAGGCTTTCTTTGGTCGAAAGCCTTCCATATCTCACTTCCACATCTTCGAATGTGATGCATTTGTCCATGTGGACAAGAAGAAGAGGAAGACGAAGCTTGACTCGAAGTCCACGAAGCTCATCTTCATGGGCTACAACACTACCATGAAGGGCTATTGACTCTATGACCCGATGACATGGAAGCTTAAGATGAGCAAGAATGTGATCTTTGACGAGGCTGTGGCCTCTGAGGATTTATTGATGATTCTCTTATGGGTGATTCTTCGTCATCACCTGACCCTCCCCATCCTCACTTCCTCTAGTTCCTTTCAAGTTACCTCTTAGCACCCCCTTCTTTGTCTTCACCTCCTCCACCCTCTACCTTAGCTTCCCTACCACCTTTGACAAATGCAACTACTACTTCTTCATTGCATGCTTCCACTCCTTCAACCTCCCCTCTAGAGTCTTCTTGGGATACTCAACCGTCAAAGGGGGGGAGCCTTCTTCAGATGAGGAGGATTTACCTTCCCTTGGTGAGAGGGAGTCCCTACCACCAAAGATAGGTGCATCGCAAGTATCGGAGCCTACTCAGTCTCCCTCGCAGCAAGATGAGCCTATTCCGATTTCTCGTTGGTACCATCAGCTCATGCAGGATTCAAGTGTTTCTCACTTTCCTGCTTCTCCTACCGATCCATACAGATCAGCTCACTTACAGGCCCAACGGAATAGTTCACTATATGTGAACTATGCTCTTATGTCACAAATTCTTGATGACAGTGAGCCTACTACAGTTGAGGAGGCTCTTGCACAAGATATTTGGCATCAAGCCATGCAGAAGGAGCTCAATTCTATGGAGCACAATCAAACTTAGGAGTTGGTTCTATGTCCTTCTAAGCGGAAGGTGATAGGTGTGAAGTGGGGCTATAAGACCAAGTACCTTGCAGATGGTTCCTTGGACAAGTACAAAGCCGCGCTTGTTTCCGAGAGTTTTGCACAAAGGGTAGGTTTGGACTATTTTGAGACTTGTGCACCTATGGCTCGGATGTCTACTATTTGGGCTATCTTGGCTCTTGCAGCCCACCACCACTAGCCTGTTTATCAAATGGATGCATAGTATGCCTTCTTCAATGGTGTCCTTGAGGAGGAGATTATGTTTCACAACCTCCACGATTTTTTGTACAAGGGAAGGAGGACCATGTCTACAAATTGCAAAAGGCCTTCTATGGCCTAAAGCAGGCTCTTAGAGCTTGGTACCAAAGGATTGATCGATTCTTTATACA
The DNA here is from genome assembly GCF_053477565.2 of Lygodium microphyllum. Classification (NCBI taxonomy): domain Eukaryota; kingdom Viridiplantae; phylum Streptophyta; class Polypodiopsida; order Schizaeales; family Lygodiaceae; genus Lygodium; species Lygodium microphyllum. The sequence goes on from NC_141153.1 coordinate 139,834,683, forward strand.
CAATGGATTCCATCGATCGACTCGTGACCCCAACCTATACTTTAAGGTTGAGGGTGACGTGTGTTTTGCTCATTGTGCATGTGGATGATCTTATCATGAGGTTGATCGTACTCGGGCGATTTTAAAACAAGAGTTTGACATGATGGATCTTGGGATCCTCTACTTCTTCCTTGGATTGGAGATTTATCAAATGGCACATGGCATTTTTATTTTGCGGCATATATATAATTTCGAGCTTCTCTCAAAGTTTGGTATGGCCGATTGTGGTCTATTTCTTACCCCATGGACCCAAAGTCCAAGCTTTTGGCAACTGGCACTCCCCTTATAGACACAACCTGTTATAGATGCCTTGTTGGCTCCCTCATCCGGCTTATTCACGCTCGGCCACATATTTCTTTTGTTGTGGCCCTGTTGTCTTCTTTCATGAAGACTCCCACTCAAGAGCATTGGAGAGCAGCCTTACACATTTCTCATTATTTATACGGGACTCGATCCTACGGGATCATGTATGGAGAGGGGGTTACTCTCTTTGGTTGGAGTGATTCTAACTAGGTAGGTGATGTGGATTCTAGACAATCCACTACAGGTTATGTCTTCTCCCTTGGATCACGAGTTATCTCGTGGTAAAACCTATTATGGCCCTTTCTTCTACAGAGGCAAACTATCGTGCATTACGTTCTGCAACTATGGAGGCAGTTTGGCTTTGCCACATGTCGGTGGAGATTGGCTTTCCTTAACCGGGACCTACGGAGCTATATGTGGACAACCACGCTACTCTAGCTCTGGCGGAAAACCCTATGTTTCATGCTGGCATGAAGCACATTGAGGTTCAATATCACTTTGTTTGAGAGCGAATCATGGATTCCAAGTTAGCACTGGCCTACTATCCCATGAGGGACAACACAATAGATCTCTTCACGAAGCTTTTGCCCAAGGGTTTTATGCTTCATCACATGAGGTTGTTGGATCTTCAGACACTCCCAAGATCTAAGAGGGAATGTTAGCCTGCCTATGTTAGTCATGTCAATCTGTCATCTCCTGGTTGTGAGCTCCTGTCAAAGTCTAACAGAGACATATGAGGCCTAGCAGTTTAGGTGCATTTTCCCTAGTTGTCCGCTTCCTATGTGCATTCCACAGTCTGTCTACACTTGTCGCAGATTATCATTGTCATCTATGATTTTTTCCGGGGCCTCACTATTTTTTCTGGCATTTTTCAAAGAGTGACCAACATTTATTGCTGGTCGGCCAATATTTATGGCCCCAACAGGTACAAGTCGGCCAATTTTTCGATCTTTTGGCTATTTATAGCCACACCACCCACTTGGCAAACACACACACTCTTTAATCTTCAATCTTCTATCTTTAGGTGCACACTCCGACACTCCATGCTTCATGTTGCCATCGTCATCAACCTCATCAGGTGCCCTCACTGACACTTTTGGGCTGCTATGCAAAGAATGATCAATCGATCCCCATTGTATCAGCATTCTTCTTCAATCAATGCAGTATTATTCCTTCACCTTCTGTGTGTGTGTGTGTGTGTGTGTGTGTGTGTGTGTGTTCATGTTTCTCTTCCATCTGCACCCTCACAATTAGAACCTACACACAACCCAAGCTATCAATGAGGACACCAAATTAGGCTAATGATGAAAGGCCACACTAGAAGATGGAGGAATGTCACAAATGTCGAAGTGTGTTGAAGATCTACGAAAGAATAATGACCAGCCATTGGAGGCAAGCTGATAAACAGCCAAAAATGCTGGAAAATAGCTAACTTGGTCAAACTCATGCAAAAAATGTTGGCCAACCTAATCATTTGTAGTAAAATAACTAAGAAATGCTGGTCACCAACTAAAAAAGCTGATTGCTCCATCTGCTAGTGTAAACGCAGCCTGCAATCACTGAAAAGGAAATGCAATGGGTTGGAAAATAACTCGGCCAGTGTGAACACATTTAAAACTAACTAAAAAAGAAATGCATGCTCTAAACAAAGCTACCTTCTCCATCAAAACACATAAAAGACTGAGTGTCAAAGCTCGGACTGAGGCTCACATGCAAGAGATGATTGTGCAAGACACATATGAATGCTAACGCCCCCTCTAGAATCTTGGATGTGGCTGAAGACCAAGAAGACAGAATGGATCCAATGGCAGCAGGAAAAGGGCCAATGCTATTGAAGTCCATTGATGTAGCCCATTGATGAAGAAGCTCCTCACAATCGTGGGAACCCCCCTCTAAAACACAAAGGGGTAGGGAATCCACAACATCATCACTGATATTGTTCCCCTCCGAAAGGGATGGGGGGGAACCACCAAAGGAGATGGTGGGTGATGGGACGAAACCTTTGGGATAGATGGTGCACAATCAGAACTGGGTGCAGCTGTGGAATGCTACTCGATCGAACTCCGAAGGGAGCTTATAGAGCACAGTCCCCACAAGACAAACCTCTGGAAGTGCGGATTGCGTGTGTGGAAGCTGATCCTGTACCTATGTAACACAAAGCAAGAAAGATAGAATAGTATCTTTAGGCTCAAACTTCATATATTGGAGCTATCCATAGAGAATAACTATACACCTAGTCAATGGAGCCTGATACAACATCTGAAACTTCTCCTATACCACTGAAGCTATTCTACAGGAGGTGACTATAGGTAGAACCTCTTTAGAAATGCATCAAAGAAGAGTACAATATGCACAAGCATCATCATAATCCCATGTAAGCATAGCTTCCTCATGATTGAGGAGGTCCCAATCATCTTGAAGAGGAGTGGGAGGTTGGGGCCACTCCATAGCTCCTGAACCAACATACCATAATTGCTTCCGCACAAACCATGCTTTCATGACAACACTCCATGTGGGATAGTCAAGGCCATAACATTTATCATCAGTAGAGCAACAAAGAGGTGCCATTTGGAGAGGATAGGAGCAAGAGAAAAAGCAAAGAAGAGAGTCATAGAGAGAGTACAGCCAGAATACAGCATAGACTGCACTTATCACGAATTCCTATGCAGTGTAGAGACAAGCTGATCACAAAACGACTGCAAAAAACAGGAAAAGGAGGTTGATTACAGCCAATAGACAGTGTCAGAAGCCTGAAAATGGTCTCCCAGCCTGAAGATGCAGTAAATGCAATAAAGACAGCAGCTGAACAGCAAAGGTCAGGCATTAAATGTGGAAAACCAGAAATCGAATGATGCAGGACAGGAAAACACAGGCAGCTGAGCATAAAACGCAGGCTGTGCTAGGTAATAATCAGGCTGGTTTGCAGCAGATAGGTGTTGCCAGACTGAAATCAGGTGGCAGCAGTCACAGACAATCAGCAACATCAAATGGCAAACCTGCAACAGCAAAACAGCACTCTAGGACTCAGCATGAACATCTGATACCATGTCAAAAATGGGTGCAGCAATGGAAGCATAGGAGACTGCTAAAATAGACTGCACAATACAAGAGAGAAGAAAGACGAGAAAACACGAGAACAAAGGAACGCCACAAAGAGAGAACTCAGAGATATGCTTAGGAAATGAAATCCATATACCAAACATGAGACAGTCACGTACAATAGTGAGTCACTGGCTGACGTGGGCATTGGCACCGACTTCCTCTCTCCAACAAGACTTGCTCTGGAAGACTGCAAGTGATGAATGAATCTAGAGGAAGGGAGCCAAGCAATAGATAGGCAAAGATATACCAAAATCTAGATCAGGCCGGACAGCAATAAAGTAGTCACAAATGCCAGTCAGCCATAAAATAATGGCATAAAATCACAAAAACAAGCACCAAAAGAATGCATAAAATACACTCTTGTGCCCAGCTTGCTAAATTGCTCCACACTCACTCATGAACTGACTAATCTTCTAACGGGGGAATCATCAACAGAAAGCATCTGGAGCTGCTTCTCTATGGTGATACAATGGGCAAAGGTCTCCTAATGGTAGAGAGAAGAGAGCTTTGTCCACACATGTACTGTCACCCGAAGTCTACACACAAGGATAAAATCCTGCAGACTCATGAAGAGAAAACATCACCCTCTAGAGTTGAGCCGATCCCAAAGGGCTGCTTGTTCCATCATAGAACCAATGCAGGCCTTGGAGCCCATATCCATATTACCTCTCCAAAGACATGGCAAACATATGCTACCCAGCTCTACCAAGTGTCTGGACAGCCTCCTCTCCCCTAACCACCAAAGAGCACACCAACCTCCTCTAACTTCTTCAACACAACTATGGTCCAAGACATCATTGGCAAACTCCAAAATGGTCAAGTGCATGACTATGATGGAGTGGTAACAGAGCACCTCTCATATGCCTGAGATGTATTGTCACCACTCCTAGCCCAAATGTTCAATAGGGACCTTTGTGAAGAAGAACCTACCAGTTGGTGCCACAAGCTAGGCTCATGCACAAACTACAAGAGTTGGGGTTCCCCGCTAAGATGCAATGGAGTGTCTTGACATTGTATGAGTCAATCACTGAACAAGTGCCATGGGGACATGAAATTTTAACGATGTGCTTGGCATTTTCGCTTAGGCATTAATGAAATGTGCACATGTGAGGTCTTATGTGATGTGAAAATCAATTAAGTCACAATGATGGGCCAAGGAACCTGAGATGTCAGTGGGTGTCAAAAGCAGAAGTTGTAATAAGTTATACTTGTCAAGTACCCAAAGATATCGATGGGTATCAAAGGGAAAAGTTGTAATACGTCAAACTGGTCACGTACTAAGTGGTGTCAGGTGACAGTTTTGGCCCATGGCATTTAATTGACCAACAAGTGTTAGTGGTGACATTAGGAACTGATCATTAATTAATTAATTAGTGCTAGTTCAAGGGTCAATTAATTCACAAGACCACTTGGGAGTCAAAATGGCCTAGCCAATTTAATTGTGGAAAGACATATTAAATTTTTGGGGGAGGGACTGAGGCTAAAATTAATTTTCACAATTATTAATTTTTAGTTTCCAAAAGACTGAAAAACCTAATTACAAGGCTACCACTTGGCAAAACTTGCCCATGCAAGTAAGGAAAAGCCTGTTGGAGACTGGCGAAAGCTCATTCCAAGTATTTTGAGCATTGTGAATGTTGGAGGAGGAGAGAGAGCTGCTGCTACAATTTTCCAGCCATAGGTGATCGGCCTAACCATTGGAGACTACAAAAGAGCTGCCCCCAACTGATCAAGAGGCGATTGGAGGCAAGTGACTGCCTTTTAGGCTGTCTACAAGCAAGTGACAGCAATTTTGGGGCCGACAAGGGGGGGCATTCATCTCATACTCCTTCACAAGAAGCATCTCAGTTCGAGCACTCTGACTAATGAGACTAATCATCTCTTAGTTGAGGAAATATTATCCACTTGGGACACAATGGAACGTTTAAACTCTTCACAATCAAGCCCAGTGGTAGATTTGTACAATCCATTTTTGTGTGAGTCTGATTTTGTTCATATTGCTCCTGTTATGCCGTATGGTTTTGAACAAAACTCTATATCCAAAGATGTTCCACAAGGTATTCCTTCATCCTTTGTTAAATTTGGTGTCGAATCTGGTCAGCACAGCAGACTATTGGGCTCAAACAAGCTGAACATGGGAAAACTAGCTGGGGGCTAGTTGAATAGTGCTGCCTCTTGACATGCACAAGCTAAGAAGAAGAAGAGCAGCCACGCTCGCCACTCAACAGCAACTATGGTGGCGCGCGAGCAAAGCGGCAACAGCTGAAAGGTATGGCTCTACTACTATTAGGTTAGGGTTCAACAGCACGTGCACAAACACACACACTCACAGTGAGCAAGTGAACAGCAAGAGAGAAGAGAGTGCTGGAAGGTCACATCCACTATGTGAGAATGAATGAAAGTACAATCCCTAAGGTACTAAGTACCACACCCACTAAAGAGTGTTCACACGAGGGAAAAACCCTTCTCCAGCTATAAGGTAAAAAGTGACCATGGGATAAGGAAGTTCCGAGTGTTCATACCAGAATGTAGGAGAAACATGATAAGTGTAATAGCTATGTCCAATGAAAAGTAAACCTTGAGGCCGATGGACAAAGCCAAGGCCAAAGGTCTTGCTTGAGAATTGTCGAGCAAAGGCATTCCATGCATGACACTTAGGTACATCTGAAACCAGCCTTCCTTCTTGGAATGGGTGGTGATAACCTGATTTAAGAATTAATTATAACAATAAATAAATGCATATAAAATAAAATACACACTTTACCATAACATTCTTGGACAGTAGACACCTTGTTGGCCCCAAAATTGGCGCCCCTTGCGGTATATCTTTAGCTTTCATTCAATTGGAAGGAGTACAACTCGAGATTCTTCAATCTCCTCCTGCTAACCAATTGCTCTTGCTGTCATAAATTCGAGATGGGCTAGCCCCTGAACTCCCTTGATAATCTTCAATTATCAGCTGCTGATTTCAGTCCCTTGAGCCTTCAATCTCTGGAACGGATCCCAAGGTGGCTGCTAAACCCTAATTTCTGCTGTAAATTAGGGTTTACTGCAGAAATTACAGATCAGCCCACCAAAAATGGCTGAGATCTCCTCCGAATGGCTAAGAATTGCTGAGAATGGCTGAGCATAGGCTGAAGGAGATGAGAGAATGCTGTAGAGAGAGAAAATTCTGAGATTTGTCGTGAAGAACTGATCAAAAATCAGCTGTTGCCCTGCCATACCAGCCCCAAACGGATTCACCACCAACAATAGGAGCATCAGAGACTGTGATCTTCAGGAGAAAGTACATCAGCAGCAATTGTCAGCTTCCCAAGGTCAAGAATATGCAATCTCATCACTAAAATAGTCTCCAATGGCTAGGAAATGGCCCCAAAAGCTAGTAGCAACAGTCCAACACCTCTTTCCAACAGCTCCAAAATGAAAAAACGAGATTTCCCTCTCCCTTCAGCCCTATTTAGCCTTTTCCCCACTTGCATGGGAAAGTTTTGCCAAGTGGCAGCTCTCTTAATCCATTTTCAGCAATTTCCAGCCATTTAATTAATTTTCAGAATTAATTAATTCTGAAAATTAATTCGGCCCTTAATCCATGCCCAAAAAATTGACTTTGCCCATCCAAAAATTAATTGGCTAGGCCATTTGCAACCCAAAGTGGTCCCATGCATTAATTGACCCTTGGACAAGCATTAATCCATTAATTAATGCCTAGTCCCTAGTGTCACCACTGACACTTAATGGCCAATTAATGGTCCTAGGGACAAACTGACACCAAAATTCACCTAGAATCTAACAAGTGTAACTTGTTACAACTTTTGCCTTTAACACCCATCTTTTTCACAGGGTCCTTGGGCCTTCAACTATAAAAAAAGTAGCTTGCACCTCATGTGCAACACATGAGCATCTTTTAATTGCACATTTGTTGATCCTTTAATCAAATGTCAATTAAATATAAGCAAAGCATCAAATTTTCACGTCCTCGTGACAACATCTACCATGCAATGCTCAAAAGTAGACGGCGAGGGGTCAGTACACATATTGAAATCCCCTGGTAGCAAGCCTGGCCTGCCAAGCAACAAGCATGCTTTTAGTCTATCCTACAGATTGAGTCGAGACAAAAGATCATTTGGTTCATGGAGCCCAATCAACCATAAAACCTCCCCTTCAGACAAAATTTCAATCACCAAAAAGTGACCATGCACATCATTCTTAACAAATACTGGCTGAAATTTCTCATGAACAATCATGAGCACGCCTAAGCAATGCATTGCAAAACCCCCAACATAAAACAAGCGAAATCCATGACAATCCACAATTTCCCATGCTTCACCATGACTCTTATGCTCAAGAGCACATAGTACATCCCATTGATTCTCATGCAAAATACGCCACATGTCGTGCAGCTTTCTACAAAAACAAATTCCACACACTCCAAATGGCAATCTTTATATGCACCAAGAGGATAAAATCTAGTTCAAGGCTGATTTTGCCTTAATTTTACTTTTTTTGCTAAAATGTCAAGGACTCCATCATCCAAGACATTAGCCAACATTAAAAATGAATGCAAACACTCGCGCTCAAATTTAGAGGAGAGAGTATCCCCCATCTTTGGAGCACATCGTCAATAACGAAAGTCTCAAGGGTAATCACCTTGCCTCTTGTATCAAAAATGAGTCTAGTAGGTGGATCCCTTGAGCGATCAGCCAATACCTTCCTAGTGGTAGGCTTCTAAGGAGCAGAAGAAACCACTTCATTAGTAGAACATTCAGAAGACAGCTTTTCCTTCCGCTACACACAGGTGCATAAAGAGTCCTGTAAAGTGGTTGGCAAAGTAGCTGCCATGTCAACATTAGTATTTTTGCCTCTTTTAGAACAAACATCAACCCAACCATGTTCAAGCTGATCTAAAGGATGCACAAGCTGTTTTCCTTTATCCCGAGTTTTCAATACAGGGGCCTCATCATTCTAAGAGCCTTCAACCATAAGATCATCATTCATGACCTAAGCAATCCCTGTATTTGGAGCTGCATTTTTCTCAGTGCCCTCAGCCACAAAATGCCCCAACTTCCCACAAGAGAAGCAATGGCCTGCAAAAGTGCCCCATTTCAAGCGAAAATACAAAGGATGTATTCCAAGACAATTCATAACCAATTAGGCCTTTTACAATAAGTATCCCACAACATGTATACACAACTGTGATTTGTGGCCCTCAAACTAGGGGGAACCAAGACAGTGCCATAGGATCTTTCCGTGCAAGCCAATACACAATGGGACAGCCCTTCGCTCCCACCCACATTGCGCATTCTTGTTGAAGCAAACATTGAAAGTCTACCACTAGTCTCCATGGCACAACATGAACTAAACGTCAATCAAAAAACAAGGGCAGCCATGCCAAGAGATAATCACAATGCCTCGTTAATTTTAGCATCACCTCATAAAAACCCCTTGAGGCTTGGTCCCACAAAAATTTCCACACAATCCACTTATAACAAAAACCGTAACCACTGAGAGATCCAAGAAAGTATTAAGATCCTACCTATCAAGAAGAGGATAACTCCTCTTTCATGGAACACCCAAAAAGAATGCAAGATAATCTTTGTATCCACAATAGCATCAAAGACATCATCTTTATCCTACTTTAAAAATGCTTCTTTGTTATGCTAGACATGCTCACTCGAGAATATGTTGGCAAACTCCAATAAGTGCTTCAAGTCTAAATCTTGAGATTCATCAGGAGTAGAAGAAAGCTACGCATAAGAGCACAAGTGGTCCCCTAGTTTCTGCCGAACCATATTTAGTGCGCTTACCCACAGGCTAAATATCAAAACAAGGCACCATCTCCTCTACACAAGGAATCATTTCCTCCTCTTGTCCTTCAACCGTAGAGTTTGGACCAAGGGCTTCCACCACTTGATCTATGAAGGCTATGTCAAGGCCATCCGTTTCCTTTTTCCCTCAATCTCTCTATCACAACTAATTTGAACCTCTTTCATGACCATCAAATTTGCTAAATCTAGCTAAATTACCTATTTACAATCGGACTAAGTGCCAAAGTCTACCCACCCTTGATAGCAAGTTTGCTAGACAAAAAGTTTGCACAAGTACAATCCGTGCGTAGAGAAACACTACGGGGTCACGATTGCTTGCTACAATAGAGCAATGGCTTCTCTTTAACATTTCAACAACCCTAGCACATAATCAACATGTTGCCATCTCTCTTTTTTTTTTTGTAAAGATAATTGAACTAAGTAGAAAATATTTACATCACACCATCAAGTCAGCAAAGAAAAAAATATAACTGAAAGTCTACCACAACTCTAACATAGAAATGTCACTCAGAAAGGACAATTGGAGTGGAGCGAACAATATCCAGCCAAGGAGTAGCAATGTCAAGAAGAACCAGATCAGCCGAGACCATAAAGGAGATCTGTCATAACACTAAACCATGAACACCGGCCACATGACCATGGATACCTGATACTGAATCAAAAATAAAGGCATTCTAAGTACGCCATATATGCCACAAGGCTATCCATCTAAGAAAATGGAAAAGGCAAGAAAAATCTAAGTACAAAGAGGACAAAGAAGTCATCTTTCCCATAATCCACGAACGAATGGATATCCAATGTTGAGTTGCCGCGGACCACACACGGGAAACAAAACTCCAAATTTGTCTAGCAATAGGACAAGAGACAAAAAAATAAAGCACTATTTCATCACATGTAGTGCAGAATACACAACGACCAGCAGAGATCTTGCGAGCATGCAGCACACTGCCAATTGGAAGACCCCCAATAAGCAACCACCACATGAACACTTTACCTGGATATGGAACATCTTTATCAAGCCAATTCAACAACCTAGAAGTAGCCAGCACTTCACCTTGCATCCAAATCTCCCCCTTATGAGAATCAAGAGGGCGCCAAACTACAAAACGTAACATCGTTTGCAAAGATACGATCAAATGAGAAAGGGGAAAAGACTGGGAGACCTTTACAAGTCTTGTGGAATTAACAATAACTGTATTGCCATGAGAGATTCCAGTCTTTTCTATAAAACATTTTGCAATATCTAACCAAGGATGACTCTCTATACATAGTGCTTGCAAAAGAGCTAGCCTCAAGGCTGCCATATGTAATTTAACATCCAACAAGCTGCTCCCCCCATCCTTTTAGGAGTAGTAATATGCTGCCACAAAATCCACACCTCGCCCAAGCGATTCCCTTTCTTTTTCCACAACATGAATCGGATAGGTTGAACCAATTCCAGAAAAGACTTCTTGATCCAAGGAAGCAGAGGTAGGAAAAACAAAATCGTGATGGGTCTATAGCTTAATCCGTGAGCATTGGGGACACCTAGAGCAATGCTTTGATAGATGTCGAGAGTATGGGATTTCTCATGATGCATTGAGCGACCTTAAGTCTCACATGAAGAGGCCAGCCTTGAGACTTCCAGTACACGAACTGATCATGAATACGGGATAGCATCCAATCCAACAATGCACGGGGAGCTACATCCACACCATCTCTCTCTCTCTCTCTCTCTCTCTCTCTCTCTCTCTCTCTCTCTCTCTCTCTCTCTCTCAGCTTGGTGGCGAGACTTGCCCTATGCATGCGATAAGACTCGTCATGCATTGACTCTGCTTGAACGGCTACCACTAGTTGCCGCCCATGAGTCTCTCTCTGTCTCACTCTCTGTGTAACTAATATTTACATGAGGCCTGCAGGCTCTCAGAACCACTAGAACAACCTATTACATGAACAGTACTAACAAATCACACAAAAGGAACAGTTGGAGTAGAGCGAACAATCGCCAGCTAGGGAGCAGCAATATCCAGAAGAACCAGGTCCACTAACATCATAGAGAAGATTTGCCATAACACTATTCCTTGCACATGGGCCACATGCCCATGGATGCCCAATGCTGAATCAAAAATAAAGGCATTGCGATTACGCCATATATGCCACAGGGCTGTCCATCTAAGGAAATGAAATAGGCAATAACAATTTGAACTTAAAGAGGGCATAGAGGACATATCTCCCATAATCCACGAATGAACTGATAGGCGGTGCTGAGTCACCGAGAACAACACACGGGAAATGAAATTCTAGATCTGTCGTGCAACAGGGCAGGAGACAAAGAGGTGAAGCAATGTCTCATCAGACGTAGTGCAGAAAACACAACGCCCAACAGAGATCTTTCGAGCACGAAGCACTACTCCCATTGGAAGACCCTCAATGAGCAGTCGCCACATGAACACTTTTTCCTAATAAGGGACCTTAGACTTCCAAAATTGGATAAATCTTTTCACCACTTCTTTTTACTGTCCCTACGATGCCATAACCTATTCACTTTCCCCATGACCCATCTGTTGGCTTCCACCATATGATGATATATCTAATTAGCTTACCTTTTCCCAAAATCATCAGGAAGCACAAACATCCAGTCACGCCAAGGATCCAATGGATGTAACACAGGCAAAGGAAAGAAACTCTGAAGACTGTCCTATATGGACGACCAAATGTCCCTGTATCCACGAGGCACCCTAAAGTACTGACGAATACACCTAAAGGAATAAAGACAAGGCTGCCCAGGAATAACACCATCACGGACTATTTGCAACCCCAGACTAGCCATCCAATTGAACTTTTCTCGCTACAAATATTTTTGTGGCCAATCCAATAACCTTGAGGAAGCCAGTATTTCTCCTTGCAGCGAATTTTCCTCTTTACAAATATCCGTGGGATGCCAAACTGCAAAACAAAGCATCTCCTGCTAGGAAGCTATCAAATGAGAAAGGAGAAAAGACTCGGAGACCTTTAAAGGCCTCGTAGAATGAAGCACATGCCACCAGGAAGCATGAAAAACCATCCTACCATGAGAGATGCCAGTCTTTTCTACGAAGAATTTGGCAATGTCTAACCAAGGATGACACTGAGTACATAGACTCTGCAACAGGGAAAGCCTCAAAGTGGCCATTTGCAAATTGACATCTAGCAAAGTTGCACCCCCCATCCTTTTCGGAGTTGTCACATGCTGCCAGGAGATCCATTTTGCCCCAAATGATTGCCTCTCTTTTTCCAGAGCATAAATCTGATAGGCTAAACCAAATCCAAAATGGACTTCTTAGTCCAAGGAAGCAATGGCACAAAGAATGAGATCATACTAATCATAATATATTGAACCACTTTTAGTCTAACATGTAGTGGCCAACTCTGGGATTTCCAGTACATGAACCCATCATGAATTCGGGAGGCCATCCAATCCAACAAGGCTCGGGGAGCAACCTCCACACCAATACTTATGATCATAATTCCATTCCAGCCCAAGGCTTGCAAATCATTCTCCGTACAAGAGAGAAGGATGGATTGCTAAGTATGAATGTGAAGACCCGATGCCAAAGTAAAAAGATTCCAGGCCACCATTTCCCGGTTAACATTAAGACGATTTGCCTTAAGGAACATAAAAGAATCATCTGCCAAAGATTGACCCACAAGCTGGTCACCACCGGGAAGAGTTAAGCCAACTATCTCACCTTGAGCTGCCAACTTATCCAGTAATGAGAGCATGGGGTGAGTTACCAAAGCAAACAGCAAAGGGCTGAGAGGACAGCCTTGGCGAAGGGACCAGGATAAGGCAATTTCCTCCGTAATCCCTCCATTAAGAGCAATATGGGCCACATCACCCTGACTGATAGTATCAACTAGAGGAATCATACGGGGCCCAAAACCCATTGTAGACATTAATTACCGCAAAAAAGACCAGCTAACATGATCAAAAGCCTTCTCAATATCCAACTGAAGCACAACAACCTACTTGCTATAAGCTTTGGCATAGTCAATTCCGAGCTAAACATTCAAAATGTCGGGCATTATATTCAAACCTTTAATAAAACCGTATTGACATGGATGAATGAGGTGCAGAAAATCTTTCTGCAATCTGTTGGCAATAACTTTGGAGAAGATTTTATGTAACGATCCCATAACAGAAATGGTTCTCCATTGTTTCAAAGAGGTCGGAGAGGGAACCTTGGGCAACAACCTGATGACAGCAATCTTCCAAGCCATATGCATCATACCAGAGTTCCACACCTGCTGACACCAGCGAGTGAATGGGTCCTTAAGCAATTGCACATGGGCTGAAAACAGCTCATTAGGAAGGGACCTTTCCTTTGAGGCAAGTGAGACAGCACTTCTTCCACTTCATCTTTAGAAATATCAACCTCCATTAGATTCACCCATTCTCGTTTGACCCGATTACTAACCAGGTCACAAATATATGTTCAAGCAAAGAGAACAGCATCGGAAAGAATCTCTTGCGGACCCAACAAGGCCCTATAAAAGTCAACAATCATCCAAATAATAGAGGCAAGATCGGTCACCATATCACCTCGCCCATCCTTTAAGCGCACAATATTTTCCCGGGCATATATTTGATGCAGACGAGCAAAAAATTATGAGTTTGACAATGGTTATCATGTAAAGCTTCAGCTCTGGCCAACATTTTTGTATTTTGAATATTCTTCTTCCTGAAGAGATTGGACCCGGCCTTTCAGCCATTCAATGCATGTGAGCAAGTCATCGTTAGAATCCCCGGTCTGACAGAGACAAGGAATGAGCTAATAAGGATTGAGTACGCTGCAATTCAGCTCGAAACGAGGAAGTATGTTGAATACCATATTGTCGGGATAACGCTTACACATGATCCCTAAAAGCCGCCCATGCTTCCATCCTTGTAGATAGGACCCTCGAGCGAAAAGAGGCTATCAGTTACTGCTGAACACAGTCCAAAAACTGATTTGGCTGCAAAAAAGATTGATTAAACCGAAGAGGCAAATGGGCAAGGAGAGCCTTAAATGCATGAACAAGTCTATGGCTCATTTCCAGGACCAAAGGGTAATGATCTGACAAAACATGTTGCTTTTCCACGCACATATCGATGATTGCAAGAAGAAAAGAGTCACTTTGGCAGATGTATACCCTATCTAGTATGGCCCAAGTGTTTGGATGCTGAAAAGAACGATAAGTGTATCCAACTTGTGATGGATACATCCAAGACCACATGTCTTCTTTCAAAGATGCCGCTGCAAGAGCATCCCAAACCTGTCTCTCAAGACCATCCATAACTGAATGCGGAGAGGTCGCCTAATCTGCAGAAACACATGTATTAAAATCACCCGTAACAAAGCCTTGACGAGCCATGGCAAGGCAATGCAGGTCTTCCCAAAGCTGACGACATTCCCTTGCATTAGAAGGAGCATACACGCCTACCATCCACAAAACCTCACCCTAGAAAAATTATTGCAAGAATCAAAAATCGGCCATGAGGGTCTTGAGAGACCAACGATGGTTGTAGAGAGGATTTGACAGTAAACATAACTCTCGATCTATGCGGAGGATGACCACTAAAGAAAACTGCATAATCCTTATATACATATGAAGATCCAGCCAAAGCGTGCGGTTTATGCTTCACAGCACAAAAAACATCCCATTTTCCAACTAGCACCACTTTCCACAACCGATACTACTTTCTGCCCGAAGAAATACCTTTCACATTCCACAGAGCAATTTTCATGATGAATCACAAATTATAAGAACTACTGAACCGCCGCTTTTCCTTTCCCTTTTACATCAATAGCCTTCGCAACCTGGAATCTCTCCATTTCACCTTGAATAACATCAACAAGATCTGCCCTCTGCAAGCTGGCAATGGAAGCACGAGAAGGGAAGTGCTATTGCTGGGAGCGGAAACCATCCCGAGGAGGTACAAGCCTCCCATGCGTATCAAAATGCAAAGCAAAATCAGAAGGCCTTTTATCTTCTACTGCCGAAGCACACGAAGATTGGGGTTTCATATAAAGCCCCCTTCCTCTACATTGAAAGGTTTGAGTGATAGGGGGCCATAGAGGATGGGCAGGAATGGAGCGAGAATCCTGTCTTGCATTACGATGAACCACTGTAACCCAGGAATCCTCCTAAAGAGACAAATTCCGCCAACCCGCAAGCAAAGCACACTCCCCATCACCATGGGAAACGACCTTCTTGCCCTCATTACGGTCATGTTAAGAAAGCTGCTCAAGATCAGCCACGGGCTTCTGAATCATCTGCTAAGGGAGATGGTCTTGCATTTCCATATTTGGGTCCGTAAGGCATTGCCCTACCTCTATATTTTTGTCGCATTCTAAAATGAAATGGCCCAACTGGCCACATCTAAAACAGTGTCCTGCAAAGGTACCCCATTTCAACTCATACACCAACGTTTGTAACCCTGGAACCTCAAAACGAATCTTCGTCGGGCAGGGTGTCCCTATATTCCAAAGCATGCATGCCCTATTCCGATTGCAGGAAGCCAACCAAGGTTCTGCCAAAACCTCCCCAATGGTTCTCAAAACCAGAGGAAGGAGTCTCCAATGACGCGCAAGGAAATCTACCACCTCTACCCAAATTGGGCATGCCTGTCTCAGCGCCTCTTAAACTCAACCATGGGTCTCCAAGGGACCACATGAACTAGTTGCCCATCCATAAACAGAGGAATGTGTTGCATCATAAGAGCTTGTACTTCTGCTGAATGAAAAAGAACATCAAAGAACCCCTTTCATAAATCTCCTCCACCAGGGGGACCAGCGTGCGGTTCAAAATTGGCAAGCATTGACTGCAACCAAGCACGAATTCTGGTGATCAAAGGAGTCCTTCCAGTCAAATAAAATATGGCTGCCCTCTCATGGAAAGTAGCTATCTCTTTTAAAACCATGTCGGTTTCCATGACTGCAACTACATAATCCCCATCCGGTAGTGCGTTAGCTTTATCCTCATTACAATGGACATAATCTGACATAAGATGATTAGCAGTGGCCAGCATGAATTGTAGAGATCCATCGGGCTGGTGAACACAAAACATGAACCTCTGGCTGAGACGAATTCTAGCCCAAGACCGGTTCTTCAACCAACATCCTACGACGTTTGCCCATCTCTTCGCTTTCCTGCAACGGCCCGAGTTCATCAGCCAAGGAATCACCATCCAGATCGGCGAAGTCGTCGTCATTCCCCTGCCCAATCTGATGGTAGAGAAAGGCCATATCGATGCCATTAGATTCCTACAGATTAGCCATAGCAGCCCCAGATTCCGAACACAGAATTCTTTCTCTCTCGCTCGCTCTCTCTCTCACACACTCTTTCACTATACAGGGGCAGGTCGGCTCTCGTGATTGGTGCACAAGGGCAGATTGCACTCGTACTAATGTCTGGTCCACAGGCTCAGGATAAGGGCGCTCAGAGGATGCGCAGCAGACTGCACAAGACAGCAGGTTGGTTACTGCCCGGGAGCATGAAGGCTGGACAAGCAAAGGCGAGGCAGAGCTGTCCCTTCACCCCACGCAAGGGCTGTGACTGAGGAGGAGATCTAGGCAAAACTCTGATCGCAAAGCAAAAATGGTAGCGGCAGATGACTGGCGTGCAGGGGCAGGCCTCGCGAAAGGCTAGAACGGACTAGGCAAAGGCACAAAAGAACAGTACCCTGTCGAGGTGGAACAGCTGCAGCAAGAGACAAAGCGCACCATTGGGCGTGGGTTGCAACAAATGCTCGGCTTAAACGAAGAGCACTGTCAACCGGAAAGACGACGTTGGGCTTAAACGTGGAGCCCCAAGGCGGACTACACGAACACGAACGGAAGACGCAGAGGCGACAGATGGGAACCCTAGGTGGGGTCCCGTTGCATCCCCACCAGCATTCATTCTCTCTCTCTCTCTCTCTCTCTCTCTCTCTCTCTCTCTCTCTCTCCTCAAACTTCGATAACACCTGTTAACTTTGAGCATATAACCTCTATGCTACTCGAGCATGAGGTTTCTTTGCATTTAAATGAGAGGCTACCAAATAAATATAGTAGCAAGCAAGATGCTTTTACAGCTTCAAAGAGGAGTGACAAGCAGAAGAAGAAGAAAGCAGATTATTATCATTGTGAAGAGAAGGTTCCTATCTCATGGTCATTGTTGTATGTAATATGATGAGTCATTATCATTGTATATTCTATTATACTAATCACCCATGATCTGAAAGAGGGTGTTAGCAAAGTACATCTTCTGGGTGTCAAAGTTTGTGCATTAGTGTACCTTTCACTTTTTATGCCAAAGATTTTGTGGCTGGTCAACCTATATTTAAGGTGCCAAATATTGCTCACCGACTAGTATTTTCTTGGGACATTATTTCAACCTATTTATAGATTGTCCCTCTAGCATTGTCATTCACTATTAGATACACACCCTACAACACAATTACTTCCAAGTGGAGAGAGGGAAGCTAGTGTACACTGGTGGTGACTCACTACTAATACCAGTGTGCTACTCTTAAGGCTTCAATCTGCTATATGGATTTCATTTCTTGAGTCTATTCTCTTTAAGTTTTTATGTTCTTGTTGTTCTCTTTTCTAATCTTTGTGTTCATTGCAGTCTATATCAATAGTGTCTCTTTGCTTCCATTGCTCCACCCTTTTCACAGCTCTATCCTATGGTCATCCCAAACGCACATCTTGTGAAAATATACATCTGCCAATAACACAAATGAAAGCAATATCCTCAAGTGCATTCCAAAAAGCATAATAATGGATGTTTACAAAGATATATTATAGGACAAAAGTGTCACATCCATGTGGCTCACATCTCTTGCTTGCTCTTTAAGAACCAAAGAGAAAACCATACATAAATCCACATGCCTCACTATAATGCTTTCACAAACACTATGCTCCACTAGATGCCTCAATCTCTAATAATGGCTACTTCACAAGGAGCGGGAAGTAGACTAGGCTTAGTAGGCACGATCTCCGATGATGTGGAAGAAGGAATCGGATCGGAATCCGGTGTAGAAGATTGCACAATATCCCTCTCGTCAAAGACGACATCCTGCCTAACGATCACCCTAAGCTGAATAGATAACAAGTTTACCCGAAGCTGAGGGACATGATATATATAGTCCAGCGTAGCCAGATCCAGACCCTTATCAGTGGTAAAACTAACGCAAGCTTGTGCTTGAATCTTGACCGAGGAGTTATGTAGCTCCACTGTCCACAATCCAAACAGGAGCTGAAGTGCTTGGCTGTGTGGAGTGGGCCTCTGCGGTTACCTCGTTGGGAGGCAACTCATAGATATGGACGAGACTCGCATCTGATGTCTCTATGGAGATGATGTGGGCCTCTGCGGACTAGTCAGACAAGCCCTCTGGAGTTGAGAATGTTGTCGACTGAGATGATTGTGCGGTGGCAGTGTGAGTTTGACCTTTAAATTGCCCCTTGCCATGGCCCATCACCTTGCCTCCCTTGTAGGGGGTTGCTTGACTGAGGGGCAGGGGTCTGAGACTTAGGTTTTAGTGCTGTGTCTCTTGCCTTTGATTGACACTCGTCGTCAATTCTTTTTAGGTACATTCAGTCACCCAGGTTTGAGAGATTGGGATGTTTCTTGTGATTTCCCGGATTGATTTTGCTTTTGATTTTGATTTTGATTTTGATTTTGAGTTTGAGTTTGAGTGGAGGTTTGGTTTTGTTTTTCCTTCCCATGTTGCCATTTCTGAGAATGAGCAACAAGAGCTCCCTCTGAAGAGGAATTCATATGAAACTGATTGAACAACCGTGCGTAACGCAACAAGTGACACTCAAATTCATAGAATGTAGGCATGGTAGGTTTTGAAATTATGCCTTCCACAAAATTGAAGTATTTCTTAGGGAATTTGTTTAGGAACAATGTGACCTGATCGTAAGAGGACTTAGGAGTCCCCGTAGTGGAGAATTCAGCGAGGAGAGGCCGAAACTCAGCCAACTTGACTTTCAAGTCATCCCGGTCAGTGATTTTGAAAAGCTGAAGCTCATGGTCAAGATTAATACAACGACGGGTCCTATCCCGAGCCGCATAGCGGTCAGTCAAGTGTGCCCATCACTCTGACGCCAAGTCAAAATGCTGAAGTTGAGAATGAAACTCAGGCATTAAGCTTTGGATTAGCTCGACAATAGCGGAGGTATTCCTAGCCTTCCATGAGCGAATAACCTCGTATGGAACAAGTGCAGGATCGGGTTGGGGTTCCAACCCCTGTACAAGATCCCATAGGTTCTGGGAGTCAAGGACATGTCTCATCAAGTTCGAGCAAGTAGTAAAGTTTGACCCATTAAAACGAGTCTTGTCATTAAATGCATGCTTGGTAGAAGACGAGCTAGAACCATGAGGCGTCGAGTAGGTAGGGTAAGATGGATATGGAGGATAGGATTGTGAAGAGTAAGATGGTGGAGGTGGATGTGTCTGATAAGAAGGAGGAGGGGGAAAAGATGGGTAGGCAAAAGTAGGTTGTGAGTGTCCAATGAGTGCTGATTGAGGCAGAGGCACTGGAACATGAATGTTTCCATAAGGTGCCAGTGTATGTGAAGGCACTAGGACATAGAAGCCCTGTCCAAAGTGAGGCTGGGGCACAACAGTAGGACCATAAGGTCCACTAGGGAAAGCCATGGAGGCAAACTGTGGAGTCAAGTGATCCACACTCGGGAGAGACTGGGGGGGATACCCAAGTTGCAATGATCCTGAAAGTGTCTGTAAAGTAGGTGGAACACCACCCGGCAAAGGTAAGGATGAGGTCCTAAAGGATGTGCTTATGTTTCCATAACTCCCCGGCGTGATGTGCGGTGCGACATAAGGTGTCTGAAATGGGAAAGTGAATGGTGTGAATGGAAGTGGAGAAGCAGCGGATGAATGTGGTGGGATGGGTGGGTCTTGAAAATGAGGTGTATGAGGTACAGATGCATTTTGTTCATTTTTATCATTTAATGATTGGAAATGAAAATGTGAAGATGATGATGCACCATGCAATGAAGAAAAAGGAACACCAAATTCATTCTGATTTTGTGAAGTAGATGGAAAAGAAGGAAGGGTAGAAGAAAAGGTACCTAGCTTTTTCTTATAATCCCCATGACGTGTGTTAACATACAAGAATTGGTCCTCAAGAGGACCTTTTTCGTAGTCAACAGACTGTACTCTTTCTTCCGTGTGATCTTTACTAGAATATTGCAAAGCAGAAGTAAAAAAAGAAGGCACAAAAGATGAATCTAACGTACCTTGCATCAGAGTGGATGGAAGTGGATGAAATAAAGGAACATAATCCGGGTCTTGTTCTCCAAGAGGGGGGGGGGGGGGGGGCATCCCTGATGGAGGTCTCGACGGCCCTGCAACATCATCAGATTTATGTGCAACATTTGAAGAGAGACATTCATGCATACCTTCATTTAGAAGCTTTTCTTGAAGGACAATCCATGATCGAGCTCCTCAATCTTCTTTTGTCTATAAGCTATGATTAGTTTGTATTCTTTAGAGGTCAGCTTGTCTAGCTTTTCTTCCATGTAATCAGAAGTGTCTTCCACCATGTCGGAACTTTGTGGAGCAAGCTGATTGGCCCACTCTCGCTTGGTTCTCGGCATAGTCGGTTTTGGAGATTGAATCGGTGTTGTGTTCGAAGTCATTTGAACCTACTGTAGTTCTCGCTTCTTGTGTAGAGCTTTTTTAGATCAAAGGCCTAGGTTTCTTAGAGAGTACCAGGCTCTGATACCATGTTAAGAAATACCCTAACACAGAAATATAAACAGAAACCGTATGACAAAGCATAGACTGATAAAAGAACACAGTTAGGGTTAGGGTAACTCAGAGACAATAAACACAGTGAATAAATGAAGTGATATAACTACTGAATAACACGATACTCATGCAGCAAACACACTATGTAGTGAATGAATTCTGAACCTCGAACTCTTGTATCTCAAGGATCAGGGTAGGGGTAATGAGTCGGAGAGTGTGCCATACTCCGAACGGATCCCGAATCGCAACAAGGCAACCTTAGGGTATCGAACACTAGCAAATGGATTTGATGCAGACAGCAATGAGGAGAGAGAAAGACTAAAAACGCAGGTAGCAGGTGAGGGAAAGACTAAAAACGGAGGTAGAACAGCCTGTAGGAGAGAGAGACTAAAAACGCAGGCAGCAGGTGAGAGAAAGACTAAAAACGTAGGTAGGACAACTTGCAGGAGAGAGAAAGACTGAAAACGTAGGCAGCAGGACTGTTATGATGTGGCAGGTTGTACGGTAGCAGGTCTACATAGGAACAACAGTTGCTTGACTGAAATTAGCTCCAAACTGCGTGAAGATGGTTGGAAATCATTCGGCAACTGATCGAGATAGCAATGGATAGCTTCGCCTGAGATGTCCTCCGCGAACGGGGTGTGGGCAGCAAGCTGAAACATCTAAAATATGCAAAAAAGAGACTAAAGGAAGAGTGGAGGGTTGGCTGCCAATTTATAGAAAATTAGGGTTTTAGATCCTCTCCCACTTAACTCTCTCGATCCACTTCCCATTTTAGGGTTTTGGCTAAAATAAGCCTAAAATAAGCATGTTTTGGGGCTGTTTAAGTTACTAAGTGCATTTCTTAGCACAACAACAACAAGACATAAATGCAATTGCAATTGAAGTTATTGAAAAGTTATTGCGGCTTTACCTTGAGGCTTTTCAATGAGAGCCGATCTTGGTTGTGGCTCAATTAGGCTCAACAAAACACAGATTTGGAGCACTGCTTGGTGCTTAAGAGGGAGGCAGCAGTTCCACTTCTTCAATATAGATAGACTTAGATATCTAGTGGTCATTTGATGTAATCAATATATGTGCTTTATGATTAGAGTACTTGTCACTATGTTGTTGTATAGTTGTGTACAGATGCATATTGGAGCACCAAGTATTGAACTTTTTGGAAAATTGTGGATTAAGATGTATGTAAGGACAAACCTATTGTATTAGTAGGTGCACATGTTGCTCTAAGTCATTTGTGGTATATGTCAACATAATCTATTTGGTGTTAGGACATTAAATGCAAATTTGTTTGCCATGGAAAGCTTTTATGCCAAAGATGTGTTACTAGTGTGGATCTTTTGGGATGGCCACTAGTGTTTGTGAAGTAGCATTGATCTCTAGGGATGGTTGTGGGCATAGCCTTGTGAACCAACTATAGCTATATTCCCGCAGATTCTTCAGTTCCTAGGCCCCCTTTGCGAGGCCCGTTACCTCGCTGGTACTAGCAGACCTTGCAAGATTCGGGGATCCTACCACCAGATTTCACTACGGAGGGACCTTTAAGATCTGCCCAACTTGCTCCTCAGGCATCATTTGCATTGCTACTTACAACTAATTACATAGCGCATTCTGAGCCGGATACATGGCAAGAGGCTCTTCAACACCCTCAATGGCGAGCGGCCATGGAGAAGGAGCTCGAGAGTATTGATCGAAATGCGACTTGGACATTGGAAGATCGTCCGAGCCACAAGAAAGTCATCGGGACAAAGTGGATTTTTAGGACTAGGCTAAAAGCTGATGGGACTTTAGATAAGTACAAGGCTCACCTTGTAGTTCAAGAGTTTCGACAAAAGCATGGCATTGATTATGAAGAGACCTTTGCACCTACTGCATGGTTAACTTCCTTTCGGTTGCTACATGCGCTAGCCGCTCACCACGATTGGCCGATACATCAAATGGATGTCAAGAGTGCCTTCCTAAATGGTTTTCTCGAGGAGGAGGTCTATGTGGAGCAACCACCAAGCTTTTCTTCTGGCAACCCGAGAAATAAGATATTCCTCTTGCATAAAGCTCTTTATAGGCTAAAGCAAGCGCCGCAGTCTTGGTTTCATAGGATGGATGAGTTCTTACAGACTCATGGATACCATTCTACCCCTTATGACCCGAGCTTATATGTTCGATCTACTGCAGAGGGGGTTAGCTATATCTTGCTACACGTCGATGACTTACTCCTCACAGGTTCAGATTCTGCTGCCATAGCAAAAATTAAGGCTAAGCTTCAAGCTACATTTGAAATGACAGACCTTGGTTTGTTGTCCTATTTTTTGGGGATGGAGGCATTTCGTTCTAGGGGCTGTATTTTTGTGTCACCGCAGAAGTACACACTTCAACTCGTAGACCAGTACACTATGGATCAGACACGGCCAATGGCCACGCCTCTTGATCCTACTGTCCACTTATCGAAGGATACCCTAGGACAGCCCTTTGATGACCATATCTATCGCTCTATTGTAGGAAAACTTCTTTGATTAATTCACACTAGGCCAGATTTAGCTTACTCAGTTAGTATACTTAGTCAGTATTTCACAATACCTAGGATGTCACATTGGACTGCATGTCTTCGTGTGTTGCGTTATTTGCGGTGTACTTTTTCTTATGGCCTTACATGTGATTCTAGTTTATGTTTGTAGGGATACACTGATTCTGATTGGACAAGAGATCCTGACACCCCGCGTTCCCATGACGGCTACCTCTTTACCTTAGGCACAGCTCCCATTTCTTGGTCCAACCGTAAGCAGGAGACGGTGGCGGCTTCCACAGCAAAGGCTGAGTACCGGGCTCTCTTTGATGGCACCACTGAGGCCATCTATCTGAGGAGTCTACTGGCGGCACTTCATTTACCATGTGACTCTTTCACAATTGTCTATTGCAATAACCAGAGTGCCATTACCCTTGCGGGCAATCCGATCATCACACAACGGACACGGCATGTGGGAGTCCACTTTCACTTTTCCAGAGAGCAGGTTGAGCTAGGCACTATTCGCCTAGAGTTTGTACCTTCATCAAATAATTTTGCAGACATTTTGACGAAGTGGTCAACCAGCCGGCTTGGGTACACCCTCCCCTACTTCTTCAGCTCGACAAGGAGAGGATACTTCCCTCTTGCTTTCCCTTCCAGTTTGAGCATGTCATCTTGCATCTCCCTTTGCATTACCCCATGCATTGGCATTCTGTTCATGTGAACATGCATCTGTACACATTTATCCCTCTTTGGCCTTTTGGAGTAGCGGACTCTAGGATCCACCATATTCATGGCATGACACATGGCAGTTCTCCTAAAAGACAGTTTCCTACCCTTGCTTTGCTTGTCTTGCTAAGCCCACCATCATCTTTTTTGCGTCTACATATATTCACCATATGATTGGCACACACACACACTTTTATCATCCTTAGGCACTTATCCTAGTCAATGTGAGGGATTGGCTTGCTAGTTTTGTGAATGACTTGGGTTTAAAACTCTCTTTATCTTTTCCTATCTATCACTTAATCGGCCGCTTTTCCTATATTCCTTATGTATTTTCAAAACACTTTTTCAACCAAAAAAAAAAAAAAAAAACCAAAACACAACAAACACAATCCATTGTTATATTCATCCGCCTTTGTAGGACTTGGTAGGCCCTTGGGCAGCCGACGTACACCTTTGGTCCAATGCCCTGGCCTCTCTAAGGTGATCACTTGGGCTCCCTTGGTAAGATAACCATCGCCTCTGTAGTCTTGATAGGCCACTTGGCAGTCAACGCGCACCCTTTGTTTGATGCCCTTACTACTTTGGAATGGGACACCTTAGGGTAAATCAAAATTTAGGCTGGCCTACTTTTCTAGCCCTATTTTGGGCTTGAGAGGAGGTGTTGTGCTAAGAAATGTACTTAGTCACTTAAACAGCCCTAAAACATGCTTATTTTAGGCTTATTTTAGCCAAAACCCTAAAATGGGGAGCAGATCAAGAGAGTTAAGTGGGAGAGGATCTAAAACCCTAATTTTCTATAAATTGACAACCAGCCCTCCACTCTTCCCTTAATCTCGTTTTTGCAGATTTCAAGTGTTTCAGCTTGCTGCCCACACCCCGTTCACGGAGGACATCTCAGCTGAAGCTATCCATTGCTGTCTCCATCAGCTGGCGCTTGATTTCCAGCCCTCTTCACGCAATTTGGAGTTGATTTTAGTTAGGTGACTACTGTTCCTATGCAAACTTGCTGCCATACAGCCTGCCACATCATCACAGTCCTGCCTATGTTTTCAATCTCTCTCTCTTGCAGGCTATCTTGCCTGCATTTTTAGTCTTTCTCTCACCTGTTGCCTGCGTTTTTAGTCTTTCTCCCTCCTGCAGGCTGTCTACATCACATGCAGCTTCTCACTACTGCATTTGCTGGTGTTCAACATCCGGAGGTTGCCTTACTGCGATTCAGGATCCATTCAAAGTACGACACACTCTCCAGCTCATTACCCTTGCCCTAATCCTTGAGATATAGGAGTTCGAGGTTCAGTATTCATTCACTGCATAGTGTGTTTACTGCATGAGCATCGTATTATTCACTAGTTATATCACTTCATTTATTCACTGTGTTCATTGTCTCTGAGTTACCCTAACCCTAACTGTGTTCTTTTATCAGTCTATGCTTTGGCGTACGGTTTCTGTTTATGTTTTTGTGTTAAGGTAACAATTGTCCCACCACAGTATGATCTTCCATACACCCTGCAATGTATAATGTGTATCTCCCTACTAAGGACAATTATTCCTCATCACCTCTTACTACCTTGCTCCTCTTTCTACTTCTCACAGTCACAAATACTGAAACCTATCCTTTGACTAAACAATCTTCTTGAATTTTTTGGGCTTCGAAGCTTAAGCAACACTGAAAATTGCTCCTCCAGATTTGTTAGATGATCAACTAGAATAATTAAAACATGAATCAAGGTTTTCCTATGTAACAAGTAGAAGTGAAGATGCAAAGGAAAACTTATTTCATGCCCTTCATTTGGAGGAAAAGTTTGAAGTACGACCAAAGTATAGCACAGTCCTATCAAATTCTTCCACGCATTTGTCCTTCCTTAAATCCATATCTTTGCAACCTTCTAGTACCAAATATTCAATATACAGCACATTATGTGTTTTGTACACTACACAACTAGATAAGTTGGAGTGGGAAGGATCTAAGCAGGAATATAGTATCCCCCTTTCTATGGTAATATATTGCAATCACAAGCCTTCTTACTCTAAGCTTATGTCAACATTCTATTGTATGAAGGCCATTCTGACAGCAATTCTGGCTTGCAGTACTTAGCAGCTGCATATTTTCAGATATCCAAGAATATAGCTGCCAAAATTTGGTAAATATGCTGGAGTAGAAAAATGAGATACACTAGATTGAATTGATACAAATCCTTGGTTTTAGAGAGGAAATAGCAAAATCACTGTTTTGCATAAACTTTTAGTCAAAGAAAATGAGTGCATAACAAAATAGCATGGACTTACCCTCTTGCTGCTCTTTTTCAGAAAATTCCTTCTCCAAAACACGATCAATCATGTCAGCAAGGCTTCCTTCTTTTGGAGGAGGAGCTGCGGTGATGTTTGCTTTACTTGTTTCATCAAGTCCTTCATCGAATGCTTCTGCAGCTTCATCTTCAATCTCATTAATGCCTGCAGCAGTCAGATCTGTGGAACAGAACATCGCCAATAACAATATGACGCAAGCTCCATGCCATATTTTCATCCGTCTACAAACAATCCAGTCAATCCACCTGGACCGCCAACGGTGATCCATAAAGCCAACCCTGCTATAGATATATATTGTAGCTTTTATCTAAGACGTCCATGTCTCCAAATGGACGTCTCCAAAAGATGGCATTCGCTTTTATTTAAATAATTAAGTTTTTAAGACTTTGGCTGGAAATAAGACAAGACATCCTGTGCAGGGATCAAAGTTAATCAGTCGCAACTGCAGTTCTTTAGACCTGGAAACTCTCTGCAAAGACCAGGCGGCAAGCTGAGGGGCCGGCAAATGGAGCTAGAAACCGGACGTGCAGATGCAGAAGCTTAAGGCCAGATCCCGTAAAATGGCAGTTCCTCTCAAAGGAGACTGTGAATTTATCACAAACAACACAAAATCCTGTCCAAGATGGAGCCCTCGCAATGCGGTAAGGAGAATGAACGGCTATTCAATGCGCCAAATCGTGGATAATGGTATGTCAGCGAACCACAAGCTCGAATTGAAAGGCCTTGAAGGACAGGGAGGAGTAGCAGTTCTGCTGGAGGGAGGGGGAGTTGCGGTTAGATCCAGAATACGACTGCGAAACGTCTCACCAAAAGGGAAGATCTACAGCAACCAGCTTTACGGAAAGTGCTCCAAACGAAACCCTAGGTTCGCATGGGAGAAAAGAGGAGCCTCGATCCAAAATGCGAACCACAAAAGGAACAGCTTGCAGGTTCGCGAATCGAGGCAGTGAGACAGGACAGCCGGCAATGGAGAGGGAAACAAATCCGGGACGGCAAAATGGTATGGCGGCCACTCCTGTAGTCCTGTCAGACCGTATGAGAAGATACTGATGAGCTCCTCTCCTCCGTCATCTTCTTCTTTCTTCTTTGTCTTCGGTCTCTCTATCGAGTTTCTTCTCTACCTGCAGTTTTGCTGGCAAATCACTCAACGGTGACGACCGTGCCTAAAGGACAATGTCGCCCACGCCATTTATATGTTGGAAGTGAACGTGACACCTTCCAAGTATCGTGGATATGTCTCTTTCTGGGGCTTAGGCAGGTTACACAAAAAAAAGGGACGTTCACTTTGTAAAGTTTCACCAATCAAAACACATTTAAAAGTTGGCATCTGCAGTCCTTTACACATTGGAGAGGACATGACTTGTTGTTTACTTGTTAAACAGGTAAACTCCCCATTTACTTTTGGACGGGGGAGTCTCCCCTGCCCACTTTGTAAAATGGCGGACAATGGTGTACTTTTTGCATTTGCAACCAATCAAAAGATTTATAAGTTTATTCTTTTTTATTTTTTTACAAACTGTGTCCCTTTGGTGTGTAAAGGTATGATGTCCATGTTCGTGCCCAATTTCAAAAAGTGCATGCCCACACGCTGGGTGGGGGTTGGCCGTCCATTACTTGGTGTGTAACCAGCCTTACAACAAGGGCAATGGGAGCTCTCCTTTTACATACACATTTGAACTGGGCAGACACGTGAGAATACCGTGACTTCGCTTCTTTTTCAATGCATCAATTTTGAAATGATTATGATTGCGCTTCATTCGAATCTTGACACCC
This sequence comes from Lygodium microphyllum, assembly GCF_053477565.2. NCBI lineage: Eukaryota > Viridiplantae > Streptophyta > Polypodiopsida > Schizaeales > Lygodiaceae > Lygodium > Lygodium microphyllum. The sequence continues at coordinate 139,863,027 of NC_141153.1, forward strand.
TTAAGAGTCGTGTCTTACAAGGCCAGTAGGGTGACGGCTATGGTGTGCAAACCCCATAAGTAGAGTAGTCACACAAAACCAAAACAATTTCAAGTACCAAAATCCATCAAGCCGCCACTCACTATTTGTTCTCTACTCTATCTACATTCATATTAGCTAATGAATTACTTAGCAATGCTAACCCTCTGATAACACCCCCCTTTTGTTGTGGGTGTTTCCGAGGGCTTCCCAAGGTTGGAGAAACTCCACTCCCCCTCAATGTCTTAGTTGCGACAAGCTAGATAGTGGGGAGAGAGAGGTTTCTTCCCCCCACTATCCCCAAGTGTGACACAACTGTAAGGATAAGGCACTATTGACCCAGTCAACTAGGGATTTGAACTCTTAATAACACATTTCTCATGTAGTCGTCCTACCAACTTAGTTGTTGCTTGTTCGTAAGTGACTTCATTTCTTTACATAAGCCTTATTTTTACTTTAAAGCGTGTTCTAGACAACCGACTCAACAACCAATCCATCTCTTATCTCTCATTTGTTATCTAGCAAATGAAACAGTTTCAGCCATGAAGATTTCGTGGAGCCAATAATCACTAATTATCCTCTACTCTTGCTATATTTACATTAGCTAATGGAATCGCTTTAGCGCTGCTAACCCTTTAATAACACGCTCCTTTTTGTGAATGTTTCCAAGGGCTTCCCAAGGTTGGGGAGACACCACTCCTCTTTCAATGTCTTAGTGCAACAAGTTGGATGGTGGGAAGAGGGGGGTTTCTCGGCCCCCACTATCCTTGGGTGTGACACAATCCTAAAGGTAAGGTAATGTTGAGCCACTTAATTAGGGATTTGAACTCTTGACAACACATTTCTTGTGCAGTCATCCTATCGACTAAGTTGTTGCTTGTTCATAAGTAACTTCATTTCTTTACACGAGCCTCACTTACTTCCAAACATGTTCTAGACAACTAACTCAACAACCAATCCATCTCTTATATCTAAATATATTAATAATGTGACTCCTAAAGTTGAACTTCAAGCAACAAATTACCTTTTAATCATGTCAAACCTCGTACCAAATTTTGAAAAAGAAGTGATATTAGGATGAAACTTAAAGACACATGCATTGCATTAAAAGTCTTGTGTGATGGGCAAATAATGCTCCTTCCCTTACAAGACGGACCTCTCTCTCTCTCTCTCTCTCTCTCTCTCTCTCTCTCTCTCTCTCTCTCTCTCTCTCTCTCTCTCTCTCTCTCTCTCAAGTAGTTATAAGAAGGTCCATCACATTTGTAGAGCATTTGAATAACCTTGGTAGAGTGACAACAATCACATTGTAATTTCTCTTTAAGGTTTTTCGGTGCATCTAATATCATTAGTTTATCAAATCCTAAGTTTAATCATGTTGGAAGATTCAATCAAAGGCCTTGGTAAAAGAATGGTAATGCTTCACAAGATAGCACAACACACTATAAAATCTTCAAATCATCCTAAATAAGCTTATGTTAGGAATAGGACCAATGACATTGTCCAATTCTTATACTATTGTTTGTTATAAATGTAATCAACTAGGTCATATAGCTAATTGTTGTGTCTCTCAGGAAGCCTCCTACTGAGTAAAGTTTTAAGAAAGAGATGATCATAATGATTATCTAGAGTATATACTTGATTTTAATAGAGAGGCCCTTCAATTTGAACTACTAGACATAATAGATCTCAATCCAAGTATATTTTTATATCATTATTTGCTTTAAATTGATTGTTTGGTTTGAGATCTTTCTAGGCCATTTTACTTTATAGCAAGTATTCAAATTAGTCATTTCTTCTTAGTATTAGGCCATAGGAAGGGGGAACATGATGGAGCAGGAGTTGTGATCAAGCAAACATTGACACATGAACAATTGAAGCCAAATAGCACGACATAAAAATGCCCTCTTGATATAGTCACATTTTGTAAGGCCAACCTATTAGAGGGTGCCAAAGGAAGACCAACCTATTAAATTGATTGTTTGGTTCATAGGTATTCAAATTAGTAATTTCTTATTAGTATAAGGCCATAGGAAGGGGGAACATGATGGAGCAGGAGTTGTGATCAAGCAAACATTGACACATGAACAATTGAAGCCAAATAGCACAACATTAAAATGTGCTCTTGATATAGTCTCATTTTGTAAAGACAACCTATTAGAGGGTGCCAAAAAGCAAGAAAGTGTTTGCATATTTTTTGGGAGATCTTGCCTAGAGATGTAAATTCTAGATAATGTTGTTATATCGTTGGTAGATATTGCCAAAAACTATGCTTTCAAATAGCAAAATGAGATTCAATCTATGCATTAACATTCGACCCCAGTTATCATATTCGTACACATCACATACATAGAGAAGGCTGATGAACTCATCAAAAGTTTCCACTTCTTCATTTTTTATGATAAAGTTCATGACACATTATTCATGCAACATTGTTTTATGTTGCACTTCAAGTGGTTGCAAGAGCAAGGAGGAAAAATAAATGAGCACTAGGTGTGGTCTAATGATGTTGCTTCCCAATTCAAGGCTATTGGAATTGACATAGACAGTTGGCTTGCTTTTGTGATGCATACATTCATGGCCGTTGGAATAGATGTGTCAACGAAGCACATGTTCCCTACTAGGAATACCATGTCTTGCAACCCTTGGATGATTCTAAATCCCTTTTTGATGAGGAAGATCCATACAATGGAATGTCATATGAGGGACATCATGACATGTTGAGCAATGCATTACAAATTGGTGACACATTTGTAGTACAATTAGATATTGCAACCAACACAAAGGAATCTAACTTCTACCTCATTGAATGTGTTTTAGAGAGAAGGAGTTGACACCCGGATATGATGACATGGATGAATGGAAAAAAAAAGATTATACTACATGATGATGGCAACACACATGTCTTTATTTCTAAGAAGTTGTTAAGAAATTTGACCTAAAAACAACGCCCTCTATTAAAAAAAATCAAAGCTACATTTGTGGGCACCGAATGAATTCAAGGATGAGAATTTCACATGGGATCTTACACTAAAAATAGAGACTTTCTTGTTGCACGTTTCTAATCTACTGATTTTCTTTTAGTTATGCCTTTGCAACATCAAGTTAACCCACAAATTGATTTTGATATGCACACAATAATATGATCATGCATAATAATTTGTCTATGTTTTTGGAAGCCAAAGAATCTCACATGAATTGTTGACAATACAAATTTTTTAACTAATTCTCCAATTATTTTGTTGTGGATCTATGTCCCAATTTACCTTCATCTAGACCCAAACATCAACTATAGCTTTGATTTCAAGTAGTTAATCACCTTGTAAAGCTCCATCTATACACAATCTATTAGAGTAAAAACAAAATCAAATTCAAGTTTAAGAAACCATAGGGTCATTCGATTGAGTAACCTACATTTTGGAGCTCATGTTCTCTTAGTGAAGAAAAAGAGTCAATCCTATTGAATGTGTTTTGACTACAAATATCTCAATATGATCATGGTTAAGAATTGTTATCGTATCCCTCAAGTTGATGATTTCTTGGACAAACTTCCAAGGATAATATCTTTACCAAAATAGATCTCAAATTTGGATATTGCCAAGTCTAAAAGGCTTCTCCTTTGATTTATAAGATATCCTTTAGAACCCAATTTGGCCATTATGAGTTTTCAGTTATGCTCATTGATTTAACAAATACCCCAACAACTTTTAGCCACAAGATGAACTATGTTTTCTTAAAAGTTTAGCAATGTATCATTGTCTTCTTTGATGATTTTCTTCACTCTTAGGAAAAATGAAGAAGAGCATAAAGACCATTCATATTTAGTGCTTAACTTACTCAAACAAAACCAACTATAGGTAAATCCCACTCATCTTCTTTGCTTAGGAGTCAAAGTAGACTAAGCCAAGAAGTACATGAGAACTCGATGGTCACTCTTCACTCTAAACCACCTACCATAGAGATAATGGTGCCATTTCTTAACAACATGAAGGATGGCTAACATCTCTTGGTCATAAACATTCATATGCAAAGCAATCACATTATGTTTCCTATATCATTTCTAGATTTATTAATGAACATAACTCGTAATGGAAGTAATGTATTCCATTGCTGGAGTTTGCTTACAACAATACAGTGCACTCACGCCATATAGGGAAATGTCCAAACGAGATAAGCACTATTATTTAGATTTATTTCCCTTTGTATCATGGACAATAAGATTTCCTCTTATAAAATTCCCACTAGTTTGATATTCTCAAATAATTTTTTGGTTTACACCCACTCTCTTAGCTTTTATATCAATCAAATCATGCATACTAAAGATAAGATTTCTACTACTAGATTTCACTATACCCCTACCACTAGTATCACACTAAATGGTGAACTCCTTTGGGAAGTTAGGGTATATGAGGATAGGAGTTGAAGTGAGCATCTCCTTCAATTGATTGAAGTTGTGATCAACTATAGCATCCAAAAAAAAAAGATTCCCTCTTCAGCCAATCTGTTAGGGGTGCATAAATTGCTGCACAATGCTTGATGAATCTCCTATAGAATGATGATAGACCAAGGAAACCACACAAGGAAGTGGTATTGGAAGGTATAGGATAGTCCTTTACACATCACACTTTTTGGGGGTCATCCTATATGCCATTTTTGCTTGCAATATGTCCCAAGTACTCCATTGATGTCTACATAAATACACACTGACTTTCTATAGCAAATAATATATGCTCTCTTAAGACGTCAAACACCCTTTTGACATGTGCCAAGTGCTCTTCTAATGACTTGCTATAAATCATATTTTTAACTTATTACAACAAAGCAACTCAAATGATAGTCCTCCCTCTTAAGAGACAGGTAGATCATCCCATTGATCTAGAGCCCCATTCTAAGCCAATGAACAATCCACCTTATAGATTCTCAAAGTGTGAATGTGAAGAAGTTGCAAAGTAGGTCAAGGAGTTATTTATTGAGCGAGTTCTTCTCCTTATGTATCCCTAGTATTACTAGTTAAGAAGAAATATGGATCTTTCAGAATGTGCATTGACTATAGAGACTTGAACAAAATTATGATCAAGAATTGGTATCCAATCCCCAAGTTTGATGGCTTGCTTAATGAGCTGAAAGCGGCAAGGCACTTTACTAAGATTGAATCAAAGGTTTAGCTATCATCAGATATGCATAAGGAGGATGATGAGGTAAATATAGTATTCACGATTGATTATGGGATTTACCGTTTTCTAGTGATGCCCTTTAGTTTGACAAATGCCTTGGCCACATTCTAGAGTCTTATGAGTAGAATCTTATAACCCTTCCTTTTCAAGTTTGTGCTAATAAATTTTTATGTGATTCTGAACTCCCTTTAAACAAACGAGCTGCCTCACCATGACAAGCTTCATATATAGCTTAGAGAAGTCCATAGCAATTTTGCCCAAGTGTTTTAGCCATTCATAGCCTAAGACGACATCAATGGGGCCCATTTTTAATGTAATTAGATCAACTAATGCCACATAGTTGTCATCCAAGCATAAGGGTGCCTTAGAGCATATATGTGCGTTGATTTCTCATCACCATTGGCCACTTGAACTTTGAGGGGGTGTTCTAATTCTGTGAGAGGACATTTCAGTCTATCAATGTCAAGTTTATCGGCAAAATTGTGTGTGATACCACTATCCACTAGAATGAATATATCCTTTCCATTGATTTTTCCTTGCATGAACAGTGTGCTAGGGCTCCTAGAGCTTGTCCATGCATCCATAAAGATGGAGCAAATGGAAGTGATAGTATGAGGGGGTGTAGTAGAGGCAATCAAACCAAGGTCACAAGGCAAGGGTCAAAGGGGAACCCATTCGACAGGTCATAGAACTGCTCTTGCTCTAAGTCCTCTTCATACTCATCATTTTCAACCTGTGCCATGGTATGTATAGCATTCAAAGCATTTGAATCCTCGTCTTCATTTTCCTAGTCTTCCATGACATTCGTGATATAAACCTTGACCTTGGCTATTTTGTAAGGGCATTTTGAGGCATGATCCACCGTGTACTTATCCCCACACTTAAAACATAACCCCTTTCTTTTCAGTCCTTCACTACATCTAGTGGGATAAACTTTTGACTACTTTGACCAGTCAAGGCTAAAGCATTATTGGGCTTGTTTTCAGCATACTTACCACCTCCCCGTGGACTAAGTGCTATCCCAAAATTGCATTGTTTTCTTTCAACATTAAACGAGGGGTTAAGTGGGGATTTTGGGCTAGTAGTAGGCATGGTGCTAGTAGTAAGCATGGTATTTCCTCTATAAATGTCACCATTTTGGCCCTACCTTATGGGGGGTTATTTGATATCCAAAACCTTGTTGGAAACCCTCATTCTTATGATATTTTCTTATGTATCTTTCAACCAATTCGATTGATCAAACAAGATAAATGGTTTTTGAGCCATTGCATCAACAGAGAGGCTTGGCTCTAACCCATAGATGTATATGTGCAACTTGGCATCATTACTTACTCTCTCAACATACATGGTCAAATTCATGAACTGATTTGTGTACTCTCTTACTATGAGGTTTTGTTGGTCAAATTGGTACCACGGCCTTGCAAACCTCTCTTTTTCCACTAGAGACACAAATACTTGAACCATATGCGATTTAAAATCTTCGCAATCAATGAGCTATTGATTTTCTCTGCATATGTAGTGCCATCATGTATAGGCGAATCCTTCCAAATGAAGGGAGGCAAATATGATTTTTTGATCATTAGGTGTGGGTAGATATTGAATTATGCCTTTGATTTGGAGGTCCATTCTTCCAAGTCAGATGGGGATCGTGATTGCCCATTGTACTTGGTGAGAATGATCTTATCACATAGGACATTGGGACCATGCTACCCATGGAATCCTTGCTAACTACACGTGCCATGTTGCCCATACATACCATGCTACCCATTAAATCCATGCTTCACATTTATAACATGGTGCCCATTAAATCCATGCTGCCCTTGAATGCCATGTTGTCCATGAATGCTATGCTGACATGGATGACAAGAGAGCTCAAAAGAGGCTCTCCATTTTAGTGCAAGGGCTCACCAACCTCATAAGTGCTAGATGGGATGCCCCTAGCTCCCGTGATACCTTGTGGGCCATGTACCTTCTCTAATGGGGGAGATTGTCATGCTTCATCCTTGGACTCATTTGTCTTCTCTCGCACCATGGAAGTGGTGGCTAACCAGGCAACAAGAGTGGTGAGATGCTCCAATGTTTTTTGAGTACAAGAATCGGAGAGGGGCATTTGTTTGATTGCTTGATCTATCTTAGAGAGCATTTGGTGATGGTTGGTGGCCATGTCATTATGCCTCTCCATATGGCATAGTTCATGCTAACAAAAGGTGTGGTTGAGCATGCTACAAGGTGTGTATGCGACACTTCTTCTTGCATTTCTCCATTGTACTCCCAGGCTGAGCTAGGCTTATCATTTATGGATACTTGGGATTCTTTGATATCCCTTTAAACCTCTTATTGGGCCTTTCCTTTGCCTCCACGTCCTACCATTTTTTGTGCAGTCCACACCTTGATGCACAAAAATTGCTATTTCTTTTAGCTCAAAACTTTGATTGGAGAACTTTCTGATTGAAATCAAAGGGGAAGACACCCTCAGTGCTGAATTCCATGTGGGACCTATTGCATGAGCAAATTGCTAGTATTTTCCCCCGGTGTTGAATTCCATGTGGGATCTATTGCAAGGCATACATATCATAGCAAACATGCTGGGGATTCAATATATGGACTGCAAATATCTACAACTCACTGAGCAACCCATACAAAAACCCAAAATGCCAAACATCCAACCCTTTACAAATACATTTTGCAAGAATCAATTGCTACTACCAATCTCTTCAAATGGGATAAAGGGAGTATGGATGGGAAAAAGGGGAACATACATGTACATGCAAACAAATATCGGGCTCCAAGACTTGAGGGGTGTGCAAAGTTCCTCCTCAAGCTAGGTTGTGCATCCCTTTAGGGTCACTAGTGAGTGGCAAGGGAGGGTCACCTAACTCTTGTCTTGCAGCCTTGCCTAGAATTGGCCTTTTTCCTCAACCAGAGTAGACATAGCAATAGCATATTATGCTAAATAGCATGCAATGCAAGTTTGATAGAAAGAGCTTTTTGCTTTCAATGATATGCAAGAACAATATGGAAATAGGTTGAGGAAGGGATTACCTTAGCAACTCAATGACTCATTGGCTACTAACTTACCCCTTTAATTAAAAAAATTCTTAGATTTACTTAAAGGAATCACACAAATCAAAGGGTTATAGGTTAGGATACAAATTTTGATTCAAGGAGAAAGATTAACTTGATCATTAACCATTGATGCATGTAGTGAATAATTGAATTGGGTTGATGCTTTCATCGGATCCATTTCATGCAAGTAGTATGATTATTATGTAAAGAAGAGGGTTGAATGCATAAAATCTCTTGAACAATTGGCATAGGCTTAGCAAATGGATGAAGAGAGAGATTAGGATTCATTAGATATACCTCTTGCATGCTTGGAACAAGTGGATGGAGGTTCCTTATCAAGGGACCCAAATCTTCCATCAATTCAACCTATAGGAGCAAGATGCCATCAATATCTTGTACCCTTTAAGAAATAGAAGCATATACTAATGTAGGCGACTCCCTTGAGCTTGCTCGACTTCCACTTCAAGAGATTGAAAACTTAAGTGAAGCTTTCATGGCCGCCCATGAAGAATATTTCAACTTTGAGTTCCATGTCTTCGATCTCGAGCAAACTTGACCAACAGTGGCTATAGCTAGGCCCTAAGGATAAGACTCAAAGGTTTCTTGAAGCTTTTGAGCTCAGAGATGAGTGGCTATGGTTGCCCTTTGTTGTTCATAGCAAGATTTGCTCCAAGAGATGAGGAATGCCAAGAGCGAAGAAGAAGGAGGTTAATGCAAATCAAGAGAGTGCCATTTTCTCCTAAGATGCAAACTTTAAGCATTGTCAAGTGGGGGAAGGCAGCTGAGGAGGAGCAAGCTAACAGCCTAATTTGCATCAAAAAATGCATTGAATTGGGTGCTCACTCCTACTAGTCAAAATCCACCTGATGTATGCTCTATATATTGGCCTTGATTGAGGGAATGCTTTGGAGTGAAGATGGAGGGCTCTTGCAGAGCAGGAGGATGGATTGAGTGGCAATCCACCATGGGAGCTTGAAAGGAAGCTTGTAGGAAGAAGAGAGAGAATCCTAATCCATAGGTTCCACGATACAACTTGCCCTGGAGAACAATACCCTTAAGTTTATCTCAAGATGACATATCCATTCCTTTAAGGGGGAGAGGATTAATATTCCCTCTTTTTTCTCCTTGTGTGAATGGGAAATAGTGGACATGGGATTAAGAAAATTTAAAACTTTATTTTTATTTAATAAAAAATATTATATTTAATACTTACCAACGGCTGCCATCTCTATTACAAAGCGGAATCATGAGGCAAAAATGGCAAATCAAATCACAATCATAAACAAAGAACTTAGTAAAAAAAACTAACAAATCAAACATCTCAACTATTAAATATAAACAATATTATAATACATAAGAGGATTTGAATAACTCAGTAGATTGAGAAAGACAAGAGAAAAATACACAATTGGGCCTAACCTCCCCATGGCAAAAGCCATGGTCTACCATCCTTAATTATATATTATAGTTTTACATGGATATTTACATTCATATCTTATATATATTTACAAAGAAAGTACAAATTTCAATTGAAATATAGAGTTTTAAGAGTCAAGAGGCATCCTATAACATACTACAGTTGTCAAGATTGTGAGAGAGAAGGAAGGAGTCTCACTTGTACCTTTCTTGCTTGCACAATGGGGGAAGACACACAAGGGTGGAGGCTGAAAACAGTTTTCCTCTTCTCTTAGTTGTGTAAGCCAAAAGAACTCTCTTACAAAGAAATAGAAGAACCCTATATATGGGTCTTAAACCAAACTCAACTAACTAAGGTGGTATACTAACTGAGCCACGAACTAGAGTAGATAAGGATAGGTGTCATGTAGCTATTATTCATGGGCGGTGTACCAACCGCGTCTGCAACAACTGACAAGTCGGTGACATAAATACACAACGGTCACCCTGGCGTATCACGAGTGGAGCTCGATATCTCAACACTCCCCCTCGAGCTCAATCCCAATTCCTGCACACCAAGCAGGTCTTTGAACTTGCGCAGCTTCTCTGCGCCGCCCAATGCCTTCGTGAATATATCAGCTACCTGATCCTCTGTGCTGACATAAACTAGATCAATAAGACCTAGTAAAACCCTCTCTCGCACATAGTGATAATGCACCTCAATGTGCTTTGTTCTAGCATGATAGACTGGGTTATTTGCCAAGTGTATACTACTCATGTTGTCACAATAAATGACAACTGGCCCATCTGTAGACTGATGCATATCATAAAGTAGCTTATGCAACCAAGCTACCTCACATGCAGCCATTGCTGCACCCCTGTACTCAGCCTCTATGCTCGACAAGGCAACTGTAGGCTGTTTCTTGCTGCTCCAAGTAACTGCAGCACTCCCAAAAGAGAACACATATCCACTGGTAGATCGTCTATCAGAAATACTACCAGCCCAATCAGCATCAGTGTATCCATGCAACTGTATCTGAACCCCAGTCTCATAAAATAGTCCATACTGCAATGTGGACTTCACATACCTGAGTATGCGTCTAGCCGAATCCAAATGTGGTTTCCTTGGAGCCTGCATAAATTGACTTACCAATCCAACAACGCTCAAATTTGGCCTGGTAATAGTCATATAAATCAAGCTTCCTACTATGCGTCTGTACATAGTAGGGTCTTCTAGAAGCTCACCTACATCTGTGCTCAGCTTCACATTCTGCTCCAAAGGAACTGAAATAGGCTTACAGCCTGTCATCCCATATTTGGACAGCATGTCCAATCCATACTGCCTCTGCAAGAGCTGTATCCCACTTGGTGATCTAATCACCTCAATGCCCAAGAAATAACGCAGCTCTCCCAAATCCTTCATCTCAAACTTCTGCTTCAATAGCATTTTCACATGAAGGATATCTTCATCACTGTCACCTGTCATAATCAAATCATCAACATAAATGACAAGTAGCATAATACCTTTCTCTGTTGATCTTGCCTTGTATCTGTTCACAGAACCATCTGCATTGTGCTTCACCTTGTAAACCCACTTACAGCCAATTGCATTTTTACCTTTAGGCAAAGGTACCAATTCCCATGTAGCATTTGCTTCCAAGGCATCCATTTCTTCATCCATGGCTTTCTCCCATTTTTCTTTTCCCATGGCTTGCTCAAAAGAAGTGGGTTCTGGTTCTTGTATCACTTTGACCATATATGCATAGTGAATGGCTGTAAATCCATCATATTTCAGCCTATCCACAGGATACCTAGCTCTGGTAGACCTGCGTAAAGTAGGTTCACTCCCAGGTGCTCTCAAAACATCCCTGGTCTTCCTTACTCCAGGTGTAACAATAGAAGGAATACCCAACTCATCATCAATGCTCTGTTCTGAGCTACTGGATTCACCATCCACATAAGAGTGACCTGCATTCACATCAAACATGGGCTGATCAACCTTCTCTTTTCCTTTTCGTGATACCTGCATACCACTATCTGCATTCCTTTGAGAAGATTCTCCTGATCTCAATCTGCCTGTCCATGGCGAAGAATGTGAACCACTGCTAGAGGACGCTCCAGGTCTACTAATATTTTGTGACTGCTGCTGTGAATTCTGTGCAGCATTACCATTTTGTGCATCTACATCATCAATCACATTTACTGGTTTATACCAGCTACTCATCTCATCAAAAACATCTCTGCTCACTGTAAACTTACGAGTAGAAGGGTTATAGCATCTATACCCTTTTTGCTGCAGAGAGTAACCAAAAAAGATGCACTTCTCAGCTTTTGGATCCAACTTGGATCTCAACTCATCTGGCACATGTACATAGGCAATGCAACCAAAAATTTTCAAATGAGAAATATCTGGTTTCCTACCAGTATACCTCTCCTCTGGAGTCATTCCATGTATTGCTGCAGTGGGAGTCCTGTTCATTATGCAGACTGCTGTAGCAACCGCTTCAGCCCAATAAAAATCTGGCAAGTCTTTTTCATTGAGCATGGCACGAGATACCTCTCCAATATGCCTGTTTTTTCTTTCTGGAATTCCATTTTGCTGTGGGGTATGACTGCATGAATATTGCTGCTTTATGCCATGCTCCTGCAGGAACCTTGCAAACTCATTTGAGAGGTACTCTCCCCCTCCATCTGACCTTAGGCATTTTATCTGCAGGCCTGTTTCTTTTTCAACCATAGCTTTAAGAGTTTTGAAATGCCCAAAAACTTCACTTTTCTTTTTCATAAAATACACCCAAATTTTTCTGCTATAGTCATCAATAAAAGTGACAAAATAATGACAGCCTCCAAGAGATGCAGCTTTAGTAGTCCACACATCAGAGTGGATTAATTCCAATGGCTTCTCACTCTCTTGAACATGTCTAGGAAATGGTTTCCTTGCATGTTTTCCAAACTGACAGGCTTCACATACCTTATGCATTTCTGCAACCTTGAATTTAGGCAAACCTGCAATAATATTTTGGGCCTGCATTGATTTAAGTCGCTGTACATTAACATGACCAATGCGTTTATGCCAGATATCAATATCTGCAACTACACCGGTCCCATGTGCAAACATTGCTGCACTCAATTTAGACATGTCTGCATCCAACGTAAACATTCTGCCCTTCTTCTTTCCTTTTGCTATCAAGCGACCTTTATTTTTCATATCCTCAACAAAGCATCCATGAGGATTAAATCTGACCTGCAAGCCCTGCTCAACCATTTGACCAACAGAAACCAGATTCTTGGTGATATTTGGGACATGAAATACATCGGACATGTATTTCTTTTTCCCATCCTGCATAGACAAAGGAATTTTTCCAATCTGCACAATAGGATGTGCAGTATCATCACCAGTCTTCATAAGTCCTGGTTTTTCCATTTTTCTTGCATCCTCCATCCATTCTACATGACCTGTCATGTGGTTTGATGCACCTGAGTCAACATACCATACATCGTTGCTTTCTTCTGCACTTGTCACAGAATTGTTCATGTGCTGCACCATAAACAGATGCTCATTTCTGTCATCACCCTGTCTACTAGAGGATGCATAATTTCCTTGTTGCAGTTTTCCATTCATGATGTCATTTGCTTTTTATAGCAGTCTTTAGCCATATGACCCATTTTACCACAATAGTAGCTTTCAACATTACTGTTTGCATTTTGGCCTCTTTGCCATCCACCACGACCTCTTTGGCTCCCCCTGCCTCTAGAGTTACCACGTCCTCCTCCATAGGACTGGTTTTCTTGAGTTTGCTGTATATTCTGATTTCTACCACGGCCTCCAAATCGGCCTCCTCTACCTCTGCCTCTACCTTTTCCAGCATTTGAGTAGAAGATAGCTTCTTTTGAAGTTCCTCCTGAAGAAGATGCACCACCATTTCTTTGCTCCTCAGAAATTAGAAGAGCAATCAGCTCCTCAAAATCAGGAAATCTTTCACGAACTGAAATGGATGTCCGAAACTGTGCATAATCCTTTCCTAGACCATTCAAGGTCACAGAAACTAAATCATCATCTTCCACTGGCGACCCAATGGAAGCAAGTGCATCTGCAATATTCTTCACCTTCATGTGGTAGTCATTGATGCTCATATTTTCTCTTTGCACATTATGCAACTCTTGCTTGAGCTGCATTTTCCTGGCTTGCGTATTTGTGCTATACATTTTTGACAAAGTATCCCATGCCTCCTTTGGCGTACTTGCATCTTGAATATGCACAATCATAGAGTTTGAAATGCTAATAGACAGCCAGTACATAACTTTCCTGGCTCTCTCATGCCATGCTTTAAATGCCTGCATTTGCTGTTGATTGGGAACATCATGAAAAACTGGTTCTTCTTCATTTCCTGCAACAAATTCTCAATATTCTTTTCCCATAAGGAAATTCGTCATTCTAAACTTCCATGCTTGGAAGTTGTTCTTGTCAAGCTTTTCAGTGACAATTTGTGAGAGAGAATCAGACGCTATTACAGAACACTGCAAAAAATTCTGTCACTGCAAAGAACACAGCTTCAACCTCACAAAGGCAAATCTGCAAAACTGACGAAAGTGGTATTTGACCACATAGTCACTTCCTAGTGACGATTTTGCATCAACAGGCAACAGGGATGATTCTGTAACTCCCAATGTCTCTGCGCACAAGCATACGATACAATTTCTACAGTAAATTTTCACCGATCTGTAGAACAGTGGCTGCATAGCATAAAACTGGGCCTTTTCTTGAGTGCGTGCAGAAAACTTCCGCCTCCAAAACAGGCCCCGAAATTTGCAGCATATACTGCCCTCTTGCTTCACCGCGAAGGGCGTCTCAACCTGAGACAATGCACTCCTGCACTTTCCGGCTGTGCTGCCTGCAGAGATCTGCTCCCAAAACAGAAAATGAAAGCAACACTACTCCTCTTACTAGAACACCGCGAGCTTGGCTTGCTTTCTTGAGCTCCTTACTACGAACAAGGCTCTGATACCATGTTAAGATTGTGGGAGAGAAGGAAGGAGTCTCACTTGTACCTTTCTTGCTTGCACAATGGGGGAAGACACACAAGGGTGGAGGCTGAAAACAGTTTTCCTCTTCTCTTAGTTGTGTAAGCCAAAAGAACTCTCTTACAAAGAAATAGAAGAACCCTATATATGGGTCTTAAACCAAACTCAACTACCTAAGGTGGCATACTAACTGAGCCACGAACTAGAGTAGATAAGGATAGCTATCATGTAGCTATTATTCATGGGCGGTGTACCAACCGCGTCTGCAACAACTGACAAGTCGGTGACATAAATACAAAACGGTCACCCTGGCGTATCACGAGTGGAGCTCGATATCTCAACAACAGTTGCTACAGAAAATTCGATACTCTGAACCTTGACGTTTTGACATCACCATCGCGTTCGGAGTATGCCAAAACTCCCAAAATGACTCTTGAAGCTTTGAATTCCGATTCCGGATGAGGAAGCAACGAAAAAACTCACTTTTCACCCTCTTCTCTTATTTTACGCGTGTTCTTGTTGCTTTTATAAAGAAAGCTAGAAAAACCTTCTAAACTTAACCACATTAAGAAAATAGCAATGTATTCCATAAAGAAACTTATTTCAATAAAAGCATATCTTAAATCTCATATTCTAAAATAATCTATATTAAAAATAAATTAATTAATAGTACTAAGGACAATGATCTAATTATTATTAAAGAAGTTTAAACTTATAACTTATAAATAGAGTAATAATTTAAATAATACAATATTATATAAATATATAATATTATATATTATACTTAAGATAACTAATTATAATTATAAAATTTATGATTGGACTTACACTAACACCCAGTGCTTTCCAAAGCCACCGCTACCTGCTCTACACATCAATTGAAGCATTCACAATTGTTTATAAATAAAATAAACAAACAATAATGAATATCTAGCAATCTTCAGCTATAAATAATTAAAATAGGTTGAAACACTGTCATAACCTTGATTTAATTCGAGTGCACTCTAAACTCATAAACCTCTATTAATTTGATATGTATTTTACGAAATCACTCATTGTGGAATCACCCACGTGCATATTAAATTAATCTGATGCCCGAAAAGGACGCCTGTCAACTTCTTGCACAAGGAATCCACATTGTGTATGAGCCTCGACAAATAAATATAGTTTTACAGAATCCACAAAAAAATCTCACGGCATCCACCGTGGAATATGCCTCTAGTTTTACGGAATCCACCGATAAACCTCACAGAATTCATCATGAAATATGCCTCCTGGCATCATACCCCTGGGGTGGGATAGCAATTGTCCTCAATTGCTATTAGCTGCTCAATGTGGAGCTAGCAGTGTAGGGTAAGCACTAAGGGTACGGACGGGACATCCGTTGCACGTCTTCAACTGAACCAAGTATGTAGTATAGGACAATGAACCAATCCGAGTCTAATTATTAGTAAACAATTGATTCTAATAAGATTAAAAACTAGTGTTAGTGCTATATATGTCTTTCATGGGAGTAAGAGAGTTAAAAGATAAGACAAAAAATATTATGAATGCTAGGTTTCATACTCAAAGCATCGACAATAACAAATAAAATTGTTATTCTAATTTAGTAGTAAGTAAGAATTTAATTAAGAATTCTAGAAAAAAAAGTATTAAAAGACTTACCTATCTTACCTTGATTGGAGATCTCTATCTTTACTAGAAAGCGTGAATCCGCACCACAATTAGGAAGTTGAAGAATTTTCCGAAGTACTTTTAAGAAAAAATTGTTAGTCTCAATGTTTATTAAATCAACAGATAATAACATTAAAGGCATACTATAATAATTAAAAATTAGAGTGAGAATCATATTGAAGGCCTACTTTGAATAAAAACAACTTATATCTTCTTGTGAATCAAGTTAGTCTATAATTAGAGAGTTGCAGCTTATAAGGATTTTTACAAAACATTTACTTATGACTAAGACTAAAATTTAAAAAGAAACATATTAAAGATACGGCTAAAGTTGGATAAAATACTAGTCTCTTGGGAAAAAATAGTAATATTCAAGTTCTATTGCATATTTAGATATGATTATCTTTTAATATATGCATATTTAGACAAAACCATGTCTAATATAAGTTTTAGATCTTTGTATAAGCTTAAAAATTTTCTTTGGGAGTATGTTCAAATTCCAAATTGATTAAAATCTATCCTACTAGGAAATTAGATGTTTGTATAGGTTGAAATTTACAAATTTCATTGTCTGGGTTAACTGCGAGACCTCCTTTCAAGATAAATAACTTTCTTTCTAGATAGAATCAGGTCATGATGATAACTAGAGAGTTGTAGATAACAAAAAATTCTACAATTCATGTCCCTATGATAGATTACCAAATCTAAGGGTAAGGTTATAAAAAATAAGGCTCAAAGTTGGCTACTACACAATTTTCTGCATACTGCTGTGAAATTTGCATTTAGGGTCACTTTAGGACTCAAATAACTCGCTCAATATTCAGAATTTGTAAAATATGTGTCTAATAACAATTGTAGATCGTTTTGAGGGCTAAAACTTTTGTTTTAACACCATCCTCAAAATATAGACCAATAAAAAGTTACATTACCTGAAAAATAGTTATTGAAGATGATTTTTATGGTGAAGCATATGTAATAGCTGGACGACTTTCAAGTGCCTCTTCTATATAGACTATTACATAAATAAAGACTCAATATGTGTAAAATTGAAACTTTTATCAAATGAAAAAAAGGCTATGATTTACTATGAAATAAACTTCAAAAGCTTTTTGGCTATAATATCATGTTTGCATAGCTAAGTCCATGCTATAATCCAAATTCAGAGAAGAACAAATTGGATCAATTCGAGTCAATCAAATGTAGATATAAGGATGTCCAAAACACGAGAAATGTAGTTGCAATATTCATCTGTAGTGATTTGTCTTGTAGATTGTGATTGTTCCACAATATTCGCCTTTATACACTGATATCATACAATTGAAAACTCGGAGCATACCCAAGCTTTGATACCAATGTTACAAAGTAGAATCACGAGGAAAATATGAAAAATCAAATCACAATCATAAACAAAGAACTTAGTGGAGAAATCTTACAAATCAAACATCTCAACTATTAAATACAAACAACATTATAATACATAAGAGAGTTTGAATAACTCAATAGATTGAGAAAGACAAGAAATAAACGCACGATTGTGCCATGGTTTGCCATCCTTATTTATATATTATAGTTTTACATAGATATTTGCATTCATATCTTACATATATTTACAAAGAAAGTACAAATATCAATTGAAATACAGAGTTTTAAGAGTCAAGAGGTATCCTGTAACATGCTACAGTTGCTGCAAAAAAATCTGTGCTCTGAATCTTGATGTTTTGACATCACCATCGCGTCCCGAGTGTGCCAAAACTCCCAAAACAACTCTTGAAGCTTTGAATTCCGGTCCCACAGTTATTCATCCCCTCATCACTGCCATCATGTGCACCACCACTAATCGGCACCACTCGTAGGCTTTGCCCTCCTCTAGTGCCATAGGATGTGCCACATCACGTAGCTCAATAACAACCTTGGCATGCCAACTAAAATCACCACCTTGATCAACACACACACACACACACACACACACACACATAGAGCTAAGGTAAATTTGAGAAAGAGGAATTCAAGAGATGGAAGTTTTTAAGGTCTATCTAGTTCACTTCATCCAATTGTAGTCAAGATCTAAGCTAAGGACTTTATAAAATTGGTCCAAGCATCTAGGCAGAAAGCATGAGTAGTAGGGAGGCAAGATGAAAATAAATGAAAGATTCGATGGAGATGCGCAATGGAAGGTGATTTAGATATGGATATGGAGACTCAAGCTTTCTTCCTTCTTTTCTTTTTCATTATCCTTCTTTTTCTCTTTCACTGTCTCATACAAGTGGTATCCTCAAAGTGATAGATACCCTCAACTTAAGGACACTTTACACATGCTTGTACTTTAGATACATACAACCATAGGATATGACTTAGGATATGTCATATTTATCAACACTCCCCCTCAACCTCAGAATGAGCTTGCACACATAAGACTCCAAGTGCACTCCTGAAGTACTCAAACTTATCTTTACCTAATGCTTTGGTAAATATATAAGCAACTTGGTCATTTGTTTTCACATGGACCAAGTTAATCTTTCCATCAAAGACTTTTTCTCTAATGAAGTGATAGTGCACTTCTATGTGTTTTGTCCTTGTATGGTAGACTGGGTTCTTTGCCAACATAATGCTGCTAACATTGTCACAATACATAATGACTCCACCATCAATCTCTATCCCCATGTCATATAAAATCAATCTCAGCCATGTCTCCTCACATGCTGCCAATGCAATGCCTTATTCTAAGGGAAAATATTTGTGTGATATGAAGAAGCTTGAAACTCATTATCTTGACTTGCAACTTAAGTATAAATGGGATTGCTATCTATATCGTGTCTCAAGTAGTTGCACTTTTAAAGGATTATGATTGACAGCTTTATCAATCCTTGTGGAATACCCAAGGGCATTGTTTGAATTCCATATCACCTTGAAAAGATGTTATCCTTATCATGAAAAAGATTGCTTTCCTTAGCTTAAAGATAGGTTGTCTACCTTTGTCTTTGTTTTGAACCTAAAAAATCCCCCAAGGGGGAGAGTTGTACTCATTCCAAGGGATTGGCTGGATGAGGGTTTAATGCATGGATAGATCACCTCCATGATTGCACTGTGGAAAAATATGCCAATAAAGGCAAAGAACCTAGAAGGGCATTGCTCGATACATTGTCCGAAGGTAGACTGGTGTGAAGGCCACCACGGATTGTTGGTACACTCCTACGACAAGTTGTGGGTTATGGAGGCTTTAGACACCCCACATGGGGCCTAAGATGGAGTTGGAATACCTCAATGGCCTAACATCTACAGGTGTTAGAATATCCTATTCTAGATAAAGGGTGAATTATTGATTGTGTCCATGGGATTTGAACATGGGTAACCATGTGCTTTGGATATGGGTCCCAGTGTAAGGGATATAATGTCAAATTGGCATTGCACCTTGGAGAATGCCTTTTCATGTCAAATATGAATGTGTTAGATTAATTAAATGACTAAAGAACACCATCGAGGGACGTGAGAGGATGTATCCCCAATGGGTCATCCTATGGCTAGGTGGTCTTTGTGAATCGAGAGTTTCCTTTTAAAAGTGTTAGACTTAGGAGATTTTTGGAAAGGGTTGGACAATGATTGTCCTAGGAAATATTATAGAGAGCCCAACCTTATGTTTTTTAAGGGGACTAGAGTGAGACTATGCCTTACGTGATGAGTTTCTCACTCTCTTTGAACTAAATGCCACAAGACTCCACTTCGTCTCAAGTGGATTTGTGCAAAGAGATGCTCGAAGACCAATGCTAGAAGATTGTTGGGTGACCTTACTCTATGTAGGGACATGGATTCAAGTTGATCCTTGTGGGAAGAAGGGCCGAAATCTTTCCCATGCGAGTAGTTTGTGATATTCCAATTAGAAATATATATTGATGGACCATGGAAAATCATGCCATTGAAGGCTCTTCAATCGAGCACATCACAATATGTAATCCATTCTTTTCAATGTTTTTTCTTCAAGAAAATTATAATCCTCCTTATATAGTGCATTGAGATATCATTTTTATTCTTCACAATCTTTTGGGTGATTTTTATTGGCCTCATATAGGTAAAGACCTTGCTATTTTTGTTTCAAAATGAAAATACATAAAGGGTAAAAGGACGACATGGAGAACAATATAGATTACCTATACTCTTCCTGATTCCTGATCTGCATTGTGAATCTCTATGGATTTCATTATTGGTTTTTCAACTACCCCTACTCAAACAATATAATCTAGACTGTTATTGACTAGATTACTAAATACACCTATTTATTTCTTTGCAAGGAAACTTTGGTCACCTCCCAAGTTACTTATCAATTTCTTATGCATCATGGTTTATATAAGGTTAACATTTTTTATTGTGATTCTTGTTTTTGTACTAAATTTTGGTTTGCCTTGTTGGGTAATTTAGATACTAAAATTGGCTTTAGTTCTATGTTTCATCCTAATTAAACTATTTCAGGTCAAACCAAAGTTACTAATAGTACAATTCTTGATTTTTGGCTTGCATATAATATTTAGTGCCTTGGAATATCACATTTATTTGCTTTAATTTGCATACAACAATACACCTCACACCACTATGAAAAAGACACCATTTGAAATTGTTTATGGTGGGGAAAAGGCTTAAACCTCCACTTCCCTTGTCTAATTGTATTCTAGCTATTTATGATTTAGTTCAATATTATTCTACTACTTTTGAATAAGTAAAATAAATTATTGCTAAAGCCCAAGAATTCTACACGGCTCAAGCCCATGAGTATAGGCAAGCTATGAAATTTAAAGAAGGCGATTTTGTTTGTTTGTGAATTGCAAAACATTTATTGAAAAGTGTTGAGAAGAATCCTAGACCCTGTAACCCTTTTGAAAATTTAATGTTTTCTTGTTTTAATATTCAAGCTCAAATGTAGAATAGAGTACGTGGTTAGGTTTTAATACTTTTGTAGGACGAGAGAGTGCAAGGTGTTGGAGAATCTAAGAGCGCAATATCCAAAATGCATGGATATGACTAAGTCCGACAAAGCATGGGTTCAACCTACATTTTTGGTTCCATTTCTAGGACTTGATGGATTCTCAATTGTGAGTAGAATATGCCTTGCATTCGCAAGATGGAGAGTCTTGTGGGGATATACATGATAGTGGAAACCTCATGAGACATGGAGTAGGAAAAGAAGATTGGAAGGTGACCAATTCGAGAGTAGTCATATGATTGATTAGAATATACTTGTGATCCAAATTATGTGATAAGTTAGGATTTTCCATTCAACCAAATGAAAAACAAAAACTCTAAAAATAAAAGACTATCGCTTGTTGAGCACCATTCAGTTTCATGTGCTTAACTAGGTTTGGCAAGAGGAATTGATTCATTGTGTATTATAATAGATTCAAAAAATCAATAATTTTTTTTGTTTTTGACTATTATCTCATTGAAAAATTATTGAATTTCTCAACCTCTAATCAAGAAATGTTGTGAGCAAAGCATTAGCTCATGACTAGCTAATTGACCTATTAATTAGATAATTGAAGATTGTTGTAATCCATTGCACGTTTTGAGAACATGTGTAGAATGATTTGGATTGAAATATTAATGCAATTTTCTAGATTTATAAAATAAAAAATGTGTTATTTTGTTGATTTAATGGTGTTTTAGGACAAGCATAAATGTTGGATAGGCATAACATTAGACAAACTAGTTGAGAGAATAACTAGGTAGTTGATTTGGGATTGAGTGAATCTTCATGTTGAACTAATTTCTATCCAAAGAAGGTTGTAGCTCATATATTGCCATTACTATTTAGATTGTTAGCCTTGAGAGAGCTATATTGATCAAGGAGTTGGGTGGCCATGTCACATTTGTTGTATGATTGATTTATTTTTTTGGTTTTTGGGGTTGATTTGAATTGATTGATCCATTGTAATTTGAGTTTGGACCCATTAGCACATAGTTCGGTTTATTTTTGGACCTTCATTGTAGATGGAAGGCTTTGGGAAGAAAATTGCAAGTTTTTAGGTTGAGATTTAGTAGTAAAATTGGATTTGACCTCACTCCTTTCATAGCATCAATCGGTTTGTTACATTAGTACTTGGCAAGATCCATTTTTGGACATAGATGATCACTTTATATTCAGAGGATTGTAGGTTGCCAAAAGACAAATATTTGAAATATTTTTACAAAAATTTGTTATACTTCCATGAGTTTTGCTAATCCTCATTCCCATACACCTACCTTGGGCAAGATTGACTATATTGCTACCGCCAGTGAGACCTTCGCTACGTTTGCTTTTCACTTGACACCAAGTCTTGGCTTGAATTTGGCCTTAACTCATTTGGAGTGACTTATACCACTTGCTTCAAGTTTATTTTCTTATCCTAAGTTGGTGTGTCTATGATTGCTATGAGTATCATTATCACACACCATGAGTGGAAATACAAGCCTTGAGATGATTAAGCACTCCTACCTCAAAGTGCCACCCACACAAGGGAAAGTTTCTACACCAAGCACCTTGAGTGTAATCACTCCAAGCTCCACCTCTGCTTACTCTATCTCCCTTGAGTGAAGACTCATACCTTGAAGTGGCTTTTATACTCACATTGAGTGACATCTGAACTTAGGTTGAGTTTTCTCATGGAACACCTAGATTTCACTTTGAAAGTCATTGAAAGTGGAGCTTATGTACCAACCCTTACCCTAAATGATTCATCCTACTTACCTTGAGTCCTATCTCCACTCACTTAGAGTGCTAACACATACTTGGAGAGTGTTAACCATCATCTCCAAAAAAGAAGTAGAGTTCAAAGTCCCCACTCCCAAATTTAATCCAATATTTTGAAAATTTTTATGTACATGAAAACGATTTGCATGTTAACTTAAAGGGAAACCCTAAAGACATACCCATGTATAAAAGATTGAAAATTCGAAAAGAAGCAAACTTCAAAGCCCCCACTTCTAGATTTAATACAATCTTGTAAAAAATTTGATGTTCATGGAAACAATTTGCATCTCAATGTGTTTTATTTTTTGTGAGAGCTAGGCTCAATGCCATGCAAGTTGTAAGACTCTCAATTAGAAGTTTAGGCAAGAGAGAATCAAAATAATAAGTAGAGGAATAGGAAATCATGTTAGGGTTCTCTATTTTGGGTCTTGGCATCGACTTGAGTGGATTTGACCGATCCTATAAGAAAGAAGGAGGAATTCTTGTGCTCTTCAAATAAGCACATTGCATTTGCATTGAAAGGTGAGCTTGCCTTGAGTGTACAAGTTGAGGGAGGGTAGAAAACCTTGCGAGCAACATCTAGCATACACAAAGGGAGGAAAATAATAGATTCTCCAAAGGGGGCCTTAATTATAAAAGAAACGTGCATTGAAAGAAGGTATGAATGCAATTACATATGTATAAGGAATAACCATTGTGTTAGGGGTTAACTATCATACTATCAAGCCTCTAACAAGGACTTAAAAATCAAAATCAGTGCAATAGTAGACTCTTCAATGTGCCACTTGAGTAGGAAAAGTGGAAGACTATAGCGCTACACTTGATTATTAGACTTGAGCACTCAAGTACCCCATAAGCATCGCATATTCGAGAGCTTGGTGCTCAACTATTGCCACCCCTTAGCCACTTTACACTCCAGCAAAATTAGGATAATGAAAAGGGAGAATAAGGCACTCAACCCTAATCATGCTCGACATAGAGCAAAACCTAAGAGTATGAATGAGAGAGCAAGAGCCAATGGCCACACAAGAGTAGTAAGAGAGTGAGTGTGAGCAAGTGTGTAGAAGCAAGAGAGGACATTACACTAAGAGACAATACAAAGAGAGAAAGATTGGGAATGAGAGGAAGCATTGCTTGTAGAGAATGTGGGGAGGTGTGGTTTCATCACATGATGATGTCCTTGGCCATTGACTTAGGTGTGTATCCTCAAAAAGCACCGAGCTCAAAAGAGTTGCTATAGTTTTCTTGATCCTGTTATTCCCTCAATTTGGTAATTCAAGCTTGAAATACCTCCACCTACACACATTTGTATTGACCACAAGGAATAACCCTCTCACATCCAACCACCACGTGAGATTCAAGCCATGGATGCTCAAATAGAATGGCTTGATTGCTAGGGTGTATCAAGCCCTTCACACTCACTTGGTCCTCAATCACTCATTCAATCAGACATAAACTTGACCAAATCCAACATGGTGAAGTGCTTAGACATCACAATCAATCACTAACACACATACTCAAGCCCACCCCGTTTGAGTCAAACCATCCACCATCATAGGCCACTTGATTGCTACATTACACTGACCATTTGCACTAGCTGAACACACTTGAGTACTTGCTCACTTGACTAAGTATGACCACTTCAGCACTTGACAATCAAGTTGAATGATTGTCACTTGACTGAAGCATCGTGGGAGCTTTCGCTTGACCACCAAGACCCACGGACCTACCTCTCACATAGCTGTATGCACTCTCAAGCCTATGAATGTACTGAGCTTACCTCAATGCCCGATCTAGTACCCTCCTCTCAAGCACATTGGTAGCTCCACAATCTAAGATGCAAGCTCAATCCTCCACCTTCAAGCTCCATCCTCTGTAGCCGCGCACAAGAGAAGAGAAGAGAAGAAGAAGAGAGGAGAAGATGGATAGCTTCTCCACCACAGTCCCTCACCCTCACACACTCACTCCCTCACACACTCACACTCCCTCTCTCAAGTGCAAGCACAAGCAAGCAAGAAGAAGAAGAAGAAGAAGAAGAAGAAGAAGAGCCACTTTTGCCACACACCAAGAATGAGCTTCTATAGTCACTTTTTGGCTTTTATACACATTCTCATTCCCTTGGGCACCCATCCCCTTTTTTTACATGACCTGCCATCTTGCGAAGGTCCTCTTTTCCTATTCCCATCTACTTACATTATGCCTTCACCTATGCCCTTTACTCTTTACAACTTGCACAAGAGGGAGCCTGGCACTCTTTTACAAAAATTTGGGGGTGCTTTTACATTTTAAAATGCACCTTTGCCTTTGCCTCAACTTTCAAGGCTACCCTTGCACTTTTGGCCTCTTCTTCTCTTATTCTTCATTCAGGCCACCTTTTTTCACCTTGCTTCACATTTTTGAGTTTTCTTGAATTTTCTTTTGCTTCCTTTTTCTCTGTCTTGTGCTAGGGTTAACATTACCCCCTCCTAGTCGAGTGCTAGTCCCATGGCACTTGCGGGACTTTGTTGATGAGGCCTCGGTGATTGAAGGTTGGTCGTGTGAGTTGATGATGGGCCTTTTGTGGGGATTGGACATGGGAGAGAAGCATGTCAAAATGGTTGAGGTTGTGGGGGGAGAGGGTATATTGAGTGGGTGATGGGGGCCTCCGAAGTTGGTAGTTAGGTGCGAGTTATTGGATTCTTCTAAAAAAGAAAAGAGAGTGCAGTACTAGGGGGCATGCCTACCTCACCATGCCATGTATCATGTCCGTGCCAGTGGAGCTAAGAGTTGTGTCAAATAGGGTGTTGTCCCACACTTGAGGACCCAGTTCATGTAGGGGAAAGGTGCGGTGAGTTTAGTTTAGGGAGACAGGCTAACCATAGGCGAGTATGACCTCCCTAGGTGTGTTTTGCCTTGGATGTGCCCTAAGCATGGAGTGGGGGCAAAAGGGCTAGGGGGTTAGGAACGGAGCTACCCGACCAAGGCCTCCAGACGTGCCTAACTTGAGGACCCCTAGGTGCAGTGATTGTGGCACTCATAAAGTGAGGTGTGTTTTCCCTTTTTCCCTTTGCTCTTCTTTTCTCTTATCTTCTCTTGTCTTTCTTTTTCTCTTTTCTTCCTCTTTTTCTTTTTCATGTTTCCTTGTTCTTTCCCTATTTTACATTTTTACTTTTTTAATTTTCTTCAATTTTCCTTTTTTTTTGAATGTGCACAAGGAACTAATCCTTAGATTTTGGGTTGTGAGAGGAGGAGGCTGGTGGCTTAAGCGATTTACTAAGGGATTTTCTACCTTGCATATAGTCCTTTAGGCTCATGCGTACATTCAAAAGAGTTGTTGACAAAAATGGATGACTACACCTAGTGAATTGGTTGTCATTCATGTCTTCTACACCTAGTAAGGCTATGCAAAAGGATGGGAGGAGGGTGGGTCTAATCATGAGCGTGGCCATAGCGCAGCTATCTATGCTGGCATTCAAATCAAAAAATAGGGGTGATAGGCAGTATTCATGAGAGGTAGGTAGTTGATTAAGCAAAACCCTGATTAGCCTAAGGTAGTTAGAGGTTGTGACAAAGGCAAGATCAAGGTAGGAGGAGAATTCTCTAAGGAATCTGGAGATGGAGGGTCCTAGGTCATTTTTAAAGAATACAAGAGCTTCCTTTGGCTTAGTAGCATTTACATTGTAGATTTTAAGGAAGTCGTAGTAGTGACCATGAATGTCGGGGTTAAAGTCCACCCCTACCCTTCTTGGATATGGCATGTACAGTGGGTCATTTCTTTCGTAGGGTAGGGTGATGCAAAATGACATCCATGTGTCTATGTTCTTGTCCCATCCGCCTCCATTTTGGCTATGATTCATACCCTTTGATGATCCTGGGAACCTCCATGACCTTGTCTTCCCAGTAGACATGTGTAAACCCCCCCCCCCCCCCCCCCCCCCCCAGTGTTGGATTTGTCTCTCTTTCTGGGCTCCACTACTCCTCAAGCCTTCTACTGATACTGATCACTTTCTCCACCACTTTAGGGGATAATACTTGGCTTAGTGCAAGTGGGTATTGGAAGGTAAATTTGAAGGGCTTGCACTTATTCTCCTACTGCTCCCATATTGCGAGTTCCAAGTTCCAGTTGAGTGGAAAGCATTCTTCTTTTTGCGGGATGGGGCTTCTTGTTTTGCTAGGCATCGTTCCCTTAGCCTTTTGCGTGCTTGCTCCAGCATCTTCTTCCTTCTTTTCTTGATCTCCTCTTTTCTTTCCACCGTTGCATCCTTAGGTGGCACTTCTTGGTTGGGCTTTTGGTCTTGGAGAGGGTGGTTGGGGGACTTTTTCCTCATCTCATTGCGTGCCTTCAAAATCCTGCCTCTCTTCTGGTGGCAATACATGTTGCTCTTCCTCTATCATTAGCTCTTGTGGTCCCTGCTCCTTTGCATAACCTAACCATTCCATCTCTTGGATAGTTAGTCCTGCCCTTAGCAGGTATTCCCTTTGCTCTTGTAGGCTTAGGTTTGGTTTTGCGGTTTTGCTTCTCGTGAGCTTGAACACATAGGTCAGGCCTTATGTCCCTACGATTGATTTCCAGCTTCTTTTTAGGGTTTCAAGGACCTCCTCCTCTTTTGGATGTGTGACATCTAAGATGGTGCCGAGGAAGGCACATTGCTAGGCTTCCATGTATATTTATGGCATCTACCTTGCTTTTTGCCAACACTCTGTTCCCTTTGACATGGGCTGGACGGCTTGCTAGTTCCCTTACTCTCCCCTCACTTTTGGTGGCCCATTCTTTTGCTCTTTGCTTCATTTCCTCTAGATTTTCATTCTGTCTTCATGCTAGGGCCGCCATTCTAGGTTCCAGTTTTCTCCACCTCTGGGTTGCTTCTTCTTTTTCCTTCTCCATGTGCTCGATTTCCCTCTCTAGCCTTCCCTGCTCTTCCAACTCCACTAGTAACTTATGCTCCATTTTTTCCATGTTTCTTCAGAGTTGTTCCTCCCTTTGGGCTTTCTCTGGATTTGCTGCCTCAAGTTCCTATGTCGCCTTCTCTATTCTCTTTAGATGCTCTCTCAACTCTTCATGTTGCACGAGGATGAGTTTGTACTCCCTTTGCAACCCTGTGAGTTCTTGTCACTCTTCTTCAAGCCTTCCATGCCAAATATATTCTTCTTTCTTTCTAGCCTTGAGTTCCTCCCTCAACTCGTAGATCTCTTTTTGATAACCTACCAGTTGGTGAGTCCTTTCCAACTGGAAGGTTGCCATTGCTTCTCTTTTGGCTTCCAGTTCAGCTACCACTATTTTCTTTTTTGCATTTGCCTTGTCTAGTTGTGCGAGAAGTCTTTAGCATTTTTGTTGTAGCCCGTGGACGGTGGTGGTGCTGTCGGTATGGTCATTGTGGATGCCTCTATCCTCTACCTCTTAGGGTCTTGTTTGGATTCAACATCTGCTATAGCTCCTGTCACTCTCTTTGTCCTAGTCATCGGAGATCCCCCACTTGAATTTGGGGCTCTTTCTTGCACCTTGTTCATGAAGTATTGCACCTAGGCCATAAGGTTGCTTGCATCCACTGTGTTAGTGGTGCCTTGGGTGGTTGTGGGAGTTGCAGGTTGCCACACTAGAGTAGGTGGGAGTGGGTACAGTAGTGGGCCCTTGCCCTTGCCTTTTGCCATTAGTGGTGGTTCAGTCTGTGGCACTTTGGTGCTGGTGCTTGGGCCTTCATCCCTCGGTGGACTCATCCAACTAGCTTCTCCTCCCTCAAGGGTTGTTCCATTGACATGCGGATGGCACGAGCTAAGTCCTCCTCTTCCTTCTTTAGTATTTCTTCTGCCTCTGCCTTTACTCTCCTCCTCCTTTCTTCTTCAAGACACTTCGACTTTGACTCTATAACTCACCCTTTTCCTCTGTCATCCTTTCCCTCTTCTCTTACTACTAATTTCGAGGGGTCGTCTTCGGCCTCCTAGGCTCTCTCTGGCTAGATGGTACCTCTAGTTATCTACCCTCACCTACCATCCTCTCACTTGATTGCTTCTGCTCCTGGGGTGGTGACCTTTTGGGTGTCTCCCCCACTTCCTCTTCACCTTCTGCCTCCCCCATAGCCTCTTGGACTCTGTTGGTCAACACCTCGCCAAATCCTATGATGGATGCATTTGAGGATGACTTCTTCCTTGTTGTTCCCACCACTGTGGAAGCCAAGGAATCCTCGCCTGCTAGTCTTGTCCTTGTGGCTAGTGCCTTTGTCGAAGCTTTGATTTTTTTTTGCACATAGCCATTCCTATTCACCTTAGTCACCTTAGCCAGGGACTTGGCCGCAGGGCTCTCTAGTAGGGGCACTCCAATTCTGCTCATCAGGGCATTGTACATTTGGCTAGAAAATAGGGCATGGATCACCTTTTGCCTACAACCTGACTTTGATGTCGGGGATGTCAGCTAGGCTAATGCCATCATTAATGTGGACCAGGGCTTTATCCATCCTTAGCATGCTGTAGACATCCCTCTTCGGTCACCTCTCAAACTTTTTGGCCAGGCCTAAATCCTTTTCCACCACTTTCGAGCTCAACTCCACTAAGGCCCTACAGGGTTCTTCTCGTCCTCATATTGTTACGACGCCATGGTTCCTATTGGCATCGAAGGTCCATAGGAACTCTACGCACATGCTGTAGTCTACAGCCCAGTCCCACTTTCTCCACATACTTCCCGAGGTTGCACTGGTCAATAAGCTACTTCATGACTAGTTCTTCCATAATTAGGTCATCCAAGTTCATGATGTTTCTGAGCTTGAATCAGTTGATGGACCTGATCTCTGCTGTTAGGTTGTACTTTGTATGTTCTGCTTCTGTAAATGGAAGCTTGCCTTTGTCTTGGCCCACCATCATAGGTTCATGTCACAATACCACAACTTACCATGAGTTTTCTCGAGATAACTCTTGCAAAACAATGAGCAGACAATGATCGTAAGCTATGGAGAGGCGAAATGTTGAAGTACAGAATAAAGACTTTGGCTTCAGGTAGTCCACTTAATCCAAAAGAAATTATGACACTTTTCTTCAACCATAAGTTGGGTTTCATTCCTTTAAACATTGGTTGAGGTTTGAGACATGTTTTACTTTCCACCTTACCTCCTCCCTCCCCGGGAATGATAGGAATCCTTCCTAGGATTGGAGAGTGAAGGGTTAAGGGCATTAAGGATAGGTTTACGAGGGTTTACTGTTGCATTAGCTAGGCCTAAAAATGTGGATTATATTCCAAATGAGCATGACAGTCCATGTCATGACATCTAATGCCTACATGCATAATGTAGGTTATGACATTAGTGAGAGGAAGTCACTAGAGTTGATCTTGCTAGCAATGTGTAGCTCTCCTTAGTAAGGACTCAATCTAAATAGGGGTGGGCCATGCTATGATCTTCTAAGGGTCGATTGCGAGTGATGGCCAATACTATAAAGGAGGTAGGAGCCACATAAGTCGGGTTATACTCAGAGGTTTTAATGGCTCGTTTTGTTTGGCATTGGTCATAATTGGCCAGCCCTCTTGTTCCCATTGAAGACGAGAGTATACCATTTGCATAGAAAGAAAGAGTCAACGATGGCCAGTCTTTTAAGTTCCTCTAGCTCTTGGTCTGTGGAGTAGAGACTTTTGTCGAAGATACGATGGGGCTGACCTAACAGATGGGCTTTGCCTGGGGACATTTGGCATATAAGTGAGTGATTCCACACTCAGGGCATCTCAAATTAGCTTTTTGCCGGTTAGCTTGCTCTCGTTTGGGGCAACAAGATGAGATATGCCCTAGGGTGGCCACAAGTCGGCCACAAGTCCACAAGTCGGGGGCCACAAGTCCAACATGAGATTGGGTCATGGCTCGTCGGCCCTCCTAGGCCTCTACCCCTTCCCTGACATAATGCCATCACTAGTACTCATCTAAAGTCCATTAAGATAAGATTGCTCTCATCATCGTACAAGACATAAGGGTTTACATATATCTCATCCTCATTTGGTTCCTCTAGATAATGTATTGGAGTGTCGGATGGGTCAGAAGGGTCCAGTTAGTTTAGGCATGCCTGTAGGGTCGATATCCATTATGGGGATAGCCGGCTTGGCATCATTAGGCACCGAGAGAGCTAATGGAGCTCCCCTTCCTAATTGTGACGATCTATTTCCCAAGTAGTATGGTTGGTTGTAAAGCTATAGATATGGAAATTTCTTGATATTCGGCAATGCATAACATCATGTCCAAATCTATTGCAGTTTGCCCAAGGTCTGGATTTAGGATCCGTGCACTCAGTCGGGAGATGGTTCCTTCCACAACAGACACATTACATGTGAGGTTGTGCAGTTCTTCTAATCATTTCATGGAGCTTTAGCTAGCTCTAGCTTTACGTTGGCCAATTCTTCGCTAGTGTTAACATTCTTTCCTTTCTCTTGGTTATCCTAGTTGGATCTCTAGCTAGTAGTAGTGGGTCTTTCTGAGGTTCTAGAGGCTACACTATCTCAGCTCGTGGCTCTAGAGCTCCTCTCCTTGAGCAGGTCATCTACACGTATGGCTTTCTCAAAGACCCTAGCTAGCATGTCCCTTTGTAGGTTTGACTTGCCCACCAAGGCCTTGTAGAGCTCTTCGCTCCTCAGTTTGCTTATGAAGATGATAGAGATTGCTTGCTCACTAGGTCGCTCTGTTGATTGGGATTCTCTTACCTTACACGAGTGATGTAATTCCTAATGTCCTCCTTGTCCTTTTAACTAACATTCATCAATCAAAAGATGAGGTTATCTGAATACCACGCCTTAGAGAATCTCTTAATGAAGAGACTCTTGAGAGTACTGAAAGTGTTGCGCTTGGCATCATCTAGACTGGTGTACCAAGTCTGCCCTTTATCTTTGAGACAAAGACCAAAGACTTGCACAAGTTGAGTAGGGTTTGTTAGGCTGTTCATCTCACACACCTGCTGAAACTAATCTATGAAGTTATACAGGTCATTGTTGGTGTCGAGTTGCTTGGCAACTATGGGTATCTTCTGTTGGCTCCTCGAATTTGGTGTGATTTCTAGTCCCACTAGAAATGAAGTTAGGACTGCCCTGTTCTACTCTATAGCCATGTTGTTTATGAGTTGCTTAGTGAGAAGCTCACTCAATGTGAGATCAACTTCTAGCGCCTTTTTCATCTGCACATCGGGTCCTATCCTATTCCGATTGGCAAGCATTAAAACCCACTGGACTTCTAGCATTTGTATTTCTTGCCTCAACCATTGAATAGTGGCTATGCCCTATAGTGCTCTCTTGGCTAATCTTTGTTCTTCCTCAAGGTCAGCTATAATATCCTCCATTGGTCTACCATGATGCTCCATTTTGGTTTGTAAGTCGCAAAACGATTGATCATTTGTTGGATGTTGAATGGGAATTCTACCAATTCGATTATCGTGACTGGAGCTTGGTCGTGGCATCTTGTCAGCCTCTTGGTCCTATAAGTTGTTTGGTCGACTTAGGTAGGGTCAAATCCCTAATCACACCAGTCTTCTCACACTTTTGCGATCTGAGGGCCTTTTCCTATTAGTGGGTTCATTCCAGTTACTTATCTTGCATGTGAGCTCCTTATTAGTTCAGTGAGTCCTCAAATTTAAGTGCACTCAAGTATTCATGGGGTGCTTCTTTTCATGCGCAATAGGAAATCATACTTTCTGCTTTTCGAATGCACTTCAAGTGGTTGTCCCCAGGCAATGCATGACCGTGACAAAAACATTGTGATGCAATGCACTTTTCTGGTTCACTCTCTCAAGCAGTCACTCCAATAGGTTCGCTTGGGTCCTTTGAAGCATTTCGGATGGGTGGTCTAGGGGGGCTTGTTCGAGGTCGCTTCCTAGACAGTTGAGTAATGATCTTGATGTTTAGAGGCTCTATGAGTTGTTTGACATATTTGGATGCCTATAGGGGTGTTGCCTTACCTCGAGTTGAGTTCCACTTGACCTAGGGAGTGTTGGATTAGTCAGTTTTTAGGTTTTGGTTAGTGAGTCTAATTCTCAGAGGTCTGAGTCCCGTAATCAAATTGTCTAATTCTGGGCCTATCCGAGTGCGAAAATTAGATGGCCATGTTTGAGTTTGGCTGTCCGAGTTTGGCTATTCGGACTTGGCTATCTGACTTAGACAATCCAATCCTGGCTGTGTGAGTCTGAGTCATTTGAGTCTAAGTTGAAGTCCGAATCCGAGTTAGATCGGGGCCAATGATGTCTGATCGGTCATAATATTATGGGTGTTTGAGTGGACTAACTTGGACTACATCCGAGTCCGAGCATCTGACTTTGGGAATCAGACTCCATGATGGGTGTTCGATTTCGGAGCAAACAGCCCACGAGGTGCGATTTCTCGGACTCTGTGATGGGTGTTCGATTTCGGAGGTGCAAATAGCCTGTGAGGTGCGATTTCAATTCTGTGGCTCCTATGGTTTAGCCAACTACTAGAAACTTCCAGAATCAATGCTTAGATGTAGAGGAAGGTTTGTATATACTTGGAATAGCTATAAACCTTTGAATTGGTGCACTCGATCACTTCTTTGCCTTGGAGCTCAAACAAACACACACACACACACACACACACACACACACACACTCTCTCTCTCTCTCTCTCTCTCTCTCACAAAGCTCAAAAATTAAACCAAACCTCACATTCCGACAATTATTGATGTTTCACTTGCCGAAAAAGGTTCAAAAGTATACTGACAAGCAGACGTGGCTTAAGGATTGCTCCCTCAACAGCAACAAAGTCCAACAAAGCTCCAGAGCTTGTAAAAGAAGTGGACGTAGCTAACGCCTTCCTAGATCCGGGTACCCTAGAGACTAGCGTGTGGATAGAAGGATGCTTCATTGCAAATGCACTGATTGATGGAGGTTCATCAGTGAACATTATGACGGAGGTGACAATGAAGGATCTAGGCCTACAAGGTGTGCAACCAACCCAATGGCTCATCAGACTGGCGGATC
This sequence comes from Lygodium microphyllum, assembly GCF_053477565.2. NCBI lineage: Eukaryota > Viridiplantae > Streptophyta > Polypodiopsida > Schizaeales > Lygodiaceae > Lygodium > Lygodium microphyllum. Next base: position 139,897,005 of record NC_141153.1, read on the forward strand.
AGAGTAGAATCAAGCCTTTGGGCATTCTTCCATATGTGAAGACTATAGTGGCTGGAAAAGATTATTGGCTAACCTATCTGGTGGTGAAGTTAAACTCTTATGGTACATCCTACCCTCTGTTACTGGGCAGACCATGGCTTTTTGAAGCCATGGTCAGAGCAAGGACGGATTGGTTCAAAGGAACCTTGATCTTGGGTGGAGGACCCAATAAAGTGGTGCTGAAGCTCTATGGTGCTCAAAAAGGACATGGATCCACCTCCTTGGAATTACCTTCTGACTCCCCTAATGAGGCTACAGATGGAACATCAGCAGACGAATATGCTGTCAAACAGATCCTTCCCAAGAAAACAGTGGCACGTTCCTTAACAGTGGATACTGTAAGCCAAATCCCAAAAGATGCAAAGCCATTATCAATGGGAGAATACTTCCTGCCTGAACTAGGAATGATTTCCGAAATCACTTCTGACAGTGAGATAGAAGCATGGATGTACTGCTCTCCCTGTTACATGGCCATAACAAAGCCAGAGACAGAGCCAGAGCCAGAGCCAGAGATAGAGACAGAGACAGAGACAGAAGAGGAAGGAGATGATATGGAAGAAGAAGGTTATGAAAGCGAGATGGAAGAGTCTATCCCACCTGAAGAGGATACATATGAAGAAGAAGTTCCAGAAACATCAGAAGCAGGCGAGCTCATGCTGTGGGACAGAATTGCGATGGTACCATTTGGTCTGGTAAATGGATCTTCTCATATGCAAAATCTTTATAAGAAATGGATTAAGAAGAACAAGCCGTCTTTCAGCAATGGCTCATGCCGCCCTCATCCACCTTTGCCAAAGGAAGATGATGATGATGCACCGTGCCAACAAGCACCAGTCTCACGATTCCAACCGGCATTAGAGGGTCCCTGTTATGTGATGTTCTTGGATGTGTCATCAGAAGATGAGTCTTCAAGCCAAGAGGTAATTAATCTTGAAACCAAACCCGAAACGGCTCTAATCCCATTTCAACATCTCAAGGAGCAACCTAAGTCTCCACCAAAAGAAGAAGTTGGTTCTAGTGGGACATCAGAAGAGGACACCACTCCCTTGAAGGAGTCGGATCTGTATCCAGAAGCAGTCCGTGGGACCTTCATCCGTGAAGTAGAAGGTGAAAGGCAGTTAAATTTTGTGGATGCAGATGGTACTGAATGCCACTTGAAGGTGGGTAGCAGCCTCCCAGAAGAGGAGTTGTCAACTTTGTACAACTTGTTAAAAGAGAATTTGGACGTGTTTGCATGGTCCTACAAAGACCTAAAGGGGATTGATTCCACAATATGTCAGCATCATATTGACTTGGAGCGTGATGCCAAGCCAGTACGTCAATGACAAAGGCGAATGAACCCGAATTATTCCACATTGGTGAAAGCAGAGCTGTTGAAGCTTCTGGAAGCCGAGTTCATCTATCCAGTGGCAAATAGTGAATGGGTTTCACCCATTGTGGTTGTACCCAAGAAGAATGGAAAGCTTCGTATATGTGTGGATTTCCGCAAGTTGAATTCCAAGACCAAGAAGGATCACTTTCCTATCCCTTTCACAAACCAACTGTTGGACACAGTGGCAGGACATGAGCTTTATTCCCTTCTGGATGGATTCAGCGGATATAACCAAGTGCAAATAGTAGAAGAGGACTAGTCCAAAACAACCTTCACCACAGAATGGGGGACCTATGCTTATCGAGTGATGCCATTTGGGCTCTGCAATGCCCCTGCTACTTTCCAGCGAGTCATGATGGCCGCATTCCAAAATCATCTGCACGACTTTATTGAGGTATATTTGGATGACTTCTGTGTCTATAGTTTGATCCGGGAACACTGGGGACACTTGAAACAATGTTTTGATCGATGCCGGGAGTATGGGATTTCCCTCAACCCCGAAAAATGCATCTTTGGGGTCTCTTCTAGAGTTTTGTTGGGCCACATTGTCTCTGCACAAGGGATATCAACAGACCCTGCAAAGATAAAAAAGATCGCAGCTCTGACAGCACCCACCAACCTCAAACAGTTGAGGGGATTCCTAGGCCATGTGGGTTACTACAGAAGGTTCATAGCTCATTTCGCAACAAAGGCAACCTCCTTGCACAAGCTTTTGAGGAAAGATGCAGAGTTTGTTTGGACGGAAGAATGTGACATAGCCTTCAACACTTTGAAGCAGTGTCTGATTGAGGCACCCATTCTGCAACCTCCTGATTGGACAAAGGAGTTTCATGTACACACTGATGCATCCATTGAAGGCTTAGGCGCAGTTCTCTGCCAGAAGGGCTCCTCGAAGCTGGATCAACCCATTTATTATGCAAGCCGAAAAGTCACGGATAGGGATTGAAACTATACAGTGACAGAGCTTGAGTGCTTGGCAATGGTGTTTGCCCTGGAGAAGTTTCGCCACTATCTCCTGTCTACCCACTTTAAATTTTATGTGGATCATGAGGCCCTGTCCTTCTTGATGAAAAAAGCAGATGTGAAAGGACAAATGTTGAGATGGCTCCTTCTATTTCAAGAGTTCGACTTTGAGGTAATTACCAAACCTGGTCGTTCCCATGTGCTGGCTGATCATCTGTCGCGTATCCCGCAAACTGCAAACGAGGAGCAGGATGATCCAAACCTCCATGATGCTTCCCTATTCCTGGTAGAAACTGTAACCCCCTGGTATGCAGACATCGCCAATCTGTTGGCAACCCAACAGTACCCTCCTGGCATTTCTAGTCGGGAAAGGAAGAAGCTTATGTTAGAATCAGCCCTCTACATCCTGCTAGGCGGCGCACTATAGAAGAAAGGCAAAGATGAAGTGCTCAGAAGATGTGTTGCAGGAGATGAGATTGGGATTGTTCTGAAGGCTTGCCATGACCAGCCATGTGGAGGCCACTTTGCAGGAGAAGCCACAGCCAGGAAGGCTCTGCTAACAGGATACTGGTGGCCTACCATTCATAAGGATGCTTATGATTACTGTAAAAGATGTGATGCTTGTCAGAGAATGGGGAAACCCACCAAGACAAGTGCCATGCCACTGCAACCTATCCTTCCCTTGAAGCCTTTCGAGAAGTGGGGCATCGACTTCGTAGGCCCAATCGATCCTCCTACCAGAAGGAAACAGAACAGATATATCCTGGTATGTACGGATTATGTCACAAAGTGGTGTGAAGCTAAAGCCCTAAAGCGAGACGATGGTAACAACGTGGCCTTGTTCATGTACGAGAATATCATCACCCGTTTTGGCAATCCCTTAGAGCTGGTAAGTGATAGAGGCACGCATTTCATTAATAAAGTCATGGAAGAGTTGACAGAGCTGTATAAGATCTGCCATCGCAAGTCCACTCCTTATTACCCCAGAGTCAACGGCCAAGTCGAAGTCACCAATTGCATCCTTTGCTCGATCTTGAGAAGGACGATTGCTGCACATCGTCGCGATTGGGATGATCGACTTACAGAGGGCCTCTAGGCGTATAGAACCTCCCATAAAGCAGCAACAGGACAGACACCCTTCTAGCTGGTGTATGGTACAGAAGCTGTTTTCCCTGTTGAATTGGAATTACCCTCTTTGCGAGTGGCTATCAAAGAGCGTTTGGGGGACGATGATTCACTGCAACACCGTCTCCTGCACTTGGAATGTTTGGACGAAACTCGCAGGATGGCTTTACAGTGCATGGAAGCCACGCAAGCTCGACGCAAGGCTTACCATGACAGCTTCATCAAGCACAAGGAGTTCAAGGAAGGTGATTTGGTCCTAGCCTAAGATTCACGATTTGGCAAGTTTCCTGGCAAGCTCCAACAACAGTGGATGGGCCCATATAAGGTACTTGCTGTCAACCCTAATGGCTCTCTCCAAGTGCAGACCGTTGATGCCTCTGATGATCCCTTCCTGATCAATGGATATCGCCTGAAGAAGTACTTTCCTCCTTGGGGATCTTGACAATCACGGTCACCTGATCCTTTCCCTCGTTGGCGTGGCACTCTCACTCTTATGATGCTACTTCTGATAGCCGTTCTCCAGCCACTCCTGATGAGGTGGATGCAACCCTCTGTCCCCTCAGCCCCACCTTCCAGCCTTGATCTCTTATCCTCTATTTTCCACCAACAACAGTGGTGAGGTGGGTTATGACAAATGGTATTTCTACCATTCCCTTGCTTAATTCGAAAGAAAAAAAAAGGAAAAAAATATACATATCGGTCATGGGAGAAAGGACTTCGGTCCCTGTCATGCCGACCTATTCTTCGAGAAAAGGTGGAAACACCCTCGGGAGTAGGAGAAAAAGAAAAGAGAAAAAAGAAAAGAAAAGAAAAAATCTGTTATGGGAGAAAAGGAAGAAATTCCCTGTCATAGCAGGCCTCGCTCCAAGAAAAGTTGTTTAACACCCTTAGGCGGGAAGCTGGCTGTGGAAAAGGTGGTAACACCCCGCAGTTCAGGATAATTGACTCACTAGCAGAAAATTGTCCAGAAGAAATTTGAAGCCACCTCCCTTGGTGCGCTGTCTCTGCAACTTCATCAGTCTATCTGCCCCCTTTCACAGACGATCTTTTCTACAACCAATTGAAGTACCAGATTTGTTGGCTGCCTCCCTGGGTATGCCTCATCTTCAATAGCTTGATGACAACAACTGACGACGCGATCTTCATCGACAAACAATCGAGTGACACGAGCTTTCATCCTAACCGGATGGGGAAGTGAGTATGGTTGCCCTCTGTATTTATCAGAGTATGAGACAGAGGGTGGGGCGAGTGACCAATCTTTTTCCTTCAAATCAAATGAGAGATGAGAAGTGTGAATGAAGTGTTGCACGCACGGGATGGGCCTCTCAATGCACAAAGCACAATTTGTTTCTGTGCACTACACCCTAAGGCTCCTTGGCCTTTCTTCTCGCACCGTATGCCGGCACAGGGCGGGATGCACAGTTGCACCATCAAATGCGCTCAAGGCATACAACCTTTGCACAAGTGACTGTGAGGATTACATCAATGGGTTTTAGGACATGGTTGCCCTCCTGTATCTATCAGCCGAGCGTCAGAGGGTGGGCTGAGTGTGACTGGAGTTTCTTCAATCAATTACCGAGAGGTGAGATTGAGGGACGTTACGACACTTGGAGTCAGGTATGTTCCCGTTTCCCTATGCACCCACGGGATGGGTCTCTGCCATCAGCATAGGACACATCACCCTGTTTTGTACACTGCACTGTAAGGCTCCCTTGCCTTCCTCCTTGCATTTATGCCAGATGGGTTGGACGCACTAATGCACCATCATTGTGCACCTTGGCATACTCCCTCTGCACCATTCCCTTGTCGATTCCGAAACTGGGATGTGAGCCATGGATTTTTTTTCTCTTGCTTTTCTCGAGTGATATTAGTCATGGGGCGAGTGACAGTTCTTTCATTCCATTTGAGTGACTGTGAGTTGAGTGCAACATCCCTCACCATCGATGAATTTCCTGCGATTCCTTCAACCAGCTACCTCATTGGGTGCTACCGCGTGGTCCTTGCCATGAAGGACGTGTGCTGTGAAGATGCCTTGGTACCTCCTGCATAGCCGACAACGACAGTGGAAGTGCCATCAACAATCAACCTTGATTCTCGATAATATGGGCCAAGTTTTTCTAACCCTACAACTTCTGTTTCTCCATGATGTTCATGTTTTAAGTGTGGGGACGTTAGTGGATGGTCTGTTGTGTGGTCCTAGGTCCCTGTTGCTCGGTTAACCCTGTCCGTTAAGGTTTTAAGTGTGGGGACGCGTCCCTGCGCGTCTACATTGCATACCTCTCTGCATATGCCTCCACCTGCTCATGCATGTATGCCAAGACTTGCTTTTACCCTAATGAGGTCCCTTCCCACCCACTCGTTCATTTTTCACCCCTCCTCGGGGCTGTTCCCTTGCAGATTTCCTTCATTCCCTGATTTTGTTGTCCTGCCATGTGAATGTACCCTACGTTTACCGAAGTCCACATCCAACCTTATCACCCTGTTCATCCCTTTGAACTGACCGTTTTTCCTTTTTACTAACCCCTGTTCCGATGCATGTTTTTTGAGTTATCAATTTTTGAAGCATTTTGTGCACATTAGTCGGTTTTCCATGTGAACGTGCTTTTCTTGCCTCGGAACCGTGATCTGACATCATACCACTGACAACCACTTTCTCCCTCACATTTTTCCTTTTTAATCCATGTCATTTTGATGCACGGTTTGTCCAATATTAATTTTTGCGGTTTCTCGAGCCTTTTTCGTGCATCTTTTTGACATTTTTTCATGTGCACCTGCCCTGTTTGCATCGGAATTCCAATTTGATTTGACAGCCATGTCCACTGTGCCTTCCCCCACCTTTTTCCTTTTTCCTCCACCCTCTTTTGACTTCTGGATTTTTAATTATTAAATTTTCAATGTGTTTTCGGCCGTATTTTTGGTGTTTTTCGCATGTGAACCCCTCTTCCTTCTGCCGAAACTGGGTTTTGACATGACAATCCTGTACCTCCCCTTCCTGCGGACATTTTTTCTTTTTACTGCATGTCATTCCGTCCAACGGTTCGTCCAATATTAATTTTCGATCCCATTTTTGGGTCATTTTTTTGGGTTTTTCCCATGTGAATGCATCTTATCTCAGTCGGAACTATGTTTTGATGTGATAGGATTGTCAGGCACATCTTTTTGTGCATTTTTCCTTTTTCTTGCACCCTGTTCTGATGCACGGATCTTCCGATATTAAATTTTAATTGTGTTTTTGGACCCATTTTTCGTGTTTTTTGCACGTGAATGCCCTTTACCCCCCCGGAACCTCCGTTGCACATTTTCCCTGTCTTCTCCCTGCCGTCCTGCCCAGTTTCTGTTTTTATGACATTTCGTTTTGACGTTCAGATTGGGAGATATTCATTTTTCTTTATTTTTTTGTGTTTTCGCGCGACTCGTCCCGCGCATGAATGCGCCGGTTTTCAATTTCACGCGTCTCCACGCACCTCGGTCGCGTCCGCGTGCCCCGTACCACCATCCGGGCGCTATTTCGATCCGGTCACGGCAAAGTTTTTTACCCCGCCCCGCGCACGCGTGCGGGACGGGGGCACGCCTTTCTTTTATGATGGGCGCCCTTTCAACCCTACCCACCCCCCACACCTACCCTTCCCCTATGGGCCCCCCGCCCGTTCCCCTATGCCCACCCCCCCTATAGGCCCCCCTGCCCATTCCCCTATGGTCCCCCTACCCCTACGCTTCTCCCCTGGCCACCCACACCCATGGTTACCCTTCCCCCCGGGCACACCCCATGGGCACCCCCATGGGTACCCCCCACACCCTTCCACCTACCCACCCTTTCATCCCACCCCCTAATCTTTCTCTCTCCCCAACCCTTCCCCCCCCAACTACCTCTCTCCCTCTCTCTATCTCCCTCTCCCTGCGTGCATACTTCCCCCCCTCCATCTCCATCTCCACCTCCATCCTCCTCCTCCTCCTCCCCTTCCCCTCCTCCTCCTCTCCTTCCCCTCCTTCCCCTCCCTCTTCTCCTCGTGCCGCCACCTCCTTCGCCCCTGCTCGCCCTGTGTGCCCTGCCCGTGGGCCTCCCCACCTCCTCCCTGCTGCCCCGTGGGCCGCCTGCCACCTTGGCGCCCTGCGCCTCTGCTGCCGCCGTGACGCCCATTCCCCGTCGTGGCCTCCTCGCTGCCGCCGTGTAGGTCCTGCCCCGCCCTCGCCTGGAGTGCCGTCGATTGTGCCCTGTGCCGCCGCATGCTCGCCGTCTGCGCCTTTGACGTCGCTTGGCGCCCCCTCCTCCACGACGAGCGCCGCCCCCCTCCTCGTGGGCCCTCCTCTCCGGCACGCTGGCCTGTCGCGCGGCTCCTCCCCGCCATGACGCCCGTGGCCTTGCATCCCCGCCGTCTCTGACGGCCCTGGACCCCGCCCTGTATGCTTGTTGCCGCCGCGCGCCTTTGCACGCCTGCCCCGCCGTGGCCACCCCTGCTCCTCCACGTGCCCTGTCAGTCACACTACACACACTCATTCACCCCTACATAAGCCCCCTTTCCCCCCCAAGTCACACAAACCCCCCCTATCCCCACACAGGCCCCCCTTCCACCCCACAGGGACACCAGAAGAAAACCACCCCCCTCCAAGCCACTGTTCCCCCGCAGACCCGCAGAAACCCACCAGCAGAAAACCACCCCCTCCATAAGCCCCCTTGTCACCTGCCGACACACGCAGGTTTTGACACTCTATCCGCGTGTTCAAGGAACATGGAAGCCAGACACTCAATTTTAGTCCAAGGGTGTATTCAAGCAGCCTAAACCCGCAGCTACCATTTTCAGTCCACGATTACCCGCAAAGGTGTGAGTACGCACGCGTGGTTGATTGTGATTGTGCATGTTTCTGTACGGGAGTCCGTTCGCGGATGTTCACGCGCAGGGACGCGCGTTAGCTGGTCCGTGAGGTGGTGTGCAGCCGGCTGTTCACACGCAGCTGACACGCAGTGTATTCCTGGGTATATTTTTGGATTTTTAATTCCAATACCCGCAAAACCCTCAAAATACATTGAAAAATTAACAAAAATCATTAAAAAACACTTAATTAAAAAAAAATCACAAAATTTTTTTGAAAAATTTCCAATCTTTCTGCAGTAAATTGCCCTATTTTTCTAAACTGTAAATTAAAAAAAATCAGACCATTTTAAAATTAAAAATTCTTTTAAAAATACTCATAAAATGAAAAATATTCATTAAAAATGCTAAAAAATTTCAACTTAACTGCAAAAAAATTCCTAAAAATTTCATTAACATTTTTACTTATTTTTGGAATATTTTTAAGGCTGAAAATGATGTTTCATTTCATTTTATGATTATTTTATGGTAAAAATACTTCATTAAATGCTAAATTCATAAAAAATTCATCTTTAATTCAAAACACACACTGAAAATTCTAGAAAAAATCGAGATACCTTGGTTCTTTTTGGATTGCTGACGTATATTTTGGATTGAGAATAGCGCATTCATTGCATTCACATACACCCATTACCAGGTATTTTTTTCCCTTTTATATTTTTATTTTTTTACGCTATCCCAAAATTCACGGTTAATTTTTAAACTGAACCCTAAACACCACCATGGCACGCGCACTCGCGCTAAACACACCATTTTTTATAATAAAAATTAACCCGCCGTTCACTTAGCACGCGCTAAGTGCGCTTAAGAGGCACTTTACTATTTTTAATTAAAATGAACCAGCCGTCACAAAAGCACGCGCTAGAAAAAAAGCGCTCCACATCACTTTAATTTTTAATAAATGAATTTGCATTTAGAGACCCAGTCTGGGTATCGAAGTCCGGGATTCGGATTAATGCACCGCTCCAACCTAATAATTGGTAATTAAAATTTTAAGAAGGAACCGCCGTTTTCTTGATAAGGTTTATCACTTAATAAAAATTCACCCATTTCTTAATAATTTATTAAAATGAAACTTTAATTAAATTAATTCCCCCTCACTGCACTTATTTTCCCTTTTTAATGAACTCGTTTCGTGGGATGGGTACGCGAAGTCTTTGGAGTTGTCTCCATGGTCAAACCTGATTATCAAAGTTGTGGTCTTGATATGTGTGGGTTGTTGTTATGTTTTGGTTCAGTTTCTTTGATATGGTTAAGGGTACGGTGTGTAGTTTTTTTCTTTATTGCTTGATACGGGGATTTGGGTGTTTGCATGTTGCATAGCATGAAGCTTTCGGTCGCATATGTCTAGAGGTCATGTCGAATTTTTTCTAGGTTGTGGTTTGCTTGGGGATAGTTGGTCGAGTCATGTTTTACCACCTTGGTTAATATCTTATCCTTGGTTTTTGTCTGTTGCTTTGCAGACATTCTCTTGGTTTGTCTGTGTTTGTGGTGTGTGTGTAACCATCTGAATGGCGCCCTCTCGTACTCCTCCCTCGATTCAGTATGTTCCTTTGGCTGTCCATGATTATTCTTTGTTACTAGATTCGGATGTTGTTGCGAAAGCGGGCTTGTCCAAGTTCGTCAGCCTTTCTTTTCCACTGGTTCCAGATGATCCTTCCCTTTGTGGTGACGAGTTTCTAACCTTTTACAGCAAGAGGTCTGGTCCAGTCCGTGGTACTTTTGTTCTTCTGACACCGAAGAGTCTAGGCAAGGCTCTTGGTCTGCCATATCGTGGGGAATCTGTCCCTGCTGCCAGACAGTTGTTTACCAATGATGATATTTTGAAGCTGTTGCAGAAGCAGACTCAAGATATTCTTGATCCGAAGAAGGTCATTACCACGTCAGGAGTGGGTGTTTCCATGATTTCCAATCCCTTATGGAAACAGATATGCCAATTCCTTCAGGACACGTTCATGCATGCAAAATCCCCATCTCATCATCTTTCCAAGGAGTTGTTTACAGCTTCCCGAATGATTTTGAAAGGCATAACCATTGATTGGAGTACCTACCTCCTCTCCAAGATGGATCAACATTTTATCTGAGCTACTCGAGGAAATGTGACTAATGTTACATTTGGGTCATTCCTCTATGTTTTCTTGCTACATGCTGCCCCAGCAAAGGAAGTTCCTTTACCTCCAGTTGATCCTCCAGAAGTTCCTCCTTTGCCTCATAATGAAGAAGATGAAGTGATAGTTGAGGATGATGATTCTCCTCCTCCCCTGGTCATTCAGAGAAAACGCCTCAAGAGGGTGGCTGATTCAATGCATGTTCCTCCAGTTCCAGTGACAATTCCTGCCCAATCTTGCAGCAGCTTGCCTGCATTCCTTCAGACGCCAAATCTTTTCAGAGCCCATAGAGATGGGATGCTCGACCTTACTATTCCTTCTGTTCACCGCCTGGTAACAGGAGATGCTATTCCGTTCTTGTGCAAGGATATCCAGAGTTCTATTGAACTTTCGATGACTGCCTGTATCTAGCAATTATATTCTTCATTTTATGATGAAGTTCAGTAGTCTAAGGAGGAACTGAATAAGACCACTATTGAGTTAGCCTCTGCTCAGGAGAAATTCTCTGACCTTTGTATGCAAATGGAGCAGCAAACTAAGCTAGTAGATTCTCAAAAAGCTGAAATTTCTAAGTTGACAGCTGAGTTGGTAGAAGCTAGGTCTCAAGTGGTTGCTGTAACAGAGGAGAGGGATAAGTTATAGAAGGAGAGTCACGAAATGAAGGAGGAGATAGCTGCCCAAGCATCGAAGTTGAAATCCACCACAGCTATCTTAGACCAGAGCAATGTTCAAATCCAACAACTTCAAGATCAGTTGGCTCAGTCTCGGTCTAATACAGAGAGCCCTGTGTAGCCAGTTTCTCTTTTATCCCCTACAGACTTGGCAGCTCTTCAGAGACAGGCTACCTTATGTCCTTTATTCCAGACCAAGGTGGAAAGATTGCAATCTCGTATGGATTTGTTATGGTCTTCTTTTGAGCAGTATCAGGAATATGTTCCACAAGATCATTCCTTTTTTGTCCATTATCAACAATTGAAGTTGGCTTCTTATATCAAGCTTTCCACGATGGATTTACCTATTCTAGAGGATGGATCGAGTGGGGCCTGGTCATCAGATTTGCTGATAGAAGTCGTGAGGATGGTTTTTGAAGACTCTGTCACTCCAGATACGATGCTTCTGTCTTACATGTATTTGAGGGGTGATTTATTGATTCCAGATGAGGAAGATCTGGCTTGGTATGTCGGAGATGTGGTATTGCAAGCTTCTTTGTATGTCCGACATTTGGAGTTGAGGATTGATGAGCTGTTCCAGGGATATTTTTCCAAGGTGGCTGAGTGTCCTGAGTTTTCATGGCACCCTATGGTTGATGCTGTCATTTTGAATCACCGACAGGTCAAAGCTTCAGCTCATGCCCAGAACACTAACCAACTGAGGGTGGATCTTTTAGCCTATCTTTCCAATCAACCCCCATTTGATACTTCTTTCTTTGAAGCCTATCATCGTAGATAAGCTTTAGGTCCATCCTTACCTTGCCTACCTCATTATCAACAAATGGCTCATAGGTATGATGCTTATATTTCCCTTTTTCAATCTAACCCAAAAGTCATTTTACCTCTTCTTTTCCAACCTCAAGGATCTCCTCAAATTCCTATTTTTACCCATTGTTCTTTTATTGAAGATAGAGTTTTTCTACCTCTTGATCCTTGTCATTCCCCATCTCCTCATATTCTATTAACTTTTCCTCATCTTTTAACACCTTTCTTAACAGAATCTCCTCAATTTTCAGCCAATCCATCTTTAATCCATTCCTCATTTTATGATTTTGCCTATCCATCACTTCATCCTCTTTCATTAGTCCCTCTTCCGTCTCCTAACACTTCTATTCCTAATCCTCCTCAGTTGGTTAGTGGGTATCCAGGATTTGATCAGAAGATTCTTCGAAGAAGAGGCTGGAGTTCAAATGATTCCCTTATTGGACCTCAAATCAATTGGCCATTGATCCCAGGAGAATGGATAAGTGCTAGTCAGGCTTATCAGAATTATCTGCATTTTTCTCAGCAGTATTCTCAGTCTGCACATCCTTCTGTGCGCTTAACTGCTCATTTTGCTTGGTACCTGGTGTATATGCATAGGCATTCTCATAATGATTCAAAGCCTATTCCAAAGTTATGCATGAATGTCAATGTGGGCATTGATTCCCAGCAATTGGATATATTGTACTTTCATGCCCTTTGTTTGCCTAGCAGATACCTTGTCCTGTTGGAAAGGATGTGCTGCCTTCAATTTTTTCAGAATCCTCCCAAGACATTTGTAGATGAATCCTTGTCTATGGATCGTTTCCGAAATCACCAATCTTTCAAGAGGGATCATCTTCATTGATACCTTTGCCATGTATGGTGGATGATTTTTAATAATAAGTCTCTCTTTTTGGAGGAGTCATTCAGATGGTTGTGTTGTGTGTAGTGTTTGTGTTGTGGGTTAATTTATGTAATAAGATCGTGGTGGTTGCCTATTCGATTGGCTTTCGTGCAAGCTACATTTTGGAGAATTGTGGTGATGGTGTTGCTGGTTGGATAATTGAAGATGCTGATGCAGAAGAAGAAGAAACCTCTTATATCCTTTATAAGTTTGTTGTGATTTCCAGTTTGATAAGAAGTGTTAATGTGTAAAGGGTTTTCCTTTCGTTGTATTTTTATATTAGATACAGGTTATAAGTTGGGGTCGTGGTTGGATGGACTGTTTTTGAAGATTTATTGAAGATCAAAGTTGAGCTTTTGAATGAACTTGTATTCTCTTTTTCCTGGGTCGCGAGGACGCTTCCTTATTAAGTGTGGGGATATGTTGAGTGTTGAAATGATCTGTTTTTTGGCTGATTTTTGTTGTTTTTGAGAGCTGAATGGTTGATTTTATGAGATGATTGATTGGATTGGAAGTGGTTTGAGAGTGTTTTGGATAGGTTGGAATAGTTTTATTAAGCTCATGATGTTTACTAGTAGAGATGTGAAGTTCTGATGATGTTCTGATATGTCCTGATTGGTCCTTATTGGTTCTGTTGAGCTTCTGTTTTGTTCTGTTTTCTCTCTGTAAGGAGGGATGGAGTATTGATTGATAGGTTTTGAGATTGTTTGAAATCTTATTGAGTGATTTTTGATGGTTTGGAATGGTTTTGGTATGAGTTATGTGGTTCTGATGCTTTCTATTGACCTTCTGTAACTCTCTGATGAGCTTCTGATGAGCTTCTGTAGACCTTCTGTATGCTTCTGTATGTGTTCTATTGGATGAGAGTGTAGCTTGGGAAAGTTTTCTAGCCTTGGAAAGAGGTGAATACAAGTACAAAAGAGCTAAAAGAAGTGAAAGAAGTGGGTGCTAAAGACTCAAGTAAAGACTAGAGTGAAGTGACAGTGGTGAGCTACGAAAGGACACTGTAGTGGCTCTGGTGACTCTTCATATCAGACATGCCTCTTGGGAGGGGTATCCATGACCTAAAAAGGATTATTGTGGGTGATTATGAGCGATTTTAGTGAGGATATGATGTATTATTGATGGAGAGAGAGAGTCAGAGATAGCAAAATCTACTAAAACAGAGTGATTGTATATGAGAGATTGAGAGAGAAGACTATGAAGATATTGAAGATGAATACTATGTGATGTATTTCCATTCAAAGATGGTGTATTCATTTGCTTTATTTGTTCTATTGATGGATTTTGTGAAGATATTGGAGAATATGGTTGATTCTATCAAATCCGTGGGAGATCTACATGATGCTGCATGAAGATTTGTTGTGCCTGGTGTTCTTTTCTTCATTGTGATCATATAAAACCTAATAAAAAAGCTTGTTGATGTTACAAGATAGATTTTATTGCAAGAGAATTCCCTTTTCCTTGGTGTTCCTCTTGGGGCTCCATTGAAGGACAGCATTAAATTCCAATACAAATTCTTCTCTTCAGACTTGTTTTGTGGCATCCCTCCTATGTCACCTATTTCTTAGGTGTTTATTGTGTTTACTTGATCTTGATTGGTTTTAATTTGATTCACCTTCACCCTATTCACCTTCACGCTACCCTCGTACCCTCTCCCCTTCTAGATTGAGAAGAATCCTTCCGAGGATCAAAGGTTAAGAGATCCAAGTCATTCAGCTTTCGGGTATAAGGCTTACTTGCGCATGAGCCAAGTATAGAATTCTGGGTTGTATTGCAACTAAGCCTTGGGGTCCAGAGCGAAAGATCGGGTACTTACGTGCGTGATGTAAGTGAGGACATAGGTTAGGAAATCACTAGAATCTATGTGGCTAGTGATGTGGAGCTCCTCCTCGGTCAAGAGGCGATCAAGATATGGGTGTCCCTTGACGTAGTCTTCCATGGGTCGGCCACAAAGAGTGGTTAACACTCTATATGAGCTGGGTGTGATGTAGGTTGGGTCGTACTCCGATGTCTTGATTGCGTAGCGCTGCTCAGTGTTGGTCATGATTTGGCATCCTTCGAGTTCCCACTACAATCGCAGAGTGTACCAGTTTCGTAAAAATGGGGAGTCAGTATCAGTTAATGCTTTTAACTCCTCGACTTCTTTGTCAGTGATGGAGGAAGTCACACACTTATTGTAAGATGTAATGAGGCATTGTTTGATGGCTTGGTCTCTTGATATCTCAGTGCGTGGAAACTCGGCAACAGCTGAGTGGGGTGTTTTGACAAAGGTGATTTTGAATGTTTTCCAGGAACAAGGCATCATGCAAACTTCCGTCGCTAAGGGCTATTGCAATAGGCCCAAGTCCAAGCGGTCATAACTTAGAGCCAGTGACATGAACGTGGCATCCAAGCATCTAATACAGGCAATAACATCATCACCTATGTCTTTGGCTAGGTCTGCAGCTAGAGTTAAGAATGATTTCCGCTCATAAGATGGTTTAAGGCCTGCAGGTGGCTGGGGTTTGATGGGGGTAGTAAGCGCGGCGACAGATGGTGGTAGTTGCCCATGATACAGTGGTTGAGTCCCGTGGATAAGCGTTGGAGTAGTGGCTGCTACGGATGGGCTGCTACACTCGAATTGGGCTTAGAAAGTCTTATCGTCATTAGTAGGGGTTGAAGGGGGTAACTTTGTTTGGGGTTTGGGTCGATAGTCTTGCTCAACTCCTTGGAGCTCATGCGTGGGTGAGTTGGTAGCAGGAAGGCTCAAAAAATGCTACGGCTTCTGGTTCCAAGGTTCCACGGGACTCGGGGTGATTAAACAAGAGGGTGGCGTTTGAGTGATGCTATGGGCCACTCTAGCCTTAGGGATCCATAGCCAGGCATTCCCCTCATGGTATCCTTGCGCGTGCAAGAGGGCTTTAGGAACCCATTTGGGCTCGATCATGCTTTGATCTCTATAACTGCGTATCGGCCTCCTCGGCTTAGAGTCTCTTGAGCTACGAAGACGTGGGTGTCTACTCCTAGAGGTGGTGATCGTGGTTGTTTAGGCCTCCATTGAAACTCGAGTTGTTGGGCCTTAGCTTTTGCCATTGTGAGCAGTGGCCCATGAGGCTTGGTTCATGATGGCTGAGACCTACCCCCCTCCGTAGATTTGGCTGTGAGAGTATTTCTACCGGTGGCCTTGCGGATTTTAAAGGAATCGCGTAGCCCTTGCCAAAGGTTATATCAATACGGACGTTGCCTATGGTGAGGTGGATGTGTTGCGACTCATAATCGACATTGCAGCGAGTTTGCTTCTTGAAGGTTCGCCCTAGCAGCGACTCTGTGCCCGCGTTTTTAGTGTTTGGCAACACGTAAAAGATCATTGGTACAATCTTAGACTCGATAGCAACAACGGTCTGGCACTTCCCAAGGAGTGCGTATGAGCTGCCCCCATATGGGTTTAATTGGGCATTAGTGGGCTGTAGTGGCGGTTTACCAAGTTGGGTCCAATGATCGTGAGTTAAGACATTGAAGTCTACCCCCTCGTCTATCAAAGCATTCACACACCAAAGAATGAGCTTTCATTCACATTTTGAACTTTATATATACAAACCCTAAAACCCCCATGGGTGCCCATCCCTTCTTACATGACCGACCATTGTGGCAAGGTCCCTTTTCCTAATTCCCTCTTCTTGCTTCATGCCTATATCCATCTATTCCTTTACAAGTGGCACAGGAGGGAGCCTGATGCTCTTTTACAAGAGTTTTTAGAGTTTTTGAGGCGCCTTTCCTTTAAAATTGCTCTTTTTGCCTTAGTTTAGTTTTTGAGGCCGCCTCTACGCCTTTGCTCTCTTTTTGTTCTTTTTGTGCTTTTTCCTTTATTTTTTCGCCATTCCGATTTGAGGTTAATAGTTAGCCTTGCTTTACAAGTAAATCATCCAATTAGCTCTCCCGGCTATAGACCTATAGACATTATACATGTGATAACTCCGCGACTTGATGTCACAGATATAGGACTGATCACTGGTCACACTCACTGTCCACTAGAGCATATGATGCCTATTTTTAGCATGCTTTCACGAACAATTCTTGTAGCAATGCAAACTGAATTTTGGAAAATTGGCAAATTTGAGAGGTGGATTATTCAAACAAATGTTTGATAAAGAACACAAGGCTTGCTAACCGATTGAGTAGACTACTTTTTTGAATATCTACTTCAGTCACACAACTGGTTGATGAATCTAGAATAGATTTTTTTCCCCTCCTTTGGCTACTTGCAACTGAAAATGAACAGCATTGAGCCACCATTTTTCTATACATTTGGAGCAACTATGCAGGAATAAGTACACTATGCAAACAAACAGCATGCTTATCGTGAAGATTATGAAGAATATGCAAGGTATGCACATCAATCACATGATGAACAATATTATGAGCCACAATTTTCTTGTCATGGATATTATGGACAACAGTATGACTATGATCCATAGTTGTATTATGACCATGAATACAACAAGCATTGGTATGACCAACGACATTTATATGACAATCATGAGAACTCTATTGAGTTGCAACATACAAATAATGATCATCATATTTTTGGACAACAACAACATGTCAATCATTATGTTTATGGTTAGCCCTAAAAGCGAGGACACCCTTGTAGTCATTTTGGACACTCTTCCAAGATTTCCCATCGTGGCTAAGCAATTGTATCAGCTAAATGATGACCCATTCAGTTTCGTAGAGCAGTCCAAGCAAGTCTACGAGACTAGTGGCCACACCAATCTTACTCTATGCTCACAAGCTTTTGGTCTATGCTTAGGAGATAAGGCTAGGACCTGATATACGACTCTGGATGTTGCTAAGTGAATTGACTTCAACAACCTCAAGGGTCTCTTCATTAAGAGATTCTTCGAGCATGGGTACTTTGATAACCTACTAGTGTGGCTAATGAACGTCAAGCAAAAAGACGAGGACATCAGAGACTGTGTCACCCATGTGTGGAGTGTCTTCAAGAGAATCCCAACTAGTGAGTGACCCACCAAAAGAGGGGTATCCACAATCTTGTTCAATGGGATACAAAGTGAGGAACTCTACAAGGTCTTGGTAGGCAATTCAAGCTTGCAGCGAGACGCGCTAGAGCTAGGGTCTTTGACGAGGCAATTAGAGTGGATGACTAGCTCAAAGAGAGAATCTCTAAGAGTCAACACGAGAGGAGACTAACGCTAGGAACTTTGAGAGAGTTTCAATGTCAACAAGTGAAAAATCAATCCCAGGCACTCAGGATAAAGGAAAGGGTAGTCAGGAGCTAGTGGAGATGAAGACAAGAGCTAGCCAAATTACAAGAAATGAGGATACGACCAACATGCCCTCATGTCCAATGTGTGTATTGGTTGACCACCACAATACCCTGCACTGCAAGCTACTGAGGAGACTCCTATACTCACAACCATACAAACAGCCTTACCTACTGAACATGCCGCAAAACTCCCTCAAAAGGGGAGCCCTATTGGCTCTCCTAGCACCTGATGATGCTAAAATAGCCATTCTTAGGATGGAGATAAACCCCATAGGCATACCTAGACCACTTGGACCCTATGTAACCCATCCACCGAGCGACGCTCCAGTCCACTATGTGGAAGAGCCGAATGATGAAGAGCCTTATGGGCACCCCTACATATCATATGGCAAAGAGGGCAATGCAATCCTTATGGATTACTGACATGTACCAATGATGGTGTTAGGTAGGAGTAGAGGCAGATGCCTAGTGGGGAAGACCCAAGAGCCAATTTCTTGTCAGCATTGCGGTCACCTTGAACACATCTCCTCATGCTGCCCTGAATGAGAGCAGGATGATCTTAGATGCCCAAAGTGTGGAATCTCTCACCTATTTGCTGAATGCCCTAGACAAAGGCCATCCTCTAGTGCGACAAACGAGCCATCTGTACCACTAGGGCTATTTGGAGTTGAGACATTTAACGGAGAGGACACACCCATCTTGTTGCATGTCATGTCCTGTGCGCAAACAAAGCAGGTCAGCATATCACTGCATGGACCCACCAATTTAGATACAACATCAATCGAGAAGAAAAGTAATAAGTGAAGGAGAAAGAAAGTTGACACAACGGTCATGCTAAAAACTGAGAGTTCCATGACGCTACCTACAAAAAAGAAGGTGGCAGACACAGAAGCAAAAAAATCAGCTTCAAAGATGGCTGAGAGGGGGAGTGTAAGCGTCAGGGAGTACCCCAACCCAAAGCACCAACTTGAGGCCATCGAAAAGGTCAAGGAGTGGGTAAAAGAAGCCTAGGAGCACCTCAAGGATGTTGAGCCCATATTAGAAGATGAGATCAATGATCTCAAGCGTAAGCACACTGGCCTCGCCTCTACGAGCAAAGTTGAGGGACGCAATTGTACCATAAGCAATGCCATTTAAACAGAGCCTAGATACTACGGGCCAGCAAACTAGTTGGGGCCACTGGCCAATAAACACAGAGTTAGGAGAGAGCAAGTAGCTAGGGACCTCCTCACCGCGCTAGTGACCACCCCGATGACTCTAAGCCTAGGAGATTTTCTTAGGCAGCATTCAACACTATGGCAAGAACTGAAGTAGTGGGTTGAAGGACCAATGGAGCAAGGGGCAGTTGATCTACACAATCATGATACAGTAACTCGGATACCTAGTCTAACGCTGCACTCGATGCCCAAGTACTTGCATGTTCAATGCTTTTTTGGAAGGCAGCAAAATCCATGCAATCTTACCAGTCCTAGCTCTAGGAGACACCACGAGAAAGGGAATTGTAGACAGAGAAGCAGTTAGTGTGCCGAGCCACGCAGTACTCCAAGACTGGGGTAACCTGCCTGTTGAGAATGCTAGGTTCAATGTCACCCTAGCCAAAGTGCAGCCATTTGGAGTATTAAAGAATTGGCCATTGAAGATCACATGAATCCAATTCTTTGTTGACTTTATAGTCATGAAGGGAGTGGACTATGACATCCTGTTAGGCCGGCCTTGGATGTGCAATGCACGGGTCATAGAAGACTAGGGTAATGGTCTAATCTTATTGGGCAATAGAATGGAGCAATAAAAGTAGAGATGGATACATGGAAGACTATACCAGTCAACCTAGATGTCCTCTCCACCATGCTAAAGCATGATGCACAAATTAGAAAATCATACATGCCACTCACCAAGTACATGCCTTATCCTGAGGATGAGCAAGATTGGATGCATGTGCTAGTAGCCACAATTGATCTGCCATTCTCAAACAGTGAGGAGTACAAACAATTTGCTAGGACAGCTGATAAGCCCAGAAATGCACCCTCAAAGCCAATCTGCATGATGGCCAAAAGCTCAAACAGACGATCCCCAACCCCATCGAACTCCACATCCCAAGTAACAAGAGAGAACTCTTGGAGATCCTAGAATATATGACAAGCAAGCTAGCTGGCAATCTAGCTGCTAACCTTAACCCTCTCCAAGATCTCTAGAATAAACCTAAGTGGCGATGGACCAAAGTGCACAACTTAAACTTAACGTACAATTGGGCCTTAGTCACATCAACGAGAAGGACAGGCCTTATCAAGATCTAGGAGATGACGAGTAGTCAGAGGAGGATGGTTCTAGCAAAGAATACGAGGATTGCTATTCCTTCAATGATGGAAGAGAAGGAGAGATGGACATAGTAGAATATGACATTGAGGGAAGGGTGATAGAGCAAATTCAAGCTGACTCCAACCCGCATAGGAAGAATGCATTTCAAATCGAGAGAGGAGTCATGCACATGGATTGCGATCAAGCTTGGCTAGAGCACATAGGGAAATTGAGTACAAACAAGTAGGCATTGTCCAACCAAGAGCTTTGCCTGTGCTTAGGACAGAGTCACCATCCGAACTATGACCACCAAGCGAGACTTCGTCTTTTAGCAAAAACAAAGAGTTTGATTCAGAGTCATAGGTAAGGTCAGATAGTGATCCTGAGATGCCACAACCACCTAAGACCAGACACACCAAAGGGGACCTTCCAATCCATCTAAGGCACCAAAGTTTGGAGGAAGAACGACACAAGAAATCTAGGGATACGCAGGCTGAAGAGCAAAGGAAGTTGCAAGGATTGCCAAAGCAATTGATTAATTTTAAGAAAGGTGATAGGGTAGTGATCTTGCTAGGAGCCAAACGACAAGGGCAAGAAAGTGAACCAATAGAAGGACCGGCCAAAGTCAAGGAGGTTAATCTAGCTAAGGAAGGGGAGATATCCCAACCTACCTCTTTATTGTCGATGACTTGACCAAGGAAGAGGAGGCAAGTCTCATTGCTCTCTTGTGTGAGAGTACATGGACGTATTTACTTGGTCCCTCAGTGAGCTGAAAGGGGTAGATCCAAGTGTCATGACTCATAATACAGTGACCATACCCTATGAATCCCAAGCATGCTCACATTGTCAAGGAAAAAATTGACAAGCTACTAATAAGGGCAGGATTCATTTACGAGATTGAGCACAGGGACTGGGTCTCACCCATAGTGATCGTATTGAAGAAAATGAAAAAATCAGAGTGTGCGTCAACTACAAGAAGGTAAACGCTACTATCAAGAGGGATAATTATCCATTTCCATACAGAGTAGCATACAAAGAGGCCTACAGTTTTTTGGATGGCTTCTTAGGATATAATCAGGTGCAAGTGCACCCTGACGATAGCCTTTGCCATTGAATGGGGCATTTTTGCCTACATAGTCATGCCTTTTGGGTTGACTAATGCACCTGCTACTCTTCAGAGGCTCATTGTTGGGAGTTGATGCTCGACCACCAAGACCCACGAAACTACTAAATGTTCAAGCATTTCAAGCCAAGCACTAATGGCTAACTCTCACATAGTCGACACGCTATCCCTCTCTATGAGTGTAGTGAGCTTACCTCGATGCCCGATTGAGTACCCTCCTCCTTCAAACATACCAGAAGATCCATGATTTGTGATGCGAGCTCAAGCTACCTCAAGCCTCCACCTTCAAGCTCCAACCTCCATAGCCGCACGCAAGAGAAGAGAAGAGAAGAGAAGAGAAGAGAAGAGAAGAGAAGAGAAGAAGAGAAGAGAAGAGAGGAGAGGAGATGATGGGGACCTTCTTCTCCTTGATCCCTCACCCTCACACACTCACTCCCTCACACTCTCACACTCCCTTTCTTAAGCACACACAAGCAAGCAAGAAGGAGAGAAGAAGAGAAAAAGATGAGTCCACTTTGCCACACACCAAAGAATGGGCTTCTCGTTCACTTTTTGAGTCTATATACAAAACCCTTATCTCTTTTGGGCGATCATCCCCTCTTTTACATGGATGGTCAACCCTTTTTCCTATTGTCCTCCTATCTTCTTGGCTTCCTTTCTACCACCCATCTACCATTACAATTTTCACAAGGAGCCTGGTGCTCTTTTACAAGGATTTTGGTTGCGCATTTACACTCAAAGGTGCACCTTCTCTTTTTTAGCACTTTTTGGGCTCGGGTGGCTGCACCTTGGACTTCTTGTGCCATGCATGCACTTTTGGGCTCTTCCAGTTAGATTTCCTTCTGGGCCGTCTCTTTTAGCTCCTGACTTGCACTTTTCCCTTTTTTCACTTTTTCCTATGCTTTTTTCGATTTTTCCTATGCTAAGGTTAACATTATCTCCCTCCTAGCCAAGTGCCAATCCCATGGCATTGATGGGGGTAATAAGTGGAGCGGATGTAGCCAGATGGCTTTTTGGGTTCGTATATAAGCCCTTGCTAAGGATGGTGTTGGATGGATCTACCCTTTGAAATTAAATATGGTATTGGGGTGGGTCTATTTTCCTATGCTAACAATGGATGGATCTGTCCTTTGAAATTGAAGATGGTGTTGGACAGATCCCTCCTTGTGGCCTTCTGAGGTTGATGCGATACGATCTTAACCTGCAAGACAAGGTTGTGCACTTCCTAGTCTATCTTTCTGTGTAGTGTATGGTGCAGGTGCTAGTGGAACGGGTAGTTGGGTCAAAGCCTATGGTGTTGTCCCACACTTCAGGACCCAATTTGTGCATCATTGTAGGTGCATCAGGTCTTGGAACTCCTACCCTTGAGGTGCCTAAAGTGTGAAGTGGGGGGGATGTGGCTAGGTAAAAAATCCTAGGTGTAGTGATTGTGGCACTCGAATGATTTTAGAGACTTAGTCTCTTCCTTTTCTTTCTTTTTCTTTCTTTTTATCTTTTTTTAAAATAAAATTTTTCTTCTTTTTTTATATAGATAAACACAATTGACAACATAGATACAGGGGTGCTCTTAGGCTATACCCTAATCCTCTTCTGATGATGCCTATGGGGTGGCCTAAGGGATGTGCTAAAAAAGGCATAGCTTTGCATGTAGCTCTTGAGATTAGCCCTGACATATAGAGGTGTGGTTGACAAAAAGAGGCGTCCACACCTCGTAAATCAGCTATCGTTCATGTCTTTGAGTACCTTTATACAAAAAAGGGTAACAATGTAGCCCTCATCATTATCCGGGCCATGTCACAACTATCTATTCCTAGGTTAAGATAAAAAAACAATGGAGATAGGTGGGCCTCCTCAATGGTTGGATTTTGATTTAGTAGAAACCTAATGGTCCTAAGTTAATTACAAGTTGCGATGAAAGTGGGGTTTGGACAGGATGAGAAATTCTCAAGGAAACGCATGATTGAAGGACGGATGTCTCTTGCCTTGAAGGTTAGGCACTCCTCCGAATTCTCTGTAGCATTAGCATTATAGAACTTGGGAAAGTCATACCTACCATGATCCTCCCTATTGTAATCCACTCCGTGCCTGCAAGGGTAGGGCATGTAGATAGGATCATTCCTTTCTTCAAGGAGTGGATTACAATAGGGCATTATAGAACTTGGGAAAGTCATACCTACCATGATCCTCCCTATTGTAATCCACTCCGTGCCTGCAAGGGTAGGGCATGTAGATAGGATCATTCCTTTCTTCAAGGAGTGTGCCACATAATGCTATCCATGCATCAAGGTTTGTATCCCAAATCCTTCTCCGCCACTTGGGTTGTGCTTCATAGCCTTGGACCTTCTTGGGAATCTAATATACCTTGTCCTACCAGTAGTCTGAGACCTCCTGCCTCCATTGATTGATAACTATACTCTGCTCCTCAACCCATTGATTCGCCAAGTTGTTGACCATTCGAATTATGTTGTCTCCATTACTTCCACTGGTAGGAATCAGTCCAAGGTCCATGGGTAGAGGAATGATAGCTCAAAGGGCCGAGTTTGGATTTCTCCTTGCTCCCAAATACTCAGTTCTTGGGGCCAGTTTGATAGGATAGCAATCCTCGCATTGTGGCACAAGCTCTTTAGGAAATTGTTGGGGTTGCGCTCTAGCTTTCTATTGCATTTGCTCCACCAATTCTCATATTCTTCTCTTAGCTGCAATGATGTGCTCAGGTACTTGGCTACCTTTTGGATCTTCCTGAGGTACATCTAGTAGTGGTGGGCTAAGCTCTTCGGCCTATTGCTTTTCTCCTAGCTCTTGCTCAAAGTCTGGCCCTTCCTTTGGCGGTTGCTCTTGTGGGTTCAGAGCTAGGGGTGGATGCAGCTACTCTTGCTCTTCAAAACTTAGCTCCTTCAGCTCATCCATGGAGAGGTTGGCTTGCCTCAAATACTAGCATTTTTCTTTTCTCATTACGTCGTGCCGATTGGGAAAGCATGCTCTTGCAGGTTGTACTTCAGGGCTCTGCTGGTTATTTCTAACTTCCTTCTCATCCTCTCCATCAAATCCTTGCTGTCCGTTTGCATTACATGGAGCATTGTGCTTAAGAAGGCTTGTCGTTATGCCTCTAAACTTGCCTCTGTGGCTTCTGTTTTGGCCCCTACCAACACCCGCTTGCATTCTGCTATGGCCAAGCGCTCAACAATTTCTTGAACCCGTTCAAAGTTGTGCTCTTTCCACTGTTTGGATCTCTCCTTTAATTCCTCCTTGCCCTTCTCCATGCTTTGAGACAACATCATTACCACTTTCTATTGTTCATTCCATACTTCTAGCATGTGTGTTTTTGTCTTGTTTCGGTGATTTAGCTGCTCCTCGGCTATCTTTTGGGCTTGTTGCACCACGGGGAGCTGCATGGAGGTTTTTGACAACCTTTTGGATAGATCTTCATTCTTCTGCATGTGGGCTTCCTGGCTTCCTTTCGATCGCTGTTTTTCAAATTTAGCCATGGTTCTTATCTCCTCCACCTCCTATTCTAGGTTCTCTAGCTCCTCTTGCAGCCCTCCAATTGCTTCTTCGATGGCTTCTTCTTTCTCTTTCTCTAAGCATTTGATTTCCTGTTCTAGTCTCTCCTGTTCCTCCAACTCTAGGGCAATCCTCTTTTTCAAGTCTTCTATTTCTTTTTGATATCTTCGTGCCCTCTCTTCTCTTGCTGCCTCTAGCCCCTCAGTAGCCTCCAGGACGTTTTTCATATCTCCTTGCTGTGCAGCTCTTCATACAACTTTGCTAACTCCTCATTAAGTCGACGCATGCTCACGAGATTCTGTTTCTCCTTTGTCAACAACCTTGCTTCCCACTTTCCTCTTCTCCTTCCTTAGCTTCGAGCTGCTCTTTTAGCTCTCGGATTTCTCATTGATGATTTGTTGCCTGGCGGGTTGCTTCCAACCTGAGTATTGCGGAGGCTTCTCTTTCAGTCTCCAACTCGTCAGCTACTACCGCGCTCTCTTCTCCTCCTTGACCTTTTCTAGCTGCACTAGAAGCTCTTTGACATACTCATTGTATGTTGTGGTCCTATGGGCGTCATGAGGGAGGCTATAGTCGTGGAGGCCTCTAGATTCTGCCTCTTGGGATCCTGCCTCAACTCAGCATTGGTCTTTTAGCTCCTATAGTGGGGACCCCTACTCCCAAATCTAGAGCTATCTCTTGCATCTTCATGATCAAAAACTACATCATGGACATTAACTTGCTAGTGTCCATGGCGTAGCTGTAATGTCTTGGTAGTCGAGGTGGTCATGGTGTGAGATGTGAAGATTGATGGGCGGGGGTGCATTGGGGCCTTGCCCTTGCCTAATACTATCGGAACAGCTTCAACCTCTATGAGGCCCTGGCATTGCTACTTGGCTCTCCTTCCCTTTAAGGCCTCCTAGTGGCTAGCTCTTCTACACCCAAAGTCTCTTCCACTTACTTATGCATGGCCTTGGCTATGTCTTCATCTTCCTTTCTCCTCAACTCTTCCACCTCTTCCTCTGCTTTTCTTTTTTTCTCTTCTTCGACCCTCTTGGACTCTCTTTGGGCCCTCTTTTGTTTGGCCCATTCCTCCTTTTTCATTCTTTCTTTTATTTCCTTCTTTGGCTTTTATGGGGTTCTCTTCTTTGGTGCCTTGGGCTCTTTTCTGGGTGGCTAGATTGTGTCTCTTGCTCTTCCCTATCACTTATAGTCCTCTCGCTCAGGGTGCAGCAATTGGTCAGGGGTCTCCCGTACTTCCTCTTCACCTCCTTCTTTGTCCTTCAGGGCCTCTTGGATGATGGTCATAGTATAGTACTCCACCTGATGGTGGATGCCTTGGAGGAGGACTTTTTCCTAGCTGACCTTGCTGTGGAGGCCAGGGACTCCCCACATGCTACTGTTGTGCCTATGGCCAAGGATTTTGTTGAGTTTTTGATTGTCTTTCACACAAAGGCGTTCTAGTCCACCTCATTTGGGGATCCAATTGCAATGCTTTCCAGCAATGGTATCCGGATTTCGTTCATAAGGGCATTGTATCTTCGACTAGAGAAGAGGGCATAAACCATCTTTGCGTACATTTTGATTTGAGGGTTTGGGATGTCTACCAAGTTTATCCCATCCACTATGCACACGCAGTCTTGCTCATCCCCAGCATGTTATACACATTTCTCCTTGAGCGTTTCTCAGTCATGTCCTGCCTAAAGGCACTTAAACACCCTTAGCCCTTCACTCTCAAATCCTACGCATTATATTCCAATTGAGCATGGCAGTCCATATCGTGAGGTTTAGTGCATACATATGTAACATAGGTTAGGACATCAGTGATAAGATCACCAGAGTTGATCCTACTAGCAATGTGTGCTCTTCTTTTCAGTAAGGAGTCGATTTGGGTAAGGGTGGCTCATGACAGAATCTTCCAATGATTGATTGTTGCGAGTGATGGTCAATACCCTAAAAGAGGTAGGAGCTACGTAAGTGGGATCATACTCGAAGGTCTTAATGACGCGTCATTGTTTACCATTGGTCATGATTTGGCAACCTTCTTGTTCCCACTGAAGTCTAAGAGCATACCATTTGCGTAAGAAAGAGGAATTGTTGGCCTACTTCAACTCTCAATTTCCTGGTTTATGGCAAGGACTTTGCTCTTGACATAAGATGTGATTAGGTGTTGTTTGTGTGCTTGTTCAATGGATAGCTCAGTGGCAATGAGTTCCTTGGCTACTTGGGTAGATTTGACAAATATGAATTCAAATTCCTCCCATAAGCAAGATAGCATTTGCACTTATGTTGCTAAAGGATCGTCTAAAAGACCTAAGCCCAATGGATCGTAACTCTTAGCAAGCATAGTAAATGTGGCATCCAAGCATCTGAGGCAAGCAACCAAGTCATGGCCGGTATTCTCAGCTAAGTTGGTGGCCAAGGTTAGACTTGATCTCTGCTAGTAAGAGGGTCTAAGGCTGATAGGTGGGTGAGGTTTGGTAGAGCTAGACGGTTTAGCAGCTAGGAGGTGCAGTTCTGGTTGTGGTTCTGGTATTGGTGCACTAGGGGTGGCCCGTGCAATTAGTGGCATGCTACCAGATGCATGGGCACCGGTTGAGATACTAGCATGGTGAGGTTGAGGTAGTGTAGGAGTAGCGGGCTGTGGTTTGGGTTGATAAACTTGCTGAGTCATGATGGGTTTAGGTTTTGGAAGGGCAACGGGCCCTACAGCCAGAGGCTTTTCTGGCGTTGATGCTTGATTCATCTTGATGCTTCATGTGGTTAAGCTTGATGGGGGTGTTTGAGTAGTGTGATTGGTTGTCTTGACTTTAGGTACCCAAATCTAGGTATTACCCTAGTAATAACCTTGTGTGTGCAATAAGGTTTTGGGGACCCAACTGTTCGTTGATGCTTGTAGTTTCCTCTAGGCCTCCTAAATTTCGAGGGAAGGTTCCTAGCCTTGCGAGTTTGTGGTTGGGTGCTCCTAGGCAGTGATCTTGGATGTTATGGTACCCATTTTAACTAGTGTTCAAGGGTTTTAGCTTTATGGTAAGCTTTTTGCTAGTGCTGAGGTTTGGCGGGTGGTAACAAATCATGACCCCCCTCCTTAGGCTCTTGATGGTGGGTTTCTCTACCGGTGGCTTTGTGGCCTCTGATGAAGTCGTGCGGCCCTTTGCTGAAAGCTGTGATGATTCATTTGTTGCGATGGCCAGGCAAATGCGCTGTGACTGGTAGTCAACATTACAATAGGCTTGCTTCTTAAATGTTCAGTCCTAAAATAGCGATTTTGTATGCCTGCACTTTTGGTTTTTGGCAACGCATAAAAAACCATGGTCAAGCTCTAAGACTCGACAGAGACTACAACAATGCACTTTTTGAGAAGTGCATATGCACGGCCACTAAATGGGTTGAGTTTTCCATTAATGGCCTATAACTGTGGTTTGCCGACTTGAGTCCAATGATTGTAAGTCATGATGTTAAAGTCAATGTCCTCATCCATCAATGCATCAATGGCATTGTCAAGCGTTTTTCTGAAAACTGAAAACCCTAGTCTAATTGTAGTTAGGTTTGATTTTTGCTAGCTTAGTTGTTTGAGTGACAGTTTGTTTTGTTGTTTTGTAATTGGATTTCTTGTGTTTGTCTAGCATAGGATTTGTTTCTGTCATTTTATTTGATTTGTTGAGTGTGAAACTTGATAGCCTTGGTTGAGCTGGGTATTTTTTTGGACAGGTTGATGCTGGAGTTTGCTATTAGCTACCGAACATTGAGGAACAAGGTATGTTTTCTTGTTGAGACTCTTACACATCACAGGGATTATGGTTAGCAAGCACTTCACATTGCACTTATTGATGCACTGCACTTAGGGTTCGTCTCGATTTTTTCGAATACTTCCATGCCATGGGATGGAATGAAGCATGTTTTGCACCATCATTGAGCATTAGCACGACATGAGGTCCGTTGCAGCTATATGTAGTAACTTTTAGATGCACACGCACATGAGAGAGCACCTTCATTGAGCACACACATTTCTTGCATGCACGATATTTGGGATGCTTATCACAAAGTTAGGAACCTCTGGTTGAGAGTGTAAGGTGGTTGGGTGAGTTTAGAGGGTCGTAAAGGATGCCGCCAATTGTGAGATGGGTTGTTTTTATTTGGTCAACATCTTGAGGACCATCATTTCTTGAGTGATTGTGAGATTTTGGATGGGTGGAGCGGAGAATGATATTTTATTGATGAGAGTTGAGAGGTGAGGATAATAAATTTTAAATTAATCAAGAAAATATGTTTGCATTTTGCATGAGGCATTGGCACATGTAGATAGGTTATGCACAATTTTTCCAAGTGCATTCATTATTATTCTATGAGCATTGATTAATTGGTTGCATAGCATGAATTCCAACATTGCATATTTTTCCAAATCATGAATGATTGGGCACGGAGTTCATTTAAAAAACCATATTCTTGTCAGGGCACACTACATAAAAAAAATAGGTTCATATCCAAAGAATATTTATCTTGAAGACTCAAGGATCAAAGAAAAATGTCGTAAGTTTTACATGGTCAGCGAGTATTTCTTGAAGAAAAAGAGGACATGTGTGCTGAAAGTGTGTGCAATTACAAGAACAATAGGCCAAGGAAGGGAATAAGTCGTCCAAGATAAAAGATGGAGAAAAATGATACGATTTACGAAAATAAATATTTTGCCCATTTTTGATGGATTTTCATAATTCTGTATACGCTAGCATGTCGACCAAATGCATTCGGATCGTTTTGAGTACTAGAATGACTATATTCAGAGTTCAAATGATGAAGTTATGATCCAAACAAGCTGTAAACATGCATAGAGCAGAAAAAATGAAAATAGTGAAAAGCAGTAGAAAAGCAAAAGCCAAAAGCTGAAAGAAAAGAAGCCTAATGTATGTGAGTGTGGATAGAAAACTATATAAAGAGAGGAGATTGAAGAGTTAAGGGCCTTCCCCCTCTTGTACAATTGTATTTTGTGAGAGAGGAGAGAGGAGGGCTGCATGCTAGAGTGAGCTCTTGTCATACCAATTTGAAAGTTGGAGCTTTTGGGTGTTAAAGCGCTGAGCGTCAGCTCAAGGTTGTTAAGGTACGAGAATATATTTCACTTTGTTTATTTTCAAATTGTTGGTTTTTTTTTGTTGTGTTGTGGTGTTGTGATGCTCTACCCAAATTTGGGTTTGAATTGTATTGAGCTACAAGAGACATTGTTTATTGTTTTGTTTTTTGTGTGTGGTTCGTGTGGTGTCTATCAAAATATTTAAATTTTTGTGTTGTGTTGTACATTCGACAAAGTCAATTATCCCAACCGACACTCCTTATCATCTCGCTATCGGGTTGTGAGTGAGGCTTGCTCTCGATCACCGCTCACATAACATCTCTTTTTGGGTGCCCCCGTTGAGGAGTGCCGAAAATGACTTTGTTTTGGTGTTTAACTTGTATGTGGCTTAGTTTTGATTTCTTGTGATTGTTGAAAATGGCTAATGATTTTCATGAGTTCCATGGTAATCATACTGAAGATCCCGAAAGATTTTTAGAAAAAATAGAGCTATGTTGTTTGATAGGGAGAGTGACAAATCCTGAGGCTAAACTCCAGATTCTTAGGTATCAATTGTAGGGAGAAGCACAAAATTGGTTGCTTGACTTTGAGATAAACTTGAAATTTAAGAGACAGAAATTGGACTATGAGACAACTAAAAATGCATTTCTATCTAGGTTTTAAAAAAAGAGAAAGTCAAAGTGAGATTTGGGTGAAAATAGAAACTTGTGTTCAAAAAGATGATCAATGTGTTGAGGATTTTGCTAGGGAGTTTGAAAGATTGTGGAATCGATGGAGTTTAACATTGTTAGAAGGTGAGATAGCCCCAGTTATGTTGAAGATAATGTATTTTGTAAATGGGTTGAAATTAGAAGATTGGAGAGTGAAATTAGAGGTAAAAAACCCTAAGACTTTTGAGGAAGTGGTGAAGATAGCTCAATATCAAGAGAGGAAGACCAAAAGAAAAAAAAAGATAGGGTTTAATGAACCAAGGGAAAAGTTGAGTTCAAGGAAAGTTGAGAGAAAAGTTTTTGAGGAGCAAAGAGTTAGTTATGTCTATCCTGAGAGAGGTATACTATATTCTCTATTTGGGAGAGATGAGTGGACTTGTGAGAAATCAATTGAAGTATGTGAGGAGAAACTCCCTAGGGTGGTTGAGGAGAAAAATACTTGTTTGACTGATTGGAGTGAAGAGTCTAGGAGTGTAAATTCATACCCATTGACCACGGATACTTCTAGTTCAATGATTAGTGATTTAACTAAAGAAGAGGGATCAACTGATGATACTTTAGTGCTTAAGGACTTTAGAGATGAGCTAGAGATGGATCTGCGTTGTAAAGAAGGAAATGAGAGACCATATTCTTTTAAGGACCAAGAGTTTTCATGTTCTTTGGGAGAGGATGAGAGTCAAGAAAGTTTTGATATTTCTGATGAGGGAAGGTGTGATGAAAATTCTAATAGTCATGGCAATGTTGAAGAGAGTAAAGACAATTTAGAGAGTGAGCTTGTTTGCCTTGGTGATAGTATAGATGGATTTGATTGCTTGAAAGATGAAGAGAGAATAGATGATGAATTTTTGAGTTTGTTAGAAGACCATGAGGGGGAGGGCTTAGAAACTATAAGTTTTCAAGATGAAGTTAAGGGTTCGAATTTGTTGCCTAATGAGTTTTTGGAGATTTGTTGTGAGTTTGGTTATGAGTTTGATGATCAAGAGAGTATGGAGGTTTTAGGTTCTGACTCACGTTGTGATTTTGGTATTGGTGTTGTTGACTCTGATGAGTCTTGTGAGTTGGTTGTTGATGGTTTGAGTAGCCCTGGAGAGGCTTTTGTTTGTGGTGTTGATGATGTTGTGTTGAGTAGACCTAACCTCATGCTTCTTGATAGTTGTGTAGATAATTGTTTGGTTGATTTAGGCAACAATGATGAAGAAAAAACTTCATTTGATAGTCTTTTAGTTTCTTTGAGTTCTCCTAAAGGTTTTGATGTTGTTTGTGATGATTCTGACTGGGGGTTTGAGGATATTGAGAGTGACATTGATGAGGATGTGAGAGAGAATTTGAGTAAGGCTTTAAAAAGGATTGAGAATTTGAGGGAGGAGCGGTTTAAAATCAAGAAAATAGAGTTGGAAGAGGTTTGTGAGGAGGTACTTGGGGATTTGGTAGTTAAGGAGTCTTTGGTTGAGGTTTTAGACCCAAAATTGTTGTATTGTGAAGATGTTATTTGTGATGATGTAGAGGTGAAAGTTCAGTTTCTTGTGAGGTTTCTTGTAAGGATATTATGGAAGCTGTTTACCACTCTTTGTGTGTGAAAGACTCGATGGATTCTTGTATTATTGGTGATGAAGTGACCCCATTTGTGGATGTTGTTGGTTCTTGTGGTGTTATGAGTCCAGAGTTGACTCCTTTTGATGTTGTGTTTCATTTGGATATTGAGTTGGGGGATGCTTACATAGTATCTTTAGGAGAAGTTGTAGATGAATCAGTGGATGAATTTGACATTGGCAACAAAGAAAGGGTCAAAATTTTATTTAGAGACTCTAAAAATAACATGGTTTTTCCTAGGGAGGATGGGTAGGATATGAAGATTTTGGATTATGGTTGGGATTTGTGGGATTTGAACATTTTTGAGTGTGGTTATGATTTGAGGGATCTAAAGAATTTGGAGGATGATGCATTTTCCTTAGACGGAGAGGATTGTCTTAAGGATTTTGATGAGAATTTCATGGATGAGTTTTGTCTACCTACAAAGGAGTTATTTGAGAGAAATGTGCCATTTGTGTTTGTTGAGAAGATTGTGGATAAATCGTTGGATTTGATTTTTGATTGGCTCATAATTGTTGCATTGTTTAATGAAAGCAACTGCTGCACATGAATGCTTGTAGACTAGGGGGAGGGCTAAATATGTCAAGCGTTTATCTCAAAACTAAAAACCCTAGTCTAATTGTAGTTAGGTTTGATTTTTGCTAGCTTAATTGTTTGCGTGACAGTTTGTTTTGTTGTTTTGTAATTGGATTTCTTGTATTTGTCTAGCACAAGATTTGTTTTTGTCATTTTGTTTGATTTATTGAGTGTGAAACTTGATAGCCTTGGTCGAGCTGGGTATTTTTTTGGACAAGTTGATGCTGGAGATTGCTATTAGCTTCTATCGAACATTGAGGAACAAGGTATGTTTTCTTGTCGAGACTCTTACACATCACAGGGATTATGGTTAGCAAGCACTTCACATTGCACTTGTTGATGCACTGCACTCGGGGGTTGTCACTTGATTTTTTCGAATACTTCCATGCCATGGGATGGAATGAAGCACGTTTTGCACCA
Source organism: Lygodium microphyllum (assembly GCF_053477565.2). Lineage (NCBI taxonomy): Eukaryota > Viridiplantae > Streptophyta > Polypodiopsida > Schizaeales > Lygodiaceae > Lygodium > Lygodium microphyllum. The sequence goes on from NC_141153.1 coordinate 139,930,366, forward strand.
TCATTGAGCACTAGCACGGCCTAAGGTCCGCTGCAGCTATATGCAGTAACTTTTAGATGCACGCACACATGAGAAAGCACCTTCATTGAGCACACACATTTCTTGCAGGCACGATATTTGGGATGCTCATCACAAAGTTCGAAACCTCTGGTTGAGAGTGTAAGGTGGTTGGGTGAGTTTAGAGGGCCGTGAAAGATGCCGCCAATTGTGAGATGGGTTATTTTTATTTGGTCAACATCTTGAGGGCCATCATTTCTTGAGTGATTGTGAGATTTTGGATGGGTGGAGCGGAGAATGATATTTTATTGATGAGAGTTGAGAGGTGAGGATAATGAATTTTAAAATAATGAAGAAACTATGTTTGCATTTTACATGACGCACTGGCACATGTAGATAGGTTATACACAATTTTTTCAAGTGCATTCATTTTTATTCTGTGAGCATTGATTAATTGGTTGCATAGCATGAATTCCAACATTGCACATTTTTCCAAATCATGAATGATTGGACACGAAGTTAATTTAAAAAACCATATTCTTGCTAGGACACATTGCATTAAAAATACCAGGTTCATATCCAGAGAATATTTATTTTGAAGACTCAAGGATCAAAGAAAAATGTCGTAAGTTTTACATGGTCAACGAGTATTTCTTGAAGAAAAAGAGGACAGGTGTGTTGAAAGTGTGTGCAATCACAAGAATAATAGGCCAAGGAAGGGAATAAGTCGTCCAAGATAAAAGATGGAGAAAAATGATGTGATTTAAAAAAATCAATATTTTTTCCTGTTTTTGATGGATTTTCGTAATTCTGTCCATGTAGGCTTGTTGGCCAGATGCATTCCAATTGTTTTGAGTACCCGAATGACTATATTCAGAGTTCAAATGACGAAGTTATGATCCAAAGAAGTTGCAAACAAGCATAGAGCAGAAAAAACAAACATAGTGAAAAGCAGTAGAGAAGCAAAAGCCAAAAGCTTAAAGTAGAAAAGCCTAATGTATGTGAGTGTGGATAGAAAACTATATAAGGAGAGAAGATTGAAGAGTTAAGGGATTTTCTCCTCTTATACAATTGTATTTTGTGAGAGAGGAGGATCGCATGCTAGAGTGAGCACTTGTCATGCCAATTTGAAAGTTGGAGCTTTTGGGTGTTAAAGCGCGGAGCGTCGGCTCAAGGTTGTTAAGGTATGAGAATATATTTCACTTTGTTTATTTTCAGATTATTGGTTTTTTTTTGTTGTGTTGTGGTGTTATGATGCTCTAACCGAATTTGGGTTTGAATTGTCTTGAGCTACAAGAGGCGTTGTTTATTGTTTTGTTTTTCGTGTGTGGTTTGTGTGGTGTCTGTCAAAATATTTAAATTTTTGTGTTGTGTTGTGTATCCGACAAAGTCAATTACCCCAATCGGAACTCCTTATCGTCTCGTTATCGGGTTGTGAGTGAGGCTTGCTCTTGATCACCGCTCGCGTAACAGCCTGTGTCTACTCGGTTGTAATGGTCATGCGTAGGTAAGCAGGAGCTATGGCTTCCTCATCTTTAACCTCCATAATGGTGGCTACTTGTACATTGACAGGGGATTCTAGCATCAGGGGTTCGCAAAGTGTATGTGTGCAGGGGTAGTACTTCTTCATGCGGATGCCATTAAGGAAGCCTATACCCTCACCTTCCAGGGTTTTGAGTTCTACATTACTAGTTTGGCTTATGGTGCAAACTCACAAAAGGTCCTAACCCCCTAAACTACATTTTCTGCTTATGTCCCTTGACCGAATACAATAGTACCAAGTCACCCTATGTGAAATCACATTCTTTGACGTGCTTGTCAAACTAGCTCTTACATCGTGCCCTTTTGCAAATCAGTGTGTGGATGGCTAGAAGTCAAGTTTCAGACAAGTGTTCTAGCTCAACCAGATGTTTCATCCATGGTTCCTTTCCCTCCCATATTTCTTGAATAACAATTCTCAAGCTAGGAATGAAGAATTCTATAAGTAGAATTGCCTTAGTTTTGTAGGTCAACCTAAAGGGAGTATGTCCCACAGCCATTTTATAGGCTGTCCGATAGGCCCATAAGGCTACCACTATTAGCTTGTTATCCCAGATGTTGTGTGAAGTAGAGACTACCTTGGTTAGGAAGTTTACCAAAATCTTATTTGTTGATTCCACTTGGCCGTTTGCCTTGAGGGTAGTATGGTGAGGATTTCCGATGGATGATCAGGAAGATGGACAGGAGATGAGCAATCACCTCATTGATGAAGTGTGTGCCTTAATCACTGACAAGTTCAATGGGGTAGCCAAATCAAGAGATCACCTACTCCCATAAGAACTTAATGGTGGTTCATGCGTTGTTCTTTTGGGTGGCTTGAGCTTCCCCCCACTCTTTCTGTGAGATAATCAGTGGCAACGATGATGTATTTGGCCTACAAATATTGAGCTGCGAGACTAATAGGCCCAATGAAGTCGATCCCCCATTTCTCAAATGGTTGTCTCGCAATGATGGAACTTACCTCCATTTTGTCCTTGAGAACTGGCACCTTGGTCCTTTGGCACTTGTCACAGTGTTTCACGAATTGTGTCGTATCTCGAAAAAGCATGGGCCACAATAGTTGAGACTACATTACCTTGCAGGCTATCGTATCTCCACTGAAGTCTTCTCCTATGATTTTGTCATGTGCCTCAACTAGTATGTCGTGCATTTTGTGCTCACACATGCACCTCCGCAGCAATCTGTCTTACCCTAGCTAATAGAGTTGGCTTGCTATTAAAACTGGTAGGGTTGGATTTTGACAATGAGTTTCCTCAGCCAACCCTTTTCTATGGGTCAACTAGGTATTCTGTACTCAAGCATTTGGACTATGTCATCTATTGAGTATGGCATCAAGTCAGCTCTAAACATATCTCTTTCACTAGATAGGGCAAATAGATGTGTGTCTGGCAGTTCATCGCCAATGCCCTGTCCCTAGCGGCTTCTCCCATGGGTATGCGAGACATATGATCCACCATATAGTGTTGTTTTCCCTTGCATATGACAATGTCGAAGTCAAATTTGAGAAGCACAAGTAGCCATCACACTATGCGTCCTTCCTGTAGCACAAGGTTTGTTTACTAGATATAGCAAGGCTTGATGGTCAACAAAGAAAATAAAGGGCGTAACTAGAAGATAATGCCAAAATTTTGGCAAACACCATGGCTAACCCCTCTTGTTTAGCTGTGGAATAGTTCATTTCTGTATCCATGAGTTATTTGCTAGCAAAGCTCACTGGATAGTCTAGATTGTGGTCACCAAGCTAGCACAACACAACTCCCATTGTGAATTTTGAAGTGTCAATATGAACATGAAAGGTTATGCTCCAGTTTGGGACACTTAAGATTGATGCAGTTGTTAGAGACTTCTTCAATTCCTCATATGCATGCTGGCATTCCTCAGTCCACTCAAAGATTATCAGTAGCTTTTATAGGGGCCTAACAATCAATGCATAGTTTAGCACAAATCGTCGATAGTACCCTATATGGCCTAGGAAGCACTGAACTCCCTCGATTAGGGGTGGAATATTGACAATAGCAATGCCATTCTTGGACACCACATGCACTAGGATGCATTAGTGCTTTACCCAAAACTAGTACTTTAAGGGGTTCAATCAGAGACAATATAGTCTACATCATTCAAAGACTATTCGAAGTTTGTCTAAGTGTTCCTTGTACTCGGAGTGAACACACAAGTCATCAAAAAATACCTCTAACTCTTTCCTAAGCATGTATTTCAATATTGCACACATGAGCCTCTGAAAAGTAGCAGGTGCATTAGTCAACCCGAAAGGCATGACTATGTAGGTGAAAACACCCAACTCAATGGTGAAGGCAGCCTGTCGTTAGGGTGCACTTGCACCTGATTATACCGTGAGAATCCATCCAAAAAACTATAGGCCTCTTTTCCTACCACTCTCTCAAGCATGTTTTTAGTGTATGGAAATGGATAATTGTCCCTCTTGGTAGTAGCGTTTACCTTCTTGTAGTTGTCGCACAGTCTAATCTTTCCATTTTTCTTCAGTACAATCAAGACTATGTGCTCAATCTCTTAAATGAATCCTACCCTTAGCACCTTGTCAATTTCTTCCTTGATAGCATGGGCATGCTTGGGATTCATGGGGTACAGTCCGCTGCTTGACCGGCATTGCATCGGGGCTCATGGGGATATTATGAGTTACGACACTTGGATCTACCCCTTTCAGCTCATTGAGGGACCAAGCAAAGATGTCCATGTACTCTTGCAGAGAGCAATGAGACTTGGTTCCTCTTCCTTAGTCAAGTCATTGGTGATAAAGACAGGTTGGGGTGTCTCCACTTCCTTGTCCAGATCAACCTCCTTGACCCTGGCTAGTCCTTCTATTGGTTTGCTTGCTTGTCCTTGTCATTTGGCTCCTTGTAAGATCACTACCTTGTCACCTTTCTTAAAATTAGTAAATCACTTTGGCAAATCTTGTGATTTTCTTTGCTCCTCAGCCTACGTAGCTCTAGGCTGCTTGTATCACTCTTCCTTTATCCTCTTTGGCGCATCAGGTGGACTGATAGGTCCCCTTTGGTGTGTGTGGTCTTAGGTCATTGTGGCACCTCAAGATCATTGTCTGAACTTATCTCCGCCTTAGAATCAAACTCTCCATCTTCTCTAGAAGAGGGAGTCTTGCCTAGTGGTCGTAGTTCAGATGGTGACTCTATCTTAAGCACTAGGAAAGTGTTTGGTTGGGTAATGTCTACTTGTTCGTAGTCAATTGCCCTCACATGCTCCAACAGGCTCGATCACAATCCATGCACATGACTTCTCTCTCGATTCAAAAGGCATTCTTCCTACGGGGGTTGAAGTCAACTTGAATAGGGCCCTTCCTTCTCATCAGTGGTGGCTAAGGCCTTGTTGTACGTTAAGTTTAAGTCATGCACTTTGGTCCAGTGCAACTTAGGTTCATCCAAGAGATCTTGGAGATGTTTAAGGTTAGTGGGTAGATTACCTGCTAGCTTGCTTGTCCGATATTCTAGGATCTCCAGGAGTTCTCGCTTGTTACTTGGGACATGGAGTTTGATGGGGTTGGATTGTCCATTATTCGAGCTTTTGGCCATTATGCAGATTGGCACTAAGGGTGCGTCTCTAGGCTTATCAGCTATCTTAGCAGCTTGCTCGTATTTCTCACTATCTAAGAATGGAAAATCTATCATGGTGAGCACGTGCATCCAGTTAATCAGTGGCCCGTAAGATTTCCTAATCTGCGTGTCACCCTTCAGTATGGTGGAGATGGCATCCAAGTTAACTGATGTGGTCTTCCATGTGTCCATCTCTACTCTTACTTCCTCTGTTTGATTTCCCAAGAAGATCAAACTATTACACCAGTCTTCTATGACCCGTGCATTGTGCATCCAGAGCCAGCCTAATAGATGTCATAGTCCACTCCCTTCATGACTATAAAGTCAACAGAGAATTGGATCCCTGCAATCTTTAATGGCCAATTCTTTAATACTCCGAATGACCGTAGTTTCATTCCATTGGCTAGGGTGACATTGAACCTAGCATTCTCAATAGGCAGGTTATCCCAGTCTTGGAGTACTGCATGGCTCAGCACACTAACTCCTGCTCCAGTATTCACAATTCCCATTCTTGTGGTGTCTCCTAGAGCTAGGACCGCGGTAAGACTCCATGCATTTTGGTGCCTTCCCAAAAAGCATTAATGAGTAAGGACTTTGGCACTGAGTGCAACGTCAGACTGGGATCTAAGTTACTGTGTCATGATCGTGTAGATCAGCTGCCCCTTGCTCCATTGGTCCTTCGATCTACTACTTCAGTTCTTACCATAGCATTAGATGCTTCCTAAACAAATATCCTAGGCTTAGAGTCACCGGGGTGGTCACAAGCATGGTGAGGAGGTCGTTACCTGCTTGCCTCTCTCCTAACACTACATTTCTTAGTCAATGGTCCTGACTAGTTTGCTAGCCCATAGCATGTAGGCTCTGTTTAAGTGGCACTACTTTGGTGCAACCGTGTCTTTTGACTTCGATCGTGGAGGCTAGACTCGTGTGTTTATGCTTGAGATATCATTGATCTCATTTTCCAATATGGGCTCATCATCTTTAGGTTCTCTTGGGCTTCTTTTACCCAACCCCTAACCTTTTTCATGGCCTCGAGTTGGCACTTCAAGTTGGGGTACTCCCTAACCTTTGCACTCCCCTTCTGGGCTGTGTTTGGGGCTGATGTTTTTGCCTTTGCATCTATTACCTTTTTTTCTAGTAGATAGCATTGTGGCACTCTCGGTTTTTAGCATGACCCTTGTGTTAGCTTTCTTTCTCATTCGCTTATGACTTTTCTTTCCGATTGAGTTTATATCTAAGTTGCTGGGTCCAGGTAGTGATATGCTAGCCTGCTTTGTCTATGCATGGGTCATGACATGTAATAGGATGGGTGTGTCCTCTCCGTTAAATGTTTCCAAACAACCCCAATGATACTGATGGCTCATTTATCGCACTAGGGGGTGGCTTTCATCTAGGGCATTTAGCAAACAGGTGAGTAATTCCACACTCTGGGCATCTAAGGTCGGCCTCTTCCCAGTTAGTCTACTCTTGTTCAGGGCAACGTGAAGAGATGTGTCTTGGGTGACCGCGGTTCCAATTGAGATGGGTTCTTGGGTCTGCCCTCCAAAGTCTCTACCTCTACCTCTTCCTAGCACCATCACTAGTATAGGTCAGTAATCCATAAGGATTGCATTTCCCTCTTTGTGGTATGACACGAAGGGGTGCACGTAAGGCTTTTCGTCGTTCGGCTCCTCCACATAGTGGACTGGAGCATCACTCGATGGATGGGTTACGTAAGGTCCATGTGGTCTAGGTATGCCTGTGGGGTTTATCTCCATCCTAGGAATGGTTGTTTTGGTGTCATTGGGTGCCAAGAGAGCCAATGGGGCTCCCCTTTTGATGAAGAAGTTTTGCAGCCTATTTGCTAGGTAAGGTTATCCATATAGTTGCAAGTACAAGAGTCTTCTTGATAGTCAACAATGCATGACATTGTGACCAAACCTACCGCAGTTGGCACAAGGTTGGGGACCTTGGGTCTTGACACTCGGTTACCACAATACATGCGTTGGACGTGAGGGCATGTTGGTTGTCTCATCATTTCTTGTAATTTGGCTAGCTCCATACTCATCTCCACTAGCTCTTGACTTGTGTCTGTGCCCTTTCCTTTATCCTGAGAACTTGGGCCTAATCTTTCACTTGATGTTGAAACTCTCTCAGAGTTTCTAGTATTTGTCTCCTCTCAGGGTCAAGCTCTTGGAGCTTCTCTCTTTGAGTTGGTTATCCACTCTGATTGCATCGTCAACGACCCTAGCTAGTGTGTCTCGCTACAAGCTTGAATTTCCTGCCAAGGCCTTATAGAGTTCCTCACTTCGTATCCCATTGATGAAGACTGTGGAGACTACCCTTAGAATAGGTCGCTCATCACTAGTTGGGATCCTCTTGAAGAGGCTCTGCACGTGGGTAATGTAGTCTCTGATGTCCTCCTTGTCTTTCTGCTTGATGTTCATCACAGTTGCACCAAGAGGTTATCAAAGTACCCAGGCTCAAAGAATCTCTTAATGAAGAGAATCTTGAGGTTATTGAAGTCAATCCGCTCAGCATCATCCAGACTCTGTATGAGGTCCTACCCTTATCTCCTAAGCATAGGCCGAAAGCTTGTGAGCACAAGGTAAGATTGGTGAGGCCGCTCGGCTCACAGACTTGCTCAAACTGCTCCAGAAAGCTATATGGGTCATCCTTTGGCTAGTACTTGTCTAACTGCTTAGCCACGACATGGATTCTTGATTGGATCTTAGAGACCTAGTTAACCCCTAATCCTGTAAGCAATGAGGCTGCCATTGCAGCGGCACTCTACTTTGCTGAAGCATTATCTAGGAGTCACTTCATAAGAAGCTCGCTCAATGTGAGATTGCCTTCCAGTGCTCTTTCCCTTTTTGTGTCAGGTCCTGTCCTAGTTTTGCTTGCTAGGGCTAGCACTTGCTGAATCTCGCTCATTTTTATATTCTATCACAAGCTTCTGGGGCTTACTGTTCCTGATTGTATGCCACTATGCCTTGCAACGCTTCTCCCACTAGTCTCCTCTCCTCTTTAAGGTGTGCTATGATATCCTTGGACTTCCTACAGTGGTGGTCTGTCTGGGTCTGTAGATCATAATTAGTGACTAGTCATTGGATTTCTATCTTGAAACCACCTAGGTCAAGCTTTTCATCCCGTCGGTGGTTAGTGCATGACTCTGCCATGTTTGCGGTCCCTTGTTCCATCAAGATGTCGATGAGATTGATCAAATTGGGTAGATCCACTCCTCTAACGGTGTCAGTTGTCCTACACTTGGGATTCTCGATCACCTCTCCTTCTAGTGGGTTTTTTCTAATGGTTAGGTCTGAGTGAGTTCCTTATTACTTACAAACATTCCTAAACTTAAACTCACTCGGTGTATGTGTGTGTGTACTCTCTTTTGTGCACTCTGCGAAGTCAGGCTCTTGGCTTTTCAGTGCACTTTAAGTGATACAATCAATGTGGGGTGCGAATGGAGAATGAAAAATGCAACTCACGATATTCCCTTTTTCGTTCATGCAACCTAATGCAGCTCTAAGCGCGTTCTCTTGGCTGCTCCTAAGAATTGTCTAGGGTCTTTACTGTTCCTCTCTGCTCGTCACGGTGGAATTGGGGTCTATGAGTTGGTTTTGGCTCTAAGTGGGGTTGGACTCTCGACTAGGGCACTAGAGGCTGCCTCTAGGCCATAGGTCACAATTTTTGGTATTCTCGGCTTTTTGTAAGCCGGCGGGTCGTTTATCTCAGGGGGTTCCGGGGTCTAGTTCAGCTAGGTCAGAGGCTGTGTAATTTGTTCCTGTTTTTGTTCTGCTTTGTTGGTCTGATCCCCTGAATCGAACAATCCAATTCTGGGTGGACTTGACTCTAGGAGTTGGACGGTTTGAATCCGTTTGGGTATGTTCGATGGGATGGCCATTCGATCGAACTAAGGTGGTCCAATTTCCAAGTTTGGTCTAGTTGTTCGACTGGACATAAAGTGGTCCTAGCACTGGTTCAATCGGATGGTCCGATATAGCAATCTCACCGACGACTAGGCCTGGTTCGATTGACTAGTTAGATGGTCCGATTCTAGGAGTCGGACATCAATGGGTGGTCCGGCCAACTACGGTAGGCAAGGACGCAGATGCAAGTGTGATTGATGCCAAGGTTCCCTAGGGTTTACAGCCTAACCTGTAACCTTCCAAAACAAGTGATTAGAACACAAGGAAGGCCTAGAGGTACCTCGAATGAAAGATGGACTCGAAATCCACATGCTCAATTCATTCTCTCCATGCAACTCTCTCTCTCTCTCTCTCTCTCTCATTGAAGTGCAAATGAGCTCTCCCCTATTGGTTTTGGGCTTTTTGGGTCCTGTCTAGCCATCCTTAACCTTCCAACTCCATGTCTTGCATGCATTAAACCCCAAAACTCATTTTTTCCCTTTTCTTTTTCTTGTTTTGCCTGTTTCACAGTAGCAAAACCCTACTGGTTCTTTGCAAGTTCTTGGCCATCCTAATCTACCTAAATGCAACCAAAAATCACAAAGTAATCCTTGGGCAGAAGTAATCTACTTGTCTACATCAAAAACTCCAATATTACTTGTTTTGAAGATCAAAGCGCCCAAATCTCCCACCTATATCAAGCACCAGTTTGAAGGTGAAACCCCACTTCAATGCTCCATTCGAAGCACACAAGCACTCAAGGCTCCAATCTGTTGGTCCAAGCAAACAGAACTAAAATTTTGGGAGCTGATGCTCAATCGCCAAGACCCATGAACCTTTTATTGTTCAAGCATTTTGAGTCGAGCACTAATGGCTACCTCTCACATAGCTGACACACTATCCCTCTCTGTGAGTGTAGTGAGCTTACCTCGATGCGTGATTGAGTATCCTCCTTCTTCAAGCACACTGGTAGCTCCATGATTCGTGATACAAGCTCAAGTGACCTCAAGCCTCCACCTTCAAGCTCCATCCTCCATATCCGTGCGCAAGACAAAAGAAGAGAAAATAAGAAGAGAGGAGATGATGGAGAGCTTCTTCTCCTTGATCCCTCACCCTCACACACTCACTCACTCGCTCACACGCTCACACTCCCTCTCTCAAGCACACACAAGCAAGCAAGAAGGAGAGAAGAAGATTTTGCCGCACACCAAAGAATGGGCTTCTCATTCACTTTTTGAGTTTATATACACCCTTATCCCTTTTGAGTGGTCATCCCCTCTTTTACATGGCCGATCTTACCTAGGCCCTTTTTCCTATTGTCCTCCTATCTTCCTAGCTTCCTTTCTACCACCCGTCTACCCTTACAATTTGCACAAGAGGGAGCTTGGTGCTCTTTTATAAGGCTTTTGGTTGCACCTTTACACTCAAAGGTTTACCTTCTCTTTTTTAGCACTTTTTGGGCTCTGGTGGCTACGCCTTAGACTTCTTGTGGCCATGCATGCACTTTTGGGCTCTTCCAGGTCCGATTTCCTTTTGGATCGCCTCTTTTAACTCTCGACTTGTGATTTTTCCTTTTTTTTTACTTTTTCCTATGCTTTTTCTGCTTTTTACTATGTTGAGGTTAACACTCATCTGTACAATTTTCAAGGACATGCTTAGGAAGGAGTTAGAGGTCTTCATTATTGACGACTTATGTGTTCACTCCAACTAGAAGGATCACTTGCTAGCAAACAACTCATGAATATAGAAATGAATTACTCCACAATTGAACGAGAGTGCTTAGCCATGGTGTTTACTGTAAAGAAATTTTGGCATTATCTTCTAGCTATGTCCTTTATTTCTTCGTTGACCATTAAGCCTTGCTATATCTAGTGAACAAACACTACGACACAAGACGCATAGCTTGATGGTTACTTTTGCTTCTTGAATTTGACTTCTCTATTGTACGCAAGGGAAAGTAGCACTATATGGCTAATCATATGTCTCGCATACCCACGGGAGAAGCCGCTGGATAGGGCATTGGAGATGAATTGTATGATGCACATCTATTCACCCTATCTAGCGAAAGAGATTTGTTTAGAGCCGACTTGACGCCATACTAGGTAGAGGACATAGTCCAAGTGCTAGATCATGGGCTACCTGATTGACCCATAGAAAAGGCCTGACTAAGGCAGCTCACTCTCAAAATCGAACCGTATCAATTAATAGCAAGCCAACTCTATCGGCTAGGGCAAGATGGGTTGCTGTGAAGATACATGTGTGAGCACAAAATGCACGACGTACTAGTTGAGATGCATGAAGGAATTGTAGGAGAACACTTTAGTGGAGATATGACAGCTCGCAAGGTGTTGCAATCTCAACTGTGGTAGCTCATGCTTTTTTGAGATGCGGCACGATTTGTGAAACACTATGATGAGTACCAATAATGGACCAAGATGCCAGTTTGCAAGGACAATGGAGCTAAGTCCCATTATAGCACAACAAACATTCGAGAAATGGGGATTGACTTCATTAGGCCTATTAGTCCCGCAGCTCAATATTCGCAAGCCAAATACATCATCATTGCCACCAATTATCTCACAAAGTGGCGAAAGCTTGAGCCACCCAAAAGAACGACGCACAAACCACTCCTATGTTCTTATGGGAGCATGTGATCTCTTGATTTGGCTGCCCCATTGAGCTTTTTAGTGATCAAGGCACACACTTCATCAATGAGGTGATTGCTCATCTCCTATTCACCGTCCTAATCATCCATTGAGAATCCTCACCCTACTACCCTCAAGCAAACGGCCAAGCAAAATTAACAAATAAGATTTTGGTAAACATTCTGACTAAGGTACTCTCTGCTTCACACGTAGCGACTGGGATAACAAACTAATGGAAGCCTTATGGGCCTATTGGATAGCAGCCTACAAAATGATTGTGGGACAAACCCCCTTTAGGTTGACCTATGGAACAGGGGCAATTCTACCTATAGAATTCTTCATAACTAGCTTGAGAATCGCCATTCAAGAAAGATGGGAGGGGAAGGAAGCATGGAAAGAACATTTAGTTGAGCTAGAGCGTTCATCAGAAACTGGGCTTCCGGCCACCCATGCACTAATCTGTGACAAGGCATGATGCAAGAGATGGTTTGACAAACACGTCAAGCAGCAAACAAGAAGACCTAGTATTTTTGTACTCGGTCAAGGGACATAAGCAAAAAATGAAGTTTAGGGGGTTAGGACCTTTTAGAGTTCTCACCATAAGCCAAATCGGCAATGTGGAACTCAAAACCCTAGAAGGTGAGGGCATAGGATTTTTTAATGGTAGCCACATAAAAAAGTACTACTCCCCCTTGCATCCACTTCAATAACCCTCGATGCTAGAAGCCCCTGTCAATGTGTGCGTAGCCACCATTATGGAGAGTGAAGCGGAGGATGAGGATGCAGTAGCTCAGGCTTACCTGCGCATGACCATTACAGCCCAGCTAACACATGCCATTGATGCATTGATCGATGAAGGCGCTGAGTTAAATATCCTAACTCACGATCATTGGACTCCAATCAACAAACCATAGTTATAGCCCACTAACGCCAAACTCAACCCATTTGGTGGCCAATCGTATGCACTTCTGGGAAAGTGCAAAGTTGTAGTCTCTATCAAGTCTGAAAGCTTGCCCATGATCTTTTATGTGTTGCCAAACACAAAAGATGCAAGCTCAAAATCGTTGTTAGGACACGAACCTAAAAACCCTTTTAAGTAATCTTTCTTCTTTGTGGTTATGAAAATTGATGTCTTCTTCCAAGTGGATATGTCTTCTGTATAGTCTGTGTGTGATTCTCTACTTACTGGAATTTATCTCTATCACAATGCAGGTGTGAATAGGGGCTTGCTTAAGGTGAAAAATAGGCTCTTAATGTGAACAACCGCTAGGTAGGAGATTAAAGAGTGGAAGCTTTAAGATTTAGAAAAGCTAAGAAACTTTAAGCTTGAAAGCTTAATGATTTTAATTAATCGTTTTAAGGACGGTGGCGTGTCCTGGCCGACGTCGATGACCGTGAGTCCATGCTGCCACTACAGTCGATTGAACTTTTTAGCTTACGCTTTCTTTTAAGCTTTTTAAGCTTAATCAACTTAAACTTAATGAAGCTTCTTCTCTGTTCTCTGTTATGTCCAAGAGACTTACAAAGGATCTTCCTGGGCGGTCCTTCTCCAACAAAGACTAGTCCTTCACGATTCAACAGCGTAGTAGGGGGTTCTTCACCGGTAGGAACGCGCTGGTATTGACAGATTATCACGAGACTGACTGTAGAGCCCATTAGTTCTAGGAGCTTTTCCTTCGCGCGAGATAGTAAGCGATTGGAAGCCCTCGATCTCAGCTTCTCTCTGATACCACTGGTGCACAAATCGGATGCTGTATGCGTATGTAGCAAGTGCCGGAAGGTCCCCAAGAACAAATGAACTCTACTTTAGTTCAAAAAGCAAGAGAGAGGATTTGCACGATATGAATAAAAGAGACCAATTGGGTACAATCTCAGCCCATGCCTTGTGTGAGCGCTCCATAAAGCATGTATTTAATATTTTATTCATCTCCAAGATAAAAAATAGCCCAAATTTACAATTAAAATGCTTTAGCTTTTGTCTAAATAAAGAATAAAGCGGTTGGGCGCTCCAAGAGTTGGGTTGTGCCCAAATACAATGACCAATAATGAATATTTAAACTGTGCACCCATGCGCAAACAAAATAATAAATATATGTCAAGCGCTTCAATAAATAAGCGCATCAAAACAAATATTGGCGCCACACCTAAGACGCGTGCCCATCAAAAATGATAATTTCTTCTAAATAACTTGAATACACGCTATCGCCCAGTGCTTCCCAGCGCCACTGCCACCTGCTCTATACATCAACTAAAGCATTCACAACTGTTAGAAAATAATAAAATTAAATCAATAAAAGTGAATACCTAGCAGTCTTCAGCTACAAAATAAATAAATAGGTTGGAACTCTGTCTTAACCTTAATTTAATATGAGTGCACACTCTTAACTCATAAACATCCATTAATTTAAATATGTATTTTATAGAATCACCCACTATGAAATCACCCACTTGTACATTAAATTAACGTGACACCCAAAAAGGACAGGCGTCCCCATCAACTTTTCGCATAAGGAATCCACCTTGTGTATGAGCCCCGACAAATAAATATAATTTTACGGAATCCACCACAAAACCTCACGGAATCCACCATGGAATATGCCTCTTGGCATCATTTCCATCCTTACCATTTGCTGAGATTTTCTTCCCATGAGCATCATCATCACTACTCTCAAAAGGATCCAAGCCCACTGCAATCTTGGGCTTGTACCATGATTCATACTCACTGAATTTGTATTTCCTGCTAATATAACTTCGTTAGTCACTGGATCATAGAATTTTTAACCCTTCTTCTCATTAGGATATCCAAGAAAGATGCATTTTATAGCCTTTGGCTCCATCTTCTTCCTCAAATCATTAGGAACATGAACATAACAAATACATCCAAAAACCCTGAAGTAGGCAACAATGGGTATCCTACCATACATCTTCTCATACGATGATACATGATGAGTCAATGATGTAGGTGTCTTGTTCATGATATGTACTGCAGTATGCACTATCTTTGCCCAATATGTCAATGGCATATTCATTTGGTTCATCATTGCCCTAGCACTCTTTGCAATGATACGGTTCTTCCTTTCTGCTACACCATTTTGCTGAGGTGTATACCTGCACATTACTTGTCTTTTGATTCCATCTCAAAAATTTTAAAAATTCATATGACATGTACTCTCGTCCATTATCAGACCTCCATCATTTTATGTAACAACCAAACTATTTTTTAACCATAGCTTTAAACTCCAAAAATATTTCAAAGGCTTCATTTTTATGCTACATGAAATACACCCAAGTCATTATACTAAAATCATCAATAAAAGTGATGTAAAACCTACATCTCCCACTCAATGAGACATTGTGACATGGACCCCACCATTTCCAAAGGATAACTACTAATTCTCCCCCTCTTTGGAAATGGTAATCTAGCTGGCTTGCCAAACTGACAAGCCTTACATACATGATCATAAATAACATAATCAAAATGAGGCGAACCACCAACCACCTATTTAATTTGCATTTGTTTCAGTTTTTGCAAGTTTACATGACCAATTCTTCTATGCCATCCTTATCTTGACCATGCCCACTTTCAACATACATAGAATTTTGAATGACAGGAGTACCTGCATCCAAGGCAAATAACATGCATTTCTTCTCTCCTTTTGCAATCAATCTGCTAGGATTTCCATTTCGAAATTCCTCAATGAAACATCCATATCTATTGAATCTCACTTGCATTCCTTGGTCTGCCATTTGACCAACTGATGCTAAGTTCTTAATGATTGTAGGTACATAAAGTACATCCCCAAGATTATTTTCAACTCCATCTCTAGTGACAAGTGGCACACTACCAATATGAGTAATTTTATGCAAAGTATCATCCCCAGTAGCCACATATTCTTCATTCTGCATTTGTTGTTTTGTGTCAAACCACTCAACATGATGAGTCATGTGATTTGTAGCCCTTGAATCCAAAAACCAATCATCCTCACTGGGAGGGTGTGTCATGCTCCCTAACACATGTTCCAATGCTAATAAACATCCATAACCTGCACCTCCATAGCCACTTTCATAACAGTTATATTGAGTCCTTCCTCAACCGCTAGACATAGCATTTACCCTAGACATAGCATTTTGCTAGTGATAACATTCTCTTTCAAAATGTCCATACTACCCACAATAATTATATGCACCATCTCTTTGTGGAGGAGTAGATCGTCCTCTACCTCTAGAGTAAGCTCTCTCCCTGCCTTTAAGCATAAAATCACCATGACTAAAGGTACCTCGACCACATGCAAAGCTATCACCACCATGGCCATAAGATGAGTCCTTAGCTTTAGATGGTCTGCCATGCCCTCTTTGATGATAAAAGACACTATCTCCACCTGCATTCTTGCTGTTGCTAGATACATTCAAACCCCACTTTATTTCTTCTGTGAGTAGCAAGGCAATCGATTCTTCAAAGTCTGGCATAGAGTCTCCTCTAACTGAAATAGAGGTATCCAAATATTTATATGATGGGCCAAGTCCATTAAGAGTGTCTGAAACCAAGTCATCATCATCCACTGGTGCATTTATGGATGCAAGATCTTCTGCAACATGTTTGATTTCTATAACACAGTCACTAATAATGCGGTTTCCTCTCCATGCTCCATGAAATCTTTGCTTAAGTTGTATCTTCATTGCCTCCCTACATGTCCCATGCATTTTGTCAATGATCTTCCATGCCTCTTTACAAGTATTTTCCTTCTTGATGAGAGGAATCAAAGTCTCTGATATCCATATAGAGATCCAATGCAAAACCTTCTTGTTGTTTCTAGTCCAATCCTTGTATGCCTTCTTTTCCTCTTCTGTGGGCTCCGTAAGAAGCTCTAGACATGCATCATCACCTGTAATGAGGTCCCAAAGACCTCTCTACACATCGGAAAGTTCTCCATCTTGTATGACCCATACTACAGTTGTCCTTGGTCAATTTATCTCCAACAATATGGGTAATTCGAGCTTTGTCTAACATTTTGATGACTGCAATTTCAAAAAAACTAGCAATATGTGTTGTCCCAATCAAGCATTCAGCAACATGAACCAATCCACTACCTCAAATGGTCAACCCGAGACAAAAAATGCACCATAAATAGCCCAAAAAATTCATGCAAATTTCCTTCCAAGAGAATGGCTATACACATAAGATCAAATAATATCATATACATTCATACACAATGCCCATACATCATACAATAACTGTCTAGCAAGAATCTATACCCTTTTTGCTGCAGAGAGTAACCAATAAAGATGCACTTCTCAGCTTTTGGATCCACTCCAAAACGGAGCTCAAATGGTGCTCATATGACCCAAAAAGCATCAAAATACGGGTCTAAAATCGACCAATTTCCTTGTTGTTTTTCTCCAATTTTTTGTGCCAAGAATGAAGTCCCAGTTGATTTGAAGCTTTAAAAAAAAATTGATTTTTTTGGTAAAATTTTTTCCTCTAAAATGGCACCCGAAAATGGCATAAAACTGGTCTTCTAGCCCTCCAAAACAGCTAGTTCAACTCTGTAGCAATGTGAAATCTCTAGCTATGGACCAATTCAGAGAATAAATAGTTCATGGACTCTCTATTGTGAAGGAAAATCCTCAAGATAACCAATTTCTCAATGTCCAATATGAACACAGCTCAACAAGGGAGATTTTAAGCCTTAGTGATAAGGCTATTAGCCTTATGAGAAGAAGAAAAAAAACGTTTTCTGCAAGCGGCAAAAAATGGTGACATTTTTCCAAATCACTTTGTGGCATGTCCTCCAAAGCAGTTGCCTTAATCAAACAGATCCTCTCGTCCTCAAAAAACAGGTCTTGGAGCTTCAAGCTCTCAAATGAGCAAATGGTTTTCTCTTTCTCTTCTTTGTTACAGACATAAAACCCTGCTTCCTAATAAGTACGCCCTGTGCTTCTGAAAAGATGCCCCTATGCTTGTGGCCTCAAGTAGGTCCCCCTGATTACGGCTGTGCTTAAGCAACCCCCTAGCTTCTGGACATCCATTCATGAACCGATTAGAATCCAAACACACCCAATGTCTTGCTATCATACATCATTTCGAGCCTCTTTTGGCTTACCAAATGCATCCAATGTGGGCTTCACTTGCCTGCAAATCCGAGATTTAGTAGCTCATCCAATCCATAGACCTATTGTGGGTGATTTAGATAGGGATTTGTACCTGATTTTAATGGCAGACAACAAGCCTTCAAGCCGATGTAGACCTCGATTCGGTGAGCTCCTTGCTCCAATCTTTTTCTCCCATGGTTATGCTCTCGATACCAACTGAGAATAGATGACAGATTCAATGGGGATGCACAATGAAAGGTGGTTGAGACACAGATATGGAGGTTCAAGCTTTTTTCATTCTCTTCTTATTCATATTTCTCTTCTATATTCTCTATTGTCTACTTTTCCAAGTCTCTCTCAAAGAGATAGACACTTTACATAGCCTCTCACACACTTACTTAATACAACCATAGGATAAGGCTTAGGTAATGCCTGATTTCTCAACAAAAATAAGAATAAAACTCAAAAGAAAATGGAAACAAATCAAAACCGATTCATGATTAAGAAAAACAGTCATAAATTTTGGGATGTATGGACTACTTGAGGGAGAATTTTAATCCTGTAATTAAAAATTTCAATTCCGCAAGCATGTGATCTTTGTCCTCTGCAAATAATTGTTTTGAAAAGCACTAATGGTGAACATGGCTTCATGATAGGCACCTAGCATGGCAAGCCAAGAGAAAGCCAGCAAGTTGCTGTTTTCAAAAAAAGAGTAGGCAAAATATGGCATTGTTGTGGAAACGAGGGCCTTTAACTAGCTCAAGTTCAGGCACATTATAGAGGCAAGCTCTCGCTCAATTGCAAAGACCCGCGGGGACCGCTTATTCTTTCAAGTGTTTCGAGCCGAATGCAATGGCTATCTCTCACCTAGCTGTACTATGTGCTCTCGACCTACGGGTGTAGTGAGCTTACCTCCATGCCCAATCGAGTTACCTCCTCTCCCAAGCACTCCGATAGCTCCATGATCTAAATGAAAGCTTCAACCGAGTTCGATCCTCAAGCTCCACACTCCAAGCTTCACTGTCACGAGCAAGAGAAGAGAAGAGAAGAGAAGAGAAGAGAAGAGAAGAGAAGAGAAGAGAAGAGAAGAGAAGAAGAGAGGAGAAGATGGAGAGCTTCTCCACCATGGTTCCTCACCCTCACACACTCGCTCCCTCACACTCTCACACTCCCTCTCTCAAGCACAAGCTCAAGCAAGCAAGCAAGCAAGCAAGCAAGAAGAAGAAGAAGAAGAAGAAGAAGAAGAAGAAGAAGAAGAAGAAGAAGAAGAGAGCTACTTTTGGCCACACACAAGAATGAGCTCCTCATTCACTTTTCAACTTTATATACAAAACCCTAAATCCCTTTTGAATGATCATCCCCTTTTTGGTCCACAGTCTTGGTCCATTCCTCCAACCCCTCTCCTCCTCTTTTCCTATTGGCATGGCCTCAACTGGTGCCTCTAACCATTTACAATTTGCACGGGTCGCTCTTTTACAAAATAAATCATAGTGCACCTTGCACTCTTTTACAAAAGCATTGACTTGCACTTTTTCTTGTGCGTCTCTCTCCCTGATTTAGGACTTTTTACACTTCTTGTGTTTCCATATTTTTCTTAGCGCATCTTCATCTTCCGTTTCACTTTTTTCTAGACCTTCTCTTTTACTTTAGATTTTCCGCCTTGTTCATCTGAGGGTTAACATTATCCCCCTCTTAGACGAGTGCCAATCCCATGGCACTGTCTGTCGAAGGTAGTAGGCTTTGGCATGCACCGAAGACATGGGTGGAAGGGACTGTTGTAGTTTGCCTTGGAAGATTTTTGGTGGTGGTGCAGATGAAGGTCGTTGGGGCAGTTTTTGGGCTAATTGGATGGTGATAGGGCTATTTTTTGTTGGGAGTTGCACTCATGCTGGCATAGGTGTTGGTGTTCGTGACAATTTTTTGGTGGGCTTGCATGATGATAAAGGACAAGAGTTCAGAGTTGAGTGTTGATGAAGAGCTGACGG
The DNA here is from genome assembly GCF_053477565.2 of Lygodium microphyllum. Classification (NCBI taxonomy): domain Eukaryota; kingdom Viridiplantae; phylum Streptophyta; class Polypodiopsida; order Schizaeales; family Lygodiaceae; genus Lygodium; species Lygodium microphyllum. The sequence continues at coordinate 139,950,096 of NC_141153.1, forward strand.
TACTTTCGTTGGAGTCTTCAATACATGTAATTGAAAATCTCTCATATAGTCTCTCCCTAGGGGTTATTGCTAGTCTTCTTATCGAACTAAGCCGAAAGTATTGTCTTGCGCACTTGAGAACCCAAACTGTGTATAGATTGTGGTGGTGCAAATTTTATGTGAGTGTACATGCATACTTAGATATTATGTAGTTAGAAGACTGCTAGTCTAGTTCCTCGTAGAAATGTGTGGATGAAGCGAGGGTTCAATGAGGTGGAAAAAATTGTCGATGTTGAGGAGAAGTACACTTGAAGGATATTAAGACATCATTTGTGATTTTGACAACACAATGTAGCATAATTGAGCTCATTGACGTCTTAGCTTTTGGTAGTTGGTGGCTACTTGTAGTGTTTGAAGAGTACGGTGTACCTTCGATGGTCTTTCATGCCTTGCTCACCACTATTGATTGTGATGGTATTGAGATGGAGTGAAAAAAAAGAATCATGCAAATGGTTCAGGGGGACAAGTCGAGACAAACTCCCTAGGTATGTCCTACCCTTGGTGTGCCTTGAACAATTGTGGGGGATGTATGAAGGGCTAGGGGACTAGGGACGAAGCCAACCGACCAAGGTCACTGATGTACCTACTTTGAGGACCCCTACGTGTTGTGTTGTGATCGTGGGTGTCCTTTTTTTTTCTTTTTCTTTTTGTTTTCTCTTTTTTTTTGGGATAAAATGAATACAATCAATGCAATACGTTGAGGCAAATAGCCTTTCATTTGGATTGGGAAATGTCGAGATCCAAAGGTTGTAAAAAATGGATATTACAAAGATGATTGTGTTACTAGCCTCGATGCTAGAGGAATAGTTATTGAGATGAAGAGATACACTTGAGATTTTGAAAACTTCTTTGTAACTTGTGAGACATCAAACCAATTGAGGTAGCAGCTGAAGAAGTGAGCTATGCATGGACAAGGGACAGAGCATTTGACGAATTGAATCCTAGTTGATGAAGAAACGATTGTCGTTGTTAAGAACGTGGCTCCTACCTAGATGTAGAATTTGGCCAAACAAAACAAAGTAGCCGATGACTATGCTTTTGGCCATGCTCAAATGCAATGTGTGCTTTCAGCAGGGATGATTTTCTCTTCCAATAGTGGGCTTCCGTCAAGGCTCTTTGTTCTTGGTATTTCTGTTGCTTTCTCCATAATGGTTATTTGTGGGGTTGGTGGTCTTGTGGTGACTTGGACATTGAACGCTTCCATACAAAGACATGTGTCGTCCTACATTCACTTGGCAACTTGTGAGAGTATATGTAAGTCATATGCTCCAACCATAATGAATAGGTGCAGCTCAAAGAGACATCACTTATCTGAACCCCATAGTGTTGACTTTAATGCATATCACTTGCACTTGATTATCATTGCTTGTGTGTGTGTTGGCTTTGCTTCTTTTGGTATTACGTATACACAGTCACAAAACACATTGTTTATTTATATACACATTTATGAATCCATGTCAATTCATGAGGATAAAAACAAATTGTAGAACTCAAGATTGTACTGGAGTGTGGCATACATATCTAGCAATTGTGGCAACCTACTCAATAACAACAAATATTTTGCAACATCGAGTAGCATGGTGCCTTGTTTGAGTCTAATGGCAATACATAGCTCCTTCTCAGTGAGAATTTTATCAATCAGAGAGTTCTCTTGGCTAGTTCTCGCTAAGTCTCCATAACCCAAATGATAGTTAGTACTCGAAAGGAACTTGGTGCCACATAGGTCGGGTCTCTTTGAGATCGCCATTTGGCCAGTTGCTCCTCTGAGATGACTGGGCTCTGAGTTTGGCCATTGTAGTGTGGTTTTCAAACCAATGTTTTTCAAATTGACTTCAACCCTCTGATTGTTGCTTTAGTTGCTTTATCTCTAAGAGATTTGATTAGCAAAGTGCTTCGTTGAATGTCACAGTTAAGCATAGTTTGTCAGCTTCCTCATCTCAAAGATGAGTTGCATGCGTTCAGTAGGAGCTTGTTATAGTGCCCGTTAAGATATTCTTGGTCTTCCCAGGATAGCGAATATGATAAATATTCCTAAGCTACTCCCTAGGGAACATGCCCATGTTTGCAAGGACATAAGCACGTGCGAATAATTTGAGTTTAGCATCCAACTCAATCCAGCACTTTGTGACACTTTCATGTTCTATGAGGGCTTGCTCAGTTGCTATCTCATGCAAGGTTCTGGGAGTTTCCTTAGGCTTTAGCATAGCTAGGGGCTCAAGCATAGATGAGCAAGATTGGTCAATGCTAGGATTGCTTATATCCTTGAGGTTTTCATGTTTCTCTTAAGGCTTTGTTGCTATTATGTCATGGTTCTCCTTGGATATGACTGGTATAGTTTCGTCAACCAGTTGTGATAGCGTTATATCCACTCTTGATTGGTCAATGTAAGTTCTGTTATTAGTGGATTGAGTGTTGCAAGCAATCATTGATGGTAATGGTTGCTTTGATTTATCAGAATACACAGATGTGTCTAAGGTTTCACCACCATTAGGAGAGATGGCAATGGGTTCATTCATGGGGTGGACTCGATGCTTTATTCCTCAACTCTTTAGCACTCTTGGTCTCAATCCTCTTGGCATCTACAACCACTTGCAATTGCCATTTTTTTCTTCTCTTTTTCTTAGGCAATCAACATGTGTCCTCATGGGACATAGCCACGGTCTGCTGAACTGCCTCACTAGGTTGTGAGGGTACAACTACCTCTCTTTTTGGAGAGTCTAGCTATTCAACTAATTCCCCTCTGTTTAGCCCCTCATTCAATTGCATTGGCAATTACTCCTGGTTGGGCATTTACTCTAGAATCTTGTTCTTACCCATTGAAACATGCCTCCATTGCTTCTTATTAGAGCAGGTGTTGTGTTTAGAGCTATTTTTTTCTTGCTCTCGAGGTTCGTGTGACTCTAGTATAGAACCAAGAGACGGTTTAGGGTTCTTATCATGTAGGCTTGGACGAAACTAGTTGAAGAAGGCAGGGTTGTATTGATGGAAAGCATAGAGATCTAGGATTGCAGGGTCTTGAGTGAGGTAGAAGACATATACACTAACATCAAGTACCATGCTCCCTACTCCTAGCTTGCTAGCCACGTGTAGATCTTCTTCTAGTAGTAGTTTTTTGTACAAGGGATGTTTTTTGACATTGGCAGAAAGTTGGACCTCATGGACCATTGCCAACACTCTTAATGAGGTCGGTAGGGCAACGTACAGAGCAACGCAAGAATCTTCTTCAAATATTTGCTCTACTTTATCGGTGTCTAATCATAAAATGGCCACCAGGTGATGAAGTTGAAAATCAGTCTTTCTCTCTCCTCTTCATGCTTATTCATGTGATTCTATGGGAGAAGGGGAATGAGTTGGATATAAGATGGTAATGGAAGAAAAAAGTAGTGGAAAAATAGAAAAACTTAGTTTTTGCACTTTTTAAAGTCCATTTTTACCACTTTTTACAAGAAAAACACATTTAAGAACAATAGGGGAAAAGAGGGATTTTGATGTTGATTAGGTACTAATAATATTTGAAATTCTTATCTATTTGGTTGTGCATACCATCATGTATTGATGTCCAAAGGGTTTTCCTTTGCTAAGCAAGTGTCATTAGTAGTCGATGGCCAATTTTGGCTGCCAAAACTTTGGTTGGAATACCATTTTGCACAAAGTTACCTTATTCTTTCCCTTTTTGTTTGATTGCTTTGAGATTTTTCTTGTTTGTCTCACATTAACTAGTATAGAGTGAGGGTATCAAGAGTAATTCCCTAGTTGTAGCTTTTGGGATGTCCTTTATGACTTCTTCAGCACGATAGCTACATAGTGGGAGCAAAAATATTGTTGTTTAGGGGTTCAGCTATGGGCTTTGTGTGCTCTGGTGTTGGCCTTCTAATGTCTACATGGATGTATACACATGTGATGGCTGTCAGCTTGTGATCAAGCTTCATCAGGAACTTCATCTCTGGTTCATTGGTCAGATGTGCTATCTCTTTGGCCAAATCTTCAAGAGATTTTTCCTCAAGCCTAGGCTTTAGGTGCTTCAAAAGTGCTGGAGGTAACAATGATGTTGGCTATGACATGTCTTCTGTAGGTGAATTGCTAAGGACATGTTCCACAAGGGGCATCATCCACGGCCAAAGGCTATGACTATTATGATTCCTGATTGGAAGTAGTAGTGGCTAGTCCTATGGACTGGCTACTATTGGTATATTACAATGTCAAGTCCCTAGGCAGATCAAAAGTGGTTGTGTCTTTTGTTGCCCTTTGTGCATTTACTTGTGCAAATCGAGCATCAATTGAGCTAGTCACGGTGGATTGCACAGGCATATCCTTAGGCTAAGAATTAGGGGTGGTATCATGTCCCGCACCCTGGTCATTTGGAAGCTCAGATGGAGATAGAGATTGGGATTGAGCAACTGCACTTGCCAATTGCTGTTGTACTTCCAATGTCTGTTTAGGAAAAGAGGGTGTAGGAGATTTGGGACTCCTAGGTGGACTTGGCACTAGAAAATTTGCTCGTGGTGGCATATTAGATGATTTTGCCATTTGCTTTGTTGAGCAATCAGCCTTATCATGAGCAGCGTTGTGCATGTGGTGCTCATTATCCTCTTGGAAAGTCAAAGGCTCCTTGGGAACTAGTGGTCTTTGTGCACACTCGACAGTTACATCTAACATCCGCTTGTTAAACATGCTAGGTTGAGGAGCTACATTTCGAATAGTCATGTTTGGTTTCTTGATTTCAATCATGAGGGGCCCAATCACTCCAATGTTGTTGACTCGAGACTTGGATTTTTGTTTAGATTTCCTCCTATGCTTCTTTGCTTTTGATACAATTTGGCCTTTAGCTAATGGAGGTGGTTTAGCAGGGGCTTTTGTATCCAAATCCATCGATTACTTGTATAATATCCTTGAGCATGTAGTAATATTTTGGATATCCATTGCAGCGTTGCGTTGGCTCTCCATCGATACCTTCGTCTATAAGGCTTGGGATTCTTTGATGGTCTTCTACAATATTTGTAAGTCCAAAGCCTATCCTTAGCATTGTCTCCTAACCTTCTTGTTTCAAGCATGGCCTCGCTCCACTGGTTACCTTTGTTCAACATATGCTTGTATCAATTCTTTCAACAAGTCCTTGCTCTCATTACTGGGCTTGCCTAGTATGTCAAAATATTCTGTGTCTTTCCCTTGAGGTTTGATGAGGCCACCCTTGCTAAAGGTTGTGATTATCCTCACACCCGGTAGTGTCAAGTGTATCCTTTGTGCTACATAATTAGCCTCACACTTCGTCGCTCTTTCGAAGGGTCTTCCTAGGAGGGTTTCCTTTCCACATTTTGCACTATTTGGAGGAACATGGAATAGGATAGGCAAGCTTTTCATTTGAATAGTTACAAGAATTTTGCACTTTCCTATAAGTGCTTGTGGGTATCTCTCGTAAGGATTAAGCATTGCATTAGTCGATGTGAGCTTTGATTGGCCTAGTAGGGTCCATGCTTCATAGGTCAAGATATTAAAACCTGCTCCTTCATCAATGAGAGCATCGACACTATGATGTCTTTTTGCGATGAGTTTGACCTAAGATAAGCATGCGGTACCATATCTTCATCTTCCGGGTCTTAAGTGATAAGTTTAAGCCTTCTGATACATGCCTTTAAGTCTCCAACTGTATAATCAGACATGGATTCTCTACTGATCTCTTGGGTTGTCAGTGCAGTGCTGTTTAAGGTGCATTTATTGTTAAGTTTGTCATGTCTAGTCATCCTCACAATCATAGCTTGATGTTGTTCCGTTCTGCTTTGACTAAATGCAATTCGAAGGGGGGGCATGTGGCCCGCAAAGCCATTATGCTAAATACCATGAGCGATTCGAAGTACCGTTCCTAGCCAAGTTTTGAACTACTTGCTCTAGATTTCACCCCAGTGATAGATCTATAATGTGCTTTTGGCTCTATACAATCTTTGGGTCGATTTCAAGGGTTAAACGTGTAAAATTTATATTCTATTCACTTGTTTGATTTTGATAGCTTTCTGTCTAATTCTCAAAGGTCCAATTATTAGAATCAGACGTCTGATTTTAGGTTGGTCTGATCGACCGATCCGACGATCTAAGTCCATCGTTGAGTAGTCCATGATTTTGGTTGGTCTGATTCTAGTGGTCCAATTTGGGTGGTTCGATTATGGGTTGGTCCGATTTTTGTGTGTCCGTCTGATTCCCAGTAGGTAGTTTGATTTTCAGCATCCGAATCGAACGAGTCCCATGTGTTCAATATCAGATAGGTTTTTAGGATATCCGAGTCTGAAAATCGGACCTCTAGGAATCAGATCGTTTGAGTTTGATTCTGGGAATCGAAATCTAGTAACAGTGTCTGATTTTTGCATATGAGTTTCCAACAATGACAAAAATCAACTCGATTCTAATGATTTTGGTTATGAGGGGTTGCATAAACTTCTAGAATGTAACAATAGACCCTAACGAAGGATTGTATATACCTGGAATAGCAAATAAACTCCAAAATACAAATCGGCAAACAAATCAAACCCTCTTGCCCTGTTATGATAGCAAAAATCCTAATGCTTGTTTTTCGTTTTTTTTTCTCTTTGTTTTTTTCTACCCTAATGCATCGAAATCACAAAGCAAACACTACACTACTCCAACCTACTTTTCCAAATCCAAAAAACCAAAAACTTACTTCCTAAGGAGATCAAATACCTCTTCAAAATTCCTCACTTCCTACCTATCTACATCAAGCATTGGTTCGAGGAAAACCCTACTTCAATGCTTGATTCGGAGCGCGCAAGCACTCAAGGCTTGAATCCGTTAGTCCTAGCAACGGAAGAAAAATGTAGAGACAACCACCAAGACCCACGGACCACTTATTCTTTCAAGTGTTTCACGTCGAATGCAATGGCTATCTCTCACCTAGCCGTACACGATCTCAACCTACGGGTGTAGTGAGCTTATCTCCATGCCCGATCGAGTTACCTCCTCTCCCAGGAACTCGGATAGCTCGATGATCCAAGTGCAAAGCTTCAAGCAAGCTCAATCCTCAAGCTCCACACTCCAAGATCCATTGCCGCCATGAGCAAGATAAGAGAAGAGAAGATAATAGAAGAAGAGAGGAGAATATGGAGAGCTTCTCCACCACAGTCCCTCACCCTCACACACTCACTCCCTCGCACTCTCACACTCCCTCTGTCAAGCAGCACAAGATCAAGCAAGCAAGCAAGAGGAAGAGGAAGAAGAAGAAGAAGAAGAAGAAGAAGAAGAAGAAGAAGAAGAGGAGGAGGAGAAGGAGGAGAAGAGCTACTTTTGGCCACACACAAGAATGAGCTCCTCATTCACTTTTCAACTTTATATACAAAACCCTAAATCCCTTTTGGGTGGTCATCCCCTTTTTGGTCCAAGCTTGGCCCATTCCTCCAACCCTTCTCCTCCTCTTTCCCTATTGGCATGGCCTCAACCTGTGCCTCTAACCATTTACAAATTGCATAGGTGAGAGCCCAGCGCTCTTTTACAAAATAAATCATAGTGCGCCTTGTGCTTTTTCTTGTGCACCTCTCTCCTTGATTTAGGATTTTTGCACTTGTTGTGTTTCCAAATTTTTCTTGGCGTGTCTTGATCTTCCGTTTCACTTTTTCCTTGGCCTTGTATTTTGCTTTAGATTTTCTAGATTTTCCACCTTGTTCATGTGAGGATTAACACACGTCTTGAACCTAGAGGATGTTGCCATGGAGGAATGAGTAGTGAAGTAGATTGTCAAACAATGCCATCTGGAAAAGTACAGGGAAGCAATTGGCCAAAGCCGTCGACTGTGAGAAGTGTGCGGAATTTCTCCGGACCTTTGGTAGAAACCGCAGCACTGTGATAGTGTGGGAGAGAGAAGAAACCCCCCAGGTCTAGATCGAGTTAACCCCAAAGTTAGTGGAGAAAGCATTGGGCCTACCCAATAAAGAAGTGGAAAGGCGGCCGAAGAGAGATGTCTATGCCATGTTAGGGATGGACAAGGCAGTCGTCCATACAAATGATGGCATCAGCTTGGCAGACATCCCCGACCCTGAACTCTAGCTCCGGACCACCAGCTCCGAGCCAAGATGATGCATGCACTATTCTCCAGTCATAGGTACAACTCAATAATGAGCCAAATCAACGTGCCTATGCTAGAGAGCATCGTGGCAGGATCCCTTGATGAAGTGAACATAAATGGCTTTGTGCGAAAGACCATTGAGTCTTTAGAAAAAGCACTAGTAATCCCCTACTACCAAGGCAAAAAGAAAAGGGTCATCGTTAAAGGCCTTCACCATCAAATTCAATGGGGTATTGACAACCATAATAAGGGAAGTATTGGGGGAAGGATGGGGTGAAGAAGGAGTCGAGAAACACCAGAGAGGTCACCTCCTCACCATGAACAACAGTCGCACTCCAGTGAAAGGATGGTGAGCAAGGATCAGGAAGAAGAACAAGAAATGCAAAGTAGCCAATGAAAACCCAAAAAAACAAAGAAGAAGGATTCACAAGAGAAGGTCGAGGAGGAAATTAGGAAAAAAGAAAAAGCAAACTTACAAAAAGCTAAAAGAGAGGCTAAGAAGAAAGAGGAAGAGAGGAAGAAGAAAAAAACGAAGTCGGAGGGATTGGAGGAAGAATCAAGAGAATCTAAGGAGGAGAGGAAAAGGAAGGAAGCAGAAGAAGAGGAGGAGTTGAAAAGGAAGGAAGACAAAGACATGGCTCTGGCAACATGCCTATCTATAGAGCAGCTATCCAGGCAGGACAAGTTGGGCACCATGAGCCCATCTAGAGAGAAGGCCCTGAGCTCAAGCACACAAGCATCGAAAATCATGGCAGCCATAGTGAAGGAAGGCAAGGGAAAGGCCCCAATCAATCCCACTCCTACCCTCATAGTGCTTGCCACTCTCACAATCATATTTGCATCAAGCTCCATGGCCAAAGTGCCTGCCACTCTCACAATCATATTTGCATCAAGCTCCATGGCCAAAGTGGATGCTACTAACCTCATAGCCTGGGTGTAGTACTTTGTTAATAAGGAAATGGTCAAAGGAATGGGAGAGGGTACCCCCATAACAGGAACTAAAAGATCGGCGGCAACAGACGCCGAGTGTAGGTAGGATCTCAAGAAGTAGAAGAGGGAAACCTCCACAACCTCCATGCCCACGACAGAGCTACCACCTCTACAGATTATGACGAATACATCAAGGAGCTCCTATTGCAACTAGAGAAGGCAAAGGAAGATAAGAGGATGGCAGTGGGCTAAACTAGAGGTAGAAAAGGAGGCCATGGCTGCGTCACAATTAGAGAAAACTCGTTAAGTAGCCATGTGCCAAAAGAAGATAAGTGAGTTGAAGGAGAAACTATGAGCCATGAAGCACAAATAGAATGGTAGGCAAGGCTGGATGAAGAGACTCAAGCCCTAGTAAGTCTCTCAAGGCTCTATGAAGACCTGCAAGGGGAGATGGAAAAGGTCCATAAAGCCATAGAAGAGTAAGAGGAGGTGAGGGAAGAAAGGGCACGTAAATATCAACAGAAGATCAAGAAACTGAAGCAAGAGGCAACCTTAGAGAAAGAGGAGCAACACAAGATGAAAAGAGAGATCAAAGATCAAGAGCAAAGATTGATGATACTGGCTCAAAGGCAAGGAAAAAGCCTCGAGGAAATGGAGAAGAGAGCAAAGGACTAGGCAAACCAAAATGAGAGAAAAGTCAAAGCTTTGGCACACCATCTAGCTTAGGTGGAAAATGACAAAGTGCTAGCCGAGAGCAGAGCAAAGGCTGACCAAGTGAGTTTCAAAGCCCAACAATACGCCTTCCTGAGCACACTGTTGGATGTCACTCAAACGGAGGAAGGGGAGGCCATTGACTCCATAAATAAGAAGCTAGGGATTGCATGCAGGGCCCTGCAAGCAGGCCTGTAGATGCCAGCACAACTCATGGGTGTAAGCCTTGACCTTAAAGAGCAACAAAACAATCTATTGCAAGTAGGCTTAACCCCACAAGAAGTCAATGCACTCAGGTTCGCTGATAGGGCACTTTGACGTGGGACCTCACGAGGAAGAAGAATTTGTCCCACAGCCTCCTCCCCGAAGCCCAGAAGAATAGCAACAGTAGATAGACACCTTTGTTGAAAGAAAAGCATAGCTTAAAAAGAAGAGGCAATGGATGGTGGGGCAAGCAAAGCGCAGATTGAATGCCAAGCCAGTAGTGGTACCGACCGCGCCCATCCCACCAAGCCAAGATGACGGCCAATGCCAAACTTGTGATCTGGGAGCAATAGGAGACCGCAAGAAAGCCCTTTGACCTTAATTTTTGATTCCTTGCCAAGTTGCATAGAGTATTGCTAGTCAAGGTGGTGGAAGAGGTCATTAATGTGGAAAGCTGGCTAGGAGACAAACGGACCTTGGAGAGAGAGCAAAATCCCACCCTATGGGGGATCGAGGATGCAGAATTTTGGCAGGATAAAGTTTTTGAAGTGCCCAGGGCTGTGAAAGGCTATGAGTGCCAACCCACATGTAGGAGGCACATTTTTTATGTGAACATGGATGCCTAGAAGGCTTTTTGTAACACCCTACCCTTTGAGAGAAATAATCCAACCTTCATGCCATATCCGAGAAGGGTAGGAGTGGATTTTAGCCCCAGCAACCACGGCCTGCATGACTTTCCATGGATCTACAACGTCAATGCTACTAAACCCGAAGAGGCTCTCATTTTCATGCCAGAGGACCTATATGATTCTATAGTGCGCTTCATTGATGAATTCTCCTCATGTCCTGATCCCCCCTTCATCACAATCTGTAATTATCTTAGACTACTTAGGATACTACTTAGACAGGATCCCACGCCATAAGAGCATCACCTTACACCCCTCTTTTTTTACCACGATACTCTGCTTCTGTACTGGACAGTGCAACTGTAGGTTGTTTCTTACTTTGCCAATTGATCATGCTACTACCCAATCCAAATGCATAGCCGCTGGTTGACCTCCTGTCATAAGCACAACCAGCCCAGTCAGCATCAGTATACCCCATCAAGTCAAGGGGTTTCCCATATGCATAAAACAACCCATGATCTGTGGTATTCTTTACATATCTTAGAATTCTTCTGACTGCATCCAAGTGTGGTTTGCGAGGCTTCTGCATGAATTGACTAATCAGCCCCACAGCATAACTCAAGTCATGTCTAGTGATTGTGAGATAGATCAAGCTGCCTACCATCTGTCTGTACATGGTAACATTCTCAATCTCTGTCCCAACATCAATCTGCAGCTTGACATTCTGCTCTAAAGGCATATCCATAGGCTTGCAATCAGCCATACCATATTTCTGTAACATGTCCTGAGCATACTGCTTCTGTAGCAACCATATGCCTTGAGGTGTAGAGACAACCTCAATCCCCAAAAAATATTTCAGCTCTCCTAGGTCCTTGACCTTAAACTCAGCCTGTAAACATGTCTTTACTTTAGCAATCCTGCTTTCATCATCTCCTGTAATGATCAAGTCATCAACATAGACAACTAGGAATACATAGCCACGATCTGTCTTCTTCACAAACAAACTATGATCAGCATCACCCAATCGGAAACCATGTTGCTGCAAATAACTACTGATGCGAGCATTCCATGCTATGGGTGCCTATTTTAGCCCATATAATGCCTTTTTCAGCCGGCATACATGTGCTGGACATTCTGGATGCACATAGCCTTCAGGCTGTTCCATGTAAACTTCTTCCTGTAGCTCTCCATTCAGAAAGGCATTCTTTACGTCCATCTGCCATAGTTTCCAGCCTCTAGCTGCTCCCAAAGCAATCACAGTTCTTACTGTAGCCATCTTTGCTACAGAGCTGAAAGTCTCCTCATAATCAAGACTATACTGCTGCGCATACCCTTTTGCAACCAGCCTGGCCTTGTATCTTTCCAATGATCCATCTGATTTACATTTTACCTTATACACCCACTTGTAGCCAATAGGTGTTTTGCCCTCAGGCAACTGTACCAAATCCCATGTGGCATTTTCAGCCAAAGCAACTGTACCAAATCCCATGTGCCATTTTTAGCCAAAGCTGATATTCCTCATCCATAGCAGCATGCCAATCCTCATCTGCAACTTCCTCATCAAACTTATTTGGTTCTCTAAAACCTGTTACTTTTGTCATATAAGCATAATGACGGGCTGAATATCCAGTGTAAGTGTATCTATCAACAGGTCATCTGACCCTCTCTGATCTCCTGAGCTTTGGCTCACTATGAGCTTGCCTCTCATGAGGCGGCACATAACTACTCTGCCTAGCACCTGGCGTCATAACAGATGGAATCCCCAATTCACTGTCTAAGCTGTCACTGCTAGATGACTCATAACCTGCCTTTCTTTTCCCTTATCTGTTCTCCCCCTCACTGACATATCCGTGTAGCGCCCCAGGTCCCCTCTATATATTCCTATCATGTGTGCTCAATTGACACACTTCTAGGGTTCCACTTTCGGTGTCTCGTGTCTCTCTTCACCTCTCTCTTCCTCCGTTCCTCGTCTCCCTCGCGCACTGTTCAACATGTGAACTCGATCAGATCATGTGTAAAATATGACGATGCTGGCTCGATGCCCTGCATAGAAGCAATTCTGGAAAGCCTCAATACTGCATTTTGTACAGCTTCGCTATAACAGATGATCCTGTGAGAAATCGCCGTTCTTCAAAGTTGCATGAGAGAAGCCTGATATAAGCATATGCCCATATTTTGGAAAAAATCAAATAGCAGAAACCCCTTTGGTATATCCACTCCATGAGTGTATCCATCTTTTTGGAATGTAACAGTGATCGTTTGATGCTTTGACATCCCATGAGGGATGTTCAGGCCCAAGCCGGTGACACATTAATAGGGCTCAGTGTGCACTACACATTTGTGTTTGCAAAGAAGAAAGCTTCCTTGAGCATAAGAACATATAAGAGAATTGACTTAAGCAACTAATCGAAATTTTTCTAAGTATTGACACCATTTAATTTCCTATAAGGAGATGAGCCAAACTAGCAACAATACGAAATTGAACCTTAAACTGAAATCAAACCCCATCAATGTAACACCACCAAGATGAGAGCTAATTAAAACAAAAGACCCAAAAAAAGAAGCTAAAAACAGAGAAAGGATTGACCATGCCAATTAGGACCAAAATTTTCAAGGGCATGCATTTGTGAGACAGATAAGGAGTCACTAGTCCTATCACTAGCCATCCATGTACACCCCACGTGCTATGACAATCAACACTCATGATGGAGGAATAACAACTCTTGAGAGGTGTGCCCTAGGAATTGAGCAAATCCCTAGGTAGCTTTTCTGTTGCAACTCAAAAGGTCACCAACAAAATGAGCGTGTTGGATTTGGGGAAGTAGTATAAAACATTGGTGAGCTAGAGTAGAGATATGCTCAACCAACTCATGGACCTTATCATAGCCATTGAGCACCAGAAGGAGAGCTTGTAAAAAGAGAAATGGACAATATAGGAAGGTTGTTGCTAAATACAGGACTTGTAGGATCTTTGACCTAGTCATCAATTTGGTGCAAAAGAAGTTGCTCAACAACATTGATGCCCTAGAGATAAAAAATTGCGTAGCCAAATCGCCACTTTTGCAAGACAGGGGGTTACCCTTAGAACCAATGATTAATCAAAAACTCCATTAATTGACAAGCATATAACCAAGTACAAAGCATGAGGCGACCCTTATATCTTCATAGAGTAATGCAAACAATGTGTGAGGCTAACAACCTCCCCTCAGATTTGAAGAAGGCACAGGCCTTCCAACCATGCCTCAAGAATAAGGGAAGAATGAAGTACACTAGGTTAGATGCAATAACAAAGTCCCACTTGTTGATTGCCAAATGACTTGTTCACCATGCATATCACTGAAGCTGGATATGGGGAGAACCATATTGTATGGCTCATTCTTGCCAAGTTGTATGCCTCTTTTCAACTTACTCAGATGCAAACCATTGGGACCTATTAACTGTAGGACGAAAGGTAGTAGAAGAGCAAAGCAATCAACAAAGATACGCAAAGTAAAGAGAAGCGCAAATCAAGCAAAGGACGCAAGGCATATAATTTTTAGTCAAAGCTCGCAATCATACAATTAATTGTACTATTATTTTGAAAGTCGGGGGTGTAGCACTTGTGCAAGTTGTAATGTTTCTGCTACCTAAAAAGACTTGTAGCTTTGACACTAGCTTTCATTCACTTTCATGACGGTTGGTGTAATTGAATATGTATGCATAAACCAGATCAAGAGCCAAATAGGAGAGACAAGTGCCCAACTTAAGTGGTGGAAGCGCAAACTCAAAGCCTCATGTATAAAAACTGGAAAGTGAATGGATAAGATCATTCTTGTGGTGTGCAAACTTGAGAGCATGCTCCTTCTTCTTGCTTCTATTCTATCTATTTGTGCTCCATCGTGAGAGCGGGAGAGAGTGAGAGTGTAAGAGTGAGAGAGAGAGTAAGGGACTTGAGAAGTGAAGCTCCTTCCTTGTATGCACGCTTGTCTTCTTTCCCTTCTTGGGTGAGAGACGGATTAGAGGAGGGATCAGGTGGTCTTTCTTCTTCTCTGCATTTCCTCTCATGGATTGGGTGCTTGTGGATTAGATTGGGAGCTATGGAGTAGAGGTTGCAAATCAAGTACCATCACACAAATCGTGGAGCCACCATGAAGCCTTTGCTTCACCGTGTTAATAAGGAGGAGGTAAGGTGGTGAGTTCACTACATCCTTATCAGTTCATTCATTCTTGCTTTTTAGTGGTTTGGGAAAATAATAGATAGATGAGTTCAGAGGATGTTTAGGCTATGTAAGAGGTGGATGTTGCCAAATTGGATGAAGTGCTTGAATCAATAAGCATTCCATCAAGTCCAGTGGTCGAGCTTTTGCAAAAGCTCCGACATTTTGGTTCCAATGACGGGACACGAATCATCTGTGAAGGCAAACATTCTCTTATTTATACATCAGAATAGAAGTACGACTTTGAAACATAATAGAAGCGTGGACTCCAAAAAAACGAACTAGCAATGGAGCTCGAAATGAGTGTGAGCTAGAGTAGGATGGATGGAGTGGAAAAAAATCGAAGAATTTTGGTTGAGAAATTTGATTTGAAGAAGTAGATTAGAGAGTTATTACAACCTTAGAAGTAAACCTTAGATTTTTTAAAAATTTAAAAAATTTGAAATTTTGGTCTTTGTTTAATACCTTGTGGGATGTGTAGAGGGCCTAGTGGTGAGTCCGAAGCAGGGGGCTTGAGAAGAAGGGGGTTCAAATTGCCAATAGCTCTCTGTAGCTTGCTGTGTCTTGAATAAAAGGCTTGGACTTCCATCTTGGAAATTATCTTATGTGCATCTTGGAAATCGATCTCTTCTAAATCTAGAGAAGCAAGTTAATCGCAAGGTAGTTGGGAAGGGAGGAGTAGAAGATAGAGACACCACGAGAGGAAGATTAAAACAAGGCATAGACGACTACGGATGAGCCACACCTGAGTTGTTGGACCACCATGCGGCACCTCCACAGAGTGCGATAACATATAGCCTTGTCTCTTTCCCTCGACGAGATCACAATAGTGTCTGAGTCCGAGTGAAGTGGTCTGAGTCGCCATCCGAGTGAAGCCATTCGAGGCCTGAGTGAAGCCATTCGAGTCCGAGTGAAAAGATATCTGAGTAGAGCACGATAGGGTCCAAGAAAAAGTGCACTCGACCAAGAGTAATACTATTTGAGTGAGTGTTGGTGAGAGCACTAATTGAGTTCGAGTGAGAGCGAGAAAGAAAAATCCACTTGAGTGATCCGAGCATGAGCAAGCAATCTGAGCGAGAAGGAAGAGTGCACTCAAGTCATTCGAGTATGAGAGAAAGCAATCCGAGCATGAAGATAAACTAGTCGAGTCATCCAAGTGATAAAGAAAGGAGTTTGAGGCAACACATCTGAGCCCTACACATCCGAGTCCGAGTGGGGTCCGAGTGTTGAAGCACCATTGATTGTCCGAGCCTATTTTCCCCTCAAGCGATTTGTCCAAGTCACTCCTCAAGTGACCCACTTGGGCCTCCACACCCATTGGGATAGAGTATTAGGAAACTCTCCAAGTGTCATCGTGCTGTCTTAGTGGATCCATACAAGTGGCTACTCTTAGAGTACTATGGACCCCACGACAATAGAGCAAATAGGAGCTATATTGCAGACTCACCACAAGGCCACTACACCTGAAGAGCATGGTCATGCCATAAGACTGTGTAGGGAAGTAGAGTCAACTGAGGTAGGAGTCAGACATCCTAGTTGAGTGCTCTTGTTTTATGATTTCATTCTACTTTTAATTCTAGGCTTTCTGTCCTATCCCACACATGTTCTGATTGCTCGACACATTTCGACTACCTGACCCTTGATCCAAGTCTACACAATCCCCCCCGGTTGCTCAACCCGATCGAAACCACCTTGTGATTGGTTGCACAAGTTGACTATCCTTCCATCCTCCACACGGCTCAACTAGTTGATTTGGATTTCTACTGGGAATCAGGATGCTATTATGTATGAACCTTAGACTTTAGCCAGAACCCCCATTGCTCACAAATATAGCCCCAAGTTAAGACACTTGTGCCATGAGTTGTCTTAGTAGAGCCTACGCCTTCTAGTCACATATACCTATTTGAGTTTTAGCACATGCTAAAAGCCATCCACATAATCTGAGTGGCACTACCCCTAAAATCAAAGTTGATCCTCTTTAGGCTAGTCGCCCACCAACCTTAGCCTAAGCCAAGTGGGGCAAGAGAAGTGAGAGTAAGTAGGGAATTAGGAGACCTAAACCGTTTGGAAGGAATCATTATGTATAGTTGTTGTGATATGGCATGCTGCATGTTACATTGAAAGTGGGATTGTCTGTGCACCCAGAAATTGCATGATACCACATTGGGTGAGAAAAGTCGAAAACTTGATTGCACACTAGGCATCGATAGAGTCACATTAGTAAAGAAAGGCTGCTTGGTGACCATAGAAGGAATATGACAAGAGAGAGATCAAGTGCACAAACAAAATAGACCAAACAAGAACTTTTAGCCACCACTAGAGAAGTAGGGAAACTGCTTTGTCAAAAGCTAAGAAACATCAAGAAGACCAAGGGGAGACCTGGGCCTAGCACTTTGACCACGCCAAATCCTAGACACACAAGGTGCCTTTGTTATATTGTCTCCTTGAGTCACACCCACAACACCTTCCCTTGTATACAAACTGGGTCCTCAAGTGTGGGACAACACCACGGGCTTGACCCAACTCCTAGTTCCACTGGCACAGATACCATGCATTGCACAGTAAAGTAGACACACCCCCTTAATAAAACGAACAAATAAAGTAAACAGAAGATTGAGATGCGTTTCTAGCCAGAAGTTTTGTGCGTTTCAATAAATTGAACTTAGACTAATTTACAGAACGGAATGAAGATAGTACACTCCGTTTAGGCATGGAAGTATAAATTGCATGTCGCATTATTAGTTCATATCTTCTTCGCAATGAGTCATTATGGAAAGTGCTAATAATCCATAGGAAAGCATAAGGCATGAAATGATTCCTACGTTGCATAAATTGGTCAATTATCATTTTTTAAATGCATAATTATTAGTAAAAGGTTTCTTGTTTAGCATGAATCTTGTTCGCAAGTTATAGGATGATTAATTGGAATTAGGTTATAACCTAGCCTATGCTTGATCTTAAATCGATAAGTTAGGGTTGAAAATCGATTTACGCGTAGACAATGAGTCATGTGTTTATGGAAATGATAGCATAATTATCTTCAAGAATTAAACAATTTGGCATAAACCTAAACACCTAAACCCGCCGAATACTAGTTTTAGAAAGAGTTAATTCAATTCCAAAGAACTCACTAGGATTTAATACGTGACCTAGTCGCACGTATTGCAAAAACTGAAACTCCTATACCCTAAATACTTGCCCACATTCACGAATGTAAGGACAACGGAACATACTTGAAAAGTGATCTAGGGTGTTGTTATGCTTCTTCTCCATGTTGGCCAATCTCCCCAAAGCCCCATCATCGACTCACATGGCAAATCTTCAACTATCTGAGCCCTCAGCAATAGGTACCATGAGACAGGCACTTGACTAGGAGAGGGGTAATGTTAACCCCAGTGTAAAGAAAGTGAAAAGAAAGCAAAAGAAAATAAAAAGGATATAGGACAAAGCAGAAAAAGGTGGTCCAATGAAAAAGGAGGAGGAAAAGGGCCAAAAGCACAATAAGCAAACTTAAAAGTCCAAGGGAAGTACAAAAGGAAAAATACACATTTTAAATATAAAAACACACCCTAAATCCTTGTAAAAGATCACCAAGATCCCTCCTGTGCAATTTGTAAATATAGACGAGCATGGGTGAAGGAACAATGTAAATAGGAAGGGAAAAGGGAAAGAGGACCTAGGCTAAAATGGTTGGTCATGTAAAAAGAGGATGGGCGCCCAACAGGAGTAGGGTATGTATAAAAAGCAAAAAGTGAATGAAGAAGCTCATTCTTGTGTGTGACCAAAACTAACTCTTCTCTTCTCTTCTTCTTGTTCTTGCTTGTGCTTGTGCTTGTTGAGAGAGGGAGTGAGTGTGTGAGGGTGAGGGATTGTGGTGGAGAAGCTCTTCATCTTCTCCTCTTTTCTTCTTCTCTTCTCTCATCTCGTGCATGGCAATGGAACTTGGAGCTTGGAGCTTAAGGATCGAGCTTGCTTGAGCTTGCATCTTGGATCGTGGAGCTATTGAAGAGCTTGTGGGAGGAGGCAACTCAATCAGGCATGAAGGCAAGCTTACTACACTCGTAGGTGTGAGAGTACTCACAGCTATGTGAGAGGTAGCCATTGCACTTGGCTTGAAATTATTGAAACAATAAGCAGTCTGTGGGTCTTGGCAGTTGAGTGAGAGCTCCCACAATAGTTATGTGCATATATTATGGTGGCCAAGATACAAGAGTCATGAATACACTAACGTTGATTATATAGGACATGCAGATAGTAGGAAGTCCACCTCTAGCTATGTCTCCACCTTTGTTGGAGGTACTATTTCTTGGATTTCTATGGTGCAAAAATGCACGATCATATCTACTAGAGGTAGAGTATGTTGTAGCCATTGAGGCTTGCAAGAAGGCTCTCTGATTAGGCTGTCTGGTGGTGGTGGTAGTCCTTGGCATTAGTAATGTGGTCCCAACACTGTATTCAGATTCTACGAGTGCTATTCAGTTGATCAAGAATATGATCTTTCATGTGAAGATGAAGCACATTGAGATGCATTACTACTTTATTCGAGAGGTCATTATTGAGGACAAGTCCATTGAGATTGTCAAGATTAGTTTGAAGGGAGGTGATCCTTGAAGTTGAAGCATGGAGTGGAAGCAAGAGCTATGGTGGAAGGAGCAAGAGCAAGAGAGAGAGACACACACAATGTGGGAATTCCAATAGTCACAATGTGTGACCGGCCTTCCCGTTATTCAAATGTCATTGATGAAAGAATAAAGAATGAAGTGATATGGAAGTGACAGTGATGAATCCCGCCAAACCTAAAGTGTATAGGTGTGCAGTTATGCGAGTACTATCAAGTGTAGCTAATACACAGGTAGCTAAGTACATGCGTCTTTATCCCAAATAGTCACTTCTTCGACATGGATCATGTTATCCATCCTGAAGGGCATGACACACCTAGGGAACCTCGATTCTCTTAGACTTATCTCCTTGAGTCACTTGTACAAATTCTTCTAATGTTTTCCAATCTCTCACAACTACGATAACAATACTGGAAGCATCACAACCAATAAGTCATCTAGGCATCAGCCAATACTGTAGTTCAACTAAGCATTGTAATCACCATTTATTAAAAGAAACCTAGATCATCATATCCATGAATGTGAATCCCATTGGTTGCATGGTACTTTAAGGTTTTCCTCATGATGCTCCATTGACTTCCTTGTCCCTCAACATCAATGATAATATTTCCCATCACCTATCTATCAACAATCGGTGCCCTACTTCACTAACGATTGACAAATTTTTTACCATCATGTTGTTTTCTAACTATGTTATAGCCTATGTAAGCACATGCACCCATATAATAATTGCACCATACCCTATACACAGATTGGGTCCTCAAGTATGGGACAACACTCTGGCTTTTACCTTGAGTTTGATTCATCTCTCAATCCATACATACATCTTGTGCACACAACCAAACTAGCACTCCCTTAGGGAAAGAGCGCGAGAGGTTTGCCCCTGTAGGTATAAGAAAATGTAGTGGCTTGCAACTTTTACCTTGAGCCAATATACTTTGTGGTGCTTAGCTTCAATGACTCCAATTGATTCCAAACGGTCTCCCACCACGAGCTCCTAATTCAATCCACATTAGCACATTCCACTTGGCATCCAAAGTGTAAAACAACTCCAATTCCCACAAAGACCTTCCAATGACTTCAACATCCACATCAAGCAGCTCTAGCGACGACCACCATTCTCTAATGATCCCCCAACTATCCTTGACATTCTTTATCTTTGGTGCAAGCTAAAGCTATTGAGAAATATGCAATCACACTCCTATGACAGCCTCTTTCTATGGAGTAGTGGGGCAACTGACATGCAATAGCCTCGGCGGAGAAGCTGCCTTTATTCCATAGGCATAGTGAGGAAGGTGATACCATCCTGTAACTATAAAAGTGTGTACTAAATAATCATTTGAATGCAATGCTATTCTACTTTGTATTTCTAGTATTATCACTCTCTACTCAAGATTTTATTTATAAGTCCAAGCTTATCTATATTGGAACCTAATTTACAAACAGTCAGTGTGTCTAGTCTCAACCATCATGCTTCTTATCATTGACTTTTTTCCTCTATAGCTAGACCTTGCTCAAGGATCCATATTTCTCAACATGGTATTAGAGCATGATGAGCTCAATTTAGCTCCACACACTACTCTTACAACTCTCCACAAGCTCACTCCATCTTAGCTTCACCAACAGAAGTCTTCATCTCCTCACTCTATCTTCACTCTACCTCTCTTGACTGCCATAGGCAGTAGTACCTACCTGTCTTGGAGCTCCTAGATCTCTCCATATAAGCAATATCTTAACTAGCTTTCTTCTGGGGAGTTGTTCCTTGACTCAGGACGCAACTTTTTGTTGCATCACTTCATGACATTGACCACCTATCAGCTCGACATTGTGAATTTTCCAGCTCGCTATTCAAACTGTGCCTATTGCTGGTCGTACAATTCTCACCGATAGCACGCTCTGTGATTTGTCCTACGACCTTAGGAGTTTTGAAGGTAATGCTATTGGCAATCTTCTGACAAATTTTGAGCTCAAATAGTCCACTGTGGGAGCTGCTACATCAAAAGAACCAGACATGCCCGAGGAAACCATAAAGGGAAGCCATAGCCAATTTTACCCAAGCTCATTTTTCACTCTATTTTCTCACTTTTGTTAGCTCAACCAACCCATTGCCACTCTGATCTGCTATATCACTCAATTTCTAGTGAGATTGTCACATCAAATCAGCAAGGAGGAAGAGATTCAACCATCAAAGTTCAAGCTCAATAAGCATAATATCTTTTGATACTCGTTAGTGCTTCTTGGCACTTATGTTCCTTGATACATCCAAGAAACTCATTTGCTAGTCTAATTTGAGATTTTTGGTGCTGATTTGCTACTGCTCCTACCATCCAGTGTGGGGAAAGATTCACAGTCATGCCCGTTTCAAGGGAATAGGCTTCCACACTTGGTAGATGAGGATCAAGTTGATCCTAATGAAGAAGGGCCATTGGTTAATAACCAATGGCCAAGAGAAGAGCCCTAGAGATGCTATCTTGCAGTAGTATGGCAAAAGAATGATAACAAAGCACAAGCAATCATCAAGCTTGAGCTTGATGACAATTATATCCACCATGTAGACACATATGATACATCTCATGCCACTTGGGAATAGTTAAGACACACTGTTTGGTGCCCAATATAAATATTCAAAATATGGATTGTTGATTGAGTTTTTCAGGTTGGATATGAAGGCTAATACATTCCTTGTAACTCAACTTAAATATATGGAAAGTCTGCTAACTCAACTTGCAAGGATTAACTTAAAAATGGAAGAAGACATATGCATTTGCAGTCTTGCTCAAGAGTCTTCCTCAAGAATTTGGTAATGTCTCCAGTACACTAATTAATATGCCAAATCCAAAGCTAGTAGATCAAAGAATCACTCGAAGAAGAGAATAAGCTCAAAGGTAAAGAGGAAGCAAGCACTTCAAAAGAAGAACATGCACTCTATGTTAACAACAAGTACGAAGGGAAAAAAGACATTGTTTGTGACTTTTGCAAAAGAATGAGACATAGTGAAAAATTGTCATGCTAGGAAAAGATCACAAAAGGCCTACCTAGAAACTACCAAAGAAGAAGAAGACCATGAAGAAGAAGAAGACACTCAAGAGCAAAAGGACAAGCCTAATCAATCCTTCTATTCCTACTATTCAGTCCGATTTTTTTAAGCCTTGTATGTACTCGCATTAATGCTCTAATCATAAGCTTTGTAACCCTCACATAACCTGTACACTACATCCTTTTTTCACACTTAGTGAGGCCTTGTAACATCCTCTAGCTTTATATGGTTGGTTTTTCCATGTCTACATTTAGCAAGCTTCTACTCATGATAGCCTCTATATACTCAATGCTTTTTATGGTTGTGATTGAGGAGGGGTGTTGAGAAATATGTAATCACACTCCTATGACATCCTCTTTGTATGGAGCAGTAGAGCAAGGGACATGCAATAGCTTAGGAGAAGCTACCTTTTTCCCATAAGCATAGTGAGAAAAGTGATACCATCTTGCAACTATAAAAGAGTGTACTTGACAATCATTTGAATGCAATGCTATTGTACTTTGTACTTTCAACCTTGTCTCTCTCTACTCAAGCTTGTGTTTATGAGTCCAAGCTAAGCTATCTTCGAACCTAATTCACTTTAGTAACAATTAGTGTGTCTAGTGTCAGTCATCATGCTTCTTGTCATTGACTGTCATCCTCCATAGCTAAACCTTGCTCAAGGATCTATATTTCTCAACAAAAGCATGCTGCCTTTGAAAAAGAGTGCCATGGGACTGACACTCATCTAGAAGGGGGTAATGTTAACCATAGGATAGAAGACAATAGGAGAGCAAAGAAAATCAACAAAGATATGCAAAGGTGCAAAAAGTAAAGGGAAGTGCAAATTAAGCGAAGGGCGCAAGGCATATAATTTTTAGTCAAAGCCCACAATCATATAATTAATTGTACTATTATTATGAAAGCCAATCATAGTGTCAGTGCAAGTTGTACAATTTTTTGTTGGGTAAAAAGGCCCATAGCTTGGGCACACTAGCTTTCATTCACTTTCATAATGACCAGTGTAAGTGAATACGTATGCATAAACTGGGAAAGGTTGGCCAAGTGTCAAATAAGAGAGACATGTGCCGGAACTTAAGTGGAAACCTGAACTCAAAAGCTCATGTATAAAAATCAAAAAGTGAATGGATAGGCTCATTCTTGTGGTGTGCAAACTTGAGATCGTGCTTCTTCTTCTTGCTTCTATTCTATCTACTTGTGCTCCATCTTGAGAGTGAGGGAGAGTGAGAGTGTGAGAGTGAGAGACTTGAGAAGTGAAGCTCCTTCCTTTGGTGCATTTTTCTATTCTTCCCCTTCTTGGGTGAGAGGGATATTGGATGAGGGATCGGGTGGCCTTTCTTCATCTTTGCATTTTCTCTCACGAATTGGGTGCTTGTAGATCAGATCGAGAGCTATGGAGTAGAGGTTCCTGATTGAGTACCATTGCATGGATCCTGGAGCCACTATTGAGCCTTCACTTTATGATGTTGAGGAGAGGTAAAGTAATTCACTACACCCTTATTGATTCCTTTGTTTCTTGCTTTCATGTGGTTTGGGAGAAGAATGGATAGATTAACGAGTTTGGAGGATGTTTAGGCTACGTGAGAGGTAGCCATTGCCACAACAAATGAAGTTCTTGATTCAATAAGCATTTCATCAAGTCCAGTGGGGTAGTCGAGGAAATGAGGTTGCAAAAGCCTTGATAAGACCTTTGAGAGGTTCTAAGAAAGGTGTGTGGAGGTCCTAGATGTTAAAATACTGAGAATGCATGCTATGGAGGATCACTAATGAGCAAATAGACAATCATAATGAGGCAGAAGCATTGATAAAGAAGAACAACTAATATTATCCAAGCATAATTCAAGTACAACTAACTGAAAATGTTTGATGGAATGAGTGTGGTGATAAGTGCCTTTTATTGGCTTACAGTAGGTGGTATTGGTAGGTGGAGATAGGTGAAAAGAGACCATGGTATTCAACAATCGTGGTTTTAATAAACCGTGCATACATGACCTAGTCTAAGGCTTTATTTACTATATGTTTCTTTGTCTTGTTTGTCCCATACAAAGAGGCTATGGTGGATGTGATTGCACATTTCTCAACACCCCTCCTCAATCACAACTAGAATAGACACTGAGTATATAGAGGCTGTCGTGAGTAGAACCTTGCTAAGTGTAGACATGGAAGAAAAAACAACCATACAAAGCTAAAGGCTATTACAAGTCCTCACTAAGTGTGTAGAGGCTGTAGTTTGCAGAGGCTATATGAGGAGTTTAGGAGCTTATGGTGGAAACATAATGAAAGTCCACATGTTAAACTTTAAAAATTCTATAATCAGAAAATGAGCTACAAAAGAGGGACTGGTGAGTCCTATCCTTTTGTTCTTGGGGTTCTTCTTCTCATTCTTCTTCAATGTTGTCTTCATCTTCTTTGACTATAGCAAGATATGCTCTTTAAGATTTTTTCTTAGCATAGCAAAATTTCTCAATATGCCCAGATTTCTTACAAAAGTCATAGACCACGCTCTTCTTTCCTTTCACATAGAGAAGTTGTTGGTCTTCTCTTGGGATGCTTGTTTCTCCTTTGTTCTTGATCTTATTTTCCTCTTCCTGGAGAGAGGCTTTGATGTCCACAAGTTTCGACTTTGGCATGTTGATTAATGTGGTAGACACATTATCAAACTCAGGTGGAAGACTTTTGAGAAGCACTCCAATGCAAATGTCTTCATCCATCTTCAAGTTTATTCCTGCAAGTTGTGTCAACAAGATTTCCATATAATTCAAATGAGTTGCAAGTGAGGTGTAACTTTGCATGTTGAGCCAAAAAAATTCAATTAGTAAACCATGTTTTGAGGATTTGGAATGAGCTCCAAATAGGGTTTCTAATCGATCCCATGTCACGTGAGAGGTTTCAAAATCATCAACATGATGAATGTAGCTGTCATCAAGTTTGAGCTTGATAATACCTTGAGCCTTATCATCATTTTTATCCCATACGATTGAAAGTGCAGTTTCCCTTGGTTTCTTCTCTTGACCACTTGTGATTGACCACAAGGCTTTCTTCATTAGGATCAGTTTGTTCCTAGTTTGCCATGTATGGAATCCAACATCATTGAATCGGGATGTCACAGATTCTTTGCCCATTTTGAGATTGCAAGATCAGCAACAAATCAGCTCCAAAAAATTCAAATTTTAGTTAAGCACAAGTGCTAAGAAGCACTAGGTGATTTAGTGACTATGATGCCCTTGAAGTTGGAATCTTCAAGATCTTGCAAGTCCGAGTCTTCCCCTCCTTGATTTGATACTGGAGTTGCAAAAAATAATTGAGAATAGTCCAGCACAAGTATTGAATTTGAGTGTGCCAAAGGATACAAGAGGATTAGTGTTAATCAACACTAGTATTAAGAGATACAATGTAGTTGGCACTTGATGTTGACTCTTCTTCTTGCTGATTCGAAGTGGTAACTTAGCTGGGAAATTAGTGTTGTAGTAGATCAGAGGGTCAATGACATTACTGAGCTAAAGGAAGTAGGAAAATGAAGAA
This sequence comes from Lygodium microphyllum, assembly GCF_053477565.2. Taxonomy (NCBI): domain Eukaryota; kingdom Viridiplantae; phylum Streptophyta; class Polypodiopsida; order Schizaeales; family Lygodiaceae; genus Lygodium; species Lygodium microphyllum. The sequence goes on from NC_141153.1 coordinate 139,976,042, forward strand.
AAATTTGAGCTTTGAGGTTGATGGCTACGGAGTCTGCATTAGGGTTTCAGGGGGCAGCCTGGTTTTTCACCTCCTGTGAACTGAATTCTTGATCATTTCCAAAACTTTCTTGATAGAAATGAAGATTAAGAAGTAGGATATCAAATCCCTATGATGCTCGTCAGCATCGCGATGTGCAGGCGGAATCGAACGTACGAAAGATAGAGGGAGCAGAAAATGGTAGCAACTGAGTGAACGTGCAATGCTGGAGCCTACAGTCAACAATTTTGGGCTTTGATGTGATGGGTAGGAGTGCCCTGAGTTAGGGAGTATTTTCCTAGAAGGCACCACAAGTTGAAACGGCCTAAATAGGGAGATTCAAGTCCTCCACTAAAGGTGGGTAGCTATGGAGGTAGGTGAGAGATTCATGGGAAAGTGGAGGGAGCCAGGAATTCAAACTGGAATGACTCAATTAGTGGCATGAACTGAATTAAAACGCACACTGATACCATGTTAAAATACTAAGAATGCATGCTATGGAGGATCATTGATGAGCAAATAGACAATCATAATGAGGCAAAAGCATTGATAAAGAAGAACAACTAATATTATCCAAGAATAATGCAAGTACAACTCACTGATAATGTCTAATGGAATGAGTTTGTGGATGAGTGCCTTTTATAGGATTACAATAGGTGGTATTGGTAGGTGGAGATAGGTGGAAAGGGACCATGGTATTCAACAATCATGGTTTTAATAAACCGTGCATACATGACCTAGTCTAAGGCTTTATTCGCTATATGTTTCTATGCCTTGTTTGTCCCATACAAAGAGGCCATGGTGGATGTGATTGCACATTTCTCAACACTAGAAGCACAATGTTTTGTAGTGATCAAATCCCATGCATCAATTATGGGTGACAAGGTCCATTTGATGAAATAAATATTGGGTAACCCCATGGATTGATTGTTAAAGCTTGAGTTAGTGTTGAAGTCACAATTTACCTTAGTAGACATTGGTGGACATCTAAGAATACAAAAATGCACCAAGGATATGTAAAAGAGATAGGTAGAATAAGAACAAAAGGGGAGAAGGTGTAAACCCTTAAAATGATCTAAAGAGAAATTGAACCCCTCCTCAAACCCCCCCCCCCCCCCCCCCAAAAAAAAGGATTGGGGATGCAATTAGGATAGGAATAACTAAAGAGGACCTAATTTGAAATCTTGATCTCAAGCATATTTTTATTCACTCATGATAATCTAGGACAAAATACTCATTCTGTGTGACTATGCCTCCAAGGTCCAAAGCCTATACACATGAATATCTGCTAGACAAATGACCTAATGCCAAGGCTTTTGTCAAGGGAATTCAAGATTAAAAAATCTATGAAGCCATGGTTAGCAATTCAACTTTGAATAGGTCCAATCTTAATGAAGCACTAGACATAGACATGCGTGTCGATGAGTTGCACCAAGAGAAGAATTGAGACAAGAGAGAGATTAGAAAGTGATAATGCATTTGTAAGAACTAGCTCAAAGCTCAATGTGACCCAATACTTTCTTGTTGGTTTTAAGTAGTAGTAGAAATAAGAGATATCTAAAATTTTCAAAGCCTTGAAACAACCACAAGCCTACCGTCAAAACATCCAATGCATATACTAAGAAAGCAACCATCCACCCCTTAAGAGTGTTCAAGAAACCCATTGTTAACCTCATTTTTGAAGAGTAGGCAATAGGAGAAAAGAAGTGCAAAATGCCAGAAGGCAACTCCAAGGACACATGTTCCAATCTTTTTCAATTTCAAGTTTTTAAGATCTTTGTATTTTTTTAAAGACGGTATTATGTTGCAACTATGTTAGTTGAGAGCTAGCCATGTAGATTGTATCACATTTTTAGTTAGGAGAGAGTCCAAGTTAAACTTCAAATGTATGTATCAACATAAAGGATCGATATTGAACCCTAGAAAGGGATAGGATGCTCAACTTTTGGGAAGGGAACCCTAAACTTAAAGTATATGTATAAAAGCTAGAAAATAAATAGAAGAGGCCATTCTTGTGTGTCAACTTTGAGAGCTCACTTCTCTTGCTTCCACTTTATCCTCTACTATATCTTGTATGAGAGAGAGAGAGAGAGAGAGAGAGAGAGAGAGAGAGAGAGAGAGAGAGAGAGAGAGAGAGAGAGAGAGAGAGAGAGAGAGAGAGAGAGAGAGAGAGAGAGAGAGAGAGAGAGAGAGAGAGAGAAAGTTATATTAACGTCTTCTAAAGACCAAAACTGGCCTATGAGACAAACTGTGATACAACTGATGAGGTCCAGCTATCCAAAATAAAAGTGCTGAATGAAAAGCTAAAAATTGGAAACGGAAAATACGGTGCTGAGAGAGAGAGAGAGAGAGAGAGAGAGAGAGAGAGAGAGAGAGAGAGAGAGAGAGAGAGAGAGAGAGAGAGAGAGAGAGAGAGAGAGAGAGAGAGAGAGAGAGAGAGAGTGTGTGTGTGTGTGTGTGTGTGTGTGTGTGTGTGTGTGTGTGTGTGTGATCATTGGGAGAAGCTCTTCTCCAACTTGTGTCATCTTTTTTCCATTTCTCTCCATCTACACCCACATGGAGCATTCATGGATTGAGCATGAAGCAATGGAGTAGTGGATCAAATTGAGAATTATCACTTGGATTGTGGAGCCGCTTACAAGCCCATCAAACGATGAGGATATTTTACTCTGATAACTTTGCATCCCTACATTATTTGCTTCAATATAGTGCCAATAACCTTTATCCATAAGGAAATTATTTAATCTAAACTTCCAAGCATTGAAGATATGCTTATCAAGCTTCTCACCATAGTCTGATTAAACTTCTTAGATGGGAAGCTGAAAACTTTATGTGGTCCATAATGTGGACATGCTAACTAGCAAGATGGATAGATAGATATACCATAACTTTGCTAGGTGGACTAACTAATTTTCAACTATAAAGTATCACTGAAAGCATATGATAATGCAAAAATGGTCATCTAGGTAGATGAGCATCATCTTATGTTGAGCATGACATCTCAACATTCTTGAGAAACCTCATGTTTCTTTTTCTTCATTCTTGCATTGGCTTTATTTATTGTTTTTCAAATGATTATGTTTGCACATAAGGTTTTTGATATATAATTGTGTTATCATAGATTCTTGTCTTCTTTCTCCACTATCACAAAACTATTAGCTACTACTAACATAATACAAGTTTCCTACAAGAACAATTACAAGTATCAATCCACTATAAACAAAAGAGTTAGTGTACTTCTCATCTTTTATTGGTTCTTCAATGTAATGGGTAGGAGTATCAATAGGAGGATGATGGCCTACTAGTCCAATTAGACCTGAGGGATTACTCTGAGTTCATAGAATCCAGTGTTCCATGCACATAATAAGCACATTGAGATGCACTATCATTATGTTAAGGAGAGATTATGTGTAGGAGAGATAAGCTTGGTCTGTGTGCCAACAGAGGACAACCTTACTGATCTTTCCACAAAGGCATTGCCTCATGAGAAGTTTGAAGCTTTCTATAGAGCTTTGAAATTATTCCCCTCTGTGGATTGATGTGGTCTACTAGGCATAGTGCTTTCCTATGCATGAGTGGTAGCTCTTGTTCACTGTATCCTTCGAGGGGGGATCTAGTACTATATGTTTGATAATGATGTGTGAACACACTTAAGACCACGCTTAAGACTGTCGGGGCACTTTTTTCCCTATTTAGGAGGTTTTCTTTTCTTAGAATTGTATATATGCCTAGTTAGGGCATACTTAATCTTGCAACTCTTCTCTATTGATATCTCTCAATAAAATTTTGAGTTATGGTCTCTCAAGCTTCTCTTCTTCTTTTCCAAGTTGTGTAGTTACATTCTTGTAACTCTAAATCCAACAAATTTCACATTATATATTAAATTAGATTTAATTAATTATCTCTCATCTCTTCCCCAACAAGATGAACATGTACTCTTCTGATTCTATTTCTTTTAATATTTCAATGGTTGTTCTATTAAGAGACATTGAGTCCAAATAGTATTAATGCATTTGTTTACTCATTGCAATTACAACTCATGGTTCTATTATGTTTCTACTTTGGTGATATGTGTATTAAGAGAATAAATGGTAACATTACTCTATTTTATTCCGCAAAAGTAATATTACATATTTTCTCCCCATCATAAACATGAACAAATCCTAACTATTTATATGTGTTTTGCAGTTGATATTTGTGCACCCCTCATATTTCGCGAAGCAAGGCATGTAAGTGTCTACTTGGCTGATGTGCCCTTTGTCCTAAAAATAAAATCAAAATATTGTGCTTTATGAGTTCAATGTGGGGACCATTTTTTGACACATCCTTAATATTTCAAGGATTTCTACTCATGAAGCATGCGTCTATCTCACCTAGCCTACTCACATGCTTAAAAGAATCTTAGAACTACCAAAAGCACTTACATACTCACCATGTTGTAGTCATTACCTTGGTAAGACATGCTCCATGATCCACATGTGCACCCTTCATTCTTGACCTTGCTTCTATTGGTATTCATGTATGAGAGGAGCTTCCAATGACAAGCTTGCGGAGTTGAGGAGAAGAAGAAAGCACATACCACACTTGTTAGTCCCTCACACTCCTAAATTCACACAATAGTACTTGTATTCACAACTTACTAAGAGGATGGGATGGAGAAGAAGGGGAAAGAATGCACGGAGCTTCTAATCACCATGTCCTCCACTTTACACAGTCTCACACACTCCTTCTCCTTCACTCTGACTCATAGACAATCAAGTAGCAAGAAGGATAGAAAGCAAAGTTTGTATACACATGAATAGCTTGTTTTATTATTTTTCATGTCTTTTATACATGAGTTTTAGGGTTAGGGTTTCCCCATTCCCCTTGGGCATGCATCCCTCTTTATTGACACATGATTGGTCTTCCCTCCTTTTGCATGCACCTAGACCTTAGCTTTAATAAGAAAATTAATTAATGCACATCATAACCTCATGTTATTTCCTAATTGATATAATTTGCACAAGAGGAAGCCCAACTCTCAATGAAATATCTAACTAATTTATACAACAATTCTTTTCTCAAAAAACTATGGGCTTTTTATATTTACAGCTTAGAGAGATGTTGAAAGATATATGTGTGCTCTAGGAAGAGATGCTCTATATCCCATAAGCATAGTGAGGAGAGTGAAACAACCCAAAGGCTACATAAGCATGTACTTGGTTCTTATTTCAATGGAATGCTATTGTACTTTGTCCTTTCAATCATTGTCATGTCCTACACAAGATTGTGTTTATTAGTCCAAGCACTTAATCTTAGAACCTAAATCACTTGAGTAACAGTTATTTTCTCTTGTCTATGTCATCATGGTTCGTCTATGTATTCTATTCTCCGTAGCTAAACCATGCTCAAAATCCGCGTTGTTTAACATGGTATTAGAGTGTAACACCCCCGCATAGCCCGCACGGGAAACCCCCCCCCCCCCAAAAAAAAAAGTTTTTGAAAAAATTTTAATTACTCTTTCCCCCCATCATCATCGACATGTGGCGAGGGGGGGGAAGAAAGGAAGAAGAAGCCGTTGACGATGACTTTGAGAGAGCATGACGATGTGAAGAAGGCGATGCTGACAAGGCTATCAGGGAGGAAGTTGACGATGTGGCAGTGGAAGATGGAGACGACAATGAAGGCAATGATGATGTGGATGATAACCACGATGGGGAGGAGCACATGTGTGCTACTTTCTCCCCCCCCCCCCCCCCCCCCGGCCAAAACACCTATATAAACCCCCCCATCATAAGAGAAAAGGGGAAGAGGGGCCTCGACCTGCTATTGGCAATGAGAGTGAGAGAGAGAGGGTGAGAAAGAGAAAGGAAGAAGAAGAAGAAGAAGGGGAGAGAGAGAGAGAGAGAGAGAGAGAGAGAGAGAGAGAGAGAGAGAGAGAGAGAGAGAGAGAGGAGAGAAGAGAGGTGAGTAGAGAGAGAAGAAGAAGAGGGAGAGAGAGAGAGAGAGAGAGAGAGAGAGAGAGAGAGAGAGAGAGAGAGAGGGGAAGGATATGAGAGATTCCTCCTTCCCCTCCTTAGAGGATGACCACGCACTTTGTCTCTTCCCCTCCTTAGAGGATATGAGAGATTCCTCCTTCCCCTCCTTAGAGGATGACCACGCACTTTGTCTCTTCCCCGCAACTTATTCCCTTTTCCTGCGAGTTAAACCCCCCATTGCAATCAAGTCACCCTAGTGCACTATCTCTCTCCGACAAGAGAGAGAGAGAGAGAGAGAGAGAGAGAGAGAGAGAGAGAGAGAGAGAGAGAGAGAGAGATTTATAAGTGGGAAATATGGCCCCCAAATGGAGAGAGACACGCACCAGTGGTAATCCCGCATTCGACAATGGAGCCACCGGCTAGGGCATTTCTGTGAATACGAATACAACGTTGGGTATGGATAATTTTTATCCGAATATCCAAGTATTAATTGCCATCTCTACTATTCATTGAGACATAAGGTATGTTGCTTTGGCATGCGCATGAGTTCATTTTAACAAGTAACCTGAATTTATTTCTCAATAGTTAATGAACTCATAGGGAATTATGGGATAACTCTTTCTGCAACCAAAGATGACCTTGCATAGATTTATGTATATGGCGCATTGAGGTTCACACAAAACCTTGTACCCAATTACAATCATTGCATCCCAGTGCTATGTCACAAAATCATACGTAGCATAAAGAGCATATAAGGCTACTTAAGGGTTTTTGCACGCAGACAGTGCGTGCATGGGAAAGATTATGTGAATATACATTGATGGTACACAAATTGATATTGCATTAAGGCCTTGCTAGTGTCACGAACTATTATTTCATTGGGATCTTGAAGTTGAACGTAGCTAGTACAAACACCAATAATTAGGATTAAAACTACGTGCCTTGAGATCCGCCGTCCGATAACTACTATGTTTATCAATCCTATTCGCGGTTAGGCTAGATGCAACCACAACTCTAGGGCAAGTGAAGAGCTCAAGGAATTAGGAAAACCTAAGCCAAAGGAGAGACCGATGCTTTTGTACTTGTTCAAGAAGGTTGGATTATCGATCAATGTAAGTGATTAATAGAACTTATGTCCTGGTATAGTGTTTGAAACTCTAACATATGCCTTAGCCAAAAGAAGCGTATGTCAAGTGAATTTTACATAGAACCACTCTTGATCCCAAGGGGGAGAGCAAATGTGCGATGGAAAGGTTATCATGACTATTCCGCAATGTTTGGGTTTTTGTGGATCGATCAAATAAGCCCTAAATGCTTTTGCATTAAACTGATTGTTGGGATGTGATTTGGATGATTATCCCAAGTGCTTGTGTTTAATGGTAAATGCATGGTAGGGGTCAGTGATGACAAGTTGCCATGGGGTGTTTGATGGTAAATGCATGGCAGGGGTCAGTGAATAAAGGAATGTTTTCTTGAAAGATGATATTAGGCTAATTTATTGGATTGTGCTTGATTCTTAATTGGATTAATTAAGGAAGGATATTTTGTGCGGGCGGATCATCTCCAAGGTCACGTTGCATTTCAACCCAACAGGGCATTGCTCGATTCACGAGCTGAAGGTCGAATGGTGAAAAGGCCAACCACAAAAGTTGTGTCTCACTCCTAGGTTACTTGGGGTTAATGGAGCTCTGGACACCCCTTGCCTAGTCCAGAACGGAGTTGTAGACTGCCATGAGCCCAACGTCACGAGCTGAAGGTCGAGTGGTGAAAAGGCCAACCACAAAAGTTGTGTCTCACTCCTAGGTTGCTTGGGGTCAATGGAGCTCTGGACACCCCTTGCCCAGTCCAGAACGGAGTTGTGGACTGTCGTGAGCCCAACGTCTAGGGTGTTGGAAGATCCTATTCTAGATAATGGATGGTAATTATGGTGCCATGTGATTTGGACCGGGTACTTCTATTGGACAGAAGGGAAACATAATTTCTATGTATGGGTAGGAGACAAAGATTAACATGAAGATAAGTTAAGAAATTTGTTTGAACTTGTTTGTCAAAGGATTGTTGCTATGTATTCATGTCTGTGCCATAGATTACGCAAACGGATCTTGTTCCCTAAAAGTCTTAATTAATGAAGCGGATTTTGAATGTCACACCTAAATGTGATAGGACCTAATTAGAAAACTAAAGCTATCAAGGAAAGAGGGTGGGCAGAACCCTCAACATGTCCGTCCTACCATAGGGTGGTCCCAAAGAACTAGGAGGCTTCTCACAAGGTTTTTACCGAAATTCGACTTTTAGGTATTGTTAAGTTAGGACCCGATTCATACCATTTTAGGGGACCTATGGTAGAGAGGTTGAGTAGCGCATCCCTCTCATTTCCCATTCTCTTTGAACCAAGTATGGCATGGATCTGCTTTAGCTTGGGTAACTCTGCATAAAGTAGGATGTCCAGGTCTCCCGATGCTAGAATGTTGGAAACCCTAGGTGACAAACCCCAGGACATTCCATGGGAGTGTCGGGCAGTGATGCTTAGATTCGTTTCTTGATGGACCGGTAAAACGTGTTTGGATAGCTGTTAGGCGGGGACTTTACAACTAGTATCATAGCGAAACTTCATAATGCTATATGATTGATTAATTTATGGTTTGTAGGCATATCCTAAACAAAATAACCTAAGTGGTATGGCTTGATTGTCAGGCACCTTCTACAACCACGAATGTTGACATGCAAGAGAAGAGATTCCTTCTCAAGCAGATTAAGCCACCCAAGTTGGGATAGATGTCGCAGGAGAGGCGAAGATATGGATTGAGTCGATGGATGATTATTTCTCTATTTCGGGAACTGCTGCTACCAATCAAGCAATGATAGCCACTTAAGTTAGTTGACCAAAAAGCTCGGATATGGTGGAAGCAATGGTGCAAGGACCAAGGTATTTCTAAAGCCACTGTCACTTGGGCTCAGCTGAAAGATGTTGTACGCAGACGATACCTTCCGCCAACCTATCAAACTTTGAGGATGAATGAATTCGTCAAGCTCAAGCTGTTGGAATTAACCCTGGAAGCTTACTACTCAAAGTTTGTAACCCTACTAAAATACATGCACGTGAGGTAATCTGTGTGGCCACCACGATGTACTTGGCTTGTGAGTACTGCGCCGCAGGACTGATGGGTCCTATATGGATATTGCACATCAAGTATCCAAGTTTTGCCATGGCCTAAACACTCCTCTGAAACACTGTCTTGAAGCGTCCAACGGACTTGCAAGATGCATTACTTCAAGCAAGGCCAATTGTCCAAGAACTTAATTCGGGAAATCTTGACAAAGAGGATTCCCGAGATCAGGGCAAGAGATGCCATATGTGTGGAGAGATAGGGCACATCCGTAGATGTCCCTACCATCAATGCTTCCATTGCAATGAGCTAAGACACATCCAAAGTAGAATGCCCTGAAGTCCAGAAGACATTGAACCCCAAAGGAAACGAAGCTACACAGGCACAATCTTCAGATATATAGAGGAATCAGATGAAGACAAAGACTTGAAACCTACTACACCTTATCAGGATGACTAGAAATCCTAGATATATACAGGAATCAGATGAAGACAAAGACTTGTAACTATAGTTAACCCAAGTAATATGAGTTTCACTACTTGAATCATTAAGAGTAGTGCAACGGATGCATGGTGGGTCCTAACCCACAGGACTTAAGACCCATTAATGCTTGTCCTCTCCAATTTCTTCGAAGATGAGGACATCTCGAGTTCTCTAAGGGGGAGAGGATGTAACACCCCCGCATAGCCCGCACGAGAACCACCCCCTCCCAAAACAAATTAAGTTTTTGAAAAAAAATTAATTACTCTTTCCCCCGGCTGACGATGACTATGAGAGAGGCTGACGATGTGAAGAAGGCGATGCTAACAGGTTGTCAGGGAGGTAGTTGACAACGTGGTGGTGGAAGATGGAGACAATGATGAAGGTGATGATGATGTGGACGATAACCATGATGGGGAGGAGCACACGTGTGCTACTTTCTCTCCCCCTAAACACGTATATAAACCCCCCATCATAAGAGAAAAGGGGAAGAGGGGCCTCGACCTACTGCTAGCCATGAGAGCGAGAGAGAGAGAGGGTGAGAAAGAGAAAGGAAGAAGAAGAAGAAGAAGAAGAAGAAGAAGAAGAAGGGGAGAGAGAGAGAGAGAGAGAGAGAGAGAGAGAGAGAGAGAGGGTGAGAAAGAGAAAGGAAGAAGAAGAAGAAGAAGAAGAAGAAGAAGAAGAAGAAGAAGAAGAAGAAGAAGGAGAGAGAGAGAGAGAGAGAGAGAGGTGAGAAGAAGAAGAATAATAATAATAATAAGAAAAAGAGGGAGAAAGAGAGACAGAGAAAGAAGAAGAGGGAGAGAGGGAGAGAGAGAGAGAAAGGGAGAGAGAGAGAGAGAGAGAGAGGGGGAGAGAGAAACAAGAGAGGTGAGAAGAAGAAGAAGAAGAAGAAGAAGAAGAAGAAGAAGAAGAAGAAGAGGGAGAAAGAGAGAGAGAGAGAGAGAGAGAGAGAGACAGAGAAAGAAGAAGAAGAGGGAGAGAGAGTGAGAGAAAGAAGAAGAAGAGGGAGAGAGGGAGAGAGAGAGAGAGAAAGGGGGAGAGAGAGAGAGAGAGAGAGAGGGAAGGATTTGGGAGATTTCTCCCTTCCGCTCCTTGGAGGGTGACCACACACTTCAACTCTTCCCCACAACTTATTCCCTTTTCTTGCGAGTTAAACCCCCATCGCAATCAAGGAAAGTCACCCCATTGCATTATCTCTCTGCTGACGAGAGAGAGAGAGAGAGAGAGAGAGAGAGAGAGAGAGAGAGAGAGAGAGAGAGAGAGAGAGAGAGAGAGAGAGAGAGAGAGAGAGAGATTTATAAGTCGGAAGTATGGCCCCCAAATGGAGGGAGACACGCACCAATGGTAATCCCACATCTAACAATGGAGCCATCGGCTAGGGCATTTCTGCGAATACAAATACAACGTTGGTAATGGATAATTGATATCTGAATATCCATGTATTAATTGCCATCTCCGCTATTCATTGAGACTAAGGTATGTCACTTTGGCATGCGCATGAGTTCATTTTAAGAAGTAACTTGAATTTATTTCTCAATAGTTAATGAACTCATAGGATAACTCTTTCCGCAACCAAAGATGACCTTGCATAGATTTATGTATATGGCACGTTGAGGTTCGCACAAAACCTTGTACCCAATTACAATCATTGCATCCAAGTGGTACATGAAAAAATCATACGTAGCATAAATAGCATATAAGGCTACTTAAGGGTTTTTGCACGTTGACGGTGCATACATGGGAAAGATTATGTGAAACATACATCGATGGTACATAGATTGATCGTGCATTAAGGTCTTGCTAATGTCATTAACTGTTAGTTTATTGGGATCTTGAAGTTGTGCGTAGCTAGTACAAACAACAATCATTAGGATTAAAACTACAATGCCTTGAGATCCGTTCGATAGCTACTATGTTTATCAATCCTATTCGGGGTTGGGCTACATGCAACCATAACTCTAGGGAAAGTGAAGAGCTCAAGCAATTAGGAAACCCTAAGCCAAAGGAGAGACCGATGCTTTTGTACTTGTTGAAGAAGTGTGGGTTATCGATCAATATAAGTGATTAATAGAACTTAAGTCTTGTACAATGTTTGAAACCCTAACATATGCCTTAGCCAAAAGGGTGTGTTAAGTAAATTTTACATAGAACCGCTCTTGATCCCAAGGGGAAGAGCAAATGCACGATGGAAAGGTTATCGCGACTATTCCCGTAACGTTTGGAAAAGGGTACCTTTGTTTTTGTGGATTTTGATCAAATAAGTCCTAAATGCTTTTGCATTAAACTAATTTTTGGGAGGTGATTTGGATGATTATTCCAAGTGCTTGTGTTTGATGGTAAATGCATGGCAGGGGTCAGTGATGACAAGTTGCCATGGGGAAATAAATGAATGTTTTCTTGGAAGATGATATTAGGCTGATTACCTGGATTGTGCTTGATTCTTAATTGGATTAATTAAGGAATGATATTTTGCATGGGCTGATCATCTCCAAGTCCATGCCATGTTTCAACCCAAGAGGGTATTGCTCGATTCACGGGCCAAAGGTCGAGTGGTGAAAAGGCCAACCATGAAAGTTGTGTCTCACTCCTAGGTTGCTTGGGGTCAATGGAGCTCTAGACACCACTTTCCTAGTCAAGAACGGAGTTGTAGACTTCCATGAACCCAACGTCTACGGCATTGGAAGATCCTATTCTAGATAATGGATGGAAATTATGGTGCCATGTGATTTGGACCGGGTACTTCTGTTGGACAAAAGGGAAACATAATTTCTCATGTATAGGCAGGAGACAAATATTAACGTGAAGATAAGAGAATTTTTTGAACTTTTTTTTCAAAGGATTGTTGCTCTATATTTATGTCTGTGCCATAAATTATGCAAACGAACCATGTTCCCTAAAAGCCTTAATTAATGAAGCTGATTTTGAATGTCACACATAAATGTGATAGGACCTAATTAGAAAACTAAAGCTATCAAGGGAAGCGGGTGGACAGAACCCCCGACGGGTCCGTCCTATAGCAGGGTGGTCCTAGAGAACTGGAGGCTTCTCACAAGGTTTTTACCGACATTTGACCTTTAGGCATTGTTAAGTTAGGATCCGATTCATACCGTTTTAGGGGACTAGAATGGGACTATGCCCTACGGGAAGAGAGGTTGAGCAGCGCATCCCTCTCGTTTCCCATTCTCTTTGAACCAAGTACAGCATGGATCTACTTCGGCTTGGGTATCTCTGCGTAAAGTAGGATGTCCAGGTCCCGATGCTAGAATATTGATAAGAGACTTTGACCGCTAGGAACCCATATTTCAAGTCGATCCTAGTGGGTTTGGCTGCGAATGTTCCGTTGCGAGGCGGACTCAGGAAACCCTATGCGACAAACCTCGGAACATTCCATAGGAGTGCCGTGCAGTGACGCTTAGATTCATTTCTTGATAGAGTGCTAAAACGTGCTTGGATAGCCGTTAGGCAGGCACATTACACAGAGCTAGGTTGAGCATGACTCCAACTCAGTTCTCTACCTCTTTAGCTCTCCTCAACCTCAATCTAGCTCAGTTTTAGCTCATGATCTCATCTCTGACTTCATTTTCACACACTCTCTCTTTTCTACCATAGTCAGCACCTACTTGCCTGCATTGGAGGAGTCGAATCTCTTAAAGTAGGGCATATATAACTAAGATTTCTTTTGAATACTTCTTTCTCTATCCTTGGATCTTCTCCCTATTACATCACAATGGAACATTGGCCTCCCTCTTGCCCAACATTGCAAGAATTTGTGGTCATTGGTTAGATTGCGCTAGTTCATGGTTGTACAGTTGTTGTTGCGCATACAGTCCGCCATTCGTCCTGTGAGATCATAGGGCTTTTAAAGCTCCATATCCAAGCTCTTTTCCCATAAAATATTTCCCTGAATAATCACTTCTACTCGTGTGCTATTGTAAGGAAAAGATCAATTGCCTGTAAAACTCTAATGCAAGAAGCCATAGTTAGTTTCACTCAAGCTCTTAAAACTCTTCATTTCTCTCATCTGCTTGTTGGTACATTGAAGTCCCTACCACTATGATCTACTATACCACTGAGGATTACCACTTCAAATCAGTTCAAGGAGGGGAATATTCAAGCTCAACAAGAAGATTCAACATCAACATCAAGCTTCAAGCATAGTACCTCTTGATACTCAAATAGTATTGATTGACATTGATGCTCTTGTGTCCTTTGACACAATCAGTTTCAGCTCTCTTATTGGCCATTGTAAAAGGATAGACACTGCTCGAGTATCTCGTAAACTCGTGGTAAGACCTCCTTCTCCCAAAATTTTTGAACTTGAACAAATAGCAAAATTTAATGGTGAAGGATTTCATGCCTGGAAGGAAAAGACCATGTACCACCTCATGAGGAAAGACCTCTAGGATCTCTTTGAATATGATGCAGGTAATGCAAATGGTGAGAAAAAAGATTCAAAAAGTGGGATCCTTGTAGTAGCTCCTCTAAAAACCAAAGAATGGAAGAGGATGAATAACAATGCTCCAGGCATCATTGCCTAGGGAAGGACTAAGTGATGATGTGTTGCATCATATCTCTGGCATCAAAGATGCTAAAATGACTTGGGAGGAACTTGATAAAATTTTTGGGACTTAAGCTAACTGGCCACACCCCGTTCAAGCTAGTCTATGGGGAGAAGTGCATTTTGCCCTTAGAGATTGAGTTGCCGACTATAAGATTCACAATTAATCATTCTTTGGGTGACAAGGATGCCCTCTTCGATTGCTTTACGACATTGACCCACTTGGATGAACTCAAATTGCAAAGTCTATTGCACCAGGAAGTGGCTAAGCATCTAATGATGTAGCTGCATGATTTAAAAGAGAATAAATATACCTTTAAGAAGGGACAGTTAGTTCTATATTATGATGCATGTAGAGAGTTGTTTCCAAGAAAACTTGAGCCCAAATGGGATAGTCCCTACAAGATCATAAGAATAGGGAAAAATAAGTCCATAACATTACTGGTTGATCTTGAGAGAGTGGAGTTTAAAAATAAGGTTAATCTTAATAAGATTAAACCTTATTATCTCTAATTGCACTAATGAAATAAATTCCTTGCAAGTCAATGTAGGGCTGATCAGAAACTCGTAAGACAAAATATTGGTTGATGGGGCAGCTTATTCCTTACTTGGAACACCCATACTTGGAGCAATGATATCATCAGGAAAAGCTTATTTGGTGGAGTAAAGCATATAGAGTGATTGAGCAAGAGAACGTATTATTTATTTGGGAAATCAAAGTCTTCTGTCATCATTGCTTACGAATTCTGACATGCATCCCTATTATATTCAACGAAGAAGGAGGGTTGGAGCCTTTAGCACACCCTCTAGATATGCTAAACTTTGATTATCATAATTACGAGTAGAGGTGACAATGGTTGGCTATGTGAACCCATTGTGGATGTACACACTGTACTTTGATGGAGAGTCCAAGGGTCCCAACAAGAAAGGGAGTATAGGGGTAGGTATTAGAGATCCCCAATGTAGAGTCATGATGAAATTAGCTATTTATCTTGGGGACGGATTTACCAATAACATGACGGAATACAAAGCTTTAATCATGGGCCTAAATATTCCTCAGAAGGGCGGTATCCGAAAGTTGCTAGTAAAGGGGGATTCCCAATTGGTATTGAACCAAATAAATGGGACTTACACAATACAAAATCCCATCCTTTCTATATATTATCGCAATGCTATGACCATGCCCGATGGGTTTGAGAGAGTGTCTTTTCAGCTGGTTCCACGTTCTTGGAATCAATTTGCGAACTCTTTAGCAAACTTTGCTTATGAAGAAGACCTTTTCTTCAACTGTGTTCCTAGTTTGGATATCTCTATTAATGATGTTATCAGATAATGCCCTATATGGCAGATGATGGTTAGTATGGGTGATGCAAAGAGTGGCTGAGACCCATTTTCCTTTGTTATCTTGAACCCATTGATTAGCCAGATGACATGTTATGCATACACCTCTTGTTATTTATACAAGGGGCATGGGTCACAATCTGATGCATTTAGTTTAGGGAAGGAGCCCTATTTCCTCCTTTGGATGGAGCATCTTGTTGTATATTAGCAAGATTTTACAAGGAGGGATATATACGAGCTATTTTGTTTTATTCCATTAGGCCACAAAGGCCACTATTATCACAAGTTTAAATACTTTATTTCTTTAGGCCATGAGGGCCAGTTTTGTTAGGTGTGAACTGTGATATTTCATTGTGGCCAAGAGGGCCATATGTCTATTTGGTGCATGTGCGTTTAATAGTTTTCTGTTTTAGTGATTGCACCACGCAGGTTGACAGAGGCATTGGAGGGAGCCTTTACTACTACGAAGGAGCTTATTCTGGTCATTCCAGGTGGTTTCGTCCCCTTTCCGAGTCTTTTTCCCTTAAGCAGATAATGTTATATGTGTATGCCGGGCTTAATTTATTTTCCGTTGTTGGGGGCCAGAAATCAAGGCATGAAGTCCTAGGGTTTGTTAGGCACATGTGGGGAGATTTGAATAGTTTTCTACCTCCTGTTCGAACATTAAAGACTTATGATAGAGGGTAGTCCTTGTGACCCTATCCTGCCTCCTTGCTAGACTGTTGTCCTAGAAGTCTCTATTAGTGTAAGGCAATTAGAGAAGCCTACCAAAGTAGTAAAGAGAAGAGCAAGTTCTGAGTCTATCTAAAAATAAAAATCAAGATGAGAAAATAATGTCAAGACTCTGTTTTTATTTCTGCCAATAGCAAATACAAGGTTCAAGAAGAAGAAACTCGAGCGACCTCTTCGAATCCAGGAAAGAAAATAGCAAATCCATTAACTCTTCATCTTTCATCATTGTTCTAGCCTCTACAACTTTCCCTCGAAAAGATCGGAACTTATGGGTGATGGTAAGGAATCAAGAATATGTTGTCCTTTTCCAACCGTCAAAGAATGTATTAGAGTTGATTTGAAATCTGGATCCTTAAAAGCATGATGGAATAGCTTCCCAATAAAATTAGGCATTGACAGTTTAGCTACAAGTGTTGACTGTGACAATCAAGACCCTGCTGGAAGAGTTTTTACAGCTTTAGCTCATGTCTCTGAGGAGTTTGCCTACAGACCTTTAAACTTATCAAGCTGTAGCTGTATGATCTTCAGATATACATCCCAATGCTTAGAATAAAGAAGGTGCTTTTGAACTGAAAGTAAAGTCTTCTGGGTACAACAATAGTTTCAGCAGGTCTATATTCAAAGATTCAGATTGCTTACAGTCTGTTTACCCTTCCACAGTATTTTCTGCGTAATAATCCTGCTGCTTAATATTGACACCATACTATTGAAGAGCTAACGCCAAGTCTTCAGTTGTCAAAACAAAGCGCTTCTCCTTTGATTGTTTATCTCGTTTTTCTTTGGCAGATCCAGCTTGCTTTAGTTTGCATAACTGAAATGCATCATTCACAATTCCGCTGATAAATTTCTGCGTTGCTACAGAAATCAACCTTGTCACTTTCGAATCAGGACACTGGAAGCCACTTCTGTTGAGGTAATACTCTGCCAGCTCGTCCGGAATGACAGGAAGATAGTCAGCCAACGAGGAAAGGAGATCCACAAGCAGAGCGTCTTCGTCAGCCGCAGCAGCCACCTCTTCCATTTTGCATTCAGCTTTTATTCGGCTCTCTCACTCCTTTCTCTTTTTGCATACGACTTCCCACTCAGTCCGCGCTCAGAGCTTTTTCAGAATTCTTCCATCGTTGTCCTTCGTCAGCTCTTTCTTCGGTTTCATCGCGGTCTTCAGAGTCCACGCCTTCATCGTCTTCATCAGATCAGAGATCATCATTGAACACGAACTGATGCTTGGGATGTGCTTTAGCAAGGTGCAGGGGCACGAGGGGCAGACCGAGGACCTCGCTTAAGAAGTCGAGCCTGGCAGCCATCGCAGAAGCGTCTTTTCTCTAGCATCATTATCGTGATGCCGATCCAGGAATGCACACACATGGCCACACATGATGAGTGGTCCCTGTCAATCAGCGCCTTGAGCTTCTAAACTGCCAAGTCGGGCAGCACTAAGATTTTCTACACCAGCGGCTCATCGTCTTCATGTCGGGCTCATCCACGCTGTTCCTCTGAGTTGCCACGTCGTCCAGATGTTTTGTTGTAGTAGGCTTCCCCAAATGGTTTTCATTGATGAAGCCTCCTCCCCAGTCGACTGACTCCCCTTCTCAGAGCATCATGTATCTTTTCTTCTTTCCCCGTTTTTTTTCCACTTTTTTTGTTTCCTCGCGATCCCCATGTCCTCCCCAAAGCCTCCTTCTCCAAAATAACTCCAAAAGCTTCTCCTTTTTCCCCTCAAAGCACGGCTCTCCTTTTCCCTCCTTCTTTAGCCTTTCAAAATCCCCTCTTTAGCCTTCGTAGCTCTATTTCCCAGTTACAGAGATCCGCCCTGTTTGTGATTCCCTTTTTCAAGTTAAACCACATTCCAAGCTACATGGGAAAGGTCATCATCGTTATTCTCGCTGCAAAGATACGATACTTGACTCGGAAAATCTATGTCATCGCATGATTCATGCATTCGACATAATGAAGCAAAAGATCACTACAGAATTATAACGTGGCCTTTCAAAAGTTGTGCATATCCTGTGATTAAGACATTCCATGTGTCTAGATCTCAATAAGGAAACATATCAAACACTGCTTGTGCCTCTGCCAGCCAGCCACATTTAGCATACATATCAATTAATGCAATGCCCACATCCACATTTGTCTTCAATAGCCCTATCTTATCAATCTCAGCATGTATTTCTTGGCCCTTGTTTATAGCTCCAGCCATGCCACAAGCTTTTAAGGTGCAGACAATTGTGATACTATCCAGAGAGATATCCTCCTCATGCATTTGTTTGAATAATTGTAATGTCTTGTCTCCTTGATCCTGTTCAACATAGACTGAAAGCAATCCTTCATACTCGCTACTATACTCATACGCAGAAAATAAATGTAATCACAATAACTAAATATGTACAAAGTACCAAATCCCATGCACAACTTTTGGGTGGTTTACACACCTCGAATGCGCAGCAATACGACAACGTGGACTGTGAAAGGAAATCTGAGCTGTAGAGTAGATGAATGGTTTCTTGGGGCATGCTTGGTAAGGAACTATAAAATCTTCTGGATCGTTCAAAGTATATGAGAGTGGAGATTGTTCATACGTTCTTTATGTTAGAGTAGCGCATTGAGGGGCCAATCCTCTCGGTGTAGGAGAGCTACAGTGGGGCCATGGCATTTAGCTGGCTATGTTTATGTTACATGGTATATTATACCAAGATGTATGGGATCTCCCTCTTAGGAGTAAGGAATGGCAATTGTTGGACTATGTTCTACTACAAACGCAATATCTCTAGTAGTGATTAGGGTAGTGTGCCCTTGGATGCTCCTAGTCACGAGACCGTGTGAGGTTGTCTTGGTAGTGTTATAGAGGCCCGGCGGCTAGTGCCTACAGCAAGTGTCAGGGGCCCATTTTAGGTCCCGACACATTGCATGTAACAAGCCCTTTTCTAGCAGAAACTCACATTTTTCATCTCATACAGCATATCTTCTTCATTGGGCAACTATGAAAGCACTTATACACTTGGTTTTGATGTTTGGCGTTGATCCTTCCACTCAACATTCAATTTGAGCATTAAGCTTCAATTTCGGACAATTACAATTGTCCATAGTCTATCATAAAATAGGGCAGCACCTATATTTGATATCTACACTCATTGCCATTGGTTTGATGATGCTCGGTTATGCCTGGTTGATGCTTATATATTCAAGGATGCTATGTCATTGCTTGGAGTCGATATTGGATTGATTTAAACACTTCATTTACTCTGTTTTGGTAGAGGTTTGCTGGGTATAAATACAGGGCAGCACCATGTTTAATGCTTCTATGGTTAGCTTTGTTTGATCTAATGATGCCCGGTTATGTTGGGGTGATGTCTACATGAATGGAAATGCTATACCCGTGTTATGGGTTGTATTTGGAGCTGATTTTGGTATTGAAATAGCTCAGTTTGATAGTGTATTCACTATTGTATACAGTAGGGCTAATCCTCTTTTAACATGGATTTTATATGTATATTTCTCCTGGCTATGATTCGAGTGTTCTATATACACTATTGATGTGTATTGATGCGAGTACACTGGTATATCATATGCCCATGATTTGAGGTGGCTTTGAGTTTGATATGAGGACTGATTTACTCAATTTTGGCAGTGAATTTACTGCTGTAATAACCAGGGCTGAAGTCTATTTGGTCAGTGTATGCTCTACATATTGCTTACAGGTGCTTCCCGGGTGATTCATTGGACCATATGGATGTATATGGAGGTTGAAAAATGTTTCTTTTTGGTTTCAGAATGATTTTGGGAAGTGATTAAGCTCTGTTTTGGTCTAAACTAACTAGCATTGGCCTATAGTTGGCATCTAAGCTTCATGCTTTGATGCTTATGTCAGAAATGGATGCTACTTGGAATGTCCATGTCTGACCGACATTTGGGGCTTCATCTGTGATTGCATTTGAGCATTTTGGAGATCTTAGACACTCTATTTGGTTGCCGACTACTCAACTTTGGAAGCTTCAATGCTTTATGATTTATGGGCTTGAGCTCACAAAGAATAAGTCTGGGCATAGGCTAAAATGCCTAAGGACAGATAATATGGGTGAGTATGTCTCATGCGCCTTTGAGTAGTTTTGTGATGAGCAAGGTATTTAAGCATCAGTTGACTGCCCTTTATACCCCTCCCCAAAATTGTATGGCTGAGTGCATGAATAGGACTATCTAGGAGAGGGTCCGCAATAAGCTTAGCTAGGTAGGCTTACCACAACACTTTTGGGCTGAGGTAGTCTCTACTGCCATGCATCTCATTAATAGGTCACCTTGCAGTGGTATTGACTTCCAGGTTGCAAAAGAAGAGGTATGGACAAGAAAGCCTCCCTCATATACTCATTTGCATGTCTTTGGATGTGAGGCCTTCTGCGATGTGCCCAAGGACCAACGCAATAAGCTGGATCCAAAAAGTGTGAAATGTATTTTCCTTGGCTATGGAGATGCAAGTGAGATGGGTTACCATCTTTGGGATCCGTAGGTGTAGAAAGTCATCCGTAGCCATGATGTACTCTTCCATGAAGACAAGATGCATTGGTAGCCTGAGAAAGTGGTTGAGATATGCAGGATTATCTTTCAGGAGGATCCCCCTACTCCCACACAGCTAGCTAGATAGCCTGCACTAGCAACCGATGCCCATGGCTAGAATGTTAGATAGGATGTTGGATAGGCAACATAGCTTGCCTTGAGGCATTCTACTAGAGATAGACGACCTCCTAACCGCCATTATACGTCCTCCATGGATTATGTCTTGGTTACAGATGCAAGAGAGCCTCTTACCTATGATGAGGCTATGTGCAGGGGTGATTGTCACTCCTAGGAGAGGGCTATGCAGTGTAAGATTAACTCATTGCATAAGAATCATACGTGGGATGACATGGTTTCCTTGCCTAGTGGAAAGAAGGCTTTGCCTTGCAAGTGGGTGTACGAGTTGAAAAGTACCCCTAGCCAAGCCGGCCACCCCAAGCCGGTATACAAGGCCAGATTGGTTGCTAAGGGTTTTAAGCAGGAACATGGTGTTGACTTTGATGAAGTCTTTTCTCCTACTGTCAAGATGACTACCGTGCACTTATTCCTAGCTTTGGTTGCCCAGCTTGACTTGGATCTTTATCAATTGGATGTCAAGACTGCCTTCTTACATGGGGACATGCATGATGAGATATACATGGAACAGCCTAAGGGTTTTGCAGAGCCTGGTAAGGAACACCTAGTGTGCAGATTGAGGAAGAGTCTTTATGGTCTAAAGCAGGTACCTAGGGAATGGTATCACAAGTTCAATGCTTTTATGAAGTTGCAAGGCTACATTCATAGTGTTATGGATCTGTGCTTGTACACAAAGAAAGCTTGTGATGGTTCATTATTGATTTTGGTACTCTATGTGGACATGCTTTTGGTAGGGAAAGCTCATGATGATCTAAATGCTCTTAAGGCTCAGCTCAAAAATAGCTTTGAGATGAAAGATCTGGGACATGCCTCTCATATACTTGGTATGCGCATTACATGTGATAGGTCTCATGGACTACTCTATCTATCACATAAGGAATATATCCATAAAGTCCTTGAGTGGTTCCATTTGCAGGATGTGAAGCCTATTGGCTATTCATTGCCTTCTCATGTGAAGGTATCACACTGGTTGATTGTCGGAAAATAGATGAGAAAAATCTCGAGATGGCCAAGATTATCTATGCATTTGTAGTGGACAGTCTTATGCATGCCAAGATAGCCACTTGTCCAAATATTGCTTTTTGCACTTGGTGTTGTGGCACGTTATATGGCTACATTTGGGAAGAGGCAGGCATTGGGATTCCGTGAAAGATATCATGAGGTACCTGAGGGGCATTGCTAATATGTGCATTTGTTATGGTAGCTAGGATACGGGAGCCATAGGGTATACTGACTCTGACTATGCAGGACATGCAGATAGTAGGAAGTCCACTTATGGCTATGTGTTCACTTTTGTTGGAGGTGCTATTTCATGGATGTCCAAGGTGTAGAAATGCACGGCCCTCTCCACTACAGAGGCTGGGTATGTTGCAACCACTAAGACTGGCAAGGAGGCCATCTGGTTAGGCTGTTTGGTTGTTGACCTTGGTATGACAGATGCTATCCCTACACTACATTTAGATTCTCTGAGTGGTATCCAGTAAGCCAAGAATCCGGTCTTCCATGCGAAGAAAAAACACATTGAGGTGAGGGATCGCTTCATTCATGAGGTCGTTGAGGACAAGACTATTGATCTTGCCAAGATCTCGAGACGACTGACTAGAATCCTGCAAACTTGCTCACAAAAAGTCTCTCAATGGAGTGTTTTGCCTTCCTTAGGAAGATGATGGTTGTAGGATGAGATGACGTCTTTCCTCATCCTATTGTACCTATGTACACTTGTACTTTTTTTTTCCTTTTTCCCTTCTCACTCACTGATGCATATTCACCTTTAAGTGGAAGGTTTTTGGGGGTAAAGGCACCTTTGCCTAGCCACCCATGTATTACTACACTGAGAGTACCCCCACCTGCACACTACGGATGGTAGGTGCCCATCACTGTCACTTCATTCTTTATTCTTTTAGTGACATTTGAATAAAGGGAAGATCGGTCACACATTGTGACTATTGGAGTTTCCACATTTGGAGTCTCTCTCTCTCTCTCTTGCTCCTACTCCTTACACCATAGCTCTTGCTCCCGGTCATGCTTCCACTTCAGGGCTCACCTCCCTTCAAAATTTGTGATTTTATGCGAACGTATGAAATCATAAAGCATGAAGAAGCTATATCAATGGTGCTTCAAGCAATTATTACTGAGATGAACAAGTTTGATTGAAGAGATATTGCAAAATTCCTTCAAGTTTATCAAGAGTTGGATTTTGCAAATGTGACAGTCAATGAGATGTCACACTACTTTAGCAAAGTAGTTACTTATGAACTGCAGAATTGAATCCAAACCTTATATGGGACCCATGGCAGGACATGGGCAAACTTCAAGAAGGCCTTAAAATATGAAATTTTCCTAGAAGATTCGGATTGTGTAACAAAGATACGACTAGCTTAGTGCAATTGAGCAATTGCTTCTGCTTTTTGAGAAGGTTCTACTCTTCTTACAAGCTGTCGATCCATCACTCCAATTAGAGCTCGAGAATTTCTTAGAAGATAATTCAATGAAAAATGGATTAAAGGCTGATTGGGCTGATGTTTAAGAAGCTATTTTGAAGCTTGTGAAGAGGCAACATAGGCATGAGTAGTTGATGACTCCACAGCCTATGGAACCTCCTTCGTGATGACTGACTCCTCTACCAAGATCACAACCCATCATACGTGCTCCTACTTCAGTAAGAAGATCTTTATGAAGAATTGATTAAAGAAATGAGGGATTTGAAAATAAAAAATGTCTCTAAAGGAAGATTCAGAGTGAGCTAGCTCTTCTCAGTCTCCATCTAGAAGGTAATATGTCAAAAGATGCATCTAGTGTGATAGTCCTAGTATCAATGCAAGGATTGTGAGTCGTTTAGCAATACCAAGAGAAAGAACTTGGTATTTGTAGAACAGAATGGAAATATCTACTTGACTGAGATAGGTATGCTAACTACTCCAAACTTTAACAAGGGTGGTATGAAGAAGATTCTTGAGGACATGACCATGCGGGCATCTTATGTAACTAGAGGAGATGCTTCAGCTTATGGAATAGGGGTTGAAAAGAAGCCTGAGAGGAAAATAGAGCTATGGCAGTATGTTGGCAAGAAAGAGAAAGAGCTGAGAAGATTGAGTTATTTGCAGGATAAAGAGAGTATTGACAAAGTATATGGGTTGTCATGTATAGAATCTTCTATAGATATTTTAGCTATGCCAAAAATAGAGTTCAAAGTGGATCGAGACTTATGTAGAAACATAAGTATATGGGCTGCACAAAAACTTTTAGAATATGTTTTTGTGCAGCCCATATACTTCCTAGAAAACTTTTAGAATTTGGTTCTAGGCTTCCTAGAAAAGTTGTAGATCACAAATGGGGCTACAACTTTTCTTTTTAAGGCTTGGTAATGAGAGTTTGGCATCAAAAGATATATGCAATTTTCTATAGGGTAATCCTGTAGGAAAATTTTCTAAACAAGATGAGACTGAGTTTGAAGAATGTAAATGCTTGTATGTGAAATATGCTTTGTCAAATATGATTGAAGTTGGCCTAAGGATACCTAGGAAAGAGAGAAGGTTCAGGATATGCAGGATAAGAGATATAGAAGAGATAGTTACAAAGGAGAATTTAATGAAAGATGAGTAGTTTGGCAATGAAAATGAGGATAAGGAATATGCATTGACATACGAGTTTGAGCTTGAAATACCATATGATCCTAGTGGATTTAGCCCATCTAAAGCATGCACAAGTTCAGAGGGGGTGGATGTCATAAGACTACAAGTTCAGTGAAGGAAAAGCAAGAAAAAGACATCCACACAAGTACTTTGAATATGTGCTTATGGTGTACTTGAATAGGATCTTTACAAGATTTTCAAGTAGCAAAATTGGTCCACCAAAATAGTCTAAATTTCAATATTAAGTTTTAATGACTTATTGAGAACATCGGATAGATCCAAATACATACAAGGACCTATTTTGAATAGTACAAGTCATCCAAGACCAAAATTATCAAAAAACGATGTGTTTTATGAAAAGCACTATTTTTGGATATTTTGAGAAGATTTTCACAAGCCCATGCCAGCATGTGGACTAAGGTTCTTCCAATTGTTTTGAGTACTTGGATGACCATATTTGGAGCTCATAGTATGACAAAGTTATGGCCAAAACAAGTCGCAGCTAGATTCAAGGCGGCCTACAGAAAAACAAAAACAGGGAAAGCAAAAAGCAAGGCAAGGAAGGCAAAAGCAAGTTTTTGTGTTTGAAAAGCAAGAGTTTAAGTTAGTAAACAAGGGATAGAGTTGTATAAATAGAAGCATGGATGAATGAGAAGGCCTGTGCAAAGCAATATAGAGCTTGAATCAAAGAGTTGATCGTAATAAGAGTTTCCAGCATGGTTGAGTTACCTCTTGCCTAGAGAGGTGACTTGCATTGTAATCTGATTATTGAGATACTTTGTATACTATTTTCTCATAATATAAAGAGTTTCTTGGCATTGTTTTGGCTGCCTATTTCTTGTCTCATTGAGTTGATCCCCTTTGGATTGCAGCTAAACACACTAGCCCCCAATAAAGTGTGCATGAGTGTAGGACTCATCGATGCTCCACCAAGTCATAGCCTAATAGACTTAGACTCTTATGCCCACCTCATCCAACGTGAGTGACACACTTAAATAGATCAACTCTCCATCAAACATACACATATTATCTACAACCTTTAGCACAAAGTTTATTAGAACTTGAAAGCTTTGGGATTGACGACATGCTCATTTAGTGGCTTGGCTGCCCAACTCTGACCATATCAGCCTGCTTTGAGACGCTCTACTAGAGCTAGATGTCATCCTTTGTGAGTGCTCTACGCCCTCCATGGATTATGTTATGGTGAGAGATGTACGTGAGCCTCTCTCTTATGATGAGGCCATGCATAGAGATGATAGTCACTCATGGGATAGAGCTATGCAATCAAAATTTGATTCCTAACAAACTAACCATACATGGGATTTGGTTCACATTCTGTGTGTGTGTGTGTGTGTGTGTGTAGATATATATATTCAAAAATTTAGATGATGAGATGACATATATCGAAAAGCTTTACAAGGAGATGCAAAGAGGCCCTTCTATTCAGGGTCATTACAAAAGTTATTCTTTGTGCTTCTGACAAGATTTTGGAGTAGATAGGAGAGTAGATACCATTTTGTGTGTGTGTGTGTGTGTGTGTGTTGGAAAGCCAATTGGGCTTGTGAAAGAGCTTTAGAATCACCCCTAAAGGTTATGAGTGCATTCGCCCATTGTGAGGTAGTCTCTTACTTGCTGCAAGCCTTCGTTATACTCACTCTCTTATCGAAAAGTGTCCACACAACTTGTACAAAAGGGCCACGCCCAGGCATATCATTATTCCACCCATGTGGAATTTCATGATGGAGTTGAGGTCAAAGGATCATCCACAAGAATGCGCTAATAATTTGCTACCAAGTGGTTCTTTCTAGAATGTGTTGTTGTTTGTGCTTAATGATTCATTAGCAAGAATCGCCAAAGATTCCTCTCTCTCTCTCTCTCTCTCTCTCTCTCTCTCTCTCTCTCTCTCTCTCTCTCTCTCTCTCTCTCTCTCTCTCTCTGTGTCACCAGGTGGTGATACTTTTTACAATTGCTTTCCTTATTTACTTATATAAATATTTTGTTTTTCTTTTCTTTAGTTGATGTTGCTTTTTACCCCCAGAGTTCTCTTGGAATAAGCCGAGATCTTTGGATGGCCAGAAGAGGCAGCCATTGGGACAAATTGGACTAATGGCTTGTTTGAGCCTTAGGACCAGTTCCATATTGAATGGGCATTGAAGAATAGAATGCCAGTGGCTTGGGACAATGTGCTTAGCCACTAGAGATGGTGTAGGACAATGAGCCTAGCCCAGACAGAAGATGCACATGTGAGAATGCTCATGGAATAAAAGTCACTGTAATTGAGCCACATTACACTTTTTGATGTGGTTGCAATGATAAGAGTTGCTCAGAACAACTCGAGGAATGTAGGGGTCAGCATCCCTAAAATTTAGGGAGTTACTATTTTTGGACCCTAGAATCTGTTCATGTCATTATCTTCGTTTTTGCACGAGGATTAATTATTTGGTCTGCGCCGAGGTCAAATTTCACACTGATCATGGAGAATTTTAGACCGGAAGGTCTAAATGGAAAAATTGTTACATGTATGCCATGTGGCACAAATTCCCAAAAGAGAGAACGAGAGCATTTAAAAAAAAAACGTTATCGGCATAAGGGGCAGATCTGAGAGTGAAGTTTTGAGGAGCTGAGGGCAAATTGCTGCAGTTTCATCAGCTATGGAGAGTACTTCTTCATCTCTGACTCATGTACGGAGGTAGAGCTTGCTCCCTTTAATCAACTCTCTCTCTATTCTCAGAGGAAATGCTTTGCATGATGGGCTGATTCCATCGAAGGTACAATTCTGCATTTTCTTTGCACTTCTACTGAGGCAAGAGCCTCACTGTCCAGGTTCAGGAGCAACTGTTGGCTTCTCCAATGGAGGAACTAAAGGAAGTAATGACCATGCCACACAGGAATAGGGTTTTTAAGCTTTGATTTAGTGTTGTTTGTGGGATTGTTCTGAACATGCTAGATAGTAAGAACAATGAATTCAGAGATGTGCAGACTATAGCACATGAATCATTGAGTTTCGTTCACAGAAAATACTTTCCTAAAAGGGATGTTGTTCTAAACATGTTGGACAGTAAGAACAGTGAATTAAGAGATTTGCAGCTGCAATTCTGCACATGAATAATTGAGTTTTGGTCACAGAAAATGCTTTCCTAAAAGGGATGTTGATCTGATCTTGTTGTACTGTTCTTATGCAGCTGGGATTTACTCAGAAAAGATGAAAACCAACTGTTCACAGGTTATGAATTTTGGAACATTTCATTTTTGTAAATTTCCATGTTTTAATTGATTAAGAAAGGCACCGATCTTCGGGGCCAATCTAGTGTTGAGTGAGGGAGTGAGGTTTCTGTTTGTGTGTGTGTGAAAAGACCAAGTGTTAATTCAAGGAACTACCACTTTATGTGAGTCATAGACTGGTTTCATGGTTCCATCCTTGGGATTTAAATTCTTTTCTGTAAGAATTTAAGCTCGGACAGTTTTGGGTGAAAAGGCCATACACACAGATTTTATAGAGATTACAAGACTAGAGAGATGGTAGACATGGATAAAGGCAAAGGAAAACTCCCCCATGAAGAAGAGAGTTCTTATTTTGCTCATAGACACTGAAGAGAGAGTATTGGTGCATAGGTGTCAGCACCTTCTAAAACTGACATTGAACCACAAGATGAGGAGCAAGAACAAGAGGACTTGTTTATGGCACAACTCCTTAGTATGGTTGGTCCTTTCCAACAGCTTGTAAAGAATCCTCGGATGCAAAAACTTTTGAAGTTACATAATGAGGATTCTCAAGTTGAGTCATCACATCATACCACACGGAGTGCTAAAAAAGGCAAACCTCTAAAGTGCGCAAGCATGTGGAAAAGACACCAAACATGGAGACAGGTCCAGTGTAACAAGAAGCAAAAGCACAAGATCAGGGAGTGAATGGTCAAGGTAGTTATGCACAAGTGGCACAACAGACTATTCCTCATCAGTTTGCTACTTATCCTAGTTACTTTGGTGGTGGGTCAGTTTTTCAAGCAATGGCTGGATTACCCACGGGTTATCAAGGATACTTACCTAGAGAGCCACTAGGAATGATGCCTATTGAAGCAGTGAACCCACTTCATGCTAATATTGATCTACAGCCCGGTTATCAAACTTTGCAGAGTCCTTATTTGATGCATGGAGTACAAAATGCAACGGCTGGTTTTTTTCAGCCTAGTGGGCATATGGCAGCTAAGACAGGTGAAATGAAAGTTGATAATGCACCTAAGGGACTCCCCTTTTTACAACCATGTGTCTATGACAACCTGACACCAAAAAGTTTAAAGCCTAAAGACTATAAAGAGAGTGGCCAGGCATTAAAGTTTGAAACCTTCAATGGTATGCAAGATAAGTTGAAAGCTTTGACATTTATACAGCAGTTTGATGTAGCTTACACTGGAGGGAATATTACTAAGACTTCTAAGGTGCGGAAGGCTGCAACTTTTTTGAAAGGTAATGCTCTGCAATGGTGGAACATATTGTTGATGCAAGGATATGCACCTGCCACTTGGGTCCATTTCAAACAGTTGTTTGCAGCCTCATGGTTAACTAACACGTTTGAAGTAGATGTCATGACTGCATGGCATAAATTGGACGCGGCAAATTGTGTGGATTTAGAAGAGTACAATAAGAAATTTTGGAAAGCACTTTTGCCCGTGAGTTCTTATAGGATAGCGCCCCTATCAGAACAAATTGAAAAGTACTGTTGCGGTTGCCCGAAGCCATCAAGGATTATTGTACCAAGACTAGGCATGTGTTAGATGTGGAGCTTAAAGGAGAGTCTGTCCCAGTTTTTTCTGCTTCTGCAATTACTTCTGTAATGAAAAATCATATTTCTGCATACTTGTTTTTTGCAAAGCAAGTTAATGATGTTGACAGTAATGTGTTTGTACTAGATGAAAGTACAAGGGCTTTCTTAGATAAATTCAACAAACATTTCTCAGATTTGTTACCAGGAGAGTTACCCCCTGAGAGGCCTGAAGATCATACCATAAATCTTATTCCAAGGACCGGTCTGCCCAATAGGCCACTGTACAGGGTCAGTGTAGAACAACAGAAAGAGATTATGACACAGGTTAATGAGCTTTTAGAGAAGGGACTAATTCAGCCTAGTAGTTCTCCGTTTTTTTCACCTGTGTTGTTAGTTCAAAAAAAGGACGGCTCTTGGCAAATGTGTATTGACCACAGAGCCTTGAATAAGAACACAATCAAGAATAGGTTTTCGATTCTGAGGATAGATGATGTTCTTGATCGATTACAGGGAGCAAGAAATGTATAGCAATATAGATTTGAAAAGTGGGTACCGTCAGATCAGAATCAAGCCAGAGGATATTCATAAGACTACTTTTAGAACGACATTTGGTCACTATGAATTTTTAGTTATGACATTTGTTTGATATGATTATCTTTTCAAAAAATGAAGAGGAGCATAGAAAACACTTAGTTACAATCTTTAATGAGCTTAAGCATAACAAATTTCTCATTAATGACAAGAAGAGTGAATTAGAAGAGATTCACTTCCTTGGGCACAGTGTTTCTAAAGATGGTGTGAAGATAGATCCTGCAAAGATAGAAGCAATTGTCTCTTGGCCAGACTTGAAAACTGTTCATGATGTCTGCAGTTTCATTGGCCTATGCTCTTACTACAGAAGATTTGTAAGACACTTTGCAGAGATTTCCTCTCCTTTACATGCGCTTGAAAAGAAGGATGTCAAATGGCAATGGATTGACAAAGAGAAATCAACATTTAGATGTTTGAAGAGGAAAATGACTACAGATCCAGTACTTATTTTGCCAGATCTGTCTAAGCCGTTTTGTAGTGCAGTGTGATGCATGTGGAAATAGCATTGGTGTTATATTAATGCAGAATGGCCGAGTTGTGGCATACGAGAGTAGAGTACTTTCTGTCATTGAAAGGACTTACCAAATTTATGAGAAAGAGTTATTGGCTATGATCCATGCACTCTCTAGTTGGAAGCACTATTTGCATGGTGCTGATTTTGTAGTGTAAACGGGCCATCAAACACTTAGGTACTTTCTCACACACGCTAAATTGTTAGAGAAACACATG
This sequence comes from Lygodium microphyllum, assembly GCF_053477565.2. Classification (NCBI taxonomy): domain Eukaryota; kingdom Viridiplantae; phylum Streptophyta; class Polypodiopsida; order Schizaeales; family Lygodiaceae; genus Lygodium; species Lygodium microphyllum. Next base: position 140,006,632 of record NC_141153.1, read on the forward strand.
TGTTGGGAAAATTTCCTATCTATGTTTCATTTTCAAATAGTGCATGTGGAAGGCAAGAAGAATGTAGTTGCAGATGCTTTATCTCGCAAACCACAGGTGTCAGCTGTTTCAATTTCTTATCACCATGAATTGGATGATATGAAAGAGTAGTATGCTGATGACGAAGATTTCCTAAAATCTATGAACAGTTGATCAATGGCCAACATCATGATCATTATGTGTTCAAAGAATGCTTTATCATGATGCATGGAAGACTATGCGTTACAAAACAACTAAGGCCAAAAGTTTTATTAAAAAGTCATGCTCCATCGTATGTAGGACATCGTGGTATTGATGCTACAGTCAAAGTGGTAGAGACTTTCTTCTATTGGCCAGCCTTGAGATCTAATGTTGATGCATATGTAAGATCTTGCCTTGTATGTCAAAAGGTCAAATTTGATAGACAAAAGGCACCATGGTTATTGCAACCACTGCCTATCTAGAAAGGCCATGGGAAAGTATTGCCACGGATTTCATTTTTTATCTTCCAAGAACTTCTTCGGGAAATGATGGAATCAGGACTATCATTTGCAGATTCAACAAATATGCACATTTCATTCCTATAAGGAAAATGATTAAGTCAGAACACATGTTAAATATATTTATGCATAATATATTCAAGTACCATGGAATGCCACGGTCAATTGTTGTCAGTGATAGGGACCCAAGAATGACTAGCTTGTTTTGGAAAGCATTATTTGAAAACATGGGCACTATGCTAAAATTTTCATCTTCATTCCATCCACAAACTGATGGACAATCTGAAGAAGCAAATTTGATTGTTTTAGATCTACTGAAGTGTTATGTTTCATATCATAAGACTTCTTGGGAACACTACTTGCCATTGGTTGAGTATGCATACAATAATACAGTGCACTCATCTACTAGCAAAGGACCTTTTGAGATTGTGGAAGGTGGAAAGAAATTGCCTCCCATTTTGTAGACAAAAGATAACATTTAGGTCAAATTTGATAGACAAAAGGCATCATGGTTATTGAAACCACTGCCTATCTAGAAGGGCCATGGGAAAGTATTGCCATGGATTTCATTTTTGATCTTCCAAGAACTTCTTCGGGGAATGATGGAATCTGGACTATCATTTGCAGATTCAACAAATATGCACATTTCATTCCTATAAGGAAAATGATTAAGTCAGAACACATGTTAAAGATATTTATGCATAATATCTTCAAGTACCATGGAATGCCACGGTCAATTGTCAGTGATAGGGACCCAAGAATGACTAGCTTGTTTTGGAAAGCATTATTTGAAAACATGGGCACTACGCTGAAATTTTCATCGTCATTCCATCCACAAACTGATGGACAATCTGAAGAAGCAAATTCGATTGTTTTAGATCTACTGAAGTGTTATGTTTCATATCATAAGACTTCTTGGGAACACTACTTGCCATTGGTTGAGTATGCATACAATAATACAGTGCACTCATCTACTAGCAAAGCACCTTTTGAGATTGTGGAAGGTGGAAAGAAACTGCCTCCCATTTTGTAGACAAAAGATAACCTTTTTGAAGCAGATCGTTATGTAAAAGATTGGGAAGAAGCATATAAAAAGGTCAAGTATGCCTTAGAAAAGTCACAAGCTAAACAAAAAAGAGCTGCTAATAGTCATCGTTGGGAACTCTTGTTCAAAAAGGATAATTGGGTCTTATTGCGTTTTGAAAAGGCACGTTTGAGAAAACAGAAGGGCAAGGAGCATTTGTTTCCAAAGCTGAGTATGTATTGCTATGGCCCTTTTCAAGTCTCAAAGAAGATCAATGATGTGGCATATAGGTTGAAATTGCTAGAGAATTGGAAAATTCATAATACATTCCATGTGAGCCTATTGAGGCCTTCTATTGGTGAATTGCTAGAAGATATGGTTCAACAGGAACAACCAAAAGTAGATGAATTAGATGAGATTCTAGTTCGTAAGCAAATCATAGCACATAAGGATAGGAAAGTGAAAGGTAGATTTATAAGAAGATTTTTGGTGAAGTTCAAGAACTATTCACCAATGGATGCCAAATGGATGGAAGAGGCTGAATTGGTAGATTCGCCTCAGTTATTGCAACTTTACCGAGAAGCTTTCTTACTAGAACCTACATTGACTTAGAATGCTTTTTGAAGCAATGTACATTCTCTATTGTACAATTGAATGTTGCATCTCATCGAATAATGCACAATGTATGGTTTACACTTAGCATTAACATGTGTATCATTGAATGAAATCTCAATGCTTTGAAGTTGTATTTGTTACACTTTAGTTGAATGATTATACATGTTGTGACACTAATAGTTCAGGGATACGTGCTATCGCCCTGTGTTGCATCCGGAAACATGTATATTAGCAAGGCTCCTAGTAATCATAGTTGGATACAGGATGTGATCCTCCACCTATGTGAGACTTGAACTTGCAATGACACAAATGGTAGTGGGGAAACTCCTACCATCGCCCCGTGTCATCTGTTAGCAAGTGATACATGCGATGGCACTAATAACATGGAGAATCTTGTTATCGTCATGTGTCATCCATTAGCATGTGTGGCATGCAATCGAGGTCGCTTGCTTCTTTCAAGAGGGGGGTATGTCACTAGGTGGTGATACTTTTTACAGTTGCTTTCCTTATTTACTTATATAAATATTTTATTTTTCTTTTCTTTAGTTGCTGTTACTTTTTACCCCCGGAGTTCTCTTGGAATAAGCCAGGATCTTTGCATGGCCAGAAGAGGCAGCCATTGGGACAAATTGGACTAATGGTTTGTCTGAGCCTTAGGACTAAATCCATATTGAATGGGCACTGAATAATAAAATGCTAGTGGTTTGGGACTGTGTGCTTAGCCATTGGAGATGGTGCAGGACAATGAGCCTAGCCTAGACAAAAGATGCACATGTGAGAATGCTCATGGAATAAAAGTCACAGTAACTGAGCCACATTACACTTTTTGATGTGGTTGCAATGATAAAAGTTGCTCAGAACAACTCAAGGAATGCAGGGGTCACCATCCCTAAAATTTAGGAAATTAATCTTCTTTTTGCACGAGGATTAATTCTTTGGTTCGTGCTAGGGTCAAATTTTGCACCAATCATGGAGAATTTTAGACCGGAATATTTAAACGGGAAAATTGTTATATATATGCCATGTGGCACAAATTCGCGTGAGAGAGAGAGAGAGAGAGAGAGAGAGAGAGAGAGAGAGAGAGAGAGAGAGAGAGAGAGAGAGAGAGAAAGAAAGTTATATTAACGTCTTCTACAGACCAAAACTGGTCTATGAGACAAACTGTGATACAACTGATGAGGTCCAGCTATCCAAAATAAAAGTGCTGAATGAAAAGCTAAAAACTGGAAACTGAAAATACGGTGCTGTGAGTGTGATGAGTGTCGTGTATGTGTATGTGCGTATATAGCTCTGGTACTCCAGATAATGGCTACAAAAGGGGAACAAATGTCGGCTATGATAGGGGAACAACTGTCGGTTGTGATAAAGTGGTGCGATGTGTATATGTAACAGATGCAGGGAGATATACTATCCTGGGATGTAACAGCAGTCGTCGAAGTCGCTAATAGCAGGTGATCCCTCCTGGATGCAGGATGTGGTACATCGGCGGTGGAGAAAGAGCAAACTGGAGATCTGAGATCCAATGTGTCGAGTGTCGTCGGATCTCAGTCTGCTGTCGATGTAGATCAAGAATCCTCCGGATCTCCTGTCGGTGTGGCTGTGGGGTCCGAAACCCACGGATCCTCGTGCGGCGTCGGGTACGCTGGTCCTCAGCCTGCTGTAGTGTGAGCTCGGAGGTCTGGCTAGAGGCTGGTACAGTAGCTCTCACTCTGTCTATCTGAAAGAACTGTGTAATAGTCGTCTGGGTGGGCCCCTCTCTGACTGGGACCCGCTGTGTGCTTTGCTCTCTGATGTGCCATGCCTCTCCCAGAAAACGGCCAAATGAGAGAGAGAGAGAGAGAGAGAGAGAGAGAGAGAGAGAGAGAGAGAGAGAGAGAGAGAGAGAGAGCATTAAAAAAAAACATAATCGACATAAGGGACAGATCTAAGAGTGAAGTTTTGAGGAGCTGAGGGTAGATTGCTGCAGTTTCATTAGCTATTGAGAGTACTTCTTCATCCCTGACTCATGTACGGAGGTAGAGCTTGCTCCCTCTGATCAACTCTCTCTCTATTCTCAGAAGAAATGCTTTGCATGATGGGTTGATTCCATCGAAGGTATAATTCTGTGTTTTCTTTGCACTTTTGCTAAGGCAAGAGCCTCACTATCCAGGTTTAGGAGCAGCTGTTGGCTTCTCCAATGCAGGAACTAAAGGAAGTAATGACCATGCCACCCAGGAACATGGTTTTTCAGCTCTAATTTAGTGCTGTTTATGGGATTGTTTTAATGCTGGACAGTAAGAACAATGAATTCAGAGATCTGTAGACGGCAATTCTGCACATAAATCATTGAGCTATGGTTACAGAAAATGCTTTTCTAAAAGGGATGTTGTTCTGGTCATGCTGTATTGTCCTTATGCTGCTGGGATTTACTTAGAAAAGATGAAAACCAACGGTTCTCAGGTTGTGTTTTGGAACATTTCGTTTTTGTAACTTTTTATCTTTTAATTGATAAAGAAATACTGAGAGGGGCACCGGTCTTTGGGGCCAATCTGGTGTTGAGCGAGGGAGTGAGGTCTCTGTTTGTGTTTGTGTGAAAAGACCAGGTGTTAATCGAAGGAACTACTGCTTTATGTGAGTCATAGACCGGTTTCACTCACACACACACACACACACACACACACACACACACACTCTCTCTCTCTCTCTCTCTCTCTCTCTCTCTCTCTCTCTCTCTCTCTCTCTCTACAAGCATGTCCCCACTCTCTCTCTTTCTTGCTCCATAAGCTATCTGCCCTCAAGCTTTCTCTCTTTTGCACCAAGGAAGAGATCAAAGTATCTCACTTTCTTCTCTCCTCTCTCTCTCTCTCTCTCATGTGTATATATATACATATCTATACATATGATATATATATACATACATGTGTGTGTGGATCGTTATGTGTATGTGCGTGCATGCGTATGCGTGCATGCATGACTCTTCCTTTGAATGTCCTTTCAAGGGAAAAAAATGGGTGGTAAATGAAACTTGATTTAGGAGGGTTTGTTATCGATTATGTTGTGGGCTATAATGGTGGTAGATTATGCATGAATGGAGGTATAAGGCAGGTGCATGGGTAGGTCCATGAGTAGGACAACGATAGAAGAGGGAGACAAACAATTGAAAAGGAAGCGAGAGATTCCTTAGGAATCTCGAGGCAATTGAAAATTTTAAAGATCTTGCGAGTTTCTATAGTTTGTCAAACTAGCTGCTTAATAATTATGGTAAAGAATAAAAATGTTTGCATAGAGTCCATTACTATTGTGTATCTTATTAACATAAAAATGTATATTGATGTGTTAGAATAGTACGTTTCCATGATTGAATGGTTTGTTACATCTTAACTCATATGCTTGAAATAACTATAAAATTTTTTCAAGTATAGTTAAGCAAAATGAAATGACATGTCTTTAAAAATATGAAATACATGAGCTATACTTATGAGTTTTTGAGCTAATTAGATGCTCTTAGGAACTTATTGTACAGCTTGGCACGTTTTGTTGATCAAGAGTACCTTGGAAAACAAAAAACAAAAAACCCAAAAATTACTTTTGATCAAAGTTTGAGATGTGGTGTTTTTTTATGTTTGTCTTTTTTTAAAAACATGTTATGTTTGAGATTGAACTTATAATTTTGTAAAAGTAAAGCAGTAAGGAAAAAGAAGACACAAACATGCTGTACAAGTAGCATGCCAAAGAGCTAGCACATGTTTCTTCGTTGTTTTATAATTATGGGGGAAGGTGCCATTCCATGGTCTTTTGAGAAGGTGTGGACTTTTCTTTTCTTTGCTTTTCTTTCCTTTACTATTGATCATAACAAAAATGGGAAAATATAGAATCTAACCTTGTCAAAGATAATATGTATTACAATTGTTCTTGCCTTTGCAAAACTTAACCTTGTAATGATCAGATAAAAGAAAATAAGCAAATTGCATCGATTCTAAATATATAATTATCTAGAAATGAATAACAATGTAAATACTGAAAGTATTAGTAAACTTAATTTAATGTATATTAAGTTTTAATTGAATAACACTAATTAGTTATAATAATTACCAAGTTAAATATTAACTATTTAATTAATTAACTAAATCCTTACTAATTGTTAGTTAAACTAACTATTAGTTGAACTAACTAATTGTTTAATCGTTTAATTAATCATACTTAGTTAAACTAACTAATCCTAATTGTTAAATTGTTTAATTAATTATACTTAGTTAAATGGTCACTACTAAATCATTAAACTAGTAATTTAATTGACTAAATCATTACCAATAATTAATGAACCAACTAATTAACTAAACAAACTAATTAATTAATTAATTAATTAACTAAATCATTACTAACTATTCGTACTTAATTAAACTAACTAATCGTTTACTAATTATTAAACATAACTAATAATTTGATCATTTAATTAATTGTACTTAGCTAAACTAACTAATCTTAATAGTTACTTTGTTAACCTAACTAATCCTAATCATTAAATTGTTTAATTAATCATACTTAGTTAAACTAATTAATTGAAACATCCATGTAATTAACTAATTAATTTAAACGTAACTAATCGAGGATGTAATTAACTAATTAATTCAATAATCGTAGTCGATGTAATTAACTAAGTAATTAAACGTTTAAATGTAGTCATTAAACTAACATGAACTTACCTAGACGGAGAACGAAGTCGAAGCAGGCGAAGCGAAACTCGCGAAGGAAGCAAAGGATGGATACAAGGAGAGAACGAACAACGGAAGCGAAGGAAAACAACAAGCGCAAAGGAGAGGAACAAGGGCCTTATAGCCGAACACCATGAAAAAGACAAATAGTGGAACGGGACGCTACAAAGCCAAAGCACCTTACCTTTAACAAGCAGGTGATTGATAAAAATAAGACAACAATAAAAAAAATCAAATCAACCAGAAAAAAGGTTTGAAAAAATCTCCCTTTAGCTCCACGTCTAAAGTAGGCTCAATACTTTCTTGGCGAGAAGATAGACGTACTTGCTTTTAATTTCTTCGACTGCTTATAGACCTCTTCGCCATGGAATCTGCCTCAGTCCCTTCCCCGCCTCCTTCGTCAGATTCTATTTTATTGTTTGCTTCCTCTCCTATAGTACCATCTATAAAAAGCTTGGAGGATATCCATGCAGGACACACCCCAGGTGGAACCCGGACTGTGGAGTTTAGAACAACTGAAATTGATCCTTTATCAATGGGTGCTGCGCGGAGAGCTCTTGAGAAGAGAGCTACAAGCAATAAAACCCTTTTGGCTTCCAAGATACGAGCAAGGCGACGAATCTCAACTAGTGGAGAGATTTTGAAGCGATCAAAAGTGCAGGAAACTGAGCTTGAGAAGGAGGTACACGACCTGAAAGCACTGCTTACTTCATCCTTTGTTGAGCTTCCCCAAATCAAGGCTCGGTTGGACAAATTGGAGGCAGCTAATCCAGACTTATATACTCCCCTTGCTCTGAACAGAGAGTTGGCAGTCAGCAACCTCATACACTCTTGCTTGCGTACATTAGATGGAATTGTAAGTGGTATTGCTAGCAGAGCTATTGACCTTGAACCACTTGTGGCACCAGGGGGACCATGGGCTAAAAAACCTTTGGATAGACTCACCTACACAAACTTTTGGTGGCTATACTATAACCAAACCATTTATGATCCAACTGTACCACTGCAAGCCTATTTTTCTGAGGTTCTTGGTATTCAGATTCCATCCCCTCCTCCCTCGACCCTGAGCTTCGAGGTAAAAAAGTCACAGAAGTTGTACAACATTGCAGTGAACATTGCAATCCCAAAAGTGATGGTACCTGCTGAGGACAAGGTCTTTGCTTACATGCAACCTATTGAGCTTTTTAATATTCGCACTATGATTGGATGTTATCTCAGTGTATTTAAGAACCTTCGCAATGATAGTATTCATATGTTTGAAAGGATGTTAAGCTTCGAGAAGAATGGACGATGGGTTGCAGCCTCTCCAAGCCCAATTGAGAACATATTTCTTCTTGATCATATCCTACCGCTGAAAGATTTGGAGTTGATGCGGTCTGTTTTGGTTGATATTGTTGAGCATCTTGATGAGCTCGGACGTCTTCAGCCTTTGAGGCCCTTGGTGAAGGGGTTGGCTGAATGTTTTCTTTCTCGGGTTGTCAAGGATATTGAGAAACCAGCTGGATGGGAGTTGTGCTATGCATTTCCTACCTATTGGATGGCTCCGGAGGGAGAATATTACTACAGCCGTTTGAGTGGACAATATTTTCGAGCAACATCGGAGGGGTCTATGGAGCCATACAATCCCGTTGTATGAGCTGATGTAGTTGATTCAGCTTGACAATGAACTCAGGACATGAATTTTTGTATCCATATCAAGCCCGCCTTGGTGTTGTATATGGGTATGTGGTAATCATGAATATGTTGAAGAATGACAATCACTTATTTGTAACTGCTTAGATTATGCTGGTAGGACTAGTTAACACAATTTTTTCTACTACTAGGTGAAACTATCAAGACACAGCTTGTGAATCTCTGAAGTACCTCGGTAAAATCCTTACACCTTGGGAATTGTCAGTTTTGATTGATCAGTATAATGATAAGTAACTGGAAGTAAGGACATAACTTGGTTGTTACTATGATTTATCCTATGTTAATACTTACTGTTATAATCTTTTAAGGTTTATACAAATTGGTACGACCTTCATACCATACTACCCACACATATTGTTTTGGTGCAAAATAGCTTGGATGCCCCCCTTGTTAAAATGTTGTACCTTTTTAAGAGCAGAATTCTTTACTGTTTATATGCTTTATAACACTCTTGTTGCTAACAAGAATCGGCATGAGCTTGTTGGTTTTTGTAGGACCTATGCCTTGTAGGTGTTGTATTTGAAATCCTGGCTGGGTTGTGGGTTTTTGAAAATTAATGACACTAGCATATATCGTGAACACTGGCTAGGTCTAGAATCATCGTGACTGAACTAGAAGTTTACTTAGACAAGCCGCAAGCCAGGATGGATTTTTCAAATCAATGCGAAATTCTGGTTTGGACTAAACACGATGTTCTGATTTTTTTCTATGGTTGAATAGAAACATTGGAAGTGGGGTACAAGTTTATATAGTAAAAATGGTCTTATTTGAGATTTACTTGTGCTGATGCAAATAGTCTGTCTTTCCTATTTATGTTGCTGTAACTACGGTAATCACCTATGCTTTTGTATGTTTTTGTCTGAATGATGATGGGACTACAGTAATCACCTATGCTTCTGTATGTTTTTGTCCATGCTCTTTCAACTACACTTTGGTTGTAGTCTTTCACTGACTTCTGTGTGCTGCAGTTTTCTGCTATGCTTTTGTATGTTTTCGTCTAGCTATGCATGAGGAACTTATAGGTAGGTTGTACAGCCTTGTGCTTATAGCTACAATGTGGTTATATAGTGTTGTCATTGAATGCCATGTGATGCACTTTTCTTTATGGATGAGACGTTGTCTTTTCCTAGATCTGTAGGGACTAAGTAGTACCTATGCAAATCTACGTTAGCATCCGAACCGAATCTTATTTATTAGGAAACGATAAAAGTTTACAAGTAGTAAGACTTATGGGTTGACATATTCTTACAGTTGAATCCTTGGGTTGCTTAGATACAGCAGTATTAACAATAAAATGTTCAGTTAACTCTTTCTGCCTGTGATATTTATACTCAATTGTGACGGTCTCTTATCATAATTGATTGTTAGATACATTTTGGGTGGGCATATTTTCAACTTCTACTAAAGATCTTGGAAAGGTTTTGCAAAAAATACTCATCTCCTTCATCTTCATCTATCCTTCTAGATTGGAATTGTAGGAAGTATACTTACATTTTTAGTGGCCAGCTTGCAACAATAGTTTTAAAACATATTGCAAAAGAATTCAACTCCTTCAACTACCCTTCAAGATTGGGATTAGAGCGATTTCAATTTCAAACTCCATCTCACCAATCCACAGACTTTAGCTGATTACTTGAAGGTACTACTAGTGGGACTTTTTTGAGCAACAATTCTATTCAATGTGTCTAAATTGGACTGTATGTAGATGTTTCAATGACTGATTCTCTGATTGACATGTTTGCAAGATGTGAGAACCTAGGGAAAAGTTCATCGAATACCTAACATGATGTTCAATAAAGATGTAGTTTTTTGCAGCACACTAAGTGCAGGTACAACAAGAATGAGAATGCTTGTTACAGGGCTCACATATTATTGATATTTTCTAGATTGAAGTAGGTAGTTAGCTTTAGATTTAAGGCCTCAAGATGAGGATCATTATTATTGTGCTATTTGATGCTTCTATCATACACACAAGATGAAGACCATTGCATGTATTATCATTATAAGATCTCAGTATACTCAATTACAAAATCTCTCCTAGTGTACTCAGTAGCAAATTTGGTAGGAGTATTCATTGAATTTGTGTCAGCTCTCTTGTTTGAGAATCAAAGTTTGACATCTAGTATCAAAGTTAGGCTTTAGCATCTAGAATCACCATAGGTAGGTTGCAGTATCTAGGTTTACTATAGGCAGCATCTAGGATCACTCTAGGTATTTGGAATTGAAGTCAATATATGGGATCATTGCTAGCAGCATCTGGGATCATTACAAGTATTTGGGACCTTAAAGTTAGTGTTTGGGATGATTACAAGGCCCAAGTAGTATCTAGGATCATTGCATAGGGTCACTGTAAGCAGTATAAGAAAGATGAATACCATGCATCATTCAAAGGATTACACAGGCTCTATGACTAGTAGGTTTGTTTTCAAATGAGGAAGTTTGATTTTGAATGAGAATGTAATACTATTGCGCTTTTGGAATGGCAAGTCTTGGATCATAGATATGCATTTGTATAATGCTAAGATAGCCCAAATAGTAGACATCCGAGCCATAGGTGCAAAAGTCTCAAAATAGTCCAAACTTGCTCTTTTAGCAAAACCCTTGGCAACAAGCCTAGCTTTGTGCTTGTCCAAGGAACCATTTGTAAGGTACTTGGTCTTATAGACCCACTTCACACCGATCACCTTTCGCTTTGGCAGACACGGAACCAACTCCCAAGTCTGATTACACTTGATAGAATTGAGCTCCATCTGCATGGCCTAACGCTAAATATCCTGTGCAAGAGCCTCCTCAACTGTAGTAGACTCGCTATCATGAAGAATCTGTGACATAAGAGCATAGTTCACACAGAGTGAACTATTGCACTGGCCTGTAAGCGAGTTGATCTGCGTGGAGTTGTAGGAGAAGCAGGAAAGTCAGAAACATCAGAATACTGCATGAGTTGTTAGTACCAAAGAGGAATCCGAATAGGCTCATCGTACTGCGAGGGAGACTGACTAGTCTCTAGTACTTGTAATGCATCTGTTTGTGGAAGGGAATCTCCCTCACCAAGGGAAGGTAAATCCTCCTCATTTGAAGAAGGCTCCCTCTTTGACAGTTGAGTATTTCTAGAGGACTCTAGACAGGAGGCTGAAGGGATGGAACTACTCGGCGAAGAATAAGTAGTCGTGTCCATCAAAGGTGGTAGGGAGGCCGGGGTAGAGCGAGCATAGGGAGGAGGGGATTGAGCCAAAGACGAAGAAGGGGTGCTAAGAGGAAACCTAGAAGGGAGAAGAGGAATTGACGGTGGGGGAGGGTTCAATGATGACGAAGAAGCACCTGCAAGAGAACTATCAATAGTATCCTCGGAGGCCACAACCTCGTCAAAGATCACATCCTTGCTCACCTAAAGCTTCTGTGTCATCGAGTTGTAGAGTCGATAGCCCTTCATGGTAGTACTGTAGCCCACGACGATGAGCTTCCCGGACTTGGAGTCAAGCTTCGTCTTCCTCTTCTTCTTGTCCATATGGACAAATGCATCACATCCAAAGATGTGGAAGTGAGACATGGAAGGATTTTGACCAAAGAAAGCCTCGTAGGGAGTCATGTCTTGTAAGGCAAAGTCGGGGAACGGTTGCGGATGTGAACCGCGATATGGTGAAAGCTCCTCCCATAAGAGTGTCTCCAGGTCCTCGATATGATAAGGCTAGTGTAGAAGACATCGAACCGAGGAGATGGTCAAAAGGATCGTAGCCATGTCTTCAGAGGATATCATCCGACCAAGAGAGACAAGCTCACCCCTTATGTCCTCCATCTTAGTGATGTGCTTTTCATAGAGGAGGAATCTTCAAGATTGAGCATCCGCAACTTCTTTTGAAGGAAAATCTTGTGGACAAACGTCTTGTGCTAATACAAAGACGCAAGCTTCTTTCACACTTCCGGTGCAGTCTTCACCCTGCGAACATGCACAAGGATAGAATCCTGTTAAAGAGAGGTCTGGCTCGAGAGTTGAGCCAATCCCACAAGGCTGCATGGTCCATAGAAGTTCCATCTGCTAGATCCTCCTTAGGACAGGGGATAGAATCAGAAACAAGAGCCCAACGATTGAATGTGTCGAGTATGTACTCCACCTTATATGACCATAACAAATAGTTCGAACCATGGAGTTTGTGCTTTGGGCAATGAAGGTAAGACAAGCATTTGCATTGAGGGTATTGTTGGGTATTTGACTCACGCCTCACTTACGCCTACGCTCATATGGGAGTGTCGGTGATCAGTAGGACACTGGGGCACTTTTTACTCTTGGTAGGAGAGGTTTTTTTCCCCAGACTTATAGTCTTATTTTCGTATGTGCTTATGTGCTTATGTTACACACTTACGGGCACTTACCGTGTTCGGGTGTGAACACCCCCTACAACCCTAAGGTTTAAGGGTTGTACTTTGTACTTTCATTTTACACTCTTTCAGTCTATTCTTTTGGGTGTCGTACTTCACTCTGTTGTTAGATATGATCAATGCCCCACCCTCATTAGGTGCTACCAATGATCCATGGTGCTCAAAGTTGTAAGGTCCCCATTATGAGGAGAAGCCATATGTGAGCCCGGACATTGGTTGAGTCCTGACTTGTATGTCAGATGAGGTCTATGTGACCGGATGGCAAAAAGGTGACCGTTGTGGGTCTAATCTTTGGGTTAGACAGAGTAGTTAAGCTGGTAGCAAATCAAGGCACATTGCATCGAGTTGCGGGGTAAGAGAGTTATCAGGGGCCCTAGCCAATGGTAAAGGGAATATTCCCTAGAATATTCCCTAGCCAACTAGTGGAGGTGCACATGGAAGGTCAATAGACACATGGGCACATGGAAGGTCAACAGACACATGTGCATATGAAAGGTCAACAGACACATGTGCATATGGAAGGTCAACAGACACATGGGCACATGGAAGGTCAACAGACACCCCCTTCACAAGCTATAAAAGCTAAACCTCTTCATAGCTATCGATCACTCATCTTTCACCCAGTCAGAGTTGTTGTTCCAGCTAGCCTTAAGCTCTTCACCTATCTTCTGTCTAGATCGCCATCTAAGCTTTACACTGTGGAAGCGCACGGGTGGACAGAGCCATCTTTGTATCAGTTGTTTGGAGTTAAAGAATTTACTGATTCTCCTCTTATCTGTTGTGTACTCTCTCTATCTCTTTCTCAGATTCTGTTCGCTGCGGCGTGTAATATTTTACATGGTATCAGAGCCCAGGGGGCTCTAGAGATCGGAGAGCGTGCAAGAGGCAAAGGCTTCAACAGCAAAGAGAAACTATGTCGACTTCCGGAAGCGGTGCAGGAGGTGGTGTTGCTGTACCGGCTATTCAAACACTGAGGATTCGTCCACCAACCTTCAGCGAAGACAAGTTAGATGGTACAAACTACACCTTGTGGAAGTTCAAAATTACAACTATCCTTGATTCTTATGAGCTTCTGGAGACTGTGCTAGGGACTGACGCAGAACCACAGCCTACCTCCGACCCATCAAATCCTAGTGTGATGATTTCTTCGAATGCAGATCTTCTGCGAGCTTGGAAACGAAGGAATGCAGATGCATTGTGTGCCTTAGTTACAAGTTGTTCTGACAGTGTTTTGACTTTGATTCAGCATACAACCAAAGCGTCAGAGGCTTGGAATGTAGAGAATCAACTAGCAGCGGAGAAGTTTGCTGAAGGAGAGACGGTTGAAGCATTCATCACTCGGATTAAGAATCTGCGCGACCAGATGGCTGGCGCTGGGATACAAAAGACTAGCGAAGAGCTAGCTCGGAGGTGTCTTCGGATTTGTCCACAAAAGTTTGATGGACTAGTAACTGCCCTTAATACTCAGGTGAGACCTCAAGCTTTGACTTTTGAGGAGTTTTGTGCATTATTAATGGAGGAGGAGTTGAGGCTGAAAGCCCGAGAAGGAAGCAACAATGGAGATGCTGCATTCTCTGCCAATACAAAAGGCAAAGGTGTTTCCTCCACCAAAAATGATGGTGACAAAAAGAAGAAGGGCGGCAAGAAGAAGTTTCAAGGAGAGTGCTTCTACTGCAAGAAGAAAGGACATGCAATTGCAGATTGTCGTGTCAAGAAGGCAGATGAAAAGAATGGTACCCTTAAAAGTAAAGGGAAAGAGAGCCAATACGGTTGAAGCAGAGTTGGAATTATTCATGGCGACCATTGAGGAAGTGTGCTCCTCGGCGCAAGAAGAATCTACCACTGACTCATGGGTGTTGGATAGTGGGGCCTCCCGTCACATGACCAACAAGAAAGGTCTATACAGTTCTATGCAGCCTCTACAAGAATCCATCACTGTGACGGTTAGAAATGATGCTAAATGCCCTGCTGCGGGCACAGGTACTATTTCTTTTGTTGCTGCAAATGGTGAAGTCAAAAAGCTTTCAAATGTGTTGTATGTTCCCGAAATCAGGAGAAATCTCTTATCAGTTTGCTGCCATAACTGATCTTGGTCATGAAGTGAGGTTCAAGAAGACAGGTGCAGAAATTATTGATAGTGCTGGCACAATTGTTGGCAAAGGAGAAAGAAGGAACAACCTGTATGAGCTAAGTGCTCTTACAGCCACCGCTGGAGTGGGCACCAGTAAGCTTTGGCATGAAAGGTTTGGACACATCGGATTTGTAGTATTGAAGGAGATGCAAAAGCAAGGTATGGTTGCTCACCTACCTACAATAACTGAATTGAAGGAACCATGTGAAGCTTGTATGATGGGCAAGCAACACAGAAAGGCATTTCCACAAGAAAGCAAGAATAGAGCACAGGCTCCTCTAGAGTTGGTGCATGCTGACTTGTATGGTAAGATGCCTACACAGGCCTTGGGGGGATCTTCTTATTTTATGTTGATTGTCGACGACTACAGTAGGAAGATGTGGGTGTACTTCCTTCGTGATAAGGCTCAAGATTTTGGTAAGTTTAAAGAATGGCTAATACTTGTTGAGAATGAAACAGGGAAAAGTGTGAAGAAATTTAGAACAGATGGTGGTGGTGAGTTCAACTCAAAGGAGTTTGAAGGCTTTTGCAAGAGCAAAGGGATCAAGCGTCAATTGACGATGCCTCACACACCTCAGCAGAACGGTGTTGTGGAACGCAGGAATCGCACCATTGTGGAGATGGCAAGATGCATGTTAAAGGGCAAGGGATTGCCTAACCATTTTTGGGCTGAAGCTGTTAATACTGCAGTCTACATTCTAAATCGGAGCTATACAAAGGCTCTCAAGGGAAAAACACCTCATGAGGCTTACACTGGTAAGAAACCATCTGTCTCACATTTCAGAATTTTTGGATGTGAATGTTATGCACATGTTCCAGATGAGAAGAGAAACAAGTTACAACCAAAAAGCAGAAAATGTATCTTCTTGGGTTATAGTGATGAGCAGAAGGCTTACAAATTATATGACCAAGAGGCAAAGAAGATCATCACGAGCCGTGATGTGGTTTTCAAGGAGGAGCCGCATACAGTGGAGGAGGAGAAGGCAAGTTCTTCCACTTTATCATCAAGTGAAGAAGTAGTCCACTATGAACCTGTCCCGAGAGCTATCCCTATCCTTAAGGAGGAGGAAGCGTCATCTTCAGATGATGAGGAAAAAGTTCACCAACCTGACATCACTCCACCGGAAAAGCTATTGCCGCGCTGGGTGAAGCAGCTCTATGACCACAATAATCCTATGCCTGCATCTGTTGAGGAGAAGGCAGAAGGACCAAGGAGGTCTCAGAGAATAGAGGAGCAACGGAGGGCTTTTGCTCACATAGTCAATATGGCCTTGATAGTTGAGATTATGAGAGAAGTAAAGGAGCCAACTGATTTAGAAGAAGCACTTGCAGATCCATCATGGAAGGCTACTATGCAGGTGGAGTATGACAGCATAATGAAGAATGACACTTGGGAGCTAGTGGGTCGACCAGCAAAGCGGAAGGTTATTGGCACCAAGTGGATCTGGAAGGTAAAGTACAAGGCTGATGGTACCTTAGAAAAATACAAAGCTAGACTGGTTGCCCAAGGATTTTCACAAGTTGAAGGGTTTGATTTTCAAGAGTCATTTGCCCCAACTGCCAGAATGACCACTATTTGCACGGTACTTGCAGTGGCTGCCCACAAGAAGTGGCCAGTGTACCAAATGGATGTTAAGTCAGCGTTCTTAAATGGTGACCTCAAGGAGGAGGTGTACGTGGCTCAGCCACCAGGGTTTGAGGCCCCCCATTCTGAGAACAAAGTGTGTAAACTGAAGAAGGCATTGTATGGGCTGAAACAAGCCCCCAGAGCATGGTACCAGCGGATAGATAGGTTCTTTTTAAACCTAAACTTCAAAAGATGTGCCTCAGATGCTAACTTGTATGTTTACAGGGATGGTAAAAAGTCTGTAGTGATTGTCCTATATGTGGACGATCTTCATCTCTCAGAAGAAGTATGCATGGGAGATCTTGAAGGCATTTGGCATGACGGAGTGCAAGGAGATAGCTACACCTATGGAGGTGAATGCAAAGTTATCCGTCGAGGATACATCAGCACTAGCAGACATTGGGAGGTATAGGAGGTTGGTCGGCAGTCTGATCTACTTGTGTAACACTAGACCAGATATCAGTTTTGCTGTTGGTGTTTTGAGCAGGTTCTCAAACAAACCTCATGAGAGTCATTGGAAGGCTGGGATGCGGGTGCTCAGATACTTGAAGAAAACTCTTGACTATGGTATCACATACAGTTTCGGAACTTCTCTTGTGGGGAACTGTGACTCAGATTGGGCAGGAGACATTGATTCCAGGAAGTCAGTTTCTGGTTATTGTTTTTCTTTGGGTTCAGGAATTTTCTCTTGGATTAGTAAGAAGCAACCAACAGTGGCATTGAAGCAAAGTACAAGGCAGCTTGTTTTGCTGCATGTGAGGCCGTATGGTTGAGAAGGATTCTATGGCATATGGGAGTGCAGGATAAAGAACCAACTGTGCTGAGATGTGACAATCAGAGTTGCATCGCCATTGCCAAAAATCCAGTGTTTCATGCACGCACCAAACATATAGAGATCTAGTATCACTATGTGCGTGATTTGATGGAGGATGCGATAGTGGAATTGGTCTACTGTCCAACAGAGGTTAATGGAGCAGATATCTTCACCAAAGCACTTACGAAGGATCTGCTTCAAGTTCATCTTCAGAGACTCGGCATTGGGCCGAGGAGATAGTTCACCTATGGGTGGACATTGAGGGGGGGTGTTAGATATGATCAATGCCCCACCCTCATTAGGTGCTACCAATGATCCATGGTGCTCAAAGTTGTAAGGCCCCCATTATGAGGAGAAGCCATATGTGAGCCCGGACATTGGTTGAGTCCTGACTTGTATGTCAGATGAGGTCTATGTGACCGGATGGCAAAAAGGTGACCGTTGTGGGTCTAATCTTTGGGTTAGACAGAGTAGTTAAGCTGGTAGCAAATCGAGGCACATTGTATCGAGTTGCGGGGTAAGAGAGTTATCAGGGGCCCTAGCCAATGGTAAAGGGAATATTCCCTAGAATATTCCCTAGCCAACTAGTGGAGGTGCACATGGAAGGTCAATAGACACATGGGCACATGGAAGGCCAACAGACACATGTGCATATGAAAGGTCAACAGACACATGTGCATATGGAAGGTCAACAGACACATGGGCACATGGAAGGTCAACAGACACAAGTGCATATGGAAGGTCATCCATCATGACCCCCTTCACAAGCTATAAAAGCTAAACCCCTTCATAGCTATCGATCACTCATCTTTCACCCAGTCAGAGTTGTTGTTCCAGCTAGCCTTAAGCTCTTCACCTATCTTCTGTCTAGATCGCCATCTAAGCTTCACACTGTGGAAGCGCACGGGTGGACAGAGCCATCTTTGTATCAGTTGTTTGGAGTTAAAGAATTTACTGATTCTCCTCTTATCTGTTGTATACTCTCTCTATCTCTTTCTCAGATTCTGTTCGTTGCGCCGTGTAATATTTTACATCTGTCTCTCTCACTCTCACACTGTCTACTGCACTCTCAGCTGTACCTCGATCCTCTCACCCCCTCACAGGTATCAAGGATGGCATCTTCACTTCAAAGCGAGTCCTCTATGAACAGATGAATAGAAGAGGGATGGGTGTGAATGGGAGTCTCCTCCTACCAACGATAGGCGCGTCTTCGCTCAGAGGAGTGTGTGGAAAGAAGCTCCTCCTCCGAGTCATCAAAGCATATAAATTGCTAAGATATCTTCGATCCTGCAATCACCTAGAAAGCTGCATTTGATGAAGACAGCGCGGAAAACAAACGATAGTCAACTACAATGTCTGTAGATGTGCAGCTTGTTCGTAGAAAGTTGTCGCTTGCCACCAAAAAGGGGTCACTTGCACCAGGAAGCTGTCGCCTGTACTAGGAAGTAGTCGTCTACACTAGGGAATTTGCGTTTTCAGCAAAGCGTAGGAAACAAGGGCCACTTGAAACTCGGATGCTATTGCCTAGTCTCTAGGAGATGTTGCCTAGCTGCCAGGAGGGTTGATCGGGCACTAGATCACTTGTACGGGCTGTAAATGCAGCAAAGACAGGCTGAAAATCTGCATTTTGAAGATCTGGGCTGCTCCTTTATGAAGAACACCTGCTCTTCTACGATAAATCTCCAAACTGTCCTCACTTAGGTGATGATACCATGTGAGAGTGCGCAACGGAAGAGAAACATGAACATAGAGAGAAGCACAGAGAGAGAGAGAGAAAGAGAGGAAGCAAAAGATGAAGGAAGAATACTACAGTGACTAAAGAAGAATACTGATACAATGGGGATGGATTGATCAATCCCTACATGTAGCCCATTGCGTTAGTGGGGCATCAAATCAGGCTGATGACGGTGGCAGTACCAGGCATGGAGTGTCTGAGTGTCAAAGTGTGTACGTGCAAATGAAAGACTGAACACTGAAGAGTGTGTGTTTGCCAAGTGTGGGGGAGGGGTGGTGGCTATAAATAGCCATAAATGCCCAAATCTGGCCAACTTTCACCTGTAGGTGCCCAAAAAGTTGGCCAACCAACATTAAATGTTGGTCACAGTCGACAAAATGCGAGAAAAAATAGGAAAGGCCATGGAACAATCCCAAATGACAATGACAATGTCCAATAGGTAGAGGTAGAGTGTGAAAATCAGAAATTGGCCTAGGAATGCACACAAGAAGTCGACAAATGAAGAAAATGCACCTAAACTGCCAGAGCTCGTATGTCTCCGTCAAACTCTGACAGGAGCTCACAACTAGGAGATGATAGACTGACATGATTAACATAGGCAAGCTAACACGTTTGAGATGTCCTCCGCAAATGGGGTGTGGGCAGCGAAGCTCTAGTACCAGCAAATTGTAAAAATGAGATTGAGAGAGTGAAAGGCAAACTGCCTATATCCTCTTCCACTTAACTCTCTCAAACCGGGTTTTAGGGTTTTTACATAAAATAACCATATTTTGGGCCTTTTAAGTGGCTAATCAACATGTAATGCATTTTTTGAGGCTGCAACAAGTATCTCTCTAGTGTCAGAGAGCTCTTCAATGACCATACTAGATGCAACATTTGCCTTTGCAACTTCTTTTGAGGGAAAGCTGCCATCATCTTTCTTGTCATCCTTCTTTTTCTTTCCTTGCTATTTCTTTCTTTCTTGCTTTTTCTTGTAGTACCGACAATTGGGCTTTTTATGCCCTTTACGCCCACACTGCTAGCAAGTAACATCCTGTTGTTTGCCCTTGCTTTTACTCCTGCTTTTTTCTTTATTTCCTGCATTACCTCTCTTCTCTGACCTGCCTCTAAGATAATAGGCTGAACCATTGCTTTCTCCGCTGGACTTTCTTATGATCTCCTCATTGAGAATAGGGCCCCTAATACTATCAAAGGTTAAAGTAGGGTTGTTGCTTAGTGAAACAACCAAAGACTCCTAGCTATTAGGCAAAGTCATCAACAAGAAAATAGCCTTCAGTTTATCATTGAAGGGCCGAAAACCAGAGTCTTGCAATTGACTCAAAATTCTTGTGAAAGCACTCAAATGCTTAGATGCTGGCTTAGACTCATCCAACTCCATGTTCACAAGCTTGCTCATGAGATGCATTTGATTAACTGGAGTTGTGTTTTCATAAGTTTCCATTAACCTTTTCCATATGGCATAAGCCGTATCAAGATGCTTAATGTCTGTAAGTATATCATCAGACATAGTCATTTTAATGTATGCAATGGCCTTCTTGTTGAGTCTAGCCCAATCCTCATCTGTCATAGCTGCAGGCTTGGTTTCCAAGAGAGTCATCACAGTCCTTGAGAAACAAAATGCCTTGCATCCTGTCCTTCCATAGATCAAAGCCAGTGCCATCAAACCTCTTGATTTCAAGAAGGGATTTAGTGTCATTGCTGCTAGAAGCATTAGTGGCCATTATTCAATAAAGTGCCAAGTACCAATGCTGTATTTTATGACAGTAAATAACAAGCTGAATATTCAGCTAATTTCAGCCCAAAATTTCAAGAGATAAGAGCAAGATTTGTTTCCAAATACATGTACAACAGTAGAAAGGATGACTTTTATCAATATAACTGAGATTTCAGCATACATTCCATGCATGCACCACTGCAAGGTGACTCCCACTTCAGCAATATCACCAAAAATACATTTGCAACAATCCCAGATCTACAAATGATCACTAAGACTGCTGCACCATGAATATTGAGTAATACATCAACTCAATAGGAGCTGCCTTACATGTGTACTGCATACATATGTGCTCGAAAGTACTTTTGATACACAAAAACACCAAAATTCTCTGCAATTTCTTCAAAATCTCACAAATGGGAGATAACAAACTTAAATTACGCTGCTTATAGCACCAAAATTGCTTCAGCAATATCCCCAAAGTGCGTTTCACACATCAATTTTGCCAAAATCCATAAATTTCAGCAAAAGCCCCAAATTATCACTGGCCAATCTGCCCCAATCGCATTAATACATGTTTCCAAGAGCATAAAACATGCAAATTTAACAAAATTTTGCAAAATTCCCAAATTTCTCGAGTCCAAATATGTACCAATGTCAGTAAATTCAGATTAGTTGAGCAAAATTTCACTAATACATGAAAAGCCCCAAAATTTTCAAGGCCAATATGCACAATTTCTGCAATTTCTGTGTCCAATGTCATTGTTATGCATGAACAGCATCAAATGTGGGAAAAGCCCCAAATTTGCAGGCACAAATCTGCACAAATCTAAGAACTGTGCTTATGCGTGCGAACCCCCGTCTCAGTGAGCAGGGGGATTGCTTGTAGATTTAAAAAAAAAAAACCAACGAAAGAAAAGACTGCCTGAAACGTGACAAAAGGCAGCCGTTGACCTGCTGTGAGCAGTCACCTACTGTCGTGTGGTCTCCGCCAGCCTGAAAACGTTGTCGATTGCCTCGCCTGGTCAAAACTGACCTGTCGCCTGCCTGACTGCCTGCTGCTGCCACGCTCCACATGTCTGCTGCCATGCTGGCCTGGAAAAACTACACCTGGCCTATTTGAGCAAAAAACGAATCTGAAACACTGTCACCTGATGTTTCTTCGAGAGCGCGAGCTGAAACTGACTCGCTCTGTCCTCGGGAAGCACGCGCACTCTTGGCGCAGCTCTGATACCAGTTTGTTGGGATGAGTGCGCAATGGAATGCATGACAGAAATGGAGCAGAAGTAGTGTTGAGAGTGAGAGTGAGAGAATCCCAAGATGAGTATAGCAAAAAGTCACAGTACACAAAGAATAAAATGTATTTATATGTTAGGGTACAAAATAAGGGTGTGTTCACACCCGTATAAGTTTATACACACGGAGATCAAGGGACTTTACACCCGAAGAAACTTTACACCCAATAGAGATCGTATTTGCATGTGAAATCTCATATGGTCTGTGGGCTCCATGGTAGTCCAATGTTTCGCCGGCCATGTCGGAAGCGTTTGGAGCAAGTTGTGAGGTCCACTCCTGTTCGTTTCTCGATGGATTTGGCTCGGGAGAGTGAAGCGGTGATGAAGTGTTCGAAGTCATCTACCCTTTTGTTGTTCTTGCTTCTATGATAAGCTTTCCGATCAAAGTCCTAGGTTTCTCAAAGAGAACTTGGCTTTGATACCACGTGAAGAAATGCTCTAAACACAGAAAACACAAAACCAATCATACGATAAAGCACAAACTGATAACATAGAACATAGATAGGGTTAGGGTAACTCATAGACAATGAACACAGTGAATACTGAAGTGAATGACTACTGAATATACAATGCTCATGTAGCAAACAAACTGTGCATGGAATGAAATTTGAACCTTGAACTCTCGTGTCTCAAAGATGGATGCAAAGATAATGAGTTGGAGATTGTGTTGTACTCCGAACGGATCCCGAAACATAGCAAAGCAGCCTTTGAGGGTCAAACACCAGCAAACACAGCTATGGAGGTTGGATCTGATGCAGACAGGCAGTGAGGAGAGGGAATATGCAGCAAACACAAGTACTTGGAGATGGAGATCAGCCTGGGCGACAGTAGAAGGATGCAAACGCAAGCTCCAGGTGTCAGTGGGAAGACAGGTGGCAGCAGAGAGTGTGAACCCAGCTGGGAACATTGTCGCCTAGATCAAGGAGAGCCTCCAGGATGTCGCCAGGCAGAGAGAGAAGTCGACTGAGGATGGTGTCGCCAAGCTGAGGATGATGTCGCCAATCAACAAACACAGCCTTGGAGACAGGCTGGATTAGTTGGTGACTACGCAACAAGGTGGAGGCAGCAAAACAAGCATCAGTGGATGGGCGCAAGGTTGGGGCAGCTTCGTTTGAGACATCCTCCACAAACAGGGTGTGGGCAGCAAAGCTCTAGCACTAGCAAACTGCAAAAAATGAGATTGAGAGAGTGGAGGACAGGCTGCCTATTTATAGAAAGTTTGGATTCTCGGTCCTCTCCCACTTAACTCTCAAACGGCGCCCCATTTTAGGGTTTTTACATAAAATAAGCATGTTTTGGGGCTTTTTACGTGGCTACATTGATTGCATCTCTATGTGAAATGAACCTATATTAGTGTATACTAGGTATAAATGTCTGCAGTTCAGATTGAATCTATGTGAAATGAACCAATATAAGTGTCTATAGTTAAATTTGCTTCTCGGATTTGCACTGAACTGATAATAGAAAGGACCTATTGTCAGTCCAAATTTAATGATGTCAGTTCAGATTTGCAATTTTCTTTTCTCTGCTGTGTCCAATCTTCTATCAGGTTCATGTCTATTACCTCACGAGGCTCAGATGGACATCATTTCTTTTTGCTTGCATGAGATATAGCAATCTGGAGCTGGGAAGATGCTGCTTCAATCAAATCTTGCAATTGGAATCTAATGTACTTCATGTCCATTATCTATGCTGATGCAAACATCTGGGAAGACAGGTGTAAGACACAAGAAAGGGGTCCATAATGTGGTTTATGAGTTCGTTGTAGGGGGAGATTTCATCCTCAGTATAACATATTATATGAGGTTTGTTGTGGGGGGAGGTTTCATCCTTAGTATGAGTTTGTTGTAGGGTATACATCGGATTTGTAGAATAAGACAATGTCTTTGCTTAAACCTACTAATCATATTAGTCAAAGACATGATTGTTTGCACTCATTGCAAGTGGTGGCTGCTGCGATTGCAATCAGATCTGCTGCTGTTCAAACCTGTATTGGGCTGTATTCACCTTGTCAGAGCCACAATCAGCTGTGCTCCTTGCCAAGAAGACACATTGGTGGCTGTCTCGTAGATTTGAGCAGGCCAATATTGTGCCAAGTAAGTAATTTGGAAGACAATTTTTACTTGAAAGTACATGTTCTTGGTTGCTTGTTCATTCTCTTCTTAGCCTTGTAGAGTTCAGGATGAATTCAAGATGATGCTATCTAGACCATGTTTGGGCTGTTTTCGTAGGGTCTACTATCAGAAATACTGTCCTTTCATCTTGCTTGGTTTCAC
This sequence comes from Lygodium microphyllum, assembly GCF_053477565.2. Classification (NCBI taxonomy): domain Eukaryota; kingdom Viridiplantae; phylum Streptophyta; class Polypodiopsida; order Schizaeales; family Lygodiaceae; genus Lygodium; species Lygodium microphyllum. The sequence continues at coordinate 140,031,138 of NC_141153.1, forward strand.
CTTGATACTTCCAATTTAATTCTCTGCATAACCAATAATCAAGCAAATGATGTTGGAAACAATTTAGTATGCATTTTCATTCTGGATGTCAAACTCATAAGTCATCCAGATTTTCTGAAGTTCTCCTGGGAAGGATATAGGTTATCCTGCCCTAACACTTGAAACAGCAGAAATTTACCTCCATGAAAAGCCCACAATATAGTGATCTCCATGGTATTGCCAGGATAATAACACTATTTAGTCACATAACTGAGTTGATAAGAAACTCATAAACTCATAGGTCGTGAATACAATTCCTACACTTGAAATTACTTTGAGATAATCAGGCAATATGTCTCCAAACAATCCTGCCCATCCCTTGGTAGATGACCGTATGGTTGATCCTGGAAGATCAGGACGTGTGCACAAGGCAGCAAAATTTGGTGAAGGCATGCTGAGCTACCCATGAGAAGAGATTCTGTGTACTTGCTGAATTATGCCGGTGCTGGTAGGTGCAGTGATGCTGACAGAATCGGAGAGATGAGAATGCATTTTGAAGCAAAGAAAAAGTCTACCAGTGCATCAATTGAGGTGAACAAAGGAGCACATGTATTTGCTGTGAGTGACAACCATGGTGAGCATATATTGGGCATGCTGGACATCTTAGGCTGGCACTTGAAGGACATTGGATTCGTGCCAAATCTAGAGATTATGAGACATACATTAAGCAAGCAGGAGGATGTGTTTCCTTACGATCTTATAGATAGTAAGTTACCGTGCTTAACTGCAATAGCAACGCTTTTGATGGTTTACACATTCTCTGATGCTAATGTTTCTTTTGGAATGCTAATACTCTCTGTTGAAATGGGGCCATCTTCGCCTCCCCATACTATTCACTCGTAGGTTGCAGCCTTGGCTGGAGAAAAAATTGATAGGATGCTTTGATGTTCGAGATGTGGTCACATGGAATGCGATGCTTGCTGGGTATGTAGAACATCGGCCTTGTGAAGAAGCATTGAGATGTTACAAAAATGATGCAACTGCAAAGCATACCTACAGATGCTGTTACCTTTGTCATGTACTTGAAAGCTTGTGGCACCTTGGGGGCATTAAGAGCAGGCAAGGAAATACATATTGAGATCTCCTTCTTGATGCAGTCACACTTGTTCTGTCTTTGAAATCTTGTAGCCTCACAAGATCCTTAGAAGGAGGCCAAAAAATACATGTTAAGTTAAGTAAATTAGGATCAGATATAGATCTCCTTGTTGGCAACATGTCAATAGACATGTATGGAAGATGTGGTTCCATGGCAGAAGTATATAAACTGTTTGACAAACTGCATCTTCAAGACATTGTATCATGGGTCTACTAGGAAGGGCCTCTCAGGTATAATGAAAATGGGAGGAAGATGATAACGGTTCTTCTTGATGCCCATTAAAAAGGATGAGCTCTCCAGAGAGACAGGAGACTAAACAGCTTATGGCGTCTGGGGTTTTGGATGTGAGGGATTATTCCAACTATGACCCAGATGCTGGTCTATCCCCAAAGATTTGAATTGACCTTGGGAGGATCCAATGCCAAAGATGGGGGAGAGGCATTTGGCACAGGAACAATGTGAGTCAGGAGAACACAATGAGGTAGTCTGTGCTGATGATTCTACTAGATTGTATGTGATAAGATTCAACTAGTTCACTGTAGACATCACTGGAAGTTTTGACTGGCAGAAAGAGGCAAACAGAGTACATGGTTGTCCCTTGGTAGAAAACTGTAGTTTCTCACTCCAGAAAATGGTACATGACTGTGAATGTACATGCAGCAGATAGTATATACTGTCAATTCATTATTCTAAGCTCATTATACTGTCAATTCATTATTACATTAGGATCTGCACCTGTCAGTTCAGATGACAAACTATCAGTCCATTCCAGGTTCATTACTATCAGCTTGTTATTCCATGTTTATTACACTGCTAGTCTATTTTTATGGTAGCCTGTAGGATCTATTGTCAGTTCAACTGACAAATAACTTAGAATGCAGGTGCTTTGTTTAGTCATTTCATGTCTGCAGTTCAGATTTGCTTCTGTCAGTTTTGCACTGAACTGATAGTAGAAAGGACCTACTGTCAGTCCAGATTTACTGATGTCAGTTCAGATTGTATGTTCTGAGTTTTTACTTGAAAGTAAATGTTGTTAGTATTTTAGAAGACAATTCTCACTTGAAAGTACATGTTCTTGGTTGTTTGTTCATGTCTGTTCAAAGGGGTAAATGGTTGAGCTCTAGGAGGTTTTAATGGGAAAAGATGTAGCCCCTTGAGATATTTGTGAAAGTTAAACCTCACAGATTCTTAAACCTCACAGATTCTTATCTGCACTGACTGAAATGAATGCTGAATACAAACGGGAAGGCGGAAGGAGACTGATCAGTCCCTGCACGCAGCCCACAGCGTTAGTGAGGGCACCAGATCAGGCTGATGATGATGGCAGCACCATCACAGGGGAGAAGGAGTATCGGAATCTGCAAGAAGACAAGTGATCAAGTGGGGAGGGGGGCTGCCTATAAATAGGCAAAAGGACAAACCCTAACCCTAACCCTAAAATGGGCGCAAACCCTAAAATGCCCTAAAATGGGCGCCCCACAACAGTGACCAAAAAGTGGCCGGGCAGCCAGTGGCTGCCCACTAAAAGAGGCCAAAAAGAAATACACATCCTAAGACAGCCAGTCAAGAGTGACTAGCCTCCCCCATCATAACACATGACAGACATGTCAGAGCTCCTAATGTCCTCGTCTGACTCAGACTGAGGCTCACAGGCAGGAGATGACAAGGCATGACAAACATGACTGCTAACACCCCCTCTCAGATCCTGGATGTGGCTGAAGGCCGAAGAAGAAATAGATCCTGGGGTGGCAAGAGGAATGTCAATGTCGATGAAGTCCGTCGATGTAGACTGCTGTTGAAGGAGCTCCTCACGATCTTGGGAACCCCCCTCTAAAACACTAGGGGCCAGGGCACAGCCGCATCACCGAGATCGTCCCCCGCTAAAAGGGATGGGGGGTACGAGGGAACCACCGGAGGAGAAGGTGGGGGATGGGAAGGAACCTGTGGAATAGAAGGTGCACAAGCGGGAACGGGTGTAGCAATAGACTGCCTCGGAGGGTCCTGCATCAAAGAAGGGGAATGGAGCCTGTAAAGCCCGCTCTCCTGCCAACCTGTAGATAAGACAGCTCCGGTAAAAGAATCCTCAATAACAACGGCATGCTCGGTGAAGATCACTCGTGTGCCAAGCCTCGTAAGGCCATAAACTGAGAGGAGGGGAAGGCCCAAATCTGGAACATGTAGGGCCTGTGAAAAGGAGCTCGAAGGTCGGTCGGTAAACAAAGGCAATGTGCCAACACCACTAATAGGCATCGATAAAATGTCACCAACAGTGACTGAACCCTCTGATGGACGGAGATCCTGTAACAAATCACCTCGGGGAGTCATATGACTCGAAGCACCACTGTCCACTAACCAAGGCTACGCAGAAGACACTGCAGCCACGGAAGAAGGATCCTCCTCCAAAACATGGATATGAAGGAACAATGACTCATGGGTAACAGTGGGTGTAGAGGTAGAAGAAGGCTCCGATGTAGATCCACCCTTCTCTCCTGGACGAAGGTGAGGGTACTTCTTCCAGCATTTCTCCTCGGGATGTGTCCCTTTCCCACAGTGTGGGCACTTCGGTCTCTCTGAAGCTGAGTCAGAGCCTGAAGAACTGTCCTTCTTCTTAGCCTTTGACTTCTTCTTCTTCTTCTGTTCTCCCGAACCTGCAACAAAGGCTCTAATGGAGTTGGATCCACTAGCACTGACCTCTCTGAGTCGCTCGTTATGCTCCAAGACAAGCGGGGCAAGCTCCTCCCATAGAAGCTTCTCATGGGTCCTCGATGTAAGAAGGATGGTGTAGAAGACATCAAACCGAGGCGATGGCAACTGAGTCAAGAGAATCATAGCCATGTCTTCAGAAGATATCGTCCGACCGAGGGATGCAAGCTCATCCCTCATATCCTGTAATCGGTTGATGTGGTCCTTCATGGAAGGACTATCATCAATAGCGAGCATCTACAACTTCTTTTCGAGAGATATCCGATGGGCAAACGTCTTCTGTTGATAGAGAGACGCGAGCTTTCTCCACACGTCTGCTGCAGTCTTCAACCTATGAACATGAACAAGGACAGAATCCTGCAAACTCAGAAAGAGGAAAGATCTGGCTCTAGAATTGAGCCGATCCCATAAGGCTGCACGATCCATAGACGTCCCATCTGCAGGATCCACCTTAGGCCGGGGAATAGAAACAGAAACAAGCTCCCAAAGATCGAAGGAGTCCAAGATACACTCCACCTTGCAGGACCATAGAGAAAAGTTGGAGCCATCCAACCGGTCCTCTTTGGGCAGCTAAGGAAGTACGGGTACCTGTACAGGGGGTACCAAAGGCTGCATCTTCGGCCCACTGGAAGGGGCTTGCCGAGATACATGAATAGAAGGGGGACGGGAAAGAGAAATAGCCTCCGGACGACAGTCCTCGTGATAGAAATCACGCCTCCGTTCAGATGAGTGTTGAGACAAAAGCTCTTCATCTGAGTCATCAAAGCCCGTAAACTGATGAGAAGACATCTTCCAATCTGCAAAACACCAAAGAAAACTTTGCCGATGCCGAATAATGACCAACATTATGGCCACCAATCACCAAAATGCAGGCAGGGGAGGCCTATAGACACCTGGAGCTGCAAAACGCAAGGTTGTCTGATGAATAGCACCAAGACAGAAGCCGCCAGCACCAAAATGCAGCCTGGGAATAGGTCGCCAGCAGGAAAAGAGCCGCCTGGAGATGGAACGACAGCCTGAACAGCAAGGCGCAGGCTGGAGGAGTGTCGCCCAGCTGTAGGAGTGGCCGCCCTGACTGAAAACGCAAGCAGGAAGTGGTGGTTGATGACATGGCAGCCTCTGGAGGGGGGCGCCTGCAGCAAATGCAAGGCTGGTGACACGTGGCAGCCTTTGGAGGGGCCGCCTTGACTGTTGGGGATGAGGCCAGCAGCAAACGCAAAGATTTTGGGTGATCTCCCGCGTAAATCTCAGCTCCGTGTACTCTCCTTCGGCTCTGATACCATGTGAGAGTGCGCTGCGGAAGAGGGAATACGAACACGGAGAGAGAGAGAGAGAGAGAGAGAGAGAGAGAGAGAGAGAGAGAGAGAGAGAGAGAGAGAGAGAGAGAGAGAAAGCAGAAAATAAGGAAGAGAAATCTGCACTAACTGAAATGAATGCTGAATACAAACGGAAAGGCGGAAGGAGACTGATCAGTCCCTGCATGCAGCCCACAGCGTCAGTGAGGGCACCAGATCAGGCTGATGATGATGGCAGCACCATCACAGGGGAGAAGGAGTGTCGGAATCTGCAAGAAGACAAGTGATCAAGTGGGGAGGGGTGCTGCCTATAAATAGGCAAAAGGACAAACCCTAACCCTAACCCTAAAATGGGTGCAAACCCTAAAAATGCCCTAAAATGGGCGCCCCACAACAGTGACCAAAAAGTGGCCGGGCAGCCAGTGGCTGCTCACTAAAAGAGGCCAAAAAGAAAAACACATCCTAAGACAGCAAGTCAAGAGTGACTAGCCTCCCCCATCATAACACATGACAGACATGTCAGAGCTCCTAATGTCCTCGTCTGACTCAGACTGAGGCTCACAGGCAGGAGATGACAAGGCATGACAAACATGACTGCTAACAGACGTTACTTTAATGTCTTGCTTTGGGGTTATCTTTGATCTAAATGGAGTGTATTTTTCAACGGAAGAAAAATTGGAGTTTGTATAATGATTAGTATTCTAATCTCGAATCATGTTATTTAACGTAGATTGCCTCAAAGAAGTTGCAACTGCCTTCTTCATATAAGTTCAAGAATATGTTTAGGCCTAATGCATCTGATGAAGAGTCTCGTCAAAGAGAGGGGTCCAAAGGTAGTATGGATACATCTAGCCAACTTGATAGTGGGAATTCTGAGCTTGACAAGGAAAAAGCAGGTCAAAGTGATAAGGGAAAGGATAAAGTAGAAGAAGAAGGAGAGTCATTAAGGTCAAACAAAGGAAAGGAAAAACAGAGTAAAAAGAGGTCATGGAGAGTACAATGAAACTAGGGGATTTCGCATTGAGTGGCTTGCTAACTTTTGGTGGGCTGAAATGGTTGTGGAAAAAAAACCAAACGTGATGGATTGTAAGCTAGACACTATTGAGAAGCATCAGGGTAAGCGCTATACAAGAGTAGTTGTTGATGATAAAGAGAGAGAGACAAAGATTTGGGCTGCTAGAAACAAACACAAAGGTAGGTAGGCTCAGGAGTGACTTTTCTGATAATTGAGACTTATATTCCTTGAAGTACCTTTTGTGCCTACCAAGCATTGGTCTATTAAAGCAGGATGGGAAATAGCAGAATCCATAGATGCAATTTTTCAAGAAGTCAGGACTGAGATTGCAAAAAGAGTATTTGTTGCTTTGAGTTTGGATGAGGTGATTGCTAATGACAATACACAATGGTTAGCAATGCATATTTATTTTGTGAAACAGTTTGAAATGGAGCTTAGATGCTTGTGTAACAAAAATAGAAGGATGATCTACTGCAGAAGTTTCACTTGATCTAGTTACTCAAAACTTAGAAAAGTATGGTGGTTTGGAGAGTGAAGCTCTTATGTCCAAGCTTGTTTGTGTGGGTTGTGATGGTTCAAGTGTCTTGCAAGGAAATCGAGGCAGTCTTGTTGTCAGATTAACATTGGATTTTGCACCATCTATGGTGGGCATTCATTGCATGGTGCATATAATTAATCTAGCAGGGAAGGTTATCACAAAGATTGGGCTTGTGTCAAAAATAGAAAATGTCCTTCATCAGCCTGCTCCTCAGCTTGATCATCAGCCTGTTCATCAACCTGCTCCACCTGATCATCAGCCTGTCCGTCAGTCTGCTCATCAGCCTGCTCAACCTGATCATGGCAATCTTTTTGAGAAGTGTCATCTTTCTGCTCATTCATCTGCTCAGACGATTTGTTCACATGCTCTAGATTTGCATCATCACCATTGCTGCCATCAATGAGATCATCAGCAGAGTTTTTCAGGTCTTGAAGTACTGAGCTACATAAAGCTCCATGTTTTTCTTAACAACTGCTTCCACTTTTTTGGCCACAACCTCCGGATGATTCAATGCAAGACTATCTAAGTGAAGTTATTTCATCCGGAGGCTCTCACCTTTCATGTCAAGGCACGCTCTCTGCAGTGTATCCGATTTGGAACACATTCCATCCCGGTACTCGGCCATGGGCCTTACATCAATCAAATTTGCACCTTCCTTTTTTGCTTTGTAAGAGGTACCCACATCAACAAATTTGTAAGATGTTCCCACATCAGCAAATTTGTAAAAAGCCCCCACATCATCAAATTTTTAAAAAGTCCCCAAATCAGGCTCATTCCCTACATCAAGCTTTGCATCAGGCTCATTTCCCATATGAGCTGTCAATTTGTCTTTGCAATATATTTGGTAAAGCACTTTGCAGCTGTCAATCACTTTGTTATCTTGTTTTACACAGGACTTTTGCTTGGGGTAGACCACTTTCCATGAGTGCTTGGACTGCATGTGCATGTTAAGGCCATCAACATGATAGAAAGAGATTAATTTTCCCTTTCTCATGCAACCGTAGCGGCATCTAAATCATCCCTTTCCATGTGACCCACATTGGAGGACCTTGTGGAGCTCGTACTGCAATCCCTTTTCCAATTTACTTGGCATTTCTTTGACTTCGTACATACCCTATTTAAAATTCTGACTTTGTTTGCAATCTGGGATACCCTTCAGCTTCGTACGCTCTGCTGTCCACAAGTTTATTCTAGTTTATTCACAGGGACTTGTCTCATGCCCTGGGGTTAGTCAATGCATATGCCGCCCATGTCCCTTCTTTACCGTTGAAGGGGAAATACTTGGATTTCTGCCTTCTTTCAAGTCTATGCTCCTTAGTGATCAGTGCATGATAGACACGGCATGTTTTGACACCCTGCTTAGAGCAATGTGTTGGGTGAAAGGAAAGCATGCCCAAAATGTGTTGGCCGTTATTGACCCGTTAGCATTTTGCGGGACAAAAGAGGTGTTTGCCAAGTCATGGGATGCCAATATAAAAGGAAGGTATGAAAACCTCAGCCTAATCTGTATGCCTGTTGCTTAGGAATACCATTGGTCATTGATTTTGATAGCACCGGAAGAGCCCCTTGGTTCATCGCACACACTGGAAGAGGCTGCAATGTGGAGTAACCAGAAGCACCTAATCGCCCACACAGACTCTCTTCCACAAGAAAGGAGGCAGGACAGGCTCAGACAGCATGTAAATGGCTATTTAAAGAGCCATCCAGACTCCAAAGAATTGGCCAAGCTGAGTTGGGAGGGTCCACCGTCCTGAGGCAAGCTGAGGGTACATGCCTGTGTGGATGGCATTACCCTGCATTTTATGTTGCTGGGCCCTGGCAATGTATGCTTCTGACTTTTCTCAAGTGCGTAACGAGCTGATAATTGCTGATCAAGAGCAGTTCCAGAACTTCAGGATAAGTGTACTCGACGCTATCTGTACAATGATGCTAAAAGCATTATGCCGACTGAAAAATTATGAATGTGTGTCTATATCTGTACAATGATGCTAAAAGCAGTAGGCTGACTGAAGAATTATGAATGTGTCTATGGAACACAAACTGCTTTGAAGTTTGGGGTCAACCAGAGAGAGAGAGAGACGTGGCCTTTTGAAACTGCTCAAGTCCTTTTTTTTTAAATGCCATGCTACTAAAGTGGAATTCAAACTGTTGCACCCTTTCCGTTTGGCGTACCCAAATATGAAGGGTATCATGTGTAAAGAGTACCCTAATATGAAGGTGAAGGGTACCCAAATATGAAAGGTACCTATGAGGGAAGGGAGTGTGAGGCTTGGGCAACACCATGTCTCCCCCCCTCCTCAATGTAGGCCGTGCCTCATGGAGCAACCATTGTTTTTGTCTCCCGGTGTGCAGGGTTCTCATTTTGAGCAAGGCAGCCGGGCCCCTTGCTCCGAGTTCAAGTCGAAATGACTTTGTATGAGGAGAGGTGGGATTGTGACCCGTAATGCCCCCAGCGTGACGTGGTCTGAGATGGTTGAATGTGGATCCTTGTGAGCCTGGAACTCTTCCATGGGTGCGATCCAGCAACTCCAAACGCCAAGTTACCCTTGTGCGAGTTAGACAAATGCGTTACGCGTGCTGTGAGCGAGCTGCGACGCGAGAGGGATATCAAGGGCGTAATGGCCCATGATGCGACGCGACGCAACGCGACGGGGTCATGCTGTGATGTGACAGCGTCGACTTGACATGTCTTGCGAGTTGGCTTTTGCTGCGTGTCCAAGACGTGACGCGGTGCTGCGTGCCCGCGAACCATGTTGCTTGTGCGGGTTTCCGTGCGCGGACCCATGGGACCAGGAGAGCAACGTCACACTTGGTATCAGAGCTACCTCTTACCCGATTGTTAGGGAGGTCTACATGGGTAGAGGCAAGTTGGCCAAGTTTTCTTGCATTGAGTGCCCAACAAGTTGAGACGTCATGTTGAGCTTGTTCAAGTGCATGTGTTGAAAAAACGAGTTGTCATGTAGAATGAGCGGGGCTGTGTGTTGTCACCCACAACTTGTGTAGAAATGTGAAGAGGCTGCTGTAGCTGAATGGTTTGAACTTGAATCTATGCCTATCCACGGGCAGTGAAGTGGAATGCTGATCTATGCTGAAAATAGATCTCTTGGGGCTAAGAGGGCCATGTAATGAGACCATAATATGTTGGTGGAGGCGAAATGGGGTTGAGAAGTTTATGAAGATCAGAGAAAGTTGCTTTGCCCTCTTTTCCAGGGCTCTAGGGTGGTCCCTGGTAGGAGTATAAAAAACGCGGGCATGGTAGAGATCGCGGCGTGAATCTAATGGAGTGGATGAGCGCCTGCGAGCGAATTCTTAGTCTGTGAATGGAAACCCTTGTGTCGATACCGAAGACTCCTGGACATGGCAGGAGGATAAAGAACGCGGGCTAATGGTGAGACCACTTGTAGGAGGATGCAGAATGATGATCATGTGTTGAGCTGAAGAAGGAGCCAAGAGGTGAAACGGAGCAGTGGATGGAAGACAGTAGATTAGATTTGTTGGAGCTGAAGGGAAAAGGCCTACTTGTTATGGGGCTACTTGAGACTGCTTGAATGAACCTGCTGTGTTGAAGTCACACGAAGGGTAGCTGATGGGCTATGGTCTTGCAACTCCTAACCCGGGGAGTATAAAGGCGGGCATGTGTTGCAAAGATGGATTCGGAAAAACAGGCCCTTTGAGTTGGGGAGAAGAAAAGGATGATGGAGTGGATGAAGTGGAGGCGAGATGGAGAGGAATGAGCGTGAAACAATGGATGTGGGCTTTGGCCCCACAGTTTTTTCCAAGTTGAAGATGAAGAAGATGAAGATGATGAAGAAGGAGGATAGAGAAGGAAATGATGGATGCGGGCTTCGGCCCCACAGTTTTTTCTAAGAAGATGAAGATGAAGATGATGAAGAAGATGGAAAAGGAGTCAAGAGGGTGAAACGATGGATGTGTTCGGCCCCACAGTTTTTTCTAAGAAGATGATGAGGATGGAGATGAAGAAGGAGATGAGGAGGCAAAGATGAGGTGGAGAAGACTCGTGATGCCGCGAGTATAAATGAACGGCCATACTGAGGAGATAGATGCAAGACTCCTTGAGCCGGGAGTATAAAGGAACAACCAGGTGCATGGAAGGGTGAGGAGAAAGAGAGATGTGTTGTGCACGACGCTCATGAGCCGCGAGCCTAAACGAATGGCCAACATGAGCAAAGGCCAAGGAGGGCCGAAGGAAGGGGAAACTCCTAACGTCGGGAGTATAAAGAACGGTGTGTAGACTCCTGGACCTAGTAGGAGTATAAACAAGTCAGGCTGGGTGGGAAGTGAAGGACATGCTGACCGCAGTGAAGCCGAGAGAGGGCGAGGGAGCGGGCGGATGGTTTGAAGACTCACAGACTTGGGGCTAGTATAAATAAGCCAGGCTGGATGCCATACCGACCGTGGTGAAGCCGAGAGAGGGTGAGGGACCGAGCGAATGGAGGCAGAAGACTCGTGGACCTGGGGCGAGGATAAAGAAGCCGCGCGGATGGGGGAAAGAAGGGTGGACACTCCTAGAGCCGGTAGTATAAATTAGGGCCGTGTGTGGCGGCAGGGAGAGGGGACTGGGACTCGTAGGCGCCGGCGAGGATAAAGAAGCTGGGAGCTTGCGAACCGGTGAGTGGGTTAAAGAAGCGGAAAATCTGGATCCTAGGGTTTGGTGAGATGGACCGATGGTGGGGTGCATGGAGGCACGTGGGAAGACTCGTGGAGCCGCGAGGATAAACGAACGGTTGGGGATGTGGAAAGAAGGGAGAAGACGTGGACCGATGAAGGCCTATGAGAATGCCAGAAGAGTGTATACTCATGTACCCGGGGCGAGCCTAAAGAAACCGGGCCTAAGACTTAGCCTGACTATGTGGAAGCCAAGGTGTCTGGGACCCAAGGCAGAAGCTAGGAGAGCAAACATGTATAGGTTTGGACACGAAGCACTGGGGTATGGGATCCAATGTGGAGCTGAAGGATTTATGGCATGAAGGGGATGAGGATGGAATGTGTGACCAATATCCGGAAGCATGTTTCAGACTTGTCTCCTTAAAGAAAACAGGGGTGAAGACACTTGTGCAGGAGAATCGGACCCGGTATAAGTGGATGCATTTCTTGTAGCGGAGCCCTTCATGAGGCAAGGGCAGTTGATCTCGGCCCTAGAGTATGAGTAGGAGACAGGGCATCTGCAACAACCAACCAATGTAGATTGCATTGTGCTGGGGAATACGTGCGATCTACTACAAGAGGCTACTACAGGAGTTCTGCAATGGAGCCATCCATGAGACGATGGCGTTGATCTCTCGTTCCCCTGCAGCCTCTACAATGGGATGGCTAGTCTTGCCACAAGAGGCTTGGAGCCGTCTGCGCGTTCGATACGTAGGCGGTTTGCCCCAGGTTGTTGGGGGAAAAGCAACCCTTCTTGGGTATGATGTGAGGCGTATGATGGGACGCGGCTTAGATCTTGTTTGAAGCAACATTAAGTCTACTTGCCTAGAAAATGAAGGGGGGAGATAACTTCGATTGAAGTTCAAAAAACAACTCAAGGATGCAAGTAGCAGTTGTGTCTTTGACCGGAAGTTGGAGCAGGTGGGAGCGCCTCAGCTATCTGAATGAGGAAAGAAGCATATCAAGGCAAGTGACCCTTCTTTGGTCTTTGGATCAAGGTCACCTGCGGCGGCCAGTGGGTTGAGATCTAGCAAATCAAGGCGAGCTCTTCCTCCCTGTGCAAGGTGGATGGGGAATCTTGTGAGGGTGCCGGGACGTATTACAAACGACCCGAAGAAACCGTTGCCTCGGCTCTAGAGCAATTTGTGCCAAAGGCATTCAAATGGTTGATGAATCCTCATACTACTCTTCTAGGTGATTAACCTCAGTCTTTTTTGTAGGGAACCAACTCAATTTGAGTGGACTCGAATTCGATCGAGGGGGGGTAGGTATGAGGGAAGGGAGTGTGAGGCTTGGGTAACACCATGTCTCCCCCCTTCCTCCATGTAGGTCGTGCCTCATGGAGCAACCATCGTTTTTGCCTCCCAGTGTGCAGGGTTCTCATTTTGAGCGAGGCAATCGGGCCCCCTACTCCGAGTTCAAGTCAAAATGACTTTGTATGAGGAGAGGTGGGATTGTGACCCGTGACGCCCCCAGCGCAACGTGGTTTGAGATGGTTGAATGTGGATCCTTGTGAGCCCGGAACTCTTCCGTGGTGCAATCTGGCGACTCCAAGCGCCAAGTTAGCCTTGTGCGAGTTAGACAAACGTGTTACACGTGCTGTGAGCGAGCCACGACGCGGGAGGGATATCAAGGGTGTAACGGCACATGATGCAACGCGACACGATGGGGTCATGCTATGATGTGACAGCGTCGACTTGACATGTCTTGCGAGTTGGCTTCTGCTGCGTGTTCAAGATGCGACGTGGTGCTGCATGCCTGCGAACTATGTTGCTTGTGCGAGTTTCCGTGTGCAGACCCGTGGGACCAGGAGAGCAGCGTCATAGTACCTAAATGTGGAGGGTGCCATCATGTGAAAGATATACCAATGTGAGAAGAGTACCCTAACGCATAGGGTACCCAATTAGAAGCTCAAATTTAGGATTATTAGTAGAGCTTTGTGACAAGGATATTGTAGCATAGGAGGGCCCAATTGACAAGGTTGTAGCAAGTGATAAGAAGGCCCCCTAGTAGTGTGGCCTCTTTAGAAACGCATAATCTGAAATGCTCATAAAATGGTATCTGTAGTAGAGCATCTTTGCTGGTAGGGGCTAAGGGTGATAGCCATGTCTGCTGGGCATATAACTGCCAGAGGTCATGTCTCATGACTCGGTCGGGGGGGACCGATGTGGCTCCATCTGTCCTCCATCTCCTATCGGTGTTGATCTCTTATGGGGGCCACCTCTTGGTGATGCAGTTTGGGTTGCCAAAATCCTGGTACCTGCTCCTACTGACTCGATATAAGGCTCTCTGCTCACACCACAGTAACCCCTTACTGTGTGGGTGTACGTAGAGGGGAAGATCTCTGAAAGAACATGGTGATTCGTGACTGTTGCACCTCTCCAGTTTGAGTGGCCATGGTCTAAAGTAGTTGCACGATGTGTCTGGATCTCGAGTAGGTGTACACCAAAAGACTGCACTCGTCTGGTATCTCTAGTAGTTGCTGTAGAGTGCCAGGCTCTCCAAACACGGATGTGTATCTCTCTCTGGTGTCTGTATATGCACTGCGACTGCAGATGTAAATTTTATAGTTACACAAAACATCGTTTCTGGGACCCAAGAAACGTTCTGGTGTTTTTGAAACATTTCGCGTTTCCAAAATGCATTTCTAGAAGGCATAAGTTTCCCCAATGTCTCCTTACAAGTTAGTGCATTGTTAGAGTGTCAGTTTTCAGTGTTAGGCTGTTAGTGTGTTAGTTTTCAATGTATCTATCGTGGCACATTTCTAGGTTTATAATGTATCCATTGTCTAGTCTTCTTTACATATTTATTTATATTCTATTTTGCATTTGCTGGTTTCCTCTCGAGATCATAACTCCGTTTCTCCTTTTTGGAAACTTTTGGTAACTATGGATGTAATGCTCCTCATATCCCGCCCAGCTGACCAACTATGGTCATGCACATGACCAACTATGGTCATGTGTTGGTCAATTGTGGTTGCAATATCTCCTATGTGGCTCGGATATTCCTGGGCATCTCCGCTCACCATGCTCTATCCAATTACCACAGGGAGAGCCCGTGTTGCACAACGCAACTGGCATTTTCACGGTGCTGCGTCGCCATGTGTCGAAGGCCCATGCGTAGTTGTTAAAAGCGATTTTGTTCATTCCTCCGCCCCTCTTTCCGCCGCTCCATCTCAGCCGAGAGGAGCCAGGCCACTGCGCGCTTCCATTCGATCAGATATGATAAGAGGCTTGTCGTTTGCTATCATCGCCCTTGCTTGCTTGTCCAGGATCATCAACAACAGGTACGATCTCCCTCCCTCTAATGAGTTATATTATACTTACAGGGGAGGACCTTACAAATCAAGTTGAAGACCAAGCTTTGAGGACAAAAGCTACTAGTGTCATGTGCAAATTCTTATTGGAGGATGTGATATGTCATTATGGTTGTGTGGGCATGATCACAATTAAGAGGGGAGAGCTAGATGTTGATGAAGCTAGAGATTTCTTCTCTAGGTTGGGAATCAAGCTTACACTTACATTGGCATATAATCCTAAAGGAAACGAAAAAAGTGAAAGCGGATATCCACTAATTGTCGAGGCCTTAGCAAAAGCCTATCGAGAAAAAATTACAAGGGTGGCCCCAGTTACTTCCATATGCTTTTGGACTAATCGCACTTCTCATAGTGCTACAATAGGATATATGCATTCATAGTCGATGTATGGGCAGAAGCTGTGTTGAGAAACATGGATCTTGAGCAAGGTTAGCTATGGAGGTTACAAGAAGCATGATGACTAATGACTGGACAAGACTCTTATTCAAGTGAACTAGGTTCCAAGATAGATTAGCTTGGACTCATAAACACAATCTTGAGTAGACATGGACAAGACTGAAAGTACAAAGTACAATAGCATTCTCATACAAATAATTGTCAAGTACACTCTTTTATGGTTGTAGGACGATACCTCTTTCCTCCACTATTTCTATGGGATAAAGGCAACTCTTCCTAGATTGAGTTGCATGTTTCTTGCCTTGTTGTTCCATACAAAGAGGCAACACATGGGTGTGATTGCATATTATTCAACACCCCTCCTCAATCACAACAGTGAAAAGCACCGAGTATATAGAGGTTGTTATAAGTAGAAGCTTGCAAAGTATGGGCATACCACAAATAAGGTGAAACATTCAAAGGTTGTTGCAGGGAAACAAAACATCCTGCTAAGTGTGAGTATATCAAAGACGGGGTAAACATCCAAGGACTATTACAAGGCCTCACTAAGTGTGTAAGGCTATGGTGCATAGGTTACTTGAGAAGTACAAGGCTTATGATAAGAACATTAATGCAAGTACATACAAGGCTTGAAAAAAGGTCTAGTAAAATTTGGAGACAAGGACCAATAGGCCCTTGTGGTTTTCATATTCAAATATGGCATTGTAAGCTTTTTGTGATTTTCTTTCATTATAACAGATCTTCTTTTCCTTATCCTTCTTCACTTTGAAGCTCTTCTTTGCTTGCTTCTTCTTTGTATTTTATCTTCTAGTCCCCCTTAGAAGCAAAGATGTCATAAGCTTTGGGTTTTGCATGATTAATTGTGTCAAGAGAGACAAGACCAATAGTGTCAAAAAATACTAGGTGAGTATCAAGAGATACTATGCTTGTTGATCTCGATGTTGAAGTTTGATGCTTGGCCTTCGAGTTGAATCCCCTCCTTGCTATGATAGCTTGAGTATTGTAGTAGATCAGAATGTCAGTGATATGTTTGAGCTAAGAGGAGTGAGAAAATAAAGAGATTTATGAGCTTGAGGTCAAATGGCCATGGCTTCCTGTTAACCCTCAAACGAACAAAGGTGGAAAATCCGGAAAAGCTGAAGTAGAAGACAAGGCCAAGGCAAAAGTGAAACGGAAGATGAAGGTGCGCCAAGAAAAATATGGAAACATAAGAAGCGCAGAAAAGTCCTAAATAAGGGAAAAAGACGCACAAGGAAAAGCGCAAGTCAATACTTTTGTAAAAGAGCGCAAGCGCATCATGATTTAATTTAAGGAGCGACGGGATCTCACCCGTGCAATTTGTAAAGGTAGATGGGTGGTGGAAAGGAAGCTAGGAAGATAGAAGGACAATGGAAAAAAGGGCCTAGGCCACGGTCGCGGCCGGCCATGTAAAAAAGGGAATAAGGGGATGACCGCCCAAAAGGGATTTAGGGTTTTGTATATAAAGTTGAAAAGTGAATGAGAAGCTCATTCTTGTGTGTGGCCAAAAGTGGCTCTCCTCCTCTTCTTCTTCTTCTTCTTGCTTGCTTGCTTAAGCTTGTGCTTGAGAGAGGGAGTGTGAGAGTGTAAGGGAGTGAGTGTGTGAGGGTGAGGGACCGGGGAGGAGAAGCTCTCCATCTTCTCCTCTCTTCTTTTCTTCTCTTCTCTTCTCTTCTCTTGCTCGTGGCGATGGAGCTTGGAGCATGGAGCTTGAGGATGGAGCTTGCTTAAAGCTTGCACTTGGATCGTGGAGCTACTAGAGTGCGCGAGAGAGGAGGTAACTCGATCGGCATGGAGGTAAGCTCACTACACCCGTAGATATCCGCAATTCGGACCTGTTGGGCCAAATTTAGAATTTTTTAAAATTTAACATGAAGTCCGTGAAACTGACAAGAGACCATATAGAGCCAAAAACATATCATAGATCGATTACTGGGCTGAACTTAGAGCAAGTAGTTCAAAATTTGGCTATAAACGGTCTTTCAAATCACGTATGGCATTTACCGTAATGGCCCTGCAGGCCGAGGGGGATTGCTCCCCCGGACCCCCGTAGAGGGCACCTCTCCTGAGTAGGTTGGAGAGAAAATGCGCGCCGTGACATGTCCCCCAAAATAGACCCTAGTGTAGTAGTGACTCTACATGAGCATGGATTCTCACTTGCAAAAGAGCAACCAAAAGCCCATATCCGAACAGAGACAAACAGAGACCCTAGAACCTCAATGGGCCAATCTAGCCAACAAGGGCAAAAAGGTCACACTGTAAAAACACATACGTGTTGCATTCGGACTGCATCTAGTCAAAGCGGAAAGCAACAACATCAAGCTACAATAGCGAGAATGGCTAGATACGACAGTCCTGACGATAGATGCTCCTTGAATAGCACTGCACAGACGATCCAAGACATCAGTGGAGAATCCACATCTGGTCGTGTAGTTGGGGACCCAAGGGCATTTGTTAGAAGGCTTAAATTTATAAGCCAAGACCCAGAAGATGAAGACATAGTATCGCCTGCTTATCTCAGGGTCAAACTCACCGCAAAAAGAGAGCACACTATCGATGCTCTGATTGATGAAGGAGCAGATTTTAATATCTTGACCTATGAAGCATGGACCCTACTAGGCCAACTAGATTTCACACCGACTAATGTAACTCTTAGCCCTTACAGGGGACACCCACAAGCACTCATAGGGAAGTGCAAAATCCTTCCGACAATTGAAACTGAAAGCTTGCCTATCCTATTTCATATTCCTCCAAATAGTGCTAATTGCAGGAAGGAAACCCTCCTAGGAAGACCCTTCAAAAGGGCGACCAAGTGTGAGGCCGACTATATAGCACAGAGGATACACCTGACACTACCGGATGTGAGGATAGTCACAACCTTTAGCAAGGCAGACCTCATCGAACCTCGAGGGAAAGGCAAGGAAGGTGTTGATATAACAGTCAAGCCTGCTAACGAGAGCAAGGACTTGTTGGAAGAGTTGATACAAGCATAGGTCGAACGACGAGAACCAGTGAGTGAGGCCATGCCTGAACAAGAAGGTCAGGAGACAATGCCAAGGACGGCGGGCTTTGGACTTACAAATATCGTAGAAGACCCCAAAAGAAGCCCAAGCCTTATAGATGAAGGCATCGATGGAGGGTCAGCACAACACCGCGATGGATATCCAAAGCGTTGTTACGTGCTCAAGGGTATTACGCAGGTAACCGATGGATTTGGGTGCCAAAACCCCCTGCTAAACCTCCTTTGTCGACTGAAGGCCGGATTGTATCAAGAGCAAAGAAGCGTAGGAGGAGATCTAAATGAAAAACCAAGTCTTGAGTCAAAAGCATTGGAGTGACCGAGTCCCTTACGGTCGAAATCAAGAAACCAAACGGGACTAATCGGAGGGTAGATCCTCAGCCTAGCGTGCTTGACAAGCAGATATCAGATGTAATTGTTGAGGATACACAAAAGCCACTAGTGCCCAAGGAGCCTTTGATTCCCCAAGAGGATAGCAGGCATCATAGGCACAACATTGCTCATGGCAAGGTTAAATGCTCAACAAAGCAAATGGCACAATCGTCTAATAGCCTCGAGCAAATCATTTAGCCAGTGCCAAGTCCACCTAAGAGTCCTAGATCTCGTACACCCTCTTTTCCCAAACGGACACAGGAAGCACAACAGCAGTCGTCAAGGGCAGTTGCTCAATCCCAATCTCTATCTCCATCTAAGCTTCCAAATGTCCAAGAGGTGGGACGTGACACCATCCGTAGCTCTCGGCCCAAGGATATGCCTGTGCAACCTAATGTGACTAGATCAACTCATGCTCGATCTACACAGGTGAATGCTCAAAGGGCAACAAAAGACACGACCACTTCCGATCGCCCTAGGGACTTGACACCGCAATCCACCAAGGGTAGCCAGCCCACTGGACTAGCCGCTACTACCAATCAGGGATCACAGCAGTCACAGCCCCTGGCCGTGACAACGCCCCTTGCGGAATGTGTCCTTAGCAGTTCACCTGTGAAGGAGGTGCCGTAACCAGCATCCTTGACAACTCCAGCACTTTCAAAGTGCTTAAAGCCTAGGTTGGAGGAGTTAAACAGAAGGGAATTGGCTGAAGAGCTAGAATCTCCAAAAAGAGAGGCAGTTGTATCCTCACAATCTAGCGAGGCTGTCCAGCAGGTTGCAGCTATGTCCCATGAGGACACATCAGAGAAAGAGAATGCTGAGGCCCAGCCAAGCATATCGACGGGTGACCTAGTTCAAGGTCCGGAGTCTTTAAGGGATACACCTCAATTGCCTAAGAAAAAGAAGAGAAAAGAGCGAAAACAATGGCAGTTGCAAGTGGTTGTGAACCCCAGGAACATTGAGACCAAGAGCGCTGGAGAGCTGAGGAATAAAGCATCGAGTCTATCCACCAATGAACCCATTGATATCTCTCTTAATAGCGGTGAAACCTCAGACACATCCGTGTGCTCTGAAAAATTAAAGCAGCCGTTGCCATCAACGGTTGCTTGCAACACCCAATTCACCGACAACAGAACTCACATTGACCAATCAAGAGTGGATACAACGCTGTCACAACAGGGTGACAAATCTATACCAGTCACATCCGAGAAGAACCATGGCAAAATAGCAGCAAAACCTCAAGAAAAATGCACAAATCCCGAGAGGGTAAGCGATCCTAGCGTGGACCAATCTTGCTCATCTAGGCCTGAGTCCCTAGCTATGCTAAAGCCTAGGGAAACTCCTAGAACCTTGTATGAGATAGCAACCGAGCAAGCCCTCGTTGAACATAGAAGTGTCGTTGAATGCTTAACTGAGTTGGATGCTAAGCCCAAAGTATTCGCACGTGTCTATGTCCTGGTAGACATGGGCGCATTCCCTAAGGAGCAGCTTGAAGAATACTTGTCATTTCCCCTATCTTGGGAAGAGCAAGAACATCTTAACGAGCACTATGATAGGATCCTACATGAACGCATGCGACTCATCTCTGACGAGGAAGCCCACGAACTACGCTTAACTGAAACATTCAATGATGTGCTCTACCAACCAAATCTCTTAGAAATAGAGCAACTAAAGCGACAATCAGAGAGTCGAAGTCAATTTGAAAAACGTTGGTTTGAAAACTGCGTTGCAATGGCCGAACTAGGAGCCTAGATTATAACGGTCTCAGAGAAGCGATTGGCCAAATGGCGGTCTCAAAGAGAGCCAACCTATGTGGCGCCAACTTCCTTTTGAGTGCTAAGTGCCATTCGGGGTACGGACTTAGCTGGAACTAGCCAAGAGAACTCTTTGGCTGATAAGGTTCTCATTGAGGAGGAGCTACATGTTGTAAGTAGACTCGGACAAGGTACCATGATACTTGACGTTGCAAAATACCTGATGTTATTAAGAAGGCTGCCCCACGAGTATTGGATACGTGTGTCACACTCCAGTACAATCCTGAGTTCTACAATTGGTTTTTATCCTCGTGAAGTGACATGGATTCGCAAACATGTACATAAATAAACAATGAATTTTGTGACCCTGTATAGACAATATCAACACACACAAGCAATGATAGTCAAGCGCAGGGAGAAGAGTTGGGTTTGATAGACTAAGCTCCTCAAGTCCTCCTCTCCCCACACATTTAGAAGTCGTGTGACCATTCCCGCCTCCAAGTGGAGGGCATGCAACCCTCATTACCGCCATAGGAAGCCCTGACCAACAACGCTGATGGCGTAGACGGGGTATTGTCCCTTTCTATACACATTTTTCCCTTTCCGGTCTATCCTTTCGAGGATGAGCCCTGCTCCACTCCATGACAACCAGTCCACGCAACTTAGCATAAGCTAAGATTTGCTAATGGCTGGAGGCAAAACGAACATCATCATGGGGGCCGTCCCTCTACAACAAACATTGCATGCCTCACCTCTCCCCTCCTCATCATATGTGCTTGATAACCCACTGTATAATCCCTTCCATGCGAATAATTTTATCCTGTCTCAAGGCCTAATCCTTGGTTCGCATTTTGCAGGTCCCCCTATGGTAGCCGACATGGAGCACCCAGTGCAATTGGCTTGCAAGGATGCTATCTGCCGTCGAAGGGAGCATGCAACACAAGCTCCTCCGGCGGAACGCTATGTATCTACCCTTAAAAGGTATGCAAAGAAACGAGGCCCCAAGCGACACCGCCCTAGATGTAGGCCGAAAAATCCCCAGGCCAGGGGAATAGAAGCTCAAGGGAGCACATGGGGTGTAGCAACACCGGTCGTGCGGGCCCCCACCAGACGCTCGGGCACCAGGTGCTCGAAAGAGGAGAGGGCAGCTTGAGACAAGGAAGAATTTGATGCCTTGTTCAAAAGCATTTTGGAAACAGTTGTGGCCAGGGACTACACCATTGAGTTCCCAGCCGACATCTTCCCTACCCAACCTCACAGGAGCCCCTCACCACCAGCAGAGCCTCAGTCGTTCGACCACTTGGACTCGCCCCGCCTCATGCAAATAGAGTAGCCCCTATGATATATAAGCAGCTTAACAAGGCCATCCTGCCATAACTTTTTGTCTTTAAAAGGTTAAAGGGGCAGGCTCCCCACCTGTATACACTTTCCTTACCTATTGCTAATATATGCCATGTCTTTAACAAGCACCGGAATATGCATCGCAATAAGCATCATAGGATTTTGATAAAGTAATATCTTGATATGATTGCATCTGTTCGTTGTACTTGATGCATACGACTTGCATATGCTCTCATGAAGTGACAAGTGGATGCAGGACGACGTAGATCTTCGTGCGAATGTGTTCAATGCCTAAGTCACCGTAAGACTACCAACCTCACAAAGAACCGCGACAAAGCCACGCTGCTGAAAGCGAAAATCACCCTTGCGAGTGCCCACGTCACATGGCCCAAAGCATGATCTTAACTACTTTCTCTTTCTAGGTTTACGTTATACCGAGCACCCACGGCAACTGTTACCCCAATTGTCCCAACATTGCACGTTCCAACGAGGGTTGCAATATCTCAAGTGTCTCCCCATCTCAATGACTGCTTCTCTAACAACGAGGCTAAGGCACAATCATCACTGTAATATCCATTTCCTGAGTCTTCGAAGCTTGACATTTTCCAACCCATTGAAAGGCTGATAGCCTCAACATATTGCAATGGTTGTACTCAGGCAAGTCCAAAAAAAAAAAGAGAAAGAAAAAAGAACAAGAAAAAGAAACGAAAAAGAAAATGGAAAAGAAAAAAAGAAAAGAAAAGAACAAAAAGATACGAAGCACCCATGATCACATCATAGCACCTAGGGGTCCTCAATTTAGGTACGTCCAGTGACCTTGGTCGGCTGGCTCCGTCCCTAGTCCCCCAGCCCTTTAGTATCACCCACAATTGTTCAGGGCACATCAAGGGCAGGACATACCTAGGGAGCTTGTCTTGCCTATGGTTAGAGCTGTCACCTTGATCCATTCGCACAATCCCCTCTTGCACTCTGCCTTAATACCATTGCAATCAATTGTGGTAAGCACCGCACGAATGGCCATGAAAAGTACACCATCCTCATCAAGCAAGTCCAATAGCTCCCAACTACCGAAAGTGCGGTGTCCTTGTGTTCAATTAGGCTACGTCGTGCAGTCACAACACAAAAGATGTCTCATACACCTTCACGTGTACTTCTTCTCAACATTGAACAACTTTGCTTCATCTACACATTGTTACGAGAAACCAGCCCACAGTCTTCTAACTACGTAATATCTAAGTATGCACAAGCACTCGCATAATATCTGCACCGAAGTATATACACAGTTTGGATCCTCAAGTACAGAACAATACTCTCAGCTTGCTTAGAGTTCGACCTGTCTCCCAAACTAATTGAACTATGTCTTGTGCACGATAGAGAAGACTAGCACTACCCCTAGGGAGAGATCACCTATGAGAGGTTTTCAATGGCAAGTATTGAAGACTCCAACGACAGTGTCGTTCACTCTTCATCGACACCCAACTCTGAATTCTTATTCTTTATCGTCCTGCAAGCCCGCAAGAATCGTCGTGTGCAGAATCCCCAACAAAGAACAGCTCTACCACCAACTCCAACAACCCTACCACTAGCCACCTTAGCCGCCAACGTGCCTCCAACGACCTTCCTCCACACCACCACCAACACTCCTCCACGGCAACCATCGATGTTCCTTCCACCCACGTCTTCAGTGTATGCCAAAGCCTGCTACCTACGACAGTGAGTGCCATGGGACTGGCACTCGTCTAGGAGGGGGTAATATTAACCCTCAAACGAACAAAGGTGGAAAATCCGAAAAAGCTGAAGTAGAAGACAAGGCCAAGGCAAAAGTGAAACGGAAGATGAAGGTGCGCCAAGAAAAATATGAAAACACAAGAAGCGCAGAAAAGTCCTAAATAAGGGAAAAATGCGCACAAGGAAAAGCGCAAGTCAATACTTTTGTAAAAGAGCGCAAGCACATCATGATTTAATTTAAGGAGTGACGGGCTCTCACCCGTGCAATTTGTAAAGATAGATGGGTGGTGGAAAGGAAACTAGGAAAATAGAAGGACAATGGGAAAAAGGGCCTAGGCCACGGCCGGCCATGTAAAAAAGGGGATAAAGGGATGACCGCCCAAAAGGGATTTAGGGTTTTGTATATAAAGTTGAAAAGTGAATGAGAAGCTCATTCTTGTGTGTGGCCAAAAGTGGCTCTCCTCTTCTTCTTCGTCTTCTTCTTCTTCTTCTTATTCTTGCTTGCTTGAGCTTGAGCTTGTGCTTGAGAGAGGGAGTGTGAGAGTGTGAGGGTGAGGGATCGGGGAGGAGAAGCTCTCCATCTTCTCCTCTCTTCTTTTCTTCTATTCTCTTCTCTTGTCTTGCTCGTGGCGATGGAGCTTGGAGAGTGGAGCTTGAGGATGGAACTTGCTTAAAGCTTGCACTTGGATTGTGGAGCTATCAGAGTGCACGAGAGAGGAGGTAACTCGATCGGCATGGAGGTAATCTCACTACACCCGTAGATATGAATGGCGCGTCGGCTATGTGAGAGGTAGCCGTTAGTGCTCGGCTTGGAACGCTTGAAACAATAAGCGGTCCGTGGGTCTTGGCGGTTGAGCGAAAGCTCCCACACTTCCTCTTTAGGGTTTTTCAAACCGACTGATCTTTTGCTTGCAGTGATGTGTATAGGGGACCATTCCTCAAGATCTCTGGTGGGGAGGTAGCTTAAGGCATATGCTTTGAATGCCCTATGGTCATAGTAGGTGACATCGAAGTACGTGTTGTCGACAGGAGGTATACGAAAGGATGCATGCACAAACTGGGTACAATGAGATTGACAATTTCCATGATGTTAGGGATACGTGACCACAATGTCAAGCTTTGATGTGACATGGAGAAAGCTCGAGAAGATATGGCCTGGATGAGGAGATCTAACTGCTCGAAGTGAACAAGGTGCTGGCTGGCTATGGAGGTCAAGAGGTAGAGTGGAGATGGAGTTAGAGAATGAATAGTTATTATGGAGCTGAACTGAGCTGAGGTTGAGGAGAGATGGAAGAATAATGAGCTGAGCTAAACCAAGCTCACCATGGCTCTGATACCATGTTGAGAAACACGAATCTTGAGCAATGTTAGCTATGGAGGTTGAAAGTCAGTGACAAGAAGCATGATGACAAATGACTAGACAAGACTCTTACTCAAGTGAATTAGGTGATAGATTAGCTTGAACTCATAAACACAATCTTGAGTAGACATGGCCAAGACTGAAAGTACAAAGTACAATAACATTATCATACAAATGATTGTCAAGTACACTCTTTTATAGTTGCAAGATGATGCCACTTTCCTCCACTTTGCCTATGGGATAAAGGCAACTCTTCCTAGATTGAGTTGCATGTTCCTTGCCTTGCTATTCCATACAAAGAGGCAACACATGGGGGTGATTGCATATTTCTCAACAAGTTGATCACACCAAAAGAGGAGGTAACTACTACATAGAATGTATTGCCATGGGATAAAAGGATGCATAGAGAATTTTTGCTAGCTATAAGGTTCATCAGTTTGAGAGGAGACCGGGAGATATAGAGCTTGTAGCAACAAAAGGATTGAAGGAAGCCACACTACGAAACAAAGGTAGGTTTGGAAAGAGTGGCAGAATTGGGCATAAAGCTATTGAAGAATGAGATTGGATACATGTGTATGACAACAATTTGGATAACTAGCATAGTACTATCAGGAAGGTCTCTAAGATGTAGTTTGGTCCTTACATCATGGGATATGCATATGATAATGCTTCATATTCTCTTTGTGAGCTTGATGGAACTAAGTTGAAGATATCCATAGCTGTAAAAAGGATCAAACTATCCAAGAGAAGAGATTCTACAACTTATGAAGAGGAAGAGCATGATAGTAGAACTACCCAATGTAGCATAGAAGAAGAGGAAGAGGAAGATAATGAAGATGAAATAAATGATCTTGATCATGATGAAGACTAAGCAATGCCACACTTGCCGAAGGAAATGCAAGTGTAGAGGGGGTCGATGTCATGTGGTTCTATGTCCAATAGTTGAAAACTTATAAGAAGTCTAATAATGATAGTACTTTGCATGTGTGCATATGGGATTGATTTGCATGTGTTCGTGTACTATCTATCATCAACTACCATGAAGATTGAAGTTGCTTTACACCTCAGTGTAAATGCAAAATGTCAAGTACTTGTTTGTGGATAGCAAAGTAGCCAATCTAGTTACCTTGGATAAGATTTTTGGAAGGGTAACAAGTGTGAATGCTCCCAAGCCTAATTCCATGTTTTTCACCACAAATCCTAGGTGCATCCTGGTTTCTCCAACAAGAGAGGAAGGATAGGGGTAAAACATAAGTGACATGCTAAGTTGAAGGAGAAAGTAAGGGAAATTTCTAGAGATAACAAGCTAAAGCTCCTTGATGTGTGTTAGAGGACTCAATTGCAATCTTTTGGAATCCAATGGATTGTTTTAAATCAGGAAAATAGGCTATCTACTACTATTCAAGAGGAGAATACTCTAATCTATCTTGAATCTGTGTGGGAGATTATTGCTCTTGGTTGTCCCAAATAAAGGGATTTTGTGGATTGTTTTCTAGTTTCTTGTTCTACTATTGTAGTAGGTTGAAAGTTAATCTTTTTGGGCTAAAAGAAGAGTCTTTTGAAGCTCCAAAACATGGAATTATTGATCTATGTGGGCTACATAGGTACCAAACTGTTCTAATGCATGTTTTGGGTTTCATTGAGCCATAGCCTCAGTTTATGGTTTTAATGTGGATGTATATGCTATACAAGGATTAAGCTCAAGCTCTTACAAAATAAATATATTCTATGGTTTGGTTTTATCTATCTCTTGGATTTTTATTGCTTTGTACCTTTTGCTTCTACATATTTTCTTTTCTCTGTGCTACAAACTCTTCTTACCCAAGTCCTGGCGGCTTTCTACCATACACGACAATTACCGAGATACCATTTTGGGTTGATAAGACTCAACAGGTACTTATTATTTTAGTGTTATATAGCTTTAAATAGCCAAAGGGTTGTGAAAGTCTTACATATCATTTATCCATGGTAGATATCCATAACACTCATTGGTTCGAAATTGTTGTTGCTTTTTTTAGACATTTCTCTTGCTCTTGGTCGTGTGTCATAAGTATGAACCAATCCAACTCAAACACTTCGACAACCTCTAAGGTTCTACATCGTGCACCCTAGTCATTACCAATGTGTTGTTTTTCTAAAAGTATTTGCCCCATTCAACTCACATACAATGAAGATTATAAAAGTCTAAAAATGTATTTTAAGGAAAAGTGAGTCAAAATATATTTTAATGAGATAGACATACATTAAATATACACAGAATTTTGATTGATTTAGGTTTTTCTCATATATATGTATGCCATGAGTATTTTAACTAATTAGGAAAGATGTAAAATAGTGCATATCATTGATTTATTTGACACTCCTCAATTTATTGTGATTGCATGTTCTGAATTCCAATGTGATCACTCTTTCTAATTAGTCTATGTACAAACTAGCATAGATGTTGATATTAGGTGACTTCTTTGGACTAAATGCACCATCATTTGTGTATCATATGTCTATGAAAACTGCTAACGAGTTAGATTATATAGATCAATATTAACTTATACTCAAAAGTATGATTGTGATTATGCAATAAATGTTGAGAATAATTTAACTACTAAAAAGTACAAATTTAGTTTCCATATACCAAATCATGTTGAGGTGGGCCCTAAGCGTGTATCATGTAAATTCAAGGTTCTATATATCAAAATCCTCTATACACATGGTTAGGTTAGTTTAATATTCCATAATATGGAAAATGCAATTTATTGATGGTTCCCTAGGTAGCATTTTCTTGTCATTTAATGAGACTACAATGATATTGTTGAAGTATCACCTACATGTTTGTTGCTCACACTTATCCAAAATATGTTCTTGGTTAACTCATATGATAGTACATACTTTTGACCAATCATTTCTATCCAGTATAATGATGTTCCTTGATTTATGTCTTTGTGTTCATTTTATAGGTGAAAAGAAAAGAGGTCATGTATTGTGTAGTTTTTTCCCTCTTTCACTATAGGAGATTTCTTCTCTTCTCTTATGAATTATGTTCTCTATCTCTTTTGCATAATAGTCCTTTGCTCCTCTTCTTTTTACATAGTTATACTTCACTCCTACTTCTCTTGTTGCATTGTTGTCCTTGCTTCCTACTTCCTTTTTCATTATTGTCCTCCTCTACTACTTATATAGTTTTGCATTGTGGTCCTTCTCTCTCCCTCTTCTCTATTATGAACTTTGCCCTTTCTTTGTATCATGCAAGGTATTCCATTTTATAATGTCAACTATTATTTGTGAAACATATATTGGAATACATGTTTGCATTTGAAGGCTTTAACTTATGTAATCTATATATATGATGTATGAAGAAGAGCTAATAGAAATAAGGTTGCATATAATTTGATGTTCTTGATTAGATTTAAGCTAGCTACACATAATTGTTTACCCTTGAGCTCTTTCTTCCAATTTAGCATAGTAAAAGGGTGTGATGAGATTCCAAGTTTGTTAAGATCGTATGTGCTTCAATTGTTTTGAAAATCCAAACATTCAATCGATTATCGACATGGAATAGATCTTATGATAGGATAACCAATAATTGGATTGGTCATCTTGAAATTTTATGAATTCACTTAACATTCATAAACATGTATTGGTTTCCAAGAAAATTTAATATTGAATTATTGTGGTCAACAACTCCAAAAATATTAATATATGTGCTAAAAAAACATTAAAAATTAGAGACTAATGAACACAATTATCATGATCAAGGAGCAAACCCAACATTAGAAAAACTAGTCTTATCAATAGAATATTTACAAGTTTCTTTTGAAAGACAATATATAATTATTATTAGATGAAGTTGTGCTAAATAAAGCACTCAAGCTAAAGGCCAATGTCATCGACCATGAAGGGATTTTAGAAAAGCCAATGGGTTTTGCTAATAACTACCGGTCAAGCTACTGGGTCTATGTGACTAAACATCAAGTTAGCGAACAATATCATTTTATAGATAATTTGATTAGTGGGGGGATTCCTTGCCTTTGGGAAGTCTTTCTAAGGATCATAGAAGTCCTATTCTCACTAATACATAGAAGATAGAAAGACCATTTTGTGGTTAGTCAAAAATGCATACAAAATATCTTGAAAGTTGTTGGAATCTATTGTAGAACTTACTTTATGCTATTTTATAGAGTTCATGACCAAATAGCGATAACTACTTGCAAAAAGGCCAAATTACGGATGTATGCACACCTTGTTCTTTATTTCCGTACACATATACCCCTTTCATATCCTTGTCCAATTAGGCAACAATGTCTCTAAATTTTTTTAATAAAGCTACAAGCTTTGCTTGAGCTAGGGGAAGAGGTCTTTTTGAGTATTTCCAAATTTGACTTGTTGATCCCCAAGGTCTCTTAACAAACAATCTACTATGTCCACTTCTTGAACCTTAGCATGTTGAGTGTGTGTAGCGTCTAGTCATTAGATCACCTATTTGTAGCAAGTGCACTTAGGCAATGGGAGTTCCCATGGATAGAGAGGCATTGTAGCTCCAAACGAGATCCTTGAGCATTATCTTAACTTTATTCTACTAATTTTTAGAAAAATTGGTGGTACTAGCAACAAATATTAACATAGGAGATAGAGTTCTTATCCATCATCTACCATCTTGCCACCAAAAATATGTGGCAAGGCTCTCAAATTCGAGATATTCTACTCAAGTTTTTTCATCATCCGCTAAATTTTCAACGAGGTTGATCTCAAGCCCCATGAAATTAAATTTGGGCTTTTTCTTGCTGGTCGCAATGGCCATGGACTTCCATGACCCTCCTCACATTGTCCTTGTTTGCTTGTACTATATTGGACTTATTATTGGCAAAGAGTTGTGTGCACATCTAAGAGCCATCCAAGAGTTGGAGCCCTTGGATTGAGCCTCTTTTATTTTAATCCTCTATCATCTAAAACAATTGTGAATAGAAGAGGGGCCAATAGGAACCCTTGTCTCACCAATCTCTATAGTGAGAATGGGTGAGAGAGATAGCCATAAACCCTAACCTTGGTAAATGCACTAGAGAAGAGTGTTTTAACCATTTGATAGAACTAGTCTTAAAATCCCAATTTGTGCTTAGTAGTAACCAAAACAATCCCATCTAACCCTATGATAGGCCTTGTCCAGGTCCATGTTTATGAGAAAGATTATGCCCTCTCTAGTGCATATGCAATGGCAAGCATCATATTTAATATTGCATCATGGATAGTTAATCCATGAAGGAACCCATATTAGATAGTATGTGAGATGTTGAGATATTTGAAATCACACCTACTTTAGTCCCTTTGTGAGAAGCAGTGAGGGCTTAGGACCAGAATCCCATATGCACAGTAGGAGAAAGTACCACTACTCAATTCCTATAAAGCATTGTACTTGCACTCTTTTTCTAATGCAATGATAGTACTCTTTTCTTTCCATTAAAGTGTCATGTCACTATCAATACACAAGATTGTGTTTATGAGTCCAAGTCTCAATCTTGGAACCTAATTCACTTGTGTAACAATTTTTCCTAGTCAGGGTCAATGTCTTCATGAGTTTCTTTTTCCTCTTTCAACCTCCATAGCTTCCGCTTCTGCCATGCTCTAGATCTCGCGTATTTCACATGGTATTAGAGATCAGTTGAGCATGGCCCAACTCTCCTTTCACTCCTCTCAGCTCCTTTCCATCTCTTCTCAGCTCAGTTTGAGTACTGGACCCTATCTCCAACTTCATTTGCATTCCTACCTTCAATGAAGCTTCCATGGCAGCCATAGATAGCAGCACCCTGTCAATTTGAAGCTTTCATATCTCTCTCCATAGGCCAAATCTCTCTGAACTTCTGAAGAAGTGTTTCTCTACTTCCAAAGCTCCTTCTTGGCACCTCAATCATTAAGATTGGGCAACTATAGCTTCAGCATTGCCTCTTTTCAGAGTTGCTGCCATAACTGTGTCAGTGACAGCACCTACCTACCTCTGTTGGAGCAGCCATATCTCATCAACCAGGCCATATCTCTTCGAGATTTTTTCTCGAGAGTTGTTCTTCAGGTCAAGGCGCAACTTCTTGGCACAAAAATCAAGGAGATTGATGCACAGCATGCCCGACATTTGCATTTTTCCAAATCTGGGCGCAGTTTTGACAGCGACCACTTTGAAGGCTTAGATATCTCAACTCGAGCATAATTTTGACAGGACAGCCATAGCCACTTACCTTTAAGCTCATTTTTCCTTTATTTTCTCTCTCCTGCCAGTTAAACCAAGCCAAGGCCACTCTAATCTGAAGTTTTCAGCAAGTATTCAACCATCAAATCAGCAAAGAGGGAAAACTATGAAGAGTTTTTGAAGATCATCAAGTCAAACTCAAGCAACAAACATCAAATTTCAAACTAGTATCTTTTGATACTTCACTGCCATTGCTTGTGTCTTTTGACACATACAAAGATCAACTCATTCCTGGTTATTCTCAATCATTTGAAGCTAATTTGCTGTTGTTCTCTCAAGTCGAACATGGGCAAAGATTCTCCAATTGCTCGTTTCAAAGGAGTCGGGTTTCATACCTGGCAGACCCGCATCAAATTGATCTTGATGAAGAAGGGCCTCTGGGCCATTATCACTGGAAAAGAAAAGAAGCTTCATGATGCGGATCTTGCTGTCACTTGGCAAAAGAACGATGATAAGGCTCAAGCCATTAT
Organism: Lygodium microphyllum; assembly: GCF_053477565.2. Lineage (NCBI taxonomy): Eukaryota > Viridiplantae > Streptophyta > Polypodiopsida > Schizaeales > Lygodiaceae > Lygodium > Lygodium microphyllum. The sequence continues at coordinate 140,062,489 of NC_141153.1, forward strand.
CAATCTGGAGCTAGATGACAGCTATATCCACCATGTGGATAATTGTGAAACCTGATAGGATACATGGAAGAGACTTGACGCCTTGTTCGGTGCACAGTCTAAAACATCAAAGTATGGTCTCCTAATTGAGTTTTTCAGGCTTGAAATAAAGTCCAGCACATCACTTGTCACACATCTAAATTACATGGAAGGACTTCTAACCCAACTTGCAAGAATCAACATTAAAATGGAAGAAGATGTTTGCATCGGTGTTCTACTTAAGAGTTTGCCTCCTGAATATAATAATGTATCAACAACTTTAATCAACATACCAAATCCTAAACTTATTGATATCCAGGCATCACTGTTAGAGGAGGAAAAGAAGCTAAAAACTAAGGAAGAACCAAGTACCTCTAGAGATGAGCATGCATTATATGTTGGCAGCATGTACAAAGGCAAGAAGGATCAGCTCTTCTGTGACTTCTACAAAAGAACCGGACACACCGAGAAGTTCTGCCATGCCAGAAAGAGGTCCCAAAAGGCCTATCTAGTTGCAGTCAAAGAAGAAGAAGAAAATGGAGTAAAGGAAGAAGAAGAAGAAGAAGAAGAAGAAGACCACCAGGAGAAGGACAAACCTCATCAGTCCTTCTATTCAGATAGACTTTTTTAGTTTTGTATTTTCTAGCCCTAATGCCTCAAACATAAACTTGTAAACTTCTCAGTTATCCTTGTACTACAGCCTCTGTACACTTTGTGAGGTCCCTACTGTAGCCTCTGGATGTCCATCATGTTTGTGGTACCCACACTTAGCCTTTTCTGCGACAGCCTCTGGTGTTTTTGCCATGTTTATGGTGTGCCCACACTTTGCAGGTGTTGCTTTCACTAAAGCCTCTACACACTTTGTACTTTTGATTGTGATTGAGGAGGGGTGTTGAGATATTTGCAATCACACCTACTTTAGTCCCTTTGTGAGAAGCAGTGAGGGCTCAGGACCAGAATCCCATATGCACAGTAGGAGAAAGTACCACCACTCAATTCCTATAAAGCATTGTACTTGCACTCTTTTTCTAATGCAATGATAGTACTCTTTTCTTTCCAGTAAAGTGTCATGTCACTGTCAATACACAAGATTGCGTTTATGAGTCCAAGTCTCAATCTTGGAACCTAATTCACTTGTGTAACAATTTTTCCTAGTCAAGGTCAATGTCTTCATGAGTTTCTTTTTCCTCTTTCAACCTCCATAGCTTCCGCATCTGCCATGCTCTAGATCCCGCGTATTTCACATGAGAGAACTTTACTTTTAGAGCTATAGCTTTAGCAATCATGTTATAAGATACAATGAGTGGTCTACCCATTAGCCTGGTTAGTTTAATGCATCCTTCACTACTAGCACATATGGGTATCTCTTCTCTTCTCATACATGCATTAGCAAAGGCACGGATTTCCATTCCATATGCATCCCAAAGTTCTTTATAGACTTCTATAGGGCCAACACAACATCAAGAGAGACCACTTCTTTGACTTGTGTGACAAATTTATGTACTTGAATTTCATAATTAAATTCAATAGAAGGTGTGAAGCTTGCAGTATTTGAAAGGTGTCTCACAAGAATCTTGGGCATGGAAACATCATGTGAGTGTTAAACTCCTTCCTTATCCATAGTCATGGTAATTAGCTCCTTCTTCTCCCTTGCCTGCAGATACTTGTAGAAGTCTAAGCTAGGGGCACCCCTTTCCAATATCCATCAGCCTTTTAGTTGTGTTTTAGTACCATCAACTTTATGTCTTTCTTCAAGTAGTATAATGTAATCCTCTCAATACCTTGTAGGACTGAGGCAAGAGTGTTGGCATTAGGAAAAACATCCATAGTAGCTAATTTATATCATTTACATCTAATAATAGCATCCAAAGCTCTCGTGCATGCAACCTAATAACTACGGTATTTCTTACCTAAAATAGTGATGGGTTTAAGACATAACTTGAACCTAAGATCAGGTTTATGTAAGAAATGCTCATAGTAACCCATCCATTTTGCATGATTGTCCTCACTAGTGAAGAGGAGACTGTCTTCGATCTTCATGGAAAGCAAGGGGAGGAGACAAGGAAAGGACCTTCTAATGGGGCCACTAACAAACTACCTAAAGACATGGTGGTTGCGAAGGAGCAAGAGATGATAGGATAGAAATATAGCTACATAATAGGTTGATCTATATACTAATTCTTTCTATGGATAAGCTTGCTAAGAATGTACCTAGTGTCTTGAAACATAAAAGAACTTTGTTCCAAGTGAAGAAAGTTGATGTGTAGGAGGCAACTACGAACTAGAAAACATGATATACTTGCTATTCAAGAGGTTAAACTCACCTAAGAGGACCTGGAAGCCTTGGTGTTCCTTACGTTGCATGCTTTTTGAATGTAGTTGGTAGAGGCAAAGGCACACCCTCCTCTTGATTTAAAAAAAAATCAGATTGAGCTTTAAGTGGAGAGAAGAAGATGGTTTAGCAATATCCATCTCCATCATCTTTAGTTGTTTAGTGATGAATGTATGGTTGCTCTATACCATTCTTATGCAAGATTGGAATATGACCATGTGTGAAGAAGATAGGTTGCATTTATGCCATACTAGCAGGTCAAGCTCGACAAGGCGTATATTAATCGAGGCGGCCGGTGGGTAGTACCCCATCAACAAAGTCTTGTCAAACCAGTTGGAATCACATCAATCAAATGGATTCTTGCTATACTATTAGATCAACTATATTGGCCATTATAAATTGAATTTATCCACAGCTTTGCAAAAATTTAGCTCTACAATGACACAAATACAAGGACTGATCCTCCAAAGTTTCACTACCTTCAAAATTTTTAATGCTATAAAAAAGTAACATAGATCATCCATAATGACACCCATGCAATTAGAATTACTCCTTCACAATTCCCTATATCTATATAATATAGAATTGCTTCTCCAAGTCTTTGATTAGTCTCTTGCGTTGTAATGCTACTTGTTACTATTTTCATCGAGGATTAAAAGAGCCCCAAATCTTTGATTGTTCTACTAGTAGAATCTCAAAGAATATGCTTGGGTTTATGTGATTATCATACATGTGAGTGCACACGTGCATGCTTGCACGCACACACACAAACACACACATACTTTCTCAAAAAAGTGATAAGAGTTTCAAAAGCTTGGTATGATTGCAAAAGCAACAACAAACATTTATGCACTAAAAATGTGCACTCATGTAGTTGATTTCCCTTCACTTGTGGGGAGTTCCTAGCTAAAAATTACAGTATCACAAGCCTAACACCAAAAACGGGAAAGAAATATCCATCTATTTGAGAACTATGCTAACTCTTCACCATAAAAAAGACATAGTTTTACATCTAGTCAAGACGAATTTTAAAACCATATTGGATAAAATACTTAACTCTACTAGTTGCTTTTGCATGTAACTATAAACAATTTTACAACATCAGAAAATATAAATTGCCATTGAAGAGTAGTGGCATTTTATGTTTTGGTGATATATGGCTTCCATGTATTTCAATTAATCCAACTTGTCAAGATCGAACGTTTCTATTGTGCATATCTACATAATTTGAATCCTTAAATCAAATTTTATTCAATAAGCAAAGTGACACATTTAGGTTTGAAAATTTATATTCTGCATATCTACTTTGAATCCTTGCATTGAACTTTATTCAACATGCAAAATAACACATTTGCATATGATAAGCTTCATCATTGACATGGTGTTCTCGTGAAAGGATTCTTCGGCCGGAATCAGCATTATGCCATTGTTGCACTTGTCAAGATGAATGTGAAAAGATACATGTTAACACAAAGGGCATTGTAAAATTAAGGCTCTTTCAAATAGATTACTTTTTTGTCAAAGAAGATTATATGCAATATGGTTATTCAACTACTTTCTATTATAGGAGATCGTTATCAACGCATTGCACAATAGGCAAGATTCCCTCATGAATCACGTTGTAGAGTAAGTACAGGTGGTTGCCTTTCAAAATCAGATTATTAAAAATCTCACCAAACTTAAGAAATTCTTACTCATCAGTGTCTTGTTCTAAACGTGGTTTTAAAATTAACATGTCCCTTTCATGGTTTTTTTTGCTTGTCTTACATTGAGAAAGCTAAAGTACTTTTCTTGTTAACAAAGATCCCCCTGAATGATAGTTTAAACATACAACATTTACAAGGATTATGTGTTGAATTGGTGTCGTCATTTGGGTTCACGATCTTGCAAAGGCATACTTCAAAAATTGAATTCTCAATATATTGTTGTAAGGTTTATTATGATGATTTGGTTGTATGGGTGTACCTTATGGTTCAAGGTTTTGGCAAATGTGTAATTCAAATCAACTCAAATTGGGGTGGCTGTAAATGCCTATGCTTCAGTGTGATGGCCAAAGTACATGTCATATGACTTCAATGCATCAACCAAGGTTAAGTATATGCTGCCCTGTCACTATTAACAATAAGTCTTCACTGTTTTCAGATCTGTGTATCACTGTTATAGCTCACACATGAGCTCCCATCAATGCATTTGTCTCTTACAATCTTTGAACACCTCCCCAAGGGCATAACCAAGCATTCTATCACTTAGAATGCAACCAATGTGTTGATTTATGAGGAAGGAAGCTTTAGTTCGCATCAAGCACAATCACACAGATTTGTAATCTTGTTCCAGCAGCATGTGATGAAGATACTAATGATGTCCAGGCACTCTAATGTGCTTTCAGTTCAAAATGATGATTGATAGTTTGTTGAATTTTGTGGTGTTTGCATCTAAAACTATCTATGGAAGGGGAGTAAAGTTTCTTCAAGTGGACAAGTTGAGGGTCTATAAGTTGTCAAGGGCATATAAAGACTGAGAAAGAAAGGGGTGAAAAGGATGTGTACTTCCCTTTAAAAAAAAAGCCTTGAAATATGAGAAAGCTAAAACCTAGAACTAGATATTTTGAGAGGGTGAGTGTGACACAATGTGGATGTTGCAATTGGGAAGATCGTTTTCTTAGAGTAGTGTGTATATGAACACAATTGCCATAGTGCTTAGGTCAATGTTCACAAAAATTATGCATACAAGAGGTCTCTATCTCTAGTAGAATGCTTTAATGCAGGTTTTGTTGCCTGTCCAATATCCTATCTAACATCTTGTCTAACATCCTATCTAACATCATGTCCATGAGGATTAGTTGGTGCAAGCTATCTAGCTAGTTGTGCGGGAGCAGGGGGCTCCTCTTAAAAGATAACCCTGTGTATCTCAACAACTTTCTCAAGTTGCATATGCATCTTGTCCTCACGGAACACAACATCATGGCTACATATCACTTTTTGCGCCTGTAGATCCCAAAGACGATATCCCATCTCACCTGCATCTCTATAGCCAAGGAAAATGCATTTCACACTTTTAGGATCCAGCTTATTGTGTTTATCCTTGGGCATGTGGCAAAAGGCCTCACATCCAAAGACACGAAAATGAGCATATGAGGGAGGCTTTCCTGTCCATACCTCCTCTACAACCTGGAAGTCAATACCATTGCAAGGTGACATGTTAATGAGATGAACGGCAGTAGAGACTGCCTCAGCCCAAAAATGTTATGGTAAGCCTAATTGGCTAAGCATAATGCAAACCCTCTCCTAGATAGTCCTATTCATACGCTCAACCATACCATTCTAAGGAGGGGTGTAAGGGGCGGTCAACTGACGCTTAATACCCTGCTCATCATAAATCTACTCAAAAGCACGTGAGACATACTCACCCCCATTATCTGTCCTTAGGCATTTCAACCTATGCCCACAACCTATGCCCAAACTGGTTCTCGGCTAAAGCAAGCCAACGCTGAAATATTGCCAAGACATCAGACTTCTACTTTATGGGATAAGTCCAAATGTTTGTGAAAATTCATCAATAAATGTAATGAAGTACTTTGCACCCCCTAGTGACTAACAGTGCATGGGTCCACAAACATCAAAATGCACAAGAGCCAATGGCTCACCTATGCGTGACATACCAAACTTCTTATACGAGTTCCTAGTCTATTTGCCATATAAACAATGATCACATAATGCAAAGTCAGAAGAGTCAAAAGGTAAGATATACTACAAAGCAAGAAGCATTTTCATTCCTTTAAGAGACATATGCCCCAAACAAGCATGCCAAAGAGATACATGTGAGATACAACCCACTCCCAAAATATGATCAAGAGTAGAACCAGATACAACCAAGGGGTAGAAGCTACCAGACTTGGCACCTCTTGCAAGAATAAGCCTACCACGAGTTATCTTCCATACAGAATCACCAAAGCATATATGATAACTTGCATCATCAATCTGCCCAGCAGACATAAGGCTTTTAGTCAATGTAGGTACATGACGTACATTATGCAGAATAAAAGTGTTACTAGAGAGAAACTGTAGAGTGACATCACCAATGCCAACAATAGCAAGAGACCGATCATCACATAAGTGCACAGTACCAGATACACTATGATAGGTATGAAACCACTCACGGTAGGGGGTCACATGAAAAGATGCACCTGAATCCAAGAGCCAACATTGTGCATGAATAGATTGAGCCTCGGTCAGCTGAGAGGCATCACATAAAAAGGCTGCTAAGATGTAGTCACCATCGAACTCCTCAAGTTGTATGACATTTATCTCCTCAATCTTTATGCTGGACTTTGCAAGTATAATGTTGTGATCATTGGATTTCTCCTACACTTTTTCTTTCCACTTTTCTTTGTGCTTGTCATCACGCATCTCATGGCACTGTGGTCATATGTGTCCTGCTTTCCCACAATAATGGCATGTAAGATCAGACTTACGTCCATGAGACTTGCTGCATCCATGTGACTTAGACCGGGACTTCTGAGAGACCTTCCCATGACAATCATTATCTTTCTTGCCACTTGTGCCACCTCTAATGGATAAAGCATGTGAACTGTGGGAAGCATCATTGTCTTTCATGTTAATTTCTTCAGCCAAAAGAGCACTCTCTACATCTTGCAATTTCATCCCATCAAGTTCGTTGGTATAGATCACAGTGCGAAATACATCCCAAGACCCAAGTAAAGTGCCGAGAAGAAACAAAGGATGCAAATTATCCTGAAACTCAATACTCTGTTGAAGCATATTCTTCATGATAAAATGAAATTGGCTAAAGTGAGCAGACAATGGGGTCCCCTTCTTCATGCAGAGATCCATCAACTGTTTAAGCCAATACATTTGTGAAGCAAGTCTCTGCTTTGCATAAAGTTCCTAAATCTTTTCCCATAGATTCCATGCACTCTCATCTTCATCTTCAACAACATTATTATGGACCTCTTCAGAGAGTGATAAAATGATAGTGGACTTTCATAGCACATCTAAATCAGCCCATTCATCATCATCCATATTCTCAAGCTTAATACCTTTGTTTCTTAGTGGCTTAATCTGCAATTTGTGTACCAAAACCTGCCATATTTGAGATTTACAATAGCCATAGTTGGTGCCATCCAACTTGGAAATGTTAAACAAAGTCGTATCTTTGAGATGACCAACCATCATAATGAGTCAAACAGAGGCAGACTATGCAAAAAACATCCTATTATAGTTAGCAGTAAACATGCCAAAACCACTATCAAAAAAAGCTGAAAGTAAGAGAAACTACTAGAATGACTAGTTATCCACCAAATACTACCAAAGTACATCAAAAGTACATGATTGATGTTATTGAGAGAGTTGGGCATTACTTTGATGGTTAGGGAGCTTGTATGGCTCCCAAAGAAGCTTCCCAAGAGGCCTCAATAGGTATAGAAGAGAGAGAGCTCTGTTCCAAGCCTTCATGGGTTGAGTCATGGCTGCCTTGTTCTTCAAACCCTATGGACTGAAAAAAAGAGTGGAATGAGAGCTCCAATACTTGTAGATGAATGCCTTGAGGTTGCCTAAGAAGGCCCAATGCTTGCCTGAGAAGGATGAGACCGACTGAAAGCTCAAAAGGTGTGGCTATGGCTGCCAAGAGTGAAGACAAAAGTGTAGGTATTTGAATGAATAATGAAGGAGTGCCCAAGTATGTTCAAGACTTGGAAGAGCCAAGCTCTGATACCAATTGAAAGGTGAGAAGGATCGAGCAAGAGAGCATGGAGGTGAGAGCTATGGTGGATGGAGCAAGAGCAAGAAAGAGAGAAACTCCAAATGCGGGAACTCCAACCGTCACAATGTGTGACCGGCCTTCCCTTTATTCAAATGTCACTAAAAGAATAAAGAATGAAGTGACAGTGATGGGTGCCCACCACCTACAGTGTGCAAGTGTGGGTACTGTTAGTGTAGTAATACACAGGCAGCTAAGCTGAGGCACCTTTACCCCCAACATGAGCTTCTCATTCACTTTTTGAGTTTATATATAATCCCTAAATCCCTTGGGTACCCATCCCCTTTTTCACATGACTGGGCATCTTGCCAAGGTCCTCTTTCCCTATTCCCTTATAGTTGCCTTATCCCTTCACCTATGTCCTTTTAGACTTTACAATTTGCACAGGAGGGAGCCTGGCACTCTTATAAAATGAATTACATTGCGCCATATGCTTTCCTTGAGAGAGCCTTCTGAGCACCTTGCAAGAATATTCAGTGCTTTCCACATTCTTTTTGAGCTTGCCTTCTCTTCCACTTTTCTCACCTGGGTAGAATGAGCTTCTCTATTCACTTTTTGACTTGGGCTTGCTTGGTCTTCCTCTACTTCTTTTTGGAGTGCATGGTCTGTAACATGTCCATAACATTTCCGTAACACTTTCATATGTAGGATGCTAATGTTAGAAGAGAGAAGGAGAGAGACAATGTAATGGAGCAACAACCTGACCTTCAGGTCATTCATCATCTTTCATTATTTCATAGACTACAAACATAACATAAGTGTATACAATAGTACTAAGGTTCGTAGGACCATTCACACTAGGTCTAAGACCACCGACTTATTTAATGTCCCACACTTGCTGATACAGTTAAACACAGCTAATGTCTGTCATATATACTATGAGCTTGATATTCTAACACTCCCCCTCAAGCTCAAATCATCTGATGAACTCCAAGTAGCTGTCTAAAACTACTGAACTTATCTTTACCCAAAGACTTGGTAAAGATATCTGCAACCTGTTCATCAGTCTTCACATGCATAAGATCTACTCTCCCTGCAAGAACCATCTCTCTAATAAAATGGTAGTGTACCTCTATGTGTTTTGTCCTGGCATGGTATACTGGATTCGTTGCCAGGAGTACACTACTGAGATTGTCACATAATAAGGTCACTGGAGCATCCACCTGAATATCCAAATCAGCCATAAGCTTGAGCAGCCATGAAATCTCACATGTTGCCAATGCAGCACCCCTGTACTCTGCCTCAATGCTAGACAATGCAACTGTTGGCTGTTTCTTGCTGCTCCAGCTAATCATGCCACTTCCAAGGCCAAAAGCATAACCACTCGTAGATCTGCGATCAAGTGAGCATCGTGCCCAATCCGCATCTGTGTATCCAACTAGTTTCAAGGGCTTACCTCTCATATAGAACAGCCCATAATCTACAGTGGACTTAACATATCTCATAATCCACCTAACAGCATCCAAATGTGGCTTCCTGGGCTTCTGCATAAACTAACTTATAAGCCCAACTACATAACTCAAATCCGGCCTAGTGATGGTCAAGTAGATTAAACTTCCAACCGTCTGCCTATACATAGTCACATCCTGAATTTCAACTCCAGTGCTAATGTCCAGCTTGACATTCTGATCAAGGGGTGTATCCAATGGTTTGCATTCAGCCATGCCATACTTTTTCAGCATTTCCATGGCATAATGTTTCTGCATCAGCCATAAACCATTTTTAGCCTTGATTACCTCAATACCCAAAAAGTATTTCAATTCACCTAGATCTTTCATGTCAAATTCAGATTTCAGCATCTTCATTACATGCTGTATGCCCAAGTCATCATCACCAGTGATTATCAAATCATCAACATATATGACCAGCGCTACCAAGCCATTGTCGGTCTTCTTTGTAAGTAGGTTGTGATCAGCCCTACCAACAGTAAAACCCAACCTCTACAAGTAATTACTGATCCTAGCATGCCAAGCTCTCGGAGCCTGCTTCAGCCCATACAATGCCTTTTTCAGCTTGCATACATAATGCTAAAAATCAAGGTGAACATACCCTTCTGGCTGAACCATATAGACATCCTCTGCTAAGTCACCGTTAAGAAATGCATTCTTCACGTCCATTTGCTATAATTTCCATCCTCTAGCAGCAGCCAAAGCAATCACAGTGCGTATGGTTGCCATTTTGGCAACAGGGCTGAATGTTTCCTCATAATCAAGTCCATACTATTGGGCATACCCCTTAGCAACCAGCCTGGATTTGCACCTTTCCACACTGCCATCTGACTTGCATTTGATTTTGTAGACCCATTTGCAGCCAATGGTCTTTTTTCCTTCAAGCAGTGGCACAAGATCCCATGTCTTATTTTCAGCCAAGGAATTCATTTCTTCATCCATAGCTGCACACCAGTTCTCATTTTCCACTGCTTCAACATATGTACCTAGTTCTTTGATCTCCATCACTTTTGTCATGTAAGCATAATGCTTTGCACTGTAGCCACTATATGTCAACCTGTCAACAGGGTATCTGACCCTCTGTGAGCATCTAAGCTATGGTGCACTACTCGATTCCCTCTCTCATGAGGCGAAATGTACCTGCTCTGCCTTGTGCCAGGCGTATAGACAGTCGAAATACCAAGTTCACTGTCTAAAGTGTCAGTAGACTCATATCCAGAAGTCATCCTACCAGGTGTCATTATCCCAAATACATCCTCAGTAACTTTCTCTTTTCCTTTGTCCGCGACATAATATCTCCCCCTCACTGACATACTGGTGTCAGTGGACGGTGAGCTCCTCAATCTCCCTGTCCATGGAGATAATGTCTAACTACTAGGTCATGTCATAGTAGTGCTCTATTGCATATCAACTGTAGATACATGAGTGGAAGGCATATCCGATGGCACTGTTGCCGGTGATACATACCAAGAACCCATCTCATCAAAAATAACATCCCTGCTCACCAAGGTCTCCCTAGTAGAGGGATCATAGCATTTGTATACCTTCTTCTCTTGCGAATATCCAATGAAGACATACTTATGCGCTTTTGGATCCAGCTTCTTCCTTTTTTCATCTAGAATATGCACATAAGCAAGACAGCCAAAGACTTTCATGTGACTTACATCCGGCTTATAGCCATACAGCTTCTCAAACGGTGTCATCTCATGAATACTTGCAGTGGGAGTCCGATTCAAGATATACATGGCTGTAATAACAGCCCCTCGGCCCAATAATAGAGTGGCATATTCTTCTCATTCATCATGGCACGAGTAGCTTCCATCAATACCATGTTCTTCCTTTCAACTAACCCATTCTGCTGAGGAGTATAGCTGTAGGTAAGCTGCCTATGTATGCCATTTTTAGCCAAAAAGTTGTCAAACTCATTTGACACATACTCCGTACCGCTATCTGACCTCAAGCAAGAGATATAACAGTCGAATTCCTTTTCAACCTATTTTTTAAACTACTGAAAAACAGCAAACACCTCATTCTTTGTCTTCAGAATGTAAACCCAAGTATAGCGACTGTAATCATCAATGAATGTAACATAATACTTCGAGCCTCCCATGGATGCATTATGGGCTGGCCCCCAAACATCAGAGTGCACTAACTGCAATGGATGTGTACTCTGCCTTACATGCCTGACAAATGGCAATCTCGACTGCTTACCAAACTGGCAAGCATCACATACATGACCAATATCTGAATATTGGAACTTGGGTAAACCTGTAACAAGCTGTTTTTTTGCATAATTTGCCGCCTTTGCAAATTTACATGCCCCACTCTCTTGTGCCAAATTTCCAAGTCTCTGATAGTGCCAGAACCATGGGCAAACATGGCTGAATTCAGCTCTAGCAAGGTAGCATCAAGAGTAAACATTCTGCCATTCCTGTGACCACGAGCTATTAACTTCCATCCATTACCAAACTCTTCAATAAAGCAACCATGCTTGTTGAATCTAACCTGCAAGTTCTGCTCCATCATCTGACCAACAGACAGTAGGTTCTTCGTAATCGAAGGAACATGCAATACATCATGCAAATTTTTCTTTTTGCCATCATGAACCACAAGAGGCACTTTGCCTTTATGCTCAATGCTATGCTGTGTGTCATCACCTGTACAGACATAGCCATTTTTTTCAGCCACCATATTAGTGAACCAATCACCATGAGGAGTCGTGTGGTTTGATGCCCCTGAATCAATATACCAAACTGCATCATCAGTGGATTTTTCAGCAACTCTGTCTTTTACATACTGCATGGCAAACAATCTATCTCCTGAAGTATCATCTACCTGACTAGATGTAGCAAAATGCCCATGTTGTTTGCCTTTCTGATTGCCCTACTTCTTCCAGCAGTCCTTGGCAATATGCCCATACTTCCCGTAGTAATGACAATCCTTATCCTTGTTCGGATTGTCAGATGGACATTGCTGTTGCCAGGAGCCTCTGCCTCTAGGGTTAGATCTCCCCCTGCCTCTAAAGTTTCCACCACTTCTTGCATTTGATACCTGCTGGTTGTTATTGCCAAAGGATGCATTTTACTGGCCTCCTCTGCCAAATCCATAGCCTCTACCACGGTTTCCACAGCCACGTTGATTGGAATAGAAAACTGCATCCTTGTTTTTAGAACTGCTAGATCCTGCAGCCAAACCAAGCTTAACCTCTTCATGGATAAGCAATGCAACCAGCTCATTGAAATCAGGCATTTCAGCCCGCATAGACACAGAAGTGTCAAAAGACTTATACTCAGGCCCCAACCTGTTCAAGGTCACAGCAACCATGTCTTCATCTTCAACCTGTGAACCAACAGATGCCAACTGATCCGCAATGGTCTTAACCTCCGTGACATAATCCTATATAGATCTGTTCTTCCTCTCCATGTTGTTGAACTTCCGCTTCAACTGTATCTTCCTGGCACTTGTGGTTGTGCCATAATACTTGACCAAAATGTCCCATCTATCCTTAGGAGAGCTGCAGTTCATTATCTGCATTACCATGGCATCTGAGATACATAAAGAGAACTAGTGCAAGACTCTATGAGCTCTTTCTATCCAAACTTGGTGTAATCGTCTCTGATCAGCCGTAGGTCAATCTGGGAGCTCAAGTTCAGCGTCCGTTCCAGTCACCAACTCCCAATAGCCTTTCCCTATTAAGAAGTTCTCCATGCGGAACTTCCATATGGCATAATTGTTACTGTCAAGCTTTTCCCCCACTATCTGGGTTATGTTGTCAGTCCTTTCTGCATCTGCCATGTTGTACCAGACACTATTTAGTCACACTACCTGACTTCCTACAAGCCAACAAGTCACTCTGACCAACTTCAATCCTTGACTGTTTATGACAGTTTTTTGCAACTATTCTGTGCAAAGAACCAGGGTATTTCAGCCCTTTACAACCTCAAAAACATCCACAAACATGTGGTATAACCCGTAGGTACATCAGTCAGTACATAGACTTTGCAGGTACTGTAACTCTGTGTCATGCAAGCTTATTGCAGTAAAGAGAATACGCAGTCTGAACTGCAATTTTTCAGTAACCAGAAGTGAATTTACTATCAAAAACCACTTTAAAACATGTCATACATGCTCCAAACTTTCCCAGACATTTGCTAGTATATGTAGGCAACTAGACATAGTCATACGGGCACAAAACAGTGCATATCCAGCAAGTACAAGTGACATAAATCTGCTCACAGATTGTATACAGCCAATAAACTGTCAAACCAAGATGTATTTCATCCCAAGAGATCCTCAAGCCACTTCATACATATGCCACTATGTGTACAAGTCAATTCATAACCATATAGGCATTCACAGACTCTCTGTCTTCAAGAAGTAATGTCAAAAAGTACATGGATTGTTTATGGCCAGCCAATACACTATCAAAGCATTTGTTCTCTGATTTAGATTTCAGTTTTTAAGAGCCTTCAATGCTCATCTCAATGCTCATAGCATTCAACAATCATATCCCGTACATACAGCTCCATGTAGGTAACAAAAGGCATGTATTTCTTCAAGTCAATGAGTGTATGATGATGACAGTTTTATGACAGTTTTCAGCCTGTCATAAAATTTCAGATCTGAATATTTTATCAGTAAAATGCAACCCAAATGGATCAAACTCAGTACATATGCTTCCTGAATGAACCCTCACTTCAGTAGAGCTCAAAATGCTCATGAAATGGCTTCAATGCTTCAAAGAGTGATCAGTGTATGCTGCCCTATTTCGGTTTACAGTTTCCAGCCATTAAAAAATTCCAGATTTGAATATTTTTGCCACCAAGACTTCAGCTCATAAGCATACCAACCAATGCATATGTCTGCATAAGCATATCTATGCTCAAATCTCATGTCGGAGATACATACATGCTATGTATTCCCTGTTTGTAATAGACCTGGACTGTATTTCAGATCTGAAGTTCATTGTTCCAGCTCATACATCAGCTCCAGACCAAACAATGGCTTATCAAGGCATCAAAGAACCTTCCAAGAAGCATTTTCAAGCTGGAGATCAACTAGGTAGTGATTGATATCTTCATTAGCAGCAGAAAATGACCATTCAAGATCAGGCGTAAACACGCCAGTAGCCCTGGGGGTTTTAGCAGCAAGTATACTCCACAAGGATAGTTGATGCTTGCTCTTGAGTGCTCAATGAAGCCTCTACAATGCTTCAAACAAGCCAGGACAACCCTCTTGTATAATGACAACCCAAAATGACAAAATGCATACCTTCACAGATACAATGACAGCCTGCACATTGTCAGCCCTGCTTCTCTTCAACCACTGCCCTGAGTCTTCAGGTTGCAGGTCTTTCTCACAGCTTCATGCCTTCAAGAGCCCACCCATGATGGCTCTGATACCATGTTAGAAGAGAGAGCGAGAGAGACAATGTAATGGAGCAGCAACCTGACCTTCAGGTCGTTCAGCATCTTTCATTATTTCATAGACTACAAACATAACATAAGTGTATACAATAATACTAAGGTCCGTAGGACCATTCACACTGGGTCTAAGACCACCGACTTATTTAATGTCTCACACTTGCTGATACAGCTGGACACAGCTAATGTCGGTCATACATACTATGAGCTTGATATTCTAACAGCTAAGCCTATTGGATGTTCTTTACCTTCCCATGTGAAGGTTAGTTAGATTATCCCCAATCACATGAGTAGAAGACTAAGATGGCCAAAATCCCTTATTCATCTGCCGTGGCAATTTGATGTATGCTATGATAGCCACTCACCCTGACATTGCATTTGCAGTAAGAGTTGTGGCACTATATATGGCTACACTTGGATGATGACATTGGGACACTATGAAGGGTATCATGAGGTACTTGAGAGGAACTACAAAGATGAGCATTTTCTATGGTGTTCAGGATACAATAGTAATGGTTTACACTACCTCCGACCATGTAGGACATAAAAATTGTAGGAAGTCCACCTCTAGCGTATCTTCACTTTTGCTAGAGGTGATGTTTCTCGGATATTTAGGGTACAAAAATGCACGGCCTTATTCACTATGAGGCAAGGTATGTTGCAATCATTGAGCATTGCAAGGAGACCCTATAGTTAGGCCAACCCTTGTATTACTATTACTCCTACACTACATTTGGATTTTATGAGTGCTATTCAGTTGACCAAGAATCTAATCTTCTTGCAAAGACAAAGCACATCTAGATGCACTATCACTTCATCAATAAGGTGGTAGAGGGTAAGCCTATCGGGATTGTCAAGATCTTGACTAACAAGAATCCTATAGATCTACTCACTAAAAATCTCTCAGTTAAATATTTTGCCTTTCTTAGGAAGATTATGTGCATAGGATGAGATGAGGTATATTCCTCACTTTTTTTTGTTCTCTACTCATTAGAGGCACATTCGCCTTTAAGTGGGAAGTTGTTGTGTACATGCAGTGTGTGGATACCCATCACTATTACTTTATTCTTTATTCTTTCATTGACTATTGAATAAGAAAAGGTTGGTCACACATTGTGACTATTGGAGTTCCCACATATAGAGTCCCTCTTTATTGCTCTCTTGCTGCATCTGCAACCATAGCTCTTGCTTCTACTTGTGTGCTTCCACTTGAGCTCTATCATTCACCACTTTAGTTTTGCTCCACCATGGTTGGGACTTCTACAACAAAAAAATGCTACCTCCAACCCCCTGATGATCACAACAATGATCCAAATTAGTAGCTCCTCAAAATCAATAGAACACCTTTCTAATGAACTCCCCTTATCCTAATGTTCTAGTCAATGATTTATCAGTCACTTTATTTCTTTCCGAAGTAGCAATATCCTGGTTTATGAATATCCTTCAAAGCTTCCATTATGCAAAGCTTTGTTTCTACAATTAGAGAACTATCTACCAAATTTACAAACCGTATCCTTTTCTGGAGGAGGAGTTTGTGGTAGGCTAGTGACACCCTTTAATGCAACATGCATGATCCATGTCTTTTTGTTTTGTGAATTCAATTCTCTATATGCACTGTCATATGTGCATTTGCCTATTGAGGTGAAATTAGCTAGCCTTCGGGTATTAGGTGGCACAGTAGGCTCTCAAAAGGAGAAGTTACATCAAATATTACTAGACCTAGAGAGGCTACAATTGGATCGTGAAGAAGCCATCAACCACTACTCCCAGGAAGCTGAGAAGCATAGAGAAAAGTTCAACAAGAAGCTAACAGATAAAAACATCAAGGAGGGATCTTTAGTGCTTAGATATGACAATCGCTTTGATAAAAGAAAGGATGGCAAGTTTCTCTACTAGTGGGAGGGACCGTTTTGGGTCACAAAAAAATTCAACAATGGCTCCTACAAACTTCAAGACATTGAGGGAAAAGTGCATAAGACCAGGGTAAATGGATGGCGCTTAAAACCCTATCACATCAGGGTGGGGTCAGCTCAAGATACCAAAGAGTGTCTAGAGGCATAAATACCTCTAGCCAGGTTTGGGGGGGGGGAGGGGGGGGGGACTATATGATCTGAGAAAATCACAAAAAAATATTTGTCTAACACTTTGTTGATTTTTTGTACATTTCGAGGTTTGAAATAAAGAAGAGGGTGGGAACAACCTCTTGGGAAATCCAAGAAATCACTGGATGGAAATATTTCATGGACCAGTTTACCAAGGGGGGGTGAAGAGTAAAGATCAATGGAGGAAGGTGAAGGGAAAATGTGTAATGTGAAAAGAAAAGACATAAATGGATTTGGAGCCATCCAAAGGGCATGTGAGGCTCATAACTTCGTGGCTTTGGAGCCTTATGATAATTCAAACAAATGGAACCCTTCTTGGAAGCATTAGTGGAAGAAAAATCAAGCACATGATTTTATAGGATTTTTTAAAAATACTTCCGGTCCAATCCAAAAAACTTTTCAGCATGAAAGTTGTAGCGCGTGAGCTGAAGTTTTGGCTGGTATTTTTTTATAATTTTTTGAAGCTACAAGTTGGGAGATATGGCCAAAATGGTGGACACCAACTTTTTCCAACTACGGTGGAGACCACCTCCCAATTTTATGCATACCCACACTTTCTTCCCCACACTTAACACTTCCATAAAACATCATTCATTAGACTCCCAACCCTTTCCCCTCTCTTCTCCTCTCTCTAAAGCTAATAAACCATTAGAATTCTCCTCCTAAATTACCCTCAAATCATCCTTAATTGTAGTAGTAATGTATGAATTCTCACTACTCTCTCTCCATTATTGCTAGATATGATCTTATTTTATGAAGATTCTCTATATTTTTTTATAGGAGAGCTCTTGGACTCAAGCTATGGGGGGGGATAATGGAGACAACTCACCTATGATGGAACTTGATTAAGTACAAAATTGGTCAACAAAACTTCTAAATGGAGCTTCCACATTGGTGGAACCGCCTTAATGTAGCTTTGGTGGTGTTAATTCCTATTCTATCTTAAATTCCTCCCTAAACACCCTCAAGGCCTATATAAAGAGTCCTTCTCCTTTGTAATTTGCAAGAGAGAGACAATAGGCCTTCTTCAACCCTATTGAGCCTTCCCCATTCTCTCTCATGAGCTTATGCAGTTCATTCCCTTACTATAGCTTATGCATGCTCTACAGTGTAATAAGCCCATGCTATTGGTTTCCATATTGTGTATATTGGTTATGTCTTGAGGGTTCTCCATCTCTTGTCACCTCTTAAGTTTTATTGATTCATTTATTTTTTGTAGTTCTCTCTCTCTCTCTCTCTCTCTCTCTCTCTCTCTCTCTCTCTCTCTCTCTCTCTCTCTCTCTCTCTCTCTCTCTCTCTCTCTCTCTCTCTCTCTCTCTCTCTCTCTCTCTCTCTCTCTCAGTTTTCCTCTCTTCTCCCTCACAAGCTCCTCTCCCTCTCGCATAGCATCCTAGTCTGCTCTTCCATGACTAGGTGGTGCCCTTATCTCATTCACTTTTTGGCAGAAGGGAGTTTGGCATAGTATAGAGGCTGCCATACCGAATTTCCTTCGTCAACATCTAGGGAGTCTCGACTCACCCATGGTTAGGCCTATCTCCCTAGGGCACTTGTGGTTTTCTCCTCTTCAAAATTCACCCAATGCTAATACATCCATTGCTAATCCAAGGAAAAAAAGACATTTCAATAAAAGGAGACCAATTGCTTCAACTACTAGATGTTGATCCACTAATCTACTTGGATTGAAAGATAACCCATCCTACCTTCTAGATCTCTCTATGATATTCTTCAAATAACCATTTTCCTTAGCACTGATAATTTTTCCCCATCTTCATTAACTTAAGGGTCCTTGCTACATTGATTATCAATAATAAGAAGAACCCAGTGGAGCTATATTCTACCTATGAAATAGCCTATCTAAGCACATACACTCACACAATATTTGTATGATAACATTTGTAAGTGGGTCCTCAAGTTTGGGCCAACAATCTGCGCTTGCTTGAAGTATTGAAGTTTGACCCATCTCCCAAATCAACAATAGTTATCTTATGCACCAAAATTTAAGATTGGCACTCCTCCTAAGGAGTGACTACACAAGGTTTTCATTGCAAGTACAAAAGTTTGTAGAGAATAAGGGGCCATTATTTCTACTCCAATGAAAAATCTCCCAGCTTCTGTAACCTCCACTTTATTCCCCATGTCCATTCAAGATTAATCCAACAAAAAGGGACTATCAATCAAGTGTACCCTGACAATGACAAAATCTTCAAGAGCCTTGTCACTAACAATACCTTCAACCACTAATTATTGAATACCAAGAACATTCTTCGTCTTTTCATCAATGATAACTAGCGCTCCTCCAAAAGATAGTGTCATTATCACCTTTAGCTAGATTAGAAGACCCGCAATAGATCTTAGGGTTGGAAGCATATAACTTTTATTCAGTTTTGTCTAAATTAGGCCCAATTAACCTAAGATATATACACATATTAAAAAGGACCTATCAACAACCACATAAGTGAGTGCAATGCCTAATGTTTGGTGGAAATTCCAACCCTAACCTTAATGTATAAAAGTTTAAAAAAGTGGCCTCATTTATGTGTGTGCAAATTTCCCTTACTTCTGTTCACCTTCTTAGGCACCACTATTGAGAGATAAAGAGGGAGCATGTGAGTGAGAGATATAGAGTGTGATGCTCTTCTCTCTTCTTGCTTTCCTTTTCTTCTCCCCCTTCTTTTTTCATAACTTAGAGGGTGATGCTGGGGGTAAAGGTGCTTGTGCCTATACGGCCTTGTATATACTACACACACCATGACCGCACACCTATACACTATAGGTAGAGAACCCATCATTGTCACTTAATTCTTTATTTTTTTAGTGACTATTGAATAATGGAAGGCTAGTCACACATTATGATTGTTACAGTTCCCACATATGATGTCTCTCTCTCTCTCTCTCTTGCTCTCTTGCTTCATCCGCCATAGCTCTTGCTTTTCTCTTGCTTCCACTTATGTGCTTCCACTTAGGCTCTACCTTTCAACTGGTATTAGAGTAGGCATTCAAGGAGCTTCTTCATCCTTTGCTTTAGCTTGGATTTAAAGCTTCAACTCAAGGTTTCATGGCTGTCATTGTTTCTTTCTCTTGTGGTATGCATTGAGTCTTCCCTTCTCCTATCTTGTTCTAGCTTGTGCTCCTAGCTCGTTGAGAGCTTCACAAGGCTTAGCTGAGCCTATTGAGTGCTTATTGAGCTAAGAAGGAGCCATTCTATCCATTTTGAGTGGATATATAGCATGTTGCAGAAGTTGTGGATAGCTATGGCAACTTGATAATACTTTCATATTTTGGACATAACTTCTACATATGATATCATGTTTAGGTGTTCTATAGATAGAAACAAAGAGCACAACTATAACTACATATTTGAGCATACATAGAGTTGATTCTGTGTGGTTTCTGATTCTATATTTTATACAAAATAGAACCATTTTTGTTTGGATAGGAAACAATAAATTCCATAATGCATATTTGATACTTTAGGGATACTATTTTGGTACCTAGATGGTATAGTTATGCTCTAAGATGCTAGTCGGATTTTTTAGAGCTTTCTTAGCTCTATTTCTTGTAGAGATTTATTTTTTTCATAATAGTTTGGACAACAAGTATACAACAATGAGCTTTACGATTTAAATGCTTATTGTACCTACATGGTATTTTGGATATGCCACATGTCTAAGGTGATGTCTAGCATTGATGTATGAGCCTCGAGCTACATTTGATGTACTTGGGCTTTGGTGAGTTGCATTGAGTTTCTATGCTTACTCACTTAATTACAGATATTGAAGCTTCATTGGACACTTTTGCTCTTGGATGTATTTATGATGCGCTTGGGCTTCTCGGATGATTTGATGTATATGTCTTGAGCTTTGCTTGCTCACTTTGCATTTCGGATTTGACACTTGTACTTACTTAGAAGAGCTTAGTTCTTTGAGATATTGGGACTCTTGGTTCATGTATATACTCTCTTATATACTATTAGACATAGCTACCTGCATTAGCTTTGGACATCGTCACTTACCTCTGTCAATATTTTGTTAGTGATATATATGCTTATGGAATGTATGCTTTAATGACACTTTATGTGACAGTCTTTGGTACCGATGGTCTATGCTTAGTCACTACAAGTTATATTCTTTGTATCTCGGTTGCTACTCGGGTATCCCTAGGCATGGGAGTGTTCTTTCTCAAGTATTTGGATTGATATATACTATTTTTATTTTTCAGTATTACTATAATTACAATTTTCACCATTGTCTTAGAGATCGGACATTATACTTTGGTAGTCCATTGCTTGTAGTTAGTGGACAGCTTTGTACTTTCGTATTTCCTCCTATGTTACCCTTGTTTTGGTTGAGTCTTGGGGGATGATTTGCAGTCATTTATAGTAGTCCATTCTCTTGGATTTTGCATTATTATACTATCGTTATGGTTGGTTCTTTGATGATAGTGCTATTTTCAATATTAAAAAGCTTAGTGGCACAAAATTCACCTATTAGAAGAGACAGATATGGTAGGTATTGGTTCAAATGAAGCAGGTTAGGCCCTTGAAAACCAAGAGTGTAAATCCCAAAGAAATGGACTGGATGTTTGGGACTAGTAGGATGAGCTATGTATATCCACTCTTATACTATCATTGTCTAAATAAGTTTATTTCAATGTTGTTGCACCTGAGGATAATGCCTAGCAATTTTGGAAAAAGATATGCAATCTTTATAACAAGAAAAGCCATGCATCACAGATGTATTGCTTCAAACAGCTTATGGACCTTCGCATGAAGGAACGAACTAGTGTGTCCATGCATTTAAATGAATTTCATTCGATTTTAAGTTAGTTGACTTCAAAAGGCATTGAGTTCAAGGATAATCTCCCTCCATTATTCTTGCTTGTGAAGCATCATGAGTCATGGGACACTTTCCATATACTGTTATGTATGCTAATATGCCTAAAAATGGCTCGAAACTCTAGGATGTTGAGAGTGCTTTACTCCTAGAGGAGATAAATTGAAAGAATGTGGATGGCTCCTGCACTTCTCATACATTGAGTATGATAGATAGAGGTGATGGTAAGAGCGATAATGACCGATGTGGTAGAGATTCACAGAGATCTCAGTCTCACAGGCAGTCTTGCAATAAGCCCCATGGTTGCAAGTCCTCACTGAGATTTCATTAGTGTGGAAAGCACGGTCATATTTGGTTCCAGTGTCATAAAATGCAAATAAAGAATAAAGTGACGGTAATGGGCACCACCACCTACAATGTACAAGTGTGTGGTTAGAGTGTGTGAAGCAAATACATGGCGGCATAGGCACAGGTACCTTTACCCCCAACAACCTCCCACTTTAAGCCAAATGTACCTCTAGTGAGGAGAGAACAAGAAAAAAGTGACAAAGCACAAATGTACATAAAGTACAACAAGATGAGGAATAGATATTATGTCATCCTATGCCCATCATCTTCCTAAGGAAGGCAAAATGTTTTGGTGAGAGACTTTTAGTGAGCAGATCTACAGGACATATACATATATCTGCAGTCCCCTAGGTACTCATGATACCCTTCACAGCATCCCAATGTTGCTTGCCATATATAGCCATATAGCATGCCACAACTCCCACTATAAATGCTATGTCAAGATGGGTAGTAATCATGGCATACATCAAACTACTTATTTTGGATCTATAAGGGATCTTGGCCATCTTGGCCTTCTGCTCACCTAACTAGGGACAATCTGCCTGACTAACCTTCACATAGGAAGGTAAAGGACAGTCAATAGGCTTAATATCTTACATATGGAAATATTCAAGGACCTTCTATATGTACTCCTTCTATGACAAGTAAAGGAGCCAATGAGAGAGTGATCACGTGTGATGTATATCCCAAGAATATGTGAGGCCTATCCCATGTCCTTCATCTCAAAGCTCTGCTTGAGATGAGTTTTCAAAGCATCTAGCTCATCATGAGCTCTCCTAGTAATCAACATATCATCCACATAAAGTACCAAGATAATAAGGCTACCATCACGAACTTTCTTTGTGTGGAGACACAGATCCATATCGCTGCGGGAGTAAGATTGTGACCGCATAAATGCATCAAACTTATGATACCATTCTTTAGGTGCCTGCTTAAGAACATAAAGGCTCTTTCTCAACTTGCATACTAGATGTTCCCTACCCTTTTCTTGGAAGCCCTTAAGCTACTATATATAAATCTCATCATGCAAATCCCCATGTAAAAAAGTCCTCTTAACATCCATCTGATAGAGATCCAAATCTAACTGAGCAACCAAGGCCAACACCAAGCATAGGTTAATCATCTTGACTACACAAGAAAAGATCTCATCAAAGTCAACACCATGCTCCTGCTTAAAACCTTTAGTAATTAATCTGGCCTTATATGCTAGCTTGGAGCATCTAGGATACTCTTCCATTTGTATACCCAATTTCATGCCAATGCATGTTTTCCATTGGGCAAAGGAACCAAATCCCATGCATGGTTTTTCGCCAATGGCATACTCTTACTACATGGACCTCTCCTAAGAGTGACTATCACCTTTGTGCATAGCCTCCTCATAAGAGACTTGCCAAAATTTATCACCGTTACATAGTCCATGGAGGGTGTAAATCAATCACTATTTCTAGTAGACCATCACAAAACAAGCTATGGGTCATATACATCATGTCCAACATAATGATCGTGGGCCATTAGAACATCAATTACTATAGGTTGTCTAGCTGGCTATACGATAATAGAAGGCTCCTCTTGAATATTATCCTTATGTATCTCAAGTACCTACTCAGGCTACTTATGCACCTTCTCCTCATGGAAAACAACATCAAGGCTACATATGACCTTTCTAGCTTGTGGATCCCATAGGCAGCAGTCTATCCCCATAACCAAGAAAGACGCATTTCATTGATTTAGGAGCCAACTTATTGCATTTCTCCTTGGGAACATGGTAAAAAGTCTCACATCCAAAGACACACAAATGAGCATATGATGGAGGTTTTCCATATCACACCTCCTACCTAACAACAATAATAGTGTATGGGGATCTATTTATCAAGTGTACGGTAGTGGTAATTATCTCAATTCAAAAATGTTGTGGTAAGCCTGCCTAGCTAAGCATACTATGGACTCTCTCCTAAATCATCCTATTCATGTACTTTGCAACACCATTTTGGGGTGGGTGTAAGGGGTGGTCAACTAATGCTTAACATCCCACTCATCACAAAACTGCTCAAATTCTTTAGAGGCATATTCACCCCCATTATCTAACCTTAGGCATTTTATATACCCAGATTGATTCTCAACAAAAGCAAGCCAACACTAAAAGGTAGCCAATACATCCAATTTTTACTTTATGGGATATGCCCAAACCTTACACAAATAATCATCAATGAAAGTCACAAAGTTCTTCACACCACCTAGTTATTTGATAGGGCATGGGACCACATACATCATAATAAACAAGAGCCAGAGGCTCACCCATGTGCATAACGCTAGACTTCTTATGAGAACTGTGTATTTGCCTACGATAAAGACAGTGATCACATGAATTAAAGCATTTGTAGTCAAGGAGTGGAAGATACTGCAAATGAGAAAGCATTTTCATTCATTTTAAGGATATGTATCCAAGGCAACGATGCCATAAAGATACATGTAGTATGTCAACCATAGCCAAAGCATGGTCAATAGACTTAGATACAAGCAAGGGATAGAGGTTGCCAACCTTGGCACCTCGAGCAAAGATAAGATTCGCATAGGTAATGGCATATATCATGCAAAATAAAAGTGTTGCCTGAAGAAAATTGCAGTCTAATATCACCAATGTCAATAATATCCAATGCCAAGTCATTTTCTAGTCTCACAAAACCTGTCATACTATGATAGGAATGAAACCAATCCCTATGTAGGGTAACATGGAAAGAATCCCCCAAATCAAGCAGCCAACACTAAGAAAAACTAGGCAAGGAATCAACCTACTGATTGAATAGCATCAAGAGAAGAAGCTAAGAAGATGTAATCATCATCAGACAAACTCCAAGGCATTTATTTCCTTAATTTTCATGCTAGACTTACTAGGAATAATGTTACAATCATCAAACTTTTCCTACACTTTGCCTTTGCCTTTCTCTTTGCACTTATTATCACGCATCTTATGGCACTACAGCCAAATATGACCCTGCTTTCCACAACAATGACATGTAAGAGAAACTTTACGACCACGGGATTTACTGCGAGACTACCCGTGAGACTAAGACCTCTGTGAGTATCTACCATAGCGGTCATTATTGCCCTTACCATCATGTATGCCCTTAACAATCAATGCATGAGAAGTATAGGTTGCATCCACATTCTTTCTATTTACCTCCTTTGTGAGTAAGGCACCCTCAACATCCTAGAATTTCAAACCATCCTTAGGCATATTAGCACACATGGTAATACTGAAAGTGTCCCATGACTTGGGAAGTGTCATAAGCAAGAATAAGGGAGGGAGATTATTCTTGAACTCAATGCCCTGTGAAGTTAGCTAGCTGAAAATAGAATGACATTCATTCAAATGAGTGGACACACTAGTCTATTCCTTCATGGGAAGGTCCATGAGCTATTTCAACCAATATGTCTATGAAGTAGGACTTTGTTTATCATAAAGATTGTGTATCTTTTCCCATAGCTGGCGAGCATTATCCTCAGGTGCTACAACATTGAAATAAATATGTTTTGACAATGATAATATAAAAGTGGATTTACATAGCTTATCTAACTTATCCCAAATATCCTAATCAATGCCTATGGGCTTTACACTCTTGGGTTTCAAAGGCCTAACCTACTTCTTTTGAATCAATATCTGCCATATCTGTGTCTGCTAATAGGTAAAATTTGTGCCATCAAGCCTTTCAATATTAAAAGTAGCACTATCATTTGAAGAACTAGACATAATGATAGTATACCAATATAAAATCCAAGAGAATAGGGTTCTCAAAATGATTGCAAATCAGCCCATAAAACTCAACCTAAAAAAGGACAAAACATGAGGAAATACCAAAGTATAGAGTTGTCCACCAACTACAAGAAATAAACTGCCAAAATACAATGTTGGCTCTCCAAAAGAATATTGAAAACTATAATTACAAAAATGTTGAAATAAAAATAGCTATATATGTTAATCCAACTATGGGCAAATAGCCAAGAAAGCAAGCTCGCACTACCAAGGATATTGAGTAGCAACCAGGATACAAATAATGCAACTAGTAGTGACTAAGCATAGACCACCGATACTAAAGACTATCACAAACTCAAATTGTCAATAAGCCTTATATCCCATAAGTATATACATCATTGAAATTGTTGACAGAGTCAAGTACCGATGTTCAAAGCATACGAAATTAAATTAGCCCCAAGCGAAGGTAACTCCATCCAATAGCATACAAGAGAGCATGTACATGAACCAAGAGTCCCACTGTCTTAAATAATCAAGCTTTGCCAAGTACAAGTGTCTCACTCGAAGCAAATCCAAAATGAAAAGTGAGAAAGTAAAGCTCAAGACATATACATCAAAGCATCTGGGAAACCCAAGCATATAATAAATACATCCGAGAGCATAAGTGTCAAATGAAGTCTCAATACGCATAAGTGAGTAAGCACAAAAGCTCAAAGCAACTGACCAAAGCCAAGTACATCAAATGTAGCTCAAATCCAAGTGCCAAAGCATATCATAACCATATCCATGCTCATACATCAATGTTGGGCATCATCGTAGACATGTAGCATACTCAAAATACCATGTAGGCACAATATTCATTCAAAGCATGAAGTTCACTATTGTATGCTTGTTGTCTAAACTATTATGATAGCAATAAAACTTTGCAAATTTGATCTAATCAAGCTCTAAATAATCCAAGTAGTATCCCAAAGTATAACCATACCATTTGAGCATCAAAATAGCATCCCTAAAGTATCAAACATGCATTATGGAATTTACTGTTTGCTATTCAAATTAAAAATATTTTGTTCATGTGTGAAATAGAGAACTAAAAATTGCATAAAATCAACTATGTGAGTGCTCAAATTTGTAGCTCCCATTGCACTTTTTGTTTTTAGTTATAGAGCGCCTAAATCCGATGTCGTATGCAAAAGTTATGGCTAAAATATGAAAGTGTTGTCAAGCTACCATAACTATCTATAGCTTCTGTAGCATGCTCTATATCCACCTAAAATGGATAGAAAGTCTTATTTTTAGCTCAATAAGCACTCAATAAGTCTCAATTGAGCCCTAGGAAGCTCCTTGACAAGTCTAGAGTAAGTTGAAATAAGCCAATAGAAGGAAAGACTCAGTAGTGCATACCTTGGTAGGAAGGAACAATGGTTGCCATGAAACCTTGAGCTAAAGCTTTGAATCCGAGCTAAAGAAAAGGATGAAGAAGCTTCTCAAATTTTTGGCCCTAATATTATTTGAAAGGCAGAGCCTAAGTGGAAGCATACAAGTGAAAGCAAGAGCAAAGTAAGAGCTATGGTGGATGGAGCAAGAGAGTAAGAGAGTAAGAGAGAGGCATTGTATGTGGAGACTTCAATAGTTACAATGTGTGACCAATCTTCCTTTATTCAATAGTCATTGAAAGAATAAAGAATAAAGAATAAAGTGACAGTAATGGGTGTCTGCCACCTACAGTATATATGTGTGTGGTCATGGTATGAAGTGAATACAGGGCAACAAAGGCACATGCACCTTTACACCCAACACATACAAGGAATGTATGGGTGTATTTCATGAAGGAGAAAGAAATATTTTCTCTCACTTTTAAGGTTTTAAAATTTTGATTGAGAAACAAACAAGTGTACAGACTGACTGCCTAAAATCAAATGGAGGGAGAGAATACCTCTCCAATGAATTCAGTAATTTTCTAAAATAGCATGAATTTCATATGCAATTTACATGGAGATATACTGTGCAACAAAATGGTGTTGTTGAAAGGAAGAATAGACACATTGCAAGAATTGCACAAGTTTTGATGGATTAAAAAAACATACCTCGTTATTATTAGAATGAAGCTATCTCTACATCTATGTATATTATAAATAGAATGCCCACTACTACAATGCATGACGTAACACCAAAGAAGTTTACTAACAAGAGACCAAATTTTTCACATGTTGAACTATTCGGAAGCATTTCATTATGTACACATGCCTAATGAGCTAAGGAAGAAGTTAGATCCAAAAGCTAAAAAGTGTGCATTTATTGAGCATTCTCTTGAGCAAAAGGTTTATAGGTTACACATAAGATGGGATAAGTAGAGATGTGCTATTTGATGAGATGAGCATTTGGTATAGTATTGAAAAACAGATTGCCATAGATGATGTAAAAGGAAAGGTGGTTGCAAAAAATGTGAGTCCACATTCACAAACATTGAGTGGCCTAGAAGAGTTCACTCCTAGTAGGTCTATTGAGAGACCATGGAGTGGTAGGTTGCATGTGAATGTCAAACCTAGAAGTGCAAAAGAATATATCACAAAAGGGAAAAGAAAAAGTGGTTAAGCCACTTGGCATACTTGATGTTTCTACAAGCTATTCACATATAGATGGTGAGCATGATGGCACAGATCAGAATATGGATGAGGACTTTGGTATTTTAGTTATTTGTATACCTGGTGTAAGGAAAATTGGGGCTGATGTAACAAGTATAGAGTGCTTCACAAGTGCATAGATCAACAAGAATAAGGTATCATGTACACAAGTTGACATGTGATGGTTATATTTCTTGCCATTTATAAAATCAATTGATCCCAGATTTTTTGAAGAATTTATTGATGATATGTGAGGAATCCATGGATGAATAAATGAGTGTATTAGGTATCAATCAGACTTGGGATTTGGTACCATTGCTTGAGGGAAAGAAAGCTATAGACTGTAAGTGGGTTTACAAAGTAAAGCATAATGTAAATGGAAGTATGAGTAATTATCAAGCAAGATTGGTTGCCAAAGGTTATGGATGAACTTATGGGATTGATTACAAGGCAACATTTGCACTATGGCAAAGATGGCAACTCTTAGAGCTATCATTGTGATGGGGCTACATAGCAAAAGGTTAGATCTTATAGCAAATGGATGTAAATAATGTATTCTTATATGGTGAGTTGCAAGAAGAAGTATATATGACTCACCTCAATTATATGTGTACGCTATGCAGAGTCATACATGGGCTGAAACACACACTCAATGCATGGCATGATAAGATAGCATAGTATCTTGTCTATTTCTTTTCATGTTGGAAATACAGATCACTCGCTTTATGGGCATCATAGTGATGAGACATCTTTGTGGATGATTTGATTATTGGGGGTGATAACATGCAAGAGGTGGAGCATGTGAAGAGTCTTCTCAAGCAAAAATTTGACATAAAAGTTATAGGAGATTTGAAGTACTTTCTTGGCATTGAAATGATTAGGACATCTAATGGGATATGACTCTCGCAAAGACAATACATCTTGGATCTATTTTGACAGAGTATGGTATGGTTGATTGTAAGCCAATCTTAGTGCCATTAGATCAAAATGTGAAGCTAAGTGCTTATGTAGGTGAGATACTAGAGGATCCCATGTACAAAAGAAGATGGTGGGAAGTTTAATTTACACTACTATCACCAAGCTAGATTGTAACCACATAGTTGGCTTGGAGAATCAATTTATGCAAGTGCCTAGCAAGCCTCACTTGGATAATGTGAGATGTAACTTATGATACCCGAAGGCCACATTGGATTATGGTATCTTTTATGAGGCTGATTTTCTAGTGCAATTACTTGGTTATACTAATGTAGATTGAGCAGGTAGTGTCTTTGAGTGGAAGTCCACCAGTGGCTATGTATTTTCCTTTGGGAGTGGAGTTGAGACTTAGAGTAGTAAGAGACTCCCAATTTTTATACTATTGCAAGTATAGAGGCAAAGTGCTGCTATGGTAGCATGTGAGGTAGCTTGTATGTGAAAGCTACTTCATGATTTGGGGATATAGATAGATAGGAGAGTTGACATTTGTTGTGACAATATGAGTAGCATATCGAGGAACCCAATGTTTCATGCATGCATGAAACACATTGTTCGTTTACCATTTCATCAAAGAAGGGACTTGGCAAGTGACATTGATCTCATATATGTGAGCCTAGAGGAGCTGGTGCAGATATTTTCATCAAGGCTCTAGGAGCAGAAAAGCTTCAATAATTTTAAAGCCTACTTGGAGTACAGTCATGGAGTTGAGCTTAAGGGGTGTTGTTGAGATGTCAAACTCAACACAAGCTAACATCCACATACATAGGTGAACGGTTTCACATTCATATCAATAATGTGGTTGGTACCTACATCTACGTATGCTTTTAAGATACTTTATAGTTGGACATCATTAGTCTTCCTACCCAAGTTACCGGATATCTATCTAGTCATCTTTTTTGTTAGCATGTTCAAAGTATGGACTGCTTACAGATTATCTATGTCGTACTCTCTCTTTATTCTTACTAGACTTTTATAGTGGAGAAGAATAATAAGAACAAGAAAGGCTAAGGTTTTCAGGTTCCTATCTTGTATGCATTCTCTGTCTGGTGTGTGTCTTGCAAGAGCTTAAGCACCCTCCCCCTATCTTTTGAGATAACTGACTTCTATCAAGTCTCAAGCAAGCACCTATGTATGGTGTGTATCAAAATTTTGACTCTAAATTGCTTGGAGGTGTAGCAAGTTAGAAGTAGAAAGGTCTCTACAAGCTCTTTGGCTTAAACAGTTATTCTAGAGTCAAGTCATTTAAAAGCTTGAACTTGATTGGACATAGGTAGGACTGCACATCAATTAGTATGCAATTGGCTTCACTTTTAATGAATGAGATCTCAAATTGTGTCGATGGTCCTAATCTCGTAATATGCTATTCGCCTTTGTGGTCAATAAGGATTCCAAATGCTTTATCCAAATAAGAGTTCAACAATGAGATGGCCCTTGTGACCTTTGTTGCTTTGTAATTGTTATGGTCTTTTGCCTATTAGTGCACCTAATGGAAGAGGTTTCTCTTCTAAAGGGACTCAAAACAAGAAATGATCGATTTGCAATTGTGTTTTCTCATGGTACCTTTAGTTCAATGCTTCTCAGCAACTCAATGTTTCAAGTGACTTGAGAGCTACTTTGAGGTCAAGCATTCAATCCAGGGCTAGTTAAGTGGATCGATTTCCTAGGAATAGTGGGGCAAGATTCTCCTTTTATGGAATAGTACTGATGCAAGCTTCCAATTTGTGGTGTAGAATTCCACCACGATGTGATAACACTTATGGTCAAGGCTATGGTTCCACCTGAGGTAGTTACGATGACAGCAATCTAGGTTGGTTGTCATCAACACAATCTAATTTCTAAGTCAAATATTTTGAGTTTACTTATAGTGGTGGTAGTGGTCAAAGTTATGGTGCAAGCAAAATAGAGGAGGTCAATCCCAAGGAAGGGGAGCCAAAGAGGGCAAGTTACAAGTTTTAATTGATAGTAACAAAACTCTAGTGATAATAGGGAATGTTGGCATTATGGTAAGAATGGCACTATTGGGATGAAGTAGTACATGGTATGCCACATGAGGAGAGGTATACAAGTAAAAAGCCAAAACTATCCCATTTGAAAGTACTTGGATGTATTACTTATGTGCCTATTCTTGATGAGTTATGCAAGAAATTGGATTCCAAAGTAGAAAAATGTATATTTTTGAGATATTCTATTATCTGAAATGGATATGTATATTATAACCCTGTTACACGTGAGTTGAGAGCTAGCAAAAATGTTGTCTTTGATGAAATGAGCAATTTGGTATAGAAATGTATAGGAAACAATTGAAACTAATGTGCATAAGAGTGTGCTATGCAAAAAATAGATCAAAGAGTTGCACGCATTGAGTGGGCCACATGAGTCTCCTAGTCATGGGTCTAGTGATAAACCTTAGAGTGGTAGATTATGGTTATAGGTCACTCTACCAAGTACGTCACATGTCAAGAAAATGCAAGGAGAAGGTTGGGGACTCACCTATTATGATGGATGTATCTTCAGCTTTCTCTTATGTTGATGTGCATTATTGAGATGATTCTAAACAAAGCTTGGATGAAGATTTTGGGATTTCATCTATTAAGACACTTGGTGTGAGGAAGCTACAACAAGATGCTAAGGCACTTGGTAGTGATCCGGGTCCACACAAGTCAACCAAAGTAAGAAATCCCATGCAACGGTTGACATATGATAGCTATATGTCTCATCAGTATGCGTACATGACTATGGTTGTGCAAGATGTAGAGCCCACTAATTTTGAGAATTCAATGGGTAAAGAGCATTGGGATAATGCTATGGATGAAGAAATGGGTGCACTTAAGGAAACTAACACATAGGATTTTGTGTCTCTTCTAGAAGGCAAAGCAAGAAAGCTATTAGCTTGCAAATGGGTTTATAAGGTGAAACGTAAGTCTAATAGATCAGTTGAGTGTTATAAGGCAGCTAGTTGCCAAAGGGTATTTGCAGACTCATGGTATTGATTATGAAGAGACTTTTTCTGTAGTTGCTAAAATGATTACTATGAGGATTGTCATAGCAGTGGGTGGCTGTATCAAAAGGTTGGATCATGCATCAGATGGATGTATGACTAGTAAAATTTTAGAAAACTAGCAATCTATAGTGTGCTAGATCACTGCTCAAGAAAAATACATCCACCAAGCATTATCTGCATAGATTCGAGGACAACAAACCATGAATTAGACCCCAAAATTGTATGTAAAACGAGGTCCAATGAAATAAGTCTCATACATTATCCAATTTCATTCAAAAATATCAACACCATCACATGATGTACATCTACTATCCAATAAGAAACACTGAATTTGGAGCTTAAACATTGCATGTATGACCCAAAAAGTATCACAATACATGTCCAAAATTCATAAATTTTCCTACTGTGTTTCTATAATTTTATGTGCTAAAAAAGAATTCCACATGAAGCTCAACACACTAATTTTTTGAAATTTTTTTATAATTTTTTCCCCTCCAAAATGACACCCAAAAGTTGCATAAAAACTGCCCTTTTTGTCTTCAAAACAACTTGTTCACTTCCTCTAGTATAAACACGCAAACTATGAACCAATTTAATCTTAAGTGGTTCACCCTAGTTCAATGTGAAACTAGTTTTCCAAATAACTAGTTCAAGGAAGCTCCAATGTGAACACAATACTTAAACCAATTCAGTGCCTTAGGTATGAAGGAGGTTATTTAAGGGGGGCTTTTTTTCAGCCTTTGACTAAGGCTTAGTAAGCCAATTTCTTTAAAAAACTCATCATGCTTCCCTATGCCATCTATGGCTGCCGTCAAATTTTCCATGCCTTCAAGTTGCAGATACAGAGATCAAATGGATCAACCATGTCTTCTTGTACCAATCAATTGCACAATCAATAGTACTCAATCTCCTTCTCTATCTCTGTTTGACAAACCCCCTACTTCTTTCTCTAAGTAGGCCATGTGCTCAACTCACAAGCTACCACTATGCTTCAAGGCTCAAGCAGGCCACCCTAGGCTTAAGTATCCTCCTTGCTTCCAACATCCGTACATGACCCAAATTGTATTAAAAACAAATTTGAAATCTTACTGTCATACATGATTTATAGCCTTCAATGGCTTCCCAAATACATTCAAAGTAGGTAATAGAGCCCCAAATCTAAGCTCCAATGTCTCTCCCAATCCATACACCTATTTTGAGTTTATTAGATGAGGATTTGTACCTAATTTAGCTACGGACAACAAGCTTGCATTCAATGTAGGCCTCACTCGACATGCTCCTCAAATTGATTTTTCACACCCACTCTTATACAAACTGGCCAGATTCAAGTTAGATGTGCAACAAAGGAAAATAGAGACAACATACGGAGGCTCAATACTTCTTCTTCTTCTTTGTTCTTCATTCTCTTCTTCTTCCATGATTCTTCTTACTGTTGAGATATTGGCAATCACACCCAGCTTAGCCTCTTTGTATGGAGCAGTATGGGCTCAGGATGCAAAATCCCATATGCACAATGGTGGAAAGTGTAGCCCAGTCTATCCCTATAAAGCATTTACTTGCTCTCTTTTCTAATGCAATGTCATAGTACTTTTGTCCTTCCAGCAAAGTATTTGTGTCACTGTCAACACATAAGATTGTGTTTATGAGTCCAAGTCTCAATCTTGGAACCTACTTCACTTGTGTGACAGTCAGTCTTAATGTCTTTGAAGTGCATGTTTTACCTTTTGATAAGCAACATCTATGCTTTTTATGTGCTTATTAACCTCAACGTTCTCCTCCATGGTCTACAAGATAGGTGGAACTCTCTTACCACCTTCCACAATCTCAAATGAGCTTTGTTATTAGAGTTATGCATTGTATTATTGTATATAGGCTTAAAACACTGGAATATATTGTTGCCATAGTGTCGTGCTTTGATGCAAAATATTCCAAAACATCCTAGGTAGTGGAGTTTGTTTCTTTTGACTATCCGTTTGTTTGTGGATGGAAATAAGACGAGAATTTTAGTGTAGTTTTCATATTGTCAAACAAGCCCTTTCAAATAAAGTTTCCATGTGTGGATCTCTATCATCAGTTCTGGACTTTGGCATTCCAAGTTACACAAACATTTGCCATGTAAGCACATGTGCCATATGATTAGCATTCATCTTATTCTAAACAGGGATAAAATATGTATGTTTACTAAATCTACAAATGATAGTCTAAAATGCTATCATTGCAAGTAGATGTCCTTGGAGGATCAAAGATGAAGTTCATAGCAGTACTTGGCCAAGGCCTATCAAGAATAGACAAGGGATGCAATAGCCTTGAACCATTTTGCCTATTGTACTTCATCTTCTAAATTATGATGCATGTATAAACAAAATTGTCAACCTCACCCCTCAAAACAAGCCAAAAGAAAAAGTACTCAATTGCCATTACAGGAGTTTTGAGGTCTTGAAACAGCTTATAAGAGATCTTAGATTTTTTTTTTTTGCCATTTTATGGTTTTTCAAAATGTTTGTTTTTGATAAGCAACCATATTTAAAATTGTGAAATGTCATAATCTACACGCTCAGGTTCACACCAAGCCTAGAAATCTAGGCATGTGCAAAAATGTTAATGATTCAAAAATAAAGATCCTACTTTTTCGTCATAAAAGTGACAATAGATAATCAATTTGAATTTATTTTGACCTTAGATTGGTTTCCTTCATTCTCATTGCCTTCTTCCTTTCTTCTCCTTCTTAGTAGTGTTTTCCTCATTCTTCGTTTTCAAATTCCCAAGTTTTTCTCAAAGTGCAAACCACATCCTTACCATGGATCAATCATTTGATAATCCTTCTTACTAGTGTTTTCCTCATTCTTTGTTTTCAAATTCCCAAGTTTTTCTCAAAGTGCAAACCACATCCTTACCATGGATCAATCATCTGATAATCCTTGTATTCCTAGTAAAAGAACTCTTTATCATCTTCATAATATTGAGTTGAAAATTGAGTATAAACTGGTTAGGAAAAGAATAAAATCCAACACTGTTTTGGAGTCCATAAAGCATGAATTGAGAAGGAAAGAAACATATTGATCTTTGGTTGAATGGAATGTTATATTCCAAAGTTTCTATAAAAAACAACACCCCTCCTTTCTACAATTGCTTATTATTCATGAGGTTTCTTAGTGATGGTTATAATGGATTTTTAGAAATATTCTTGCAACATAGAGAGATGTTTTAGGAATGAAGAATCACTTATTAACAAAACATAGAGATGAGTTGCAAAAACTATAGGATTATGAATAAAAGATCCATTCGTTGGAGAAACATATCTCAAGTACATTGAAAATTTAAAATAAGGAGGAGATAGTTACATTAAAACAATCCAAGTCACAAGGTATTATTTTCTATATAAGAAATGTTGGCTTTGTTTAGAATGATATTATTTGATTTATGATATTAATCTTGTTTATTATTATTTTGATCAAATGTCCAAGAGGGATAGTTCAAAAGCATCTCTAGACTTCAATACTTGACATAATCAAGAGTCAACAAGTAGGAGAAAAGCTCTTTATTGAGGGGTTTGGAAACTACAACATAGAATGACACATAGTTGAGGATTTGAAGACACTCAAATGCATATATAATGTTTAAAAGAGAGCTACTTCTAGATGTCCTTGCCTCTATTGCATGTCTCCAACAATAGATTTGAACCCAAGCAAACAGAGCTTTCTCTAGGCACATCAAAGATCCACAATTTAAGGTAGTTTTGGATATTCCTCTAACCAATACTCACATGTGTATACTTCATGCATTGCAAAATAATTAGAAAGACAATTCATCTTTATATAGGGTTTGCTTGGAAGCTTATACTCTTGTTACCTAGAAAGGATGTAATAAGAAAAGTTGAGCAAGTTTTATATTCAATTGGTTTGCTGAACCACATCCTCAAAAATCTAAGGATAGGAATTGTGTCCCCAAAAAATCATATATTGGTGGGACAAAGTCTAGGATATTTTTAGGCTTCCATGGAAAAGCTGGTATAATAAACTCTAAAGAAGTTGGCTCAACTATTAAGCATAATCAATGGTAATCTCTGCGTAATGTAGTTAATGTTTAGAAATATATCCTATCTTATGGGCATAGCCTATGTATGCATCAAACTAAGGAAGATTGGGTGTAAAGTGAGTTTAAGTTAAAGAGTATCTATCCACTTTTAGAGATACTCATTGTCATGTGTAAGTGTGAGAATACATGGATTTAGGACATGGCTATGGAGGTTGAAAGAGGAAGAGTGAGCTCATGAGGACATAGACATTAAGTGATTGTCACACAAGTGAGTTAGGTTCCAAGATTGAGACTTGGACTCATAAACACAATCTTGTGTGTTGACAATGACACATATACTTTGCTGGAAGGACAAAAGTACTATGACATTGCATTAGAAAAGAGAGCAAGTACAATGCTTTATAGGGATAGACTGGGGTGCACTTTCCATCACTATGCATATGGGATTTTGCATCCTGAGCCCACACTGCTCCATACAAAGAGGCTAAGCTAGGTGTGATTGCCAATATCTCAACACCCCTCCTCAATCACAACTAGAATAGTACAAAGTGTGTAGAGGCTTTAGTGAGCAACCACCTGCAAAGTGTGGGCACACCACAAACATGGTAAACACTAGAGGCTGTTGCAGAATAGGCTAAGTGTGGGCACCAAAGACATGGTGGACATCTAGAGGCCATAACACAGGCCTCACAAAGTGTATAGAGAGGCTGTAGTACAAGGTTACATGAGGAGTTTACAAGCTTATGTCAGAAGCATTAGGCCTAGGCAATACAAGGTTAAAAAAGTCTATTAGAATAGGAGTAGAAGGACTGATGAGGCTTTTCCTTCTCCTGGTGGTCTTCTTCTTCTTCTTCTTCTTCTTCTTTAACATAAGCTAGATAGGCATTTTGAGACCTCTTCCTGGAATGACATAATTTCTCCATGGTCTTCTTCTTCTTTAACATAAGCTAGATAGGCCTTTTGAGACCTCTTCCTGGAATGACATAATTTCTCCGTGTGCCCGATCCTTTTGTACAAGTCACATACCAGTTGATCTTTCTTGCCCTTGTACCTTTTACCGACATATAACATTTATTCATCTTCTAGCAAGGAGGCCTTAATGTCAACCAGTTTAGGACTAGGCATGTTGATTAATGTAGTTGATACATTATTATAGACAAGAAGTAGGCTTTTTAACAACACACCAATACAAATATCTTCATCCATCTTGAGATTTATCCCTGCAAGTTGGGTTAGGAGACTTTCCATGTAGTTTAGATGAGATGCCAAGGATGTATTAGGCTTCATGTCAAGTCAAAAGAATTCAATTAGTAAACCATACTTTGAGGATTTAGAATGTGCACCAAACAAGGTATCTAATCTTTCCCAAGTGTCATGGGACATGTCACAGGCATCTACATGATGGATGTAGCTGTCATCCAACTCCAATTTGATGATGGCCTATGCTTTGTCATCATTCTTCTAC
Organism: Lygodium microphyllum; assembly: GCF_053477565.2. Lineage (NCBI taxonomy): Eukaryota > Viridiplantae > Streptophyta > Polypodiopsida > Schizaeales > Lygodiaceae > Lygodium > Lygodium microphyllum. Next base: position 140,100,618 of record NC_141153.1, read on the forward strand.
TAAGTAGCTGCAAGAGTTGCATCCTGGGCTTATTTTCTTGTTCATTGGTAATGGCCCATAGGCACTTCTTCATTAGGATGAGTTTGATGTGGGTTTGCTAGGTGTGAAACCCGACTTTGTTGAATCGAATAGTTCGAGAGTCTTTGCCCATGTTGGAGTGGCAGAGACAACAACAAATCAACTCTAAAATTTTTAGATTTGAGTAGTAGAAGAGTTGATTGAGACGTGTCAAAAGACACAAGTGCTAAGAACACTAAATTAGTGTCAATGGACACTGTTTCTTTCTTGAGTCTTCCAAGTCTGCAAAATCATTCAAGTTCTTCCAAATCAAAATCTTCCCCTCCTTGATTTGATGTTGGGTCCTTTAGATCTGAAAGAGAGGACCTTTAGTGTGTTGGAATTAGTGAGTAGATGAAGTAAAAAAAAAAGCTTCAGTGAAAATGAGCTATGGTAGATTAGGGTTTTTAGAACAACGGTCTGATTTTTTGGTTGAGGAAGCTCATAGAGGTGATCATTTAGAAAGCGCTCTTAGTGGGAGGTAGCCTATGTATGAAGCTCTAGTTGCCCCATGATCTTGGCAAGGATCACAACCTGCACGATGCGCGCCATTAGTACGAACAGGAATAGGTGCAAACAAGGCAGCGATGGAAAATTTCTACGATGCTAGAAGTATACTCCACCAATGTCAACAAAACTGAAGTGCCACAGAGAAGCTTTGGAAGCAACGAACAATTTCGTAGAAGGAAACTTAGTGAGATATGGCTTGGTTTGAGAGATATGAAAGCTCCAAGCAGGGTAGGTACAGGCTAGCTATGGTTGCTAAGAAAGGTCAAGTGGAGATAGAGGTGGAAGATGAGACCTTTAGCTGTGAGCAATGATGAAAAGGAGCTGGAAGAGCAGAGAAGGAAGCAGAGATGAGCTAGGCCATGCCCGAGTGGGCTTTGATACCATTCGAGAATACATGGATCTAGGACATGGCTATGGAGGTTGAAAGTGGAAGATTGAGCTCATAAGGAGTTAAGCAAAGGAGAACATCTAATCACCATAGACATGCATTGGGATTTGTAGAAGATGATTGGGTGCTTTTGTACTTTAAGATAGCAAGGCAAAAAAAGATAAAATGAGTATTTGTATCCAAAGCTAAACATGCATTACTATGGGCCACTTCAAGTAAATCTTTCATCTGATGTGCCGAAAATGGGAAAAACTGACACACAAGGTAGATTTTCACAAACTAGGACAATGAGAAAGCTCCCAATATCCTCACCTGATTCAAACGCAAGCAAGAGATGCACATAGTACAAGACGATGAGTAACATGCTTGCCAACATAATAAATCTATAAAGCACAAAGGCAAATCTTGCCAATTTCTTAAATTGTCCATTTCACAAAAGTACCATCAAGATTCACATCAAGAGCTAAGACTGAACTAATTTCTATAAGAAAAAAATATTTGTATATAACAAGCTAACATGGACACATATACATACATATACATATATATAAACAAATTGGAAGCACATTCTTTGAAACAATTGATAGATGCAAGTAGATTTTCTTTTTTAATCCAAGCATGACAAAGCATGCCACCTTACAACCCTACCACTTTCATACTTTATACTTCAACTCACACCAACCTCTTAATAGCAGCAGTGGAGGGCTTTTGCTGTCCAGTCGAGCTTCGTGACAATTCTACATTTTCAACCCGATTTAATTAAAGTACTTGCTCCTAGAGCAAACAAACCCACCCTTTCCTTCAAAAAAGCTCAACATATGTCTTCTATAGTTAGTATTAATACTCTGTCAATTCTCTTTTACATAAGAGTTATAGCCTTCGCACAAATGCCAGAGCTTCATGACATTAATCGACTATTAAGCAGTTTTTACAAACTATTTCAATCTTTCCCATCAAGTTGTTCATAAATCATGTTTTCATTTGCTCTTTAAAATATGTACCCTACTTGAAGTTCCCACTTTTGTTTGTTTAGTTGAACTTTTAATATGTATGCATTGATAACTCCATAATTAGCTTCCAGATTCAGCCCATTAGTTGTTCTATTCAAGTTACATCCTGAAACGTGTCGAAAAATTCCCGGAGATAAAAAAGTGCCACTGACAATTCCTTGATCTCACCACGCACAAAAAGAACTGGTTTTCTCTGCAACTCTTTTCTCCACGTTTCCATGGCTGCAAATAAATTACATTGTAGACAAAGGATGACCTCCCTGTGTTGTGTTAAGAAAGAAACCAGCTGGTATTAGCTCCAAAGCAGCAATGCAATCTAAATATAAGCAAATTGACTGCTTATGGAAGCTAATGATCAAAATACTTATGATGGCATAGAAATGGACAGCTGCCCAGCTTAGTAGTTTTTGCTGATTGCCAAAACTTGGGATACACAGCATTGCTAGTGATTGAGGATACTTCATCATGAATGGCCTATAATACTTGATGCATCAAGGAAAAGCCTCTTAAGGGACACCTTGTCTTTGAATTATACAAGTCTTTCTTTCCAGAATGCGACTGGGAGTGGAGAACTTAAGAAGGCACACCAAAAAAGAAATTATTGCTGGGACCAGTGTCAAAAAACCTGCATCGTGGTATGTATGGGCAAAGCCCCACATGTGGAGGAGCAATATGACTTTGCAAACAAAGTATCACAATAATGGTACCCACTGACTCATGAAGGACGCCGCCTTCTTGGTGCCACATCATCGTCTCCCTCCCGAGAATTACCATGCTTATGGCCACTTGTAGACCTGCCATCTTTAGCAGACGGTCTGTAAGAATCCCGCCTTCTGTCATCATCCCTACCTCTCTCTCTCCTGTAAGCACTTCCTCTGCTCTCTCTCTCTCTCTCACCATCTCTTGGACTGATCCTTGCATGATCCCCATCTTTAAAGTGTGAGCCAGCATGCCTGATGTCCTCATCTTCATCACGCTTTAGTCGTCGGCCCTCCAAACCCCCGTTGCCAGACTTCCCAGAATAGACTGAAGAGCTCACCACCCCTCTAGAGGGAGGGGATTGCCTTGTACCTGCCAATACTTGACGATCGCGATCATCCATCAAATTGGAACCATGAACAACATGGGGTGATGTTCTCACTGAAGGTAATCGAGAACGAGAGACAGGACGCCTGAAGTCTCTTTCTCGAAAAGAGTCTGCCTCCCTCTTATCACTAGCCCACTTGGAGGGAGGAGGAGATTGCTGACTTCGGCCAGCACTACTTGGAACGGGCTTAGAATGGGTAATGGAGTAATGGCTGCCAGGTGGTGACTTTGAGCGCACAACTCTTGATTCAGATCTCAAACTTGGAGCATGATGGTTGAAGTTTGCATGATCCAAAGAATATGTAGACCTGCGAGGTGACTGGCTCCTCCTTGAATCTAAACCTCCACTCCCATAAGAGGAGCCTCTATATCTGTCCATTGGTCCTCGCATAGATGTTCCTGATCCCAAGCCTCTCCCTCCTATGTTAGTATTTGAGCTGCTCATTAATCCTCTGTCTGTTCCCATACCAATTCTCTTCCCATAGTTCCCACTGGTGTCCATGTCAAGAGGAGTTCTACCGACATTGATATGAGGTGGTCCTCTACCACCACGACTGCTTCCAATCATAGACCGCATACTCCCTCTACCTGGAGCAATTACACTTGCAGCTTTACTGATTGTGCCATCAGGTGCTACAACGAACCCACTACTTTCTACCCTTGCAGCTGCCACTGCTGCTGCATTTGGATGCCCTTGAGAGCCAAAACCAGTTGATCGATGCCGTCCAGGACCCCATTGACCCATACCAGATTGTGAGTCCATCCAACCACTGATTCTGCCTCTACCCTGAATTCCTGGCACTCTCCTGCCTGTATTTCTCCCACTGTTGGCGTCCACGCCATCATCCAATCTGCAATTTCAAATGAATAAGCTTTTGATAAAAACGAGGAAATACAATTAAAACCTAGAAAACTAAAAAATGCGTACCCTCTTCCACCATGACTGAAGCTACCTCTTCCGCGCAAAAGTTCATCTGAATGTCGGTCTCCATAGTAGCCATCTGCCCTTGTAGAAGGAAAGCCATCTCTAAGCAGCCCTCGCCCAGAACCAAACCGACTTCCAGAAAGAGAGCTCTGAGATGCTGAAGTGTAACCCCTTCCTCCAGAACTAGTCCAGGAACCACCCCGACCACGGCGTGCAGAGCTCTCCTTAGCAGCTCTCAAGGCCTCTTCTGCACTATCAAATCCCTCAGGCAGTTTGTCCCAACCTGTGGCTCTAGTTCTACCTGTTGTAGTGCGTCTCCCCACATTTGATTCAGGCAATTCCCCATCAAAAACAGGTTCCTCCAGTTTTGCTTGTGTGTTGTCAGCATCTAGGTCAGAATTGGCTTCAACATCCCATGCCCCAAGGTTCCCAACTTCCATGTTTGCCATGTTGTTCTCCTCCTGCAATAATGCTGAAGTTCGCTCATCAACATCCAACCCTGTGTCATCCACATCTCTGCAGTCAGAATCACCATAATCAAGATGCTCTTCAGCTTCAGGTTCATCGGGCCCCTGATCCCAACCTTCAGCTTTGGCCTTAGAAAAACTGGCCTGCTTTGCTGAGTTTTCCTCAGACACATAATGCCCCTGAGCCTCGTAAGAATGTCCGTAGTCCAAATGCTCATCAGCTTCAGGCTCCTCTGGCAGCTGATCCCAAGCATCTGCCTTGGCCCTGTGCTTCTTGGATTGAGCTTCATGTATATGGGTATCTTGAAAATCATCCTGGTCTTGTGTCCCATAGTCAAAATGTTCATCTGCTTCAGATTCCTCTGGATGACGCTCCCAACCTTCAACTTTATGACTTAAAGAAATAACTTGCCTCTCCAATTTTTCCTCTGGCAAGTTACTGGTCTTCGGATGGTCTGACTGCTCATGTATTTCACAATCACCAGCATCATCAACTTCAGGGTCCTCCAGTAATTGCTCAAGACCTTCAGATTTTGTTACTGGATAAGCATGTTGGTCAAACTCCGTGTCATGCATCTGAACATCTACAGATTCAGGTTGTTCTTCCATTTCAAACTTTTCAATAGCTTCCTCATCAGACTCATCCTTGTTGGAAGTGGCTTGAAGAGCAGTCTCCCTGTTGTCTTTTGAAGACTTGGCTTCAAGAAGACACAGACTCTTCTGCAGCCCTGTTTCATCCTCTGACCTCATCATAAATCTCTCTTCTGCAGTTACTTGCTCAGAATTGCCCTTCACAATTTGAACCTCAATATTATCATTGCAACAGTTATTGACCTGCTTTGTCTGTTTGTTTGCAAGTATATGATGGGATCCCGATGCAGCATGAGATTCCTTAATTTCACCAACCTCACCTGCACCTTGTTCTGTAAGTGTATCCCATGCTTCCATATCTGTATTTAAGTCCCAATGCAATCGATCATCCCGGTTGCAGGTGTGGAGCTCATCAGCCTTGGCAGGCCTGTCCATAGCATCCTTGCTCAAAGAACACAGTGCACTCAGCTCACTGGGCCTTCTAGCAGAACCACTTACCAGCTCTGCTGCCATGTCAGAATCTTCTGCAGCAAGGGACTCCTTTCCAGCTGTGTGTACAGGTTCATCTTCACCTTTCAAACTTATGAGAGGAGGTGCCAATGACTGGCACACAACAGCATTCTGTGTGATTTCACCGGCTTCCTCCTCCTCTGTAAGACACGTCGTTGTGGTTGATCCTATCTGGACACTTTGTTCAGCAGCAAGAAGAGCTTCCACGGTCTCAGATGACTGTAGCCTGGGTGACAGAGTTGGCAGCGCAGGGCAATCAAGAGGAACTGACTTGGTATTTGAGGATACCAACTGTCCGGCTTCGAGCGCAACTGCAGGCTGTGTCAGTGGTGAAGTTTTTTCAGAAGGTGACTTCAAATGTGGAGAGGGGGGTTGTGGAGAAGGTGATCGAGGTGGTGGAGATGGAGACTGCACAACTTCAGGAATATGTATTCTGCGCTTCTTGATAGGAACAACTGCTGGAACATCACTAAATCTCCGTCCGAGTAGCGGTGCTCCAGTCTGCATAGAATGAGTGAGTTTGGGAAAAGTCAGTAATCAACAAAATCATTCAGGCACCAAATAAACTAAAAAAGCTGCAGATAAACAAAGTAATCAAGACAAGGACATCACCCTCTCAGGATCTCCCTCCTTTTCAGACTGAGGAGCTTGCAGAGTATCATTTTTCTTGTCATCGACATTCGGTGAGCCATTCGCACCATTCCAAGAACGTTTCAAGCCTTTCACAGGCTGAACAAAGTTTACAGACCTTGTTTCCCCAGTACTGCCACTCTGCACCTTCATTACTTGATTTGCACTTTCCTTGCACTGGTCTGAACCTCCACCTGCACCCTGCTTAGCCCCTGGCACACCACAGATGGGGCACTGCCTAGGTGAACCTTTCAAAGCCATGTTCTTGCAAGCTTCTGCGCAGCTTGGATGAACAACAGCTGAGCTGGTTTCACAGCGGCAAGGCACCTAGACATGGAAATGAGGTGTCAGAACTGGCTTATAGGTATAGGTAGAGTGGTTCTACTGTAAACATAGGATATCTGATTCACGAGCTTCACTTACAAGGTCATCAAACTCTTCATTGTCCTCACATCCACATATACAACAAACGTGGCATTTGAGTTCCATGTACACTGACTTAGCTTCACTCCAGAGTTCCTCCAAAGTTGTCCCTGCAAGCCCCTGCCAAGTACCATACAATTGCACACCACAGTTCAGGACCCTAAAATTTCAGTAGCTTCTGCAATCAACCTTATACATGATACACCCCAGTAGACCCCTCTAATTTCTGATAATAGCCAGCCAGTTGTTTCTATCTGGAGGCCATTACCTTGAGGCTGTCGGTTTATGCCCATTAACAATTTTATTGGAAACTCCTTCCGCTGCATTTTCAACCCCAAGAAGCGGATAAAATTCCATCCATCCCTGGTGATGTCAGACAAAATAAAAGTAGCAAGGCTCCTGTCCAAGTCTGTTTTCTGTATTAATCTATTTAAGGTTCCTGTCTGGTTCGGGTTCTTTTAAGCTAGCTAGATGTTACAGTGCTAGAGAATCCAGCTCCACCCAGTTACCTCACTAAGTTCTCCAGACATCCTGTCCCTGTGACCCAGAAATTCCTGATAAAAATATATGTTCAGTTGTGTCGCAGATGCCTAAAACTAACCTGTTCCTCCAACCTGATGGCATGAATTTCTTCCTTTTCAACCATTAGACAAGTAGAGCAAACATAGACCTCACGAGCCTGCAAGAGGAACAACAATTGTCAGTTAAAAGAACAAAAACACACAACATTGAACAAAGATGAAAGCACCCTATGGTCCTCAATCCATCAATTATCACCGGAAGCAGTAATTGTTCAAGTGCATCACACATAATACCAAATTCAAGATGCCTGTCACAACTAATAGCTAGCTTGTACTTCAAAAATGAATCTCTGTTCCACATTGGTCATCATGTGCTCTCCCAAAAGGTCTGGTCTTGAATTCCAAAACAACACTAAGAAATTAAACAATTATCTGAGAAACCTAACCTTCTGGCCTCCAAAAACCCTTTGGCCATGGCACTCCGGATGCTCCAATGCACCGCACCGATTGCACTTAGCAGAAGGTGCCTTCCCATTCAAACTACAAACCCCTCCCTCACCTCCACATGCTAATGTCCTGTTTCCAAGCCTGTACACCCAGCTTTTCAAGGATGTGCTGCGTAAGAACAAGGCAACCCTCTTGATTCCAGCTTCCATGTGACTATTCGAGTTCCTGAAAGATATACTGCGCATGCACCCGTTTTGGAGACAACAAATAGCTGCTGTAAAACATAAGCCCAACAGAGTGTTCCGCCTAACGCTCACATACGCAGTAAGTCTTGAAGTTGACCTATCAACAACTGGTGATGTGTTTGATAAAGGATCACCCGGATCAGACTTTCCGAAGAGGTAAGACCTAAATGCTGGAAGGGAATCTGTGGTGAATGCAAACCGTAATGCACTAGCTTTTCCATCTGCATCATCCGGATTTTCAGAGGAAAATCGACGAAGTCGGGCCACAGGTGAACGTTTCAGAGGAGAGGCCAGTTTGCACTCAACAACATGAGAATACTTCCCGTTCCTCTCACTCACTCTCCTGATATTGAGAACTGCACTGTCGTATCTACCTGTTTCTCTTAGGTTGTCATCATCTTTCTCCCATCTTTGCACCCTTTTTACAGCTTGATCTGAACCAGGTCTGCCCATATCAGCAACCCTGTTACAGTCCTCCAATTTCTCAATGGCCTACACAAAGAGAGCTGTACAAAGAACACATCCTGCTGCCTATAACCTGCTTTAGCTATAACTTAGTCCAGAGTAACAAGATCATGAAATAATCCATGCAATCCTGTTAATGCTGCACCTCCAGGATCGAAAAACCTAAGGAGAAGTCCATATGTTATGACAAAAACGGAGTCCAAAGCCATGCATTACATGCACATCGACCATTGCTCAAAGAACAAGCAACAGGAAGCACCCTGCCTCCCCCTTAAAATAGATAAAAGAAAGAAAAGAGCACCAAAAACAAGCTCAGGTTCTTTGAGAGACCATCCAGGAAAGAACCTTCACTGCCTTCCTAAGCTCATGCCAAATCCAGCTAAAATGCCACGCCTGTTAAGACCCTATTTCCTGGTGCTGTCTCGACAGTGGGTCGCACAAGTAAGAACCTGTTTTTAAATGTCCAACAAAAGAGAGCCATGGAGGCAACAACAAATACATCTGTCCGGTGAAGCAGGTGGATCCCATGCAAAAGACTCTAGAAAACCTACTCCTGTTCTTCTCTGCCAAGCCAGCCTAATCATGTTTGAAGAAGCGACACAACCTGTCTCTGGATCCAGGGTCGCAGGCCACAAAATGCCTGGGCGTTAAAACCTTCAAAAAGCAAGATTCTGCGGACTGGACACACCATTTCACAACTCAACCATGGCAGATAAGCTCAACATGCGCCAGAGGAACCTGCCTGCAAAGAGGAAACACCTAACTGCACCGCACTGGAACGAAACGCCGCAGAATTCTGTAATCTCTGCAAGGAAGCCAGGTCCTGCTCCTGCTACGGATTTCGAGAAAAAGGAGGGGGCAGGGTTCTTCGGTTGTCGACGAACGGAAACGCACAAAAATGCTCTGCTGATTGCGTGGACGAATCCCCCGCGTGGAAGGCGAATACGATGACGATGGAGGAACGGACCTACGCGCGCACGGACAGAGGGCCGAAGGAGAAGCAGAGGATGAGGATATGATCAGAATGTAAAAAGGAGAACAAGGAGGAGGAGGAGGAGGAGGAGAAAACAGCAGATTATATATATGGGTAGGTCTATAGCCTACATAACACATGAGAATGAGGAGATGAAGTTGAAGATGTTCGTCGCCTTTTACTTTGCCAAACCTATTCCCCCGGGCCTTCCTGCCGAGCCTACACCTCAGGGTTTTTCGCCCTCCCCTTTCAGGTTCCCCCCATGCCTACACGATGATTCTTGACGTGTGTGGTTTTCTTTTTCCTCTTTCTTCAAGTCCAAGGCCTAGAGGATGATTGTTGTTTGGTAACTTCCTACCCAGCCTACTTGCTTGCCTATATATAGACCTAATGTGCACCACAAGAGCCCGAGCACGTGTAAGTCAAAATTTGACTTACTCAAGGTGACCGTGTCCACAGTAATGTGCTCGTGCATGTGTCTCATTTCAAGGCAATGGACTGAACAAGCTAGTCAAAACTCTTGGACGTGAAGGGACTCTAGAGTACCCTCAAAAGATGAGTGTGCTCCCTTAACTTCATGGAGTTTTGTTAACATGGCAATATTCCATTCACAAATTTGCATAGCATCGACCTTCCCTCAGTCCCCAAACTTGGTGATGTCACTCTCCTCCTTAGTCCATATCAAATGTCAATTTAATTTAGGGTCAACTTGTGCATGAAGCTGAATTTTCAACCAAATGGGCTTGAACACACAAGTAAATCGACCTACATCAGACCCCTGTCTAAGACAAACGGATCTTGTTATAAGGGTCAACCTGTGCATGAAGCTGAATTTTTAACAAAATGGGTTTGAACACACAAGTTAATTGACCTACATGAGTCCCCTATCTAAGACAAATGAGTATTGTTATAAGGGTAATGCCATGCCTAGTCTTGTTATAACTTTTTGGTCTCCATGCAATACTCTAATCTCCATAACCAAAGCTATCACATAAGGGTAACTATCACATAAGGGTAATGCCGTGCCTAGTCTCGCTGTAACTTTTTGGTAAGTGTAAGTGAACTGCATATATTGTTGTTACTTTTTGGTAAGTACAAGTGTTCTGCATATACCACCTTTATTAACCCTCATACTTGTTATTGAAGTTAATTAACTTGTGTTTCATAGCAATGACCCTAAATGCATGGTAAATGAAGTCGCAAACCTACAAAATCCATTGTTCAACTATCTCAAAGTTTTTCATTGTCAACCAAGTTATTATATCAAAAAGTAGAGAACAAAATTGAAGCTCCTCTCTAGTATGCCTAGGCCTTAGAAAAGGAGATCGTCAAAGGAGAACCTGTCACTAGCTTGCAAATTTCAATTCCATTGGTCCATAAAAGGTCAAAAAACCAAGACAATATTGTCCAAGGAGCAATCCTCAATCAATGAGATGCAAGATTTTCCCATGGATTCTTATGGAGGGCAATCATGTTGATATGCTTAATGCCCCACCCTCATAAGATGCCACCAATGATCCATAGTGCTCAATGTTAAAAGGCCCCCATTATGAGGAGAAGCATTGTGTAAGCTTGGGTCCTAACATGTATGTTAAATGATGTCTATGTGACGAGATGGCAAAAAGGTGACCTTTGTGGATCTAGCCTTTAGTTTAGATAGACGTATTAAGTCAATAGCAATTCAAGGCATACTACATCGAGTTGTGGGGTGTAGGAGTTATCAAGGACCCCCTACTTTGGGGTTTGTGGGATGTGGAAGCAACCCTTGGCTAGGAGGTCTTAGGGGGGCCAACGGCCCCCCTGACAAGGCTCCTAGCCCCACAGTAAAGAGAATATTTCCCTAGATGACTAGTGAAGATTCATAATATGGTAGATCTAATGGGCCGACCAAACCATCTTCTCATAGACCCCTCCAAACCCATCATCAATCTATATTTCACTTTCAGAGCTACTTCAACTAGCCTTAAGCTATTCATCTATCATATATCTAGATCACTATCTAAGCTTCACAGTGGAAGTGTACAGCTTGACAAACCCATCTTTGTATCAACTTGTTTGAAATTAAATAAGTTTATGTTCTTCTCTTATTTGTTGTGCACTCTTTATTCCTTGCTCAAATTATGTACATTGCACCCTATAATTTTTACAATTGTTACAAGCACACGTTGCACTATGGCAAAGGTGATAATGTGGGGGTGCCAAAGGGAGCCGTCATATAAGCCACTATCAGGACAATCCTTTGAGATAATCTAAGGTTCTTTTCACAAATTGACCAAATGTAGATTTGGGTCATCCCATATGAAGCTCTCATCTCTTTTTAATCACATGTGGAGAAGTCTTGCCAAACAGATATTTGAGTTCAATATGCACTTGCATTCTAGAGCCTTAGTATCAATCCCTTGAATGTAGAAGATGTTTGCCCACCTTTTGATGGATGACCGTCCTATTATATTCTTAGTAAAATGTAGCATAATGTGTTCCTTAAGGATGGTTTAACGAGGACAAGTATGGAGTTTGTAGCAATTGATGTGTGGTAGAAAGCTCACTATAAGTGAATCATCAAGTTCATTGATCGTGTGAGTGGCTAGGTGAGAGCTAGCCTAAGTACATCATTGGTTGTCTTGAAATAAAAGATGTGTGCCCATCTGTCCTAATGTTGAGCTTGTGGAGCATAACATTTTGGTTTTGTTGTTGGGACCATGACACAACGATCACATAGTTGCTCACATACTTGCATAATAGAATAGGAGGGGCACACATGTACCAACTCCAAAATGCATGTAAATAGTTAGGCTTTTTTTATGTTAATTGGAAGAAAATGTTTGATGTCACTCTTTTGGAATGAGATAGAGTCATGTTACAACTCATTCTCTTAAAACACATAGCATTAAGGTAGTTATTGCAATGACTATAAAGGAACATAATAAAAACTAATTGGATTCAATTTTTCTTGGTTAAACATTTATTAAGATTTCAAAAAATAAATTTGAATAGCATGCATTCATCTTGTTGGAAAGAGAAGAGGGTGAATGTATTAAGTATGATTGATTGTACAATGCACAATAAGTGCATGTTTCTACACCCTCGAGTTATGGCTGGGGTGCCTTCCAATAGTGCTAAAAAATTTTATTTGTTTGGTTTTTAAAAAAGTATTTAAAAAAGAGTAAAAGAAAGTAAGCATCTATATGTGTTACTTTTTATGGCCTTCTCCCTCCTCGTTTGCATCACTGAACAATAATGCCAGCACCCTCCTTTACCCTGTCTGAAGTCACATGTTGTTGCCACCAACAACGTGGCCACCCACATCACCAAGCAACACCACCACCTTCTTTACCACCTCACTGCCCTGAGGCATTGATGACCCCACCACTTGCACCACCTATAGCACCTGCAACACTATTGCCATCTCCCTCCATTGTCACGTTGCCCAATCCTCTCATCGTGCCATCTGTAGCACTTGCTACAACACTGCATGCACTGCCATTGCCACCTTCTTCACCACATGCATCCTTGTTGTAGGTTGATATGCTGCCCACCTACTAATAGCACCTTTGCCAGGCTACCTATATCCTGCTAGCATGCTAACATGCCACCTACAAACCACCAATAGACACACCTCTAGTATATTGCCTCTTGTTAGGGCCACCACTTATCAATTCCCATAGTTTCTTTCCGTGGTCCCAATTCTTAACAAATCTTGAAAGCTTGGTAAATAAGTATGAGACCACTCTGTAGATCATAGCTAATTATGGCCTAGCTGATTATGTCCAAGCCATTATAACTCTCGTTCATTTTATAACATGGCCTAGCCAATTATGTCCAAGCCATTATAACTCTCGTTCATTTTATAACATGCATGATTTTCATTAGAAACTATAATTCAAATAACATGACTAGTAGGTTGACTAATGATATGATGAGGGAGAAGCAAGAATTGAACTTACCCCAAAGTTAGCAAAGGAGACATTGGGGATCAAGGCTAGAATAGGGAAGTATAATAGATTATCATCCTTGATAAAGAGTGAAGAGTCGCACTAGGTGTTTCATCACATGTTTACATACAGTAAAGCTAAAACCATCCTAGCCAGAGTGCCAAAATGATTATCAAACGATATCATAATAGGGAATCTAGATAGCCAGTACATGAGTGCCCTCTGGTTGGAATGTGCTAGCGAGTCATTGACCAAGGCCTATAGAGTTCTCTTGAAGGATTCATCAATAAAGCTTAACCACATAGAATCGAGAAATAGCATTATCAATTATGGCTATGTGCTAACCTATGTTGTGGTCATCAACCAAGGAGTACCCTAGCAAGAAATCTTTCCATAATAGCATTGCTCTCATCTCCACCATTGAAGGATTGAACTGGATAGCACAATACTCAAGAGAAGGAAAAGAGATAGAGAGAAGAGACAAAGAACCCCAACCCTACCAATGAGCAGGAGAAGCGAAAAAAGAAGCAAAAAGAAGAAGTAGATTTGAGCTCATCTTCAAGAGGCTCAAACTCCAACTAGCTCAATAGAATGCAAAAATATCATTGCATGAGAGGAAAAGCATGGAGCATCAACAGGTACCTAGGCAATGAAAGGTTGCATATGCAAGCATAGAGGAGACAAAATCCTCGTGCTAGCCTAACAAGGGCATTAAGTTTTGTAGAAAATGAGACCTAGAGGTTGTATGAGACAACATTGATAAAGATATCCAATGATTATAAGGTCCAATTGGAAGCTTACAAGTATGTCATGGCTGAGTAATAATAACTTTTAAGTAAGCTACACTAGTGGCCCACACACTAGAAATGGGAGATTGTGAGGAACTCAAGGCTTGACTAGGATTGATTTCTAGAATCTTAAAGAGAATAGAGTAGATCCAAGAAATCAAATGTAATATCTATAAAGAAGACAAAATAAGACTTGATTCATCACTTGAGGGGACAAAGAGTTATGAGGATCATGAACTAAAGGCAAATGGTCTTTTGAAACCAAAAACACTCTAGCCACAATCTTCCATTACCATAGAACTAGAAACACTCTTCCATTACCATAGAACCACCAATAGTTATGATGCTACCCATAGATCTGCTTGTTTATCGTTTGGGATAGAGCACTCAATGGGCTAGGGTGGCCTCGAGCTTGAATCACCAGAGTTCAATACAAGTGAATCCAAAGAGCAAACAATAGAAGAAGAGGATCACGAGTAGGAGACATATGCATCCATGATGCATACACTGAGAGCACAACCTTAGAAGGCATACAAAGGTACTAGGATAGATAAAGATTAGGCACCTTGGTAGTCTTTGACTTCAAGGTGATTGAGGAAGGTAGGTTTAGAAGACTGCTACCCTTATGCACTATATGATTGCTCATACGGGTGACTAAGAATATAACAAGTAAGTGCCTTGAGCCATTGCATCTCATATCCTATCGAACATCTTGCCATACATGGGGAAGTAGGGACAAATATCTCAAGAAGAAACCAAGGAAAGCATGGCCAAGCTAGTTAGAGTGGCAATATAAAGAGTCATGGAAAGCCTTTTGCTACTCACATGAAGATGAGAGGGTGGATCCACTCTATAGTCCTACCCATGGAGAAAAGACAAAGAGTATGAAAAGCAAACATGGTAGGTACAACTTTCCTAAGATTCCAAATAGTTCATCATATTTTGTTCCTTTTTATTTGCAATCACAAGTCAAAATTTCTCTCTTTTTTTTTTGGATTTTGTTTTACATTTCTTTCTAACACATGTAACAAAAGATTAATTACTACTTATGTTTTATGAATCACGTGACAAACCAACACTAAAAATTCTTTCTACACAAAAACAAATCCTCGCAATTCACACGTGTATTGAGATTGCACTTTCATGCCCTTTTATTCCCTGTAGCAACTTCTGTAAGTAGCTATAGTGTTGACATGTTCCAGTCCCACCAATGGAACCAAGATGTCATGCTCTACAAGCTTGATGTTGGGACCATTGGACACATCCTTATTCCTTTAAGGATTTTGACCTACAAAATACACGACTATCTCTCACCTAGCCCACTCACATTCCACAAATATCTATGAGTAGATACAATGAGAGAATGCACTTACCTATACTTACCACATTGTAATAGTTGCATCGGCAAGCCATGTCCTTGATCCACATGTATGCTCCTTTGCTCTTGATCTTACTTCCATTGTTACCCATGAATGAGAGGAGATGCCAACGACAAGCTCAAGGAGATGAAGGGAAAAAAAAGGCTTCACGATGCACATCCCTCACACTCTCTACTCACACACTATTTCTTGTATTTGCACCACCAAAGAGATGGGATGGAGAAGGGGAAAGGATGCATGGAGCTTCTCATTGCTATCTTCCTCACTCCACACACAAAGGTGAATAGCTTGTCCATTAGTTTTCCTCTTTAATATATGAATTCTAGGTTTAGGTTTTTCCCATAAGACACCTAGCTCCTTTTTGTAACCTCATGACCAAAGTTACCTTCTATTTTATGTACATAGACCTTAGTCTTGATCCAAATTTTGGCTAATACGATTTGTAATCTCATGATGGTACTTGATCAATACAATTTGCATGGGAGGGATCTTAGATCTCAATCCAACTAAATTTTATAACAATTCATTTTTCAAAAATTATGGATATTTTTATCTATGCGGTTAATAGAGAACTCATAAATAAGGGTATTTTTAAATAGATCTTGAACACATGTGATATAGAGGATAAATCCCCTGAGCTACATCCCTTTGGACATAGATAAAGATACCACAAAATATTCCACTCCCACAAATGATCCATAGCAAACCATCCGTAAGACATGAGATTATTATAACATAGACTAAAATAGCACCTCCTATGATGATGGAGGCCCTTTTTCAGCCCATTAGCTTTATACATAGGGAGGACATGTGAAATCATGGTGTGCATAAGTAGACCAATGGATCATGGGATATGGAATGTCACCTACCTCTCTTCCAAGGGGTGTGTGTGTGTGTTTTTTTTTCTTTTTTTTCTTAGGCAATCTTTTCAACCATGGTGTGGGAGCTTGCGCTCAACCGCCAAGACCCATGGACCGCTTATTGTTTCAAGCGTTCCAAGCCGAGCACTAATGGCTACCTCTCACTTAGCCGACGCGCCATCCATATCTATGGGTGTAGGGAGCTTACCTCCATGCCGTTCGAGTTACCTCCTCTCCCGTGCACTTCGATAGCTCCACGATCCAAGTGCAAGCTTCAAGCAAGCTCCATCCTCAAGCTCCACGCTCCAAGCTCCATCACCACGAGCAAGAGAAGAGAAGAGAAGAGAAGAGAAGGAGAGAGGAGAAGATGGAGAGCTTCACCCTCTTGATCCCTCACCCTCACACACTCACTCCCTCACAATCTCATACTCCCTCTCTCAAGCACAAGCTCAAGCAAGCAAGAACAAGAAGAAGAAGGAGAAGAAGAGAGCCACTTTTTGCCACACACAAGAATGAGCTTCTCATTCACTTTTCAACTTTATATACGAAACCCTAAACCCCTTTTGGACGGTCATCCCCTTTTTTACATGGTCGGCCTAGCCTAGGCCCTTTTTCCCATTGTTCTTCTATCTTCCTAGCTTCCTTTCCACCGCCCGTCTACATTTACAAATTGCATGGGTGAGAGCTCGGCGCTCCTTGAATTAAACCATGATGCGCTTGCGCTCTTTTACAAAAGTTTTGACTTGCGCTTTTCCTTGTGCGCCTTTGTCTTCCGTTTCTCTTTGCCTTGGCTTTGTCTTTGTCTTCTGTTTTAGCTTTCTAGATTTTCCCCCGCCTAGCACTCTTTTACAAGATTTCAACCTTTTCCCTTTTGCATTTGCCTTGGACTTTTTAAGGTTGCCCTTGCGCTTTTGGCCTTTTCTCCTCTTCTTTCTTCAGTCGGGCTACTGTTTTTCCACCTTTGCCCTGCGTCTTTTTTATTTCATTTTGCTTTCTTCGTGTTGGGGTTAACACATGGGAATAGGTAGGCGAGCTTTTAGGTCAAATGACTATGAGGCAATGTATGCCAAGGGCATTCTTGTTAGTATATTAGCCCCCTATAAGCCATCCAAAGGCTTGCCTGAACCATGGCATGTTAGATTATTGATAGACCTCATTATGCTAACACCTCATATAGCACATGCATACTCTCATATCGTGTTTTTCAATATATTTGTTATCCTTATATTCCCCATCTATTTTGAATCCTTTCTATGGCATCAAGAAGAGAATAAAGCCCCTTACCTTGGGGGCCTCTAGGAAGCTATGAAATGCATCAAGTTGTAGCTAAAGAAACAATCTTAACCATATTAATATAAAATCACAACTTATTGCCCACTTATTTTTTGCAACCCATAGGCTAAATCCCAAACTTTGATTGTAAATTATTTTATGGGATTGATGTCGTAAGGGGAATGAACTAGTCGTAAGGATAATGAACTAGATCATGTAGCTTTATCAAAAGGATAATAAACTAGATCATCTGGATTAATAGAATGGAACATTATTCTACTACACAGGGGCTTTGATGGATGCCAGCAAGATTAATCATAAGCATTGATCTTTGTATGTATGTGTCGTAAGGGGAATGAACTAGTCGTAACGGGAATGAACTAGATCATGTAGATTTATCAAAAGGATAATAAACTAGATCATCTATATTAATAGAAAGGAACATTATTCTACTACAAGAGGCTTTGATGGATGCCAATAGGATTAATCATAAGCATTGATCTTTGTCTATATGTGTTTATGTATCTAATCCACCTTATTATGGGAACTTGCAAATATGATCGATATCTTAGCAACAAAATGTGTTGGCTTGCAAGATTTACATGATATATACTTCCTTGGAAACTTAATTTATCCATGAGAGAGTAAATATATAAAGATAAAAGGTAGCCATTGCAGGGCCCCTTTATGTGTAATAAGCTTCCCATGCACAATAGACTCCTTTGCCACCAAGAGGAAGTCATGCTAAAGGGTTTCCCCTAGTGTTCTAGAAGTATCCTCCTCACTCACCATGGTATGGATAGTCTTAGATCACAACCCATGATCTCATAAACCTAGTGCAATCTCCTTTGGTGAGCATTTATGGGGAGCTACCAAAACCCTAAAAATTGCACACCACACTAAGAATGGTGTGTCAATACTACAATGCAAGGACAAGTACTAATTTTCTATACGTGCTCTCTCTCTCTCTCTCTCTCTCTCATGGCACCTTGTTGCTCACCATGTCCTTGTTGCTCGCAGTAGGTAGTTCTAGAGAGCCAAAACCGCACTTACATTGCTGCAACCTCAACCCTCAAAACCATCGATGCATTCCTAGCTTCCTCCTTTGACCCCATTCTCGGATGCTTGGTTAACCATATCCATGAGTGACCCTTGCTTGCATTGAACGTTGTGATGTTGTCATTGATCACAATGTTGTTCTATCACATTCAAGCCCCCACCCATTGCAACAAGCTACCTTCAGTAGGCACATTACAAAGGTGCTTTCTATAGTTGTTGGAGAGATATACACATGACACTAATGTATGGAAAGAAACAATGAAAGGGAGTTTGCGGAAGAGGTTCATAGCAAGGCTAGGGATGGGGTTGCAAAAGTGAAGGGGGGTGGAAGATGTTGATGCCAAGTAAGAGGGGGATGATGCAATTGGGGGGGGGGGGGGGAGGGTGAGCCAGATGATGATGGCTAGGGTGAGCGAAAAGAAGATTGAAAATGCAAGTGGTATGAGGGTCGTGCCAATTGAGGAGAGCATGGCAATGCTGCTCAAGTTGAGAGTGGATAGGCTAGTGAAAAAGCTTTGCATGTGGCTAGGTAGGTGTTGCAATTGACTGTAGCATACACTAATCATGTCAACATGCTTGGACAACGAGTACATGTTGAACTCCTTGTCCAACTCATCCTACTACACTTGTAGCACCTCCACATATGAGAGTAGCACATCCATGTGTGGCAAGTGGCTCGGCATGTATTACCCTTACAAAGTTGAAACAAACAAGATGAGGATGTTGAATGATGATGATGAGAATAGTTTAAGAGATATGCAAGCCACGAAGTAGGTGCATTTGACAGAGGCATGGTCACCAGGAGAGGCATGCTATGCTTGCATGACCATGGAGGGAGAGATGTAGAGACAGAAATTGGTTTTGTGTGTGTGTGTGTGTGAGAGAGAGAGAGAGAGAGAGAGAGAGAGAGAGAGAGAGAGAGAGAGAGAGAGAGAGAGAGAGAGAGAGAGAGAGAGAGAGAGAGAGAGAGAGAGAGAGAGAGAGAGAGAAGAAGAAGAAGAAGAAGAAGAAGAAGAAGAAGAAGAAGAAGAAGAAGAAGAAGAAGAAGAAGAAGAAGAAGAAGAGTATATTAACTTCATTAAAAGGCCAACATGGGCTATGAGAAATGGTAGAAATGCTTTTTTCCTTCCAGTAAAGTATCTCTCTTAGGTGGAGATGTAGCTCTATGTGGCTAAGATTTAAGATGCTTCAACATCTATCTCTTGTGGCACTCAATGGTAGCTCTAATTTTTTTGTGATAAGGGTGTTTGGGTCTCCTCTCAGGCAAACATGGGTGTCTTGCTTGACTAAATGCCACCACTCTATCTAGAGAGATACCTCCCGAAGATGAAGCTACTCTACAATGTGTCCCTATTGGCTATGTATCAACAATGGTGGTTGGTCACATATTGGACTATGTGGTAGTGAAAAAGTTGATAACAACCCTTGGTCTAGATGGAGCTAGTTGTGGGGAGCCCTCATAGAATAGTTGCTTTATGCCTCTGAAGCTCTAAGGCAAACCTCTTTTACCATTGCATTGAAGGCTTCATTTCACTATTGAAGCAAAAAAGGGGCATTATTCACTGTTGTAATAATAGGGCAACTATTGATTCTTGGTGAAAGCTTCAAAGATCTTGAAGATTTCCTGAATCTTTGACTCTATCTTCACTCCTCCACACTTATGGAAGGCCATTAATCATGGATCGACCATTTCCCCTATTGGTTGAAGCCATTTTCTTCATCTACACTCTATGGATGATATGGTTCTCTCCAGCCTTGCTTGAAACTTGGAGAAGTTTGGAAGAGGGGCCTTCAATCTTGTCATGGGAAGTTTCTTACGGCAATTAATTGCAAATAACAAGCAAGATTCAAGATCGTAATCATTATAAGATGAATTTTTTTCTTCAAATGCTACCATGATTTGGGGATTTGGATATTTGAAGCTTGATCTTTTGAATCAAGGCATCTTTGAATATTAAGGACTGTTGGAAAGGAAGTTTAGATCAGTATGGATCATTCATTATGTGGGATTCCATTGAAATCAAAGCTTCAAGTTGTTAATACATATTGGTAGAAGAAACCTTCAAATTCTTGATCCCTCCTTTCTATCCAATTGTTTAGCCACAATCCAATTGCTTAGGGGTTTAAGAATTTAATCTTGTTCTTGCTTGAAAGGCAACTCTATCTTTTGAATGTTTGGTTCATGCAACTCTATCGTTTGAATGCTTGGTTCATGTAAAATAGTGGCTAAAAGGGCTTCTCTTAGCTTCCAATTGAGTGCTTTTTGATCTAAAAAACTATCATAATTGATCCATTTGCTTTGATTCTAACCTTCATTGGATTGATTGGAAAATTGGAGAGATATTATCCCTTATAAAAGAGGTAATAGATAAATTTGTGAGTCAGTGATTATCCTGATAAATCCCTCTTACACTGAAGCACTAATCTCTTCAATTTCAACCTTATTGCACTTCATGAAAGATTAAAAAGGCTATTTCCAGCACATGCACCTCATAATTACTTGGTTAGCATAGTATGATTATTGCAATCTTCAATGCTCACATGAGGAAAAAGTAAATGCAAGACAAGTCAATGAGATAAAAGAGAGGTGACCCTCCCTTACCGATTATGACCCTGAAGGGGTGCATAATCTCATCCCAAGAGGAACTTTGCACACCCTTAGTGATTTAGAGCCCATAAACAAAATTGCAGGTGCTTGGATATCATTTGGTTGATATATGGGGCTAATTTAGTCAGTATCTCAACAACAAGGAATTACAAGTATAAATAGGGCCCAAGAGTATGTCATTACATGTTTATGCTAATTACAAGTGTTATAGAAGCCTTACATGGGTATTATAATAGTCATTTGATATACTTGTAGGTTATTAACTCTTTCCCACAACCCTCCCCCACAGGTGTCAAAGGTTATTACATGCTATTTGTAGGTTTTAGAGGGTTTACAAATTGAAACACAGACAAAACAAAGATCTATCATGTTTTGGACACGTTTGAAAAATTGGTTTCAGAATAAGATAGAATCATTCTAATGTAAATAAAAATTTATACTAATACAGGGCTTCATCATTGTCATTTTGAACCAAAAATCTCTTCCTTCAAGCATTGGAACCAAAAGATATTGGCAAATTATTGACTATAGGTCATTGAGACAGCATGGTTCACTATGGCCAAGAATAAGAAGAAAGATCTAATATTGGATACCATTCAAGAGGAGAACGACATATTGCAATGAGCGTGAACTTACTTAAGAAGCTATGAATCAAGAACATGATGAAGTGGAGATAAGTGTGACCAATGGCCACAATGTTCATGAGGCTAATCAAGTTGAAGAGACCAATGTAGCTCATGCATCTCTCAATTCTAACAACTATCAACAGTTGTCCAATGACATTAAAGGCATAATGAATGGAATACAACAATTAAGCATGAGTATAGAAACAAACTTGACAAGATTATTGCCTTAGTTGGTGAGAAGATGATCCCCACAGCAACCCCTAATTTGTAAAGTTCTCCTATTCCTAAATATACTGTCCCTAGGATTGTCAATCAACAAAATGGTGCAAATTTTGAGGTTGGGGAGTCTTCAAAAGTAAGGAAATAGAACTAGTATTTTCAAGCCAAGTACAAACAAAAGGGATCAATAAATTCCAAGGCATATGATCAATTTCAAGGAGTGCATGTGAGTTCAAGGCAAGAACAAAACTACCATGGATGTGATCCTTTTTACAAATCCTGCTATGGGCCACCTCCAAATGTGCCTATGAGAGTAGAGTTTAATCATCAGCCCCCACATGAAGAAAGATTTAAGAAAAGAATACTTTCACATGGCCAATCAAGTGGTACTCTCATCATCCATTTGGGTAGCAACATTTCTTTGGTAACAATCATACAAATGGAGGTCCTAATTCATATGGGTAGCAGTAACCCTATGTTATAATCATTCTTTTGGTCAACCCCAAGTTCAAGGAAACCCACATAATCATTTTGGAAAGACACCAATGTCACCTAATCATTTTGGATAGTCTCAAGAATATGGTAGTGGTAGTAACTCTTTTGGGTAGCATCCCATTGGTCAAGGATCTTGGAATAATGATAAGCATAGACCACCGTCTTTTGGGATGCATAATAATGAATAACCAATCATGAATGGGTAGCAATATCATTATAATAAAGAGTACAAGGAAAAGATAATCGTCCCTAATTTTAAGGGCAAAAGGAAGAGCCCAATATTTATTACGTGGCTGAAGGACATGTCCATACTTGGTGGTGATATATGGCTAAGATTGGGCAAGCATTCTTGACTTGGGAATCTTTTAAGAAAGAAATAATTGAGGTTTTTGTTTCACCTTTGGAGAAGGAGAAATTGCTTGGGAATCTTTTAAGAAAGAAATAATTGAGGTTTTTGTTTCACCTTTGGAGAAGGAGAAATTGGAAATAAATTGGTATTCACTCCAACAAAGAGGCCAATCACTTCGGGATTATTCTAACCAATTTCTTAGCCTATCAATGTATGTGGATGGTATCTCCGATGGAGCAAAATTGAACAAATATATTTTTGGACTTGACCCTGCCCTCTCTTCTTAAGTTGGTGCAATGCAGCCCACTTCATCCATGCTACCATTCAACATGCATGTTGCTGCCCTTTCTATGTAGAACTATGTAGAATGCATAAAAGAATAGAGAATACTTCATGAAGCAAATACTCCATATCATACCCATAAATCATAGAAACTCAGAAATAATCATATGACAACATAGATCTACTCTACTTAGCACTATAAATCAGAGAATAAGAACCATAATGCATAAAGCATGTTGTAAATAGAATAGATACACTAGAAATGATGGCGCCAACTGCCAAATCCTTCATATTTTGAAGTAAATCTATCATACATCAGAAGTAGACATCAGAGATGATCAGATAGATAAGAAGGATACACAAAAATGCCTCATCAAGTCATGTTTTTACAACTACCCAAAAACTGCACTTCATTAGGCAAAGAACTTCATGAGACAATTAGAGGCTACCTCACACATAGAACTAACACAACTAAGGTCTAACCATGCTAAGGGCAATAATACATGATCAATATACTGTGAGACCATGACCATGGCTAACACCTGGCACAGCCATGACACGAACCCTTACATGATGTATGAAGTGCGAATGCCTTATCCAAAACTGACATACCTAATGACAAAGATTATGCCTTACCCACAACCTTTCACTGTAAAGTAAGCCACAAAGAAAAACCATAAGTAGAGCCTCTCTAGTAGGGTACTTATAGCCTTCTATTGCAGTTGCATAAGCCCCTCAAGAGATAGTCAAAACAAAACATAAAGGCATAATCATAGAGGCATGCATGTCATAATCTGATGGAAGTATGATAGAAAAAGAAAGAAACAAAGTTTGGCAGTTGGAACATCAAAATCACTCATGAGCTAGTAGGCTCATGAGCATCATTGCAATCAGTAACTGTCTGCTCCTGATCATGCCGCTCATGTGAACCAAAAGGTAAGATAGCCATATCATGAACTCTATTAGTTGTGAGATCTCTAATCTTAGCATGTTGGTTAAGATCCTGCAATACATCATTAATATTAGCCCGAACTACTCTATTGGCCGATTTTCAACACCATGAACGTGTTTAACTTGCTGCAAACCATCAAGCATGTCCACAAGTTGATGATACTCGGCCTGCAAACCATCCAATTTCTCCTTCAACACGTCTTTCTCATGAATTAATGCCTCCATATTCTAGGACACAAATGTCTACTGCAGAATTGCATAGGGACGAGATATAACTTGAGACATCCGAGAAGCAATACCTACCCACTAGTCATGCATTAAACTGGTCAATGTAGTCCTCATAGATGTTAAGTCCTGCTGCATAAAAACTAATCCATCAAGATCAACCTCCATATCACTCAAGAGTTGCTTTTCCACTTTAAGAAGAGGTTGCAAACGAGCATCCAACAATACTCTATTAGCTTTCAACTTAGCATTTTCTTTAGCCAACAAATCAAGCTCACCACTGAACTTATCCTGCATAGTAAGAGTCCATTCCTTAAAAGCAATTGAGGAAAAATTGCTTTTAGCTAACATGTCTGCATAATCATCAATTTTCCTCCTCAAGGCACTAGCTTCATTCTCATGCAATTCCCTCATTTTCTCCATTTTAATATGCATAGTGTTGTTTTCGGTCTTCATACATTCCAGCTACTCCTGCAAGGATTGCACCACTTCTAACTTGGCTGCACCACCTGCATGTAACCTAGTGATAAACCGATGCAAACCTATAGCATAAGAGCAAGCCTCATTAAGGTTTTGAGGAACGCATCCATCATAAACCACTTTCCTATTAGAAGACATATCACCACTATGCTGCATAGAATCACTGATCTTGGGCATAGGCATAGTCTCCATTTTGATTTTGGAGAAACGAACCTTCTTCTTGACCCCTGTAACCACTACATCCTCATGAACATCAACATTCTTAACATCATCATTTAGCCATTCAGAAATATCTAATGGCATAGAAGCTCCCAAAGGACTAGCATGAGAGATGTCATGAGAAGAAAGTTGCATAAAGAAAGGATCCACAAAATCCTTTCCTTTGTCATTATCCACATGAACCGAAGCATCAACATGAGACAAATCTTTGTCATAAATGTCAACAAGTATCCCATCCACCAATTTTTGCTTCTTAAAGGCAATGACCTTACCCATCTTTGGAGACTCACAAAGAGACGGATGCAATGTCGGACATACAACCTGGAAATGTGCATATAGCCTAGCAAGCATAGGACCAACCCTGCTTTTCTGCTGCTGCTTTCGAATAATCATGAACTTCCTACATCAATTTGTCATAAGGAGTCCCAGGCCAATTTGGCATTCCAACATTTTTTGCATACCACAGAATACCAAAAGTGTCTTTGGTGATTACATCCACCTTGATAAACAATAAAAACCACTACATGAACCACTTGATAAAGAACCTTCTCTTTGGGTATGCATGATCAAGAACATAATGATTCCGAACACTTATAGGAGGCCCAAATTCTTGTTGCATAGCCTCATCGGTACATCACCAATGTTTAGGTTGATCATTCAAGTCAAGAGAGAAGACTTGAGCTATAAGAGAAGGAGTAAGCTCTAACTTGCCACCAATCTTTCCACTTTCCCGAATCAATAACAATTGCTGCTGAGCATGAATATTATTTTTCATGACCCTTGTTGTTATCCTGACCCTGTTGTTGTCTTGCCAATACTTCTCTGAATTCCCTGGATTTGCTTCAGGTTAAAATAACATTTGATGGATACGGGTAATTCTCTGACATAAATGCAAAGATACCAAGGTAAATCTTTAATCTGCATCATGTTGCTTCAAGCAATCTGCCAATGCTCCAAGAAGCAACTAGATTGTCAAATACATATCATCAGAGATAAGTATCATGCATGTGCTTTAACAGAAAACAACATAACAAGACTTTCATAAGCTTGTCTCTAGGTTTTCACTGCTACTCCCAACCAAATTCTACTTCATACATAGAACTGCTTCATGCAGGCAACTATTGCTTCATGTAGCAAATTCAAATTTCTGACCTCAAACTGAGTCATTTTCAATTGTACCTTCCACCACATGATTAGCAAAATGAATAACACAATCTTTTTGCAGAAAACCCTTTGAAATGTATACAAAAAAGTAGGTTTTCTTGCCAAGAACAATGTCATTTTTGAAAAAGCTTTCAACCAGAGGTTTGGATCAACAATGGCAGGATTGCCAAAGTGTTGCTGCCCTTTCTACATAGAATGCATAAAAGAACATAGAATACTTCATGAAGCAAATACTCCATATCATGCCCAGAAATCACATAAACTCAGAAGTAATCATATGACAACATAGATCTACTCTATTCAGTACTACAAATCAGAGAATAAGAACCATAATGCATAAAGCATGCTGTAAATAGAACATATACCCTAGAAATGATGGCGTCAACTGCCAAATCCTTCATATTTCGAAGTAAATCCATCATACATCAGATGTAGAAATCAGAGATAATCAGATAGATAAGAAGGATACACGAAAATGCCTCATCAGGTCATGTTTTTACAACTACCCAAAAACTACACTTCATGAGGTAAATAACTTCATGAGACAATTAGAGGCTGCTTCACACATAGAACTAACACAACTAAGGTCTAACCATGCTAAGGGCATAATGCATGATCAATATACTGTGAGACCATGACCATGGCTAACAATGCAGAAAGGTATGGTAAAAAATATAAGAATTTTCATCCTAAAACATGGGGTATATTTCAACCTAATCAATCCATGGGGGCAGGACCACCTTTTGGATAGCTAAGGGATGGATTTAAGCAAGATGGAAGACCACAAGTCACCTATAGCAAGATACCAACACTTTCTATAGCCTACGGATCAAAACATGATTTAAAATTTAGGTCAAATGCTAAAGTACAAATGGAGCATAAGAGAATAGATTTTTGTGCTAAAGCTTCAACAAATAATATGAAAGGAAAGCACATCCCAAATGACAAGTTGAAGAAAATGTTTGCTATGGGTTTGGTCTATGCTTTGTGGAGAGAAGTAGACTTTTGATCATGCAAAGAAGTGAATGAAAATGAAGTAAATAGCCATGAAGAGTTTTATGATCTCATGGATGGGTGACCCCAATGGTTTATATATGGATGATTTTCAGGATGAGCTATATTCTTTAAAGTTGTGCTCCATTTCACATGATGCATAGATTGGATGTGAAGGGGATAACACACCTCAACTCAAGGAATCAATTAATGGAAGAGTTGCTCACATTCTTATAGATAAGTGGAGCACTCAAATTTGCAAATTCTAAATCTCTTCATAGGTTGAGGTTATTTTCATAACAAATGGAGTCTTCATTGTGTGTGTAAGTGGCTAATGGAGCTCATAAAATCAGTAAATAAGTGTGTCCACACATTCCAATTGCTTTATCATCGTCATATACCACTCTAGTCAATCTTATTGATTTGGAAATGGGATCCATTGATGTTGTGCTTAGTTGCGATTGGCTTAAACACCTTGGGAAGCTTTCTATGGATTTAGAAAATAAGAAAGTGGAATTTTATTTGGAAAGGACAACAAGTAGTACTAGATGAGATTAAAAGGAAAAGAGTTTTGATCAGCCCAAAGAAGATTCAAAAGGGGATTAATGCTGTGTCATGCATTTTCACACATTTCTTGTTAAAAGTGGATGAGAAACAATACTCTACATCTTCCAAGGAGATGGACCCTTGTTTATGCAAACTACTGAAAGAATGTATAGATATATTTTAGCCTCCTTTTTCTTTACCATTGAAGAGGGGAGTGGATCACCCTATTGACTTGGCACCTAACACAAGCCATCAACAAGTCACCTTGTAGATTGTCAAAATGTAAATGGGAAGAGGTGGAGAAACAAGCAAAATAATTGCTAGAGATGGGGTTTATTTGACCAAGTCAGTCTCCTTTTGCTTCTTCGATGCTTCTAGTAAAAAAGAAGGATAAATACTTTTGCATGTGTATTGACGATATAGGTCTCAATAAGAGTACAATCAAGAATCGATATCCCATTCCTCACATAGATGAACTCTTAGATGGGCTTAAAGATGCCAAGGTGTTTACTAAGATTGATCTTTGTTCGAGCTATCATCAAATCCAAATGAAGGAAGGGGATGAATATGAAACAACCATTTTTTAGTAATGCTATTTGGTCTATCAGTGCACTCACCATTTTCCAAGCTTTAATGAACAAAATACTTTACCCTTTTCTTTATAAAACAATCCTTGTTTTTTAAATGATATTTTGATCTATAGTTATAGCAAAGAAGATCATTTGTGGCATGTAAAGGAAATGTTTGAACTCTTGAGGTAGCATTAGTTATTTGCAAGGGAGTATGAGCGTACTTTCATGGTAAAAAAGATGGAGTACGTAGACCATATAGTAAGTGAGAAATGAATTATGAGGGATCCAAAGAATGTTTGATGCATGAAGGATTGGCCTACTCCAACAAACATGACTTGTTTGAGGGGAGTCCTTGGACTCTCATCTTTCTACCATTGATTCATCAAGAATAATGTACATGTGGCAGCACCTCTTACCAACCAGTCAAAGAAAGAGGCATTCTTTGGGATACTATAGTGGATAATAGCTTTAATAAGATGAAAACACTTCTTATTTGAGAATCCATATTGGCTTGCCTAGATTTTACCAAAGATTTTACAATTTGCATGATGTAAGTGGTCATAAAATTGGGGCTGTTTTGGCACAAGTTCATGGAGTGATTGCATATGAAAGTAGAAGATTTGATGAGAAAGAGAATCTTTCATGTTTACAAACAAGAAATGCTTACAATACTCCATGCCATTAAGAAATGGCACCATTATCTTTACGGCAACCACTTCAAAGTGAAGAATAAGCACTGAGTTTTGAAATACTTTCTTGCAACCCACCCGTTCTCCAAAGCAATGAAGATGGTTAACCACTCTACAAAGTCATGACTTTGAGATTTCATATATGGTGGGAAAAGACAATGTTATGGTTGATGTGATTTCATGTATGTGGGCATGTTTGGTATGGACCATCTCTACTATTTGTAAGGATTGGATTAATGACATCCAAGAGAAGTACTCATTGGATGAGCATGCTGCCATTATTATGCAAAAGATTACAGTAACGTGACAATGGTGAATTTTCAAACTTTGAGTGGCACAATGGTCTGGTCTACTTGATATCTTTATCCAATTTTGAACAAAAAATATTACGAGAGTGCAATCCTCTTCGATGGCGAGGAATATAGGCATTTTTAAGATGTTTGACAAGGTTGATAAGAGCTCTTACTGGAAAGGGCTATGAAAGGATGTGAAGGATTTTGTTTTCAAATTTTTAATGTGCCAACAAAATAAGAATTTCTCACTTCTACTCTATGGATTATTGCAACCATAAACTTTCCCTATGATAAATGGGAAAATATTTCAATGGATTTTATCATAGGTCTTTCGACTACCAAACATTGTTAGAATGAAATCGTTATTATTGTTGATCGATTAACTAAATCAGTCCATTTTCTTCCTACTAAGGTCTAATATTTAGCTAAACGGATCTATTTATGGAAGAGGTTTTTAAATTGCATGATATGCCTATGAAGATTGCATGGTATGTCTTTGCTTGAGATTTAAAATTTGTGGATAGCTTTTGGAAGAGTTTAACTCTATAGGTACCATCTTAACTCCTAGTATTGCCTACCATCCTCAAATGCATGGCCAAATGGAGAGAATAAAAAATGGTTAGAGATTTGCTTGAGATATTATTGCCCTAATACGCAATCATGTTGGGATCATTGGCTTCACCTCGTTGGATTTTGTCACAAAGACACTTATCACATCAGCATCGAGATGTCTCCTTTTGAGGCTCTCTATGGATATAAGGTCCAAGTACTTCAACCTTATTTCATGATGATGTCAATCCTTAAGCTAGAGAAGAACTTGAGTGTATAAATGCACTCACAAAATAATGTAAGGAAAACATTCACAAGGCTTAAGAGATCATAAAGTCCTATGTAGATGAAAGGAAAAGACATGTATAGCTTCAAGTGGGAGATTGGATTTTTTTGAAGGTCCCAAAATCTCACCATGCATCTCTCAAAGGAGATCACAACAAATTGGCACATAGATTCTATGGTCCGTATCAAGTGATACAAAGAGTCGAAGATCTTGTCTATAGACTCCAATTACCTTCTACCACATGCGTCCATGATGTATTTTCATGTTTCTCAATTGAAGCAATATATTGGACCTGAAATCCAAGTTCTTAAGGAGCTACCACCCATTGATGAGGACAGGTTCATCATTTATGAGTTTGAAAAGATCATTGGTCAACATGAGAAAGCTTTTAGGAACCATACTATTATGGAGTACCTAATTAAATGGTGGGATTTACTATCAATGAAGCCTACTTAGTAGTCAACTACTTACTTGGACAACTTTCCATGGCTTGTTCAAGAAGATTCTTTATCTATAGAACAAGAAAATAACATTCTATATTAAATTTTTGCATTGAAATTAATTCACCTAATTGGATCAAATTTGAATTTTTATGTTATGAATAAGTACTTTGATGTTTTTGCATTAAAATTAATTAATCCAATTGCATCAAAATTGAATTTTTATGTTATGGATATCTCATTTACCTTATTTGGAGATGTCTATCTAAAGTTATGGCCTTTTTCTAATGCAACTAATTTTTGGACAACACTCCAAACTTTTATAGTTTTGCCACGATTGTGATGCTTTCTTCTTATCGAGAATACTTCATCACATTATGGAGCATTCAACAACCTTCTTCCGTGATTAAGTTCTTTATGAGATCTACTCTTTTGTATATTTGTCATTCTCAAGCTTTGAAACAAAGCTTCTTAAGGTAGGATGGTCTGTAATGAAGGGCAAACTACCCATGTAAATCGTTTGATGGAGTATAAAAGAACATAAAGTGCCATAGTAAATGACTTTTGATTTATTACAAAAACATCTAATTCTTAGCTTAGTATTAGCATTAGCTTGATCTTTTTGTACTTTCTTGCAATAGCTATGGCTCCCTTGTGTTGTGGAATTAATGGAAGGATTTTCCATGGTATGGCCATGATTTAGCAAATCTTTTGTACAATTCCTGCTTTCTAGAAAAAACGGTTCACTTAATTTTAGTTAGAGCAAGTCTATTTTTCATAAAGGCTTATGAAACCACATCATTAACTTGCACAAATGCCGATGTAATGGTAAAGAAAGTGCCAACCATTTCCACAAACCTTGTGTAACGTTTAATAACAATTGTGTTGTGCTCCACACTACTATGGCAATGTTAAAGCATTGGCTATGTTAAAGCCTTCAAATAGTATCTTTCATAACATGATAGAAGCTATGTTGAAACATTATGATTGCGAGCCACTAGAGGCTTGACAACATAGTTCCACAAGCAAGCATTCGTACGTATTGGTCACAAGCTTGAGATATCCTGAATAGAAGAAAGGCCAAAAGTCAAATATACTCAACAAGTAGTGCATTGACAATCTTCAAGGTGCACAATAGATTGAGCAAATGAGGATCCGTTTAAAAATGCCAACCACTAGGCCACTTCTCAAGCTAGTAAGCTTCATGGAATGCAACCATAGAAGCATTGGGTTGTTCATGGAAGTGTGTCAATAGCCTTAGTGGCTTAAGTGAGTGGTTCTCCAATAGCCATGGGAGAGCAAAGGGATATGCAAATGAAGGGGGTGGTGACATAGGTGAAGATATATATGCAACTGATGAGACAAAATTAGCCAATTTAGCCTTTGAACCTTTTAAAAGGGGAGAAAAAGGCCATGGACTTTACATGCCAAATCAACTCCAAATTTGTTAGTGACTACCATAGATTTAAATGAGGAATCCATAAACAAAAATTGTTTTTGCCATATAAGGAAGTTCACCTATAAGTGTGAGTGACAAGCACGAGAAGAGATTTACCATTAGACAAAAGTAATGCATGACATCAACCCACTATGTGTGTGTTATTCATGTGACAGCAGTTAGAAGTTATGGATAAAGACAAATGTAATGCAAGTAATCTAATGAATACAGCTAAAGAACTGAAATCAAGATAACTTGCATAAGGGTAGGTGTTGAATGTTTGGAAAATACAAAACAAGGTTCAAAAGCTTATGAAAGTCATGTATCCTCAAAACTTTTACATTGCCTTTAATAAATGCAAAAAAAATATCGTACAAAGAACACTTCCAAAAAAAACGTTCCTTCAAGAGTGCGTATTAATACTCCCAAGAAGATACAAATATTCAACAGTTGCAAGTTGGAAGCAAAATATGCGCAAGTCATAGAGTAGATAACCTAACAATATGACTGTGCAACAAGGCATGCCCCATACACATTTCGCTATTCATGTGAATAATGTTATACCATGAAATAGACACAAATGTCATGCAAGATCCATTCAATATATCTAAACAAAGTCACAAAGATGGCTGGCATTGAGAGCACTATAAACAATGCATTTTAAGCAAGCTGCTTCACTACCGTACGAAGTTCATGGAGGGGAACACACACACACACACACACACATGCACGTACGCTCGCACGCACAAAAGCTTGTGTCCAAATTCTAGCTGCCTTCCAGTGAACCAAGTTGGTTGGAACAATTGAAATGCTCAAACATTCTGGTTGGAACAACTGTCAATGCTCAAACTGTCAGGTTAACATATGCTGAATATCTGTAGGCTACTCTGATGATTAAATTACTGAGTAGATTCCTTCCTATGAAAACGGTAAATTGCATACCAATACTTAACTGGTAGAAGAAAAACAAGACAAAAAGTTTTAGATGCCCTGCTTTTCCTTTGCAAAGCAGGATGATCACAATGAATGCAAAGATGTTGAAGCTCCGCATTCTCATGTAGTCTCCATGAAGTTAGAGAGCTTATTTTAGCAAGCACTCGACCTTCTGAGGAATACAAAATAGGATTTATGTAAACCTTGGCACATATTTTTCATTTTTACAATACATAGTGAGGCATAGCTAACTCCTGCCTTTCTCAGTGTCATGCAGCATTCAAAGAGTTAAGGATCACACAAAGCAGAAAATCTAAGCATCCCTGTTTCCTGCAGCAGCACGTTCAGCTTTGATCCTTTCATATGAAGTCATCCGAGCACACTCCAAAATAGTTCTATCAGAAACAATGAAGTATGTAGCAATTGTAGCTGCAAAAATTCCAGGTTCATTAACAACAAATGAGTATGACGCAAGGCTCAAAATAAATTTGATGTAAAAAGCTGAGGAAACAAATTAAAGAGGAGGCAATGATGGCAAAGAAAGTAAATTAGTGCTTCTGATTTATGAGGGATCCTAGAAAAAAATAAGGGAGTACCATAGAGGATATTATTGCCTATGACATGTGCCACAATGAATATAAAAGCCTTCCTCAAGTTATTGTAAACCCTTGTAGTACTCCACATCAGTAATTAACATTTGGCAACATTTGTTGAGGGAATTTTCAATTCACAGTACATTTTTTCTAGCCTTGGATGTACAAATTGTAGCTTTTTTCGACTTGTGCTATTTGACTTGCAATAACGTGAGATCTATAAACATTATCTATAAACATGAGTGTGCTGAAATGCTAATTAGATTGCTTCGTAAACCACTACACTTACTAGGTTGTGAAATCTCTCACTGATCTCACAATAAGTTGGGAATTTGCCAATGTAGTGCTCCTCTATCTTGGCCTCTAGATGGCAGAACTAGCATGTTTGGTCTGCTTAGGCTGTTGCTACTTCCTTGGACAAAGCTCAGCAAGATGTACATTGGATGTAGGCAGATTATGAGGAAACTTTTGCTCCGACATCCCATAGGAGTATGGTGAGACGTGTGATTGCTATAGCTGCAAATAATGGTTGGAAAGTACATCAGTCAAACATTAAGATAACATTCTTGAATGGGGATTTGCACAAGGATGTTTGTGTCACAACCTTTAGAGTTTGTGTGGTTAAAGGGAAAGAGCACATGGTATGCAAGCTGCATAAGGCACTTTATGGTCTCAAATAGGCTTCTCCTGCATGATACTCTTGAATTGATGCTCATTGGCTGACAATGGGTTCAAAAGTTAGAACTACTCCCACAGATTTTTAGGTAGATTATGAGGAAACTTTTGCTCCTACATTCCATAGAAGCACAATGAGATGTGTGATTGCTATAGCTGCAAAATTATGGTTGGAAAGTACATTAGTTGGACATTAAGACAACATTCTTGAATGGGGATTTGCACGAGGATGTTTGTGTCACAACCTTCAGAGTTTGTGTGGTTAAAGGGAAAGAGCACATGGTATGCAAGCTGCATAAGGCACTTTATGGTCTCAAATAGGCTCCTCATGCATGATACTCTTAAATTGATGCTCATTGGGCTAACAATGGGTTCAAAAGTTAGTCTGACTACTCCCATAGATTTTAAGGCTGAATTAAAACGTGCATTTGCTATGTTAGATATGGGCTGTCTACACTTATTTGGGGATTCACTTCACCCAAAATCAGCATGGTATCATCGTGTCACGGTCTTAGAATGTCGATAAGCTGTTACATAGGTTTAATATATAAGAATGCAAACCTATGTACACTCCTATGGAGCTAGGCTTAAAGCTGTCTATGCATGATGGTAAAGAGATGCATGATGTTGCAATTTACAGCTAGGCTGTTGGTTGCCTATTTACCTTTGCAACACATGTCTTGACATTCAATATGCAGCATCTTAGGTGAGCAAGTATATGCATAGCCCATCGACCATACATTGGCAAGCTGTTAAGTGGATCTTTAAATATTTACAAGATACTTAGTCACATGCATTATTATTTCTCGAGGGAGAGACTTGCACTTACAAGCTTATAGTAATTCACATTGGGCTAGTGATACAGAGACTAGGCAATCTACTAGTGGACACTGTTTCTTTTTGAGCCATTCATGCATTTCATGGCTAAGCAAGAAATAACCTACAGTAGCTACCTCGTCTTGTGAGGCAGAGTACAGGACAGTCTTCACCGCAACAATGGAATGTGTATGGCCGTGTAGATCGTTGGCTAATCTACAAATTTCTTTGGAGGATCCTATACCCATTCAGTGGTGCTATTGCAGTGGCATGGAATCTTGTGTGTCATGCTCACGCAAAACACATTGAGCTACATTAACATTATGTCAGAGAGAGATACTATGCAAGAGAAATTAGTTTGATGTATATCCCTACACAAGAGAATGTTGTAGACATTTTCACCAAAGCACTTCCTCATGAGAAGTTTGAGGCTTTTCGAAAGTCCTTGAACTTGCTACCCTTTGGTGATTGATCTTCCTATACTTCTACCACATTGGCACTACAAGGAGGTGTTAGAATTTGCCAATTCTAGGGGCAGTGTCCAATGTTTTAGTTAGTTGGTTTGTAGTGTGAACATAACCACATTAATAAGTTGTGTTACTCCTTCTAGAGTTAGTTTTACAATGAAATTAACTCTAGTTGAGTTAGGGAGAGGTCTAACTTACTTAAGACCTATTGTGCTTTCATTCTATCATTCTAGCGCTTGCATCTTTTGAGTGTGGAACCGCTGCCCACTCTTGTTCATTGTCTTGTGTTCACACACTCTCTCTCATGTGAGACAAACACCACAAGAATTAGATATGATACCTACAGAAGAAAATGTAAAGCAGAGAAGGAAATATAAAGCATGAACAAGAGTATAAGGAGTAACTCTACTATGCATATGATGATACAAGAGACCTACAGTGAGTCACCAAAGCATCCATTTGCACACCAAAGATGAAGAGTGTCAGCCAAGGATGAGCAAAAATGGTGCAAAGTAAAGTGTGGGAGTGCTAAGGGGTGCCTTTACATAAACAAGAGAGAGATAGCATCGAGAAAGTGGAGAGAGCCCCTTGCCACACAGCTAGGTTGGCCATACCCTGAACAGTTTAGCCATATACATATGTCTAGGCAAACAAAAAGACTCTCCTTTCCAATTAGAACATCCACGACAAGCCTGAGCAAAAATGGTGCAAAGTAAAGTGTGGGAGTGCTAAGGGGTGCCTTTACATAAACAAGAGAGAGATAGCATTGAGAAAGTGGAGAGAGCCCCTTGCCACACAGCTAGGTTGGCCATACCCTGAACAGTTTAGCCATATACATATGTCTGTTCTCCACCATGGCCAATGAGAGGCTCCCCAAAGACTAAGGATGAGCTCACTCAGAAGTTTTTTGGATAGCATAGATTTTTCTTATATCTTCCCATGCACCATGAAAGGCAGCTGACCTCAAACATAAATTATATGAGTGAATCATAGGCAAACAAAAAGACTCTCCTTTCCAATTAGAACATCCACGACAAGCCTGCATACATAAGGAGAAAGGTGGATAAATTTTCACATGTGAATGCAAAATTTAGGGAACTTTGAAGTCTGGCCCTTCATTCCAGGTTCATAACAATTTTGTGACCTTCCCACTCAGTGAACCCAAGGGTCAGTTGAAACACTCCGCACAGAAGAGGTGAAGACCAATGTCTTCTACTACACACATGACATTTTGAATAAATGCACAGACAGCAACTTTGACAGACTACTTGTCAAAAAATTTAATCGTGTGTATGCTGAAACAAACTTACAAAGCTCACATAAGCAAACCAAACCGTTATGTCTTAACTGGAAATTTCCAGAAAACCAAACTTACCTCCACAGATGATTAATGCTTGGCCAGTGTAATTCAGATGTGCCTTTGCCCAAGGTAGCGTTCGTGCAGCAACAAGCTGTGCAAAAGGTAAGCATATTAGGACATGTCCAAGCCTTACAGCTTTCAACATAAAAAAGAACATCTTACAATGACTCAGGCAGTTTATCCACTTCTAATGTGTGACAATCAGTGTCAGATAAGAAACTTACAGTGGGTATTGCCGTAATAACAAATGCTTTTAGTGCAGCTTTGGCACCTTCCCTAGCACCTTCTATGCAAAGCAAAGAGAAAGGGTGAACCTCCCTCACTTTCCCTCCCTCCCTCGGGCATCCCTAAACCCCCCCCAGATCCCCCCCAAATCCTCCCCCCATAAAACACCAAACCAAAACATGCTCCAAGAGAGCTTTTTGACATGATGGACAGTATCATCGTGGTGAAGCAAGGGTGTCCGCTTCCACATATTCTAATGTGTGACAATCAGTGTTAGTGAAGAAACTTACAGTGGGTATTGTCGTAATAACAAACACTTTTAGTGCAGCTTTGGCACCTTCCCTAACACCTTCTATGCAAAGCAAAGAGAAAGGATGAATGTCCCTCGAGCGCGCCCCCCACCCCCCCGCCCCCCCCCCCCCCCCCCCCCCCACAAAAAAAAAAAGTGCTCAAAGAGGGGTTTTTGATATGATGGAGCATATCATCATGGTGAAGCAAGGGTATCCGCTTCCACATATTCTAAAGTGTGACAATCAGTGTCAGTTAAGAAACTCACAGTGGGCATTGGCGTAATAACAAACGCTTTTAGTGCAGCTTTGGCACCTTCCCTAGTACCTTCTATGCAAAGCAAAGAGAAAGGGTGAACCTCGGGCTTTTTGATATGATGGAGAGTATCATCATGGTGAAGCAAGGGTGTCCGCTTCCACATATTCTAATGTGTGACAATCAGTGTCAATTAAGAAACTTACAGTGGGCATTGCTGTAATAACAAACGCTTTTAGTGCAGCTTTGGCACCTTCCCTAGCACCTTCTATGCAAAGTAAAGGGAAAGGGTGAACCTCCCTCGGGCCTCCCTTCCCCCCACCCCCGACCCCTGACCCCCCCAAAAACGTGCTCCAAGAGGGCTTTTTGATATGATGGAGAGTATCATCATGGTGAAGCAAGGGTGTCCCCTTCCACATATTCTAATGTGTGACAATCAGTGTCAGTTAAGAAACTTACAGTGGGTATTGCCGTAATAACAAACGCTTTTAGTGCAGCTTTGGCACCTTCCCTAGCACCTTCTATGCAAAGCAAAGAGAAAGGGTGAACTTCCCTCACTTTCCCTCCCTCCCTCGACCCTTCCCCCCCCCCAAAAAAAAAGGTGCTCCAAGAGGGCTTTCTGGTATGATGGACAGTATCATCATGGTGAAGCAAGGGTGTCCACTTCCACATATTCTATTTGGTGTTTATGTTGATGAACTATAAGATTATGTGAATATGTTAAGAGGACCAAGTGCAAGCTTTGTTGGCATATTGATACCCATGTTTTTGTACGCACATGATGTGGTACTGATCGCAAAATCTCCGGAGGGCCTCTAGAGACACATGGATGCATTGCAAGATTTTGGATGGATAGAGGATTGATAGTGAACCTTGGGAAGACCAAGGTGTGGTATTCAATACCACACAAAATTGGGTGACTTGAGCAAGGCATCAATTTACCTTATGAGGCTTGAGTATGCTAGGTCCTATGTATATCTGGGAGTCACATTCACAAAACCTACATTTCATTTAGAGATGCTACTACTGCCAGGTTGGACAGAGGTTATGCAACACTTGGAGCACTTGTAGGGAAATGTGCGTATGTTCAATTCTAGGGAACCCAAACTAAATTGTGATTGTTTGATACATTTCTTACCCTAGCTGTGTTATATGGATCCCCGATATGGGGTCCAAGACTTTGCTACACCCCCCATAATGTTGGAGCCCTCTTTCACACCATTAGCTTCATACACAAAGTACATGTCATGCACCCAAATAGACTATCTAGGAGAGGACTTGAAGCTTCAAGGCAGCTACCACAAGTAGGACACAAGACTCATGGTCTATATAGGTTGAGCAGTGGCTCACAAAATATGGGATCCACATGGACCACCTCCCCCCCTTTTAGTATGACTCCGATTCCCTCTCCATACACCTCTCTTACACTGAGAGAAACCTAGTCATGTGACTATCTCTATTGGCTACACATACAGCATACATGGATCTCAGCCCAACATCCCCTCCCCCAGACGATGTCATAAATAGAGACCACTTTATGAGGACAACCACAGATGGTTTCATTGAGAGACATGGATACCTAGACATCATGTGAAGAAACATCCTAATGCAAAAACATAAACTAAAGGAAGAACACGGTTACAGATAGGGTAACACAGAGACGATGAACACAATGAATCTGAATGAATGAATGAATACTGAATATACAATGCTCATGCAACAAACAAACCATGCAATTGTGCCCGAACTTGTGTCTCATCTCGATCCTGAGCAGGAGAGTGTGTCGTACTCTTGAGGATCCCGAAATGCAACAAAGGCAACCTCCGAGAGTGAAACACTAGCAAACACAGCCACTGAAGACAAAATTTGATGCAAACAACCAATGAGGAGAGAGAAAGACAAATAACGCAGGTACCTAAGGAGAGAAAAACTGGGTGACAACTAGAGATTGAAGGCGACTGTGTAGGAAGTGTAGACAACAATTAGAGGAGAGAGAAACTCATCAAACGTAAATGTCTGACAAGGAGCGACAGGGTATAGATGATGGCGACAACAATAAATGCACCTCCAGAGGACTAGGCAAGAGCTCCAGATGATGGCAAACAGCAAAGGGAAGCTCTAATTGCAATGTCCTCCGCAAATGAGGTGTGTGTAATAAGATATAGGTCCAAAAACATGCCAAAACGAGATTGAGGCTGAAGGGAGGGCAACCGATCTATTTTTAGAAAGTTTAAGGACCTTGTACCACATGGTTTTAAAATACTCTTGAATTGTACACCAATTTAGGAATCTAATTAATTCAGCATTTTTGGGACCGTTTAAGTGACTAATTCAGCATGTAATGCTTATGTTAGCTCAACACCCGCTCTCAAGGCCAAAAACCGAGCAAGAAAGAAAGCCCAACCCGAATTTTGAGTGCTTGTGTTTCTATATATTTTTTACCCCAAGGTGTCCCACCCCAAAGCAACCAAGGCATCAAACAAAGAGTGCATGGTGGCTACCTAGTGGCCTACCAAGACTATAAAGGCGACGGTTATCTTACCAAGGAAGACCAAGTGGATACCCCAGAGAGGCCAAGGCATCGGACAAAGGGTGCATGTCAGCTGCCCAATGGCCTACCAAGTCTTGCAAAGGCGAATGGAACCACAATGAACCTTTTTTTTTTTGGTTGTTTGATAATCATTGTTTCATGGTGGTTGATTGACAGGAGACAAGTAACCAATTCCAAAGGCTTTCATAAAATAAACATGCTATCCCTACCACTACTGGGTATCGATGATGAAGTAAAAGGCTAGTGGAATGTGCAACAAATAAAGGGGTATGTGGAGAGGCAAAAAAGATGTGTGAAAAGCAAGGTAACCAGGCTAACCAAGCAAGGGAGACTGTTATATGCGATGCTGCAAATTGGTGGATCCAGAGTCGACCACTTAGAAAGATTGAAAAGGGATAAATGTACACAAATGCATGTTTACAAAACAGAATGCCAATGCACTCAAGGTATATAAGAGGCAATGCACATGTGATCACATCGCCTGGTCATTGACCACTGCCACCTCTGTCGAGAGCACCATTCAACTCCACCGCTACCTTCTAGTGCACTGCCTCTCCTGCGCCACTCTTTGAACTGGCTGCCACCACCCTATGCGCTACCTGCACTGCTCATCAGCAACTTGCCTGCCACCCTGCTCTGCGCCACACTCACCAGCTCCTAATAGCCACCTCCCTACTGCTGGGTGTCACCAACACCTGACTGGCTCTTGCCTACCTGCACCACTTGTGCCCAAGTTGCCTTACGCTTGCGCCTATGCTATTTGTGCCTCTTATGTCAGGCCACCGCCTGTTTGGTTGCCGTCTCCCCAGCGACTAAGCCACCACCTACAAACTCCCCACCAGCAAACCCGCCATCCCTGCTGAAGCCACATTTACTACTACCGCCACAGCCACTCTGCCATCAGCCACCTTTGCTTGGTCTCCTGCCTGAAATTTTGTGAAGTCTCCACCTAAATCTCAACTTGTGCCACTAAAAGTTTGGGGCTTTTGCCCGATTTGTGTTCCCACACGTGAATCTTCACCACCAAGGCCAACATTGCACAATTTCTTCACGATTTGTGCAAGAAATTTGGGGCTTTTTGGCATAGAAGCTTTGGCATGCATTCTGAGGCAGATTCCAACTGCTGCTCCTTATTGGCACGTATCCCAAGGTGACATTCTGCAAAAATTTAAGCTGTGAGGTAAAAATTTCTTCAATTTCTTTGAATTTTCAAAAATAAATTTGGGGCTTTTGCCTTGCACACACTCCAAGGCAGGAAATAAGTGGTACAACACCATTTAATCGCTGCTAAGTCAAATTGAGCAGAAAATTTTGGAAAAATTCAGAAACTTTGGTGACAATTGGCATTAAATTGCTGAAATTTGTACTTTTGTGGGCATGCATTACGAGGCAGGTGTGGTACATCAGTGTACAGCAATGCATTGCTGTTATTCTTTTGGCTGAGTGTTGATTTGGATGACATTGTGCACACTTTGGCATTTGTGTGATAGTTTGGTACTTGTTTGATAATCCTGAGGGATTTTTGGTACTGTAAGGAGTACACACACTAAACTTCAGCATTGAGGTATTTGGCTGCAAATTTTTATTCATTATTGACAGCATGGCATGTCAGGGAAATAATGATCAGAGCAGCACTCTTGGAGTCCTCACTCAAAAGGACAAACTTGATGGCTCAAACTACCTGTTGTGGAGTTTTATGGTTCGTAACCTTCTTGTTGCGAAGGACTTGTGGGACTGTTTTACAAGTGACTTGCAGCAACCAGGAGGTCTGGCACCTCAAACACCTTAGTGTCATGCTCGAGGACAGGTTGTTGGTGCTGGTGCTGCTACTACCCCTTCTCCCCCTTCCACAGAGGATCAAAGGAAATGGGATTCGAAAGATGCTCATGCTCTTTCTTTGATAGCATTGTCAGTAACAAGGGCCATCATTCCTCCTATTCACTCTTGTAAGACCTCAAAATCAACAAGGGACATACTTGAGCATATGTTTGCAGCTCGCAATGAGGCCAAGATCTCCTATCTTTGCATAGAGTTGGCAAATGTAAACATGGTTGAGGGTGATAGCATGACAAATAACCTTACTCATACAAGATTTGCGTGAGCAGCTGCTCAATATTAATGAGATTATTCAGAATGTTGAATTGGTGAACATCACACTGAACTCTCTTCTAGAGTCATATCTTGGTTTCCACACCTCTTTGATATTGTCATTGAGAGGGGGGGAGGAGGGGTAGCAACCTCTTTACATTCGTCAAGTTGGAAGGCCTCCTGTTGCAAGAGGAGCAAACTTGGAAGAATGTTGCATTGCGCTCAAGTGATGTGGCTATGCTTTTCAAGTTTAAAGGCAAGGGTAAAGCTAGACAAAATGCAAAAAATCAGCAAAAGGGTGATGCTAGATAGCCTTCAAACAAGGCTGCCCAAGACTCAGATAAGTCTAAAAAGAAGGGAAAATGCCATTATTGCAAGAAGCCCAATCACTTGATGAATGCAAAAAAAATTTAGCCAAGGAAAAGAAGAAAGACTCTGGTTTGGCTATCCAAGAGGCATTATCAACAAATCAGTAGATGGTGATGCTTGAACCAACTT
This sequence comes from Lygodium microphyllum, assembly GCF_053477565.2. Classification (NCBI taxonomy): domain Eukaryota; kingdom Viridiplantae; phylum Streptophyta; class Polypodiopsida; order Schizaeales; family Lygodiaceae; genus Lygodium; species Lygodium microphyllum. The sequence continues at coordinate 140,143,329 of NC_141153.1, forward strand.
GGTAGAGGAGGATTATGCATTTCTCACATGCACTTATGATTCTTCTATGGCTGATTCAGCTTTTAATGTTGTTGAAATGCAATAAACATGGTATTTTGACAGTGGCATATAGTTATAATGTATGTGGCATTGGGACAGTCACTATGACTGCTACAAATGGTCTAGGCCTCATCATGATCAAGCCATTCAACTTAACTGATCCAAATGACCTAGGCCTCAACACAAACGTCGACGACATCTTCATAGACAGTTACAAGAGATTATCCACATGAGATTGTACCATCTGGAGCTCACTATTACTAGATAGTGTTCTATGTTTTACACATGGCCTTAGTTTCCTTCTTATTTGCTTTGTACTAAATGTTTTTCTCGAACAATTATACCATCATACACATGATTGTAAAACATGGTCTCATAGATCATTCTGACCTTTTACAAACGTTAATATATCATTTCATCTCTCTCTCATATGGTGGTTGAGGCCTTGGTCCAGGCATGATTTTCATACATGGACTATGGGAGCTCCCCCAAGATAGATACCCATAGCTAGCCCTAGCCTCTTCTAAACAGCTAGCAGCAGATGGTGACAAACTTTTGTCATTGTTGGTATGCTCAGATAAGTACATGGGTTGGAGATTGACAAACTACACACCTTTGACTATAGCTTGGATTGCCCTACACTTGACCTAAGCCGATCAAAGCTGAACCATGTGACCATAGTAGACACACTGAGGTTAGAAGACTTGTATATCCCCCCTCACCTCATGGCACAAGGATGGCACACTACCAGAACCACTTCCCTTAGGTATCCAAGAATGGTTTTATCACCCGATCCAATTACATGGATACACAACTGCCTTATGGATAGTGCATAATTATTGGTCAGATCCCCACCTCATCCCACCACCTGAGGATTGAGACATGCAAATGGAAGGACATACAGACAGGAATGTATATGCCCACTATGCGATAGAGAGCCAGAGACAAAGGAACACTATATTTGCCGATGCACGGTATATTATGATATATGAGGCACATGCCACTGTCTGTTTTGAGAGGGTTTTGGATCCTTGAGACGAATCATGAGGTTTGAGAATCAGAGATTCTTGGGTTTCTTCCTCTTGGAGCTCCAGAGACGTAGAGCAGCTATTCTATGAAGTAGGAAGTCCCCATAGCTCGACTCACATAGACAAAGAGTGGTCATTGACTTTTCCACTGCTACACGACTAAGTATGGCACATACCACTACTACTGCCACACAGTCTACAAGAGTACATCATCAATGGAGCTTCATCTTTTGTGGGTGTCCCTTTGGATAGAGTAGTGGCACTGAGCCGGTCTAGGCGCCCATGTCCACCCGAAGGAAGGCCTAGACATCCACACCATGGGAAAATTAGAGCCATCATTGAGCACCACAAGAGATAGATGTCGAGACGCCTCGGCCATGCAGAGATACATCTCCCTAGAGGACACGCATCTCATCGATGGAGAGTTTCATTTTTCTACTTTTACTTTTAGATCATTGATATGTTTTCTTTTTATAGAACACTATTTCACTTTTCAGTCTTATAGGCATATTTTTCATCTTTTCCTGTTCCAGATGAGAAACACACTATCATTGTATGTATTGCTTTGTCTCAAAGGCCACATTGGCCTTTTAGAGACGTTAATATACTCTCTCTCTCTCTCTCTCTCTCTCTCTCTCTCTCTCTCTCTCTCTCTCTCTCTCGCCGTCCGAGTCTCTCCCGTCGTCCGCCCCTCGTCTCTCCCGCCGTCCGAGTCTCTCCCACCGTCCGAGTCTCTTCCGCCGTCCGTCCCTCGTCTCTCGCCGTCCGTCCGCCCCTCGTCTCTCGCCGTCCGTCCCTCGTCCGAGTCTCTCCCGCCCCGTTCACTCTCTCGCCGTCCCTCCGTCCCTCGTCCGAGTCTCCTCGGCTCCATCCCCATCAGCGGCAGACATCGCTTATCCCTGGTTCTCCGACACTGTAGGCTGAGGAGCTTCGCCGCACCGTCTCCGAGTCCACTGATAACGTCCTACAATCCGCTCGTTCTCACCTCGTTGACCTGCAATCAGCTTCGTCTCACCGCTTCAGCTACGTACAGGCGACGCGGACCATCTCTCTCTCCCTCTCTCTCGCCCTCGTCCGAGATCAGCGCCCGCCCTTGTCCGAGATCAGCCCCTGTCCGAGTTTTTTCCCCCCCCCCAACCCCCCAATCCCGTCCGAGTCCACTGAAAATCGGACGCCCTCTCGTCTGACTCGGACACTGCCACCGCCACTAGCCCTGCCCATACCTGACTTTTCCGCCACCTCCCACCACCGCCCATCACGCGTCCACAACCACAATGAGGCCGGATGCCCACACCCCCTGAGCAAGCCCCGGAACCGTAAGGAAGGGATGGGCTCGAACAAGACATCCCCGTCACCAAGCAGCCGCACAAGGGGACCAAGGGAAGGCCTCTTATCCTCAAATTTGCCAACTTAGAATCCAGACGAGCCTTCCTCTCTAAAAGGACAGCTCTAAAAGGGGAAAAAGTCTACCTGGAGGATGACCTCACACCCGCACAGGTGGCACACCGTAAAGAATGCATGCCACAGATCCTGGAGGCTCGCAAAGCGGGAAAATGGGCAGTATACAGAGATGGTCGGGTCATCATCACAGATAAGCGCCAATGACGGGGCGCGGCCTATGAGACCCACCTGAGTTTTGCAGTGTGGAACTGCAACGGAGCTATGAAGATAGATGCAGGATTATTCCAGGAGACCTTCACCGGCAAGGACATCGTCCTTTACACAGAAACCCACCAAAGCCCAGGCACCTACTTACCAGAAGTGAGGGGATATAGATGGGAGACAGCATGCCGCCCTAGAGCCCGAACAAAAGGAGGGACCCGAGGGTCCGAAGGGGTGGCTGTGTTGTACAGGGAGGAGCTACAGCCCATGGTGCAGGTCATGCGGAAAGATGAGGAAGCCCGGTTCATGTGGATCCGGATACACACAGATCGCCCCCGAGACATATACATGGTGGTGTGCTATTTCCCACCAGCACACTCCCCATACGCACCATAGAAGGGCGAGTCACCATACCTACCACTGTACGAAGATATCATGCACTACTCCAGCCTGGGGGATGTCATGTTGGCTGGAGACTTCAACACACGCACAGCACAAAGGAAGACCCCCTTCTTCGAGAGCAAAGACCACATGTACAAAGAGATTGCACCGGAGGAGATAGGACTCAACCGGGCGTCACAGGACACAGCTGAGTGCACCGAATATGGCGAACACCTACTGGCGTTAGGGGGGGCACACGGACTGGCCATCCTCAACGGCCTCGACATATGGCCCGGGTCGGATGCCCTCACATGCTTCCCACACAGGCACGTGGCCAATTGCAGCGGACGGGGGGCACATGGAGCACCCACACAGAAACTCGGAGCAAGCACAATGGACTATATCCTCGGCCCTCTATCACTTATCCCCAACGTCCAGTCCCTTAAAATATCACCTCGCCCAGTCGCAGTGGCTGCCGACCATGCATACCTACAATTTGACATAACCTGCAGGTATGACCTAACCCCCCCAGCAAGCAACCCCCCCCAAGATTCCCCAGGTACCACTTTACCAGGCTAACGGCGAGCGCATACTCCGACCATCTCTATTGGAGCCTGCAAGAAATGAACCCCCACGCACCCCTGGAGGAGGTCACAGCACAGTTGGCGGGCACACTACACACCTCAGCTGCCGAATACTTCCCCCACACATCCCCCTCACCCCACCCCACCCCTCCGAACAAGAATGTCCCACAGAATAGCTGGTACGACGCAGAGTGCAGGGAAACCCGGCTCCGTCTTCCACAGGACGAAGCACGGGGAGTACACACGCATAAACAGGCACGCTTGATCTTCCGTCGCCTAGTGCGACGGAAGAAACGAGCCTACCTCTCCAAAGTGGAACACGAATTCTACCAGCTATTCTTAGGACAGGACAGCAAAGAGGCATGGAAGGCGTTTCAGGAACCCCGAGCCCAGACGCCCATCACCTCCCCAGACACTTGGCACGCATATGCAACCTCACTATACCAAGTACCCAAGCAGCCCCAGCTACCCTGGCTCCCAGGGAGCAGACCCGGATCATCCACATTCTTCAGCACGGGGCGGGTTCGAGACGCCATTGACAGACTCCAAAATGGCCGTGCCCAAGACCACGAAGGCTTGGTAGCAAAGCATTTGACCCATGCTAGAGACATACTGGCACCTCTCCTAGCACACATGTTCAACAGAGCCCTATGCGAAGGCTTCCCAGCCAGTTGGTCAGCCAACACCATAATACCTATCCTGAAGGCCGGGGACCCCATGGTTCCCACGAACTACCGAACAGTCATGGTTGGCCATGTACTAGCCAAGCTCTATGGATCCATACTGGAACATGAGCTGAGCAAGTGGGCAGAGCAACACCAACACCGAGCAGCAGGACAAGCAGGGTTTAGGAGGGGGTTCTGCACCCTTGACCATATCCTCACACTGAGAGCCATCATAGAGGAGGGCAGAGCGCATGGAAGACGGGTGTACTGCTGCTTCGTGGACTTCCGCAAGGCCTTTGACACAGTCCCACGAGCGAGGCTCACGCAGAGACTACAGGAACTGGAGGTACCAACCGAAATACGATGGGGGATACTGGCACTATACGAATCGGTAACGGGCCGAGTTCGGGCATCGGGAGGGCTGTCAAAGGAGATCACCAGCACCATCGGAGTCAAGCAGGGATGCCCACTCTCGCCCACTCTATTTGGCCTCTACATTGATGAGATCTCAGAGTACATAGATAAATTGGGCGAGGTGGGATCGAGCCTGGGAGGGACACTGATACATATCTTACTATATGCGGACGACATAGTCCTCATCGCCAGCACACCCGAAGGGCTGCAGCGCCAACTGGACGCACTACAGGCCTTCTGCCAAGACCAAGACCTAACTGTGAACCTGGGGTAAACCAAGGTCATGGTGTTCAACACGTCAACCCAATGGCTCCGTCGGTCGGTACCCCCCTTCACATACGGTGGAGAAACCGTGGACGTGGTCCAAAGATACGTCTATCTGGGGATTACATTCTCTGGACCGAGATTTACCCTGAGAAAAGCCGCGGAAGATAGACTAACCCGAGGCTATGCAGCCCTCGGGTCAATGGAGAACCAATGTGCCCGCATACAGTTCCAGGAACCCCGAACAAAACTCTGGCTTTTTGACACCTTGGTCACACCAACCCTCCTGTACGGGGCTCCCATATGGGGGTCCAATCTCTACCACATGCGGAGGGCCCCACAGGATCAGCCACTGCCTGAGGAGGAGGCCACCTATGAGGGATGGGACCAGATGGAGAGACCCCTAGTACTTATGATCTCACAGATGATCCGAAGCAAGCCCTCCGTACCACACGAGATCATCCGCGCAGAGCTGGGGGCACCGCCCCTCGTGGCTGAGGCCCTCTTCCAGACCGTGACCTTCTTGCACCGAATATGGGACCTGCCCCAGCACCGGTACCCCAGACTCGCCCTGAAGTCATCCAAATAGCTAGCAACACAAGGGGACACTGAGTGTTGGTACGCCCGAACAGAGACCTGGCTACGGCTCCATGGCCTGCACATGGACCATCTCCCCCCACTACAATACAGCCTAGACTGCCCACACCTGGAGCTCAGCCGAGAGGAGGTAAATCGCATCACCAGAATGGATATCATCCAGACAGACACCGCCAGGACATGGGTGACCCCCACATCGGAACTAGGAACCAAGAAGGCTTTCTACCGAGAACACTTCTTGCATATCTCCCCGGACGGCTTCATCACCCGCCCAAGCTACATGGACACACACTTGTCTCACGGGGTCAGAAGTGCCGTCGGACAGATCCGCACGTCCTCACACCAACTACGGGTCGAAACGGGCAGATACGGGGCCAACCCCCTTCCCCCAGAAGACCGAATCTGTCAGCTCTGCCATCTCGAGCCAGAGACAGAGGAACACTATATCTGTAGATGCCCAGTGTACTACGAAATCCGGGGATGCTTCCACTGCCTATTCAGCGAAGGATTCGGACCACTCTCCAAGGTGATGGAATTCAAAGACCAGAGATGCCTGGGACTCTTTCTACTGGAAATACGACGCCACAGAGACCACCTCCTACGAACCACGGAGCAAAGACAAGGAGCCACCAACCAACGCACACTCAACGACTTCTACCAAATACCAGCTACCCTCCCCACCACCGAGGCCCCACCAACCCAACCGGCCTCCCGGCCCCCGGGGACCACCTTAGAAATAGCCACGACGAGAGGTAAAGCCCGGCGACCACGCCCCGCCGGCCCCCGTCCCCGCAGAAGACACTGGTCGAAGATACAAGGGATACTACGCCGCCATCGGAGGGCCCTGCCCTGCCGCTTTAGCCTCTCCATGCTAGACCGACCCATGCGGGACATCTTAGGATGAACACCCCAGGAGCAGTTCCACACCGCACTGGGAGTACCTCTAGATTGTATCTAGTCAGATATCATTTTGTACCTACTCAATTTAGTTCAACATAGCATAAATGTTAGCTTCACTGGGACTTTTGAAATCTCCCAGACATTTATATGCAACATTTTGGTCTCATAGGCCAACTTGGCCTGTTGTAGACGTTAATATAACTTTCTTTCTTTCTTTCTTTCTCTCTCTCTCTCTCTCTCTCTCTCTCTCTCTCTCTCTCTTATAGGCCACATTGGCCTTTCAGACATGTTAATATACTCTCTCTCTCTCGTGATAGAGTAATGAGTAATTATATTAATTATGAAAGAAAGTATAAGATTATAAAGTGCAGGGTGGCTCTAAGCCATCATCTTTGAACCGAATACAAGGAATACAGTGGAACAAAATACAAGAGTGCAAAAGGCACCTCGGCACTAGACAGACACGGGATCAAGGGTTGTGCTAGATTTTGTCGCATGGGCCTAGGCCTTCGCTGCCAATGTCTCCAAGACGTTGTCTTCAAAGAAGTCGACCAACACCATAAAGGGATTGGGTCTTTGATGGTCAGCCCGGGAGGAAAAGGGCACATCTACAAAGTGGGAGGTAGAACCTAGATACTTGTGTGAGAGTGTACCAAATGCGGAAGCATATGGACAAGACTGAAAGACAATGAACAGGAGAGAAGAGGGAGAGAGAAGAGACAGAAGAACACAAAAATCTGCAATCAACGAATGTTGAAATGAAGAAGGCAGATATACAAACGGGCTGCTGAAGTATCTCCTTAAGCTGATCTCTCTCTCCACCACGTGAATGACAAGTGATGAGGGTAGGCAGCCAAGTGGCAATAAATAGAAGGAAATAAAGCAATAAATAAATCAGGGCAGCTGGCAAACTAGCTGTGACCTACATCAAAAAGCTGCGGACAGCTGCATAAAATGATAAAATAATCAGCGATCAACATCCCACCTGCCACGTAACACTGCCACCTGCCGAATCATATCTGACCTGCTCTGTAAATGGTGATTGCATTTGGCAATTGCTGAAAATGCCCAAAACTGACAAGAAAAATACATAACTATTGAAACCAGCCTTCCTTCTGTGGATACCCTGGTAAATCCCTGATTACAACTTCATTACAGCAGTAAACAATAAATGCAAAAATTGAAAATACAAATTTACCTATTGATCTTGGATAATGCACACCTGATTGGCCCCAAAATTGGCACCCCTTTCAGTATTTCTTTAGCTTTATTGCGGAAGAAGTTGATTTACAATGGGATTCTATGGATCCCCTTTGCAATCCAAACTCCACTTGCTGTCCAAAGTGACAACAAGTCTTCAATCTATTTTGCCCCTTGATTCGGGCACTTAATTGGCCTTCACCCACTTCATAAATGATGGAAATGCACCAAATTCAATGGCTGGCTAATCCTCCACCTGAATTTAGCTGAAATTCACCTCAGCCTTGAAAATTCCAAGTCTTGGAGCTTCCAATTTCTGGCACGCTTCCCGTGGTTGCTGGTGAACCCAAATTTTGCTGTAAATTAGGGTTTACAGCAGAGAAATTTACAATTTCTTAGCCCCTAAGGGTCCAAATGCTGAGATCTTCAAAGCAAGGCTGTGAAATGGTTGGGAGATGAGAGAGAAAGCTGTAGAGAGAGAAAACTCAGAGTTTTGTCACGAAGAATGACTGAAAATCAGTCAAATGCAGCTGCTGCCCTACCACAACAGCATTAAATGCTGTCGCCTACAGCTGAGACATCCAAATCAATTGTCATCTTGTACCTGGATGCAATCGCCCCGTTGAGAAGGGTCCGAATCTACAATCGCCTCCTCAAAACTCACTCTTGGCTGGCTGCAATGGCTAAAAATAGGTTGGCCATGGCTACTCACAACTTTCCCACATTTGCTACAACAAGAATCATCTCGTTTTTCCTCTTTTTGAGCCTTTTACCAACTTGTATGGGCAAGTTTGCCAAGTGGTAGCCTTCCCAAATGGTTTTTCCAACATTGTCCATCATTAAATATTAAAATTTCAGCCTTTATTTACTAAAAATTAATTTAATAATTATTTCGGTGCCCAAAAAAATAATCTAACTAGCCAATAATTAAATTGGCTAGGCATCTTCCACTCATGAGTCTCTCTGTGCCATCTTTGGCCATTAGATCGGCATTAGATACCATTAAACGTTATATCTCTAGTGTCACCAACTGACACTTATGGCCAAATGAATGACCTAGGCCAACAATTGACACCAGATACCACCAAGTGCTTGTGCAACATAACTTACAACAACTTTTGCTTTTGACATCCCATGATTTTTTTGTCATAGGACCTATTTGCGGACAGCCAAGCTCTCCTAATAACCTCTGAAGCCATATTGTATCATATATGGTAGAAGACGCCAATCTATACTCCGCCTCAGTAGAAGAAAGAGTAATAGTGGGTTGTTTCTTACTACTCCACAAGATAAGACCTGTACCCAAAGTAAAGCAATATCCTGTTGTTGATCTCCGTTTGTCAACAACTCTTGTCCAATCTAAATCCATCCGGCCTATAAGAACCAACACCGAATTGCCAATATCTGCCGGATAATGAATACCACGATCAAGGGCCCCCCTCAGGAACTACAAAAGCAACCTATCAATGAACCACCGTAGGTTCACTCATGAACCCAACCAACAAACCTACAAGAAAACACAAATCGACGTAAGTGTTAAAAAGCCACATCAAGGACCCAATCAATTGTTAGTAGCGGGGAGCATTTGCCGCTGGTAAATCTACATCAACCATAGCCTTTCAATACGGATCCATACAAGTAGAAATGGCCTTGTATCCCTCCATCTCAAATGTAGCCAAAATCACTTGCACATGCGGCTATTGGAATATGAAAATCCCTCCCGGAGTTTGTCACAAGGGTGTGATATTTTATTGATTTGCTTAGCATTTGATTAAAAGTTAATCAAATGTGCAAATGTGACTTACACATGTGAGGTGCAAGTTAGTTATTTCACAATGTGGAACCCAAGACCCCGAGATATCAATTTATGCCAAAGGCAAAAGCTATGATAAGTTATGTTTGACAAATACTAGGTGGTAACCCATATCACATTTTGGCCTAGACCAATTTATTGGCCTCAATGGTGACATTAGAGATTAGGCATTAATTAATTAATTAATTATAGTCTAAGGGCTAATAACTGCTCAAGGATACTTGAAAGACAAATTGGCCAAGTCAATTTAATTATTGGCCGAAGATTATTTTTTTTGTTGCACTAGAGTAATTATTAAATTAATTTTCAGAATATTAATTCTGAAAATTAATTTAATAAGCTGGATAATGCTAGAAAATGGAATGAGAAAGCTACCACTTGGCAAAACTTGCCCATGCAAGCGAAAAAGACGTTTTTGAGGCTGAGGGGAGAGAGAGAGGATCGTTCCAGCCTTGTGCAAGTTGAGAGAGACAGAGAGAAGGCTATCATAACTGGTACAATAGTTAACAGGCCATTTCCAGCCAGTAAGAGAACCTCCAGGAGTTGGTGACTTGCCCTGAAGAGACTATGGTAATAGGTGAAAAAAATTTGAGAATTCTTTCAATCAAACATCATATTCAGTGTGTTCCATCAATGGAGATATGTTTCATGACTATCTAGATAGATCAGCAATTGATTTCTTCCATTTTCTCACAATGGAAGTCTTCAGCATTCTCTCTCATTCTCCAACTATTTCTCAACTCCCCTCAACATTTTCCAACCGTTTGAGTCATAAAAGGAAGAGATTTCAATCAATCTCTACTGCAAACACCAATTTACAAAAGAAATTATGGTTTGACAGCCACCTCAGGATATGTACTCAAAATTGAGAGCCTAGGACTTGAAATCTAGCACCTAAAATTGAGGAATTTTAGGCTGAAATTGAGGAATTTTAGGGAAATTCAAGAGGCCAGCCAACCAATATTAGATTTGGGACTGAATTTGTCTTTCAAGGAGCAAGGTGAAGGCCAATCCCCAATCAATCATATAGACAAGATAGAAAGACAATGAACATGAAAGAAAGGAAGAGGGAAAAGAGAGAACACAGAAATCTGCAGTCAATGAATGCTGAAATGAAGAGGGCAGATGTACAAGGGCTGTTAGTGTATCTCCTCAAGCCGAATCTCTCTTACCAAGACCTGAAAGTAAAAGTGAGGAGGGCAGGCTGAAAGGGTGCCATATACAGCCAAGAAAAGAATGAAAAATATGGCAGGTCAGCTAGCCAAATCTGGCCAAATGCTGCCAGATTAGGCCGACCAGCCAACTCTGGCCCAAATCTCACTAAAATAGGTCACCTGAGAAGCTGCAATAAATGCAACCTGGCTGCCTGCATACATGGTACTAGACTGCCCACTGAGTCTGCCCAGAAACTAGGGCCTGCTGAAAAAGGATGCCCATCCAACTTACAGGAAATGCATAAATCCCTCCAAGAGAACTGACTGCACCAACTATGTCCTGAGATATGCTAGTCCAGGGGATGACTAATCTCTAACACCCCCTCTCAGATCCTCGACATGACATAAGGCTCAAGGATTTGGAGTGTTGTCAAAGAACAACATAAGGAAGAGCCTTCGTAAAAAAATCTACCAGATTATCCCCTATCTTGTAGTAAACCACATCAATAGTCTCATCCAAGATCTTCTCTCGAATGAAATAGATTATAGTATTGTATCTCAATGTGCTTTGACCTAGCATGAAACACTAGGTTTTGTGCCAAAGCAATGCAACTCTCATTCTCACAATGAAGGGTCGTAGGACCTGTTTGAGGACAACCAAGCTCTCCTAGCAACCTCTAAAGCCACATTGACTCTCACATGTGGTCAAAGATGCCACTCTATACTCCACCTCTATGAAAGAAAGAGCAACAGTGGGCTGCTTCTTGCTACTCCACAGGATAAACACCTGCGCCCAAAGTAGAGCAATATCTTGTCATTGACCGCTGTTGGTCAACATCTCTGACCCAATCTAAATCTCTCCAACCTATAACAACCAAAGGCGAATTTCCAGCAGCTGTTAGATACTCATGAACCCGGCCAACAAACCTACAAGAAAGCACAAATCAACTTGAGTGTTAAGGAGCCAAATCAATAACCCAATCAACTGCCCGTAGCAAGTAGTATCCATTGCCGAAGAATCTGAATAGGCTGTAGCCTTCCACTTTGGATCCATAGAAGTAGAAATGGCCTTACATCCCTCCATCTCAAACGTGGCCAAAAGCTCCAACACATACTACTATTGCGGGATTGAAAATCCCCCTAGAAGTCTGGTAAATCTCATGGCCTAAAAAGAAGTGGAGAAGGCCCATATCTGTCATCTCGAACACCTCATGTAGTGTCTCCTTCGTCTCCTTGACCTTCAAGACATAGTCACATGTCAAATTAAGATCATCCATATAAAGCACAAATAACGCATGCCCTCCAACTAAGGTGTGGACATATTGTTAGCAGTCATGTGTCTTGTGTAGTCATCTCTTTCGTGTGAGCCACAGATTGAGTTAGATGAGGACATTAGGAGCCTTCCACTTTGGATCCATAAGTGTAGAAATGGCCTTACATACCTCCACCTCAAACGTGGCCAAAAGCTCCGATACACACTACTACTGCAGGATGAAAATCCCCCTAGAAGTCTAGTAAATCTCATGGCCTAAAAAGAAGTGGAGAAGGCCTGTTGGGATAAAGGCCCTTTTTCACCTCCGTGTATAGTAAATGTACATTATTTAGCTGTACATGTGAATGCACCCTTACATGCCCTAAGTATAAATACATTTTATTCTTTGTGTACCAACATATTGTTGGTACACCCAAATCTAATTGTACTTTCACACACACACACACACACACACACACTCTCTCTCTCTCTCTCTATCGCTTTGTCACTTTCACTCCTCGAACTACTGCTCACTCCTGCAGCTGAGCTTCAACAACTGGTATCAAAGCCCAAGGCTTTGCACACTTCCCGAGACCAATGCGTTGGCTGCAAAGAGTCGGATGCTCATGGGTAGAGTCGGCGGACGTTTGACGGGCAGCAACAGGCATGTGGTAGCAGGCGTGCAACAGCATAGCAACAGACGTTAGCAGACATGACCTGCAGGGCACGCGACGACCACGCATGACGAGACCTATAACCTACGACCATCACGCGAGCTGACGACAACTAGTCGCCCGTACTGGCAGACGCCAGCGGGTAGGGAATGACGAGTCGCCCGCAGCCGGGCGCAACGCAACATGATAGGTGTCACCAATCCCGCGATGTGACACATGACGGGTCAACGGACCGCCCTTTCCCGTTTTTCTATCAGAAATCTCTGTAATTTCAGAATTTTTTCCCTTGTCTTAATGGGGTGGTGCACTGGAAGCACAAACGTCAAATCTGTGCAAATTTGAGCCCAAAATTTTGGGGCTTTTCCCAAATTTGATCCCGTCTATGCCTGGCAGTAACATTCATGTCAGAAATTGCAGACATTGTGCATGTTGACCTCAATCAAATTAGGGATTTTGCCAAATTTGCCGGAATTTCACTCTTTTGAGTAAAATTTCCTGACATTAGACCCCGAAAACTTGGGGCTTTTCATATTTTGATGAAATTTTGCTCAATTGGACAGATTGGCTGACATTTATGCACTGTTGGACATGGAATTTTGGGATTTTGTGCAGAATTTGGTAAATTTCTGCAGTATCTGCCCGTGTGGTGGCTGGTTTATGTATAAACAACAGAGATTTATTACTGTTTGAGAAGAACAACAATGTATTTTGTTGGTTCAGCTTGTGCTTCTGCAGTTCAGTGCATTTACTCTTGTGTTTGTGATAAAAATGGCTGCAACTTCTTCCAGTTCAGACATCAAGAGTTTGATGGAAATCAAACGGGTTGATGGTCATGGCTTTGACCTTTGGAAAGACCATATGCAAGGCATATTATTCTTAAAGGATTGTGAGGATGCTTTGTAGGAAGATAAACCCGCACAAATGTCTGATGCAGATTGGGCTAGAGTTAACAAAAAGGTTGTGGCTTACATAAAGATGGGTGTTACTAAATGACATTTTGACAAACATTAAGGGTTTAGATACAGGTTATGCAATATGGGAGAAGCTGAAAACTACCTATGAGATCACCACACCTGTTAATCATGTGCATTTAATGCGCAAGTTGGTAAATATGCGACTGGATGAGTCAAAGCCTGCAGCTGAGCACTTGAGTGCATTTACTGGCATTTTAAATCAGCTCAAGGATGCAAATTTGGATTTTGATGATAAGTTGAGAGCGATCTTTTTTATCATGACACTGCCTGATTCTTGGGAGACCTTGGTGGTTTCTCTCAGCAATAAACCCAATCTCTCTTATGATGGTGTGAGGGGTTCAATCTTGAATGAAGAAATTAGATGTATGTCTAGTGGAGAAGGCAGCAACTCAGCTTATAATGTAAGAGGCAAGGCTGAAAAGAAAAATGCAAATGCTGAACAGAGAAACAGAAGCAAGAGCAAAGGAAAGGAAAAGAGTGACATTACTTGCTATCAGTGTGGTCGAAAGGGCCACAAGAAGCCTGATTGCAAGTACTACAAGAAGGAACAAGAGAGAAAGAAGAATGCAGGAGATAAAAAGAAGAAAGAGGATAAAACAGATGCATCTTAGGCAACCAAAGGCAAAGAAAAGGCCAATGTGGCCTCCAACGTAGTCATAGAGGAGCTCTCAGATACAAAGGCTGATGTATTATGTGCACTTGATTATGATGCCCTTGTATGTCACATGCAAGATATGCAAATTACCAAGGCTGATGTGATTGATGCACTTTTGTCAGTTGATGATGGTGTAACTCTGACTTGGATTGTAGACTCTAGTGCCTCTTTCCATGTAACTCCTTGCTTGGAGTGTTTTGCTATGTTCAATGCAGACAGTTATGGAAAAGTGTACCTTGGAAATAACCATGCTTACAGCATTCATGGGATTGGCACTATACACTTGTCTTTAGATAATGGGCAAGAGCTTGTGTTAAAAGATGACAGATATGTGCCTGGCATCAAGAAGAGTTTACTATCTATTGGTCAGCTTGACGTTACACTACACTGTTTGGTGGTGGTTTGTGAAAATTGAAAAAGGGTTCCATGCTGATCGCAAAAGAAACCAAAAAAGGCACTTTGTATTGTTTGCACTATAAAGCTTTGAATGGCAAGTTTCTTGTAGTTGTTGAAATTGGTTGTCATTTGGAGTTGTGGCATAAGAGATTAGGCCATATGAGTCAGAAAGGACTTGATGTCCTCTTGTCCTTACCTCTTTGAAGAGGGTTGATGGAAAAGGCTCTAAACTTGACTTTTGTAATGAGTGTTAGTTTGGAAAGCAAATGAAAATTTCCTTTTACTCTACTGTCTCTCGCAAGTCCAATGTCTTGGACTTGGTGTATTCTGATGTATGTAGTATGCCTGTAAAATTGTTGGATGGTGCTGCATATTTTGTCTCTTTTATTGATGATTGCTCCAGGAAGATTTGGGTTTATATATTGAAAAAAAAAGTGAAGTTTTTGTTGTTTTTAAAACTTTTCATGCATTTGTGACCACTCAAACAGGTAGAAAGCTGAAATGCTTGAGAACTGATAATGGGGGCGAGTTTACATCTACTTAATTCAAGTCCTTTTGTGACTTGCATGGAATTAAGAGGGAGCTTACATCTCCTTACAACCCTTCTTCAAATGGGGTGGCTGAAAGATATAATAGGACTTTATGTGAAAGAGTGCGGTGCATTGTCCCACGGGATTCGTGTGACGGGGGTTCGTAAAAGTCGCTCATCGCAGGGACGCTTTGCAAGATGGGAGCAAAAGATGATGAAGAGTACAACTCAAGGCAAATTCACAAAAGAAAAAGTTTAGATTCAAGAAGAATTCACGAGCTAAGGGTATTTTTTGTTTGAATTAAGAAGATGAACCCAACATAGATTTATGTTCCCTTCAAGGCATATGTTGTCGAAAAGTGATATTTCTCCAATCATAAAGCATGAACTTCCATATACACCAACAATCCACATAAACCCCCCATAAGATATCGATGAATCAATGATGCTCTCAATGATAGCATGTCAAGTGGTTAGTTACAAGGCGTATCATGGAATAGCAATCCTTAAAGGACAAGGCACATGATAACAACTTGGAGAGTGAAAAGACAAAATTCAGATGTATCTTGAAGAGCTTATATACCACTTTTGTAGTTGATGTGGAGGTAACTCCTCAAGGTTAAAGGTGTCTCTGATTACTTCACCTTGAGAGAGAAGGTAATGTTGATGTGAAACTTGCAATTTGGTATGTATAAGGACTTGAGGTTAAAAAAAATCGTGCTGCGATGAGAAAAGCCTCGATCCGTGTGTTTAAAAGACGTCAAGATTTCGCTAGTTTGCCTTTGAGACATGTGAGAGGGAGATCCAAAACCGGAGGAGGATCTTGATGAGAGATCAGAACCAAAGCTCTTCTACCGAACAGCAGACCATGATTGAAGATCAGAACTTTCGATTGACAATGGCGGCGTCGACAACTTCTTTTTTCTTCTTCGGCTTTGCTGCGGACTTGGAGCACTACTTCATCACGTCGTCTTCTCAGCTTTTGTCAATTCTTCCTCGTCCTTCTTCTGCAACTGCGTCACCTTCCGCCGCGGCTACGTTGTCGCTTTAGTTTCTTCTTCGACCATTGCTGCAGTGTCTTCAGTCGAGCACCATTGATTGTTTCTTGCTGTGCTTTTCCCCCTTCGATTCTTCCGTCAACATCTTCATCAGCTCACTGCGACATATTGTCGATGCTCCCCGCAGGGGAATAACATCTCCTCCTCTTCGTCTATAGTCTTTGTCTTCGTCACCTTCTGCGTGCCACTCAGAATTCGCTAATGCCGTCGACTCCCTCCTTTACGTCCTCCCCTGGCATGATGATCATAAGGAGTTGCTTCCTAGGATTGTAAGGAGTTTCAGAGGGGGCTTCCCAGGATCGTAAGGAGTTGCTTCGGGGTTTCCAATCTACTTTGGGCCTTTCTTTTATGCGGCTACCCCTTTTCTTCGTCATCAAGCTACTATTCTCTACCGCTTGGCCCTTCGTCCTTGGTGTTTCTATGCAGCTTATGGCACCTTCAATAGTTCCTCGCTATCATCTCATAGTTAGGTTAGAGGCTTGGCTCACCCATCCCCGACTGGAGTTTTCATGAGTGATCCATTTGAGGCTTCTCCATTTCCTTTGCCCTTTGGCCTTCCGCTTGAGTGGATGTTTATATGGAGAGGGGGCCTTGCTCCTTGATTGGCTTTTTTCATCGATGGATTGTATCGGCATTGACACTCTTCCTGCCACCCTTAGTCTACGGATCTGTTGTTTGAAGTGGTCAGGATGGTGTTTGAGGATTCGGTAGTCTCAAATTCAATGTTGATGTCCTATATGTACCTCAGAGGTGACTTGTTAATTCCAAATGATGAAGACCTCTCTTGGTATGTTAGAGATGTAGTCTTACAAGCAATACTCTATAAACATCAATTGGAGCTTCAGATTGATGAAATGTTTCAAAAGTATTCTTCTAAAGTAGCTCACTGTCCAGAGGATTCTTGGCATCCTATGCTGGATTCTGTGATCTTAAATCAAAGATAGTTAAAGACTTTGTCTCATGTGCAAAATGTCAACCAACTGAGGGTGGATCTGTTATCCTATCTTTCCAAGCAACCTCCTTTTGATCCTTTATTTTTTGATGCCTATGCTAGATGTTCTGCCTTAGGACCATCAGTTCCATCCTTGACCTACTACGAGTTATATCCTACAAACGCTTGTCTCTTGGAAGCTGGCTCAAACTTGTCTCTCTTCTTCTTTGGGATGTAAACATGGGCATCACACATGAACACCCTGAAATAAGAGCATTGAGCTTCTGTCCAAAATAAGCCTCAAAAGGGGTCATACCAACCACCGCCTAACTAGGGGATCAATTAAGGATGTGAACAATAGCCACTACTTTGGCCCAAAGACACTAAGGTGTCTGTCGATGCTCCATCATAGTCTGCCCCTATCTTTATCACACTATGATTCTTCCGCTCCAATATGCCAGTCTCTTGAGGGTTATTCGTATTAGCAAACTCCTGGTGAAAAAACCACAACAAATTAGGAATCGAGTAATTGCATCAAGTATGTTTTTCTTAGCATTTACAATTTATGTAAATATAGGAAAATATTTTATTAGCATTTATGAGTCAAGTAAAGTGAATTAAGATAATTAAAGTAGGCCATTAGATTCGTTGAATAGAAGTACCCCCTTTAATAAACAAAATCTCACTGTTATTAATTGAGTCGTAATTACTAAATTACATTGCATACGTAGCTCTTATAAGCTAGGATATTTGAATCAACTTACTTTGCCAATATAACAAATTGAAGTACAAAACCCTAGCTCATGAAGTAATCAAAAAACCGATATAATCCGCTTTCGAGAAGATAGAAGCCCAAGGACCTATTTTCACCTATATTTTCTGCTCAATCTCTCTCCGTACTCTCGCCTTGGATTTTTCCTATCCGACATCAATTTGTCTCTCACATACTGTTGTGCCTCTACCTTTTGCTAACTAGCATATCAATGGACCTCGAACAAGTAGAAAACACCCTATGCAACATCTTTTCTCGTGTTTTTTGCATGTATTCTTGAAGGACATCTATGGGCAACAAGTATGACAAGTGGGATTGTGTGGATCGGGGCCATGAGGACCATCATAGCTCCAATTGAGACCATGAAGATTAACATTTGTAGAGCTATAACCATGAGGATTGTTCGCCATCCTCAATCTTCTAGGGTTACCAGTTTCCAATTGGTAAGGATGGCACCCTCGATACAAGTGCCTATTTTGCCCTCTCTTACCAACTCCGTGAAGCTAGACGAAACAATCTACCCTCAATCTTCTAGGGCTACCATTCTCCAATTGGCAAGGATGGAGCCCTCAATACAAGTGCCTATTCTGCTATAACAAACCTTTTGTATATCAATTGCTACCAAGACATATTGGCTCAATGATTCCAAATTAATTTGATGCTCATGTACTTTGAAAGGCAATTTGTATTATTTAAGTGTTTCAAAATGCGATTAAATGTTCATCTTTCTATTTGAGGGTGACCAATGGCCAAAACGCCCTATAATTATACTTGGGTCGTCATTGATAAGATGCCCAAGAGAAATTAAAAGTTTAATCGAGTAGTCAGATTGACCAAAAAGCTCAGACAACTAAGACTTTTACGCTTAGATAGTCTCATTGACTAAAAGTCCATATAATGAATGGTTTCAGAAAGTGAAACTAGATACTCATGATCAAAGAAACAAACCATGAATAGGTAAACCTATATAATGAAGCTCTCCAAAAGCTAAATTCAGCGAAACCTAAAATTTTGGAGGTTAATATTTTTGAAAGTTGCTTAAATGGAAATTCTGTTCACATCAAAGGATGCGAAATTTTACGAGGAACATTTCTTTAGCAGCTATCTCAAATTCTTAACCATTTGAGAGATTTTTAGAGAAAAAGGTTTGAAAGCTTCTCTCTCTAGAAAAGTGACATGTGGTATTTAGAAGAAGACGTGTCATTTTGAAGTTAAAAAAATCTCTAAACTTGGTCATTTTCAATAAACAATTGTTATTTATAGCCTCTACTTTTCACTTCTGAGCACCCAAGCCCCACACCTATATATTTGAGGCCTCTCTCTTCATTTGAAACAAGCTCTCATGCTAAAATTTCAGTCGCATGCTTGTACTCTCCTATATATCTCTTATCTAAGAAGCACTTTCTATTTAGCTTCATCTAATCCAAGCACTAAAGAAGAGAATTAACTTACTTGTTGGAGATTGCAAAAATTAGGGTTTCAAAACCCTAATTTTTAGAATTGTAGCAAATCAACCTTCTTGTATATGATTCAGGCACTTGGTGCCCGTGGTTTTGTTTCAATAAATTCCTGACCCCTCCCCTCTCTACGTGGTGTTTGACTCTCTCTCTCTCTCTCTCTCTCTCTCTCTCTCTCTCTCTCTCTCTCTCTCATGGTGATAATTGATCGAGTTGGTTAAGTTCAAAGTATTGTCATTCTTACATTCTTCCCTGCGCTTATATCTGCCCTCTCTTACCAACTCCGTGACGCTAGATGGGATAATCTACCCTCTATGGTTGTGCACAGTCTTGTGCATCCTCAATACCTTTGATCTTTGCGACTTTGTCACAATCCCTATTTCCCAACCTATTGTGGATCCCCTGTATTGGAGCGACTTTGGACACCGCAACTTTTTGGGATTGGCTAAACGCCAGAGCCTACCCTTTTCTCTTTTTGAATTGTGCAGATTCTATGCTCATGCCGATAAGATGCATCCACACCACAATAGAGGTTTGGAAGATATTAACATCTGGCTACCAATTCTAGAAATCAGGCATTCCATATTCAATTGTCTGTCTCCCAGATTCCCCTACAATAAAGGACTCGATAGGCCACCTAGGAAAAAGATACCAGCTATGATGCACAAAAGACAGCAGATCAAGGGACTCTCTCTGCCAAAATGCAGCTGACACAATGATGTCCACCGTCTAGCCCAATTATCTGAGGCAAAAATCAAGCCACCCTGATTAGTAACATCGTAAATACTATGAGAGTACACAACAAAAGAGAAACACGAACATACAGAGAAACACAAAGAGAGAGAGAGAGAGAGAGAGAGAGAGAGAGATTAACGTCTACATAAGGCCAATGTGGCCTATGAGATAAGATCCACAGTATCATCTCATTAGTAAGGTGAAGATAACATTAAGATAAGTAAGTGGCCTATGAAACAATGTTGAAAATAACAATACAATGAGACTATGCTAGGTTAGAACCATGTCTAGTCTTGTCCCATTGGTAGAAAGAAAGAAAAACCAAATATGATAGAACCATATACAGAAAATGTGGTGGAGACTATAGGCTGTAGCTAATCTCAAGATCTGCACATCGTCTTAAGTATGATGTGGTCCCTAATGTTGAGCTAAGAATGTATTAGCATAAGTTAAACAACCCCAAAACATGCTTAATTAATGAGAAAACCATCTTATTTTAAAAAGAAACGCGATCTTAGAGAGTTATTGGGCCCCACAAGCAAAACCCTAATTTGGGTGCCCCTAAACAATCTATAAATAGACATGCAACCCACCACCCTCCCTCAATCTCATTTTTGCAGGTTTCACGAGTTTCTCTCTCCTGCCCATACCATGTTTGCAGAGGACATCGCAATTTGAGCTTTCCATAGCCATCTGCTACCATCTGGTGCTTGATTCTAGCCTTCGCATACATCCTACACCTGCTACCTTCATCTTGTAGCTGTCACCTAGTACCTTGGAGCTATCGCTTACTATCAAACACTTGTGTTTGCTACTGATGTCATCAACTAGACTTGTTGCCATTATCTAGACACTATCACTATCATCTACAATCTGTGTTTGCTAAGTTTCTCTCTCCTCTGATCTCGCTTGATACTTTGTCATGAGGCCATGTATTTTTGAAAACTCACTTAACATGTGGATTAATTTTTAATCACATGGTTAAGTAAATGTTGCATATGTGAGGTGTAACTGGGATTATAGGAAATTTACAAGCCCAAGACCCGAGGAAATCACGAGATGTCAAAGGGAAAAGTTATTATAAGTTATGCCGCACTAATACTTGGTGGTATTTGGTGCCAATTATTGGCCTAGGTCTTTCATTTGGCCATAAGTATCAGTTGGTGACACTAAAAAAGTGACATTTAATGGTATCTAATACCAATCCAATAGATGGCCGAGAGACACTCAAGAATAGAAGTTGCCTAGCCAATTTCATTATTGGCCGCTCAAATTAATTTTCAGTATTTAAAGATCGAAAATTAATATTTAATTATGAATAATGCTGAAAAAACCATTTGGGAAGGCTACCACTTGTCAAAAATGCCCATGCAAGACTGAAAAACGTCTTTAGAGACTAACGAGAGGCATTTTAGTATATTCAGCCTATAGAGTCTCTATGAGTTCTTGGTAATGCCATTTGGACTTACTAATGCTCCTGCTACATTTAATCGAATGATGGACAGGATTTTTCGTCCATACAGGCAGTTTGTTGGTACATTCTTTGATGACATGATTGTCTTTTCAAAGAATGAAGAGGAGCATAGAGAACAATTGAAAGCAATCTTTGATGAGCTTTGCAGTAATAGGTTGCTTATCAATGGCAAGAAGAGTGAGTTCTTCTTGGAAGAAATCCAGTTCCTAGGGCACATAGTGTCAAAGGATGGTGTCCGAATGGATCCTGCTAAGGTTGAAGCAATTAGAACATGGCTAGATTTGAAGACTGTCCATGATCTTAGAAGCTTCTTGGGTTTATGTTCTTACTACAGGAGGTTCATTCGCAATTTTGCAGAGATTGCTTCACCTTTACATGCTTTACAGAAGAAAGGAGTCTCTTTCCAGTGGACACAAAAAGAGATTTCAGCTTTTAATCTTCTTAAAGAAAAGATGACTTCTAGTCCAGTGATCATTCTGCCAGATCTTAGGAAGTCATTTGTTGTCCAGTGTGATGCCTATGGCAATAGCATTGGTGCAGTGCTAATGCAAGATGGCCGGGTAGTGGCTTATGAAAGCAGAATCTTGCGAGGGCCAGAGAAGACTATGCAGGTCTATGACAAAGAATTGCTGGCTGTGATTCATGCGCTTTCTTGTTGGAAACACTATCTACTTGGGGCAGATTTTGTTGTCCAGACAGATCATCAGACATTGCGTTATTTCTTAACTCAGACTAAGTTGTCAGAAAAGCATATGCGTTGGGCAAACTTTTTGTCAATGTTCCATTTTCAGATTGTGCATGTGGAAGGCAAGAAGAATGTTGTGGCTGATGCTTTGTCAAGAAAGCCACAAATTTCAGTTGTGTCAATTCCTTATCATCATGAGCTTGATGATATGAAGGAACAGTATGCTGATGATGAAGATTTTTTAAGGATCTTTGATCAGCTTGTCAATGAACAACATCATGAGCATTATCTTCTCAAGGATAGTTTCATGTTGATGCATGGTAGACTATGTGTGACTACGCCATTGAGACGAAAAGTTATGACAGAGAGTCACTCTCCACCGTATGCAGGGCATCGTGGTATTGATGCAACAGTCAAAGCAATATAGACATTCTTTTAATTGGCCTACTTTGAGAAGAGACATGGATGCTTTTGTGCGGCAGTGTTTGATTTGCCAAAAGGTCAAGTTTGACAGGCAAAAAGCACCAAGGCTTTTACAGCCATTGCCTATTCCAGATAAACCATGGGAAAGCATAGCTATGGATTTTATCTTTGATCTTCCAAGGACACAGACAGGAAATGATGGGATATGGACTATTATTTGCAGGTTTAGCAAACAGGCTCATTTCATTCCTGTCAGGAAGAAGATAAAACTAGATCAGATGGCACGTTTGTTTATGTGCAATGTCTTCAAGTATCATGGTATGCCACAGTCTATTGTCAGTGACCGTGATCCACGGATGACAAGTCTATTCTGGAAAGGCATATTTGAGAACATGGGCACAACGCTTAAGTTCTCATCGTCATTTCATCCACAGACTAATGGACAGTCAGAAGAGGCAAATTCTACTGTCTTGGATCTGCTTAAGTGCTATGTGTCAGAGCACAAGTCAAAGTGGAAGCAGTATTTGCCCTTGGTCGAGTATGCATACAATAATACTGTGCATTCGTCAACAGGCAAAGCCCCTTTTGAAATTGTTGAAGGTGGTAAAAAGGTTCCTCCCATTTTGCATACAAAGGATAAGATCTTTCAGGTAGATCAGTATGTGCAGAATATGGGTGAAATGTATCAGAAAGTTAAGCATGCCCTTGAAAGGACTCAGGCAAACCAAAAGAAAGCTGTTGATCATCACCGTCGTGAATTGATATTTTCACTTGGTGATTGGGTACTGTTGCAGTCTGAAAAGGCACGTTTAAAGAAGCGGAAAGGCAAGGAAAGCCTTTTCACTAAGCTTAGTATGCGATACTATGGGCCTTTTCAAGTAACAGAGAAGATTAGTGATGTCAGCTATAGGCTGAAATTGCCTGACAATTGGAAGATTCATAATGCTTTCCATGTAAGTCTTCTTAGACCCTATGTGGGTGATGTGCCAAAAGATATGCCAGCTGAGGAACAGCCCGAAGTTGAGGAACTTGATGAAATTCTTGTTCCAGAACAGGTACTGGCACACAAGGAAAGGAAAGTGAAAGGCAAGGTTGCTAGAAGGTATTTGGTTAAGTTCAAGAACTATCCAGCTATAGATGCTAAGTGGATGGACGAAGGTGAACTTGCAGAGTCACCTAATGTGTTGGAACTTTACCTTGAAGCATTTCGTTTGCAACCTACCTTGACCCCTTGTATCTCTAAGCTGAAGTAGATTGTCAAAGTGACAATTGCTTAAGAAAGAAATTATGTACAGAAACAGATTTTGTACAGGTTAACACTTATTGTATCCATATGGTTTTCTCAGTGCTAAAGAAGTAAGTATTGCTTGCAAGAATACAATTTTTACTTCTATTGAATTGAATACATGTTGTAACAATGGTTACTCGATCGGGCATGTATTCTGTGAATTGACTCAATGGGATATCATTTTGATGTACCGACCACTAGATCTCTAGTCAGGGTGATGTGGAGTCATCAAATGAGAATTTGCCACTATGGGGATATCATTGTGGTGTACCGGCCACTATATCTGAAAACAGTGATGTGGAGTCACATGATGATAGTCTGCCATGTTTCACAGTTAGAACATACATGTGTTAACAGTGTGTTCAGTACACAGTATTGATTGATAGCATGTATGTGTTGTACATGTGCTGCCAAGTGTAAGTTCACTGGGTTAGCTGGAAGCATGTATGACATTCATGCAAACGAGAACGTTTGCGATTTCGAGAGGGAGGTATGTCACAAGACTGTGACGACTATTACCTTTTTGTTGATTTCTTTATTACATATTTTATTTGGTTTTTCTTTTTGGAAGGATCTCTTGAAATCTAAATGCCTGAGTTGCATGAGGTGCATGGCCAGTATGTGAAACGGACAGGAATGTCCAGTGAGTCAAGACTGGACAGTTAAGGTCCAGTACGAGTCTGGAAGAGACTGATGGCACTGTAGATTGACAAGCCTGGAAGAGACTTGTGAAAGTGTATATGGACAAGTGTGTTGAAGAACTAGCCTGGAAGAGACTAGTTCAAAGTGAAGATGGACAAATCTTCAAGAGATTAGTCCATGTGGGGTCATCAGTGGAAATTCACTTTCAATTGAGCTACATTGCAAATTTGAATGTAGCCATAGTCAGCAAAGATGGGGATGCAATGGAAGCAACTCCTAAAATTTAGGGAGTTACTATTTTCGGACCTCAGAATCTGTTCGCGTCATTATCTTCGTTTTTGCACGAGGATTAATCCTTTGGTCTGTGTCGAGGTCAAATTTTGAACAGAGGAGGGAGAATTTTAGACCGGAAGGTTAGAACGGGAAATATCCTCCAGTGCTGCCATTTGGCACAAATTTGTGCACTTACCTCTTTAAAGAGGGGCTGGCGTGCAGTTTTTTCAGGATTGGGGGGCTCATTTGTGAAAGGGAGGAGGAACAGTTGCAGATGGAGAGCTATGGAGAGCTGGTCTACCTTGTCTATGATGCACAGAGGGTTGAGCTTGCTCCCTACTTTCTCTTTCTCTCCCCCTGACAGTTATGGATATGCTTTAGATGAGGGCCTTTCTGCTGATTCATGTACAGTTGTGTGGGAATATGTTGTTTTTGCACGAGGCAAGAGCCTCCTTTCTCCAGGAACAGGAGCAGTTGTTTGCTGCCCACAAGCAGGAACAGGTGAGGGTGGTAACCTCACCAAGCAAGTGTCTGAAACAGCACTAAATCAGTACTGATTCTGGACTGTTCAGAGGTTATCTCAGAACCCAATTGATGTCAGAATCAAGGGGCACTTGGCAAAGATGTTGGAGAACAGTGCAGGGAACAATCTGAGCTGAAAACAGGTTTCAGAACAGGTCTGAACCAGTAATTACAGTGGGCTGAACAGTACAGGGAACAGTATGAGCTGAAAACAGGTGTCAAAACAGGTCTGAACCAGTAATTACAGTAGGCTGAAATGGTCAACTCTGCACTCCAACCAGAAGTTTCAGACTTGGGCAAAGTTTCCCCTCCTGGTCAACTTGTTTTGGGTTAGTAATTGTACTGTTATGCTGCCAAATTTCACCCAGAATAGGTGAAAGACAGCCCATTGTACTTTCTCTCTTGTAAAAAAAAATAAAGAAATACCGCAAACACATGAGTCTTGCTCTTATGTACAAGAGTAATCGTTTTATTGTAAGTATCCAAAATAGCATGCTTCCTGTGGCACCATGGGATACCCAACAGAACATCACAGCCCTCTAGAGGCATAATATGGAACTCCTCTGTGTCCACATAGCTCTGAATATGCATACGAAGTTTGCCAAGAATGGGGGTGACAAGTTCAGTATGTCCTAGGCATGCCAAATCAGCCTATCCAACTGGTCCCATTTCCTCGGGATATATACCCAATTTAGCTACCAATGCTAGTGAGATAAAGTTTGCATGAGCTCCAGGATCAAAGAAAATAAGCACTGTGGAATCTCTGATCTTTCCCCAAGCTCTACACAATTCTGTAGCATCATCAACTAATTGATCTCCCACCATATCAGGCACTAACCCAATGCTGGGCTTCTTTTTACTTGCCGCATCTTTATCCTCCACATCTTTAGAAAATTGCCTTCCTGTTCACAAATAAAGCATTTTCCAGCCATCATTAAAGCCTTTCTTTCTTCAAATGATTTGCCTAAAAGTGGCCTCTTTTGTCCTTTACCCTGTTTAAAAGAAGTCTGAGGTTGCTACTGAAATCTTTTCTTCGAAAAATACTTCTTTGTAAAGCTGGTCCTTTCTGGAAATTGCTTCTTCTTCTTGCCAGGATCCTGCTTAAACTGAGAATCCTTCTTTTCAGTGCCTTTAAAGCTGTCAGCTTTTCCTTTCAACAATGCATTTGCTACACCAATATTTTCAATTAACTGTACCATATTTGTAACCCTAGTCTTGGTACAATAATCCCTGATGGCTTCGGGCAAACCGCAACAGTACTTTTCAATTTGTTCTGACAGGGGCACTGTCCTGTAAGAACTCACGGGCAAAAGTGCTTCCCAAAATTTCTTTTTGTACTCTTCTAAATCCGTACAATTTGCCACGTCCAATTTATGCCATGCAATCATGACATCTACTTCAAACGTGTTAGTTAACCACGAGGCTGCAAACAATTGTTTGAAATGAACCCAAGTGGCAGGTGCATATCCTTGCATCAACAATATGTTCCACCACTGCAAAGCATTACCTTTCAAAAAAGTTGCAGCCTTTCGCACCTTAGAAGTCTCAATAAAATTCCCTCCTATGTAAGCTACATCAAACTGCTGTATAAATGTCAAAGCTTTCAGCTTATCTTGCATACACTGAAGGTTTCAAACTTTATTGCTTGACCACCCTCTTTATAGTCTTTAGGCTTTGCATTTTTTGGTGTCAGGTTGTCATAGACAGGTGGCTGTAAAAAGGGGAGTCCCTTAGGTGCATTATCAGTATTCATTTCACCTGTCTTAGCTGCCATATGCCCACTAGGCTGAGAAAAACCAGCGGCTGCATTTTGTACTCCAAGCATCAAATAAGGACTCTGCATAGTCCGATAACCAAGTTGTAGACCAATATTAGCATAAAGTGGGTTCACTGCCTTAATAGGCATTATTTCTGGTGGCCCTCTAGGCAAGTATCCCTGATAACCCATGGGTAATCCAGCCATTGCTTGAAAAACTCACCCACCACTAAAGTAACTAGGATAAGTAGCAAATTGAGGAGGAATAGTCTAATGTGCCACTTGTGTATAACTACCTTGACCTTTCACTCCCTGATCCTGTGCTTGTGCTTCTTGATGCACTGGACCTGTCTCCATGTTTGGTGTCTTTTCCACATGCTCACACACATTAGAGGTTTGCCTTTTTGAGCGCTCCATGATATGATGTGATGACTCAGCCTGAGAATCCTCATTATGTGACTTCAAAAATTTTTGCATCTGAGGATTCTTTACTAGTTGTTGGAAAGAGCCAACCATACTCAGGAGTTGTGCCATAAACAAGTCCTGTTCTTGCTCCTCATCATGTGGTTCAATCTCGGTTCTAGAAGGTGCTAACACCTGTGCACCAATACTCTCTCTTCGGTGTCTATGAGCAAAAGAAGAACTCTCTTCTTCATGGGGGAGTTTTCCTTTGCCTTTATCCATGTCTGCAATCTCTCTAGTCCTATAATCTCTATAAAACCTATGTATGGCCTTTTCACCCAAAACTGTCCGAGCTTAAATTCTTACAGAAAAGAATTCAAATCCCGGGGATGGAACCATGCAACCGGTCTATGACTCACATAAAGCAGTAGTTCCTTCAATTAACACCTGGACTTTACATACACACACATAAACAGAGACCTCTCTCCCTCGCTCAACACCATACTGGCCCCGAAGACCGACGCCCCTCTTGGTATTTCTTTATCAATTAAAAGATAGAAAATTACAAAAATGGTAATGTTCCAAAATACATAACCTGTGAATTGTTGGTTTTCATCTCTTCTAAGTAAATTCCAGCTGCATAGGAACAGTACAACATGTCTAGATCAACACCCCTTACTGTCCAACATGTGCAGAATTCACTGTTCTCACTGTCCAGCATGTGCAAAATTCACTATTCTTACTATCCAGCACACTGTTCTTACTATCCAGCACACTGCTCTTACTGTTCAGCATGAGCAGAGTTCACTGTTCTTACGAATCAGCATGTGCAGAGTTCACTGTTCTCATTCAGCATGAGCAGAGTTCACTGTTCTTATTCAGCATGAACAGAGTAAACACAGAATTGTACCTTCGATGGAATCAATCCATCATGTAAAGCATTTCTTCTAAGAATAGAGAGAGAGATGATCAGAGGGAGCAAGCTCTACTTCAGTGCTTGAGTCAGAGACGTAGAAGTACTCTCCATGGCTGGTTTTCTTGCAGCAACATGCCCTCAGCTCCTCCAAACTTCATTCTCCCATCTGCCCCTTATGCCTATTACGTTTTTTTCTTATGCTCTCTCTCTCTCTTTTGGGAATTTGTGCCACATGGCATACATGTAATAATTTTTCCGTTTAACCCTTCCCGTCTGAAATTCTCCATGATCGGTGCAAAATTTGACCTCGGCAGAGACTAGAGAATTAATCGTCGTGTAAAAACGAAGACAATGACACGAACAGATTCTAGATTCCAAAAATAGTAACTCCCTAAATTTTAGGGATGGTGACCCTTGCATTCCTCAAGTTGTTCTGTGCAACTTTTATCATTGCGACCACATCAAAAGTGAAAAGTGACTCAGTTACAATGACTTTTAATCCGTGAGCATTTTCACATGTGCATCTTCTATCTTGGCCAGGCTCATTGTCCTGCACTATCTCCAGTGTCTAAGCACAGTCCCAAACCACTGGCATTCTATTCTTCAGTGCCCATTCAATATGGAACTGGTCCTACGGCTCAGACAAACCATTAGTCCAATTTGTCCCAATGGCTGCCTCTTCTGGCCATGCAAAGATCTCGCATATTCCAAGAGAACTCTGGGGGTAAAAAGCAACAGCAACAAAAGAAAAGAAAAATAAAATATTTATATAAGTAAATAAGAAAAACAACTATAAAAAGTATCACCACCTCGTGACAGAGTGTACCACCACGACAGAAACACAAAGAGATAGACACAGACACAAAGGGCAAAACTCAAACCCTAAACGCAAAACTCAAAACTCAAACACAAACAGAAGAAAGGAGAGAGAGAACACAACTCTAAGTGAATGAATGTTGTAAATGAATGTAAGAGTGTACAGTGTGCTCAAGAGCAGAGCAATGTCGGAGTGTGACATCCACAGAAGATGGATCCCAAGTCTATGACCACCAGTCGGAGTGTAGGAGTGCTAAATAGTGAATGGCAGCAGGCTGGTCACCAAAACGCAGCAATCTGGAGGCTGAAAACTGGTAAACGCAGCAATGTACCACCGATCCGAGGCTGAAAACTATGCACAGTCTGATGTAAACAGTAGGCTGAAACAGTGTTTGAGAGTGTCAAGGCTTGCAATGCTGAAAATGCAGGATGGCTAACCCTGGAGATGATGGACAGCAGGCTGAACAACAGTCTGGGATAGTCTAGAGCAGTCACAAGCAGCAAATGAGAGCTGTCGCCTACAGCAATGGACAGGCTAAAGATAATGTGGCTGCAATCGATGATGGCTGGTGGAGGTGGGCTGCAGGCTGGAAACTGGGCGCCAACAGCAGCAAAGGGTGTGTGGGCTGGTGTAACCTACAAACAAGGATGATAGCTGAATGGGGGCAGTCTGTTTATTTATAGATGTGGAAGGGCGCCCCAAAAATTAGGGTTTCCACTAAACTCTCTCGAACCGCTCCCCGCTATAGGGTTTCCACTGAACTCTCTCGAACCGCTCCGTTTAAGGGTTTTACCCTAAAAAAGCATTTTTAGTGTGTTTTGGGGCTGTTTAAGAGGCTAATCAGCAAGTAATGCATATTTTAGCTCAACACCCTCCATATTGAAACACTGCAAAACCTTGGAGGTATACTCCTGCTAAGATAGATAGAGTAATCATTTTGACCTATCTCTGAGTATTCGCATGCCAAGAATGTGTTTTGCATCACCAAGATCCGTCATGTCAAAGCTGCCATGAAGACTTTGCTTCAGTGAGTCCAAGGAATGAGTATCCCTACCAGCAATCAGCATGTCATCAACATATAAAACCAAGATAATCAAGTTGCCATCGGTTGCCTTCTTGGTGTACAAGTAGTGATCCACTTGACTTCTATGAAAACCTTGAGATTGCATAAATGTATCAAACTTATGATACCATTCTCTTGGTTCTTGTTTCAGCCCATACAAACTCCTTTTGAGTTTACATACCATCTTCTCTTTCCCTTTTTCCACAAACCCTTCAGGCTACTGCATATATATGTCTTCATGCAGATCACCATGTAAGAATGCAATCTTTACATCCATCTGTATGAGCTCCATATCTTCAGCTGCAACCAAGCCCAAAATAGTTCTCAATGTAGTCATTTTGACTACGGGAGAAAAGATCTCATCAAAGTCAACTCCGTGTTCCTGCTTGTACCCCTTCGCAACCAATCTTGCTTTGTACTTTGGCAAGGAACCAGAAGTGACCTTTATCTTGTAAACCCATTTGCATAGAAGGGTTTTTTGCCCTTTAGGCAACTGCACCAAATCCCAAGTGTCATTTTTCTCAAGAGATTCCATCTCTGACAACATGGCTTTATACCGCTTCTTGTTGTCCTATCTGTCCATTGCTTCCTAGAAACAAGACGGTTCACCACAGTCTATCAACATGACATAATCAGCCACATTGTTTACACCAGGAACGAATCTACCAGGTTGTCTAGTAGCCCTAGACGATCTCCTAACCCAATGATCATTGTTTACTGGTTGTTGAGCCTACAAATTTCCATTTTCAGCTTGCTATCCTTGCATTTCAGCCTGCAAATCAGCATTAACAGCTTGTTGTCCTCGCTATTCCTGCACATCCAATGGCTCATCATTATGAGCAATGGCTGGCTGATCATTTCCAACATTATTTTTTGCATTTGCAGGTTCATTTATAGCAGGTATTTGCTATTGTACAATGGGCACATTGCTGTCCAAAAGGTATTTTTCCTGGAATACAACCCTATGGATTTCCTCCATTCTTTCGGGTTGTTTGTACATGCGATCTTCCCAGAAGACAACATCATTGTTGCGTACTACTTTCCTTTTCTCGGGATCCCATAATCTATATCCCATTTCACATTCATCACCATATCCTAGAAAAATACATTTACAGGACTTTGGCTCAAGTTTGCTGCATTTTTCCTTACGTATATGCACAAATGCTTCACAGCCAAACACTTTCAAGTGTGCATACAAAGGTGGCTTGCCCAACCACGATTCTTGGGAAACTCCCCCCCCAAAGACCTGTTTGGTGACCGATTAATCAAGTGTACGGCTGTCATAACAGCCTCTGCCCAAAAACTATGGAGTAATGCAGTATGAAATAGCATCATACGGACCTTATCCTGTATGGTTCGATTCATACGCTCTGCAACTCCATTTGGGGTGGATTATGAGGAGCAATGAGCTCCCTCTTTATCCCTTTGCTGTCACAAAATGCCTGAAAGGCCTTGGACACATATTCCCCACCATTGTCAGAGCAAAGACACTAAAGTGTCTTATCAGTCTGATTTTCAACCAATGCCAAGAATTTTTGAAACTCGCCAAGCACTTTGTCCTTGCTACGAATATGGTAAACCCATACCTTCCATGTAGCATCATCAACAAAGGTGACAAAGTATTTCTTTCCCCCTAAAGATAACCCTGGCATCTAACATACATCGGAATGTACTAGCTCTAGAGAAGAAGATTTCAGCAAAAGAGACTTCTTATGAGACGTTTGTGCATGTTTACCATAAACACAATGATCACAATGCTCAAAATCAGCATAACAAAGACAAGGCAAGTAACCCAAACGAGAAAGCACTTTCATTCCAGTTTGACTCATATATCTGAACCGGCCATGCCACAAAGAAAAACTTGGTTGCTCGATCACTGCAATAACATGGTCATGCACACTAGATACACGAAGAGGATACAAAGTATCACTTTTACAACCTCTGCAAATCACTCTAGATCCCTTACAAATCTTCCATTTCCCATCACCAAAGGTGGTATGAAATCCATCGTTATCTAGCTACCTTGTGCTAGTCAAGCTCTTCTTGAGCTGAGGTACATGCCATACAAGCTGAAGTGTGAAGACAGAACCATGCTGAAACTGCAATTGCACACTGCTAATACCTGCAATGTCACATGCATAGTTGTCCCCAAGATGGACAACACCATG
Organism: Lygodium microphyllum; assembly: GCF_053477565.2. Classification (NCBI taxonomy): domain Eukaryota; kingdom Viridiplantae; phylum Streptophyta; class Polypodiopsida; order Schizaeales; family Lygodiaceae; genus Lygodium; species Lygodium microphyllum. The sequence continues at coordinate 140,175,832 of NC_141153.1, forward strand.
TTGACTCCTTGTATAGTCAGAAGACCACTCTCGATGAGGGGTGACATGAAAGGAAGCACCTGAATCTAGAATCCAAGTGTGCATGTCATCATCCGTATCTGCAAGTAAAGCATGTGTACTAAAGTGTGAAGAGACTAAGAGTATGTCATTCCCATTGTCACTGTCATGAGTTACTGCATTCACTTCTTCAATTTTGACACTACTCTTCTTAGGCTGACTCTCTTTCTTCTCTTCCTTGTTTCAGCAAATGCAGGTTCAAACTACACACAAGTGACCAAGGTACAAGCAAGTACCAACCAGCAATAAATGACCACGTAAAAGCAGAAATTTCAGACCTGCAATAAATTTTCAGAAGCACTAAACCTTGTGCTACAGCACTCCACAACTGATTACAGCTGTTCCAAGGACAAATACATCACATTACATGAGAAGTCCCAAATTTTAGCTGCAATTTCTGTTGTACATGCACCCACGGGCACAAAATTTGACACACACGGTCAAAAGCCCCAAAATTTTTGTGCTCAAAGCATCAACCATACATCTGCACTATCTCTGACATGCATAGAACAAGCCGATTTTGCCAAAATAGAGCAATTTCAGCAAAACCCCCAAATTTTTCCAAGTGCTAGATGTCCGAATTGCATGGAATTAAGCCCGCATGTACATAAAATGACAAATGGTGAACAAATTTCGCCCTAACAGCAAAAGCCCCAAATTGCACGAGGTCCAATGTGCATCAATGTCGAGAAATTGGATAAATTTCAGCCCAATTCTTGCATGTACATGAAAAGCCCCAAATGTCAAAGGCAAAACGTCACAAATCCTTGCAATTTCTGAGGCAGATATCACTATTGTGTCTTGCTCGCATCAAATCTGGACAAATCCCCAAATTTCTAACACAAGTCTGCCCAAAATCATGAACTATGCTTACACACACTAACGCCCGCAAAGGAAAGGGGTAAAAACTGATTTTTTTTTGGAGAAAAAAAAATGTGACCGGGGGGGGGGGGGGGGGGATCCGTTGACCCGCTGTGCAGGTCGTCATGCGTCCGTCGGCGCCTCTACAGACCATTGCCTGTCAACTGTCGTCACCAGCCCATCACATGCCGTCTGTCCCGTCTTACGCCTACAGCCCGTCGACTCCAATCCACTGTGTCCGTGTGCTACGACACTGCCCTGTCGCACCCAGCTACTACCGTCGCCTGCTCACGTGACGTCTGCAGCCTGCGACTTGCAACTCCTGCTCGCCTACGACACTCAATCTGACGACTGTAAGCTCCTGCTCGTTTGTCACTCAGCCTAATGAGTGTTAATGACTCCGAAAAGCGTGCACGACCTATGAGCTCTGATACCAGTTTGTTATGACAGAGAGCACGAGGATCGAGACATGCAATGCTTTCTCACAATAGAGATAGAGAGAGAGTGCATAGTAGAGGGGAGAGTGAGCACGACACAATGTCCTTGGGTACAATGACGAGTGTATCTCTTTAGGTTTTTTAGATAGATATATATGAAAGTACAAATGTGCTAAGGGTGTGTTCACACCCGTGCACATATAAAAGGCACGATGGCCCTTTATTCCCAACAAAAGGGACTGGGCTCCCAGAATGGGGCGCCACCTAGACAACAGGTGCCCTCCCTCCGGGCGCCACCCTAGACAATCTCTTGCCTATTTATAAGCTGCCTTTGTCACTCATTCTTCACGGCTGATACATTCAGTCCGTCACCTCTTCTCTCCAACCTCTCCACTATCCTCACACCCCTTCAGGAGGCTATTGAGGTTCGTGGTGTTAGTAGAGTATTTGTCAGCTCATGTGTGAGTCTGAGCTTGATCTGGGCTGGGCATTTTTATTAGGTATTTTAGGTATTTTTCTGGTGTGGCATTTTATGCCAGTGGAGCATTTTTATGCACCAGTCGGCCAGCATTAATGCTGTCCGACCAGCATTATTGCTCCCCACTTTTTCAGCCTATTTATACTCAGTGCTCCTCCTCAGTTAGTATCTTCATCTTCACCATCTACAGACTCTGTGGAGAGAGGAGCCAATGCCAAAGCCAGTGCCAGTGCCCATGCAGCCAGTGACTCACTGTTGTATGCGACTGTCTCGTGTTCACATATATGGATTCCATTTCCCGTGCATACATCTGAGTTCTCATCTGTATCGTGTTCTTTTCTTTTTTCTTTTTGTCTCGTGTTTCAGCAGTTTATTTCAGCACATGTTTATGCTTCCACCGCTGCTCCACTTCTGATATGGTATCAGTTTTCAGGATTTGTGTTTCTGCTGTGTTTTATTGCTGATTTCAAGACTGTTTTCCCCTTTTCTACTCAGGCGGCTGCTGTTCCATACAGGCGACCTGTTTGACCTGCGTTCTCTGCAGTTTTACCATCACCTACTGCCTCCGCACCCTCTGCTGCCTGCGTTTTTCATCTGCAGTTGCTGGCGACAGTTTTCTACCTGTTTTTCTGCAGTTTACAGCCTGCGTTTTGCAGATTCAGCATCTCTCGTGGCTGGGTGACTGTTACTTCAGGCCGTTTTTGCTGTTTTTGGCAGTTTTTGACTGATTTTTTGACTTTCTGCAGCAGATTTTGTCTTCTATTGATCAGATTTTGGGTTCTATTGCATGTGAACTCTCATTTTCTGCAGTCTGTGCTTGTGTTTTGGCTGTGTTTCCTCTCTAAATTCCATCTCTTCCCTACTTCTCTTCTTATCCTCTCCATATGGCTCCTCCGTGCACTTCCACTGATGATAAGTTACATGGACCTGATTATCTCACATGGAGTGCTGTCATGAAAGCTTGGTTTGTGCAGAAGCGGTTATGGTACATCGTCTGTGGAGCTATTCCTCGACCTCTCCATCCTTTTCCTCTTCCTGAAGACTTTGATGAACCATGAGGAAGCGATGCTCACATGGGACTCGAACGATGCCCGTGCTTACTCGGCGTTGCTTCGGTGTATTTCTAAAGCGGTCTTACCGCCGGTTACCTCCTGTAGGACATCTCCTGAAGTATGCAGAAGTTGCAGCAGATGTACGAGGCACCTTCTACCATGCGAGCCGTCACACTTTATGGCCAGCTCCAGCATATGAAGTTTGAGCCGAAAGATACTATTCAGTCTTTTCTTCTTCGTGTTACGCAGGTACAGGACCAGCTTCGGCACATGCAATCTCCTCTTCCCGAGGCGCATCTCGTCGAGACGGTCCTCTACAAGCTCCCCCCGGAGTTTGATGGAGTGGCCAATGCTTTGCAGGCGCAGACATCATCGACTCCTGTCAGTTTTACACATATGTCCTCGATGCTTCTTGAGCATGAGACATCCTTGAGATTACAAGGGCGGCTTCCGGCACATTATGGAGGCGAGGCTTATGTAGCTTCAGAGAGGGGTGACGGGAAGAAGAAGTCGAAGGCCCAGTGTTACCACTGTGGCAAGAAGGGACATTTGCGGAAGGACTGCAAGACGTTAGCGGCTTCCAGGAAGAAGGAGCAGAAGACGAAGCGGGATGTTGACTCTACCGATGAGTCCTCTCCTTCATCAGACTCCGACTCAGATTCTCCGACCAAGGTGAAGTCCAAGGTGCGGAAGGGATCCTCTTCTTCGGATCGCGGGAAGGGCTTGGTGGCCCCTTCCTCGGCTGCTTTCTAGTGGTGGTGATGAGGTCATCCCTCACGACTCTCTTGTGCCAGAGAGGGAGTGTGAGCGGGTGTTCGGATGAGGCAGCCGCGCCTCATCTATACTTTTATACAGGTGCACAGGTTCCAGAGAGGGACGTCCCTGACGCATCGACTTCAGTCTGGCGGAATCAAATCCTGGAGCTGGGATTGACATCCAGGTTCATGATGAGCTGGTTATCTGACAGAGAGCAGGAGGCTTTCGTCTGGAGTTCACGTGAGGGGACACTTTGGCGGTCTGGCCAAAGGCCGGGAATCCATGGTCACCTATGTTCAAGGGCATTTTTGACAGGATGGTCTTGTATGCTACTGCGAGATATTGGTGATGGACACAGAGACATTCTATGATCTTCTCTATTTTCAGGTGTTTGGTACGATCGACATCGACATCAGGTTCTCTCCGAGGCACCTTGGTGGTGGCTTGATCACCCATTGCTTGGGTATCCATGGTTCTACTTGGTGGTTCTATGTTGTATAGTTTCTGATCCCTTTTCCTTGTACTATTGTATTGTATTGTATCAGATCACCCATGATCTGAGAGAGGGTGTTAGCAGAGTATTTATCAACTCATGTGTGAGTCTGAGCTTGATCTGGGCTGGGCATTTTTATTAGGTATTTTAGGTATTTTTCTGGTGTGGCATTTTATGCCAGTGGAGCATTTTTATGCACCAGTCGGCCAGCATTAATGCTGTCCGACCAGCATTATTGCTCCCCACTTTTTCAGCCTATTTATACTCAGTGCTCCTCCTCAGTCAGTATCTTCATCTTCACCATCTGCAGACTCTGTGGAGAGAGGAGCCAGTGCCAGTGCCCACGCAGCCAGTGATTCACTGTTGTATGCGACTGTCTCGTGTTCAGATATATGGATTCCATTTCCCGTGCATACATCTGAGTTCTCATCTGTATCATGTTCTTTTCTTTTTTCTTTTTGTCTCGTGTTCCAGCAGTTTATTTCAGCACATGTTTATGCTTCCACCGCTGCTCCACTTCTGACACGTGGTTCCTGGCTATCTTCATCATCTTCCTTGTGCTACGGTACCCTTGTTCCCTTGTATCACATTCATTCCATTCATCAAAGTTTCTTCTCTCTACTCAGTGTTTGCCGAGTTCACTCCGTGTTCCTCCCCGCAAACCCTACTGTCTCGCTGGTATGTCGTCTTTTAACATGTCTCAACTCATAGAGACTGCTACTACAGCCGATGCTTTGCTACGTGAAAAGGATTCGGGCTTCCTAGAGAGTGGGGAGAAGCCAAATAAAAAGTTTTTCAGGGCTGAGAAAAGGGGCAGATCTGAAAATCAACGTGAAAAGAGGCCAAAACAGCAAAGAAAGGGCTCGAAAACATTGGCACAACGCAGGGAATTAATGGTTGCATTGGTGCCCGATATTGTTAATGATCAGCCCAATGATGATGCTACTAAGTTGTGCAGAGCATGAGGCAAAATTTGGGATAAGCATACATTGATTTTCTTTGATAAGGTGATAAGGGCCCACGAGCCAACTTCATCTCTATTGACATGGCAGCCCATCTAGGCATTAGAGAAGATGATGTGGGACCCATGGGGGAAGTTGGAATGGCATGTAAAGGCCATGCAGAGCCCGTCACACCACTCATTTGAAAGCTTCGGTTGCATATATAGGGATAGGTGGACAGCAAAGAGTTTTTCATTGCTTCACTTGAGGGTTGTGATATATTGCTTGGTATGCCATGGTATCACTGTATGCATGCAGTGATTGATTCTCGTGTAAAAAATATCACTATTCAGCAAAAGGGAAAGATACTCACACTTGATGTAAAGTTGAAAGGTGAATCTGTCCCTGTTGTATCTACAGCTGCCATTTCTAAAGTGATGAAAATTCATCTTTCAATGTACTTGGTTTTTACTAAGGATAAAGATGATAGTGAGAATGTTGGGAATATGTCTAAATTAGAGAAGAATCGCGTGTCATTTTTGACAATGTATGCTCAGTCACTTCCAGGGCAACCACCGCCTCAAAGACCAGAAGATCATGGCATAGATCTTATCCCTGGAAGTAGCCCACCTAATAAGCCACCCTACAGAGTCAGTACAGCCCAACAAGAGGAGATTATGAGTCACGTGAATAAGCTGTCAGAAAAAAGGTTGATTCAGCCCAGCTCATCTCCTTTTTGTTCTCCAATGCTTTTGGTGCAAATAAAGGATGGTTCATGGCCTATATGCATTGATTATCATGCTTTGAACAAGATCACGATAAAGAATCGCTTTCCAATTCCTCAAATCAATGATGATATGGATAGATCGCCAGGGGCATCCATATTCCGCTGTATAGATTTGAAAAGTGGTTATCGTCAGATACGCATTAGACTAGAAGATGTGCCTAAGGCAGCTGTCAGGACATCTTTTGGATTATATGCGTTTCTTGTTATACCTTTTGGACTTACAAACAATATGTTGCTGATTTGAGCTTTGCTAATGTTTATGATCAGCTTTGAAATCGCCAAAGGCATGAACACTTTGTGCTAAGAGATGGATTTTTTATGATGCATGGACGACTATGTATCACAAAGTAGTGAAGGCTCAAAGTTATCACTGAAAGCCATGCTCCTCCATATATAGGACACAAAGGTATTAATGTCACAATCAAGGCAGTGAAGCATTTCTTTTATTGACCAACTTTGAGACATGATGTAGAACAGTTTGTTAGGACATGCATCATATGTCAGAAGGTAAAGCATGATAGGCAAAAGATGCGGGGTTTGTTGCAATCCTTGCCTATTACAAATAGGCCTTGCCAAAGCATTGCAATGGACTTTATTTTTGAGCTTCCTAAGACACCTACAAGGAATGATGGGATATGGACTATCATTTGCAGGTTTAGCAAACAAGCACATTTCATTCCCGTAAGGAAGAAAATAAAGATTGATCATATGGCACGATTGCTTTTACAACACATCTTTAAGTATCATGATATGCCAAAGTCAATCATTAGTAATCGAGACCCTCAGATGACTAGTTTATTTTGGAAGGGATTATTTGAGAATATGGGTACCCTGCTGAAATTCTCATCTTCCTTCCATCCCCAAACAGATGGTCAGTCTGAGAAAGCAAATTCCACAGTGTTAGATCTTTTGAGGTGCTATGTTTCAAACCACAAGACACATTGGGAGTAATATTTGCCCTTGGTTGAGTTTGCTTACAACAACACAGTGCATAGTTCCATGGGCAAAGCTCCATTTGAGGTGGTTGAGGGTAGCAAGAAGGTACCGTCTATTCTGCAAACTAAGGATAAGATCTTTCAGGCTGATCGATATGTGGAAAACTTGGATGTAGCCTATGTCAGAGTGCAGCGATGCGGAAGCGTGGGACCAAGACTGAGAGAGAGAGAACGCAGAGAGAAGAGAGAGAAAGAGACAATGGAAGATGAAGATCTACTATATAAAGTGTGCTGTATACAAAGATATGCAAATATGTACACGGGCGCAGTGCGCAGGACTGCGTGTCTCCACCTCGACGATGCAACTTGCTGTTCACCTCAAAGTCCGCTACAGTCTGCACGATCTCCAACCTGAAATCTGCAAACAGAGATGTAATCTGCACGAGCCTCCAGCCTGAAACCTGCGATCAGAGATAGGAGAGACTGCAGAAGATCGGCTATAAATAGCCAGAAAATGGGCGCCAAAAATAGACAGGTCGGCTGCATTATTGTCCAGGTACAGGTTGGACTGCCACGTGGCAGTCTGACTGGTCAGTCCGACTGTCTGCCTGTGTGGACAGGATCTGATCGCTAACACCCCCTCTCAGAGCCTGGGCGGGGCAGAAGCCTGAGGGATCTGGCATGTCTCCGAAGTAGAGCCTGGGGAAGGGCCTTCGTAAACAAATCTGCAAGATTGTCCTCCGTCTTGCAGTACTCCACAGCGATGGTCTCATCCAGAAGCTTCTCTCTGATGAAGTGGTACTGGATTTCTATGTGCTTTGTCCGGGCATGGAAAACAGGATTCCGTGCCAAGGCAATGCAACTCTCATTGTCGCATTGCAGCAAAGTAGGACGAGTCTGGGGGCAGCCAAGCTCCTCCAACAATCTCCGAAGCCACATAGCCTCACATGTGGTGGAAGACGCGGCCCGATACTCCGCCTCAGTAGACGAAAGGGCTACTGTGGGCTGTTTCTTGCTACTCCATGAGATAACACCAGCACCCAAGGTAAAACAGTAACCTGAAATAGACCGCCCGTGGTTCACATCACCAGTCCAATCCGAGTCGCTCCAACCTGCAAGTACAAGATCTGAACCACCTGTGCCTGCTGGATAATGAATCCCTAAATCAGATGTCCCCCTCAAATACTGAAGTATCTGCTGGGCAGCCTGCCAATGCACCGTCTGAGGTTCACTCATGAACCCCGCCAAGAGACCAACAGCAAAACAAAGATCAACACGAGTGTTGAGGAGCCAAATCAATGATCCAATCAATTGACGGTAGCGGGAAGCATCCGCCATGGGAGAAGCTAAATGTGAAGTGGCCTTCCAGTTCGGATCCATAGGAGTAGAAATGGTCCGACAATCCTCCATCGCAAAAGAAACCAAAAGCTCCTGTACATATCTCTGCTGAGAGATGAAAATCCCCCTCTGAGATTGATAAATCTCATGGCCCAAGAAGAAATGGAGTAGACCCAAATCCGTCATCTCGAACGTCTGATGTAAAGCTGCCTTCGTCTCTTTGACCTTCTATGCATGATCACCTGTGACAATCAAATCATCAACATACAACACAAAAAGCACACAACCAGCCTCGGAAGTGTATACATAAAGCTGCGGATCGGCCTTGGAACGCCGATATCACAACTGTGACTAAAGGAACGAATCAATCTTCTCATTCCATGCACGCGGAGCCTGCTTGAGGCCATACAAGGCCTTCTTCAACCTGTAGACTTTCCCATCTGAAGATCCAAAGCCAGGAGGCTGCGCGACATAGATCTCCTTCTTCAAATCACCATTGAGGAAGGCCGACTTTACATCCAACTGGTAGACAGGCCATCTCCTATGGCCAGCCAAGGCAAGAACAGCTCGAATAGTCGCCATACGAGCAGTGGGGGCAAAAGTGTAATGACAATCAATCCCTGGGCGCTGTGCAAAACCTTTAGCAACAAGGCGAGCCTTGTGCTTGTCCAAAGAACCATCGCTAAGGTACTTGGTCTTGAAGACCCATTTGACGTCAATCACCTTCTTATTCGGGGGGCGAGGCACGAGATATCAAGTGCCATTCCTCTCAATAGCCTCCAACTCGGCTTCCATAGCTTTCTTCCATGGTGCGGACTGTAAAGCCTCCTTCACGGAGGTGGGCTCTCAATCCTGCATAACACGGGTCATCAAACAATAGTTAGAGCAAACAAGCTACGTAGAATGTGCCTGGTGCCTCCGTGACCATCGCGGACCATCCTGCGGTCCCCACTCCTCAAGGGCCCCCTCGATCCCTGAATCACAAAGTGTGTCACGGGCCCAACGAGGAGGCCGGACCTCTCCTCGTCTCTCTCCATCAGCTGAAGACTCTGGGATATCCACCGGTAGTAACTCCTCGGGGGTGACCGGTGGAACAATAGACTCTGTATCGGAAACAGAATCAGAATCAAAAGGCGCGGGCTCCAAAGGAACTGTCTCAGGAGCCCAACTCTCTCCTGGATCTCCAAGAACGGGATGCTTCTCACCCGCTGCTATGGCCGGAACCTCCACGAACCCCACATCTCGACTGGTGTACACATCCCGCTTGACGGGATCATACAAACGATAGCCTTGGGACTGAGAGCTGTAGCCAACAAACACCTGTCTTCGGGAAGTTGCTTCAAATTTATCATGATGAGCCTTGCTCATGTGAACATAGGCATCACACCCAAAAACCCTAAAATACGGCCGAATTGGGGGATCGGTTAAGGATGTGGACTGCAGTAGCCACAGCCTCGGCCCACAGAAACTGAGGTGTCTGTCGGTGCTCCATCATGGTACGCGGCATCTCGATCACACTTCGGTTCTTCTGTTCAAGAATGCCATTTTCTTGAGGAGTGTTGGTGTTAGCAAACTCCTGGTGAATACCTATCTGCACAAAAACGAGCAACTCATTAGAAACAAATTCACCACCCTTGTCGGATCGCAAGGTCTTCAATCGCCGGCTTGATCAGCTCTCCTCAAAGAGAAGCCAATCCTTGAAGTGGGAGAAAGCTTCTGACTTCAACGCCAAGAAATAGGCCCAAGTCATCCTGCTATAGTCATCTACGATCAACATGAAGTACGAGCTTCCTCTCAAGGACTCGTTCCTCATAGGGCCACAAAGATCCGTAGAGACAAGCTCCATCGGTGAAGTAGACCGCCGCGAAGCTTTGTGGGGAATCGCATCCCTATGCTGTTTTCCACGAATGCAGGAGACGCATGGCTGCTGGCTCACCACTATGTCTGGCAACCCTCGAACAAGCTGTCCACGTAACGCCCTCCGAAGATAATCATAGTTGAGGTGACCAAACCGAGCATGCCATAGCTTTGACTGTGTCTGAGAGGTAAGAAGAAGAGTAGGGAGGGCGGTAAAAGACGTCAATTTGTAGATATCATTCTCCTCATATCCTGACGAGAGAACCTTCCTTGACCCACGATCAAGGACTCGCACCGAATCACTGTCAAACTCCACCAAAAGTCCAAGTGAACAAATCTTATGAACCGAAAGTAGATGATACCCTAAACCTGGGACATGCAAGACCTCTGAGGTATGGGTACCACCACATCCATCTGGAATAAGCTGCATCTCACCCCGTCCTGCAATAGACACCAAAGAGCTATCTCCAATGAGAATCTGCCCACGCGAAGGTCGCAACTGGGCAACACCAACTGATGAAGGAGTCATGCACCGGGAGGCACCACTATCAACGATCCACTCTCGAGCCTGGGGAGTTGTCATCGTAGCATCAGAAGCATTCGATGGAGTCCTTAATGACAGCTAGATGAAGAAACGCAGTTGATGAGGGTGCAGCCACCGCTCCAGAATCCTTCGTGTCCTTGTTGGTGTCCTTCTTGTCTTTGTCAGGAAAATCCTTCTTCCAATGGCCGGTCTTTCTACAAATATGGCATGTGGATTCTTTGTCCTTGTCCTTGTCCTTGTCCTTGTCCTTCTTTGACTTCTTGTCCTCTTTCTTCTTCTTTTGGTCCTTCCCCTTCTTCTGAGAGGCTTGACCTGTCAAGGCTTCCGACTTGGAAGCATGTTGTCCCTTCAGTTGTTCCTCTTGGTCCAAGACCATAGGAACCAGCTCTTCCCATCGAAGAGTAGACTCACGCCCCAAAGCAATAAGGGCGGAGTAGAAAGCACCGAATCGTGGCGGCAACTGGGACAAAAGTGTGATCGCCATGTCTTCGGAGGAAATCGGCTTCCCTGCATTCTGAACCTGCATCTGAAGTTGTCTAAGCTTGTTGATGTGCTCCCGCAACGAAGAAGACTTGTTCACGGACAAGGTCCGCATCTGCACCTCCAAAGAAACCTGCTTCATAAGGGTCATCCGATTATACATCTGATCAAGCTCCAGCCATATCTCCCGAGCCACCGTCAAGTGCCTGATGTGGGCTATCACGGCTGTAATATAAGACAGAAAAAGAAAAGAACGAATCCGGACATTCAGTTTGTCCCAGTGAGACTATGCCTTGGCCAACTCCACACAAGCATCGGAAGAGAGTTTGGACTCATCTCTCACTGAGGGCCGGTCGATCTCCTCTTGTACAAGCTCCGCCAAATCGTAGGACTCAAGGATGGCCAACATCATCACGCGCCAGATGCGGTAATTATCGCCGTCGAGCTTTTGATCTGTGGGAAGAGCCGGTAAGACAGGCACCTTCTGTTAGCAGATATTAGTCAGCTCATGGTGTGAGTCTGTGTGCAGAGGCTGGGCATTTTATGTAGCATTTTATGCAGTATTTTATGGCACATTTTTGTGGCCATTTATGATGTATTTTTAGCATTTATTGCTGGCCGACCAGCATTAAATGCTGGCCGACCTGCATTTTATGCTCCCCACTTTTGTGGCTATTTATAGGGCTCCTCCTCCACAGTCTTCGGTACTTCAGCCATCAGTGGAGATCCTTCTGGGAGAGAGGAGCCGGTGCTGAGGAGCCCGCGCAGCCAGTGACTCACCATTGTATGCTGCTGTCTCGTGTTCGATATGGATTCCATTTCCCGAGCATACATCTGAGTTCTCATCTGTCTACTGTGTTCATTCTTTCTTCTGTCTTGTGTTTCAGCATTTATTTCAGCATATTCTTTACGCTTCCATTGCTGCACCACTTCTGACATGGTATCAGAGCTCAGGCTGCAACCTATTTGTGCTGTGTTTTCTTGCTGATTTCAGGATTTACACCCTTCTTGCTGATCAGGCAGCTGTCCTTCCTACTGGCGACTGCTGATTTGCTGCTGGCGACAGTGTTTCAGCATTTGCGTTTTGCGTTTTTCTGGACAGATTTGAGTTTACTGCTGTTCCACTCTTTGCTGCCCGTGTTTCCTTCATCAAACTGCTGGCAACAGTCTTTAGCCCCTGTTTCTTCAGTTTGCAGCCTGTGTTTTGCTGTTTACAGCATTATTTTTTGCCTATTTTTCTGATTATTCAGGCCGTTTTTGCTGTTTTTGGCAGTTTTTGACTGATTTTTTCACTTTGTGCAGCAGCTTTTGGCTTATTCTGGTCAGCCTTTGGGTTATATTGCATGTGAACTCATTATTTTTGGTGTTTTTGGTTGCGTTTTGGCTGTGCTCACTCTCCAAACGACCTTTTTTTTCTTCTACTTCTCTTCTTATCCTCTCCATATGGCTCCTCCGTGCACTTCCTACAAGCTCCCCCCGGAGTTTGATGGAGTGGCCAATGCTTTGCGGGCGCAGACATCATCGTCTCCTGTCAGTTTTACACATATGACCTCGATGCTTCTTGAGCATGAGGCATCCTTGAGATTACAGGGGCGGCTTCCGGCACATTATGGAGGTGAGGCTTATGTAGCTTCAGAGAGGGGTGACGGGAAGAAGAAGTCGAAGGCCCAGTGTTACCACTGTGGCAAGAAGGGACATTTGCGGAAGGACTGCAAGAAGTTAGCGGCTTCCAGGAAGAAGGAGCAGAAGACGAAGCGGGATGCTGACTCTACCGATGAGTCCTCTCCTTCATCAGACTCCGACTCCGATCCTCCGACCAAGGTGAAGTCCAAGGCGCGGAAGGGATCCTCTTCTTCGGATCGCGGGAAGGGCTTGGTGGCCCCTTCCTCGGCTGCTTTCTAGTGGTGGTGATGAGGTCATCCCTCACGACTCTCTTGTGCCAGAGAGGGAGTGTGAGCGGGTGTTGGTGGGGCTGCAGTGCCTCATCTATATTTTGATACAGGTGCACAGGTTCCAGAGAGGGACGTCCCTGACACATCGACAGTATCTGGCAGTGAAATCCTAGAGACTGGTGTTGATTTCTGGGTTCATGATGAGCTGTTCTTCTTTACAGAGAGCGAGCGGCTTTCGTCTGGAGCTCATATGAGGGGACACTTTGGTGGTTTGGCCAAAGGCGGGGAATCCATGGTCACATGTTCAGAGACATGTTTGGCAAGATTGGCTTTGTATGTCCTGAGTGACATAGGTGACATTACACAGAGAGCTGCTATGAGTCTTCTCTATTTTCAGGTGTTGTTGGTACGATCGACATCGACATCAGATACTCTCCGAGGCATCTTGGTGGTGGGCTGGCCACTCACCGCTTCGACATCCATGGTCCTTCTGGTGTTTATTTGTTGTGTAGTTTATGATTCTCCATCATTGTACTATTTCATTGTATCCGATCACACATGATCTGAGAGAGGGTGTTAGCAGATATTAGTCAGCTCATGGTGTGAGTCTGTGTGCAGAGGCTGGGCATTTTATGTAGCATTTTATGCAGTATTTTATGGCACATTTTTGTGGCCATTTATGATGTATTTTTAGCATTTATTGCTGGCCGACCAGCATTAAATGCTGGCCGACCTGCATTTTATGCTCCCCACTTTTGTGGCTATTTATAGGGCTCCTCCTCCACAGTCTTCGGTACTTCAGCCATCAGTGGAGATCCTTCTGGGAGAGAGGAGCCGGTGCTGAGGAGCCCGCGCAGCCAGTGACTCACCGTTGTATGCTGTTGTCTCGTGTTCGATATGGATTCCATTTCCCGAGCATACATCTGAGTTCTCATCTGTCTACTGTGTTCATTCTTTCTTCTGTCTTGTGTTTCAGCATTTATTTAAGCATATTCTTTACGCTTCCATTGCTGCACCACTTCTGACACCTTCCGGTCCATGATCGTCTGGAACTCCAAGTCAATCTCTGTAGACATCTTCACCTGTAACGCCTTCACAAACGCAAAAGCAGCCCCCTCTGACTGTGAAAACGCAGCCTGCTAGGGCTCTTTCTTCCGCGTCCCGTACGTTCTTCACCTACCAGAGGCGATGAAAAAGTAAAACCTGCACTTGAAAGCTGAAAACTCAGCCTTCCTCCTCTTCAAACAGCAGCAAACAGCAGCAAATCCACCAACTGGACTCCTTTCCCGCGCGTCCACGCTCGCTTCAGTCTTGTTCCAAACGCTGGAAACGCAGCCTTGTGTCGCGATGGAAACTCCTCTTCAGGTTGGTTCTTCACTCAGCCAGTCCTTCTACACTGCTCTGATACCATGTCAGAGTGCAGCAATGCGGAAGCGTGGGACCAAGACTGAGAGAGAGAGAACGCAGAGAGAAGAGAGAGAAAGAGACAGTGGAAGATGAAGATCTGCTGTATAAAGTGTGCTGTATACAAAGATATGCAGATATGTACACGGGCGCAGTGCGCGGGACTGCGTGTCTCCACCTCCACGATGCAACCTCCTGTTCACCTCGAAGTCCGCTGCAATCTGCACGATCTCCAACCTGAAATCTGCAAACAGAGATGTAATTTGCACGAGCCTCCAGCCTAAAACCTGCGATCAGAGATGGGAGAGACTGCAAAAGATCGGCTATAAATAGCCAGAAAATGGGCGCCAAAAATAGGCAGGTCGGCTGCATTAAATGCAGCCGACTATCCAGGTACAGGTCGGACTGCCACGTGGCAGTCTGACTGGTCAATCCGACTGTCTGCCTGTACGGACAGGATCTGATCGCTAACAGCCTATGCAAAGATAAAATATGCACTTTAGAGATCGCAAGAAAAGCAAAAGAGGACAGCTGATCACCACAGACGTGCTTTGCAGTTTACAGAGGGTGATTATGTATTGCTACATTTTGAAAAGACAAGGCTGAAAAAGATTAAAGTAAAAGAAAGATTGTATCCAAAGTTGAGTATGAGATACTATGGGCCCTTCCAGGTGTTGAAGAATATCAACTGAAATTACCTCCACATTGGCGGATACACAATGCCTTTCATGTCAACTTATTGAGGCTATTTCATGATGATGTGCCAGAGGATATGTTTGCTGAAATTCAACCTAAAGTTGAGGAGTTGCATGAGATTTTGGTACCCGAGAAGATTTTGGCACATAAGGAAAGAAAGATCAAAGGTAAAGTTTCCAGGAGATACTTCGTAAAATTTCAAAATTATTCACCAATGGATGCCAAATGGATGGAAGAGAATGACTTGGTAGACCATCATCAGTTGTTGCAGCTTTATCTAGATGCCTTTCAGTTAGAGCCGACTTTAGTTCGGACTCCGTTGGATTCAGTAGAGCAAGGGTCCGAAGTATTGCCTAATGCTCTAGGGGAAGGTAGCGCTTCCACTCCTCCAGTTATGGACAGCTCTCGTATGTAATGGATCTCAGATATATTCAGCATGCATCCAAGGTACTGTGCTGACAGTATGTTTGCCATGAGGTCACTACTTAGTGTACTAGTCGCTATGAGATGTATGCAAATGAGTATGAGTTCCACCTGGGCACTAGAACTATACTTTTGCATCAGCTTATGATCAATTTGGTATGAATTTTGCCTCAATTTTGAGATAAAAATTCTGATCAGTTTCAACTCAGGTTTTTATCAGCTTGAGAACCATTTATGGTCACTTTTGGGATCAATTTTGCATCAGTTTTTGCATTGATTGTGTGAGAGTGTGCAACGGAAGAAGAAACGTGAACACAGATGGGGAGAGAGAGAGAGAGAGAGAGAGAGAAAGCAGAAAATGAAGGAAGAAAATCTGCACTGACTAAAATGAATGCTGAATACAAAGCTGTGGACTGATCAATCCCTGCACGCAGCCCGGAGCATCAATGAGGGCACCAAATTAGGCTGATGATGACGGCAGCACCGAAGACGGAGGAAGATGACGGAGTCGGAGTGTGCACCTGCCAAGGAAGGAGGGAAGATGATAATACAACTGACTGCCAAGTAGAAAATAGCTATAAATAGCCAAAAACCCCAAAAACTGGCCGACCTGAAATTTGAGGCCAAAAATATATCCGACCAGCATTTAATGCTGGTAAAAATGCCAAGAATGCTCAAAAAAAACCCGGAAAGGGTGGACAATGTCCAGCAATGAGGCAAGCTAAAGAATGCAGAAATTGCCCCAAGAAATGCACATAAAATCCCGACTAGAGGAGAAAATGCACTGAAATGCAATAAACTAAGCGCTCTAGAATGAGCTACCTCCTCCGTCAAAACAAGTGATAGACAAGTCAGAGCTCCTAAAGTCCTCGTCTGACTCAGACTGAGGCTCACAAGCAAGAGATGACAAGGCATGACAAACATGACTGCTAACACCCCCTCTCAGATCCTGGATGTAGCGAAAGGCCAAGGGAGAAACGGATCCTGGGGTGGCAAGAGGAATGCCAATGTCGATGAAGTCCATCGATGAAGATTGCCGATGAAGAAACTCCTCGGGATCCTGGGAAGCCCCCTCTAAAACAATAGGGGCTAGGAAATCCACAGCCGCATCACTGAGATCTGTTAGAGATCAGCGCCTGTACGGGACTGCACAGTCCAGTCGGACTGTGCAGTCGGATTGCCACGTGGCAGTCCGACAACCTGCAGTCCAGTCGGCTGCATTTAATGCAGCCGACCTGCCCTGGTTTTCGCCCAGTTTCCTGGCTATAAATAGCCGAGGACTTCAGCAGTCTCCTACACTTCTCTGCTCGCAGATTACAGACCGGTGGCACGCGCAGATTCCATCTCTGTTCGCAGGTTTCAGACGAGAGACAGTGCAGACTGCAGCGGACTTCGAGGTGAACAGCAGGTTGCATCGTCGAGGTGGAGACACGCAGTCCAGCGCACTGCGCCCGTGTATATATCTGCATATCTTTGTATTCAGCACACTTTATACAGCAGATCTTCATCTTCCACTGTCTCTCTCTCTTCTCTCTCTGCGTTCTCTCTCTCTCAGTCCTACGCTTCCGCACTGCTGCACTCTGACATGGTATCAGAGCAGTGTTAGAGGGCTGACTGAGCGCAGAACCAACCTGAAGAGGAGTTTCTATCGCGACACAAATTTGCGTTTTCAGCGTTTGAGGGCAGACAGGAGGGCTGTGCCTCGGAATAAGGCTGAAGCGAGCGTGGGCGCGCAAGAAAGGAGTCCAGGTGGTGGATTTGCTGCTGCTTACTGCTGTTTGACGAGGAGGAAGTTTGAGTTTTCAGCTTTCAAGTGCAGGTTTTGCTTTTTCATCGCCTCCGGCGGGTGAAGAAGTTAAAGGACGCGGAAGAGCCTTAGCAGGCTGAGTTTTCACAGTCAGAGGGGGCTGCTTTTGCGTTTGTGAAGGCATTACAGGTGAAGATGTCTACAGAGATTGACTTGGAGTTCCAGACGATTATGGACCGGAAGGTGCCTGTCTTACCGGCTCTTCCCGCAGATCAGAAGCTCGATGGCGACAACTACCGCATCTGGCGCGTCATGATGTTGGCCATCCTTGAGTCCTATGATTTGGCGGAGCTTGTACAGGAGATCGACCGGCCCTCGGTAAGAGATGAGTCCAAACTCTCTTCCGATGCTCGTGCGGAGTTGGCCAAGGCTCAGTCTCACTGGGACAAACTGAATGCCAGGATTCGTTCCTTTCTTTTTTTATCTTGCACTACAGTCGTGATAGCTCACATCGAGCACTTGACGGTGGCTCAGGAGATATGGCTGGAGCTTGATCAGATGTACAACTGGATGACCCTTATGAAGCGGGTTTCTTTGGAGGTTCAGATGCGGACCTTGTCCGTAAACAAGTCTTCTTCGCTATGGGAGCACATCAACAAGCTAAGACAGCTTCAAATACAGGTTTAGAATGCAGGGAAGCCGATTTCCTCCGAAGACATGGCGATCACACTATTGTCCCAGTTGCCGCCACGATTCGGTACATTCTACTCCGCCCTTATTGCTTCGGGGCGGAAGTCTACTCTTCGGTGGGAAGAGTTGGTTCCTATGGTCTTGGACCAAGAGGAACAGCTAAAGGGACAGAATGCTTCCAAGTCGGAGGCGCTGACAGGTCGAGCCTCTCAGAAGAAGGGGAAGGACCAAAAGAAGAAGAAGGGGGATAACAAGTCAAAGAAGGACAAGGACAAAGAATCCACATGTCATATTTGTGGAAAGACTGGCCATTGGAAGAAGGATTGCCCTGACAAAGATAAGAAGGACACCAACAAGAAGGACACAAAGGATTCTGGAGCGGTGGCTGCACCCTCATCAGCTGCATTTCTTCATCTAGCTGTCATTGAGGACTCTACACCGAATGCTTCTGATGCTGCGATGACGGCTCCCCAGGCTCGAGAGTGGATCGTTGATAGTGGTGCCTCCCAGCACATGACTCCTTCATCAGATGGTGTTGCCCAGTTGCGACCCTCGCGTGGGCAGATTCTCATTGGAGATAGCTCTTCAGTGTCTATTGCAGGATAGGGTAAGATGCAGCTTATTCCAGATGGACGTGATGGTACCCATACCTCAAAGGTCTTGCATGTACCAGGATTAGGGTATCATCTCCTGTCAGTTCATAAGATTTGCTCCCTTGGACTTTTGGTGGAGTTTGACAGTAACTCGGTGCGAGTCCTTGATCGTGGGTCAAGGAAGGTTCTATCATCCGGATATGAGGAGAACGGCATCTATAAATTGAAGTCTTCCACTGCCCTCTCTACTCTTCTTCTTACCTCTCAGACACAGTCAGAGTTATGGCATGCTCGGTTTGGTCACCTCAACTATGATTATCTTCGGAGGGCATCACGTGGACAGCTTGTTAGAGGGTTGCCGGATATAGTGGTGAGCCAGCAGCCATGTGTCTCCTGCATTCATGGGAAGCAGCATAGGGATGCCATTCCCCACACAGCTTCGCGGCGGTCTACTTCACCGATGGAGCTTATATCTACGGATCTATGTGGCCCTATGAGGAACGAATCCTTGCGTGGGAGCTCGTACTTCATGCTGATCGTAGATGACTACAGAAGGATGACATGGGCCTATTTCTTGGCATTAAAGTCAGAAGCTTTCTCCCACTTCAAGGATTGGCTTCTCTTTGAGGAGAACCGATCAGGCCGGAACTTGAAGACCTTGCGATCCGACAAGGGTGGTGAATTTATTTCTAATGAGTTTGCTCGGTTTTGTGCAGATAAAGGTATTCACCAGGAGTTTGCTAATACCAACACTCCTCAAGAAAATGGCATTCTTGAATGGAAAAACCGCAGTGTGATCGAGATGGCGCGCACCATGATGGAGCACGGACAGACCCCTCAGGTTCTGTGGGCCGAAGCTGTGGCTACTGCAGTTCACATCCTTAATCGATCCCCCACTTCGGCCGTTGATGGGATGACCCCTTTTGAGGCTTACTTTGGGACTAAGCCCAATGTTTCTTACTTTAGGGTCTTTGGGTGTGATGCCTATGTTCACATTCCCAAGGCTCACCGTGATAAATTTGAAGCAGCTTCCCGAAGACAGGTATTTGTTGGCTACAGCTCCCAGTCCCAAGGCTATCGATTGTATGATCCCGTCAAGCGGGATGTATACACTAGTCGCGATGTGCGGTTTGTGGAGGTCATAGTTACCAGGAACGGGGAACGGGACCCCCTGGAACGGGGGGAACGTCCAAAGTGAGGGAACGGGAACGGAGGGAACGGTATATATATATATATATATATATATATATATATATATATATATATATATATATATATATATATATATATATAGAGAGAGAGAGAGAGAGAGAGAGAGAGAGAGAGAGTCAACACTTGTCTTAGAATCTAGAGAGAGAGATCATATCAACCATAATTCATGAAATTAAACTCTAGAGACATAATAATCAAGTTTCAACAATAATAAAGATTCAAAACATTGTAACTACCAATGGATTGTCGCATTCATAATTCAACATTCTAATCAACAATGTTGCATAAGTCCAACTGGCAACAAGTGTGCATTGCAAAAACACAAAATATGCACTAAACTTTAAAGCCTAAATAGTAAATATCCAAGTTACAAGAGCTCCAATTTCCAAGTCAATACTCTAAAGTTCCAAAAGGCTAGCTACTAAGTGCTCTGATTCATGGAAGATGGCTCCACTGTGCCTGAAGGCTCATCCTGTTGAACAACATCCTGCCCATCATCATCACCATCATCATCATCGTCATCTTTTTCCCAACATATAAAAGAATCAGCCTTTGCAACTGATGTACGAGCTAGCAAGCGAAGATTGGAGCTTACATAAACTAGGTCATTCGTCTTCATTGTACCAAGACGATTTCTCTTCTTTGAGTGAATGTGATTGAATGAGCTCCATAGTTGCTCTAAACAAGAAGAGCTAATTGTTTGGCTAAGAATACGAATAGCCAAACTCTGCAACTCTGGAGCTTCTGCCCCGTAGTCCTCCCACCATAAAGCAACCCCAATATTTATCCTGTCCTCTAGTGCATCCTCTGTACCAAACATCCCTAATGTTTGCCGATATACAGAGAGCTGATTTTTAATTTTGCGTTGCATTTCACGGCTGGGATAAAGCCTTGCAAGCAATGTGTTCCAAGCCTTGACCATCTCAAGGTCTCTTTCTTGCATCTTTCCTTGAAACTCAGGATCAAGCACATATGCTGCAGCATGCATAGGAGAGTCATACTCATTCCATCTACTGATGCATAACTCCTTGATCTGCTCATACCTATCTGCATTTGGTTCCAAACTCTCCAACCTCTCAATCATGCGATCCATACCTTCATAGATCTTCCCAATGCATGGATCCATGCCATCTGCAAGCCTCAACATGTGCATAATAGGATCAACCATTTGGTTGGTGCGATTAACCTCATCCCAAAAATCTCTATCAGAAACATATGCATTACATAACACAGCAGTAGCAGTGGCAGCCCCAGTCCAATTTTCATATTCATCACTAGCAAATAGCTCCCGAATTGCACCTTTGCAATAGTGCAATCGACCAAGCATAAGAAAGTTATATGCAAATCGTGTATCCGAGTATTTAAGAAGTTCTTTGTCACTTCTCTTGCGAAACTCAGCATGCAAGTACTGATGATTACATATAAAAGTGATAATCTTGTTGCCTTTCGCAACAAGAGATGCAATCCATGGCAAGTCTCCAATATCCTTCAACAAGTTATTCAAGCAATGCGCCATGCATGGACTAAAGGTGATATGTGGATACATTGCCATTAAAATGTTTCCTGCTGCCCTATTTGTAGATTCACCATCTGCCACAAACTGCACTACATTTTCTGCCCCAACAACCTGCACTGCCTCGCACCACTCGGATGCCAATACATCTGCACTCTTTCCAGTCTCTGAAGCATCATGACTACCAATGAAGTATACATCTCCACGAGAATATGCAACAACACCATGTATGGACCTATGGCGTGTGTCACTCCATCCATCTGCTATCAATGTCACTCCATTTCTTGCCCATTGATTGCGAATATTTGCTGTTGCAATCTCTATGGCCACTTTCTCCTTTTGAAGCAATGTAGTCCTGATAGTTTCTGATGAAGGGGACTTATATGTGGGTCCATACTCTGCAATCTTTGTCACCATATTTAAAAAATAAGGTGACCTGGCTGATTTGAATGCAATATGGTCATGGTAAAAAAAGCGTGCCACTGCTGCATCTGTTTTCTCTTTTTTCTTTGGTTCCCATGAAGTGTGCAATGAACTCTGTTTAACACCACGACCTGTTGCCATTGATGGCCCATGAGAAGGCTGCGTAGCCACTAATCCTGGTGGTCTTCTGCATGAAGCATCATGCCCTGCTGGCCTTGGAGTCCATGTTGTTGGATCCACTGCTATATTTGGCGTCCTCCTGGCATGTGAATTCCCCATAGAAGTGGCTATGCGGTCAAGTAACTCCTGCCTTTTCTCAATTGATACATTGGTGCAAAAACGCACCTCTTTCCCCTCCTCATGTAGAAGATGGGCTCTCACTTTATCAGCCCCACTAGTGCGAGCATAAGGGCAAAGTTTGCATTTCCAAGGGCGAGCCCCTCCACCTCTCAATGGCACCCCTGCATCTACCTCATCCCACCATGACCAAGTAGTGCTTCGACTTCGTCCAGTTGTTGACGAAGTACCTGCTGAGGATGATGAAGATCCCATAGATGTCAATGCTGCCATCTATATAGAAGTGACAAATAATCAGTAAACTGTAAACTTCAATGAAATTAGTAATTACAGAAATTTGCAGCCAACATTTCAACATCCATGCGTCAAAGTTCAATGAAATTGCAAAAATTTCAACCAAGGTCCAAAGTGTACCGTGTGCCGCACGCGACGTAGGCGGGAGACTCAGAGGCAGGTGGGAGAGTCAAAACCGAGCAGCCTGCAGGCGGAGGAGCAGGAGCAGGAGCAGGCGGGGCAGGTGCACGGAGCAGGCGGGGCAGGTGCACGGAGCAGGCGGGGCAGGTGCACGGAGCAGGCGCAGGGGACAGGCGCAGGGAACAGGGGACAGGCGCACGGGACAGACACAGGCGCAGGCGACAGACGCAGGGGACAGACGCAGGCGACAAGCGCACGCGACAGGCGACAGGCGACAGGCGGGAGGCGGGAGCGAAACGTCAAACAGGACTTTTTTTTTTTAATTAAAAAATTACATGGCTGGGCTGGAACGGCCGTTCCAAACAGGGAACGGCCAGGGAACGGCATGGAACGGGCTGGAACAGGCCAGGGAACGGGCTGGAACGTTTCGCCAGCGTTTCCTGGGCTCGTACATCCCGGAACGCGTTAATCCGTTCCTATGCGCCGGAACGGGCGTTCCCTGTTTCTATGGTGGAGGTTCCGGCTATATCAACGGGTGAGGAGCATCCCGTTCTTGGAGATCCAAGGGAGAGTTGGGCTCCTACTACAGTTCCATTGGAGCCCGTGCCTTTTGATTATGATTCTGTTTCTGACACAGAGTCTACTGTTCCACCAGTCACCCCTGAGGAGTTACCACCGGTGGATATTCCAGAATCTTCAGCTGATGGAGAGAGACGAGGGGAGGTTCGGCCTCCTCCTCGATGGGCCCGTGACACACTCCGTGATTCAGGGATCGAGAGGGTTCCTGAGGAGTGGGGACCGCAGGATGGTCCCCGGCGGTCAGGCGGCACCAGGCACATTCTATGGAGCTTGTTTGCTCTAACTATTGTTTGATGACCCGTGTTATGCAGGATCGAGAGCCCACCTCCGTGAAGGAGGCTTTACAGTCCGCACCATGGAAGAAAGCTATGGAAGCCAAGTTGGAGGCTATTGAGAGGAATGGCACTTGGTCACTCGTGCCCCGACCCCCGAATAAGAAGGTGATTGGCGTCAAATGGGTCTTCAAGACCAAATACCTTAGCGATGGTTCTTTGGATAAGCACAAGGCTCGCCTTGTTGCTAAAGGTTTTGCACAGCGCCCATTGTCATGATACTTTTGCCCCCACTGCTCGTATGGCGACCATTAGAGCTGTTCTTGCCTTGGCTGGCCATAGGAGATGGCCTGTTTACCAGTTGGATGTGAAGTCGGCCTTCCTCAATGGTGATTTGAAGGAGGAGATCTATGTTGAGCAGTCTCCTGGCTTTGGATCTTCAGATGGGAAAGTCTACAGGTTGAAGAAGGCCTTGTATGGCCTCAAGCAGGCTCCGCGTGCATGGAACGAGAAGATTGATTCGTTCCTTCAGTCTCAGTTGGGCTATCGGCGTTCTAAGGCCGATCCGCAGCTTTATGTTCACACTTCCGAGGATGGTTGTGTGCTTTTTGTGTTTTATGTTGATGACTTGATTTTCACAGGTGATCATGCACAGCAGGTCCAAGAGACGAAGTCAGCTTTACATCAGACGTTCGAGATGACGGATTTGGGTCTACTCCATTTCTTTTTGGGCCATGAGATTTATCAGTCTCAGAGGGGGATCTTCATCTCTCAGCAGAGATACGTACAGGAGCTCTTGGTGTCTTTTGCGATGGAGGACTGTCGGACCCTCTCTACTCCTATGGATCCGAACTGGAAGGCCACTTCCCATTCAGCTTCTCCTATGGCGGATGCTTCCCGCTATCGTCAGTTGATTGGATCCTTGATTTGGCTTCTCAACACTCGTGTTGATCTTTGTTTTATTGTTGGGCTCTTGGCAAGGTTTATGAGTGAACCTAAGACAGTGCATTGGTAGGCTGCTCAGAGGATACTTCGGTATTTGAGGGGGACGTCTGATTTAGGGATTCATTATCCCGCAGGGACAAATGGTTCAGATCTTGTACTTGCAGGTTGGAGCGACTCGGATTGGGCCGGTGATGTGGACCACAGGCGGTCTACTACAGATTACTGTTTTACCTTGGGTGCAGGTGTTATCTCATGGAGTAGCAAGAAGCAGCCCACGGTAGCCCTTTCGTCTACTGAGACGGAGTATCGGGCCGCGTCTTCCACCACATGTGAGGCTGTGTGGCTTCGGAGATTGTTGGAGGAGCTTGGCTGCCCCCAGACTCGTCCTACTTTGCTACAATGTGACAATGAGAGTTGCATTGCCTTGGCACGGAATCCTGTTTTTCATGCCCGGACGAAGCACATAGAGATCCAGTACCACTTCATCAGAGAGAAGCTTCTGGATGAGACCATCACTGTGGAGTACTGCAAGACGGAGGACAATCTTGCAAATTTGTTTACGAAGGCACTTCCCCAGGCTCTACTTCGGAGACATTCCAGATCCCTCAAGCTTCTGCCCCGCCCAGGCTCTGAGAGGGGGTGTTAGAGATCAGCGCCTGTACGGGACTGCACAGTCCAGTCGGACTGTGCAGTCGGCTGCACAGTCCGACTGTGCGCAGTCGGACTGCCACGTGGCAGTCCGACTGCCTGCAGTCCAGTCGGCTGCGACCTGCCCTGGTTTTCGCCCAGTTTCCTGGCTATAAATAGCCGAGGACTTCAGCAGTCTCCTACACTTCTCTGCTCGCAGATTACAGACCGGTGGCACGCGCCGATTCTGTCTCTGTTCGCAGATTTCAGACAGGAGACAGTGCAGACTGCAGCGGACTTCGAGGTGAACGGCAGGTTGCATCGTCGAGGTGGAGACACGCAGTCCAGCGCACTGCGCCCGTGTATATATCTGCATATCTTTGTATTCAGCACACTTTATACAGCAGATCTTCATCTTCCACTGTCTCTTTCTCTCTCTTCTCTCTCTGCGTTCTCTCTCTCTCAGTCCTACGCTTCTGCACTGCTGCACTCTGACAAGATCGCCCCCCTCTAAGAGGGATGGTGGGTACGAGGGAACCACCGGAGGAGAGGGTGAGGGATAGGAAGGAACCTATGGAAAAGAGGGCGCACAAGCGGGAGCGGATGTAGCAATAGACAACTGCCTCGGAGGACCTTGCATAAGATAAGGGGAATGGAGCCTGTAAAGCCCGCTCTCCTACCAACCTGTCGCGATATCAGCCCCTATAGAAGAATCCTCAATACAAATGGCCTGCTCGGTGAAGACAACCCGGGTACCAAGCCTAGTAAGGCCATAGACTAAGAGGAGTGGAAAGCCCAAGTCTGGAACATTAAGAACCTGGGAAAGGGAGCTCGAAACACAGTCCGGAAATAAAGGCAAAGTTCCAACAACACAATAGGCACCGAAACAATGTCACCAACCCTCATAAGGGCATAGATCCTGCAACAAATCACCTCGAGGAGTCATATGACTAGAAGCTCCACTATCAACCAGCCAAGGTCTCTCAAAAGATGAGGCATTGAAGAAGGCTCCTCCAAGTCAACAATATGAAGAAACACTGACTCATGGGTAACCATTGGAGTAGAGGTAGAAGGCTCGGATGTTTTAGCTCCATCCTTCGCTCCCGGACGAAGATGAGGATACTTCTTCCAACATTTCTTCTCTGGATGTGTCCCCTTCCCACAGTATGGGCATGTAGGCTTCTCCAAGTCGGAGTCAAAACCTGAAGAACTCTTCTGTCTTTTAGCCTGTGACTTCCCTCTTCTGTGTCCCCCCTCCCGAACCTGCAACAAAAGCTTTGATGGAGGTGGATCCACTAGCTACCTCTTTGGCACGCTCGTCATGCTCCAAAACAAGAGGGGCAAGCTCCTCCCATAGAAGCTTCTCACGGGTCCTCGATGTAAGAAGGCTGGTGTAGAAGACATCAAAACGGGGAGATGGCAACTGAGTCAAAAGAACCATGGCCATATCCTCAGAAGAGATCATCCTGCCAAGGGACGCAAGCTCATCCCTCATGTCCTCCAACCTGTTGATAGATCCTTCATGGAAGAAGAATCATCAACAATGAGCATCCGTAATTTCTTTTCGAGTGTAATCCAATGGGCAAATGTCTGCTGATGGTACAAAGAAGCAAGCTTTGTTCACACTTCCGCTGCTTTCTGCAACCTGCACACATGCACTAGGACAGAATCCTGTAAGCTCATAGAGGAAAGATCGAGCTCTCGAGTTGAGCCGATCCCATAAGGCCACACGATCCATCGATGATCCAACGGTGGGATCCTCCACTGGACAGGAAATAGGATGGGTAACAAACTCCCAAAGATCGAGGGTATCAAGGATACACTCCACCTTACATGACCAAAGTGAGTAGTTGAAACCATCAAGCCGGTCCTCTTTGGGTAAAAAAGGGAGTACATGCACCTGTATAGAGAAGCCATGGAAGGCATATGAAGGCCAACAGAGCGAGCCTTCTGTGAAACATGAAGAGAACAGGAAAGAGGGATCTCGTACAAATGGGCTAGGTGACCTTCAGTCGTCACGGGGACTAGCACGAAAGTCTCTTTGTCTCTTAGAGCGAGGAATAGAGACATCCTCTGAATCAGCAAAGAACTGGTGATAAGACATCTTCGTATATATCTGCAATCACCAAACAATTTGCAACCAACAGACAGTCCAGATGGAGCCGCCTATGTCAAAAAAGACCCAAAAGATGTTGTCGCCTGCAAGAGTAGAGAGAAAATGCTGCCGCCTGGAGAGAAAAACTGCCACCTATCCTCCAAATGATGACGCCTCCTCTGTTGGCTGCGTTTGACACACACACAAGCTGCAAACACCTAGAAAACTGCCGCCTACTCTTGATGTTACATAACAGCAAAACGCAAGTATGGACGGCTGCGTTTCAGCCTGGACAGCACCACCAAGGGCTGAAAAGGAGGGAAGAAGGGCTGCACTTGATGGTGTCCTCCTCTGCAATGGAAGCTCTCCTATGTGCTCTCAGTTAGGCTTTGATACCATGTGAGTGCACAACGGAAGAATTAACACGAACACAGAGGGAGGGAGAGAGAGAGAGAAAGCAGAAAATGAAGGAAGAAAATCTGCACTGACTGAAATGAATGCTGAATACAAAGTTGTGGAGGAAGAAGAGGAGGACCCCTAAGATCCAAGATTTCCACCAGAAAGGGAACCTGCAGTAAAGACCAGTAGACAGAGTGAACTTGAGAACCCGAAACACAACCTCGGGAGAGAAGCCACTAGCTTTGTGCATCCATGCTGGAAGGAATACGAAGGCCTCATCACCAAGTCGCGGCTGAACCTCCGAGGTCCCGATCTAGGTGGTACCTGAAGATCCTAGGTATCAGTAGAAGAGATGACTGGTCGAAGACAGCCACCCCAAGAAAATAGAGGATAGGTGAAGAACTTCATAAGGAGCAGGTTCCCCCTCTGAGGTGGGAGGTGGAGGGGCCCCCGCTGAAGTCGAAGAAGAAGTAGATCCCCCCTCTGAGGGCAAAGAAATAGCATCCCCCTCTAAATCCCCCTTTGAAATAGATAGGGAATCCAAAAACTCATAGATCATGGACTCTGAAATGTCTGATGACGAAGGAAGTGCCACCGGTCATGCTAAAGAAGGTATCTGGGGTGCCAAAGAGCTCCCAAAGGTAGCCTCTCGAACCTGAGTAGTCGAGGGTGGGGAAGGGTGGGGCTCAGAATGAGCAAGAGGTGGGCAACAGTCGTTGTCTCTCAGTGGAGCAGACTGGGTAGCCGAAGAAGAGGAAGGAGTCGAGTAGCCACTGTCTCTCAAAGGAGCGGACTGACAAGGAGACAATATCAAACAATCACTGTCTCTCGATGGAGCGGATTGCAAAGCTGTAGGTCGTGGAAGCCACTGTACCTAAAAATAAGTGGGAGAAGACTGCCGCTGGCATTGCGACAATCTCCAGGAGGTTGTAGTGCCAATCAATCCTCCATGTGCTCGAAAGGACTTAGTGCGCATCAGATGCGTCTTATTGCCTTGAGCATAGTACTCTGATAGCCGATGTAGAACGATCTCTGTGGCCCAAAAAGGAGAGGTGGCACAAGGAGTGTCTGGTGGAAGACGCATATACTCCGAGGGGGTGGGGAGCAAAGATCGAAGTCGGCAAGCATCGGTGGTGTGTCCGGTGATGCCACAGTAGGAGCACCTAGTAGTCGAGTCATCTGTTGGTAAAGAAGCCATGGATACCAATGTGCTTTGTTGAAGAAGGAAGAGGTTAGCCACCATGAACCACGAACCGCAATGTCCGTCTCAAGGGGTGTGAGGGCAGTGTGAAGCCCGAACCACAATGTCCGCCTCAAGGGGTGGGAGGGTAGTGGAAGGGCTGGAAGTGAGCTGCCAGTGGGAGGAGGATACGAACAGCAGTAAGAGATTGCAACCAGTAGAAAAACGCAGGTAAGGAGAGAGAAAGACTAAAAACGCAGGCAAGACAGCCTGCAAGAGAGAGAAAGACTAAAAACGTAGGCAACAGGTGAGAGAAAGACTAAAAAAGCAGGCAGGACAGCCTGCAGGAGAGACGGCAGCAAGTTTGCACAGGAACAGCAGTCGCCTGGCTAGAATCAGCTCCAAACTGCGTGAAGAGGGCTGGAAATCAAGCGCCAACTGATGGAGACAGCAATGGACAGCTTCGGCTGAGATGTCCTCCACAAACAGGATGTGGGCAGCAAGCTGAAACACCTGAAATCTGCAAAAAACGAGATTTTGATACAACGGAAGAAGAAGAGAAGTGGATGCCGAACCCGCACCGGTCTTTGCCTTCACTGGAGTGGAGAATCTTTGCCGTCGTTTGAGCAAATCCAGCTCTGATACCATGTCAAAAGATGACGTACCAACAAGACAGTAGGGTTGGCGGGGAGGAACACAGAGTGAACTCGACAAACATGGAGAAGAGAAGAGAAGAGAAGAAACTCTGATGAATGGAATGATGAAGTCTTGAATCATGGAGTGAATGTGATACAAGGGAACAAGGGTGCCATAGCACAAGGAAGATAATGATGACAGCCACGAACCACGAACCGCAATGTCCTCTTGAAGGGGTGTGAGGGTAGTGGAGAGGCTGGAGAGGAGGTGACAGCCGGACTGAATGAATAATCCGTAAGAAATGAATGAGAGAGTGGCCTATAAATAGGCACAGTCGGTCTAGAATGGCGCCCCTTTTTGGGGCTGCAAATCCTAAACGCAAAACACAAAAACACAAAAACGCAAACTGTGGGTGAAGGGTGAAGGGTGAAGGGTGAAGGGTTTCTCAACAACATCTACGACTCCTGTCAATTTTCTTCATATGTCCTCGATGCTGCTTGAGCATGAGGCGACTTTGCGACTACAGGGGTGGCTTCCGCCACATTATGAAGGTTTAGGTGAGGCTCTTGCAGCTTCAGAGAGGGGTTCGAAGATGAAGAAGTCGAAGACCCAATGTTACCATTGTGGCAAGAAGGGCCATTTACGGAAGGATCGCAAAGAGTTAGCAGCTTCTAGGAAGAAAAAGAAACAGAAGACGAAGCGGGATGCGGACTCCTCCAACGAGTCATGATCTGCCTCAAATTCCGACGTCGCTCCTCCAACCAAGGTGAAGCCCAAGGCACGGAAGGGATCCTCTTCTTCGGATCGTGGAAAGGGCTTGGTGGCCCCTTCATCAGCTGCTTTCTAGTGGTGGTAATGAGGTCATCCCTTATAACTCTCCAGTGCAATAAAGGAATAGTCCCCACTCCTTGAACAAGAACGGTAGAGTTGTCACTAATGGTGACTATGCCCACTCTGGCACTAATGTCCCGAAGTCAACCCTATCTATAGGTCATGCGAAGAGGCCTCACTATCCATGAGCCAAGGCTTCTCCTGTGCGAAAGAAGCAAGGTCTGTATCCTCGTCGACAAAGACATGCACAAAGACAGACTTTGTCATAGTTGGGGTGGCCTTTGAATCCTTCAAATCCTTCTCCTTCATCTTGAAATGGGGATACTTCTGCAAACACTTCTCCTCAGGATGAGTGCCCTTTCTCGAGTGTAGGCACTTGGGCTGCTTCTCCTTCTCATCTTTCTAATCATTCTGCTTCTTTTCCTTGGCCTTCTCCTTCTTCTTCTTCTCTCCACCTATACCTGCAGTAAATGCCTTAATGAAGCCAAAACCACCAGCCCCAACCTCTCTAAGTCGCTCATCACACTCCAAGACAAGCAGTGAAAGCTCCTCCCAGAAGAGTCTCGTAGGTCCTCAATGTGATAAGGCTAGTGTAGAAGACATCGAACGAGGAGATGGCAGCTGAGTCAAAAGATTCATAGCCATGTCTTCAAAGGATATCATCCGACCAAGAGAGGCAAGCTCACCCCCCATGTCCTCCATCTTAGTGATATGCTCCTTCATGGAGGAGTCATCAATACTGAGTATCCACAACTTCTTCTCAAGGGAAATCTTATGGGCAAATGTCTTGTGCTGATACAAAGATGCAACCTTCTTCCATATTTTCGCCCGATCTTCAACCCATGCACATGCACAAGGATAGAATCCTCCAAACTCATAAAGAGAGAGAATCTAGCTGGAGTGTTGAGCCGATCCCACAAGGTTGCACGGTCCATAGAAGTCCCATCCGCTAGATCCTCCTTAGGATGGGGGATAGGATCAAAAACAACCTCCAAAAGATCGAAAGTGTTAAGTATGCACTCCACCTTACACAACCACAATGAATAGTCTGAACCATCTTGTTTGTCTTCTTTAGGTAAGGAAGATAAAACATCTACACTAAGGGTATCAAGGACGGCATCTTCACGTTAGATGGAGCCTTCTGTGATAAATGAATAAAAGGGAGACGAGTGCGAATGGGAGACTCCTCCCGCCAACTATAGTCGCGATAATCACGTCTCTACTCAACAGTGTCTAGAAAGAAGCTCCTCCTTTGAGTTATCAAAGCTCGTGAATTGGTAAGACATCTTCGATCTTGCAATCACCCAAAAATCTCCGTTTAAATGAAAACAGCATGGAAGGCCGAAAGCAATCAGCTACAATGACTATAGATGTGTCGTTTGCTACCAAAAAAAGTCATCTACACCAAGGAACTATCGCCACTACCCAAAAATTTGCATTTTGGTAAAACGTTGAGAGAGAGGGACCGCCTAATGCCTAGGAGTAGTCGCCTACACCTATATGTTGCCGCCTAGCCTCTAGATTATGTCACAATGCACTAGATGGGGTTGACTAGGCGAGCCTCTAGATTATGTCACAATGCACTAGATGGGGTTGACTAGGCGCAAAACCTCCTGAAAAGGTTGTGTTCGCACCAAATGCAAGCTGGAAAACTTGCATTTTAATGACTGAGCTACTCCTCGGTAAAAGATCAACTACTCCTTTGCGATAAATCTCCAAATTGTGTCCTCACATAAGCAATGATACCATGTGAGAGTACGCAACGGAAGAGAAACACGAAGAGAGAGAGGGAGAGAGAGAGTGCACGCAAAAGATAAAGGAAGAATACTGTATTGACTAAATAAGAATGCTAATACAAAGGGGATGGATTGATCAATCCCTGCATACAACCCACAACATCAGTGAGGGCACCAGATCAAGCTGATGATGATGGCAATACCAAGCATAAAGTGTCAGAGAGTGCATCTGCATATGACAAAATGAAGATTGGAGAGAGTGTGTGTCTACCAAGTGGAGAGACACGCTATAAATGGCTAACAAAACCAAAAAACTCATTGACCTACACCTATAGGTGCAATAAGTGCTGGCCAATCAGCATTTAATGCTAGTTGCAATGGAAAAATGCCAGAAAAATACCAAGAGGCCACAAAAACATCCCAGACAGCAAGAACAATGTCCAAC
The DNA here is from genome assembly GCF_053477565.2 of Lygodium microphyllum. NCBI lineage: Eukaryota > Viridiplantae > Streptophyta > Polypodiopsida > Schizaeales > Lygodiaceae > Lygodium > Lygodium microphyllum. The sequence goes on from NC_141153.1 coordinate 140,207,897, forward strand.
AAGTAGAGGCAAACTAGGAAAAGCATAAATTGCCCTAGGTATGCACACAAGAAGCTGACAACTAAAGGAAATGCACCTAAAACTGCTAGAGCTTCTATGTCTCCGTCAGACTCTGGCAGGAGTTCACAACCAAGAGATGACAGACTGACATGACTAACATAGGCAGGCTAACAAATGCAAGGTTTGCAGCACTTAGAAATGGTACCCTACTGGTTGGAAAGGTGGATGGATATTTCAACTTTGTGAAACATACCATGTGAGAGTGCACAATGGAAAGAAGATTGAACATCGAGAGAAGGAGACTACATCAAATGCAAGAGAAAAGGAACAACCTGACTGCAATGATTGATAGATACAAGGCTACAATGGTCAGCCCCAACACGCAACAGTAAGCATCAATATAGGCACTAGACAGTAGCAAGGGGATGAGAGAGAATGAGGAGGATGCAATGGATGAACAAATGAGAGGAATGGACTCTCTATAAATAGGCAAAACTATAGCCACAACTAGCATATAAGTAGCCAGGTCCCAAATGTGGACACCTACGATAACCTATAGTGTCCAAAAAGAAATGCATGGATATACCCTCCATCTAAAGTGCCTAAAACACATAGAATGACAAAGAATGATAATTCAAAGCTCCTAATGTCCTCGTCTGACTTGCACTGAGGCTGACATGCAAGAGATGATTATACACCCATGTCTACTAACACATTTCTCCCTAATTGTAGCCAAGTTGGGTATCATAGATGATGAAATGGGTTCCATGAGTGAGGTTAGTTTGGCTTGTCTTAGACGTGCAAAGCCAAGGCAAAAGGAAAGGAGTAGGATGCAATGTGAAACTTCCATTAGAACTTGAAAGTTCACACTTAAGATTAATGATCATTTGAAAGTCTCAACTAGTAAGCAGCTCACTTAAGTGTAAAGCAAGCCTATGGACCACCCTTATGATTCATCAACCATTAATTGATTAGTCCTTAATCAAATTTGAATTTGGACCAGTTCAAAAGTTGATCTTGACTATTTGGAGATAGCCTATTGTCAACAAAAAATGGTCTGTGCTATTCACTTTGTCAATGTGATATTTTGAAGATCTAGGTTAAAATTTTTCATCTTTAAAGTATACATAAGCAGGCATATCGTTATCACTGTACAGAGAGCCCATAATTTTTGTTGGTTTCCATTGGCTTATTGTCTTGGTCCTCTCTGCACAGAGAGTATCTCTATGCATCCAATCTTTGACAAACATTTTTTTCCCTTTGTTTTCTTTTGAAATGACGCATCAATCGTGTCCTCTCTCTCTCTCTCTCTCTCTCTCTCTCTCTCTCTCTCTCATGATCAGAGAAAAACCGTCTGCACAGTTCCGGGCCATGGCCACGCGCTGCTCCAGGATGGCATCAATAGCAGCTTTATCGGCGGGGGGCTCGCTAGGGGAGTGGATTCTGAGACGAGCTCCTTCTTGCGCTTGCATGCACTCCCGCCGCGACTTCCACCACTCTCGCGCGTTGCTTGCCATGAACAATCTTCTGCTGCTGCTCTTCCTCTTCTTCTTCTTCTTCTTCTTCTTCCTCGTCTTCCTGTTTTCTCTTTCTGGTTCTGACAAAGGATGAGAAAGAAAAACTCGAACTCTTCAGTAGCACGTGCCAAATGTCAGCTCATAACTGCGGAGCCCCTTGCGGACGTCCACGTGACACTGGATTCTCCTGAAGGGAGTCGCAAAAAACCATGGTGTATTAGGCCTAGGACACACACACATCCATTCACTTGCACAATTCACGAATGTCGTTGATTACTTGCATGCACATTGTATTAGGCCTAGGACACACACACATCCATTCACTTGCACAATTCACGAATGTCGTTGATTACTTGCATGCATATTGTATTTCTTGACTTGCACAATTCACCAAAGTAATTGATACTTTCAACTGTAATAGAAGGAGATAATTGGATCAAACTAAGACTCTATGTCTTTATTGTTGTTCTAGCACATCATAATGGTAGAAGTTTCTCCTCAATCGCCAACATGAGTCGCATTGCTCCTCCTACTTGCGAAGATGCCTTGATATAACCTAAATTTCAAATAGCCATAGCAACAATCCATTATAATGGGCTCCTACTTGTCTCCTTGAGAAAGATTCCCTCAAACTCACAATTTTGCATGTCGCATCATCTCTCATCCAGAAACCCTAGTGGATCCCTCTCCATTGTCTATCTTGGTCATCCCCTCTCTTGCTCCATCCCCCACAGTGTAGATATTGATAAGATGGCATTTGAATCCTTTACCTGGGGCCCATTTCCAATCACTTCACGAGAATACCTAGGTAATATAGCATTCCTCCAACAATGCTATCCCCCAAATTGGCAACATGGTTTCCCTCATCATGTAGAAATTTGTGTTGCCTCCCCTCCATCATGGCCACTCCTCTCACCTTTTCAATCCTTCTCAATGGACTTAACCACATCCTCAAACCAATGGTGGAGAAGGAGGTTATGGTCCAAACCGTCTCGAGCTAGTGACAAAATGCATGGCAACACTAGAGGAGGAGCTTTTGAAAGAGAAGGCATGGCATGGATTCAACATCTAGCATCCTACAAAGGCCCTCTATGCAATGGAGCTTTGGTGCATGAGTCGCATTCTCAAGCAAGAGGCAATCAAGAAAGATCCAAGGGAAAAGTAGACTCTACAACAATGAGCCTCCCCACTGGTCTAGAGGTCAATCCTCCCGAAGATATAAGTATTCTTATAAATGTTTCCATTTCTCTTTGACTCCATGGAACTTAGTATATCAATCCAAGGTTGTGATTGCATTGTGCCATGGTCCAAGGCTGCTAATTAATTTTTTTTAAATATAGACTAGGTCTACTTGGGAAAGAATATATTGTATCCAATCTAGGTAATATTTACCCAACAACTACTTGTTTTTCATATTCGAAACAAATCAAATGGCTCTCAATATTTTAAGCAACAACAAATGGATACTAAGAAATTCACCCTCGATCCTCTTCAAATGGTTCCATGATTGTAATCCACTGGGACTAAAACCATCCAAAGCTCATGATTGGTTTGAGCTCCCTAACCTTCCTGTTTGTGCAAACATTTAACAACAGGGCATGGATGTGTAACTCTTATTATTTCAAGAGTTTCAACATCATAAGAGCTCCCTAATCTTCATGTTGGTGCAAACACTTAACAACGGGGCATGGATGTAACTCTTATTATTTCAAGAGTTTCAACCATCTCTCACATAGTCTCTTGCTCCAAACTCCAAGCCATATGCTCTCTCACCTAGCAATCACAATGCAAGCAAGAAAACTAAATGACTCAAGAGGGTGTAGTAGACTCACTCATTCAATACCTTTGCGTTGTAGTCCATTATCAAAGAATGAACTAGATAGCCTTACGATTCATGTGGCATTCCTCAATCTACTTCTACTATCTATTACATTCAAGATAATTTGCAAATGATACATTAAAGAGAGGAAATGTAGAGAGAAAGGAAAAGAAGCAAGATGTGGAAAAGAGCTTCTCCAAGTGGTCCCTCACACGCTCTCACTCTATCGTCGCTCCTGCGAGCAAACCGCCAAGACCCACGGACTACTTATTGCTTCAAGTGTTTCAAGCCGAGAGCTATGGCTACCTCTCACATAGTCATGTGCACTCTCCCACATACAAATGTAGTGAGCTTACCTTTGAATTAAATCAAGTTGCCTCCTCCCACAAATCCGCCAATAGCTTCGCAATCCAAGATGCACTTCAAACAAGCTCAATCTCCAAGCTCCAAGCTTCGACCTCCATAGCCATGCGTGCGAGAAAGGAGAAGAGAAGAGGAAGATAATGAAGAAAGGATAAGAAGAGCTTCTCCATGGTCCCTCACTCACACACACTCTCTCTCTCCCTCTCTTGCACTCCCTCTCTCATGCATAAGAAGAAAGCAAAAGCAAGAAGCAAAAAGAGAACAAGTTTGGCCAAACACTAAGAATAAGCTTCTTCATTCACTTTTTGACTTTTATATATACCATATTCCCTCCTTAGGCGGCCATCCCCTTTTTAATCTAGCCTTTATCCATTCCTCTTCTCTCTTTCCTTCTCCTTCCTATTAGCATTGGCCTTAGCCTGCACCTCTCATTCTTTACAACTTACACACAGGAGAGAGTCGACGCTCTTTTACAAAATGAATTACAAGGTGCCTAACACTCTTCTTGCTAAACTATTAAGGTATGCTTATTCTTGTGCGCTTCCTCCTACGTCAAGAAGTTTTCCCGAGCTTCGTGTGTTTGGATTTTTTTAAGTGCGCCTTTGTCCTCCATCTTCCTTTTACCTTGGGACTATCTTCCACTTCCACTTTTCTGGATTTTTTCCATCTTAGTCTTCCAAGGGTTAACACACTCAACCTCATACTCTACCTCTCACTTGAAAGGTAGAGCCTTGAGTATAAGCACACAAGTGGAAGCAAGAGCTATGGCGAATGGAGCAAGAGAGCAAGAGAGAGAGAGAGAGGCAATATGTGAGAACTCCAATAGTCACAATGTGTGAGTGGTCTTCCTCTATTTAATAGTCACTGAAAGAATAAAGAATAAAGAATAAAGAATAAAGAATAAAGAATAAAGAATAAAGTGACAATAATGGATACCTACCACCTATACTATATAGGTATGCAATCACAGTATGTGTAGTAAATACTGGGTAGCATAGGCACATACATTTTTACCCCCCAATAACCTCTCACTTAAAGGAAAATGTGCCTCGAGTGAGGAGAGAACATGAAAAGTAACAAAGTACAAATGTACATAAAGTACAAGAGGACGAGGAATAGACATTATCTTATCCTATACCCGTCATCTTCTTAAGGAAGGCAAAATGTTATGCTGAGAGACTTTTAGTGAGTAGATCTGCAAGATTCTTGTTAGTTGAGATTTTAACAAACTCAATATACATGTCCTCTACACTCCCTGATGAAGTGATAGCACACCTCAATGTGTTGTCTTTACATGGAAGATTGGATTCTTGGCCAACTGAATAGTGCTCATAGAATCTGAGTGTAATGTAGGAGTAACATCAATAAGTCTACCACAAGATGGCCTAACCATAGGGTCTTTTTGCAAACCTCAGTGGTTACAACATACTCTACCTCAATAGTAGACAAGGTTGTGTGTTTCTATACCCTAGATATCCAAGAAATAGCACCTCTAACAAAAGTGAAGACATACCTAGAGATGGACTTTCTACTATCTGCATATCTTACATATTCAAAGTCAGTGTAACCTACACCTATAGTATCCTTTACGGCATCCCAATTTCACTGGTCAGTTTATAGCCATATAGCGTACTACATCTTCCACTGCAACTACTATGTTAGGGTGAGCAGTTATCATGGCATACATCAAACTACCTGCTACAGATGTATAAGGGATCTTGGCCATCTCAGCTTTCTGCTTATCTAACTAGGGACAATCAACTTGACAGACCTTCACATAAAAAGGTAAAGGACAACCAATAGGCTTGACATCTTGCTTGTGGAATTGCTCAAGCACATTTTGTAGATACACCTATTGTGATAGGTAAAAGAGCCCCTTAGAGCGATCGTACTTGATATGCATACCAAGAATATGTGAGGCATGTCTCATGTCCTTCATCTCAAAGCTCTTCTTGAGCTAAGTTTTCAAAGCACCTAGCTCATCATGAGCTCTTCTAGGAATCAACATATCACAACATAAAGTACCAACATAATAAGGCTATTGTCATGGGCCTTCTTCGTGTATAAACATGGATCCATATCATTTACTTAGCACCCAACTTACATTGTTTGCCCTTGGGTACATGGCAGAAAGCCTCACATCCACCAAAGATTCTATGATATGCATACGAGGGAGGTTTTTCAAACCATACCTCCTCTGCAACCTGGCAATCAATAACAGTGCATGGGAATCTGTTTATCAAATGTATGGTAATAGTAACTACTTCACCTTGAAAATCTTGTAGTAAGACTACCTAACTAAGCAATGCAGACTCTTTCTTGAATGGTCCTATTCGTGCACCCTGCAACACCATTTTGGGGTGGGGTATACATGGCAGTCAACTAATGCTTAATACTTCTCTCATCACAAAACTACTCAAATGCTTGAGAAACATACTCGCCCCCACCCCAAAACTCTCATCACAAATTAGTTTGGATTCAATAGTGAAGCATATCAAAAGTACCATTTGCACTAACTGAGACAAGCAATCAACCAAGAAAATAAATACACGTATATTCTAGCAAGAGTTTATAGGGTTTAATGATAGACTCATAATACAGAGTATATCTCCAAAGGATAATCACTCAAAAGAAATACATGACAATGGACCAGATCATCTTAGATGCCATCAAAAGGTTAAATTGTATGGATAATGTAAGGTGATCTTAGAGCTTGGGAAAGGTCAGGACCCAAACAAATAGTCGAAGAGGAAGAAGGGAGAGTGGAGAGACAAGTAGAGGAACACGACACTTCTTCTTTGATCATTTTATAGCTTCTGGTACCCATGGTGTCATGAAGTCCATTTGCAAATATCAATGTCTAATCCACTACCTTTTATTATTGCGCTCCTACCTTGGTATTGATGGCCTCTTTCAGACTTATTCTATGGAGAAATATTGATGTATTTCTCTATATTTTCAAGAAATGACACATTGTCAACCATCTTCCTGTAGACCTTTCCCATCTAGCATAGTTGATTGGAGCAAGTTTATTTATCTTATCTTGATAAAATTGTATTTCTCTATATTTGCAAGAAAAGACACATTATCAACCATCTTCCTATAAACCTTTCCCATCTAGCATAGTTGATTGGAACAAGTTCATTTATCTTATCTTGATAAATTTGTTCATGTCTTTCAAGTGAAGCTTTAAGATATTATTGAAAGAGAGATTTCTGCTTAGTTGTAGTCCTTGTGTTGGATGAATGGGTGGAAACATCTTTTTTCTCCTTCTCCTTCTCCTTAGACAATTTTGGGAAAACATTCAGGATTTGAAATGCTTTGGAATCTATAGTGGATAAGGGCTTCAAAACCTTGTCACATCTATATGTCACCTTGCTCACCATGGAAAAGTCATTGTTTGTCAGGATAACCCTATCTACATGAGTAAAAACATATATAAGAATCATTCATGAAGTCAATGATAAACTTTTGTTTCCTTTTGTGGAGATATCAAGCTCAACACAAGTTGTTGACACTCATGCACTTGGATGACCGTTTTCACATTCATATCACTGACATAGTTGTGGTACTTGCATAATTTATAGTTGGACATTAGCTAGTCTACTTACTTGAGTTACATGATATCTATTTAGTCATCTTTCTACTTAGCATATTCACACTATGAACCGCTTATATATTATGTATGTTGTACTCTCTCTTATTCTAGGTAGAGAAGAAGAAGAAGAACAAGAAAGACTAGGGTTTTCAACTTTCTATCTTATGTGCATTCTCTATATATTTGTGTCTAGCAAGAGCTCAAGCTCCCTCTCCCCCTTCATATTTTCATGGAATTAGAGTGGTGTTCAGGTAAGGAGATTTTAGCCGCAAGCACAAGAGTCTACAAGGAAGCCCTATTGTGGAGTACACATGTGGAGATCTCTCTCATATGATTTCCACTTGACAAGCCATCCTTGTGAAATCGAGGAATCTACTACACCTCTAGTCTTTGATCTAAACCTCTACAGTCAGATTCACATTCTAGATGCATTTCGGTCCCCATTCAGGAGTTAAAGATTGTTCATGTGTGAATCTGGTAAGGTACATAAATTTTGTGAAACTCGTCATTTTCGCAAACAAGTTGTAGATGTTGGGTGCAGCAAACACCATTTGGATACTGTCAGATATTACAACTGTTGCTCAAGGTACGCTTATGTATAGAGTTCAATACATGTGACAGTTTACCTGAATTAGAATATTGTTGACGAAATCATATTTTTGGGTTTTGTTGCACAATGTTTGAGGGATTTAATCAGATTATCAGTAACAAGCTCGACAAGCATAGTTGCCATGCTTGGAAACTCATATTGATGAATTTCCTTATGGGCAAAGGTTATTAGGACTACATTGAAGGATATAATGCTGAGGCTCCAAAGTTACCGGAGGAAAATGCCTCACTTAAGTAGGCTAAGGTATTGACTTAAGAAATGGAACTAGGCTGCTTGGAAAGTTATGTATTGGCTTTCCATTAGTGTTTTGGATAATGTAATTCAGTATATATAGGGTGCATACAATCTTGCATAAGCATGGAATAACCTAGTCAAGCTATTTGATACAAATACCTAAGCTAAAAAGTTGCAATTGGTTAAGCATGTAAATCTTTCTATTAATGACTATGCATTGTTAAGAGCACTATTGAAGCTCTTTGGTCTATTAAAGTGTAGGTCGATGATGATGATATAGTGGCTGCATGTTTGGATGACTGGAGTCCCAAGAGGAACACCAAGGAAAAGGGAATTCTCTTGCAAGAAAATCTATCTTGTAACATCAACAAGCTTGTTTATTAGGTTTTATATGATCACAATGAAGAAAAGAACACCAGACACAACAAATCTTCATGCAACATCATGTAGATCTCCCACGGATTTGATAGAATCAACCATATTCTTCAATATCTTCACAAAATCCATCAATATCACAAAGAAAGCAAAGGAATACACCATATTTGAATGGAAATACATCACATAGTATTCATCTTCAATATCTTCATAGTCTTCTCTCTCAATCTCTCATATACAATCACTCTGTTTTTGTAGAATTGGCTATCTCTGACTCTCTCTCTCTCTCTCTCTCTCTCTCCATCAATAATACATCATATCCTCACTACAATCTCTAAAAAATCACTCACAATAATCCTTCTTAGGTCGTGGATATCCCTCCTAAGAGGTATGTCTGATATGAAGAGTCACCAGAGCCACTACAGTGTCCTTTCATAGCTCACTACTGTCACTTCACTTCAGTCTTCACTTGAGTCTTCAGCAGCTACTTCTTTCAGCTCTTTTGCACTTGTATTCACCTCTTTCCAAGGCTAGAAAACTTTTCCAAGCTACACTCTCATCCATCAATCAATACTCCATCCCTCCTTACAGAAGACAATCAGAACAAAACAGAAGCTATACAGAAGGTATACAGAACCAATCAGAACCTATCAGAACATCACAGAACCTTATATCTCCACTAATAAACATCATGAACTTCCAAAACACAATCAATATCATCCACAACACTCTCAAACCACTTCCAAACCAATCAATCATCTCATAAAATCAACCATTCAGCTCTCAAAAAACAACAAAAATCAGCCAAAAAACAAGTCATTTCAACACTCAACATATCCCCACACTTAATAAGGAAGCGTCCTCGCGACCCAAGAAAAAGGGAATACAAGTTCATTCAAAAGCTCAACTTTGATCTTTAATATCTCTTAAAAAACAATCCAGCCAACCACGACCCCAACTTATAACCTGTATCTGATATAAAAATACAACGAAAGGAAAACCCTTTATATATTAACACTGCTTAGCAAACTAGAAATCACAACAAACTTGTAAAGGATATAAGAGGTTTCTTCTTCTTCTTCTGCATCAGCATCGTCAACTCTCCAACCACGACCCCATCACCACAATTCTTCAAAATGTAGCTCGCACGAAATCCAATCCAATAGGAAACCACCACGTTCGTTTTACATAAAGTAACTCACAACACAACCATCTGAATGACTCCTCCAAAAAGAGAGATTTTCATTAAAAAGCATCCACCATACATTGGAAAGGTATCAATGAAGATGATCCCTCTTGAAAGATTGATGATTTCGGAAACGATCCATAGACAAGGATTCATCTACAAATGTTTTGGGAGGATTTTGAAAAAACTGAAGGCAGCACATCCTTTCCAACAGGACAAGGTATTTGCTAGGCAAACAAAGGGCATGAAAATACAATATATCTAGCTGCTGGGTATCAATGCTCACATTGACATTCATGCACAACTTTGGAATAGGCTTGGAATCATTATGAGAGTGCCTATGCATATACGCCAAGTACCAAGCAAAGTGAGCAGTTAATCTCACTGAAGGATCTGTAGACAGTGAATACTGCTGAGCAAAATGAATATAGTTTTCGAGCTCCATCCCCTTCTTCTGGAAATCTGATGATCAAACCCGTCATAGTCACTAACCAACTGAGGTGGTTGAGATATAGAAGTGTTAAGAGAGGGAAGTGGAATAAGGAAAAGTGGATGAAGTGAGGGGTAGGCAAAATCATAAAAGGAAGAATTATTTAAAGAAGGAGTGGTAGTAATTTGTAGGGAGTCAGTAAGGAAGGGTGTTAACTGATAAATAGGAAATGTGGAAGGTACATGAATGGATGGAGAAGGACATGGTGGAGAAGGGGAAAATACTCGATCCTCAATAAAGGAGTAGTATGTAAAAATGGGAATTTGAGGAAAAGATGAAGGTTGGAAAAGAAGGGGTAAAATAGTTGTGGAATTAGATTGACAAAGAGAAAGATATAGATCATATCGATGAGCCATTTGTTGGTAATACAAAAGGGTAGGAACAGAAGGTCCTAAGAGAGATCTTCTATGATAGGCATCAAAAAAGGTAGAATCAAATGGATTATGTTTTGAAAGATAAGCTAAGAGATCCACCCTCAGTTGATTAGTACTCTGGGCATAGGTAGAAGCTGTGTTCTGTCTTTGATTCAGGACCACAGAATCAATCATGGTATGCCAGGAATTATCAGGACAATTAACCACTTTGGAGGAGTAACTCTGGAACATGTCATCTATGCACAACTCCAAATGGTTGACATACAAAACAGCTTGTAGAACCACGTCCCCCACATACCATGCCATATCCACCTCATCTGGAATCAACAAGTCTCCTCGTAGATACATGTATGACATCAACATGGTATCTATCGTGACAGAATCTTCAAACACCATCCTTACCACCTCTGTCAGCAACTCAGCAGACCAAGCCCCACTCCATCCATCCTCTGGAAGAGGTAAATCTATCGTGGAAAGCTTCATGTAGAAGGCCAACTTCTGTAATTGGTAGTGGACAAAGAAAGAATGGTCTGGAGGAACATATTCCTGAAACTGCTCAAATGTAGACCATAACAAGTCCATTCTGGATTGCAATCTTTCCACTTTATCTTGGAATAGAGAACACAAGGTAGCCTATCTCTGAAGAGCAGCCAAGTCCTGCTGTGAGAGAGAAGGAATCAAGGGAATATTAGGGCTTGGAGGAACAGATCGTGACTTTGCCAGTTGATCTTGCAACTGCTTGATTTGGGAAGCTTGGGATTCCACTGTGTCATTAGCAGTCTGTAAGGCTGAAAGTTTGTCATCTAAAAGAGTTTGGAACTCCTGCGCTTCTCTGGACATCCTCTCCTTCTCCTCTGAAAGGCTAGTAACCTCTGATTGAGCCTCTAGTAACTGGATCTTCAAAGAAGAGATCTCATCTCTTTGGATTGCAACCAGTTGGGTTTGTTGTTCCATCTGCTTAAACAAATCTGCTAGGGTATCCTTAGCAGAGGCTAACTCGGATGTTGCCTTATGCAACTGGTCCTTAGACTGCATGAGTTCTTCATAAAAGGAAGCGTACAGCTGTTGAACATAGGCTGACTGACAATTCAATGGAACTCTGAATGTCTTTACAAAGGAAAGAAATTGCATCTCCTGAGACTAGACTGTTCAGTGAGGGGACTGATATATCCAACGAATCTTCTCGATGTGCTCTGAACAGATTATTACAAGTGAGATACCCAGGGAGATCACTGCCAGAGGTAGCAGGAATGGGCACTGAAGGAAGAACTGAAGGAGCTTTATCCACTACCCGCTTCAAGCGTTTGCGCTGTATGACCAGGGGAGGCGAAGAATCATCATCCTCTATATCAATGGGTTCGGACTCATCTGAAGGTGGAGGAGGAGGTACTGGATCTGATGGAGGAGGTGGAGGCACACTCTTCTGTAAACCTGAATAGGTCAAGAAGGCAGACAAATACGATCCATAGGTGACATTGGTAACATTACCCCTGGTGACTTTGACGAAATGTTGATCCATTTTAGTGAGGAGGTAAGTGCTCCAATCAATAGCGACTCCTTTCAACACCATCCTTGAAGCTGTGAAAAGCTCTTTGGACAAGTACTGGGATGGCGTTTTGGCAGGCATAAACCTGTCCTGGAGAAACTGACAGACCATCTTCCACACAGGATCAGTGATCATGGAAAAGGAAACTCCTGAAGAGTTGATCACCTTCTTAACATCCAGCATTTCCCTTGTCTGCTTTTGTAACAGCTTCAGAATCTCTTCATTAGAGAAAAGCTGACGAGTGGTAACAAAAGGTTCACCTTTGAAGGGAAGAGAAAGAGCCTTCCCTAGGCCTCGAGGTGTCAAAGTTATAGAAATACCCTGGACCAGTCCCGACTTCTTGCTGTAGGAGGCCAAAAACTCATCACACAACGATGGATCCTCTGGAAGCAATGGAAAGGAGGTAGCCACAAAAGCAGCGAGTCCCGCCTTCGTGAGAGGCTCAAAAGTGAGTAGGGAAGAGTAATCCCTACTGACTAGTGGGACATACTGGATAGGGGAGAAGCGTGAGAAGGCGCCATTCAGATGGTTACACACACACCACAAACACAGACAATCAAGGAGAATGCCTGCAAAGTAACAGACAAAAAACCAAGGATAAGAGAATAACCAAAACGATAAAACGTGACTCGACCAACTATCCCCAAGCAAACCACAGTCTAGAAAAAAATTCGACATGACCTCTAGACATATGCGACCGAAAGCTTCATGCTATGTATCATACAAACACCCAAATCCCCGTATCAGGCAATAAAGAAAAAAATACACACCGTACCCTTAACCAGAACAAAGACACTAAACCAAAACATCACCACAACCTACACACATCAAGACCACACCTTTGATAAACGGGTGTTTGACCACGGAAATAACTCCAAAGGCTGCGCATACCCATCCCACGAAACGGGTTCATTAAAAAGGGGAATTAAGTGCAGTGAGGGGAAAATTAATTTAATGAAATGTTCATTTTAATAAATTATTAAGAAATGGGTGAAGTTTTATTAAGTGATAAACCTTATCAAGAAAACGGCAGTTCCTTCTTATAAATTTAATTATCAATTATTAGGTGAAAGCGGTGCTTTAATTCGAATCGCGGACTTCGATACCCAGACTGGGTCTCTAAATGCAAGTTCATTGATTACAAATTAAGGTGATGTGGAGCGCTTTTTTTGCCAGCGCGTGCTCTGGTGACGGTTGGTTCATTTTAATTAAAAATATTAAAGTGCCTCTGTAGCGCACTTAGCGCGTGTTAAGTGAACGGTGGGTGTATTTTTATTAAAAAAATATGGTGTGTTTAGCGCGAATGCGCGTGTCATGGTGGTGTTTAGGGTGCATTTATTTTAATTATTTGGTTGGTTGTTTTTGGTTTTTTTTTTGTTGCTTTTTTTTTGAATTAACCATGGATTGTGGAGTAGCTGAAAAAATAACAAATAAAAAGGAAAATACCTGGTAGTGGGTGTATGGAAATGCAAAGAATGCGCTCTCCTCAATCCAGAAATATCTGGAGTTTTTTTCTAGATGTTTAGTTCGTGTTGGATGAAAAAGGTTTTTTTAATTGATTTTTTTTTTAATTTTTAAGGAATTTAGGTGTGAAATGAACTATTGTGACAGCTTAAAAAAATATGCCAAAAATAAGGAACAATGTTAATGGAAGGGTTAGGAATTTTTCGAAAATTAATTTGGAATTTTTAAGCATTTTTAATGAATTTTGTCATATTTTTTGGTATTTAAAAAAAAGTATGGAATTTTAAAATGTTTTGATTTTTTTTTCTTGAAATTTACAGGGTAAAAAAAAGGCAATTGGTTGCAGAAATAGTAGGAAATTTTCTAGATTTTTTTTGGATTTTTTTCAGAATTTTAAAGGTTGGTTTGTGTTTAATTTTTATTTTTTTAGTGTTTTTTTAAAGTGTTTTAAAGGTTTCGGGTGTTTGAATTAAAAATTTGGGAAAATACCCAAAAATAAGCTGCGTGGCAGTTGCGTGTCAGCAACTAGCTAACGATCTCCCGTACACGATCCCGCACAATCAAACTCAACCACACGCGCGTGTGTCGGCGGCTCGAGGGAGAACAAGGGTGTAGGAAGGGTAGTTGCCTGCGGTTCAGTGGGTGAACAATGTTTTAGGAAGGGGGACGGTGGGTTCGGCTGGTGGGGTTTCTGCGGGGGAACAGGGGTTTGGGAAGGGGTACGGTTTCTGCGGTGCTGCAGGGAAACAGGGGTTATGGAAGAGGTTAGAGGGGATTTGTGGGTTGTGAGGGAAGGGGGCTTAGGTGGGTGTAGGTGGGGTGGTGTGTGTTACAGTGGAGGGAACAAGGGCTTGTGTGGGGGGGTGTGGGTGGGTGTGTGTTTGCAGTGAGGGGAAGGGGGGCTAGGTTGGGGGTGGGGAGGGAATGTGTGTGATGGGGGCTTGGTTGGGGTGGGGGGAAAGTGTGTGTGCTGGGGGTGAATGGGGATTAGTGTGGGGGTGGGGGGGGGAGGTACGTTTGAACTGGGGGGAATGGGGGTTTGTGTGGGGGTGGGGGGAAATGCAGGAGGCGGGAAGGCGAAGTCAACGGGCAGCGGCCGGCGGCATTTAGGGCGAGGGCAGGAGAGCCGCGACCGTGGCGGCAAGCGCGGAAGGAGAGGAGCAGCGGCCTGGCGGGCGACTGGCGCGGCCGGCGAGGAGCAGCGGCCTGGCGAGGAGGGCTGCGACGGCATCAGACGGCCTAAAGGGCTGATGAGGGCGCTGTGACGGCGGGGGCGGCGCGAGCGGCTGCGGGGCTGGCGCGGGCGGGGCGTCGGACGAGGCAGAGGCGGGGCGACGTCGGGCGAAGGCGGGCTGGAGGGGCACTGCAGAGGATGGCGAGGGGAAGAGGGAGGGGAAGGAGGGGAGGATGAGAGGGAGAAGAAGGAGGGGAGGAGAGGAGAAAGGAGCAGAAGGGGAGGAGGGTAACGCGCAGGGAGGAGGAGGGGAGGAGAAGGAGGGAAGGAGAGGGAGATGGAGGATCAGTCGATGGAGGGAGGGGAGGGATACACAAAAGGAGAGGGAGGGGTAGGCAGTTGGGGGGGAAAGGGGTCGGGGTAGGGGGGAGATAGGGAAGGGTGTGGGGAGTGCCCATAGGGGTGCCCAGGGAAGGGTAGGGGTACCTAGGGGTGGGAATGGGCGGGGTGCCCAGGGGGTGGGTTAGGGGTAGGGTGGGGTAGGGTAGGGTTATGGGCGGGGTAGGGGTTGGGGGTGCCCGGGGAAGGGTAGGGGTGGGGGAAGGGCCAAAAAAGGAGGCGTAACCCCCCCGTCCCACGCGCGTGCGCGGGGCGGGGGTAAAAAAATTTGCAGTGATGGGATTGAAAGGGCGTCCGGATGCGGGGACGAGGCACGCGGATGCGACCCGGGCGCGTTAAGACGCGTAAAATTGAAAACGGGCGCATTCACGCGCGGGAGGGGCGCGTAAAAACTCATAAAAATAAAGAAAAATTAATATCTCCCAATCCGGATGTCAAAACGAAATGGCGTAAAAACAAAAAATGGGAAGGACGACAAGGGGAAGACAGGGAAAATGTGCAACAGGGGTTCCGGGGGGGTAAAGGGCGGTTACGTGCAAAAAACACAAAAAACGGGTCTAAAAACGCAATTAAAAATTAATATCGGAAGATCCGTGCATCGAAACGAGGTGCAGGAAAAAGAAAAAATGTGCAGAAAAACGTGCCCGACAATCCTATCACATCAAAACATAGTTCTGTCTGAGATAAGATGCGTTCATGTGGAAAAAACCCAAAAAATAGATCTGGAAATGGGATCAGAAATTAATATTGGACGAACCGGTCACCGGAATGATGTGCAGTAAAAAGGAAAAATGTCCGTAGGAAGAGGTGGCACAGGGTTATCATGTTAAAACGCAGTTCTGGTGGAAGTAGGAGGGGTTCACATGCAAAAAACATCAAAAATACGCTCGAGAACTTAAAAATTAATTATTAAAAATCCAAAAGGCGAAAGAGGGTGGAAGAAAAAGGAGAAAGGTGGGGGAAGACACGGGGGACACGGTTGTCAAATCAAATTGGAATTCCGATGCAAACAGGGCAGGCTCACATGGAAAAAGGTCAAAAAGACGCACGAAAAAGTCTCGAAAAACTGAAAAATTAATATTGGACAAATCGTGCATCGAAATGACACGGAGTAAAAAAGAAAAATGTCAGGAAAAAAGTGGTTGTCAAGGCTATGATGTCAGATCATGGTTCCGAAGTAAGCAAAGCACATTCATATGGAAAACCGTCTAATTTGCGTAAAATGCTTCAAAAATTAATAACTCGAAAACCGTGCACCGGAACAGGGGTAGGTAAAAAGGAAAAATGGTCAGTTCAAAGGGAGGAACATGGCTATCAGGTTGGATTTGGACTTCGGAGAACGTAGGATGCGTTCACATGGCAGGATAACAAAAGCAGGGAATTAAGGAGAACTGCAAGGAAACAGCCCCAAGGGTGGGTGGAAAATGAACGGTTGGGTGGGAAGGGACCCCATCAAGGTAAAAACAAGGCATGGCATACATGCATGAGCAGGTTGAGGCATATGCAGAGGGGTATGCAATGTAGACGCGCAGGGACGCGTCCCCACACTTAAAACCTTAAGGGATAGGGTTAACTGAGCAAGAGGGACCTAGGACCACACAGCAGACCATCCACTAACGTCCCCACACTTAAAACATGAATGTCACTGAGAAACAGAAGTTGTAGGGTTAGAAAAACTTGGCCCATGTTGTTGAGAATCAAGGTTGATTGTCGGTGGCACTTCCGGTGTCGTTGTCGGCTGCAGGAGGTACCAAGGCATCTTCACAGCACACGTTCGTCATGGCAGGGACCACGCAGCAGCACCCAAGGAGGTAGCTGATTGAAGGAATCGCAGAAAATTCGTCGATAATGAGGGATACTACACTCCACTCACAGTCACTCAAATGAAATGAAAGAACTGTCACTCGCCCCATGACTAATACCACTCGAGGAAGAATGATTGAAACCCATATCCCATACCCGGTTTAGAAATCGACAGGGGAATGGTGCGGAAGGAGTATGCCAGGGTGCACAGTTGATGGTGCATTAGTGCGTCCAACCCGTTTGGCATAAGTGCAAGGAGGAAGGCAAGGGAGCCTTACAGTGCAGTGTACAGAACAGGGTGATGTGTCCTGTGATGACGGTAGAGACTCATCCCGTGGGTGCATAGGGAAGCGGAAACATACTTGACTCCAAATGTCGTAACGTCCCTCAATCTCACCTCTCGGTAATTGATTGAAGAAACTCTAGTCACACTCAGCTCACCCTCTGTCTCACTCTCGATTGATAGATACATGAGGGCAGCCATTTCCTGAAACCCATTGATGTAATCCTCACAGTCACTTGTGCAAAGGTTGTATGCCTTGTGCACATTGGATGGTGCAACTGTGCATCCCGCCCTGTGCCGGCATACGGTGCGAGAAGGAAGGCCAGGGAGCCTTATAGTGCAGTGCACATAAACAAATTGTGCTTTGTGCATTGAGAGGCCCGTCCCGTGCATGCAACACTTCATTCATACTCCTCACCTCTCATTTGATTTGAAGGAAAAAGACTGGTCACTCGCCCCACCCTCTGTCTCACTCGTTGTTGATAGTTACAGAGGGCAACCCATACTCACGTCCCTATCCGGTTAGGATGAAAGCTCACGTCACTCGATTATTTGTCGATGAAGATCGCGTCATTAGATATTGAAGAGGCGTACCCAGGGAGGTAGCCATCAAATCGAACGTTGTGTTGGATAGAACATGGTGTCTGCTAGAGGACAGTTAGACGCTTTGTAGAGAGACCCAGGACACAGCGTACCAAGGGAGGCAGCTTCGGAACTGGATCCTGGAAATATCAACTAATGAATCCACTTTCTGGACTGCTGGGTGTTACCACCTTTTCCACAGCCAGCTTCTCGCCCAAGGGTGTGTGCCACCTTTTCTTGGAACGAGGCCTGCTATGACAGGGAATTGCTTCCTTTTCTCCCATAACAGATTTGTTTTTTTTTCTTTTTTTTGTTTTTTTTTGTTTTTTTTGTTTTTTTTTTTCTTTTTCTCCTACTCCCGAGGGTGTTTCCACCTTTTCTCGAAGAATAGGTCGGCATGACAGGGACCTAAGTCCTTTTCTCCCATGACCGATATGTATATTTTTCTTTTTCTTTTTTTCTTCGAATTAAGCAAGGGAATGGTAGAAATACCATTTGTCAGAACCAACCTCGCCACTGTCGCGGGTGGAAAATAGAGGATAAGAGATCAAGGTTGGAAGGTGGGGTTGAGGGGACAGAGGATTGCGTCCACCTCATCAGGAGTGGCTGAAGAACGGCTATCAGAAGTAGCATCATAAGAAGTACAGTGCCACGCCAATGAGGAAAAGGATCAGGTGACCATGATTGTCAAGATCCCCAAGGAGGAAAGTACTTCTTCAGGCGATATCCATTGATCAGAAAGGGATCATCAGAGGCATCAATGGTCTGCACTTGGATAGAGCCATTAGGGTTGACAGCAAGTACCTTATATGGGCCCATCCACCGGTATTGGAGCTTTCCAGGAAACTTGCCAAATTGTGAATCGTAGGCGAGGACCAAATCACCTTCTTTGAACTCCTTGTGCTTGATGAAGCTGTCATGGTAAGCCTTGCATCGAGCTTGCGTGGCTTCCATGCACTGTAAAGCCATCCTGCGAGTTTCGTCCAAACATTCCAGGTGCAGGAGATGGCGTTGCAATGAATCATCGTCCCCCAAATGCT
Organism: Lygodium microphyllum; assembly: GCF_053477565.2. Lineage (NCBI taxonomy): Eukaryota > Viridiplantae > Streptophyta > Polypodiopsida > Schizaeales > Lygodiaceae > Lygodium > Lygodium microphyllum. The sequence continues at coordinate 140,226,754 of NC_141153.1, forward strand.
CTTTGATAGCCACTCTCAAAGAGGGTAATTCCAGTTCAACAGGGAAAACAACTTCTGTACCATACACCAGCTGGAAGGGTGTCTGTCCTATTGCTGCTTTATGGGAGGTTCTATACGCCCAAAGGGCCTCTGTAAGTCGATCATCCCAGTCACGACGATGTGCGGCAATTGTTCTTGTCAGAATCGAGCAGAGGATGCGATTGGTGACTTCGACTTGGCCGTTGGCTCTAGGGTAGTAAGGAGTGGACTTGCGGTGGGCGGATCTTATACAACTCTGTCAACTCTTCCATGACTTTGTTAATGAAATGAGTGCCCCTGTCACTTACCAGCTCTAGGGGACTGCCAAAACGGGTGATGATATTCTCGTACATGAACAGGGCCACGCTGTTACCATCGTCCCGTCTCAACTCTTCCATGACTTTGTTAATGAAATGAGTGCCCCTGTCGCTTACCAGCTCTAGGGGACTGCCAAAACGGGTGATGATATTCTCGTACATGAACAGGGCCACGCTGTTACCATCGTCCCGCTTTAGGGCTTTAGCTTCACACCACTTTGTGACATAATCCGTACATACGAGGATGTATCGGTTCTGCTTCCTTCGGGTAGGAGGATCGATTGGACCTACGAAGTCGATGCCCCACTTCTCGAAAGGCTTCAAGGGAAGAATAGGCTACAGTGGCATAGCACTTGTCTTGGTAGGTTTCCCCATTCTCTGACAAGCATCACATCTTTTACAGTAATCATAGGCATCCTTATGAATGGTAGGCCACCAGTATCCTGCTGCAGAGCCTTCCTGGCTGTAGCTTCTCCTGCAAAGTGGCCTCCACATGGCTCGTCATGGCAAGCCTTTAGAACAATCCCAATCTCATCTCCTGCAACACATCTTCTGAGCACTTCATCTTTGCCTTTCTTGTATAGTGCACCGCCTAGCAGAGTGTAGGGGGCTGATTCTAACATAAGCTTCTTCCTCTCCCGACTAGAAATGCCAGGAGGGTACGGTTGGGTTGCCAGCAGATTGGCAATGTCTGTATACCAGGGAGTTACAGTTTCTACCAGGAATAGGGAAGCATCAGGGAGGTCTGGATCATCCTGCTCCTCGTTTGCAGTTTGTGGGATACGCGACAGATGATCAGCCAGAACATGGGAACGACCAGGCTTAGTAATCACCTCAAAGTCGAACTCCTGAAATAGAAGGAGCCATCTCATCATTCGTCCTGTCACATCCGCTTTGTTTATCAGGAAGGACAGGGCCTCGTGATCCACATAAAATTTAAAATGGGTAGATAGGAGGTAGTGGCGGAACTTCTCTAGGGCAAACACCATTGCCAAGCACTCAAGCTCTGTCACTGTATAGTTCCGTTCCCTATCAGTGACTTATCGGCTTGCATAATAGATTGGTTGATCCAGCTTAGAGGAGCCCTTCTGGCAGAGAACTGGGCCTAAGCCTTCAATTGAGGCATCAGTGTGTACATGGAACTCTTTCGTCCAATCAGGAGGTTGCAGAATGGGTGCCTTAATCAGACACTGCTTCAGAGTGTTGAAGGCTATATCACATTCTTCTGTCCAAGTAAACTCTGCATCTTTCCTCAAAAGCTTGTGCAAGGAGGTTGCCTTTGTTGCAAAATGAGCTATGAACCTTCTGTAGTAACCCACATGGCCTAGGAATCCCCTCAACTGTTTGAGGTTGGCGGGTGCTGTCAAAGCTGCAATCTTTTCGATCTTTGCAGGGTCTGTTGATATCCCTTGTGCAGAGACAATGTGGCCCAACAAAACTCTAGAAGAGACCCCAAAGATGCATTTGTCGGGGTTGAGGGAAATCCCATACTCCCGACATCGATCAAAGCATTGTTCCAGGTGTCCCCAGTGTTCACGGATCAAACTATAGACACAGAAGTCATCCAAATATACCTCAATAAAATCGTGTAGATGATTTTGGAATGCGGCCATCATGACTCGCTAGAAAGTAGCAGGGGCATTACAGAGCCCAAATGGCATCACTCGGTAAGCATAGGTCCCCCATTCTGTGGTGAAGGTTGTTTTGGATTGGTCTTCTTCTACGATCTGCACTTGGTTGTATTCGCTGAATCCATCCAGAAGGGAATAAAGCTCATGTCCTGCCACTGTGTCCAACAGTTGGTCTGTGAAAGGAATCGGAAAGTGATCCTTCTTGGTCTTGGAATTGAGCTTTCGGAAGTCAACACATATTCGAAGCTTGCCATTCTTCTTGGGTACCACCACGATGGGTGAAACCCATTCACTATTTGCCACTGGATAGATGAACTCGACTTCGAGAAGCTTCAACAGCTCTGCTTTCACCAATGTGGAATAATTTGGGTTCATTCGCCTCTGTCATTGCCGTACTGGCTTGGCATCGGGCTCCAAGTCAATATGATGTTGATATATTGTGGGATCAATCCCCTTTAGGTCTTTGTAGGACCACGCAAACACGTCCAAATTCTCTTTCAATAAGTTGTACAAGGTTGACAACTCCTCTTCTGGGAGGCTGCTACCCACCTTCAAGTGGCGTTCAGTGCCATCTGCATCCACAAAGGTTATCTGCCTTTCACCTTCTACTTCACGGATGAAGGTCCCGCGGACTGCTTCTGGGTACAGATCCGACTCCTTCAAAGGAGTGGTATCCTCTTCGGATGTCCCACTAGAACCAACTTCTTCTTTTGGTGGAGACTTAGGTTGCCTCTTGAGATGTTGGAATGGGATTAGAGCCATTTCGGGTTTGGTTTCAAGATTAGTTACCTCTTGGCTTGAAGACTCATCTTCTGATGACACATCCAGGAACGTCACATAACAGGAACCCTCTGATGCCTGTTGGGTTTGTGAGATTGGTGCTTGTTGGCATGGTGCATCATCATCATCTTTTCTTAGCAAGGATGGGTGAGGACGGCATGAGCCACTGCTAAAAGACGGCTTAGTCTTCTTTATCCATTTCTTAAAAAGATTTTGCATATGAGAAGATCCATTTACCAGACCAAATGGTACCATCGCCATTCTGTCCCATAGGATGAGCTCGTCTGCTTCTGATGCTTCTGGAACTTCTTCTCCAAATGTATCCTCTTCGGGTGGAATAGACTCTTCCATCTCGCTTTCATAACCTTCTTCGTCCATATCATCTCCATCCTCTTCTGTCTCTGTCTCTGTCTCTATCTCTGTCTCTCTCTGCTTCTGCTTCTGCTTCTGTAGGAGCTCTGTAGGAGAAGAACAGGTTCTCTGCTTCATCTTCTGCCTCCGTCTCTAGCTCTGCTATGGCCATTAACAGGGAGAGTAGTACATCCATGCTTCTATCTCACTATCAGAAGTGATTTCAGAAGTCATTCCTGGTTCAGGCAGGAAGTATTCACCCATTGATAATGGCTTTGCATCTTTTGGAAGTCGGCTTACAGTATCCACTGTTAAGGAACGTGCCACTGTTTTCTTGGGAAGGATCTGTTTGACAGCATCTTCATCTGCTGATGTTCCATCTGTAGCCTCATTAGGGGAGTCAGAAGATAATTCCAAGGAGGTGGATCCATGTCCTTTTTGAGAACCATATAACTTCAGCACCACTTTGTTGGGTCCTCTACCCAAGGTCAAGGTTTCTTTGAACCAATCCGTCCTTGCTCTGGCTTCAAAAAGCCATGGTCTGCCCAGTAACACAGGGTAGGATGTACCATAAGAGTTTGGCTTCACCACCAGATAGATTAGCCAATAATCTTTTCCAGCCACTGTAGTCTTCACATATGGGAGAATGCCCAAAGGCTTGATTCTACTCTGATCTGCCAGTCGGATGAGCCATTGAGTGGGTTACGCACCTTGTAGGCCTAGATCCTTCATTGTCACATCCGTCATAATATTCACTGATGAACCTCCATCAATCAGTGCATTTGCAATGAAGCAACCTTCAATCCACATGCCAGTCTCTGGGGTACCCAGATCTAGGAAGGTGCTAGCCACGTCCACTTCTTTGACAGGCTCTAGAGCTTTGTTGGACTTTGTTGCTGTTGAGGGAGCAATCCTTAAGCCACGTCTTCTTATCAGTATACTTTTGAACCTTTTTCGGCAACTGGGAGACAACATCAATAATTGTCAGAATGTGAGGTTTGGTTTAAAAGTATCTAGATCTCTGACCAGATCGTATTCCTTAATAGGATCCACTGGCTTCTCTAACCGGTTAGGGAATGAGGCAACACCCATTTTCATTTTCCCTCTTTCTTCCAACAGAGGCATCATGGGAACTTCTTCTGCCACTTGTGGCACTTCCTCCTCTTCTATCTCCTGGACCTCTGGTCCTGTCTCTAGAACTGTCTCTGTAACTCTCTGTGGCACTGTAGTGCTCTGTAAGGCACTGTCAGGCTCTGTTCTATTCTGTTCTTCTGGTGGAAGATCGAACTTCACTATTCTGGCAGGAGGATTATTTTCTTTCTGGATAGGTGGTTCCTTCTTCTTTGCACGCGTGATGGCAGCAACTTCCAATTCCACTAAATTGGAGGTAGGCACTTGGGCCTTGGCCGGATTATCAGTAGCATTGTTTTTCACTAGGGCTGGGCTTGGACAGTCTTTTGCAGTGTGGCCTTCTCCTTTGCATCGACTGCATAAGGGCTTGTAATCCACTGACCTTCTGGGATTTGGACAATTTGGTGAGATGTGTCATTTTTCTCCACATCTGTAACACTCCACTTCCGATCTCTGACCACCGCTAGACTGTCTTCCTCTGTAACTTTGGGATGGAAATCTTCTAGGTCCGAAATTAGGACCAAACTCTCTAGGCTTGGGTCCAATATCCTGTGTTGTCATTTTGGATTCCAGCAAGTTGAATCTTGCGTCTTCTTCTTTCCTTCTCCTATCATGCATCTCTTCAGAGAGCAAATGTCCTTTGTATGGTTCTTCCGCAAACAGTAGGAACAGAAGGCTCCAGGAATGGTTGGTTTTTGTGTACATTCAGTGGCTAAATGGCCTGCTTGATGACACTTACCACACCAAATATTTGACCGCATCACATCTCTTCCTGCTCCTGCAACGTTGGATATGCTAGCGGTATTCACTTTCAGCGTCTGTAGCTGCTCTGTAATCACATCCATCAACTCCTTTTTGATTTTTGCAACTGAGTTGGATAAGTAATCCTTCAAGCTTTCTCCTCCTGAGGCACTGGCAGGAGGGTTTTGAGGAGTCTCTGTAATCACTGCATAAACAGGTTGGGCTGGTGCAGAGGGATCTCTGTTCTGATTCTGATTCAGAGCTCCTGTTTGAACTGTTGGCTGTTGGCTCCAGTTGATAGGGTTCCACTGTTGCTGCTGATTTGGCATTGAGGAAATTGGTTGGAACCATTGTTGTTGTGGTTGAACCATCATTGGAGGCATGGATTGTGGCCACTGTGGATTTGGTGCACTGTACTGTGATACTGAGGGCATATATTGGTAGGGTAAGGGAACTGTCCCTGGGACTGCATTTGGTGGGTATATCATTCTTGGCATCAGAGGAGATAGGACTCCTCTTCCTGGATTCATCGCCAATCTAGCTTCCACTTCATCGTACAGTCTGGCACCTTCTGTTGCTGCAGTGTGGCTGGTCTTTGCAGCTCCACAAACTTACGGACTTCTGGTTGTAATCCTTTGAGAAACACCCCCTTCTGAATGCCATCATCTAGATTATGATTAGTCCATCTCTTCAGGATGGATTCCATTCGTGAGACATAAGCTTCTACTCTTTCTCCAGAGGACTGATTTAAATTCATAAATTCCTCTTGCATCCACTCTTCAAAACCTTCACGCCTGAATTTAGTGAGGAAGGCCAACTTCAGGTCATCCCATGTGCCAAAAGTTCCTGCTGCTTGTCTCTCATACCACTGAAACACCACGCCCTTGAAAGTGGCGGGGAATATTGCTAACCAATGCTCAGGGGTTCTGGCATTGTTAGCCACACATGCTACCATAAACTCTGCTACATGAAGATCGGGGTCTTCATTGTAATCTCCCTTAAAAATTGGCAATGGAACTACATTCACTGGCCTATCATCAATATTTCTAGGACAGATCTGGCTTGGAAGTGGACCTCCAGCAGGAGGAGGAAGGGCTTGATGTGCCATTGGGACTTCTGTAAAGAGTTCCGCAAGGGCGTCAAAGGCGGCTTCTGCTGCGAGCTCGTTCTCGACTCTGATTTTTGCTTTCTCTCTTCTCACGTAACTCTGGACTCGTTCTAACGCTTGCCTCTTTATTGCGTCATTCATTAGGGGGTTGGCTCCACTATGTTGTTAGTGCTCCACAGAGGGTTAACAGAAGGCTTCAGTCTCTGGAGGACTCTCTTGCCAACATTTCTTCTACTTCTTCCTTTTGAACGTCTCTGAATTCTGCTTTCAAGCCACTGCACAGAGGAAGGTATTTGGTTCTGAAGGTGTCAAAATGCATACGTATGAGCATTGTTCTATTCTTCTTTAGTACTTGAGAGAGCCATAATGGGTTGCTTTTTACTACTCTAGCTAATCATGCTGCTGCCAAGACCAAATGCATACCCACTTGTCGATCTTTTGTCGTATGCACATCCAAGCCAATCTACATCATTGTATCCTGTGTAAGCTCAAGAGGCTTACCATACTCATAAAACAACCCATAATATAGTGTAGCTTTCACATAGCTCATAATCCTTCTCACAACATCTAAATGACGTTTCCTTGGCCTTTCCATGAGCTGATTGATCAACCCAACTGAATAACTAAGATTAGGTTGAGTGATGGTAAGATAAATCAGGCTATCAACCATCTGTCTATACATAGTCACATTCTCAATCTCATTTTCTGTATCAATTGTCAACTTGATGTTTTGCTCTAGTGGAGTATCCATGGGCTTACATTCCATCATACCATACTTTTCTAGCATATTATATGCATATTACTTTTGCAACATTCAGATTTCTTGAGGTGTCTATATGACCTCACTAGCAAGGAAAAATTTGAGCTCTACCAAATCTTTTATCTGAAACACTTCCTGTAGCATAGATTTGATCTCATCAATGCCCTGTGTGTCATCACTTGTAATGACCAAGTCATCTACATAAATCACCAAAAACACATAACCATTCTTTGTCTTCTTAGTAAACAAGCTACAATCAGCTTTGCCCATTTGAAATCCAAGATTCTATAAGAATGAGTTGATTTTTGCATTCCATGCTTGTGGCACCTGTTTCAGTCCATACAATGGTTTCTTCAATATGCAAACATAAGATGGATACTCAGCATATACATATCCTTCCAGTTAATTCCTATAAACTTCTTGCATCAAATCACCATTCATGAAGACATTCTTTATGTCCATTTGATATAGATTCCAACCTTTGGATGCAACTGATGCAATGACAGTTCATACAATTGCCATCTTCGCAACATGACTAAAAGTCTCTTCATAGTCTAGTCCATACTATTGAGCATAACCCTTCTCAACCAACCTAGCTTTGTATCTCTCAAGCGAGCCATCTGATTTACATTTGACTTTATAAACCCACTTGCATCTAATAGACATCTTGTCTTCAAGCAACTTTTAACTAAATCCCAAGTTTCATTTTTCAGCAAAGCATCATACTCTTCATCCATTGCATTACACCAATTCTCATCCTTAACTACTTCTGCAAATGATGTGGGTTCTTTGTACTCCATTACTTTTGTCATGTATGTATAGTGTTTAGCTGAGAGCACCACTATAAGTAAATCTATCAACATGTTTTCTTTCTCTCTATGATCTTTGTAGCTAAGGTGCACTATACGATTCCGCTCTCCTATGAGGCAATACATACCTTTGATATAACACCATGCATAACAACTATAAGTATTCCAAACTCATTATCTAGACTATTAGTGGAATTATACCTTGATGTCAACATGCTTGTTACAACATCAAGTGCATTCCCTTTGCCTTTGTCCATGTCCAATCTCCCCCTCATTGACATATCTGTGTCAGTGGAATGAGATCCAAGGCCATGACTGCGCAAACTACCTATCCAAGGACTCACATTGGCAAATACATCATGCGTAGGTCCACTAGTAGTAGTATCCTATATTCCATTTTCAGTATATGTACTTTGTGAAGATTCATCATGAAATGATACCTGCTTAGCACCATACCAGGATGCTAGCTCATCAAATACTACATCACAATTGTTCAAAGTCTGGTGAGTAGATGGAACATAGCACTTATAAGCCTTCTGTTCCTAAAGGTAACTGATAAAGATAGCCTTCACTGCTTTCAAATCAAGCTTCTTCCATTTCTCATTAGGTATATAGACATATGCAATGTTGCCAAATACTTTCAAGTGTCTAATGTCAAGCTTATATCCATAAAGCTGCTCATATGGTGTCTTCTCATTATATTAACTATAGATGTCTGATTCATGGCATAAATAGCAGTAGTTAGAACTACTTCAGCCCAGTAAGAAAGAGGCATATCTTTCTCATTCAACATTGCCTTGGTTGCTTCCATAATCACCCTATTTTTTTGTTTAGCCACTTTGTTTTGCTACAGAGTATAACTACATGTCAACTGTCTCTTGATCCCATGCTTAGTCAAGTACTTGTCAAACTCCTTTGATACATATTCACCACCACCATCATATCGTAGGCATGAGACTTAATATTTGAGCTCTTTCTTTGCATGAGATTTGAAATCCATAAAGCTGTCTAGAACCTCGTCTTTATGTTTCAAAATGTATATCCAAGTATACTTGCTGAAATCATCCATAAAAATCACATAATACCTAGACCCTCCAAGAGATACATTATGTACGGGTCCCCATACATCCGAATGAATAAGTTGCAAGGGTCTATTGCTATTTTGTGTATGTTTGACAAATGGAAAGCGGGCTTGTTTGCCAAATTGAAAAGTTGAACATATGTGTCCCAAATCATCATATTTAAACTTTGGCAACCCTGAAACAATTTTATTTTGCTACATATTTTTTAGCCTATGAACATTTACGTGTCTAATGCATTTATGCAAGATATTATGTCTCTAACACTTTCATAATCATGAGCATACATTGCAACTTTTAGCTTAAGAATATTTGCATTCTATATAAACATTCTACCATGTCTTTTGCCCTTTGCAATTAGCTCGTTAATAAAACAACTATCTTTGTTAAGCTATACATGTAGGGTTTGTTCAGCCATCTGACCAACAGATAACAGATTCTTTGGTGCCATCTCTGCTGCATATATAACCATTTATACTTGCTTTCATTTCATCAAACCACTTGCCATGTGGTGTCATATGATTTGATGCCCCTGAATCTATGTACCAAATGTCATCTGATTTTTCTTGCTTAGTAGCATTGTTCCATACATATGTCATAGTGAATAACTTGTCATTACTCTCATGCTCTACGTGACTAGACGAGGCATAGTGACCTTGTTATGCCTACCCTTCTAATTTGCTTACTTCTTCTAGCATTCTTTTACAAATGTGGCCATATTTCCCACAGTAATGGCATTCCTTATCCTTGTTTGCATTATCATGCGTACTTTGTGATTGCCAAGATCCTCGACCTCTAGAGTCGAATCTCCCCCTTGCTCGGGAGTATCCACCAACTCTAACAGTATGTCCTTGCTAATATTGTATATGCTGAGATGCATTCTGCCAAGTCCCTCGACCACGGAAGGAACCCCTACCACTGCTGCCATGACCTTTTGATTAGAATAGAATACTGCATCTCTATCTTTTGAGCTATTGGAGCTGGTAGCTCAACCCAATTTCACCTCTTCATGAATAAGCAATGCAACTAGCTCATTAAAGTCATGCATTTCAGGTCTCACTAATATAGATGTGTCAAATGACTTGTATTAAGGTCTAAGACCATTTAAGGTCACTGCAACTAAATCCTCATCCTCTACTTTAGTTCCAATTGTTGCCAATTGATCTACAGGAGTCTTTATCTTCATTATATAATCTTGTATGGATTGTCCTTTTCTCTCCATGGTGTTGAACTTCTACTTTAGCTAAATTTTGCATGTACTAATGGTCGTGCCATAGTACTTCATCAAGATTTTCCAAGCAACTTTTGGAGACTTACAATCCATTATCTACATGACCATTGCATCCGTAATGCACAATGAGAGCCAAATCAAGACTCTACAAGGATGTTCAAGCCAAGCATGGTGTGCCTTTTGCTGTTCAAGAGTGGGATGTCTATCTAGAAGCTTAGGTTCAACTTCATCACTTGTCACACGATCCCAATATCCTTTTTTGATGAGAAATTTCTCCATATGGAATTTCCAAGTAGCATAATTATTGTTGTCCAGTTTTTCATCTAGTATATCTAAGTGATATTGTTGGTCTTTTCAGCATTTGCCATGATTATAGCTCTACAATATTGCAGTCCTCAACTGCAAGTGCTTGTCTCCCCTTCAATCAGTTCAGCTCAGTTTAGCTCATTTGAGCATATTGTAGACATGGAAGTTCCAACCCTTTCATTTTGGATGCATAGATAACTCACCGTTAAAGCATGACAATTTCAGTCCACTAACTTTATGATAGTAAAATTCTGCAATAACTAGTAAATTTCAGCTTACAGATATGTCAAAAACATCCCCAACCATGTGGCAAGACATCTAGATATGATAGCATGTTCATGTGGACTTCATCTCCTGCATACCCCTTATGCAACCAAGTTGTCTAATAATGGATAGATATCACTCTATAACCAACAACATGTGAATAACCAATAGTATATTCTTTGCTAAAACATGAGAATTTTCAGCTCAAAGTAGCCTCAAGTCATACTAGACATGTGCCATTACCAAACAACCTTCACAATGCTCGAGAGATTCAAGTGTAGTTGCCAACTATTTCATGACAATTTTCAGCTTGTGAATGCACTTCCAGATCTGAACTTTAGCTCTGCCTAATCATGCTCAAATGCATGATACTGATGCTATGTTCACTGTGTCAAACATTGTCAAACATCTCATGAAGTTTGAGTGTACCCAATCAAGCATTTAATGATTGAAGTATATATGTCATTTCATTCCAGAAAATAGGCACAATTCTTGGATAGGTCAAGTTGATTTTTGCTACTGTTCAAGAGCTCATTACTACTGAGCATTCATTGGTGACATACCAGCTAGATAATAAGCTTCACATGATGCTCCATAATGCAAAGTATCTCAATCATATTAACCATGCTAGCTAGTAGTTGGTGCTACTCCCCAAACAAATCTTGAAGGATAAGTGCAAGTCTAAAAAATCCACTTTGTCTTCCTGATGTTATTAAACGAGCAGTGATCGAGGACAAGCCTAAATCACAACCCGAAAATGAGACGTTAACGAGTGTCGGTTAGGGAATTGACTTTGTTGATGAATGTTACACAACAAAATTTTTTTAGTGTTTCACGAACACAACACATCCCACACACGAACCCAAACTACCAAATATACCTATTGCAATCTTAAATACCCCAAAATCAAACATAAGGTAGAGCATTAACAACATTTAAAAAAATGAGTTTGGGAAAAAACAATTACTTCATACCTCTTCGAGATTGATACAACTCTTCGAGCTTCCAATATCCAAGTTTTTGATCACTTTGATCAACATGACAAGACTTTACTCTTTTGTGTGCACAATAAAAGGTGCTCTCTCAAGTGCGTGTGCAACTAAGATTTATTGCATATAGTTGTAGTGGACCTCATATCATGCTAGTGCTCAACGATGGTGCAAAATGTGCATCAACCCAACCCATGGCATGGAAGTAATTGATAAGATCAGGAGATGACCCCCGAGTGTAGTATATCGAATAAGTGTAATGTAAAGTGCTCATGAACCCATATTCCTTGTAATGTGCAAAAGTGTTGGCAAGATATCATATCTATTCCGGGATGTTTGGCAACTTCCAACAAACTCTAGCTCCAACCTGTCCAAAAGAATTTCAATCTCAACCAAGGCTATCAAATTCTCACACTAAAAAAACCAAACATAATGACAAAGACAATTCCTAAACTAGACAAATACAAAAAATCCAACTACAAAATGACAAAAATAACAACCACTCAAACACCTAAGCTAACAAAAATCCTTCCTAATAAAAATATTGCCATGAGTTTTAGTTTTTTCAAAAACGCTTGATATATTTAGCCCTCCCCCTAGTCTGCAAATACTTATGTGCAATAGTTGTTTTCATAAAATGATACTACATTTATGAGCCAAATGAAAAATCGAGTCCAACACTCCATCCCTAAATTCTTCAAACTCAAACAAGAGAAAAATCAATGGTACATCATTCTCACGCAACTCCTCAGTGAATACACAAAAGTCATCCACAAATTTCTCTTTAAAATCAACAAAATTTCCAAATCTACAACCCACACTGTCTATGATAAACTCATCATCTACAACAATCCACATACCCCTCCCATCCCCCAAAAGGAAAACATGACAATTCTAGGGGTTTGGAACAAGTTTTCAACCCTTTGTATGTTACCAAATTCAATTCCATCCACTAATACCTAACCAACTAGAAAAAACTAGCAAAATATCTTCCATCACTACAATACATCTAAACACGTCATCATTCACATCAAATTGAATCATCTCTTGACTAAATCCATCAAAACTTGGTAACTCTTCTAAACACCCATTCAAATTACTCATCTCTTCAAAACAACAAGACTCCAACTCTTCAACTCCATAAACACCATGACTTTTCATAGCATTCTTTGTTGAGTGTTGAAATGACTTGTTTTTTGGCTGATTTTTGTTGTTTTTCAGAGCTGAATGGTTGATTTTATGAGATGATTGATTGATTTGGAAGTGGTTTGAGAGTGTTTTGGATGATATTGATTGTGTTTTGGAAGATCATGATGTTTGTTGATGGTTCTATGATGTTCTGATAGGTTCTGAATGGTTCTGTATACCTTCTGTTTTGTTCTGTTTTGGTTTGTTTTGTTCTGATTGTCTTCTGTAAGGAGGGATGAAGTATTGATTGATGAAGAATGAGATATTGAGAAAGTTTATTGAATGGTTTGTGAGAGTTTGAAATGGTTTGAGAGTGAGTTATGAGGTTTTGATAACCTTCTGTAACCTTCTGTAGGTCTTCTGTAGAGCTTCTGCTTCTGTTCTGTCTCTGTTCTGTTCTGTACTGTAGCTGTTCTGGTACTGTTCTGTAGACTGTTCTGTATGCTTCTGTAAGTGTTCTGTGGAATGTATGTGTGACTTTGGGAAAGTTTTCTAGCCTTGGAAAGAGGTGAATACAAGTGCAAAAGAGCTGAAAGAAGTGGAAGAAGTAGCTGCTGAAGACTCAAGAGAAGACTAGAGTGAAGTGACAGTAGTGAGCTGTGAAGAGACACTGTAGTGGCTCTGGTGACCCTTCATATCAGACATACCTCTTGGGAGGGGTATCCACGACCTAAGAGTGATTATTGAGGGTGATTTTGAGAGATTGTAGTGAGGATATGATGTATTATTGATGGAGTGTGAGAGAGAGAGTCAGAGATAGCCAATTCTACTGAAACAGAGTGATTGTATATGAGAGATTGAGAGAGAAGACTATGAAGATATTGAAGATGAATACTATGTGATGTATTTCCATTCAAAGATGGTGTATTCTTTTGCTTTCTTTGTTCTATTGATGGATTTTGTGAAGATGTTGAAGAATATGGTTGATTCTATTAAAATCCGTGGGAGATCTACATGATGCTGCATGAAGATTTGTTGTGCCTGGTGTTCTTTTCTTCGTTGTGATCATATGAAACATGATAAACAAGCTTGTTGATGTTACAAGATAGATTTTCTTGCAAGAGAATTCCCTTTTTCTTGGTGTTCTTCTTGGGGCTCCATGTTTTTGGTGCGCAGCCGGGGAAACTTGCCATCAACAAGCACCAAAAGAGGCTGAAAATGAAGGAAATGGCATTGTCAAGAATAGAAGAATTCAATGGATGTTTGTAAAGTTCCTTCTTCCACTGAAGAGTTGGAATTCCTCATAATCAAAGCCACTTTCCACAAGAAGTTCATCCCACAATGGCGGAAACACATCACCATCATGATGCATGCTCTATGTGGTGGACAGTTTCCTCTTCCTATTGAAGCAGCAGAAACTTGCATCTTGGTGGCAAACTGTTTGGGAACAAACTGAAGAGCAGAATCAGAGAGAATGACCATCCATGGAAGATTTGGCATTCATTGAGAAGTTTCCAGACAACATCAAGTGGGAGATTGTGAAGAAGCTTCAGGAGTCTTGGTCTGTAGAGGTTCACAAAGACAAGAGGGAAAAGAGTTGGAATTTGTTCGTGGACGCTCAACAGCAAGATACATGGGATGCTTGGTGTACTGATAATCTTATGTTTGTTCAATTAGCAACCCATTGGAAGTTGGTAGACAGAGTGTTTTTTACAACATACACTATTGAAACCATCAGAAGTTGGCATTACTATGATGATGGCACCACCACAATGCTCAGACGTATGCATTTTGACACCTTCAGAACCGAATACCTTCCTCTGTGCAGTGGCATGAAAGCAGAATTTAGGGACGTTGAAAAGAAAGAAGTAGAAGAAATGTTGGCAAGAGAGTCCTACAGAGACTGAAGTCTTCTGTTAACCCTCTGTGGAGCACTAACAACATAGTGGAGCCACACCCCTGATGAATGATGCAATAAAGAGGCAAGCGTTAGAACGAGTCCAGAGGTACGTGAGAAGAGAGAAAGCAAGAATCAGAGCCGAGAGCGAGCTCGCAGCAGAAGCCGCCTTTGACGCCCTTGCGGAACTCTTTACAGAAGTCCCAATGGCACATCAAGCCCTTCCTCCTCCTGCTGGAGGTCCACTTCCAAGCCAGATCCGTCCTGGAAATATTGATGACAGGCCAGCGAATGTAGTCCCATTGCCAGTTTTTAAGGGAGAGTACAATGAAGACCCCGATCTTCATGTAGCAGAGTTTATGGTAGCATGTGTGGCTAACAATGCCAGAACCCCTGAGCATTGGTTAGCAATATTCCCCGCCACTTTCAAGGGCGCGGCGTTTCAATGGTATGAGAGACAAGCAACAGGAACTTTTGGCACATGGGACAACCTGAAGTTGGCCTTCCTCACTAAATTCAGGCGTGAAGGTTTTGAAGAGCGGATGCGAGAGGAATTTATGAACCTAAGTCAGTCCTCTGGAGAAAGAGTGGAAGCTTATGTCTCAAGAATGGAATCCATCCTGAAGAGATGGACTAACCATAATCTAGACGATGGCATTCAAAAGGGAGTGTTTCTCAGAGGATTACAACCAGAAGTCCGTAAGTTTGTGGAGCTGCAAAGACCAGCCACCCTGCAAGTTGCAACAGAAGGTGCAAGACTGTACGATGAAGTGGAAGCTAGATTGGCGATGAATACAGGAAGAGGAGTCCTACCTCCTTTGATGCCAGGAATGATGTACCCACCAAATGCAGTTCCAGGGACTGTTCCCTATCCCTACCAACAGATGTCCCCGGTATCACAGTACAGTGCACCAAATCCACAGTGGCTACAATCCATGCCTCAAATGATGGTTCAACCACAACAACAATGGTCCCAACCAATTTCCTCAATGCCAAATCAGCAGCAACAGTGGAATCCTACCAACTGGAGCCAACAGCCAACAGTTCAAACAGGAGCCCTGAATCAGAACCAGAACAGAGACCCCTCTGTACCAGCCCAACCCGTTTATGCAGTGATTACAGAGACTCCTCAAAACCCTCCTGCCAGTACGTCCGGAGGAGAAAGCTTGAAGGATTATTTATCCAACTCAGTTGCAAACATCAAAAAGGAGTTGATGGATGTGATTACAGAGCAGCTACAGACGATGAAAGTGAACACAACGAGCATATCCAACGTTGCAGGAGCAGGAAGAGATGTGATGCGGTCAAACACTTGGTGTGGTAAGTGTCATCAAGCAGGCCATTTAGCCACTGAATGTACACGAAAACCAACTATCCCTGGAGCCTTCTGTTCCTACTGTTTGCGGAAGAATCATACAGAGGACATTTGCTCTCTGAAGGAGATGCATGATAGGAGAAGGAAGGAAGAAGACGCAAGATTCAACTTGCTGGAATCCAAAATGACAACACAAGATATTGGACCCAAGCCTAGAGAGTTTGGTTCTAATTTCGGACCCAGAAGATTTCCCTCTCAAAGTTACAGAGGAAGACAGTCTGGCGGTGGTCAGAGATCAGAAGTGGAGTGTTACAGATGCGGAGAAAAGGGACACATCTCACCAAATTGTCCAAATCCTCGAAGGTCAGTAGATTACAAGCCCTTATGCAGTCGATGCAAAGGAGAAGGCCACACTGCAAAAGACTGTCCAAGCCCAGCCCCAGTGAAAAACAGTGCTACTGATAGTCCAGCCAAGGCCCAAGAGCCTACCTCCAATTTAGTGGAATTGGAAGTTGCTGCCATCACTCGTGCAAAGCAAAAGGAACCACCTATTCAGAAAGAAAATAACCCTCCTGCTAGAACAGTGAAGTTCAGTCTTCCACCAGAAGAACAGAACAGAACAGAGCCTAACAGTGCCGTACAGAGCCCTACAGTGCCACAGAGAGTTACAGAGACAGTTACAGAGATAGGACCAGAGGTCCAGGATACAGAAGAAGAGGAAGTGCCACAAGTGGCAGAAGAAGTTCCTGTAATTCCTCTGATGGAAGAAAGAGGGAAAATGAAAATGGGTGTTGCCCCATTCCCTAATCGGTTAGAGAAGCCAGTGGATCCTATTAAGGAATACGATCTGGTCAGAGATCTAGATACCTTTAAACCAAACCTTACATTCCGACAATTATTGATGTTGTCCCCCAGTTGCCGGAAAAGGTTCAAAAGTATACTGACAAGAAGACGTGGCTTAAGGATTGCTCCCTCAACAGCGACAAAGTCCAACAAGGCTCCAGAGCCTATAAAAGAAGTGGATGTGGCTAATGCTTTCCTAGATCCAGGTACTCCAGAGACTGGCGTATGGATAGAAGGCTGTTTCATTGCAAATGCACTGATTGATGGAGGTTCATCAGTAAACATTATGACGGATGTCACAATGAAGGATCTAGGCTTACAAGGTGTGCAACCAACCCAATGGCTCATCAGACTGGCAGATCAGAGCAGAATCAAGCCTTTGGGCATTCTTCCATATGTGAAGACTACAGTGGCTGGGAAAGATTATTGGCTAATCTATCTGGTGGTGAAGCCAAACTCTTATGGTACATCCTATCCTCTGTTACTGGGCAGACCATGGCTTTTTGAAGCCCGAGCAAGGACGGATTGGTTCAAAGGAACCTTGACCTTGGGTAGAGGACCCAACAAAGTGGTGCTGAAACTGTATGGTTCTCAAAAAGGACATGGATCCACCTCCTTGGAATTATCTTCTGACTCCCCTAATGAGGCTACAGATGGAACATCAGCAGACGAAGATGCTGTCAAACAGATCCTTCCCAAGAAAACAGTGGCACATTCCTTAACAGTGGATACTGTAGGCCGACTTCCAAAAGATGCCAAGCCATTATCAATGGGTGAATACTTCCTGCCTGAACCGGGCATGACTTCTGAAATCACTTCTGACAGTGAGATAGAAGCATGGATGTACTGCTCTCCCTGTTACATGGCCATAGTAGAAACAGAGACAGAGACATGAGAGGAAACAGAGAATCTATTCTTCTGTTACAGAGCTCCTACAGAGACAGAAGCAGAAGCAGAAGCAGAAGCAGAAGCAGAAGCAGAAGCAGAAGCAGAAGCAGACGCAGAGACAGAGACAGAGACAGAAGAGGATGGATATGATATGAACGAAGAAGATTATGAAAGTGAAATGGAAGAATCTATCCCACCTGAAGAGGATACATTTGAGGAAGAAGTTCCAGAAGCATCAGAAACAGACGACCTCATGCTACGGGACAGAATGGTGATGGTACCATTTGGTCTAGTAAATGGATCTTCTCATATGCAAAACCTTTATAAAAGATGGATTAAGAAGAACAAGCCGTCTTTCAAGAGTGGCTCCTGCCGTCCTAACCTATCCTTGCCAAAGAAAGATGATGATGATGCACCATGCCAACAAACACCAGTCCCACAAACCCAACAGGCATCAGAGGGTCCCTGTTATGTGACGTTCCTGGATGTATCATCAGAAGATGAGTCTTCAAGCCAAGAGGTAATTCATTTTGAAACCAAACCCGAAACAGCTCTAATCCCATTCCAACATCTTAAGGAGCAACCTAAGTCTCCACCAAAAGAAGAAGTGGGTTCTAGTGGGACATCAGAAGAGGACACCACTCCTTTGAAGGAGTCGGATCTCTACCCAGAAGCAGTCCGCGGGACCTTTATCCGTGAAGTAGAAGGTGAAAGGCAGTTAACCTTTGTGGATGCTGAAGGCACTGAACGCCACTTGAAGGTGGGTAGCAGTCTCCCAGACGAGGAGTTGTCAACCTTGTACAACTTGTTGAAAGAAAATTTGGACGTGTTTGCATGGTCCTACAAAGACCTAAAGGGGATTGATCCCACAATATGTCAACATCATATTGACTTGGAGCTTGATGCCAAGCCAGTACGGCAACGACAGAGGCGAATGAACCCGAATTATTCCACATTGGTAAAATCGGAGCTGCTGAAGCTTCTGGAAGCCGAGTTTATCTATCCAGTGGCAAATAGCGAATATGTGTGGATTTCCGAAAGCTTAATTCCAAGACGAAGAAGGATCACTTTCCTATCCCTTTCACAGACCAACTGTTGGACACAGTGGCATGACATGAGCTTTATTCCCTTCTGGATGGATTCAGTGGATACAACCAAGTCCAAATAGCAGAAGAAGACCAGTCCAAAACAACCTTCACCACAGAATGGGGGACCTATGCTTATCGAGTGATGCCATTTGGGCTCTGCAATGCCCCTGCTACTTTCCAACGAGTCATGATGCCATGTGGGTTACTACAGAAGGTTTATAGCCCATTTTGCGACAAAGGCAACTTCCTTGCACAAGCTTCTGCGGAAAGATGCAGAGTTTACTTGGACAGAAGAATGTGACAAAGCCTTCCACACTCTGAAGCAGTGTCTGATCGAGGCACCCATTCTGCAACCTCCTGATTGGACGAAAGAGTTCCACGTACACACTGATGCATCAATTGAAGGCTTAGGTGCTGTCCTCTGCCAGAAGGGCTCCTCGAAGCTGGATCAACCGATCTATTATGCAAGCCGAAAAGTCACTGATAGGGAACGGAACTATACAGTGACAGAGCTGGAGTGCTTGGCAATGGTGTTTGCCTTGGAAAAGTTTCGCCATTATCTCCTATCCACCCACTTTAAATTTTATGTGGATCACGAGGCCCTGTCCTTCCTGATGAACAAAGCGGATGTGAAAGGACGAATGATGAGATGGCTCCTTTTATTCCAGGAGTTCGACTTTGAGGTGATTACTAAGCCTGGTCGTTCCCATGTTCTGGCTGATCATCTGTCGCGTATCCCACAAACTGCAGACGAGGAGCAGGATGATCCAGACCTCCCTGATGCTTCCCTATTCTTGGTAGAAACTGTAACTCCCTGGTATGCAGACATTGCCAATCTGCTGGCAACCCAACAGGACCCTCCTGGTATTTCTAGTCGGGAAAGGAAGAAGCTCATGCTAGAATCAGCCCCATACACCCTGCTAGGTGGTGCATTGTACAAGAAAGGCAAAGATGAAGTGCTCAGAAGATGTGTTGCAGGAGAAGAGATTGGGATGGTTCTGAAGGCTTGCCATGATGAGCCATGTGGAGGTCACTTTGCAGGAGAAGCTACAGCCAGGAAGGCTCTGCTAGCAGGATATTGGTGGCCTACCATTCACAAAGATTCCTATGATTATTGTAAAAGATGTGATGCTTGTCAAAGAATGGGGAAACCCACCAAGACAAGTGCCATGCCACTGCAACCTATCCTTTCTTTGAAGCCGTTTGAGAAGTAAAAGGAAACAGAACAGATACATCCTCGTATGTACGGATTATGTTACAAAGTGGTGTGAAGCTAAAGCCCTAAAGCGGGACGATGGTAACAGCGTGGCCCTGTTCATGTACGAGAATATCATCACCCATTTTGGCAGTCCCTTAGAGCTGGTAAGTGACAGAGGCACTTATTTCCTCAACAAAGTCATGGAAGAGTTGACAGAGTTGTATAAGATCCACCATCGCAAGTCCACTCCTTATTACCCTAGAGCCAACGACCAAGTCGAAGTCACCAATCGCATCCTCTGCTCGATTCTGACAAGAACGATTGTCGCACATCGTCGCGATTGGGATGATCGACTTACAGAGGCCCTCTGGGCGTACCTCCCATAAAGCAGCAACGGGACAGACACCTTTCCAGTTGGTGTATGGTACAGAAGCTGTTTTTCCTGTTGAGCTAGAATTGCCCTCTTTGAGAGTGGCTATCAAGGAGCGTTTGGGGGACGATGATTCACTGCAACGCCGTCTCCTGCATTTGGAATGTTTGGACGAAATTCGTAGGATGGCTCTACAGTGCATGGAAGCCACGCAAGCTCGACGCAAGGCTTACCATGACAGCTTCATCAAGCACAAGGAGTTCAAAGAAGGTGATTTGGTCCTAGCCTATGATTCACGATTTGGCAAGTTTCCTGGCAAGCTCCAACAGCGGTGGATGGGCCCCTATAAGGTACTTGCAGTCAACCCTAATGGCTCTGTCCAAGTACAGACCGTTGATGCCTCTGATGATCCCTTTCTGATCAATGGATATCGCTTGAAGAAGTACTTCCCTCCTTGGGGATCTTGATAATTACGGTCACTTGATCCTCTCTCTTATTGGCGCGGCACTGTACTTGTTATGATGCTACTTCTGATAGCCGTTCTTCAGCCACTTCTGATGAGGTGGACGCAACCCTCTGTCCCCTCAAAACCCCCTTTCAGCCTTGATTTCTTATCCTCTATTTTCCACCAGCGACAGTGGCGAGGTGGGTTCTAACAAATGGTCTTTCTACCATTCCCTTGCTCAATTTGCAGAAAAAAAAAAGAAAAAAAGAAAAAAAAACCAAACATATCGGTTATGGGAGAAAAGGACTTAGGTCCCTGTCATGCCGACCTATTCTTCGAGAAAAGGTGGAAACACCCTCGGGAATAGGGGAAAACAAGAAAAAGAAAAAAAAGAAAAAGAGAGAAAAAAAAAAAACAAAACAAATCTGTTATGAGAGAAAAGGAAGCAATTCCCTGTCATAGCAGGCCTCGTTCCAAGAAAAGGTGGTAAACACCCTTGGGCGAGAAGCTGGCTGTGGACAAGGTGGCAACACCCAGCAGTCCAGAAAGTGGATTCATTAATTGATATCCCTCGGATCCAATCCCGAAGCTGCCTCCCTTGGTACGCTGTGTCCTGGGACTCTCTGCAAAGTGTCTACCTGTCCTCTCGCAGACGACATGTTCTTGTCCAATAAAATATTCGATTTGATGGCTACCTCCCTGGGTACGCCTCTTTAACAACTGATGACGCGATCTTCATCGACAAACAATCGAGTGATGAGAGCTTTCATCCTAACCAGATGGGGAAGTGCGTATGGTTGCCCTCTGTATCTATCAACAACGAGTGAGACAGAGGGTGGGGCGAGAGACCAGTCTTTTCCCTTCAAATCAAATGAGAGGTGAGTAGTGTGAATGAAGTGTTGCACGCACGGGATGGGCCTCTCAATGCACAAAGCACAATTTGTTTCTGTGCACTACACCATAAGGCTCCCTTGCCTTCCTTCTTGCACCGTATGCCGGCACAGGGCGGGATGCACCGTTGCACCATCAAATACGCACAAGGCATACAATCTTTGCACCAGTGACCGTGAGGATTACATCAACGGGTTTCAGGAAAGGCTGCCCTCTTGTATCTCTCAACAGAGCGTGAGACAAAGGCTGGGTTGAGTGTGACTAGAGTTTCTTCAATCAAATATCGAGAGGTGAGATTGAGGGACGTTACGACACTTGGAGTCAGGTATGTTTCCATTTCCCTATGCACCCACGGGATGGGTCTTTACCGTCAACACCAGACACATCACCCTATTCTGTACACTGCACTGTAAGGCTCCCTTGCCTTCCTTCTTGCACCTATGCCAGACAGGTTGGACGCACTAATGCATCATCAACTGTGCACCCTGGCATACTCCTTCTGCACCAATTCCCCTTTGACGATTCCTCAATCGGGTATGAGATATGGGTTTTAATCATTCTTCCTCGAGTGATATTAGTCATGGGGCGAGTGACTGTTCTTTCATCTCATTTGAGTGATTGTGAGTTGAGTGTAGTATCCCTCATCATCATCGACGAATTTCCTGCGATTCCTTCCATCAGCTACCTCCCTGGGTGCTGCCGCGTGGTCCCTGCCATGACGAACGTGTGCCGAGAAGATGCCTTGGTCCCTCCAGCGCCGACAACCACACTGGACGTGCCATCGACACTCAACCTTGATTCTCGACAAAATGGGCCAAGTTTTTCTAACCCTACACTTTGGTTTCTTCGTGCCGGTCATGTTTTAAGTGTGGGGAAGTTAGTGGATGGTCTGTGGCGTGGTACTAGGTCCCTGTTGTTCGGTTAACCCTATCCGTTAAGGTCTTAAGTGTGGGGACGCGTCCCTGCGCATCTATATTGTATATCCCCTGCATATGCCTTACCCTGCTCATGCATGTATGCCATGACTTGCTTTTACTCTCCTGGGATCCCTTCCCACCCACCCGGTTATGTTCCACCCACCCTTGGGGCTGTTCCCTTCCAGTTTTTCTTCATTCCTTGCTTTTGAGGTCCTGCCATGTGAATGCACCCTACGTTCACCAAAATCCAAATCCAACCTTATAGCCCTGTTCCTCCCTTTGGACTGACCATTTTTCCTTTTTACCTACCCTTGTTCCGGTGCACGGTTTTTGAGTTATTAATTTTTGAAGCATTTTGCGCAATTTAGCCGGTTTTCCATGTGAATGCACTTTTCTTGCTTCGAAACTAGGATTTGACGTCCTAGCCCTGCCAACCACGTTTCCCTTGACATTTTTCCTTTTTATTCCGCATCATTCCGATACACGGTTTGTCCATTATTAATTTTCCGGTTTTTTAAGACTTTTTTCTGCGTATTTTCGATATTTTTCCATGTGAACCTGCCCTATTTGCATCAGACTTCCAATTTGATTTGACAGCCGTGTCCCCTGTGCCTTCCCCTACCTTTTTCCTTTTTGCTCCACCCTTTTCCGACTTCCGGATTTTTCCTTATTAAATTTTAAATGAGTTTTCGGGAGTATTTTTGGCGTTTTTCGCATGTGAACCCTTCTTACTTCCACCGGAACTGCGGTTTAACGTGATAACCCTGTGCCGCCCCTTCTTGCGGACATTTTTCCTTCTTACTGCATGTCATTCCGGTGAATGGGTTGTCCGATATTAATTTCCGATCCCATTTTTGGGTTTGTTTTTTGGGTTTTTCCCATGTGAACGCGTCTTATCTCCGTCGGAATTATGTTTTGATGTGATAGGATTGTCGGATACATCTTTTTGCACAGTTTTCCTTTTTTCTGCACCTCATTCCGATGCACGGATTTTTCGCTATTAATTTTTAATTGCGTTTTTTGGTTCGTTTTTTGTGTTTTTTGCACGTGACCGCCCTTTATCTCTCCCGGAAACTCCGTCATATATTTTCCTTATTTTCCACCTGTCGTCCTGCCCACTTTTTGTTTTTACACTATGTCGTTTTGACGTCCTGATTGGGAGTTATTCATTTTTCTTTATTTTTACGTTTTTTCTCGCGCCCGTTTTGTGCGTGACCGCGCCCTTTTTCGATTTTACGAATCTCCACGCGCCCCGGTCGTGTCCGCATAACCCGTACCGTCTTCCTAGCGTCATTTCAATCCCGTCACGGCAAATTTTTTTACCCCGCCCCGCGCACGTGCGCGGGACGGGGGTACGCGCCCTTGTCCCTACCCACCCCTTACCCTCTTGCCCCCTACCCTTTCCCCCACCTGCCCAACCCATGGCCCCCCCATGGGCCCCCCACCCCTTTCCCCTAACTGCCCCCAGCGGTGGATGGGCCCCCCACCCCTTTCCCCTAACTGCCCACCCCTTTCCCCCAACCGCCCATCTCTCTCCCTCTCTCTCTCTCTGTGCGTCTCTCTCTCTCTCTCTCCCTCTCCTCCTTCCCCTTCCCCCAGCCGATCTCCCTCTCCTCCTTCCCCTTCTCTCCCGCGCCGACCGCCTCCCCTCCTCCTCCCTCTCCTCCTCCATTCGCCTGCCCTCTCCTCCTCCATTCGATCCCCCCAGCGCTCCGACCCCCCCCGCCGTCCTTCTGCCGCCCCCCGCCCTTCTTTTCCCTCCTCCCCCCAGCGCTCCGACCCCCCCCGCCGTCCTTCTGCCGCCCCTTCTCCCTCCCTTCTCCCTTCTCCTCCCGCCGCCGCCCTGGTGCCTCCCGCGCCGCCGCTGTCCCTCCTCTTCCCCTCCCTCCTCCATCCCCTGCCCTTGTGCCGCCCGCTTGAGGACTCGCCGTCGCCACCACGTCGCCCGTGGACAGCCGCCAGAAGCCGACGTCGTCGCCGCTCGGATCCGCCGCCGCCCTAGTGTCGCCCGCGCCGCCACCCAACACAACCTCCTCCTCCCTTAACCGCCGCCCCCACCTCCCCCACAACCACCTCCTCTAACCACCTCCTCCACTAACTCTCCTCAGGTTAGTCACTAACCTAATTCCAGTTAACTCACCTAATTAGTGTTAATTAACCCTAGTTAGTAAACTAACCTAACTAGGTTTACTAACTTTAACCCTAGTAACCTAGCTAACTTAACCTAACTAACCTAACCCCTAACCTAACTAACCTAACCCCTAACCTAACTAACTTAACCTAGTTGACTAACCCCTACCTAGTTAACTTAACTTAGTTGACTAACTTAACTTAGTTGACTAACCTAGCCTAGTTGACTAACCTAAGCAACCTTGACTAACCTGACTTGACTTGGGCAGACTAACATGACTTACCCCCACTAACCAGACTTAACTGACTTATGCCTAACTGACTTATCTGATTAATGTGATTTAGGTGATTTAATTAATCACTACATTAATTTTTCCATAAAAAAAATTCAAAAAAATTCCTTTTGTTTTTTGCCAATTTTTGGGAATTTGTCCGCTGGAAATTGCCTACCCTAAAATTTCTGCAAATTCAATATCTCCTAATTAATCCTCCAAATTGCCAATAAATGTAGAAAATTCATTTAAAAAATTCTAAAAAATTCTAAAAAAATTCCCCTCACCTCCCTTGATCATTTTCCATTTATTCAACCATCAATAATCACAACTTAACACAACAAAAAAAAAAAAATAAAAAATAAAAAATAAAAATCAAAATAAACAACCAACACAACCCAAATCCACACATCCGCTAAGGTGTTGTTATTGTTGTTTCATCAGTGATCTTTACTTTTCCTTTACTGGATTCATTTCTTTTGGGAGACTCTTCCGTGCGCATTTCTGCATTACATACACACCCCTTTCAGGTATTTATTTTATGTGCTTTATTTATTTTTATTTTCCCCCTTAATCACAAATTAATTGTTAAAACGAACCCTTTAATTCACCCATAGTTTCCACGCGCATTCGCGCTATACACACATACTTTTAAATTAAAAAAGAACCAGCCGTTCACTTAGCACGCGCTACGTGCGCTAAAGAGGCACTTTAAATTTTTTATTAAAAAGAACCAGTCGTCACATGAGCACGCGCTGGCAAAAAAGCGCTCCACATCACCTTAATTTGTAATCAATGAATTGCATTTAGAGACCCAGTCGGGAATCGAAGTCCGGGATTCGAATAAAAGCACCGTTTTAACCTAATAATTGGTAATTTAATTTATAATAAGGAACCGCCGTTTTCTTGCTAAGGTTTATCACCTAATAAGAATTCACCCATTTTTAATAATTAATTAAAATCAACCCTTCATTAAATTAATTCCCCCCTCACTGCACTTAATTCCCCTTTTCAATGAATCGTTTCGTGGGATGGGTTTGCGCAGTCCTTAGTGTTATTTTCCATGGTCCAGTCTTGGTTTATCACAGATATAGTCTTGATATGTGTCGGATGTGGTCTTATTTTGGTTTCCTGTCTTAGTTACGGTTAAGGGTACGGTATGCAGTTTTTTTTTTCTTTTATTGCCTGATACGGGGTTCTGGGTGTTTGTCTGATGCATCGCATGAAGCTTTCGGTCGCATTTGTCTCGAGGTCATGTCAAATTTTTTCTAGGATGTGGTTTGCTTGGGGTTAGTAGGTCGAGTCACGTTTTATTGGTTGTTCTCTTATCCTTGGTTTTTTGTCTGTTGCTTTGCAGGCATTCTCCTTGATTGTCTGTGTTTGTGGTGTGTGTGTAACCATCTGAATGGCACCTTCTCATGCTTCTCCCCCTATCCAGTACGTCCCATTAGTTAGTAGGGATTACTCTTCCCTACTTACTTTTGAGCCTCTTACGAAGGCGGGACTTGCTGCTTTTGTGGCCACTCCTTTTCCATTGCTTCCAGAGGATCCGTCGTTATGTGATGAGTTCCTGGCCTCTTACAGCAAGAAGACAGGAGTAGTCCAAGGAATGTCTATGACTTTGACATCTCGAGGCTTAGGGAAGGCTCTGTCTTTACCCTTTAAAGGAGAACCTTTTGTGACCACTCGTCAGCTCTTCTCTAATGAAGAGATTCTGAAGCTGTTGCAGAAGCAGACAAGGGAAATCCTTGATGTTAAGAAAGTGATAAACTCTTCAGGAGTTTCTTTTTCTATGATTACTGATCCCGTATGGAAGACGATGTGTCAGTTCCTTCAGGACAGGTTTATGCCTGCCAAAACGCCATCCCACTATTTGTCCAAAGAGCTTTTCACAGCTTCCAGGATGGTGCTGAAAGGAGTTGCTATTGATTGGAGCACATACCTCCTTACTAAAATGGATCAGCATTTTGTTAAAGTCACCAGGGGTAATGTTACCAATGTCACATATGGATCATATTTGTCTGCCTTCTTGACCTATTCAGGTTTACAGAAGACTGTGCCTCCACCTCCTCCATCAGATCCAGTACCTCCTCCTCCACCTTTAGAAGAGTCAGAACCCATTGACATTGAGGATGATGATTCTCCGCCTCCCCTGGTCATACAGCACAAACGCTTGAAGAGGGTAGCGGATAAAGCCCCTGCTGTACTTCCCTCAGTGCCTATCCCTGCTACTTCTGGCAGTGAACTCCCTGGGTATCTCACTTGCAATAACCTGTTACGAGCACAGCGAGAAGGATCCTTGGAGATCTCAGTTCCTTCCCTGAACAGTCTCGTCTCAGGCGATGCCATTCCTTTTCTCTGCAAGGATATTCAAAGTTCCATTGAGTTGTCAGTGACAGCCTGTGTTCAACAGCTGTACGCATCTTTCTATGAGGAGCTCATGCAGTCCCAAGTCCAGTTGCATAAGGCAACATCTGAGTTAGCTTCTGCTAAGGATACCCTAGCAGATTTATTTAAGCAAATGGAACAGCAAACCCAACTGGTTGCCACCCAAAGCGATGAGATTTCTTCATTGAAGACCCAGTTACTAGAAGCTCAATCACAAGTTACTAGCCTTTCAGAGGAGAAGGAGAGGATGTCCAGCGAAGCGAAGGAATTCCAAGCTATCTTAGATGACAAGCTTTCAGCTTTACAGACTGCTAATGACACAGTGGCCAACCAAGCCTCCCAAATCCAGCAGTTGCAAGATCAGCTTGCAAAGTCCCGCTCTGTTCCTCCAAGCCCTCCTGTTCCATTAATTCCTTCTCTTTCACAGCAGGACTTGGCTGCTCTACAGAGACAGGCTACTTTGTGCCCTCTATTCCAAGATAAAGTGAAAAGATTGCAGTCCAGAATGGACTTGTTATGGTCTACCTTTGAACAGTTTCAGGACTATGTCTTACCAGACCATTCTTTCTTTGTCCACTACCACTTACAGAAGTTGGTCTTCTATATGAAGCTTTCCACGATGGATTTACCTTTTCCAGAGGATGGCTGGAGTGGGGCTTGGTCTGCTGAGTTGTTGACAGAGGTAGTCAGAATGGTCTTTGAAGATTCTGTCACGCCAGATACCATGTTGATGTCATACATGTATCTCCGAGGAGATTTGTTAATTCCAGATGAGGTAGATATGGCATGGTATGTGGGGGATGTGGTCTTACAGGCTGTTTTATATGTCAATCATCTGGAGTTGCGCATAGCTGACATGTTCCAGAGTTATTCCTCCAAAGTAGCTGATTGTCAGGATAATTCATGGCATCCCATGATTGATTTGGTGGTCCTCAATCAAAGACAAAACACCGCTCCTACCTTTGCCCAGAGTACTAACCAACTGAGGATGGATCTCTTAACCTATCTTTCCAAACATAATCCATTTGATGCTCCCTTCTTTGATGCCTATCATAGACGATCTCTTTTAGGACCTTTTGTTCCTACCCTCCTCTATTACCAACAAATGGCTCACCGCTATGCTATATATTTTTCCCTTTGTCAATCTAATTCCACCATTATTTTACCTCTTCTTTTCCAACCTTCAAATTTCCCTCAAATTCCTATTTTCACTTACTGTTCCTTTATTGAGGATAGGGTAATTTTCCCCTTCTCCACCCTGTTCTTCACCCCTCATTAATGTACCATCCACATTTCCTATTTATCAGTTAACACCGTTCCTTAGTGATTCCTTACAAATTTCTGCCACTCCTTCTTTAACCTTTTCTTCCTTTTATGATTTTTCCTATCCTTCCCTACATCCACTTTCCCTTATTCCACTACCCTCTCCTAACACTTCCATATCTCAACCACCTCAGTTGGTTAGTGACTATGATGGGTTTGATAATCAGATTTCCAGAAGAAGGGGATGGAGTTCGGATGATTGCCTTACAGGACCGCAGATTAATTGGCCAGTAATTCCAGGAGAATGGACAGCTTCCAGTCAAGCTTATCAAAATTATGTTCATTTTGCCCAATAATATTCACAGTCTGCAGATCCCTCAGTGAGATTAACTGCTCACTTTGCTTGGTACCTGGCGTATATGCATAGGCACTCTCATACTGATTCAAAGCCTATTCCAAAGTTGTGCATGAATGTCAATGTTAGCATTGATTCCCAACAGCTGGAGATACTGTATTTTCATGCCCTCTGTTTGCCTAGCAGATACCTGGTCCTGTTGGAAAGGATGTGCTGTCTCCAATTTTTCCAAAATCCTCCTAAAAACTTTGTAGATGAATCCTTATCTATGGATCGATTCCGACAATATCAATCTTTTAAGAGGGATCATCTTCATTGATACCTTTTCGATGTATAATGGAAGCTTTTTAATGAAAAACTCTCTTTTTGAAGGAGTCATTCAGATGGTTGTGTTGTGTATTAGTGTTTGTGTTGTGAGTTCCTTTATGTCAAACGAACGTGGTGGTTTCCTATTGGATTTCGTGTACGAGCTATGTTTTGGAGATTTGTAGAGTTGGGGTCGTGGTTGGAGAGTTGAAGCTGATGCTGATGAAGACGAAGCAAATTCTTATATCCTTTATAAATTTGTTGTGATTTTTAGTTTGATAAGAGGTGTTAATTTCAAAAGGGTTTTCCTTTCTTTGTATTTTTTTTATATCAGAAACATGTTATAAGTTGGGGTCGTGGTGGATGGATTCTTTTTGAGGAGATATTGAAGATCAAAGTTGAGCTTTTCCCTGAACTTGTATTCCCTTTTTCCTGGGTCGCGAGGACGCTTCCTTATTAAGTGTGGGGATATGTTGAGTGTTGAAATGACTTGTTTTTTGGCTGATTTTTGTTGTTTTTCAGAGCTGAATGGTTGATTTTATGAGATGATTGATTGATTTGGAAGTGGTTTGAGAGTGTTTTGGATGATATTGATTGTGTTTTGGAAGATCATGATGTTTGTTGATGGTTCTATGATGTTCTGATAGGTTCTGAATGGTTCTGTATACCTTCTGTTTTGTTCTGTTTTGGTTTGTTTTGTTCTGATTGTCTTCTGTAAGGAGGGATGAAGTATTGATTGATGAAGAATGAGATATTGAGAAAGTTTATTGAATGGTTTGTGAGAGTTTGAAATGGTTTGAGAGTGAGTTATGAGGTTTTGATAACCTTCTGTAACCTTCTGTAGGTCTTCTGTAGAGCTTCTGCTTCTGTTCTGTCTCTGTTCTGTTCTGTACTGTAGCTGTTCTGGTACTGTTCTGTAGACTGTTCTGTATGCTTCTGTAAGTGTTCTGTGGAATGTATGTGTGACTTTGGGAAAGTTTTCTAGCCTTGGAAAGAGGTGAATACAAGTGCAAAAGAGCTGAAAGAAGTGGAAGAAGTAGCTGCTGAAGACTCAAGAGAAGACTAGAGTGAAGTGACAGTAGTGAGCTGTGAAGAGACACTGTAGTGGCTCTGGTGACCCTTCATATCAGACATACCTCTTGGGAGGGGTATCCACGACCTAAGAGTGATTATTGAGGGTGATTTTGAGAGATTGTAGTGAGGATATGATGTATTATTGATGGAGTGTGAGAGAGAGAGTCAGAGATAGCCAATTCTACTGAAACAGAGTGATTGTATATGAGAGATTGAGAGAGAAGACTATGAAGATATTGAAGATGAATACTATGTGATGTATTTCCATTCAAAGATGGTGTATTCTTTTGCTTTCTTTGTTCTATTGATGGATTTTGTGAAGATGTTGAAGAATATGGTTGATTCTATTAAAATCCGTGGGAGATCTACATGATGCTGCATGAAGATTTGTTGTGCCTGGTGTTCTTTTCTTCGTTGTGATCATATGAAACATGATAAACAAGCTTGTTGATGTTACAAGATAGATTTTCTTGCAAGAGAATTCCCTTTTTCTTGGTGTTCTTCTTGGGGCTCCATTCTTGCAAACAAATTCAAGAAACTTTTCACAAGATTCACAAACTGAAGCACTAGGCAACTCATTAGGGTTGAAATCCTCATTCAAATACCCAATTGTCAAATCCTCTTCAACTTCAACCTCACAATCTTTTTCAAACTCTTTTCCCTTAGTGTTAGATCTCTCTTCCCTCAAATTTTCAATCCTTTTCAAAGCCTTACTCAAATTTCTTCTCACATTCTCATTGATGTCACTCTCAAGTTCCTCAAAACCCCAATCAGAATCATCGCAAACATCAACTCTAGGAGAACTCAAAGAAACTGAAAGACTATCAGATGAAGTTTTTTCTTTGTCATTGTTGCCTAATTCAACCATACAATCATCCACACAACTATCAAGAAGCATGAGGTTAGGTCTACTCAAAACCACATAAGCAACACCACAATAAAAAGCCTCTTTAGGGCTACTCAAACCATCATCAACCAACTCATAAGACTCACTAGAGTCATAAACTACAATAACGCAATAAGAGTCAGAATCCATAATCTCAAAACTCTCCTGATCAACCTTCACTTTTAAATTCTGAATAATGCTTAAGCACCTCACTTTAGCATGATTTGCAAGCCTATTTTGAAACTTTGATTTTTTAACAATTCAAAGTCCAATTTGCTCCACACAAGCTTGAGTAATCCCTCTAATTTGTCCTTCTCCATCAATATATGCTTCACCTATGTTCTGGTTCTTATACTAAGCATCAACAATAGGACAAATATTAGCCAATTCTTCTACACTCAAAATTCTCATAGTTCCTTTTTTTTTTCCCTTATACTGCAAATTCACTAATGTCTTCCACTGTCCTCTCATTTTAGGATACAACTCTATCAATTGAGCAAAAGATATATAAGTTTCTTACCCATCGTATCTTTTTTAAGGTCATAATCACTCTCTATTTTCCCCAATGGAATATTGGTAGCATGATAATGTTTTCTAGGTGCTCTTGATTTATTTTATTCTTTCTTCTCTTTCTTCTCTTTGTTTTTCTTTCTCTTTCCTTACCAACTTTACTAGTTTCAAGTTCATTTCTCTTAGCATCTCTCCTTCTTTTTATTGTAAGAATTATATCAATAGTTTTCTTTTTATCATTTTGATTTTCTAGAATAATACAATAAATGGCACATTTTCCTTTATCTTCTTCAGTCAAGCTAAGAACTTGAGAAGTGGAATCATTTTTTATTTCTATCCCAAATCATTTTGTCTATTCAGCAAGTTTTGAGGTAAAGGATACATATCCCCTCTTGCTCTAGGTGGATAAGGAAAATTTGTGTTTAAACCAATTACAACTTTCATCCAACAACTGAAATTTTCTAATTTGGAGTTTCATGGTTGAGTCATTTATTCGTTGGATAATACATCCAAGATCCAATTTTTCGAGAAATTGCTAAGGATCCTCTTCTTTTTTACCGTAAAATTCAAAAAATGAAATGACCATAAAAAAATAATCTCAAGCAAGAAATCAACCCACAGATCACAAATAAAGTCAACTTTTTTGGCACTCCTCCTTAGCGGTGGGGGCACCAAAAAAGAGATGTTAAATGAGCGGTGATCGAGGACAAGTCTTACTCACAACCCAAAAAAAAGATGTTAAGGAGTGCTCGTTAGGGAATTGACTTTGTCGATGAATGTTACACAACGAAAAATTTTCAACGTTTCACGAACACAACACATTCCACACACGAACCCAAACTACCACATATGCCTCTTGTAGTCTTAAATACTCCAAAATCAAACAGAAGGTAGAGCATCGATAACATTTTAAAAAAATTGAGTTTGGGAAAAAACAATTACTTCAGACCTCTTGAGATTGATACAACTCTTCGAGCTTTCAACATCTGAGTTTTTGATTACTTTGATCAACAAGATAAGACTCCACTATTTTGTGTGCATAATAAAAGGTACTCTCTCAAGTGCGTGTGCAATTAAGATTTACTACATATAGCTATAACAGGCCTCATGCCATGCCAGTGCTCAATGATGGTGCAAAATGTGCATCAACCCAACTGATGGCATGGAAATAATTGATAAGATTAGGAGACAACCCCCAAGTATAGTGTATCGAATAAGTGAATCATGAAGTGCTCATGAACCCATATTCCCCGTGATGTACAAAAGTATTGGCAAGAAATCATACATGATCCAAGATGTTTGGAATCTTCCAAGAAACTCTAGCTCCAACCTATCTAAAAAAACTCCAATCTTGACCAAGGCTATCAAGTTCTCATACTCAAAAAACCAAAAATAATGATAAAGACAATTCCTAAACTAGATAAACATTGAAAATCCAACTACAAAATGATAAAACTAATAGCTACAAAAACAACTAAACTAACAAAAATCCTTCCTAGCTAAAATTTTTTAGGTTTCCAATTTTTGCAAAAATACTTGACAATGTGTATGCTCATCTCTATGAGCTCATTCATAGGCTCCAATGCAAGCTAATAAACCGGTCATGAAGACCTTAATAAACTCTGACAAACATAGCCTCCAAAACTCACTACATACCCTTCAAGTGTTGGTTATGGTTGCCATTGTTGCACGGCAGATTTCTTCAAATACTTCAGATGACATTCGGCTTTTGTCTTCTTACTCCAGCTCCCGCAATGCCAAGCTCACAAGCTCTCATAGTCTCATGGCTTTGATACCATGTTCCAAATACAGAGAGAGGGAGAGAGATACACAGACATGTGAGAAGCACAGAGAGCAAATCCTCTCTACAATATTCTTCTTTTCTATTTTTCATTCTTTTCTAACTTACACACACAACCAAGTAAGACCTAAGTCTACATAATAGTGTAAAAGAGACTTAGTCATCACTACTTGACTAGTATAGCTAGTTCTCTAATCGACATGTCATTTAGCTAACCTACTATTGGAGAGAGTCGGTACATTTATTGAGCTTGATTCTTTACAATTTCTACCATGTACCCAAGGACAAACATAATAAGTTGGATTTTTAGTGAAATGCATCTTTCTTGGTTATGGGGATGCAAGTGAGATGGGCTATCCCTTATGGGATCTGTAGGCTCGATAGGTCATTTGCAATCATGATTTCATCTTCCATAAGGAGAAGACATCTAATTAGTATAATCATGATGTGGATAGGATGTACAAGACCAACATTCTTTTTTGAGACAATCTACTAGAGATTGGTTTGCGCCCTCCATGGACTATGTTATGGTGACAGATTTTGGTGAGCCCCTTACTTATGAGGAGGCCATGTGTAGAGGTGATAGTTACTTTGGGCTGTGCAATCCAAGTTTGATTCATTGTAGAAGATGTGCATTTATACTTTGTCACTTTTTTTCTTGTTCTCTCCTCAAAGGCACATTTGCCTTTAAGTGGGAGGTTGTTGGGGGTCAAGATGCATGTGCCTACACTGCTCTATTTACTACATTGTGACCACACACTTGTACATTGCAGGTGGCATACATCCACCATTGTCAATTGATTCTTTATTCATTCAGTGATTATTGAATAAGGGAAGGCCAGTCATATATTGTGATTGTTGGAGTTTTCGCATCTTGTGTCTCTCTCTCTTGCTCTCTTACTCCATCCACCATAGGTCCCATCTCTCTTATTTCTGCTTGCTCGTGCTTCCACTCAAGCTTTCACCCTTTAGGCCCTTGATATTCCACAAAATGAGACCCATGAATATGAAGGATATGTTATATACAACAAAAAAAATTTCAGAGTACATTAATTATATAGGTTGTATAATTTAGAAAGTGATATGCTTGTCTCCCCATGCCTCCTTAATTACGTAAATAAGATTTGTAATTGAACGATTATACTCTTTTGCACAAGTATTGATGCTTTCTGTTGCCAAAGGACTTTCAGGAAGATGTCAATGAGCCTCAAAACCTCTATTATAAGAGTTGCAACTTGTGGTATATTGGCCAAATTTGTTATAATCTCACACAATTCTTTCCAACATTCCCACATTGCATTCACTTGCTTTTAAATATGGTTAGCTAAAAATATTCTAGCTTTTGAACCTCCCATTGATACATCTACTAAAACATATTATTTTTTCCTTAACATCGTCAAATCTTTTCTTAGGCGAACTTGGTCCCTATGGTTACCCATTTGTGATAATAATATCACATTTATCAGTGCATTGATCTAATAAAGATACTAGCTTAATTGCATTTGCATAATCAAGATTCAACCTAAGAAGTTGGTTAATTATTCTAATCTCTACATGCAATTAGAATATGAACATTCCTAATACATTTTCTTTTAAACTTGCTAAAATCTAATGAATCTCTCATTGGGGCTCGTCTTCTTGGATGAAAACTACTCTAATCTTTGGACCCCATAGTTTCCATGCAATAAATATAAATATATTTTACATTTTCTCCATTGCATATACCAAGTATGTATCTGATAGTTTTTAAATTAACACTCATATGCCATTCTACATTGAAACTACTATTAGAAGATGGGCATAGAAACCCACTATAAGCAAGGGAGTATAAGGGTAGATGGGTGTGAATAGCCCTAAGGGCAGGGGAAACCCTAACCCTAGCTGGCAAAGGGCCATATAAACAGCCTTTGGGTCACTATCACTTGTGAGAGAGTGTACCCAAGTTGTACTCTAAGCAACTTAGTAAGCAAGATTTCATTCTTGTACTTTGAGCTCTTCTCTCCCTCTTGTGCACACATTCTACTGCTACAAACTCTGATTCTCAACATGGTATCAGAGCCATCTCTGATCTCCTCAGCTTCCCTCAGCATCAGTCATCACTAAGTGCACATTAGCTGTCATTTTCTTCACTCTATCCTTCTTTTCTCCATAGCTGCCTGCAACCTACCTCCATTGGAGGACTTGAGGAGGACAAAGGAGGCCATATTAGCCTGAGATTTCTTCTGGAGACTTCTTCCCCACATCAGGGCGCAGCTCCCTGTCAGCTCAAACACTGACATTGTCCACGCGTGAGGCCAGCATTGCCAACATTGAAAAAAACGGCGCAGTCTGGATAGGCATGAATCTCGGGCTGAATCGTGGGCAGCAGACGGCACAATCCCATCAACTATCATAGGGGTTTGATAGCCCCCCAAGTGGACTACCCTCAGCCAAGAGGGCTCTGGGAAATTCCTCTTCTGCTGGCTGCTACAAGCCAAACCCTAACTGTGTTTTTTTGGGCAGCCATAGCCAACAAGCTCCAAGCTTGACATTTTGGGATTTTTACACTCTGAGCTTCATTAACAGTGATTCTAATCACTAAAGCAGAGTCTCTGAATCCTATTCCAGAGTCTAAAGCTCTTGGGCATGATTAACGGACATCAACAAGCATCGGGAAGCCGACTTCCAACCGGGTTCCACTCAAGCACTTCACTAAGCTTGACAATAGTGTTCTCTTAACACTAATCATAAATCATCAGTTGAATAGCTTGCTGGACATTCACTAAAACCAGTGAGTTTTTTATTCATCTTCATATATTGTTGTAAGGTTATGTGTAAAATGAACACATAGACCATTATGCACAAGAAGTGTATTGCATACCGTAAGTGACATTGTCTCAAGTACTTTGGTCAGTAAAATCAATAGCATGAGTGTCATCATACTCTCCTCAGAGTCATCAGCAACAAGCATTGAGATCATAGACAAACCGTGTCCAACACAAGCCTCATCCACTAAGCCGTACCACAAGGAGGAGCCTGAAGTCCAGTCTAGGTTTACTTCATTAAAACCTAAAAAGACTATTAAACCACGGAAGAAGTTTGCACATAAGAAAGGACCACCAAAGTCATACCTGGAAATATTACACTTATATGATTTTCAGCCTTTCTCTTCATTGCAACTTTGACTTCACTTTGTCTAAATTGCTTCCGCATTCAGTGAAAGGTTTGTAAGGGACTAGACACTGCCCTTGTCCTAACAAGTGGTAAGACCTTCCCAATGACCACAACATATGTTGATGTCCGTCCTCAAATTCGAAAGTTTGATGGTAAGGATTTCCATCCGTGGCAGGTACTTATAAAATACAAAATGATGGAGAGAGGGTATTGGCCTCTTATTCAAGGCAATAGAGTTGTAAACTCTGCAAATATGATTGATATAGAGGATGACCAACGGGCTCAAGCAATCATAATGCTACACTTAGATGAATCCCTGATTCATCATGTTGATCAACTAAACACTGCTAAAGAAAAATGGGATGAGCTTGAAAAGCTCTATGGAGCCACTGGGAAGAATACTAAAATCTTCCTTAAAATTGAATTCTTCAGCTTGGAATATCGTTCAGGAGAAGATTTGGGAAAATTCATTTCTCATATGAAGGGACTTATGGCACAGCTTGCTTCTGTACAAGCTCCAATACTTGAAGAAGATGCTATTGCTATTCTCCTAAAAGCTGTAAAACAGATGTTTCCTACTCTTATAACCACTCTCACCAACATTCCAGATCCTACTTTGGCAAGTACCATTCAATCCTGTTTGGATGAAGAAAAGAGGAACCACAAAGAAAGCAGCAACAGTCAAGCAACTTCAAATTCCCGTGAACAAGTATTGGTTCATACAGTTCTCACTAAATGTTCTTTCTGTAAGAAAAAAGGACATCTTGTAAACAACTGCTGGAAGAAGTATCCCGAGAAGATGAAATGTAACAAATGCAAGAAGACAGGGCATATAACAAGTAAATGCCCCAACACTCCTGAAATACCCAAAGAATTGGTGGCCAACTATGTCTCCAATTCATCTGAAGATCGACTGTTTTGACTATTTAAATCATCTACCTAAAACAACCTTGTAAGCCTAATTTATAAAGGCATCCAAAAAGGGGGGGGGGGGATCTTTTACATGTCTTGTAATCCAATGCCACCCTGGCATTGAGGGGGGGTGTTAGAAGATGGGCATAGAAACCCACTGTAAGCAAGGGAGTATAAGGGTAGATGGGTGTGAATAGCCCTAAGGGCAGGGGAAACCCTAACCCTAGCTGGCAAAGGGCTATATAAACAGCCTTTGGGTCACTATCACTTGTGAGAGAGTGTACCCAAGTTGTACTCTAAGCAACTTAGTAAGCAAGATTTCATTCTTGTACTTTGAGCTCTTCTCTCCCTCTTGTGCACACATTCTACTGCTGCAAACTCTGATTCTCAACAACTACCAACCCCATTCACTACCAAGATTTCTCCACAACTTTGAGATTGAATGATATTAGGAATACCTATGTGAGAGAATAACCATTTCAAGGTTTGATGATTTTTGATTGGTGCCTAAGTTACACCAACCCACAAAATCTCCATCTTGGACCAAACCTTAAACTCTGGTTTAGTACCCCTACTGAGAGGGCAAACGATCTCAGAATTGTGATCCGACTGGACATGCGACTTTTTGGTGTCGAATCTGTACTCCAATGCCCTTCTTGTTCATGATACAAGCAAACTCTTGCATCCTTTTACCTTCTTGAATCTATGCTTCATCTAACTTTAACGCAAACTTCAACACACCACCACATTCTTCCATAGTAAGTTTATACATTTGTACCATTATAATCTAACCTCTCTTGAGATCTACCCAAATATCATTAAATGTGTTGTATTCAAACACAACTTTCTTATTTTGATTTTCATAGACCATTGATCCTTTGATATCTACATACTCCTCGAAAACATCTCAAATTCTATAATTCATAGTTCTTCTAGAAATTGAAATTAGAAGGAATCTAAGTACACTAAATGCACTTATTTAATTGCATCGAATATTTTTAAACCATATTTGGATAGAACTTCATAACCTTTACAAAACTAATGCCTACAAGATCACTTAGCTCTATTGTTTCATCTAGTTTCATTATTCCATTCAAGTCTTTCACTAGGTTTTTGCCATATATTAATACATGCAACTTGAGAGATATATTGCTTTGCAAGATTTAGTCTCCTTTTTTTGGCCCCAATATTTCATATAACAACTCATTCACATTTTCTAGTGACTTCTTCTCTCTCTAAATCCTATCGGAGTTTCTTTTAAATGTACTAATTTCTCTTGCAATGGTTGATTAGCACTTTCTAAATCTTCAACCATTTTAATCAGCTCAGAAACAATTCTTTGTGATGTTATTAATGCTTCTTTCATTTCATGTATTTGTGTTATGTATGCATAAGATACTAGATGTAACCTCGCATAATATCCAAGCATACCATCAAAACCACCTCCAGCATATCTCATCAAGTCATGAACATATAAAAAAGGAGGAGATTTATTGGTAGAAGGGTCCTTTGGATAAATATTCCTATTTGCTCACATTTATGTACTTCTTTCCTTGTAATCACAATCTATTCACCTCATCCTTATCTAGTAATGCTCCATGAGAATAGACTTCTCCATGATGAATAAATTGAATTTATTTGAATAATAAACTTGTACTTGCATGCACCCATATCACTTGGAGGTATTTGTAGACATTGTAGTAGAATAGTGATGAAAAAATCATTAAGAGAGAATGGTCAAATGACAAACTATAGAGAAGGCAAGAAAGCATAGAAAAGAGAATACCCCACGTTTGAAGAGTTTCAAATGAATACAAGGTAAGGAAGAAAGGGATGTAATGTTGGTGTGATAATCCAAGTACTACAAGGGTTTGCACTTCCAATTGAAGTTTTAAAAAATGACCAAAATGGTGACCCCCAACATAATTAAGGAATGTATGCATTTAATGCTTGATCTTTTAAATGAACCATATATTTCTTTATTAATCACATATGAATGGCCAAACTTGGAGGGTGAATTCAACTTAATCACTTTCTTATAGGGCCCTTTTTTGAAGCATTTTTCTCCCTAATGTTCAATCTATGAGGATATATGTTGTAAGTTGGAGTTGCCTTAGAGATT
Organism: Lygodium microphyllum; assembly: GCF_053477565.2. Classification (NCBI taxonomy): domain Eukaryota; kingdom Viridiplantae; phylum Streptophyta; class Polypodiopsida; order Schizaeales; family Lygodiaceae; genus Lygodium; species Lygodium microphyllum. Next base: position 140,266,421 of record NC_141153.1, read on the forward strand.
CTATTAGACAAGGGACTTGGATTTTGAGGAGATTTGGTGGATTTTCTATGTAAGAAGATGAAGATAAGTCAGTAGTATAGTACTTGTTGAGATGGAAACTCAATACATGTGGATATTGATGATGGACTGCTTGGTTAGATGGGTATACATGTCTACACTTAGCATATTGGTGGTCATCGTGACTCTCACATGGTCACTGACTCACCATTTATTATATTCAATTAGTTAGATCTATATATAGCTAGCATAGTTATAGTGCAATCTAATTAATGTAGTCAATTATGCATTATTGGAGCTTGTAGGTCACTTTCCTTTATGTTATACCTTATCGATACTTAGTGTACATTGTATTCTATGAGAAATAAGAAAAAAATAGTATCAATAAAACATTTTGGACTCTATCTTACTTTTTGTGTTCTTCAATTAGCTTCTCCTTGAATCTATTTTGTATTTGGAATAGGAGTTCAAGCAAGTTCTCTCACCACACAATGTTTGACAATACTCTCTATTATCCTCAATATAATGGTATGAGAGAGAGGTTCAATGGGGTGCTTGTTGTCATTTTTACAAATGTGACAATGGAGAACAAGAAATATTGGGAGTCAGAAATATCCAATACCTTGTAGACCTATAGCATAGCAAAAAACTAAAATTAAATTCTCCCCATTTCACTTGATTTTTGGGAAAGATGAAGGTGCAAGAGGCGATAATAATTGGTGTTGGCCATGGTGGCCATGGATTGAGAAAGGAAAATAATCAAGAACATGGGGAGGATGATGAACTTGCCATCAAAGAGGAGAGCAAGGAAGCACCTCTAGTGGTCGATGAAAATGAGAAATTTGACCATGTCTATGCTCTTTATCATCTTCTTCTCTTTATTTCTTCCAAAAATTAGCATGTAGTGTTGAAGAGAGAAAATGTTTGAAACCTTCGATGGTTGTGTAACATGCCCGCCCGAGCTTTCCTTGGCAGTATGTTCTTAGTAGCCCATCAAGAGATGTCCTAGGAAGCGCTGTTTGAGATTTTGATGAAAACCCTCGGAGTTTGCTAACTAGGCTCGCTTGAGTCTACCCCGTAGTGGAAGTTTTGGCCATTCCCACGAGGATCGACTTGAGTCTTTCTGGTTAAATCAATTACTAACGGTTGATTAGTATTAGCGGTTTGAGATTCCATCCCTTATAGGAATTACTAACTGAAATGGACTTATGTTGTGTTGGGTTCAAGGAGAATGGGAGAAGTATGACACTATAATCCCTTCTGCCCAGGGTTCTAAAGTGATGCGAGTCAGGCTTTCTGATCTCTAATGGTTCATCAAATATGTGATTTTTATTTCTTCTTAAGAAAGCTCTCGACATACTGAGACCACCCAACCATAGGTTTGGATCCATTGGGATCCTCTCGCTTCCCTTGACATAGTATTTTTAATTACCTAATTACCTACCACTTTAGGTTCAACATATAAAAACAGCTTCTTTGAATTGTCTCTTGATACAAATTTGTTATATGCCTTTAATTCATGATACGAAACATAGTAAAGAAATTCCTTCTTAATAGTTCCTTTCAGAAAAGTGACGTTTGACAATGTTTTCACTTCGAAGGTATTAATCTCTCCAAGTTTCGTTCCCCAACTAGTATTGGAACTTTCCAAGATATATTCTGGAAAATCAAAGGGTAGTTGTTAGTTCGTAAGAGCCTAAGGAGTTTTATGACTAGAGCCCCTTGGTATCCTCACCTCCTCCTGCCGACTAGAGTTCCCTATGATGAGACCTTTCGCATCATGATTGGTCTATACTCACTAACGTGAAACAAAAAGAGAAAACCCCTTGGAGTAGATTTTATTCACGCTGGCCTTGGGGAGGTCTGGCTCCATCAAGAACACTGCCTTAGTCAGCGTTCTGTGCTCACAAGAATATTGCCTTAGTCGACGATCTATACCGATCATCCGTCTCTTAACCTAATGATTTTATGAAAGATTAGTACCTTGGAATTTGCGGTTAGAAATTCCTTTAAAAGATTATGTACAAGAATGGAATACAATCTTATTTTACGAATGCAATATTTGTTGCCCGTTCATGGGATGGTAGCATACTAGCTACCTTTATTATGAGAATATAGTACTTGGGGATCCATGGTAGGTGCTTGGTTGATGGTATTCATAGCTTCATTTGTAACCCCAGTACTCATCATTCCGTTTGTAGTGATTGTGTCTGCAACATTATTGGCAACTCTTGCCTCCGTGACCTTCGTAACTTTCTTCTTCAGAGCCATGGTCTTTAATTACAAGATTGAAAAGGGGGTTTTGGCGAAGGAGCTTGGGCGTAGTTGGATTGATGGAAATATAATTGATGGGAAAAGGCGATCACTAAGAATTTAGAAAAATCGAGAAGTCTTGATTCCACAGAGAAATAGGATAGAAGTGATGGAGAATTTGATTCCAAGAGTTCACAGAATATCCTCCTTGTCTTTGTGATGAGGGTTCCCGTATTCGTGCTTCTCTTGCATCACTTCCTCTTGCTCTATACTCTTGAGAAAGGCCTCTCCTCTCTTGCTCTGGTTGCCTCAATGGCTCCTCATGCCAGAGCTTTCCTGGCAACTTGATACGTTCGGCCTTAATTCATTGGCAGTTTAGGCATTCGACAACATATTATAGTACATCACCCTTGAGTCTTTCCCAATAGAAGCTTCGTCTAACTGTATTAAGAGTCTTAGTATAACTAGGATGACCCAAAAGCAGAGACTCATGAGCTTCCTAGAGTATTTTCCTTTTGAGTTCCTGGCTTGTAGGAATACACAGTCTTGTCCCTGTAATAGGCAAGCTCCTTGTTTGTGGAAAAAATCTTGATGCTTAGTTTGGACGAAAATTTCTCTCAACAATCTTTCATAGCTTGTATCCTTTGTTGCCTCTTCTTTAGCCATTTCTATGAGAGAGTTACTTGGCATTGAAATAATTGTAGCAAGAGTTCCAACCCTAGAGGGTTCCTCTAGGATTAGAGCATTAAGAAATGATTTACTGCCTTAGGGCATCCGCAATCATGTTCTCCTTGCCTGGTCTATATTTGATTTCAAAGTCAAATTCTTACAAGGTCTCAATGCATCAGCATCGTTTCATATTGAGATTTGGTTGAGTAAAAATCCACTTTAGGATTTTATGATCACTGACTAGAGAAAACCTATTACTAAGTGATGACACCCAAAGAAGCATAAAAACAAGGCACAAAAATATCCATGCATATATCATAATTTCATCTTTTGTAAAGGGGATAACATTTACATTGTTCCAAAATCACTAAAATACACACTTACATGAGGCGGTCACATCCACATCCACATCCATCATAAATAAATGGTATACACAAAAGTGTTATGTGCGTACATTTGTAAAGGGTAGGAATACTCAAAATTAAAGGCCAAAGGTCTTATAATATCAAATGTATCAAAGTTTCAAAGAAATAATAAAAATACGAAGGGGTGTGCTTTTTGGGGAAGAGGTGGGGTGGAGTGTACGAATGGTTATGTGCCTCTTTCGCTTCCCTCTCTTGTCCAATTGCATATTCTCCTTTTTGGTGGTGCCAAAAATTTTGTTCTCTCTCCTCTCTCCTCTGTCTTTTGTGCAAAAATTCCTCTTTTCCCTTTTGTTCTTGCATAATGGTTGAAGCTATGGACGAAGATGATGAAGATAACAAATTTTTTCATTATTAACTGGAAGATTTATGGTTTCTTTTTCAGTTCTTGAGATTAATGGCAAAGCCATGCACATAGATTTTGAGTGCTTTGTCCCTGGTTTTGTGGTTGATTATGTTCGTGGGAGGGTTGCTGTCATTTTGGTGCGCAGCCGGGGAAAGAAGCTGATCTCAACAAACTGCAACCTAATGGAGATTATATGGTGACAAGAAGCAAAAGAAGAACATGCAATAGGAGAAAGAAGATGATGAAGAAGAAGCATCTACCACATCATGAAGCAAAATCAATTAAGGTACAACAACAATAGCACAAAAGCCTGGCTACATGATTGTCCGTTGCAACATTTAACAAAAAAAAAAAAAATCAAAGATAAAGAGGATGAGGAGGAGGTGAAAGGAGGCATAGGAGAATGGCCAAATCTAAAACAACGACCTCATGTCCATCGACTATCCCCAGTAATTCTTGTGTCTTCCTCCGTAGCCTTGTTCCCAACTTCTTGGTCATCAAGACCACAAGCCCTTCCTTCTGAATCAATCTTGAGAAATGGAAAGAGGTAGCATAAAGGAAAGAGGGAATGATTGTGAAACAGAAAGAGAGATGGAGAGTCGTGTAATGCTGGATCAATAGACCTCCATTGAAGCCACACGTTCAACTTGCCTTTGAAGCTACATGATGGGATCATCTTTCTTTCCCTATTGGACCAAGAAATTGTTCTTATGATCCCTTATTAAAGACTGAACCCTATCCTTGAACAAGTATACAAGTTTTTCAGTGTGGGAGTAACTGAGGCAGGAGTTCCCTTACTCTGGTGGCCATGAATTTGGAGTCCCATACCCTACCATGGCTAGGTCTCATCCTTATGATTGAAGTTGTTTTACTAACACTTTTGGAAGTGTTTGTGTTAGACAGCGGTTCTTCTTTGACAAGGTTTGCGAGGACGCTTCACATTTCAGTGTGGGAGGAATATGATGGCAGCCAAAGAAGCATAAAATAAAGGCACAAAAATGTCCATGCATATATCATAATTTCATCTTTTGTAAAGGGGATAACATTTACATTATTCCAAAATCACTAAAATACACACTTACATGAGGGGGCCGCATCCGCATCCGCATCCGCATCCGCATCCGCATCCGCATCCGCATCCGCATCCGCATCCACATCCACATCCACATCCATCATAAATAAATGGTATACACAAAAGTGTTACATGCATACATTTGTAAAGGGTAGGAATACTCAAAATTAAAGGCCAAAGGTCTTATAATATCAAATGTATCAAAGTTTCAAAGAAATAATAAAAACACAAAGGGGTGTGCTTTTTGGGGAAGAGGTGGGGTGGAGTGTACGAATGGTTATGTGCCTCTTTCGCTTCCCTCTCTTGTCCAATTGCATATTCTCCTTTTTGGTGGTGCCAAAAATTTTGTTCTCTCTCCTCTCTCTTTTGTGCAGAAATTCCTCTTTTCCCTTTTGTTCTTGCATAATGGTTGAAGCTATAGATGAAGATGATGAAGATAATGAATTTGTTCATTATTAAGTAGAAGATTTATGGTTTCTTTTCAGTTCTTGAGATTAATGGCAGAGCCATACACATAGATTTTGTGTGCTTTGTCCCTGGTTTTGTGGTTGATTATGTTCGTGGGAGGGTTGCTCTCACCAAGCAAGTAATGTCTCCATAATTTAAAGGCATGAATTACTGTAAGTAATTTTAGATCATGTGTGGCATAGTTTCTTTCGTGGATCTTTAATTTTCTTGAAGCATAGGCTATTGGATGTCCTTCTTTCATAAGCACACAACCCAAAGCAAGAGAGCTTACATCGGTTATGACTTCGAATTCTTTCCTTAGGTCGAGTAGCCTTAAGATAGGGTCAGTTACCAAACTTTGCTTAAGCTTCTCAAATCTAGATTGTTCAATGGATGTCCATGTAATGGAGACCTGGTTTTTGAGAAGGTTAGTGAGAGGCGTGGCAATTGAGGCATAGTCTTTAATGAAGACTCTATACCAACCCATTAACCCTAGAAAGCTTCGCACTTTCTTGATCGTTGTCAGGGGTGGCCAGTCTTGTACATCTTCGACCTTGGCAAGATCCACTGAAAATGCCATCTGCCGATACTATGAATCCTAGATATTCAATCTACTTCTTGAAGAATGCACATTTCTTCTTTTTAGCATATAGTTTGTGGGCCCTCGTTGTTTCAAGAAATATTTGTAGTTGTGGCCCATGGTCTTCTTCATTCTTGGAATATGTTAAGATATCATCAAAGAAGACGAGGACGAAGTTGTCAAGGTAGGGTCAAAAAATATATTGTATCAACCTATTGAAGGTGGGAAGAGCATTTGTTTACCCAAACGATATCACAATAAACTCATAATGTTTGTACCTTGTGTTAAAAGCAATTTTAGGGATATCTTCCTCCCTAATTCTTATTTGATAATATCATGATCTGAGATCAATATTTGAAAAGACCTTTGCTTCCTGGAGTGGTCAAGCAACTCATCTATCTTTGGGAATTGGATATTTATTTTTCATTGTCACCTGATTTAATCCACGGTAATTGATACAAAGGTGGAGTGTTTCGTCTTTCTTTTTTTGAAATAATACCAAGGCTCCCCATGGTGAATTACTTGGCCAGCTAGTCTAATAGTTGCTTGAGTTGTTCTTTTAGCTCAATGGCTTCAAGAATTGACATTCAGTAGGGCCGCTTGGCGACAGGGGCAACGCCTGGAATGAGTTGAATTTCATGATCTACTTCCCTTTCTTGTGGGAGCTCTATTAGGTCTTCTAGAAAAAATTTCATATATTCTTTTAGCCAAGATAGTTGATCCTTGGCTTCACTATCTTGCTTGGGCTTGTTGAGTTTAATTAAATAGACAGATAATCCTTTCTTTAGCCCTTTTATTATTCGAAAAGCTTTAGCCAGTTGAACCTTAGGGTTCCCTGCTTCTCCCTGAGTGGTTACTTGTTCTCCCTTTGAGTTTTGGAATGTGATTTTTGGCCCTTTCCGTAATGGATATGGGCATTATTTGGAATTAACCAATCCATTCCTAGCAGATACTCATAAGCCCCGAGGTTCATAATTTGGAAGTTCATTTTGGAAGAATTGCCACCCAAGCTAAATTCTACCTTGCTAGTTTGTTGTGTTGATAGAACTTCTTTGTCATTTGCTAACTCCACAAGCAAACTAGGTGCAAGAGTAATGTTTATGCCTAGCCTTTTCGTACATTTTGGTGATACGAAAGAGTGGGTACTTCCTCAGTCAATTAAAATTCGAAAGGGTTTATCTTAATAATTTGTTGGTGTTTGAATTACTGAGAATTGGTGATTTGGACCCTTCTTCTTGAGAGTGGTGTGTACTCTGACTCTTTCCATATCAGATTCCATTGTGGGATTTTTATCATTACTGACCTCCTTTAAGTTTATTCTAGTAACCTTTTTCATGGCATCTTAGCTTTGCCCATGAAATTGACCTTGGCCAAGCTTCGGGCGCTGCCTCTTGAAATGTCCCGATTCCTTGTAATAGAAGCACCTTGGAGACCCATTGCTCTTTCTTGTGGGTATAAAGCTTCCCACTGCATTTGATTTGGCTTTCTTCATCTAGTTTGGTTGGTACTGCCCTTGGGCTCTTTTTGCATAATCTTAGAAGTTGCCCTTACCTTGATTGTTTCTGTTCTAAATTCTTGCATTTCTTGTCATTTATTCTTGAACTATTGCACCTGCTCGAAGCAATGCATCCTATAGATCCAATGGTCTCATTGATTCAAGATGTGTATTCAAGGGTGGATTTAGAACATTGCAAAATTTGGATATTTGCCGTGAAACATCCATCGTAGGTACATATTTTAGAAGTGTTACGAATTTGGAGTTGTAGGCTTCTAGGCTTAGGCTTAACTACTTTAGTTTAAAGAACTCGTTCATCTGTTGGGCTTAATATGTGGGAAAAAGATATCTCCCATGCACAAAGTCCTTAATCTTGTCCAAGTGATAGTGCTTTCGGATGTTATTTTGTCCTTGCACCACTGTTTCCACCAAAGATGGGCATCTCCTGTGAATTTTAGTTTAGTGATCATGGCTCGACTTGACGGTGTAGTTCCTACAGCAGTGAAATAGTCTTCCATAGATTCTAACCATGTTTTTGCTTCAGTTGGAATGTCCCTCCCTTTACCATCAAACTCTGGTGGTTTATACTTCTTGAGTAGAAATTTATTCTTTTGAGCTTCTGTAGCATTGAGATTTGGGGTGATGCTCTAGGAAATTATGCAATTTTATGATCAATTTTCTCTCCAACCATATTAAAAAAAAGATGTTTACTTGCTTAATCTACCTCATTAATTTAGGAAGGAAATTATGTTGTCAAGTGTTTTTTTGAAAACTGAAAAGCCCTAGTCAAACTGTAGTTAGATATGATTTTTGCTAGCTTAGTTGTTTGCGTGACAGTTTGTTTTGTTGTTTTGTAATTGGATTTCTTGTGTTTGTCTAGCTTAGGATTTGTTTCTATTATTTTGTTTGAATTGTTGAGTGTGAAACTTGATAGCCTTGGTCGAGCTTGGTATTTTTTGGACAGGTTGAAGGTGGAGTTTGCTAGTAGTGGTCGAATATTCTGGAGCAAGGTATGTTTTCTTGTTGAGACTCTTGCACATCACAAGGATTATGGGTTCACGAGCACTTCACGTTGCACTTGTTGATGCACTGCACTCGGAGACCGTCTCCTGTTCTTATCAAATACTTCCATGCCATGGGTTGGGATTATGCACGCTTTGCACCATCATTGAGCACTAGCATGGCATGAGGTCCGTTGCAACTATATGCAGTAACTTTTAGATGCACGTGCACATGAGAGAGCACCTGTCATTGAGCACGCACAATTCTTGCATGCACAATATTTGGGATGCTCATCACAAAGTTAGGAACCTCTGGTTGAGTGTGTAAGGAGGTTGGGTGAGTTTAGAGGGTCGTGAAGGATGCTGCCAATTGTGAGATGGACTGTCCTTATATGGTCAACATCTTGAGGGCCATCTTTTCTAGTGTGTTGGTGAGATTATGGGTGGGAGGAGCAGAGTATACCATATCTTTTTGAAGAGCGTTAAGAGGTGAGGATAATGATTTAAATAATCAAGGAACTATGTTTGCATTATGCATGACACACAAGCACATCTAGATAGGACGTGAAGGACGTCGCCAATTGTGAGATGGACTATCCTTATATGGTCAACATCTTGAGGGCCATCTTTTCTAGAGTGTTAGTGAGATTATGGGGGGGAGGAGCGGAGTATACCATATCTTTAGAGGGTCGTGAAGGACACCACCAATTGTGAGATGGACTGTCCTTATATGGTCAACATCTTGAGGGCATCTTTTCTAGAGTGTTGGTGAGATTATGGGCGGGAGGAGCGGAGTATACCATGTCTTTCTGAAGAGCGTTAAGAGGTGAGGATAATGATTTAAATAATCAAGGAACTATGTTTGCATTATGTATGACACACAAGCATATCTAGATAGGCTAGGCACGATTCTTCAATGCATACATATTTTTGTCTATAGCATCGACTGATTGGTTGCATATCATGGATCCGGCTTTGCATATTTTTTCAAATCATGTATGTATGGGTATAAAGTTCTATTCCAAAGCATATACAGTTGCTAGGATCACATTGCATAGCAAAAAGAAAATTGGTGATTATTATCAAAAGAGACAGCTGCTATGAAGAAGAAAAGTTTACGCAAGTATCAATGACAAGTTGGTAGAGGGTTTCATAATTATTTATACTAGTTGAAGAAGCATGTGAATAAACCATGTCCTTGAGGTTTGAAGGAAGCAATACACTTGGAAAGCAGTGTGACAACATGAGAGTCTTAGAGGATTTTGTGGAATCTTGTTAACTAGATATTGATTTCCGAATAGTGTTGTGATACCACTAAAGAGCACAAAGCAGAAATACAATGGAAATGTACATAACGGCACACACAGATCGCAGGCAATAGTGGCAATTCGATGGGATATTACAGTTGTTAATTTTGGACAAGAGGGCGATTATTCAAAATGGCATCAATAATAGCCATGTTGGCGGCATATTCTGTATATTCGTTGACAAGGGCGGCTGCAATAAATGAAGCATAATGGCAACATTAGGTCAGCTTGATTAATCGGGCTGAGATTGCGGGCAGTTACAATTTACGTGCAGAGTTGTGCTCTATCAAACATCTACACAGAAAAGGTACCGACAGTTGAGAGAAATGGCAGTAACTGTTCACTGTTCAGTCCATCTTCCAAGGCAGATGATATAGCATCTCGACCTGCTTGACGTTCGAAAGGGTGATGAAGATAAATTATATGGCAATATGGCAACTTGTTCAAAGGACAGTGCAGGTGGCGGCGTTCTATTGACGCAATACGTTGATCATGGAACAACAATGGCATAATACACAAGCAACTTGGCGGCAGCTTGAATGGACTACAAGATGTTGGCGGTCACTCTTAAAGATATGCAGGTATAATTTGGTAGCGGCATATTCAGAAAATCAAAGTAATGGCATGTTTTGGAGATCGTAGAGAAGATGACGATTATAAATGATGACGGCCAGAGGCCAGGATGACAAGTATGAAATGCAATAATGGCGGTCGATGCGTGATTGAATAGCTTTTAAGCCTTAAAAGATTTTAGTTCTACAAAACGGTTAGGTTTTTGGCCTTAAGAGAAAGCAAAGCATTAAAAAGCCAAAAACACAACGTGAACCTGAGTATGGATGAAAAACTATTTAAGAAGAGAACTAGAAGGCTTAAGGGCCTTCCATCTCTTATTCAATTGTACTTTGTGAGAGAGGAGAGTGGAGGGCCGCATGCGAGAGGATATTCTTGACATGTAAAATTCAAAGTTGAAGAATCCGGACTTTGTGCTGTCTTGGTTTGTTTTCAAATTATTGGTATTTTTGTTGTGTGGTTATGTGATGCTCTACCCGCATACGCGTTTTAAAATTTTTTTGAGCTATAAGAGGCGTTTTTAGTCTTGTTTTTTGTGTGGCTTGTGGTGTTTTATCAAATATTTGAATTTTTCAAATTGAGTTGTGCATTCGACAAAGTCAATTACCCCAACTAGCACTCCTTAATGTCTCGTTATCGGGTTGTGAGTGAGGCTTGCTCTCGATCACCGCTCGTGCAACAACGTACTACTTGTCCTTCCGATAATGATTAGGGTTTATGCTTCAAGAGAGAGTTTTAATTTTTCATCAGAAAAAAAATTCAAATATATAATATATTTCCACTATTTCTGAATATCAAGGAGACAAACTGATGGACAAAAATAATTCTTCATATCAATAGGAAGGAAGTACATTATTTGAGTAGTTCAAGAGCTCATATTATTCTTGGAAAATGTTTTTCTACCTCAATCTAGGCATGGCATTGCGATACATCCATCGCATAGTATTTAGGAGTATGAGAATAGATATCCAAAAATCTATATTTTAGGGGAAGATCAGGGCGCAATACATCTTTCTTGTAGTTGCGGCAACTAGAGCATCCTACAACCATGACTCGATCAGCTGGTATAACCCTTGTAACTTCCTCATAGATGTACTAGTTTAATTTGACCTGTTGCCCTCTCTAGTGAACATGTTTGAGTTTACTCTGGCCTCATAGAAGAGATAAATCTTGGCAACCTTAAGGGCTTCTATCCACCTTAACCTCTTTAAATTATTCTAAAGGTAAGCAAGACGGTTTGCGTCAATGTAATAATACTCTTTGCTTAACATCCATCACCTTTCGTAATATAGGGGTGAATGATTGTATATCTGATCTAATATTCACATCATTTGGTTTCTCCTGCTAAAACTAGAGGAGTGCATTGCTAACATAAACATAACTTGAAAAATCAAGAATCATTCCCAAGGTTTACATTTTTGTCAAAAATCAGAAATGTATATTAACAAGAGAAGATTTTTACTATTTAAGAAAAATATATTTTTTGTTATAAATATAACTAGTTTTATTTAGTTATGTCCTATCCTATATCAATGTGCGCTCTGATACCAATTGTAATGTGCCCGCCCGAGCTTTCCTTGGCGCTACGTTCTTAGTAGCCCATCAAGAGATGTCTTAGAAAGTACTGTCTGAGATTTTTGATGAAAACCCTCAAAGTTTGCTAACTAGGCTCGCTTGAGTCTACCACGCAGTAGTAGAAGTTCCAGTTGTTCCCATGAGGATCGACCTGAGTTTTTTTAGTCAAAACAATTACTAACGGTTAATTAATAGCTTTTTGATCTCCAATGGTCTATCAAAGATGAGATTTTTATTCCTTCTTAGGAAAGCTCTCGGCTTACTGAGACCACCTAGCCATAGATATGGATCCATCGGGGTCCATCCTCCCACTCCCTCGAGAGAGTATTTTTAATTACCTAATTATCTACCACTTTTGGTTCAACATATAAAAATAGCTTCTTTGAATGATCTCTTGATACAAATTCGTTACACGCCTTTAATTCACGACATAAAAATAGAGCAAAGCAATTCCTTCTTAATAGTTCCTTTAAGAAAAAATGGCTTTTTACAGTGTTTTTAGTTTGAATGTATTAATCTCTCCAAGTTTCGTTCCCCAATTAGTATTGGAACTTTCTAGGACACAGTTTACAAAATTGAAGGGTATTTGGCAATTCGTAAGAGTCTATGGAGTTTTATGACGAGAGCCCTCTGGTATCCTCACCTCCTCATGCCGATTAGAGTTCTCCACGATGAGACCTTTCGCGTCATGATTGGTCTATACTCACTAATGCGAAACAGAAAGAGAAAATCCATTGGAGTAGGTTTTATTCACGTTGGCCTCGGAGAGGTCTAGTGCCATCAAGAACAAGCCTCAGTCAGTGTTCTGTGCTCACCGGAATACTGCCTCAGTCGACGATTTGTACTTCGTCATCTGTCTCTTAGTCTGATGATTTTATGAAAGATTAGTACCTAACTTGCAATCACAAACATCTTAATTCAAACATTATAAGATACAAGCCTCATACCGATGTTCAAAACTGATGTTCAAAGCAACGAAAATGTTCACAAAAAAATTTACCCCCATCATCGCTAAATACGTTGGTATTAGCGTCTCTATAGAACCGTCACTATTGTCATCGCTATTGGCATCGCTATTTGCGTCGTTATTTGCATTGTATTTAGCAACACAAATAGCAATGGTTTGCGACGCACATTGTGACGACAATAGCAACATGTATAGTAAATTTGTGATACTAATAGTGACGGCTATAGTGATTTTTTTTGTGACAGGGTATTTACATTTTACAAATGGATTACATGTAAAGTGTACAATGGTCATAAAAAAGAAGACAAAATGTTCTTGAATCCACAAGAGTGATAGATATAATAAATACAAGATCGTTGAATGAAAACTCATGAAATCATGGCAATATACAAATGATGGTAATAATATAGTATATAGAAAATGCCCACATAAATCACAGGATCAAAAAGGAAGAGGATGTGCGTTCCACAAATCCAAGTGCGAGCTATAGATCCTCTCCATCTAAAAGCTCGTCCCAATGCAAAGAAGTATTGAATGGACTTTGCAAAAAAAAAAGAAACTATATATCAGTCCACCATACATAATGCATTTTAATAAAAATAGTAACTAGAGACAAGAAAGATGAGTGACTTACTAAGCCACCTCATGCATACAGTCTATCAATTAATGCAATGAGACCATGTCTCTTTGCATATTGAGTCCCTAGACCAGTGGGATCATGGTTTGTAATGGAGTGCTGCTGCAAAGAAAATAAAATACAACTGTTAGAAACACGATTGTTCAGTACAAACGATATTGCAAAAAAAAAGCAAGAATAACAAAAGAAAAACTTACAAAGTCCTTTAGATAAGTCCAGTGGTCACTACTCCCAAGTTGATGGACCACCCCTGCCTCCAGTTGTGCCCTCGCTGCCTTGCGCTATTGTCTCCAACGTCTTGGGAAATTTGTAGCCTTCTCCTTCAGTCTACACTAGTCATTTGCATCTAGCCACTTGGGCTTTGATGTGCCACTCTTAAGTGCCTTGTATGCATCCAATTGTCTGTGTGACATGTATGTATGCATGCACTCCATCATCCAGCGTGTGGAAAATCTATATGCCACGATGGGTACCGAAACCTCCTCATGCAAAAATGCTACTATGTAGTCCTTACTCCCCTCGGGTATTTTCTTCTAATGGTCCAAGATGTTGTGCCAAAAAACTTATTGGCACAACTCTCTCATACGAGCCATCACCCTTCTCCCCTCATCATTTACGATCACGGCTCCTATTCTACCATGTACAAGGTATTTATATCCCTCTAGGGTATGTCTAAGATGTGTTCTCTCCCACCTATGACCGCGCTGTTGGATATAACTAGGAGACCCCAGTACATCTGGTGTACCTATGGGGATGGTATTCCTTGAAGTAGAACCCATAGGAGTGCTACCTGTGGACGACTGAGAAAAAGCTGGAGTCACTGGAGTAGACGTCTCCACAGGTGTGACAAATCCTACGAGTGATGTAACTCCACCAGAACGACAAGATAGAGACACTGCATCGGTGTCTCCATAACAACCACCTGATCCACCATCTCTCTAACCTGCATGACAACGAGGAGTAGTACCTATATCTTGAGCCTACCGCGGGCTCACCGCATCCATGTCTCCGTAGCATCCCCCAAAGCCACTCTCTCCATCTGGCCCAAGTCTGGAGCGTCGACCTTGTCTACTGAAAACCAAAGCATCATAGCGTGTCAATGTAGATCTAACGGAACGGCTTGATGGTGTCCGAGACAACTTTTGGTCTGCCATATCTCTGAATCAAGCCATCTGATCTGGAGACATACGTGTAAATATATCTTGTAACTCCTCGTCGCTCATCCCTCGACTCATCACACTCTTCAAAATATCGTCAAGGGTCACCTGCACAGACAAAAAGTGATGTTAGCATAGTCAATATAAAGATTTAAGCAAAGCACGATAATATAACTCTAAAGAAAATGATGTTACTTAAAATGCATATTCTAGAGTACCCTAAGTGATTCATCAACGAATTGTGTAGGAAGATGCTACAAGTATGACATAGCCTATGGTCCCATATCAATCTCTTGGTACAACTTTGCATAGGCTGGAAGGTCGATACATAGGTCACTACAAAAGGATGAGTCCACCTCATTCTCAAGAATTCTTGGCCTCTTGTCTTTTCGTCATCGTTACCTGATTCTGCCTCTACACGCTCCAAGCCATCTTCGACCTCCACCCCTTGTAATATCGACCTCTCCATGTATATACTGTCCTCATCTATGCTCGGAACATTGCTTTTATCATACACTCTCGCACTTTGGAGAGCTGAATGCATAACATATCACCATCGAGGTTGTTCGGAGTTTGGATAGAAAATTGCATGTTTAAAATTACATACAAGAGAGATTCAACATTTGTGACATATACCATGTTGTAATAAAATGTTAAAAAATAGTTCATGCACTTGTTCACAATGGGTCGACAAGACAAACATGTCGCGCAGATCCGTTTATATTTTTTTGAAATCTATTTTGAGAAATCTAGATGAACCTCGAACGATTGTCCCCCGACTCCTTTTAGTACCACTTCGAACCACTGCATGTCAAATATGATAATGGAGAAGCTACGGTAATCCATTGTGATAACACTCTGCAAGTTTTCAAAATACTCCATCTCATCTATAATGGTGTTTGGATTCATGGCTTGCCATTGGCTCTCTTGCTCAAACTTTACTATAACATCACAATCCATTGTGGAGCACATTTTATCGATGTACTCGACGCAAAAATATTTTCCATACGACCACGACAAGCATTGTATATTTTATGTTGTACATTGAAACAGTTAGATTAGTTATCAATATAAAATCTAGATATGACAACTTATAAAACATGTGGTCACCTTTGGACTACATCCCATCGAGAATTTTCACTCATCATTAGTACAGACCTCCACTCCTTCATGAGAGGCTGCAATCAAAGCTCCAAGTAACCATCGCATAGATATAAACTGTGGTGCCTCCTTTATGCCCTCAAAATATCGAATCGGTTGATGGCACGTACTGCGTCGAAATTCCGATCACGCTTCTTTTCGATCTTTCTTGGCTTGCTCATACCTAGCAAGCCACGTCTCCATGGATGCATGGTGTAACATACAAAAACGATTCACTTTCTTCTCCATTGCAGTATCCATCTTTTTTTCGACTCCATTTCCAACCACGATCAGTCTATCATCATCCTTCAGTGACTATAGCATACTGTTGTCTGAATCCACCATTGGTAGCCACTGTGAAATATGCACTAATGCCTCAGACATCAACCAACCTTCAGCCATGCTATCTTTTGGCCTAGCTCGTTGTCGCACAAACTCTTTCGGGGTTTTTATGAAGTGCTCCAAGAAAAACATCCATCGTGTATAGACAGGTTCCGCAATCTCCACGTCATCTACAAGATGCACAAGGAGGTGGGTTTGTATCGTGAGCATGCTGGTAGGCAAGTACTTCTCAAAGAGACAAATCATCTCTACTGCTCCCCTCCTTGCCAATTCAATAGAGGATGTATTGATCTCCTTCTGTGAGATCCATTGCACTAAATTTAACAACCTGTAAATCGCCATGTGCATTTTTGAAGTGAGGTATCTTGCGATCGCGATCAGTAGTATAAACTGTCACAAATGAAGAAGCATTACGAACACCGACTAGACTCCAAATAGTAAAATAAGCAGGCCACTTACAATCCATTTGTAGTACGTAGTACAAACTTGATATATCTTATGCCAATCATTGGATTTTAGCCTTGATAGTTGGTCATCTTTAGAAAAAGCGAATTTAAGAGAACGCATAATACCCGTCGGAGTACGAATAGACCTGACAATTTGCTTCACAATGCACTTTTCTTTAGTGAACAAAATCCAAGGAGCGCAAGGTAGTTGCAAGTGACCATTAGCACTCGATTGTGACCAAAGCACCTCCATCTTGCCTACCTCCTTCAAATCCATTTGTACTGCTGCAGTATCTCTCTTTCCTGTGACGTGGTCCCATAGTAAGCCACCCACATTCTTGAAAATATGCACGGGATTCAACATGTGGTTGATTTGTAAGTGGGTCCAATACTGCAACTCATAGAAAATCGAGAATCGTCGCATTTCGTTTGGATGTGACTCCCTGTGGACCATTTTCAACTCGTACCAGCTTTGGGCGTTCATTCGTGTTGGAGGTCGTCCAAGAAAACCTTCCCTCAGTTCATGACCCTTCGGCAAGAAAAAGGCATGTCCTTAATATACCATCTTCTTTATGGTTCCTGACCTTCAGGAGTCTAATTGTGGCCCACATTTTCAACTCGTAGCAGCTTTGGGTGTTCATTCGTGTTGAAGGTCATCCAAGAAATCCTTCCCTCAGTTCATGACCCTCCGGCAAGAAAGAGGCATGTCCTTGATATACCATCTTATTTATGCTTCGTGACCTTCGAGTGTCTAATTGTGGCCCACACAATGGACATGCATGATAACTTGAGGTAGCCAGACCTGTCCCAACACCTCTATTCAGTGAACACAAAATTGAACAAGCTATGATAGATATGACCAACGAGAACAGAAGTCTACTTACATGAGCACTCCCCGAATCCCGAAAAGTCATGCATGGTCCACATGAGAATGGCTCGTATATTGGTGGACCATCAACCATCGCGCTTGCTTATATCTTCCATGGCGACCCTCTCCTCCCACAAAATTTTAAGCTCATCGACTAATGGATGGAGATAGACGTCCATATTCTTGACTTTGTAGCGGCCAAGAATGAGAAAGCTAAGGATCAGGTGTCCTTTCTTCGTAGAAAGCCATGGCATGATGTTGTAGTTAACAAGGACTATAGGCCACACTTTGTAAGAAGTTGAGCAGAGACTGAATGGGTTCACGCCATCCATAGTAAGACCAAGCCAAAGATTCCTTGGCTCTCGTGTAAAGCCTGGAAAGGCACAGTCAATGTGGATCCATGCGCATGAATTTGTTGATATTCGTTGGACTCCATCTATGGATCCATTTTGTGCTTGCCACGTTGTCAAGCTCACCATGCTAGATGTACAAAACATGTGACGTATACGGGGGATAAGTGGAAAGTGTCTAAGAACTTTCTAAGAGATGGTTTGTCCTTGTAAGTCTTGTCGATATCTGTGAGCACCACACTTTGGATATGTCTCCATAGTCTCGAACTCTTCTCAAAATAACACGCAATTGTTGATACATGCATGGATGCTATTGTACTCCATGTCAAGCTTTTGTAAAACATGTCGCGCATCATCATGAGACTCAAGCATGGTATTTCTAAGTGGCAATATATGAAACTTTAGCAACTTGAAAAGAAATCATAAAACATCAGCATAATTATTTTGTATAATAGTGCCAAAAAGAAATCAATGAAGCGTACGTAGAAGATACTTGAAAAACTCGGTCACACTCACATCGCTCCACCTGTATTTTGCTTGCATACTTAGGAGTGCAAGCAGCGTCTTTAGGTGAGATACTCAGGACCCATCATATAATGGTATGGATGCTTCCTCTCTTAGCGGATCAAATGTCTCAGCATCCATGGGTATCAATTCATTGATCATTGCCTCCATCTCAGGCTCCAAGATTGTAGAAAAGTTTGAAAGGCTAATTGTCTCCTCTAGTATATTAACGGTATAGACTGGGCCATGCCTTCCAAGTGGTGGATTGGCTTACACACTCCATCCATCGCATGCCTACGAACTCTTCTAATTGGCCGTAATAAGTGCATTCCTCTTCCTTGGAATGAGACATCACCTCCATGTATAAATATTATGACCACGTCTAATGTTTTTGCATATGATATTCAATTAGTTGCAAAAATAGTATAAGACATAATTGATACACATTTTTCTTACTGTTTGCTCAAACTCTGAGATCGCTTGATCAATGATCTCCGATTGAAACTTGTCGAAGTGTCGTACGTGTTCTATAGACAAGTGACGCTTTCGTCTGATTGCCAACTTGTATTGAGAGCAAGGACACGTGACACACTGATTAAGATACACCTCGTGATCTTGAATATCACAACTATCATCATTTTCCATTTTGTCTATGCTATGACAAACAATTTGTTCTTATTCTCATTCTCTTTTTCTTTCTTAATTTGTTTGAGAAGCGATTTCTTCTCTTGTAACCCAACAAAATTAACGTCAACTAAAGTCTTGGTTTTCTCCCCCTTTCTTTGCACCTTTCTTTGCACTCTTCATTTTATGTTCTCTCCCCCTTCTCTCTCTCTCTCTCTCTCTCTCTCTCTCTCTCTTTGTTGCCCTTCTTTTTGTTTCTCTCCACCTCCTTGTGTTTTCTCACTCATTCTGCTCTCTCCCTCCCCCCTCTCTCTCTTTCCCCATTTCTTTGTTATCTTTTATGTTTATTCTCTCTCTCTCTCTTTCCCTCTCTCTCGTTTTCTCTTTTTTTTTTCTTCTCTCTCTCTCTCTCTCTCTCTCAATCATTGATCAGTAATCTAAATAATTTAAAGCAAAGTATCTAACTAAACTAACTAACTAATAGATAAATCTATCACCCCCTCATGTTTTCTCACTCATTCTCCTCTCTCCCTCTCTCCCTCCCCCCCCCTCTCTCTCTCGCTTAATCATTGATCAGTAATCTAAATAATTTAAAGAAAAGTATCTAACTAAACTAACTAACTAATAGATAAATCTATCACCCCCTCGTGTTTTCTCACTCATTCTCCTCTCTCCCTCCCTCTCTCTCTTTAAATCAGCTAGAAATCATGGCTAGAAATCTATAAATCTAAACTTACTAATTGTAAACAAACCTACTAATAGCTTACCAATCACTTATTTAAATAGATAACAATTTAAACAATACAAACCTCTCTCTCTCTCTCTCTCTCTCTCTCTCTCTCTCTCTCTTAATCATTGATCAATAATGTAGAAAATTTAAAGCAAAGTATCTAACTAAACTAACTAACTAATAGATAAATCATAATCCTAAACTATACAAACCTCTCTCTCTCTCTCTCTCTCTCTCTCTCTCTCTCTCTCGTTTTCTCTTTTTTTTCATTTCTTCTTCTCCCTCTCTCATTTCCTCTCTTTCTCCCTCAATGCACCTCATTCTAATAAAAAAAGAAGAAGAAAGAACAAGAACAAACCAAGAGGAGGATGGATTGTTTATCTTCTCTTTGCGACAAACCCTCTCTTTGTTTCTCTCCACCCCTCGTGTTTTCTCACTCATTCTCCTCTCTCCCTTCTCCCTCCCTCTATCTCTTTCTTATATTCTTTGTTATCTTTCATGTTTATTCTCTCTCTCTCTCTCTCTCTCTCTCTCTCTCTCTCTCTCTCTCTCTCTCTCGTGCTCTCTTCCTTTTACTTTCTTCTTCTCCTTCTTTCATTTCCTCTCTTTCACCCTCAATGCACCTCATTCTCAACAAAAACAAACAAAAGAAAAGAAGAAAGAACAAGAATAAATCAAGAGGGGGCAATCTGCTCACCGCAAAGGCCCGAGGATGGATTCTTTGTCTCCTCTTTGCAACGGCCCCTCTTTTTCCTTGTGCACTTCCTCTTCTTTTTCGCAAACGACGATGACGGCGGCAGCGGCAATGAGAAGCTCTCATTCTCTCTCATTCTCTCTTCCTCTCCTTGTCCCTCCCAAAGGCACAATCTTTTTCACTCTCTCTTTTGCTCTCTCTTTCACTCTTTGCGGCAAAATGCCGTGATTGGGTTTCACCCATTTTTTTTTCTCTGAGTACTGTTGCGTCGCTAATATGCATCGCAACTACCCGTCGCTATGCCCCTATATCCTTGTAGTGGAATGCATTATACTAAAAAGGTTTATTTTTCAAGACAAATCTTTTCTTTCAAAAATAATAACATCAAGGCAAAACTCAACGTAAAGTGGTAATACCTTCCAATAGTATTCTTGGATTCTCCCTTCCTCGGGATCTAGTTTGGACTGAATCTAAACAATAATTTCATTCTTGAGAATTACCCCTTTAGAGTTTCGTGGATCCTTGCCCGTGATAAAAGAAAATTTTGGTTAGTTTAATTACGAATAGTATTCTTTGGCAATTTCATCTCAAGGTTTCTTATATACCGAGGATTAGTGTCCGTGATTATCCATCGGGGGTTTCAATTAGAAATATTAAGTATCTTAGAAATGCAATACCTTCCTTGTACTTATTTAGGTTCATCATGTACAAATCCAAGTTACCCCTTGGAATTTGTGGTTAGAAATTCCTTTAAAAGATTATATGCAGTAATTGAATAAAATCTTATTTTACGAATGCAGCATTTGTTGCCCGTTGATGGGATGGTAGCCTGCTAGCTGCCTTTATTATGAGAATATAGTACTTCGGAATCCATAACGGGTGCTTGGTTGATGGTATTCGCAACTTCGTTTGTAACTCCGGTACTCCGGTACTCATCATTCCATTTGTAGTGATTGTGTCTGCAACGTTATTGGCAGCTCTTGCCTCTGCGATCTTCGTAACTTTCTTCTTCTTCGAAGCCATGGTCTTTAATCACAAGATTGGAAAGGGGATTTTAACGAAGGATCTTGGGGGTAATTGGATTGAAAAAATTTTGATTGATGGGAAAAGGCGATCTCTAAGAATTTAGAAAAATCGAGAAGTCTTGATTCCATAGAGAAATAGGATAGAAGGGATGGAGAATTTGACTCCAAGAGTTCATGGAATATCCTTCTTGTCTTCATGACGAGGGTTTCCATCTTTGCACTTATCTTGCCCTACTTTCTCTTGCTCTATACTCCTGAGAAGGGCCTCTTCTCTCTTACTCTGGATGTCTCAATGGCTCCTCATGCCTCGTATTTATAGCTAAATGTAAGAGGAAGGGTTGTGGCCAAGAAGAAGGGCTCTTTATGGAGGGTATCTTGGAAAATCAACAATCTAGAAGCTTTTAAGATGCAATTTGATGTTGGCAATTTGATCTTTGAGGTCCAGAGAGGCTACAAGAGATGCCATGACTGATTCACCTGGCTCTCGGATGATCTTGTTTCAACCCAATCCTCTCGTCGAATCGAGAAGAGGGGGAGATTATTGGAGTTAATTGCTGAACTACAAAAGGAGAATTTAGGGTTTTTCATCCAGAAATAGGAATTTCAAAATTGTGGGGTTCATGGCACCGTTTTTAAAATCGAAAAAGGGGGGGGGGGGGGGAGGGTGGTAGCCTACTTGTCGACATCTTCCTTTCCTTATTCTTTTTATTAATCTTAAAGCTCTGTGATTTATCTTACTTGCCAAGTTTTAAATGGGTTTGGTCAAATTCGACTTATGGCTCATAACTCACGTTCATGTAGTAACTTCCGTGACGGATGGCTACAGTCCTTATTAATTTGAAAAAATATTGGGTTACGAACCTCAGTCCATTTTGCTCGAGACATTTTCTCTTTAATGGTTTAGAGTTCTTCAATCCCATTTTGTGAGAAGTCGAGAAGATTGAAATTAAGTCAGGATATCACAGGTTGAACCTCAATAACTTTGTTTTCTTTTGATTTTCCTTCATTGAAGCTACTAATGAAGATGTATAATGGAACTATGAATGCATATCAACACCTATTATGGCCATTATAGTAGGCGCGACTAGACATGAATTTGGCTTTGAAACATTATGAGAAGGCACATCAAAAGCATTATAAAAGGATGAACTAGGGGTACAAAAATAAAGGAATAGAGGAAGGGATTTTGGTGATAAGGTACAACATCAAATTGGACCATGATTTACAAAAAAAGTTTCAAGTGAGTTGGGAAGGATTGCTCAATTTCATAAGGAGATACACTAATGGTTTGAGATAAGTAGCATATGTATACTACGAAGACATATAAGATAATGTGCAGGGTTAAATAACATGCCTATGAGAAAAATTTGGATTTCAAGGTAATGTACGACTAAATATGAGCCCCTTTTGGTCAATGGGTATGATAAAAGATATAGCTTTTTCAATGTGCCCAATGGAATGGAAAGTGGCCTAATGAGCCTACTCATGGCGGCTGAGATGATGTGCCAAGCTATGTAGCATGATTAGGTTTATAAATGCGTGACGAGGTGGATTATTGTTGCTAACATAAGGAGTGATGTTATATGTGATATTATCATTTCCATTAGCATGACACCTCTACCGGAAAAAGCTAGCATTTCCATCTATGTTGGCCATTCTATGGAGGATACCACAACAAGAAAGGAGGATGCCAAGATTTATAGCTTGAAGAAGAAGGAAAACCGATAGTAGAAGAAGAGGTGGTGGAGGGGTATAAAGGAAAACTCTTTCTCTTTCTCACTCTCTCTATTGCTCTTTTGGAAAGGTGACAAGTGAAGGGCTTCTCGGATGGATAGAGATGCAAGGTGATGAGAGCAAGATTGTGGTGAAGTAGATGAAAATCGTATCAATGTGCACTTGAGGAGAACTTGTGGATATGAAAGTACAAATAGGAAAGGGTGTTGCAATCCAAGATTACTACTAGAGGGTGCTCAAGTTAGTTGAAGACTTTGTGTTGTTGATTGTTTAAAGACATGGTGTTGTTAAGGTGATGTGTACTCGTGTACTTGCATCAAAGTTCAATTCATTTCAAGTTGTTAGTGAAAGTGTGGAAGTGGCTCATGGAGTATGAGGCCTTGTGTTGGAAGTGTCTTAGAGCAAGACCTCCCTAAAGGTGATCCAAAGAATTCTACTTGCCCATATAGCTTTGAGTTGCAAAGGATTGGGATGCCAATGTTTTAGGTGTGCAAACTCTAGGTAATGATATTGTGTTCGTAGATCGGGAATTTGAATATGAAGGTGCAATCATGTTAGATGAAGAGAGTTGTTGTGTTTTCATTGTTCCCAAAGAGAAAAGTGCTCATGGAGTATGAGGCCTCATGTGTTGGAAGTGTCTTAGAGTAAGACCTCCCTAAAGGTGATCCAATGAATTCTACTTACCCATATAGCTTTGAGTTGCAAAGGATTGAGATGTGAATGTTTTATGTGTGCAAGATCTGGGTAAAGATATGGTGTTCTTGGATCAGGATTTTGAATATGAAGGTGCAATCATGTTAGATGAAGAGAGTTGTTGTGTTCTCATTGTTCCCAAAGAGAAGACTATGCCAAGTAAATATCATCATGAGGTGGTAGACATTAAATTCACTGAGGAGTGTATCGTGACATTTGACACATCCTTGTACATCATGTTCATTGAGCCTAGCCATAAAAGTTGTGATATTGTATTTTGTTTCCAGGTTATAAGAGGCTTTAATTGTATCTTTGTAGTTTTTTATATAAGCATTGATCTTTGTTTCATTATTCCATTTTCTTGAGGTGTGTGGTGTATTCTAGTTATCTTGGAGCTCTTGTTGGTTTCTTGGGCCTTAGTTGATGCTATATATTCTTTTCTCTTTTGCTTCATAGTGCAACAATTGACAAGATGAGATTGTCTTCTTATCTCATTAGGGAAAATTTGGATGCATTTTTTGGGCTATTAAGATCTTTAGGAATGTAGGGAATACTCCATAAAGATCGATTTTGTTATGGAACTTTTGGGGTTTTTAATAATGGCAAGCCCATAATTTGACTTATAGACTCCAAATTTATTGGATGTTGGTGCATTGGAGTCCTCTTGTCAAGACCTTTCCAATGATGTAGATTTGAGCTAGGATTCATACAATTAATAGCCCAAAAATGAGTCCAGCTTTCCGTGATGGATTGATGGATCGTAGAGGGGTAAATTTCTCCCAAATAGACCCTACCAAATTCTTAAGATTTGATCATTGTTTCAATGTTGCTTGAACATTACTTATGGCTTACTCAACCAAGTTGCTTGAACATGGTTAGATCTAGACACAACTTCTTCCAAATTCCATTGCATATGGCCTACTTAACTTAGTTCCCTTGAATTTGCACATTTCATATGCATATCATTTTGAGGAATGTAAGTCTCAAATCAAATATTTCTTTGTGCACTTTGCCAACCCTTTTCCAACACCCTTCTTATATTGCCAAGCATGCTAGAAATGCAAACAATGGTGTTGTTTTTTAAAAAGGGATTTGTTATCCTTCTGTTTAACATATTGTAGAGGGGTGAAGCTCCCCCCCCCCCCCCCCCCCCCCCCCCAAAAAAAAAAAAGAAAAAAAAAACTAATCCATGACCTCACCCAAAAGTCATAGCAAGGCCTTTGTAATATGTGATTTCCTATCAAGGCGCAATAATGCACTCTGCGATATGCTCAATCAATGACTTTCATGATGTAAATTGTAATGCGCAAAGCCTAGTTGAGAGATGAAGGTTTTCTATGCCTAACAATTCAACTTCATGTGCAAATTTCCAACAATTAAGATTAAAGCAACAAAATTGCACTTTGAAATTAAAAATTTAATCATGGCATACATGAGTTTGATAGGCACAAGAATATATATTGTATTCAAAATAGTCCATTACATCATTAGGCATAGTTGTGAGACACCATCATAGGGTTTAGGAGAGCATTACCAGGAACAAACTAGTGTATTACATCAATGGGAAACTATTTGATTGCTACAATAACTTTCTTGTGATGTCTTCGAATTGTTGGCAATTAGTGACCACATTGGCCACCAACTCCACATTCATTTCCTCAAAAATATTTCCCAAGGCAATCAAACTTATAGCTTTCCTACACAAATGAGTGTTGAAAGTACACCTTACTAGTTCCTTGTCAATCGAGATCACCTTATTGGCATTTAAGGTTATAATCAAGACACCAACACCCTAGAGAGTTCTTTGAGTATAATGAGTTGAACACTAGCATTGGAGGTGTATTTAGCATGGACTACAATAAATTTTTTGGGGGTGGGATCCTTCCAATGTACCAAGCGAGGGTGACATCCCTTTCAAAAGCCCCTCGAATCCTTTGCCAACTAGCAAGCTAATCTATATCTAATATAACCTTAAGCGAAAGAAATTTTGTATTTTTCCAATAAATCAGCTAAGGAAACATAAGCTACAAAATTACATCTTGGGGCTATATTGGCTTTGAGCTTTGCCTAGTTTGTCAAGTCATCTTAGATTTTGACTCATCAATTGTGCTCGGAAGGAGAGCACCTTGTTGGCATGGCCTGGCTCCTCATGGAATCCACCATAGCACAGGTAGCCTCAAATTCATCGGTACCCTCCAACCAAAACATTTAATAGAAGGCAATATGTGATAAGTAGACTCATTAATGTAAAGCAACATAATTGGGAAGAGGAATATTACAATAGAGACCTACAAGTAGACAAGAAGACATGAACACATATAATTGGGAGCAAGCTTTATATCATTCGCAATGTATGAATACTACTATAACAAGACAATTATCTCTCACCTCCTTAAATCCAAGAAATCTACATTTCCAATGAATCTTCAATACATTACAATGCCTTACTCAATGAGGGTATCTTGCTCTTGGTTGCATGTAGACCAATGAATAGTTCTTGAGCAATGCTCCTATCCATTTTTCATGTTCACATTTTGTATTATAAACATAGATAGTAGTGATGGAATCTTGAGGATGTCATTGATGACTTATAGATGCCATCAAATTAAATTCAAGAAGAAGGAGATGCTCGGAGTCATTGGGATGAAGTAAGCAAAGAGCTAATTGTAAGAGAGGAATGAATGATGGCTATGGAGCACAAAATGACAAGAGGATTGTTTGGCTATGGTTATGCCTGTTGTACTAAAGATTTGGTAAAGGAATTGATGGATGGATTTGCTACTTGGACAAGGAAAATTTCCCAAAAGAAGAAGCAATTCTTAAATAAACAAATTAAAAATATCTTTTTTAAAAGGAAAAAAGAGCCTTTTGGAAAGGAATGATTTAAAAAAAAAACCCCCAACTTTTTGGATGCCTAGTGAGGTCCACCTACCATGGGAGCTTAACACAATATAAGTTTTTCTTTTCTTTGTTATGGTAGGAGAGGAAGGGGGGATAAAGTGGAGGCAAAGGAACAAGCCTACTTGTGGGGGGCCCAATGTGAAAAAGAAAGTGGATAAAATATGCTCACCACCCCCTTTCTTATTACTCACCTCAAATCTCTTGCAATTCGAAAAGTGATTAACTCTTAATCTAAAAAGACCCTTTTTGAGTTTACATTTTTCCTAATGGATTGAATATTTTGTTAGAATTTGCTTAACATCTAAAATATAACCAAAGTGGACATTTGAGCATAAGTAGTATTAACAAGTATTATTTGTTGTTTTTATGTTTTAAGGGAACCATTGAAAGGACGATTTATTCTATCATTTTATTCAAAGAAGTATATTTAATGTACAATTATTACTCTACAATGAGTGAAATAAATAGTAAAATGTCAAAATTGACAAAAAGGTACATGCAAATCAATTGCTACGATAGTTAAGTGTATATTCTCAAAAATGGTTGTACAATAGTTGAAGTCTATATTCTCATAAATGGTTGTTTTTATATTCCCAAGGAATCGGCATGTAACACCAACAAGTAAAGTCCATGTGATACTGTCACTATGATGACAAAAGCCTCCAAACATTGCTACATGTTGAGAAACAAAGAACATGAAACATATTTAACTAAACAAAAGAAAAACTCATATGTGAAAAGGAAATGCATGAGAGAGAGAGGCTGACCAAAGTAGTGCCAACATGTCCAATATGAATTTGCTTGCATGCCAATCTATAACATCATCATTAAAATTTAATGTATGTTGATACTCTAAAGCCAATATCATCATAAAAAATAATTGTATGTTGATCGCATGAATGTAATCTATACAACT
Organism: Lygodium microphyllum; assembly: GCF_053477565.2. Classification (NCBI taxonomy): domain Eukaryota; kingdom Viridiplantae; phylum Streptophyta; class Polypodiopsida; order Schizaeales; family Lygodiaceae; genus Lygodium; species Lygodium microphyllum. The sequence goes on from NC_141153.1 coordinate 140,293,883, forward strand.
AAACATTCAAACAAGAGAGTGGGTATACAAAAGGACATCCTTATTTCACTATCTCCCTTATAGATCAACTTCAAAGAAAAGACAAAGCAAGAGAGTAGTTGATTGGAAAGCAACATCTTTATATCCTAACAAAACAAGAAAATAATGATAGAACAAAAAATATAGCATGAAATATGGAGAAATTGATTTCAGGGATTGCCATGTTACCCTTTCCAATTCTTTGTGGTATAACTATTTACTATTCAAAACTTGAGTTTAATGAGAGTATGAGATGCAAATGGAATAGTAGTGGCATGTAAATTTTTTTGAATACCTTATTTTACAATCTTAAGTTTTTATAATTCAACTCGAAAACTTTTCAAGGATTTGGAATGACTTTTTTGATTGCCAAAGCAAAATATGAAACTTTACCAAATATTTAAATATGAGCCCGGAAGTAATTAGGGGGATCTTTGTAAGGAAAAAAAAAAGATGATAAATGGAAGAGAGGAATGTTACATTCTTGGACATTTGGATGGGTATCAATAGAATGGTCATAGCCTTGGGTCATAAAGTGACCTAGTACAAATGCACTAAAAGTACCTTAGGGTTAGATCAACCAAGTCCTAAATAGGACTCAAGACCCATTTGTGCATATTATTATTGCATGATTACCACTCTTGGACTTTAGGCCCATGGGCCAATATGTCCCTACATTGGGATCTCTAACATGATGTATGTTTTCCATGTCTTGTGTATTGACGAAGAAGCTAGCTCTTTCTAGATCTTGCATTATAGTGTATTACATTTCTATCAATATTTTGGTGTGTTCACACTAGTTGGTTAGTTTCTTTCAACTAAGTGCATTTCTTTTCCACTAGATTTAGACTCCATACACACTAGCCAATTAGGTGGTTAGGTTAAGTCATTTGTGAATATTTCCTAGCATTTTTTATTAGGTCGACCAACATTTCTAGACCTCCTTGATGCAAATTGACTAGTTTTTTAGCAATGCCCTATTTATAGATGGCCTCCCCCACATGACTAATTATTTTTTCTTATAGATTAAGCACACTCAAGACTCTCCTTTGTCTTCCCATGTCATCTTTTGTCATTATTCTGATCTAGTGTCCTTGTTGACACTTTGGGCTACATGCACGGATTAATCAGTCTACCTCATATTCGACATTCATTAGAGTTTAGTGTAGATTTATAACTTTCATTCTCTTTTTTGAATGATCATAGTATTTTACTGATATTTACTTAAAAAATAAATTCATTTTTATTTATTGTGGATTTTATCTATTTTTTGCATGATTTATGACTTGTTGCACAAGTAAACGTGTGATACTAGTCGCATTATGCTTAGTAGACAGATGAAAGAATATTAATGTGTTTTGTGATGTGGTGAGCAAATTATTAAACACAGTTATGAAGAATAAATATTTTGAAAAAATGCATTTTAATGTGTGAAAATTGTATACTTCATAGAGGGAAATATTATTGGAAATCATATGCTACACCGTGAAAATATTATATTTTTGTAAGTGCTCATAAACGCAAGGACTCTACATGCACACTTCACAATTGATTTAATTATTGTAAAAGCTTAGAAAAGTTTAAAATATTATTTTCTATGTAAAGCTATTAGAATATATTAGATTTATTTTGACAAAAGTAAGTCATGCAAGAAAAGGAAAATGAAAAACACAAAAAGATACCTTCAATATATTTTGAGCATAAAAGTCTAATATAATTTATAAATATATGCATGGAAAATGTGCTTACTCATGCATGGGGGGAGATTGTATCTAATCTTATGTCATGCAAGCTTTGTGGATTTATTCTCTCTTGCAATTTGTTTCTCTCCTATTTCTCTTTCAATTTTTATCTATTGTATAATGAAGGCTAGCAACATTGGTATGAAAGGACAATGATTGGTGGATGCATCAACATTGAAGAGCAACCACATATTCATCTTACAAAGTTGCATCATCATCATGATCATCATCAAGGCTCATTCCATTATCTAGTGGTTGAAGGCTTTACACTAAGACTTTTACCATAAAGGTTTACTTTGCCATTCAAAGTGTGTCTCTTTTCAATTTATTGAGAGGGAGACTCTTATTGTAAGGCCTTTTCCACAAGACTTATTCAAAAGCTTCTTTCTCCTTCTATCAAAACCATGAGATTATTCCAAAAACAACTTCACCTAGTGGTTTTACTCAAGATGGTGGTTTTTGATTATAGGGGAAGATACTCATATCAATAACCACAAATCTAATTCCGCTAGCTATAGGCCTTCAAAATGCACCTCCAATTCATCCTCCTTCTATTAATTTCACTACCAAGATTGATGGACGAATGCTATCAAACAGTGATGTTCATCGTCATTTTCCTTTCATTCTATCTCTTAAAACTTAAACAAAAGCTTTAAGCTCTAAAGCTTCAAAGCTTTTGAAAATAGTGCAATGCACGATCTTTTTTTTGGGGGGAGGGGGAGTAGGAGGGGGTTTTATTACTTATTAAGCCCCATTTTCACATAGCCTGCCTATACACAAGCTTTTCTATAGGTTGTTTTTGTGCAAGGGAGTCCTTGATTTCTTCAACTAGCCCAAGAGGATTTTCTTTTCTAAGCCCCTCTTTCTATGCAAGGAAACTGTAGACATTATTTAGCAATTAAATCCTTGTTCACACACAAGAATATCTACTTTGTGGGGTATTCTAAATAATTGTTCCTATGTGAAAATTATTTTTCTCCCATGTCGAGTCCTTTGAATAGGGATGAAGTAAATATGGAATCGTATCTCCCAAAAATTACTTTACAATAACAAATCAATCTTCTTCAACATAATTTGACTGAAGTTACTAAAGCACTTTAAAAGCAAGAACGGCAACAAAATTCAACATCTCAAGACGAAGATGATCATAGTGTTCGAATTTTGAAAGGCGTATTTAATGCACAATAAACTAAGAAGAAATAGAAAATCAGCCACCATAAGTCTTTTCAATTTTATAAATTTGATGAAAAAAGGATGAAAATATAGTTTTATCTTAGTTGAGCTAGTCCAATGATTATTTCAATGACAAAGCTTTTCTAGAGAATGATAAAATCAAGTGTGCAACCAAACTTTTGACAGATGAAGCATCACTTTGATAGAATGTACTTCACTATAGCACCAATCGATTAAAAATGTGGAATGCTTTTCAAAAAAAGTTGAAGAATCTTTCCTTTCGTCTCAATTTCATATTCAAGTAAGGCAAAATTGGTCAAATTTGTCTTGACACAAAGGTGATAATGTGTCTACATACACTAAACAATTTTAGCATCCAAGCTAAAATAAATTCTTTCAAACCCACTTCACTTCGTGATGTTTTTTTCTATGCCAGTCATGTTGATGCTAGGGGTAAAGGCGCATGTGCATAACTGCACATGTATTCATTATACTGACAATACCCGCGCACCTGTACACTGCAAATAGCGACCGCCCATCACTGTCACTTCATTCTTTATTCTTTCAGTGACATTTGAATAAGGGAAGACTAGTCACATATTGTGACTATTGGAGTTCCCACATACAATGTCTTTCTCTCTCTCTTTTGCTCTCTTGCTCCATCTACCATAACTCTTGCTTTTGCTTATGTACTTTAACTCAGGCTCTACCTTTCAACTCGTATCAGAGGCAACCATTTGAGGAGCTTCTTCATCCTTTGCTTCAGTCTGGATTCAAAGCTTTAACTCAAGGTTTCATGGCAACCATTGTTTCTTCCTTTGGAGGTATGGATTGAGTCTTTCCTTCTCCTGACTTGTTTCAGCTTGCTCTCGGCTTGTTGAGAAGTTTCCCAAGGCTTAACTGAGTCTTATTAAGTGCTTATTGAGTTGAGAAGCAGCCATTCTATCAATTTTGAGTGGATATAGAGCATACTGTAGAAGTCATGGATAGCTATGGCAGTTTGACAGCATTGTCGTATTTTGGTTATAGCTTTTGTATATGGTATCGGATTTAGGTGTTCTATAGCTAAAAATGAAGCACAAGACAAGAGTTACAAATCTAGGCACTCATGGAGTTGATTATGTGCAGCTTTTTGTTCTATGTTTTACAGAGAACATAATAGTTCTAGTTTTTGGACAACAAGCAATAAATTCCATAACACATGTTTGATGCTTCTGTTAGCAGTCATGTTTGTCATGCCTTGTCATCTCTTGCCTGTGAGCCTTAGTCTGAGTCAGATGAGGACTTTAGGAGCTCTGACTTATCTATCACTTGTTTTGACGGAGGAGGTAGCTCATTCTAGAGCACTCAGTTTATTCCATTTCAGTGTATTCAGCATTCATTTCAGTCAGTGCAGATTTTCTTCCTTCATTCCCTGCTTTCTCTCTCTCCTCCTCTGTGTTCGTGTTCTTCCGTTGCGCACTCTCACATGGTATCATCGCCTGACTGAGAGCATGGAGGACCTAACCTTGTGGAGAGATACCTCACCCCTCTTCTGCTGCTGTCGCCTCATCTCCAACTGCCCAGGCGGCCCCTCCAGGTAGCCATTCTTCTTGCGTTTGCTGCAGACGACTACTCTCGAGACTGCCACATCATCAAACGACTTCTCCTGCTTGCGTTTTCCATCAGGCGGCCCCTCCTTCAGCTGGGTGACACATCATCAGGCTGTGTTTTGCAGATCCGGTGGTCGTTTCCACTTCTGGCGGCTCATCTTCTGTTGGAGACCCACTCCCAGGCTGCGTTTTGGTATTAGCGGCTTCTTTTCTGGTGATCTTCATCAGATATCCTTGCGTTTTGCAGCTCCAGGTGTTTGTAGGCTATCACAGCCTGTGTTTTGGTGGTTGGTGACTAGACTGCTGGTCCTACTTCGGCTTCGGCACAGTTTTCTTTGGTGTTTGGTGTTTTGCAGATTGAAAGATGTCTTCTCATCAGTTTACGGGCTTTGATGACTCAGATGACGAGCTTTTGTCTCGACACTCATCTGAACGGAGGCGTGATTTCTATCACGAGGACCGTCGTCCGGAGTCTATTCCTCTTTCCCGTCCCCCTTCTATTCATGTATCTCAGGACCGGTTGGATGGCTCCAACTTTTCTCTATGGTCCTGCAAGGTGGAGTGTATCTTGGACTCCTTCGATCTTTGGGAGCTTGTTTCTGTTCCTATTCCCCGGCCTAAGGTGGATCCCGCAGATGGGACATCTATGGATCGTGCAACCTTATGGGATCGGCTTAATTCTAGAGCCAGATCTTTCCTCTTTCTGAGTTTGCAGGATTCTGTCCTTGTTCATGTTCACAGGTTGAAGACTACAGCAGACGTGTGGAGAAAGCTCGCGTCTCTCTATCAACAGAAGACGTTTGCCCACCGGATATCTCTCGAAAAGAAGTTGCGGATGCTCGCTATTGATGATAGTCCTTCCATGAAGGACCATATCAACAGATTACAAGATATGAGGGATGAGCTTGCATCCCTCGGTCGGACGATATCTTCTGAAGACATGGCTATGATTCTTTTGACTCAGCTGCCATCGCCTCGGTTTGATGTCTTCTACACCAGCCTTCTTACATCGAGGACCCGTGAGAAGCTTCTATGGGAGGAGCTATCCCCGCTTATCTTGGAGCGTGACGAGCGACTCAGAGAGGTCAGTGCTAGTGGAACCAACTCCACTAGAGCCTTTGTTGCAGGTTCGGGAGGACAAAAGAAAAAGAAGAAGTCAAAGGCTACGAAGAAGGACAGTTCTTCAGGCTCTGACTCAGATTCAGAGAGACCGAAGTGCCCACACTGTGGGAAAGGGGCACATCCCGAGGAGAAATGCTAGAAGAAGTACCCTCACCTTCGTCCGGGAGCGAAGGGTGGATCTACATCGGAGCCTTCTTCTACCTCTACACCAGCTGTTACCCATGAGTCAGTGTTCCTTCATATCCATGGTTTGGAGGAGGATCCTTCTTCCGTGGCTGCAGTGTCTTCTGCGCAGCCTTGGTTAGTGGACAGTGGTGCTTCGAGTCATATGACTCCCCGAGGTGATTTGTTACAGGATCTCCGTCCATCAGAGGGTTCAGTCACTGTTGGTGACATTTTATCGGTGCCTATTAGTGGTGTTGGCACATTGCCTTTGTTTACCGACCGACCTTCGAGCTCCTTTTCCCAGGCCCTACATGTTCCGGATTTGGGCCTTCCTCTCCTCTCAGTTTATGGCCTTACAAGGCTTGGCACACGTGTGATCTTCACCGAGCATGCCGTTGTTATTGAGGATTCTCTTACAGGAGCTGTCTTATCTACAGGTTGGCAGGAGAGCGGGCTTTACAGGCTCCATTCCCCTTCTTTGATGCAGGGTCCTCCGAGGCAGTCTATTGCTACACCCGTTCTCGCTTGTGCACCTTCTATTCCACAGGTTCCTTCCCATCCCCCACCCTCTCCTCCGGTGGTTCCCTCGTACCTCCCATCCCTTTCAGAGGGGGACGATCTCGGTGATGCGGCTGTGGATTCCCTGGCCCCTAGTGTTTTAGAGGGGGATTCCCAGGATCGTGAGGAGCTCCTTCAGCAGCAGTCTATATTGACGGACTTCATCGACCTTGGCATTCCTCTTGCCACCCCAGGATCCGTTTCTCCCTTGGCCTTCTGCCACATCCAGGATCTGAGAGGGGGTGTTAGCAGTCATGTTTGTCATGCCTTGTCATCTCCTGCCTGTGAGCCTTAGTCTGAGTCAGCTGAGGACTTTAGGAGCTCTGACTTGTCTATCACTTGTTTTGACGGAGGAGGTAGCTCATTCTAGAGCACTCAGTTTATTCCATTTCAGTGTATTCAGCATTCATTTCAGTCAGTGCAGATTTTCTTCCTTCATTCCCTGCTTTCTCTCTCTCCTCCTCTGTATTCGTGTTCTTCTTCCGTTGCGCACTCTCACAGCTTCGAGGATGCTACTTTGGTACCTAGATCGTATGATTATGCTTTTGGGATGCTATTTGGGTGATTTAGAGCTTGATTAGCTCAATTTTATAGAGCTTTATTGCTATCATAATAGTTTGGATAGCAAGTATACAACAATGAGCTTCATGCTTTAAATGCCTATTGTACCTACATAATATTTTTGGTATACTATATGTCTACAGTGATGTCTAGGATTGATGTATGAGCCTAGATATAGTTATGACATGATTTGGAACTTGGATTTGAGATACATTTAAGTACTTGGACTTTGGTCAGTTGCTTTGAGATTTTATGCTTACTCACAGATATTGACGTTTCATTTGACACTTATGCTCTTGTATGTATTTGTGATGTGCTTGGGCTTCTCGAATGCCTTGATGTATATATCTTAAGCTTTGCTTGCTCACTTTGCATTCCAAATTCACTTCTAATGGGAGACACTTGTATTTACTTGGCAGAGCTTGATTCTTTGAGATAGTGGGTCATTTACTTCATATACATGCTCTCTTGATATGTATTGGATGCAGTTATCCTACAGTGGGCTGATTTGATCACTTACTTTGGACCTCACACTTATGTATGTCAGTGTGTTGTTAGTGATATTTATATATTTATGGGTTATGTATTAAGCTTTGCTCAGTGGGTTATGTATTTGACAGTTCTTTTCTCTTTACCTTGAGATCTCCTATGTGCATGATATCTATACCTACCGCATGTATGATTACTAACACACTATAGTTGTGACAGCTTTTAGTGCCAGCTGTTCTTGGTCTTTCTTTCTTTGTTGCTCATAGTTGGTTATTTTATTATAGTAGCATGTCATTTTAGTTTTATGCATTTTATCAGAGGGCAATCACTTGGATTTGATAGTTACTTGCTTACAATTTGTGGACAACTCACCATTTGGACAATTTCTCTTGCTTGATTTGGTTGTGATTTTGAAACTATTTCGTTGCCATTTACAACAGCTGCTTGTCTTGGACTGTGCATTCATTTACTCCATTATGGCTGATGGATCGAATGATAGTGCTATCTTTAACATTGAGAAGTTGGATGGCACAAATTACAGCTATTGGAAGGCACAAATTACAGCTATTGGAAGGCACAAATCTAATAGGTTCTAGTGCAGAAATTACAGATTAAACCATTGAGACATAAGGGTATAAAGCCCAAATGCTTTGATACAAAGGACTGGGATGAACTGGATGAGTTATGTAAATCTACAATAATTTTGTCACTCTCTAAGCATGTCTACTATAATGTTGTCTCTGATAGGCAGACCGCATGGGAGTTATGGGATAAGATTTGCAATGTCTATGACAAGCAGAGCCTTGTCTCTCGGATGTATTGACTGAAGTAACTCATGGACCTTCATATGGAGGGAAACTCCATGTCCGCCCACTTGAATGAGTTTCATTCTATTTTCAGCCACTTGTCTTCGTAGGGAATTAAATTTAATAACAATCTTCCTTCCTTGTTCTTGCTGGTTACATTGGTTGAGTCATGGGACACATTTCATACTGCTATGCGTGCAAATATGACAACTAGGCTGAAATTGCAGATTGTAGAGGGTGCGCTCTTGAATGAAGAGGTTAATAGAAAGAATGTCAATGCTCCCCGCACCTCTTATGCTTTGATAATCGTAGGTAATAATGGTAGGAGCGGTAATGACTATTGTGAAAGAGACTCTTAGAAGTCTCGTTTTCAGTCACATGGACAGTCTCACAGTATGCCATATGGCTATAAGTCTGCGTTGACTTGTCACTATTGCGGGAAGTAGGGTCATATTCGACCACATTGTCATAAAATACATAATAACAAGTACAAAGAAAAGGGAAATGATAAAGTGCAAGAAAAGAATGATGATTGTAGCATTGCCCCTAGCAAGTCCAGTGTCAAGTTTGAAGAGATTAATGTCGTACAGTCTGATTTTGATGATGGCTATATACTTGCAAGTTCTTCTTGTGATACTTCACAATTGATTGATGTTTCGTCTGCATATGCTCACTGTTGGTGGCTGCTTGCTTCAGGGGCTTCATTTCATGTCACCCCTCATCAAGAGCGGTTCCACTCCTATCGCAGAATGATGGGATTTGTTAGATTGGATAATGACCTAGCCTTGCATATTGTTGGTATTACAAATGCCTAGCTGCAGTTTCCTTTAGACATTATGTTTACTTTGTATAATGTATGCCATATTTTGGCTTTGACTAAAAGCCTGCTTTTAGCTGTGGATAGTTGGATGATGCATGTGATGTTGTAATCTTTGATGATTCCTTATGGAAGCTTATCCATGGGAACCTTATCCTAGCACGAGGTACCAAGTTTGGTACTCTTTATCCCTTACTTGTATCTAGGCTTATCGACCATGTATACCTCACCCCAAAATTAATGGCTTATTCCTTCACATCCACGATCCTTCTTCATCGGTCATCTCCTTGCCAAAGCAGCCTTGGCTCATCAACATCGTTTCTTCAAGCCATATAACTTCTCAAGGAGATTTGTTATATGACCCAAAGGGTATAATACATATCGGTGACATTTTGTCGGTGCCTATTAATGGCGTTGGTAATTTGTCATTATTGCTTGATGGACCTTTCGAGCTCCATTTTAGAAGTCCTATGTGTTTCGAATTTGGGCTTTCCTCTCCTCTTAGTTCATGGGCTTACTAGAGGTACACAGGTAGTCTTGATTGAGAATGCTGTCCTTATTAAGGATTCTCCTTTAGGAGCCATTTTTGCAACAGCTTGGTAGGAGATAAGACTACACAAGCTCCATTCCCCTTCCATTGTGTAGTACAGTTCTCCAAAACAGCTCTCTATTGCCACAACCATTTTCAATTGTGCACCAATTATCCCACAGGTTCCATCCCATCCCCCACCATCTCCTCTGGTGGTTTCATTATACTCCCATTCCTTCTAAAGGGGAACGATATTGATAATGTGAATATGGATTCCCTAGTCCCTTGTGTTTCAAAGGGAATTTCTAAGATCATGGGGAGTGTCTTCATCGATGAACTTCATCAACATTGGCACTTGGCTGGTTTTACAAGGAGGATTATCTATTAAAACTTGTAGGGTTAGTGTTTGAGGCAAGATGGATTCACTTCATCCTAGAGCTAACTCAAGTTTTGAAAAACCTTCTAAAAAAATTGTATTAGAAAGAAAGACGTCTTCTTAAAAAGTTTAGGTATAATTTCTCAGAGCGATGAAAAATGCACATATTGAAATTTCGAGATGCCTATCTAAAAATTCTAAACGTCTCTCGAGTGTGGAACCAAAAAGGTTCATGTATGGTTCAATAAAGAATGTTTTTCAAACCCTAGATAGGGCTTAAGGCTTAAAACATTTGGAATTGGGTCCTTTAAAATGCAAATTTTGTAATGTGGAGAGAGGTATTTCCCTTTTAATGTTTGAATTAAAAAATTTGCAAAAGCGGGGGGGGGGGGGGGCCTGGTGGTGGGAGGGGGGGGAGGGGGGTTAGGGGGCGTACCCAAAGGCGACGAGGAGGAGCAGCATGGCGATGAGGGCGGAGGAGGCAGCGGTGCTCTCATTGTGGGCCTTGTTGCGGGTGATGACGTGGAACCCCACCAGAACCGCGGCCACGCCGGCCGCGCCCGCCACCAGGCTGAACACCGCCAGGTTGTAGGTGGCCGCGTTCCCATCCGTCTCTGCCCAAATTCAACAGGGCTCCTCTTAGGAGGGAGGAGATTCTCTTCTTGGGGCGGCGGGGGGGGAATGAGAGGGTTTGTTTATTTTCTTACCAGTGCCGTCCATCATGCTGTCCAGTGCCCACCCGGCTATCCCCAGCACCACCACGAACAAGGCGAAATTCAGGATTAGCAGCGGCACTAGCAGGGCGCTATCCAGCACCTTCCTCGCCATGACTCGGGGCTTTCTCTTTCTTCTCTGTGCTCTGCTTGCCCGATCCCCCCTGCTTCCAAATCAACCTTCCCAGCTCCCCTCCCTCCTTCGCTCTCTTCTTCTTTTGGGCCTCTGGCCGGCCCAGCCAGTACGCTTTCACACCGTCACATCATCAATCACATGGGTCGTATCTTTGGTTTTTGCCCCCCCCTAAAGTTTCGACCATTAACCACCTTACAAATTGTTACGAAAAGATCTTAAGTTTTGAATTCAAAAACCTTGGGCCATTAGAGTTTTTCTTATATGTAGTAAATATATATTAAAATGAAGAAAATAGTCACATCACCCATCTATCTCTATAATATATATTGTGATGTGATGTGATTGTGATTTGATGCGTATTGGTGAGAGTCCATACAAGTCCATATGGGAGGAGACCCTTATGCCAACTAACTTGTAACATAATCATCAATATAAGAAGGTGCTAGCTCATGAGAGAGGCACGTTGGGTTGGTCTCATTCTCTCTCTCCTCTTCTTGTGACAAGTATGTCACATTTTTGCACACAAAGAATGCTTTTGAGCCTATATTTTAAATATAATGTTTGTTTCAATGATTATATCAGAATATTTAAAGGGTTTTGTATCCTCTCTCTATCTTATGGAGTCATTCCCACCAGGATTCCCAGTGGGGGGGAATAGTTTTTATAAAAGTTCCCAATAGAAAATGGTTTCTATCAAAAATTGTAGGCCACATAGGATGCATTTCAAAGCCCCCCATCCGAAATAATAATAATCGTTCAAAATTGCTACCCCCTCATCAAGGCAGGTCAACGAGCATGAATCGCCCTACTCCTGCTGCCGCCTTCTCTATAGTTGACCCCGTGCTTAGCACCAGGAGCTGTCGAGATCTCAGTTGTAGCCTACATCTCCTCATAGTGTATGACAACATAGTAAGTGCTCTTATCACTTGACTGCAATGTAGATACAAAGAAGGAGAGATGTCTCTCCTTGTGCCTTTGATGAGCATATACGAAGGAGGAGAATTGAGATGTCAAAAAAGACACAGTTCTATTCAGATAGAACACAATCAATAGAAGCTCTCGATTTAGAATGTCCAACATGCCTTGCAAAATAATTTATTTGTAGCACACAAAGTGGTAGCTTTGTAGGTTGTGTTATGGAAATTAAAATTTGGTTGTAAGCAAATGACATGTATGTATGGTCTTGCATGATGGATGAGAACAAAAAATGATCACTTACAACAATTCATTAACTTTGGGGATGACCTATGTATATTTTACTAGGAATGCGGTTTGCCAGTTGCACATAGTTGTGTGACACACCTTCGTCAAGCCCATCAGCTACCTTGGTGCTCCTCTGACTGCCAGATGGTGGTTTTGTGTGTCATCCATATATCATCCTACAAGCAACAAAACATTTGAATAACTTATTTTCATGTATATTTGATGTTTTTAGAGTGCAATATAGTACTATAGGCATTGTAGCCAATGTATGTTTGTTGTATGTAACTCCATATTCGGGATTTTGGGAATTTCCCATCAATATGGGAAAACCAAATCAAAATGGATTTCATGAAATTTGGGAATTTCATTAATTAGAAACTTGGTGCAATGGTTCACATATTACTACTCATGGTTGTTTCCAAGAGATTGAAAAAAACTCAAAAAAGTGGTGTTAATAAATACCTTAGTTTTAATATCCTTGAAAATATTCAAGGAAAATCTTCAGTCGATGGATTCTTGTAGACTTTCTTTAGCCTTCAATACAACCTTTGGGGGAATTTTAAAAATTTTGGGAGATTTTGTACCTTTTTTCATCCAAGAGAAGACAATGCTATCTATTGTTTCCCATCGTTCAGGATCTTTTTTGTTGCACATCCAATATTTATCCCAACAATTAAAATACACCTCTGCATCTATAGCATTTTGATGACTACAAACCATGCATGATTTATTTTGTGCAACACCTTGATGGTGGTCTAGTGCTTTTTTTGAGTTGAGGGCATTTAGTAGCACAGAGGTTGATCTCAGCATTCCATCTACTTGTAGATCACCATTTGCATGCCTGTGTAGTTGCTCCAAGTTCCTAAAGCACAATGACAATGAGGCAATTGTGAAGTTAGGATCATGAGGCCATAGATCGAGTGAGAAATGTCCATATCTACCTTCTCCATGTCCATGTGTAATCATGCCTGTTAAAGAAACTGGTAGTTGAGTACATGTTTCAGTCTCTTTTGATCGAAGCCTTAACCTAGGGATAGCTATCTTTTGCTGGTCCATTTTATCATGTATGATGCACAAGTTTTTATTTGGATCTAATGCTGAGGCCAAGCGCCAACTACAGTATATGTTCGAACAACTTTGTTGTTGTAGCATGTGACATTGATGCTTCTTTAGAAGCACATTTCACTTTTGAAGACGCTTTGTTGCTGCAAGTTGCTCTTTGATCTCTGAGCAAATACTACATTTGGAGAACTCACTTGTCTTTGCTAAGGTTACATGCTTGAACTCTGTGTTCCAAATACGATTAAAGGTGGACAAGGACATTTGCTTACATCCAATACCACTCAATGTTGTATTTACTTCTGCCCATATATCTACCTGCTTGTAAACATTTGGGATGACCAATTGTGTCTCCCTTGATCCATCTTGCATTGTTCTACTCTTGTGTGGCATTTGCTCTGCATTCTTCTTAACAAAGTCTCTAAGGATGGCTCTTCCCATCTCTGTGTGATCCCAAGCTGCTCTTATTACCCCCTTGTTTCCATGCATTCCCCTCCTCACGCCATGCTCAAATTGTGTTTTGTACCTGTAAAAGGATGTCTTTGGGATTCCATGAATCTCATACCATGTCCTTCCACATACCACTTGTCCATTGAAGATGAAGTTGTACTTCCTTGTTCCCAAGTAATCAATCCTGCATGATGATTCAAACTTGTCATAAACATAGTTTGTGCGGTCTTCAAATTGCAATCCCCAAAAGTATTTATGTAATTGTTGCATTGCTTCTCTATTAGCAAACTGACAACACTTTTCTTGGCAACAATCAATCATGGAAACCTGTGAAATGGAGTCCATAGAAGTCCTCAAGTTTGCATCTTTAGGGGCAATAATTCGAGGCTTTCTTTTGACCATACAATATGATCTCTTTTGAAAAAAAATTGATTTTTTTGCAGAAACATAATCTTCATTGGTATGATTGTAGAGACATTTGTAGAGACAAATTGCATGTATGATTGTTGTTGTAGGAGCGATGTTCCATCATTGAAGGTGACTTGTTTAATAGTCCATCTTTCCAAAGTGATGTAGTGGAGCTTGTCATCTATGTATGTTCATGTGGTTTGATCAAGGGCTTTATCTACCACCACACCAACATCCTCTTCTCCTAGCAATTCAAAGTTTATCACATCATATGGAAAAGCCAATAATATAACCCTTGTCCCAACACACACAATGTTGCCTTCTGTCCATAGCATCACTCTATGTTCTCTCCAACTTTTACAGATGCTAAGCATATCAATATCCTCAGAAGGTAGGACATGGTTTGATTCGTAATCATCTCCTCTGTCATGAATTGTTATTGAGTTTGAAACAACCACCACATCTTTCTTTCCCCATTTTGCAAAACCACCTACATCTTCATGAACCTTCATTGCGTCAATTGTTGGGAATGGCAAATATGATGCTACATTTAAACATTTGTCAATAGCCATCGAAATATATCCATCTTCAAGTGTTTTTCCATGGCATGTCTCATTTGGATGTATTGCATGCACTCTCCCAAGTGCAATAATCTCATGATCAACTAGCAAATTCACAATTTCTTCAAAATAAAATTCGTTATTCATGATACTTGTACAAGTGAGAAAATGGAGATTTTATCATTTGTATGTTGTCACCTCTTAGAAAGAAGAAAATAGTAATGAAATTTCTAAATACAATGAAGTATCAAATTTCATTGAAACGAAAAAAGCACTTAAACATTAGATAGAATGAATCCAACTTTCATAATAGAAAGTATTAATGGAAACATCGTACAGAAAGGGGATAGATTTGACTATATGGCCAAAAACAAACTTTCTCATGAACTATGCCACCCTAAAGTAAAGAAGAAAATTTTCTAGTTGCCCTTGATTTTACTTTATTTTATTAGCTACTCTTTGAGTAAGCAAAAACTTCCTTGTGTGTTCTCATTAGGTAAAGATATAGCAGATGTTCAAAACTTGTACTATATCTATTCAACACAAGAACAATGATTAAAATTATTTATAATGTGTATAGGAAAAGATTTAGCTACCTAGTCAAAAATCTATTGTATGTATTCCATACCATAGCAAATATAAAAATTATTTGTGATCTCCATAGGAGAAAACATAGTCAAACGATTGAAACCTTTGTTGTATGTATTTCACATGACAAAAAGAATAAAAGTTCATTGTGGTCTCTATAGAAAAATATTTAGCCAAATGGTCAAAACTCAAGCCAAATACATACAACAAGGATAAAAGTTCATTGTGATCTTTATGGAAAAAGATTTAGCCAGATGGTCAAAACCTCTATTGCAACTATTTTACACAAGACTTAGGATTAAAATTCTTTATGATATCCACAAGAAAAGATTTAGCCATATGGTCAAAACATGTATTTAACCTAGATGATAGCAAGGATAATAATTGTTTGTGATGTCCATAGAACAAGATTTAGCCAAATAGTCAAAGCCTTTATTGTATGTCAACAAGGATAAATAATCTCTATGATCTCCATTAGAAAATATTGATCAAATTATCAAAACCTTTATTTCATGTATTCCACATGACAATAAAGATAAAGATATTTTATGAGAAACTTTGATCTCATGTGCTTAAATGTTAAAACCACAATGACCTCTAAAGAATAGGAGATTTCATTTCCTATGACACAAAGTTATAAAGATTGAGGAAATTTTAGCATCAATTAGAAGCTAATTGAGAAGAAAATATAATTTTTATCATGGTTAAATATTTATAAATCTTATACTACCTACTTATTGATAATAGTAAAATATATCATATTATATTTTATTTTTAAGTTATACTATTTTAGTCTAAATCATGTTATATTAGTATATCATACTATGTGCATATTAGGGAATATATTATATATATATATATATATATATATAAAATTAATAAATATAATTTAAATATATTAAATCATATTTTGTAAGATTTTGTATATTTAATGTATCTAATATGTAATGTGTAATATCATTGAGGATTTTGAAGCCACCTTAATGATAGTTCGAGAGTAGAATCTCTAGCTGTGAAAGTAGGGGCAATATCCCAATGGTGGGTTCTTAAGGAGGAGCGAGGGGGAAGGAGCGGGTCTAGGAGAAATGCCCCTAGTGAGAGTTTGAGGGCAACATCCTCCTCGGTGGAGGTTTGGGAGCAATGCCCCCAGTCGGTGGGCTTTGGGGATCCATAGCGCCCCTTGTAGGGATTTGGGGGCAATGCTTCTAATGGGGGGTTCGAGGGGTAGTGTCCCTTGGTGGGGGTTTGCGGTGGGCAACACCCCTAGTAGGGGGTTGGGGGTAGCGTCCAACAGGGGGTCTGGTGGCAACGCCCCCAGTAGGGGTTCGGGGGCAGCGCCTCTGGTGGGGGTTTGGGGGCAATGACCCCAATGGTGGGGTCCGAGGGCTACCAATAGACCCCGGTGGGTGACGGTATAGCCATTAAAATCGCGACTTGAAATCTTTAATAAAATAAAAAAATAGATACAAAAATAAGATCTAAATCTACTCGTATTCCGTAACAAGTCATGGTTATTCGAATAGCGTGATACATTAAATGATCCCTTTCATGAGTTGGTCTTTACAACTAATCATGATGTTTTTCAAAATGAGTTTCTCTTCCGCTCCCTCTCTCTTCCATGCAACTCTCTAACTTGAGTGTTTTCTATGTTGCGTTTTTACAATTGTAGGTTTCGCATCTCTGATCCTCTGCATTTTTATCTTTGCTCCTATCGCCCCTCTCTTACTACAGGTGTTGCGGCCCTAATCTTTGGCGATTCTATCCCCCTCCTCTTCTTTGATTGCTCTCCACTATTTCATTTTTGCAAATTGAAACAGATTGTGCAATGCAAATTCTAGTTCGAATCAGGGTATTATGGCCAAAATTGCCTGCGTCTTCAAATCAGAAATCTTGCTCCAAGGATTCAGCAATTCAACAGGGCAATGAATGATCGCCACTCCACAGTGTGTCTGCTCTACTTCACGGGTGATTTTTGTTACGTTGGCACACATTACTGACCTACTAATTACAGCAGGTTTTCAACTCTTCCCTACTTCATTTTTTATTTTGAGTTAAACTACATTGATTATGATCATTTCAATCCATACAATTACTACAAATCACACTACTACTCTTTTGTATGATTAGTATTGAATAATATTAAGATCAGACACCAAAAGCATTTTCTAAATAAGAATCATGTATGAAAATTAAATGCAATCTTTATTTCTATAGCAATGAGATTAGGCACTCACTCTTGAGAATTCAATGTCTTCTTCTTCTTCTCGATTGCTTAATTGATCTCCTGGAACACCTGTCCTTTGTGTTGTCCAACCACTACCTTGCAAATGATAGCTTCTTTGCTGTGAATTTGAAAAACATGATTTCTTGCACTGTTGAAAATACTCTTTTTTTTGCGAATATGAAATATATGATTTGTGTAATGTTGAAAAAACTCTCTTAGATGTGAATATGGAATAAATGGTTTGTGCAATGCTTTTATCAATGAGTGCTTTCAAAATACTAACCTTTCTTTCTATTCTGTAATGCTATATAACTTAAGATTTCACCTCAAGGCTAAATCTAGCCTTATATTTCTTGTATCCTTCAGTAATATTAGAGCATTTTATCAAGTTTTTATATATCGTATTATACTTCACTATATAGAACTTTCCATTATACTGTATTTTCATAGAAAAAGCATTACCATCAGATTTTATGGTTACATTCTTTATAATTTTGCAATAAGCATATGGCTATACAATACTTACAAATACTCTATGATTTTGCCATAGGATGTAATTTGATCTTCTAACAACACATATCATGATCTTTCATCAATCTATGGATTAGATCATATGGTCAAAAATTTTCTTGCAATATAAGAAGTAATTTTTGTTATTTTATTCAATACAATCTAAGATTTGTCCATGAGGTCAAATCTTTTCTTATAATATAAGATGTAATTTAGGTTATTTTTTCCAATATGCTGCGAGATTTTGCCATGCAGCCAAATCTTCTCCTTAAGTTATCTCTAGGCCAAAATAAGGACTCTTGTAGTATCACAATATCTTGCAACAACAAATTAACCACTTTGTTCATTTTACTACAAGAATGACATTTCGCCATTTGATCAAATGATTTCTTATATTATCAACCCTTACTTACTTCCAAAAGGAAAGGCTAGTTTCTACTTAGAATTCCTTACTTTCTATAATTTGGCCATGTGGTCAAATCTTGTCTTGCAACAAACAAACCACTTTTTTGGAAATTGATCCTACAAAATTAAGACTAAATCTATGGTGGGTTCGATAACACAAATTTTGGGTATGCTAGATTTGGCTGTATGGCAAAATGTTCTAATAAAAACATCTTCTATATTATCTCCAAAAAGGAAGACCATGTTCTACTTGGAACTCCTTGATTATCTACTATATTTATAGGAAGTTTCGCCATGTGGTCAAAACTTGTTGTGCAACAAACAAACTACTTTGTTTCCATAAACCATTTCTTTCATTTCAAATTTTCATATATTTTCTATCTATATGTTCATATATAAACATCATATCATTTAGCCACAAATTAGCCACTTTTTCCATTCCACTACAAAATAAAAATTGGCCATATGGTCAAATCTTTCATTTTGTTATCAATGCTAGCATCCAAGAATCCCCCATTCTTGTTTCGTTCAGCCATATGATAAAATCTAATCTCATACATGTTGCAAACCATGAGACCACTTTTTCATTCCACTATAAAACAATATTTGGCTATATAGTCAAATCCAATTTCACAGCATGTTGCAACAAATGAATCACTTTCTTTATATGGTTATGAAACTAGATTTGGCCATATTTAAAACCAGTTTATAGAAATCGTCTTATCGTGTAGGTTTCACCATGAGGTCAAATCTTCACCTTTCAAGTGTTTTTCACTTTACCTTATATTGATATCTATGGGATTTGCTACATAGCCATATTTATTTATATGTGAATCTCATATTACAATAAACCACATCCTCTCTTTAACTAGCCTTTAAAGACCCTATGGTAAAAAACCATAGCAAAGTTTTGAATCTTATAGATAAGTCTTATGACGAAATAGCATTTGACCACATGGCTAATTAAACCAATGAAAATGTTTCTACAATATAGCTCCTTTCAAGGGAGACTTACATGTGCACTAATTAAAATGTTAACTTTGGGCCAAATGGAATCGTGAGATTGCTATATAACCACATTAATATATGGGTGGATCTCATATTGGACTAAACCTCATTCTTTGATTAAATAGGATTTGACCACATGACTAAAAATCTTAGCAAAGTTTCTAGAGCATGATCCTTGCATAGGAAACTTACATGGAGAAGATATCCAATGTTAACTTAGGGACAAAATCATCCATGACATTTTCTACATAACCACAATGATTTTTCACTATATCTCATACCACACTCAAACTCAACATCTCATTATCACTTGACCATTTGGTTAAGCCCATGGTCAAGTCTCACTATTAATAGAATTTGATCTTCTCACCGAAGTCCATGGCAAAGTTTTTACTATATGATTATTGCAAGAGAAACATAATTTTTGAAAAAATTGGGCCAGAATAATCCATGAGATTTGATACATAAGCACATATATTTATGGTTGGATCTCATACCACACTTAATCTCAATTTTCAATATTTCATTTTATGGAAGAGTCCCTTTGGAGTACATTTGTCTTGTATTTCGTAAAATCTTGTGTTGTTGTGTTTTCAATTTTCAACCCTAGAAATCTTATACATTTATTTGGGTTTTGTGAATTATGAATATTTTTAAATCCACTTTTGTCTGACAATTTTTTCTCTTTGTAGAACTATTCAATGGCAAAGAAAGATAGCACATCCAAAAAGGAGACCCAAACTATTGATGGAGTTAGTGGTGATTTTGTGTATCCATGGTATGTGGATGTTTATGATAGTCAAGGAAAAAGGGCTGACAATGTTCTCTTATTTACTTTAAAGAGTGATATTGCATTTTTCAACAAGATGGTGTCATAGACAAGATAACAGATGGATGTGCTGGGAAAGAGGGAATACCATGTAATCTTGTTAAGATCAAGGGGAAAAATGTAGTATACAAACTTGATTCTTTGTCATTTCACTTTGCTCCTATTAAAGAGGATGAAGAATACTCTTTGAAAACAAGGGGATGGACCTTATTTGAGGAGGTAAAGGGCACATAAGACATTATATTAGCATTCCAAGTTTTTCAAAATAGTGAGCTACTTTCCCTATCAAGAAAAGGTGATCGCCCCAACAAAAGAATGAAGCTCCAAGATAAAAAAATAGACTTGAGATCTTCACCTTCTCCTCAAGAAGAAAATAATTCACCGAATCCCACAAGCTCAAAGTCAAAATCACCTCAACAAAGTTCCTTGTCACAAGCTCTTGTTGTTAGTATGGTTGCTAACACTACTGAGAATGATGCCACTTTACCTTCCATGCTACAAGCTACACCTGCAAAGCCAATAATTTCTCTTGAGGTCAAGGGAGTAGAAAGAACATTCAATTTTCCTGAGATAGTTAAGAAGAAGGGAAAGAAGAAAGAATCAGGATTTCACATGTTTGAAAAATTCTTTCCATTTGGTCTAGCAATACAATTTCCTATTCTTGTTGATAGGTGTTATGAGGCACCTCCTTTGTATGCTTATAGGTCACTATGTTGGGATTATGTAGAGAAGCTAACCACGTCTTTCATAAAGAATCCCATGAATCCAGCAAGAGCAGCATATCTTATGCCTTTTGTACAAGAAAACAATGAGAAGAGACCCATGCATCGTGATGAGGTGGATGCTAATAAGTTGGACACTTATAGTTATTGGATTATACGGGGCTTCACTCAATTCATGCAGCAAAGATATATATTCAGATTAATACTACACGTTGTCTAAAAACCAAGCATTTGTACACCACGAGAAATGCTAGAATATTAGTTGATTGTCCTGCAAAAATGTGCATTGAGCTTTCACAAATAACAAATATGGAATCACATAATGTTATGAAGAATGCCCCTTATGTTGAGCAACTTCAACAATTAAGAGATCAGTGACTAGCATTTGGTTCTCTACCAAAACCCCAACAAGGGCTTTCTAAGACAAGCTCTCAAAGAGTACCATGGCAGGTAATCACATATAAGCTTCTCTTTTTGTGAATATTAGTGTGATGCTCTTTCTTTTGTTCGATGTTCACTATTTTGATCTTTTTTTTGCAGAGATTTGTGGCATACATTGGAGAAAATTGTGCATCTAGAGATTGCCATATGATTGTTAGCTCCCAAGAAATATTTGATAGTTGGATCAAACTCATGAAGAGATACTCTAGAGGTGAACTTATATCCCAAGAGGAGAGTTTGAGAAAAAAGGAAATGCAACCTTCTCTTGCTGCATGTCGTTGCCTTATGGGTTTAAAGGATGGAGACATCCTTACACTACAAGAGGAGATCAATGAATGTCATATCCTTTTTCTTAGAAAAAAATGGGATAAGGAAGATATGATTGACATGGAAACAAGGGCTAAGAAAATCAACCAAGAAAGGAGGAATTAGTCACTCTTTTCAATGCTGTAGTTCGAGAAAGTAGCGCTATGATGAAGACTTGGGAAGAGCTTGTTGATGATTATGATATCAATGATAAAGTCTACACAAAGACTTTAGGCATTTGCAATGATTGGGTATCAAAGAAGCTCACATGTGGAGCTGATGTAGGATTCCTACTAAATGGAGCAAAAGATATTGTGAACTTGCTAATTGGAAAAAAACAAAATCCTCTTCAATCCTCCACTACTTCCCCTTGGCGTGTATATGTTGTAGGATGCAATCTAGAAACCTTTGATCTTATACATAATATTTACAAAGATTAAATTACCATTGGGGTTGTTGTTTTAGATGCAGCACATGGGATTGAGGGAATGAAATGGGACTCTGTAAAGTTTGGAAAGGTTGTATCTGTCAAACATGCGGGATCTAGAGCATGGCAAAGGCGGAAGCTATGCAAGATGGAAGATAAAGACACAACTCATGTTGACATGACAATGTAGACAATTGTTACACAAGTGAATTAGGTTAGGTTTCAAGATTGAGACTTGAACTCATAAACACAATCTTGTGTATGGACAACAATGACATAGACACTTGACAGAAAGAGACAAGTACTATTGCATTATCATATATGAAAGTGATAGTTCAAGTACATCATTATATAGAGTTCTTTGGTAGCACTTAACATCCACTGTGCATATAGGATCTGTCTCTCTTCCTAGAATGGAATGCATCTTCCTAGCCTAGCTGTTCCATACAAAGGGACTAAAGTAGGTGTGATTGCAAATATCTCAACACCCCTGCTCAATCACAACCAAAAGGACAAAGTGTGTATAGGCTTTAGTGAAAGAAACACTTGCAAAGTGTGGGCACACCATAAACATGGCAAAACACCAGAGGCTGTCACAGAAAAGTAAGTGTGGGTACCACAAACATGATGGACATCCAGAGGCTGTAGCAGGGGCCTTACAAAGTGTACAGAGGCTGTAGTACAAGGATAGATGAGGAGTTTTACAAGTTTATGTTTGAGACATTAGGGCTAGGAAATACAAAACTAAAAAAGTCTATCTGAATAGAAGGACTGATGAGGTTTGTCCTTCTCCTGGTGGTCTTCTTCTTCTTCTTCTTCCTTTGCTCCATTTTCTTCTTCTTCTTTGACTACAACTAGATAGGCTTTTTGGGATCTCTTTCTTGCGTGGCAGAACTTCTCGATGTGTCCGGTCCTTTTGTAGAAGTCACAGAAGAGCTGATCCTTCTTGCCTTTGTACATGTTGCCAACATATAATGCATGCTCATCTCTAGAGGTACTTGGTTCTTCCTTAGTTTTTAGCTTATTTTCCTCTTCTAACAGTGATGCTTGGATATCAACAAGTTTAGGATTTGGCATGTTGATTAAAGTTGTTGATACATTATTATATTCAGGAGGCAAACTCTTAAGTAGAACACTGATGCAAACATCTTCTTCCATTTTAATGTTGATTCCTGCAAGTTGGGTTAGAAGTCCTTCCATGTAATTTAGATGTGTGGCAAGTGATGTGATGGACTTCATTTCAAGCCTAAAAAACTCAATTAGGAGACCATACTTTGATGATTTAGACTGTGCACCGAACAAGGTGTCGTCTCTTCCATGTATCTTGTGAGGTCTCACAGTTATCCACATGGTGGATATAGCTATCGTCTAGCTCTAGTTTGATAATGGCCTGGGCCTTATCATCGTTCTTTTGCCAGGTTACAGCAAGATCCGCATCACGAGGCTTCTTTTCTTTTCCAGTGGTAATGGCCCAGAGGCCCTTCTTCATCAGGATGAGTTTGATGCGGGTCTGCCAGGTGTGAAACCCAACTCCTTTGAAGCGAGCATTTGGAGAGTCTTTGCCCATGTTAGACTTAAGGGAACAGTAGCAAATCAACTTCAGAATTTTGAGATTTATCAGTGGAAGAGCATATTACAATGTGTCAAGAGACACAAGTAATGACAGTGTGAAAAACACACTATGCGGAGACTATGTCTGTGTTGATGTTGAGCTTGAATCTTCTTTGCTCGGGGTCGTCGATCCTTCTTCAATCTTTCCAGGTCCTTCCCCTCCTTGATTTGATGCTATGACAATAGATCAGAGTGGCAGTGTGTTGCTCCAGGTGGCAAGAGAGAGAAAATAATGAGATTTTTGAGCTTGAGTGGAAAATTGGCTATGGTGGATTTTAGGGTTTCATGACAGGGGCCTGGTTTTTCTGACATTGTAGGAGCTATGGTTGATCATTTTCAAAACTTTTTTTATGGAAATGTAGCTTATGTGATGCTCTACCAAAGCCCTATCCGCCTCGTCTAGATTGCGGCCCGTACTGCACGTGCAGAGAAGACGATCGTGATCAGGCGCAGTTCAGCCAGATTCTCGCGATTTCGTGAATGCTGGAGTAGAGGGTGATCAATGTCATGGATGTTGGTACTGAGATGAAGTGCCTTGATGTAAGGAATGATTCCTTAGAAGGAAGCAAGAGAAGATATGCTTTGTATTGGGAGATCTAGGGACTCCAATCAAGGTATGTCCTGCAGGTCACAGATTTAGGCTATGGCATGACTGACAATTTGAGCAATGCTGAGCTATGGAGTGGCCAATGTCAAGCTCTTAAGTGATACGGAGAAGACTTGGGAGTCAAGAAACAAATGTCCAAAAGAGAGCAGATTCAGATATGACCTATGGAGAGAGATCCAGGAGCTTCAAGTTGACAGGGTGCTACTGGCTATGGCTGCCAAGGAAGGTCAAGTAGAGATGGAGGTGAGAAATGGAACCATGAGCTGGGCTTGAGCTGACTTGAGGTTAAGAGGGACTAAGAGAGCAGAGAAGGGAGTTATGCCATGCCTGACTGGGCTCTGATACCATGTCAAACATGCGGGATCTAGATCATGGCAAAGGCGGAAGCTATGTAGGATGGAAGATAAAGACACAACTAATGTTGACATGACAATGTAGACAACTGTTACACAAGTGAATTAGGTTTCAAGATTGAGACTTGAACTCATAAACACAATCTTGTATATGGACCACAATGACACAAACACTTGACAGAAAGAGACAAGTACTATTGCATTATCATATATGAAAGTGATAGTTCAAGTACATCATTATATAGAGTTCTTTGGCAGTACTTAACATCCACTGTGCATATGGGATCTGTCTCTCTTCCTAGAATGGACTGCACCTTCCTAGCCTAGCTGTTCCATACAAAGGGACTAAAGTAGGTGTGATTGCAAATATCTCAACAGTATCCACTCTACTACAAATGACATGTGAACCTAAACAATTCATGTTGTTATCATTTCTTGATTGAAAGCAAATGGCAGCTTTGAAAAATGATCTTGAAAGCATTTCTTGCAAGTATTGCATGCTAGTTGGTAGTGTTGACTTCCTACCAATGGATAGAACGTTTGCTTTTGGATCTATAGAATCTTTTGTGGTTTTGACATTAGTGACCATGGAGAAAAGCTTCATCAATTTTGAGCGATATATAAACAATGTCAACAAGCCTTCCATTTTGGATTTTGAAGGCTTGGACAAGGAGTGCAATGATGAAGATCTTGAAGAAGAACAAAGGATTACAAAGGCTGTTTTGAGAAAGAAAATGAAAGTTATGGAAACTACAATCAAAGCATTCAATGATGCTCATGAGGTTGTATTTGATGTATATGCAAGTGGACTTGCATCTAAGGTGGCATTGGTAAATCATATGAAGACTATTGTAGTGGTTTGCAACACTCAAGAGCAAAGAGAGGTTGAGGCACAATTGTAGAGGGTCCATGAGAATGCCAAGCAAAATTTAAACACCCAAGAGGTTCCTCCTACTAAAGTTCAAGTTCTTGAAGTACCACCCGAGGGCATAGAAGAATCAAGCCAAGATATAGCAAATCTAATTATGAAAGAGAAATTAAAGGCCACTTTAGGTGTTTAAACTCCGTTCCTTCTCCTTTCACCAAGGAAGACACATTGATGTAATTTTGATTTTTTTCTTGAGAAGTTACTTCAATTAGCATTTGGTGATATTACTTAAAGAAACTATGTCTTTAGTTTTTTAATTTTTTACAAAAGGTACCAAGCATATTTAGTTTAAAAAATCTATTTAAGTAAATATTTTACCAACAGAGTATTAAAGAGCTCATTAAAATTTATCATCCTTTGCAAGGATAGTTGTTTAATTGTAATGTAGTGTGTAAGAATACTTATCATAATGAAAAGTTTGAGCTAGCTGTGCAAAATTTACTTAAGTCTATTTTAGATATTAATTCAATTAAACTCTTATATATATTGTGTAATGATCTTGTCATGTTAGTTTTGGTTGATTTGTCCACATGGTCAAATCTCTTATCTCTTATAGCCTCTTTTACTACATCACTAGTGTATGTCTATGCATGTATCTTAGGATAAGAGAGCCAACAATATATTGCACACCCCCAAAAATATTCATTGCACCTCCCAAAGGAGTTTTACCTCAGTAGCAAATATTACAACAAAGATTTCACTCCAATGTATCTTTTGAGATGTGTATATGGAATATTAAGGTAAAATCCTTGTTACAATTCATGAGTTTAAATATCTATGGGATATAACTAGTTCAAAAATAGAATGGCTAGTCCTTAAGAAGAAACTATGAAAACTTATCCAAATAGAGTATAACTTATCTCAATTAAATTGTCATGTGTCACTTATATGTGACATAGTTTTGGTCACATGGTCAAAAGTATCATGTTTAAATTTTCTTTTAATAATTAGGACTAATAAACACCTTCTTGTACATGCCATTTTGAAGGCCTTTTTAGAAATTGATTATGTTAAATATTATAATGATAATATAATTTTTGCAACTAATTACAAGAATCTATTGTTAGTATCTCAACTATACTTATAATTAGCGATAAAAAGTAAGTATGGAAAAATGGCTTTATTAAAATAGATTTGACTTTAAAGAAATCATCATATATATTTTTTTCACCTCATGATATTACTCTTGGTTAGATTTGACCACATGGTCAAATGTCTCTTTTCTTAAGACATCATTTATTAAGTAGTACCTATGTATGTATTTGTCAATGTGAAGTTAAATTGCTTTAGTGTTCTATGCTAGTTTATAGCTCAAACATTAAGTAGAATGATGAGGAAGTAAATGAATCTAACGTGCTTCTTTTTATTCTTTGTAACTTCAACTAAGACATCTATGGTTGGATATCTAACAGATTCAACAACAGTAGAGCATGATGATGTGATTCATGTGTCCTTGATAAGAAATGCAACACAATTATGTGTAATACTTAATCTCAATGGTCTTCTTTTACAACGATGCTTTGCTAAGTCTAAAAGGTTTCAAAGCTTTCAAATGGGAAAGTAATGGTTTATTTTTCGACCAAGATGTATGGAGTTTCTTGAAGCCTTATTTGCAAGATTCTAAGTGGGACACTTATTAAGTGCTTGGAGATCCATGCAAAAAGGAAGTATCCTTTCTTCATGATTTGGGACCAAGAACAATGTCATAGACATTGACTCAAAATCATATATAGGCCAGATAACATGGGAGTAGAAGCAATGTTCAAGCCTCTGGAGTATGTATGGGATCAATATGGAGATGTTTGTCAGCATACCAAGACTATTCTCATAGATGATAGTACTTACAAAGGATATTCAATTCCTATTGAGAATTACATTTATCCAAAAACATTTGATATTGATTGTGAAGACACTATCTTGATCAAAGAACTACTACCATACTTGACTCGCTTAAGCAAATACCATGATGCACGTGAAGTCATCAAGTTTGATCGATATGGATAGGATCCAGTTCAATATGGACATGAATTGTATGCTCAATTCAAGGCTGTCATTGATGAATGGACTAGAGCAGAGAATGATGCTATTTCATCTTCATCATCAGCACCCCACGAGACCATGATTGATAAAGATGGTATATATGTTCAACCTTCAATTACTTCTTGCTTCAAGAGACCATCTATTATACAAACATCCTCAACAAATGCCTCACGTCATCTGTCTCTTACATTGAACAACTCATAATTATCCATGTTGAAGTAGACTCCTTTAGTCTCTACTTTGAAAGATATGGAAACAATGCAACTTGCTCATGAGTTAGGATATCACAAACATTTCATAAATGGTAGTGCAGCTAAACATTTTATACAAAATCTACAAAATTTGTATTTTTCCAATATACATGATGTAACAAGAAGATGGTGACTCTATATGGACTAATTTTGATTTTCATAATAAATATATCCCTTACATTAAAGGCTTTTGCATGGCTATGAAATATATGCTTGTTAGAAATTTAAAGTGTTTTATGTAGTTACCTTGGTGTTTCTAGACACCACCACCAATATCAATGAGAGAATCTACTTGATGTTTTTTATTATTTCAATAACATTAGTTAATTGTGTTGAAATGTCTTATAAAGTGGTTTAAATCCTATTTTGTACTTTATGACCGTCTATTATACAAACATACTCAACAAATACCTCACGTCGTCTGTCACTTACATTGAACAACTCACAATTATCCAAGTTGAAGCAGACTCCGTTAGTCTCTACTTTGAAAGATATGGAAGCAATGCAACTTGCTCATGAGTTAGGATATCACAAACATTTCATAAATGGTAGTGCAACTATCTACAAAAGTTGTATTTTTCCAATATACATGATGCGACAAGACAGTGACTCTATATGGACTAATTTTGACTTCCATAGTAAATATATCCCTTTCATTAAAGGCTTTTGCATGGCTATGAAATATATGCTTGTTAGAAATTTAAAGTGTTTTATGTAGTTATCTTGGTGTTTTTAAATGCCACCAATATTAATGAGAGAATCTACTTAATGTTTTTTACTATTTCAATAATATTAGTTAATTGTGTTGAAATTTCTTATAAAGTGGTTTAAGTCCAATTTTGTACTTTATGTCTTAGATAACAAATAAGTCTTAATTAATAATAAAATTTATATCTATTTCTTTGGAAATGCAAACCATTGGTCAAAGGTTAAATCTTTAGTCTTAGAAAAATCATAAACTTCTAGCTTGGTATATAAATCTTCATTTTATGATATAAAAGTTTATTTAACTAGTCAAAGTGTGAAGCTAGTTGATTTTGGCCAAAGCTAATATCCATCTTGTCCATATATTGTCAAGATATATAGAAATTTTGAACAAAAGATATTTATATATCATGCATATACATACAAAAAATGCAAATGGGATGAGCAATTATTTAACATACTTGTATCTATTGGTTTACACAAAAAAAAGAACCGTCACATCATAGGTTATCCAAACTTATTACTATATGGTATTAAATCAAGTTATTAAACCACACCTAGTTAGTGGTGACTCTTTTAAGGTCCTAGTTCATGAAACTTATACATGTCACTTTAAATGTTGCTATATCTAAAAGAAAAAAATCATATTATAATATCTTCAAATCCATAACATTATAAATTTTGGCCATGCTAACATATTTTCATACAATGTTTAAGGCTCTTGTATTCTAAATTCTCTCTCCACTCCATCAAACCTTTGTATTCTTACATTAAACTTGGAAAATCCAAATCTCCTAATAGCCACATAGCTTACACATCATTTAAGCTCTCAAGATGTGTGATCTCATATTTGTAACATACAAAGTGTCCTTTAAAGATAAACATAAACATAAACATAATGCTCTATTTCATTCTCAAAAGTAATACATTCATTAAAAGTGGGACTTGGAAAATTTCCAAACTCTAATATGGTGTTATGTGGCCTTTATTATAGAAGAGATACATGTACGTAATGATTAGATGAAAATCTGTGTGTTGAATGCTGAAATGACTTGTTTTTTTGGTTGATTTTTGTTATTTTTGTGTGTTGAAGATTGATTTTACATGATTATTAATTGGTTTGGAAGTGGTTTGAGAGTGTTTTGGATAGGGTGGAATGGTTTTGATAAGCTGATGATGTTTTTTAGTAGAGATATGAGGTTCTATAATGTTCTGATGATGTCTTGATAGTGTTTGATTGGTTCTGATAGCTTCTGTTTTGCTTCTATTTTCCTTCTATATGAAAGGATGGAGTAATGATTGATGAAGTTTGAGAATTTTTGAAAGATCTTTGAATGGTTTTGATTGGTTTTAGCTGAGCTGGATGCTTTCTGTTGACCTTCTGTAACCCTCTGTTGAGCTTCTATAGAGCTTATGTAAATCCTCTATATGCCTCTGTAAGTGCTCTGTTGGATGAGGGTGTAGTTTGGAAAAGTGTTTTAGCATTGGAAAGAGATAAATGCAAGTTTAAAAGAGCTCAAAGAAGTGGAAGAAGTAGCTACTGATGACTCAAGTGAAGACTAGAGTGAAGGGATAGTGATGAGCTATGAAGAGTCACTGTAGTGGCTCTAGTGACCTTTCATATTAGACATACCTCTTGGGAGGGGTATCCACAACCAAAGAAGGGTTATTGTGGGTGATTATTGAGTATTTTAGTGAGGATATGATGCACTATTGAGAGAGAGAGTGTGTGTGAGTGAAAGATAGCCAATTCTATGCAAGACAATGTATCTACCTATGAGAGATTGTGAGAGAAAGCTATGAAAACTTTGAAGATGAGTAATATGTGATATCTTTCCATTCAAAGTGGTGTATTATCTTATGTTTTTGTGGTCTATTAAAACCAACCATTCATGGAGCCTTCTGTTCATACTATTTGAGGAAGAACCATACAGAGGATATTTACTCTCTAAAGGAGATGCACGAAAGAAAAATAAAAGATGAAGAAGCAAGGTTCAACTTGTTGGAATCCAAGATGACCAACCCAGGATATCGGACCAAAGCCTAGGGAGTTCATCCTAATTTTGGCCCAAGGAGGTCAATTTGGTGGTTACAGAGAACGATAGTTTGGCGATGGCCAGAGATCAAAGGTCGAGGGTTATAGATGTGGAGAAAAGGGTCATATCTCACCGAATTGTCCAAACCCTAGAAGGTCTATGGACTAAGCCCTTATGCAGTCGATGCAAAGGAGAAGGCCAAGCTGCAAAAGACTGTCCAAGTCTAGACATTGTGAAAGCTACTCCTGATACCCAATAGAAGACCCAAGAACATGCTTTCAATTTGGTGGAATTGGAGGTTGCTGCAATAATGTGTGCAATAAAAGGAGAACTCGCAGTTCCAAAAGAGAACATTCCCTCTTCTAAAACCGTGAAGTTCAACCTTTCTAGGAAGAAACAAAACAATGTAGTATAGAATAATATAGTACTATAGAGCACTATAGAGCCACAGAGAGCCACAGAGACAGTTGCAGAGATAAGACTAGAGGTCCAAGAGATAGAGGATGCCGAAGTACCTCCTGAAGGGAAAGAGGTGTAGATGTTGCCACTCCTTGAAGAAAGAGGGAAGATAAAAGTGGGTGTGGCCCCATTCCCTAGCCGATTGGAGAAGCCTGTGGATCCTACCAAAGAATATGACTTGTTCAAAGACCGAGACACCTTTAAACCTAATCCAACATTCAAATAGTTGTTGATGTTGTCTCCTATCTAGTCGAAAGAAATTCAAAAGTATACTGACAAGAAGACGAGGATTACGGATTGCTTCCTCAATAGTAACCAAGTCCAATTAAGCCCTACCGTAAAAGAAGTGGATGTGTGGCTAATGCCTTCCTTGATCGTAGAACCCCAAAGATTGGCATGTGAAATGAGGGGTACTTTATAGTAGATGCATTGATTGATGGAGGCTCATCAGTGAACACAATGATAGATGTGACAATGAAAGATCTAGGTTTGCAAGGAATGCAACCTACGCACTAGCTGATCAAACTAGCAGAACAAAGCAAAATTAAGCCTTTGGACATTCTCCCGTATGTGAGGACAACCCTCATAGGAACAGATTATGGCTGACATATCTAGTGGTCAAACCAAATTCCTATGGGACCTCATACCCTCTGTTGCTACTGGGAAGACCTTGGCTTTTTGAAGCAAGAGCAAGGACGGATCGGTTCAAAGGAACCCTAACCCTAGGTAGAGGACCTAACAAAGTGGTGCTGAAGTTGTATAGATCACAAAAAGGCAATGGATCCATGTCCATTGAAGTCTTAACAAACTCTGCCAACAAAGTAACAGATGGTACAACAGGAGATGAAGAAGCCGTCAAACAGATCTTTCCCAAGAAAACAGAGGCACAGTCCCTAACCATGGGCACTTTAAGCTAACTGTCGAAGGAAGCAAAGTCTTTGTCAATGGGTAAATACCTCCTGTGCCTGAACTCAAAGTGACTTCTAAAGTCACCTGTGACAGTGAGATAAAGGCATGGATGTATTGTTCTCCCTGTTACATAGCCATAGCACAAGTAGAAGCAAAACTAGAGCCAGAGACAGATGCAGAAACAGAGATAGAGACAGACACAGAAGCAGAAGCAGAAGCAGAGGACATAACAGGGAGTTTGTTCTTCTCTTATAGAGTTCCCACAGAGGTAGAAGTAGAATAAGAAGAGGACAAAGATGACAGTGTAGAAGAAGACTATGAAAATGATCTAGAAGAGTCTATCCTACTCCCCAGAAGGCTGAGATAAGGACGAAGTTCTAGAAGCCTTAGAAGCTAAAGATCCCTTGTTCGACATAATGACTATGATACCCTTTGGACTGATTAATGAGTCATATCTTATGGAAAACCTATATAAGAAATGGATTAAGAAGAATAAGCCTTTCTTCAGCACCACCCTAACACATCCTTCCTAAGAGAGGATGAAGATGATGCACCTTGCCACCAACAACCACCAATTCATGGTTGGTGCGCAGATCGGATGCTGCACGCATGTGTAGTGAATGGCGAAAGGTCCCCAAGAACAAAGAACTCTACAAACCTTCATAATTTCAAGTACAAAGCAAAAGCAAATTTTCCTGACATGAGACAAAAGAGACAAATTGCGTGCAATCTCATCCCATGCCTTGTGCGAGCGCTTCACAAGGCATATATCTATAGATTTATTTATCTTCAAGCTAAAAATAACTCACTTTACAAATAGCATGCTTTTGCTTTTGCATTTGCATTTGCCCAAATATAAAGTAAGGTGTTTGGGCATCCAAAAGTCGGGCTGTGCCCAAATACAAAGATCAAATAATGAAATATTTAAATGAGCGCCTATGCGCATACAAGATAATAAATGTTTTGTTAAGTGCTTTAATAAATAAGCGCACTTAAATAAATATTGGTGCCATGCCTTTAGTGATAAGGTGCGCACCCATAAAAAATAGTAACTCTTCTAGGCGTTTGGATTCATGCCATCGCCCAGTGCTACCCAATGCTACCGCCGCGCCTGGTCTAAACATCAACTGAAGCATTCACAATTGTTAGAAAATAATTTAAAAAAATCCAAAAAAAGTGAATACCTAGCAATCTTCAGCTGCTACAAAATAATTAAATAGGTTGGAACTTTATCCTAACCTTTGTTGAGATAGCAAGCTCAACATATGCGAACATTGATGATGGACCGCCTGGCTAGATGAGTCCGCACATCTACACTTACCACGTTGGTAGTCATTATGACACTCACATGGCCATTGACTTATCACTTATTATATTTAGTTTGTTACACCTACCTACAGCTGGCAAAGATATAACGCCAGTCGATTAATGTAGTCGGCTATGAACTGTTTGACTTAGAAGGCCACTTTCCTTTATGTTGTATCTTATCTATACTTTGTGTACATTGTATAGTGTGTGGAAGAAAAAGAAAAATTAGCAAGAAAACGTTTTGTCCTCCATCTCTCTTCTTGTGTTCTTGAGTGAGTTTCCTCTTGTGTATACAGTGTATGTTTGGCGCAGCAGCTCAAGTGAATTCCCCCATCACGGGATTCTTGACATGGTATCAGAGTTGTGCAGCTGAGAGAGGCTAATTTTGAAGGCTGAAGTGAAGGAGAAGAAGCAAGGTTCGAGCAAGCAAGCAAGCAATGGGTAAGAAGCTCTCCCATTCTTCCACTCTCTCTCTTGGATAGTGCCTGTGGAAGCATCGGAAGCACGGTCGAGCAAAAATCTCAGATTACTGTGAGATTTGGTGTACGAGCAGAGCACTGTATATTCTGAGATTAGTCCTTTGGGGTTGTTTGGCAGTTATTTTGGGCATTTGAGGCTGTTGCAGACCCTGGTTTAGAGCCGCAAGGTTATGGACATCAGTTTCAGGGTACATTGTGATTTCGGCTGTATTGACCGAAAGTGGGTGCACAGGTTACAGATTGCGAATCTGTAATTTTTGAGGTGTTTGTAGGAAGCAAACATAAGGTTTATCTGCAAACAGGTTGCAGATTACATGTACTATTGAGCAATCAGTGAAAAAGGTTGCTTGGTGTAGTGTTGTACACGTGTTGTGAAAGATTGCAGAAGACTAGCTTGCTGTGTTGTATCCTTGTTTGTGATAATGGCAAAGAACAATGGAAATCCCATTATTGAGAAGCTCGACAAGAACAACTACCCTTCATGAAAGTTCCATGTGATGAGCTTTCTCATTGGAAAGGGCCTTTATGAGTTTTTTTCAGGTGAAGAAAAGGAGCCAGAGCTGGGTATCCCTCCAACTACAGATGAATTAAAAGCATAGAAAGAATGGAATGCGAAAGACAAAAAGGTGATGCACTGGTTATCTGCAGTCATTGATAATATGATGTTGGGACATATCAGGAATGCAGAAACTTCACATGCATTTTGGACAATTTTTGAGAATATGTTTTCAGTAAATACAAAGGTACGAAAGATGCAACTCAAGCAAGAGTTGAATGCCTTGAAGAAAGGGAAAATGTCTGTCAATGAGTATGTGCTGAAGGTGAGGAGCATTGCAGATGCTTTAGTAGCAATTGATGCAATGCCTGATGATGA